>NC_141162.1:110277897-115077897 GCF_053477565.2 Lygodium microphyllum
ATTAACTTAACTTTATTTATATTTAATCATACAAGGTATTATTAATGTATACATCTTAACATGAGTTAATATATTAGCTTAGGGTAATACTTTAATAATATTAATAGCTTGTTAGAAATCTAATTGTATATCACTTCTATCATTGTTGATTCTAACTTATGTTATTGTCAATATGAATATTTTATTAAAATCAATGTGGTAATGTTATTATCATGGAAAAAAGACTTTACTTATCATTTTGTGAGTTTTCTAAATAGGTTATAAGGCTAAGGATGTGATAGTAATCAGCTTATATCGTGGGATCATAAAATGGATATTATGAAAATACTATAATTAAGAGAGTTTTAGATTTATTTATTTGCAGATTCTCATTGTCTATTTGCCACATAATCATGACTTGTTATACATAAGTATTGCATGTGACACTAGTTGCATTGTGCTTGGTATATAGATGGTAGGGAACTAATATGTTTAATGTTACAATGAGTAAATTACTAGGCCAAAATTAGATAAATTAATATTCTTAAAGAATTATTGAGTTAAATAATCTTAAGGTGAATCTACGTAGTAAGCATAATATATAGTAATAAGTATTTACATGATATTATTATTAGTTTAGTTGTGAACTACAAGTTTAAACATCTTTAGTGATAATTTTAACTAAATCGTTAGGATTCCATACTATTAATTTATTTAATTTAATCTATTTAATATAAATAATATTAAAGTATAATATTTAAGATATACTATTTTTAAAATAAGCTTTTTTAATGGAATGCTTTGCTATTTTCTTTATATAATTCAAGCTTTTCTAGTTTTCTTAACAAAAGCGGAAGGATTGTGCACAAAAAGGGAGAACATTGGAAAAACTTAGTTTCATTGTTTCTTTCTTATCCGAAGTCGAAATTCAAAGCTTTCAGAGTCATTTTAAGGGTTTTGGCTCATGATGAATATGATGGTGATGTCAATATGTCATGATTTGGTAGACAATTGTTTTGCATCAACTATAGCAAGCTATAAGAAAAATGTTCATATCTAAAACTCTATGACTTGATTGTTATTTGTATTTTATTTACAATTAAATGTATGATATGAATGTAAATAGCTATGTAATTAATATTTTATGATAGAGGATGGCAAATAATGACTTTTGTTATAGGGAGATTGGGCCCTATTGTGTGTCTTTCTCTTACTCTTTGTGAATTTCGTAACTTATTCAATTCTTTTGTATTTCATAATGTTATTTATATTTAACATTTGAGGGGTTGGATTTACCACATTGTTTGCTTCACAATAGTTATCACAAATTAATGTTATTATATTTCTATTAATACACAACATTATTAATGCATATCAACGAGAAGTAACATATACATTAATATTAATACTCATAAATATTTATAAGTATGCATTAATAATAAAAACTATAATTAAAAAAGTAATATTAAGACATGGCCAATCAAGTAATTTGTTAAAAATGATTGTGTGTTGTGAGAGCTTGTGTATCACCTCAATTTAAATAGTTTCCATTTTGAATATCATGCTTTGATCATTCAAAATATTCATTCACAATGCACAACATGAGTTACTGCATGCTTCCAAAGGGTAGGTCAAAATTAGTTCCACCTCTCAAAGTGGAGGATGCACCCTTATATTTACTCCTTAATTCTCTCCACATTCTTTAAACGCAAACTATAGTTTTGTTCCAATGGAACTTCATGATTAATTATATTGCTACTTGCTTTTTTTGCTTGGCAATCTACCATGCTAAGGTCCTAATAAACCCTAAATAGATTTAGTAAAGTCTAACATGCCCTTGCATTATCAATAAGAAATGGACCAAACAATGCAAATATGACATGCATTTTCTCCTCAAAAGACAATAGCCCAAGCACATTAACTCTTTGTAAGTTGTCACTTCATCACATGCACACTTTTCCTTTTGCAACTAAACATTGGGTGAGGTTCAAGTGATATTAGGCACTCTATATTCAAAAACAAGAAAGTCACTTAAGATCCCTACAACACACACACGCGCGCACGCATGCATGCACGCACACACACACACATAAACACACATACATATCCCCCCATTCAGATACTCTTTAATCCTAATTTAGGCCTTATTATAACTTTCAAGGTTTATAGCAAAAAGGATATGACATGAAAAGCTCCCCCATCAATTGTAAAAGGTTACTCAACTTCATTTATATAGAACTAAGATTTTCCCGTTAAATGACCATAACCCAACTCACATCCATGTATTACACTTGTAACTTACATATATATAAACAAGATGTTGTGCAAAGTAAACTTATTCACAAGTCCAAAAGAAATAATTGGAGTTAAATAGGAACGAAAATTTCAAAGATATCATCATGTTTGCATAAGAATTGTAAGGACACCCCCTTGAATAAAAATCGAATCAAGCATGAATAATACCATAATCACATTTGAATAAGAATTGAACTAAGTTGATGAAAAAATAGTTAAGATATAAGAGGACTTGAATACATCAAAAACTTTTGTCTTGCAAAATCTTCATGACACCCAATCTCATTGTCCAAACATCTTGGCATAGAAACTTTCTTTTTCTTTATTGGAATCAGGAAGTCATGTATATTGGATGAATGTAGTTGTCACCTAGTAGTTGAAAGCATATTTTCAACAAAGGGATTTGAACACTTCAAGGGATTAGAAACCCATCATTTATTGGCACCCAGTCATTACATGGATGTGGCCATGTCTCTTGCAAGCTTCCTTTGATTTATTTCAAGGTTGCAAGTAATGGAGGTTGCAATCATTCAAGATGAGGTTTTAAAGTAGGTCTCCCTCTACACAAGTTGCAAAAAATCTTCTTAGTTTGAAATAATGAACATATATGCCAAGTATTCACACTTGCATGTGAGATGTACTTGCCAATAGCACAACCTCTTGAAATCTCTCATGTATAACTTACATAGTATTTCCTAAAATCAAATGAGCACATGATGGATCATTAGAAAAAGTAAAAACCATGTGCTCATTTCAAACGTTGTTCAATATTTGTGTGGGTATATTATTCAAAGCTTACAGGCAATAAAGTGTCACCATTTGATTGTGGGGCATCAACATTATGGCCTGCAAGAGGTGAATGTCCTCCTCTTCTATGATGTCATTCTCCATAGATGCCACATGTAGGAGAGGGATGAAGGTGGAAGTATGACCATGATGCAATGTGCAAGTTGCCTAGAGGGAGACACCATGGTATGCTTCAATATAGCCATTGGCATCTTGATTTGCATGGTGCACTGTGTGAGTTTCATAGATCCACATACCTATGTGCAAGCAATTTGATATCACAAAACATAAACTAAATAACCCACTTTATCTTTATTTAATTGTAAAGGAGTTACAAAGTAGAATGTGAAAGTACCTAGTTTGGTAAGGTAATTATCTTTGAAGTATGACTTGAAGGTTTTTTTAGCATATATGCCTCTTTCAATCTTCTTAACTTAGTGTGGATAAACCTTGACAATGCATGTTTATGAGATGACCCAACCCCCTAAACATATCAGCTCTTATTTGGGGATCTACAACTTTATTTATCCAATGCTTTAACCAACATCTTAGTACATGCCATATACAAAAATATATTGGGAGATCAAAGGTTTCCCTAGAGTATGAAAAGTTATAATATTAACGATTATATAATTTGTAATCCATGGAAGTATGTATAGAAATATAAGCAAATGAGAGAGAAACTTACTATAGTGCATTAATTTCCATTTGTGCATCATCTATCATCCATGCATTTGCATACCAAGAATGATTGAAATCTAGAATGTGATTTTTGAAGGCAATAAGCTAAGCTTTTGTGCAAGTAGAATTCAGACAAGAAGTGATTATCCAAGCAATGGGTAATCCATTTCAATGGCCATCAAGTACTACAATGGAGTATAGTGTGAACTGCATTATTGCGTTGATCAATTATATTACTAGATATAGTCCTATTCGATTTATGTATAAAGTAGGTAACCTATGAAGGTGCAAAGGAAATAACTATACCTTGTATATGTTAGCTTTGAAGGTTGCATCCATCGTTAAGATGCTATTATTTCCATACTTGTTAAGCATTTTCAATCACCACTATGTTTGGATTCCCAAAATGGAGGATTGAGATGAAGATTCTCCCTTTCATTCATATATAAAAGCCTAATCTCCATTTTCTAGAACCCAATTAGGACACTAGTAGCATCATTTGTGTTAGTTTGATATGTGGCATACTTCGACTTGGAAGCTATATTGAAGATATCCCTCATGGTCATAAAACCATCCCTTGCAAGCTTTTGCTTGGGGTTTGACATTAGCTAACTCTCTACAAATGCTACGTGCTAATGAAACACATGTTGAGGTGTGAACCCTTTATGGAGAAGATTGGCTATCCATGTCCTTACAACATTTGACAACCAAGATGTGATGGTCAACCTTCAATTCAATAGCCCCTCGCCCATGAAAAATATGCCCATCCAAATCTATGTGTTTATGCTCAATGTAGTTTAAGCATGCAATTGTGGGCCATAAATATAGCGTACAAATGTAGAAATGATAACTACAACCCATAAAGTTCTTGCAACGTCTTACATTGGGATGTTTAGCATGAAGGGGTTGGCATGCTTCGAACTTGTTGCACATGTCTTTAGGACCATAGGTGCACCAATAACTAAAAGGTGAAAAGAACTAAACTAGTTGACTTTATGACTAGTATCTATCAATGAAAA
Organism: Lygodium microphyllum; assembly: GCF_053477565.2. Lineage (NCBI taxonomy): Eukaryota > Viridiplantae > Streptophyta > Polypodiopsida > Schizaeales > Lygodiaceae > Lygodium > Lygodium microphyllum. Next base: position 110,282,658 of record NC_141162.1, read on the forward strand.
ATGGATTTACAACACAATAATAAATCATTGCTTCGCAAAGATTAGGTAAATAAACTAAGTACCAAGTTTCCTTCACTGAAGATTGCTCAATTGGATTAGAAATGTGGCCATATTGGTTTTGGTTGCTAAATTGAATCTTGAAATTTGTAGGAGTGGTTGAGATCTTACTCTCGCTAGAAATGAAATCAAGCACACGTTCCCATGGTATGTATGCATATGTAAGGAGTGTGGTATAATCGACAAAGGATCAACCTTTACTATTCATATGAAAATTGAAGCATCAAATGGACCTACATTTGGGCATTGTCCTTGGAAGCTTGAATCCATATGAGATAATTTTTATTCACAAAAGAAAAGAAAAATGTTGATATAGCAAGCATAACATATGACCCAATCACTTTGTACATTTTTGTGTTAAAGTCATACAAAGATACAACATTCTATTCTATCCATCATAGGTTGAAGCTAAGTGACATCTCATCTTTGAAATAGAGAAATGTTTTTATGTTAAAGTCATGAAAAGTTACAACATTCTATTATATCCATCATAGGTTAAGCTAAATTCCATTTTATCTTTGGAACAGAGGCAGCTTCAAGCTCATATGACTCAACAAGCCATGGATATTTAATATCCATACTGGACCATATCTATAATAGAAGCATACCTATAGTAGCATCAAGAGTCTCTTGACTATTCACTTCTCTATTTTATCGAAAATCACAATTCTTTTTATCACATTTTGCAATACTATATTGTTTGTGTATTCTACTTCTATAAGTTTTTTAACCCTAGTGCACTTACATTATGATACTCTCAACCTTTTGCAAGAAGATATATGTTTATCGTCAGCATATGCTTAACATCTACCATGCTATTATACACTCTATAACATTGCTGAGTCTTTTTCTCAAGCAGGATAGATTCCATGTCTATCCTTCACTAACTCTAAATATGTTTTCATTATAGTTCTTTTGTTTAATTTGTTATATACATATCATACATTAGTATGTTTGCCTCTTCTACATAATTTTTTGTCAAAGTGTTTACATATTGGTACATACTTTTTCATATTGTAAACTACTTGTATGAGTATATCTCATACAATAGCCTCATTAAATCATGTATTGAAGTTGGTGGATGAAATCCTTGTATGAAGACCAGTGCTGCTCTTCAAGCCTAGTTTTGCTACTCATACCCAGCCAAGTGCTATTCAGATGGGAGTGGAAGCTGCAAAATGTGAAGGGCATCAACTGCAACAACTCCTCCTAAGAGTCATGATCAGGTAGAGGCCACAATAGATGTGACCATCATTGCCATAATTGCCCGAACGGTCAGAGCATCATTAGCTACGCCTGGGGGGGTCCACTAGGTATTACCGTATGGTACCACGTGAGTGTAAGGGAGGGGGTTATTCAAGGGAAGGAAGGTACATTTTTGGCAAGGAAAACTGGGGGATCCATATGTATATCTATCCCCAGTCATAGTTTCGTGGTGCCATGTACATATGGTATAGTGAAATTGATCTCTTCGAATAGTCTTATGGATCTTAGGACGAGTACCAGTTACATCTCAAATTGGACTTACATGCATTGTTTTTCATTCACTTCCACCATTAGTTTGGAATCCAAATTGCACCAATCAATACATCTCACATCAAATCCAAGGAATGATTGTACTGCAACCCACAATGTATACATTATTATGACCATTGTACTATGGCTACTATTCATGCTACATACTAGGTGTGTGAAAGTAGACCAAGACTAGAGCCATAATTGCGATAGTTTGTGTAGATAACACAAGATCATAACATGTTGTAACGAAGATCATAACCATGACCATAATATGATGGTAGATGATGAGCATTATCAAATAGTGATTGACAATGAATTAGAAGGCATTAGAAGGCAAAGTTAAATTGCTCAGTCATTGTGACTATCCTAGCACCAATAGCAACTATGTCTATATGCACAATGATGGCTAAGCATTATCCTTCGACACCACAAAGTGTAGTTAAGTTACTCAAACAAGCATGGTACAAGAGTGTAATACACGACACAGAGTACCTTAGTGTATCGTCAAGGCTACCCTTCGTTGTTCTAATGTTCAACGCTCATACATATTGCTTGTCACATATGGACCCGATTTCATGTTGCTATGCTATTAGAAATTTCTTTTTCTTTTTAATAATCAAATATGATTTCACATTTCTATTCTATTGCTTTGAAGTCGCTAGTTTAAGAGGGTATAATATGATAGTCATTCCATGCTCAAAGAAGTCATTGAAGAAGCACAAACCTTCATAGGAGCTCACTACTAGTGAATGTGACCATGAGGTTGCGTTTTATTGGTAGGAAACATTCATGAAACTAGAGATATTCCTACCATACCACCTTCAATTTGATAAGCTAGATATCTCTATATTCTTGAAGCAGTGCTATCCTTGAAAGCATGAAATTTTCCTATATTTGCTCTTATAAGACCACAACTATATTAAGTAGTAGTTCCAAAGCGGGCCTAGATTAGGTGGTGTATGCAACCATGATATTTACAAGAGAGCTTGTGTATATGTTCTTATAAAAAAGAAGGTGCCCTATGGATGTTTATATCTTAGCCTTAGTATTTATCTCTTTAAAGATACCCAGTCTCGAAGATGCATATTTGTGTGTAAGGTATAGTAATGCCTACATGGAGGTCTCCATTGCATGAGAAAGGTTTTAAAAAACGAAAGAAATTATATGTATAGTCTGCATAGAAAATGAGTAAGAGATGGAAACAAAGAAAGAAAGAGAGGAGTACATTCGTGTGTGTGTGTGTGTGTGTGTGTGTGTGTGTGTGTGTGTGTGTGTGTGTGTGTGTGTGTGTGTGTGTGTGTGTGTGTGTGTGTGTGTGTGTGTGTGTGTGTGTGTGTGTGTGTGTGTGTGTGTGTGTGTGTGTGTGTGTGTGTGTGTGTGTGTGTGTGTGTGTGTGTGTGTGTGTGTGTGTGTGTGTGTGTGTGTGTGTGTGTGTGTGTGTGTGTGTGTGTGCACGCGCGTGTGCGTGTGTGCATGTGTGCTTGCACTCACGCATGTGCACACATACAAATCATGGACCCAGACTCTACAATCATGTATACATAGATTTATGTGTTGTCTTGTTTGAACATGAGCAAATGTCTAGACCTTATAAAGATAAAGCATTAAGACATCAAGCTTTCAATGCATACATAGCTATATTTTTTTCTTGCCCCCATCTTGCCTCTAAGCATGGATGAAGTAGGTTTTCAGACCTCAATACATATAGGAGGAGCAAGGAGAAGTTGTGTATGTGTGTGTGCACGTGCACATCTCAATCATGTAGTATGTAAGTGCGTATAAAAGAGGCAATGATTTGTGTATGCGTGTGTGTCCCATCCCATACCCAATGGTAGGATCCACATGGTGGGGAGCAAGGTCCACCAACTGGAAACTTATCCCCCACTAGAAAATGCTACATAACCTTGTTAGGATTTGTGCAATGTGTTGATAAGTACAAGGTATGTTTGAATGAGATATGTAAATGTGTGTCCATGTGTTTGATCAATTGTATAGAGATTGAAAGGGCGAAAAGATGTGCCTTTTGTCATGCCATAATAATTTGCTTTGATGAAAAAATTTATGGCATGCTTTCTTTGCTTGGTAAAATCACTTCATATGTCAAAGATTGCTATTGCGATATGCCTATCAAATATGACAAGGGGACCATTGTTAAATAAAAATGCTATTCTTAGAGTTTTATCATAAATATTTCAATGAAAAAACATTTTTTATGCTTAAAACAAGTTGCATGAGTTTTAACCAGAAATACTAGGAAAATTTTAACAAGTAATGACCCTTCAAAACATTAGGATTCAAAGATCCATAGCACCATATTAAGAACCACTTGGTTAATGTGGAGCTAGAATGTAGGGCTACTTATGTAAACATAATAGTAAGCCTCACAAAAACTTAGATCTAGAGGATTCATAGCTTTTGAAAAGACCACTTAGTTAATGTAAAAGCTAGATTAGGAGTTACAAGTGTTGATATAATTTTTCAATTTTCAATTATCTATATGACACTAACCTCACCAAGGGTTAGTAGGCATAGAGGGAGCATGTGTGTTTAGGTAATATTTTCCTTCAACAATATTTGAGTAATATAAACTATTTTAAATTCATAGATTATCTTAAATTTGATCAATAAATGAATTTAAAAATTCCATGATTGCTTCAAAGGAAGCCATATGATAAACAAAACATCTTAAATTCTTATGGAAAAATATCCTAACAAAAAGAATCTAAAACTTACAATCAAGCTAACCATGAAAATTTTAATAATTAGATATCGATGTATAATTCTAGAGTTTGAACACAAAAACCCCCAAAAAATCTTGGAGATAAAATAAATAAATCAAAATAGCAAATAAAAAGCACATCTTATTTTACTAAGTAGTCCCTAGGAGTAGTCTTTTAAGGCTTGAGTAAGCAAATGTTCCACCTATTATGTACATCCATATAAAATATGAAGGTAAGAACCTTACCACCTAATGCATATTGCAAGTGTCATCACATGACCCAATTGTTATCCTAATCTCAACTACAAAGAGGCTAGACATAATGAAACCCTAGTAATGACTTATTCCAATTTTATCATTTTAAAATAGTTGGTTATATAATTGAGATAGAAAATATATACTTGATTATTTTAGAAAAAAATGTTAAATGTCTTTCAAGAAGAACTAAGATATTGAGTATTCTTGATAGGCAGCACATATAAACTTCATGAAATTGCATTCTATATTCCAAAAACATCATCCAACTATGTATTTTAAGTTACCACCAAACCTTTACACCATTTTTAATAAAGAGGTATAAGCAAATTAAACATTGGTGCTATTACAAACCCAAATTAATTCTTCAAAGTATGTATTTAAACATGTACTAATCATAATAAGTGCTACAAAATCATCATATAAAATCAATTGTTCTTAGAAAGGCACTAATCATATCATAAAACAAATATATGTTATTAGGTAAAGAATTAACTCCTTTGTAAATAAATTCTCCACAAAGGAAATGACTTAGAAAAGAAGGCTACATTAAGCAATAACCATGTATGTATGGTACTTGTTGGGGGTAAAGGCGCCTCTGCCTAGTCACCCATATATTACTAGACTGACAGTACCCGCCACTGCACACTGCAAGTGGCGGGCGCCCGTCTCACAGTCACTTATTCTTTATTCTTTTAGTGACAGTTTGAATAAAGGAAGGCCCGGCCACACATTGTGGTTGTTGGAGTTCCCACTTTTAACTCTCTCTCTCTCTCTCTCTCTTGGCTCTTGCTCTCCATCCGCCATCGCTCTCATCGCCAAGCTTCTTCCTCCTGGGTTCCACTTCCCTTTCAATTGGTATCAGAGCAAAGGCATTGGAGCTTCCTCGGCATTCTCTTCAGCCTAGATTTGAAGAGCTTCCACCCAAGCTTCAATGGCAACCGTGGCACCTTCATTTGCAAGTGTGTTTTGATCTCCCGTCTCCTCCTCGAGCTTCCAGACATTCATCGGCTTCTTCTCGGGCTGTGTAGGAGCCCCCTTGACATTGCCAAGTGGCCCCGAGAGTTGTTAAAGACCCCCCAGCCCCCTGCTCCTCCTTGGCTTCTCGGCACTCTTGGCAACCTTCCTCAGCATTGCTTGACTCCCCGGCATTAGTACTTCACTCCCGGTGATCGATTCGAGTGCTTCCTCCTTCAGCATTTTGCTGTATACACAATCCTAAGATTGTCAAAACAAGGCAGCACTTGACATTTACTGTTTGATGCTTCTTGGCATTGTCTGTTTGATGCTTGTTGATGCCCAGATGTTATGGAATGCTATGTCTATGTTTTTGGATTGATTTGGAGCAAATTTGAGCACCGTTTAGCTTCATTTAATAGTAAATTATGTGATGTAACACAATGGCCTGAAACTCATTTACTTGGTGTATGCATTAGTTCATGGATACAGGGTGCTTCCTAGAGGTTTGAATGATCATACCAATGTATTTGGAGGTTGTCAAATGCTTCTTCTTGGTTCTGGAATGCTGTTGAGCTTGGATTAGGCTCCGACTTGGTCGTTCTTCACTGGCATTTGGCTTCAGTTGGCATGCTTTGGATCGGTCTATGCCTATTGTCATTACTTGACATTTAGGCTTCTTGCATTTATTCCTTGGTCAGATATGGATGCCACTTGGTTTGCCCATGTTTGACAGTTACTTGGAGCTTCATCTTCATATATATTTGAGCATTTTGGATCCACAAGGCATTACATTTGGTTGTTCGTTACATGCTCTTTGAATGCTTTCAGGCTTATGTTTTACGAGTCTGAGATAGCTTGGGATTTATGCTCCAAATGTACCCTACTGGGATTTGGCATGTTTGATGCTATGTACTTGATGTATTAGAGTGTTTCTTGCTCTTTTTGCATCTAACTTCACTTCCAATGGGAGCCTCCTGGTATATTCGGATGTACACAGAGTCTTATTTACAGATGAGCTCTAGCTTGTGTGACAGTTACATGCATTTCCTCTCTTGAGAGCTTTATGTCTGCAGTTTGTCTGTAGTGGGCTGATTTGATACACCTATTGGGGCAGGCCCCTCTCTCTGTCACAAGTTTGTCAGTTTTGTATGTATCTTGGATGGTTATGTATTGAGCTTCTTGCTCTATCAGTTGTGCTTGTGCTTGGTCTCTTCTCTTAGCCCGAGACCCATTACATACATGACTTCTAGACCTATGAGATATCTCTTGCCTGACGGGTTATTGGTTTGGCAGTTCTTGGTATCTTCTTGCCCTTGGGAACTCACTATTGGATGTATCTTGCTACCTGGCAATTGTAGTGCCATATGTATTAGTGATTGCTTCATTTTGGGACAGTTTTACATACTGATGTCATTTATTACAGCAACCTAAAATCTGCAGATTTTAAGCACTTCTATGAGGCTAATGCTTACTATTTGATGTTATCTTGGTCATATTCCGTGGACAGATTCTTCTCTTGTTGAAATCCACCCTTTCAGCCAGTTTTAGTAGTGGTTTTAGTGCATTTTTTGCTAATTACAGCAACCTGCAATTTTTATTTTTTGCTTTGATTTGGGACAATATGGCTAGTCATCTGAAAGATACAGCTCTCTTTAACATTGCCAAGTTGGATGGTACCAACTATGGGTATTGGAAGTCCCAAATATGGTAGGTTTTGGTGCAGAAGTTGCAGATTAAACCCTTGCATTTCAAGGGTGTTAAACCTGAGGATATGGATAATGATGTTTGGATGGAAGTTGATGACCTATGCAAGTCTACTATTATTTTGTCACTCTCAGAAGAAGTCCATCATAATGTTGTTGAAAATGAAAATCAGAGTGCATGGGATTTATGGGAGAAGATTCAGGAGCTCCACATAGCAGAGTCCCGCGTCACAGATGTATTGGCTGAAGCAGTTACTGGACCTTCGCATGAAGGAGGGGACCTCCCTTTCATCTCATTTCAGTCAGTTTCATGCTATCATGAAGAGTTTGTTGTCACAGGGTATTGAGTTCAAAGACAACTTACACACGTTGTTTCTGCTTGGCACCTTGCCTAAATCATGGGATGTATTCCGTACTGCCATATGCACGAACAAGCTTGATGGGCTGAAAATCAAAGATGTTGAGAGTGCTTTATTGATTGAGGAAATCAACATGAGAAACAATTATGCTTCCTGCTCTTCACATGCATTCACAGTTACAAATGTCAGAAATGGCAGGCATGATAATTATCATCAGGACAGGGACTCTCACAAATTCCAAGTCTAAGTCAAGTGGTCGCAGTAAGCCCCATGGTGGACGAAAGTCTGAACTTACCTGTCATTATTGTGGAAAAGTAGGACATATTAGGCCGCAGTGCCATAAAATGTGTGATGATAAGCACAAGGAAAAGGGAAAAGAAAAAGTGCAGGAAAAGTCTTCTGAGCGCAGTCTTGTACTTGCAAAGTCCAGTGTGAATATAGAAGAGGTTAATGTCATGCAAGCCACTGATTTAGATGATGATTACATACTTGTAGCTTCTTCATGTGATGTCTTACAGACTTCTGAGATACATTCTATGTATGCGCAGTGCTAGCTCTTGGATTCGGGTGTGTCCTTTCATGTGACACCCTGTAGAGATTGGTTTCATACCTATCATACCATGTCTGGTTCTATGCATCTTGGTGATGATAGGTCTCTTGACATTGTGGGCATCGGAGATGTTAGGTTGGAGTTTCCATCTGGCAACTCTTTTGTTTTGCATGATGTACGCCATGTATCTGGGTTGACTCGCAGCCTTATGTCAACTCGACAACTTGATGATACAGGGTATTTTGTGTCTTTTGGAGACTCTACATGGAAGATTACTCGTGGTAGCTTGTACTTGCAAGAGGTGCCAATTCTGGCAACCTCTATCCCTTACTTGTATCTAGAGCTACATTGGATCATGTTTTGTCTATGGGTTCTATTCACCATGTATCCCTTTGGCATGCTCGTTTGGGGCATATGTCTCTTAAAGGAATGAAAATGCTCCGTGCTTTGCAGTATCTTCCCCATTTTGACTCTTCGCATTTTGATTCTTATGATCATTGTTTTATGGCGGGCAGACTAGAAATATGCATAAAAATTCTGGTAAGCAATGCATGGGTGGGTCCTTGGCTCTTGTGCACTCAGATGTATGTGGGCCCATGCCCTGTCAGTCACTTGGTGGGCCCATGCCCTGTCAGTCACTTGGTGGGGCAAAGTACTTTTTTACTTTCATAGATGATTACTCACATAAGGTTTGGGCTTCTCCCATAAAGAGAAAATCCGATGTCTTAGACACATTTCAGTGTTGGCTTGCATTGGAAGAGAACCAGTCTGGGAAAATGCGCAAATGCCTAAGGTCAGATAATGGGAGTGAGTATGTATCACGTGCTTTTGAGCAGTTTTGTGATGAGTGGGGTATTAAGCGTCAGTTTACCACCCCTCACACCCCACCCCAGAATCGTATGACCTAACGCATGAATAGGACCATTCAGGAAAGGGTCCGTAGCATGCTTAGCCAGACTGAGTTACCGCAGCACTTTTGGGCTGAGGCAGTTACTACTGTAGTGCATCTCATTAACAAGTCGCCTAACAGTGGCATTAACTTTCAAGTTACAGAGGAGGTATGGGCAAGCAAGTCCCCCCTCTTATGATCATTTGCATGTCTTTGGATGTGAGGCATTCTGCCATGTGCCCACGGACAAATGCAATAAGCTCAATCCTAAAAGTGTCAAATGCATTTTCATTGGCTATGAAGATGCAAGGGAGATGGGTTACTATCTATGGGATCCGCAGGCGTGGAGAGTTCTCCACAGCCATGATGTTATCTTTCATGAGGACAAAATGCATATGCAGCCTGAAAAAGTAGTTACAGTACGCAAAGTTATCTTTCAAGAGGAGCCACTTGCTCTCATTCAGCCTACTCCACCGCCAACTAGACAGCAGCGACATCACCTGATGATCATGGCCCAAATGCTAGACATGTTGATGTTAGACAGGATGTCGGTCATGCAACAGAGCCTTTGGCTTGAGACGTTCTACTAGAGATAGATGACCTCTTGATCGTTTTGCACCCTCTATGGATTATGTACTAGTTACAGATGTAGGAGAGTCTCTTATTTATGATGAGGCTATGCGCAGGGGTGATTGTCACTCTTGGGAGAGGGCTATGCAATCTGAGCTTGACTCATTGCATAAGAATTGGACTTGGGATTTGGTTTCCTTGCCTCAGGGTAAGAAGGCTTGGCCATGCAAGTGGGTGTACAAGCTATAAAGTACCCTTGGACACCCCAAGCTGGCATACAAGGCTCGATTGGTTGCTAAGGGTTTTAAGCAAAAGCATGGTGTTGACTGGAGAGGATGATGATGGTGAAGAAGATGATGATGATGATGATGATGATGATGATGATGATGATGATGTTGATGATGATGGTGATGATGATGAAGCCAAGATGGCTTCTTTACATGGGGACTTGCATGATGAGATTTACATAGAGCAACCTAAGGGCTTTGTAGACCTTGGCAGGGAACACCTAGTGTGCAAGCTAAAGAAGAGTCTATATGGCTTGAAGTAGACACATAGGGAATGGTACCATAAGTTTGATGCATTCATGCAGTCACAGGGCTATAGCTGCAATGCTATGGATCCATGCTTGTACACGAAGAAAGTCCATTACAGTTCTTTACTGACTTTGGTACTCTATGTGGATGACATGCTTTTAGCAGGGACAGCTCATGAGGAGCTAGATGCTCTTAAGGCTCAGGTCAAGAAGAGCTTTGAGATGAAAGATCTGGGATAGGTCTCTCATATACTTGGTATGTGCATTATGCGCGATCAATCTCAAGGACTACTCTATCTATCTAAGAGGGAGTACATTCATAAAGTCCTTGAGCGCTTCCACATGCAGGATGTTAAGCCTATTGGTTGTCCATTGCCTTCTCATGTGAAGGTTTCACAAGTCGATTGTCCACAGATGGATGAGCAAAGGGCCGAGATGGCTAAGATTCCCTATGCATCAGCCGTGGGCAATCTTATGTATGCCATGATAGCCACCCGTCTAGATATAGCTTTTGCAATTGGGATTGTGGCACGTTATATGGCTACACCTGGCAAGAAACATTGGGATGCAATAAAGGGTATCATGAGGTACCTGAAGGGCACAACAGATATGTGCCTTTGCTAGGGCATCCAGGATACAAGAGTCGTGGGTTACACTGACTCTGATTATGCAGGACATGCATATAGTAGGAAGTCCACTTCTCGCTATGTGTTCACTTATGCTAGAGGGGCTATCTCTTGGATGTCCAGGGTGCAGAAGTGTATGGCTCTTTCTACTATAGAGGCCGAGTATATTGAAGTCACAGAGACTTGCAAGGAGGCTATCTAGTTAGGACGTTCAATTACAGACCCTGGTATGACAGATGCTATGCCTACACTGCATTTGAATTTGATGAGTGCCATTCAGTTGGCCAAGAATCTGGTCTTCTATGTGAAGACGAAACATATTGAGGTGAGGTATCACTTCATTCATGAGGTTGTCGAGGACAGGTTTGTTGACCTTGTCAAGATTCCGACTGAGTAGAATCCTACAGACTTGCTCACGAAAAGCCTCACTACCGAGTGCTTTGCCTTCCTCAGGAGATTGATGGGCATTGGATGAAATGACGTCTTTTTCCTCATCCTATTGTACATGTGTACATGTTGTACTATCTTTTCTTTTTTCTCTCTCTTACTGGGCAGATTCGCCTTTAAGTGGGAGGTTGTTGGGGGTAAAGGCACCTTCGCCTAGCCACCCATGTATTACGACATTGACAGTACATGCCACTGCACACTACAGGTGGTGGGCGCCCGTCACAATCACTTATTCTTTATTCTTTGTGACAGTTTGAATAAAGGAAGGCCCAGCCACACATTGTCGTATGCAAACTTGGCCAAATGGAGCCACATATCCCAATTGTGTTGTACATCATAACAAAAGTCCCTCAAATAGGTCTCAAGCCATTTATCGGCCCTCTCGATCTAACCATTAGTTTAGGGGTAATATGCTATGGATGGAGTAAGCTTGGTATTCATAGATGTGAAAATCACTTGTCAAAAGTTGCTCATAAACTTAATTTCCATGTCATGCACTATGACATGTGGTAACACATGCAATTTGAACACGTGCTCCATAAACTAAGTGGCCACCTAAGACACAATATATTGAGTCTTAGAGGGAATAAAGTGGGTAGCTTTAGTGAGCCTATCTACTACCACATATATAATGTTCCATCCTTTCTTAGTTATGGATAGCCCTATAATAAATAGTGATATTTGTTCGTTTTCCTTCAGGAATAGGCAAGGGTTGTAATAAACTAGCTAGTCTAAGGGTGCTCTAATTGTTCTGTTGGCATAGAACATGCCTGGACACAAAATCATTGACATCCCTCCATAGACTCTTCTAGTGAAATTTCTTGGCAATCCTATCATATGTTTTGAAGACACCCAAGTGACCAACAATGGGGCAAGAATGCATCTCTTCAATGATCTTCTGTGTGAAGGGAGAAGTGTGGGGAATGACAATCTTGCCATGGGACCATATGAGTCCATTCTTAAGCTCATATTGGGAGTTTTCTTCCATTACCCCATGTTGTAATTTTTTAAATATGTGGCTGAGTTCATCATCCGGCAAGTAGGCTTCTCGAAGCCCCTCAACCCAATCACTATGCAACTTCAATATGGATGATACTTTACATGCCCACATCTGTGAAAATGAATTAACTACTACATTGTCTTTGCCCCTAGTGTGAGAGATGTCAAATCATAATTCTACAAAGTTGCCACCCATCTCCTCTACTTAGGAGTCAAAGTAGACTGAGTCATGAAGTATTACAAGACTTCATGGTCACTCTTCACTCTAAACCAACTTCCATAGAGAAAATGGCACTATTTCTTAATATCATGAAGGATGGCTAACATCAATTGTTTTGAGAAGTCAAGGTATACAAGGATAAGGACTGAAGTAAGAATTTCCTTTAGTTGATTAAAGTTATGATTAGCTATAGTATCCCAAGAAAATGACTCCTTCTTTGGTCGATATGTCAAGGGTACTACAATTGTGGCATAATCCTTGACGAGTCTCCTATAAAATGAGGACGAACTAAGAAACCACATAAGGAAGTGGCATTGGAGGGTGTGATCCAATCCTTTACACATTGCACCTTTTTGGGGTCATCATGTATGCCATTTTCACTCATGATGCGCCCGAAGTACTCCATTGATATCTGCATGAATGTGCACTTTCTTTAGCAAATCACCAATGCTCTCTCAAGGTATCAAACACCCTTTGGACATGTGCCAAGTGCTCAACCCACGATCTAATGTAAATAAGAATTTCATTAGAAAATATAAGCACAAACTTGAAAAGGACGGAGTATAAGATTTTATTCATGAAGCTCTAGAATGTGGCAGTGGCATTCGTCAAACCAAAATGCATCATTAGGAAATGGTAAAGCCCATGATCAGTTTCAAAAGCCGTTTTTACCTCGTCACCCTTTCTCATACATATCTGGTAATAGCCAGATCCCTTATCAATCTTAGTCAAGTACCATGCCCCTTTCAACTCATCAAGTAAGTCATCAATCTTGGGGATAGAATATCAATTCTTTACGGTAATTTTCTTCAAGTCTTTGTAGTCAATTCACATGTGGAAAGAGCCATTTTTCTTCTTGACTAACAAGATTGGGGATGCATAAGGGGAATAACTCAGCTCAATAAGCCCCATCTCAATTAACTTCTTGACTTGCTTTACAACTTCTTCGTGCTCACAGTCGAAGAGTCTGTATGGTGGCTTGTTTACTGGCCTAGAATGGGGCTCTAGATCAATCGAGTGATCCACCTACCTCTTAAGGGGGAGGGATGTAGGCATCTAAAATAAATCCTCATACTCTTCTAGTAGTAAGGCTTTCAATGTTGAATTCTTAGCCACTTTTGAGGACTAATCTATGTTCTTCTCATTCAAGTGCAAAACAAATATATATGATCATTTCTTAAATTCTCAATTGAGTTGCTTTGCTGTAATTAGCCAAAAATCAATACTATCTTAAACTCCCTCTAAACGAATGAGCTATCCGTGCATAACAAACTCTATGTAAAGATGAGAGAAGTCCATAGCAATTTGGCCCAGTATTTCAACTAGTCACAGCACAAGATAACATCAATGAGACCCATCTCTAGTGCAATTAGATCAATTGATGCCACGTAGTTTTCAGCTAAGCAACATAGCAAAACCTTTAATCATACAGGTGTGCTAATTTATTCATTACCATTTTTCATTTGAACTTTGAGGGGGTATTGTTATTCTGTAGGAGAACATTGCAACTTATCAATGACTGATTTATTGACACAACTATGTGTGCTACCACTTTCCACCAGAATGAATACATGCTTTCCGTTAATTTTTCCTTGAATGCATAGTGTGCTAAGACTCCTAGAGTTTGTCCATGTGTCCATGGAAATGGATCAAATGAAAATGGCAACCTGGGGGGGTTCAGCTTTTTTAAAAAAGTATTATATTTAGTAAAATTTACAAGAATATATTTACAAAAGGGATTTTTAATTACAATTTTTAAAAAAAATCCGTAAGTTAAGTAAAAGGGGCCACTTTAAGGCCTTATAGCATGTAAAGAAAGGATATTTCTTAATATCTTTTGAACGCACGTTATAGATGGTTTCTTATAGGTGGACCCCCCGAGAGTGGCAGCAGAAGGGGGTGTAGTAGGAGCAATTAAACCAATGTCATTAGGCAAGTAACCTGATCATAGAACTATTCTTGGTCTGAGTCCTCTTCATAGTCCTCATTTGTAACATATGCTAAGTTCTTTGCAATGCTTAAAGCATTTGATTTCACATCTACATTTTACAAATTCTCCATAACATATATATTATGAACTTTAATATGGATTTCCTTTATAAACACCACCATATCATACCTTGCCTCGTTGGAGTTCTTACCTACCATTAACATGGGAGGGCTCATCAACCTCATAAGTGCTAGATGGGATATCCTTAGCTCCAAGGATGCCTTGTGGCCCATGTATTAGCTCCAACAGTGGAGACCATCGTGTGCCACGCATGGACTCATTTGCCTTTTCTTGCACCAAAGTAGTGGCTAACTAGGCAACAAGAGTGATGAGCTGCTCCAATGTTTGCTAAGTCCTAAAGTTTGAGAGGGCTATTTTTTCAATTGCTAGGTCAATCTTAGAGAACATTTGATGATGCTTGGAAACCATGTCATTGTGTGTCTCCATATAATGAAGATCATGGTGACATAAAGTGTGATTGAGCATGTTGTAGTAGGGATCCTTATCTAGTACTTCTTCTTGCATTTCACTATTATAATCTTGATTGAGCTAGTTTCATCATTCATTGATGCTCAAGAGTCTCTAATCTCCCTTTGGACTTCATCCTAGACCTTTTATTTGCCTCTATGCCCTGCCATTTTAGTGCATTTCACAAGACCCACTATCAGTAAAATGAGCATAACTTTTGATAGGTGACTCTGATTGGAGTACTCTTTGGTTCAAATCAAAGAGAGGAATTCCCTCTACAAAAGTATGTTAAAATTTTTATGTCACAAAATATTCAAATTTTTCGTAGCTCACTTTTTATGACTATATAACAGATGTCTACACCCTATCCCATTAGACCACTATATGGCATGATTTGTATGAAAAAGCCTTTCTATTGATGTCTGCTTATTTGGTCACAAACATAAAAATAATGTTGAATTTAGGAATTGATCCTTCTTTTAAGAGAGAACCTATATTTGACGAAAATGGTTTATGGATAGATATCTTACCAAAAAAGATTGTAAAACTATAATATCTTTTTATCCATAGCTCCGATCAGGGAGATTTTTTGTTTCAAATGAGGGAAATTTTACCCTCTTTGAAAGAAGCTATAAGGTTTTATCTCAATTATAATACTCGTTTTTTTGTAAATAGATTACTATAGCAATTCTAAAATTCCTGCACCTAGTGTATAGCCTGTCTTGACCCAAATTTGCATTGTTTGTGCAATCTTAGCAAAGATTCTGGGTGACACACGCCTCCATTCACTACATACATCCCATAAGCATAGCATATGTGACTTGCTAATGCATTCCACACTTAAGCACATTTCCCTTTAAGTGGGAGGTTTTCGGGGTTAAAGGTCACTTATGCCTAGCCACCTACATTTACTTATACATACTGCCCGCACACATGTACATTGCAAGTGTAGCTGCCTCTCACTATCACTTTATTCTTGATTCTTTACATGACAGTAAAATAAGGTAGGTCACACATTGTGATTGTTGGAGCTCCCGCATATCGTCTTGCTCTCTCTTTCTTGAACCTCCATAGCTCTCGCTTCTCTCTTACTTTTGCTTGTGGTTTCACTCCTGATCCACCTTTCATTATAATGATGATCTACCTTATGTCCATATACTTGTTTATGCAAAGAATCCCTTATAGTTGGTGAAGTGTCAAAATCCAACACTTTGTACTCTTTGCATGTATGTAATGTAAAAGACCACATTGTAGTTATCACTAGACAACCATCTATATCACTTTAACATCACTAATTATGCCACATGTCTATAACTAGAATCAAAGTTCCTTCATGTTTGTATAATACTTTTCATCTTTCAACTTTTTTTATATTGGAATATACGAGTGTTACACATATCACAAACAAACTAATGTCACATAAAAAGGGTGTTGATAATACAAGATCACAACCTTTGAAATTGGTACATAGTAATATATGCGAACCCATGCCTACAATTTCTTTCAACCATGCATCTTAGTTTGTTACTTTCATTGACGATGCCAATAGGATAGCATGGAAATTTATTGTTCATAAGAAGAGTAATGTCTTTAAGGCATTCAAGCCTATGTAGAAAATCAACAACAAAAGAAACTAAAATAATTGAAGATTGATAATGGTCAAGAGTAAACCACTCGTGCATTTCAGAGATTTTGTTACATGCATGGCATCAAAAGAGACTAAATTGCTTCAAAAAACCAAGATCAAAAATGGTGTGCTAAAACGATAATTGAAACCATCTAAGAAAAGATTCATGGGGTATGATCTAATGTGAGTTTTGCTTATAGTTTTTGAGCTGAAGCTATTAAGATCATTGTTCATTTGATTAATCAATCACCTCACAAGCCATTGGATGGCAAGATATTAGAGGAGGTGAGGTTTGGTTTTAAAAAACCTTCTTAAGATTACCTAGAGGTGTTTGCTATGAGGCTTACACGCATATATCTAAGAATAATCAAAACAAGCTTGATCCTAAATCCAACAAGTTCATTTTCCTCGTACATGCCATGAAGACAATTGAGATACTATGATGGAATTTCAAGAGAATGAACAACCACCATATGAGAAAAGTGTATGAGCTATCACACATAATGTAGGGCTTAGACAACCAAGAGCTTAAGTTGAGCTAGTGTTGAGATGCTCTACAAGAGTCTCTTATCCACTAGAGTGGCACATTGTCTCTTGACTATATCTAGCTATAGATTGTAGTGAGCCTTCATGTTATGTTAATACTATGACTAGGGATTATAGTTATATATGGAAGCTTTGGTCAAAAATGATACTTGAAGTTGGTCCCTTTGCCTAAGTGCAAGCATGCCTTACCATGCAAATGGATTTACAAGCTAAGAATAAATCCACCTTATGCATTGCCTCAATAAAATGCAAGATTAGTAAGCGAAAGGCTTCAAGCAAGACAAGGATAGAGTTTGATAAGATCTCACCACCAGTAGTTAAGAGGGCAACCCTTTGTGTGGTAATTGAATTGCTTACCTAAAAAGATATGAACCTTATGTAGATGGATATAAAAATAACTTTCTTGCATGGGGAATTGCATTAGGGTATTTATATGCAATGACAAAAGGATTTGTTGTGGAAGGCAAGAAAAAGGTTGTGTATAAACTTCCCAATTGCCTATACAGATTGAAGCAAGGTCTCGAGAAATGGTATTATAAGTTCTACGCATGCCGCGTTGTCAAGCTCACCATGCCTGACATACAAAATATGTGACGTGTAGTACACGTGGAAAGTCATGAGATCTCTAGGATACACTAGAAGTGAGATTGATTACTACTTATACACACAAAGTGAGTCTAATTTATGTTAATGACATACATTGCTAGAAAGTCACTTATGTATATGCATGCATTGAAGAAGGGGTACACGAAACCCCAATAACATTGCATTGCAAGTCAATGTGCTAGGTTCAAGAGATATCTTTATATGTCTTGCAAGCCTATTGGTTTGAATAGTCTATAAAATAGTTGTACCACTAGACAAAGCTTTAAGTCAAATTGCAATAGTGGTCTATGTGCCCCTAACATCAATCGTTAAGAGTAATTGTGATCAAGCCATTGATTTCCCCTCTAGTTTTTTTTGTTCGTATGGTGTCTGTGTTTAGTAAAGCTTGCTAAGTACGAAAAATCACATAAGCCCTTCCTATGTAGTTTTTGTAATTAGCAATGGGACCAATATATCATGGACCCAAGATAATTAACCAAACATAAAAGGGTCATTGGTTTGCCCAATTTGCAAGTTTAAATCCAAGTTCTTTTGTTGTCCTTATCAAGGGATTGAATTCTAAACAACCATGGGGATACTCATGAGACATTAGATTACTTCAAAGCTTACCAAAGTTGGTAATATTTGACTGCACAAATTTAACCCTATTGTCAGTAAATAGTGACTTGTCTCTAAGTTGAAGTCACACCATTAGCGATGTGGATGGAAAATGATTCTAAAATAGTAAGATTGCAATCAAAAAGAGAAGAAACAACTCCTCTTTAACTCAAGTCACCTAAATTTAAAGGGTTGCTTTCAATAATTGCTCCAAATGCTTTGTTTAACCTAGGCTTTCATGACAATCATATACCAAAGATATACAATGATGGAATGATATATGAAACTCTAAAACCTTCGAAATCAAAGATGATAACTCCCTTAAAGATACCTTTTGTTTATTAGCCAAGAGCTTGATTGCCTGCATGTTATCATAGAAAAAGAAAAGGAAAACTAGCCATCCTCTTTTGTCCTTGCCATTCATCAACTCGAAGATTGGTGCAACTCTCAAGCTAAAACTCTAGGGCAAATAGGCTAATGTACAAGCTTTGCACACTAGAAGGATGCCCAAATTGACAAGCATAGCCTGAAGTAGACAACAATGCCCTCCCATGGATTATGTTGAAAAATCCTTCCTAGCTTTGCAATCAAAGATAGAGGATAAGAAGCATGGATTCCTGGGGCACGTAAATTGCCATGAAACATAAACATCTAGTCATTGCAGATGGCTATTTTCAAGCTTGGTGAAAGTAGGTCAAAGAAGCATTACATTGTAGTTTGTTAATTGAAGATACGGAGACAAATGGAATTGCTAAAGAATGATCTATGTTGTAGGGTTGTTAGCCTTGTGAATCTAAGTGTGTTGCAAGGAGGTAATTCGGTTCGATAGATAAAGAGTTGGCGTGGTTATAGTCTCTTTACAATCAAACCAGCTTTCTCAAAGCAAAAACACGATGAGCTAAAATTCAGCTCCACACTGTCATTCCTTTACGCCTGTCACCTCACATGCGGGAGAGGTCTTCCATCCACATCACAAGGTTGTGATCATACTCAAATGCCCAAGTCTCTCTTCGCTTCTTATATACTCACATATTCATGCATTACACTTTGATTATGGGATTTCTCTACACTCATGCTTGCATCTCATGAACCCATCTCTGATCCACCTCAAAACGTTATGGTCACTTGGATGCTTATGGCCTCTCTCCAATCATTGTGTACTCATATATTTATGCATTACACTCGCAGGATTTCTCCACTCTCCTGCTTGCACCTCATTCACTCTTCATGAATGTACATTTCAACAGGCCTTGTAGTCTACTGATCATCAAGCTGAAGAAGTGGCAAAGAGCTCTAGTGGAGCCTCAAGAAAAGTAATGGTAAACATTGCTGAAGACCACCCCATGCTTGGCATATTCACATAACCTTATAATGCCAAGTTTTTTACACCCATAAAAAGGTTTTTTTCTTGCATGTTGAGATATATCTTTGCTTTCAAGATACAGCAGGGGGGTTAAAGATGAGAACAGGGCTGGAAGTCATTCATAAGCTGGTTGTGTTCCATATGATGCTCATGCATGCACAATTTGGATCTTGATGAAGGATGCCAAAAATGTCCCTCTCACTAAAAGTTGGGCGTAGAAAGAGGCAGGCTGATTCTGAAGCCCCCTTCACAAATGAATTCCCCAAAAAATCACATTCCACTTATCATGCCAATACCCTCTGCCATATAGGTTTTATTCCCCTTCAATAAGGGTCCCAGTCTTGCCAATTTCTCACTGCATCATTTTTATAAACCATCTGCCACAAGCTAATGTGGAAAATCAACAAATGGTTACTGCCATTTACGTGTGTGAAGCACTACTAATCTTCTCCATTTCATTGGATATTTCGGTAAATAAACTATCAGCATCATATTCTCGTCCAAAAACTTTAACAAAGTTGCCATTTGGATCTAGAAGATATCTGTCAAAACAAGTGCGTTCAGACCAATTCAGAAGGATGTCACACTAAAGTCAGCCTTGCAAAACAGTACAAATATCAAGCCAAAATAGCTTCTGTATGTGTTTGCCAACTATTTCTACACCTGCCTTGACTAAAAAGATTCCCTGAACTTTTAAATTTCCCTGATGCTGAGAGTTAAAAAAATTCTGCTTGACTCCTCACTTGTGATTGACGCATTGTTAGCACCCTAAACTTTCCCTTTATAAGGTACGCAGAGCTCTAATTAGAATGACAGAGACAGCATAACTAGGTTGATAGTCAACCAATTAGCAGACTTACATAAAATTTGAGTGGTCTATAAGGTAGTCAGTTCCTTCGTCTTCAACCTTTCTAAAGAACACCCTGTATTCACGGGCAACTCTACGAATTTCGTCAACGGACCCAGTCAGACCTACCATTTTTGGATGGAACTCTGCAAATAAAGCAAATATAAGCAGCAACAATGGAATGTGGAACAATACATACTTGCATCTTAATCCAAGAATGCAACCACAGCAGAAAGAATGAATTGTTGAACAGAAGACACTTGCATTTTAACTTGGTTCTCAATCCAGAAAGGCAGCTGCAAAGTTTGCTTGCTGTTGCGAATGACTGTTTGTTGCAAGATCAACTGCCTACTGTACATCAAAGGATAGAACGTGTTCGAGGCATAGAAGAGGATAAAGAGGAGTAAGGACTCTCTCTCAAAACTGAAGCCTCTAGACGGGGATCCAGTACAAAAAATGATAGGCCTTTTATGTTTCCAGATCGGAGCACCGTAAGCAGATGAGTGGACACGATGGAAGGCTATGGAAGGATAGCTGACTGAGTAAAACAAAGATGCACTCAAAGAGCTCTCAGCAAGATACAAGACAGTGAGGGTCTGCTTTTGTGCTGGGCCCAAATAATGTACAAACAAGGAGTCTAATAGCAAAGATAAATACCCTAACTATTTGTTTGTGTTTTTGCAGTAAGTCTAGAATTATTGGGTCTGTCTTGAGGTTGTAAAAGTAAATCTTTTAGTATATATGATCTAGTAGAATATCTGCAAGCCAATAGAAATCCCATGGCACACAAACATTGTCGAAATTATTATATGTATTTTAAATTTAGTACAAGAAAGGTCACTCTGGAATCATTGTTTGCCTCATTCTCCGCATGGATCTGTTGCCTGTACAAGTTTACCCAGACCATGGAGTCTTCAAGTCTGCCAGAAAGTCATCACCATGCCTTGTGGAGTGAGAACTCGTACATCTGGCCATGTGAAGACGCTAATATTGCTTTCTTTTCAGCACACTGCACAGGACAAGAAGCCACACTGAACTCTGCTCCCTGTTGCAATCTAAGCCCCTAGTCTTCCCAGCCATTTGCCTGTACTTCCCCCCTGCCGCCTTCAGCTCTCCCCCACCTCTCTGTCCCCACCCCACACAGGGCCATCCTCCAGCTCATCCCTTTTGTCATTCCGCAGCCTGCCTCCGCTTGTCCCACCATCCTTCAGCTCCCCCTGCCTTCCTGCAATTAACCTTCCATTGTTCTGCTCCACACAGCCTTCCCAAAGCTCACCCCTGCCTTCACCCTCCCTTTTTTGAGCCTTCTCTCCCTAGATGGCAACACAAGTTCCATAGGTAAATTTGGACACTCCTACAACAAGTACACTAGTGAGAGTGCTTCCACTAGCTTCCCTTAGGAGCAGCTGGAAATCGAGAGCCTCATACTGCCTATGCATCTGGTTCCCAATCAACTAAAGAAGGATTCAGAGTAGCCTCCACCTGGACTCCAGCTAGACATCCCCACATGTGAGATTGTTCTCCAAGACAACTACTTCTTACGGACATGGATTCCTGTCTGAAAGAGTCCTTAACTTGCATGGTAGGTGGATACTCAGTAAGAATTCTATCAGCCATATCCCCCCTCCCAATGTCTACCCACCCAAGGAAAGCTGGTTTCCAGAGTTCAATTTCATGATGGTGTCCAATAGCCTCGAGATCCTGAGGCGCCACCCCAGACAATTCAATGGCTTATGTACCTATAAAGAGGGCACAAGCATTCATCACTCTATGCTTACTCTCTCATTCATCCATCATCATTCCCCCCTACAACTTCAGCCTAAGCCCTCTTACCACTGCTGTCCACACCCCTTACCCTGGTGGATATCTTGGTTCGTGGTGCTGTCCAGCTGATCGTGACACCTTCCTAGTAGGCAATGGCTCTAGACACTCTAGATTGCTGCATTTTGAGTCCACATAGCCTAGCCACCTGTTATTCATCATTTCCATTGCTGCGTTTACTGCTTTTACTCCTCCCTGGACTGGTGCAGCAGATTATCTTCATCATTATTGTGTATTTCCGACTCCTGCTACCATCCCAGCACCTAGGTGACACTATCCAGCAATTAGCCATTTTATGGAGGCTGCGTTTGCAGCTGATTCAAAGCATCTATAGCAGGTTACACCCTCTTTATAATCCCTACATCAGATACCTGCGTTTTTGTGCTTTCTCCACTACTGAAAGGCTGCCCAGTAGTTGCCTGTTTGCACCCACTTACCAGGAGAGATCTTCACCGACATACTTGTGTTTTCTTCTCTACTTGGTTGCCCAGCAGTCGTCTTGATAGAAGCCATCATTATGGAGAGATTTCAGTATATCCTTCATCTCTGACAGCTCCAAGGATTGTGTTTCACTCCCTTCACTGCTGTCCATCTCTTGGTGCATACTTCAACATTCCACTGTCCGGAGGACTGTGTTTCACTCCCTCCATAGAGGAGCTTCTTTTCTCATCATCAACACCTCTGACCGAAGGATTGCATTTTACTCCCTTGAGAGTGCCAATTCCTTCTAGGTGGTGCTCTTTCATCAGCCAGGATAGTGCAATTACCTCCGAGCTCTGTTGCATTGTATTAGCATGATTCAATGTTCATCATTCTTGATTCATCTTCTTCTTCAGTGTTTCTAAGTTTATTTATCTCAGTGTTTACCATACACTCTGTGCTTCTCCCCGCAAACCCTACTATTTCTTGACACCCTTAGCATAGTGACATGGAACAGGGCAAACAGGGACCAGGAATGCCAAAATGTTGTTTCAAAACAAGCAGGAACATGGAACTGTGAACATACCCATTGTAAGGAGTTAGTGGCACCTTATTCTCTATTCATCATGATTGTATTTGTATACCATGGTAGATGGGGACTAGATATGGGAAGCATTTGACTAGTTTCATTTCTTTTCAGATTCTAAATGATACTCTAGACATGAACTTCTACCATAGCCCGATTTGCCCCCTAATAGATGTTAATATATATTTCTTGTAGCAAGGAATCTCCGCCTCCTTCAACCTAGCTACAGAAGCCCTTCCCCTAAACCTTCAAAAATCCAGGATTCACAGCTCCAAAAGATCCAGCAACCAAGGGCTAGCAAATTATACCATGAGAGACAGAGAGAGTAGAGCAAATACCCAATCAGCCAAATAGACTGGGAGAGTTTAGAGTTCCCGTTCCCTTTTTTTTCTTGGTTGGAGAGGTAGACAAGAAAGAAAGAAAAAGGTATATTAAAATCTACCAGAAGACAAATGAACCTATGAGATAGATCAATATACAACAACAATCCTTGCCCTCTAGCATCATGTAAAACTGAAAAGACTCTGATTCTAGCTGAATGCATCCTAGCATGTTAGACAAAACAATCATGATGAGAAGTTAGAAACCTATTACTAGCTCCATCCAATGGGTATGACGGGATGTAATATATTATAATCGAGCAAGGGGCAAGGATGGCTCCCATAACTATTCCACCTTGTAGTAGTCTCTACCATATCTCCTCCACGGTTCTACAATATCGTGCCATGATTTTATTAGTTTGAGCCTAAGAAGGCCATGGTCACTTGTATCGAAGTAGTTTGGGGCTTCTAGCTGCCTTGATATCCAAGGCTCTAATTGTAAGCCCCTTTTCATGATATGGGTTGGAGTGTATTTATATGGTATGTTGGTGGGCCTTAAAAGTGCTGGTAATCTTTGGCTTTGTATTTAGAAGACCCTCTGGATGTCTTTGTAGCTCCAGAAGGAAAAGAGCTAGACATCTTAGGTCAAGGTAGTCTACCACTAGACCAAGTGGGCCAATATTGTAACAAAACATGGATTTTGAGCATGGCTCTAGCTATGGAGGTTGAAATGTAGTAACTAGAACCATGACAATATGGGCAAATGATACTAATTGTTACTCGGTTGAATTAGGTTCCAAGATAGAATGCTTCGACTCATAAACACAATCCCCAATAGGACATGACAGAGACTCACATTGACGTACAAAGTACAATAGTATATCATTGAAAAGTGAAACAAGTACATACATGTCTTTATAGCTTTCCAGCTTCTCCACTCTCCTCACTATGCTTATGGGATACAAGTCTCCTCATCCTGCAGCATACATCATTTGACCTATTTTCCAACACCCCTCCCCTCAAATGATGAATTCCTACACTTGCTCGCATTTGCCCCCCTACATGATGACATGGCCCGAGAGACTAGCTCATGGGCAACTTAGTCAAGTCAAGCTTGAAATTTTACATTTTTGGCAAGGGTTTTTTTTTTAATACAAATCCACTATGGGAAAAACATGATTCATTATGGAAAAGATGCAATGAAAATTTCTTTAGAATGATCTGTCAGAGTTTTTGATGGTAGCAAAAGCATCTTCTTCTTCTTCTTCATTCATAAACTGACCTTGATGGTGATCATCTTGCACCTATTGTACTTTCTTCTTGTGGAAACATTCACTGGCTACATGGCCAGTCTTGCCATAGTAATGGCAAATAATTCAGTCCTTGTTGCTATTGGTGGTGAATCCTCGACCACGTCCTTTTGCTGCATAAGTACCCTTGGTTTACAAGAGGTTATCCCTTGAGCTGGTTTCTTTTATATCCTTGCTTTTAAATTTACTTTCTCCATCAAGTAATGAGTGTTCAATGTCTTTGAGTGAGAGACTGGGAACATTACTTAGTGTTGAAACAAGGTTCTCATATGGTTCATGATTAACACTGGCAAGTAGTACTACTATTGCCTTATCCTCATCAATGTTCTTTTTAAGAGTTGCTAGCTAAGTAAGGCTCTTGAACTTATTGATATGTACAGTCATAGATGAACTGTCTTTTACATCCAACTTGTAAAACTGCATAAGTAATTTTACCTTGGAGTTATTTGTTTGTGTATCAAAGATCTTGTCAAGTTCTTCCCATGCTTTCTTTGCATCCCTGATGCCAAAGATGTGGTGTAATACATCATTTGATAGACCCCAGGCAATAATACCTAGAGCTTTGTTATTCATCTTCTTCCATGCCTTTGTTTTAGGCTGGTCTTCCACAGCATCTTCTTTCTTATCATCTGCATCATCTTCTTCAAAGAGATCCCAGAGATCTTTCCTCATGAGATGGTGCATGGTTTTCTCCTTCCAGGCGTGAAAGTCTTCACTATTAAACTTTGCTATCTACTCCAATTCAACCATCTTAGAAGAAGGCCTTACCACGAGAACACTCTGACAGTGTCTATCCTTTTACAGAGAAAGATGGAGTGAATCACAGGCTAGGCTAGCCAGCAGAGACTTACAAATGGATTTGATCAATAGTTCTTTAAATCATTACAAGCGCTCAAAATGAGCTTTTGAGCAGTTGAGGTAAAATCAGTGAATAGCTTATTTATGAGTGAGCTAAATACACAATTGCCAAGAGACACTGATTGAGTATCAATAGATACTATGTCTTGAAAAACTTGATATTGGGCTTGATGTTGCTCGGTAATTTTTTAGCTTCCTTGGGCACTTCCAGATCTACAATAGACTTCAGAGGTAATTTTTGAGCTTCCTTGGGCACTTCCAGATCTGCAATAGACTTCAGAGGTAATGTCAGAGCGATCAAAATCACTATTGATGATAGCAATGAGAAAAGAACAAGGATGCCAAGCTTTCAAGTTTCTGGCTATGGCTTCCTCTGCTAGGGTTCCAGACAGCCCTGGTTTTTTCGTCACCACAAGAGATAGGTGCAACCATTCGGGCCAAGACTTGGGTGGAAGATAGCCTATATCAAGGCCTTTGACAGCCCTATAGGCGCAAGCTAAATGATGCAACATACTGGTGGATCCGGCTAAACGACCATCACAGGGCACAACAGAGACAGCAAGTCACTTTTTTTATAATGTCGCCCTGCATACTCCACAATATTGAGATCTCAAGTAGTAGGATGTTGTGCTCTGAGTTGCTGAGCAACTTTCCTGAAGAAACCTCAATGAGACATGCCTTGTATGAATAGATCCAAAGGCTCCAAGGTAAGTGGGTGCATGTTGGCTATGGTGGCTAAGAAGAGATGTGTGAGAATGAAGTAGGTGATGAACTCAAATGCTTGCACTGAGTTGACCAAAGAGTGTGAGGGGCTCAAGGAGTAGTGAGGAAAGCTAGACCACGCCCACCATGGCTTTGATACCATGTAACAAAACATGGATCTTGAGCATGGCTATAGCTATGGAGGTTGGAATGTAGTAACTAGAACCATGACAACATAGGCAAATGATACTAACTGCTACTCGGTTGAATTAGGTTCCAAGATAGAATGCTTGGACTCATAAACACAATCTCGAGTAGGACATGACAGAGACTCACAGTGAAGTACAAAATACGATAGTATATCATTGAAAAGTGAACCAAGTACATGTCTTTATAGCTTTCCAGCTTCTCCACTCTCCTCACTGTGCTTATGGGATACACAAGTCTTCTCATCCTGCAGCATACATCATTTGACCTATTTCCCAACAAATATCTCTATAAACAAACATCTCCCCTAATCTCATAGTATAGTAAGCATCTAAAGTTGTGATGTTCCTCTGACTATACCTCTCCATGGCAAAGCTGGTATAGGGTAAGGAGGCAATTAGAGTGATAGAAAAACTTATCCTTGTCGAAAATGCAACAAGGCCACCAATTCCATAATCTTGCGTGAAAATAAAACTTTTCCATACATAAGGATGCTCAGAAATTCCTATCAGTACAAATCATGGTCATTTGCAAGAGGAGATGTTTCGTAAAAAATTTAAGCAACATTCAAGGATGGAAAGAGGGACAAAATATAGACACAAATAAACCGACTAGAATCCAAATTTTAAATTTTCAACCAATTGTATTTGCAAGAAGTCTAGAGATAGTGTGACTCTAGGGGGCCACCTATACCATCAAGGGGGGCCATCACCTTATCAGTCCCCCTTACCCTATCCTGTTTTCCTTGGCCACCAATACTGGTCTACATTCAAGTTGTTGCCATTCTGATCTGAGTTCAAGCTCAGTCCACAATACTCCGAGTCAATAAGGGGAGGAGATCATTGAGCAACATCTAGCTAAACAAGGAGATTCAACATCAATAGTATCTCTTGATACTCAATCAGTGTCTCTTAACACTTGTGTATTTAGCTCACTCATGAACAAGACAGACATTGATTTTACCTCAGCTACTCAAAAGCCTATTCTCAGCACTTGTAATGATTTCAAGCCCCGTTGATCAAATCCATTTGTAAGTCTCGATTTATGTGTAAAAGGATAGACACCACCCGAGTGTTCTCGTAGTAAGACCTCCTTTTAAGATGACTGAATTGGAGCAGAGAGCAAAGTTTAATGGTAAAGGCTTTCACGCCTGGAAAGAGAAAACCATATATCATCTCATGAGGAAAGACCTGTGGGATCTCTTTGAAGAAGATGATGCAGAAGATGCTAAAGAGGAAGATGCTGCAAAAGACCAGCCTAAAACAAAGACATGGAAAAAGATGAACAACAAAGCTCTGGGTATTATTGCCTAGGGTCTATCAGATGATGTATTACACCATATCTCTAGTATCAGAGGTGCAAAGAAGGCATGGGAAGAACTTGACAAAATCTTTGGTACACAAGCAAAGAACTCAAAGGCAAAATTACTTATGCAGTTTTATAAGTTGAATGTAAAAGACAACTCATCTATGACTATACACATCAATAAGTTCAAGAGCCTTAAAACTCAACTAGCAACACTTAAAAAGACCATTGATGAGGATGAGGCAATAGCAGTGCTACTTGCCAGTGTTAATCATGAACCATATGAGAACCTTGTTTCAATACTAAGCAATGTTCCCAGTGTCTTACTTAAAGATATTGAGCACTCTCTTCTTGATGAAGAGAACAAACAAAATAACAAGAATGTAAGAGATGGTATTCCATCATCTAAGAAAAATCTCTTATACACCAAAGGAGCTGTTGGACCCAAAGGAAGAGGTCGAGGATTCAACACCGATAACAAAAGTCGGATGACATGTCATTATTGTGGTAAGACGCATTATTGCCAGTGAATGTTTCCACAAGACAATAGCACAGCAAATGCACTATGACCACCACCAAAGTCAATTCATGAATGAAGAAGAAGAAGAAGATGCTTCCGCTACCATCAACAACTCTGACAGATTGTTCTAAGGAATTTGTTCCCATAGTGGATCTCTATGTTTCCCTTAGTGGATTTGCTTTGTAAAAATCCTTGCCAAAGATGTAAAGTCTCAAGCTTTAACTTGACTAGGCTGCCTATGAGCTAATCTCCTGGGCTATGTTATCATGTAGGGGGAACAAATGCCGGCAAGTGTAGGGACTCATCATTTGAGGAGGGTGTTTGAGAAATAACAAATGATGTATGCTCCAAGAAGAGATGTCCCGAATCCCATATGCACAATGAGAAGAGTGGAGAAGCTGAAAAGCTATAAAGACATGTACTTGGTTCACTTTTCAATATATGCTATTTTGTACTAGTACTTCATTCTGTGTCTCTGTCATGGTCAGCTCAAGATTGTGTTTATGAGTCCAAGC
Source organism: Lygodium microphyllum (assembly GCF_053477565.2). Classification (NCBI taxonomy): domain Eukaryota; kingdom Viridiplantae; phylum Streptophyta; class Polypodiopsida; order Schizaeales; family Lygodiaceae; genus Lygodium; species Lygodium microphyllum. The sequence continues at coordinate 110,311,673 of NC_141162.1, forward strand.
CTATATCTTGGAACCTAATTCACTTGAGTAATAGTTTGTCTTCTTGTCTGTGTCACTATGAGTCTTGTTACCGACTTCCATCCTCCATAGTCAGTGCTTTGCTCTAGATCCATGTTTTCTCACATGAGTGCCATAAAATGCCTTGAAGGGAGTCTTTCTAGGGACTGCTACAGTGGGGCTACTGTTCAGAATGTACCCCATAAGAAAAGATGCAGACAAAGGCAAACTTAGGATGACTTGCTGTGCTAGAGGGGAAGATTAGAGAGTTGCTACCTTGTCAAGTTACCTTGTCAATTGCACAAGAGTTAAATCAAAACATTCCAATAAGCAGCAACGTGGTCATCTGCGGACACCACGTACCACATCTTGTGGATATTAAGCACACTGTAACACAACTTGGACAGACTCCAAGGCCCATCTCCCTGTGCTAATCTTAGGTAACTCCTCATTTCTCCTCTACCTAGAGATCTGTGCCCATCTCCCTGTGCTTTAGTTAGGTGTGTCCTCATTCCTCCTCCTCTACCTAGAAATCTGGGCCCTTTTTCATTCAGCATGCCTCCCACATACAGTGCAAATATCCTCCCACTAAGTAGTTTCCCCGATCTCCACTTATAAATTTTTTTCATTCCTTCTACCTAGAGACCTGGGCCCTCTTTCATTCAGCATGCCTCCCACATACCAGGAATACCCCCGCGGCCAAGTGGTGGCTTACACTACCTCCACTTATCCTGCCATTTTTGTTCCTATAGAGCAGTCAATCTCTTTACTTCCATCCCATGTTGCTTATGCAGTGTTTTTATCAAGCAATGGGAGAAATTTTCTCAGGTGAAAGAAAGACATAAAAAATGCATGTAGCCTTTTGCAGGGAATGTCCATTCACATGACATACACACTGATACCACTTCCCACAGCTCTTCCCACCTAAAAGGGATACATAGCATAACACTTGGTTGTTCACACAAGCATAAATGTAATGCTACATTTAAACCTAATCATATTCCAATATACACACGCATACTCCTTTTACATCGATACAACCCAAGAGATTTATGCTGTAACTCTGGTGTAAACCACTTCATATAAACAAAAGGTGACCACTTCATGCAAATATAATATAAACCCCCTTAAAATATTCCCTGCATGTCCCTTATTTAATTTTAATTGAGGCTGCTGCTGTTCTAAAGTGAATTTAAGAAATTTTCAGTGTCTATGGCATTGAGGGAAACTACGATGTTGAGAACCAGACAAACAATGCATCCAATGTATACCGCTTGTACATATTATTATAGCGGTACAAATGCAACCTCTATGTCAACATCTTAGCACACAAATAAATCCTAATCACAAACTATATTATGAACAAAGTTAATCACAACACCTATCATGAACAAAAATCAAAACAAGTAGATATAAGCAGCATCCCATTCTGTGAAAAAACTGTACTGATGAAGGGTTAATACATAACCAAAACTCCTCACTTTTGCTCCTGCAGTCATCAAGGCCTTCCAAGCAGTAAACATGATTTCATGCTACAATCGAACAATTCATATATTAACAACCACTATATACAGGATAAACTCAGAACCTGAAATGTAGGCTGCAAGCTGTGCCACAGAGTCACGTTCAGGGTCAAGGGTGATAAAAACTGGCACCACTTCCTGTTTCTTTTTCTTTTCTGCATATTGCAAAATACTCAATGAAAAAGTAAGTTGTACCAATGTTCCTACCACCTTACCAGCTGTTAAAAAGAAGTATAAGTGGTAAGCTACAAATTGCACATGGCTGACAAATGCCCACATTTGGTGCGAAAATGACTTCAGGTTTCCTGCATGTGGCTCCGTCGCATTAGGAACACTATTGACTACTTGATGTGTGCATCAGAGACTTCAGTGAAATCACATACACCTGTCTTAAGTGGCCTAGCAGGTTGAAGAACTAGGTTTTGGTGCTGAAAAGAATAGAGTCTCTTGCAGTTCAGCAGTGTGTTTAGCCTCCCTCCAATCTAGCTATGATCAGAGGTCGACGCAAAATTTACTCAGCTTGGGCCAACCAATTAAAGATTAGGTCAGTCAGATCCATCTCCTCTGAAGCAACTACAATATTCAGTAAGAACATGAACTTACAGATGAATTTCAAGCTATCTGTCCTAATATGACACAACCTGCATGGTTAAACAGTAATGTCAATTAACACACCATACTCATCTGCAAGAAAGAATGAAGACTCAAGAACAAACATAAAGACTTGGGTCATGGCGTCACCAGATCTGAGAATGGGAGTGATGGTGTACATACTCCATCTATAGTGAAAGCCATCTACTTGAAGAGGGGTGGTAGAAATGGAGCCGTAATAGTAGAGGCTAAGAACAGTTCTACCCTCCGAATCCGGATGCCTGAAGTAGTGGTCTGAACAGCTGCAGGGTGCTTTTTTTTTGGACAGGAGGACATGGTAGAGGAACTCTACATATGATGGTGCCAAGATGGGTGTAAATGATCTTGGCTCGCAAATCTGCCTCCAAGTCTCCTCAAATTCATGTGCAGGAATAGTTGGCACAAATCCTAGTATTGCTAGATCTCATGTTGTTGTCTTTCTTATCCAGATAAAGCAGGCCGCTAGGTCCTGACTCCTTGCTCACAATACTGACACTCAGTTGAAGCTCTATCATCGATAGAATGGCCATCCCGCCCTCAGGAGATCATCTAGCCCTGCTTGTTCTCTGTATCCTTACCATAAGACCCTGCTATGCGTGGTAGTCTCCTATCTAGACTCAAGTTTGTTTTTGAAAGAACGATCATGAACCTGCATCTAATTGCCACCTCCATCCATCCAAGATTTGACCAAAGTGCTCTACTGCAGTTCCAAACTACAAGCTGTATCTGTCTCATTGACCACATGTCCATATGCAACCACGTTGCATCAATGATGACATGGCCATATCTATGAACTCCTTCCTGCCCCATATCCTCATCTAAGTAAATGGATCTGCCTCCAGCCCCCACAAGCTAATTCTCTTCTCGAGGACATTAACTCTTCTTTGCTTGTCATCCAAAAACTGTAATATAAGGGCTCTGTGAGAGTGCGCAACAAAAGGGGAACTGAACACGTAGTAAATAGAAAAGAAGGAGACGAGAAACGCAATGGAATTAAGGAATAAAACTCACAAAAGACTGAATGCTACAAGGTTGCAATAGTCAGCCCCAATATCCCATCATGAGGCTACTCATCAGCAATGGAGAGCAAACTACTCATAGCATCCAAAGCCAATGAATCAAGATACTTGAGATGATGAGCATTGCTTCTACCAAAGTTTCTTGCCACATCTATTGACCTTCGTATTTTCTTATCCCAACATTCAATCGAGCTGTCTGAACAAGAAGTATCAATCCAAGCATCTAAAATCTGGTATCTAAATTACACGCTCTTTCCCACAGATCTACTACCATGCCTATGTTTTAACACAATGGTGTAACGTGTTTGGGCGTCCATAGGCTTACAGCTCTCAAATGCAACAAGTCAGCCATCAAATTAAAGGATAGCACCATAGCATAATTACTCGCATCCATTTGAACCTCGAAAGGTTTATTCAGATCAATAATCTACAACATTGGTGCAGTAGTAACCAGCCATTTCAATGTTTAAGAACACTGATCGAGCTCACTAGCCCAAACAACTAACAAACTAACACGTTTTTTCTTGCTTCTGATAACCTTAGGCAAAAGTGTTAAGGTTTCAACAATATGAGCATAGTCATTACTGAACTTCCAAAAGAAACCAATAAAACCCAAGAAAGATTTCACTTGCCTTATAGTCCTTGGAATGGGTCAATCGAGCAGAACCTTTTTGGGATCAATATAGATGCCATCAATTGAGATAACATGTCTGAGATATAAAAGATTTGTGCAAAAAAATTCACACTTGGATAGTTCTGCAAATAATTGCTCTCATCTTAAGAGATAACGATACACAAGTGATTCATATGCTCCTCCAATGAGTTACTATAAATAAGTATGTCATCAGGGAAAATGACTTGTGACTTTCCAACATATGGACAAAATTACTCGTTCATCATTTGCTTGAAAGTTGCAGGAGCATTAGTTAATCCAAAAGATAGGACCAAAAATTGAGTGTCCATACCGTGTTTGAAACACAATTTTCAAGACATTCTCCAAAGCTATCCGTATCTGATAGTAGCCAAACCTAAGATCAATATTAGTGAAATAGCGTGTACCACAGAGTATAAGATCATCCATCCTAGACAACGCATATTTGTTTTTAACAGTCACATTATTGAGACTTTTGTAATCTACACCCAAGCACATCATGTCATCCTTCTTTCTGGCGAGAAGGACAAGGACACCCCATGGAGACTTACTAGGTTCAATAAACCCTTAGCTAGGTAATCGTGAAGTTGCCTAGTTATCTTGTTCTCCTCTTTCACAACTAGTACAATTGCCAAGAGAGGAGTCACGAGATGGCTACCAAGCCACAATATCTCGATCCTATGATCTAATGTACCATGAGACAACAAAAGTCCATCAAGTAATTCAAATGGAAAAACATCAATATATTCATGTAGAATAGGATCCAAACTCATCCAACTTGCACACAAGATATAACACATGCAATATCCACGAATATAAAGAGACTAGACATCAGACTCACCTCCCAGCCATAGAGCCAAACAAACTCACCCACACACCTAGAAGCTAGTAACACTCCAAGTCACAACCACGTCCCAAGGACTAGTGTCCCATACCACCAATCCATATCATTCCAGTGTATGGACACGTCGGCCTATGGACAAAGAGTCTAAGAGTAGTAATCACACAAAATGATATGCACAATAGGGCCTTGAGTTCTATAAATAAAAGTGAGCTGCCCTAACCCCAAAGTGTTCTTAGTGCATTCACACTAAGTTACTTCATAACCACTATGACCAATGCTACTAGTCCCCATCCAAATGTCCAAGGATGTAACAATCACGGCTTATTATTTGCAATCATGGCAGTTTTTTCAAACGTGAGCACTTTTAGGGGGGCCTTGATCAACTTGGGAGGTCTTTTTAGCTTTTAGTAACAAACATTAAATTTGTAAATCATCTCCTAAATCCCCAAGGTCTTTTTGCTCTAAGATGAGATATTTCAACTTGTTGGTTTGATTTGTAAATTAGGATTCTAGCAACTGAAGAGAGAAGAAAAGAGATAGAAAAGTATGTGTAAGTTGCACGATTCATCTCCCTCTCAACACGACCTTCATTTATTAATTAATGATCTTAATCCTAGTAAGTATATGCATGGCTACCACATCATCCGCTCCGCTCTAGTACTCATGCCCACACCTTAATTGGCCAAAGACCTATATTTTAAATGGACTAAGCCCATGGTCACACGTGTCCTCTATATGTGCTATTAGTTATATACCCATACTACATGCACTATCACAACTTCTTAAGATGTTCTCCATAGATGTCACATAAATTAATTAACACTTTAATTTACATGACAGTGCTAAATGGGTTTGTTTCATCTTTAGACATCTAGATGGACGCTAGCTACATTGGGTACAATGGTCATAAAGTAACCTAGTGCAAATGCACGAGGGTTAGGGAAGTCTAGTGCTATTTATAGGACTCAAGGCCCCATTGTACACGTGATTTTGTGATCACCACTCTTGGACTTTAGGCCCATTGACCGATAGGTCCTCGCACCAAGAGAGTGTGGGTTGGTGTTATGGAATGCCAACTCTTGGACTTCGCGACCCGATACATGGCTAGTTCCCAAGCTCGAGGTGAGCCTATTTGGCTCTATGGTTCAATCTAATGTCTATTTCCCTCACGTTTTATGTCACACCACGTAGATATGGCTTGTGTCATGTCTTATATACAGGTTGGATATGAGGGGACGTGTTATTGGAATGGATCCTAGAGGCATTGGTCACAATCATCATGAAGTGTCCCTAATATAAACAAGTGTCGTGCCCCAAATGCACTAGCATTAGGGACACTTTATTGCCACTGTGACCAATGCTGCTAGCGCTCGTCCGAATGTCCAATGATGTAACAAGGTTACCTTTATATAGGTTATAAGTAAAATGAGACTCACAAGAGTCATATGGACAACCACAAAGTGGGCTTACCATGAGAGCCTCATAAGAGGAATCCCAATAGCAAATTATCCAATAGTATGCATATGCCTTACAATCAATCGTTTCCAAGACTACTACCCTAGTATCATAGAAGCTTTACTACACATCATTTTTCTTTTGGTTATATCTTGTATTCTATGTGTAGACCCTTGTCCAAGAGTTTATTAAGCAGCAATATTGTTCAGGGTAGCACCTACAATGTCACAGTTGTCATTGTCCAAGATCACCTAGCCATCAAAATAAATACATGATCACCATTTTTCCAAGATAGAGAGAGGCTAAAAACAATATCTTTAATGGTTCATTCTATGATGATGAAATCATTTAATTCACCACAATGCACACATTCATATATATTTTTCTTGTGAAACCATTGTTCATTAGCTCTTTATACACACACAAATATGCATATGGCTTATCGAGTAATAAGATGTGACACCTCTACAAGTTAACACTTGAATCCAAACAAAAAGTAGAGAGTCGGCCAAAAACAACTCTAGAAAATCAATCAGGAACTTTAAATCCATACTACAAAACAAACTTTGCACAATAGTCCTTCACACCCCTTTGCTCAAACATAGTCCTACTTACATGTACCTATGCAGCATTTACATATGAGAGAGAGAGAGAGAGAGAACTAACTCATTTGATTGCCTCTTGGAAAGAGATTCTTCACTTTAGAGTTTGGTGTCCTCTTTATCTCCAAAGGGAGGCGAATTCATTACAAGCAGAAGTGTTGGCCACATCAAGGCTGCTCCATTGGCTAGGCAAAGAATCGCAGTGAGACAAATTTAATCAAATGGCTTGATTGGGGCTCCAAGCAGTACATGATACTGTCATTCTTGGGTAGTCCCATCTTTATTCTTTGTGTCACATACTACAACACTTTCAAGTACCTAGAGGCTATAGCCAGATCTAGTCAACCCTGCAAGAGCAACTTTTCAGCCTGCTTCACCTAGGCAAGTTTGGATGTTTGTGAAACCTAATGATTTTCAGAAAAGGTCAGCTAATTAGATCTATCATAAGATGGTAGAAGACAAGCAATGGATCACTGAGAACGCAAATAAAGTCTAGCGTGCCTAAGATAGCCAAGAGAAGTGGTGGGATAGATTTCTTCAATTGTGGAGGCCCAAGATTCCTTATCATGAGAAAGTTTTTGTGTGGAGATTGCTTATCGGTGGTCTTTCTACTGGGGATATCCTACGTGCTCAATTGGGGTTGTGCAAGGATACATGATGCTGTCATTTTTGGGTAGTCCCATCTTTATTCTTTGTGTCACATACAACAACACTTTCAGGTGCCTAGAGGCTATAGCCAAATTTGGTCGACCCTGCAAGAGCAGCTTCTGCAGTATAATCCATTGCCTCCTTTTCAACCTTATTCACCTTGGCAAGGTTGGATGTCTGTGAAACCTGATGATTTTTAGAAAAGGTCGGCTAATTAGATCTACCACAAGATGGTAGAGGACAAGCAATGGGTTACTGAGAAAGAAAATAAAGTCCAACATACCCAAGATAGCACAGAGAAGTGGCAGGATAGATTTCTTCAATTGTGGAGGTCCAAGATTCCTTATCAAGGAAAAGTTTGTGTGGAGGCTGCTTATCGGTGGTCTTCCTACTTGGGATGTCCTACGTGCCTACAAGATCTGGTGGGGCCGTTGTATCTTTTGCACTACTTGTGATGAGACACCAATTCATCTCTTCATATCTTGCCTTCTCGCAAGACAAATTTGAATCTTTGTTTTCCGTGTGCAACTTGGTGACTCGGTAGTAGACGCCCATGGGTCCCGGGCAAGATACCTTCTTTGTCCTCTTTGCACCCAAATCACCCCTGGCCTTTCCACTTTCTCAGATGGACAGCTCTCTAGCACATTTGGCGTACCCGTAATGCCTTTATTTTTTATTCTGCCTTGGGTATTCATGGTCATGAGGCCCGTGTTCGAGGATTACTCTTATGGTAAATATTTTCCATGATTTCAGCAAACCTGGTCCTCCCTAATGTGGCTTGTCCTTGGCCAGATATTGTTTACTCTACTCTAATTGTACTACCTGCATGATATTTCTGTGTTATGTTTTAATAGCCTTTTGGCTTTAACTTCTCCTTGACTGGATTTTCAAGGCTGGCCAAAAGGCCAGATATGAGAGTTATCATTCTGTTTGGTTGGCCTGAAGGCCTGATGTAAATATTTGCATACATTAATTAATATACACCTATTCATGAGAGAGAGAGAGAGAGAGAGTTCATCTTTATGAAAAAAAGGAAAAAGAGAGAGAACATCTTCAAACTGAGTAAATAACAATAATGTTCATAGCATACCATCAAGGAGAACAAACCAACAAATAAAATAAAAACATGAAGCACAACCCTACCGATCTTATTTACAAGCTCTGCAATTTTTTGAAGTTCCTCTGGACAGTTATCAGGACATGATGTAAAGCCAAAATACAACAGTGTCCACTTGCCAACAAAATCACGATCTGTAACCACCTCGCCTTTGTGATTTATTAGTTTGAAAGGTCCTCCAATTGTTGATTTATGATGGGCAGAAGCTATTCCAACTGGCTCATGCTTTCTGGCTGTTTGTTAAAATATTCCCAAATGAATTAGTATCTGGCTTTATAACCACAAACAGGAACTCATCAAACTTCTACACTAAGTTGTAGAACATCATAGAAGCATCATAAGTTCATATTTTATGAAAGTCCTTTACATTGACCAGTTCAATGCATTCTAGATTATTCAACCATTACTCTCTAATCTAAGGCAACACCCATCAGCCAAGTATAGTCTGAATCTTAGAAATTCTTCTGTCTGGATCTTCTACTCCTCTTCTGGCAAGGGCCTTTTTTGAGCAAGTTCAAAAGGCTAAAAACCTATTCATAAGTGGAAAGAACTGTTGTAATGAATTCTCAAAACACCCATGTGTAGAGCCAGATCTATTTCGTCTGCCCTCACATACTTGCAAATACTCTCATGAGACAGGTAAAGGTACAAACCACATGTGATGATAACTTTGGGCATCAATTTCCAAATGGAATCGTTGGTATGTCATCCAACTTCTGGGCTGGGAACATCACGACATGGATGGCTTGTGCCTGAAGAGGTAGGCAGGAACACCTTTCCTCTCAAGAAAAGGAGACTAGGAGGCAGATGTAGGAGGAAAACAGAACATGCACTATACTTTCTAGGATGTTGCAGCTACCTCGTCCCTGAAAAAGATTATGTTGGCTGCTCCTCTGGATGCAAAGGCAAGGGTTTCACTGCACACCAGAGAATTAGCAATGCCAGGAGTGAAATGCAACTTTTGGGACAGCAGCAGATGGAACCTTCTTTGAAATACAAGACAAGGTTAATTATAGTGAAGGCACAGATGAGGCTCACCTTACAAACCACAATCATGGCATTTTTGTTGTTAGTCCTTTACAGGTTTTATGTCTTGCAAGTATAAATAGAAATTTTGATCCTAACTAATAGGAGGATATTTGAAGAGAATGCTCTGTTGACAGGAAAGCTGCAGAGCAAAAGGAGAAAGCCAAAATGGACGAGGGACACAATGAAATACATGTATACATGTATCTAGACACAAGTGCAGTCAGTCACTTAGTTGGAAGATTGAATGACTAGAGATAACAACTTGAACAGCTACATAATTCAAATCAAGTAAAAGGACTAATGCGCATGAGTAAACCAACCTGCTATTGGAGCTTTTCTTTCACTGCCATGATACAGAAGGTAACCACCCACTGTCATCACCACAACTCCAATTCCAAAAGTTGCAAGCTGCACAGTAAATGTAGGTTTGATTCAAAATTTCTAGATCTTACAACACATATATTGCACATGTGACATGCTTTAAAAAATGCAAAATCTAAGTTATGTGAGCAGACATGTTTTCATGTGTCTTTCTCCAAGTTCATCTCCTACTTGTGAGCCTTCGTTTGTGTTAGACAAGGTTTTTGATGGGGGTAAAAGCGCCTCCGCCTAGCCGCCCGTGTATTACTACACATACAGTACCCACCACTGCACACTGCAGGTGGCAAGCACCCGTCACAGTCACTTATTCTTTATTCTTTTAGTGATAGTTTGAATAAAGGAAGGCCCGGCCACACATTGTGGTTGTTGGAGTTCCCACTTTTGAGTCTCTCTCTCTCTTGGCTCTTGCTCTCCATCCGCCATAGCTCTCACCGCCAAGCTTCTTCCTCCTGGGTTCCACTTCCCTTTCAACTGGTATCAAAGCAAAGGCATTGGAGCTTGCCCGGCATTCTCTTCAGCCCGAATTTGAAGAGCTTCAACCCGAGCTTCAATGGCAGCCATGGCACCTTCATTTCCAGGTACGTTTTGATCTCCCGCCTCCTCCCCGAGCTTCCGAACCTTCATCGGCTTCTTCTTGGGCTGCATAGGAGCCCCCCTGACCTTGCCAAGTGCCCCCGAGGGCTGTTGTAGATTCCCCAGCCCCCAGGAACAGCCAGTGCAATTTTCGGCGCATTTTTAGGGGGCTGGGCTGATCTGCTCCAGGGCATTTTCCAGCTCCTCCTCGGCTTCCTGGCACTCTTGGCAACCTTCCCAAGCATTGCTTGACTCCCCGACATTGGTGCTTGACTCCCGGTGATCGATTCGCGTGCTTTCCCCTTCAGCCCTTAGCTACATACACAGTCCCAAGACTGTCAAAACAGAGCAGCAGTTGACATTTACTGTTTAACGCTTCTTGGCATTATCCATTTCATGCCTATTGATGCCCGGTGATGCCCGAATGTTACGGGATGCTATGTCTATGCTTAGGGACTGATTTGGAGCAAATTTGAGCACCGTTTATGCTTCATATAACAGTAAATTGCTTGCCATAATACAATGGGCTGAAGCTCATTTACTTGGTGTATGCATTGGTTCATGGATACGGGGTGCTTCCTGGAGGTTTGAATGATCACACCGATGTATCTAGAGGTTGTCAAATGCTTCTTCTTAGTTCCGAAATGCTTTTGAGCTTGTATTAAGCTCCGACTTGGTTGTTCTTCACTGGCATTTGGCTTCAGTTGGCATGCTTTGGACCGATCTATGCCTAGTGTCACTGCTTGACATTTAGGCTTCTTGCATTTACGCTTTGGTCAGATATGGATGCCACTTGGTTTGCCCATGCTTGACAGTTACTTGGAGCTTCATCTTCAAATGTATTTGAGCATTTTGGATCTACTCAGCATTACATTTGGTTATCAGTTACATGCTCTTTGAATGCTTTCAAGCTTATGCTTTACGGATCTGAGATAGCTTGGGATTTATGCTCCGGATGTACCCTACTGGGATTTGGCATGTTTGATGCTATGTATTCGATGTATTAGAGCATTGCTTGCTCTCTCTACATCTAACTTTCACTTCTAGTGGAAAACTCTTGGTATATTCAGATATACACAGTCTTATTTAAAAATGAGCTTGAGCTTGTGTGACAGTTACATGCATTTGCTCTCTTGAGAGCTTTATGTCTGCAATTTGTCTGTAGTGGGTTGATTTGATATGCCTATTGGGACAGGCACCTATCTCTATCACAGGTTTGTCAGTTTTGTATGCATCTTGGATGGTTATGCATTGAGCTTCTTGCTCTATCAATTGTGCTTGTGCTTGGTCTCTTCTCTTAGCTCGAGACCCATTACATGCATGACTTCTAGACCTATGAGATGTCTCTTGCCTGACACGTTATTAATTTGATAGTTCTTGGTACCTTCTTGCCCCTGGATCTCACTGTTGGAGGCATCTTGTTACCTAGCAGTTGGAGTGACATATGTATCAGTGATTGCTTCATTTTGGGACAGTTTTACATACTGCTGTCATTTATTACAGCAAGCTGAAATCTGCAGATTTTGAGCACTTCTATGAGGGTAATGCTTACTATTTGATGTTATCTTGGTCATATTTGGTGGACAAGTGCTTCTCTTGGTGAAATCCACCCTTTCAGCCAGTTTTAGCAGTGGTTTTAATGTATTTTCTGCTAATTACAGCAACCTGCAATCTTGCTTTTTTGCTTTGACTTGGGACATTATGGCTGGTCATCTGAAAGATACAACCCTCTTTAACATTGCCAAGTTGGATGGTACCAACTATGGGTATTGGAAGTCCCAAATATGGCAGGTTTTGGTGCAGAAGTTGCAGATTAAACCCTTGCATTTCAAGGGTGTTAAACCTGAGGATATGGATGATGATGTTTGGATGGAAGTTGATGAGCTATGCAAGTCTACCATTAGTTTGTCACTCTCAGAAGAAGTCCGTCATAACGTTGTTGAAGATGAAAATCAGAGTGCATGGGATTTATGGGAGAAGATTTAAGAGCTTTGCGCAGCAGAGTCCCGCGTCACAGATGTATTGGCTGAAGCAGTTAATGGACCTTTGCATAAAGGAGGGGACTTCCCTTTCATCTCATTTCAGTCAGTTTCATGCTATCATGAAAAGTCTATTGTCACAGGGTATTGAGTTCAAAGACAACTTGCACCCGTTGTTTCTGCTTGGCACCTTGCCTGAATCATGGGATATATTCCTCCGTACTGCCATGTGCACGAACAAGCTTGATGGGCTGAAAATCAAAGATGTTGAGAGTGCTTTATTGACTGAGGAAATTAACAGGAGAAACAATGATGCTTTCCGCTCTTCACATGCATTGACTGTTAGAGGTGGCAGAAATGGCAGGCATGATAATGATCATAAGGGCAGGGACTCTCAGAAGTCCAGGTCCAAGTCACGTGGTCGCAGTAAGTCCCGTGGACGGAAGTCTGATCTTACATGTCATTATTGTGGAAAAGCACGACATATTAGGCCGCAGTGCCATAAAATGTGCGATGATAAGCGCAACGAAAAGGGAAAAGAAAAAGTGCAAGAAAAGTCTTCTAAGCAGAGTCTTGTATCTGCAAAGTCCTGTGTGAAGATAGAAGAGGTTAATGTCATGCAAGCCACTGATTTAGATGATAATTACATACTTGCAGCTTCTTCATGCGATGCCTTACAGACTTCTGAGATACACTATATATGCGCAATGCTGGCTCTTGGATTCGGGTGCGTCCTTTCATGTGACACCTTGTAAAGATTGGTTTCATACCTATCGTACCATGTCTGGTTCTGTGCGTCTTGGTGATGACAGGTCTCTTGGCATTGTGGGCATTGGAGATCTTAGGCTACAATTTTCTTCTGGCAGTTCTTTTGTTTTGCATGATGTACGCCATGTACCTGTGTTGACTCGCAACCTTATGTCAGTTGGACAGCTTGATGATGCAGGGTATTTTGTGTCTCTTGGAAACTCTACATGGAAGATTACTCGTGGCAGGCTGGTACTTGCAAGAGGTGCCAAGTCTCGCTGCCTCTATCCCTTACTTGTATCTGGAGCTACATTAGATCATGTTTTGTATGTGGGTTCTATTCCCCATGTATCCCTTTGGCATACTTATTTGGGGCATATGTCTCTTAAAGGAATGAAAATGCTTCGTGCTTTGCAATATCATCTGCCTTCCGACTCTTCGCATTTTGATTCTTGTGATCATTGTTTGTATGGCAAACAGACTAGAAATACGCATAAAAAATCTGGTTAGAAACGCATAGGTGAGCCCTTTGCTCTTGTGCACTCAAATGTATGTGGACCCATGCCCTGTCAGTCACTTGGTGGGGCAAAGTACTTTGTTACTTTCTTAGATGATTACTCACGTAAGGTTTGGGCTTATCCCATAAAGAGAAAGTCTGATGTCTTAGACACATTTCAGCGTTGGCTTGTATTGGCAGAGAACCACTCTGGAAAAATGCTAAAATGCCTAAGGTCAGATAATGGGGGGTGAGTATGTATCACATACTTTTGAGCAAATTTGTGATCAGCGGGGTATTAAGCGTCAATTGACCGCTCCTTACACCCCTTCCCAAAATGGTATGGCTAAATGCATAAATAGGACCATTCAGGAAAGGGTCCGTAGCATGCTTAGCCAAGCTGGCTTACTGCAACACTTTTGGGTTGAGGCAGTTACTACTGCAGTGCATCTCATTAACAAGTCGCCTAGCAGTAATATTGACTTTCAGGTTGCAGAGGAGGTATGGGCAGGCAAGCCCCCCTCTTATGATCAGTTACATGTCTTTGGATGTGAGACATTCTGCCATGTGCTCAAGTATAAACGCAATAAGCTGGATCCTAAAAGTATCAAATGCATTTTCATTGGCTATGGAGATGCAGGAGAGATAGGTTAACGTCTATGGGATCCGCAGGTGCGGAAAGTGATCTGTAGCCATGATGTTATCTCTCATGAGGACAAAATGCATATGCAGCGTGAGAAAGTGGTTGAGATATGCAAAGTTATCTTTCAGAAGGAGCCACCTGCTTCCGTTTAGCCCGCTCTACGGCCAGCTAGACAGCGTGCAGCATCACCTGATGCTCATGGCCCAGATGTTAGACATGCTTATGTTAGACAGGATGTCAGTCAGGCAGTAGAGCCTGGCTTGAGGCATTCTACTAGAGATAGACGACCTCCTAACTGTTTTGCACCCTCTATGGATTATGTACTGGTTACAGATGCAGGAGAGCCTTTCACTTATGATGAGGCTATGCGCAGGGGTGATTGTCACTCTTGGAAGAGGGCTATGCAGTCTGAGCTTGACTCATTGCATAATAATCAAACTTGGAATTTGGTTTCCTTGCCTCAGGGCAAGAGGGCTTTGCTATGCAAGTGGGTGTACAAGCTAAAAAGTATCCCTGGACACCCCAAGCCGGCATACAAGGCTCGATTGGTTGCTAAGGGTTTTAAGTAGGAGCATGGTGTTGACTTTGATGAAGTCTTTTCTCCTGTGGTCAAGATGACCACCCTGCGCTTAGTCTTGGCCTTGGTTGCATAGCTTGACCTGGACTTGTACCAGATGGATGTCAAGATGACTTTTTTACATAGGGACTTGTATGATGAGATTTACATAGAGCAACCTAAGGGCTTTACAAACCCTAGCAGGGAACTCCTAGTGTGCAAGCTAAAGAAGAGTCTATATGGCTTGAAGCAGGCACATAGGGAATGGTACCATAAGTTTGATGCATTCATCAAGTCACATGGCTACAGCCGCAGTGCTATGGATCCGTGCTTGTACACAAAGAAAGCCCGTGACAATTCTTTACTAATTTTGGTACTCTATATGGATGGCATGCTTTTAGCGGGGACAGCTCATAAGGAGCTAGATGCTCTTAAGGCTCAGCTCAAAAAGAGCTTTGAGATGAAAGATCTAGGACAAGCCTCTCATATACTTGGTATGCGCATTACGTGTGATAGATCTTAGGGACTCCTCTATCTATCATAGAGGGAGTACATTTATAAAGTCCTTGAGCGCTTCCGCATGCAAGATGTTAAGCCTATTGGTTGTCCATTACCTTCTCATGTGAAGGTTTCACAAGCCGATTATCCGCAGACAAATGAGCATAGGGCCGAGATGGCCAAGATTCCCTATGCATCCGCTGTGGGTGGGGTTGTGACACGTTATATGGCTACACCTGGCAAGAAACATTGGGATGCCGTAAAGGGTATCATGAGGTACTTGAAGGGCACAGCAGATATGTGAATTAACTATGGCAGCCAGGATACAGGAGTCGTGGGGTACACTGACTCTGATTATGTAGGATATGCAGATAGTAGGAAGTCCACTTCTGGCTATGTGTTCACTTATGCTAGAGGGGCTATCTCATGGATGTCTAGGGCGCAGAAGTGTACGGCTCTTTCTACTACAGAGGCCGAGTATATTGCAGCCAAAGAGGCTTGCAAGGAGGCTATCTGGTTAGGCCGTTTGATTGCAGACCTTGGTATGACAAACGCTATGCCTACACTGCATTCGGATTCTATGAGTGCCATTCACTTGGCCAAAAATTCGGTCTTCCATGCGAAGACGAAACGTATTGAGGTGAGGTATCACTTCATTTGCGAGGTTGTTGAGGATAGGTCTATTGACCTTGTCAAGATTCTAACTGAGCACAATCCTACAAACTTCCTCATGAAAAGCCTCACTACCAAGCGCTTTGCCTTCCTCAAGAGATTGATGGACATTGGATGAGATGACATCTTTTTCCTCATCCTGTTGTACATGTGTACATGTTGTACTATCTTTTCTTTTTTCTATCTCACTGGGCCAGATTCGCCTTTAAGTGAGAGATTGTTGGGAGTAAAGGCACCTCCACCTAGCCGCCTGTGTATTACTACACTGATAGTACCCGCCACTGCATACTGCAGGTGGCGGACGCCCGTCACAGTCACTTATTCTTTATTCTTTTAGTGACAATTTGAATAAAGGAAGGCCCGGCCACACATTGTGGTTGTTGGAGTTCCCACTTTTAAGTCTCTCTCTCTCTCTCTTGGCTCTTGCTCTCTATCCGCCATACCTCTCACCGCCAAGCTTATTCCTCCTGGGTTCCACTTCCCTTTCAGTTTCTCATGTGACAGTAGCTTTCATCACATGCACATCAGGCGGTCAGGCAAACAATTTCTGGCCTCTCTTCATAGTCTACAGTAGGCAACATGTCTCTACTATTGTTCATGGCCATTTCTAGGCTAGGCAGACATCCCTGCATGTTGGGCCACACTTTACTTGCTAGACATGTTGTGCTAAGAAATGCACTTAGCCACTTAATCAGTCCCAAAACATGCTTATTTTAGGCTTATTTTAGCCAAAACCCTAAAACGGGGAGCAGATTGAGAAAGTTAAGTGGGAGAGGATCTAGAACCCTAATTTTCTATAAATTGGCAGCCAGCCCTCCACTCTTTCACAATCTCATTTTTGTAGGTTTCATGTGTTGCTAGCTTGCTGCCCACACCCCGGCCACGAAGGACATCTCAGCCCTTGCTGTTCATCACTGTTCCCTATAGTCTAGCGCCTGTTTCCAGCCCTCCACAAGCTGATTGTTGTTGTTTCTGCCTGGCGACTGATTGCTGTTCATCTACACTGCTGTCGTACAACCTGCCACGCCAGCAAACTACTGCGTTTGCATGCTCCAGCTGCCGCCCTAACAGTTTTCTCTCTCCTGTCTGCAATCGTTGCAGTCTTTCTCTCTCCTATAGGCTGTCCTACCTGCGTTTTCAGTCTTTCTCTCTCCTGCAGGCTCCATTTTTAGTCTCTCTCTCCTCACTGCTGTCTGCATCAGATCCAACTTCTCACTGCTGCATTTGCTGGTGTTCGACATCCGGAGGCTGTCTTGCTGCAATTTGGGATCCGTTCGGAGTACCACACACTCTCCAGCTCATTACACCTGCCCTGATCCTAGAGATACAGGAGTTTGAGGTTCAATATTCATTCACTGCATAGTGTGTTTGCTGCATAAGCATCGTATTATTAGTAGTCATATCATTTCATTTATTCATTGTGTTCATTGTCTCTGAGTTACTCTAATCCTAACCCTAACTGTGTTCTTTTTATCAGTCTGTGCTTTGTCGTATGGTTTCTATTAATGTTTCTGTGTTAGGGTATACATAAGCACATCCTTTAGGACCTCATCCTTCCCTCAACTGGGTGGTGTTCCACCCACCTCATACACACTTTCGGGATCATTGCAGCCTGGCTATCCCACTCAGTCTCTCCCAAGTGTGGATCAGTTGCCTCCATAGTTTGCCTCCATAGCATTGCCTAGTGGACCTTCTGGTCATAATGCTGTGTCCAAGTCTTACTTTGAACGAGGCTACTGTGTCCCAGTGCCTCCACCTACATCGGCACCTTATGGAAACATTCGTGTTCCAGTGCTTCCGCATCAATCGGCACTCATTGGACACTCACAACCTACTTCTGCCTACCCACCTCTTCCCTCTCCTTCTTACTCTTATCAGATACTCTCACCTCCACAATCTTTCCCACCATCATCTTACTCCACCCACCCGACACCTCATGGTTCTAGCTCATCTTCTGCCAAGAATGCATTTAATGACAAGACTCGTTTTAACGGATCAAACTTTACTACTTGGTCGAATTGGATGAGACATGTCCTTGATTCACAGAACCTATGGGATCTAGTGCAAGGGTTGAAACCCCAACCCGATCCCTCGTTTGTTACATACAAGGTCGTCCGCTTGTGGAAGGCTAGGAATGCCTCCGCTATTGTCAAGCTGATGTAGGGCTTATTGCCAGAGTTTCATTCTCAGCTTCAGCATTTTGACTTGTGTCAAAGCGATGGGCAAACTTGGTTGACCGCTATGCGGCTCGAGATAGGACCCATTGTATTAATCTTGACCGTGAGCTCCAACTTTTCAAAATCACTAACTAGGATGACTTGAAAGTCAAGTTGGCTAAGTATCGGCGTCTCCTCGCTGAATTCTCCACTACGGAGACTCCCAAGTCCTCTGACAATCAGGTCACATTGTTCCTAAATAAACTCCCCAAGGAATACTTCAATTTTGTGGAAGGAATAGTTTCAAAGCCTACCATGCCTACATTCTATGAATTTGAGTGTCGGTTGTTGCGTTACGCACGGTTGTTCGATCAATTTCATATGAATTCCTCTTCAGAGGGGGCTCTTCTTGCTCATTCTCAGAAAGGGCAACAAGGGAAGGGCAAACCAAACCAAACCTCCACTTAAAATCAAAATCAAACTCAAAAGCTAAATCAATCTAGGGATTCTCAAGGAAACTCCCAATCACAACTCAAACCTGGGTAGTAGAATGTACCTAAAAAAATAGGTATTATCAACATTGTCAAAAAGCCGGCCATTTTGACGACGAGTGTCGATCAAAGGCACGAGGCACAGCACCAAAACCTAAGTCTCAGACCCCAGCCCCTCAGTCGAGCAACCCCCAATAGGGGAGGCAAGGTGATGGCAAGGGACAGTTTAAAGATCAGACTCACACTGCCACCGCACAATCATCTCAGTCGACAACGTTCTCAACTCCAGAGGGCTTGTCTGACTGGTCTGCAGAGGCCATATCGTCTCCATAGAGACATCAGATATGAGTCTCGTCCACATCTGTGAGTTTCCTCCCGACGAGGTTACTGCAGAGACCCACTCGTCACAGCCGAGCACTTCAGCTCCAGCTTGGATTGTGGACAATGGAGCTACACATCACATGACTCCTATAGAGGACATTTTCCGTACCCGAGCCCCTGCGGCCGGGTGGGTCCGTGTAGGAAACAACTCCTCGGTCAAGATTTAGGCTCAAGGTTGCGTCAATTTTATCAATGACAAGGGTCCAGATATATCATGTCCCTCAGCTTGGGGTGAACTTGTTATTTGTTCAGTAGCTTTGCCGGTTGGGACGAGCAGTTTTCTTTACAGCGACCACAGTCGAGGTCCTTGACTATCTGATTGGTTTAGTGATTGCTCATGATGAGGCACAGCCTAATGGCCTATACCATATGACACAATTTCTGATTGAGCCGACTGCCGAAGGCTCCGTGTTCCATAGCTTCCAGGCCTTAGCCACATCTCAGGAGTCTACGCACAATGAGCGTCTTTGGCATTTTCGCTTAGGGCATCTTGGTTATGACTCACTTTATGAGTTGTCACGCCGTGAGCTGGTTGAGGGCCTTCAATGCCTGAAGCTAGCTCGAGATGTCTGTAAAGCCTGTCAGCTCGGGAAGCAGCACCATACCCCATTTCCTCAGCAGTCTACACATAGAGCTGAGGAACCTCTTAGATTGATTCACGTTGATCTTTGTGGGCCGACATCCACTGCCGCTTTGAACAACGCGTTGTACTTCTTTTTTATAGTGGATGATCATTCTCGATACATGTGGATATACTTCCTCAAGGATAAGTCAAATGCTTTCACATATTTTTCTGCTTGGGTGCTGTTGGTTCATAACCAGATTGGTCGTCATGTTGGGTGCATGAGGAGTGATAATGGTAGTGAGTTTATCTCCCACGAGTTTTCCGAGTTTCTACAGAAGCATGGCATTTCTCGCCAGCTACCCTCTACCAACTCCCCCTTTCAAAATGGAGTCGTAGAGCATAGAAACTGCACAGTCATGAAAATGGCATACTCTATGCTGTTCGCAACAGAGCTTCCTGAGCGCCTTTGGGTCGAGGCTGTTAACACTTCGGTGTACATCCTCAACCGGTGCCCGACTGCAGCTCTTCCTCAGAAGACCCCGTATGAGGTATTTTTTGGCTCTCGGCCTCTTATTTCCCATTTCAGAGTCTTCAGGTGTCGTGCGTACACACACACGCCTGATGACAAGATAGGAAAGCTTACTCCCCGAGCTGATCTTCTTATTTTTATGGGATATTCCTTTGAAGCGAAAGCCTATGGTTCTGTTGTAGGAAAACTCCTTTGGTTAATTCACACTAGGCCAGATTTAGCTTACTTAGTTAGCATACTCGATCAGTATTTCACAGCACCTAGGATGTCACATTGGATTGCATGTCTTCGTATGTTGCATTATTTGCGGTGTACTTTTTCTTATGGCTTGATATATGGTTCTGGTTTTTTATATTTGCAGGGGTACATTGATTCTAATTGGGCAAGAGAACCTGACACCCAGTGTTCCCATGGCGGCTACCTCTTTACCTTGGGCATGGCTCCCATTTCTTGGTCCAGCCGTAAGCAAGAGACGATGGCGGCTTCCACAGCCGAGGCTGAGTACCGAGCTCTCTTCGATGGCACCACCGAGGCCATCTATCTGAGGAGTTTACT
Source organism: Lygodium microphyllum (assembly GCF_053477565.2). Taxonomy (NCBI): domain Eukaryota; kingdom Viridiplantae; phylum Streptophyta; class Polypodiopsida; order Schizaeales; family Lygodiaceae; genus Lygodium; species Lygodium microphyllum. The sequence goes on from NC_141162.1 coordinate 110,332,411, forward strand.
GGCGGCACTTCATTTTCCATGTGACTCTCCCACAGTTGTCTACTGCAACAACCAGAGTACCATTGCCCTTGCGGGCAATCCGATCATCACACCACAGACATAGCATGTGGGAGTCCCCTTCCACTTCTCCAGAGAGCAGGTTGAGCCAGGCACTATTCGCCTAGAGTTTGTACCTTCATCGGAGAATTTTGCAGATATCTTAACCAAAGCAGTCAACGGGCCGGTTCTTCAGTACCTACTACCCAGGATCGGCTTGGGTACACCCTCCCCTACTTCTTCAGCTTGACAGGGAGAGGGTGTTTTCCTCTTGCTTTCCCTTCCAGTTTGAGAGGGGGCGGCTCCTACTCTTGATCGTGACAGTGATGATGCTTACAATTTTTTAGACATTACATTCACTTATTCTTTTGTATTGTATTATGGGCATTTGTAACTTCATCCGCACTATCAGGATGACCTGATTGTAAAAGGGCACTTGGACAAGTGAACACTTTCCCTGCAAGGACACTATCCCAGAGACACCATTGCATAGCATATTGCATGAGCATGACATCTTGCATCTCCCTTTGCATTACCCTATGCATTGGCATTCTGTTCATATCAACATGCATCTGTGCGCATTTATCCCTTTTCGGTTTTTTGGAGTAGTCGACTCTAGGATCCACCATATTCGTAGCATAATACATGGTAGTTCTCCTAAAGGCAATTTCCCTACCCTTGCTTGGTTGCTTGCTTTGCTTGTCTTGCTAAGCCCACCGTTTTTTTTGCCTCTCACATATTCAACACATGATTAGCACATACACTCACTTTTATCATCCTTAGGCACTTATCCTCGTCAATGCGAGGGATTGGCTTGCTAGTTTTGTGAATAACTTGGGTTTAAAACTCTCTTTATCTTTTCCTATCTGTCACATAATCGACCGCTGCCCCTATATTACTTATGTATTTTCAAAACACTTTTCGGAAAAAAAAAAACAAAACAAAACAAACAAGTCCATTGTTGATTCCATCCGCCTTTGTAAGCCTTGGTAGGCCCTTAGGCAACCGACGAGCACCCTTGGTCCGATGCCTTGACCTCTCTAGGATCATCACTTGGGTTCCCTTGGTAAGATATCCATCGCCTCTGTAGTCTTGGTAGGCCACTGGGCAGCCGACATGCACCTTTTGTCCGATGCCCTGGCTGCTTTGGGATGGGACACCTTGGGGTAAATCAAAATTTAGGCTGGCCTACTTTTCTCGCCCTATTTTGGGCTTGAGAGGGGGTGTTGTGCTAAGAAATGCACTTAGCCACTTAAACAACCGCAAAACATGCTTATTTTAGGCTTATTTTAGCCAAAACCCTAAAACGGGGAGCGGATCGAGAAAGTTAAGTGGGAGAGGATCTAGAACCCTAATTTTCTATAAATTGGTAGCCAGCCCTCCACTCTTTCACAATCTCGTTTTTGTAGGTTTCAAGTGTTACTAGTTTGCTGCCCACACCCCGGTCACCGAGGACATCTCAGCCCTTGCTGTCCATCATTGTTCCCTACAGTCTGGCACCTATTTCCAGCCCTCCACACGCTGATTGCTGCTACTTCTGCCTTGCGACTGATTGTTGTTCATCTGCACTGCTGTCGTACAACCTGCCATGCCAGCAAACTGCTGCGTTTGTAGGCTCCAGCTGCCGCCCTAACAGTTTTCCCTCTCTTGTCTACAGTCGCTACAGTCTTTCTCTCTCCTGCAGGCTGTCCTGCCTACGTTTTCAGTCTTTCTCTCTCCTACAGGCTCCGTTTTTAGTATTTCTCTCTACTCATTGCTGTCTACATCAAATCCAGCTTCTCACTGCTGCGTTTGCTGGTGTTTGACATCCGGAGGCTGCCTTGCTGCGATTCGGGATCCGTTTGGAGTACGACACACTCTCCAACTCATTAACCCTGCCCTGATCCTAGAGATACAGGAGTTCGAGGTTCAGTATTCATTCACTGCATAGTGTGTTTACTGCATGAGCATCGTATTATTAGTAGTCATATCATTTCATTTATTCACTGTGTTCATTGTCTCTAAGTTACTCTAACCCTAACCCTAACTATGTTCTTTTTATCAATCTGAGCTTTGTCGTACGGTTTCTGTTTATGTTTCTATGTTAGGGTATTTTTCTTTACAGGACAGACAATTTTTGGCCTCTCTTCATGGACAGCAGGATCTCGTAATGGTCACTTGGCCAGTCAGCCAGTTTATGTTGCTTTTGTGCAAGTCAAAAGCATTTCATGAACAGTCGGCATCTTTTTTAGCCACTTGGCTATCCCCAATTTTAGGGGCACATCATCACCCCCCTCCTCATTGCATTCAGGTGATTCCCTCTTTCACATGTTGTCACAGTCATCATCACCAGCCATCATCTTCTGTGGTCTTCCTCTTGTCAGATTTCTCCTCATCCCTTTCATTCCAGCACCCTCACTGACATGCCTTGCCATTCATGCAGGGGCTGCTTGTACTAAGCTAATCATTGCGTACAGTTTACTCTTGATTCTTTCATAAATCCTGTATTCTTCTCTCTCTCTCTCTCTCTCTCTCTCTCTCTCTCTCTCTCTCCAACCCCATGTTGATTGCTTCCGTATGACACACTCATGGCACCATCACCGAGTTGTACACAAAAAGACCTTAGTCCTAAAAGCTGTGTTTTCAAACCCAACTCCTGCATTTTCTCCTCTCTCAGATAGGCAACATCAAATAGGTGGTGTTGCCTTTTTCATCAAAGCAACAGCTGTTGTCACCAAAATGCAGGCTGATGTCATTATTGCAGGCTCTTATTATCAAATCGCAAGTCATGACTCATCATCATCAACAGCAGGTTGTCAACCCCAAAATGCAGCCTTGCAGCAGTCATCAATAGTCAAAGAAGTGTTATTTGAAGGTTTTCAGGGGTCTAGATGGCAATCAATATGATTGGGAAGATCAAGTAGACCGGGAGTTGGATTTAGACCACGAGGACTGTCGCGAAGACCAAGAAGACTGAGAGGATCATCATAAAGACCGCCAAGATTGGGAGGATCATTGCAAAGACCAGCATAATCATGAGGATCCCAAGAATCCATGCAAAGATTGTGTGATTGTGCAGATCAAGATGAGAACTGTGACCAACCTCCCTATCATCCACCCCCTATTCATGTTCCCCTTCCCCCTTCTATTAACCAACAAAGGGTTAATTACTTTAATCCCCCTTTTTAAATCATTGAACAACCCCAAAACTCAAATATTAAATGTATCTAAAGTGTCCAAGCACTCACAATTCACCGAAAGTGTCCAGGTGCCACCCAAGACAACCCGGGCACCACCCTAGACAGTTGGTTGGCTCAGGTATCTATAAATCTGGATCTCTCCAGCCACTTTCCACTCCACATCCTTTATCCCTCATTCTATGGCTACTACCCATTACCCTTGCTGCTGCCCACCTGCTGGCAACTGCACCACCTGTTGCCACATCATCCACAACCTGTAGACAGCTTCATTTGTTGCATAGCAGGCCATCTTGCGATCAACCAGCTGCCACATCATCTTCCAACTACAAGCGAACTGTTTCTAGCCTCCTATCCAGCATTTCCAGCACTTTTTTCAGCTGTGTTTACTGATCAGGCCACCCTGGTTGATGCAATGATCTGGACAGTTTGCAGGCTGCATTTTCATCAAATCTGCTGCTGCTTGGTTCCCAAAGTTCCCAGACCATGTTTTCTCCTCCAAAGGCTGCATTTGTTGCCAATCACTTGTCCAAGACTACTACAGCTATGTTTTCTTCACTCCCGCTCAGCCTGCTCCTAGAGAGAGTGGTTTGAGTTTTTCTCCACTCTTTGGACATATATTATAGTTCATTGAGTTATTCCTTCACTCTACACTTTTGTGTTTTGTGTTCTTTGAGTTTGTCGGAGTTACAATTGCTTAGTCGAGTTCACACACATTTTTTGTTTTCTCTAGAAGCCCTAAAGCATTCTCTTTACATGGTATCACAACACTTGTGAGACTAGGGTTGCATGAGCGAACTTCACTAACTTCTAATGTCTCAATCTAATACTCCAAAACTCTCCTCAGAGCCCTCTCTTCTACGTTCATCAATTCAAGCTCTAAAGGATTTCTATTCATCTTCAAGAATGAACTCACGATTTTTGAGCTTCGACTTGAACAAGCCAATCTAGAAGTAGCACACAGTTGGACAAGGCAGTTGAAGAAAATCCAAAGTCTTCTTTCACAAGAGAATGGACCAAGAGGGATATGCTATGGCTACTCCAATTCCAATCAAGTTCAAATGTTTCTTTTATGAGAACATCTCTTTCATCTTTGATTTAGCTGTGATGTTTATCCAAACATAAGTTACCATGAAAATTTTGAGGCACAAAACTTGTGAGCTACGATAGGGGAGGTGCCCGTCATGAGTAGGTGTTTCTCTTGATTCGCAAGTTACTACTTCCAATGATTCTTGTTGATTGATGCATCTCATTTAGCACTGACCTATGCTGTCGCGCAAACACACTAGGCTTCCTATCCCTATTAGCAAATTAGTCAACTCATGTGAATCTAGAATCTGCAGTTTAGTAGCCTAGGCACAAGCATAGTTTATGCATTTTTATAGTGCCTATTTTTGTCATTTTGTGTCATTATTTTATGGCTGACCAACATTAATGATTATTATATTGTTGGCTGACCTCATCCAAAATTTAGACATATTTTCGCCTATTTATTGTCAGGCTCAGTGCAAACCCTATTGGGGAGAGGGAGCTGGTGCCATTGCCCACACATGGCCGTCTCATGTTTGGTATATGGATTCCATTTCCCAAACATCTTTGGGTTCTCTCTTTGCAATGTTCCTCTATTCTTGTGTTTTCTCTTCCGTCTTGTGTTGTGCAATCTATTACAGTAGTCTTCTACGCTTCCATTGGTACACCCACTTCTGACAATCCCTCCCTCCCATCCCGTTACCTTAGGATACCCCAGCAAGACTATTGATCGCACACACACAGGGACTTCAATTCCATTTAAAAATCTAGGGATAAAAAAATCAAAAGAAAAGGGAGAGAAAAGCCTACCAAAATAAAGTACTTGGGCTTGCAAGGTAAAAAACCCATTGCCTATGTCATCTTGGTAGATTCTTGGGTAACCGATGTGCACCCATTGACCCATGCCCTAGGTGCATTAGGGTGGAACCTCTCAAGGTAAAATAGAGGTACTTCCTTATTGCCTCTATAGTTTTGATAAGACATTGGGTAGCTTCCAATGCCCTTGATGCTTTGGGGTGAGACCTCTTAAACAAGCTACGCTTCACAGTCCCTCCTAGCTCGAGCCTTTGGGCTTAGAGGGGTGTTTAGAAACAAAGGGCTAATTAGCTTCAATCCCCTTTTCAGGTCATTAAACATCCCCAATACTCAAATATAGATGGATCTAAAGCTTCCAACAACTCACACTAAATGCACGCAAAGTGTCTGAGTGCCACCTGAGATAGCCTGAGAGCCACCCTAGATAGTTGGTTGTGTCTATACATAGAGTCTCTCCAACCACTTTACATCCCACATCTCTCATTCTACAATTGTTGCCCATCATCCTTATTGCTGTCCACCTGCTATCCACTTGCTGCCACATCATCCACGACCTGTAGAAGTTGTCTACTACACAGCAGGCCACCCTATTGCCACCCAACTACCATGTCATCTTCCAATTGCATGCAACTTGTTTCCAACCCCCTAACCAACGTTTCCAGCACCTTTTTCAGCTCTATTTGCTGCTGATCAGGCTGCTCTAGCTGACGCCATCATCGAAACAAATGTGCAAGCTGCATTTTCATTAGATTTGCTGCTGCCTGCTTTTGAAGTTCCTAGACAGCTATGTTTTCTCCTCCGAGACTCTACATTTATTGGTGATCACTCATCCAAGATTGCTACAGCTGTGTTTAAAAGGATCTCCACCTACGTGGCATCCTCCGACACTCGAGCTTTGCTAATGTGCTGCTTTAGGATCATCTAGAGACCATCTCGATCAATTCCCTCTACTCAACCTACTCTTAGAGAGAGATGTTGAGCTAACATAAGCATTACATGCTGAATTAGCCACTTAAACAGCCTCAAAAAAACCCTTAAATGGTACACAATTCGAGAGAGTTTTAAAAAGATGCGTGGTACAAGGTCCCAAAAGTTTCTACAAATAGGCACGCTGCCCTCCATTCAGCCCAATCCCATTTTGCAGGTTTCAGGCCCTCTAGCTTTGCTACCCACACCCCGTTTGCAAAGGACATCTTAGCCGAGGCTGCCCAACATTGTCTCCATCCATTAAGAGCCTATTTCCAACCTCCATCCAACAGTCTACATCAATTTCTATTGTGTTTGCCGATCAGCCACATCATCTACAGCTGGAGACCTACTAAACTACTACATTTGTGATCTGCGGCTGCTATTTGGATTGCAATGTCATCATGCTTGCATTTTTGCTGCCATCAACCTGCCACATCATCATACTTGCGTTTTTTATGCAATCAGCCTACCACATCATCATCAGCCTGCTGCGTTTGCAGTTTTCTCTCTCCTCTGCCTATCCAACACCACACATTGCTGCATTTGCGATTATCTGACATCTAGAGACTGCCTTGCTGCGTTTCGGGATCGATTAGGAGTACGACACTCTCTCGCTCAGCACCTCTGCCTTGGTCCATGAGACACAAGAGTTTAAGGTATAGTTTTCATTCATGTACAATTTGTTTGCTGCATAAGCATTGTATATTCAGTATTAAGTCATTCATACCGATTCCACTTTGTTCATTGTCTCCGAGTTACCCTAACCCTAACTGTGTTCTTTTTCAGTTTATGCTTTGTTGTATGCTTTCAATTATGTTTTTGCATTAGAATATTTCTTCACATGATGTAATAGCAAGGTTCTCTTCCACGATACCTTGGCCTTTGATCTAAAAACCCTTCACAAGAAGCAGCAACAATAGGAGGGGCAAGATGACATCTAACATACCTTCACCACATCATCATGATGCTCCCAAGCCTAGCATATCGAGACACAAGATGGAGTGGGCTTCACACCCTACTCCTCCTTCCGAATAAGGCCAGAGAGTCTTTAGACTACCATGGAGTCCATAGACCATACAAGCTCTCACAAGCCAAATATGATCTCATTGTTAACCCTTAGACGAACAAGATGGAAAATCTGAAAAATCTAAAGCAGAAGACAAAGGCCAAGGCAAAAGTTAAACGAAAGACGAAGATGCGCCAAGAAAAATATGGAAACACAAAAAGTGCGAAAAAGTCTCAAATCAAAGAGAAAGGCGCACAAGGAAAAGCGCAATACTTTTGTAAAAGAGCACAAGGCGAATCACAATTTGTTTTAAGAGCGCCGGGCTCTCACCCGTGCAATTTGTTAAGGTAGATGGGCGGTAGGAAGGAAGCTAGGAAGATAGGAGGACAATGGGAAAAAGGGCCAAGCCCACGATCGGCCATGTAAAAAAGAGGATAAGGGGATAACTGCCCAAAAGCGATTTAGGGTTTTGTATATAAAGTTAAAAAGTGAATGAGAAGCTCATTCTTGTGTGTGGCCAAAAGCGGCTCTCCTCTTCTTCTTCTTGCTTGCTTGAGCTTGTGCTTGAGAGAGGGAGTGTGAGAGTGTACGGGAGTGAGTGTGTGAGGGTAAGGGACCGTGGTGGAGAAGCTCTCCATCTTCTCCTCTCTTCTTCTCTTCTCTTCTCTTCTCGCGTCTTGCTCGCAGCGATGGAGCTTGGAGCGTGAAAATTGCTTGAAGCTTGCACTTGGATTGTGGAGCTACCGGAGTGCTCTGGAGAGGAGGTAACTCGATCGGGCATGGAGGTAATGAAACCGGCCTGTTCACTGGAAAGGGCGGTTGTGTACAACCAAAATACATAAATGCTTTCACCCAATTTACAGTCGTTCACTTTAGCTGAACTTAAAGACACAGAGTTAAGAAGAAATACAGGAAGCTACAATGCTCCTGTTGCGACACCGACACCCTGTTGGCCCCTAAGTTAGGCGCCCCTTGCGGTATTTCTTTATTTTTAAAAAGAGGAAAAGTACAATGGGCTGTCTTTCACCAATTCTGGGTGAAATTTGACAGCATAACAGTACAATTACTGACCCAAAACAAATTGACCAGGAGGGGAAACTCTGCCCAAGTCTGAAACTTCTGGTTGGAGTACAGAATTGACCATTTCAGCCTGCTGTAACTACTGGTTCAGACCTGCTCTGAAACCTATTTACAACTCATACAGTTCCCTGTATTGTTCAGCCCACTGTAATTACTGGTTCAGACCTGTTCTGACACCTGTTTTCAGCTCATATCGTTCCCTGCACTGTCCTGCATCATATGGGCCAAGTGCCCCTTGACTCGGACATCAATCGGGCTCTGAATTAACCTCTCAACAGTCCAAAATCTGTACTGATTTAGTGCTGTTTCAGACACCTGCTTGGTGAGATTGCCACCCTCACCTATTCCTGCTTGTGAGCAGCAAACAACTGCTCCTGTTCCTCGAGAAAAGAGGCTCTTGCCTCATGCAAAAACAGCATATTCCACACAACTGTACCTGAATCAGCAGAAAGGCCCTTGATTCTGAAGCATAACCAAACTGTCAGGGAGAGAGAGAGAGTAGGAAGCAAGCTCAGCCCTCTGTGCATCATTGACAAGGAAGACCAGCTCTCAAAAGCTCTCCATCTGCAGCAATCCCTCTCAAATGAGCCCCTTTTTGCCCAAAAACTGCACGCCAGCCCTCTTTAAGAGGTAAGTGCACCAATTTGTGCCAAATGGCAGCACTGGAAGATATTTCCCATTCCAGCCTTCCGGTCTAAAATTCTCCATGCTCGGTGCAGAATTTGATCTCAGCACAGACCAGAGGATTGATCCTCGTGCAAAAACGAAGATAATGACGCGAACAGATTCTGGGGTCCAAAAATAGTAACTCCCTAAATTTTAGAAGCTGCTTCCATTGCATCCCACTAGTCTTCTGACCATCTTTGTAGACTATGGCTACATCCAAATTTGTAATGTAGCTCAACTGAAAGTGAATTTCCACTGATGACCCCACATGGACTAATCTCTTGCAAACTTGTCCATCTTCGTTTTGAACTAGTCTCTTCCAAGCTAGTTCTTCAGCACACTTGTCCATATACACTTTCACAAGTCTCTTCCAGACTTGTCAATCTACAGTGCCATCAGTCTCTTCCAGACTTGTACTGGACCTTAACTGTCCAGTCTTAACTCACTGGACATTCCTGTCCGTTTCACATACTGGCCATGCAACTCAGGCGTTTAGATTTCGAGAGGAATCCTTCCAAAAACAAAAGCCCAAATAAAGTAATAATAAAGAAATCAGCAAAAAGATAATAGTTGTTACAGTCTTGTGACATACCTCCCTCTCGAAATCACAAACGTCCTCGTTTGCATGAATGTCATACATGCTCCCAGCTAACCCAGTAAACTTACACTTGGCAGCACATGTACAACACATACATGCTATCGGATAACATTGTGTACTGAACACAATGTTAACACATGTATGTTCTAACTATGAAACATGGCAGACTATCATTATGTGACTCCACATCACTGTTTCCAGATATAGTGGCCGGTACACCACAATGATATCCCCATAGTGGTAGATTCTCATTTAATGAATCCACATCACCCTGACTAGAGATCTAGTGGCCGGTACATCAAAATGATATCCCCACTGAGTCAATTCACAGAATACATGCCCGATCGAGTAACCATTTGTGGTCACATTAAAATGTGACATTAATGTGACATTAAAGTGATATTTAATGTGACATTAAGGTCACAAACATTGAATGTGACATTAAAGTGACATTTAATGTGACATTAAGGTAAATCAAGGGGAACATGCACGAGGATGACCATCCAGGCTCTTGGGCGCCCGAACGGGGTAAGGGGAGCCTAGAACTAAAGAGAGTCCAAGAATAGTAGGACTCACCAAGGTTTGACGGCTAGCAATCGGATCACGATGGTCTGGCCAGCAATATACTAGGCAAGGCTGGGAGGTGAAAGGAATCACTCGTGCTCATTCATCCCGACTGCTTTCTCTGGCTTTTATGGTCTTCTTCTCATGTGCAAGCTCAGGGGGTTCAAATGGAATTTTTAACCCAAACACTCACTGAAATAAAATCTCAATTAACTTTATTGTTAGAAAGAGATAAAAATAAGATAGAAACCTCGGATGTCCCATCTTCATCAAAAGATTTAGATGTGACTATGCGAGATCCTAAGGAACCCCACCATAAGTTGAGGGATAATCCAGTTCTAAAGGATATGAAACCCCCTCAGTTTCACGGGGAGGAAAAAGATAGAAATAAAGATACAATCTTTAATTTCCTCCAAAAATGGGAAGATTTACATAAACTTAAAAATACCCCACCACATCTCCAAGCACTGGAGGCTAGTTTAACTTTGGGGCCCAAAGCATATAAGTGGTGGCGAACTTTAAAGGAGGCAAATAAAATACTTGAAACTTGGGCTCAATTTGAATCCGTCTTTTTGAAAGAATTCCTGCCTGAAAATGAAATGGAAAGAAATTGGGAAGATTGGGATTATGTCAGACAAAAGGGAAGACCCCTGCTGACATATTTGGAGGAATATCGTGAGATAATCCTCAAATTGGAAGGAATAGATGAATTTCAAAAGACAAGAGGATTCATTAGGGGACTAGATAAAGCCTGTAAAAAGGAAGTAAAAAGGAGTTCACCTAAGATGCTGGAAGAGGCAATTAAATTTGCATTGATCAATGAAGATAGTATGCGTCCAGGTACACTCACTAGTCTCACTGATACGGAGCCCAAGTCTAAGGAATTGGAAACCTCAAAATTTATGGGCAAATTTAAAACGAAAATGCCATTTTTAAAGGGTAAAAAACAACCTTTTGAAAAGAAACCATATGTGAGGCCAAAGTTAAGTCTTGATGACTTTGATAAGGCCAAAAAAGAAAAGCTGTGTTTCAACTGCCTATCCCCTAACCATGCTGCTTGGAATTGCCCTCAAAAGAAAAAGAGGGAAGACAAAGGAAGGGATAAGGACAAGGGCAAGGGAAAAGAAAAACAAATCCATGTAGTGCAAACCTTAGAATTAAAGGGGCATGAAAAGTACAAATCTTTAGAGGTCTTGCACATGGATGTACAACACAAGTGTTGTATGTCAACTTCTATGTGGCAGCCTACTTTTGGGCCACATGATTTACTTAGAGTACATGGATTGATAGCTGGAAAGAGGGTTAGAGTCATGATTGATGACTCTACTACACATAATTTTATTAATTATGCACTCGTCAAAAAATTGAAACTTCCCCAACAAAACAGTGGGCATCAATATGTTGTTCGTATGATGCAAGGTCAAGACAATAAAATATGGGATACAATGGTATCCAATTTGGAAATTGAGATTCAAGGATATAAAGATAAACTTGATTTCCAAATTATGAACATGGAAAGAGCTGATATTGCTCTAGGGAGGGAGTGGCTATGGGGATTGGAACTATCCTTAAAACGTAGTTACCATCATAATACACTGGAATTTGAAAGGGATGGTAAGACTTTTGTCATTCAAGGTGAACATGAAGTATCTGATAATCCTTTGCTGTGTTCTACTGAAGTTCAGAAGCTGATAAAGAAGGAAGTTTGTGAGGTATATATGTTATGGTCTCTTCCTGTACAGAACACTTTCACTTTCTGTAATATAAAGCAACAACTTTCTTATGTTTGTGAGTTGAATGTAAATAATGAATTAAGTAGTTTGTTAGATGATTTTAAAGATGTGTTTCCTTCTGATTTACCAAGTGGCCTTCCACCAGATAGGGGTGATATAAATCATCCAATTGACACAAATAAGGATACACACCCTATTTCTAAACCACCGTATAGGTTAAGCGAAACACAACACCAAGAAGTTGAAAGACAAATTAAGGATTACCTTAATAAAGGGTTTATACAATCCAGTAATTCACCTTGGGCTTCACCAATTTTATTAGTAAAGAAAAAAAATGGTTCTATGCGACTTTGTGTTGACTATAGAGCACTTAATAAAATAACGGTGAAGAATAAATTTCCTATGCCCAGAATGGAAGATCTTTTTAATCAATTACACTGGGCAAAATTCTTCACAAAGATAGATTTAAGATCAGGTTATCACCAAGTAAGAATTAAGGCACAAGATGTTCCCAAGACAGCATTTCGTACTAGATACGGGCATTATGATTTTTTGGTGATGCCTTTTGGCCTCACTAATGCACCAGCTACCTTTATGAAGCTGATGAATAGTGTTTTACGGCCCTATCTAGGACATTTTGTAGTAGTCTTCTTGGATGATATCTTGATCTTTAGTAAATCAAGAGAAGAACATTTGGAATACTTACGATTAGTATTCCAACTGTTAAGAACACATTCCCTTTATGCGAAGAAAACTAAATGTGAATTCTTTGCACAAGAGGTCAAATATTTGGGACATATTATCTCGAAAGAGGGAATCAACATGGATCCAGAAAAAGTAAGGGCAATTATTGAATGGCCATCTCCAAGGAACCTGGAAGAGCTGTAGATCTTCCTAGGTTTATCTGGATTTTATCGTAGATTCATTCGAGATTATGCCAAAATAGTTGTTCCAATGACAGACCAACTTAAAGGGAAAGGAAAGAGTTTCAATTGGGGAACAGACCAAAATGAAAGTTTTCAAAAATTTAAGGTAGCTATTGCTACAGCTCCAATATCATTAATAGTGGATCCCAATAAACCATTTGTGGTTGAAGCTGATGCCAGTGATAAGGCGATAGGCGCGGTCTTATTACAAGAAGGTCGACCTATTGCTTTTGAAAGCGAGAAATTAGACCGTGCAAAACAGAATTATTCTATTTATGAGAGGGAGCTGTATGCAATAGTACATGCAATGAAGAAATGGAGGCACTATCTGTATGGTGCCAAACTTCTAATTTTATCGGATCATGAAAGCATTAAGTGGCTTAATGATCAACCAGATTTACACGGGCGTAAAGCCAAATGGGCCGAACTCCTCCAAGAGTTCGACTATGAGATAAGATATAGAAAAGGAAAGTATAATATAGTAGCTGATGCACTCAACAGAATGCCCATCATTAATGAATTGAGTTTTACTTAGTTCACTTCCAACTTGCTTAAATCTTTAAAAGGGAAATGCCAGGTTGATCCGGCATATTCCAACATATGGAAAGCAATAAAAAATGGGGATCCAAATGAAAGTGCTTCTACTGAGGAAGGAATATCTGAGGATGTTTAACAAGGAAATGGAGCATCAGGGGTTGCTCAAACTGGATTCAAGTGGAAGAATTTTACCATTCATAATGGTTATTTACTCTACAAGGGTAGAATATGTGTCCCGAAAGATACAGAAATAAGGCGCCAAATACTCTTTGAGTGTCATAATACCCCTAGCACGGGACATCCAGGAGTTAATAGGACTTATAGTCTTATTAAAAGGGAGTTCTATTGGCCTGGAATGAATAAGGACGTCCTTGACTATGTGGTCAAATGTAATAAATAAGAAGGTTAATAAAGCTTAAAGATTGAAGATGGGAGAACTTCTCCATTCACTAGAGATTCCTTCGGGAAAATGGGAGAGTATCTCCATGGACTTTATTGTTACTTTACCCAGAACACAGAGGGGGCACTCTGTGTGGGTGATTGTGGATAGGTTAACCAAAATGGCTAGGTTCATTCCAACTTCAACTAATGTTAAAACACCAGAATTGGCTAGATTGTTCGTAGAGAACATATACCGATTGTATGGCCTTCCGGCAAATATAGTTTCTGATCGGGATAGAAAATTTGATAGTCAATTTTGGCGTACGGTATTTAGGAAGTTGGATACTAAACTTAGCATGAGTACGGCGGATCATCCGCAAACTGATGGGCAAACTGAAAGGGTTAACCAAATCCTTGAAGATATACTTAGGGCATATGTAAGTAAAAGGCAAACTAATTGGAAAGAGTATTTACCGATAGCAGAGTTTGCATATAATAGTGCCAAGCACTCTTCCACTGGATATAGTCCATTTATGTTAATGTATGGGTTTCAGCCCAGAGCTCCTTTTGCAGTAGGACTGCATAAGGAAAAGGTTCAGGCAGCTAAAGACTTTTTAGAGGATATGAATAGTATGTTAAAATTTGCTCAAGAAAATATTAAAAAGGCTCAAAATCGAGCTAGAGCATATGCAAATCCTCACCGAAGAGACATCTCCTTTGAAGAAGGAGAATTGGTCTATCTTAAGGTGCCTGAACAAACTAAAACTATGAAAAAGGGACAATGTCCAAAGCTTTCACCAAGGTATTGTGGTCCTTTCATAATACTTTAAAAGGTGGGAGAATTGGCTTACAAGCTCCAACTACCTGCAGGTAGTAAAATACATCCAGTTTTTCATGTAAGTAAATTAAGGAAGAAGCTGGGTGATTTGGATAATCTAATCTTAAATGATGACATTGAGGAGCTATTAAATGACCAATCTAATCCATATGAACCAGAAAGAATATTAAATGTTCGTAATAGGCGAACAAGGAATACTATTTATCAAGAATGTTTGGTTAAGTGGAAAGATTATTCAGAAGAAAGCTCAACATGGGAGCGAGTAAGTACTTGAAAGAAAAAGTTTCCCAATTTACAGTTAGACCTTCCAAGTATCGTTTTCGAGGACGAAACCGATTCTTAAGCAGAAGGAAATGTGACATTAATGTGACATTAAAGTGATATTTAATGTGACATTAAGGTCACAAACATTGAATGTGACATTAAAGTGACATTTAATGTGACATTAAGGTAAATCAAGGGGAACACGCACGAGGATGACCGTCCGGGCTCTTGGGCGCCCGAACGGGGTTAAGGGGAGCCTAGAACTAAAGAGAGTCCAAGAATAGTAGGACTTACCAAGGTTTGACGGCTGGCAATCGGATCACGATGGTCTGGCCAGCAATATACTAGGCAAGGCTGGGAGGTGAAAGGAATCACTCGTGCTCATTCATCCCGACTGCTTTCTCTGGCTTTTATGGTCTTCTTCAGAGTCATCTGTCACCATTGTTACAACATGTATTCAATTCAATAGAAGTAAAAACTATATTCTTGCAAGTAATACTTACTTCTTTAGCACTGAGAAAACCATATGGACACAATAAGTGTTTACCTGTACAAAATCTGTTTCTGTACATAATTTCTTTCTTAAGCAATTGTCACTTTGACAATCTATTTCAGCTTAGAGATACAAGGGGTCAAGGTAGGTTGCAAACGAAATGCTTCAAGGTAAAGTTCCAACACATTAGGTGACTCTACAAGTTCACCTTCATCCATCCACTTAGCATCTATAGCTGGATAGTTCTTGAACTTAACCAAATACCTTCTAGCAACTTTGCCTTTCACTTTCCTTTCCTTGTGTGCCACTACTTGTTCTGGAACAAGAATTTCATGAAGTTCCTCAACTTCAGGCTGTTCCTCAGCTGGCATATCTTCTGGCACATCACCCACATAGGGTCTAAGAAGACTTTACATGGAAAGCATTATGAATCTTCCAATTGTCAAGCAATTTCAACCTATAGCTGACATCACTAATCTTCTCTGTTACTTGAAAAGGCCCATAGTATCGCATACTAAGCTTAGTGAAAAGACTTTCCTTACCTTTCCGCTTCTTTAAGCGTGCCTTTTCAAACCGCAACAGTACCCAATCACCAAGTGAAAATATCAATTCACGACGGTGATGATCAGCAGCTTTCTTTTGCTTAGCCTGAGTCCTTTCAAGGGCATGCTTAACTTTCTGATACATTTCCCCCATATTCTGCACATACTAATCTACCTGAAAGATCTTATCCTTTGTATGCAAAATGGGAGGAACTTTTTTACCACCTTCAACAATTTCAAAAGGGGCTTTGCCTGTTGACGAATGCACAGTATTATTGTATGCATACTCAACCAAAGGCAAATACTGCTCCCACTTTGACTTGTGCTCTGACACATAACATTTAAGCAGATCCAAGACAGTAGAATTTGCCTCTTCTAACTGTCCATCAATATGTGGATGAAATGACGATGAGAACTTAAGCGTTGTGCACTGACAATAGACTGTGGCATTCCATGATACTTAAAGACATTGCACATAAACAAACGTGCCATCTGATCTGGTTTTATCTTCTTCCTGACAGGAATGAAATGAGCCTGCTTGCTAAACTTGCAAATAATAGTCCATATCCCATCATTTCCTGTCTGTGCCCTTGGAAGATCAAAGATAAAATCCATAGCTATGCTTTCCCATGGTTTATCTGGAATAGGCAATGGCTGTAAAAGCCCTGGTGCTTTTTGCCTGTCAAACTTGACCTTATGGCAAATCAAACACTGCCGCACAAAAGCATCTACGTCTCTTCTCAAAGTAGACCAATAAAAGAATGTCTCTACTGCTTTGACTGTTGCATCAATACCACGATGCCCTACATATGGTGGAGAGTGACTCTCTATCATAACTTTCCGTCTCAATGGCGTAGTCACACATAGTCTACCATGCATCAACATGAAACCATCCTTGAGAAGATAATGCTCATGATGTTGTCCATTGACAAGCTGATCAAAGATCCTTGCAAAATCTTCATCATCAGCATATTGTTCCTTCATATCATCAAGCTCATGATGATAAGGAATTGACACAACTGAAATTTGTGGCTTCCTTAACAAGGCATCAGCCACAACATTCTTTTTGCCTTCCACATGCACAATCTGAAAATGGAACATTGACAAAAAGTTTGCCCAATGCATATGCTTTTCTAACAGCTTAGTCTGAGTTAAGAAATAACGCAATGTCTGATGATCTATCTGGACAACAAAATCTGCCCCAAGTAGGTAGTGTTTCCAACAAGAAAGTGCATGAATCACAGCCAACAATTCTTTCTCATAAACCTGCATAATCTTCTCTGGCCCTCGCAAGATTCTGCTTTCATAAGCTACTACCCGGCCATCTTGCATTAACACTGCACCAATGCTATTGCCACAGGCATCACACTAGACAACAAATGACTTCCTAAGATCTAGTAGAATGATCACTGGACTAGAAGTCATCTTTTCTTTAAGAAGATTAAAAGCTGAAATCTCTTTCTGGGTCCACTGGAAAGAGACTCCTTTCTTCTGTAAAGCATGTAAAGGTGAAGCAATCTCTGCAAAATTGCAAATGAACCTCCTGTAGTAAGAACACAAACCCAAGAAGCTTCTAACATCATGGACAGTCTTCAAATCTGGCCATGTTCTAATTGCTTCAACCTTAGCAAGATCCATTCGGACACCATCCTTTGACACTATGTGCCCCAGAAACTAGATTTCTTCCAAGAAGAACTCACTCTTCTTACCATTGATAAGCAACCTATTACTGCAAAGCTCATCAAAGACTGCTTTCAAGTGTTCTCTATGCTCCTGTTCATTCTTTGAAAAGACAATCATGTCATCAAAGAATGTTCCAACAAACTGCCTGTATGGATGAAAAATCCTATCCATCATTCGATTAAACGTAGCAAGAGCATTAGTAAGTCCAAATGGCATTACCAAGAACTCATAGAGACCAAACGTGGTCCTAAATGCAATCTTATGCACATCCTCTTGCTTAATCCTGATCTGATGGTATCCACTCTTCAAATCTATCCTGCTAAAAATTGACGCTCCTTCCAAACGGTCAAGGATGTCGTCAATCCTTGGAATCGGGAACTTGTTCTTGATGGTACTCTTGTTCAACGCTCGATAATCTATGCACATGCGCCAAGAGCCATCCTTCTTCTGCACTAAGAGCACTGGTGAGCAAAAGGGAGATGAACTTGGCTGAATCAGCCCTTTTTCTAAGAGCTCATTCACCTGGCTCAATATCTCTTTCTGTTGGGCTGCACTAACCCTATACGGAGGTCTATTTGGTGGGCTATTGCCTCGCACCAAATCTATCGCATGATCCTCAGACCTCTCTGGTGGCAACTGTGATGGTAATGAGTCAGAAAAACAATCACTGAACTAAGACAAGAAAGCAGACCTGTCTCTATTTAACATAGAAAAATTTGACTCATCATTATCCTTGACATCACGTGCAAAAATCAAGTACACAGAAAGATGATTCTTTATTACAGATGTAATGGTAGAAGCCGATACAACAGGTTCAGACTCTCCTTTAAGCTTCACATCAAGCACATGAGTCTTTCCCCTATGTTCCAAAGTCAGTGTCTTGTTAAAGGCATCCAACACACCATGCTTTCTGAACATCCATGGCATTCCCAACAAGACATCACAGCCTTCAAGTGGCATGATATAAAATTCTTCTGCATCAACATAAGACTATACATGAAGACGCAGCTTTCCAAGAATGGGTGTCACAGACTCTGAGTGGCCAGGACATGCCAACCCTGCCTCTGTTGTGTAGCCCATCTCATCTGCTCTGATGCCCAAAGTAGAAGCCAATTCTGGTGAGATAAAGTTTACCTTAGCTCCAGGATCAAAGAAAATGAGTACATGTTGATCCCTAACTTTACCCCAAGCTCTACAAAGCTCATTAGCATCCGAGTGTGGCTTGTCTCCCAGCATATCTGGCACTAGACCTGCTGAAGGTTTGGGCTTCTTTCCTTTCCTGTCCTCTTTATCATCATCAGCTGATCTCTTATTCTTGTCCGGACAATTAGACGCAATATGACCAGTCTGCTCACAGATAAAGCACTTCCTCTCAGCCATTAAAGCCTTTCTCTCTTCAAGAGACTTGTACACAAAAGGTTTCTTCTAGTCCTTTGACTGCTGTCCAAAGAACTTGGCTGGCTTCTTCTTGAACTGCCAAGATTTACTTGTGATTTGAGAAATCTGAGAAACCTGTTTACCAAATGGCTTCTTTGCTGAAAATTTTTCAGATTTGTCCTGTGTAATGTTGCCGCCAAAACCACTTGACTGTCCCAACAATAATGCATTTCCTGTGGTAGCATTCTTAATTAATTGAGTCAAAGTGGTGACCTTTGTCTTTGTACAATAATTCTGAAGTTCCTTGGGCAGCCCACAACAATATTTCTCTATCTGCTCGGTCAATGGCACAACCCTGTAAGAAGTGACTGGAAGCAAAGCCTCCCAAAACTTCTTGTTATAGTCTTCCAGATCCTTGCATTTAGATGCATCCAAATTGTACCAAGCTGACATAACATCAATCTCACAGAAGCAAATACTTGCTTAAAGTAAGTCCAAGTGGCACGAGCCTGTCCTTGCATCAACAATGTACTCCACCACTGACTAGCATTGTCCTTTAGAAAAGTGGCAGCTTTCCGAACCTTAGAAGGCTCTGTAAAGTTCCCTCCTGCAAACGCAGCATCAAACTGCTGTAGGAAAGAGAGTGGCTTAGTCCTATCTTCAAATCCTCGAAAGATATCAAACTGTACGGCTGCACCACCTTCCTTGTATGGCTTTGGCTTCTCATGAGCCATCAAAGGGTCCGTAGGATATGCCTGTAACATAGGAACACTAACAGGTGGCATAGAAGTTGCCGGACCACTAACTACAAGGCTTGTAGACGCAATACTTGCTTGCTGATTTTGATAACCAGACATACCAAAAGTGCCCTGTGGCATGCCAAAACTGCCCTGAACTCCCTGAAATCCAGGCTGCATGCCTATATTACCGTACATGGGATTTGGCATAAAACCCTGTGCACCCCCAAACACTGTTCCTGGTACATAAATCTGGTGTCCAGACGCATAACCAGCCATACTCTGAAATACAGATCCACCTCCAAAGTACCCAGGATGTACAGAGGTCGGTGGGAAAACCTGTGGGAAAGCCTGAAAACTGTTTCCCTGTCCATTTAAACCAACATTTGGCTGCTGTAAAGTGGCGAGCTGAACTGGCAATGCCTGTGTAACTAGCGTTTCCGCCATCTGTTCTTGGACAGTCGGAACCAATCTCAGAGTCTCCATTGACTCCACAAGCTGCCTTGGTGTTTCCACTGAATCTGCAACATGCTTACCCTTATCCTGGACCTCTACTGGATACGAAATCTTTGCAGATTGCCCAACTTGCTATAAAGGAAGGGAGGGCTGCAAAAATGCCAAAAACCTTGAATTCTGCATCACTTGAGTAAACATACTCACAGCACCAACTAACTAAGTCTTGAAAACGTCTTCATCCATAGAAGAAACCGTAAGAACTTGTGGCTCAACCATAACAGGAGGAGTAACAAACTGTGGAGGTCTAGAAGACTCTCCCACCTCATGAACAACACGGATCTCCTGTGATGAAGACGCTCCTCTCTGCTGTCTTCCTTTCTATCAGCCATAATGCACAATTCTGTGTCTTACACCCAAACAAACCCTAGCTCACTCTTTAGGGAAAAAGTGATTCGATCCCGGCGAGGGAACCATGAAACCGGCCTGTTCACTGGAAAGGGCGGTAGTGTACAACCAAAATACATAAATGCTTTCACCCAATTTACAGTCATCGACTTTACCTGAACTTAAAGACACAGAGTTAAGAAGAAATACAGGAAGCTAGAATGCTCCTGTTGCTGAAACCTGTTTACAACTCATACAGTTCCCTGTACTGTTCAGCCCACTGTAATTACTGGTTCAGACCTGTTCTGACACCTGTTTTCAGCTCATATTGTTCCCTGCACTGTCCTGCATCATCTGGGCCAAGTGCCCCTTGACTCTGACATCAATTGGGCTCTGAATTAACCTCTCAACAGTCCAAAATCTGTACTGATTTAGTGCTGTTTCAGACACCTGCTTAGTGAGATTGCCACCCTCACCTATTCCTGCTTGTGGGCAGCAAACAACTGCTCCTGTTCCTCGAGAAAAGAGGCTCTTGCCTCATGCAAAAACAGCATATTCCACACAACTGTACCTGAATCAGCAGAAAGGCCCTTGATTCTGAAGCATAACCAAACTGTCAGGGAGAGAGAGAGAGAGAGTAGGAAGCAAGTTCAGCCCTCTGTGCATCATTGACAAGGAAGACCAGCTCTCAAGAGCTCTCCATCTGCAGCAATCCCTCTCAAATGAGCCCCTTTTTGCCCAAAAACTGCACGCCAGCCCTCTTTAAGATGTAAGTGCACCAATTTGTGCCAAATGGCAGCACTGGAAGATATTTCCCGTTCCAGCCTTCTGGTCTAAAATTCTCCATGCTCGATGCAAAATTTGATCTCGGCACAGCCAGAGAATTGATCCTCGTGCAAAAATGAAGATAATGACACGAACAGATTCTGGGGTCCAAAAATAATAACTCCCTAAATTTTAGGAGTTGCTTCCATTGCATCCCACTAGTCTTCTGACCATCTTTGCAGACTATGGCTACATCCAAATTTGTAATGTAGCTCAACTGAAAGTGAATTTCCACTGATGACCCCACATGGACTAATCTCTTGCAGATTTGTCCATCTTCGTTTTGAACTAGTCTCTTCCAAGCTAGTTCTTCAGCACAGCTTGTCAATCTACAATGCCATCAGTCTCTTCCAGACTTGTACTGGACCTTAACTGTCTAGTCTTGACTCACTGAACATTCCTGTCCGTTTCACATATTGGCCATGCAACTCAGGCGTTTAGATTTCGAGAGGGATCCTTCCAAAAAGAAAAACACAAATAAAGTAGTAATAAAGAAATCAGCAAAAAGATAATAGTTGTCACAGTCTTGTGACAGGTAAGCTCACTACATCCATAGAGATGGATAGCGCGTCGGCTATGAGAGAGGTAACCATTAGTGCACGGCTTGGAACGCTTAAAACAATAAGCGGTCCATGGGTCTTGGCGGTTAAGCGTGAGCTTCCTCCACACTCATCCTCATGTATCTAGCTCAACAGCAGATTAGAGGTAAATTTGAGTTTTCCCCTTTAGATTTGGTGCACTGGTCTAATGATTTTGCAAGGATGGAAGCTCCACAAAGAACTAGACATCCTAAGGAGGAAACTAGCATGAAGTAAAAAACCATTTTCCTCTCTACCATCATCATCTATATCTTTACCTCTTTCATATTTTCCGCACACTTCTCCACCTTCATTCACTCCTATGTCAAGTACACATGTTACTACTTCTCAATCCTTTGAGTTTACTTCCTCTTTTCTGCAAGATATTGGAGATGCTCATGATAAAGCAACTCTTCAAACTAAGTAATGGTTCATTTGTCCCAAAGAGGACAAGTTTTTCCAATTGCACTCAAGAAAAAGTAAACAAAAACTAGAAGAATCTATGGTGAGTGCTCCTTCATCATTTCCTTCAACTTTTACATCTCATGGTCAATTTGATTTTGGTGATTCATCTCTTTTATCATTTGCATTTAATGGACAAAAGGAACCTAGCACATTTCCTGCATCTACATAAATGACAAATCCATTTAATCTCCCACCCATCCCACCTACTAGTTCTGTTGCACCTTCCTTTCAGCCTCCATTAAGTGCACCTTTGCATGTCTTCACACATCACAATCCTCGGTTATGATTCAAACTCACAATCACGTCAGTTTTGCCAATGACCAAGGCTCGAATCGCACTGCGCTGGATGATGTATACTATGTTCCCCAGCTAGGGGTGACCTTATTATCTGTTCAACAACTTTGCTCGGATGGATCGAGCAATCTTCTTCATAACGACCACAATTGAGGTTCTTGACTGTTAGACTAGTTTAGTGATTGCTTGTGATGAGGCACAACGTAGTGGCCTGTACCACCGGACACAAATCTTTTCGAGCCAACAATTGAGGGCTCTGAATTCCACTACTTCCAAGCTTTAGCCGCTACATGGAAGCCTACGAGCATTAAGTATCTTTGGCATTTTCGCTTGGGACATCTCGGATATGACTCTCTTTATAAGTTGTCGTGTCATCAAATGGTTAATGGTCTTCCACGCCTAAAGCTATTGCAAGATGTCTGTAAAGCTTGTCAACTCGGAAAGCAACACCGTACCCCATTCCCTTGGCAGTCGACACATAGAGTTGAGGTGCCTCTTAGATTGATTCATGTTGACCTTTGTGAATTGACATCCACTGCCGCCTTGAATGGTACATTGTTCTTCTTTTTTATTGTGGATGATTATTCTAGATACATGTGGGTGTACTTTCTCAAGCATAAGTCCGATGCCTTCACATACTTTTCTCCTTGGGTGTTGTTGATACATAATCAAATTGGTCATCATATAGGATGCACAAGGAGTGACAATGGGGGCAAGTTCAGCTCCCATAAGTTTTTTGAGTTTCTACAAAAGCATGGTATTTCACCCTAGCTCACCAATGGGGTCGTAGAGCGTAGAAATTAGACTATCATGAACATGGCATGCTCTGTGTTATTCACACCAAAGCTCCCTAAGCACATTTAGATCAAGGCTTTCAACACATCGGTAAACATCCTCAACTAGTGTCGACTACGACTATCCCTCAGAGGCCTCTGTGTATGAGACATTCTTTGGTGCTCAGTTGTAGTTTTTCACTTTAGAGTCTTTGGGAGTTATGCTTACACCCTAATGATAAAATAGGTAAGCTTACTCTCTGAGCTGACCTCCTGATTCATGTCGGATACTCCTCCGAAGTGAAAACCTATCATCTATTCAATCCTCAAACAAACAAGGTGATTGTTTGGAGACATGTAGTATTTGATGAGAGGGATACTGTGCAATCTTCTATACCAAATTCCAAGCCCTTTCCTCACATTTGTCCTTTAGAGATAGTGCCTTCTTAACCGAGTCTACTTCCCACTCCTAACCCACCCACAAATTCTTCAGAACCATGGATACCCAAGCAGTGGGTGATCAAGCCACCACCAAGGTGCCTCGGAGAGAACCTGATGTCAATGACGATCGTACCAGCTCCTGAAGATAGAGAAGATTATAGTAGCTCTCAATGTCTGTCAACAATGCCTCTGATATAGCATACGTGACCATCCTATCACCAATGCCGTAGCACATAAATGACCATGAATTCCCCCCCTTTGGCCAAACCGCCAAAGTGTCCCCTCATATGAGCTTCAGACAAAAGCCACCCGCTCTCTGTCAAGTACCCAGCCCATCATGAACCTGGATGTCAATCTAGCTCTAGGATTTGTATCCATCAGACTTCGATTAATGCGTTAGGGATGTCCCTCTCTGGATCCTATGCATCTGTATAGAAATATAGATGAGGCACAGCTGCCCCATCTCACCATCCTCTCACTCTCTCTCTAGCACTGGAGAGTCGTGAGGGATGACATCATCACCACCACTAGAAAGCAGCTAAGGAAGGGGCCACCAAGCCCTTTCCATGATCCGAAGAAGAGAATCCCTTTCCCGCCTTGGACTTCACCTTGGCCGGAGGATTTGAGTAAGAATCTGAGGCAGATGATGACTCGTCGGAGGAGTCTACATCTCGCTTCGTCTTCTACTCCTTTTTCTTCCTGAAAGCCGCTAACTCTTTGCAATCCTTCTATAAATGGCCCTTCTTGCCACAGTGGTAACACTGGGCCTTGAACTTCTTCGTCTTTGAACCCCTCTCCGAAGCTGTAAAAGCCTCACCTGAACCTCCATAATGTGAGGAAGCTGCCCCTATAGTCGCAAAGTCCCCTCATGCTCGAGCAACATCAAGGACATATGAAGAAAACTGACATGAGTCGTAGATGTGTGCGCCCGTAAAGCATTCGCCACTCCATCAAACTCCCGAGAAAGCTTGTAGAGTACCATACCAACAAGATGTGCCTTTGATAGGGCAGACTGCATAATGCGAAGATGGTCCTGGATTTGGATAACTCGAAGTAGGAATGATTGGATCGTATCTTTGGTTTCAAACTTCAGTTGCTGGAGCTGGCCATAGAGAGTAACGGCCCTCATGGTGAAAGCATGGTTGTCACGTCTTATGCTATCGGATTAGTAAAGTCCGATGCTCGCACGGTACTAATCGGACTAATAAATCTTGAACCTACGTCTGATGTTATGTCCGATAAAAGAAAAAATACATATAATTTTAAGTCTATGCTTAATTTTAGGACTTAAAAGTTAAAACATAAACTTAGAGATTCAAGTCAAAAGTGCAAAAGAGAGTTGAAACAAGACTCAAGAGTGTACTATGTAGCATGAATAATGAAACCAACAACTTTATTATGAGCCAGATGTGCAATCTCATACAAAAAGTGTACAAAAATGGCTTGAGATAAAAGCCATCATCCATGGCTCAATTCAAATCAAGATACATGATTACTCTAGGTGCTCATATCACTCTCGGCATTGAAGGTGGAAGCATCCTCGTCACCGCTTAAGGAGCCATCACCCTCCTCAACAAAATCACCCTCACTAATGATATTGCCCTCGTCATCATACTCGGGCTCTCTAAGCTCTAGGTGGGAGACAGTGATAGGTATGTTCTCTTGGGCCGAACTAGGAGTACTTCTCGAGCCACTCCCACGCCTCATGTAGCATCTAAGGGCCCCACAAGCATCACGGGCAACCGATGTGGATACCGAAGTAAAAGTTCCATTGCTACCGGCGCGAGAGTGAATAACAACACGGGCACGCCATGCATGAGTGCGAGAGACCCGTCAGTCTATCTCCTCGAGCTCCAAGTAAAGCTCCCTAAAGATCTGCTCATCCTCCAAGTCTCTCTCGCGAGTCACACTTTTAAGTGTACTAGCGGAGAGCTTGAATGAATCCACATTTATCTATACAATTAAAAAATGAAGACCTTAGATTAAACAAATGAAACTTCTTTAAATATATTTCATAATCTATGAATAAAGTTATAAACTAAAAAGTATAAAAATTAGATATACGATACCTGCCTTGCTATAGACAACAGAAGACTTCCCCAAATCCAACTCAAGCCTCACAAAGTTCAATTCAAGGTGTGCGCTGCAATGCGGGGAAGGATTCTAGACGCGAGTGAAATGGATCTCGCGCGAAGGGCCAAACGGCATGCTGCTTCCCAGCAGGTCGGGTGGTTTTCTTCAAAAAGAGCTTCATGCCAGATTCGTGCATCTCATGCATATTACGTAGCATGTGTAAATTGGAGCGACAATAAATTAGTTACTCCAATTGTTATGTGCTAAGCTTATTATGAAATTTGGTGTGCACGAGGCAATAGGCGGACCAATTCTTCTCACATGCACTCGACGAACAATCCTAAACCATGTGAAGAAAAAACAAGTTTAAACTTTAAACTTACAAGTTGTAAGTTATAACTAGAATTAAATGAAAAAATAGAAGAGATTTTTCAAACCTGTGCAAGAATGCGTAAGGCCACTCTTCGGAGGTGAGGCAATTGATAGCCAAATGACTCCCACAAAAAAGGGGCTTCACCAACGATTCCCGCTTCCAACAAATGGTAGATGTGAAAGCGGTACCTCTTTGATCGCTATAATTAATGAGCTCTTGGAGGAAGGCACCTTGGTGCTCTTCCACCAAAGCCTTTGAAAGAAAGGCATCACGATCAGCAAGCACATTGGCATCCATGAAGAGGAAGGGTTTTTTTAAGGCGAGATGCAAGAGTGCCACAAACCCATGTATGTATGGGTCGCTTCATCCACTCCCATGTTTTCTTTGTCAAAAAGAGAATGTCATCTCTTTTAGGGGTGGTATCCAAGATATCACTACAGTAGGTGTAAAAAGATAAAGATTTAGAGGGAGATTTGTGAGACAATATAAAATATAGATTCTAAAACTAAAAATAAGCATGAATCTTTTTTTTTTAATAAACAATACCATGAAGAAGAGGCCTCCCCATCCAAGATGGTCGATGATTGTATCTCCTCCATCGCATCTGCCATAAGATGATAAAGGAGATCAATAGTGGTCCCCTCCATGTTCGTCATACGAAGCACCTTGTAGATGGGAGTGATGGCAATGATAATGCCCCACATCCATCCAAAATTTTCCCTTTAAGCAAAGCCTTTGAACGACCTTTGCTTCCACTTGGCTTGATGTGGACTCCCCTTCAAGCCATTCCTTAAACTCATCTAACACAACCATTTTTTGTAGCTTGTTGCAAACGTCATAGAGACGCTCGAGGAGAAGCCACATGGACACAAACCGAGTCTTCGAGGGCTTCTTCAACTGCAAGTTCGAGTATAAGCGATAAATCGCAAGAACTCGAAGCTTGGAGTTGACAAAGCCAACGATTGTGCAGGCATTGTTGACAATCCCCGCCACCCACTTCAACTTGCCTATATCTTCCATAAGAATATCTAAACAATGTGTAGCGCATGGTGTCCATACTATGGACAGAAACTCAGCCTCAAGTTTCCGCCCCATAGATGCACAATTCGAGGCATTGTCTGTAACAACTTGCACCACATTTTGCAGTCCAACCTACAAGATTATACATGATGAAATTAGAATAAATTTGGAATGTTAAAAGAAAAAATTACAAAATAATGGATTTAGAAGCATTACCTCAATGATGGCTTGTGGTATGTGCTGATACATGAACGAGCCCGTGGTTCTCCTTCCCCTTGTGCCCGCATCCACCGCTCGTAGGAAGTATGTCAAGTGAGCAAGAGACGAGGATATTGATGATGCCCCTTTTTTAACGGTCACTCCATCCATCGGATAGGATAGAGCATTCATACTTCGCCCTACCCGCATGCATGGGCTCAAGAGACTTGTCAATCCTCTCTCTCTCCTCATCGAGTTTCTTGGTACGTATGTCATTGTACGTGACACCATACCATCTCTCGCATGGACCAACGGCAGCAATGGCTTTCACCATCTGCTTCCATGGATCCATTTTGAGAATATGGAAAGAGAGATTGCACTCAATTATGGTGTGTGCAATCTCTATTTTCGCTTGTCTTTGCCTCTCCTTGAGAGAAAAGAGAGAGAACCGGAAACTTGCCCCGTTGCTTGGGCAAGAGTGGCTTGTCACTTAGACATAGGTGCACCACTCGAATAGCTTTTTCTAGATGGAATAAAAGAGGCCCCTCCAACGGAGGAAACTCAGACAGTTCGTCTTCCGCATCCGCCGAGACCTCATGATCGAGAGAGATGACCTCTTCACTTGCCCTTGAAAGGCCTTTGCATCGCTTCAATGGCAAGTATTTCCGACGACAATCTTCATAGACATCGTCAAGAATACCGGGGCATGGTATGGCTTCCCCTCCTAATTTGCAAAGGTGGACGAGAAAGCAAGTGACGAATGAGATTTGGAGCTTTGGACAATACTTGCATTGCCACTTACAAGTGTTGGATTTCTCCTTCACTCGTTCGAAGTAGGCACAATACAAGCAAAAGTCTTGCGAGATCATTATTTCTATGCATTGAATCCAAAGGAGATAACTCACACTTACCTTCAACCTCTTGCCGAGCCCTATGCATAAGGATGAGATCATACTCAGCAGAGCAGCAAAAATCTGATATGGTCTATGGACTCCATGGTGATCCGATGATTCTCCAGCCATGTCACATCAGGCAGTAGAAAGCTAAGAGGCCTACTCCTGATTGTTTGTCCATGTTTGGCTATGGAGACTGGAGTAGTAGTATGAATGCATGCAAAGTCATCTGACCCTTTTGTCGTTTCTGCTTTTATGGATGAGCTTTCTGATTAGAAGCCAAGGTTTCTCAAATAGTACCTAGCTCTGATACCATGTAAAGAAATACTCTAGATGCTAAAAACACAAAACCAATCATATAACAAAGCACTAAATGACTGATCAGAGAAAGTGAACACAATGAATAATAAAGTGAATGATTATTGATTCTTGAGTATACAATGCTCATGTAGCAAACACACTATGCAATGAATATTGAACCTCCAACTATCGTATCTCGGGATCAAGGCAGAGATTATGAGCTAGAGAGTATGTCGTACTCTAAACGGATCTTGAAATGCAACAAGGCAACCTCCGCATGTCGAACAATAGCAAATACGACTAGAGAGACTGGATCTAACATGCAGACAAGCAGAGGAGAGAAAAATAAAAACACAAAAACTTAAGAAGAGAGAACAACTAGGCAACATCTCGGGAAACAGTAGACAATTGTGCAACAAATGTAGGCGACAACTAGAGCAAAGAGAATCTCAAGAATTACGAATTTTGAATGATAGCGACAATGTCTAACTAATGGTGACAAGTCCAGCTAATGACATCAATAGCAAATGCAAGCATCAAGCAGTAAGCAACAACTCCTAGATATAGGCGACAGCTCGAAGATGCAGACAACAACTCACAGGTGGATATAAAGGCTAGAATCAAGCGCCAAATGATAGCGGAGAGTGATGGGAAGCTCTGACAGCAATGTCCTCCACAAATGGCGTATGGGCGTTAGAGATACAACCCCTAAAACCTACAAAAACGAGATTGGGAGAGAATGGTGAACTGCATGCCTATTTATAGAAAGTTTATAACACCCAAATTAGGGTTTGGCATGTGGGACACAGTAACTCTCTAAAATCACATTTCTTTTTAAAATAATAAGGTTTCTTCATTAATTAAGCGTGGTTTGGGGTTGTTTAAGTCAGACCAATGCAATTTTAGCTCAACACCCCCTCCCCCTAAAACTAACTTGAAGTCCATACATGCTTAATGTTGTGTGTTGGGACTAATTGTTGCACCCTTGTATCTTTCACCATTGTAAACAATTTGTTCATTCTCCTATGTTCATTCAATCACCTTCTTCTCTCCATGTTTGCTTTTCTTTCCTTTCCATTGCACACTCTCATGAGGTATTTCTTCCAACACTCCTCTTCAAGATGGGTATCCTTCACACAACGTGGACATTTAGGCTTCTCTAAATTGGTGATATAGCCCAAAGAAGACTTCTTATCCTGCTTTTTCTTCTTGTTCTTAGCCTTCTTATCTTTCTAGTTACCCCCTTCAATCCTACAATAAAGATTCAATAAAGTTGGATTCACTAGTACCAAACTCCTTGAGTCGCTCTTCGTGCTCCACAACAAGCAAAGCCAGCGCTTCCCATAGAAGAGTCTCTTGAACCCTGAAGGTAAGCAAGTTGGTGTAGAAGATGTCGTACTTGGGAGATGGC
The DNA here is from genome assembly GCF_053477565.2 of Lygodium microphyllum. Lineage (NCBI taxonomy): Eukaryota > Viridiplantae > Streptophyta > Polypodiopsida > Schizaeales > Lygodiaceae > Lygodium > Lygodium microphyllum. Next base: position 110,362,346 of record NC_141162.1, read on the forward strand.
AACTAAGAAGAATCACCACCATATCCTTCAATGAGATCATCTTGCCAAGGGATGCAAGTTCATCTCACATGTCCTCTATCTTATTGATGTGATCCAGCATAGAAGAGGAATCATCAACAGAAAGCATCCAGAGTTTCTTCTCATAGTGATATGGTGGGCAAAGGTCTTCTAATGACATTCGCTCCCACTCAAATTTCCACCGTTCAAATGGTCTTATCCCTTGCAGTCCATCATCATTACTCAATGTACTAGATGGATGTTTGAATCCACCTTCCTTAATTACACCCTTGAGGAGGACATATATTTTGATTGGTCTCTAGGTTTTGTTGTGCCCAATAAGCCGAATCATGTCTACAGTCTACCTCAAGCTCCCTATGGCCTGAAGCGCGCACCTAGGACCTAGTATCAATGGATTGATCGCTTCTTCTTCGCCATGGCTTTTGTAAATCAAATCACAACCCCAACCTTTGCTTTCAGTTGGAGGCCTTCCAGTATGTGCTCACCATTCGGTATATTGACAATTTGATTTTGACAAGTAGCTTTTCAACAAAGATTCTGCGGATGTGAGGGATCCTCAACACTAAGCTCGATATGACAAAACTTGATATCCTCTTTTCTTAGTCTTGAGATATATTAGCTACCTCATGTGAAGAAAACTACTAGGGTTTGCACTAAGGACACACAGAGTTTACGACCACGATAGAAACACAAAGAGATAGACAGACATAGGGGGCAAAACTCAAACCCTAAAGGCAAAACTCAAAACTTAAACCCTAAATGCAAAACTCAAACCCTAAACGCAAAACTTAAAACTCAAACACAAACAAAAGAAGGGAGAGAGAGAACACAACTCTGAAGTAAATGAACGCTGTAAATGAATATAAGAGTGTACAGTGTGCTCAAGGACAGAGCAATGTCAGAGTGTGACGTCCACTGGAGACAGATCCCAAGTCTGTGATGACTGAGGCTGGAAATTGGTAAACACAACAGTGTACCACCAATCAGAGGCTGGAAACTGTGCACAGTCTGCTGTAAATAGCAAGCTGAAACAGTGTCTGATGTGACTGGCGATGACCGGATGATCAGATCGCAGTAAATGATGATGTCGCTAGCAACTGACGTCACCATGGATGAAGGCACCAGCAGCAAGAGCAAACACAGATGAAGTGGCAGCAGTCTTGAGGGGCTGAACAGCCTGGGAGGAAACTGATGACTGAAATCTGCACGTGGAGTGAGAAACCTACACAGACGGAATAAGGCTGAATGGGGGCAGCTTGTCTATTTATAGATATGGAAGGGCGCCCTAAAAATTAGGGTTTCCACTAAACTCTCTCGAACCGCTCCCTTTTTTAGGGTTTTTACTCTAAAAGAGCATTTTTTAGTACGTTTTGGGGTTGTTTAAGAGACTAATCAACAAGTTATGCATATTTTAGCTCAACACCCCCTCTCAAGCCCAAAACTGAGCCAAAAGGTTAGGCCAGCCATTGTGATGTTTACTTACCCCAAGGCATCTCACCCCACAACAGCCAAGGCATCGAACAAAGGGTACATGTCGGCTACCTAGTAGCCTACCAAGACTAAAGAGGCGATGGTTATCTTACCGAGGGAATCCAAGTAGCCACCCCAAATAGGACAGGGCATCGGACAAAAGGTGCACGTCGGCTGCCCAATGGCCTACCAAGCCCTACAAAGGCAGATGGAACTACGTGGAACTTTTTTTTTAAAACAAGTGAGGTAAAGTTTATGGGATGCAGCCGATTGAGTAATAGTGACCCAGAAGACGGGAGTAGGGAGGAAACACATCACAAATCAGAACAAGCTAACCATCCACTCGGGGTGTTGATGACGAGGAAAAATAGGTGATAAGGTATCCATGTGATGAAGAAGGATGGTGGTGGGGTAACAACAACCACCAATGGAAACAGCTTAGGATCTGCTCAAGTGGGGCTCTGCACAATGAGATGCAAAGTATACTACATATTGAAGAATGCTCATGCAACAGGTACCACTTGGACAATGTCCCTCATGGGAAAATTGTTCACTTGCCCAAGCGCCCTAGTACAAAGATGATGAAATCATGCAATGCAAAGGGTAAGGTACAACAAGGGGAAGAAGCTGATGTCAAAGACAAAGTGTTGAAGCCTGAAGAATACCCAGAAGGGTAGGAATCCCCTCTCAACCTAGATGTAGATGTCGAAGAAGGAAGAAGAGTCTGATGTCAATCTTCTATGGTGCCGAGAACCGTAAGGAATGAAAGAAGAGGAAGTGGATGAAGTGGATGAAGCCCCCCGCTAGAAAAGCAAGATAGAAGTCGCCACCATGATAGCATCGAGAGAGATGATGCACAATCCGCCTCAGGAGGGAAAACTGCCATGCTGAAAGAAAAGCAAACACTCCTAGGATGATAAAACCATGAAAGGAACGGTGCACATCCCCACGTCTCTAGCCCAGGTAAGACCAAAGCAATCTGCAAGTTAGCCCTACACTAAAAGACAAAACCCTACAAAAGAGATGAGAATCTACAAACACAGAGGTTAGTGGTGAGATGCTCCAAAGCAAAACATAACAGAAAGGAAATCTAACTCAAAATAAATGCAATGAATGTGTATGTATGTAAGTAAATGTAGCAGAAGTCCAAAATGAAAAAGCTAAGGACAATGAATCCTATGGGCCCGACTCTAAGAGCGCGAAAAATGAATGCTAGACTGACCTGGGGTATCCGAAAGGACCTAGAGACATGCTAGTCTAAGAAGATGGCCACCATCGCGTAGGTCCAGTAGCAAGGCTCTGCCAAGGGAACGCTTGACGAGGTAGGGAGGAAGGTGAGATAAATGCATAAAGTGCAGCGGAATCGGAATTGATAGAGCAATCAATCAGTCCCTTAGGGGTAGTGAAAGAGAAGGGCTACTGAGGCTGTACTCGAGCCACATAACCAGCAGCAACAACAGGTGCTGAAGGAGCAAATGAAGCAGGAGTGGAAGGCGTAGCCCCACTGGACTGTGCAGTCGCAGCGGTCTGCTAAGGCTTTTTAGGTGGAAGACCTTGGGCCTTGGAGCGACACTCCTCGTCCACATGGCCTGCTCTCTAGTAGGGTGTGCAAAATCCGTTTTTCTTAGGGAGTTGCTGCCAGATAGGTCTAGATTCTTTGGTTCCATCTGAGGAAGAGGAGCCACCCTTTGACTGGCTTGCCTTCGCATCTTGCGAGTTCTTGCCATTGGTGGTTTTCCCTCCCGAAGAAGAGGCAGCCAACCCCCTCTGCTCTGAATAAGGCTATGATGAGGAATTCTTGTGGACTTGATTATGCAGCCTCGCGTAACGCAAGAATTGGTACTCAAACACGTAGAAGGTTGGCAATAGAGATTGGGAGATGATGTGTTGAATGAAATTAAAGTAATTTTCGGGCAACTTATTCAAGAAGAATGTAACATGATCATCATCTAACTTTGGAGAGCCACTAGTGGCGAACCCAACAAGTAACCGCCTATATTCTGTGAGAGTGCGCAGCGGAAGAAGAACACGAACACGGAGGAGAGGAAATACGAACACGGAGGGAGAGAGAGAGAGAAAGCAGAAAATAAGGAAGAGAAATCTGCACTGACTGAAATGAATGCTGAATACACTGAAATGGACTGATCAGTCCCTGCACGCAGCCCGAAGCGTCAGTGAGGACACCAGATCAGGCTGATGATGATGGCAGCACCACCACGGGGGAGAAGGAGTGTCGGAATCTGCAAGAAGACAAGTGACCAAGTGGGGAGGGGGGCTGCCAATAAATAGGCAACGGACAAACCCTAAAATGGGTGCAAACCCTAAAATGGGCGCAAACCCTAAAAGTGCCCTAAAATGGGCGCCCCACAACAGTGACCAAAAAGTGGCCGGGCAGCCAGTGGCTGCCCACTAAAAGAGGCCAAAAAGAAATACACAACCTAAGACAGCCAGTTGAGAGTGACTAGCCTCCCCCATCATAACACATGACAGACATGTCAGAGCTCCTAATGTCCTCGTCTGACTCAGACTGAGGCTCACAGGCAGGAGATGACAAGGCATGACAAACATGACTGCTAACACCCCCTCTCAGATCCTGGATGTGGCTGAAGGCCAAGGGAGAAACGGATCCTGGGGTGGCAAGAGGAATGCCAAGGTCGATGAAGTCCGTCGATGTAGACTGCCGCTGAAGGAGCTCCTCACGATCCTGGAAAGCCCCCTCTAAAACACTAGGGGCCAGGTAATCCACAACCGCATCACCGAGATCGTCCCCCTCTGAAAGGGATGGGGGGTACGAGGGAACCACCGGAGAAGAAGGTGGGGGATGAGAAGGAACCTGTGGAATAGAAGGTGCACAAGCGGGAACGGGTGTAGCAATAGACTGCCGTGGAGGACCCTGCATCAAAGAAGGGGAATGGAGCCTATAAAGCCCGCTCTCCTGCCAACCTGTAGATAAGACAGCTCCTGTAGAAGAATCCTCAATAACAACGGCATACTCGGTGAAGATCACTCGTGTGCCAAGCCTCGTAAGGCCATAAACTGAGAGGAGGGGAAGGCCCAAGTCCGGAACATGTAGGGCCTGTGAAAGGAAGCTCGTAGGTCGGTCTGTAAACAAAGGCAATGTGCCAACACCACTAATAGGCACCGATAAAATGTCACCAACAGTGACTAAACCCTCTGATGGACGGAGATCCTGTAACAAATCACCTCGGGGAGTCATATGACTCGAAGCACCACTGTCCACTAACCAAGGCTGTGCAGAAGACATTGCAGCCACGGAAGAAGGATCCTCCTCCAAAGCATGGATATGAAGGAACACTGACTCATGGGTAACAGCTGGTGTAGAGGTAGAAGAAGGCTCCGATGTAGATTCACCCTTCGCTCCCGGACGAAGGTGAGGGTACTTCTTCCAACATTTCTCCTCGGGATGTGTCCCTTTCCCACAGTGTGGGCACTTCGGTCTCTCTGAATCTAAGTCAGAGCCTGAAGAACTGTCCTTCTTCTTAGCCTTTGACTTCGTCTTCTTCTTCGTCTGTCCTCCCGAACCTGCAACAAAGGCTCTAGTGGAGTCGGATCCACTAGCACTGACCTCTCTGAGTCGCTCGTCATGCTCCAAGACAAGCGGGGATAGCTCCTCCCATAGAAGCTTCTCACGGGTCCTCGATGTAAGAAGGCTGGTGTAGAAGACATCAAACAGAGGCGATGGCAGCTGAGTCAACAGAATCATCGCCATATCCTCAGACGATATCATACGACCGAGGGATGCAAGCTCATCCCTCATATCTTGTAATCTGTTGATGTGGTCCTTCATGGAAGGACTATCATCAATAGCGAGCATCCGCAACTTCTTTTCAAGAGATATCCGGTGGGCAAACGTCTTCTGTTGATAGAGAGATGCGAGCTTTCTCTACACGTCCACTGCAGTCTTCAACCTGTGAACATGAACAAGGACAGAATCCTGCAAACTCAGAAAGAGGAAAGATCTGGCTCTAGAATTGAGCCGATCCCATAAGGCTGCACGATCCATAGATGTCCCATCTGCGGGATCCACCATAGGCCGGGGAGTAGGAACAGAAACAAGCTCCCAAAGATCGAAGGAGTCCAAGATACACTCCACCTTGCAGGACCATAAAGAAAAGTTGGAGCCATCCAACCGGTCCTCTCTGGGCAGCTGAGGAAGTACGGGTACCTGTACAGTGGGTACCAAAGGCTGCATCGTCGGCCCACTGGAAGGGGATCGCCGAGATACATGAATAGAAGGGGGACGAGAACGAGGAATAGACTCCGTATGACGATCCTCGCGATAGAAATCACGCCTCCGTTCAGATGAGTGTTGAGACAAAAGTTCGTCATCTAAATCATCAAAACCTGTAGACTGATGATAAGACATCTTCCAATCTGCAAATACCAAACACCAAAGAAAACTGTGCCGATGCCGAAGAATGACCACCAGATGGGTCACCAACCACCAGAAGAACCACCAAACGCCAGGAAATCAGGTCGCCTATCACCAGGAGGTGAAAACGCAGCTGTGTAGGGCACAAAATCCGGAGGGAAAGTTGCCAGGTACCAAAACGCAGCCAAGAAGAGAAGCACCAGCTGGAGATAAGCCGCCGGGAGGGAATACGACCACCTTGGATGCAAAACGCAGCTTGTAGGGGAGTCGCCCAGCTGAAGAGAAGGCCGCCCAGCTGAAAACGCAAGGAAACCGGGGCTGGTTGATGACGTGGCAGCCTCTGGAAGGGGCTGATGCAGCAAACGCAAATAGTCAGACCACCTATGCAGCAAACGCAAATATTCAAACCACCTGGAGGGGCCGCCTGGCTGTTGGAGAGAAGGGGGGCAGCAACAGATGATAGGTGTGGTCTCTCTCCAGTCAATGAAGACCTCCGTGCTCTCAGTTTGGCGATGATACCATGTGAGAGTGCGCAGCGGAAGAACACGAACACGGAGGAGAGGAAATACGAACACGGAGGGAGAGAGAGAGAGAAAGCAGAAAATAAGGAAGAGAAATCTGCACTAACTGAAATGAATGCTGAATACACTGAAATGGACTGATCAGTCCCTGCACGCAGCCCGAAGCGTCAGTGAGGACACCAGATCAGGCTGATGATGATGGCAGCACCACCACGAGGGAGAAGGAGTGTCAGAATCTGCAAGAAGACAAGTGACCAAGTGGGGAGGGGGGCTGCCAATAAATAGGCAACGGACAAACCCTAACCCTAACCCTAAAATGGGCGCAAACCCTAAAAGTGCCCTAAAATAGGCGCCCCACAACAGTGACCAAAAAGTGGCTGGGCAGCCAGTGGCTGCCCACTAAAAGAGGCCAAAAAGAAATACACAACCTAAGACAGCCAGTCGAGAGTGACTAGCCTCCCCCATCATAACACATGACAGACATGTCAGAGCTCCTAATGTCCTCGTCTGACTCAGACTGAGGCTCACAGGCAGGAGATGACAAGGCATGACAAACATGACTGCTAACATATTCAGCCAGCTTGACTTTCAAATCATCCCCTTTCTTCATAGAGAACTCTTGAAACTCAAAGTCGAGATTGATGCGCCGAGTACGATCATGAGCCACATAGCCGTCAAGAAGGTGACTCCAACGCTCTGACGCGAGCAAGAAGTGTTGCAACTGAGAGTGAAACTCAGGAAGCAATCCCTACATCAGCTCAACATTGACTGTGGCATTGCGGGCTCTCCATTGACAGATGTAATCAGGATGAGATCGTTGAGAGTCCAGCATAGGCTCTAGACCAATGATGAGGTCCCAAAGACCCTGAGACTCAAGCACTTGTTGCATGAAATTAGACCAAGTGGTGAAATTTGACCCCTTAAAACGTGTCTTATCCGTGAAGGCATTCTTGGCCGTGGCAACAGGAGTGGTAGTGCTCAGAGATGGATAGTGTGAAAATGTGTAGTGTAGGTAGGATGGGAAAGTGGAGTACACTTGGAAATGGGCCCCAGAGTGCCCACCAGGCATGCGGGTAGTGTGCAAGGTGGATCCATAGGTAGGGATGGGCTGACGAGGCATGGGCATGGTAGCCACATGAGGAACCCAAGGAGGTGGGATGGGGATACGGAAAGCAGGAGATGGGAATCCCTGCGTAGGTGTAAACCAAGGAGAGTGTGAAGACGCACCATAAGCTAAGGATGGAAACCCCTGCGTATAAGTGGTCATGGGAGAGGTGAAGCTGGGGATAGTGAGGGGGATGCCCATCACAATCGACCCAAGAGTTATGGGTGTGCTCATTTACTGAAAGATGAGAGGCACTGTGTTAAAGGGTGGAATTCCCCATAACGAAGTACCATGGTGCAAAGAGGTAGAGAATGGGGTGGAGAAGGAAAATGTCCTAGAAGCAGAGATAGAAGATCCAACCCCTAGGGTGTGTGATGCAGATGTGGAGTGTAATCCAAGGTTTTGGAAAGAGGATGAGAGGTGTAATATAGAAGAGGGTGGGATGGGAGGGAAATGGGAAGTGTGTATGATATGCTCAAATGAAACAAAAGCTGTAGATGTATCTGAATTTCGTTTGCTTCATAAGTCCTCCTCTATTGAAGTTCACATACGAAAAGCCATCCGGATCCTGTACCTCAAAAGAAGAAACATGCAAGGGTTTTGATTCATGCAACACAAAAGAATTATACAAACCTGACATCGGACTTGGTTGAGATGATGAAGATGGATCGCCAGACATTCCGAATGCCGTACGTCCTTCATGATCGAAGAGGTCGCCAGCCTCACCAACTGGTCCGAATATGGTAGCAAAACTGGTAGAAGGGGTGTAAACATCACCGTACTTATTGCGATAGTGCTCCTCAAAGTCCTCCTCTGTCATGTTAGTGAAATCTAGTGAAGGTGGAGCCACCGAGTCCATAATGCCGTCTCAGGGCCTCCAATGATGGAGAAGCCTGAAAAGACATCATACGAACTGGAAAAGAAGGTGTCTGGGACATTGTGATTCAGTTATGAGTTATATTGTGTGCCTCGCACAAAGACTAGCTCTCCACAATATCCGCAGGATACTCTTTACAAGACCATCGGCTCTGATACCATGTGAAGAAAATTGCTAGGGTTTGCACTGAGAACACATAGAGTGTACAACCACGACAAAAACACAAAGAGACAGACACAGACACAAAGAGCAAAACTCAAACCCTAAATGCAAAACTCAAAACTCAAACCCTAAATGCAAAACTCCAAAACTCAAACCCTAAACGCAAAACTCAAAACTCAAACACAAACAGAAAAAGGGAGAGAGTTAACGCAACTCTAAAGTGAATGAATGTAAGAGTGTACAATGTGCTCAAGGACAGAGCAATGTCGGAGTGTGACGTCCACCGGAGACGGATCCCAAGTCTATGACCACCAGTCGGAGTGTAGGAGTGTTGAATAGTAAATGGCAACAGACTGGTCACCAAAACTCAGCAGTCTGGAGGCTGGAAATTGGTAAACGCAGCAATGTACCACCGATCTGAGGTTGGAAACTGTGCATAGTCTGCAATAAATAACAGGCTGAAACAATGTCTGATGTGACTCGCAATAACTAGATGATTAGATCGCAGCACATGATGATGGCGCCAGCAACTAACATCAGCATGGATGAAGGCGCCAGCAACAGGAGCAAACATGTATGGAGTGGTAGCAGTCTGGTCAGCCACATGGGAGGAGGCTGATGGCTCAAATCTGCACGTGGGATGAGAAACCTGCACAAACGGAATAAGGCTGAATTTGGGCAGCCTGTCTATTTATAGATGTGAAAGGGCGCCCCAAAAATTAGGGTTTCCACTAAACTTTCTCGAACCGCTCCTTGTTTTAGGGTTTCCACTGAACTCTCTTAAACCGCTCCCCATTTTAGGGTTTTTATTCTAAAATAGCATTTATTAGTGTGTTTTGGGATTGTTTAAGAGGCTAATCAGCAAGTAATACATATTTTAGCTCAACACCTCAGAGAATCTTCATCTCAGAACAATTGTACATCTTACAATTGCTCATAGAGTTTGGCATGACTACTTGCAAGACTATCTCTTGCACCATGTGACATGGACCCTAATTCCAAGCTATTTTTTGTAGATGGGATTGAACTAGCGAATGCTCCCCCCTACCATACTCTAGTTCAGTCCCTCGTATGGCTCATCCATACTCAAACCACTCATTTCATTTCTAGTGACCCTTTTCTCTTCCTTCATGAAGCAACCTCTCTGTTCTCTTTGGCATGCTGCTCTTCAAGTTTTGTACTACCTCGAAGACATCTGTTCTCATGGGATTATGTATGAAGAGGAAATCACTCTTAGGCTATTTAAATTTAGATTGATCACTACACTTGGATTCTAAACTCTTCCACAAACTAGCATGGTGTGGACTGATGGTATGGGATAAAAACAATTGCAATGGGGGTTTGGCTTGACATGTTGCTAGTCCCGAGCTAGGGGATGAGTCTATTTGTCTCTACAGCTAGAAGGTGAGTCTTATAATCCATGCCTTTACGTTTCTTTCTTCACTCCTATGGATTGTGTCATGTCATGTGTGCAAATTGGAAATCTATGGGTGTGTTTCACCAAACAAAAAACCTATGCAAAGTATATGCAAGTATTTATGTGAGCATACATTTATGTGCGACAAATTGACATCCATTAGTGGAAGCTTCTCATTGGCATTAAAGCTGCCAATTCGTTAGCATCACCTCTATATATTTGTCCCGTCAATGTTTGCCCACGATTCTCTAACAACATTTCCTTCACAAGAATTGTAAGCTTAGCATGTTATCTCACTCTAGTCACAAGATTGCATGGAACATTGCCACAAATCAACTATATTTCTTGAGTGCTTCCAGTCTTTTCACCAAATATGTCTTGATCTGTTTCTTTCAATTTTCTTTCCCCTTTGACAAGCCATATTTAGCTAATCCACAAGAGTGCTAACTTGTCATTTATCTAGGCATTGGCCGTGCTAGGAAGAACATTTTGCTGTGTATTTGGTGCTACCCACTAGGACACACAATGTCACTATGGCCCAAAAGCCAATGTGTCACATGACTTTTGACAGGTCAATCAGAGGTCAAATATGACTCTAACTGCTACCTTGCCACTTACTCTACCCCCATTAATCTCAACAAAATCATGGCACATGGCCATTCCACCTCCAGCAGTAGCTTTGGAAGCTTTAGATAAAGCACAAGGAAAGAATTAGATGCTGCCATTTATGTTTTGTCTTTGCACTGCCTGTCCAAGCAGGTTTCTTTGTTGTTAAATAAGCCCACAGAATTGTGATAGTAGCGAGCCTTCAAATAAATGCAGCCATGGCCCACTCATGTGATGGTCTGCAACGAATCAAAAAAATGCACATCATCACTTCTATACAACAACACAACTCTTTCAGAGGCCATTACTTTATCGGCCACCTTACCAGGAAGTCAGGTGGTAATTGCAACAGCAGCACAAGCAATGTATGGATAATGACATGATGGTGGCTACATTATTCATTCTAATATATCAGACTTGTCTTGTTTCCAAAGAGATCCAAGATGCAAAATCCTGCGAATCTATCATACATTAGCAAAAGCAGCCCAAGCACAGTATGACATGATTGTGGTTACAACATTAATGCTAATGCATTAGACTTGCCTTGTCTACAAATGCAAAATCCTGCGAATCTATCAAGGCAAATGCATCGAGATACTTACAGAAAACTTTGAATATCCCGAGACAACATTAGTGATCTTCAGCAACCTGGTCTCTTCGAACTTGCTTCTTTTAGCATCTCCAGAGCAGAAGCGATTATGAGAAGCGAATCCCTGTTGGAAGCTTTCTCTAATGAGAAATATTGTCAACAACAACCATGGAAGGAAGCCAAAAACGGCTAACAGCGTGTACCTGGGAAGCGATGCATCTCGGAGCTTCACATGAGAGGGCAGTATTCCTTCGCGATGCAAGGTAGCTGACAGCTCTGCGACAAGCCCAGCGATGGCGACAAATGGCTGATGCCATATACCATAAACCTTAGGTGGCTTCACTTATAAGGCAACTCCCACGTTGTCGAAGCCTGGCCCTTTTTAGACAAGTTTTTTTCCATAATTCAATTCAGACCCGTAATCCGCCAGCCAAAAACCTTTGAAATTTTTTTATTTGTAAAGAAACCACATATTGATAATTTCTGGAAGAGCAGCAATGATATGTTGGTACATACTACTAGGCGCTCCGCGCCTAGACTCAGCCCGGCGCTTCGCATCGGGACGGGCGCGATTTTTGCGGGCGGGGGTGGGTGTTGCACGCGTGGCACCCGCCCTCGCGTTCTCTTTTTTTTATTGTGGGGGACGTGGGGGGCTGCCACGTGGCACCCACCCCCTCACCTCTCCTTAACTAATAGTAAAGATGAGGGTAGATCCATCCTATTGGAAGATATCGATTTGTAAATGACTTATATACATTGGTAAATTGTACAAGGGCACATTGTAATAACAGTTGGCAAGATTTACTTTTCTCTAGATAGAAATTTAGTCTTATTTAATTAGGTTGACAAGTGCAACTAGGTTTAGGTAGCAGTATTGTGTTTGTTTTTTATCCAAGTGCTTGTTTTTTAATAGTTTGGAGGACTGTGCTTCGCTTTTTGTTGTTTGAAAGTCAAAGTTGAACATAAGATGCTTTGGGTGGGGGGGGGGGATATTCTAGAAAATAACTAAAATCAAATAAAGGTAAAATAATTAGTTCGTGGATGTCTAAAACTAACAATTTTGTTGAAGGTTATTGAATATTTCTCTAGAGTTTAAGAAATGAATAGATCGTGTACAAGTTATTCCTATGCTAAACTAAGTTTCTTCTCTTTAAAAAATAATATCCGTTACATCTCGTTGAGTGTCCGTGTAGGTTGTTGTAGCTTACAGCAACTGTTGCATTCTTTTTCACAATTGTATCCTACTCTAAGCTCATATCCTTATCTATATTATCAACTAAACTATTGGCTCTATTTCGACCTTAAAATTATCCTAGAATGGTTGGTAGGTTTCAATGTTTTTCTTTATTTTTTGAGGCAAGTTTTCTTTTTGTGTTGTTGAACTCTTTTTTTAGCATTTATCATGTGGCCTATGTATACCTTACCGTTCTATGTGTCTTATGTTGTAAATGAAGTGCTTGGTCTTGTTTCTCTATATTTCCACTTTTGAACTATCTTATGGGTGTTGCTTAGAATTGGCATTGGAGGGTTTGCTTGCGCTTGAGCTAGTGGTAGCATTTTGGCAACTGAGATTGATATCTAGTGCCGATAGAAGTTTGGTTTCTTATTTATTTGCTTATCCTTTCACTTATGTAGGGGAATGTTGCTATTATTAGAGAGTTTTTTTTTTTTTTGGCTAGATGTATTGGAGGTTTTTTAAAAAGGCACATTTGAGAACTTGCTTGTTACATATATGATAGAACTGAATGGATTGGACTAGTTGTCATGGATTTGTTGTGAACCTCTTTGTGAGTAAGTATGTGACCTTTTTTCATGATCACATCAAGCTTTTGTGACTATGGATGTAGTGGTTCACTTCCATGTACTTTTTGTTGCATCATTAACTTCTTTTATTACTTTTGCCAAGGCCTCAAGCGTGATATTGAACTTATAATGTAGGATCTCGATTGTGTACATGGATATGTTGTTTATTTTAGTATCTAATAAGACTTGGCCAACACTTGTCCATAATGGATTCTTAAGCATGTCTTCATACTTGAGTCCAAATCCATCAAGTATCTCTTTTAGGAGTCTTATATATGAAATGTAGTTAGCTTAGATTATAAGCAAATCAAGGTTTTGAAGGTTATAACAAGGTTTGAACTATCTATGATTCTATTATATTCTCTAGGTGGATTATTGTTGAGTATATGCTTGGATGTATCCATACAATTTTGGAGGTCATTGTAGTTTGCGAAGTTGTCGATGTATATCGATGGTCTTTGCCCAACAACATTTTCCATTCTCATATAGTTTGTGAAGGGAGCACTCTTGCTCAATCCTTGAGACCTACAGACCGCTTATTGGTCAAGCATTTCAAGTTGAGCGGCCATGGCTACCTCTCACATAGATGACGTGCTCTCCCTACCTATGGGGTGTAGTGATCTTACCTTGATGCCCGATTGAGTACCCTCCTCTCCCATGCACACTAGTAGCTCCACGATCCTCAATGCAAGCTCGAGCAACCTCAATCCCTCTCCCTCAAGCTCCATCCTCTATAGCCGCATGAGACAAGAGAAGAGAAGAGAAGAGAAGAAGATGAAGAGAGGAGATGGGGAGCTTCTTCTCCTCAATCTCTCACTCAAGCACACACAAGAAGGCAAGAAGAAGAGAATAAGAGAATAAGAAAAAGAAGCTTTTTGCCACACACCAAGAATGAGAGTTTCCATTAACTTTGTGGCTTATATACATGCCCTCTTTCCCTTGGGAAGTTATCCCCTTTTTACATGGCCGGCCTAGGCCCTTTTTCCATTTGCCCTAACTTCCTAGCTTAGTCCTACTGCCCGTTCATGGTTACAAATTACATAGGAGGGAGCCTGGCGCTCTTTTACAAAGATTTTGGCTGCACCTTTATATTTAAAGGTGAGTCTTCTTGCTTTTGCCTTTTTTGCAGTTTCCATGGTTGCGCCTTGGACTCCTGGTGGTTGTCCCCATACTTTTAGATTTTTTTCAGACATGCTCTCTTGTGAGGTGCCTTTTCCTTTTTTCTACCTTGCGCTTTTCCTCTTGATGCCTCTTTTTCCACTTTCTTTGCAATGCAGTAAACATTACCCCCTCCTAGCCAAGTGCTAGCCCCATGGCACTACCGGGTGGTGAGTTGGACGGTGGTGATGGGATAGCCAGTTGGGTTTTTGAGTTTGTATACAAGTTGTGGTTGAGGATGTGTTGGAGGGATTTATGCTTGGAATTAAAGATGGTGTTGGAGTGAGTCCCTCCGAGGAGTTGGTTGTGGGGGAAGTCTGCCTTTAAAATTGAAAATGGTGTTGGGGCAAACCCCCGTCTTAAGGTTGGCCAGGGGTGGATCTACCTTTGAAATTGAAAATGGTGTTGGGCGGATCCTTCTTGGAGAAGCCGAAGATGGTGGACCTATCCTCAAGGTTGTGGATGCCATTGGACAGGTTTCCTTCATTGTGCCCTCTTCTTGATGCGACACGATCTTAACCTGCAAGGCAAAGGTGTGCACTTCCTAAGGGGTGTGTCAGCCTTACCGTGTAGTGCACGTGCTTGTGGAACTGGAAGATGGGTCTACACCACCTTGGGCAAGCCATTGGTGGTGTCCTAAACTTGAGGACCCAGTTCGTGCATCATTGTATGTGCAGTGGGTCACTTAGGGAGACAGGTCTGGGAGAATATCCTGCCCTTGATGTGCCCTAAGCATGTGCAGTGGAGGATGGGGCTAGGTATAAAAACCTAGGTGTAGTGATTGTGGCATTCAAGATGTTTTTGGAGAATGTCTTGCCCTTGATGTGCCCTAACCATGTTCAGTGGAAGATGGGGCCAGGTATAAAACCCTAGGTGCAGTGATTGTGGCATTCAATATGTTTTTGAAGGATCAAGTGTTTCCACTTTTTCTTTCTTTGCCTTTTTCTTTTTCTTTTTTTTTATTTTCTCTCTCCTTTTTTTTGTGGGATTAGATGATTACAACCGACATTCTAACATAGGGGTGTGCTCATATTGTGCCCTAATCTTCCTCGAATCATTCACGAGGTGGTCTTAGGAACTTAGTCAAAAAGGCACAGCTCTACAGGTATTCCTTGATACTAGCCTTTGCATTAAGAGGTGTGGTTGACAAGAAAGGATGATTGCATCCCTCGTAAAGTGGCTATCGCTCATGTCCTCAAGGATCTTCGTACAAAAAGAGGGAATCAGGGTCACCCTCATCATGAGCCTAGCCATAACATAGTTATCTATTCCTAAGTTAATGTCAAAAAAGAGTGGGGGAAGGTGGGCTTCCTCAGTTGTTGGCTTTTGCTTAAGCAAAAACCTAATGTTCCTGAGGTAATTACAAGTAGTTATGAAGACTAAGTCCGGGTAGGAAGAGAAATCCTCGAGGAAGCGGTTGATGGATGGGCACAAGTCCCTTGCTTTAAAGGTCATGCATTCCTCGGGAGTTGCTACATTGACGTTGTAGATCTTTGGGAAGTCATATCTACCATGCACTGCCCTATCTTAATCCACTCCATGTCTACGAGGGTAGGGCATGTAGATAGGATCATTCATTTCTTCCGATAGCATACTGCAGAAGGCCATCCATGCATCAAAATTGGTGTCCCGAATCCTCCTCCGCCACTTTGGCCGCACCTCATCACCTCGGATGATTTTGGGAATCTGATAGACCTTATCTTGCCAATAGTCTGTGGGTTCCCACCTCCATTGTGTGATTACGATGCTCCGCTCCTCGACCCATCGATTCGCTAAAGTATTGCCCAAACGAATAATCCTTTCTACTACCTCCAAGGGTAAGACTTGGTCCAAGGCTTGTGGGTAGAGGAAGGAGAACTCAAAGGGTCAGCGGGATTGGAGCTCCTACTGTTGCCAGATAGTAACCTCCTACGGCCAGTTTGACGAGATGGTGATTCTCGCGTAGTGGCATGGGCTCGTTAAGAAGCTGCTGTGGCCATGCTTGCACTCTTTGTCAAGCTTGCTCCACGAGTTCCTGTCTTCTTCTTCTTCTAGCAATAATGCGCTTGGGAACTTGGGCACCCTCTGGCTCTTCTGGGGGTAGATCAGGCAAGGGCGGATTGGGTTGTATATGATGTTGTTCTTCTTCTAGTTCTTGCTCAAATTCGGCCCTTCCTTGATGTCACGTTCCATCGTGGGTTGAACTGGGGGTGGTCGGGGCTGCTCCTGCTCTTCTAATCCAAGTTCATTGAGCTCATCAGTGGAGAGACCGGCTTGTCGTAAGTAGCTACATTTTTGCTCCTTGGTTATGCGTGTGCTGGTTGGGAGTGTGCACTCCTGCAAGCCATACTTTAAGGCTCTTGTTGTCAACTCTAGCTTCCTTTTCATTCTCTCCACCGAATCCTTGCCTTCAACTTGTGTGACATGAAGCACTGTGCTAAAAAGGGCTTGCCTTTGCATGTCAGAGCACACTTCAGTGGCCTCAGCTCTGGATTTTGCGAGTACCCTCTTGCACTTTGCCACTACCAGGTGCTTTGTCAATCCTCACACTCTTTCAAAATTTTGCATCTCCCACTGCTATGCCTTCTCTTCCAAAACTTCCTTACCCCTTTCCATCTCCTAAGACAGCATCATTACCACCTATTGCTACTCATTCAACACTTCCAGCATTTGGGTCTTCTCTATATCTTGGTGGTTCAACTGCTCTTCGACTATTCTTCTACCTTGATCAACCACTGAGAACTACTGATGGGCTTTTGTAAGCCTTTCTGATAGATCTTCATTGACTTGCGCTTGGCTTTGCAGTTCTGCTCAGTGTAGCCTTCTTTCGGTCATGGCCATGGCCATCGGTCCCTCCACATCATGCTAGGCGTTCCATAGGTTGTTCTGCAGGCTCCTAGTGGCTTCTTTTATGGCCTTTTCCTTCTCCTTAGACACGACTTCTCTCTCTCTCTCTAGCCTTCCTTGCTCCTCCATTGCTAACCCAGCTTGAATATCATGGCATCCTCCTGTTCTTGTTGTTGTTCTTCTAATGCCCAGTCCCCTTCCCATTGGCTCTCCCATAGTTCTGCATTCATCTCTTCCACCTATGCCATTCATTATTGGAGCTCAGTGTATTGTTGGATGAGCAACTTGTGGCCCCACTACTCCACCACTAGGTCTTGGGCTTCATTCTCTAGCCTTTGCCTCAGGTGATCTTCATTCTCTTGTGCCTCCTTTTCTTTGGCACTGAGATGTTCTTTCAAGTTTTGAATTTCTTTTTGATGTTCTGTGGCTTGTCGTGTTATCTTTAGCCTTAGCGTCATAGAAACTTCTCTTCCTTAGCCTTCTCTAGTTGGGCTAGGAGGTCAACTACATAAGCATCATAGTCTTTACCCGTGGGCATTGTTGGTGGTGTTGTGGTGGTGGATGCTTCCAACCTTTGCTGCTTTGGGTCTTGCCTTGACTCAACGTCTACTGTAGTCGGCCTTTTAGTTCTTGCCCCTAGCACCATCTCTTGTACTTTCATGACCAGGAACTGCAAGTATCCATCAACTCCTTTGCAACCTTGGGGAACTTTATTGTCATGAACTCATATTCTTCCCAAGTGCAGGATAAAGAATGAACATCAGAGTCAAGGGGTTCATCAAGCAAGCTGAGGTCAATCTTTCATAGCTCCTAGCAAACATGGTGAAATAGATCTTGATGCAAGTCACCAAGTCATCTCCAGTATTCTCAGCAAGGTTCTTTTGGTGACCGATAGGAACAAACCTCGCTTATAGGAAGGCCTAAGACCTGTGGGTGGTTGCGGTGGAATTGGACTAAACATTGATAGTTCTAGGGGCATAAAGCTAGACAATGGTGTTTCTAAGGGGAGCTCTGCAGTATGATCCATGTGTCCAGTGCTGCTTTGGGGTACTAAGGGTGGCTCCAGTGACATAGATGGTACATTGCCTTCCTCTTGCGCAGCCACTAGGGTGCTAAGCTCTCTGTACTTAAATGATTCTAGGGTATCAAGTTATTGTTTCGATCGATATATTGGTTGGGGTTTGATGACTGCAACCATTGTGGGTTCTGTGGGTCTTGCAACTTAGGTTTTGTGGGTTATCACTGCCTTAGATGGAGTGTGGTTGCTTGGGGGCGGGGTGGTAAGTGATAGTCATGGTTAGGCTATGCTTCTAGGATTCCCCTTCTTGGGCACCCATATATGGGTGTTGCCTTTGTAGTATCCTTGGTCTCATAACAAATCTTTGGGAATCCATCGCGGCTTGATTGTGCGCCTACACCGATAGCGTTGGGTCAGTCTCTTAGGTTTCGAATGATAGTTGTTAGCCTTGTGGGGATGTGCTTGCTTGCTACGAGTAGGTCACTTTTGGTACCTTGGCACCCATTTAAGCGTGGGTTTGTGTCTTTGGGGATGGCCTTAGTTGGCAGTGGTTTTGTAGTCTAGGTGGGTTGTGATGACTCAGAAACCCCCTCCCTAGGCTTGGTCCTAGATAGTTCTATCGGTGGCATGGCATGCTTGGGTGGAGCCTTGCTGCCCTTGCTAAAAACTTTCACGATTCGAACGTTGCCAATGGAAAGGTGAATACGCTGCAGATTGTAGTCCACGTTGCAGTGTGCTTGCTTCTTGAAAGTGCATCCTAACAGTGATTCTTGACCTGCATCCTTCGTATTTGGCAATACATAGAAGATGACTGGTAGGCTCTCAGACTCGATAGAGACTATGATCTTACACTTCCCTAGGAGTGCATATGACTTGCCCCCGAATGGACTGAGTTTAGCATTAGTGGGTCACAACTGTGGTTGACCAATGAGGGTCCAATGAGTTAAGACATTGAAGTCAGCTCCCTCGTCAATCAAGTCATCAAAAGTGTGTGTGCATCGGGCAGTGGCTGTGATGCGCAGGTATGCTGGTGCTACTACCTCCTCATCCTCATTCTCTAATTCGGTGATGGTGGCTATGCGGACATTGGCAGGGGCTTCTAGCACAGGGGGCTCATGCAATGGATGTGTGGGAGGGTAGTACTTCTTCATGTGATTTCCATTAAATAAGCCTAAGCCCTCACCATCAAGGGTTTCAAGTTCTATGTTTCCTGTCCTACTAATGGTACACACTCGGAAAGGTCCTAATCCTCGAAATTTCAATTTCTACTTGCGGCCCTTTATCGAGTAGAGCAAAATAAGGTCTCCCTACCCATATTCATGTTGTTTGACGTGCTTGTCAAACCACATCTTCTGTTGTGCATTCTCACAAATTAAGGCATGGGTGGCTAGGAGTCGGGTCTCAGTGAGTCATTCTAATGCCATGAGACGGTCGATCCATGCTTCCTTCCCTTCCCATCCGTCCTATACTGCTATCTGCGGGCTAGGGACAAAGAATTCTAATGGCAAGATGGCAATCCCACATGTCAGCCTAAAGGGCGTCTATCCCATAGTCATTTTATAGGCTGTCCGATAGGCCCATAATGCTACCATAAGTTTGTTGTCCCAATCACTTCACAAGGTAGAAACTACCTTCATAAGGACGTTGACTAAGATCTTGTTCGTGGATTCTCCTTCGCCATTAGCTTGAGGGTAGTAGGGTGAGGATTTCTAGTGGATGATTAAGAAGGTTGAAAGCAGGTGGACAATCATCTCATTGATGAAGTGAGTGCCTTGTTCACTTACTAACTCAATAGGGCAACCAAATTGTGACATAACCTACTCCCATAAGAACTTCACTATGGTCCTATCGTCCTTCTTCTTGGTGGCTCGTGCCTCGGTCCATTTCGTAAGGTAGTTAGTTGCTATGATGATATATCTAGCCTATGAGTATTATGATGCAGGACTGATGGGTCCAATGAAGTTGATTCCCCATTTCTCAAATGGTTGTCTTGCAATGACAGGGATCAACTCCATCTTATCCTTTCATGCAGGAACTTTAGTCCTTTGGCACTCATCGCAATGCTTTACAAACTTAGCAGCATTACGGAATAGGGTGGACCACCATAGCTGAGATTGGAGCACCTTGCGGGTTGTCGTATCCCCACCACTGAAGTGCCCTCCAGCAATCCCACCATGCACTTCGCTCAACACGTCGTGCATCTCATGCTCACACACACATCGTTGTAGCAACCCGTCTTGCCTTAACCTATAAAGTTGATTGACTATCAATTGGTAAGGTTGGATTTTCAGAAGAAGTTTCCTAAGCATGGCTTTCTTGATAGGTCTCTTGGGTAGACCGTGCTCTAGCACTTGGACTATGTCATCCGCCCAATACAACGTTAGATAAGCTCTAAACAAGTCTTTCTTGCTAGACAAGCTGAAAAGATGAGCCTCCGTCGACAAATCGTCAACTATGCCTTGTCCAGCAACTTCTCCTGTGGGTGTTCGAGACATGTGATCAGCCATGTAGTGCTACTTGCCCTTGTGTACCACCACAGAGAAATCAAATTCTAGAAGAAGAAGCAAACATCTAGCAATGCATCTCATAGCGCATGGTTTATTCACAATATATAACAAGGCTTCATGGTCTACAAAAAAGATGAAAGGCGTGGCCATGAGGTAGTGTCAAAACTTCTTTACATCGAATACCATGGCCAACCCCTCCCTTTCTGTGGTGGAGTAATTCATCTCCATGTTAGTGAGTTGTCTACTAACGAAACGCACGGGGTAATCCAAGTTATGTTCGCCAGGCTGGCACAACACAGCTCCAATAGCAAACTTAGACGCGTCTATATGAACATGGAACATGGAACGTGATGCTCCAGTCTGGGGCTTGTAAGATTGGTGTAGTTGTAAGAGCCTTTTTCAATTCCTCATATGCCCATTGGCACTCGTTTGTCCATTCAAATATGATCAGCAGCTTGTACAATGGTCTCACAATCAATGCGTAATTCAGTACGAAGTGCCAATAGTACCCTGTGTGACCTAAGAAACATTGACCTCCCTTCCTTGGGTGGTGGCAAGTCGACAATGACCCTGACTTTCAAAAAGTCGGTGGCTATGCCATTTTTTGGACACCACGTGCCCTAGAATGCATCCGTACTTGACCCAGAACCGGCACTTCAAGGGGTTCAATGACAGGTTGTAAAGTTGACATCATTCAAAGACTGCTTGCATCTTTTCCACCAAGTGTTCTGCCCAGCTAGAGTGCACACATAGGTCATCTACAAACACCTCTAGCTCTCATCTAAGTGTATCTTTGAAGATGGTACACATTAGACGCTGAAAGGTTGTAGGTGCGTTCATTAACCCAAAAGGCATTATGATATAAGCAAAGACACCCAACTTAGTAGCAAATGTGGTCTTGTGCCTATCATCGAGATATACTTGCACTTGGTTGTATCATGAGAAGCCATCCATAAAGCTGTAGGCCTCATTACCTACTACCCTTTCAAGCATGTTCTCCGTGTATGGTAATGAGTAATTATTCATTTTTGTCATAGTGTTAACCTTCTTATATTTCATGCACACTCGGATCTTTCCATTCTTCTTCATGACTATCATGATTGATGATACCCAATCCATGTGCTCTATTTCATACATGAATCCTTTCCTCATTAGCTCATCGATTTCCTCCGTTACGGTTTGGGCATGTTTCAAATTCATAGGGTACAATCATTGTTTTATAGGCACCACATCTGGGGCCATTGGTATGTTATGCGTCACCACTCTACGATCCACTCCTTTGAGCTCATGTAAGGACCAGGCGAACATGTCCATGTACTCTTTTGCAAGAGCGCAATGAGACTAGCCTCTTCCCCCTCGGTCAGGTTGTCAGCTATGAACACAGATCTAGGCTTCTCGCCTTCCCCTTCCAAGTTGACTTCCTTGACCTTGACATGTCCCTCGAGTGGCTCACTTATCTATCCTTGTCTTTTCACCCCCAGTAGGATCACTACCCTGTCACCTTTCTTAAACTTTGTAAAGCGTTTCGATAGGTCCTACAGTTTCTTCTATTGTTTTGCCTCCGACTTCTTCGTATGTCCTCTCCTTTCTTTCTTCAATCGTATGCACCTCAGGTGGATTGGCTGGTCCCCCATGGTGAGTTGGGTCCTAGGAGGTCGGGGTATCTCTGGGTCACTCTCCGTATTGACCTCCGATTCAAAATTAAACCTGCAATCCTCACTAGAGGAAGGAGTTTCTCCGGGGGGTCGTATCTTGGTGGGTGCATCCGTCCTAAGCAAGGATGTTGTGGGTGGTTGGGCTATCCCTACTTGTTCGTAATCTATTGCTCGTATGTGTTCCAAGTAGGAGCGATCGCAATCCATCTGTATGACTCCTCTCTCGATCTTGTAAGCACTCCCTTTTTTAGGCTTGGAGTCCGCTCTTATTCCCTCAGTGTTGTACTCTACGGTGTCTATATCTTCTTCGCTTTCCTCACTAATAGAGAGGCAATCCTCGTACTCATTGTCAAAACCGTCACCTTCTAACTGCTCATCATCTCCTAGACTCTCATCTCTAGCTTCTCCCTCCTTAGTGACTAAGGCCCAATTATACATTTAGTTCAGGTCATGCACCTTAGTCCATTTCCACTTAGGTTTATCTAGGAGGTCTCTGAGGGGCTTGAGATTAGCAGCGGGGTTACCAATCAATTTGCTTGTAAGATACTCGAGGATCCTATGGAGTTATAGCATGTTACTAGGAACATGAAAAGAGATAGGCCTTGGTTGGCTGCTTGAGCTCCTAGCCATCATGCAGAGTGGCATTGTGGGCTCCTTCTTTGACATGCTCATAGTTTGTGCAACCTATTTGTACGTCTCCTCTTCGTCTAAGAATCAAAGATCGATGGTCGCTAGGACGTGCATCCAATCTTGCTCATCCTCGAGGCAAGGGATGTACTTGGTTAATGGCCCATACGATTTCTTTACTGGCACATCACCCTGGAGCATGGTAGAGATGGCATCCAGGTCCAGAGGGGTCGTCTTCCAAGTGTCCATCTTGACCTTTACTGCTTCCATTTGATTTCCTAGGAAGATTAGACCATTGCTCTAGTCTTCAATGACTTGAGCGTTTCCCATCTAGGGTCGGCCTAGCAGAATGTCGTAGTCCACTCCCTTCATGATGATGAAGTTCACAGAGAACTAGGCACCTGTGATCTTCATTGGCCAATTCTTTAAGACTCCAAATGGCCTTACTTTCGTTCCGTTAGCTAGAGTGACATTGAACCTAGTGGTTTCAACAAGTGGGTTTCCCCAATCCTGGAGCATAGCATGGCTCAACACACTCACTCGTGCCCCAATATCTATGATCTCCTTCCGTGTTATGTCTCCTAAGGCTAGGATAGGCAAGACTGCATGCATCTTAGTGACTTCCCCAAAGGCGTTGATGTGTAGTGACTTTGGCACTGAGTGTAGCGTCAAGCTAGGTATCTGCGTGACTACATCATGATCTTGCAAGTTAGTGGTAGTATGCTCCATTGATTCTTCCGCCCAGTGTTTCAACTCCTACCATAGCGCGGGGTGCTCCCTGAGCAGGTCTCCTAAACTCAAAGTTATTGAGGTGGTCACTAACGTCGCGAGGAGGTTGCTAGTTTCTTGCCTCCCTCCTAGGTTTGTCCTTCTTGGCCATTGGTCTTGATTGAGTGGCTAGCCTGTAGCATTTAAGCTTGGCTTAGGTGGCACCACCTGTGGCATGGGTGTGTCTCATGACCTCAATCGTGCAGGTGAGACGGGCATGCTCATGCTAGAGAGATCCTCGATCTCATCCTCTAAGATAGGCTTAGTGTCCTCGAGATGCTCTTGGGCTTCCTTTACCCACTCCTTAACCTTGGCTATTGCCTCGAGTTGGCGCCTAGGATGAGGATACTCCCCCACCTTGGCACTCCCTTTCTCTACCATCTTTGGAGCAGTGGTCTCTGCCTCTGCATCTGTGACCTTCTTGCCAATCACTAGCATTGTTGCATCCTTAGTCTTAAGTGTGACCTTTGCATCAGCCTTTTCCTCCTTCTCCTTCAGCTCTTCTTTCTTATTGAGGCTGCGTGTAAGTTGCTAGGCCCAGGCAATGATATGCCTACTTGCTTCGTCTATGCTCTTGTCATGACATGCAACATGATGGGTGTGTCCTCGCTATCAAATGTCTTGACTCCAAACATTCCCAAGGGCACTAATGGCATGATTGCCGAGCTAGAGGATGGCTTCTGTCTAGGGCAATCGGTGAAGAGATGAGTGATGCCGCACTCAATACATCTGAGGTCCTCTTTTTCCATATTCACTTGTTCTCTCTTTGGACAACATGATGAGATATGGCCTAGGTGATTGCAAGTCCAACACGAGATTGGATCTTGAGTTGGCCTTGCAAATCCTTTGCCCCTACCTCTACCTAACACCATCATCGATACTGGTAGATAGTCCATTAGGATTGGATTGCCCTCATTGTCGTATGAGGAGACGTAAGGGTTTACGTAGGCTTCCTCTTTGTTAGGCTCCTCTACGTAATGGACTAGAGCATCACTTGGTGGATAGGTTACATAGGGTCCTTGTGGCCTGGGTATACCTGTCAGGTTGATCTCCATCCTAGGGATGGCTGGTTTCATGTCGTTTGGTGATGGAAGCGCCAGCTGGGCTCCTCTTCCAAAGAAACTTGGTGGCTTGTTCCCTAGGTACAGCACATTGTATTGCTAGACATAGGGGAATCTCCTAGGCAACCTACAGTGCATGGCATTATGGCCAACCTACCACAATTCGCGCAAGGCCTAGATCTAGGATCTTGGCACTCGGCTGGGAGGTGGTTGCTGCCACGATACACACATTGGACGTGCGGTCACGATAGTTTCCTCACCAATTCCTGCAATTGTGCTCCATTCTCACCTCAGCTAGCTCCTGGCCTTGATCTACACTCTTCCCCTTGTCCTACGTGCTAGGGGTTGATCTCTTGCTAGAGGTTGTGGTCCTCCTTGAGGTCCTCTCATTGGAATTGTCGTGGTTTAAACATCGAGAGCTTCTCTCTCTTAGTTGGTCATCCATCCTAATTGCTTCATCAAAGACCCTAGTTAACACATCTCGATGCAAGCTAGAGTTACTCGCTAAAGCCTTGTACAACTCCTCATTGCGAATTTTTCTTATGAACATGGTGGAGACAGCTCTTTCATTGGGCTGCTCGTTTGTTGGGATTCTCTTAAAGAGACTGCGCACATGAGTGATGTAGTCTCTTATGTCATCCTTATTCTTTTGACAGACATTCATCAGTTAGACTATGAGGTTATCGGAGTACCCTGCCTCCAACAATTTTTTGATAAAAGGTCCTTTAGGTGGGTAAAGTTTGCTTGCTCAATTGCATCTAAGTTGGTGTACCATGTCCTACCTTTATTGCCTAAGTAGAGCTAAAAAGCCCGGGAGCGTTGTGCAAGGTTTATGAGACTGTTGGCCTTGAAAACTTGCTTGAACTGCTCCACAAAGCTATATGTTTCACTACTAGACTGGTACTTGTCCAGTTGCCTAGCTATTGCATGGATTTTTTATTGGCTCTTTGCCCCTTGAGTAATTCCTAGGCCTAAGAGTAGTGAGGTCACTAGCCTTACTGCACTTTGTTCAGCAACTGTGTTATCCATGAGCCACTTGGTCACAAGCTCACTCAATATAAGGTCTGCCTCTAGCACACACATACTCTCTCTCTCTCTCTATGTTTGGTCCTACTTTGCTCCTATCGACTAAGGCTAGCACGCATCGAGCTTCATGCACATCTATATCCTACTACAGTTTCCTAGCTCTCTGCTCGCAGTTGTAGGCAGTTACGCCTTGCAACGCTTTCCTAACTGCTTTCCTCTCTTCCTCTAGGCTTGCCACTACCTCCTCTATTGGCTTATCGTGGATTATTGTTTTGGTCAGCATGTCATACTGCTGAACCATGTCCTGGACCGCGACTGGGAATTCTCCCAAGTCTAGCTAGCCATCTCTCGGGTTTGTGTTCGCTCCTGACATTGTCTCTGCCTCCCGCTCCACAAGGTTATCAATCGGTCCAAGTAGCTATGATAGCATCTTGCCCTCAATCTTGATGTCTTGTTGGTCCCCTTGCTGTCTTCGAGGGTCCTATCAATGGGGCTCTGAGGCATCCGACTATGTTCTGGGGTCTCCTCCTATTGGTGGGTTCCTTTGAGTTATTCCGTTTGAGTGTGTTCCTTGTTATTGAAAACAATCCTCAACTTATGTACACTTAGTGCTGGTGCTTTGTGTGCATGGTGTGAATTTTGGCTTTTTGTTCTTTTGGTGCACTCATGTGAAAGAAATCACTGTTGGATGCACAAGCAAAACAAAACAATCATACATGTATGGCTACCCCCTTAGTTTGTCTACGACTTAGTATGGCTCTAAGTGCGGTCTCTAGTTGCTCCTAAGGATTGTCCGGGGTCTATGCTACTCCCTCTACACTCTATCAAGGCTGGGTTACCATATACATGTCAATTTTTGGCCCTAAGTCAAGTCAGTCTCTTAGCCAACTACTAGAGGTTGCTTCTAGACTGTAAATTTGTGGCTTTCTATGGTTTTTAGCTTCAACGAGCCGGATTGGGCATCTAAGGATGTTTGAGAATGTGTCCCAATTGGTCCTAACCTAGGGAGGTGGTTCTATTCTTAGTTTTTTATCTTTTGCCCAACTGGTCCGATTCTGGGGGGTCTAACTCTCAAAGTCGGGCAGTCTGACTAGGCTGGTCCAACTCTGATAAGTGGTCTAATTCCTAAGTTGGTTTGATTGCTGGTCCGACTGTGTGCGTCTGACTAGAATGGGTATCCGACTCGGGAAGGTTGTCCGATCAGACAATTGGGTGTCCAAGTCCTATGATTGGTCTAACTATCGAGTGGTTCAATTTTTGTGTGCATCTGACTAGACCAAAGAGTATGGTTCAATCTCATAGTTGGATGGTTTGACTAACCGATTTTGGGAGTCGGACCAAGACATTGTGGTTTTGACTACGAGCCCGATGGCGCAACACAATAATTTTTTCCAATTTCTCCTAGTGCTCGTAACGGCCCCTTGTCATACCTTCCAGATCACATCAATGGCAGACAAAGAAGATTCTTACGTACTTAGATCAGCTAAAAACAACAGAATCAAAGTGTGTGATCTCCTTTGTGATTAGCAGGTCTCTCTCTCTCTCTTTCACTCTCAGTGTTGTGTAGAAATGAGCTCTTTTTCCCTAGCCTTAGGGTTTCAAGATCTTGCCTTACTCGGTCCTTACCTCCCAACTCACCCTCCTTAGTCACTAGGCTTGAAAGCCCATCTTTTTCCAACTCTTTTCCTTGTTGTGCCATGTTTATAGCAGCAAAACCCTACTGTTTTCTCACAATCTTTTGGTCCCAACCTACCTTAATGCAAACAAAAATCACAAGACAATACTTGGGTTGAATCAACTTACTCATCTACACATCAAAAAATCCAAAATACTTACTTGTTTTGAAGATTAAATTTCTAAATCTCCTATCTACCTCAAGCATCGGTTCGGGGACGAAACCCTACTTCATGCTCAATTTGAAGTGCGTGGTGCTCAAGGCTCGAATCCGTTGGTCGCAGCGACTAAACCAAAATGAAGGGAGCTCTCTTGCTCAACCCCCGAGACCTACATACCACTTATTGGTCAAGTGTTTCAAGCTGAGCGGCCATGGATACCGCTCAAATAGCCAATGCACTCTCCCTACCTATGGGGTGTAGTGAGCTTACCTTGATTTCCAATCAAGTACCCTCCTCTCCCATGCACACCAGTAGCTCCACGATCCTTGATATAAGCTCGAGTAACCTCAATCCCTCTCCGTCAAGCTCCATCCTCCATAGCCGCACGAGACAAGAGAAGAGAAGAGAAGAGAAGAAGATGAAGAGAGGAGATGGGAAGCTTCTTCTCCTTGATCCCTCAATCTCACACACTCACTCCCTCACTCTCTCACACTCCCTCACTCAAGCACACACAAGAAGGCAAGAAGAAGAGAAGAAGAAGAAGAAGCTTCTTGCCACACACCAAGAATGAGAGTTTCCATTAACTTTTTAGCTTATATACATGCCCTCTTTCCCTTGGGCGGTCATCCTCTTTTTACATGGCCGGTCATGGCCTAGGCCATTTTTCCCTTTGCCCTAACTTCTTAACTTAGTCCTACCACATGTTCATGGTTACAGCTTGCACAAGAGGGAGATTGGCACTCTTTTACAAAGATTTTGGCTATGCCTTTATATTTAAAGGTGTGCCTTCTTGCTTTTGGCTTTTTTGTAGCTTCCATGAGCCTTGGACTTTCGGTGGTTCTTCCTATGCTTTTAGATTTTTTTCGGGTCGGCTCTCTTATGAGGCTCATTTTTCTTTTTTCCGCCTTGCACTTTTCCTCTTGATACCTTCTTCCTCTGCTTTGCAATAAAAAGTTAGTTGTTAGGTACTTGCAATATAGATCGACAAGGCAGTGCTCAATTCGATACTACATGTTCTTGTGCTTTTGAATGTATGGCTTGAACATATATGCATACTTTGATATGGTTCGATGAATTTACTTTGTTGCATATTTATAGATACAAGCTACTATTTATGTTGTGCATACCTCATTCGAAATCATCTTTGCCTTTGCAAGTATTGTTTATTGTAAAGAGGAAGTAAATAAATTGTGTTAATATGTTAATAAGAATTCTAATACAAGTGATAATCTTTGATAGATGAATAAGAAAGTTTGTTTTTCATATTACAATAAGTACATGATGTTATTTTGCCACTCATGATGCTATGATTGGTTTATGTTCAATTGTGCTATAGTGTGCTATTTGTGTGTGCAAGTCATCATGTTGGGTATGGCATCGGTACATATATATGGATGGATCTAAAAGCCTAACTATACACAAGTTCCTTCTTTTGATTACACAAGAGAAAATCACATATACTAGTTGAAGCATGAATGCACTTCTTCTATGCAAAAATGCTTTTTGGGTGACTATAGCTTCTCATGATTTGTGACCGATGATTGTATATGAAAATATCAATGAGAATGTGGATTAGTGGCACCAGTTGTTGTTCAATTTCTTGCATTGGTGCTTGGTATGTCACAATGTGAGCTATCAGTTTGGTAGATCAAATCATAACCTAGATTCCACAGATCATTTTGTTGTTTGTTCTCTCAATATGGTTGGTTTTATATGTTTCATTGTTCATGGCACCTATGGGGAGGTCAATATTCTCTATTATCATTGTGATTACTTCAATAGCTATCTCTTCTATCTTGTGGAAGTTTCTATCGTGTAGCTAGTTTTGCAATGTGTGCTCCTTGGTTGCATTTGTTTGAACTTTGATAATGTGGATCTCTTTGGATGTATAGTATTTGTGCAAAAGCTACTTGTTGTAACTGTCGATGCCTTCATTGTGTGTGCATGTGATTGTTGTTCTTTGATCCATGAAATTTAGGATGTCCTTATCAATGATCCACGAAATTTAGGATGTCCTTGTCAATGATGCACTCAAGTAAGCTTATATATCTTCCTTCGTCGAATATTGGTGCCTGATCACTTATAGGAATTGTAGGGACAGTAGATCATGTGAATGTATGACTAAAGTGTGCAGGGTGTGGTGTTATCCATGTGTCCAATTTACTAATGAGATAATGTAACATTGTTGGCACAACTCGATTTGATGGTTGCAAATCAATGGCAATTGTGCAAGGTCATCAAACAATATCGCAAACCTTTTGTTGAATGGATCAAGAAAAAAACTTTGTTAGACATAAACTATTTGGTACAACATTATATCAAATGTTATCTGTATCAATGTGGACATCTCTTATTGTGATGAAGCACTCATCCATCTCTTGTAATAATATTGGATATTGCTATGTGGGCATTGGTAGTGAACCATGGTGGAGAGGCTGCATGGTCTAGTCGCATTTGCCGTATGCTTGCTATTACCAATATGCTCTTATTCTTAGCAATGTGATTCTAACTATAGTAGCATATGAGGAATCTTATTTTCATTGCCTAGTGTGGCGTTGACAATGTGTAGGTTGGACATTGCATCGATGATTTGGTGGTACACCACTTGTTGTTTTGTTTTGTCAAAGTATTGCCATAAATTATTTTGAACTCTTTTGTGAGCTACAATGCATTGGTTTGCATTGATGAAACATTGTTTTGGCACTCGATTGATGTTGGAGACACTATCAATGTTGCTAGGCTGTCTTTAATGAATGTAATTTTTTGGATACTCATGTTCATCAACTAATTGGTTCAATCTAAGGCTAGTCAATTTCATTGTATATACTTAATGATGTGCATTTTGAGATCTTCCATATTCACCAAAAGGCCATGAGCTAGCATGAGATGGATTATGATTCTGTTGTGTTTTTGTTGCTTATTAGTTTGCTCTTAGATCTAAATGTTACTCACTACAATAATATATTGAAGAATAAACCTTTAGTTTGTGGCCTAGATGGAAACCCATGAATCATGCCAATCTTTTATGTCATTGGATAATGTTTCCATACGCATCCCATAGAGTGGCTTCAATATCAAATCTAAATATGGCTTTTGGCAGAGGTTAGTTTTTACTTACTTGAGTCCAAGTCTTGTAGACCTAGTCTACTGGCATCTCTTATCAAAATGTTTAATTTGCCCATTGGCTTAGCCTTCATTGCATACTTGAGCAAGTGGAATGAGACGGACCATTTTGTTACTCGTTGAATGTTCATGTGGGCTCTCTAGAAAAGTAATAATGTTGAGATAATACAATACATCATTGTGATACTCATCTCTAAGATGGTAGTAGATATGGTTCTGCATAAAATGTGTGGGAAATGGAAATACATACTTGCATTTTCCATGACCACTAGTATTGGTTATGTAGTAGGCGTGTCGATGCCTATAAAGTTACTGACAAGATAAGGGCTCTTAGTTTTTGTATCGAAATTCATTGCTTGTCATTGAACAAAATATATACAAGATCTTATTTCTTGTATTTTTAATGTCTACCTCATGCAACCATAAGATGATATGTGCATGCAACGAGTCTCTATATTGAATCTCGTACTTAATCACACGATGCTAGATATGTCCCATCCAAGTAACTTTTCCAATGATTCATTAATTGAAGAAGAGTACAACATAACATGAAAGAGGATGGCACATTTAATAGAGTAAATGGCTTCCAATGTGCTGATGTTGGCCCACCTTGCACTAGTCATCTCATCTACAGTGTTTGTATGGAAAAGTGAGGCATGCCTCACCTGTTGACCGTTGTAATAAGGTCTTTCAAGTTACCCTTGTGCTAAGATAGGGAGCCTAATATTGATGTGGATACATTGTAGTAGAGTATGTGCCTGACCATCTCCTTGTTGGAGTGTTCTTGTTTGCTTGCCTATAGGTATTGATGTCTCTTCGTGAGCAAGTTATGTTGATGCTATTCATGATTAAAATAGCATTGTAGGTATAAAACTAGGATGTAAGGCTTGTGCATGGCATAGATGGAGATAGGATGGAGAGGAATGGGAGTAGTGCAATCTCTAAGGTGTTATTTGGGCAAGATGAGACTATTATAGGCAAAGTTATTTGTTTTGAATGTTGTCTTTCATTCTAGAAGCTAGGTACTATTTCGTAGGATGGTGGATGCAAGCTCATATTGATGTCTCTTTGTAAATAAGTTATGCTCATGTTGTTCATGATTAAAATAAAATAATAGGTATGGAATTAGAATGTAAGGCTTGTGCATGGCATAGATGGAGACAAGATGGAGAGGAATGGGAGCAGTGCAATCTCTAAGGTGGTATTCGGGCAAGATGAGACTATTATAGGCAAGCTATATGTTTTGAATATTGTCATTCTTTCTAGAAGCCAGGTACTATTTCGTAGGATAGTGGATTGCAAGCTCATGTTGATCAACTCTTTTGGATGCATGTTGTTGATTGGGCTTGACTATGTTATTGAGTAGACTATAACCTACTTCATTTTCTGTTTCGAGCATTGTGTTGAACATGAAGCTTTCATGGTGCTTCTAAAATCTCTTCGAGTGATTACTTACCAATGACATAGTGGCTTGTCTTTGGATGTAGATGTTTTGCTATTGTGTTATTGTCAATAATCAATTGTCAGTCCAACATTCCATTCACCATTGTTATTGTTGTTCTAGACACCAAGGTTGACACAACAATGATTCTCATAAGTTTTAGTTGTACAAATCATCATGGAGAATCCTTATTGTATAGTCTAGCAATAGGACGAATATGTGCTTGTCCTTATCTTTGTTTACAGAACATGGTCCGCATTTTGTTATTATGATATTGTCCTCCCTAGGCTATAAGCATGCAAGGATAAGGATTTTGCTTTGATATAGCTATTGAAACTTGCATTTGTTCTATACATCATCTCACTCCTTTATGAGGCGGTGTTTTGATGCTATATAATTACTCTGCAAGTTACACATATTATTGTTGTGCCATGATGCTTACACATTGGGTTGCTCATCGATTCCAATTTGTATATATCATATCACTTGGAGTACATGGTCTTAATGATGTTATTCTTGAAGCTATAGTTTTCATTTTCCTAGAAGACCTTAATGAGCCTTGCAATTTGGCATCTACATAGAGTGCATTGCCATTCTATATTCTATTAGCATGAAAACGTATGGTTATTCATTATAATAGTGCGATTGTATGATTAAATACTGTTCTATATTCGATTTTTTAGAATGTTTCGATTAAGTTTAGTTATGTACAAGTTTTATGAGCTAACCAAATTTTGCTAGAAATTTGTTGTATAGCGTGAGATGTTGTGTTGATGAAGAGTTCCTTGCAAAGCATAAAACTGGAAAAAAAAAGATGCTCGGTAAAAGTCTAATGTGGTGGTTTTCACATTTCACTAATTTCACTAACTTATAGCTTCGAAAAAGCATAGCAATAACACCAAAAAAAACATAAAATGCTACATAAGCAAGATGTCAAAGAGTTATCACAAGTTTCTTCATTGTTTTATAATTATGGGGAAAGTGTCACCCCCTATTTGTTGATAATATTTGCACGTTCCTTTGCTTTTCTATACTTTTCTTTATTGCTCATTATTAAAAATAAAAAAGGTAGGTTCTAATCCCATGAAAAATTCTATGTAGGGTATGAAGATTACGATTGTCTTTGCTAAAGTGAAGCCTGCAATTATGAGATCGAACTAAATGAGGAAACTAGATTAATTCTAAGTAGAGCAATTGTTAGTTTCACATTTAAGTGTGCGAGCGCACACGTGTGTGAGCACACACACACACACACACACACACACTCTCTCTCTCTCTCTCTCTCTCTCTCTCTCTCTCTCTCTTTCTCTCTCTCTCTCTTTGTGTGTCTCTATCTCTTGATTGCAACACTATAATTAACTTACACTAATTACACACTCTCTCTAACTAATTAATTAATCATAAAACTAGCTATCACTAGCTATTTAACTATCTTAGTTGTACTATGTTAAGACTATATTAGCTATATTATTCTTATTAACCACTAACTACAATTGACTAATCACACACACACACACACACACACACACACACACACACACATATTCATGCGTGGCCTTGAGTCCTCAAAGATGGAGACTCATGTTGTGGTATTTATAGGCTAATGTTTTGTTTGTGCTAAATGGGCTTGGTACCCATTATCATCTTTCTCATACAACTTGGAGGTGCCATCTTATGCACTTAGATGCCATCAGTGGAACCACATGATTGGGCATGACATATCTAATTAGATGCGGTTAGGACTCAGCAAACATCATGATTTTTAGTCACACAAAGATGGCCTTCTACTAGGATCATCTATTCACTCTAACACTCAACAAATTCTGGATACAATTGAGTATATATATGGATATGCATCTATCTTATGGGATGCAGTGTGCGCAATTGGTCAACTCTGCAGATCTTACACTGGCTTCATGTTGAGTAGATACATACCTTTGAAGAGAGTGCACTTTACTAGACATCTTATGTCACCTATTCCAAGAGGAGATAGAGTTTGAGGATCATTGCCACCACCCAACATATTAGGATGGTAGAGATAACTATAATAGCCTCTTCATCAAAGGTGTTCTTACTTCATACTTGATTAGGGTAATGGACTAGAGCTAGCTCTAACTCTAGCTACTCGAGCTTTGTAGACATAGAGATTCTAACTATATTGTAGTGGCACTTGAACCAACACAAGCAACCCATACAAAGAGCCCTCATATACTTCTTTTGTCCCATGAGGCTACTATTTGATACTATCCATATTTAGGGGCCATTGAGTGGAGTTGCTCCTCCTACAAACTAGGGGATGCACACTTACTCTAGGGCATGATCTTAGAGAGATCCATAGTTCCTATCACCATGTCCTAGGAGGCAAGACAAAGATTTCTACCATGGATTTGTGCTTCCAAGGGCACCAAACTCACCATCTCAGTGGACCAATGTCCCCTCACAAGTATTGTTCCCCTTGGTATCATTGTGCTCTCTCAATAAACATATGTACATTTACCTTGCTACACCCTATCATGATTATAGATCTAGAGTAGCCTAGCAAGCTCTTATCAAATTTCACATTTTATCTCTACTTAGATAACTTTTCCTTCTTTTTTTCCATGCAATGTATGTATTGGAATCATGGCATTGTATCTATTGGGTTTCATAGGCTACTTTTGTCTCTTTAGAGCTATCAATATAATCTCTCTCTCTCTCTCTCTCTCTCTCTCTCTCTCTCTCTCTCTCTCTCTCTCTCTCTCTCTCTCTCTCTCTCTCTCTCTCTCTCTCTCTCTCTCTCTCTCTCTCTCTCTCTCTCTCTCTCTCTCTCTCTCTCAATAGATTGAGTGCCATTAGACTGCCTTCGTGTGCTTTCTTCAATGCACAAGCTAGTCCAAACGCATATCAGATATCTCTTCCTATATATGAAAGAGGTTTGGTCAATAACCTTATTTGCCTCATATAGGGTCCTTTAGGTCCCAAAGTGTTGTGGTTTATATTTGAGATGAGCATTAGTGTATTTTAGTGGAAGGATTGTGCAATAGTGCATCATCATTATGTGCGTTTTACATGTTTTATTCCATTAGTTGAAAAGGCATGTGGTTTAAATTTGTGGAGTGTCGGCTTTTCTTATATATATATTTTTATCACAATCAGATTGATAATTGGAAAGGCAATTTACAATGGAAAGCTAGGATGATTCTACTAGGAGAGTAAGATAGCGTACTCTGTAAAGCTCTAACTTAAGATAGTGTCCTCATTAGGTTCATGAGTGGCTAAAGGCCTCTATAGATGTAAAATCACTCCTATCGCAACTTAACAATTTGGAGAGCTCTAGACATTCTCATGCTAGCCCTATGATGATGGGGATAGAATCTCCATGTGCCCAATGTT
The DNA here is from genome assembly GCF_053477565.2 of Lygodium microphyllum. NCBI lineage: Eukaryota > Viridiplantae > Streptophyta > Polypodiopsida > Schizaeales > Lygodiaceae > Lygodium > Lygodium microphyllum. Next base: position 110,397,724 of record NC_141162.1, read on the forward strand.
TGAGGATGTTGGAAAGCTGATTCTAGAAAAATAGGAGTTAGTTTAAAGAGGATTGGAATATAAGCTTGAGAATGATTAAAGTAAATGGTAACTGGATATCTATCCCAAAGGGGACAAACTCTATAAGCTACTTCTTTAAAATGATAGTTTTCAATTTTTTTTGTGTATGTGCCTAAAGGACATTGCATGAGCCTTTGTTAGTGGGGTAATCAAGGAAGTTGCCTTTATATGGGCTCACAATGTGTATTTGCCGTAAAAAGAAACATGCTGCAAGTCAAGTAAGATAAGATACATCATACAAATCAAAAGTTAAGTTAAGAGCACAATGTGTTAGCTGTAATTGGAATGGATTATCCTTTTTCAATTGTGCTACAATAGGTTAAGGACCATTATTTTCCATAAGTAAACAAGCAATTACACTATTATTTTGTAATGTAAATTTGAGAGTTGGGCTCACTCTTGCTGTCATGGGATTTTTGATATAGAGTGTGAAAGCGGGATATGCTTTGTCTTGTGGAAAGTTCATGCTTTGTCTCCTCTTTGTCTATAGAATGGTAAGTGACAGACTTTTTAGTTAGTGGAATTCTCTAACTTGCTCATTATCCTAATAATAGGAGTTAGTCAAGTAGAGTCTTGGGAGTTAATACCATTGGCTTTGAGTAGTGATTAGTAGTCACTTAAGTGACTTGTTTTGTGGGCTTTGTGGTAGAGAACAAAGTGTGAGATCAAGACGACCATTTAATATAGATTGAGGGGTACCAATAGGACTAATTGGGTGGCTGCTATCCAACATGGCCACAAAGATGAAGGTGATGGCATGCTAGCTAGGAGAGAGGACCCAAGGAAAAGGTGGGGGGAAGAGCCAAAAAAGGTAAGTGGGCTAGAGGCTCATGCATTGGAGAGGAGAGTATTAGGTTTGCTTTGAACAAGGAAAAACAAGGAAAGACAGGGAAGCAAGCTATCCTTGAAGATCTTCATCTCTTACAAGGTCTTGGAAGCAATCTCTTACTTAATTCTTCATCATCATGAACATCAAGGGATCCTTTCTTGATCAACAAAGAGGAGTTTTGATGGGTTTATACTCTTCATGTGGACTATTTTTGGCTATGAATAACAGTTCAAGGATAGGGCAACAAGCTGGAAATGTCACTTGATTCTTGATCTCTATGTTTGGTAGAGATAGTATAGACAACAAAGATAGGGTTTCTTCTAAATTTGGAGCAACATATATAGCATGTTTTACTTCTATAATAAAATTGTAATTATAGGTTGAAGTGCTTCTGCAAGCCCATAGAGGATATTTACAGGGATTTATGCATTATGATTCATGTGCCTTGTCTATAATGGTGCCACCTATCATCTTCCATTTGTAGATTGATGTATGCATAAGGCTTTGAGGTGTTATCTATAAATTTTGGATTATGTCTCACAAATATTCTTCATATATTAGTGTGTATATTGAGCCATATTCTCAGTTTGTGTTGGGCTATCATCCCAAGTGTGTGGATGTGCCTTTGTCTTGGGCATATCTATTAGATGTATTACAGATTGATTACTTTGCTAAACCATATGACGAAGTCACTCAATTTCACCTCTATCATTCTCCATTTAATCTTCCAATTTCTTAATTCTCTTTCTTTCATCTTGTTCCGTCTCTCGATCTCCCTACACTCATTTGTCTCTTACCCCTATGGGAGACCTTCAACACTACATGCTTTGACATTGGTGAACTCAATGTGAAGGTCAGTGGAAGCAATGTAAACAATGGAGGATTCATGAGGTATTGGTTTAGGAGATATTATGCAACAAGTGGTCTTGCTATTGCAATCACAACAATAGCAACCCCAACAACAATATAAAAGGCATGATTTTGAAAAACTTGATGATGCAGCTATGCACACTTGCTAGATATAGGAGATGATATGAAGTAGTTTAATGGGTAGAATATATTAGCCTATTTATGGGTATATACAAATAATGTGATTTTTCATGGGATTTCTTAGTATGCATGGAGCCGATTCTTCCCCGTCTTACTATGCATGCATTGCAATAATGATTGGTTGAATTATGTCGAAGAGATGCTGAATGGTTTACCTTTAAGAAAGCTCTCAAATAGGAGTTTTTCCTCGAAGACATAGGATTAATTACACAAAAGACATTTACAGATTGAGCGAACAAACCTAACAAGGGTCTTACTGCTACACCCTTGCTACACGAATTTAAAAGCCACTATGCATGGTTAGATGCGGATGACTAGTAGTCATTGGAAAGTCAAAAGTTGAGTTATTCTTGAAAGTTATTGAACTTGTGTTGCAGGAGAAATCGACCAATCAACTAGAATATGAAACCTCAGAAATTGGGCCACATGCACAAGTCATTGATGATGTAAATATAATTGTAGTGAGAAAGGATGAGACTCAAGTTGGGAACGTGTTCTACACCTACAATTTCTATGAAAAGTTCTAAATTTGCAATAAAGTCATATGTATCTATGGCTAAACAACCCTTTATACCCATTGATCAAATTGAAAAAGGAGATGTTATGGATAAATTGGTGAAAAGCTTGCATGACTTGTACTTGAATATAATAGACCGTCACTCAAAGGTTGTAAAATTGGATCAAAAAGTGGAAGAGAAGGGGCAAACAGCAGTTAGAGAAGGGTTTAAAAGATGATGTATATGAAGCGATAACTTGTAGCATGAAAAGCAAGAGTGTATGGCTTATCATGATGCATAAGTAAAGAACTTAGTGTTTTAGAAATATGGAAAATTTCATGCAATTGAAATAGGGTTGTCTCTTGAGCTAGACTTTGGCAAAGGGGATATGCAGAAGTGGTTGGAAGAATTGGTACTAAGAAATGTGTTTGTAGCCGTACATGCTACTACATATGGATTGGAACTTGAGGAATCATATGGTTCTTTCCATACATGTAAAGTTAATGCAAAATCTGCTATATAGTCATGTGCTTTGGCTTATGCAGAGAAGGAAGAGATGACTAGGGCCGAATTAACAAGTGCTAGTTAAGGTATACATGATAAAATTGATGGGATTCTCGCCTTGATTCATTTACTACCTACACATATTTGTCTAAGGTGCATAATATGGATAATATTGTTGAGGAAAAGAGGAGAAGGGTTGAGGATGTAGGTCTCTCCACTATAGGTCCTTCAAAGCACATGTCATAAAGCAAAAGGGAGCAACAAAAGGATGTCGAAAAAAGCTAGTTTGAAACATGTAATGGAAGATGTCTCGCATGAAAAGAAGCAAGAGTGGAAAAAGAGAGGCAAGCAACCTAGTTACAAGTTGCATTTTGACATAGAAGTAGCAACTGACATAAAGAAAGTGCTTGAGGATTGCATTATTGGAAGCAAGATTAAATTTACGCTTGGTGAGATTCTTGGAATCGCTAAGAAAGTGTAAATTCCATGACTAGATAATAGATATCATTAATAAGCGAAAAAGATAGTTTGTAGGATAACCTGCTCTGGCACTATTGCAGGTTGAAGAAGATATGGGTTCACAAGGTACTCAATTTGAATCTATTGATGATTCCATTGCTGTCATAAAACAGGTTTATGTTGAAAATGGGTTGTATAAGGTTAGAAAGAATGATGTTATGGTTGATAATGTTATGGTGGATAGTACTACACATAAGGGAGTTGTGTAGCAACATGTTTATGAGGAAGAGGATGCTCATTTTATTCCTAATAGCCACTACTCTCAAATGCATTGGACAAGAACTACAACTAAAATTGTTGTGAAGATAGGTGAGTGGGAGATGCCATGTATTGCTCTTTGGGACCAGGGTCCAAAATTTATGTAATGACACGTATTCTATATGAAAATGGTGAATGTCCAGTGGATGTGTATTTGTTGGCATATGCAAGCTATAAACAACTCATCAGGGGAGCTTTATGGTGCATGCCCGAGTGTACTAGTGACTATTGGAGATGTTCAAGATGAATATCACTTATTTTTGTGAAATTCATGCAGTCATCTAGTTATCTTGGGGCGGCCATACCTTGTGGAATCAAGGATGGAGACCAAGGTGATAGATGATGGTTCTTCTTATGCTCGTGGTAAAGATGGCAAAAAAGGGCAATTCAATTTTTAATTGTATGTGTCAATCATCCCCGTAATTGGGATATGCTCGGAGATTATCTGGTCCCGTCTAATACTAGAGAATTCAATGGTTTTTAGAGGGATGAATTTTTTTGATACATTGGCTAAAATTACAATAGTAATTAATGTTAAACACAGGGTTGAAAAGGCTGTCATTCATATATGTACTTCGAAGATGTTTGATATCATAAGTGAATTTACTGAACATGAATATAAAAAGGTTGAAAATAAGGCTTGAAGCATTGGTGGGAACAAAATATAAAACAGTTGACAAAAGGTTAAGCCCATGGCTTTGCCTTTACCCCCTAATAGTGATGGGCTAAATGAGACAGTGTCTAAGCAGCCAAATCTTTGTGATTTGAATGGTGTAGAGTATAAATTTACTACATAAACATTCAAAGAGTTGAAGGTTGGGTATGTGGATTCGACTTTTGCATTTTAGCCTACTAAAATTGGCTATGTGGATCCGACTTTTGTGGCTTCAATGGTGATCTTTATAGTGCCATATGTACCATGGAATCTTAAATTGATTCTTGTACATGTGCATACTTGCCTAAGCTGATGGAGCTCTTAAATGAGAAAATCAGGATGAATATTTTTAAGCCATCTTCAATTTCATACTCTAATTGTTGGTTTACAGTCCTAAAGAAGAATGGGGCATTGTGATTTATATAGGCTATGCAACCAATCAACAAGGTCATGATAACAAATGTAGGTGGAGGGCCTATTGTAGATGAGTTTGCAAAAGCCTTTGCTAGCAAGGCTATCTATTCCATGGGGGATTTATACTCTGGCTATGATCAATTTCATCTCGCATTAGAGAGTCGAGATATCATTATTATGAAAACACCACATGGCTTGGTATGCATGTATATCTTTCCATAGGGGGTGACTAACTCAATTGCCCACATGATGAATGTGATGCCTAAGGTCTTGAGAGGTTGTATCCCACATCTCATGATGCCCTTTCTTGACAATATCCCTATTAAGAGCTGTGAAGTGCAGGAAAAGAATGAGGAGTTGGATGATAGGGGTTGCAAGATGTATGTTATTGACCACATAATTGATTGTAAGAAGATTTTGACTTGATTAGAGGAAGTGCATCTCACTTTGTCGAGTGCAAAATCTATCTTTGGTGTTGAGGAGGTGCTAATTGTAGGGCACATGTGTGGCCCCTATGGTCGAAATTCTTCGCTAGTTAAGATTGATGGGATTAGTAGGATGTAGGAGGTATGCTCCAATGTATCAAAAGTTAGGAGGTTTTTGGGTGCATATGTCTTCTATTTGTTATGGATCCCTCAGTTTGTATGTCATTGAAAGCCTTTATTAGTTATAAGGAAGGGGAGAAAGTTTCATTTGTGGAAGGCAACATAGAAAGGTTATTCAAAAGCTAAAGAAGTTGTTGAATTTGCACCAACCTTGAAGAAGGCGGATTATTCAGACGGAAGGCCTATTATCCTCATTGTCGATACAAGCCCTATTGGTATTGGATCAGGATGATACTGAAGGAAATAGATATGCTATTAGATTGAGAGCAAAGGTGTTGAAGGAGAGGCAACTGAGGTATTTGCAAGTAAAGAGTGAGCTTTGGGGAGTCGTTACATTTGTTAAATGCGATAGAGAGTATTTTATGGGTGCTCATGTAGTGGTGGAGACAAATTGTCTACCATTATTGGGTATGATAACCAATTGTGCTACTCCTGACATTCCCATGTTGCATTGGATAGCTTATATTAAGTCACTCAACCATGATTACAACATACTGCATGGAGGAACAAGCTAGTAGTTGATATCCTATCACGAGCATGCTATGAAGATTAAGTTGGCATGATGGACGAGGATGAAAAGAAGGAGTTTCTTTTTGAAAATGATGAAATGATAGTAGTGGTTGATTATAAAGCTAATGTATATGCAGGTATACGTATTTTAAATGCTAGTATAGCTGTCATATATGTTTGAACAACAATAAATTTGTCAAGTACAACATGTTCACTATCTAGTAATGTTGCTATTGTAAGGAATTCAACAGCAAAGAAGGAGTTTTCAGCCATGGGAAAAGTAGGTACAACGAGAAGAAAACATCATAGGTGTTATGTTTTAGCTAAGGAGATGTTTCTGGAAGAGGAGTGTGAAGAAAAATGGTTTAGAATAGGGCAACATTTTAACACTCTTTCAAAACTTATCCTAAGTAATAGGTCGGCCTAATTAATACCAGCCACATTGACAAACCCATTTAATAACATCCCCATGTATTCTAGACCACCAAAGACTAGCCTACTGAATCTTCTACATAGTTGCTTCACTAGAAAATTGCCATTAGAAAGCCCCTAATGAGCTTCTTCAGGCATCATTTTCCATAGGCAAAACCACTCATTGAAGTACTCTTGCCATAGTGTGGTGATAAAGGCATCCCAAAAGAGTTTCAAATCTTTGATTGTAGAGAGTCAACCTCGTCAGTTGATTCATCATCAAATGATCAAGCATTTTATCTATAGAGAGAAAAATGGGCATCTCCTCATACCACATCCATGGCATATTGAAAAGTGGAGAAATATTGGTTGGAAAGAGAAAAGCCGTAAAAAATTTTGTATCTTAAGAAATCATCATCAACTTTGTTGGGAACTTCTCCATTATCCAAATAGGAAAGAAAGTCAACAACCACATACTAAAATCTTGGATGATGGATCACTCAAAATTTGAATTTTTGAAGTTATGCAAATATACAAACACATTCCTACTATTAAACAACTTAATCTTACACTCTACTACCTAAAGAGCATTCATCACAATAGTTTCTCTTTGAGCAGAAGCCTGCATCACTTGTTGTTGTTGTTATACTTATATAAGCATGTTCATATTCTACGCTAACTACTTATGAGGTGCCTCCTCCAACAGACCCGGAGTAGTCCTCTAGTAGTCCACTGAAATTCATATCCATGCACATCACCATCCCGTCTCCCCATGGGAAACCTTGGGCTTAGTTAAACATAGGAATCTCAATTCTACTTCATTAACAAGTCACCCCTAACAGTAATCTAACACCCACCTAAGAAACACCACTTTGTAATCAATCAAAGGTAGGAGTGAGGTTAACCTGATAGACAAGCCAGCCCTACTTATGCTAAAAATTATCCTTCAGCAGCAAGTACATCTATGAGTGAACTGATAGGCAAGAACCTATGGCTCTAATACCAATTGTCAACAAGGAGAGGACAAGGGAGAGAGAAAGAGGAGAGAGAAGACTACAGAAGAGAGAGAAGAAGAGAAGCATAAGAGAGAGAAAGAGAGTGATGAGGATAAAGAAATACTAGAAGAAGAGAGAGAAAGAAAAGGAAGGAAGGAAGCCATGAAAGCTGGAGAGTGGGAGAGAAGATGAAGGAGACTTGTTATTATATTCTGATTGTCCAAATGTCAAGTCCCTTACATCTTATATACCCGCCAATGTTGTAGGCATTGTCCTCCATTATTTTATTCCCATATTCCCTCGTATTCCCCATCTCTTACACACTGCACTTGGTTCAAAGAAAGTGAGACTCAATCTCCCTACCCATAAGGTAAAATCTCAACTCCGGCCCCCTAAAATGGTGATAAACCTGGTAACTAATCCTACCGATATTGGGAGGGTCACGATTTAATCAGCTCTATCTAGTGTGGATCCACCCAGCCAGAGGTGTCCAATCGTCAAGATTGAAGCCTCCCACTTTCCTCGATGGGTTTGCTTAGTCTGTTAGATATGCTCAATGCCCCACCCTCACAAGGTGCCACCAATGATCCATGGTGCTCAAAGTTGTAAGGCCCCCATTATGAGGAGAAGCCAAATGTGAGCTCGGACATTGGTTGAGTCCTGACTTCTATATCAAATGAGGTTTATGCGACCGAATGGCAAAAAGGTGACCATTTTGGGTCTAATCTTTGGGTTGGAATGAGTAGTTAAGATGGTAGCAACTCGAGGCATATTGCATCGAGTTGCAGGGTAAGGGAGTTAAAAGGGGCCCCTTTTTTGGGGTCCGAGGGCCATGGAAGCGGCCCTTGGCTGGGGAGTCACGGGCCAATGGTAAAAGAAATATTCCCTTGAATATTCATTGACCTGACGGTAAATAAAATATTCATTGGAATATTCCCTGGCCGACTAGTGGAGGCTCATATGGTAGGTGACCTAACCGCCTTCACGAGCTATAAAAGTTAAACCCCTTCACAACCATCGATCATCTATCTTTCACCCAGTCAGAGTTGTTCCAGCTAGCCTTAAGCTCTTCATCTATCTTCTATCTAGATCGCCATCTAAGCTTCATTGTGGAAGCACACGGGTGGACAGGGCCATCTCTGTATCAGTTGTTTGGAGCTAAAGAAATTTTCTAATTCTCCTCTTATCTGTTGTATACTCTCTATCTCTATCTCTTTTTCAAATTCTGTTCGCTGCGTCGTGTAATTTTTACATGGTATCAGAGCCCAGGGAGCTCTAGGGATCGAAGAGTACACAAGAGACAAAGGCTTCAACAGCAAAGAGGAACAATGTTGTCTTCGAGAAGCGGATTTGGCACATCAAGAAGCAATGCATGAGGTGGTGTTGCTGTGCCAGCTATTCAAACACTGAGAATTCATCCACCAGCCTTCAGAAGGAAAGTTAGATGGTACAAACTATACCTTGTGGAAGTTCAAAATTACAGCTATCCTTGATTCTTATGGGCTTTTGGAGACTATGTTGGGGACTGATGTAGAACCACAGCCTACCCCCGACCCATCAAATCTTAGTGTGATGATTCCTCTGAATGCAAATCTTCTACAAGCTTGGAAATAAAGGAATGTAGATGCATTGTGTGCCTTAGTTACAAGCTATTTTGACAGTGTTCTGACTTTGATTCAACATACAACCAAAGCATCAGAGGCTTGGAATGTATTGAGGAGTTAGTATGAAACGCGAAACCAAACAAGGATTCAAAACTTGGAGAATCAACTAGCAGCGGAGAAGTTTGCTGAAGGAGAGATAGCTGAAGCATTCATCACTCGGATTAAGAATCTACGCGACCAGATGGCTCGTGCTGGGATACAAAAGACTAGCGAGGAGCTAGCGAGGAGGTGTCTTTGGATTTTTCCACAAAAGTTTGATGGACTAATAACTGCCCTTAACAACATTATCATACAAACCTTTCAAATATCTTGAAGTTATGGAGTGGCATTGTATCAATACCCAAAAACCCTAGACCAGTTACATTCCATTCATGAATGATGCATGATGCATTGCTCTCTTGTGCAGAAAAGAGAGAGAGAGAGACAACATTGATGCATGATGCATATTTCACATAACATTACAAACTGTGATCATTCCATTGGAATGAATGCATCCTTCACTGCTTGAAGATTTCTTACAAGTTGGAAGTCCTTGGGAGTTACAGTGATGCATGTATTACACAATGCTGAGCATCAATCGTCAAGTCAACTAGAAAGGCCTCTGCAACACACTGTAAAGCATGAATACATTCTTTTGTGAAGCGATTAGGTCTATCCTGCCCTTGTGCCAAAAACCACCTCCTACTTTCTGTGTGATAGAGGTCTTGCACAATCATGCGAACAAGTCTCAAGAAGCTCGCCTTCAGAATGATGAGATCAAAAGAGTGTTGATACCTTCTGATTTCTCTCAAGGCCATTGTACCTGGTCATCATAGCTGATTAGGTCACACCTATGATGGATAGAGATTGACGAAGAGACCCCTTGTATCCATGATCTCTAGGATGCCCTCAATTCCACATGAGATCATTAGAGATGAGTTAGCACAAGTGCACCAATCATAGTAGAGGCTCTCACCCAATTAGTCTCACACGCACATGGCCTATGGGATTTAGTTAGACATAGATATGCAAGACAAGTTCTTGATTCCTCTCAACAACTTACTCTAGAGAGGGAGATACCTCATGTTGGTATGCATAGATGTCAACCTATTTTGGGTTACATGGCTTTATCATGGACAAACTAGCCCTTTCAATACTCCCTTGACACACCATCTCTTACTTTGAGTTGCTTGAAGATTGATGAAGGGTGGATCTAACTCAATTAGACGCTAGGGGGACATGGTTGCACTAATGTAGGAGTTGGGGACAAAAATGGCTTTCTATTGAGAGCATCTGCTCCATACTATATATAATGGCCACCTAAGATACATGGATAGCCACCTTTCACATGGGATTTGAAGGTGTTATTAGCTAACTACACATCTCCTCACATTGGTTGGAGATTGAGATTGCCATATATAGATCCATGCCACTAGAGGAGTGCATTATGTCAAATATGTCAGCTAGAGCTAGAGGCAAAGAAACATTAGATTTGTTGCGTCCCAACCTACTATGAGATTCAAGGCCACTTTCATTGTCTATTCAAAGATGGTGGGTTTGGGCCACTATTGAGAGTCATGGATTACACTAATCAATGATGCCTTGGCCTCTTCATCATTGAGATACAATGGCTTAGAGAGATGCTCCTCATAAGTAAAACCTTAGAACATTGAGGACCTATCTAGTGGTAGCTTATAGGTTTCTTTCATAAGGGAGATCAAGGAGACTTTAGAGTAGTCCCAAACTCAATCCACACATGAGAGAATCATTGAGGGAATCTCAACACTACAAATATAGTCTGCATCTCCTTGAGGGAAATTAATTGATCAAGTCATCTAGCTTGGCTTATCCAAACCTCCTAGACCTTGACATAGACATTAGTAGCACATGCATATGCAAATATATGAGATCATTTCTCATGCTAGAGCTAGGCCCTATTATGTACTTCCATGATACTCCTAGTCTTGGCTTTTGTATATCAAGTTTTATAACTATGGACGATATCAACTATGATTTCTCCTTTTATCATTAGGTTTTAGATTTTAACTTTTTTATACTGCTCATCTACATTTACTATTCTTTTCCAAACAATTGCATCACCATGCAAATGTTTTGACTTATGGTCTCATAGGTCATTTTGGCATTTTACAAATAATAATATATCATTTTCTTTCCTTTCGTGTGTGTGTGTGTGTGCTTTAAAAATATCCCTTTAAAAATAATGTAAAAGTTTGATTATTAGACTTCTACTATTTATATAGATACTATATGGATGATCAAACATTTACATTATTTTTAAAGTGATATATGAATGATTTAAATGCTATTAATATTTATGGATATTCCAACTATAAAAATATTATCTAGAAAATTCTGATAGTTATTGGGTATAGTGGGATCTCTTGACTTAAGAAGAGGTACAATGGTATCTATGCTCCAACTCTCTAGGAGGCCTTCACTGTTGGTTCTATTAAACATGTAAGTTAGGAATTTAGCCACCAAATCTCTAGCATGAATCAAGTGCTCAGTTACTAATCCATCTTGATCTTGTGCCTTACCTTTGCTGAGTCTATCAATAGCCTCACAGACCCTCCTCTAAAAAGAAGGTGGTGGTCTTTGGGCAACGCTTTAGTGGATTGGAGAGAGGAGGTTGACCTACTCCTATGTAGAGCCTAGTTGTGTAGTGCTCTCATGTACTAGGGGATATGATGGATGTGGCCAAACAATGCTCTCTAAAAAGCTACTAGCCCTCTCTAGAATCTTGACACAAGAATAGATGGGATAGGTCTCTTTCCAATGGGCTAAGAATGCTTTCTTCTTCCACCATATGAGGCATCTGATGACAAACTATGCCTACTTATGTGTAATGGATGCAATACTACTTCTCTTTGTAGGTGAGCTATAGTCTCATCACACTCATCATCATACTAGCTATTTTCGAGGTATCACCCTAGAAGAGGCTTTTTATGTAGGCCTCAAGTGTGGAAAGGCTATCCCTATTACTGTGTATAGGGCCTCATTAAACTATTGGATGAGCTCCTGCGGTGGAATGTCAATGTCTACATCGTGTAATAGTCTAATAAGCTGCACCTTGTAGATGTCCTCTATCTCTCTAGAGAAGAAGTACCTTGAGTGTTGATGGGTTATATGTTGCGTCTACATACTAGTAAGTTGGAGATCCACACTAAAAGATAGATGAGCATGATCTATTTGCTACCCCAATGAGACATGGTGAGGTTAAAGATCCTAAATATAGGGTATAAGCATCAGTGGAGCAAGTACATAATCTACCATGTTAGCACCATGCTAGTGGGGGTAACATGTGAAGGAGCCTAATGAGGGGTATTTAGCTAGGCCATTAAGGATGGCCAGACCATATGCCATGCCCATCTCCACAACATATCTCCCATACTCTATGACTTCTCCCATGTTTGAGAGGTCCTCTCCATCTGTAACTCTACCACATCCTACTCCTATAGTATCCCCACAAATGTATCAAAGAATGGCACTTGATGGGAGGCTATCCTAGCATTACGATCTCCTAGTAGGATGGCATCTCTCTCCCTCGAAAACTCCCAAATTTCCTCATCTAAAACTACATATGGTAATTGCCCCTTAGGTGGGTTGTAGTGAGATGTCAACGGGGGAAAATAGCATATGGCAATGTTGAGAGTGCGCTCCTCACCCCATAATCTCACCCACATATATATGCACTACTCATCTCTACAAACCACCTAGATTATCGTTGGAGTTCCTCTCTAAAGAGCATTGCCACTCCTCTTGACCCCTTACTACTTTGGTTTGTGCATGTCTCCTTCGTGTTTATAGAATCCCAACTATAACCTGTCACCTGTGGGAGTTTAGTATGTGGTCCTTGATGTGTCTCGAAGTGTCTAAGTGGAAGACTATGTCACTCCATCTAGATGTCTCCTCAAATGCTCCCACATCTAGTCACAGAGCTCCATTACAATTGCAAAATGCAAATCTAAGGCTAGTCCCATAGGTCTCACATTGTCATTTGGTGCATCTCTCCATAATCATTACTCTACCTCCCCTATAGAAAGCCATATTATCTTCCTCCTTGGCTGCTCGAATTTTGGGCATACACCCCCTCATATGGGCTAGCTAGGTGGGGGTGAGATCATCGTCCTTTAATGTCTTGTGTTTTGTAAGGAAATCCTTTGTTGTAGCCTTTAGTGTGGGGAATTGTATGATGAGGATCCTTTTGAACTTTCCCCCATTCCAATCTATTCATTTTGCCTTTTGCTTGTCCTCCATGTTGATGTACGTGTTATTTCTTAATACCTATCTTTGCATAGGTTTCTTTGATGTCTTCCTCCATAATGCCACGAGTGTTTAGACCCACCACTCTCACATGGAGAGTACACAATCTCCAATGTTCTTCTTCCTTCAAGGTTTCATTAATGTTGTTAGTGGTGGGAGCATGTATCAATTGTTGTTTCCTCTTCTTTGCTACATGTATCCATTATTTAGCTTCACCTACTTGCTTTTGCACCTTCTTGAGCACTTCCACCCAAGAAGTTGCCTCCTTTTTTGTTTCCTCTTCTTTTTCATGCAAGTGGTGAACGTGGTGAGTTCTTCGATAACATTTGGTGGAATCTCACCTTCCTTTAGTTTGGGGTCCTGTTCTAACATGTCCCCGAGTTTTTGCATCTCTTCATCTTATGTTGAAACTTTAGTTTGGAGGGATGTGCACTCGGTTTCCAACCTTTTGATACAATCAGCAAGCTGCCTATTCATTGGGCTTAGAATGTTTTCATGTTTCCTTTTGAATTTGTTAATATGATTTATGGAGTATTTGCTCAATCTCAACATGTTCCATCTCCATGGACTTAAGGAAGCTCCTGTTACTACAATTTGAAGCACTCCTCTTCCGTTAGGCTGACTTTGTAATTGTCATGGGAATAGATTGAGCAAAGGCACAAGTCAAGGCAAACAATAGGAAAGCAATAAGTCTAGGGCTATAACAATTCATGATAAGGCCAAGTAGGGGTAGGGCCAGGAGACAGAGCAGGGTAGAGGCGGGGTAGGGGTAGGGGTAGGGGGTAGGGTTGGGTGCAGCGATGGGGGTTGGGCAAGGTATGGTAGGGTTGGGGGTGTTGGGGCTAGGGGCAGGTTCAGGGTAGGGGTGGGGCTAGGAGCATGGTTTGGGACATGGTGGGGTAGGGTGAGGCGAGGAGGCTAAACAATTTGCATCCAAGGACCCATATCCATGCATTTACCACGTTCTTTTGGTTGGTCTCGTCATAGTAATTAGATATTACAAAAGGAAATCAACTTGCATATTGCAAACATGTATTCTATATCGAAATCTAATCAGCTTTGATCAATAAGAATGGATATCCAATATGTTATGGAGCTTTAGCATGCCAAAATTCCATTTAAGGATGAGACTTTTTAGGCATTAAAATTGCCCTCTAAACTTGTCGTGATGCTAGCAAATCTTTTACAAACTAGTAGTACTATCGACATGTCTGCTAGAATGCATATTCTTTTACTTTGAAGCACCTAGAATCCCTTAAAATTTAGGCTTGAATATAGATCAATTTACCTCTTATCATGTTCATGATCTAATTCTTTTGCCTCTTATCATGTTCATGATCTAATCCATCATGGACTTCGATAAGGTAAGGCATATCAAAGTTATCCATTAAGGAAGACAATCGGGTAAGCCATTACAAAACAAATGTTGCACTTAGCGAAGTGTTTTCTACCCATTTTCATTAGACAACGTGTCCAATATAATCAACTTCTTAACTTGAAAGCCCCATCATTGCCATTAAATGGCTTGGCTCTACATTCCCCTACGAGCTCCGTACTAACGAAATTAGCACCTTATGAGCTTGTAAAACACCCTTACCATCAAATTTAGACATGTTTGTGCTTTTGTACCTCTTGACCTTGTCACTGTCACTATTAAAGTCCACAATGGTAACATAATACATCCTCTCTCCTTGCTTTCTTGTGTCTACCGCTAGCCTATGCCATTCTTCTCGTATTGTTTCCTCTCATGAAATACAATGAGGAGCTTGGAATTGCATATACTTAGAGCAATAGTTAGACATGCCATGGTTAAGAGTAGATTCACACACATCACATGTGTGAAATCACATATACATGCATATGTTTGCGCACGTGTGTGTGTAAGAAAAGTGGATGCTACAAAATAAAAGAAATCAATGTAAGTGACAAGTAGAGTATGAAGAATCAAATACTTTGATTATTGTAGATGAGCACAAACTAGTAGTCAATCTTTTACAAACTAGTAGTACTATCAACATGTCTGCTAGAATGCATATTCTTTGACTTTGAAGCACCTAGAATCCCTTAAAATTTAGGCTTGAATATAGATCAATTTACCTCTTATCATGTTCATGATCTAATTCATTTGCCTCTTATCATGTTCATGATCTAATCCATCATGGACTTCGATAAGGCAAGGCATATCAAAGTTATCCATTAAGGAAGACAATCGGGTAAGCCATTACAAAACAAATGTTACACTTAGCCATGTGTTTTCTACCCATTTTCATTAGACAACGTGTCCAATATAATCAACTTCTTAACTTGACAGGCCCATCATTGCCATTAAATGGGTTGGCTCTACATTCCCCTACGAGCTCCATACTAACGAAATTAGCACCCTATGAGCTTGTAAAACACCCTTACCATCAAATTTAGACATGGTTGTGGTTTTGTACCTCTTGACATTGTCGCGGTCACTATTAAAGTCCACAATGGTAACATAATACATCCTCTCTCCTTGCTTTCTTGTGTCTACCGCTGGCCTATGCCATTCTTCTTGTATCATTTCCTCTCATGAAATACAATGAGGAGCTTGGAACTGCATATACTTAGAGCAATAGTTAGACATGCCATGGTTAAGAGTAGATTCACACACATCACATGTGTGAAATCACATATACATGCATATGTTTGCGCACGTGTGTGTGTAAGAAAAGTGGATGCTACAAAGTAAAAGAAATCAATGTAAGTGACAAGTAGAGTATGAAGAATCAAATACTTTGATTATTGTAGATGAGCACAATAAATAGTTGATGCTTCTAGAGCATGTCACCTTGGTAGGAAGCTTTGATAGCACATAGGAAAGAAGAGAGAGCAAAGGCTATGTATATAAACAAGTGAGGTTGAAGCTCGTAAAATGAGCCACAAATTGTTACACTAAGTAGAGTGTTACATGCACAATTTTTCGAGCATGAAACCAATATTGATCATCATACCTGTATTCAATAGGTCCATAACTTATGCATAGTAAATAGAGTATTACATGCATGGTTTTTCGAGCATGAAACCAATATTGACCATCGTACCTGTATTCAATAGGTCCATAACTTATATGTGGTATTTTGGGTAACAAACCTATCTTTCTCCTGCCCTGCCCTATTCAATTGACTCCTTATTACAAAGAGGGGCTCTACCCCCCTCCACATCTCCCTCCAAGAAGTCTGGTGGGAAAAGTTACATCGTGGTAAGCCCTCTAAACAAAGACCTAGTGTAGTAATGATTTTACACATGCATCTAGCCCAGTTGGCAATATGCTAGCCTCCTTAGGGTTTGTCTCTAGTTGGCCACACTCGACAACCATTTGGTGTTGAAATTAGGATGATGTGTTTAGTAGCCTCTTGCATATAACTTGATATTCTTTTTGTGATTAATATTACATCATGAAGTAAAGGTAGGCATTCTTCTAATAAGGAGGCAAAAGAACATAACACACCGTGTTTACTTTACTTGCAAGACTCCCACAAAGCGGAGTTTGAGCTAGGTGAGGCATTGTCCTTAGTTAAGACTTTTGGCGCTTGAGCTACTTTGTGGAAGAGTTGGTAAGGACTTCTCCCATATGTAGGTCGTTTACATACCGAATGTCGGACGCCCACTTTGTAAGTGTTAACCAATCAAACTACTTATTTACAAGTTAGGTGAAATCTCGAGGAGAGGGAGTCTCCTTAGCCCAATTCGTAGAGTGACGAACAAGGGTATATTTTTTTACATTTGATGCCAATCAAACAAATAGCAAAAAAATAATAATTTATTATTAAATAAAAGATATCCTTTTGGTATGTAAGGGCTTTGTGCCAATATCCGCACCACCCAATTTCCAAGACTACATACATGCCTAGACTCTAGGCCGAGTAACCAGACTTAGAGCAACTTATGTACCCGAGATTGAGATTGAGCAACCAGCTGGTGCGTACCCATGCTTGATCTACGATGACGAGTCTTCACCTTCTCTGTCAGTCTCAGGCCGCGCCTGAGTTCCTCGTAACGTGCAATGATAATGCCGAATGCCTCATCCCCCACAGTCCAACGAGGCTGCTGCATTCGTGCCTCAGCCCTAATTCAAACCCGAAGAGCACCTTGCCTCAGCTTCATCGGCTCACGAGCCCCCTCCGAGCAGCTGTCTGCCTCGCCCGTGCCCCCAATAGGAGCGCTGAAACCACCAGCGCTGGCCCGGCCTTGTACGGCGAGTTTGTCGATTTTTCTATCCACGAAGCTGCACGGCATGCCGACTTGCGACCACTCCCCATTCAAGTATCTAGTTCATTGTTGAATACATTTGAAGTATAAGAATGGAGAATTTGTATCTGAAATGCACAGGAAATAAGCAATGGTACAGTCAGTTTTCTGAAAAAAACACCATTTAGGCAGCAGAACAAAGTTCTTTAACTTACAGAAGTTGAGAGGTTTTAGCATCAGAAAGATTCAAAATGCTTGTCTCTGCCAGTTTCAAAAATGAAGATTTTAAGGTCTGAGATGCTTTCTTCTGTATTTGAACGCGCTTGAAAAGTTTCTACTTGATTTTACACTGAACCTCATTGTTTGTGAAACCGGTTATAATTGTATTGGAAAAGTTGCCCAGACTTGCATGGATAAACTTGTGATATGCATGCGTATTTTTGCATTGGAGTGTCCAGTAAGCAATGATCCATCTATATATGGGGAGTCCGTGCAGGCTGTAAAAATCTAGTAAGCAAGGAAATTCTATCTCAAGTTAACTATCACATGGTGCACTTTCAGATTGTCCTTTTAGTTTGGAATGTGAAGCAAGCAGCAATGTATTGAGGGGGATTTTGAAGAAGGCTTGTGTCAATGCAGTAGGAAAACCCAATGAGATGGCCTTGCCATTAAATCTTGAATCGTAACTATGAGGTCATTGATTCATCTTATCACTTGGTCTGACGCTTATGTCCCCGTGGTGTGTATGTGTAAGTACGGGTTCTTGTCCACTCAAATAGTTTCTTGGTCCTCCTCCTTGGTAGGGTCATTGATGAGGAGAGTCCTAGTGTGATTAAGCTTCGATGCTCGTTCAGCTTGTGAGCTATCCTATTTGTGCACTCGAATGTGGGTGTGTCTGTTCTCTTGGCCAATATTTGGAGGATAGTGCCAAGGTGTGGGGCCATAGTTGCATCCCTTGCTGTTCTCGTGGACCTTGGAGTGCATATGTCTTGTTAAAGGGAAAAACATATGGTAGCTCACTTGGAAAGTAGTATAGAGATGCAAACTTTAGCATGTGTGCGTGTGCGTTCTCATATTGGTTTTGCTGCTCATAATCATGGAGTTGCAAGGGGTGCTAAAGCTAACTAAAAGTTCCTTTCAAATTATCATATTTTTGTATCTCGTCAGATGGCCCTAAAAAGGCATTTTTGCTTTTTATACAAAACACAAGAATTTTTTGGGCTCAGAATGCTTTTTAAATAGGGACTTAGTTTGCACTTTCATTTTCAACCCATATTTCCACATTCAATGCCAAACACTCTTATCACATTCCTCATTATCACCTTGCTTCTTTGGCATCAGAAGTTGCTATCTGGTGCTGTTGTGGCTATCTCAATCAGCAGGTTCACACATGGAGGTAGATTATAACTGACAGTAAGCATTTAGTGGAGCCACACCACCTCGTGTAGTGAAACGCAATGCTCGATACTTAGCCTTTCTTGATGAGAGTGAGGGTAGGCTACTTTTTACTTCTCCAAGCTATTGCACTAGATCCAAGGGAGAAGGAAAATTTAGTAGTCAAACGTCCAGTATTGGCATCTCTAATCAATCAAGATTACTCCATTTGGTAAGATGCGTGCTAAGACTAGATCATCTATGTTGGTCTAAAGCAAGGTTCTAGATGCAACGTAGATGAATCTAAGTGTGAAGTGATAGTAGGAGGGAAGGGTGGAAAATGTGAGGGTGAATGTGAAGCACCAAAGTTATACTCAAATGAAATAGAAAATAAAGGTTTATCTTGTGAAACATTTTTGATCATAGAGTGTTCTTCTAATCCATACGGGTATTGATTTGGGTCTATAGTATAGACATAATCAGAGTCACACAAAAATGGATTGCATGAACTTATCATTGGGCTTGACAGTGAAGAATTTGAACTTTTGATTGTATCTGGAGTGGATAATCTTTCCTTAGTTGGGAAGCAATCAATCTCGTCATCGGAGTGCCCTAACTGAGATGCAGGTTGTAAAGAAATATGAGATGAAGAAGAGATGGGCTTCCGTGAACGATCCCTTAAAAGAAAGTTTAGTAGGTTGAGAGTTACTCTCCAAACAAAGACCATAATGCCTTAAGAGAGCCTCCATTGAAGGGTTAGCTTAAGAAAGCACCAGAGGATTTGAAGATGGAGTGGTTTGTAGCCATGGTGAGTTAGCATGTGATGTATAGTGTAATCAAGCATAAACCAAGCATCCATGATAGCCTCAGGTAACTGTTTAGAGGAGCATCGGCTTTGATAGGATGCAGATATACTAGGATTTGCAAATGAAAACACCAATTGTACGAGCACAACTAAAACATAGAGATCTCAAACACAAATGTAGAAACACAAAACATAAGAAAGAAGGTAACTAAATGATCAAATGAATAATGAGTGAAAGTATACAAAATGCTCAATAGTAGAGCAACGAGCTATCCAACAGCTAGTGGCTTATGCGGGAGTGGGTTGAGGGAGGTGTTGGAGTGCGTTGTCTATTGGAGATAGATGTTGAGTGCTGTAACTAGTTAAAGGTGAGATGATGATGAAGATGCAAATACTAAGGCAATATGATGAAAACTGAAATGTAGCAAGTTTGTGGGGCTAGAGAAGGAAAACACAACGGTGTACTACCCGAAAATGATGATAGTTGGTCACATAGTAGGGAAGGGTTGGGTCACAGTTAGGAGAGGAAGATTTGATGTTGGGTGGCTTGAGTAGTTACAAAATGCAAGCCTAGATAGGTTTCTAGATGATGTCAACAAGCTAGGTACAAAAGCACAAATTGCGGGAACCTCCAAGGATGTAGAGGATAATGATTGATTGGGATTAAGAGCAGGATAAGTGACCTAGCACACGTACTATTTGTAGATGAGGAACCGACCAAAAAGTGAGTAATTTGCTTATGGGACATTGTAGGGTTGTCACGTACGATGGCGTTTGATTAGTACCATCTGATAGTAGTATGGTACTAATCGGACTAATAAATCTTGGAGCTATGTCCGAGGAAAAAAAAAACGTATAATTTAAAGTCTATACTTAATATTTGGACTTAAAACATAAATTTAGAGATTCAAGCCAAAAGTAAGTGCAAAAGAGTTGAAACAAGAGTCAAGAGTCAAGAGTATAGTACGAGTCATGACTCATGATTCATGAATCATGAAACTGACTTTTTTATGAGCCAAATATGCGATCTTATACAAAAAGATATACAAAAATGGATTGAGATAAAGTCATGGTTCAATCTGAATCAAGATACATGATCAAATGACAAATCCCTAGGCTCTAGGTGCTCATATCACTCTTGGTATCGGAGGTAAAAGCATTCTTGTTGTCGCTTGAGGAGCCATTACTATCCTCAACAAAATCACCCTCACTAATGTCATTGATGCGCCCCTCATCATGCTTGGACTTTGTAAGCTCTATGTGAGAGGTAGTGATGGGAATATCCTCATGGACCAAACTAGAAGTATTTCTTGAGCCACTCCCATGCCTTGTGTAGCATCTAAGGGTCCTGCGAGCATCACGAGTAGTCGATGTAGATGCTGAAGTGGAAGCTCTACCACTAGCAGCATGAGGGCGAACAACACCATGGGCTCAACATACATGAGTGCGAGTGATCCGCCATCCATCTCCTTGAGCTGCAAATAAAGCTCCCTAAATATTTGCTTCTCCTCCAAGTCCCTCTTGCAAGTCATACTTTAAGTGTGCTAGTGGAGAGCTTAAGCATCTACATTTACCTATACATTTTAAGGATGAAAAACTTAGATTAAACAAATGAAGCATAATTTATGAATAAAGTTATAAACTAAAAAGTATAAAAATTGGGTATGCTTGTCTTGCCATAGACATCTCATGCATATTGTGTAGCATGCGTAAATTGGAGCGACAATAAATTAGTCTCTCCAATTGCCGCGTACTAAGCTTATTACGAAATTTTGGTACGCATGAAGAAATAGACAGACCATTTTTTCTCACATGCACTTGATGAATAATCCTAAACCATGTGAAGAGAAATTAAATTTAAACTTCAAATTTGCAAGTTGTAACTAGAATCAAATGAAAAAAGAGGAGATTTTTAAACTTGTGCTAGAATGCGTAAGGTTGCTCTTTGGAGATAAGAGATTTTTAAACCTGTGCGAAAATGGATAAGGCTACTCTTTGGAGATGAGGCAATTGATAGACAAATGATTCTAATAAAAAAGAGGCTTCATGAATGATTCCTGCTTCCAACATTTGTGGATGCGAAAGCGGTGCCCCTTTGATCACACTATAATTTATGAGCTCTTAGAGTAAGGCATCATGATGCTCTTCTGCCGAAGCCTTTGGAAGAAATGCATCGCATCGGCAAGGACATTGGCTGTTAAGAAATACCCTAACACAGAAACATAAATAGAAACCGTACAACAAAGCACAAACTGATAAAAGAACACAGTTAGGGTAAGGGTAACTTAGAGACAATGAACACAATGAATAAATGAAGTGATATAACTACTGAATAATACGATGCTCATGCAGCAAATACACTATGCAGTGAATGAATACTGAACCTCGAACTTTTATATCTCAAGGATTAGGGTAGCGGTAATGAGCTGGAGAGTGTGTTGAACTTTGAACAGATCCTGAATCGCAGCAAGGTAGTCTCCGGATGTCGAACACCAGCAAACACAGCAGGAGAAGCTAGATCTGATGTAGACAGCAGTGAGGAGAGAGAAAGACTAAAAACGCAGGCAGCAGGTGAGAGAGACTAAGAACGCAGGCAGGACAGCCTACAGGAGCGAGGAAGACTAAAAACGCAGGCTAGTTAGCCTGCAGGAGAGAGAAAGACTGAAAACGTAGGCGCAGGACTGTGATGATGTGGCAGGCTGTACGGCAGCAGGTTTGCATAGGAATAGCAGTCGCCTGACTGAAATCAGCTCCAAACTATGTGAAGAGGGCTAGAAATCAGTTGCCAACTGATGGAGACAGCAATGGATGCTTCGGCTGAGATGTCCTCCGTGAATGGGGTGTGGGCAGCAAGCTGAAACACGTCAAATCTGCAAAAACAAGATTGAGGGAAGAGTGGAGGATTGGCTGCCACTTTACAGAAAATTAGGATTCTAGATTCTCTTCTGCTTAACTCTCTCGATCCACTCCCCATTTTAGGGTTTTGGCTAAAATAAGCCTAAAATAAGTATGTTTTGGGGCTGTTTAAGTGACTAAGTGCATTTCTTAGCACAAGACCCCCTCTTAGGCCCAAAATAGGGCTAGAAGAGTAGGCCAGCTTAAATTTTGAGTTACCCCAAGGTGTCCCACCCCAAAGTAGCCAGGGCAACGGACAAAGGGTGTGCGTCGGCTGCCCAGTGACCTACCAAGACTACAAAGGCGATGGTTATCTTACCAAGGGAGCCCAAGTGATCACCCCAGAGAGGCCAGGGCATCGGACCAAGGGTGCACGTCGGCTGCCCAAAGGCCTACCAAGTCCTACAAAGGCGGATGGAGGAGACAACAATGGACTTGTTTGTTTGTGTATTGGTTTTTTTTTTGTTTGAAAAGTGTTTTGAAAATACATAAGGAATGTAGGGGAAGCAGCCGATTAAGTGATAGATAGGAAAGGATAAAGAGAGTCTTAAATCCAAGTCATTCACAAAACTAGCAAGCCAATCCCTCACATTGACTAGGATAAGTGCCTACGGATGATAAAAGTGTGTGTGCGTGCCAATTATGTGGTGAATATATGTAGAGGTAAAAAAGATGATGGTGGGCTTAGCAAGACAAGCAAGCAAGTAAGCAAGCAAGGGTTGGGAAATTGCCTTTTAGGAGAACTGCCATGTGTTATGCGACGAATATGGTGGATCCTAGAGTTGACTACTCCAAAAGACCGAAGAGGGATAAATGCGCACAGATGCATGTTTACATGAACAGAATGCCAATGCATGGGATAATGCAAAGGGAGATGGAAGATGACATACTCATGCAATATGCTATGCAACGGTGCCACTTGGATAGTGCCCTTGCAGGGGAATTGTTCACTTGTCCAAGTGCCCTTTTACAATCATGTCATCCTGACAATGCGGATGAAGTTACAAATGTCCATAATACAATACAAAAGATTAAATGAATGTAATGTCTAAAAAATGTAAGCTTCATCACTGTCACTATCAAGAGTAGAAGCTGCTCCCTCTCAAACTGGAAGGGAAAGCAAGAGGGATCCACCCTCTCCTTGTCAAGCTGAAGAAGTAGGGGAGGGTGTACCCAAGCCGATCCTGGGTAGCAAGTACTGAAGAGCCGGCCGGTTGACCGCTTTGGTCAAAATGTCTACAAAATTATCTGATGAAGGCACAAACTCTAGGCGAATAGTGCCTAGCTCAACCTACTCTATGGAAAAGTGAAAGTGAACTCCCACATGTCATGTCCGTGGTGCGATGATCGGATTGCCCGCAAGAGCAATGGCACTTTGGTTGTCACAATAGACAATTGTGGGAGAGTCACATGGTAAATGAAGTGCTGCCAGTAGACTCCTCAGATAGATGCCCTTGGTGGTGCCATCAAAGAGAGCCCGGTACTCAGCCTTGGCAGTGGAAGCCGCCACTTACGGCTGGACCAAGAAATGGGAGCCATACCCAAGGTAAAGAGGTAGCTGCCATGGGAACGTCGAGTGTTAGGATCTCTTGCCCAATCAGAATCAGCGTACCCCTGCAAACATGAACCATAACCATATGTCAGGCCATAAGAAAAAATACACCGCAAATAATGCAACACACGAAGACATGCAGTCCAATGTGACATCCTAGGTGCTGTGAAATATTGATTGAGTATACTAATTGAGTAAGCTAAATCTGGCCTAGTGTGAATTAACCAAAGAAATTTTCCTACAACAAAGCGATAGGTATGGACATTGAAGGGCTGTCCTAGGGTATTCTTCGACAAGTGGACAGTAGGATCAAGAGGCATGGCCACTGGCCGTGTCTGGTCCGTAGTGTACTGGTCCACGAGCTGAAGTGTGTACTTCTACTGTGACATAAAAATACAGCCCCTAGAACAAACTACCTTCATCCCCAGAAAATAGGACAACAAACCAAGGTTTGTCATTTCAAATGTAGCTTGAAGCTTAGCCTTAATTTCTACTATGGCAGCAGAATCTGAACCGGTGATGAGTAAGTCATCAACGTATAGCAAGATATAGCTAACCCCCTCTGTAGTAGATCAAACATATAAGTTCGGGTCATAAGGGGTAGAATGGTATCCATGAGTCTGTAAGAACTCATCCATCCTATGGAACCAAGACCGCAGCGCTTGCTTCAGCCCATAGAGCTTTATGCAACCGGAATACCTTATTCCTTGGGTTGCCAGAAGGAAAGCCTAGTGGTTGCTCCACATAGGCTTCCTTCTCGAGAAAACCATTTAGAAAGGCACTCTTGACATCCATCTGATGTATCGGCCAACCGTGGTGAGCAGCTAGTGCGAGTAGCAACCGAAAGGAAGTCAACCGTGCAATAGGGGCAAAGGTCTCTTCATAATCAATGCCATGCTTTTGTCGAAACCCTTGCACTATAAGGCGAGCCTTATACTTGTCTAAAGTCCCATTAGCTTTTAGCTTAGTCCTAAAAATCCAGTTTGTCCCGATGGCTTTCTTGTGGCTCGGATGATCTTCCAATGTCCAAGTCGCATTTTGGTCAATACTCTCGAGCTCCTTTTCCATGGCCGCTCGCCATTGAGGGTGTTGAAGAGCCTCCTGCCATGTATCCGGCTCAGAATGCGCTATGTAATCAGCTGTAAACAACGACACAAATGATGCCTGAGGAGCAAGTTGGGCAGATCTTCTAGGTCCCTCCGTAGTGGAATCTGTTGGTAGGATCCCCGAATCCCGCAAGGTTTGCTGGTACTAGCGAGGTAACGGGTCTCGCGAAGAGGGCCTAGGAACTGAAGAATCTGTGGGAAGGTCAGGAGTGGAAAGTAGACCAGGCTCAGTAGGCACGTGCCACGATCTCTGATGATGTGAAAGAAGGAATCGGATCGGAATCTAGTGCAGAAAATTGCACAATATCCCTCTCGTCAAAGACGACATCCTGCCTAACAATCACCTTGTTTGTTCGAGGATCGAACAAACGATAGGCTTTCGCCTTAGAGGAATATTCCACAAAAATAAGATCAGCTCACGGAGTGAGCTTTCCTATCTTGTCGTCAGGCGTTTGTGTGTACACACGACACCCGAAGACTCTGAAGTGGGAAATAACTGTGAGAGTGCGCAGCGGAAGAAGAACACGAACACAGAGGAGAGGAGAGAGAAAGCAGAGAATGAAGGAAGAAAGTCTGCACTGACTGAGATAAATGCTGAATACACTGGAATGGACAGAACAGTCCCTGCATGCAGCCCGGAGCGTCAGTGAGGGAACCAGGACAGACTGGAGGCAGAGGCAGCACCAATGCCGGAGACGGAGACGGAGGGAGCAGTGCTGTACCTGCAGAGAACAATGCTGGACTGACTGGGGGGGCTGCTATAAATAGCCCCCAGGCCAGCAAACTGGCCGACCAGCCAAACTGGCCGACCTGGCCAGATTTGGCCGACCAGCCAGATCTGGCCGACTATGGCCAGATCTGGCCGACTGCCCAGAAAAATGGGCAGTCAGCACAAAATCAGCCCAGTTTGGGCTGGAACAAAACCAGGACTGCATGCTGAACAGAAAATGTCCTGACAGAGCTCCTCTGTCTCCCGTCAGACTCTGACAGGAGCTCACAACCAGGAGATGACAAACTGAGATTGAAAAAGAGCAGGCTAACACCCCCTCTCAACTCTTGGGAGAGTCTGAAGACCCAAGAACCTCATGTGATGAAGCAAAGAAGCCTGAGGCAACGGCTTCGTAAAGAGATCAGCTGCATTGGCCGCCGTAGGACAATAGACCACCACCAGCTCCGAATCCACGATCCGCTCTCGAACATAGTGATACTGAACCTCAATGTGCTTCGTACGAGCATGAAACACCGGGTTCTTGGCCAGAGCAAGAGCACTCTGGTTATCCACGCGCAGCTCCGTAGGTCCGGTCTGGGAAAAGCCAATCTCCGCGAGTAAGCGACGGAGCCAAACTGCCTCCATAGCGGTCGAACATAGGGCCCGATACTCAGCCTCAGTAGAAGAAAGTGCCACAGTAGGTTGCTTCTTGCTGCTCCAAGAGACAGCACCAGATCCAAGGGTGAAAGCATAACCTGTAGTGGATCGTCGCAAATCCACATCACCTGCCCAATCAGAATCACTCCATCCAGAAAGGGTAATCCCATCTCCATACATGATTCCGAAGGATCGAGTCCCCTGTAAATAGCGAAGAACCCGCAAGGCCGCCTGCCAGTGATCCTGGGTAGGAGTCTGCATAAAAGAAGACAATAAAGCCACCACAAAAGAGATATCCGGCCGAGTGTGAAGTAGCCAGATAAGAGAGCCGACAAGGCACCTGTAACGGGTGGGATCGGTAAGAGGAACTCTAGCTGTCAGAAGCTTGGACTCAGGGTCCATGGGGCATGAGATAGGCCGACAATCAGCCATATCAAACTCCGAAAGAAGCTCGGAGATGTACCTGTGCTGCGAGATAAAAATGCCCTGTGCCATCTGATAGATCTCCAGACCTAGAAAGAAGTGAAGGATCCCTAGATCCGTCATGTCAAACTCCTGCTGAAGAATGGACCGTGTATGCTCCACCTGCTGAGTGTCGCTCCCTGTAAGGATAAGATCATCCACATACAAGATAAGGAACACCGAAAGTGAATCCACAACCCGTAAGTAGAGGTTGGGATCATAAGCGGAGCGCGTAAAGCCACTCTGTAGAAAGAAACGGTCAATCCGCTGGTACCAAGCACGAGGAGCCTGCTTGAGGCCATAAAGAGCCTTCCGCAGCCTGTAGACATGATCCTCCTTCCCCGGCACAAGAAAACCAGGAGATTGTGAAACATAAATCTCCTCCTCAAGAACGCCATTCAGAAAAGCAGACTTGACGTCCATCTGAAAGACAGGCCAACGGTGGTGAGCAGCAAGAGTCAAAAGAACTTGGATGGTAGACATCCTGGCTGTAGGAGCAAAAGTCTCAAAGTAATCCAACACGGCACGCTGAGCAAAACCCTTGGCAACAAGCCTAGCTTTATGCTTGTCCAAGGAGCCATCTGCAAGATATTTGGTCTTAAAGACCCATTTCACACCAATCACCTTCCGTTTCGCGGGACGCGGAACAAGCTCCCACGTATGGTTTCGCTCGATGGAATCGAGCTCGGCCTGCATAGCCTGTCTCCAAATATCCTGTGTAAGAGCCTCCTCCACAGTGGAAGGCTCGGAATCCTGAAGAATTTGTGACATAAGAGCATAGTTCACACATAGTGAACTGTCCCACTGGGCCTGTAAACGTGTTGATCGACGGGGACCTGTAGAAGAAGCAGGAAAGTGAGTAACACCTGAATCCTGCATGAGCCGGCGATACCATAAAGGAATCCTGAGAGACTCCTGCTGCTGTGAGGGAGACCGGGGGGTCTCCGGAACCTGTAAAGCACCCATATCGGAGAGGGACTCCCCCTCACCGAGTGAAGGTAGATCCTCCGCATCTAAAGAAGGCTGTATATCCCGTGAAGATCCCGAAGTGGCGGTAGAAGAGCTCGTAGAAGACGAAGGCACATCCACCAAAGGGGAAAGGGAAGCCGAAGGAGGAGGAATAGGGGGGGTGCTAAGAGGCATCCTGGAAGGAAGTGAGGGGAGAGAAGGTGGGGGGGGGGGTCCGTCGATGATGAAGAAACATCTGTAATGGAACCATCAATCGGATCCTCAGAGGCCGAAGCCTCATCAAAGATCACATCCCTGCTCACCTCAACCGTCCGCGTCGTCGGGTCATCGAGCCGATATCCCTTCGTGGTCGTGCTATAACCAACGAAGATAAGCTTTCGCGACTTAGAGTCGAACTTCGTCTTCCTCTTCTTCTTGTCCACATGGACAAAAGCATCGCACCCAAAGATGCGAAAATGGGACACGGAAGGCTTCTTTCCAAAGAAAGCCTCATACGGAGTCATGTCCTGTAATGCCGAAGTCGGAGAGCGGTTGCGAATATGCACCGCTGTAGCCACCACCTCACCCCAAAGGAAATGAGGAAGACTCCTATGCTCCAGCATAGATCGGGCCATCTCAAGCATGGTCCGATTCGCACGCTCCACCACACCATTCTCTGATGGTGTGTTCGGGATGGGAATACTCCACCCGAATACCATGATCCCTGCAAAACTGAGAGAAAAGATGAGAAGTGAACTCTCCACCGTGATCAGCTTGAACACCACGAACCTTGGAAGTGGTTTGGGTCTCCACAAACACTTGCCACTCACAGAAACGGGAGTACGCCTCGCTCTTGTACTCCAAAAAATAAGGCCACACATAACGACTAAAGTCGTCCACAATCAACATCAAATACTTGGCCTTCCCAAGGGAGGCCGTGCCCATAGGTCCGCAAAGGTCGGTATGAACCAACTCAAGCGAAGTAGCCCGCCTAGTAGCAACCTGCGGGTGAGGCTGCCGGTGCTGCTTGCCCCTCAAGCAGCTAGGGCATAAAGTGTGAAGAGGAGGGAAATCAGGAAGGCCCTCCACCATCTTCCTCCTAGAAGCCCGACGAAGTGAATCGAGGTTCAAATGACCATACCGAGCATGCCAAAGCAGCCCAAGCTCATGGGAAGTCCGCGCAGCCAAGGCTGTGAGTGTGTAAAGCCCACCCTCCTGAGTACCTGTCCAAAGAGCATCACCTGTAGAAGCATCCTCCACTGTGACTGCATCCTGTGTAAAAATGACTCGGGTACCTAGCTGAGTAAGGCCATGCACAGATAATAGGTTAAAACCCAAATCAGGGACATAGAGAACTTTGGCGGAGGAAGACCGCCTGTCAGAAAACATAGGTAAAGTCCCCACGCCTCGAACAGGAACTGTAGAATTGTCACCAATGGTGACTGTACCCCCTCTGGAACGAAGATCCTGAAGCCAATCCTGACGGAAGGTCATATGTGAAGATGCTCCACTGTCGACGAGCCAAGGCTTCTCCTGAGTGGTAGAAGCTAGGGCAGTGTCTTCCTCAACAAAGAGACGCACAAACGCAGATTCTGTTGTGGCTGGGGCCGCCTTCGAGTCCTTCTCCTTAGGCTTCAAATGGGGATACTTCTGCCAACACTTCTCCTCGGGATGGGTGCCCTTCCCACAATGGGGACACTTGGGCTTCTTCTCCTTCGCATCCTTCTTGTCCTCCTCCTTCTTGTCCTTGGCCTTCTCCTTCTTTTGTTTCTTCTTGCCGCCACCTGTGCCGGCCGTAAATGCCTTGGTGGAGCCACTGGCTCCCACCTCTTTGAGTCGCTCATCATGCTCCAAGACAAGCGGGGAAAGCTCCTCCCATAGAAGTGTCTCACGGGTCCTCGAAGTGATGAGGCTGGTGTAGAAGACATCATAACGGGGTGATGGCAGCTGAGTCAATAGAATCATCGCCATATCCTCAGACGATATCAAACGACCAAGAGAGGCTAGCTCGCCTCGCATATCCTCCATCTTCGTGATGTGCTCCTTCATGGAAGAAGAACCATCAAGACTGAGCATCCACAACTTCTTCTCCAGGGAAATCTTGTGGGCAAATGTCTTGTGCTGATACAAAGACGCAAGCTTTGTCCATACTTCCGCCGCGGTCTTTAACCTGTGAACATGTACAAGAACAGAATCATGTAGACTCATAAAAAGAAAGGAACGGGCTCGTGAGTTGAGCCTATCCCATAAGGCTGCACGGTCCATAGAGGTGCCATCGGACGAATCCACGGGGGGTCGGTCGATGGGCGAAGAAACAAGCTCCCAAAGGTCAAAGGTATCAAGGATGCAAGCCACCTTGCAGGACCATAGGGAGTAGTTGGAACCATCCAACTTATCGTCCTTCGGAAAGGAAGGGAGAATCGGCACCTGTATAGAGGGAATCAAGGAAGGCATCCGTACATTTGATGCAGTCTTCACTGAAGAAACCTTCGCAGTAGATGGAACCCTCTGAGATGCATGGACTGAAGAAGGACGAGTGCGAGGAGGTTCTTCCCAATGTCGCATTTCACGATAATCCCGCCTCCGCTCAGAGGAATGATGAGAGAGAAGCTCATCCTCTGAGTCTTCAAAGCCTGAAAACTGGTAAGACATCTTCCAATCTGCAAAATACCAAAGAAAGTTGTGCCGTTGTCGAAATAGGACCCGCAATGTGGTCACCAACCACCAAGACGCAGGCAGAGAGTGCCTACAAACACTTGGATCTGCAAAACGCAAGAATACTGATGTCGAACACCAGAGAAGAGACCACCAGCACCAGGAAAACAGCCCGGACAGAGGTCGCCAGCAGGAAAGGAGCAGCCTGGGGTGGAGGCGACCTGCAGAGCTGCAAAACGCAGCCTGTAGGGAGGTCGCCCAGCAGCAGGAGAGGCCGCCTGGCTGCAAACGCAGGGTTGCTGCGTTGCTGGATGACGTGGCAGCCCCTGCAGTCAGCGTGGACAGCAAATGCAGGCTGAACAGCCTCCTGATGCAGTCGCCTGGCTGGATGGATCTGGTGGCAGCCGCCTGAAGCAGTCGCCTGGCTGTTGTGGATCTGTTGGCAGCAGCAGTAAGGTATTTCTCTCCTGAAGGTTGTCCTCCGTGCTCTCAATCAGGCGATGATACCATGTGAGAGTGCGCAGCGGAAGAAGAACACGAACACAGAGGAGAGGAGAGAGAAAGCAGAGAATGAAGGAAGAAAGTCTGCACTGACTGAGATGAATGCTGAATACACTGGAATGGACAGAACAGTCCCTGCATGCAGCCCGGAGCGTCAGTGAGGGAACCAGGACAGACTGGAGGCAGAGGCAGCACCAATGCCGGAGACGGAGACGGAGGGAGCAGTGCTGTACCTGCAGAGAACAATGCTGGACTGACTGGGGGGGCTGCTATAAATAGCCCCCCGGCCAGCAAACTGGCCGACCAGCCAAACTGGCCGACCTGGCCAGATTTGGCCGACCAGCCAGATCTGGCCGACTATGGCCAGATCTGGCCGACTGCCCAGAAAAATGGGCAGTCAGCACAAAAACAGCCCAGTTTGGGCTGGAACAAAACCAGGACTGCATGCTGAACAGAAAATGTCCTGACAGAGCTCCTCTGTCTCCCGTCAGACTCTGACAGGAGCTCACAACCAGGAGATGACAGACTGAGACTGAAAAAGAGCAGGCTAACAATAACAGATCGAGAGCCAAAGAATGCCTCATACGGGGTCTTCTGAGGAAGAGCCGCAGTCGGGCACCGGTTAAGGATGTATACCGAAGTGTTAACAGCCTTGACCCAAAGGTGCTTAGGAAGCTTTGTTGAGAACAGCATAGAGTGTGCCATTTCCATGATTGTCCGATTTCTACGCTCTACAACTCCATTCTGAGAAGGGGAGTTGGTAGAGGTGAGTTGGCGAGAAATACCATGCTGCTGTAGAAACTCGGAGAATTGGTGGGAGATAAACTCACCACCGCTATCACTCATGCAATCGACACGACGACCAGTTTGGTTATGAACCAGCAGCACCCAAGCAGAAAAGTATGTGAAAGCATCGGATTTATGCTTGAGGAAGTACACCCACAAGTATCTAGAATGATCATCCACTATAAAAAAGAAGTACAGTGCGCCATTCAAGGCAGCAGTGGATGTGGGACCACAAAGATCAACATGAATTAATCTAAGAGGCGCCTCAGCTCTATGAGAGGACTGCTGAGGAAATGGGGTACGGTGCTGCTCTTCGAGCTGACAAGCTTTACAGACATCTCGAGCAAGCTTTAGGTGTGGAAGGCTCTCAACTAGCTCACGGCATGACAACTCATAAAGTGAGTCATAACCAAGATGCCCTAAACAAAAATGCCAAAGACGCTCATTGTTCGTAGGCTCCTGAGAGATGGCTAAGGCCTGGAAGTTATGGAACATGGAGCCCTCAGCTGTCGGCTCGGTCAGAAAGTGTATCATGTGGTATAGGCCATGAAGTTGTGCCTCACCGCGAGCAATCACTAAACAAGTTAGAGAGTCAAGCATCTTGACTGTGGTTGTTGTAAAGAAAACCGCTTGCCCCAACCGCAAAGGTGCTGAACAGATAAGTTCATCCCAAGTTGAGGAACATGATATACATTGTCCAACGTAGTCAGATCCGGACCCTTAACAGTGGGAAAACTGACGCAACCTTGTGCTTGAATCTTGACTGAGGAGTTGTTTCCTATGCGGACCCGCCAGGTTGCAGGGGCTCGGGTACTGAAGATGTCCTCTATAGGAGTCATGTGATGTGTAGCTCCACTGTCCACAATCCAGACAGGAGTTGAAGTGCTTAGCTATGTCGAGTGGGCCTTTGCGGTAACCTTGTCGGGAGGCAACTCACAGATATGGACGAGATTCACATTTAATGTCTCTATGGAGATGATGTGGGCCTCTGCAGACCTGTCAGACAAGCCCTCTGGAGTTGAGAACATTGTAGACTGAGATGGCTCTGCAGTGGGAGTGTGAGTTTGACCTTTAAACTGCTCCTTGCCATCACCCTGCCTCCCCTGCAAGAGGTTGCTTGACTGAGGGGCGGGGGTCTGAGACTTAGGTTTTGGTGCTGTGCCTCTTGCCTATGATCGACACTCCTCATCAAAATGGCCAGCCTTTTGACAATGTTGACAATACCTATTCTTTTTAGGTACATTTTGCCACCTAGGTTTGAGAGATTGGGATGTTCCTTGTGATTCCCCAGATTGATTTTGATTTTGATTTTGATTTTGATTTTGAGTTTGAGTGGAGGTTTGGTTTTGTTTTTCCTTCCCTTGTTGCCCTATCTGAGAATGAACATTAAGAGCCCCCTCTAAAGAGGAATTCATATGAAACTGATCGAATAACCGTGCGTAACGCAATAGCTGACACTCAAATTCATAGAATGTAGGCATGGTAGGTTTTGAAATTATGCCTTCCACAAAATTGAAGTATTTCCTAAGGAGTTTGTTTAGGAACAATGTGACCTGATTGTCAGAGGGACTTAGGAGTCCCTGTAGTGGAGAATTCAGCGAGGAGACGCCGAAACTCAGCCAACTTGACTTTCAAGTCATCTCGGTTAGTGATTATGAAAAGCTGAAGCTCATGGTTAAGATTAATACGACGGGTCCTATCCCAAGCCGCATAGCAGTCAGTCAAGTGTGCCCATTGCTTTGACGCTAAGTCAAAATGCTGAAGCTGAGAATGAAACTCAAGCATTAAGCCCTGTCTCAGCTTGACAATAGCGGAGGCATTCCTAGCCTTCCATGAGCGGACAACCTCGTATGGAACAAGTGCGGGATCGGGTTGGGGTTTTAACCCCTGCATAAGATCCCATAGGTTCTGGGAGTCAAGAACATGTCTCATCAAGTTTGACGAAGTAGTAAAGTTTGACCCGTTAAAACAAGTCTTGTCATTAAATGCATGCTTGGCAGAAGACAAGCTAGAAACCATGAGGTGTCGAGTAGGTAGGGTAAGATGGATGTGGGGGATAAGATTGTGAAGGATAAGATGGTGGAGGTGGATGTGCCTGATAAGAAGAAGGAGAGGGGGAAAAGATGGGTAGGCAGAAGTAGGTTGTGAGTGTCCAATGAGTGCCGATTGAGGCGGAGGCACTAGAACATGAATGTTTCCATAAGGTGCCGGTGTATGTGAAGGCATTGGGACACGGAAGCCCTGTCCAAAGTGAGACTGGGACACAATAGTATGACCAAAAGGTCCACTAGGGAAAGCCATGGAGGCAAACTGTGGAATCAACTGATCCACACTTGGGAGAGACGGGGGGGGGGGATACCTAGGCTGCAATGATCCCGAAAGTGTGTGTGAAGTAGGTGGAACACCACCTGACAGAGGTAAGGATGAGGTCCTAAAGGATGTGCCTATGTTTCCATAACCCCCCGGTGTGATGTGCGGTGCAATATAAGGTGTCTGAAATGAAAAAGTGAATGGTGTGAATGGAGAGAAGCAGCGGATGAATGTGGTGGGATGGGTGGGTTTTGAAAATGAGGTGTATGAGGTGCAAATGCATTTTGTTTATTTTTATCATTTAATGATTGAAAATGAAAATGTGAAGATGATGATGCAGTATGCAATGAAGAAAAAGGAACACCAAATTCATTCTGATTTTGTGAAGTAGACAGAAAAGAAGGAAGGTTAGAAGAAGAGGTACCTGACTTTTTCTTATAATCCCCACGACGTGTGGTAACATACAAGAATTGGTCCTCAAGAGGATCTTTTCCGTAGTCAACAGGCTGTACTCTTTCTTCCACGTGATCTTTACCAGAATATTGCAAAGCAGAAGAAGTAAAAGAAGAAGGCACAAAAGATGAATCTAACTTACCTTGCATTGGAGTGGATGAAATAAATGAACATACTCTGGATCTTGTTTTCCAACAGGGAGGCCCATCCCTGATGGAGGTCTCGACGGCCCTGCAACATCATCAGACTTACGTGCAAAATTTGAAGAGAGAAATTTATGCATACCTTCATTAAGGGGATTTTCTTGAAGGGCAATCCTTTGATCGAGCTTCTTAATCTTCTTTTGTCTATAAGGTATGATCAGTTTATATTCTTCAGAGGTCAGCTTGCCTAGCTGTTCTTCCACGTAATCAGAAGTGTCATTCACCATGTCGAAACTTTGTGGAGCAAGCTGATCAGCCCACTCTTGCTCGGTTCTCGGTATAGTTGATCTTGGAGACTGAATTGTTGTTGTTGTGTTCGAAGTCATTTGAACCTATTGTTGTTCTTGCTTCTTGTGTAGAGCTTTCAGATCAAAGGCCTATGTTTCTCAGAGAATACCAGGCTCTGATACTATGTTAAGAAATACCCTAACATAGAAACATAAATAGAAACCGTACGACAAAGCACAGACTGATAAAAGAACACAGTTAGGGTTAGGGTAACTCGGAGACAATGAACACAGTGAATAAATGAAGTGATATAACTACCGAATAATATGATGCTCATGCAGCAAATACACTATGCAGTGAATGATTACTGAATCTCGAACTCTTGTATCTCAAGGATCATGGCAAGGGTAATGAGTTGGAGAGTGTGTCGTACCCCGAACGGATCTCGAATCGCAGCAAGGCAGTCTCGGGATGTCAATCACCAACAAATGCAGTAGTGAGAAAAGCTAGATCTGATGTAGACAGTAGTGAGGAGAGAGAAAGACTAAAAACGCAGGCAGTAGGAGAGAGAAATACTAAAAACGCAAGAACGACAGTCTGCAGGAGAGAGAAAGACTAAAAACGTAGGCAGCAGGTGAGAGAAAGACTAAAAACGCAAGCAAGTCATCTTGCAGGAGAGAGAAAGACTGAAAACGTAGGCAGCAAGATTGTGATGATGTGGCAAGCTGTACGGCAGCAGGTCTGCATAGGAACAACAGTCGCCTGACTGAAATCAGCTCCAAACTGTGTGAAGAGGGCTGGAAATTAGGTGCCAACTGATGGAGACAGCAATGGACAGCTTTGGCTGAGATGTCCTCCTGAACGGGGTGTGGGCAGCAAGCTGAAACACCTGCAAAAACGAGATTGAGGGAATAGTGGAGGGCTGGCTGCCAATTTATAGAAAATTAGGATTCTAGATCCTCTCCCACTTAACTCTCTCGATCCGCTCCCCATTCTAGGGTTTTGGCTAAAATAAGCCCAAATAAGCATATTTTGGGACTGTTTAAGTGACTAAGTGCATTTCTTAGCACAACATTGGCATCCATGAAGAGAGAGGGTTTTTTGAAGGCGGGATGCAAGAGTGCCGCGAACCATGGATGGGTCACTTAATCCACCCCTATCTCTTCTTTGTCAAAAAGAGAATATAATCTTTTTTAAGGATGGTATCCAAGATGTCACTACATAGGTGTAAGAGGATAGAGATTTAGAGGTGAAAAGAGAGTGAGACAATGTGAATTATAAATTCTAAAACTAAAAAGAAGCACGAATCATTTAAAAAAAAGAGAAAATAAAAAAACAGTGTATGGTGTCGGAGGGGTTTAAGTCGAAGGTTGTATCCACCGAGGATCAGAGAGAGAAGGAAGTAGAGAATAGGAGATAGAAGAGAAGAAAAAGAATAGACAAGATGTACACAAGGTAAAGACAAAGCACGATGAATCAAAGCACTGTGTATTGATAGAACATGAGAAGATAAACAAATTTCTTGTTTGGTACTACTTAGAAACAATCTCTAAGCATTAGATCTCCTGGGTCTCCCTTGTAGACCAAAAACGTGCATCAAACACTAGCTTTTTCTGTGTTGCTCAGACTGCAAATCTGATGGTTCCATTGGCTCCGAAAAGGGATAAAACCCAAGGACACCTGATCAGAATTCTTCCAGATCACTCATTTTCCCAGTTCGGAATGCTGTTTGTTGCCTGAAAACTGTGATCGTGCACCGTGCGAATTTGCAAGTCCTTTTTACATGAAATCTCCAAAACTGGTTGAAAAAGCAACTTGCTTTTTGCATGTTACTCTATTTTAGTTGTTTTCTACAGCTTTTTAGGATATTTACAAGAAATAATATCCAAAATATAAAAAATAGACTAAAATTGTCCAAAAATCTTGTATTTTTGAACTGTTCATACTATGAACACTGACAGTAATGACTAATATGGCATTGAGACTCTAGATCGATAAGAAACCCGGATACCGATGCACTCTAGAGTTTTTCACGTTGTGTCCGTGTAGCGATACGACATCCACCCCCTCTGAATTTGCACATTCTCTGGTATGTGCCTAAGTTCTAGTTGTCACCAGATTTTGAGTTGTCGTCATCCTCTACAACCATATTCTTTACTTCTTCATCTTCTATATCTTCTTGGCTAGCCTTGTATCATGGCCACTATTTTCTTCCAATTCTGGCAACTCATAGACAATCGATTTCTGCCTCTTGAATAATTTGATTCTTTTTCCTACTATCGAAAGTTTTATGGCTGTCCTATTTAGCTCATTTAATGCATAAGTAGTATTATCAAACACGTGTCTTACCACATAGAGTCCAAACCATCTTTTGGAGACTTTATGCATGACACTATGTTGGTTGTCTAAAGTGCTATCATAAACCAGTACCCAATCCCCATCTTGTATGGTTCTTGGCCTCAATCTATGTTTTTTGTCAAACCGTTTCTTGTTCTTTATCCTTGCTGCCTTTAACTTTGCAACTGCTGTCTCTATGTCTTCTGAATTTCTTTCCAATTGTCTAATACGTAAGGCCAACAACTCCTCTCGATTCAACTTTTTTTGACCATACATCAATTCAGCATGCATATATCCTCTAACAGCACTATGAGTTGTTCTGTCAGCCCACAAAGCATAAGGGAGCAATTGTGGCCAGTCTTTTATATTCTCTCCACATGCTTTTGCCAATGCCTTCACAATAGGTGGACGACCTCTTTCACTTTTGCCATTTCCTTCAAGGTTATAAGTTGAAGTTAAAGCAAGCTTTATCCCCAGCTGTGCAAAGAAATCATGGGCTTCATTTGTATCTAGTTCACCCCTATCTGCTGTAATTTTTCCCACACAGCCATACCAACAAAAGATCTCTTCTAAGAGAAAAATACACACTGTATTTGTTGTCTTAGTACATAGAGCTCTCCCTTCCACTTGATTAGTCAAGCCTTCACGGGCAAGTATAAGATATCTCATTTACCAAAGACCTGCAGGCATCGTGACTAAATCCACTTTCCACTTAAAATGAAAAGACAAGGGATATGTGGGTTGCAATCCATCCCGATGTCTCATAGATGAATACACTTGACATGTCGTACATGTTTTCACAAAGTGAGCGATATCCTTATACATGTCCTGCCACCAATATTTTTCTTTAATCTTTGCAAAAGTATCCCAAACACCTCTATGGCCAGCCCATAAGCTTTCATGAAATTCTTGCATAATGTTTACTTGTGAAGCTATGTCACCCAAGACTTGCAATGGCATTGTAGAGGTGAAGCGGAAATAGTTAGAGAGAGAGAGAGCTGTGAGCTGAGAGCAGACATGGTGATTGAGGAGTTCAATGACCCAGAGCAGAAGAGTGTTTGTCGGTGATAGAGTGAGAGTGAGTCGTCGGATAGGTGTGTACCAGTTGTTGAAAAACATGGATCTAGAGCATGGTAGCTATGGAGGTTGGAACTCAAAGTACAAACTCATGAAGACATAGACTAGGCAAGACCAATTGTCACACAAGTGAATTAGGTTCCAAGATTGAGACTTGGACTCATAAAGACATTCTTGTGTGTAAGGACAATGACAGTGACACTTGATTGAAAGGACAATAGCATTTCATTGAAAAATGAACCAAGTACATGTCTTTATAGCTTTCCAACTTGTTCCTCTCTCCTCACTATGCTTATGGGATACAAAGCACCTTATCTTGCAGCATACATCATTTGTCTATTTCTCAGTACCCCCCCCCTCAAATGATGAATCTCTACCCTTGCTGGCTTTTGCCCCCCCTGCATACAAAGATGGACTAGGAGACTAGCTTTGTGGCAGCCTAGTCAAGCTGAAGCATAAGGAACACCCTTCATGGTATTGGCTGCCTTATCATCTTTTGGGCAATCTGCTTTGCTAAGCTTAAGATGTTTCAAGGGCCTAACTTGTATTTTATGCACTAAAACTTGCCAAATTTGGACCTTCCAGTAGTTGTAGTTTGTGCACTCCAAATCCTTGAGCCTTATGATGTGTCGAGGATCTAAGGGGGGGTGTTAGAGATTAGTCATCCCCTGGACTAGCATTTCTTAGGAGACGCAGTCAATTCTCTTGGAGGGCATTACATATTTTTCTTGTCAGTTAGTGGGCATTTTCAGTAGTCATAGTGTATGCGCACCTTTTCAGGTAGGTGACTATGCCACGTGGCAGGCAGGCTGGCCAGCGCTGATAATTTTAGTCATTTATGTTGCAGTCGGCTGGTTGCTGATTAGGTCAGCCAGTTTTTTGCTGGCTGCCTGCATTATTTTATGGCTTTATTTCGTGCTATTTATGCCCCATTGGCGGTTTGCCCTCTTCACTTGGTTTTCAGGTGTTGGTGGGAGAGATTTGGCTCAAGGAGATACATCAACAGCCCTTGCACATCTACCCTTTTCATTTGAGCATTCATTGACTGCAGATTTTTGCGTTCTTCTGTCTCTTTTCTCTCTCCCTTCCTCTTGCGTTCATTGTCTTTTAGTCTTGTCCATATGCTTCTGGATTACTGCATTTTGACAGCATAAAGCCGATTGGGCTATTTATTCATTCTCTCTCTTTGGCATCATGATCATATTGTTAGCAGATATTAGTCAGCTCATGGTGTGAGTCTGTGTTAGAGGCTGGGCATTTTATGCAGTATTTTATGGCACATTTTAGTGGCCATTTATGATGTATTATTTAGCATTTGTTGCTGGCCGACCTGCATTTTATGCTCCCCACTTTTGTGGCTATTTATAGGGCTCCTCCTCCACAGTCTTCGGTACTTCAGCCATCAGTGGAGATCCTTCTGGGAGAGAGGAGCCGGTGCTGAGGAGCCCACGCAGCCAGTGACTCACCGTTGTATGCTGTTGTCTTGTGTTCGATATGGATTCCATTTCCCGAGCATACATCTGAGTTCTCATCTGTCTACTGTGTTCATTCTTTCTTCTGTCTTGTGTTTCAGCATTTATTTCAGCATATTCTTTACGCTTCCATTGCTGCACCACTTCTGACATGGTATCAGATTTCAGGCTGCAACCTATTTGTGCTGTGTTTTCTTGCTGATTTCAGGATTTACACCCTTCTTGCTGATCAGGCAGCTGTCCTTCCTGCTGGCGACTGCTGATTTGCTGCTGGCGACAGTGTTTCAGCATTTGCGTTTTGCGTTTACTGCTGTTCCACTCTTTGCTGCTCGTGTTTCCTTCATCAAACTGCTGGCAACAGTCTTTAGCCCCTGTTTCTTCAGTTTGCAGCCTGCGTTTTGCTGTTTACAGCATTATTTTTGGCTGTTTTTCTGATTATTCAGGCCGTTTTTGCTGTTTTTGACAGTTTTAACCTGATTTTTTCACTTTGTGCAGCAGCTTTTGGCTTATTTTGGTCAGCCTTTGGGTTATATTGCATGTGAACTCACTATTTTTGGTGTTTTTGGTTGCGTTTTGGCTGTGCTCACTCTCCACACGACCTTCTTTATTTCTACTTCTCTTTTCTACCTCCTCCAGATGGCCCCTCCGTGCACCTCAAGTGAAGATAAGTTACATGGACCTGATTATCTCACATGGAGTGCTGTCATGAAAGCTTGGTTTGTGCAGAAGCGGCTATGGTACATCGTCTGTGGAGCTCTTGCTCGACCTCTCCGTCCTTTTCCTCTTCTTGAAGACTTTGATGAGGACAACCATGAGGAAGCGGTGCTCACATGGGACTCGGACGATGCCCGTGCTTACTCGGGGTTGCTTCGGTGTATTTCTAAAGCGGTCTTACCGGCGGTTACCTCCTGTAGGACGTCTCCTGAAGTATGGCAGAAGTTGCAGCAGATGTACGAGGCACCTTCCACCATGCGGGCCGTCACACTTTATGGCCAGCTCCAGCAGATGAAGTTTGAGCCGAAAGATACTATTCAGTCTTTTCTTCTTCGTGTTACGCAGGTACAGGACCAGCTTCGGCACATGCAATCTGCTCTTCCCGAGGTGCATCTTGTCGGGACGGTCCTCTACAAGCTCCCCCCGGAGTTTGATGGAGTGGCCAATGCTTTGCGGGCACAGACATCATCGACTCCTGTCAGTTTTACACATATGACCTCGATGCTTCTTGAGCATGAGGCATCCTTGAGATTACAGGGGCGGCTTCCGGCACATTATGGAGGTGAGGCTTATGTAGCTTCAGAGAGGGGTGACGGGAAGAAGAAGTCAAAGGCCCAGTGTTACCACTGTGGCAAGAAGGGACATTTGCGGAAGGACTGCAAGAAGTTAGCAGCTTCTAGGAAGAAGGAGCAGAAGACGAAGCGGGATGCTGACTCTACCGATGAGTCCTCTCCTTCATCAGACTCCGACTCCGATCCTTTGACCAAGGGGAAGTCCAAGGCGCGGAAGGGATCCTCTTCTTCGGATCGCGGGAAGGGCTTGGTTGCCCCTTCCTC
This sequence comes from Lygodium microphyllum, assembly GCF_053477565.2. Classification (NCBI taxonomy): domain Eukaryota; kingdom Viridiplantae; phylum Streptophyta; class Polypodiopsida; order Schizaeales; family Lygodiaceae; genus Lygodium; species Lygodium microphyllum. Next base: position 110,439,253 of record NC_141162.1, read on the forward strand.
GGCTGCTTTCTAGTGGTGGTGATGAAGTCATCCCTCACGACTCTCTTATGCCAGAGAGGGAGTGTGAGCGGGTGTTGGTGGGGCTGCAGTGCCTCATCTATATTTTGATATAGATGCACAGGTTCCAGAGAGGGACGTCCCTGACGCATCGACGGTATCTGGCAGCGAAATCCTAGAGACTGGAGTTGATTTCTGGGTTCATGATGAGCTGTTCTTCTTGACAGAGAGCGAGAGGCTTTCGTCTGGAGCTCACATGAGGGGACACTTTGGTGGTTTGGCCAAAGGCGGGGAATCCATGGTCACATGTTCAGAGACATGTTTGGCAGATTGGCTTTGTATGTCCTGAGTGACATAGGTGACATTACACAGAGAGCTGCTATGAGTCTTCTCTATTTTCAGGTGTTGTTGGTACGATCGACATCGACATCAGATACTCTCCGAGGCATCTTGGTGGTGGGCTGGCCACTCACCGCTTGGACATCCATGGTCCTTCTGGTGTTTCTTTGTTGTGTAGTTTATGATTCTCCATCATTGTACTATTTTATTGTATCAGATCACCCATGATCTGAGAGAGGGTGTTAGCAGATATTAGTCAGCTCATGGTGTGAGTCTGTGTTAGAGGCTGGGCATTTTATGCAGTATTTTATGGCACATTTTAGTGGCCATTTATGATGTATTATTTAGCATTTGTTGCTGGCCGACCAGCATTAAATGCTGGCCGACCTGCATTTTATGCTCCCCACTTTTGTGGCTATTTATAGGGCTCCTCCTCCACAGTCTTCGGTACTTCAGCCATCAGTGGAGATCCTTCTGGGAGAGAGGAGCCGGTGCTGAGGAGCCCACGCAGCCAGTGACTCACCGTTGTATGCTGTTGTCTCGTGTTCGATATGGATTCCATTTCCCGAGCATACATCTGAGTTCTCATCTGTCTACTGTGTTCATTCTTTCTTCTGTCTTGTGTTTCAGCATTTATTTCAGCATATTCTTTACGCTTCCATTGCTGCACCACTTCTGACACATATGTGCTGGTGTAAGAATGAGAGCTTGAAATTGGCCTTTTATAAGATGGCCTTTATATTGACATTCATGCCCCTCCTCAAAAAGTTTCATCATGAATTTGAATAGACTAGATATATCATATAAATATAAGCAACATAAGCCTTAATTGTTTTGTTTATATGTAGTGAAGTCTTAAGGGCTCTTTTTTTGGCCTTTCATGCATTCTTTTCTCACATGTAATGATTACATTGGAGTTACCTGCTGTTTGGCTAACCATGAATTTAGTGATTACTATCCAAGGCTGTGTTCTGAAAAAAAAGTACAACTCTAATTTGACTTTTTAATGATTTGGGTTATCTATTGTTTTACCAACCATGAGTGCAGTATTAACTAGAAATCAAGATTGCGTTCTCAAAAAAAAAAAACACATCTATTTTGACATTTTGTCCTCCCTTTTTTGTACTCCTTATTTACTATAAATACCTACCTTGGCCAGTATGCTACTATGCAATCATAGAAATTAAACAATTTGTCATTGGCATGCCTGATCTTGTTACATGTGCAACCATCAATGTGTGGTAGGATAAGGTGTTTGAGATTTGGAGTAGACTATTATGTTTGTTGAGGCTAGATATTTTTCTTGGTTGTTTCTAGAAATATTTGGTAATAGAACTTGTCTTAATCAAATAAGATAATGGAGGCAATGCTTTGTTTTCAAGTTGTTCTTTTGGATTTTCGCTATTTGTGGTAGGATGGCTTTAAGGAGCTTATTGCGGTTGATAAGAGGACAGTTCTATTTAGTTATGCTTTTGAATCTTCCAAGATTCGCCTTTTCCGTGTTGCAATGATCAATGGTGGCGAATCAATGCAGGTAATTTATGAAGGATTGACATCATTAAACTTTGCTTGTTTGTATGTATGTTTCTTTCTATTTACTTTAAGAGTGGGTTTATGTTCATATTCAGATTGGTTGGCCATAGTGAAGTGAGATGAAATGTGTGAACCGAAGAATAAGTCAATTGTGCATTATGGCTTGTGTCAGAGTGCATGATCATGCCATATTGATCTCATACGCAGCTCACTCAAACTATTGAATGGTTCTTGTATAGATAGTGATGCCATAGCTTGAGTGGGTGAATGAGTGCGAAAGATATGTTCTCTTGTGTGGATGATGTTCAAGTAATCAATGGTCCAATATTCTTTTGCTTGCTCTAGAGAGTTGTGTATGGACACGAGGCAAATCTCAACAACTTAGTGTAGTCTACAACTTCTAGATGAAGTCTGCAAATTCAAAACTGATTTTATTTATAATTTTTTTTAAAGAGTATGCCATTCAGACAAATAATCACACCCTTTTGGGGATGATTACAATGCCATCAGCTGATATTATATGGTGATAACACAACTACACATTTGTAAGGTCGCACTTGGATATGAAGTACTCTCTCATCGACGATACAATGATTGAGTATGTTGTGAAGAACCATTGCTAAATTAACAGTTTGCCATGAGTTGGAAAGTTATGGAAGTGTAGATTAGGCCGAAAGATGTGATTAGAATTACATTGCATATGGTGGTTATGGAGGGTAGATAGATCTTGATCACAGGAATGTATCATTTGGCTAGATGCAACGTGTTATCAAAGTAACCTTGAGATGTCAAAAATGGCTCATGTCTAGTCTATACTTAATAGTTGGTGTTAGCAGTCATGTTTGTCATGCATAGTTATCTCTTGCCTATGAGCCTTAGTCTAAGTCAAACGGGGACATTAGGACCTCTGACATGCAGTTTGTCATGTGTTTTGACAGAGGAGGCAGCTCTTTCTAGAGCATGCATTTCTTTTTCAGTTGGGTTTTAGGTGTGTTCACATTGGCTGAGTCATTTTAGCCTTTACATTGGCAAGGTGGGGCAACCACCATTTTTTGATTGTGTCAGGATTTTATGATTATCTTATTGATGCTTGTCAGGTCGGCCAGCATTTATGGCACTCCAGGCTGTTGTTGGCAAGTATCTAGCATTTATGGCTATTTAGAACCTACTTCCACTTGGCTGGTCATTCATCTTAGTTATTTCACGCATTTTCCTTTGCAGGTTTCAACACACTTTGACATCTGAGACTCTCCTCAATCTTCCAGTGTGGTCTTCCATCACTAGCCTGATCCGGTGTCCTCAATGATGCCTTGGCTGCATGTAGGGACTGATCAGTCCTTGTATTCAGCATTCTTTCAGAGTTTAGTGCAGATTTTCTTTTTCCATTCTCTTCTTTCACTGCAGTCATGCTCTTCCCTTCTCTCTCCATGTTTGTGTTTCCTGATGTGTTGTGAAGAACATAGATTTTCTGTATTGTTCGGGCCTTCTATAACTCCTTGTAGGCTGTAGCTGATTTTCCCTCTCACTTAGGCCACTCAACACCAAAATGCAATTTTTCCTAGTGCGTTTGCAGGTTTTCAAAGATGGATTACTACTAGCTTGATGCTTTTGATGATTCCAAAGAGAATCTTCTCCCTTCTCGTGATGCATAGTCACAATAGTTAGACTATCGCAAAGAGTGATGTGAAGATTGACATTCAGAGCCTCATTCTCCCTTTGTTGGGTTGAGAAGATGTGAGCCCCCTTCACCTCCCCCTTCTCTCCATATTTCATGTAGGCTTGTATCTTTGGCCCTTGTATTGCCATGATGGCACCCCTTGTTCAAGTGCTTGTGCTTCCTTTCCTACCAAAAGAAGATCAACTTGATGGGTTGAACTACTCCCTTTGGTTATGTAAAGTGGAATGTATCCTTGATACCTTTGATCTTTGGGATTTTGTTACTAGTGTTCCTTGTCAAGTAGAGGATTCTTGCATTGGTTCTACGATGGACTAAGCCGCTTTATGCAGTGGGCTCAACTCTAGAGCCTAGTCTTTCCTTTTCATGAGCTTACATGATTTTGTTCTTGTTTATATGCGCAGATTTCAAACTGCAGTGGAAGTGTGGACAAAGTTAGCTTCCCTCTATCATTAGAAGACCTTGGCCCAATGCATCACCCTAGAGAAGAAACTTCGAATGCTCTTAGTTGATGATTCCTCTCTGTGTGGGAGCACATCAACCAAATGGAGGATATGTAGGATGAGCTTGGATCCCTAGGTTGGACAATAACTTCAGAAGATATGGCGATGATCCTTCTTACTCATATACCATCTTCTAAGTATGATGTTTTCTACACTAGTCTATTGACCAGTAGGGTATGGGAGACTATTCTCTGGGAGGAGTTAGCTTCCCTTGTTTTGGAGCATGAATTGTGCCTTAAGGAGATTAGAGCCAATGGATTAGGCTCTTTGAAATCTTTTAGTGTAGGTTCCGAAGGGGGCAACAAGAAGGCCAAGAACAAGAAGTAGATTCACCATCTTGAGATTCCTTAGGCTTGACACAGATTCAGAGAAGCCTAAATGTCAATATTGTGGGAAGGGCACTCATCTCAAGGAGAAGTATTGGCAAAAATATCCTCATCTTTGTATAGGGGCGAAGGATGGTGCTAAATTATCCAAGCCTTCCTCTTCCTCTACACCAGCTATTACCCATGGGTTCGTTTTTTTGCATATCTGTGAGATGGAGGAGGTTTCTTTAGCGGTTTCCTTGTCTTCAAAGAGACCTTGGCTTATTGACAATGGTGTGCTTCGAGTCATATGACTCCTCGAGGAGGTTTGCTACATGATCTTTGTCCATTTGAGGGTCTAGTTGTTGGCGACTTTTGTCTAGTGCTTATTAGTGGTGTCGGCACTTTGCTGCTATTATTTGACCGAACATTGAGTTCCGTTTCAAAAGTCCTACATGTTCTAGACTTCAGCTTTCCACTCATCTTTGTTCATGGCCTTATTAGAATTGGTACTGTTAGCAAATATGTGTATTTGTGTGTGAGTCTATGCATGCTAGAGAGGGCTGGGCACATTCTAGATATTTTGGGCATTTTATATTTGTCATTTTAATGGTGTTTGAGGCATTTATTATTGGTCAAGCAGCATTTATTGCTGGCCTACTTGACATCATTTATGGCTTAGATTTGGCCTATATATTTTGGCCTCTCCCTCCTCTAAATTGTATCATTCACTTTCTTAGGTTTTGGTGGAGAGAGGGAGCCGGTGCAGGTGCCAACGAGTGACTCATGTTGGATCTCTACTGTCTCATATCTTGGTATATGGATTCCATTTCTCAAGCATCTCTTTGCTTCTGAGTTTTTTGTGCATTGTTCTTTTCTTTTGCAGTGTTTCTCTTTCCTTTGTCTTGTTTGGATATATGGATTTCATTTCCCGAGCATACATCTGAGTTCTCATCTGTGTTGTGTTCTTTGGTGTTCTTTCTTTCCCTTTCTCTTTTGTCTTGTGTTTCAACAGTTTATTACAGCAAATGTTTATGCTTCCATTGCTGCTCCACTTCTAACATGGTATCAAATTTCAGGTTCTATGCTCTTGCTATGTTTTCTTTGTTGATTTCAGGACTGTTTTGACCATTGCTGATTAGGCGATTGCTGCTCCAACCAGGCGACCTGTTTTTCTTGTGTTTTTGTTGACGTCAGCATTTGTACCGCCTGTATCAACCCCTCTTTGCCTATGTGTCAGTTCCAGCCTGCGTTTTGGTGTTTTTGCATCTCCTCCTGGCTAGACAACTGCATTATTAGGCCGTTTTTACTGTTTTAGGTAGTTTCTGGCAGATTTTTTGACTTTTTGTAAAAGTTTTCTTCTTGTTTTGGTCAAATTTTGGTGAATATTGCATGTGAATAGTCACTTTCTCTAGTATGTGCTTGTGGTTTGGCTGTGTTCCCTCTCCAAATACCTTCTTTTCTCTACTTCTCTTCTAAATCCTCAATCGATGGCTCCTCCATGCACATCTATTGATGATAAGTTACATGGATGTGATTATCTTACATGGAGTGTTGTGATGAAGGCTTGGTTTATACAGAAGTGGTTATGATACGTGGTTTGCGGAGCTATTGAATGTCCTCAGTGGCCTTCTCTTGTTCCGGTTGATTTTGATGATGACAACCATGAAGAAGTGGTGCTTACATGGGATTCGGATGATGCCCGCCGTGCTTTCTTGGCCTTACTTCGGAGTATTTCCAAAGAAGTTCTACCGGTGGTTACCTCTTGCAGGACATCTTCTAAAGTATGGGCAAAGTTGCAATTGATGTACGTGGCACCTTTCACCATGCGAGTAGTTACTCTTTATGAACATCTCCAACAAATTCTGTTCGAGGCTAAAGATACTATCCAGTCAGTTCTACTTCATGTGACCCAAATCCAGGACTAGCTTCGGTACATGCAGTTTGCTCTTCTAGAGGCTCATCTTATTGGACTCGTACTCTCCAAACTCCCTTCAGTGTTTGATGGAGTGGCGAATGCTTTGAGGGCGTAGACATCATATCGACTCTTGTCAGTTTTACACGCATGACCTCGATGCTGCTTGAGCATGAGGCATCATTGCGGTTACAGGGGAGGCTTTCATCAGGTTGTAGTGAGGCTCTTGCAGCTTCAAAGAGGGGTTCAAAGAAGAAGTCGTCGAAGACCAAGTGTTACCATTGTGGGAAGAAATGTCATTTATAGGACTGCAAAGAGTTAGCAGTTTCCAAGAAGAAGGAGAAGAATACGAAGCAAGATTTGGACTTCGATGACGAGTCATCATCTACCTTTGACTTAGACTTTGATCCTCCGGCCAAGGAGAAGTCTAAGGTGCGGAAAGGATCAATTTCTTTGGATTGCGGGAAGGGAGTGATGGCTCCTTTCTCAGTTGCTTTCTAGTGGTGGTGATGATGACATCCCTCATGACTCTCCAGTGCTAGAGAGGGAGAGTGAGAGGGTGGTGAGATCGGGCAGTTGCGCCTCATCTATACATCTATACAGATGCACAAGATGATCCAGGGAGGGACTTCCTTGACGCATCGATTGAAGTTTGGCAGGTTCATATCCTGGAGCTAGGATTGACATCTAAGTTCATAATGGGCTGTTTATTTGATTGAGAGTGGGTTTGCTTCCTAGTCATGAGCTCACATGAGGGGACACTTTGGGGAATCCATGGTCACGTATGTTCGAGAGGCATTTTGATAGGATGGTCATGTATGCTACTGAGAGACATTGGGACAAACACAGAGATATGCTATGATCTTCTTTATTTTCAAGAGCTGGTATGATCGATATCGACATCAAGTTCTATTCGAGGCACCTTCATTGTGGCTTGATGGGTATCCATGGTTCTATTTGGTGGTTCTATGTTGTATGATTTATGATTCATTCTCATTGTACCCTTGTATTGTATCAGATCACCCATGATCTGAGAGAGGGTGTTAGCAGATATGTTAGCTCATGTGTGAGTCTGTGTATGCAGAGGTTGGGGACATTATTTAGGATATTTTAGGCATTTTTATGGTCTTCTTTTTGGTCATATTTAGCATTTATTGCTAGCCGACCAACATTAAATATTGGCCGACCTAATTATATTGAGGATATATTTTTGTCCTATATATTCAGGCTTCTCCTCCTCACTTAATGACTCATTTGCCATCACATATGTGGAGACTCCGTGGAGAGAGGAGTCGGTGCCAGTGCCCATGTAGCCAGTGACTCATTGTTGTATGTGACCGTCTTGTGTTGGATATATGGATTCCATTTCCCGTGCATACATCTGAGTTCTCATCTATGTTGTGTTCTTCAATGTTCTTTCTTTCCCTTTCTCTTTTGTCTTGTGTTTCAGCAGTTATTACAGCATATGTTTACGCTTCCATTGTTGCTCCACTTTTGACATATGCCTCATGCACAATATGGGCTACAACATATAAGTTACAAGTAAATAGATGGGATTGGATATATCATGCATAAATGATCATACAAATATGAGAAGTGTAGGCTTGAGAGAGAGAGAGAGAGAGAGAGAGAGAGAGAGAGAGAGAGAGAGAGAGAGAGAGAGAGAGAGATTTTTGATTCAATATCGAGTATCCATGGTCATATGGCCCGTGTTCATGGTTTAGTGTTATGGTAGATCTCCTCTATCCTAACATTGCTGCTCCTTGGCTAGATATTGTTCGCTCCACTCCAGCTGTCCTTTCTGAGTTACATTTCTGTGTTAGACTGTTAGAGTTGTGGTAGAACTTTAGTTGTATTTGCGTTTTTCTCTTTGCTGACTTGATGGTTTGATGTAAAAAATGTGAGATCCTTTCTGTTGGTTGGATGTAAATATTCCAATATTATTATATACTTATTCACGAGAGAGAGAGAGAGAGAGAGAGAGAGAGAGAGAGAGAGAGAGAGAGAGATGTGTGTGGAAGATTGATGCTGGAAAAAAAGGAGGTTTGGGAAGTGTGGCCAAAAGTGCCCTATTTTTTCGTGTGAAATCGTATAATACATATCGTATTGTATTGTACAGATCGTATGGAGACAACTATGTTGACTCCTAGTCTTGTGCTCACATGAAGGGACACTTTGGCAGTCTGGCCAAAGGCGGGGAATCCATGGTCACATATGTTCATCAGAGGCATTTTTGACATTATGGTCTTGTATGCTATTGCAAGACATTGTTCTTTCTTTCCCTTTCTCTTTTGTCTTGTGTTTCAACAGTTATTACAGCATATGTCTATGCTTCCATTGTTGCTCCACTTTGGACATGTGCCTCATGCACAATATGGGCTACAACATATAAGTTACAAGTAAACAGATGGGATTGGATACATCATGCATAAATGATCATACAAATATGAGAAGTGTAGGCTTGAGAGAGAGAGAGAGAGAGAGAGAGAGAGAGAGAGAGAGAGAGAGAGAGAGAGAGAGAGAGAGAGAGAGAGAAGGGAAAGTGGTGAGAGAGAGAGAGAGTAAGAGAGAGAGGAGCTCATCGAGACAATGTGATGGCGGATTTGCCGCCCCCGTGACGTGGCGACGAACCTCCTGTGCACGGCGGGCGATCTCCCCCCGGACCTACGTGGAGGTCATGAGCCCTGACGTCTGCGTCACGCCTTCGCCTGGACCTCCCGCCTGCTGGGCCTACTGACGGAACGTGCCACTGCTCGCCTGACGGTCGCCTGGATCTGCACCTTCCGATTATCGATTGCTGAGCAACGCTATGGTCGCCCACTGCTTCCACACGCCCTGTTGGTCAGTGGTTCACCTGCTTGTGTCCGCCCTGTTGCAGTCCTGTTGTTGCAGCCCGGCGGTTTCCTGGTTTTGCAGGTTTGCGGGTCCTGCAGAGAGAGAGAGAGAGAGAGAGAGAGAGAGAGAGAGAGAGAGAGAGAGAGAGAGAGAGAAGCGTAACCGTGAGAGGAGAGATGGCGCCGCTTGCGTGCCCTGCCGTGCCGTCGACTGGTTGACCGTCGCGACCCTGTTCGCTGTCGCCATCGCTATCGCCTGCGAGACCTGCTCGTCGCGGCCCTGTCCGCCACGCCTGTTGCGTCGCCTGTGCCCCGTCGCCCTCGCCTGCAGCCCCCGTCGCCATCGCCTGCAGGCCCCGCCGCCGTCGCCAGCATCTGGCGCCCGTTGGCTGCGTGCCCCGCCCTGCCGCCGCCCGTTTGACCTGCGGGCTCTGCTCCTGGTCAACGCGCGGCTGCGCTGCGTGTCAGAGCTCCTGTCGCCCCTGCTTCGCAGTGAGTCTGTTGCTGACGGTTCAGCCCTGCTGTCGCCTGCCAGCCTTCCTCCTCAGCGTTCTGGCCTTTGTCACTGCCCGTTGGCCCTGTGTTTCGCCCTCTTGCATCGGCTCGGTTAGGGTTGCGCCCTGACCCATGCGCTATCTACACCCCCTCGGGATTGGCCACGGCTGAGGCCGACAAGTTTGCGGGACTTGCCCAGAGAGAGAAAGAGAGAGAGAGAGAGAGAGAGAGAGAGAGAGAGAGAGAGAGAGAGAGAGAGAGAGAGAGAGAGAGGGCGCGAGTGCGAAGACAGCAGTATGGCTGGCCTGGATATGGATTTTCTTGACCGGACGGTGGCAGCCCTTGGCCCTGATTCCGATGCAGAGGAGCCGGAAGATATGGTGCCATGCACGGAGGAGTTGCCGCCGAGTTCTGAACTGCCGCCTGCCGGCAAACGCTCCAAGCATACTTGTGATGAGCCAATGAGTCCTTCGGAACGCTCCTATGCACAAGTGGCCTCTGATCCTGTGGATTTGCAGGAAATTGACTGGGAGCATATTTGCTGGACTTTGCCAATACTTTGCTTGGCGATTATGTCCAGCATAATAATGAATCTTTTTATGTTGCGGGAACGGATGATGTGCTGGAAGCCACGGTGGACCCCAAATCAGTCTTGCGATCCTTCTCGGTGTTTTATGACCGTGTAGTTATACTTTTCTTCACTGGCAGGATCCCAGTGCTTTCGCATATTCGCCAGTGGTTGCACCATTTATTGCAAGGGGAGTCTGTTGAGGAGATCTTCCTTGGACCTCGCGGCTTTTATGAGGTGCTGTTGAAATCGGAAACGCATCGAGCTGAGCTCCTGTCCAAGTTGCCACTATTCTTTGATCGCCGCTTGGTCTATGTTGTGCCATGGCGCCCCATGGCCGACTTCCAGCGTCTGCTTCAACGCGAATGCCCGGTGTGGGTGGAGGTGGAAAATTGCCCGGCGGTCTATTGGCCCATGTTGAAGGATGCGATGGCAGTTGTGGGAACAGTGCTGGTTCCCCCAAGCCTCAGGGCGATGAACCGAAACCGTTTATGCATGCTATGGGACACGGCTAGGAAAAGGCCCGCGTGGCTTCGCCTCAATTGTTCGGGCATGCATCCTTTGTATTTTCGCTTAAAATGGGGCAACTTTGCGGGACACTGCTTTTCATGTGGTAAATTGGGGCATTTCATGGCCGAATGCCCTGAAAGGCAACCGACTTCGGAGGATGCGCAGGTTGTGCTGCCCAAGGATGACATGGTGCTTGATGCCACGCCCCAGGAAGCCCTTCAGTCTCCTCATGTCATGGATAAAGGCAAACAACAGGTCCTGAGTGTGGATTCCTGTCGCACTGACTGGATTGAGGCACGTCCCAAAAAAGGTAAAAAGTTGGATGCAGGCCTGGCGGATCCTGGGCCTACTGCTTCCCAGGATTCCGTGCGCACGTATGCGCGCCGGAAAGAAATGGCCACTTCACAGCAGGCTGCGCGTCCTACGGCCCCGTCTGCCCCCCGTAATCAGTCTCCAAGGAGAGTCTATACCGACGGCCCCAAAGGCCCACCTGGTAAGTTGGCGTTTGATGCCAAAGGTAATGTTATTACACCCTGGGATCGGCGTTATCCCCGCCCCTCTCCCAAGGCAGTGAATTTCCCTTCTACCTCTAAAGCAGGTCGCCAGAATTCTTTTGCAGTTTTGGCTGATTTTCTGGATGAGGGTGTCCTGGATGCTCTTACGGAAAAGGTTAAATCGAGGCAGCAGGCGCCTCGTTCCTGACTTCCTTCTTTGAGGATACATGAAGATAGCCACGTGGAATGTGCGAGGCATTTGCTCTCGCCATAAGCAACATGCCATGTGGACCATCTTGCATGAGAACCAGTGGGATGTATTGTGTGCAGTTGAGCACAAAAGTCACGGTGAAGCAGAAAAAGTGATAGATTGACATGGATTCCGTCTATTTTATGCAGGGACCCATGCTACGCACTATTCGGGCGTGCTGATGATTGTCCATGAGAAATATCAGCCTGTCCTTGTTAAAAATGATGTGCAGGGCCGCTTTCTGGTGATCGAAGTCTTATTTGAAGGAGAGATTTTATGGCTATTGGGCCTCTATGCTCCGAATGATCCCGCATCCCGACGGGATCTTTGGTCCGCTTTGCAGGGCTCCATGTCACTCGGCCGAAGGGGGTTTTTGATGGGAGATTTCAATATGTGTGTAGACTCTTCTCAGTCCACTTCAGGGCATTCGGTAATGGATACACCGGAAAGCCAGGTGTGGAGTTCCTTTGCTTTGCACGTACTCAAGCAAGATCTTTGGTTGTGGCTTCACCCTTCTGTTTCAGGGTTTACTTTTCATTCCGCACAATATGCAACTACCTGGTCGCGACTGGACAGAATGTATATCATGCAGGGGGATGATTTTCTTCCCGAGATGCTGGAAATGAAGGTCTTGCAGCAATATGCGTTGTCGGACCATTTCCCCCTCCAGCTTGAGATGCGGGCACAATCTATTGCACCTTTTGTGCAATTGCTGGATAGGCTCCCTTTATGTTTCAACTCCTCTTATTTGAAGCATTCAATTTTCCAGGGCTATATGCAGCAGTTGATTGAGAGGTTCTTATTGGACTTCGCCTCTGAGGGCTTGCCTTCATTTGCACGGCTGCTCTCTAATGTGCAGCGGGTTGCTCGACAGTATGGGATCCATCATGCCTTGCTTTGTCGCTGACGTCGACATGCAGCAGAAGACTTACTGGCTTTGGTCCGTTCCTTGCTTCTGGATTCCCCAGATGATGATTTTCTGCTGTCACTGGAGAGGCGGTTGGCCCATCTTATTCAAGTATTTCAGTTGAAATCTTATCAACAGGCCAAGCTGCACAACTTGACTGACACATTGCAAGATAGTGCCTGCCAGTCTCATAAGTTCTTTCGCGCCTTGCATGCGTCTCCGGCTCGCGAAAATATGACCAGACTCCAGGATTCGGAAGGTCGCATGGTCACTGATCCGCAGACCATTGTCACTATGTGCAGAAATTATTTTATGGAACTTCTTGGTTCTTCTTCCTCACCTTCTAGCCAGGTTATGCATGCCCGCTCGGTCTTCTATAATCTGGTCCGCCAGCAGGTTCCAGTTGATATGCAAGCCACTTTGGAGGCGGATATTTGCGAGGAAGAGGTTATGGATATTTTGTTGCACCTGCCGAAGGATAAAAGTCCTGGCTGGGATGGTCTCACTAATGAATTCTTTCAGACCTCGGCCACGCAGTTGGTGAAGCCATTGGTGGTCATGTTTCAGCAGGTTTGGGAAACAGGGGTCATGCTCTCCTCATGGAAAGAAGGCCTTATCAAACTAATTCCAAAGGTCCCTTCGCCATCAAAGCTGCAACACTGGCGACCAATCTCTTTGATGGGCTCCATGTATAAAATCTACTCCAAAGTGCTGGCGAATCGGCTTCACAAGCACCTTCCAGCTATTGTGCATCCTCTCCAATATGGTTTCATTAAGGGCCGCAACATTCTGCATAATATCTTAAATGTGCAAATGGCTATTGACTATGCGCGGCACTCCGGTCAGGAAGTGGTATTGATTCAATTGGACTTGGAAAAGGCGTTTGATTATGTGGACTGGTCTTCCATTGCAGATCTCATGTCTGCTATGGGCTTTGGTACCCGGATGTCCCGATTGATCTACACCATTAGTGCTGCGGCCTCCTCCAGAGTTATGCTTAATGGTGGGGTTACAGAGCCATTTGTCCTTGCACGCTCGGTCAGACAGGGTTGTCCTTTGAGCCCTCTCTTCTTTGCCCTGGCGACTCACCCGGTCCTTTCAATGTTATCCTCCATGGCAGCCTCTGCTCAGCTGGCCGGGCTGTCTCTTCCGTTGGGTCAGCACTTCGTTAGCCAATCTTTGGCTGATGACACCTTTATGATTTTGCAGGCGGACAGGGACAACATTCGAAGGGCATTAGATGTTTGGACACTATTTGGTCAGGCCTCTGGGCTTCGCATCAATGCCTTGAAGTCAGCCATTCTCAGTTGTACGGAGCCTGATTTACAGTCATTAGGCTGGCAAGGCCAGGTGGTTTCCCGTGGCTCCATTGTCAGGCATCTTGGATACCCATTGGGGGTGGATGTACGGCCAAAAGACCTGCTGGAGTGGATTTCACAAAAACTGGAGGCGAAGTTTATGTATTGGAAGTCGCAAGCGTGGCCATTCCATGTCCGCCTCAAAGTGGCCCAGACAATCATGCTACAAATGCTAACGTATTTCCTGCCTTTGTTGCCATGGACGCCTACTACTTTGAAGGCTCTCACTCATCCCATCCGTTTCATGCTATGGAAGAAGGATTCACTGCAGGCAGGCATTTCCTGGATTTCATGGTCACATGCATGTACCCCTAAGCGCCTGGGTGGTGGAGCTATTTTGGATGCACAAACTCATATGCTAGCTCTCCGTTGGTCCCTTTTTCGTGCCATGTGTCTGGATCATTACCCGTGGACCATCATAGCCCGTTATTTTCTTGAGGACAGCGGGCTCCGCCATGGTAACACACGGCTTCGGGCCTCCTGGTGGCATGTCCTTAATGCTGACTCTTGTTTTTCCAGTCCCTCTTCCTCTTTGTTACTGCACTTGGTCGGCTCTTGGAAAGTGGTGCTCCAAAAGGCCCGTTGGCACCCAGTAGGGGACCGCATGCAGACTAACTCCTTTCAGCTGGAATTGTTGGCAGTTTCGAGACTCCTTTCATGGGAAGATAAATATCAGCTCAGACCAAGATTTAACCGCATGGCCCATTTAGGTGTGATGTCGGTTGCGGATGCTACCCTTGCCACTCGCAATGTCCTCATATCGTTTCGGACTGCTAGGCGACTCTTCAAGATCCCGCGTGGATACCGTGATTTATGGGAAAAGCTTTCGTCGGAGCTTCAGGGTAGGCAACCCTTTCCTGCCCTGGCTGTGGATCGCCCTTGGCAGGACTGGGACCTTGCAGGCCGGCTGGGTCTGGAAAAGGCCTCTACTAATCAGGTGTATCATCTTCTCATTCAAGATCACCAATGGCTGGGTGAGAAAGCTAATACTGTTTGGGGACTGCGGAAATCGCTGTCATGGTGGCAGAAAACGCTGATCGAGGGCTGGCTAAATAAGACACCTTTCAAATGCAAGGTCTTTCTTTGGCGGGTGATGATTGGTGGTCTTCCTCTGGCCTCGGCCCTTGCCAAGCGTCGCATCTCAAATGGCAATTGTTTCTTCTGTACCACACCGGCGGAATCGGCCCGACATCGTTTTATTTCTTGCCCGCTCGCCAAGAATATCTGGTCACTCTTGTGGCACATTTGGCGCGCGGTGGTGGGGTCCTCGCTAACTCCTTTCGACTGGGTTTTTGTGCGCCCGAAGTATCCCACACCGCCACAGTTGCATGTGAAGATCTTATTTCACTTTTTCAGATATTGGGGATGCTGGCACATTTGGACCACGCGCAATGCTTTTCTCTTTGATTCGGCCTCTAATGTACCGCGACATATAGCCAGGCTTAAAGGGCTCTTGCATTGGCAGCTAGATCTCATCCGACACTCCGACTTGCTCCCTTGGGAGGATTTGCATCCGTGGCATATGGCAATTGCCTCTGGGTCGTTGCCATGATTGGTGTAACCTTTTTAGTGCATTACTACGGGGATTCCCCACACGTTGGCCTAGGGCCCTCGTGTTTCTTGTAACCAGGAAAAAGAGAGAGAGAAAGAGAGAGAGAACCTCTTCACATGATGGCTTTGTGTCATCATGTATCTTGTAATCAAGTAATCTTGTATTTTTTTCGTAATTAATACAATTGCCTTTTACGAAAAAAAGAGAGAGAGAGAGAGAGAGAGAGAGAGAGAGAGAGAGAGAGAGAGAGAGAGAGAGAGAGAGAGAGAGATTTACGAAAAAAAAGAGAGACAGGAGAGAAGCATGGCTGGTCTGGATATGGCTTTTCTCGACCAAACGGTGGCAGCCCTTGGTCCGGATTTTGATACAAAGGAACCAGAGGATATGGTTCCTTGCACAGAGGAGATGCCTCCTGGTCTTGACTTTCAGCCTGCGGGCAAACGCTCCAAGCATGCTTCGGAAGAGACAATGAGTCATTAGGAACGCTCTTATGCGCAGGTTGCCTCTGATTTTTTGGATTCTCAGGATATTGACTGGTAGCATTTGTTGGAGTTTGCCAACACTCTGCTTGGTGATTATGTCCAACATAATCATGAAGCTTTTTCTGACTCTGGATCTGAAGATGTTCTGGAAGCCATGGTGGATCCGAAAAATGTATTGTGCTCTTTTTTGGTGTTTTATGACCGTGCTGTTATACTCTTCTTCACTGGTAGGATCCTAGTGCTATCCCATATTTGCCAGTGGCTGCACCATTTACTACAAGGAGAGTGTGTTGAGGAGATTTTTGTTGGGCCCAGAGGCTTCTACGAGGTGCTGTTGAAATCGGAGAAGCAGCGGACTGATCTCCTATCCAAATTGCCATTGTTCTTTGATCGCCGTTTGGTCCATGTTGTGCCATGGCACCCTATGGCAGACTTTCAGCGCCTGCTTTAACGCGAATGCCCGGTGTGGGTTGAAGTGGAAAATTGCCCGGCTGTCTATTGGCCTTTGTTAAAGGATGCCATGGCCGTTGTGGGAACTGTTCTGGTCCCCTCGAGCCTAAGGGAATGAATCGTAACCGTTTGTGTATGTTATGGAATACTGCTAGGAAAAGGTCTGCATGGCTTCGTATTAATTGCTCTGGCATGCATCCTTTGCACTTTCGTTTGAAATGGGGCAACTTTGCAGGTCATAATTTTTCTTGTGGAAAATTGGGGCATTTTATGGCCGTATGCCTAGAGAAGCAACCGTCTTCAGATGATGAGCATGCTGTGCTACCTATGGAAGACATGGTGCTTGATGTGCCATCACAGGATGCAACCCAGCCACCTAAAGTTTTGAATAAAGGTAAACAACCTGTTTCGGAATTGGATTCCCGTGGCAATGACTGGGTAGAGGCGCATCCCAAAAAAGGTAAAAAGTTTGATGCTGGCCTGGCGGATACTGGGCCTAATCTTTCACAAGATTCCATGCGCATGTATATGCGCAGGAAAGAAATGTTGTCTTCAGAGCACGCTGTGCGTACTATGGTTCCTTTTGCTCCCCGTAATCAGTCTAATAGGAAAGTATATATAGACGGTCCAAAAGCCCCATCCGCTAAGCTGGCTTTTGATACTAGAGGGAATGTGATTACACCATGGGATCGTCGTTATCCCCGTTCCCTCCCCAAGACAGTGGATATTCCGTCTACCTCCAAAGCTGGCCGTCAGAACTCTTTTGCCATGTTAGCTGATTTTTTGGATGAGGTTGTCCTTGACATTCTAGCAGAAAAGGTTAAATCGAGGCAAGCGGCGCCTCACTCTTGATTTTCTTTTTGAATACACATGAATATAGCCATGTGGAATGTGCGCGGCATTTGTTCTCGCCATAAGCAACATGCCATGTGGACCGTATTGCATGAGAATCAGTGGGATGTCTTGTGTGCAGTTGAGCGCAAGAGTCATGGTGAAGCAAGAAAAGTTGTGGATTGCCATGGGTTTCGCTTGTTTTATGCAGGGACACACGCAAGGCATTATTCTGGTGTGCTTATGATTGTACATGAGAAATATCAGCCTGTTCTTATTAAAAATGATGTACATGGCCGCTTTGTGGTAGTTGAAGTCTTATTTGAAGGAGAGATCTTATGGTTGCTGGGCCTTTATGCTTCAAATGACCCTTTATCCCGTCGGGATCTTTGGAATTCTTTGAAGACCTCCTTGTCACTTGGCAGACGGGGTTTTTTGATGGGGGATTTTAATATGTGTGTTGATTCTTCACAGTCCACTTCAGAGCATTCGGTGATGGATGCGCCGGAAAGCCGGGTGTGGAATGCGTTTGCGCTTGCGGTACTTAAGCAAGATCTATGGTCTTGGCTGCACCCTTCTTCTACAGGGTTTACTTTCCATTCGGCGCAGTATGCAACTACATGGTCGCGGTTGGACCGAATGTACATTATGCAGGATGATGATTTTCTTCCTGAGAAGCTAGAAATGACAGTCTTGCAGCAATATGCCTTGTCGGACCATTTTCCTCTCGAGCTTGAGATACTTGCACAACCTATTGCTCCTTTTATGCAATTGCTGGATAGACTCCCTTTACGTTTCAACTCGTCTTATTTGAAGCACTCAATCTTTCGGGGCTATATGTAGCAATTGATTGATAGATTTTTATTGGACTTCGCCACTGAGGGTACTGCTTCCTTTGAACGATTGCTCTCAAATGTGCAGCGGGTTGCTCGGCAGAATGGGATCCACCATGCCTCTCTTTGTTGGCGGCGTCGACACGCAGCAGAGGACTTACTGGCTTTGGTTCGTTCCCTGCTGGTGGACACTCCAGATGATGAATTTCTACTGTCACTGGCGATGCGTTTGGCTCAGCTTATTAAAGAGTTTCAGTTCAAATCTTATCAGCAGGCCAAATTGCAAAATTTGACTGAGAATTTGCAAGATAGTGCTTGTCAAACTCATAAGTTCTTTCGCGCTCTGCATGCCTTTCCTGCTCGAGAAAATATGACTAGACTCCAGAATTCAGAAGGTCGAATGGTCACTGACCCTCAGACTATTGTCAATATGTGCCGGAATTATTTTCTAGATCTTCTTGGTTCTTCTCAAGCACCCTCTAACCAGGTTTCGCATGCACGTTCAGTCTTCTATGATCTGGTCCGACATCAAGTTCCACTGGATATGCAAACTGCTTTGGAGATAGATATTTGTGAGGAGGAGGTTATGGAGGTTTTGTTACGCCTGCCTAAGGATAAAAGTCTTAGCTGGGATGGTCTCACCAGTGAATTCTTTGAGAGTTCTGCTACCCAACTGGTGAAGCCATTGACGGCTATGTTTCAGTAGGTTTGGGAAACAGGGTTCATGCCTTCTGCCTGGAAAGAAGGTCTTATCAAAGTGCTTCCAAAGGTTCCTTCGCTGTTGATGTTGCAACATTGGAGACCAATTTCTTTGGTGGATTCGATGTATAAAATATTTTTGAAAGTGCTGGTGAATGGGCTCCACAAGCATCTTCCGGCCATTGTGCATCCTCTTCAATATGGTTTCATTAAGGGCCGCAATATTCTGCATAATATCTTAAATGTACAGATGGCTATTGACTATGCAAGGCACTCTAGTCAGAAAGTGGTCTTAATTCAATTGGATCTGGAAAAGGCTTTTGACTATTTAGACTGGTCGTTCATTGCAGAACTTATGTCTACTATGGGCTTTGGTACTCGGATGTCCCGCTTGATCTACACCATTAGTGCTGCGGCTTCTTCGCGAGTGATGCTAAATGGTGGTGCTACAGAGCCCTTTGTCCTTGCATGCTCTGTGAGACAGGGCTGCCCTTTGAGTCCTCTCTTCTTTGCCCTGGCGACTCGTCCAGTTCTTTCGATGTTATCTTCCATGGCAGTGTCTACTCAGTTGGCCGGATTGTCTCTTCCTTTTGGTCAGCACTTCATTAATCAATCTTTGGCTGATGACAGCTTTATGATTTTGCGTGTGGACAAGGACAATATTCGCAAGGCATTAGATGTTTGGACGCTCTTTGGCCATGCTTATGGTCTTCGTATCAATGCTTTCAAATCAGCCATTCTCAGTTGCACAGAGTCCGATTTACAGTCATTGGGCTGGCAGAGACAGGTGGTTCCCCGTGGTTCCATTGTCAGGCATCTTGGGTACCCTTTGGGTGTTGATGTTCGGCCAAAACAACTATTTTAGTGGATTTCACAGAAACTAGCAGCTAAGTTTCTGTATTGGAAGTCGCAAGCCTGGCCCTTCCATCTTCGCCTCAAAGTGGCTCAGATAGTTATGCTGCCAATGCTCACATATTTCTTACCATTGCTGCCTTGGACTCCTACTTTGAATGCTCTCACTCGGCCCATTTGTTTCATGTTATGGAAGAAGGATTCATTACATGCAGGTATTTCGTGGATTTCGTGGTCACATACATGTATCCCCAAACGCCTGGGTCGTGGGGCTATTTTGGATGCCGAAACTCATATGCTCGCACTTCGTTGGTCTCTTTTTTGTGCCATGTGTGTGGAGCGTCACCCGTGGGCCGTTATAGCCCGTTTTTTTCTTGAGGATTGCGGGCTTTTGCATGGTAATACACAAATTCGAAGCTCCTGGTGGCATATTGTTAACGCAGACTCTCGGTTTTCGAGTCCTTCCTCATCCCTGCTTGTTCATTTGGTCGGTTCTTGGCAATTGGTTCTCTAGAAGGCGCGTTGGCATCCAGCGGAGGAATGCTTACATACTAACTCTTTTCAACTGGAATTGTTGGCAGCCTCGAGATTACTTTCATGGGAAGGCAAACATGAGCTCAGACCAAAATTTAACGGCATGGCCTGTTTGGGTTTGGCTTCAGTTGCAGATGCCACCCTTGCCAGTCGTAATGTCTTCATATCGTTTCGTACTGCCAGGAGGCTTTTTAGAATCCCTCGCGGATACCATGATTTGTGGGAACAACTTTTGTTAGTGCTCCAAAGCAGGCAACCCTTTCCTGCCCTTGCTGTGGATCGTCCTTGGCAGGACTGGGTCCTTGCAGGTCGGTTGAATTTGGAAAAGGCCTCAGCTAACCAGGTGTACCATCTTCTGATTAAAGATCATCAATGGCTGGTTACTAAAGCTAATACTGTATGGGGGTTGCGGAAATCTCAGTCATGGTGGAAGGCAACTGTGATGGAGGCCTGGTTGAACAAGACACCTTTCAAATGCAAGGTCTTTCTTTGGAGGGTAATGATTGGTGGTCTTCCTTTTGCCTCGGCCCTTTCCAAGTGTCGAATCTCTAACGGCAATTGTTTCTTCTGCACTACTACTGTGGAATCGGCCCGCCATCGATTTATTTCTTGCCCTCTCGCAAAGAAGATCTGGTTGGTTTTGTCAGCGGTTTGGCGATCTGTGGTTGGTGTCTCACTAAGCCCTTTCGATTGGGTTTTTGTACGCCCAAAATACCCCACACCGGCTTAGCTGCATATGAAGATCTTGTTCCACTTTCTTAGATACTGGGGATGGTGGCACAATTGGACCACTCAGAATGCCTTTCTTTTTGATTCGGCCTCTAATGTTCTGGGATACATTGCCAGGCTTAAAGGCCTCTTGCTTTGGCAGATAGATCTCATTTGGTACTCTGACTTGCTCCCTCGGGAAGACTTACTTCCCTGGCATATGGCAATTTCCTTTGCGTCTTTGCCATGACTTGTGTAACTCTTTCCTGGTTTTGTATTGACAGTTTACGCACTTTGGCTTAGAGCCATCGTGTATCTTGTAATCATGTAAACTTGTACTTTTTTTTCGTAATTAATACAATTACCTTTTACGAGAGAGAGAGAGAGAGAGAGAGAGAGAGAGAGAGAGAGAGAGAGAGAGAGAGAGAGAGAGAGAGAGAGAGAGAGATTTTTGATTCAGTATCGGATATCCATGGTCATATGGCCCGTGTTCGTGGTTTAGTGTTATGGCAGATCTCCTCTATGGTCTCAGTTGATTTGGTCCTTCCTGACATTGCTGCTCCCTGGCTAGATATTGTTCGCTCCACTCCAGCTGTCCTTTCTGAGTTACATTTCTGTGTTAGATTGTTAGAGTTGTGGTAGACTTTTAGTTGTATTTGTGTTTTTTTCTTTGCTGACTTAGTGGTCTGATGTAAAAAATGTGAGATCCTTTCTGTTTGGTTTGTTTGAAGGCCGGATGTAAATATTTCAATATTAATATACACTTATTCACGAGAAATGAAATGATATATTAATGTCTACAAAAGGCCAAAATGACCTATGAGACTATGAGTTACAATCATGTGTATGATGGTACAATTGTCTGGGCAAAATATGTAGCACAAAGCAAAATAAGAAAGGAAACTAACTATGGCTATGTGTAAAACATAGATCTCTATCTAGTAACAATGAGCCCCAAATGGTACAATCTCATTTGGGTATGGAGGGCCTAGCTCTAGCCTGAGCAATAATCCCTTGTATCCGCCTATGAAGGTGTCGCCGGTGTTTGTGTTGAGGCCTAGGACTTCTGGATCGGCTAAGCTGAACGGCTCGATCAATCAGTACTCCTTGTCTGTGTGTGGATTGTGGCGGTGAGAGAGGCTCTCGTGTGGACTGTGGCTGTAATTGTATTGAAGTTTTCTGAGTCTCCTTTGCAAAGAAGTTTGTGAGCTACCTCTGTGAAGGGTCTTGGTATCCTCGAGCAGCTGTACTCCTGAGGCAGAAGCCGTTGTATCTCAAGAAGAAAGAGGCCAAGGCATTGCTGATCGGCAAAATCCATGATTCAGGATAGTGGTCCAAATCCGTCTCTAAAAAGATAGTGGAAACGACCACGGACCTCATAATACGCTAGGCAACGGCAGATATAATGCTCCTCTGTCTTTGGCTCTAATTGGCATATCTGGCATATGCGCTCCTTTGATGGGATGGATCTATATCTGCTAGTCTCAATCTCTAGCTAATGTGAAGAGGTGCGCAACTGGCCAATAGTACATCTGATCCCATGGGAAAGGTGGGTGTCCATGTATCTCGGGCAAGCAATAAATCCATCATCTGTAGTATGAAGGAAATGCTCGCGGTAGAAAGCCATCTTTGTCCCTAGCTCCTACCCTGGTAGAGGGGTGTGTGGAAGATTGATGCTGGAAAGAAAGAAGGTTGGGGGAGTGTGGCCAAAAGTGCCCTATTTTTTTGTGCGAAATCATATAATACATATTGTATTGTACTGTACGGATCGTATGGAGACAACTATGTTGGCTCCTAGTCTTGTGCTCACATGAAGGGACACTTTGGCAGTCCGGCCAAAGGCAGAGAATCCATGGTCACATATGGTCAGAGGCATTTTTGATAGGATGGTCTTGTATGCTATTGCAAGACATTGTTTGAGAGATATTGAGAGTTGCTATGATTCTTCTCTATTTTTAAGAGCTGGTACGATGGACATTGATATCAGATTCTCTTCGAGGCATATGGTGGTGGGTTGGCTACTCTCCACCTAGATATCCATGATTCTCTTTTGGCGGTTATTGTTGTATGGAATTTGATGGGTTCTTATCATTGTATCACTATATTGTACCAGATCACCCATGATGTGAGAGAGGATGTTAGTGGATATGTTAGCTCATGTGTGAGTTTGTGCATTCCAGAGAGGGGTAGGCACATTTAGATATTTT
Source organism: Lygodium microphyllum (assembly GCF_053477565.2). NCBI lineage: Eukaryota > Viridiplantae > Streptophyta > Polypodiopsida > Schizaeales > Lygodiaceae > Lygodium > Lygodium microphyllum. The sequence continues at coordinate 110,462,084 of NC_141162.1, forward strand.
AGGCATTTTATATTTATCATTTTTATGGTGTTTGAGGCATTTATTATTGGTCAACCAACATTTATTGCTAGCCGACTTGACATAATTTATGGCTTAGATTTGACCTATATATTTTGGCCACTCCCTCCTCCACATTGTATCAATCACCTCCTTAGGTTCTGGTGGAGAGAGGGAGCCACTGCTGGTGCCTTGATAGTTTGTGACTCACATTGGGTTTGTACTATCTCATATCTTGGTATATGGATTCCATTTCCCGAGCATCTCTTTGCTTCTAAGTTCTTTGTGCAGTGTTCTTTTCTTTGGAGTGTTTCTCTTTTCCTTGTTTCTTGTGTTGAGCAATCTATTACAACATCTTTCCACGCTTCCATCATTGCATCCACTTTAGACAAGTACTTGGGTTGTCTTTACCGAGTAGGCCATTTTTATTGAGGATTCTTCTATAGAAGTCATTTTAGCAACATGTTGGCAAGAGAGAGATCTTTGTAGGCTTCATTCCCCTTTAGTTGTACAGGATCCTCGAGATAGCCTTCTAAAGCCTCCCATTCCCAATTGTGCACCTTCTATCCCACAAGTTCCATCCCATCACCCTCTGCCCCTCTCAACAATCTCCTTTGGTGGTTCCCTCGTACCTCACTTTCCTTTCAAAGGGGCATCATATCGGTGATGTGGTTGTGGGTTCCCTAGCTCCTTTTATTTAGAGGAGGATTCACAGGATCGTGAGGAGCTTCTTCATTGATGGAGTGACCAATGAACTTCATTAACTTCAGCATTTCTTGTGTCACCCTTGGATCCATTCCGTCTTCTTTGGCCTTAAGCCACATCCAAGATTTGAGAGGGGGTGTTAGCAATTGTGTTTGTCACACAGATTCACCTCCTACCTATGAGCCTCAATTTGAATTGGATGGGGACATTAGGAGCTTTGACATTCAATTTGTCATTAGTTTTGACGGAGGAGATAGCTATTTCTAGAGCGCACATTTCTTTTTCAGCTGGGTTTTAGGTGTGTCTACATTGGCTGAGTTATTTTCCAGCCCATTGCATTTGTTTTTTGTGGGCCAGGAGGTTGCGTTTACACTAGCCAGATGGAAGGATCAGCATTTTCTGATTGTGACAGCATTTTATGATTATTTTATTGATGCTTATCAGGTTGGCTGACATTTACAGCACTCCCTAGGTTGCAATCTGCCAGTTTCCAGTGTTTATGGCTATTTCTAACTTGCTTCCATTTGGCCGCTCATTCATTTCAGCGATTTCATAGGTTTTCCTTTGCAGGTTTAAGTACACTCCAATGTTTGGGAATCTCCTCTGTCTTTCGGTGTTGTGTTCCATCATTGCCTGCTGATCTGTTAGTAGATATGTCAGCCCATGTGCGAGTCTGAGCTGCAGAGGCTTGGGCACATTATTTAGGTTATTTAGGCATTTTTTATTGTGTCATTTTATGGACATTTATTGCATTTATTGCCGGCCGACCTCACATATTTTATGGCATTATTTGTGCCTATTTATTCTAGACTCCTCCTCTTCAGTTGGTCAGTTCACCACTTGGAGTTCCCGTGGAGAGAGGAGCCGGTGCTGGTGCCCACGTAGTGAGTGACTCACTGTTGTATGCGACGGTCTCGCGTTTGATATAGGCATTCCATTTCCCGAGCATACATCTGAGTTCTCATTTGTATTGTATTCTTTCTTTCCCTTTCTCTTTTGTCTTGTGTTTTAGCAGTTAATTACAGCTTATGTTTACGCTTCCATTACTGCACCATTTTTGACATGGTATCAGATTTTAGGATTTGTGCTCCTACTGTGTTTTCTTACTGATTTCAGGACTGTTTTCACCCTTGTTGATTAGGTGACTGTTGCTCCATACAGGCGACCTGTTTTACTTGCGTTTTCTACAAATTTGCCATCGCTTATTGCCCCTCTGCTGCCTGCGTTTTCAGTTTTCAGGATGCTGGGACAGTTTTTCAGCCTATTTGGCAGTACTTAGCCTGCGTTTTGGAGTTCTTGCCTCCTTCTTGGTTGGGCGACTGTACCTTCAGGCCGTTTTTACTATTTTTGGTAGTTTTTGATTGATTTTTTTACTTTTTGTAGTAGCTTTTGTCTTCTTTTGGTCAGATTTTGGGTTATACTGTATGTGAACTCTTGGTTTTTGCAATATGTGCTTATGTTTTGGCTGTGTTCCCTCTCCAAATACCTTCTCTTCTCTACTTCTCTTCTAAATCTCTACAGATGGCTCCTCCATGCACATCTATTGATGACAAGCTCCATGGACTTAATTATTACATGTGGAGTGCGGTAATGAAGGCCTGGTTTATCCAGAAGCAGTTATGGTACGTGGTTGGCGGAGATCTTGCACGCCCCCAATAGGTTTTTTCAGTTCTAGCTGATTTTGATGAAGACAACCATGAGGAAATAGTGCTTACATGGGATTTGGATGATGCCCGTGCTTATTCGGCCTTACTTCGGTGTATTTCCAAAGAAGTCCTACCGGCGGTCACCTCCTGCAGGACAGCTTCAGACATATGGTGGAAGTTGCAGTTGATGTATGAGGCTCCTTCCACCATGAGGGCCTGTTACTCTCTATGGCTACCTCTAGCCACTGAAGTTTGAAACCAAAGATACGATTCAATCATTCCTACTTCGAGTTATCCAAATCCAGGACTAGCCTTGCACTATGCCCTATCAAAGGCACATTTTGTTGGTATGGTACTCTATAGGCTTCCTCAGGAGTTTGATGGAGTGGCGAATGCTTTATGGGCTCAGACATCTACAACTCTTGTCAGTTTTCTTCATATGTCCTTGATGCTACTTGAGCATGAGGCGACTTTGCGACTACAGGGGCGACTTCTGTCACATTATGGAGGTTCAGGTGAGGCTCTTGCAGCTTTAGAGAGGGGTTTGAAGATGAAGAAGTCAAAGGCCCAGTGCTATCACTATGGCAAGAAGGGCCACTTGTGGAAGGACTGCAAAGAGTTAGTGGCTTCCAAGAAGAAAAAGGAGTAGAAGACAAAGCGGTATGCGGACTCCTCCGACGAGTCATCATTTGTCTTAGATTCAGACTCATATCCTCCGGCCAAGGCGAAGTCCAAGGCGTGGACGGAATCCTCTTCTTCGAATCATGGGAAGGGCTTTGTGGCCCCTTCCTCAGTTGCTTTCTAGTGGTTGTGATGAGGTCATCCCTCAGGACTCTCTAGTGCGAGAGAGGGAGTGTAAGAGGGTGGTGAGATGAGGCAGCCGTGCCTCATCTATATTTCTATACAGATGCACAGGATCTAGAGAGGGACGTCCTTGACGCATCAACCGAAGTTTGGCAGGTACAAATCCTAGAGCTAGGATTGACATCTAGGTTCATGATGGGCTGGCTTTCGTCTGGAGCTCACATGAGGGGACACTTTGGCAGTTTGACCAAAGGAGGGGATCCATGGTATTTATGTGTTGTGGCATTGGTGACAGGATGGTCACGTGTGCTACATCAGCGGCATTGTTGACAGACATGGAGAGCTACTATGATCTTCTCTATTTTTCGGAGCTGGTACGATCAACATTGACATCAGGTTCTCTTTGAGGCACCTTGGTGGTAGCTTGATTACCCATTGCTTGCGTATCCATGGTTCTACTTGGTGGTTCTATGTTGTATGGTTTATGATTCATTCTCATTGTACCATTGTATTGTATCAGATCACCCATGATCCAAGAGAGGGTGTTAGCAGATATGTCAGCTCATGTGTGAGTTTGAGCTACAGAGACTTGGGTACATTATTTAGGTTATTTAGGCATTTTTTATTGTGTCATTTTATGGTCATATTGGGCATTTATTGCTGGCCGACCTGACATATTTTATGGCATTTTTTGTGCGTATTTATTCTAGGCTCCTCCTCAGTTGGTTAGTTCACCACACTTGGAGTTCGCGTGCAGAGAGGAGCCGGTGCTGGTGCCCACGTAGCCAGTGACTCACTGTTGTATGTGACAGTCTTGTGTCTAATATATGGATTCCATTTTCCGAGCATACATCTGAGTTATTATTTGTATTGTGTTCTTTTTTCCCTTTCTCTTTTGTCTTGTGTTTCAACAGTTAATTACAACTTATGTTTACGCTTCCATTGCTGCACCACCTTTGACATGATCCGGTGCCCTCATTGATGCCTTGGGCCATAAGCAAGGAGTGATAAGTTCTCCTTGTATGCAGCATCCTTTTTAGAGTTCGGTGTAGATTTTTTTCTTTCATTGTAGTCTCTCTCTTTCTTTGTCTCTTCAAGTTCATGTTTCCTCTTCTGTTGTGCATTCTCACAGTTCAAGTGTGTATAACTTTAAAGTAAATTCGAAGAACGATCATTTGTTCTATAGAAATCGAAGTTCCAAGTCACGTGCTAGATAGACCAAGTACTCATGGTTATTAGGGCTATTTGAGCTATATGCTCAAACTCTCGACATAATAGACCAAATAGTCATGGTTTGCAAAAGCTGTTAGAAGTGTTGCACAAATAGTCATGGTTTGCAAAAAGCGGTTAGAAGTTTTGCACAAGTTTTCATAGAAGGAAAGTAATGAAATATAGCAAGTCGACGCCTTGGCAGCTAAAGCCTTTATGGGTCAGCCAAATATTTTTTCAGAGACCTTAGAGAAAAGAAAATCATGTGGGCCAAATGAGGTGCCATGATGTTGACGATTCAAACATTTGTATGTATTAATTTATGCAAATCTCTAGGATCAAAAGTAATGAATTTTGAGGTCTTGCTTTGATGGAACATAGATAATGTTTGTTTCCAAGGAAGTACCTGGTCAAGTAAATGGTAAAGCATCATGCCTCTACTTGTCCCATCTTACTCCTTGGAATCATAGTGACGGATCTATGACTATCATGTGTCGCTTGCAAAAGGATAATTTATAAGATAAATATCCAATCAAGCGACTTTGTGTAGGCTTTTGAGATATCTTGAAATGAATTAGGGGGTTCCATGCTACCATATTTATCATTTGTTTGTAGGCCCAAGGATTTTACGTTCTCAAATAGTCACATTTATTTATCTAATCCGTTTTTCTTATGTCCATTGAAAAAGTATTTCTTGAGATAACCAATTTGGTGCTATGGTCACACAATGGTGCCGAATACTTGACGTTGTAGTTTAGGTTTTGTGCCTAGGCCACAGCTTGCCCATCATACATAGCCTTCTTGTGATTTGCAATATGTTCAAATGAGAAGATGTCATTCACTTTGCTGGTTATAAGTTGGCGCAAATCAAGCATCCAAATGAACATGGTCCATAGTGATATGCTACAAAATACATCTTCATTGAATGCACATATATATGAGGTGGCACTTTTTGGGAGCTTTAGAAAAATGGTGTTTGGGATATAGTGCATGTAGGGGTATGGAATTTGGAGTGTTCATAAGAGCAACATCCATGTGTGCTAGTAGCATCATTCTTATATGGTAAAGCTTCTTGTGAGGCCATGATGACTTGAGTAGAGAGGCAGCAGGAAATGGGCGGATGGTGAGAATGATAGTGCATGAGATGGGTAGTTAAAATAATAATTATTTTTGAAGGTTTATTTATGTTTAAACCAAACTCTCCTTCTCCAATTCATGTTCGTGATTTCTCTTAGGTTGTGTAGGCACACTACGGCATTGCATGAAACACCATGCATGTGGACTACCCACAAACTATATTGTCAATGAAACTTGTCGCTGCTCCCCACTACTATTTTATGGAATTGCCTACATATGAGGGCTACCCCTTGTTAGTACATGGCTACCCATTTGAGTGTCTCGGACTTGTTGAGAAACCCTTCACCCGCAGTTTGCATTTTTGTGTTTTGGGTTTGCGTTTAGGGTTTGCAGCCCCAAAAAGGGGCGCCATCCTAGATTGACTGTGCCTATTTATAGGCCACTCTCTCACTCATTCTACACGGCTGATTCATTCAGTCCGTCACCTCTTCTCTCTAGCCTCTCCATTACCCTCACACCCCTTCAGGAGAACATTGCGGTTTGTGGTTCGTGGTTGTCTTCATCATCTTCCTTGTGCTATGGCACCCTTGTTCCCTTGTATCACACCCACTCCATGATTCAGAACTTCATCATTCCATTCATCAGAGTTTCTTTTCTCTTCTCTTTTCTTCTCCATGTTTGTCGAGTTCACTCCGTGTTCTTCCCCGCAAACCCTACTATCTCGCTGGTACGTCATCTTTTGACATGGTATCAAAGCTGGATCTGGTCACCTAGCAGTGAAGATCCTCCACTCCAGTGAAGGCAAAGACCGGTGATGGGTTTAACATCCCCTTCTCTTCTTCTTCTGCTGCATCAACATCTCGTTTTTGCAGGTTTTATGTATTTTCAGCTTGCTGCCCACACCCCTTTCACGGAGGACATTGCAGTTTGAGCTGTCCCTTGCTATCTCCATCAGTTGTTGGCGCTTGATTTCCAGCCCTCTTTACGCAATTTGGAGCTGATTCCAGCTAGGAGACTGATGTTCTTGTGTAGATCTACTGCCTCTCTTACTACTGGTTACGTCCTCCTTCCACTGGTAGTTCACTTCCAGCCCTTCCATTGCCCTCCCACCCCTTGAGGCGGACATTGCAGTTCATGCTTCATACTGCCCTTACACCCCTTGAGGCAGACATTGCAGTTCGTGGTTCATGGTGGCTGACCTCTTTCTTCTTCAACAAGGCACACTGGTATCCATGGCTTCTTTACCAACAGATGACCAGACTACTGGATGCTCCTACTGTGGCATGACCAGACACACCACCGATGCTTGCTGACTTCGACCTTTGCTCCCCACCCCCCTGGAGTATATGCGTCTTCCACTAGGCGCTCCTTGTGCCACCTCTCCTTTCTGGGCCACAAAGATTGTTCTGTATCAGCTATCAGAGTACTATGCTCAAGGCAATAAGACGCATCAGATGCGCACTAAGTCCTTTCGAGCACATGGAGGATCGATTGGCGCTACAACCTTCTAGAGATCATCGCAATGCTAGCGGCAGTCTTCTCCCACTTATTTTTAGGTACAGTGGCTTCCACAACCTACGGATCTACAGTCCGCTCCATCGAGAGACAATGATTGTTTGATACTGTCTCCTCGTCAGTCTGCTCCTTTGAGAGACAGTGGTTGCTCGACTCCTTCCTCTTCTTCAGCTACCCAGCCCGCTCCACTGAGAGACAGCGACTATTGCCCACCTCTTGCTCATTCTGAGCCCTACCCTTTCCCACCCTCCACTACTCAGGTTCGAGAGGCTACCTTTGGGAGCTCTTCGGCACCCCAGACACCTTCTTCGGCACGACCGACGGCACTTCCTTCCTCATCAGACATTTCGGAGTTCGTGATCCATGAGTTTTTGGATTCCCTATCTACTTCAGAGAGGGATTTAGAGGGGGATGTTATTTCTTTGCCCTCAGAGGGGGCATCTACTTATTCTTCTTCTTTAGCGGGGGCCCCTCCACCTCCCACCTCAGAGGGGGAACCTACTCCACATGAAGCTCTTCACCTATCCTCTACTTTCTTGGGATGGCTGTCTTTGACCAGTCATCTCTTCTATTGATACCCAAGATCTTTAGGTACCACTTAGATCAGGACCTCGGAGGTTCAGCCGTGACTTGGTGATGAGGCCTTCGTATTCCTTCCAGCATGGATGCACGGAGCTAGTGGCTTCTCTCCCGAGGTTGTGTTTTGGGTTCTCCAGTTCACTCTGTCTACTGGTCTTTACTGCAGGTTCCCTTTCCAGTGGAAATCTTGGATCTTAGGGGTCCTCTACATCTTCTTGCCTTGGTCACTTGGCTAGCATGGAGCCATCTCCCGAGATTGAGTACGGGCATATCCTTATGGATCTTGGCACCACACAAAGTCCAACATTCCTCCTATGCATTGCATGTTTTCATCATCTTTGTACTAGGGCGCTTGGGCAAGTGAACAATTTCCCCACGAGGAACATTGTCCAAGTGGCACCTGCTGCATGAGCATTCTTTAGCATGTAGCATTGCATCTCCACCTCACTCTTCTCTTGTTCCCCTTTTTGGGCCTGAGAGGGGGTGTTGCGAAACCCTTCACCTGCAGATTGCGTTTTTGCGTTTTTCCGTTTTGCGTTTAGGGTTTGCAGCCCCAAAAAGGGGCTCCATCCTAGACTGGTTGTAACTATTTATAAGTCACTCTCTCACTCATTCTACATGGTTGATTCATTCAGTCAGTCACCTCCTCTCCAGCCTCTCCACTATCCTCACACCCCTTTAGGAGGACATTGCGGTTCGTGGTTCATGGCTGTCTTCATCATTTTCCTTGTGCTACGACACCCTTGTTCCCTTGTATCACATTCACTCCATGATTCGGGACTTCATCATTCCATTCATCAGAGTTTCTTCTCTCTTCTCTTCTCTTCTCCATGTTTGCCGAGTTCACTTCGTGTTTTTCCCCGCAAACCCTATTGTCTCGTTGATATGTCATCTTTTGACATGACTTGGGTACTGAAATCTCCCCCTAGGATCCAACTTGCACACAAGATACGATACAAGCCACATTCACAAATATCAAGGATTGAACATCAGACTCACCTCCTAGCCATAGAGCTAAAAGCTTGGGAGCTAGCAGCACTTCGGGTCATGAGCACATCCCAAGGATTGGCATCCCATACTACCAACCCACACCATCTCGGTGTACGGATGTGTTCGCTAATGGGCCAAGAGTCCAAGAGTGGTAATCACATTGGATGTGCACAATAAGCTTTGAATCCTATAAATAGGACTCGCTTGCTCTAACCTCAAAGTGTACTTGGTGCATAGGCACTAAGTCACTTCATAACCACTGTGAGCAATGCTTCTAGCACCCATCCAGATGTCCAAGGATATAACACTTTTCCCCTAGCAATATCCTTAAGGACAAAGTGGAGCAAACGACTCTTCAATGAATATATCATTTCCCAAGTAGCCTCGGCCATTGGGAGACTTTTCCACTTGACTACATACTCAGGGTAAATGTCTCAATGAGACCTTCAATCCTAAGGTTAAGAACCAATTCGGGTTTGAGCAGAATATATTGAGAAATGTCCTCGAGTTGCATGACTTCCTCAATCGGAAAAATCAGTTTAGCTTGTCCCAATTGTTCTTTCAAACTACTAAAGCGAAACATAGGGTAGACTCGGATTTTCAATAGTAAATTGAGCTTGTAAGATACACTACTTATCTTCTTAGTAATCCAAAAAGGACTACAATACCTGAAATATAATTTAAGCATTTGTTGATAAATGTCAAATTAGAGTCCTTGAGGACTTTAAGGTAAACCAACATGCCCTCTTGGAGGTTAGAGCTCTCAAGGAATATGATGTTGGTTAGCATAAAATGTGGCACGATCTTGGGCCTTTTTAATGCTTTTTCCTGCAGTCTTCAATATCTCTTACATATCGTGTAGAAAGTTGACTTGGATTGCATTTTTATCCCCTTAAGCTTGACAACAATTAGTGGTTTTGGCTCATAGGTGTACACAAGAATAAATGAGCTATAACTAGTAGTTGAATGCTTAGCATTGTTTTAAGCAAACTTAATCCAAGGAAGGTAATGCTCCCAATCAAACTGTCTATAGAAGGCATGTGCATGCGACATATCCTCCATAGTTTGATTTGTCCTGTTAGTTGATCGGTTAGTCTCAAGATGCTTCACGGATAAACTTGCTTCTAGTTTTTGAAAAACCATTTGTCAGAAATGGCCAATGAACTTAGAATCTTGGTCACTAGGTATTTCATTGGGCAAACTATTGGCAGCCATGTTTGTCATGTGTTGTCATCTCTTGCACGTGATCTTTAGTCTGAGTTAGATGGGGACATTAGGAGCTTTGACATGTATGTCATGTGCTTTGAGAGGAGACATCTCTATTTAGAGCATGCATTTTCTTTCTCAGTTAGTTTAGATGTGCATTTCTTGGTTTTCCCAATCACTTGCCATGTGCAGTTCCTTCGAGTTGTGATGTGCCTTACCATCCCCTGTCACCATTTATTGAGTGCTAGGTTAGCATGGCTGGCCAGCGCTGGTTAGCCAAATTTTATTGGCCGATTGTCACATTTAGTGGCATGCTGGCTGGTCGGCCAGTTTAGGAGCATTTTGGCTATTTATAGCTGGTGGACACTTGGGGCAGATCATTCTTTCTCCTCTTTTGTAGGTGTATGCTTTGAGCTCGGCATTCTTCTTTGTCTTTGGTTTGGGCTTTTGGTTGCACACTCTCTTTGTCTCCATCATGGTTTTTGATGTTGTTATTATTTTCCAGCTTGATTTGGTGCCCTCATCGATGCTTTTGGTTGCGTGCAGGGACTTAGCATTCTTTCCAGATTCAATGCAAATTTCTCTTTCATTCTTGCTATCTTCTCTCTTCTCCTTTTCTCTCCATGTTCCTATTCCTCTTTTGTTGCGCGCAAGCACCGAAACCATAAAAGTTTGTAAAGCTGCTTGACAAAGAGACCAGCCAACTCATGGTTTTTCATTGTTGTCCTTGTGGGAATGAATTGAGCCATTTTCGTCAATTGGTTGACCACAACCTAGATTGCATCATGACCTCGATAATCGTACATGATAATCCTACGACAAAATCCATAGAAATGCTATTCCACTTTTTATCAGGAACTTGTAAAGGATAGTCTTGATGTGTAGCCAATAAAAATAGTGAGTCACTAAGGCCAAAGTCCAGTGTATGCCACGTTGTCTAGTGCTCGGCGCATCATGGCACTCCTACAAAATTTTCTTGTGGATATCTTGATGATTACACACACACACTTTGCCTTGTTTAAAAAGTAATCCATTATGAATGGAATACTTTTCCGCCATCTTTTTCTTAGCAGCTAGCATTCGGGCATTCAGACAACCAAAGCTTCCTAGGCTACTAGGTCTTGTTTGAACTAGTTGTCAAATCTTACCAAAATGAAGATCATTTTGGCAACACGCTGAAAGAAAGAAAGAAAGAAAGAAAGAAAGTTATATTAATGTCTACAAAAGGCAAAATTGGCCTATGAGACCGAAATGTCACATCTGAAAAGTTAGGAAATTTCCCATGTTCCAAATGGCTGTCATCTAATGCTATGACTTATTAAATGGAAAATAAATACTGAACACTATGTAGCTGATGAGTACAGAATGATATCTAAGCTAGAATAATATGGAACTGCTCAAGAGGTACTCTTATCCCAAGAAATTTCTCATGGATCTATCTAGCATACAGAGGGTGAAGGGGCCAGGTAGGGTATCCCAGTGATAGTGTAGTATTCTTTGTGTTTGCAGATGATGCCTCTTGCGAGGGCGTGGACCAGTTGGGCATGGATCAGCTGGGCGTGGACCAGTTGGGCATGGATCAGCTGGGCGTGGGTGATGGGGTTTGCTTCTCTCTGTGGCTGTATAGGGCATCAACTTAAGAATCCGACTGAGGGCATCGGCAACTATATTAGTTGTGCTCTTTCGATAATGAATCTCAAAGTTGAATTCTCGCATAAGCTCCACTATGGAGATTGGGCTGATCACAAAGGTATGTTAACGAATGGTGATTAGTTCAAATAATGAACCGGGCACCATAGAAATAATGATGCTATATTTTAAACGCATGGATGACTGCGAATAATTTTGATTGCCAGTAATTGCTTCTCTCAGGTGGTGTAACGTGTTTGGACATTTGTGAGTTTACGGCTTTGAAATGCAAGGAGTTAGCGTGTTAATAAAGGACACCACCTATAGCATAAACCTCCTATCTGTATGAACATCAAAAGGTTTATTGGGATTAATAATCTGCAATTTCGGTGTAGAGGTACTAGCTATTGAAAATATTGATTGAGCTTACTAGCCCAAACAACTAGCAGACTAATGTGGTTTTTTTTTTTGCTTCGGATACCCTTGTGCCAAAGGTTCAACAACATGAGTAGAGGCCTTTATGAACTTTCAAAAAAATGATAAAACCTAAAAAGGATTTTACTTACTTCAACAACTCCATATGAAGAATTTGCACTTGCATAGTTTTGCAAACAATTATTCTCGTCTTAAGAGACATAAGACGATACACAAATGATTCACATGCTTCTCTAATGACATACTGCAAATAAGTATGTTTGTGAGGAAAATGACAATCCACTCTGCGATAGAGATGAAACAAATCATTTATCATTTGTTGGAAAGTTGCAAGAGCATTAGTTAACTCAAAAGGCATGACAAAAAATTGATAGTATTTATATTTCATTTGAAACATAGTTTTTAGGATATCCTTTGAAGCTATTTGTATCTAATGGTAATTGGACCTAAGGTTTATCTTCATGAAATATCGTGCACTGCAAAGTCTATCTTTAGGGCATTTTGTTTGAGGTAAGGGATATTTGTTCTTGATGGTCACCTTATCAAGACCTTTGTAATCAACAGAAGAGTGTATCGTGCCATCCTTCTTTTTAGTGAAAAGGATAGATGCACCCCATGGAGAAAAACCCCTTGCTAGGTAATCGTAAAGTTACCTAGCTATTTGGTGCTCCTCTTTTGGGCTAAGCCTAGAAGGTTCTCGAGAGACGGGAATAGCTATTGCGCAATGTCTTTATCCTATTATCCAATATATTGTGAGACAGCGGAAGTTTGTTGGGTAGTTCGAATGGAAAGACATCAATGTGCTTGTGTAGAATGGGATCCAAATATTTACTCACGTTTGAATTCACATCAACATTATTATTTAAGAAAATTCAATTACATTTTGAGAGGATAAACAACCCTCAATCACATAGTAACAAGCTTTAAGTTCAAAATATAGCATATGAGTTTTATAGTCAATGTACAATAAGGAATAGCTATAAAAAAACCATGGCATGCCAAGATTGACATTGACACGGTCAAGGCTCTTATTGGGAAGTTGTGAGACTCGTAGTACTGTTGGATTGAAAGATCCAAACTTAGCATTATTTGATCCTAGCGAACGAGAGTAGGGCCCTCCACATAACGAATACGATAAGCTTAGTCAGCCAGTATCTTGCGGAGCTGCAATTTTTGCACCAATCAAGAAAAAGGGAAATTGTAAGTAGAGCCATTATCGAACAAACATGTAACTTCTTGGCCATGAATATAACATATGACCTTTAAAAGGTCACGTGGGCCAAACACGGTTTTATTCATGGAGCAACCATTACAACTACTTGTATTAACAAAACAATTTTCTGACAAAAATTCATAAGAAATACGTGGGAGATTGTGCCTCGATTTGTTGGAATTGGGGAAATTTTAGTTGAACGAATTTGGAGGGGTTTCGAATTTTGGGTTTGGTCTCCTGATTTTTAGAGATTTGGCCTTTCATTGTTATACTCTTGGATTTTTGGAATAAATCTTAAAGAAATACCACAAGGAGCACCATGCTTTGAGGCCAATCGGTGTTGGGGATTGTCTCTTTTGTTTGGTGAAGTGCAGAATTTTATTTATTGGTGTAAAATTTGTTTGCAGTAGTATTTCGTAAATCAAGGGTTTACTACCCTTCTTTGAATGGAAGGCTAGTGATAGAGGCAATAGTTGGTGGAGAAGAAAGACGATGGAGAAGATGATGAAAGATGAGGAGGATAGGAATGATGATAGAGTGATGGGATTTTGCACAACATGTCCTTTTATACAAGGATTTTGAGCATTTGTCATACCACAAAATAAAATACATTTTTATTTAAATAATTCTTTTTGGGGCTGTTTTGTGGAGTTAAATTAGGCCAAAATGCATTGCAATTTATTTAACATAATGTCTTGAATTTTATTCCCTCAACACCGGAGTGGAAGGGCTAGGATCATAATCTCCTAGAAGCTCGCTATCTAACAGAGAGGGGATAGTCAAAAGAAGATGAACATGGTCAAGATGAGGTAGAAACAGTACATCCTCGGACATGGTTCTAGTGTGCACATTCATTGCATGATCACCTCTCTTGGGCTCTTGGCCCTTGGCCAATGCATCCATACTTTGGGATGGTGTGGGCTGGGGGTATGGGATACAAGCTCTTGTTGACATGGTCATGATTTGGGGTGCTGCTAGCTCCTAAGCTTAGGAGAGAGCCCGTTTGGCTCTATGGTTGGGAGGTGACTCTAGTGTCTAGTTCCTATTTGTTCATGGATATAGCTTGTGTCGTATCTCATGTGCAGGTTGGATCCTAGGTGGATGTTCCAAGAAAGATCCCATGCTAGCTCTTTAGGCCAAAACACTAATGAAAATGAGAACCAAAAGTACGATTGCAGGCAGCCTACTGTGTAAGTAGAAGAAGCACAACTGGGCGACTTGCATGCAGTAAAATCTGGCTGACCTAAAATGTTGAAAATGCCCACATAAATAAATTGCAAAAAGGGTCCAAGCTAAGGACCACATAATTTTTAAATGGAGCTAGGTGGATTCCAATCTCGAACATCAGTGCATCAGGGAACATGTTTGTGTTGGAGGTTTGTACTCTTAAAGGCTCCTGCCTCTACAACATAGGTTTCTTTACTGACAACCTCCCATCTTGGAAGAGACTAGAGGATCATATGACTGATCGTCTTTGGTAGTTCTGCACATAATGAGGCACTCTACAGTTCCGAACCTCTCAGCTGTTTTTCTTTGGTGTGTTGCTGTCAGAAAGCCTAAAATATCAGACCACCAATATTAGGTGCTTGCGAATATAAACTTGTCTCCTAATCTGTGTTGTTGGTTGTGGTATCACCTCAATATTTTGATGGTTTTTACATTTTGGTTTATTGCAGGTCCTAAACATGGCCATATTCCCAAGACCAGAACTTGACTTGCCAATCTTTTGTGCTGACTTTTTTTCTACCAGCACCAAGCATATCATTCTATTGTGAGCGAGTCTTCATGTGCTCTAATACTACCCTACAGTAAACTGATGTTATGCATTGCACCAACCCCAACTATGTTCCAAAGTATTTTTGCTCTAATGATATATGTGTGAACATGTCTCTAATATTCAAAATGACCCTAAAATTGTGTGAAGAGGCGTGATAAAAGTTTTGCAATCACATGAATAATAGTGCTAGAATTCATTGGAGCACTGAAACACAGTTGTGTTGACATGCATAATTCTAGCCATAGAACTGGCAAAGAGATTGCTATTGAAAAGTGGTGCAGTGTGTAGCCTAGTTTCAGGGATTACTTCATAAAACCACCAGGGTCATGCAACATGCTTGAGCATTTGGCAATCTCAGTGAAGAGAAATGGTGAGTGATTGGGAAACCAAATAAAAATAGCAAGAGACCACAAATTCCTGTATTAATGGTAAAAGTGTCTTACAACACAAATCAAATTATCCTGTAAGAAGGTGTCAGAACAATGAAATGAGGGCATGTTTGTTGATTTTAATATATCGAGTGCTAGTCAAATACGTATTAAGTTGACTGGTGATTTGGATATATTAACAGTAATATACTGAGTGCTAGTCATAATGTTTATTAAGGTGGATGATGATTTGGACTGAGCAATTTAGCAAACAACAGCTTAAAATTGATCAATGATTGAGGCTTTCAGCTAAGTGCATTGTCAACATTGGCTAAGCTACTATATGTAATATGGGGATGATTGTGGTGATGATCAGCTGCAGTTCTTTGACGTGCTGACTTTTCAGGGATCTTAACCCTCTGTATGATGTGGAAAAGAACAAAGATTACAAGACAAAATATTACTCTAAGCTGATGCCTTTAGTCAACAAATATGTACAGGTGAGACATGCAACCAATTTCTGCTTTATTACTTCTGGTTTCATATCGTGTTTTTTAAATTTATTATTATTATTTTTTTTTTTTGGGGGGGGGGGGGGGTTTGGGGCAGTCTAACTGGAAGGATAAGTAAGAGTTATGGTTTGCAATGTATGATGATACAAGGGTGTCACATCCTTTATCGTCATTAATAATACCATCGTTAATAACACAGATGGATGGTCATTTCAAGAGAGAGAAGGGAGGTTGTACGAACAGTTCAAGACTGAGTCTTTTTATTTGATAGAAGCCAATAAAATCCAATGCCATCAGGCTTAAATAGCTCTCACACATGAGTTAAAGTAGAGATTTTTGACGTTGAACACCTTGCTATTGCAACAAACACCTTGGAGCATAGTCAGGCTTGTCTAAGAGCTTAGCTAAAGTAGCTAAAGTTTATCCAGCTTCAAAACATACAATAGGTTCCTGAAAAGGCTGGAATAAAGTAAGTGTTTTGCCACATACTCAATGATATATGTTGAGCATGGCTCAAAGGCTAAACCAAGCCACTCAAAGGCTTGTGAATGAGCATGGGGCAAAGACTTTACAAAAACTCAAAGCCTAGAAAGTTTTGCTTCTTTGAGCTGAAGTTGCATGCACCAACATCCCATTGTATCCTATGGGCATGATATAGGCACTTGACTGCATGGACAACTCACATCTTTGGCTTTGAGAAGATATTTCCTTCTTAAAATAAAAAGAAAACAGTGGCGAGGGCCTTCTACCAAGACTTTTTGGCTAGGACTGACAAACATCTACTGCTACATATTTTTTTAGCTTGAATTGATCATCTATACTTTGAGAGTGCGTAGTTGGAGGAGTAAGTGAGGAATTCATGAAAAAATGTCAGGAAATAACTCTTTTGGTCATTTTGGTCATGGTTGTCCTGGACATACTTTTTGTTTGCCTTCAATGGCATTTTTCAAGGCTCCCAAGCTATATAAGCACACAGTGTGCCTGCTTTGTCTAGATATTGTCATGGCACTGAGGTATGGTACAGCACCATCATTAATCTCCCGTGTGCTTCCTCACCATTCATTCACATGTAAAAAG
Organism: Lygodium microphyllum; assembly: GCF_053477565.2. Lineage (NCBI taxonomy): Eukaryota > Viridiplantae > Streptophyta > Polypodiopsida > Schizaeales > Lygodiaceae > Lygodium > Lygodium microphyllum. Next base: position 110,478,823 of record NC_141162.1, read on the forward strand.
TCTTCCTAGTGTGTAGAGCCTTTGGCAATGCGCGTTTCCCTATCTATAACCATTGTACGTTGATATGACAGATTTTGTAGAGAAGCATGTGCTTGCAGATGAACCAGAGACACTTGGAAATTAATCGAGGCTTGGCTTGAGGAGAATGCCCAGTTATTGGAAGTTGGCAAGCATGTAGTCAAAAGGACAAGTGGTCATGATGAGCTAATCAAATCAGTGTTCTTGAATGGGCAGCTTTACTGGTCATAGTTTAGCTACTCTATATAAGGGGAACATTGGCTCAAGGTAAGGTTTGTTTTGTAGGGAAGCTTGGGCTGGGAGACAAAAACAAACCATATCCAGTTATGAGTGTTGTCTGTAGAGTTTTCTCTCTAGAAAAGGGCTCTGAGAGGTGGTTTCTGGGTAATGATACTAACCTGCATTCCTCTCATATGGTGTGTTCCACTCCTCTTGTTCGTTGTGTGTTCTTTCTTTTAGTTGTGATTCGTTTTAGGACGGATAAGAGGTTCTTGAAGTATATTAGAACCGCCTACAGCATGAAGACATTTTTGAAATTTCAACAACATCATTATTTTATTCTCCAAATCTTGTAGCCTAGGATTTTGTTGTGAGAATTTTCTTTTTCATATCAAATTGTGAGGAAATAACAGAGAAAATCTAGCACAGTGAATATCCCTGCCGTGCACCAAGACTAAGCAAATAAAAGCATACCAAATACCTCTATGTGCACTGTTTCTGGCTGTTGATTCACATAGAATTTGTTGAGGACAGAGCTGGAGAAAAGCAGTGCAGAGAAAGACTTGAAATCGGCTAAGGGCAAGCAATGTGCTTGTAAAATGTATTATGTGACAGCTATCTAGCTTTCTGGGCTAGTTGAACACTGCTCAGGAAAACCTTAGTGATATGAGGGTTCTTTGGATTTGTTTGGTTTGGACATATTTGTTGTCAGGCCATGCAAAAGGCCATCTGGTAGAGGGCTTACTAAATATTATGGCATGTCCTTTGGCTCCTTACTTGAGTTGCCTTCGAAACAACATATTGATCTTTCTCGTCAGAAGGATATCTATAGAGATACTCCTAACTCTTCATCTTGTTCATAGGATCTGTATGGCCCCATAACACTTTGTTCATTGTCGATAATTTCTTCATGTGCACTTGGGCCTATTCCTTGCAGCCCAATGATGTGACTTTGAGACTCCTTAAGAGTGAATGACATTGGTGGAGAGATAGGCTATCCATTGTCTTTGGACAATGAGAGCTGATCTTGATGGTGAGTTGATTTCTTCTGTGTTTGATGATTTTTGTGCTTTCCATGGCATATAGAGGAAGTCAGCCCATAATTAGCATGCTGCAAAGAATGGTGTTTGTTATGCCCTTAGACATCTGGATGGGCACTAGTAGCATTGGCTGCAATGGTCATAAAGTGACCTAGTGTGAATGCACTAGGGACACTTTAGGCTTAGGATAGTGGAATCCTATTTATAGGACTCAAGGCCCATTGTGCATATCATTGTGTGATCACCACACTTGGACATCAGGCTTGTCGGCCAATGTGCCCTATAGTGGAACGGTATGGGCTGGTGATATGGGATGCCAACTCTTGGTACGTATTTGTAATGTGGTACACTGCAGCCCTAGGATTGTTGATGAGCCTATTTAGCTCTAGGGTTGGAAGGGGAGTCTAATGTGCATTTCCTTTATATTCTATGTCATGGATATGGCTTGTCTTACATTTCTTGTGTAAGTTGGATCCTAGGGTGATATTTCAGGTGTTGTCGAGTGATAGAACATTACCATTATGGGGATGGTTCAAACTGTACTGGAACAAGAGGATTTGTGCCACACTTTTTGGGTAGAGGTCATAGCTAGCGCGGGTCATTTTCCACTAACCATCTCCTAATGTGGTAGTTCATGTATAATTCCTTATGTGATTTGTTGCTGAGTACTCCTATTAGGTGCACATTTCAGAGCCTTGCTTAGAAGTCCAAACTTTTGGTTATTAGGTAACCAAGGATCACATGCTCTATGATTAGGTGAAATGTGAGATCATTGTCAATAGGGTGTATTTCCTAAGTGATGTCTCTTCTTCAGATGTGTCTTCTTCTAGTGCTACCTCATTGATTGGTGCTTTTGCAAAGCACCTTTTTCACTCTCAGAGGATTTAGAAGCAACTCGGGATATTATGCTGGTTGACTTATTGTGAACTATCGACTTATGAGCTGCAATATGGAGGATAGAGAGTCTAGTTCTATCCAAGAGAAACTTGCACATGATATTTAGAAGGTCCTATGTAGGAGAAGATTAATTTCATTAAGAGGAATCATGTCATGAGGAGATGTATTTTTGAAATCTCACTTAACATGTGAATTAAATTTTAATCACATGGTTAAGTAAATGTTGCGCATGTGAAGTGTAACTGGGATTAGAGTAAATTTGCGAGCTTGAAAACCACGGGATAGCAAAGGCAAAAGTTGCTATAAGTTATATTATATAGGTACTTGGTGGTATCTGGTGCTAGTTGTTGCTGACCTAGGTCATTCATTCGTTTGGCCATAAGTGTCACTTGGTGACACTAGAGAAGTGGCGTTTAATGTATCCTAACGCCAATTTGATGGTCAAAGATTACGCAAAGACACTTGAGAATGGAAGTTGCCTAGCCAATTTAATTATTGGCCAATCAAATTATTTTTAGGGCAGTGAAATAATTGTTAGATTAATTTTCAATATTTAAAGACCGAAAATTAATTTCTAATTATGGATAATGCTGGAAAACCCATTTCGAAAGGTTGCCACTTGTTAAAAATGCCCATGCAAGATTGAAAAACGTCATAGGGGTTGGAGAGAGGCATCTTAGTGTATTTAGCCTGCAAGAGAGAGGGAGAAGATGTTGCTGGTCTGATTTGCAGCCATTCGAGGACCTTTTGAGGCAAGTAGAGGCAGGAGAAGGTGATAGCATTTACAGGTTGTTGAGACAGGGCAACAACAGTAAATGATTAATTTTCTTCAATTCTTTACAAAGAAAGTGTGAAAATTTTCTCTCCTCAGCATTCTCTCTTATCTCCCAGCCTTTCTATAGCCTTGCTCCGAAGATTACAGCATCAAAATCACTAGAGACTAGAAATTTCAGATTTCTGTGTTGTAAACCCTAATCTGCAAAAATTACGGTTTAGCAGCAGCCTCAGGAAGCATGCCGGAAATTGGAAGCTCCAAGACTTGGATTCAACAGGGCTGAAGCTGTTTTTAGTCAAATTTAAGTGGAGGGAACAAAAATGAATGAATTTGGGGCATTTTTCATCTCCATCAAAGCGGGTGAAGGCCGATTGATTGCCCAAATGAATCAAGTGGCAAATCAGATTGAAGACTTGCTGGTCATTTTGGAGAGTAAGGGGAGAAAAACCGAAAAGGATTGGGAGAGTCCCATTGTACATCACCTTCTTTTTCAATTGAGTGAAATAAATAGCGAAAGGGGCACCAGTTTTGGGGCCAACAAGATGTCCATTATCCAAGACAGTAAGTTAATTTGTATTTCTCAGTTTTGTAATAAATGTTATTGTTGTAACTAAGTTGTAACTAGGGAATTACCACCCATCCACGGAAGGAAGGTTGGTTTCATGGTTCCATCGTTGGGATTACCACTCAATCCCTTGATTTGGTGGGCCCGAGGCACTTGATTGCAAGCCAAAGCTTTGTGCTAGTGTTGATTTTTACTCTTATCTAAGAAATGACAGCAATATGTCTTCATATAGTGAGATGGACTTGAGCAGTGATGATGCCTCTCAGTATGAACATTCACATGGGAATGAAGGAAATGCAATGCTTGACCTTGGACAAGGCTCAGACCATGGACAGCAAGCTGAAAATGTTGATGTTGGGCAAGATGCACAGCTCTTAGGGCATAAGGAGGCTAATGACCAACAAAGTGAACTTTGCTTATGTTTATGATCAGCTTTGCAATGGCTAAAGGCATGGATACTTTGTGCTAAGAGATGGATTTCTAATGATGCACAGACGACTATATGTTACAAAGCAATTAAGGCCTAGAGTTATCACTGAAAGTCATGCTGCTTCGTACTAGGACACAGAGGTATTGATGCCACGGTCAAGGCAGTGGAGCATTTTTTTTATTGGCTAACTTTGAGGCATGATGTAGAACATTTCGTTAAGACATGCATTGTATGCCGGAAGGTAAAGATGATAGGCAAAAGATGCCAGGTTTGTTGCAGCCCTTGCCTATTCCAGATAGGCCTTGGCAGAGCATTGCAATGGACTTTATTTTTGAGCTTTCTAAGATACCTACAAGGAATGATAGGATATGGACTATCATTTGTAAGTTTAGCAAACAAGCCCATTTTATTCCGATGAGGAAGAAAATAAAGGTTGATTATATGACATGATTGTTTTTGCAGCACATCTTTAAGTATCATGTTATGCCAGAGTCGATGATTAGTAATTGAGATCCCCAGATGACCATTTTATTTTGGAAGGGGTTGTTTGAGAATATGGATACCACGCTGAAATTCTCATCATCCTTCCATCCCCAGATAGATGGTCAGTTTGAGGAAGCAAATTTTAGAGTGTTAGATCTTTTGAGCTACTATGTTTCAGACCACAAGAGACAGTGAGAGTAGTATTTGCCCTTGTTGAGTTTGCTTTCAACAACACAATGTATAGTTCTACGGACAAAGCTCCATTTGAGGTGGTTGAGGGTGGCAAGAAGGTATCGCCTATTATGCAAACTAAGGATAAGATCTTTGAGGCTAATCGTTATGTGGAAAACTTGGATGTAGCCTATGGAAAGATAAAATATGTACTTCAGAGATCGCAGAAAAAGCAAAAGAGAGTAGTTGATCACCACAGACGTGCTTTGCAGTTTGTAGAGGGTGATTATGTATTGTTGTGTTTTGAAAAGGCAAGGCTGAAAAAGATGAAAGAAAGAGAAAGATTGTATCCGAAGTTGTGTATGAGATTATATGGGCCCTTACAAGTATGGGCAAAGATCATCGATGTGGCATATCAGCTGAAATTACCTCCGTATTGGCAGATATAGAATGCCTTTCATGCTAGTTTGTTGAGGTTGTTGGAAATAAAGGCTCATCGTGCCTTTTACGGTGCACTTTTGACCAAGAGAATTGGAGCTTTTCCCGGATTTGGGGACTTCAGCATAGGATGAGACAATCTGACTTAGAAATTACACATTTGGTGCACATTTGCTCGAGAAACTTTGGGGCTTTTCACATTTTAGTGGAATTTCTTCAATTTCACTAAAATTTGTGCACTCTGGACCCAAGAAAATTGGGGCTTTTGCAAAATCCCTTGAATTTCTACAACTGTTTGGCATATGCACTTGGGTACATGTATTGATGTAATCTAGATGGATTTCCTTCTGAAAGTTTGGGGCTTTTGATGAAAATTGTGAAATTTGTGCTTGGAATGCTTTTGGAGTAGAAATATGCACTTAACTTGAAAGTTAGGATACTTTAAGGACACCTTTGATTAACTTGAATGCTCAGCTGTTATATTCTGATGTGGAGAGTTCTTTGCTGATGGAAGAACTCAATAGGTAAAATAATTCAGCAAACAAGTCTTCTAATGCATTGCACACTAGAGGTAGATTTTAGCAAAAGAACAGCTTTGAAAATAGAGCATGTAGCAAGTCTCGTGGTAGAAATGTGGAGTGCCATCATTGTGGCAAAGAAGGGCACTACAAATGGGACTGTTTTCAATTGAAGAAAGAGAAAGGCAAAAATAAAAACACTGAAGACAACAAGGCTGAGAAAAAGGACAGCCAGTTTGCAAAGAAGAGCGGTGTGAAAATAGAAGAGGTCAATGTAGCCAATCATGAGAATGACGACGACAGTGATGTACTTCTTACTTCTTCTTTGAGTACACATGCATTGATTGCAGATTTTGAGGATGACATGCACACTTGGATACTTAATTCAGGTACATCCTTTCATGTCATACCATATCATGAGTCGTTTTTTGACTACAATGGTGGTGCACGTGGTGTTGTCCACTTGGGATAACTATGCATGTAAAATTGCAGTCATTGGTAGTGTGAAATTGGAATTTCAGCATGGCTTCATGTTTGTTTTGCATAATGTGAGACATGTACCTCAGCTCAAGAAGAGCTTAATAAGCATAGGGCAGCTAGATGATGAATGCTATCACACCACCTCTGGGGATAGCAAATGGAAAATTTGTAAGGGCTTTGGCATTGTTGCCAAGGGCTCCAAAAGGGATATTTTTTATCCTTTGCATATATCTAGTGTGCGTGATCATGTAGTTGCCATAATTGAGTAGACAAGTGTGATCATTGTATTTATGGTAAACATGCTCAAACATCACTTAAGACATCTCTTTCTCTAAAGTCTTCATCCTTAGAGTTGGTACATTCAGATGTATGTCAAATGCCAGGGTTATCTCTAGGGGGAAATAGTATTTCATTACCTTTGTTGATGATGCCACACGCAAAGTATGGGTTTATCCAATCCGTCACAAAGACGAGGCCTTGGATAAATTTACAAAATTCTAGGTACTTGCTGAAAATTAGACCAACAAGACATTAAAGTGTCTTTGCTCTGACAATGGTGGGGCGTATGTGTCCAAAGCCTTTTAGGACTTTTGTGATAGTAAAGGGATTAAAAGGAAACTCACCGCTCTTCATAATCCACCTCAAAATGGTATTGCAGAGCGTATGAACAGGACCATTTAAGACAAGGTTTGTATAATGTTGTCACATGTTGCTTTATATTATGGATTTTGGGAAGAGGCTGTTATGATAGCCGTACACTTGATTAATCGATCACCAAGCAGGTCTTTGGGGGGAGGGGGGAGTCCCTCAAGAAGCGTGGTCGGGCAAGCCACTTGTTTGGCTGCGAGGCATTTGTGCACAGTTGTAAGGAAGAACGTAGCAAACTTGAGCCAAAGTCCTGTAAATGCATTTTTCTAGGATATGGTGATGAAGGTGAGATGGGGTACGATTATGGGATCCTGAGAAAAGAAAAGTAGTACGCAGCAATGATGTTATCTTCCAAGAAGATCTCATGCACAAACAACCCAAAAAGACAGAGGAGGTCAGAAGGGTTGTATTCCGAGAATCTGTATTGAGGACAGCAAAGAATGCCCGTTAGATAGCAGCAAATACCTGCTGTAAATGTCCTTGAAAATGTAGGGAATGATGCTGAAAATGATCAGCAAGATCTTGCCCATGATATACCACAAATTCAGCAAGATTAGATGCCTTTGGAACAACCAGAACTAGCTGTACAACATGCTGACCCTGCAGAACAAAGCTGAATAGTTATCAAATCTTGACCATTGGGTCCGTAGGTCGACCATAGTGTAAAGACAGCCAAATATGTTCATTTTTGGTATTAACTATGTGGCTGATTATGTCATGTTGATAGGTTGTGGTGAGCCATCATGCTTTTAGGAAGCAATGGACACAAAAGATAGCAAGAAATGGCATAAGACAATTTTGTCAGAGATGAAATCTCTCATGAAAAATGGCACTTGGGATTTGGTGCATTTGCCTAAAGGGTAGAAAGTGCTACCATGCAAATGGGTTTACAAAATGAAAGTCACTTCTGGTTCTCTACCAAAGTACAAGGTACACCTGGTTGCAAAAGGGTACAAGCAAGAACATGGAATTGATTTTGATGAAATATTTTCTCCTGCAGTCAAAATGACTTTTTGCGAACCATCTTGGGCTTGGTTGCATCTGAAGATATAGAGTTCATACAGATGGATGTAAAAAACTGTTTTTTTACATGGTGATCTGCATGAGGAGATCTATATGTAGCAGCCTGAGGGTTTTGCTGCAGAGGGGAAAGAGCACATGGTATGTAAACTCAACAAGAGTTTGTATGGGTTGAAGTAGGCACCACGAGAATGGTATCATAAATTTGATATATTTATGCAATCTCAGGGATTTCATCGCTCTGAAGTTAATCACTGCTTATACACCAATAAGGTAGCAGATAGCAGCCTTATTCTCTTGGTTTTGTATGTGGATAAGATACTGATTGTAGGCCGGGATGTTCATGCTATGGACTCCTTGAAGCAAAGTTCACACAATAGCTTTGATATGAAGGATCTTGGTGAGACCGATCACATTCTTGGCCTGCGTATACTCAGAGAGATTGAAGGGTCTTCTTTATCTATCGCAACAAGGGTCTTCTTTATCTATCACAACATGAGTACGTCACTAAGGTTTTGTAGCGTTTCAATATGGAGGGGGGGAAAGCCAATGGTGTACCATTGGTTCCATATGTGAAACTTAGTGTAGATGATAGCCCTACATTTGATGATGGAAAGGCTAAAATGACCAAGATACCTTATGCTTTAGTTATTGGTAGCTTAATGTATACTATGGTTGCTACACATCCTGACATTGCATTGGCAGCGGGAGTGGTTAGCAAATACATGGTATATCTTGGCAAAAAGCATTGGGAAGTAGTGAAGGGTACCATGAGATATCTTAAGGGCATAAAGGATTTGTGTATTTGCTTTGGTAAGCAGAAATCATCTGTTGTTGGCTTCACAGATATAGACTATGCTGGTCATCTCGACTGTTGGAAGTCTACTTTAGGATATATGTCCACGTTCACACATGGAGCAGTCTCTTGGATATCCAGGCTACAAAAGTGTGTTGCATTGTCTACTACGGAGGCAAAATATGTGGCCTCCATTGAGGCATGCAAAGAGGCTTTATGGCTTTAATGTTTGGTAAGAGAGCTTGGTATTATAGAGGTTTCTATTCTCCATTGTGACAGTTAGAGTGCTATCATGCGAGCATGGAATCCTGTCTTTCGAGCAAAGACAAAGTAGATACATGTGAAATATCATTTTATCAGGTATGTACTTGACAATAAGAGCATTGAGCTTGTCAAGGTACATACAGATGATAATCTTACAGATCTTCACATGAAGGGTCTTCCAGCAAAGCGGTTTGCTCATTGGCGCCAAATGATGGGGATTGGATAGTGTATGTGTGTTTTAGCTTTGTACATACATAGACTTAGTTGATTCTTTTCTCTACCTTCAGGCATGTTGCCTTTAGGTGGGAAGATTGTTGGGAATAAAGGCTCATCATGCCTTTTACGGTGTTCGGATGTGAACGCACCCTTACACTAGTGTACTTTATATATTATCTAAACCTAAAGTGGTACAACTTGTCATTGTACCAAATACTGATTGTGTCATGCACTCACTCCTTCAACTCACTCTTATTTCTGCACTCAGTTTGCATAGTACTCTGTCTCGAACGTAGCTAGGCTAATAGAAGCCTTTTCATGGTGATGTGCTAGAGGATACGTTTGCTGAAATTCAGCCTGAGGTTGAGGAGCTAGATGAGTTATTGGTACCCGAGCAGATTTTGGCACACAAGGAGAGAAAGGTCAAAAGTAAAGTTTCTAGGAGATACTTGGTGAAATTTCAAAATTATTCCCCAATCGATACCAAATGGATGGAAGAGAATGACTTTGTAGACCATCCTTAGTTGTTGCAGCTTTACCTAGATGCCTTTTAGTTGGAGCCGACTTTAGTTCGGGCTCCGTTAGGTTCCGTAGAGCAAGGGTCCAGAGTATTGCCTGATGCTCAAGGGGGAGGTAGCACTTCCACTCCTCCAATTATGGACAACTGTTGGATATATTCAGCATGCATCCAAAAAGTGTTAGACACTAGGTCTCTAGGGCATCCCTAGAAAGAGGATGAGGTAGAACTGTTCATACATCAGTGTGTCGTAAACTTTGTTGGGGATAATGGCTTATTTAAAAAGCTCTTTGTATATGAACCCTTGCTAGCATCTTATACTTTTGAGTTTTCTCAGGCTTGGTCAATGACAAGGCTGCCTGTATGTAGGTAGCCCCTTGTACCCTCTTCTGATTAGCAAATGCTTTACCTGTTCATGTGTTAAAACTTTGTTGAGGATAATGACTTATTTCAAGAGCCCTTAGTATATGAACCCTCGCTAGCATCTTATACTTTTTTTCTCAGGTTCAGTCAATGACATATGATGCTGCCTATATGTAGGTAGCCTCTTGTACCCTATTTTGACTTTAGTCAATGTATGTACCTCTTTTGGTTATTTTGTGCTCTTCTGCATGATTCTGTGAGTACGCCTCTCATTTTTCTTATGATATAATGGTTCAGTTCTACTAAGTGTCCTTCATGACTGAGAGGCTGATGCATGAACTCAAGGCCGTTGTGCATGTGGTGGCTGCTCTTTTTCGTGGCAAGGTCATCTGTTGGTGAGTTGCTGCTGAGTTTTTCTCTGGCAGGTTAGGTGAGCTGTATGGTGACTTGGATGAGCTAAATCTTGCTGTGTTATGACATGGAGACTTGCTTCTGTCTATTGTCGACCAACAGGCATTTTGGAGCTGTTGATGGCTGCTGGTGCCTGCCATTTTCATCCATGTACATGGCTGTCTGCTGCTTCAAATATCGGAGACCTGCTGCACTGGGGAGTTCCGTAGTTTGTTTATACACCTGGGCCATAGAGGACCTGGAGGCTGCCGGCATCATTTTTTGAGTTTCTGATGTATTGTAGAGCTCAGGTGTTGTTCTTGCTTTTACTTGCTGTTGGCTCACTTAAGAAGCCATTGTGTTCTGGCAAGGTCCTTTGCGCTTTAGGAAAAGTAGCTTAAGAAGCCATTGTGTTCTGGCAAGATCCTTTGGGCTTTATAAAAAGTAGCTGAGGAACCTTGAGGGAACTGTTTTATGCATTTCCTTAGTCTACTGGTCATGAATTTCCCATTCCCCTTCTCTGCAGAAATAATCTGAAGAGTTGAGGACAAGGTGGAAGAACTAGGAGGAAATAATTAATTTGCTATTTGGATTAAACTAACATGTCTTTGTCAAGTCCGTGTGTTGTTTTATTACAAGTTTGGATAATAGTTCAAACATGTATTTGGATTTCTCTCTTCTTGATTCATTTGAGTTGTTATCCCTTGCCCTTTCTGTCTCCTTTTGCTTGTTTTTGTACTGGAGCACATGTTTCATCTCCCGTCCTTGTTCCCAAGGCTTCTATGGCTTTGGTAGTGGTTCATAGTTCAATTGCATTGGATGTTGAGGCCATAGTATTGGAAGTGTCATGGGTTCAAGGCATTCTTTTTTTTTTTGGGGGGGGTGTATGTGTGCGCTTACATCATCACAAGACCATGCGCTTAGTAGCCAAGTCAATGTAAAGCATAAACAAGAGCAATGAGGACAATGTAAAGCAATTCAATAGTGATAATGACTGCACAAGAGTTAAAAGCAAAGCACAATGCCAAGTGGGGTGCCTTTATATAGGCTACAAATGTATGGGACTTGAGAGAGTCGGCACGTACAAGAACTAAGACAATTCACTATGGCCTCCCTAGCAGTGTTAGGATTTGGCATGTACTTAAGATTTTCATTGATATTCTTCATCTCTCAAGCTTGCTCATTCTATAAGCATGGCAAAACTTTATATGTCCATTGACATTTCATTTTTACTAGTCTTTAAATATTTTTATATTGTAATATATGCTAGCAAGCAAGGTGCTCTTTACAGGATCTTCTTCGCACTATATTTAACTCAGGGGAGGTGTCATTAAGGGAGTTTTCTTTTCTCTGGAAAAGACGAGGGAGTGACTTGCTGCAACATACCTTTGACCTATATCCTCAATCGGTGGATCCAGTTGGTACACAGCTTGGATTTGGACCTCAATCAACTTGAGGTACAACCACCTAAACATCCAACACCAACAAAGACTCACAAGCTATGTGTTGCATAGAGCTTCTTGATCTTTACTTTTCTCCAACTATGTTGCATCTAACAGTTGATATATTGAATCGAGGTTCAAGCTGCACAAGTTTACTAGTTTGAATAATCATCACCACAATTGATGAATGAACTTTTATAACACGAGGGTAACATATCATACCACATTACTAAGGGTTTTATGAACTTAGATTTCATTGTTGTTTATTGGTTCAATGCATGGCTTCCTTAGTTTTCATTGACAATATAAATATATTTGTCATTTCAGGTGCTTCCTTGGGGCCAAAAGCTGACCACAGAATCCCTTCAGTTTTTTTCTCCAATTGTCATTTGGACAAAACTTGAATCCAGGCTGGAGGTACAAGAAAATGTTTTTTCTGCATTCAAGGAGTACTTGCAGGTGACCAATGATTCAATTAGGACAGTTTTTTGAATGGTAGTACATTTCGAGCTCTTTGCGTCTACAAATTGTTCCAGACCTCTGTGGTTCAAGTATGTTTTTGTTTTTGTTTTGTTTGAAGGTATGGTTGAATCTACATGATTTGGAAGCACCAACAGCATATCCTACACAAGTTTTAGACAACCAATGGGCCCAACACCGTTATCTATCATGGCGTGCAACAAAGGTGAGTGTGTAGGTGCAGTCCAAATGTTCTTTTCATGTTCTCTCAATCTATTAAGCCCTTTTCTTTAAAAAAAACCAATGAATAATTTATACAACCATCTTAACATCTTCCAGTCAAGTATTACTGAATCCCTCCAAAAATTAACTGCAGGATCCTGGTCGTCCGCTTATGCACCGACTATTTGGAAGAGAGTTGTCTGAGGTAAGAGAGCCACTGTCAATATCCAAGTATATGTAAAAAATTAAGGGTTACTGAGAGATGCTGGATGAAATGATCTCACTGAAGTGCTATTGTCTCTAAGTGTGAAATAAGTTGAAGAATCCTTTCGCTCGACTCGGAGGCCCTCGTGACGTTGGAATCACTATGCTGTCGGGATTCCACTTTAGCCATTTGCCAGCACCTCATCAGGGCTCTTAGAGTGCTTGTTGTATTGCAAAGGTTTATTCATGGTGATGAGAGAGAGCCTTAATCCATTCTGACTTCTCTATCTTTACCATAGAGTGTTTGTTCAGTTTGGAACCTGTTCACATGCTCCAACTGCTCCTTGTTTCATCTTGCCTTTCTTGTTGTTGTTATGACTATGCTTCCACAAGCGACATGCGGGCACCCTTTCTTCTTGCTTTCGTGATTGAATTCTTCAAGTTTCAAAATACTAGATCATAAACGGTCAAGGGTTGACTCTAAACAGGGCCCAAGGACTTGAGGTATTTGGGAATCATGACTGAGACACTAATTTAGATCCATGCCATACTACTAGCCATTGGATGCAGACTGTGCGTGACAGACCTGGACACCTTGCTTTTTGTGATATAATGCTTGATGAGGGACACCGTGATGATGCCCATCTTATATAATAAAGTAGCATTCACCTCTTTTGGATGTACCACTGGATTGTCATGGGTACTATTCCATCACTTATATGCATTTGGCCTTGTGGAGGTACCATGCCACTATGGTATTAGTGAGCTTCCATCTCGAGCTCATTTGCCACGATTTGAAGATCCAGTGTCTATATTAGGGTGATAGGGCCGTGAGAAAGTTTCCTGGATGATTGTTATATCACAAGTTTACCTTTGAGTCGTTGAAATGGCATCCTTAGGGCTCCATATGTCCTTTGCTCGAGGGTTCTTACCCTTGGTTCCTTGAATGGCATCTATATCTAGAGTAGGTCAGAAGGAAGCCCCTTGTGAGCCGACTATGAATGGTTCCTTGTGTGGTCATCAAACACTTCATGCTAGGGTCGACTATAAATGGTTCCTTGTGTGGGTCATCAAACACTTCGTGCTTAGGTCCCTGACGATTATCATGGCATTTCCCCCTGTTCTCCTTTTTGTTATCAGTGTTATCTATATACACATCCTCACATTGTACCATCAGCTCAGCGTGCAAGCATTTCCTTGCCATTTAGGTTCCAATTAGAGAGAGATCTAGTTCTATTTTGAGCATGGTTTCTGACTTTGTAGATCCTTAAAGTCTAGTTTATTAGAGTAATGGATTATAATTAAGTATGCAAACAGAATAACAAAGTCGGTGTATACGGGACACCATTCAGGTCCCTTGAAGAGTGTGCATTCAAAGTGTTCCGTTTAGATGCAAAATTTGAAGCCCTTTTAAAAGGCATCTCAAAGAAATGTAAGAGGTAGATTTACTACAGCATTATCATTGAAGTGATGTTTTCAACTGTAATAGTTCTGATGCGAATGCTTACCCATTTTTATCACTTTGTGATATCAGAGATATATAGATGAATTTTTATTCAATGGTGTTAAAAGCTTGGGTACAGAAGGCTTCTTGGACTACTTTCCAGAGTATAGATGTGCAGACGGGAGTATTAGGAAAGAGCGGAGTATAGTTGGAAAATCCTGCGATCAACGCCCATGGGACACACAAGGCAATTTTCTTAAGGACATTGGAAAAAACTAAGTTTGTTTGATTGATCAAAGTAGTTTTGTTATGTTGTGGTAGTCAAAACACACAAGTAGTTGGCCTAATCACACCACATATGTCAATATGATTGTTTGTATTGAAGATCTTACAATCTATTAGTTATTTGCGCTCTCTCTCTCTCTCTCTCTCTCACCCTAATAGGTAATGTATTAATCATGAAAAAAATACAGGATAGTTATGTGCTCTTTTTTTTTTTTTCGTGAAAATTGAATTAAGTAGTAAATATTTACATCAGACCATCAGGTCAGCAATCTCTTTGTATCTCTTATTTTTGGTTACATTAGACCATCAGGTCATCCAAGAAACTCTCTCTCTCTCTCTCTCTCTCTCTCTCTCTGGGAGGATATCGTGGAATGATTGGGCCCTTGCTACTTGGAAAGCTTAGCTATGGTACTTGCAGTTTGCTACATTCTCAATTTCAAACCCATGACATATTTTCCACCACATATACATTTCATACTTCATAGGTCATTTTAGCACCTTGTGGATGCTAAGCACTCCTACGAATGCACGTGTACAACATACATGTCTTATTGATCACAACAAATTTTCAATCTGTTCAACAAGAAAAAGTGAATGACAGTCGAAAGCATAAACATGTCACTTGTGAAGGATTTTATTGTAGCCCAAAATTGTTTGGCTCTTTAAAAGCAAAACAAGCTAACTCAATAATTTCTCTACTTGGGAAAGGTGGATAGCAAGATGTCATGTTGGTTTTTGGAGGTATGTGTCATGCCATTGTATCATGTGTAAAATAGTGGTGCATTCTTGGATTAATATCATTCCAATGAGTTAACAATTATTGACTATTGTAGCTCTCAAAATGATCTCAACTTAGCAATTTCAAAGGACATTTAAGTGGCTTTATATATCATAATATGACCAATGCTATTTAGTTGCCAAAAATGCCAAAACAACTTCGTAGTACATAACCTGTTAATGTCACGTGCGAGGTTGACGCATAACACTCAACAAAACATGGTGTCACACGACATTTAACCTCAATAATGTATGATTGTGAATGTGAACTTGTTGAACCTTAACAAGTACAATATCATGAGTTCCCTTAAATTTGTATCTTATAATGCCATGAAGAATAGAAGTAAGAACTAGTAAAGCTTTTAATGGCATGATTGGCTTTGAGCTTCATTTAATTCCTTGCTTCATCACCACAAAGGTAGACCTCAATGTTCATATTCATATGCATGCAGAACACTCCCTCCAATAAAAGAGATTTACCTCGTGTTAATGTTGTAAGATAGGTGTGCTTTTGAATTTTCATCTTCATAGGTGCAAGGAATATTCCCTCCAAGAAGAGAGATCTTTACTTCAAATGCTTATGTGGTATAATAGGCGTGCTTTTGAATTTGCCTTGTGCTATAGGACAAATGCCAATTGTTGCTAGTTAGAAGAATGAGTATCAAGGAATGGATAGTAGTACTATGATAACATGAGTTTGTGTTGAGCATTGGCTTGATTGGGTATTGTTGAATTTGTGTGATACCTTGAGGAGGGTTCTTATTGTGTATGTACCATTATATCATGTTATGCCATGATGTGGTAGTTTTGGTTCTATTCACAAAGGTAATGTCCATGTGGCTCAAATAGTTCAACCATTAAGTCTATTGACTCCTTAAATTCATGTGGATCAAGAGATGTATGGCTTAGAGCTATGGGTAACTTGTGCAATTGTATTTTGAGAATAGTCTTGGTAACTTTTGACCTCGATAAATTAATCCTTGCAAATGCATTCTTCAATTGGTATGGTGGCCAATGGGATTCGACTTGTCTTCTTGCTCGCTTTTTGTGAGGGTGAAGCTTAAATGTTAAGGGATTATATTGATTATTTCACACAATTGCAATGTATCCCTTGTTTGCATTGGGTGCCACTTGGAGCTATTAGTGTGTTTTCCAAGTGTCTTAATGCTTCTCATATGAGAATACCATGGTGGGTAATGGACATTAGTAAGGTTTCTAGCTTAGACATTGAAAGAGTTTTAGCCCTTTGGATGAGATGGTTATGCTATAGATTGTGTGGACTCTAGTTGGGTCATGCAAGAAAGCATTGAAGGTAGTGGAGTATACACTTGAGGCATCTTGCATTAGGTGGTTAGTTATTAGGGGCCCACCATGGGGTTTGGGATGTTAGCCATGGCTAATGAGGGGTTAATCATAATATTATGTAAAGTTATTTGTAGATTAGCACAAGTCAATATAGATAGTTGTTAGTTTGGTGGAGCTATTAAACATGGATAGGAAGTAAGCTCCACGTGACCAATTGATATGTAACACTATATACATGCATTTAATGTGCCACCTTTTTATGGATCATGACTATTGAGCACTCAGCTTTTCCAATTCTTTCATGTAGCATTTGTCCAAATCACCACATCAAAGCTTGCAAAGGTATGAGCAATTTGTGGAAGGCTAAGCCTTTGTGATGTGTGTTGAGGGACACACAACAAATAAAGGATAAATACTCTTGTAGAGTTGGTTAACGTTGATCTCTATGGTCAGATGACTAGTCAAGGTTTAGAAAGCACCAACAAGGTTAAGGCCATAGAGGAAAATTTACTTGCAATCAAGGTCCTATATAAACCTTAGTAAAATAACAGCATGAGTATACACATCATGAGCACGCCAACCCACTCAAGGAGATGATGTAAAGTATAATGAATGAAAAATGATTAGCAAATTTCTTTTAGGTTGAACATTCTACATGATCATGTGTGTCATCAATTGTAGTTGTACATTAAGGTGCTCAAAGGCAAATACCTCAAGGCACCTTCTTTGTTGAGAAGACCAGAATTACATGTTTCATGAAATTTGGATGTGAGTGTTGTATTCATGTTCCATAAACGACACAAGAAGCCAAGATCAAGATGTGTATCTTTCTTTGGTATAGCTAGGAATGTAAAACTTTAGTACCTACATGATTGTGTATCTAACAAGATTATTGCTAGCTCGAATGTTGAAAGAGATTGGAGTGTTGGTGTAAAAGGTGCTATTGTTGAAGTGTAATACTCAAATTCAAGGGGATTGTAAATAACTTTATATTTCATGCATGCACAAAGCATGTGGAGTATTAGTATGAGGATGGGAGTTGGAGGGAAAATCTCCATACTGGCATCTTTGCTAAAGCTCTTGAAAGTGACCAATTGATTGATAATATTCATTAACTTGGCTTTGGGCTGAAGAGTAAGTTTAGTGGACATTGACATTGGGTATTGGACGTTAGTAAGGTGCCCACCTTTGAATGGGCATGATGGGGTATTGGGGGTCACACGAATGCCCATCTCTTAATGATTTACGAAATGACACAAGGGGACTTGATTGTTGGGTTAAGTAAAAAGGGGCAATTAAGGAAATGGAGTATAAATCCAAGAACTTACACTACGTGGTTAGTCATTGAGTATCCCTATTGTGAAAATGTGATGGAATATTTCCCTAGCCTATAGTTATATGGAAAAAAATGGGTGTATTGAGACAACTGACAAATATTAATTCATAATTTAATCAATACAATGAAAATAATTGGACCGAAATCGAGGAAAAAACACAAGATTGATTGAATATAATGAGTGGCCATGCATAATGCAAGCTTTAATAGTAATTCCAATCAACTAGTAATCGTGTTGACAAATAATGAGTGGATCCACTTGCAAAAAGCTTAACTTGAAGCCAAACATTAAGTTATACTATATCATGGATTTACTTACTACAATTTGCTATTGGTTCTCAATTCTTATTCTTCTCTAGTTGCTTGCGCATGATATCCTACGTATATGATTACAAATCCTCAGCCATGTGGGCATGTGTATATATAAAGAATTGGTTTATATGTTTATCAATATCATGTCAACTCGAAAAAGTGTTTCGTAATTATATGAAATTTATAACATAAGAAATATGAAGAGTTAGTGTTCCCTAACTCGTTGTCTAAAGAAGGTGTTGTATTCTATATTACTTTGTTTAGAAGAGATGACAATATATGAAAAATGGGTATTTGTGGTTTTGCATGGCATGTTGTATTTGATTTAGTCTAAAGATGGGTGTTGTATTTGTATGTTGCTACGGGCCTCTTCAAACTATCTTAAGCCCAACAATTGCATATGCGAAATGGGTATCTACATACTCACATGCTATGTTGTGTAATTGATTTAGTCTAAAGATGGGTGTTGGATTGCGTAGTACTTTGTTTAGAACAGTATGGTGGCATGTGCATGATGGGTATTTTCATTTTTGCATGTTATTTTGTCTTTGATTTAGTCTAAAGATGGGTGTTGTATGTATGGTGCTACATGCCTCTTTAAACAACTATATCTCTATTTGAGCTTGTTCACTACTTCCTTGCATGAGTAGATTACATACGTTGCTATTCAAGCTAATTTGTCAATATATCCATATTACACTAGTTTCCAATGAAGAGAGGAATTTGTTATAGTGTTGCATTTTGATTCATAAGTCTCGCATTAAATAAAGATATGTATGCACACAATTACACATGTATGTGGTATAGATATGTTACTTTGAAAATGTAATGACATGGTTGGTGTCATCTTGGGTGCTATGTGTGTACCAATTGGAGCAACAACATATGTGCATGTGAGTTGAAGCCTAAAATGAGGTATTTGATGCCTAAATGTGATGCGCATGCATGCATGCATATGGGCATGCGTGCACATGCACCTACAACTTACTCTCTCTAAAAAGTTATCATGTATAGCATTTAACATGTCCCACACACAAGCCTTTCCACAAAGTAAGCACACATACAAACTTGTGTGTGCACAACCCTTTCCACACAAAGTAAGCACACATACAAACTATTTCTCTCTACAAAGTAATTACCACATACAATTATCTCCACAAGGTAAGTGCACAGACAACCCATTTCTCTACTAGATAGGGCAAATTTTTAGCTAAGATGAGGGAGAAGCTTTCATTCGAACAAACTCTTATTAGCACTCCTTCACACAATGCACATAGAGAATGCAATAATTGTCAACTATGGAATTAGTACCTATAATATTATTTTTTAAACCCTTGCTTAACTTAATATTACAAAGGTTTAGAGTTGTGATTTGTAGATCCTAAGTCTTTTGGTCCATGGTCTTAATCTTCAATTGATGTAGAGTATTTTTTTGGGATCTTATAGATTAATCGAGTTGCCTCATACATAAGATTCACACACACACACACACACACACACACACACACACACACTCTCTCTCTCTCTCTCTCTCTCTCTCTCTCGTCCTTTCTTTGAGTCTATTGACTTAGATGTCTTCACAAACATGCATGTCTCCTGATCCTATCTGATAGCCTCATTGTATTGTTGCGCCTATAGATGTGGAAAATTCAAGCTTAGAATAACTAAGAACTTTCAATGCATTTTACAAAAGAAATGACTTGACAAATTCTTTGTAGCATGATTTCACGCTACTACTACTCTGTGTGATGACACCCTATTGGCATAAGTGCATCCATGTATTGAGCCTATTATGAAGATGCTTATAAGTCGTCTATGTAGTAGGTAGTTAGCCATAATACTCAAATGGAAAATGAAAACATCATGAGTATTAGATACAATCAATGCCAAATAGTCACACATGAAAACTTTTTTTAAAAATTACATACTTACAAAATCTACCTCAATGTATTGACGCCAAAGACCCCATACTCTACTGTGCTTTGAGCTTTTATCCACTCTTGACCATGGGTAGTAAAATCAACATTGGCTTAGGATTTAAGCCTTGCTCTAACCTCCTCTTACTTTCCACTATTGTTTATTTGACCATCACTCTCGTTAGAAATTTGATGTGTGATCCTTTCTCGAGCACAAGGGTCTATGAACCTTAAATGCAGGAGATTAGGGAATTTCTCATGCATTGTAGTAATGATTTCTTGGAGTGCATTTGGCTAACAACCTTCTTTCCATAGTATTTTGGAGGACCCCATGCTTAGGATTTAGTTAATAGCACACATTCGTTTAGGATTTTGCTTTCGAGTCTTCATGCTGCTAGGGTTCTATCCACCTCTCTCTATACAACTATGGAGAGGGGCTCTAATCACTACCAAAACATGTAGTAAAACAATCTATACCTCATTGGTTGTGCCCATGGTTGTTGCTACTACCATTCATGCATAATGGCTCATGCGATGAAGATTGTGGAGTGTTTGCACCTTTAAAGGTAGAGCTAGTACTACTAGAGTTAGTGGTTTGGGGAACGTGCGGTTGTTTGCGATTAAGAAGGATGAGAGATGGTCATATACTCATACAATTGAGCTGAGATAAGGGGGATGCCCAAAGAAGGCATGTACCTCAAACATCATTCTCTCTCTCTCTCTCTCTCTCTCTCTCTCTCTCTCTCTCTCTCTCTCTCTCTCATCCTCAAGGTTGACATCTTGAGATGGTGACCCCCACCATATCAAAATTTCAAACAATTAGAAACATTCATAAAAACATAGTATAGTAGGATTAGTGGTATGAAAACATGAGTTACTGGTACACATAGGCTTATGCATATGCATGCATATACCCATAGATACATGTATACGCATAGACATATGAACATGTATACATATAAGCACATGGATTGCCTAAGTGTATGTGTGTGCCTATATGTACACATAGCATCACAAAATAGGCATATGTATTTGTATACCCATAGGTACATGTAACAACAAAATAGAATGTATGCATATGCATATGTATATACATAGCTATAGGTATATCCATACGTACACATAGACTTTTGCATATGCATAGGTATACATATACAAATAGATATATGAATACTATACGTATAGACACATGAATACATATAGGTGCATGCATAGCCAATGTGTATGCATGCGTCTATATGTATACATATATGTAGCTTAGCACAATATATGTATATATTACATATACGCATAGGTATGCACAAACACATAGATATATAGAGATGTATACATGTAGGCACATGTATATGTATAGGCATATGTGTGGCCAATGCATGTACATGTGCCTACATGTATATGTAGCTTAACACAATATATGCATGTGCATACATATACATATGCATACTTATACCCCCTAGTTATATGTAGCATAACATAGTATATGAATATCCATATGCATGTCCATAAATATACATATACCCTACATGTACACATAGGCTAATGCATATGGATATGTATACCCATAGGTGTACATATATACATGTATGCATATTTATACATATAGGCACATGCATAGCCTATATACGTATCCCGACATTATTTACATAGGCTTATTGATATGCATACATATATCCATACATATGCATATACACATAGATATAGGTATATGTATATGTATATCTATGTGTATACATATATATATACATGCATACCCTATGTGTCTACATATGCCTATATGTATAAGACAAATTGTGTACTCTAAATACATAAGAAATCAACGCCTAGAAAAGTAAAAAATCCAATAATCCTAGTAAAGCACACATTTAAAATCATGTTAAAAAACCAGAAATACCTTGAATAAAAGCCATGTTTATCAAAAGTCCCATTCACCAAGTCCAAAGGATGTTTATCCAAATAGTAAAAACCACATTTTTTCAAGAAAAACAACTTGATTGCATCAAAAGTTGTAAATCATGTTAAGAAAAAGGGGAATAATTGCAACTCCAATTGCATTTACTAGCCTGCCAATAGTCATGTTTAGTAGACTGCAAAGGGCGTTTATAGCAATGACAGAGATCACGTTTATTCTATAGAAAAATAGCACAAACCTTCATGGTCACAAAGTCATTTCCATGCATACACACAATAAGGGATAGAAATTTTTCATAACAAAAACAAGAAACTCAAACTTACTTATAGCTTCAAGCGAGTCCTTCCCTTCAAGGGCTCACAAATCTCTCTCTCTCTCTCTCTCTCTCTCTCTCTCTCTCTCTCTCTCTCTCTCTCTCTCTCTCTCTCTCTCTCTCTCTCTCTCTCTCTCTCTCTCTCTCTCTCTCTCTATGCACGTGTTTATGTGATTGTTTTTGTTTATGGTCTATATTTTCGTTCAATAAGGGTAAATATGAAAATAGCGTGACTAATGTCCAAAAACACTAGTGCCTGTAACTTAGAATTTATTTTTGATGACTGTTTAAAGCTTTTTTCACATTTACAAAAGCATTTAAATTAAAGTGTATTGAATGAAACATTCCATATGTTTACATGTCAATGTACATGGTAAAATAAACATGCTCACTTTGCCACATCTGGCTTCCACATCTCTGCTTTGATTCTACTACAGTGACTCAAGTCATTCATTCAACATGTTCACTCAATCACACTGTGACATACCTATGCGCACTCCTAATCTCTAGTTCACCTTCCATTATGGGGTCTTTATTTTCTTCTACTTCTATCTTGTAGGTAGTTCCAGCAATCTTTTCCTTCACTTTTGTTGTTGTTCCTCTATTTTTTCCATGGAACTGCCCTTAACACAAAGACATTGGTTCGGATTTGGGTATTATCTTTTGAAGTACTTTGGTTTGTAGCATCTTTGGGTGTCATTGCTTTAGTTTGTTGGGATAAAATTTCCTATTGCATTAACCTTGGCCTTCTTTTGTGCACCATCATACTATTGGAATTGGGTTCTTTTGATGAAAGCACATGGCCCTTTGTTTGCAGAACCTTGCTCCCAATATCTTCCGCTTTTGCACTTATATCAGATACCTTAGTAAAGGGATTTTGCTCATATTAAGACATCCTAAAGATCCAAAGGTGTCATTGCCCTATCCAATGGGAGATTCAACCCTTGGCAAAACTTGGCTAGCTATTGGGTGGTATCCATGGATGGTGGGCCGTACCTTTGGAGTGTAATAAAAGTTCTAATCTTCCAAACTCATTCCCATCTAGCGTAGGGTGAAGAACTCATTCATCTTTATGCTATGGTAAGACAATTAGAGATACCTTTCATGCACAACTTCCTTTAGTTGTTCCCAAGTGGCAGTTGATTTTACAATAATTATGGTAGCGAGAGCGGTCTAAAATAGAAACTCTCTCAGGTGGAATCACTTTAATCATATTTTCATAAATATGGTGCTTTTGACAAATTGGTCGTCCTTCTATGTGGAGAGTAAGATTTAATGTAGATTCTTCAAAAAAAAAAAACCACTTTAGGATTTTCCATCCACTGGATCCACTTAAGGTTGGTCCAAATATAACCAAGACAATTAGCATTGATGAAGTAATACAAGTCATCCACATCCAATGCATTTTAAGATACAATAAAGAAGGATCATAAAGTTGAACTAAGATGGAGATAAGTTGATCCCTCCATCCAAAGTCTCGGGAGTGCACAACTAAGGTAAACATTGCCTAAAATACTAGAGAGTGATGTCAAGCTTCATTATTCTAGAAAAAGACATCATTAATTAGTGGTAAAAACACTTTACAAGGAAAATTTCAACTTAACCACAACCTTCTACAAGCTTTCCAAACATGTGTGAAATGCCTATCTAGTGAACCTTGAATAGCACGATTTTAATAGCTCATCAAGGGATGTGACTAGGTGACTTTATTCGAAACTCCCATGTAATATCTACATTTTATGGCCTAGGATCATTTGAGTTTATCCTTGTAGAGTAAGCTCCGCCTTCTTTCCCTAAGGATTGACCTATAAAAAGGGTCCTAGTTTATTCTAAGGTCTCCTAACAAAAATCTCTAGCATTAGCTGTAGGTAGTTGCTTATGCAAGTTGACATGAACCAAAGCATACCCATGTTGCACTCTCTAAGGAGAAGGAGAAATGAGGGGGATCTAAAATCATCAACCCCTCTACCTATAGGGTAAAGGCTCACTCTGGTCCCCTAAAATAATACTCAGTTGGGATCTAGAATAATGCTCTAAGATAGTCAATAGTCAACGCTTCTTAGAATTTCCTAGTCTAATGCTATTGTGGGAAACCTCTTAGCTAACTAAGACTTCCCTACCATAGGGTGAATCCATTGAAGGTTTGCCCTCCTGTTTTCCATTGAGACAAGGTTTACCTACTTTTCTAATTACTCATAATATTAGGTTGACATTTGCAAAGAGCTCCTTAATTAGATCCATTATAGCACATTCATTCATGCATATTTAGTATAAGCACAAACACAAGTAGAATAACAATCTTTGAGCAAGCATAAACATTTCTTCAAAAAAATGTTTACCATCTTTACTTTAGTTATTCAAATCCCCAATCAATAAAGAAGACTCCACCCAAAGGCAAAACCACTAGTCCACCTTCAACTAGCATTAAGGCCTTCTGAGAGACCTATCCCAAACTTGTAGGGGGTTAAACTAGTCCTAGAATGCCCAAGGAATCAGATTAGAATCCCTTGGCTTGTTGATGCCTCCTAGCTAACAACAAGTCCCTATAGAGAGACCTGGAATCACATTCAATGCCAATTCTAGCACTCGAAGTGGACAAATAATTCTTGTGTAAAGAGCTCAATGGCATCTCCAAAATTTGCCTATGTTAATATCATATAGAATACAT
Source organism: Lygodium microphyllum (assembly GCF_053477565.2). Lineage (NCBI taxonomy): Eukaryota > Viridiplantae > Streptophyta > Polypodiopsida > Schizaeales > Lygodiaceae > Lygodium > Lygodium microphyllum. Next base: position 110,503,663 of record NC_141162.1, read on the forward strand.
AAGTAATCAAATAATTATTTTCTAATATACTAACTAGATATGGCAATAGAATTTATGTGCAGGAATTCATTTAGGAGCTACTCACAAAGTATTCCACAAACACTCATTGCTTAAATTCTTATTTGTTCTTCAAGTGCTCCTGCACTTGTACAATCTTCAAAGGGAGCTATGATAAGATCAAGGAGGACTTTCCAGTTATGAAAAGGGAATTGGGTTGGATGAGTATGACATTAACGAGAGTTTGAGGTTAGATTTTGGCCTTTTAGTGGGAGGAGAGAGAGTATGCTCCACAAATGAGAAGGCTTCTATTATGGAACTTAAAAAAAAATCAATTTAGCATTTAAAGAAAATAATTTCAACATCATTGAAATTGTTAGCTTTATTAAAATGGCTCGAGTAATTGTCAATTTCTGGCGGTAAAGTGCATCAATTGTCAATTTCACTGAGATGAGTTGGAGTGACTGTCATTTTTCGATAGTAATATTTTGCCATCACATTTCAGTCATTTTCATTGTAGAGACAAAAAGAAAATGGCAGAATCCTCCTATTTTAAATATTTTAATGTTTATTTCCTCCTTGACAACCCTGGGAATTCCTCTTTGTTTTCCATCCACTTTGCTGCACGTTTCTACTCTTCATCTTCATACTCCATAGAGGTGTCTACTTGGTGCCGAAAACCTAGTGTTTCCATTGAGTTCATAGTCACTCAATGAGTAAGACAAGTGGGTTCCCTTGACTGTAAGAAAGGAAAGTTGGATAATCATCCAATAAAAAAGCAAAAGAGATCCTCAATAGCCAACCTTTCTTATCATGCTAGAAGGGCAAGGAAACAGATTTTAGGCTTGGTGGCTCCAAGAGGACAATTAAAGAAGTGAGTGCACAACGTGTTTTCATGCATAAGGAGCTTCACCTTGAGCCTAATGCCTCCAATCTCCCTTTGCATAGACCCAATTGTTAGTGCAATCTAGTTGAGTTCATTTTTTGGTAGGAATAAAGGTTATTGTTTCTTATTTATCTTATAAACTGATAAGACCATTTGATAGTCAACAGACGTATTCATCAAGCCTTGAGGAGTGGCATTCAATGAAATGTGTGGTAAATGTTCTAGATATCATCCATGCCTTTGTTGGTGAGGAGCTTTATAAGGGGAGGACCAAATCAGCATAAGTTGAGATGGGTATACTATTTTACAATCATTTTTACGTACCATCTCCCTCCAATGAGTAATGGGAAACCTTATATCCTTCCCCTTTTAGATTTTAAGAGCAGAGAGTGGCTGCTAGTAGATTCAAGGATAAACAAGAGTTACATGTACAAAATTTTTCATAAGGTGCAAAAATGCCTAAAGCCCAACATTTTAAGTAGGCAAAGCAAAATATCTACTTTTATGCCTACAACCATTTTTGTGGGCTTCTTCTCTAGCACTGAAGTTCAAACCACTTGTGATACCATTCTCTAGGTGCTTGCTTAAGGACATAAAGACTCCACCTTAATATGCACACTAGGTGTTCCCCGCCATGTTTTGCAAAGTCCTTAGACTGCTCCATGTAAGTCTCATCATGCAAGTCCTCATGAAGAAAAGCTGTCTTAACATCCATCTAATAAAGATCCAAGTTAAGTTGAACAACCAAAACTAGTACCAAGCATAAGGGAGTCATCTTCACAATAGGAGAAAAGGCTTCATCAAATTACACATCATGTTCTTGCTGCTCAAAGCCCTTAGCAACCAATCTGCCCTTGTATCCCGCTAGCTTGGGGCGTCTAGGGATACTTTTCAACTTATACATCCACTTGCATAGCAAAGCACGCTTGCCACTAGGCAAAAGAACAAAATCCCACTTATGATTTTTCTATAGTGAGTCCTACTTTGACTGCATGGCCCTCTCCCAAGAGTGACTATCACCTTTTCTCATGGCCTCATGATAGGTAAGAGGCTCACTAACATTTATCACCATAACATAATCCATAGAGGGCTCAAACTGCGTAGGGCTATCGTCTATCCCTAGTAGACTGCCTGAAAGCTGACTGTGGGGCCTATACATCCTATGGAGCATTAGGAACTTGGGCCACTAGGGCATCAGCTATTGCTACAAACGCGTTGTCTAGCTAGCTATATATTAGTAGAAGGCTCCTCTTAAAATATCACCTTGCATACCTCAACGACATGCTCAAGCTGCTTATGCCTTTTCTCCTCATAGAAAATAACATCATGGCTATGAATAACCTTTCGAGTCTATGGATCCCATAAGCGATAGCCCATCTCACATGCATCCCCATAACCAAGAAAGATACATTTTCTAGACTTAGGATCCAACTTATTGAGCTTATCCTTGGAAACATGGTTGAAAGCCTCACAATCAAAGACATGCAAATGAGCATATGAGGGAGGTTTTCCAGACCATACCCCTTGTACAACCTGATAATCAACAGTAGTACTTACATGGGGATTGATTTTTCAAGTGTATAATAGTAGTAATTGCCTCAACCAAAAAATGTTGTGGCAAGCTTGCTTGGCTAAGCATACTATGAACTTGCTCTTGAATTGTTCGATTCATATGCTCAGCCATACCATTTTGGGATGGGGTATACATGGCAATCAACTAATGCTTAATACCCCTCTCATCACAAAATTTCTCAAAGGCTTTAGAGACATACTCACTCCCATTATCTGACCTTAGGCAATTTAGCCTATACCCAAATTGGTTCTCAACCAAAGCATGCCAACATTGAAATGTAGCCAAGACTTCTGATTTCTGCTTGATAGGATATGCCTAGACCTTATGTGTATAGTCATCAATGAAAGTAATAGAATACTTCATGTCACCTAATGACTTGTAGGGCATGGGACCACATACATGCAAATGAACAAGAGCCAATGTTGGTGGCTGACCCATGCATGCCATACTAGACTTTTTATGCGTATTAAGGGTCTACCGGCCATATAAACAATGATCACAAGACTCAAAGCACTTATAGTCAAGAGGCAAAAGATATTGCAAACGAGTAAGCATTTTCATTCCTTTCAAGGACATATGCCCAAGGCGATGATGCCAAAGAGATACATGTGGAACTATATCCATTGCCAAAATATAGTCAACTAACCCAAATACAAGCAAGGTAATCTTCCATGTGCACTGTGTGCAATGATAAGATTCCCACATGTAATCTTCCATGATGAGGAATCACCAAAAGAAACTAGATAACCTACATCATCCAAAGTGCTAGTAGAGATAAGAATCTTTGTGAGAGCGGATACATGACGTACATTATGAAGAGTAAACATGCAATCTGAATCAAACTAACATCACCAATATCAAGTGTCTCCAATGCTAGGTCATTACCCAAGTGGAAAAATCCAGTCATATTGCGATAGGAGTGAAACCACTCTCTATGAGGGGTCACATGAAAAGAAGGCCCTGAATCTATCAGAGCCAACACTGAGTATCTCCTGACAAAGCATCAATCAGCTATGAAGTATCCAAGAGAAGAAGCTACAAGTGAAATCATCATCAAAATTAGTATGTACAACATTAATCTCTTCAATCTTAACACTGGACTTGCTAAGGACAATGTTGTGATCATCATTTTTATCATGTGCTTTACCCTTGCCCTTTTCTTTGCGCTTGTCCTCGTGTATCTTATGGCAGTGTGGTTGAATATGCCATGCTTTCCCACAATAATGACAAGTCAATGAGGACTTACAACCAGGGGACTTACTGCGAGGTTGTCCACGTGACTGAGACAAGACTGATGAGAGTCTCTACCATAGCAATCATTACTACTCCTACCATTATTGACTCTAACTCTTGTTAACCTCTTCAGTTAGAGTGCATCCTCTACATCCTGCAACTGTAACCCATCAGTAGGTATTTTGGCACACATGTAGTGCAAAAGGTATAACTAAGAGAAAGAAGGAAAGAAGAGTGTCTTTAAATTCAATCCCCTGTGAAGACAAATGATTGATAATGGAATGAAACTCATTTAAGTGAGCTGATATAGAAGTGTTGAGCTAAAATATGCATTACTTGCTGATTAGCCTCTTAAACAGTCCCAAAACACACTAAAAATGCTCTTTTAGAGTAAAACCCTAAAACGAGGAGCGGTTCGAGAGAGTTCAGTGGAAACCCTAAAACGGAGAGCGGTTCGAGAAAGTTTAGTGGAAGCCCTAATTTTTGGGATGCCCTTCCATATCTATAAATAGACAGGCTACCCCCATTCAGCAATCATCCTTGTTTGCATGTTACACCAGCCCACACACCCTTTGCTGCTATTGGCGCCCAGTTTTCAGCCTGCAGCCCGTCTCCATTTGCTATCCAGCCATCATCGATTGGAGCCACATCATCTTTAGCCTGTCCATTGCTGTAGGCAATAGCTCTCAGCTGGAGGACTGCTCCAAACTGTCCTAGACTGCTGTTCAACCTGTTGTCCATCATCTCCAGGGTCAGTCAGCCTGCGTTTTCAACATTGCAGACCCTGACACTCTCAGACACTATTTTAGCCTGTTGTTTACAGCAGACTGTACATAGTTTCCAGCCCCCAATCGATGGTACATTGCTGCGTTTACTAGTTCTCAGCCTCCAGACTACTGTGTTTTGATGATCAGCACTCCTACACTCCGACTGGTGGTCACAGACTTAGGATCCGTCTTCGGTGGACGTCACACTGACATTGCTCTGACCTTGAGCACAATGTACACTCTTGCATTCATTTACAACATTCATTCACTTCAAAGTTGTGTTCTCTCTCCCTTATTCTGTTTGTGTTTGAGTTTTCGCATTTGAGTTTTGAGTTTGGCATTTAGAGTTGGAGTTGTTCCCGCTGTGTCTATGTTTGTGTCTTTGTGTTTTTGTCGTGGTCGTACACTCTGTGCGTCCTCAGTGCAAACCCTAGCACTCTTCTTAACAAGAAGTGCCCTCCTTCATGTGAAGGTCCATGAGTTGCTTCATCCAATACATCTGAGAAGTGGAGATCTGTTTGTCATAAACATTGCAAATCTTTTTCCATAATTCCCATCTACACTACCCATTTGAGAAAACATTATAGAACACCTGCTTAGAGAGGGATAATATGATGGTGGACTTACATAGCTCATCTAATTCAGCCCAACCATCTACATCAATAAGTTTGGGCTTGGCACCCTTATGTTTCAAAGGCCTAACCTACATTTTTTGGCTAAAACTTGCTAGATTTGGGCCTTTTAGTAACTGTAGTTGGTGCCATCCAACTTGTTAGTATTAAAGATAACATTATCATTTGAGCCACCAACCATAATGAAGGCAAGAAAGTGCACAAACTGTCAAAATAGATTGCTATAATTACTACAAAACAGCCTTAAAACCACTACCCGATCAAGTTGAAAACAAGGGATACTAACTAAGGAATCACCTGTCCATAAACTCAATGTAAAGAACTCTCAAGTAAGCATGATTGCTTGCATAAATAGTGTAGTAAACGACAATTATAACATGCCAAAAAATGAAGTACATAAGTAAGAAATCAATGCAAAAAATGGGCAATCATTGATATAAGACAAACTACAATTGCCAAGAAATAGCTCCAATTAGCAGTGAGTGAATATGCAACTAGCACCAAGAACTATCAAAGAAACAATGTGTCAGATTGAGATACATCCCATAGGCATAACGATTATGCATAGAGTGTGTCTCACGTGTAACAAAAGAGACCAACTATAGGCACAACACGGATTGAGCAATGTAACAAAAGCTCAATGCATAACCAACCAAGATGCATACATCACTAACAAGATCGTGACAAAGATAGGTGCCGCCCCAAGAGGAATGTTAGCTTAGTCCACTAAGCTTCAGCTTGCGTGCATAAAGCATGACAAGAGTATATACATGTCACCAAGTCCCATGGTCTCACTATAAGATCCTCATGCTCAATTGCATAACCAAAATCTCAATGTAATATCCAAATGTCAAGAATTAGCTCCCATTGGAACAAAAGTTGAATGCCAAACGAGCAAACAAAGCTCAAAGAATCATGTGGAAGGCATCCATACATTGATCCAAGTAGCATATATTTGAGAGCATCCGATCCAAAAGTAGCTTGCAAAGCTCTTACTAAAGCATCAAATAGCCATACATAATAGTGAATGACAATCAATGTCAAGATTTAAAGCTCCAATCTTAGCTCAAAGGCAATCCGAAAGCATAACCAAGCATGTGACATGAACCATAAGCATCAGTACATCACTAGGAATGATCGGTCAGAACCCAAGAGCAATAGGAAAAAATATGTTTTCATTGATAAAATAACATCCAGCCACACTTATGATAGTAGTAAAAAACCTCTATAAAACTAAGCAAAAGAGTGCTCAAATCAATCCCAAAGTATTCCAATAAATTGGCATAACATCCCTCGATGATCCAACATCAAATAGACATCTTGGGAAGCATAAGTAACCTCCAAATAATGAATGAAGTGTTGTCCTGAACTATAATATAGCAAAATATCATAAACTGTGAGCTACTGGCTAAACTCAAGGAGCTCCAACTGATGCCCAACTAATGCCCAATGCCGAATACAAGTGTCGGGAGGTGTTGCCAATGACCAACAAGGATGCGAAGAGTGCCAAGAGCCTATTAGAGGCTAAAGCAGTGGCCGAGCTGAGTAGGAGAGATCATAGGCTAGGAGCTGGCACAAATCACATTGCCTGTCTTGGAGGGGTTGCAGGGTGGATTGAAGCAAATGGGGGGCAAGGCAAGCTCTAGACGTTTCCAAAGAAGGCTTGGAAGAGGTCCAATAAGCTTTGATGAACTAGGAAAGGGAGGGGCACCGATACGTACCACATCAAGTTGAAGACATGGGCTGCCATTGAAAGTGTGAGCTGAAGCTTTTCTCCATAAGCTTAGGCAATGTCGTGTTTAGCTCCTCAATGCCAATGTAATGGCTCTGATACCAATTGAAGGGAGTGAGCCTTGAAGTGGAAGCACAGAGAGCGGAAGCGAGTGCTATGGTGGAAGGAGCAAGAGTAAGAGCAAGAGAGAGACACACACATAATGTGGAAACTCCAAGTCACAATATGTGACCAGCCTTCCCTTTATTCAAATATCAATCAAAGAATAAACAATGAAGTAATAGTGATGGGTGCTCGCCACTTGTACTGTACATGTGTGACGGTATGCGAGTACATGTGGGTGCGTATTCAATGGTTTTGACCTGCTCTCCACATTCACCCTCGATTGTACCCATTCCTCATCATTTGCCATATTGGCTTCAAATTGCCATCTGGCCTATCCATACTCATGCACAACTGCTAACTAAGCTTCTTCATCTTGGCACGGCCTTTGCACACATACTCTCTCTATCAACTTCATCTCCTCAAACCACCACCTTCCTATAGCATTGGACATGAATGCGAGCTACAATAAATTGAAAGGAAATGATCTTGAACCTTTTAACATCAAATTAGAGTAGCTTTGTGTATTGACGTCCTACACCAAAAACAAAGTTACAAATGTAGATACTTTTACTGCTAAGTTATTTTGTGGTAGCCACTCTCAACAATATTTGTAAAGTAACAAATATTTTTTGGTATATCAAATAACATACGACTCCAATATTTCCTATTCAACTATCGAACAATATAAGAATTCCAAAGCACTAGCATGAAAACTAGAATACAAGAAGCCAATGAACATAAACAAGTAATGCTATTGATCAAGCACTTACTACTCATGATATGAAGCAAAAACAACTCACACATCATCACCCTCATGTAAGGAAATGTCCTCAAAATTATGGGGTATGATTCCAAATCGTCTTGTAGAGCCCTCAATATTAGTGAATCAAGACAATATATGGAATTGTGCAGGGATGGTGGTAGTAAAGCTATAGTATATCTATAGAAAACATGGGGGGTTTAAAAAGATGATTAAAGCAACATACCTAATGAGATCAAGGATAAAAAATCCTAGAAAACAAATAATAAGAACTTACTATTGTAGGGCAACCATGATAGAGTCAATCAATGCCTCTGCATTAGGATAAGAGAGCACATGAATGTTGAGTTCGTCGAGCTCAACTTGCACCTGTTTCCCTATAAAGCATATAACGGCTTAGTTGGGGGACCTCTATGCTTGACAAGATAGCTATTCACTTGCCAAGGATGGTGTCAAGATCTCTATTAAAAACACACTCCTCCTCTGTTGAAAGTGGCAGTGGTTGGTGGGCCTTGTTAGGACCAACTACAATAGAGGTAGAGGATAGGGATTGTGTGAAAGAGGTGGGAGCTAGTGGCTATTGGGGGTAGGGCTAAGGTGCAAGGGTGCTGGTAAAGAAGCACAAAAAAAAAACAATAAGAACCTATTATAGGGAAACCATGATGGAGTTAGTCAACACCTTTTCATTAGGATAAAAGAGCACCCAAATGTTGAGTTTGTCAAGCTTAACTTGCATATGTGTCCCTCTCAAGGATATAGTGGCCTAGGTGGGGGGACTCTATGCCCAATAGGAGTGCCATGCACTCGCCAGGGATGGTGTCGAGTTGTCTATCAAGAACACGTCTCTTCTCCATCAAAATTGGTGGTGGTCATTGGCGTGCTAGGACCAGCTGTAAGAGAGGTACAGGATAGGGATTGTGTGAAAGAGGCGAGGGCCAACGGCCAGGGCTTAAGCTCAGCACTTGGGGCACTTAGGTTGGCTGTGGGCACTTGGGGCACTTGAGACTAGGTTTTGGTAGGCATGGAATGGCAAGGGCTAGGGCTCATTTGTGGGGCGGGGGCATTTGGGATTGGGGCTAGTGGGCCTAGGATGGCAAGGGCTAGGGCTCATTCGTGGGATGGGGGCACTAGGCCTGGGGTTGGGGCTAGGACTAGTGGGCTCGTAGGGCTTCACAGGCTTGTATGGCTCGACGGACTAAGCATGCTCTTGGGGATCGATGGGCTAGGGCTTTGTCAATCTAGAGTGCTACTCGTGCTCTTTGCAAGCATCAATGTAGTCTAGCGAGCTTTGTCCTAGGCTCAAGCTCTTCCGCTACTAGTGTTCCTTATAAGCATGTGTCCCTCTCATATCTATTGGGGACCTCGGCCTACCTCATTGTTGGTAAAGAGGTGGGATATTGAATTTCTTGCATGTGGAACTCTAAGATCTCCACAAGATTTGCAAGCTTTTCATTACTGGAGTCGCAACTGGTGCAAGCTATCAAAATCTCTATGCATGATTGTCACCTAGTAGCTGCAAGCTATCAAAGTGTCTAGGCATGATTGTCACCTAGTGGGCATGGGCTGCAAAAAAATATACATCTTCAAAAAATTTGATGAGAAAGTCTTCAACAATCTCCTGAAGTATGAGAATTGTCGAGATGGTCCATCTCATGTCTATGGCCTAGTGACCATAGATTTTTCAAACCAATCTTTGAAAGGATGTGCCTAGTATTACATTTGAATCTCTATCCCATGTAGCTTATTAAGAACTGCATAGTGAGCTTGGCGTCGCTGTGAATCCTAAAATATAGATTCTAAAGAGTCACCATGGAGCCGTAGAGACTGATCCATTACATTTATGAATTGCTAGGTGGTGACCTAGCTCACAAAGAACTGCATAGTGAGCTTGGTGTCGCTATGAACCTTGAAACATAAACCCTAAAGAGTCACCATGGAGCCATGGAGACTACTCCATTACATTTACGAATTGCTTGGTGTTGACCTTAGAAGACTAGGACACTTGACGAGGGTCACCACCAAGTGATAGAGGTTGCCCCTACAAATCACTTGGCGTAACTCTCAAAGACAAGGATGTTGGGGGTAAAGGCACCTATGCCTAGCCACTCGTGTATCACTACACTGATAGTACCCGTACACATGTACACTACAGGTGGTAGGCGCCCATCACTATCACTTCATTCTTTATTCTTTCAGTGATATTTGAATAAAGGAAAGGCCGATCACACATTGTGATTGTTGGATTTTCCACATCTTCTCTCTCTCTCTCTCTTGCTCTTGCTCCTTCCACCATAACTCTTGTTTCCACTCGCATGCTTCCACTCCAAGACCACTCCCTTCAACTGGTATCAAAGCCAACCATTCAAGAAGCTTCTTCATCCTTTACTTCAACCCACATTCAAAACTCCAACTCAAGGTTTCATGGTAGCCAATGTTTCTTTCTCTCGAGGTATGCGTTGAGTCTTTCCTTCTTCCGACTTGTTCTAGCTTGCTTTGTGCTTGTTGAGGATATTTCCAAGGCTTAATTGAGCCTTTTTGAGTGTTTATTGAGCTGAGGAGTAGCCATTTTTTCCACTTTGAGTGGATCTAGAGCATGATATAGAAGTCAAACAACTAATGGCACCTTGACAACATTGTCATAGTTTGGCCATAACTTTTGCATACAGTATCAAATTAAGCGTTCTATAGCTAGAAATGAGTACATCCACTTAGCGAGCAGGAAGTGGTGAGCAAGTCAAGCACAAGAAAGTATTTATGAAGACTTGACAAATATAGTTTCTCAAAGAAAACAACAATTTGCTATTATCCATGAGCATAACAAAAGGTTTTATATCATACAACACATCCACCTTTGCAAAACATATCACGACACTTCCATTGTCAATAATAAAAGTTCCCACCACTCTCACAAACATGTGATACTTCCACTGTCAATAATAAAACATTGAATTTGTGTGGAGCAAAAGTAGTATAACATTGGTGCTATTATTACGAATGATAAAAATTGAAGTAACATCAAAATGTATAATTGTGCATGGTTGTTGGTAACCATAAAGTCAACAAAATTGTATCCTCCGCAGCAATGTCCTCAATGAAAACAAATTTTGGTCTTCTTCTTCTTTTGACACTACCTATGTCATAACATTGAATAGAATGGAGCACAAATAGCATAACATTAGTATCATCAAAATGCAGAATTGTACATGGTTTGCTGGTAACCATAAAGGCAACAAAACTTAATCCTCCATAGTACTCTCATCAATGAAAACACATTTTGATCTTCTTCTTCTTTTGACAATACCTATGTAATATGCTAAAGTACTTATCATGTGCTTGGCCATGTCCTCTACATAACATGGCAAAGAGCTATGATGAGTCAATTTATTTGCAAAAAATAATATTACCAAGATACACTTACGACACTGGACTCATTCACTTACTAGTCGGATGGGGCATCACATAAGAACGCCTCAGCGTTTTCCTCGTCCTCAATGTCAACATCCATAGCTCCAACTGTATCTATGTCATAGTAACCATTGGCAAAAGGAAGAAAATAATTTTCACATATCTCAGCATCACTCTCTATCACCATGCAGGGGCGTCTAGTACGCGTGGTTGCCTTCATGCAATTGAAGTTCCTCCTCCAAGCTCAAGTATACAACCATTAAGAGGGCAAAATGCCTCCATGAATAGCAACATATGTGAGGCACTTTTCTCTAGTAGCCCACACCATTCACCACTCTTGCCATCATGCCGTGCTTTCAAAGATGAAGGCAAGTAATGGTGGATGATGTCCTCTGTCAAATCTTCTTGCAAGGCATCCCCAACCTGTGTTATCACAATATACAGTTACCCTTTTCAAAACTCAAAGCTAACATTGAAACTTATATGTAAATCGCATCATTGAACAAGGGTATGCTGATTATTTTTCCTACCTTTGAGGTGGCCTCTATGTCATATTTTGGTCTCTTTCCAACCTTATGGAAAGCCAACACGTGAAAAATTCGACTCTGTGTAAACACAAATACACTTAAAGTACAATGCAACTAAAATGGAATTGCTAATGAGCAACTGAGAAACATAAAAAACACCTCACACCTTGAAGGAGACTGCGTATTTTGTTGTACTTGAGGAAGGCTCTGAACACTCCATTGCCCATTGGAGACCTATCTCCAATCCTACGCATGATGCCATTTTCTCCACAACTCCAAGGCACGAAGGGATACAAATAACAAGTACCCATCCTAAGTCATCCGTAATTGCAGTTGCCACTATCAATGCTGACTTGATATGCTCACTTGATAGACTATTCCATGGAGAAATGTTATCAAAACCCACTACATGGGAGCTTGTGGGAAGATCAATGAAACAATACTCCACACTCCAAGATCTTGGCTTTGAATTTCTTAGCTTCTTCCCACCATCCACTTCTAGATAGAACTTCCTTATCACCTCAAAACCCTCCTTGAAATTTCTAGCAACAAGCAATTCTCCCACTAGCTAAATATAATCATATTGTCACACATGTGTGTGACTTCAAGGGTCTTTATTTGCAAGCTCATGAAAATGTTCAAGGGACACACGTTGCAACTCCGTGTGACCCATCTTCTTGTGAGAAAGAATGGTAGTAGTCAAATGCATAGACTCTACATAAACAACATCCCAATGGGTCTCACATACAAACCAAGAAAAAAGAAAATATATAAAATCCCCAATAATAATGAATTAGGCCAATGTGATATTATACTCTTTTATAGATCTGATTGATTAGTAGGACTTTCGCCCTTGGCATGCTTCATCGGTCTCTCAGCCTCTTCTCTCTCTTTGATCTACCTCAATTCCTCCTCCACCTTCCTTCATCATTGCTCATCCAAGAGCATGAAGAGCCTGAATCTGACTTGCATTCTCCTTTCAAGTGCTTGAGATATGTCTCCTTCTCTTCCTCTAGGCATTCACCCTTTTTCATGTCTAACCACCAAAGGGCAATGCTTGCACTCCTAATCGGACAATATGAAAGCACCTTCCAACTTGTTATCCTCCCTAAAAATTGGTGAGGTATACATGCAATAGGTGGGAGGAGAGAGGATTGTCCAAGCATTGCAAATGTCAGTGAATGATGGAATTTTCTTCATCCCAACCTATGAAAGAAGAAACCTAATCCCAATAACCAAATATATATATATTTTTAGAGCCACAAAACTATCTGAGGAAAACCTAGATGAGCTATTTTGTCGGCTAACCTGCTATTGATCCAAGAAAAATATCACGATGGAGAAAGGAAGTCCATGGACATGTTGGGATGACCATTGACGGTTACGATGCTTTATTTCAACTATTAAAAAAAAGCTCGTATGACTACTTCCAAAGCATGGTCTTTCCTAGGCAGCTTGAGTTCTCATCTTTTCAGAGATGCCATATCTTCAAGATGTCAACCCAAGGCCTTGCAAGTGGTGTTGACCATGTAAACAAAATGTGTCTAGGGGGAGAGCTTTCCATGTGTTGGGTGTGCTTTCGTGAAAAGAATGAAGGATTGGAACACTATGCTTTCCATGTTTACAATCTACACATACATGAGCTGGAAACAATAGCCATTGGGGATTTCAAGTTGGAGGACATAAAGGCCCAAACTTTGTTTTGGGAATTACTCAACAGGGTCATGGAGAAGGAAGGCTATAGGAAAAAAAAAATAGAGAATTTATGGTTGATGGGGCTCATTCCAGCTAGCATGCAGTGAGGGCCATTTTCAATGGTGATCCCAACAAGATTATTCCTAAGAGATAAAGGTCATGTTCCTTCCATTGGGAGAAAAGTCTCCAGCATCATGCCAAAAAGTGCATTCTCACCCACAATCAAGAAGATTTCAAATTAAAGTGTGGAATTTGGAAAAATGCTCCCTCAAAGCAAGCTACTGAGTTTGAGTTGCAGGCTTTGAGGCATTGGTTGAAAGATGGCCATGGAGATAATTCGCAATTGCCAATGCTAGAAACTTGGCTCATGTGGTGGCATGCAAGAGTTGGGCATTGGGGTGAATATATGATTAAGGCAATACAGAACTAAGATCCAAAAACTTTAGTGGTATCGCTCTTGGTTTTTTATATCCTTTTAACCTTTTGACTCCTGGTGCAGGCACTTGATGGTGATGACAAATGCCTTATTCCACGTACATATCTTTTAGAGTCAGTGCATGGAAATTGGTTGGCCTCCCGTGATGGTGTTAAATATGTCACTCTTTACAATGCCTGAATCTCCGATTTGACAATGGCATTGCTTCAGAGTGCAAGACATAATGCCTTCTATTGAAGATAAACATATTGGAAATGGCCCTTGTATTGAGCGCCTCAAAAAAAGAAGAGCATCAATTAACATTCCTCTTGCTCCTGCTACCATGATTGATCTTACCAATGATGTTGTGGAGGAGCTGCATGTGCCAAAAAGGAGGTTTTCAATTGATGGGGATGCAAGAACTGTGCGAGAAAAGTGCAGAGAAAACATGCAATGTGCAATAGGAGAAAATGACTCCCATCAACCAGAGTAAGAGTACATAACTCAGCCAGTCAAAGCTAGTAAAAGAAACATCCACAAGGTGGGTACCTCCTTATCATTAAGGAGGATGTTCACAAAACAATGTGGGCAATTTGTAGAACCAATGCTAGCAATGAGGTGAGATGTCAAGGCTACCTTGAGAACAAAGGAAAAAAGTGTAATAAGCTATTTGATAAAAGAGGCAAGGTTGGCTTGATTGGTGTCCTAGCTCTTGGCTTTTGGGGAAAAGTCAATGTGCATGGTTATAGGAGGCAAATGGTATGGTTTTGTGGTGATAATGTAGATCATACATGGAGTCCATCCAATATTTTTGAAGAGCATCCTGGGAGGTCTTCTCAAGAGTGTTGGTTGCAAGGGGCACTAATTTGACAACACAAGATATACAAGAGCTTGAGCAAGGGGGATTTAAGTTTAAACAGGGAGCTAGTAGCAGATTCCTATTGTTCATAGTGGATAGTAAGCAATAGTTTGATAAAGACTATGCTCATTACGCTTTGAAGCTACTTGTTGAGTACCACATATTGGATGTAGCGACACTTTGGTCGTCATGTATGCCTATGGATATGTTTATGACATTCTCCTAAGCGAAGATTGGAACTTGGATGCTTTGATATTGGTTGTCATTCTTGCCCTTGGATGCTACAGTTAGAATCTTGTGGACTATTGGATTCACTGCTTTTGGATGTATGCTCTATGAATCTTGGATACTTGAATGTTGTTGAGAAATATGCAATCACACCCATGTGGCAGCCTCTTTGTATGGAGAAATAGGGCAAGACACAAGTAGTTTGCAAAGTGATGTACCTTCTTATCATTCAATGATGGAATACTATTGTACTTTTTCCTTTCAGTCATAGTCTGTGTCATACTCAAGATTGTGTTTATGAGTCCAAGTATCCATCTTGGAACCTAATTCACTTGAGTAACAGTTGGTCTCTCCAATCTATGTCATCATGAACATTCTTTTTGTGTTCCATCCGCCATAGCCATGCTCTAGATCCACGCATTTTCAACATGGTATCAGAGCACAACTGAGCATGGCTTAGCTTAGTAGTCCTCTCTACTCTTTCACTTCTTCTCTCACTTCTCTTAGCTTGGCTCAACTCAACTTATTTGAGTGTATGAACTTGGTCTCAAACTCCATCTTCATCTTGACCATGAGTCTACCATAGCCAAAGCAGGACCTACCTCACTTGGAATGGTTAGATCTCTCCATCTAGGCCAAGTTAGTTGACGAATCCTTCTAGACAGTTGTCCCTTTGATCAAGGAGCTTCTTCCTGGCACTTCAACCATCAACGTTGAGCCTCCCTCAGCCCGGCATTGTCAGATTTCCAATCTTGCTGTCTCATTCTAGGCTCGTCTACATCTGTACGCTCACATGCTCCTTGCATTGAGCGATTCAACATGGCATCATGGGGCTTTGGTAGCTTGTCTACCAAGCTTCATTTCCATAAAAAAAGCTTGGGAAATGATCAAGTCTACAGCCCACACAAAAGGAAAAACCAGGCATGCTTGTTTAACCCTAACAGAAGCCATAGCCTTTTGAGCTTCAAGCTCACAAACTCACTTCATTTTCTCTCTTCTGACACTCAAACCAACCTATTGCCACCATGATTCACTAACTTACTCAGTGATAAACATCAAGGAGAAGACATTTGTGGAGTGCTTGGAAGACTTGGAATATTTAATCAAATATCATCATCAAGCTCCTCTTCCATCTCACTCTTCTCACTCCATTGGAAGGTTTTGCCACTCTGATCTGAGCTCCCAGCTCAATTTCCAGCAAGGATTCAAGTAAAATTTATCCATCACATCAGCAAGGAGGGGACTCAAGTTGAAGGACAAGACAAGCATCAAGAATCATCATCAAACTCAAGAATAATATCTCTTGATACTCCATAATGTGCTTTCACACTACCTTTTTGTTCTTTGACATATTCAAGAATCAACTCATTGTTGGTCCAATCTCACTTACTTAATGTTGATGTCAATGGCAAATAAGAAGATCTCTATGTGGATACACTTCATGAAGAGTAACATGACTTGTGTTTCTTATCTACAATACATAGAAGATTTTTGGATCTACTTGTAGGAAGACAAGGAGCTGCCTATATCCAAATGCCATTAATATTTCCATATGTAGAACTACATGCTACCGTGGAGAAAGTGCAAGATTTTGAAGACATTTCTGATGCCTCAGAGATGATGATACCTTTGCTTGAGGGGGACATGGACATGAAGATTAATGCAAGCAGAGTAAATGAAGACCATAATGAATAAAAAGACCAAATGGACCAGAAAGAAAAAGACCAAGAAAAAGAAGACCATGAAGACAAAAAGAGCATCAAAGAAAGAAAAATGGGCTACGTCAAAGAAGCGGATAAAGAAAAGAAGATCTACTATGCCTACAATGACATATCTAATGAAGAAAATCACAAGGGCTTATCGGTCCTTGTCTCTACTTTTCACTAGAACTTTGTAGTGAATGTACTTGCCATTAATGCTCCTAACATATGCCTTGTAAAACTCCTCGTGTAAGCCTATGCATAACGGCCTCTATACACTTAGTGAGGCTTTGTAATAGCCCCTAGATGTTAGCCATGTTTTTTAGTTCCCACAGTTAGCCTATTCTGTGACAGCCTCTGGTGTTTACCATGTTTGTGGCATACCCATAGCAAGGTTCTACTCATGGCAGCCCCTCTATACTTAGTGCATTTTTCACGGTTGTGATTGAGGAGGGGTGTTGAGAAATATGCAATCACACCCATGTGACAGCCTCCTTGTATTATGGAGCAATAGGGCACAAGTAGTTTGCTAGAAAGGATGCTTGAATCCCATAAGCATAGTGGAGAAAAAGGGAGCCATCATGAGCCTATAAAGTGATGTACCTTCTTATCATTCAATGATGGAATACTATTGTACTTTTTCCTTTGAGTCATGGTCTGTGTCATACTCAAGATTGTGTTTATGAGTCCAAGCTTCCATCTTGGAACCTAATTCACTTGAGTAACAGTTGATCTCTCTAGTCTATGTCATCATAACATTCTCTTTGTATTCCATCTGCCATAGCCATGCTCTAGATCCACGTATTTTCAACAAATGTCATTCACATGATGTTTTGAGTTGTGTTTTCTCATTTGGTATTCGACTTTTGCTTCAGTGGGAGCTATTTGGTTGTATGTACTAAGCCACATTGGCACTTGGATATACTATACATAGCATTTGGTTTATGCAATTAAGCTTGAGCTTATTACACTGAGACAATGAGCCTCATTGTGACATGTACATGCTCTCTTGATATTTATTGGATGCAGTTATTCTATTGTGGACTAATCTGATTTATTGGCTTAGATTTGGTACTTATATCCGCCAAGGTGTTGTTAGAGGTATTTATATTCTTTTAGATTATGTATTGAGATTTTACTCAATGGGTTATGTATCTAGTAGTTCTCTTCATTTACCCTTGAGACCTACCCTATACATGACATCTATGTCCATTGCATATATGGCTTTTGACAATATGCAGTTGTGATAGTCTTTAGTGTCAGTTGTTCCTGGCTTCTTCCCTCTTGGTTGCTCATAGTTGGTTGTTGGCATATTGCTATAATTTATTACAAAAACTTCTCATTTCAATTTTATGCATACTATTTGAGGGCAATCACCTATACTTAATAGTCTTTTGCTTACATGTTGTGGATAGCTCATTACTTTGGTAGTATTTCTTGCCTTCTACTTGATTTAGTAGTGGTTTTGGGGTTGATTTGTAGGGTATTATAGTAGCCCATCTTGGCCTTTTGTGTACTTTTGAGCGGTTATTTTTTGACTTCGAGAAGTGATAAAAAATAGCCAAAAAATTCCAAATTTCAAGGGAAAAATAGATTTCGTCAAAGGCGGCAACCGTAGTCACGATTTTAAGCAGCAAGCAACCGACGGGTGCTAAAAGTGCTTTAAAGATCCACTGGATGACTGTTGTGAAATTTTCATAATTTCTCTGGATGTCAGAATAGACCTCAAAAAGAGCCATGCAATGCGGGAATTCAAGACGAACAGCCAAAATTTTTTAGAAGCCTATTTGGAGGCCGGACGAGAGATGGAAGTGCTCGGGGTCCAAAGCCCAAAAGAAATCAAGTGTAAAAGGACTTTGTGGGAAGGGTGCGACCCTTGGCGTCCCCCAACCCCCCAAAATTTGATGAATTGGGGGGGGGGGGGGGGACTTTTTTTTTGGCGATGGCATGGAGAAATGGCGATGATTGCAGATGGCGCCGATTTTTTTTTAGAGGGGGGTGCTATGGTGGCTGAAAGCAACCCCCTAAAGTGATTACATAAATGATCTTGTGCTGTTCTTCACCCTCCATCACCACTCTCCACTTCTCCAATGGCTATCTAGATGAAGAGATCCCGTTCTAGTATTTCTCTCTCCTCCCTCTCTCTCCCCTTTATGGGTTGTTCATGCGCACTACTTTGAAGGAGGAACCGGGAACGAGATTGAAGCAAATGATGATGGTGATTAATAGAGATGCTGAAGATTGATGTGCAACATGGAATTGAGAGCAATGGAGGCTCTGTCTGCTGGTCACGTAGTCATTTAATGCATCTCGGATTTCATAAAAACACGGTATGACTATTTTTTATGAAGGAAATGAAGTTTTTTTTTACATTTTATGATGGAAATGATGTTCTTATGTGATAAAAAATTATTCAAGTGCTGGTTGCATTATGTTTAATTGTTATCTATCAGAAAATTCTGATTTTATAATGATTTACATGCACTATTTAAATCTTGCAAAGCCCGAAATGCGGTTTTTAAGGTTAAAATGATGGTTTTGTCGTTTCGGGTCGGTGAAATGTGTTCCTATGGGAAAAAATGAAAAACATAAATAAATTATAGTATGTTGAAATGATTGGTATGAGGAAAATTAAAAAATAATAGTGATGATTATCAAATAAATGCTTAAAAATAGGAAAAAATAAGAGAAGATAGGAATACGCTTCATAAAAATAAGGAAAAATACAATGAGTATTTGTGAATGTATGGTAGTGGCGAAACATGAGATTTAGCCTCAGTTTGCCCTATCTCTTTGTCAAAGTTCGTGATTTATCACTTTTCCTACATCAAAACATGACAAAATAAACCCCTACACTTATGCAACGGAAGCACTACCTAAAACTAGGGGGTGTTTAAATTATGCGATTTGGGTGATGTTTATAGCTGATTTTGTTGATGCTTAGCTTGATATAGGGTTTGTTGTATTTTAATTAAGAGGATAGTAGCATGAGTGTTGTCTCAATGCTATTTTTACATTGCCGCAACGAGTTAGTAAATGAGCATTAGAAAGCTTGGTTATGCACGATTCGTTTCTGATTGAAAATTATGTTTGAGCACATAAGGATCATCCACTTTTGCATGTGCATATCAACCATGGTATCAGAATACAAAGAACTGGATACATAGCACATGTTTTCCGTTATGATGACCTACGCTTGAGTGTAGAAGACATCCTAAGTTGTAGGCTGGTCAATCGTTTTCTTAGGGAATTATTTGGTAAGGACACATGGTATCTCCTGGGATACATTCAAAATGAATGAGTGAAGCGTGTATCGTGTGTACTTTATTTTGGAGCAACGCATCTTGGGGGGACCAATCCCCGAGGTGTAGGAGATCGCAGTGGAGTCACGGTAGTCAGCCGCCGTCGAGGGGTACTTCCTTGTGGTTGTGCTACGAGGCACTATGCCTATATGTTATGGGATCTCCCTCTAAGGAGAAGGGATGGTAAATGTTGGACTGTGATCTAATACAAATGCAAAATTGACATTAGCATTTAGTGTAAAGTGAATCTCAGATGCTCCTGGCCTGCGAGGTTGTGTGGTGAGGGTTGTTTGTTGTGTGCATGAGGTCTAGCTAGTGCCATAGCTAGTGGTGGACCATTTTAGGTCCCATCTCAGTGGTGCGCTTGCCAGGAGCCGCCAATAAGTGGTGACTCCAAATCTAGGGTTTCTAGGGATCAAATAGTGGGTTTATATCCTCTGACAAGAACCGTCAAGCCGAAATACAAAAAGAGGAACATGCTGAGAGGGCTAGACGGCGGTTGGAGATTCTAAGACATTATTCTTCTCAAAGGAGCAGCCCACTACGCATAAGCGGCAATGGTTCTAATAACCTGAGTGTCACAAGCGGCCCTTTGAGTGCAAGTGGAGGTCTTGGTACTTCCCTTCTTCTAGTCAATCAACCCACTTCAAGTGGGGGTATAGTTTTACCTACAAAAACTCCTATTGTCAATTCGGTTGTAGCCATGGCACAACCTGTTGCAATTCAGCAGGGACATCGCATTTACCAACATTAGGAGCACCTTTGTCTATCTTCCATGGGTTAGCAAAAGAAGATGATGAACTCCATATTAAGGAGTTTCAAGTGCTCATGTTCAACCATCGAATCCAAGACGAAGAACACCTAATGATGTCCTTCAGTATGACATTAAAAGGAAGGGTAGCAATATGGTATCATCGTCTAGAGGCCAAATCCATAACTAGCATTGACCAATTCTTCACGACCTTCCATAGAGAGTTTGCTCCTAAGAGGGGTGGATAGTATTGGTTGCATGTCTTGAATATAACACGCCAAGAGCCAAATGAGAATGTCCATGCCTATTCCAAGAAACTAAAACAAGTTCTTTGCAAACTTAATACTTATATCCCCATTCCATTGGTTGCACAGTCGCTTTGGCTGACATTGACACTGCTATTACCCAAGTAGAAGGAGTAGAGTCACGCTTGCAAGCAGCTATGCAGCAATGATAAATTGGAATGGTAATAATTTGGCACTGACCAATGGGAGTCTAGGGGACCCCATGTCAAATGCAAATGGAAGAGGGAATATCATGCCGAATTTGCCTATGTTACAAGCTCCTCCTAGTATGATTATGCCTATGGCTAGTCAGACGGCCCCACTAAGTGGTGGAGGCCAAACAACAAACCCAAATGTTGTCCCAGTAGGTCAGCGACCGATTCCCAATCAAGTGGTTAGGCTGATGGGACAACAGACAGACGATCACGGCTATGAGTTGAGTGTCTCTAATGTCCTTGGCGAAGTTAAGGACATGATGATGTCAAGATTGTGGGAGAGAAGGAAGGAGTCTCACTTGTAGCTTTCTTGCTTGCACAATGGGGGAATACACACAAAGGTGGAGGCTGAAAACAGTTTTCCTCTTCTTAGTTGTGTAAGCCAAAAATAACATTGATACAAAGAAATAGAAGAACCCTATATATGCGTCTCAAACTAAACTCGACTAACTAAGGTGGCATACTAACTGAGCCACGAACTAGAGTAGATAAGGATAGCTGTCATGTAGCTATTATTCATGGGTGGTGTACCAACCGCATCTGCAATTGACACGTTGGTAACATAAATGCACAACTGTCACCCTAGCATATCACGAGTGGAGCTCGACATCTCAACACTCCCCCTCGAGCTCAATCCCAATTCCTACACACCAAGCAGGTCTCTGAACTTGCGCAGCTTTTCTGCACCCAATGCCTTCGTGAATATGTCAGCTACCTGATCCTCTGTGCTGACATAAACTAGATCAATAAGACCTAGTAAAACCCTCTCCCGCACATAGTGATAATGCACCTCAATATGCTTTGTTCTAGCATGATAGACTGGGTTATTTGCCAAGTGTATACTTCTCATGTTGTCACAATAAATGACAACTGGCCCATCTGTAGGCTGATGCATATCATAAAGTAGCTTATGCAACCAAGCTACCTCACATGCATCCATTGCTGCGCCCCTGTACTCAGCCTCTGTGCTCGACAAGGCAACTGTAGGTTGTTTCTTATTGCTCCAAGTGACTGCAGCACTCCCAAAAGAGAACACATATCCACTAGTAGATCGTCTATCAGAAATACTACCAGCCCAATCAGCATCAGTGTATCCATGCAACTGTATCTGAACCCCAGTCTCATAAAGTAGTCCATACTGCAATGTGGACTTCACATACCTGAGTATGCGTTTAGCCGCATCCAAATGCGGTTTCCTTGGAGCCTGCATAAACTGACTTACTAGTCCAATAGCATAGCTCAAATCTGGCCTGGTAATAGTCATATAAATCAAGCTTCCTACTATGCGTCTGTACATAGTAGGGTCTCCCAGAAGCTCACCTACATCTGCGCTCAGCTTCACATTCTGCTCCAAAGGAACTGAAATAGGCTTACAGCCTGTCATCCCATATTTGGACAACATGTCCAATCCATACTGCGTTTGCAAGAGCTGTATCCCACTTGATGATCTAATCACCTCAATGCCCAAGAAATAATGCAACTCTCCCAAATCCTTCATCTCAAACTTCTGCTTCAATAGGATTTTCACATGAAGGATATCTTCATCACTGTCACCTGTCATAATCAAATCATCAACATAAATGACAAGTAGCATAATACCTTTCTCTGTTTTTCTCACATAAAGTGAGAAGTCTGCCTTGGAAATCTGAAAGCCAATAGTGACAAGATATTGTCCTATCTTGTCAGACCATGCTCTAGGTGCTTGCTTCAAGCCATACAATGCTTTCTTCAACCTGCAAACAAACTCAGGATGAACAACATGCACATAAACTGGTGGTTGCTCCATATAGACCTCTTCTTGCAAATCACCATGCAAGAAGGCATTCTTTACATCCATCTGATGTAAAGACCATTCCTTTGATGCAGCCATAGTAATGACTGCTCTTACGGTTGCCATCCTTGCAACCAGACTGAATGTTTCTTCATAATCAATGCCATATGTTTGTGCATACCCCTTGACTACTAATCTTGCCTTGTATCTGTTCACAGAACCATCTGCATTGTGCTTCACCTTATAAACCCACTTAGAGCCAATTGCATTCTTACCTTTAGGCAAAGGTACCAATTCCCATGTAGCATTTGCTTCCAAGGCATCCATTTCTTCATCCATGGCTTTCTTCCATTTATCTTTTCCCATGGCTTGCTCAAAAGAAGTGGGTTCTGGTTCCTGTATCACTTTGACCATATATGCATAGTGAATGGCTGTAAATCCATCATATTTCAGCCTATCCATAGGATACCTAGTTCTGGTAGACCTGCGCAAAGTAAGTTCACTCCCAGGTGCTCTCAAAACATCCCTGGTCTTCCTTACTCCAGGTGTAACAATAGAAGGAATACCCAACTCATCATCAATGCTCTGTTCTGAGCCACTAGATTCACCATCCACATAAGAGTGACCTGCATTCACATCAAACATGAGCTGATCTACCTTCTCTTTTCCTTTTCGTGATACCTACATACCACTATCTGCATTGCTTTGAGAAGATTCTCCTGATCTCAATTTGCCTGTCCATGACGAAGAATGTGAACCACTGCTAGAGGACGCTCCAGGTCCACTAATATCTTGTGACTGCTGCTGTGAATTCTATGCAGCATTACCATTTTGTGCATCTACATTATCAATCACATTTACTGGTTTATACCAGCTACTCATCTCATAAAAAATAACATCTCTGCTCACTGTAAACTTATGAGTAGAAGGGTTATAGCATCTATATCCTTTTTGCTGCAGAGAATAACCAATAAAGATGCACTTCTCAGCTTTTGGATCCAACTTGGATCTCAACTCATCTGGCACATGAACATAGGCAATGCAACCAAAAATCTTCAAATGAGAAATATCTGGTTTCCTACCAGTATACCTCTCCTCTGGAGTCATCCCATGTATTGCTGCAGTGGGAGTCCTGTTCATTATGTAGACTGCTGTAGCAACTACTTCAGCCCAGTAAAAATCCGGCAAGTCTTTTTCGTTGAGCATAGCACGATATACCTCTCCAATATGCATGTTTTTCCTTTCTATAATTCCATTTTGTTGTGGGGTATGACTACATGAATATTGCTGCTTTATGCCATGCTCCTGCAGGAACCTTGCAAACTCATTTGAGAGGTACTCTCCCCCTCCATCTGACCTTAGGCATTTTATTTGCAGGCCTGTTTCTTTTTCAACCATAGCTTTAAGAGTTTTAAAATGCCCAAACACTTCACTTTTCTTTTTCATAAAATACACCCAAACTTTTCTACTATAGTCATCAATAAAAGTGAAAATAATGACAGCCTCCAAGAGATGCAGTTTTAGTAGTCCACACATCAGAGTGGATTAATTCCAATGGCTTCTTACTCTCTTGAACATGTCTAGGAAATGGTTTCCTTGCCTGTTTTCCAAACTGACAGGCTTCACATACCTTATGCATTTCTGCAACCTTGAATTTAGGCAATCCTGCAACAATATTTTGGGCCTGCATTGATTTAAGTCGTTGTACATTAACATGACCAATGCATTTATGCCAGATATCAATATCTTCAACTACACCGGTCCCATGTGCAAACATTGCTGCACTCAATTCAGGCATGTCTGCATCCAATGTAAACATTCTGCCCTTCTTCTTTCCTTTTGCTATCAAGCGACCTTTATTTTTCATATCCTCAACAAAGCATCCATGATGATTAAATCTGACCTGCAAGCCCTGCTCAACCATTTGACCAACAAAAACTAGATTCTTGGTGATATTCGGGACATGAAATACATCGGACATGTATTTCTTTTTCCCATCCTGCATAGACAAAGGAATTTTTCCAATCTGCACAATAGGATGTGCAGTATCATCACCAGTCTCCACAAAGCCTGGTTTTTCCATTTTCCTTGCATCCTCAATCCATTCTGCATGACTTGTCATGTGGTTTGATGCACCTGAGTCAACATACCACACATCGTTGCTTTCTTCTGCACTTGTCCCAGAATTGTTCATGTGCTGCACCATAAACAAATGCTCATTTCTATCATCACCCTGTCTACTAGAAGATGCATAATTCCCTTGTTGCAATTTTTCATTCATGATGTCATTCTGCTTTTTATAGTAGTCTTTAGCCATATAACCCATTTTACCACAGTAGTAGCATTCAACATTGCTGTTTGCATTTTGGCCTCTTTGCCATCCACCACGACCTCTTTGGCTCCCCCTGCCTCTAGAGTTACCATGTCCTCCTCCATAGGACTGGTTTTCTTGAGTTTGTTGCATATTCTGATTCCTACCATGGCCTCCAAATCGGCCTCCTCTACCTCTACCTCTACCTCTTCCAGCATTTGAGTAGAAGACAGCTTCTTTTGAAGTTCCTCCTGAAGAAGATGCACCACCATTTCTCTGCTCCTCAGAAATTAGAAGAGCAATCAACTCCTCAAAATCAGGAAATCTTTCACGGACGGAAATGGATGTTTGGAATTGTGCATAATCCTTTCCTAGACCATTCAAGGTCACATAAACTAAATCATCATCTTCCATTGGCGACCCAATGGAAGCAAGTGCATCTACAATCTTCTTCACCTTCATGTGGTAGTCATTGATGCTCATATTTTCTCTTTGCACATTATGCAACTCTTGCTTGAGCTGCATTTTCCTGGCTTGCGTATTTGTGCTATACATTTTTGACAAAGTATCCCATGCCTCCTTTGGCGTACTTGCATCCTGAATATGCACAATCATAGAGTCTGAAATACTGATAGACAGCCAGTACATAACTTTCCTGGCTCTCTCATGCCATGCTTTGAATGCTTTGCATTTGCTGTTGATTGGGAACATTAGGAAGAGCTGGTTCTTCTTCATTTCCTGCAACAAATTCCCAATATCCTTTTCCCATAAGGAAATTCGTCATTCTAGACTTCCATGCTTGGAAGTTGTTATTGTCAAGCTTTTCAGTTACAATCTGTGAAAGAGAATCAGACGCCATTATAGAATACTGCAAAAAATTCTGTCACTGCAAAGAACACAGCTTCAACCTCACAAGGGCAAATCTGCAAAACTGAGGAAAGTGGTATTTAACCACACAGTCACTTCCTAGTGACGATTTTGCATCAACAAGCAACAAGGATGATTCTGTAACTCTCAATGTCTCTGTGCACATGCATACGATGCAATTTCTACAGTAACTTTTCACCGACCTGTAGAATAGTGGTCGCACAACATAAAACTGGGCCTTTTCCTGAGTGTGTGCAGAAAACTTCCGCCTCCAAAACAGGCCCCGAAATGGCCTCAAATCAAAAAACAGGGTCGCCTAGGGCTAAACCCCTTCCCCGCAGCATATACTGCCCTCTTGCTTCACCGCGAAGGGTGTCTCAACCTGAGACAATGCACTCTTGCAATTTTTGGCTGTGCTACCTGCAGAGATCTACTCCCAAAACAGAAAATGAAAGCAACACTGCTCCTCTTACCAGAACACCACGAGCTTGGCTTGCTTTCTTGAGCTCCTTACTACGAACAAGGCTCTGATACCATGTCAAGATTGTGGGAGAGAAGGAAGGAGTCTCACTTGTAGCTTTCTTGCTTGCACAATGGGGGAATACACACAAAGGTGGAGGCTGAAACAGTTTTCCTCTTCTTAGTTGTGTAAGCCAAAAATAACACTGATACAAAGAAATAGAAGAACCCTATATATGGGTCTCAAACCAAACTCAACTAACTAAGGTGGCATACTAACTGAGCCACGAACTAGAGTAGATAAGGATAGTTGTCATGTAGCTATTATTCATGGGTGGTGTACCAACCGCATCTGCAACAACTGACACGTCGGTGACATAAATGCACAACGGTCACCCTGGCATATCACGAGTGGAGCTCGATATCTCAACAGATGAAGCACTACACAAATATGATTTCTAAGCAATATAGACAAATAGT
Organism: Lygodium microphyllum; assembly: GCF_053477565.2. Lineage (NCBI taxonomy): Eukaryota > Viridiplantae > Streptophyta > Polypodiopsida > Schizaeales > Lygodiaceae > Lygodium > Lygodium microphyllum. Next base: position 110,530,617 of record NC_141162.1, read on the forward strand.
TGTGGACGACAATTTCCTTGAAAAGCAGCAGAATTTCATAGGGAGTCGATGCCTGAGAGGATGCCCTCTCAAGATTCAACTGTAAGTGGTGTGGTGGCCAACATTTTCGTAGGAATTGTCCGAATGTCAAATGCGATATTTGCGAAAAGCCTGGCCACTTAGCTACTACTTGTTGGAGTAAGATCAATTCTCTCCAATGAGGGAGTAAATTGCCAAGTCCAGTTAACCATCGCGCACAAGGGAATAATCTCCAACAAGATGAGGGACCAAGAAAAATACTACAGCAAAAATACTATTGTAGACGAGTTGCCTTATGCCAGTGGAGTCAATCTTATTGAGGCCGTACGTGTCAATGACATTGAAACTTCTAATCTACGAGCCATAACACGAGGTCAAAAGACTAAAGAGGGTGACAAAGGAATTGTAAAACTTGTCGAGAGAAACTCTAAGTAAGATGCTAGGGGAAAGCAAGGCCTGAATCTGGATATGGAAGGTGGACCTCTAAGGCCTGTTGATAGTAAAGTTGATCTCGAGAAGGATAAAGGATTGCCAAGAAAGAAGGCAAAAGTTTAAAAAAAGACACCAAAGATGATTCAAAGACCAAAGGAGAGACTAGTTTAGCGAGAGAAGAGAACTTTGGCTAACTATCACGACTTTGATCTAGCAACTTCTCTTTGTGAAGGTAAACCAGACGTGAATCTCTTGCAATTGATTAAACTGCCTCTAGGAGTACGTAAGGAATTCAAAAAAATCCTGCATATTGGGTATATTGTAGAACCCTTAGGCATAGCATGAGTGGGAGAAGATTGATTTAATCATGCTGAAAAGCATTGTCCCAAGGTTCCAGCATATGTGGATGGAATATTAATGGAGCACGCTATCGTGGACACTGGATCCTCCGTTAATATCATGAGTTCAGACTTGATGGAGAGGCTAGGTCTAGAAATCCAAAAAGAAGGCTCCACACTTCTTAGGATGGCTAACGATAGTCTAAGGCAACCAGAAGGTTGCATCACTAAAGTCCATGTTACCATTGCAAGTGTGGAATGCTATCTGGACTTTAGGATGATAAGGTTTTCAAGACATCCTAGCTATCGAGTTTTGCTAGGCAGGCCATGGATTTTACGAACAGACTGCCAAGTCGATATACCCACTGGTCGAATGATTCTAGGTAGAGGTGCCAATTGTATAATAGTGAAGGCTTACCCTGAGTCTCCTCAGAGTGAGAGAGCTCCTTTATCTTCTACTAAACTAGAAACAATAGATGATCCATCTGGTAGTGAGGCGTCATCGAGTGATGGATCTAAAGAAGGGTCCACTACAGAGGACATTTATCAGATAACATTGAATGAGCCGATAGAGCTTCAAGATCGAATAAGAGATGCAGACGTTATTGAGTTGGACCTTGGTACGCCTAACGATTCGTGGCCAATCAAATTAGGTTCCATGCTCAGTTCGGAAGAGAGAGAGGACTATGTGTCCTTAATTCAAGAGTTTTGTGACATCTTTGCTTGGAGCCATGATGAACTTAGGGGCATTCCCCCCAATCTGGCTGTGCATACCATTCCTATAAAGGAAGGTACTCGGCCCGTACGTTAGAAAGTAAGGCGCATGCCTTTTGGATTGAGGGACGGGCTATTTGAGGAGCTACAGAAGTTGTGAAAAGTGGGTTTGATCTTCCCTATTCAGCATACTGAATGGTGTTCACCAGTTGTGATCAGAATGAAGAAAAATAATCAAATCTGACTTTGTGTAGAATTTAGAGAGTTGAATAAGCAGACTCTTAAAGACTACTACTCGTTGCTGTTTATTGACCAAATTTTGGATCAACTAGCGGATAAGGAAATATATTCGTTCATGGATTGCTTTGCAGGGTATAACCAAATGGTGATTGTTGAGCAAGACAAGCTGAAAATGACATTTATTACTGTCTTCAGTACCTTTGCATACCATGTGATGGCATTTGGTTTATGTAATGCACGTGGTTCATGGCAAAGAACAGCCAACAAGACCTTTGGTGACATCTCCCTAGAGGAGTTGAAAGTATTCATTGATGACTTGGGGGCAACCACCACAAGAGAAAGGCTGTTGATTATTTTGTGGAAGTGTTTCGAGCATTGCAGACAATTTTGCATAGCTCTTAACCCATAGAAGTACATTTTGGAGTGGCTTATGGGCTATTGTTAGGTCATGTGGTTAGTTCAGTAGGGATTGTGACTGACCCTGAAAAGATCAAGGTCATAGTCACCATGAGTCTACCACGTAATCCAAAAGAAGTGCATAGCTTTCTATCGGTAGGGTATTATCGGAGGTTTATCAATGCCTTGGTAGAAATAACGTTGCCACTAACGAACCTATTGTCCTTAAACTATCAGTTTGCATGGAGTGATGCTTGCAAAGTATCTTTTGATGATGTGAAGCAGGAGCTTGCCAAAGCATCTGTTTCAAAAGCACCTAAAAGGAGTGAAATGTTTTATATATTTTTAGCAACAACCATGTATAGTATCAGCTACTGCTTATCCCAAATCTAGGAGGAAAAGTGGTACCACTCGATAGCTTTTGCTAGTAGAAAGTTGGGTATATCAAAAATTAACTACACCTATATGAAGAAGTTATGCCTTGTAATGGTATTTGCAACCAAAAAGTTTAGGCATTACATTCTTTATGAGAAGGTGGTTTTTTATACGAAGGCGGAAGGACTTCGATTGTCGTTGAACAAGTTACAGTCGCCTGATCACTTAGCAAAGTGGTTAATCACTTTGCAGGAGTTTGAGTATGAGATTAAGAGCAAGCCACCAAAGCTATAGGGCATTGTAGAATGTCTTGTGGATTTTGCCAAGCCAAAAGAGGTATTGGCTAAAGGAAGTGACATGGAAACATTGTTTAAGATTGATACGGCATCTATTCCCTCCTAGTATGCTGCTATAACGCACTATCTATCTATGGGAAAGATTGGAGCTACTCCATCAAAATCCGAGAAGAGGAAAATTAAACATCATGCATTGAAATTTTCCTTGATTGTAAGAACATTATATCGGCAGGGTGTTGATGATATCTATCGCCAATGTGTGATGTTTGATGAGGTTCTATTTATCTTGGAAGAGTGCCATGAATCCACTTGTGGGGGGGCACTTTGCTGGGCAGTTGATGGCACAAAAGGCTTTAAGAGCTGGATATTGGTGGTGGCCATCCATCTTCTAGGATTCATTTGAGTATGTTAAGAGATGCGATACATGCCAAAGACATGACAATAGAGAGAATAGGAAGCGCCCACTTACTCTGATTATGGCTACCCTTCCATTTGAGAAGTGGGGCATCGACTTTGTGGGTCCTATTACCCTGTCGTCTACTATTCAAAAGAGATACATTATAGTATCCACTGATTACTTTACAAAGTGGTCAGAAGCATGGGCGACGAGGTAGGACAATGCAAAAGAAATTACCAGTTTCCTACTCGAGCAGATCATCTACCATTTTGGTCCACCAAAGGAAATAGTATCAAATCGTGGAATCATTTTTTGAACAAGGTGATTAAAATCCTGACTGAAGCATCAAAAATTAAGCATAATAAGACAACTCCCTATAATCCACAAGCAAATGGGCAAGTTGAAAGTACCAATAAGCAGCCTATGGGTATCCTGTCCAAGATAGTATCTGAAAAGAAACAGGACTGGGATACAAAATTATATGTGGCAGTATGGGCATATAACACGACGTTTAAACGAGCCACTAGCCACACCCCATTCAAATTATTTTATGGGGAGGAGTGTGTCTTGCCCTTAGAAATTGAGTTGTCGACCACTAGATTCGCAATCAATCATTCTTTAAGTGACGAGGATGCACTATTCAAGCATTTTACGACTATAGCCCACTTGGATGAGCTCAAATTGCAGAGTTTGTTGCAACAAGAAGTGGTTAAGCGTCAAATGAAGCGGTTGCATAAGCTAAAAGTGAATAAATATACCTTTAAGAAAGGACAGTTAGTTCTATATTACGATGAACGTAGGGAGCGATTTTCAGGAAAGTTGGAACCTAGATGGAAGATGGCATCCAAGTTGACTGGTGAGGTTTTTCAAGTATCCATCTCCACCCTCACAGCTTCCGTCCTATTGCCTAAGAATATCAAGCCATTACCCCGATCTTCAATAACTCTGGCATTGCTATCCAAGGCCGGCCTAACAGAACATCATAGTCCACCCCCTTCATGACTATAAAGTCGACAGAGAACTGGACACCTGCGATTTTCACTGGCCAGTTTTTAAGTATCCCAAATGGCCTCACCCTCATGCTGTTTGTTAACATGACATTAAACCGAGCGGTCTCAATAGGTGGGTTTTCCCAGGTCTGCAGTACTGCATGGCTTAGCACACTAACCCCAGCTCTCGTGTCTATGATCCCCTTTCTTGTTGTGTTTCCTAGGGCTAGGACTGGTAACACTGCATGCATCTCAGTGCCTTCCCAGAAAGCATTAATGTGAAAGGATTTTGGCACATAGTGTAGGTATTTGTGTTTCTGCATCCTGATCCTGCAGATCCGACACTTGTTCTTGTGATTCCTCGACCCACTGCTTGAGGTTTTGCCATATTAACGTCACTGGGGTGGTCAGTAGCGTGGTGAGGAGGCTATCGGTTGCTCATCCATCTCCTGCGCCAAATTGTCTTGGCCAATGGTCGTGACTGATTTGTGGGCCTGCAGCATCAAGGCTTGCCCTAAGGGGTGTTGTTTGTGGTGTGGTTGCCCTTCCTGACTTTGGTTGAGGGGGTGAGTCTGCCATGCTCATGCTGATGAGATCCTTGCTCTCATCCTCTAGGATGGGCTTAGCGTCTCTTAAGTGCTCTTGGGCCTCTTTTACCCAATCCCTCACCTTCTCTATGGCCTTGAGTTTACGCTTCAGATGCGGATACTCCCCTACCTTGGCACTTCTCTTTTCGATCGTCTTGGGGGCTGAAGTTTCAGTCTCTGCGTCCTCGACTTTCTTTCCAACAGGTAGAGTTGTAGCACTCTCAGTTTCAGTGTGATCTTAGCCTCCGGACTCCTCTTCCTTCACCTGCAGCTCTTTTTTCCCGTCGAGGCTGCATCGAGGTTGCTGGGCCCTGGTAGTGATATGCTGGCGTGCTTCCTCTGGGCATGGGTCATGACCCGCAATGGGATGGGTGTGGCCTCCCCATCAAGATTCTTGACGTCGAACAGCCCCAATGGGATAGATAGTACTTCGACTGAATTTGCAAAAGGTTTTCGCTTTGGATAATCGACGAAGAGATGGGTGATTCCACACTCTACACACCTTAGGTTAGCTTTGTCTTTGTTCTGTTGCTCCCTCTCGGGGCAACGTGATGAGACATGGCATGGGTGTCCACATGTCCAACAAATGATTGGATCCTGCGTCTGCCTCCCTAGGCCTCTACCTCGTCCTCTTCCTAACGCCATCACTGGTACTGGTCGATAGTCCATGAGGATGGCGTTGCCCTCTTCGTTGTGAGAGACATAAGGGTATAAGTAAGTCTCTTCCTCATTTGGCTCTTCCATGTATTGGACTAGAGCATCACTCGGTGGATGGGTCACATAGGGACTGGGCGGCCTAGGTATACCTGTAGGGTTTATGTCCATCCTGGGGACAGCCAGCTTCATGTCGTTAGATGCAGGAAGGGCCAGTGGGGCTCCCCTTCCGAAAAGTGGTTGTGGTCTGTTTGCTAGGTAAGGTTGACCATATGGTTGGAAGTACGGAAGTCTCTTAGGCAATCTATAGTGCATAGCGTTGTGACCGAACATGCCGCAGTTAGCGCAAGGTCTCGATCGAGGGTCTTAACACTCGACTGGCAAATGATTTCCGCTACAGTACACACATTAGATATGTGGCCGCGTTGGTCATCTCCACAGGTCTTGCAGCTTGACTATCTCCATCTTGACATCAGCCAAGTCGTGGTTCATCTCGGTGGCCTTCCCCTTATCTTGGGATAATGGTGCTGATCACTCACCAAAGGTTGATGCTCTTTCCAAACCTCGTGAGATGGTTTCTTCTAAGTTGGAGTTCTTGGAGCTCCTCTCTTTCAGTTGATCGTCAACTCTGATAGCTTCCTCAAAAACCCTAGCTAGCATGTCTCAATGCAAGCTCGAGTTGGCTACCAAAGCCTTATACAGTTCCTCATTTCGAATTCTGTTGATGAACACAGTTGAAACTGCTCTTTTAGTCGGTCGTTCACCTATAGGGATTCTCTTGAAGAGGCTTCTTATGTGGGTTACGTAGTGCGAATGTCCTCCTTCTCTTTGTGCTTAACATTCATCAGTCGCACCAGCAGATTGTCGGAGTATCCAAGCTCGGAAAATCTCTTAATGAAGAGATCCTTGAGGCTATTGAAGTTTGCCCGCTCTGCAGCATCTAAGCTTGTATATCAGGTCCTGCCCTTGTCACCTAAGAAGAGTCCGAATGCTTAAGAACACTAAGTCAGGTCGCTGAGGCCGTTGGCTTCACAAACTTGCTCGACATGCTCTACAAAGCTGTATCGGTCGTCATGGGGTTGGTACTTGTCGAGCTGCTTTGCGACTATCGGGATTTTAGAGCCTTGGGTTGCTCCTAACCTTGCCAGCAGTGAGGTCGCTAATGCTGCAGCACTTTGCTCTATTGCGGTGTTGTCTAACAATCGCTTTATAAGAAGTTCGCTTGGCTTTAAGTCTCCTTTTAGGGCTCTCTCGTGATCCGTTCGGTTTCTGCCGGCTAAGTTCAGCACTCACTGTACCTCACGCAACTCCGTGCTTTGCCTTTGACTCCGCCTACTGGTCCCTATTGTACGTGGCTATGCCTTGCAACGCCTTATGGGCTAGCTTCCTCTCTTCTTCTAAGTCTGCGATGATAGCATCTGTTGTCCAACTATGGTGCTCATATCGGGCATGTGCATCGTAGCTGCTGACCAATTGCTGAATAGCCTTTGGGAAGATACCCAAGTCGAGTTCCTCGTTGGACCTGTGGTCCAAGCTTTCCTCCATCATAGTCGAGTTCTTGTGCTTCGCCAAGCTATCGATTGGATTGAGTGGGTTTGTCAAATCCCCTTTGTTTGCATTGCTTGCTTGGTCCTACTTTGCGTGTTGATGGTTTATCTCCGTCTGTGGGTTCTCTCCTGTTCGTGGGTTCCTTGAGTGGCTTATCTGAATGAGTTCCTTAACTTATTAAATACAGTCCTCAAGTTATCTCCACTCCGTGCGTGTGTTCTTTTTGGTACACGTGCATTCAATCAGGCTTTAAGTTTTTCTTAAGTGCACTTCAAGTGCGGAAATTCAAGGTGAGTGTGGTAAACAACCTCTAAGCATCTCATGCACCCTCGGGCCTAATAGGCTTTGTAGATCAATTCTCTAGCCGTCTAGACGGGATTTAGGGCCCTTTGGCTATGTTGCCTTGCTGTTTTTTTTTTGGGGCTCAATCAGGGTTTTATGGCTCGGCGGGTTACCTCTAGGTCTCTGGGTTTCTAGGTATTGCAATAGCCCACTCAAACTGTTAAGCGGCCATACCTTACAATTTTTTCTACTCAGTGCGTTAGAATCAGCCTCTAAACGTCATGAGGGCTTACGACAGGTTGCGCAGCTGAGCTCCAGTTGGGTCAAGTCAAATCTCTGAGACTAAGTTAGGTACACACTCGGCCCAATTGGTCCGAATTGCAGGGGCCGAGCGAGTGACTCGAATGGGCTGAATCGCTCTTGTCCAAGTGCAAAATTTTTTTCATAGGCCAAGGTCCAAGTGGAGTAACTCGGACAGGCCGAGCTAGATATTGGGCCGAGGGCCGAGTCGGGTCCTGGGCCGAGTGGACCTCGAGCCGAGTGGACTTCGGGCCAAGTGCTGGTTTGGTCAAAGGGCCAAGTGGAGTAACTCACACGGGCTGAGTCGAGTATTGGTTCCGAGGGCCGATTAGGGTTTTCGGGTCAAGGGTCGAATGGGCGGGACTGAGGGCCGAGTCTGGGACCCGGCATAACAAGGGCCGTTCGGACGGGCGGAACATGCCGCGACGAATACTGCACAATGACGATTTCAATCGAATCTTCCTAGTCAAGCAATCATCTCCTGCATAAACTTCCAGATCTTGACTTAGGCACCAAAGGAAGTGATTGGTATACCTGGGGTGAGCAGTAGGCTCTCCGATGGCGTGATCGAATCGAATCTTTGCGGGCTCTCTCTCTCTCTCTCTCTCTCTCTCTCTCTCTCTCTCTCTCTCTCTCTCTCTCTCTCACCGCAACGGTTGCAAATGAGCTCTCCCTTGGCCTCTTGGCCCTTAAACCCCTTCCCAAGCAGGGCTTTGACACTCAATCACTCACTTATCGACATTAAGCATCCCAAGCTAGCTTGTTGCCATTTTTTGCATGTTTTATGCCCTGTTTTGCCTGTTTGCAATAATAAACCCTACCCTTTCTCGGTTCGATTTCCTAATCCTATCCTATACTAAATGCAACGAGAATCGAAAGCAATAAACTAAAATGATTTCTCCCTATTTTCCAATCATCAAACTAACTAACTAACCCAAAATACTTACTTGTTTCGAAGATCAAAACACCCAACCTTCCTACCTACCTCAAGCTTCGTTTTGGGGGAGAATCCCTTACTTCAATGCTTGATATGGGGCGCGCAAGTGCTCAAGCTTGAATCCGTTGGTCTCGGCAAAAACGAAATCAAAATGTGGGAGCTTTCGCTCAACCACCAAGACCCACGAACTGCTTATTGTTTCAAGTGTTCCAAGCGAGCTCTAATGGCTACCTCTCACATAGCCGACGCGCCCTCAATCCTATGAGTGTAGTGAGCTTACCTTGATGCCGATATGAGTTGCCTCCTCTCTTGCACACTCTGGTAGCTCCACGATCCTAGATGCTAGCTCAAGCATGCTCAAGCCTCCTCCATCTCCAAGCTCTAACCGCCATAACCACGTGCTCAAGAGAAGGAAAGAGAAGATGAGATGGTGAAGAGCTTCACCCCCTTGATCCCTCACTCCCACTCACTCACTCCCTCATACTCACAATCACTCCCTCTCTCAAGAGCACACACAAGCAAGGAGAGGAGAAGAAGATAAGAGCTCTTGTTGGGCACACACCAAAGAATAAGCTTCCATTCACTTTTTAAACTTTATATATAGAAACCCTAAAACCCCATGGGCAACCATCCTTTTTTACATGACCGGCCATTGTGGCAAGGTCCCTTTTTCTTATTCCCTCTTTTTGCTTCATGCTCTAGGCCTATATTCGACTATTCTTTTATAGCTGGCATAGGAGGGAGCCTGGCGCTCTTTTACAAGAGTTTTTGGAGTTTTTGAGGCGCCTTTTATTTAAAACTACGCTTTTGGCCCCGGCTTAGCTTTGGAGACCGCCTGCGTGTCCTTGCTCCTTTTCCATCTTCTTTCTGCTTTTTCATTCGTCCTTCCGCCTTCTCGGCTTGGGGTTAACAAGTGATCAACTCATGCTTAATACCCCGCTCATTGCAAAGCTATTCAAAATCTTTCAAAATGTTGGGGGTAAAGGCGCCTCCCCCGTGCCGCCCCGTGTATTACTACACTGACAGTACCCGCCACTACACACTGCAGGTGGTGGGCGCCCGTCATGTCATTTTATTCTTTATTCTTTTAGTGACAGATTGAATAAAGGAAGGCCTGGTCACACATTGTGACTGTTGGAGTTCCCATTTCTTGTCTCTCTCTTTCTTGCTCTTGCTCTCCCGCCATAGCTCGCGTGCAAGCTTCGATCCTTCTCACCTTTCAACTGGTATCAGAGCTTGGCATTCTCTTGCTCGAGCTCGACTCGGTGCTTCCCGACCTTCGCATCAACTTGCTTCACGCATTGGGTCTCCATCCTGGCAGCCATATCCGATCTCCCCAAGCTCCCGTCACTCCCTGGCTTCCCGAGCACCTTCCCAACCTATTGAGGCACCTTCAAGGCATTGATACTGAGGTATTTGATCATTCTTTCAGGGTTTTATTTCAGTCTACAGGTTACAAATAGCAAGGGTAGCCATGGCTTCAAACCCTTGAAGCTTATTCCCCTCATATTGTGCCTTACACCTATCAAGGCTCAAAGAGGCTTGTCATAGGCCTTTGATAGGCCCTTCTTGAGCCCCCCATTACCCCCTTTTCAGCCCATGTGGAGCAACAGCAAGTTCAGCACCAACAGGGCAGATTGCATCATTTTTTTCCAGGGTGTGAGCACTCATCTACTTCAGCTCCACACTTGGCCATTGCTTCTTGCTCTCTACCTTGATCAAGAGGGCTATAGACTTCATGTTTGATGTCATTCAAGCTTTGGGCATTGGTCTTGATCATTCGGGGCTGATCTCTTCAGATTTGGGACTGTCATAAACTGTCATAACAGGTTGAAAACAGGGCAGCACCATTGGCATTAGCATTTGTTGCTTATACTCCATTCCGGTTGTGCTATTTGATGCCCGTATGCGGTCTACATGATGCCTAGTGCCTTGGGAATGTATACACATGATTATGCCATGATTTTGGCCTGAAATATTGGCTGATTTGGGATTGTTATTTACTATTATACAGTGCTGGAAACAGGGCAGCCACACTTGGCATTGGCATTTGATGCTTATACTCTACTCCGGTTACCTTATTTGATGCCCGTATGCGGTCTACTTCCTACCCGGATGTATTGGGGATGTATGCATTTGGTTTGACCATGATTTTGGCTTGAATTTGGGGCTGAAATCTATTGTTTAGAACAGTAAATACATGCTGGAATAACAGTGGGCTGAAGGTACTTTACAGGCTTTGGCACTTACCTACCGATACCGGATGTATGCTTTGAGCTTTGGCATGATGTCTCTGACATTTGGGGACGGCTTGGAGCATATGTATGAGATTATGGGTTGCTTTTGAGCTTCGCATTAGCTCCGTCTTCACTGGCATTTGGACCGACTTGGCATGCTCGTGGACCACCTATGCCTCATGTCTCTGCTTGATAGTTAGGCTTTTGCATTACATGCTTTGGTTCGTGACATATGCTATTTGGTTCGTGTATGCCATACCAACATTTGAAGCTTGGATTTGGATGTATTTGAGCATTCCTGGCTTACTTGATCACTGATCTTGGTTGCTATTTGGATGTCATTGAGTTGATCGAGAGCTTATTTGGGCTTATGTATTGCTTCATGGTTAATACGACCGGTGCTTCATGTATGTCATGCTCTCTTGGATGCACTTGATGCATTGATAGGGTCACTTATCACTTGTGCTTTCTCTTGGGTTATTTGAGCTTCTAAGCTTGCTTTGTACGCCTTTTGTGCTAGTGGGAGCATTCTACATGCTTGCTTGACCTTTGACAGTTGCATGCTATTTGAGCACTTACATGTATTTGGAGCAGTTTATGTCTTGAGCAGCTACATACGCATTGAGACTTTGGGATCATACTCCGATCTTTATGGATATGCATTGATGTACTCTTGGTTCACAGGATGCTTATGAGCTGAGTCTCATATTTGGATCTTTCTCTTTGAGCAGACACATATTTGTGTCAGGTTTTGGCGGTTACAGGAACACTTTGCCTAGAGTGTTTGGGGGTGTGCCTTTCACTAGCAGATGTTATTTTGACATGCTTCGGTGTTGAGCTCATGTTCTTTTCACTGTCATTCACCTTGCCTATGTTCGTTTCATGCCGGCTTTGGACCTAGCATTGTTTGCTTGACATTGGATCCTATTTTGGGACAGTTTGCTCTCTAGATTACATACCTGCAATTTATTACACCAAGCAGTTATTGGTGGACTGAGGTGTACTTTTCATGCTGAAATATCCTGATTTGGTATACCGCACCTAGTACTAAGTGGGCAGTAACTTTTGGCACACTTTGCTCGCCCTTTAGACCCCGTTTTGGTCATTTTTGGGCAGTTTCTACAGTAAAACAACAAGCAGTTTTTGGACTGTTTGGGCATTTCCAGCCTGCATAATGGCATCATCTTCGCATGATAGTGCCATCTTTAATATTACAAAGTTGGATGGTACCAACTACTCTTACTGGAAGAGTCAAATTTGGCAGGTCTTGGTGCAGAAATATCAGATTAAGCCACTTTGGTTGAGTGGGGAGCAGCCTGAAACTATGGACAATGACGACTGGCTTGAACTTGATGAGCTATGCAAGTCCACGATTGTATTGTCTCTCACTGAACAGGTACATTATAATGTATTTGAGGAAGCACAGAGTGCATGGGATCTATGGAATAAGATAAAAAATCTTTATGATAAGAAAAGTCCGGCAAGTGAGATGTACTGGTTGAAGCAGCTTATGGATCTGCGCATGAAGGATAATGTGACTATGTCTGCTCACTTAAGCCAGTTCCATGCTATACTGAAGAACCTGACCTCGCAGGATATCAACTTTGGAGAGGAAGTAACTCCTCTTTTCTTACTTGGGACTCTGAATGAGTCATGGGATGTATTCCGCACTGCCCTATGTGCCTCTAGTGCTACTCTAAAATTGGCAAATGTTGAGAGTGCTCTTCTTCAGGAAGAGGTGAATCGCAAAAACTTGGATGCCTCTCGTGGTAGTCATGCTTTGACCATTAGAGGCAGGAATGACAGGTATGATCGTGGTAATGCCCGAGGCCGTGACTCGCAGAAGGGTCGGTCTAAATCTCGTGGTGGCAAGTCGCGTAGTAAGTCATGCGGGCGCAATGCAAATATCACTTGTCATCATTGTGGGAAAAAGGGCCATATTAGACCACAGTGTCATGAGTTGTGCAATGAGAAGTGCAAGGATAAGGGGAAAGATAAAGTGCAGGAGAAGTCCTCTGATCGCAGCATAGTACCTACGAAGTCCAGCGTCAAGATTGAGGAAATTAATGTTACGCAGACTGAGGAGTTCGATGGTGGTGATGAGTTTATACTTGCAGCTAGTTCTTCTGATGCTTCACACTTGACTGAGACACCTAGTATGTATGCACAGTGCTGGTTATTGGATTCAGGTGCGTCCTTCAATGTGACGCCTTACCGTGAGTGGTTTCACTCTTACCGTACTGTATCTGGATCAGTCAGACTTGGAGATGACAGGTCTCTTGATATTGTGGGCTGTGGAGATATTCAGTTGCAGTTTTCCACTGGCATTTCCTTTTTGCTAAGGGATGTACGTCATGTACCTGCGCTTACGCGTAGTCTTATGTCTGCAGGACAGTTGGATGATGCAGGGTTTCATGTCTGTTTTGGGGATTCTGCCTGGAAGATCACCAAAGGCAGACTTGTGCTTGCTAGAGGCGCCAAGGCTGGTAGCCTCTATCCTCTTGTTGTATCTGGGTCTTCTGTAGACCATGTTTTGGCAGTGGGCTCTATCCCACATGTATCACTTTGGCATGCCCATTTGGGGCATATGTCTTTAAAGGGAATAAAAATGTTATCTGGTTTGCAGTATCTTCCACCTTTGGATTATGCATGTTTTGACTCATGTGATCATTGTCTTTATGGTAAGAAGAATAGGTCTACGCATAAGAAATCGGGTAGGCCACGCATGAGTGAGCCCTTGGCATTGGTGCATTCTGATGTTTGTGGGCCTATGCCTTGCATATCTATGGGTGGCGCGAAGTACTTCATTACCTTCATTGATGATTTTTCTAGGAAAATGTGGGCTTATCCCATAAAGCAGAAGTCCGATGTCTTGGTAGTTTTTCAGAGATGGCTTGCTCTTGTTGAGAACCAGACTGGGTATAGGCTGAAATGCCTTAGGACTGACAATGGGGGAGAATATGTCTCACGTGCTTTTGAGCAGTTTTGTGATGACAGGGGTATTAAGCGTCCGTTGACCGCCCCTTACACCCCACCCCAGAATGGTTTGGCTGAGCGCATGAACATGACTATTCAGGAGCGTGTGCGCTCTATGCTTAGCCATGCAGGGCTACCCCAGAGTTTTTGGGCTGAGGCAGTTAGTACGGCAGTGCATGTCATAAACCGATCACCTTCTAGTGGATTGGATTTCCAGGTTCCAGAGGAAGTTTGGGATGGTAAGCCACCCTCTTATGCGCATCTTCGTGTCTTTGGATGTGAGGCATTCTGCCATGTGCCCAAGGACAAGAGGAGTAAATTGGATCCAAAGAGCATTAAATGCATATTCCTTGGCTATGGTGAGTCAGGAGAGATGGGCTATCGCCTATGGGATCCGTAGGCGCGGAAAATAGTACGCAGCCATGATGTCGTCTTCCATGAAGACAAGATGCACAAGCAGCCTGAGAAGGTGGTTGAGATCCATAGAGTGATCTTTCAAGAGGAGCCTAGAGCTCCACCACAGCCAGTAGTACAGCCTGCAGCAGTTCCTCCACAGGGCCAGGGTGTTGGACAGGCAGTTAGACAAGCAGCAGAGCCTGCGGTGAGATGGTCTACTAGAGACAGATGTCCACCTGACAGATTTCAGCCCTCTATGCATTATGTTTTGGTTACAGATGCAGGAGAGCCTTTCACTTATGATGAGGCTATGCGCAGGGGTGAAGTCACTCCTGGGAGAGGGCTATGCAGTCTGAGATAGACTCCCTGCATAAGAATGAGACTTGGGATTTGGTTGCCTTGCCTAAGGGCAAGAAGGCTTTGCCATGCAAGTGGGTGTACAAGCTGAAAAGTACCCCTGGAAACCCCAAGCCGGCATACAAGGCTAGATTGGTAGCAAAGGGTTTTAAGCAGGAACATGGTGTGGACTTTGATGAGGTCTTCTCTCCTGTGGTTAAGATGACCACCCTGCGCTTAGTCTTGGCTTTGGTTGCACAGCTTGACTTATATCTATATCAGAAAGACGGCTTTTCTACATGGGGACTTGCATGATGAGATCTATATGGATCAGCCTAAGGGCTTTGCAGAACCTGGCAGGGAGCACCTAATGGCAAGTTGAAGAAGAGCTTGTATGGCTTGAAGTAGGCACCTAGGGAATGGTATCATAAGTTTGATGCCTTTATGCAGTCACAGGGCTATAGCAGGAGTGCTATGGATCCGTGTCTTTACACGAAGAAAGCCCGTGATGGCAGTTTGCTTATCTTAGTACTCTATGTTGATGATATGCTGATAGCAGGGAAAGCTCAAGATGAGCTAGATGCTCTTAAATCTCAGCTGAAGAAGAGCTTTGAGATGAAGGATTTGGGACATGCCTCACATATACTTGGGATGCGCATTAAGCGCGATAGGCATCAGGGGCTTTTGTATCTCTCACAGCGGGAGTACATTCATGAAGTCCTTGAGCGCTTCTGCATGTAGGACGTAAAGCCTATTGGCTGTCCATTACCTTCTTATGTGAAGGTATCACAGGCGATTGTCCGCAGACAGATGAGTAGAGGGCCGAGATGGCCAAGATCCCTTATGCTTCAGCCGTGGGCAGTTTGATGTATGCCATGATAGCCACTCATCCAAATATTGCGCATGCAGTTGGTGTTGTGGCACGCTATATGGCTACACCTGGCAGCAGACATTGGGATGCCATGAAGGGTATCATGAGGTACCTGAAGGGCACAGCAGATATGTGTATTTGCTATGGCAGCCAGGATACAGGGGTTGTGGGGTACACTGACTCCGATTATGCAGGACATGCAGATAGTAGGAAGTCCACTTCTGCCTATGTATTCACCTATGCTGGAGGGGCTGTCTCTTGGATGTCCAGGGTTCAGAAGTGTATGGCTTTGTCTATCACTGAGGCCGAGTATGTTGCAGCCACTGAGGCTTGCAGGGAGGCCATATGGTTAGGCCGTCTAGTTGTTGACCTTGGGATTGATGCTACACCTACACTGCATTCAGATTCTATGAGTGCCATTCAGTTGACTAAGAATCCGGTCTTCCATGCAAAGACGAAACACATTGAGGTGAGGTATCACTTCATACGTGGTGTCGTGGAGGACAAGTCTGTTGACCTTGTCAAGATCTCCACTGACGAGAATCCTGCAGATCTACTCACGAAGAGCCTCACTACTGAGCGCTTTGCCTTCCTCAGGAGGTTGATGGGCATTGGATGAGATGTCGCCTTTCCTCATCCCTTGTACCTATGTACATTTGTACTGTCTTTTCTTTTCTCTCTCACTAGGGCAGATTCGCCTTTAAGTGGGAGGTTGTTGGGGGTAAAGGCGCCTCCGCCGTGCCGCCCCGTGTATTACTACACTGACAGTACCCGCCACTGCACACTTCTGGTGGCTGGCGCCCGTCACGTCACTTTATTCTTTATTCTTTTAGTGACAGTTTGAATAAAGGAAGGCCCGGCCACACATTGTGACTGTTGGAGTTCCCATTTCTTGTCTCTCTCTTTCTTGCTCTTGCTCTCCCACCATAGCTCGCGTGCAAGCTTCGATCCTTCTCACCTTTCACAAAACATACTCATCCTCATTATCAAATATTAGGCATTTCAGCCTATACATAGAGTGGTTCTCAACAAGAGTAAGCTAACATTGAAAGGTAGACAATACATCTGATTTTTACTTAATAGGGTATACCCAAACCTTATATGAGTAATTATTAATGAATGTGACAAAGTACTTTGCACCACTTAGTGATTGATAGGGCATGGGACCACATACATTTGAATGAACAAGAGCCAAAGGCTCACCCATGCGCTTCATGCCAAACTTGTTATGTGTATTATATGTTTTTGCTTGCCATATAAAGAATGATCACAAGACTCAAAACACTTATAGTCTATGGGCAGAAGATACTAAAAATTGGTAAGCATTTTCATTCTTTTCAAAGACATATGTCCAAGGTGATAATGCCAAAACATGGTCAACTGACCTAGATACAAGAAAACAATAGAGGGTACTAGAGTTAGCACCACGTGTAATAACAAGATTCCCATGGAAAACCTTCCATGAGGAATCACCAAAAAAGACAACATAACTTGCATCATCTAAGGTATCAATAGAGATAAGGCTCTTCATGAGAGCCAATACATGACATACATCATGAAGAGTGAATATGTTGCCTAAACCAAAACACAGCTGGACATTACCAATACCAACAATCTCCAATGCTAACTCATTACCCAAACAAATAGATCCAATCATACTATGATAAGAGTGAAACCACTCTCTATGAGGGATCACATGAAAGGAAGCCCTTGAATCTATCAACCAATACTATGATTATATCTTGACAAAGCATCAGTTAGCTATGAAGCATCCAAAGAAGAAGCTACTAAGATAAGATCATTAGATGCATTAGACTGCACTACATTAATCTCCTCAATCTCAACACTACACTTACTAGGCACAATGCTACAATCATCATTCTTGTCTTGCACTTTACCCTTTCCCTTTTCCTTGCACTTGTCTTCGCACATTTTATGGAACTGTGGCCAAATATGGCCCACTTTTCCACAATGATGACAAGTAAGATCAGACTTGTGGCCATCACGTATCCTAGATGAGACCTATTAGAGTCTCTACCATGGCCATTTTCATCCTACCGGCCTCTCATAGACAATGCATGGGATGTACAAGAAGCATCCACATTCTTTCTGTTCACCTCTTCTGTCAAGAGGGCACTCTCAACATCTTGCAATTTTGCCTATTCTTAGTATAGGAGCCATGTGGAAAGTGTCCCATGACTCATGTAGACTACCAATCAAAAATAAAGGATGTAAAGTATCCTTGAACTCAACCTTCTATGAAGCCAAATGTTTGATGATGGAGTGAAACTCAATCAAGTGTGTAGACATAAAAGTCCCTCCCTTCATGTGAAGGTCCATCAACTGTTTCAACCAATACATTTGAGGCATAAGACTCTGCTTGTCCATAAAGTTTTTTAATCTGTGTCCAAAGCTCATATATAGTCTAATTTCTAGTTACAACATTGTTGTGAACCTGCTTAGAGAGTGATAAAATGATTATGGACTTGCATAGCTCATCTAGTTTATCCCAATCCTCGACTGCAATGTTTTTGGGTTTGGCACTCCCATTTTTGGGTGGTCTAACTTGCAATTTTCATATAAAAACCTGTCATTCTGGGCCTTTCAATAGATATAATTGGTCCCATCCAATTTTTGAATATTCAAGATAGCACTATCGTGAGAACCACTAGCCGTAATGAGATCAAGAAAGTTGATGGAACCTAAAATGGGATGGCACTGGCTATGGCACTAGCCGGACCTCATGCATACAACAAGCAACCCCCACTAGACGGCCTCGAGGGCCAGGAGCGTCTGAGATTCACTCTACACTAAATGCTAATGTCGATTCTACATTTTTATTAGAGTCCAACGTTTACCATCCCTTCTCCTCAGAGAAAGATCCCATAACATATAGGCATAGTGCCTCGTAGCACAAACAAAAGGAAGCACCTCTCAACTGACTGATGCGGCTCTACTGCGACTCTCCTACACCTCTTGAATTGACCCCAATATGCGTCGCTCCAACATAATGTACACATGATACACACTCTACTCTTTCATTTTGAACGTATTCTAGGAGATACGATGTGTCCTTACCAAATAATTCCCTAAGAAAACGATTGACTAACCTATAGCTTAGGACGTCTTCCACACTCAAGCGTAGGTCATCATAACAAAAAACAAGTGCTATGCATCCAGTTCTTTGTATTTTGATACCATGGCCGATATGCACATGCAAAAGTGGATGATCCTAATGTGCTCAAACATAATTTTCAATTAGAAACGTGTCGTGCACAACCAGGCTTTCCAATGCTCATTTACTAACTCGTTGCGACGATGTAAGGATAGTACCGAGACAACACTTATGCTACTTTTTTCTTAATTAAAATACAACAAACCCTATATCAAGCTATGCATCAGCAAAATCAGCAACAATAAACAGCACCCAACTTGTATCATTCAAACACCCTTCCGTTGCATAGGTGTAGGGGTTCATTTTGTCATATTTTGATGTAGGAAAAGTGATAAATCACGAACTTTGACAAATAGAAAGGAAAAATTGAGGCTAAACCTCATGCTTCGCCACTACCATACATTCACAAACACTCATAGTATTTTTTTTATTTTTATGAAGCATATTCCTATTTTTCTCTTATTTTTTCTTACTTTTTAGCATTTATTTGATAATAATCACTATTATTTTCTAATTTTTCTCATACCAATCATTTTAACATACTAAAATTCAATTTTATTTTCCATTTTTTCCCATATGAACACATTTCACCCACCCGAAACGACAAAACCATCATTTAACCCTTAAAAACCACATTTCGAGCTTTGCAGGATTTAAATAGTACATGTAAATCATTATGAAATCAGAATTTTCTAATAGACAACAATTAAACATAGTGCAACCAGCACTCAAACAGTTTTTTATCACATAAGAACATCATTTCCATCATAAAATGTCAAAAAAGCTTCATTTCCTTCATAGAAAGTAGTCATACCATGTTTCTATGAAACCTGAGACGCATTAAATGACTGCATGACTAGTGGACGGAGCCTCCATTGCTCTGAATTCCATGTTGCACATCAATCTTCAGCATCTCCATTAATCTCCATCATCATTTGCTTCAATCTCCTTCCCGATTCCTCCTTCAAGGTAGTGTGCATGAACAACCCATAGAGGGGAGAGAGAGGGAGGAGAGAGAAAGACTAGAACATGATCTCTTCATCTGGGCAGCCACTGGAGAAGCAGAGAGTGGCGATGGAGGGCAAAGAAAAAAACAAGATCATTGATGTAATCACCTTGGGGGGTTGCTTTCAACCACCATAGCTCCCCCTCTATAAAAAAATCGGCACCATCTACAAACCATCGCCATTTCTCCACACCATCACAAAAAAAAAAAGCCCCCACCCCCCCATTTGTCAAATTTGGGGGGTGGGAGACCCCAAGGGTCACCCCCCTTCCCACCAAGTCCTTTTACACTTGATTTCTTTTGGGCTTTGGACCCCAGGCATTCCTGGCCTCCGAATCGGCTTCTGAAAAAATTTGGGCGTCCGTCTTAAGGTCCCGCATTGCATGGCTCTTTCTGGGGTCCATTCTGACATCTCGAGAAATTATAAAAATTTCCCAATTATCATTCGGTGGGTCTTTAAAGCAGTTTTGGCACCTGTTAGCTGCTTGCTGCTTAAAATCGTACTGAGTACGGCTGCTGCCTTCGAAGAAGTCTATTTTTCCCTTGAAATTCAGATTTTTTGGCTATTTTTAAGCACTTCTCGGAGTCAAAATCATTGCTCATTGGTGACCATGGGATAGGGCAACTTAGCCCTTTGAATCCCACGAACAAATCTGCACATGCATAATCATAAAGAGCATCAAGCTGATACAAAATAGATACACAAAAAAAGACATCACAACGCTCACCCTACCCCCTGTCAAAACCAAGGCATGAAATCCACAAGGAGTAGGCCTAGCATAATCTAACAGAAAGCCCAAAGCTAGTCACTAACCAATTGCTCCAACGCGGCTAAGATAAAAAGAACTATTAGAGAGGTCATCTGAAGTGGTGGTCTAAACTACCTTCCTAACTGAGCACAATGCAACCAAGAGCTCCTCCTAGGTGAGGACTCCTATAGCTTGATCAAGAAATATTGTCTTTTAGCACATTTTTCCTTTAGCCCTTGATTTTTCATACTCGGGCGTGCAAAAAGAAGAGAGCTAAGCGTAGTGACCCAAGGAGAACAGGGTATTGGCCTCAGGTCCTATCTCAGTACCCAAGAACCTACCAAGCCCTCGCAAGGTGACACTTAATCCTTTCTTTTAAGACACTGCAAAACTGACTAGCCCTCTTGGCCTAATTAAATCAAACATTAAAACCTTAAAGCAACTGGCCCTCTTGGCCTAATGAAAACAAATAGAACAACACCTACGCATCCCTTCTTGGAATAAGGCTAATATACGAAAATATGCTCTAGTCCAAGGGAAAACATAGGGCTCCTATCCTAAACTAAATGCATTAAGTTGTGACCCATTCCTCCTGCATATATAGCAAGAGGTATACGCATAACATGTCATCGAATCAACCTATGGGGTCCAAGATAATAGTGGTAGATGGGTCTCAGCCACTCTTCGCATTACCCATATCAACCATCGCCTACAATATAGCGCGTGGTCTGATAAAATTCCCCACAATCGACTAGGTCCCGTCTCATCATCAATAACAACACCTAGACTAGGACCACAGTTGAAGAAGAGGTCCTCTCATAAGCAGAATTTGCTAGGGAATCTGCCACCTAATTCCAAGAATGTGAAATCAGCTGAAGAGATACGCTCTCAAATGCATCAAGTAGGGTTATAGCAGTTTGATGATACATGCGAAGGATAGGATTCCGGACGGTGTATGTCTTATTTAGTTGATTTAAGATCAGCTGGGAATCCCCTTTTTCTAACAATCGCCGAATACCATCTTCCGTAGCAATGTTCAATCCCATAATCAAGGCTTTATACTCTACCATGTTGTTAGTGAATCCTACCTTGAGATAAACAATTAATTTCATTGTGACTCTACGTCGAGGATCTTGAATAACTACTCCAACACTCCCTTTTTTATTAGGGCCCCTAGACGCTCCATCAAAGTATAATGTGTACGTCCATAATGGGTTTACACAACGAGCCATCAAGGACTCCCCTATTCGTAATTATGATAATCAAAATTCAACATATTTAGAGGATGAATTGACGGCTCCATCCCACCTTCTTCATTAAACTCAACATGGATGCTTGTCAGAATTTGTAAACAGTGATGGGTGAAAACTTTGATTTCCCACACAAAGGTTCCGTCTTCTTGCTCTATCACTTTGTATCCTTTGCTCCACCAAATAAGATTCCCCTGATGATATCTTTGCTCTAGACATGGATGCTCCAAATAAGGGATTAACCACCCCATCAACCAATTTAAGCTCTCTTGCAGGACTCAAATCAGCCCCAACATGGACCTACAATGCATTTAGCGCATTAGCATTCTAAAAAATAATAAGGTTTAATCTTATTAAGATTAACCTTATTTTTAAATTCCACTCCCTATAGATCAGCCAGTAAAGCTATGGAATTATTCTTGGACCAAGAAGTGCATGAGCAAGCCATCAAGATGATGGGCACGACCAACGGCACGCCCTCTATACTAGTGTGCATGATTGAAGGAACCCATCTTGGGAGGCCTAAGCCCGTCACCTTCCAAGTGCCATGCAACAAGAGAGAACTCCAGGAGGCCCTGGAATACTTAACAGACAAGCTGGCTGACAACTCAGCAGCAAACCCCACACCACTCCAAGATCTCTTAGGCGAATCTGAGTGGCAATGGACCAGGGTGCATGACTTGAACCTTATGTACAACTAGGCCTTAGTCCCGGATCGACGACAAGAGATGTACCAAGCCCTATGGGATGACGAATTGGCTAGCGGAGAGGACTCTGACGACGAGTATGAAGACTGTCAACCCTTCAATGATGGAAGTGAGGGTGAGGTGGATTTGGTAGAATACGGCACGAAGGGACATGAAATAGAACAAATACGGGCGGATTCCAAGCCGCAAAAAAGAAGTGCCTACAAGACAAAGCGAGGACTCATGCACATAAATTGTGACCATGCATGGTTACAGCATGTGGCAGCCATAGACCTTGAGCAAGCAGGCCTAGCTCAACTAGGGGTGACACAAGTGCTTAGAGCAGAATCACCATCTAAAGTGCGACCACCAGGGGAGAACCCCTCTTCTAGTGAAGATGGCGAGTTTGACTTTGAGTCAGATGTGAGCTCGGATAGCGACCCAAAAATACCGGCCGCCCAAGACCCAACGCACAGCCAGGGACTTACCTGTCCACCTGAGGTGCAAACGATTGAAGCAAGGAAGGGCAAACCAACCCAGGGACACCCGAGCAGACGAGCAACGAAAACCACGAGACCTTCCAAATGGATTTACGAAATTCAAGAAAGGAGATAGGGTAGTGATCTTGATGGGTGCCAAACGGCAAGGGCAAATGAGCGAATCGATTCAGGGACTAGCCAGGGTCAAAGAGGTGAACTTGGCCCAGGAAGGGGAGAGACACCCCGACCAGTCTTCGTTACTGATGACTTGGCTGAGAACAAGGAAGCGAGTCTGGTCGCTCTCTTGTGAGAGTATGTGGATGTGTTCGCATGGTCCTTGGAAGAGCTTAAAGGGGTAAATCCGAGTGTAGTGAGTCATAACATACCCATGACACCAGATGCAGCGCCGGTGAAGCAAGGACCATACCCAATGAATCCTAAACAAGCTCATGCTATCAAGGAATAAATTGATAAGATGATGAAAGAAGGATTCATTTATGAAATTGAGCACATGGACTGGGTATCACCCATAGTCATTGTGATTAAAAAAAAGGAAAAATTAGAGTGTGTGTCAATTATAAAAAGATGAACGCTGCTACCAAAAGGGATAATTATCCATTTCCATACACCGAGCACATGCTTGAAAGAGTGGCAGGCAAGGAGGCCTATAGTTTTCTGGACGATTTATGAGGATAAAACCAGGTGCAAGTGCATCCTGCCGACAGGCATAAGACTGCCTTCGCCACCAAGTGGGGTGTCTTTGCGTACATAGTCATGCCTTTCGGGTTGACAAATGCCCATGCTACCTTCCAACGTCTCATGTGCACCATATTTAAAGACATGCTTCATAAGGAGTTAGAAGTCTTTATCGATGACCTCTGCGTTCACTCGACCTAGATGGAACACTTGAACAAACTCCAAGCAGTCTTTGACCGATGTCACCTATATCATCTCTCCTTGAACCCCTTGAAATGCTAGTTTTGGGTAAAGCATGGGTGCATCCTCGGCCATGTGGTGTCAAAGAATGGCATTGCCACTGACTTCTTAAAGGTCAGACCTTCCACCCCCAACCAACTACAAGGGAGTTCAATGCTTCTTAGGCCATATGGGATACTATCGACAGTTTATGTTGAATTATGCATTGATATCAAGACCTTTATACAAGCTGCTGATTGTCTTCGAATGGTCTGAAGCATGCCAATGTGCATATGAAGAGTTGAAGAGGGCTCTAACCATAGCACCAATTTTACAAGCCTCAGATTGGACCATAACCTTCCACGTGCATATCAATGCTTCTAAACTTGCTATGGGGACAGTGTTGTGCCAACCTAGCGAGCACAACCTAGATTATCTAGTGAGCTTTGCTAGGAGACAACTCACAAAGACAGAAATGAATTACTCAACGATGGAAAGAGAGGGCTTGGTCATGGTGTTTGTTGTGAAGAAGTTCTGGCATTATCTATTGACTACGCCCTTTATCTTCTTTGTAGACCATCAAGCCTTGCTATACCTAGTGAACAAACCTTGCGCTACAAGATGCATAGCTCAGTGGCTCCTCCCACTTTTGGAGTTTGACTTCTCTGTGGTTGTATGGAAGGGAAAACAACACTACATGGCCGATCATATGTCACACATCCCCACAAGGGAATCCGCTGGAGAAGGCATTACCAATGAATTGCCAGACGCCCACCTCTTTAACCTCTCCAATGGGAGGGATTATTCAAGGCCGATCTAACACCATATTGGGTAGATGACATAGTCCAACTGCTTGAGCACGGACTGCCTGAACGAGCAACAAAGAAGGCAAGACTGAGGCGACTTGTTCTCAAAATCCAACCCTACCAGTTGATAGCAAGCTAGCTATATCGCTTAAGGCAAGATGGATTGCTACGCAAATGCATGTGCGAACATGAGATGCACAACGTGCTCTCGGAGGCACACAGTGGGATTGTTGGTGGACACTTTTGCGAAGATACAACGGCCCAGAAGGTGTTACAATCTCAACTATGGTGCCCAATGTTGTTTCGTGATGCCACACGATTTGTTAAGCATTGTGACGAATGTCAGCACGAAGGTCCTGACTCACAAGGATCAGATGGAGTTGACCCCAATCATTGCACGACAATCCTTCAAAAAATGGGGGATCGACTTCATGGGATCCATCAGCCCCACTGCACAGTACTCTTAGGCCAAATACATCATCATGGCCACAGACTACCTAACGAAGTGGGCAGAGGTGAGAATAACCTGAAAGAATGATGCTCGAACAACTGCCAAGTTCTTGTGGGAGTAGGTGATCTCACGATTCGGATGCCCCATCGAACTAGTCAGTGACTAGGGGACACACTTCATCAATGAAGTGATTACTTATCTCCTATCTACCTTCCTAATTATCCATCGGAAATCCTCTCCATACTACCCTCAAGCAAACGGCCAGGTAGAATCCACAAATAAGATTCTTGTCAACGTCCTAACCAAGGTAGTCTCGGCCTCACACAGCGACTGGGATAACAAGCTGATGGCGGCCTTGTATGCTTACCGTACAGCCTACAAAACGGCCGTCAGACAGACCCCCTTTAGGCTGACCTATGGAACCGAAGCAATTCTCCCCGTAAAATTCTTCATGCCTAGCCTATGAATTGCGCTTCAGGAGTGATGGGAAGGAAAGGAAGCATGGACGCAACACCTAGTAGAGCTTGAACGCCTCTCGAAGACTCATCTTCTAGCCACCCATGCACTCATATGCGAGAAGGCACGATGCAAGAGCTGGTTTGACAAGCATGTCAAGCAACGTGACTTCAAGCAAGGCGACCTAGTGCTCCTATACTCAGTCAAGGGGCACAAGTAAAAAATGAAGTTTCGGGGTCTTGGACCTTTCAGGGTCCGTACGAATAGCTAAACGGGCAATGTCAAGCTCGAGACTCTAGCCGACGAAGGAATCGGCTTCTTCAATGGTAGCCACATCAGGAAATACTATCCCCCCACGCATCTTTTGCATGAACCACCAATGTTGGAACCAGCAGTCAACGTCCGGGTAGCCACCATCACCAAAATCAATGATGCGGATGAGGAAATCGTGGAACCTGCATACCTGCACATCATGGTCACTGTCAAGCAAACATGCATCTTCAATGCCTTAATTGACGAGGGAGTGGACTTCAACATCTTGACTCACGATCATTGGATCCAACTTGGTAAACCACCACTACAACCCACTAACGCCAGGTTAAATCAATATGGGGGCCGCTCCTATGCACTCCTCGACAAGTGCAGGGCTGTCGTTTCTATCGAGACCGAAACTATACCAATGATCTTCTACGTGCTACCAAACACCAAGGACGCAGGCACAGAGACGCTACTAGGGCGAGCCTTCAAGAAGCAAACCCATTGCCACGTCGATTATGAGTTGCAGCGCATTCACCTCGCCATAGGAAACATGTGCATGGATACACCTTTCAGCAAGGGTTGCACGATGGAACAGTCCACATGACCACTGATAGAACTATTAGCATCCGAATCTAAGGAGAAGGGTAGTGCCTGACCACCACCCACCACCTCTCAAGAACCACTACTCGTGGTAACAAAAGCTAAGACTCAACAGCCAAGTTTCCAATGGAGGCCTAAACAGTCGCAACCGCCACCTAGGAATCATCGCACGCGACCTCATAAGACCCAAAGATCTAAACTTAGGATGCCAAGGCGTAGTCACAAAAATTAGGGCATGATCCGACGAAGGTGGGTCTCCAAAGCCCTCTTGCACGTGCAAGGCTACTATGAGGGAAAGACCTGGTTATATATTCCTAAGCCCATCAAGACCACCACTCATATGCTACCCCCAAGCTTGATCACCCCCAGCCCCATCAAACCTCAAAACCATGAGCCACAGTGCTCCCTAGGCCCACATCCATCAAGCCCATCTACACATATGCCTGAGAGACTCGAATAAGCCTACCGGCCCAAACGATAGACATCGTCGCATGACCCATCACCCACTAGAGTCCATCCGACTACAATGATTCACTCTAAAGGCAGCAGCCCATCAAAAGTAGCTGTTGCTCCCCCATCCCTAAGCCAGGAAGCCCAACCGCAACCTAAGGCACACCTGCAACCACAACTATCCACTATCAAAGGCTCTAGTGCTATCAAACCCCAACCACCAGCATGTCTTAAACCCTCCTACAAGCGGAAGTCATTTTTGACATTGGCCTCAAATCTAGCTAAAGATACAGGGGAAGACGTGGTTGATTGCATTAGGCGGCTCGATGCCACATTCAGAGAGCTAGCTTTAAGCTATGACCGCTTGGACTTAGGCTTGTTGCCCGAGCCTTTTGCAACTGAAATTTGCACGATGCCTTGTTCTTGGGAGACATTTGAACTTGCCTTTGCAAAGGCAGCAAACTCCGCTGCTGTATTGCTCGACAGCGAGGTCTCTAAAGAGCAAGCCCTCAAACAGCACCTCATAACGCCATACGATCAACGAACCACTTTTTCCATCACTCACCAAGAAATTGCAGAATTATCCCAACTTGCTGGGACTGAATCCCCATTCTTGCAGCACTGGTACACTCTTAGGTTGCAATGGGAAGTAGAGGGATGCCGAGTCATGACAAACACAAAGCAGTGCCGCGCAATCAAAATATCGGAGTACAACCCCACTTATATCGCGCCAACCTCGTACAGAGTGTTAGC
This sequence comes from Lygodium microphyllum, assembly GCF_053477565.2. Taxonomy (NCBI): domain Eukaryota; kingdom Viridiplantae; phylum Streptophyta; class Polypodiopsida; order Schizaeales; family Lygodiaceae; genus Lygodium; species Lygodium microphyllum. The sequence goes on from NC_141162.1 coordinate 110,557,970, forward strand.
TACTCTTCACAACCACCCCCTGGAAGAGCACATCAAGGGACATCCTTACCTCAATCGCCTATTCTGACTGAGGAGGAGCTACACATTGCTAGCCGCGATGCCTCCGATGACTTCCTAATAGATGTTCTCACTTACATAACACATGTTGGCACTCGCCCTTTTGATCTCAATTGCGCAGCTTAGTTAGAGTACAATCCCGATTTTTACACTTGGTTCCTACGCCCGTGCTTCCTAAGATCCATTGCCAAAGGTCCTCAACCTCCCACACCTTCAATCCTAGTAAGGATTCTTCTCAAGCTGGGAAGGGAAGGGGAGTAAGGTGAATCAAGAGATCAATTAAAACTAGTGAAAATCAAGCAAAATGCATAAGCGCGTAGACAACGAGCGAGGTAGGAAGATGTCAAGAGAACTTTAAAATAGAAGGTAAAGAGTTAAAGCTGAAAGGGAAGGCTCCACATTGGATAAGATTTTAAGGCTTTCATTCAGTAAACACATAGATTCTTTCCTTTTTAGTCTATGATTTCTTTTGTGATTTGTTAATTTGGAAGCACTAATGGAAACTCGGATTTATGACAGGAACAAAAGATGTCGCAACAAGACCATACCCACCGACTTCCATTCACAGAAGAGGAAAGAGTACAATACATCATCACTCTGGAGAGCCATGCCTACAACCAACTAAAGTTCCGAACCATTCACAACATAGAAGGTTTAGTGGCCAAGGAGGAGGCGGCCAGGAGAGTTGTTGAAAAATGCAACTTCACCAAGTACCTGGAAAAATTCACACAATAACCTGACCACACAAAGTGTGTGGAATTTCTCAGGTCTTACAACCCCGGCAACGAGTATAGCACTGTCACAATAGGAAGGGGACAAAATGCCAAACAAGTGCAGGTTCACCTAACCCCCGCCTTGGTGGAGAAGGAGTTGGGACTGGAGCCAAAAATAGAAAAGAAGCGGAAGAGAGATGTGTACGCCATGCTGAAGATGAGAGAGGAGGACGTGCTGACAAATGACGGCATCAGTATCTAGGACACCCCTGATACGAAAACCAGATTGCAGGAAAAACTGGTACACACGCTCTTCTCCAGCCAGCGCTACAACGCATTGATGCACCGAATTAGTGTGCCTGTGCTGGAGAACATAGCGGCTCATACCCTGCATGAAGTCGATTGGAATGGCTATGTGTGTAAAATTATCGACCAGGCGGCTAAAGCACTGGCCTTAAGAAGCACGCCCGCAGGAGAAGAGTCTCCATCTTCTAGGACCACAGAAAGAAAGAAGGCCTCGTCCAAGGCCTCGTTCATCGTATGGAAGTATTTTAACTACGCTCATCCAGGAGGCAGTGAAAGAGATGCAGGATGCAAAAGAAGGGGAAGGGAAAATGCCTACAGGTCACCCCCTCATCAGTACCAAGAGAGGTCCAGTGATAGGACTGAGACTGATAAGGAAGGACATGGGCAAGAAGAGCAATCAAGCAAAAAGCAGGTCAAGGAACCCAAGAAAAAGACAGCACGGAAGAAAAAGAAACCGGATGAAGGCTGCAGGAAGGAGAAAGAGGATTTGGAAAAATAAAAAAGGCAATCCCTCAAGGAGGCCGAGGAGAGGGAGAAGAAGAGGAAACATGAAGAGGAAGAAACAACAGAACAAGTCAAGAGGGCGAAGGAGGAAAAGAGAATGGCTATGGCTGAGTTGGTGGCGGAATAAGAGTCAGTAGCCGCCTTCCAGCTTGAGAAAACCCACATAATAGCCATGTAACAATGACAAATCTTTGACCTCAAGCAAGAATTAAAGGCCAAGGAAGACATGGAAGAAAGCTACAAACAATGGCTCAAGGAGGAAAATCAAGAACTGGTGCAGATACAGCGGGAATACAAGCTCCTCTTGATGCAACATGGAACTGGAGGCGAAAACCGCCAACATCGAGCAAATGATAGAGGAACTAAATGCCAAAGAGGAGGAGAAGACAAGAGAGGGAGCATCAACAAAAGGAGATCAAGTCTAACTGATCAACTGCACCTAGGAAGGAAAGAGCACGATAATATGAGCAGAGAACTCAAAGCCTAGGAGTAGAAGCTCGTAACCCTAGCACAGAAGCAGGGGGAGAGCATGGAAGGAATGAACAAAAGGGCAGAGGAATGGGCCGCACAGAATGAGAAACGGTTCAGGGTACTGGCACAATGCCTCGCTTTGGTGGGAAAAAAAAATCCTGGCAAAAAGTAAAGCAGACGCCGCCCAGACAACCTTTAGTGCCCAGCAACAATAGGCCTTCCTCAAACACAACCCGGCCAGAGGGAAATGAGTCATTGGAGGTGGTGTAGAAGAAACTGAGCATCGCATGCAGGGCCTTGCATGCAAGGCTACAGATGCCACCCCAACTTGCGGAGGTTAGGTTGAGCTTAGAAGAACAACAAAAGTACCTACTATTGGCCGGCCTAACCCCCGAGGAGTTGGATGCACTCAGCTTTGAGGAAGGAGCGCAACTAGAAGACCGGCAGGGGAAGGAGGCTGACATTGAATTCATCATAAGGAGAACAAGCGAAGAGATAATCCCACAACCCCCCTTGTCGCATGATCAAGAACAGCAACAAATTGACCTGCCCTCGGACAGACAAACCGCACTCAGGGAGCAATGAAGAAAATTAGTTGAAGAAACTAGGAGGCAGTTAAGAGTCAAACGAGTCGTGCAGCTGTCCGCACCCCTCCCACCGTGCCCTGATGACCTCCCTACAGGATTCCATGTGGATTTGGTGATTTGGAAACGGCAAGAAAACGAAAAGGACCCTTTTACGTTTAGCTTCCTCATGCCTAACAGCTTGATACGGGTCCTCCCAATTAAGGTAATGGAGGAGGTGATCGCGAGACTGGTGGGGCCGACTGGGCCAAAAATGGCTAGAAGAAAGAGCGAAGACCCCCACTCTGTGGGGCATGGAGGAAGCAGAGTTTTGGCAGGACAAGGTGTTTGAAATACCACATATTGTATAGTGCTACAACTGCCAACCTCTTTGGAGGAGGTGAGTGTGCGATATTAGCATGCTCGCCTGGATGGCATTTTGCAACACCCTACCCTATGAGAGGAATGACTCCACATTCATGGCGTATCCTCGTAGGGCAGGTGTGGATTTTGTTGCCACCCTCCATGGGCGGCATGATTTCCCCATCATCTACAACTCCAATGCCGCCTCCTTCGAGCATGCCCTCCTTTTTGACTTAGGAAGCCTAAATGATTCTATGATGCGCTTTCTCACGGACTTCTCCTCCTGTCCCGATCCCGCCTTTATAACTACCTGTAATTACCTTAGGCTACTTAAGCTATTACTCAAGTAGGACTCGACTCCACAAGAGCGTGGCTTGCCTCCCCTCTTTTTTGACCCCAATGCTATTGATAGCTGTGCCATGGTGCACCTAATGATGTGAGCTAGCCTTCTTCCCTCCTTTTGCCTAGCTCTCCTAGAAGATATGAACGATAGACAGTTTACTAGGTGCAACTATCCCTTCCTCTCCACCACCTCCCTCCACGTCCGCATGAACCTCAAAAGGTACATGAAAAGCCATCAATTTGTGAGCAAGTCCATCTGACCCCCTTCTCCGCCTCAATCAAACAAGGAAGATTAGGTACAGGCTGTCGTTCTCCTAGTGTAATACCAAAAAAAAAAAAAGAGAGAACAACACACAAGCGGATCCTTACGTGATGCCAGGAGGCATATTTCACGGTGGATTCTGTGAGGTTTTACGGTGGATTCCGTAAACTTTGTTTACCGAGGCTCATACATAAAGTGGATTCTTTGTGCGAGAAGTCGATGGGGACGGCTATCCTTTTTCGGCGTTTCGTTAATTTAGTGTGTACATGGGTGATTCCATAGCAGGTGATTTCACAAAATACATATTAAATTAATAAACGTTTATGAGTTTAGAGTGTGCAATCGTGATAAATTAAGGTTAGGATTGATTTCTAACCAATTGATTTATTTATGTAGCTGAAGACTACTAGGTATTCACTTTTGTTGGTTTAATTGTATTATTTTACTAATGATTGTGAATGCCTCAGTTAATGTGTAGAGATAGCAGCAGTGGCGAAGGAAAGCATTGGAGGATAGCGTGTATTCGAGTTATCACTTATATTTTGATGGGTGCATACCTTAGGCATGGCGCCTATATTTTGTCGGGCCTATTTATTAAGGCATTGGATATTTATTTATTATTTTTGTATGCGCATGGGCGTACGATTATGATATTTGTATTTGGACATTGTGTTGGGTATGCCTGACTTCTTGGGCACCCGTCCGTTAGCTTTATTTCTATTTAGCACTAAAGCAAACTCAAAAGCCAAAAGCGTGCTATTTTGTAATTTGGGCTATTATTTGAGCTTGAAGATGGTTAACACATAAAATACATGCTTTGTGGAGCACTCACACAAGGCATGGGGGGAGATTGCACCCAATTGGTCTCTTGTTCATGTCGTACATGCTTTCTACCTTGAGTTTTGTGCAAAAAGTAGAGTTCTTTTGTTCTTGGGGACCTTCTGGCGCTCACTATGCGCGCTTATGGCATTTGATCTGTGCACCAGTGGTATCAGAGCGAAGCTGAGATCGAGAGCTTCCAATCGCTACCCGTCTTGGGTGAAGGCGAAGCTCTTGGAATGATCGAGTTCTACAGTCAGTTTCATCGCGAACGGTCGATACGGGTGGATTCCTGGCGGTCAAGAACCTCTGTCTACTGCCTCTGATCGTGAAGGACCGGCCTGAGGAAGTGGAGGACTACTCCTACGTCTCTCTCTCCAAGTCATTTTGAATAGAGAAGACAGATAAGTTCCATATCTTCAAAGTCTAAAAGCTTTATCTTAAAAGCTTGATAAGCTTATTATAAAGCTTAAGGCCCCTAAAATCAACGAATTCAGAACGGGCGGCATATTGGCGTGATTTTCAGCGCAGGAAAACAGTCCCCCCCCTAAAAAATCGTCGACTCATCAATTTTGAGCTTAATCAACTAAGCCACAAGTCAATAATCTCCCTAGTTTGCAAGTTCTGCAAGTTTAAATTTACCTACTCTACAAGTCCTGCAAGTCAGCAGAGATCAAAACTGACTTACCTCAATTACTCCCATAAGGATTGTTCCTGCGCAGAAGCACAGAACTACACAGTTGTTCCCTGGAAGACTCTGTTCGCATATGCAGACTTGCTGAATCAATTTTAGCACACACAGAAGGTCATACGTAGATTTTACGAAGACTACAAATTTCACAACCGCAAAAGACGAAGATCGTGAAAGCCAAACAAAAATCTATAAGCCTTGTATACCCGACTTTGAGCTACGCTCATTCCACTAATTGGATTTTGAGAGTGTGAGGTCTTTTGGATTTTTATAGGATGACGAAACAAAATATGGACGATTTAATGGCTGAAGGCGATCTTCCCAAACCTACGATGGAACAAAAATTGGATTTAATTATGATGCAGCTTGATGAAGAACGAAGAGCCCGACAAGCTTTGCACTTTCAATTGGCCAATTTGCAATGATTGACCACCAACAAAGATGGACCACAACCCGAAGATCTTATCCGACTAACCATCGATGCGACTCTCGAAGCTCAATCCATCCGCAAAGAAACAAAGATAAGTAAAAGAAATTTCAAATTCCGTACTTTCAATGGAACTCGAGATGGAAAGACTGTCCTTGCATTCATCAGTCAGTTTGATGATTACTTTCATGAAGAGACATACGCTGAAAAAGACAAAATTAAATGTGTCACTAATCACTTAGTTGATCGAGCATCTCTTTGGTGGACCGTGGTTCGTAAGAGCATAGATTGTCCCACTACCTGGGCGAGTTTCAAAAAGAAGTTTATGCAGAATTTCCTTCCTCCTCAATTCCATGAAAAAGCCATAAAGCAATGGGATCTTCTTCAACGAAGAGATCGTGAACCTATTTCCTAGTACATCGAACGTTTTTGGAATGCCCTACTGCAACTTCGAATGCTTGAAGACGTACCTGAAGCGACTCACAAGCGCAAGTTTATGTCTGGATTACTTGGGCATTACTACACTGAAGTCAATATGTTCAAGCCTACAACCCTTGAAGATGCAATTTCTTTGGCTCATGACACTGAAGACAAGATTCAAGGAAGAGACAAGCGTCCACAACAATTTCAAGCAAATGGTAACTATGGTTCCAAGCAATTCAATTCAAATTTTAGAAGATTCAATCAAAGTCATTTTCCTTCATCATCTTTCCGTGAGTCTTGGACAAAACCACCTGCTTTGCCATCAAATACCAATCAAAACCCTAAGCCATCCTCATAGCCAAATCCTAATATTCCTAAACTTCCTGCCATTACCAACAATGTATCTAAAGCCAAACCTATAGTGTGTTACAAATGCCATCAACCTGGACATCTAGCAGCCAATTGCCAATTGAAGAAACCACCTGTCCATATTAATTATCTTGGAGCAATGGAAGATGAAGAACGTGCGGAAATGCCTGACTTTACGGAAGATGAGGACGACATTGCTACTCCTACAGATATTTTACTAGGTATGCCAACTCCACATTCTTTGTTGACAATGAAATGTTTAGTGTATGGAAATGAAAAGATTATTTTGTATGATGATGGTAGTACACATGATTTTATTTCTGCAAAGTTAGTGAAATAATTGAAATTACAAACTGTTTCTATGCATTATCGCATTAAAGCAACATTCTTAGGCACAAGATATAATGGAACACAAGAAGTGCATGACTTAGAAATTAAAATTGGTGAATACACTGAACGAAGGAATTTCCTAGTTGTACCTTTGTAGTCTAGTGATACTATCCTAGGTATGCCTTGGCATCATCAGCATAATCCTGACATAGATTATTCCACGCATTCAATTAAAATTTATTTCCAAGGAAAACAAATTACATTGCATGATATGCACATGTCTAATAATTTTCCATTGCTTACTCATACTCAAGCTAAACGTGCATTACGTAAAAGTAGTAAATCTTATCTAATTTGGGTTAATGAACTTCAAGCTAAAGAAAAACATATGCACCCTAGGCATAAAGAATTCCTTGCACAATTTAAAGATTGTTTTGCTGAAGATTTACCACCTGGACTACCTCCTTCACGTCCTAAAGATCACAAAATAGATTTAATTCCTGGGACACAACCACCATGTAAAGCACCATATAGGCATAACCAGATTGAACATAAAGAATTTCAAAATCAAGTAGAGGAATTATTAAATCGAGGATTAATTAGACCTAGTAATTCTCCATTTGGCGCACCTGTTTTATTGGTAAAGAATAATAATAATACTTATCACATGTGCGTTGATTATCGTACCCTAAATAAAATTACTGTAAAGAATAGATATCAAATTCCTAGGGTAGATGATCTTATGGATAAACTACAAGGTTCTGTCATATTTAGTAAAATAGATCTTAAATCTGGTTATCATCAAGTGAGATTAGATAAATCTGATATATTCAAAACAACATTTAGAACACAATTTGGACATTATGAATTTCTAATGATGCCTTTTGGATTGACTAATGCACCTGCTACATTTAGTCGAATGATGAATCGCATATTTTTGAAATATCAACATTGTATTATAGTATTCTTTGATGATATCTTGGTATTCAGTAAAAATGAGAAAGAGCATTATGAACATCTGTCTTTGGTTTTCAAGTTGTTGAAAGATAATCAATTGTATGCTAATCCAGAAAAGAGTGAGTTCTTTCAAACAGAAATTGAATATCTAGGTCATATTGTGTCATCAGAAGGTATTAAGGTTGACCCTAAGAAGACAGAAGCAATATTAAACTGGCCCATACCTAAAAATGTGCATGAGTTATGTTCTTTTCTAGGTCTTGCTAGTTTTTATAGGAAGTTTGTGTGAAATTTTTCATTACTTGCCTTGCCTTTGACTAAACTTTTAAAGAAAGGTATTGTGTATAACTGGACTGATAATCAACAAAAATCTTTTGATTTATTAAAACAGGCATTAACCCATGCTCCTGTATTACAACTACCTGATTTCAATAGACCATTCTTTTTAGTAGTTAGTGATGCTAGCGGATTTGGAATAGGAGCTGTACTTATGCAAGATAATCATCCCATAGCCTATTTTAGCTGTAAACTGAAACCATCCGAACTTAAATATTCTACATATGATAAAGAATTGTTAGCTGTAGTACAAGCCTTATGTCAATGGAAACATTACTTAATGGGTTTTGAATTTATGATTAAGAATGACCAATAAAGTATTAGACATCTCCTTAGTCAACCCCAAATATCTGACCGACATATCAAATGGGTAGCTTTCATTCAGAGTTTTCATCCCCTTATCCAATATCAACCAGGTAAAGAGAATGTAGTAGTTGATGCTTTAAGTAGAAGACCGACCATTCATAATATCTCTATCATATCATTTGATTCTCTTACCCCTATGAAAGATACTTATCATCAGGACATTACTTTTCAATCTGATTGGAATAAATTAGTTGGAAATAACTAGATTCCTATTGATTCACTGTCTTACAATGATGAATTCATGTTTTATGAAAAGAGATTATGTGTTACAGTTCCATTTAGATCTTTTGTTTTGAATGAGATTCATTGTCCTCCATATCAAGGTCATAGAGGTATTATATCTACTTTGCGTACATTGACTGAAGATTTTTATTGGCCACATATGGACACTGATGTATCTAACTTTGTTTCTGAATGTTTAGTTTGTCAAAGAGTTAAGAGACATCATGGTAAACAGTATGGTTTACTAATGCCTTTATCTATTCCATCAAGACCATGGGAACAGATTTCTATGGATTTTATTACTGGTTTACCTAACACTAAAGCTAACTATGATATGATTTGGACTGTTGTAGACAGGTTTAGTAAACAAGCATGTTTCATTCCATGCAAGAAAACTTTAACAGCATCTCAAGCAGCTCAGTTGTTTTTGAAAATTGTTTTCACTAATCATGGTTTACCAAAAGTTATTATTTCTGATCGTGATTCTAGATTCTGTAATAATTTTTGGATTACTTTGTTTGCTAACTTAGGAAAAAAGATTGATTTTTCATCTGCATTTCATCCTGAAACAAATGGTCAAACAGAAGCTACTAATAGTACTATCTTAGATCTTTTACATGCTTACACTATTTCAAAACCACAGACATGGGATACACATCTACATTTACTTCAGTTTGCATATAACAATACACCACACACAGCTACAAAGAAAGCACCGTTTGAAGTGATTTATGGTTGTCTACACATGTTGCATCTTTATCAAATAAGATTCAGAGTGCTAATGATATTGCTACCATGCACGCTACTGTTTTTTATGAAGTTAAAGATATGATTGCCAAAGCCCAGCAATCATATACAAAGCAAGCCAATAAGAAAAGACAGGCCATGAATTTCAAAGTTGATGACTATGTTTGGTTAAGAATAGAAAAGCGTAGATTACAAAGTGTAGATAAACACCCAATTGTGAAATTAGCACCTAGATTCTATGGACCATTTAAGATCATTCAAAAAATCAATGACAATGCATTTAAGTTAGAACTACCACCACATTGGAAAATTCACACCTTTCACATTAGTTTATTACGACCCTTTAGAGGCCAATTACCTGTACACCCTGTTTATGAAAACCCACCTTTGCTAGATGAAGAGACTGAAATCCTTGAGCCTGAAGCTATCATAGATACTGACTTTATGACCACTAGAACTGGCCGTAGATATTCTAGATATTTGGTCAAGTTTAAAAACCATCCTGTTGAAGAGGCCCAATGGATGCACGCTAGAACTCTCTACAAAGTCCTTAGGTCAAAGAATACCTTGTTACAACTATCATACTTTAGAACTCTCTTCTTTTGAGGATACATGTCTATGATGTGAAAGGGCTCACCAAGGAATTCCAAGACTCTCTAGTTGATGCCGTGTCTTGTTCACTGAACTGAGGATGGCTTTGGAAGTAAAGATTCCTTTACAAGCTTTTCTTCTTCAACGTCTCTCTCATGGCTTTGAAGAGCAGAGTGTAGCTTTTTCTACTAGTCCCCACTTTGTCCAAGATGATTTGGATGTTTTTTTTGTCCAAGTAAGAGCTTCATAGAAACTTTTCAATGCTTTGTTACTTGGCCTTCCTAAACCTCCTCTCTACCAACATGTTTTCTATAGCTTTGGAAGGAATGAGGGTGCAATATGTTTGCAACACTCTCTCCATGTTTCCTGTTGCTTTTTCTAGATGGACAATGGCCCTATTGATCATAACAAAAATGATAACACACATATGAGCATGGATTTGTAATGCATTCATAAACTGAGCACTTGCTTTGGACTTGATGCTCCTGAAACACAATAGAAGAATACAACTAGTTTAGCATGAGTGACCAACTGTTACCATATTTTTGTTTTTATTCTTCTCCTACAACCTCCACTTCCAAGCTTGAGTGTCTTGATATTCTCAAGACTCATCTACCTTTCACACAATTTGAGCACCATTTTCTTCCATGTAACTAATGATTCTGAGACTCCTTATTTTTCCTTGGCTCTCCTCTAATTATTTCCTCATTGTATCTATTTCCTAGCATAACTATTGGTTCTCTAGCTTCAAAATATGTGAATGGCCTACTAGATTTTGAGTATAAGCTAGAAGCCCTTGACAACCATCTCCAACAAACCTCAACAATGAGGAATAAGAAGAGAATGAAGAGGTGCTTCTTGTCATATGATCCATAGAATACAACCTACCATTAGTCCATAAATTGATCTTCTTTCTATCCCTTGATTTCATTGCTTCCAATGCACTCAATATGTGATCAGACATCTTATTTCTCTTATGAATATGTGCATACTCATAATCTAGATCAATATGGAGGTGATATGGACATTTACAATTATCCATGCTTGCAATTGAGTTACCAAAGAAGTGTTCCAAGCTTGTAATGGATGTGGTTTACAATCCTTTGAAACAAAAAATTGAAAATAAATAGGGAATATTTTGAGAGATTTATGGAAGCCTAAAGGGAAGTTTCTAAGCAGTCGATGAGGCATTAAAGGTGACAAGAGCATGCGAGCACTTCAAGATTCATCATTAATGAATGATAGACAATGAAAGTATCAATGTACAAAAGGGTAAATATTCTCAAATACTTTTTATAAATTGCATTGCAATTTCTCTCTTCTCAATTTCTTATAGGGCCAAAAAGTGATCTCAAATCTTCCCTAATGACATTGGATTTTCTTTGAAATGATACTTAGGATTTGAAGGATGGATTCCATGATATAGGGTAGCTTTAGGAAATAGAATTGGAAATGAGTATAGCTTAACTTGAAGGTAATTTAGGTGGGAATTTTTACTTGACTCTTCAGATATCAAGGTAAGAGCTAGAAATTGAGTAAAACAAAATGAAAGGTGAAGCTCAAGTGGAAGCACGAGTAAGCAAAAGTAAGAGATACATGAGCTATGACAAATAGAGCAAGATAGCAAGAGAGACACATGGTGTGGGAACTCCAACAATCACAATGTGACTGGCAATAGTCACTGGAAGAATAAAGAATAAAGTAATAGTGATGGACATCCACCATCTATAGTGTACAAATGTGAAATCACAATGTGTATAGTAAATAATACAAGGCAGCATAGTCATAAGCGCCTTTACCCCCAATAACCTTTCACTAAAAGGCAAATGTGCCTCGAATGAGAGAACAAGAAAAAGTGACAAAATACAAATATACACAAAGTACAACTAGATGAGGGATAGACATAACCTCATCCTTCACCCATCGTCTTCCTAAGGAAAGCAAAAAGTTTTGCTAAGAGACTTTTAGTGAGCAGATTTGCAGGATTCTCGTCAGTCACAACAAGACAAATATGCCCTCTACCACCTCCCTGTTGAAGTGATAGTGCATTGCAATGTGCTTTGTCTTCACATGGAAAATTGGATTCTTGGCCAAATGAATGCAATGTAGGAGTAACAATAATACCAAGGTCTGCTACCAAATGGCCTAACCATAGGGCCTCCTTGCAAGCCTCAATGGCTATAATATACTCTATCTCAATAGTCAATAAAGCTCCCCATTTTTGTACCTTGGAGATCCAAGAAATAGCACATGTAGCAAAAGTGGAGACATACCTAGAGGTAAACTTTCTATTATCTACATGCCCTGCAGAGTTAGAGTCAATGTAACTTATGTAGTATCATGGCCACCATAGGAAATGCACATATTTGTAGTGCCTTTCAGGTACCTCGTGATACCTTTCATGGCATCCCAATGTTGCCAGCTGGGTGTGCCCTATAACGTGCTACAACTCCTGCTAAAAATGCTATGTGTCAGGGTGGGTGTCTATCATAGCATACATCAAACTGTCCTACTACGGATGCATAAGGGAACTTGGCCATCTTGGTCTTTTACTCATCTAATTGGGGACAATCAGCCTAGCTGACCTTCACATGGGAAGGTAAAGGACAACGAATAGGCTTAATATCCTACACATGGAATCGCTCAAGCACCTTATGTATGCGAGGAGTCCACCTTATAGAACATGTAAGATACCATGTGAGTTCAAAAGAAAGGATTATATTTACTAAATGGGTTTTTTAATCCACTACAAGGCCTTAAAATGACCCTTTCTTCAAAAACTTGTTAGTAAATATTTGAAAATATCCATAAGTTTAGCAAAGTAAAAGGGGTCATTTTAAGGCCTTGTAGCATGTAAAGAAAGGGTATTTCCTAATATCCTTTGAACGCACGTTATATAGATGATTTCTTATAGGTGGACTCCCCGAGTATGTATGTACGCCTACTGTGAGAGGTAAAGGAGCTCCTTAGAGCAATCACACATGATGTGCATATCAAGAATATGTGAGGCCTATCCCATGTCCTTCTTCTCAAAGCATTTCTTGAGGTGAGTCATTAAAGCATCTAGCTCATAATGATCTCTCCCAACAATCAACATATCATCGACATAAAGTACCAAGATAATAAGGCTACCATCATGGGCCTTCTTTACGTATAAAAATAGATCCATATCACAACTATGAGTATATCCTTGTGAATGCATGAAAGAATCAAACTTATGGTACCATTCCCCAGGTGCTTGCTTAAGGCCATAAAGGCTCTTTCTCAACTTGCACACTATCTGTTCCCCTGCCCTTTTGCATAAAGCCCTTAGGCTACCGCATATAGATATCTTCATGCAAGTTCCCATGCAAAAAAGACATTTTCACATCCATCTGATAAAGGTCCAGATCTGATTGCGCAGCCAAGGACAAAACCAATTATAGGGTAGTCATCTTAACTACATGAGAAAATACTTCATCAAAGTCAACACCATGCTCCTACTTAAAACCCTTAGCAAGCAATCTAGCCTTATATGATGGCTTGGGGCATCTAAGGGCACTCTTCAACTTATTCACCCACTTGCATGGCAATGCATTTTTTTCACTAGGCAAAGGAACCAAATTCCATGTATGGTTTTCTTGCCATGAATCAAACTCAAACTGCATGGCCCTCTCTTAAGAGTGACTATCACCTCTACACATGGCCTCCTCATAAGTAAGGGACTCAGCAGAATTCATCACAATAACATAGTCCATGGAGGGTGCGAATCGATTAGGCATCTCAAAACATGCTGTGGGGCGTGTGCATCTTATCCAACATCATGATCATAAGCCAATAGAGCATCAATTGCAAGGTATCTAACTAGCTACATGGACATGAGGTTCCTCCTAAAGATCACCATGCGTATCTCAAGCTATTTATGCATTTTCTCCTCATGGAAAACAACATCATGGCTGTGGATAACCTTCTAAGCTTGCAGATGCCACAGGTGATAACCCATCTCACATGTATTTATATAACCAAGAAATATGCATTTCTCTAACTTAGGATCTAGTGTATTACCTTTGTTCTTGGGTACGTGTGGTAGAGAGTCTCACATCTAAAGACTCTAAGATGTGCATATGAGGGAGGTTTTCTAGACCATACCTCCTTTGTAACTTGACAACCAATAGTGGTGTGTGGGGATTTGTTTATCAAATGTACAGCAATAGTAACTACCTCAGCCTAAAAATGCTACAATAAGCTAGCCTAACTAAGCATACTATGGACTCTTTTCTGAATGGTCTTGTTCATGTGCTTGGCAACACCATTCTGGGATGGGATATATAGGGTAGTCAAATGATACTTAGTACCCCTCTCACCACAAAACTACTCAAATGCTTTAGAAAGATACTCATGCCTATTGTCGAACTTTAGGCATTTCAATCTATATTTAGATTGATTCTCAACAAGAGTAAGCCAATGTTGAAAGGTAGATAAGATATCCAATTTTTGCTTAATAAGATATGCCCAAATCTTATTCAAATAACCATCAATGAACATAATAGAGTACTTCATGCACCCAATGACTAACAGGGCATGGAACCACAAACATCAGAATATACAAGAGGCTAGAGGCTCACCCATGTGCATAATGCCAAATTTCTTATCGAGAACTACGTGTCTGTGTGCCAAAAAGACAATGGTCACAAGAATTAAAACATTTGTAAATCAAGAGATGGAAGATACGATACTATAAATGAGTAATTATTTTCATTCTCTTTAAGGACATATACCCAAAGTGATGCGATTCCATGAAGATATATGTGATATGTTAGACATGGTCAAGGGATCCAGATACATATAAAGGATAGAAGCTACCAGCCTTGGCACCCCAAGAAAAGACAATATTCCCATGGATAATCTTCCATGTAATATCACCAAAATATGCATAATAGCATGCATCCCAACAAATAGAAGACTTTTGGTCAAAGCCAGTACATGATGTACATTATGCTGAAGTAAAGAGTTGCATGAAGGAAATTGCAACATGACATCCCCAATGCCAATAATATCCAATGCCATAAGTCATTACCCAATCACACAGAACCTATCATATGTTGCAATGGGACTGAAACCAATCCCTATGCAGGCTAACATGAAAGGAAGCTCCTAAATCAAGTAGCCAATACTCAGAATATGTAGAGGAAGCATCGATCAACTGAGAACCATTAAGAGAGAAAGTTGCTAAGATGTACTCATCATCTAACTCTGACTGTATGACATTGATATATTCAATCTTGACATTGGACTTACTAGAGACAATATTGTGATCGTTGGTCTTTTCTTGCACTTTGTCCTTGCCTTTCTCTTTGCACTTCTCATCTTGCATCTTATGGCATTGCAATAGAATATGACCCTACTTTCCACAATAATCACATGTCAAAGAGGGCTTAGACCATGAGACTTACTATGAGATTGACACCTTTGTGAGTCTGTACCATGGTAGTCATTACCTCTCTTACAATCATGTTTGTCCTTAACAGTCAATGCATAAGAAGTGTGGGTTGCATCCACATTCTTTTGGTTTATCTCCTCTATGAGTAAAGCACCCTCAACATCCTAGAGTTTCAAGCCATCCTTAGGCATATTAGCACACATGGCTATACAGAAAGTATCCCATGACTCGAGAAGTGTCACAAGCCAAAACAATGGAGGCAGATTATGTTTGAGATTAATGCCCTAAACTATTGAATGAAACAAAGAGAAGAATGAAGAAGAAGAAGAGTGCTTGAGCCACCATATCTTGTGGTGTATCCCTTCCGTTGTGCATCCATATCAATTCTTTTTAGTTGGTATCAAAGTGGGAGTGTAAGAGTGAAAGATTGGATTGAGAAGTGTGACAAATTGAGGTCTACATTGAATTAAAAGCTTGTTGTTTGCCATTAAAATAGGTACAAATCCTCTTCTAATCCAACCAAAACAGGCACGTAGAATTGTAGAGCCATTGGAGCTCAGATTTTGGGCATTGGTGCTCGCCTTGAATGCATTTTGGAAGCCATGGAGGGTTGCAAATTGATGTATGGTAGCAAGATTTTGATCATTTTTGGTTTTTGATCGGCTCTTGTATTGGATGTCGAAAGCACAAGGGAAAGTCAACAGTCTAAAAATTGAATGAAAGTCATTCAAATGTGCAGACACACTAGTCCCTTCCTTCATATGAAGGTCCATAAGGTGTTTCAACTAATACATCTGTGATACAAGACTTTGATGCAAGCATTATTCTCAGGTGTAACAACATTAAAATAAACATGTTTAGACAATGATAGTATAGGGGTGGATCTGCATAGCTCATCCAGCTCATCCCAAGTATCCTAATCAATTCCTTCAAGCATTACACTCTTGGTTTTCAATGCTTCTTTTGAACCAATACCTATCATATTTGTGTCTTCCAATAGGTGAAATTTGTGCCATCAAGCTTTTCAATATTGAAAACAACACTATTAGTCAAAGAACTAGCCATACTGATAGTATACCAATGCAAAATCCAAGAGAATGGGTTGTTGTAAATGACAGACTGCAAGTCTATTCCAAAATGCAGCCAAAACAAGGGCAAAATAGGGGGGAAATGCCAAAGTATAGAGTTGTCCACTAACTGCGAGTAATAGACTATCAAAGTACAATGTCTAATCTCCAAGATAATGATGAAAACTCTAATTACAACACTGCTATAATAAATGTTGCAGTATAACCAAGACCATTATGGGCAAATAATAAGGAAATACCAAGCTCCCACTATCAAGAATATTCGAGTAGCAACGGGGATATAAAAGAGTAACTAGTAGTGAATAGGCATACAATTGGTACTAAAGTCTATCATAAACTCAAGGGAATCAATAAACCAATACATCCCATAGGCATAGACATCATGTATGTAAGAGATCTCAAGATCAAGTGTAGAGATTTGTCAAATATACAACTCACTAAGCTGAGAGTAATGAAGCTCAATACATAACCAAGAAGCATGTGTACATCATTGAATCTTGCTAACAAGGGTAAGCACTAGTGTTCAAAGTATGTCAATCAAATAAGCCCACTAGTAGGTAGAACTACATCCAATAGTATCCAAGAGAGCATGTATATAAGGTGAGAATTCCACCATCTCAATAAACCAAGCTCAACTACATAGGAGATCTAAAGCTCTAGTGCAATGTATCCAAGTAAATGCAAATATCTCAAAGGCTCACCCACTAAAGCATATTTGAAGTGAAAAATAGCAATGGAAGGCTCAGTACATCAAGTACATAATAATTCAGGTGCCAAAAGATATCAACCAATACATCAGGGAGTATAAACCCAAATAAGTCCTCAAACCCCTAATGTCAACACTGAAGCAAATGAAACATATAGCCAAAGCTTCAAGAAATCAAGTGTAGCTTAAGACTGAGTCCCAAAGCATTCCATAATCATATTTGGGCCCAAGAATCAATCCTAAGCATCAATACATTCAAGTGGAATACTCGTAGAGCATGTAGACTTCAAATGCATAAAGCTTAATGTTAATAGCTTGTTGCCAAAACTATTATTACAATAATAAACATTGGCACAATTGATCTATTCAAGCTCTAATCCATCCAATAGCATCCCAAAGCATAATCATACCATCTAGGCACCAAAATAGCATCCTCAAGGCATTAAACATGCATAATGGAGCTCATTGTTTATTGTGTAAACTATGCACAATAGTCAGCCCTAAACTAAGAGCAATGGCTGACCCAAAGCTCTTCAACCAATGCCAAGGATGAAGTTGGAGGATGTTGGAAGGACTTCCAAACACTAGGCAAAGCATTGGGCAAGAGGGCAAGAGCAAAAGGTAGGAAGAGGAGCAACTGGGCAATCCCCTAAGGGGGGTTGTCTTGGGGCTTTAGCTATTGCAACTAAGCATAAGGCTCACTTCCAGGAGCTCAAATGATTGGCAGGGTGTTAGATATGCTCATTGCCCCATCCTCGTAAGGTGCCACCAGTGATCCATGGTGCTCTAAGTTGTAAGGCCCCCATTATGAGGAGAAGCCATGTGTGAGCATGGACATTGTGTGGATCGTGATGTGTACATCAGATGAGGTCTATGTGACCGGATGACAAAAATGCAACCTTTGTGGATCTAGCCTTTGGGTTAGATAGAGTAGTTATGTTGGTAGCAACTTGAGGCACAATGCATTGAGTTGCGGAGTGTGGGAGTTATCAATGGCCGCTATTTTGGGGTTTCCGAGGTCAATGCCTTCTGCCCAATGGCAATAAGAATATTCTCCTAGAATATTCCTTGGCCAAATAAGGAAGGTTCATAATATGGTCAAACATACTGACCAGACTACCTTCTCAGGTTATAAAAGAAAGACCCCTCTAAAGCCATCATCAATCTATCTTCCACCCAATCAGAGTTCTTCCAACTACCCTAAGCTCTTTGCCTGCCATTTGTGTGGATCACCATCTAAGCTTCACAGTGGAAGCACACGGGTGGATAGAGCCATCTTTGTATCAATTCGATTGAAATTAAAGCAATCTCGATTCTTGTCATATTTGCTATGTGCTCTCTACTCCTTGTTTAGATTCTGTCCACTATGTTGTGTAATTTCTATAGGGGGAAAGCTTGGAACAATGCCAAAACAAGCTAAAGATCAATAGGAGTGATGCATACCTCAAGATGTGGTCGCCACAAAAACTTGAAGTGGAAGCTTTGAATCTGGGCTGAAGTAAATGATGAAGAAGCTCTTGAATGGTAGGCTTTGATACTAGTTAAAGGGTGAAGCTTGAGTGGAAGCATGAGCAAGTAGAAGCAAAAGATATGAATTATGGTGGATGGAGCAAGAGAGCAAGAGAGAGAGAGACGAGATGTGGGAGTTCTAATAGTCACTATGTGGGATCGGCCTTCCCTTATTCAATAGTTTTTGAAAGAATAAAGAATAAAGTGACAATGATGGGCGCCTACCACTTGCGGTGTATGGGTGTGTGACCACAATGTGTGTAGTAAATATAGGGCGGTGTAGGCACATGCGTCTTTACCCCCAACATAGAAGTTTGATAAGAAGGTCTCTCTAGTGATAATGAGATGGTGAATCGAATATAAGTGGCAAAAAAAGGAACTTGTGAAGATGATGAGATCAAGAAGACAATAGGTCGATTGGGGATATTGCTTTGTGAATATCCAATTCACATGCTTCGAGCTCATGGGATTGAGCCTTTATACATAGTTAAAATTTTGGTTCCTCTTATAGGCACATGTTTTTAGGATAAAGACATATAGTTCACATGCCCTCTAACATCTAAAAATTTGCAAGCTTATATAATCTTTTGTAGGCCTATTTTTCCGCAAGGAGAATATTTCTATGGACTCAAGTATTCCTTCAAAGTTTATAGTTTGTGTGTAAACCTCATGATTAGTTGGATAGAGACTTCAAGACACTAAAGACACTAAAGACACTTTGATAAGGCCCATAAGCAAACAAAAAACATCTAGGTTTCACTTCCAAAACTTATTAAACATTAAGAATTGTTAGTTTTAAGGCCCCAAGGTTAATTTATTATTATATCAATCATATTTTAAATCATGTTAATGGAATAAAAAGTTTTAAACAAATTATCCACATTACTATATAACAATAAGCAACTCCAATCATATTTTTCTTAGAAAAAGAAGGGTTATGGTGATATTAATAAACTAGTTAAATAAATTACCTTTAAAAATATTATTATCAATAAAGGGATATTAGTTATTTTTAAAACTAATAAGAATATGCTTAAAATTTAAGAAAAAACATACGTTAACCCCTTAGGAATTCTTTACTTCATGAGATTTAGGAACTACCCCTCATGCATTTGTACACAAGGTTCATGATAATGTATTGAGATTGGGCCTTCCTTATTGGCAAACACTTAATGGAAACCTTTTCCCTTGAGGAAGATCTTGAAATATTAGTACTTGAAGTTATCCTTGACCAAGAATAGACCATTACCAAAACAAGTACTCAATATCATAGATCTTTACTTAAATATAACAATCATTCTATTAAGAATACCAATGGATTCAAAAGTCATCGCAATCACATTAATGTCAAATAGCCACATATTTACCGCATGAGGTAGTGTTCCAAGAAAATCCATGGCTATCTTATATTCACAAGGTATGTACAAGGCAATACATTGATGTTTTGGATGACCTCATTGATGTAATGCAAGTTCGTTGCATGAGGTAGCACTAGCATTTGGTTGGCCACCTGTGCGTGGTCTTATTTGTTTTATCAACAACCAAAGACACTTACTTTTTGATCCCAATGCAATTTTATTAAAAAATAATGGATTTTCTTCGTCTATTTGCTACGTGATAATGACTTTTTATGTGCGGCACCACATGTAGTAGTGATCACACTGTGCTTGATAGATAGATGGTGAGGTACTATGTGTATTCTATTGCTTGGTGAATAGGTTATTTGATGGAGTTAAATAAAATAATTATTTTTGTGGAGTGTATTTTAGTGTGCACGAATTATTATTGATGGGTGCTTCATAACACATAATTTTATTTTTGGTGTATTCTCTAACACAAAATTAATGTATTCGATATTCAACAAAAGCCTAAAAAATTATTTATATAAAAACCTTACAATAGGTTTCTTTAGATAGGAATTAGATGTCATTGGATGATATTTATGTAAAGAAAGTAAGAAGCCAAATAAGGGGATGCTTTACAATGTTTTTTAAGCACAAAAAGCTAATATAAATCCATAAATAAACACATATGGGGGAGGTGCTCATCCATGCATGGGGGAAGGTTGTATCCAATGCTTGTGTTGTTCACTCTTTCTGTATTTTCTCTCTTCTTGCAATTTGTGTTCTCTTCAATTTTTAGTTAGTATTTGCTATTACATGGTGAAGGACACACACACACACACACACACTCACTTATCCGTCATTTTCTCTCTCTCTCTCCCCTTTTTTTCTTTCTTTGTCACTCACACACAAGTACACACACAAAGCTTCTCTCTCTCTCTCTCTCTCTTTGCTCTTTCTTCCTTTGTTGCCCCGCCGCCTTCTCTTTCACATAGACATACACACGCCCACCTAGATACACATTAAGACATTGGATGGGTGAGTAGTAGTGGGCTAGCACTAATGTGCAAGCAATAATAGTGGATGGGCAAATAGTAGTCACTTGGCACTAGCTGGCAAAGCAACAATACACAGGCAAAGGTAGATGAGCTGGGTGAGAGGAGGACCTGGTCGGTAGGCTAAGCAAGCAAAGCTAGGAGAGCAAAGCCGGTGGCGAGGGTTGAGCTGAGTGGTCACACGATAGAGGTGGTTTGAATGTAGGTATATGTATATGTATGTGTGTGTATATACATATGCATATAGTGGCCCCTTGCCCGAGAAGTAGGCATTAGGCCCGTTGAGGGTCGGTTTGAACCCCTTAAGCTTTAGTTGAAAATTTCTGGTCTCCTAGTTTTAATTGAAAACTATATGCCATGCAATAGATCTCTCTCTCTATCTATCTAAAAAATATATATACAGAGAGAGAGAGGAACTGTGTCAGAGAGGGAGAGAGAGGGTCGAAGGCGTGCTCGATGTGCCGATCGCGGCGTCCGAGAGAAGGCAGGCTGCTTGTTACGCGCATTGCCCATATCAACAGAGTTGTGCAGTCCTTGTGTGCTCCCCTTGAAACAGGCTGTTTGTTGATGCATACACAGGTGGATACAAACCAGAACACAGGGAAGCAGTTTAAGGATGGTGTCTGTAGCCTTTCATGGGAAGCCTGTGTGGCAAAGCGTGGCTTGTGCGAAGCCGAACCGTCCGTCCGTCTGTCTACCCGCATGTCGGCTGAAGTTGATGCCATTTGCAGAGCCCTGGGCCAGAGCTTTTGGAGCCCTCTTGTGGAGAACTCGCTGCGCAGTCTAAGGTTTGAATTGACTGCACCTCTTCTTCTGCAGGTCTTGGAACGGCTCCCAGACAAGAAACTGGCCCTGCGATTTTACATCTGGGTGGCTCAACAATGTTGGCATCCTCACGAACAATCTGTACGCCAAGCTCTTCTTCGACTCTGGGCCCATGATAAAGAGTTTGCAGACTTTTTGAGCTTGTTGGATGGATTTTTCTGCAGGACTTCTGCCATTAGCAGTGCACAGTTTGTGCTTCTGATTAAAGGTTTCGGATGGGCAGGCATGGTTGAGACAGCACTCGATGTTGTTGACCGGATGGTGAGCTTCAGCTGTCGAGTTGGGGTGAAGCATTTGAATTGCCTTTTGGGTGTCACATTGAAGGAGAACCGCCTAGATCTGGCTTGGCAAATTTTCAACAGGATGAAAGCAGAAGGATTTGTGCCAACAATGCGCACTTATGCAACCCTTATTCATGGATTCTGTGTAGCAAGGCAGTTTGACATAGCTGGCAGCTTCATGGAAGACATGAAAGAACAGGGGTTGACCCCAGATGTCTACTGCTACAGTGCGATGATCGATGGTCTATCCAAGGCAAATGAAATGGATAATGCTTGCAGGTATTTGGATCTTATGAAGAAAGACAGATGCACTCCAAACAAGGTCACTTATAATGCATTAATCAATGGTTACTGCAAACTTGGCCTTATCGACAAGGCCTTCAGTATCTTAGATGATATGCTGTCAGGGAATTGTCGTCCAGATGCGAAAAGTTACACAATTTTGATAGATGGTCTATGCAGAACAAACCGATCCAAGGATGCCTTTGAACTTCTGAACAAGATGAAGCACCATGGTTTTTCACCTGGTATTGTCACATACAATGTCCTGATGAATGGTCTCTGCAAGGAGGGCAAGCTGACTGAAGCTTATAATCTTCTTGATGGTCTGATGAACAATGGCTGTGTTCCAGATGTGCAGACTTACAGTACATTAATTAGTGGCCTTTGTAAAAATGGTAAGGTTCATAAAGTCTATCAAATCTGGGAAGAAATGGTGAAGTTGTGTGTCCCAGATGTTGCAACATATGGGTTGTTTATAGATGGCCTTTGTAAAATACGCAAAGTGTATGAGGCAGAGAAGGTGTACACAGAAGCAATGGAGAGGGGTTGTCCACCGAGCATTCTCACCTATAATACACTCATCAATGGCTTCTGTAAAGTAGGTTCGTTTGACAAGGCCTTTGATCTTATACATACCATGGAAGATAAGGGTTATTGTCCCAATGCTTCAACATATATCACTCTTATCACTGGATTTGTCAACGCCAAGAAAGCTCCCAAGGCCCTTGAAGTGCTGCACTTGATGGCAAACCCTGAGGTTGAAACTTATAATATAGTCATTGCTGGATTTTGCAAGGCAGGGAATGTTGATGAGGCTTGCAAACTCAAGAATGAAATGTTGAAAAAGAAACAATTACCCAACTCTTTCACCTTCAATATGTTGGTCAATGCATTGCTTAAAGCAAGAAGATTGGAGGAAGGCTCTAGGCTCTTTCAGGAAATGCTGCTCGAAGGTTGCTTGCCCAATGTGGTGACCTTCAACACAATGGTTGATGGATTTTGTAAAGCAGGGAATGTGGAAGTGGGTTATAATATGTTTAAAGAAATGTGTAAACGGGGTTTTTCACCCAATGAAATTACCTACACATCCATGATAATTGCCTTTTGTAGATCAGGCAATGCAGAAAGGGCTTTTGAATTAGTTGTGAAAATGTACAAGAAAAATATTCTTCCAAATGTTGCAACTTGTAATGTTGTTATGGACAGTTTGTGTAATGAAAACAGGGTGGTAAAAGCACGTAGGGTTTTGTCCATGATGGCAGACAAGGATTACGATCCCAATAGTGATAGCTTTGAGATAATTATTCAAGGCTTCTGCAGAGCTCGGAAGCTGCGTGCTGCATACAAGCTGTTAAACACAATGGTGTACAGAAGATGGGTGCCGAGTTTAGAGACATGCAACCTTGTAGTCTATGGTCTTTGTCGCTTAGAAAAAGCTGCATATGCTCTGAAACTTGTTCGTAACATGCCACTTTTTGGCACTAGACCAGACATTGCAACTTTAAAACCATTAATCAAGGCTTTGTATAAAGCGGGGATGAAGGAAGAATTTACTCAGTATCTGGGTCAGATGACTGACCTAACAGACAATCTAGAGTGGTTAGATGAAACAGACGTGATGAAAAGCTTGAGTCAGGTGGGGTAAATTTGTTGTTGCAGGGGAAAAAGCAGTACTGTGGGGTCTTCATTTTTTTATACGTTTGAATTCAAACTGGGATGGCTGAAATAAAAGAGTTAGCTGGATGCGTTATGAGGTGGAGCAAACTGATTGGATATCACCAATAGTCCTAGTGCTGGACTAGAATGGCCAGTTGAATAGTATATGACTTGTTCGATCATTTGCAACTAGAGATTCAGTTACCCACAAGCTACTGCTATGGTCCAAGAAATGAGATATACAAATGTCATTTCAACAAGGCACATGCAAGTTCTCATGTACCATAATTGTGGATGCTTTCTCTTTGTCATAGGGCCAATGATATCAATTGCTCAAGTCATTCACCTGCATGCTCTGCAAATTACACCCCATGATTACTACTTTTAAGGTGAGGACACATGCACCTAAACAAATTTCATAATCAACAGGTTCGCCCTCTTAAGGAAAGTTAAGGGAAGCAATCATTGAAACGCATGCTGTCCTGCATGCAATTTAAGCACAAAAGTTGTTCTAATCTCTGTGTCCTGCATGTTGAAATTCTAATTTGAACACAGCAATCTCTCCTTTTCTGAAATTCTATTTGTACTAAATGCACTCGTTTTATTGTTTAATGTTTATTTCTCAAGAGGAGAGGGGATTATTTCTATAATGTTGTTGGGGACCATAGGCCAAGATGGCCATGTGCTATGGTGGCTAGTGAGCACGTTAATAAGAGGGAACCATGTGGAAGGCCACCATTGGGGGGGGGGGGGGGGGAGGGACATGCCATAATTGAGGTGGCATAGCATGATTGAAGGGGAGATGATCATGAGAAGAGGGAGAAGGGTTTAGAGAAGTGGCACACTTTTCCATTCAGCGGATGGTGGGTGGGATAGCATTGCTAGCCAAGGCATGTGGGGGGGAGTGGTGATAGCAGATAGCTATTCATTTTGTTAGAGAAGTATGATGTGTCTATCTAACGAATCTTTGATGGCACAATTTTGGTAGTTCATTAAGACTCTAAAATTCCCTTGGAATATCACAAGCTTTATTGCCTAGGGTCACTTGAGTTTGAAAAGATTTGAAGATCTAGCCAAAGAGGGTTATTATGGGGGTCATACTGATGTTTATATACCACATGGTAATACCTTGTAGAGGAAGCTCCACTCCATATCCACAAGGTTCAATTGGAAAAGAGGTTCCTAAATAATTGCTAAGGTCACCTAATAGTTTATCTAGCATCGATGATGGGTAGCTACTTGTGCAAGTTAGCTCAAATCGAAGCAAGCTTGTGCCACACTTGGTTTAAAGAGAGTGACCAATAAGGGGGAGCTAATGTGTTGGCCCCTTTGCCCATAAGCAAAAGTCTCACCCCAACCTCTTAAAACAATGCGAGGTAAGGATCCATGATGATATTTTATCATGGTCAACATTCAACCCTTTCTAATTTCACCTAATCTATTGTTTCTAAGAGAAACCTTTGAGCTAATCATGACCATCCTACCATAGGACAGATCCATTAGGGATAGACTCTCCCATTTTTCTTTTGTGACAAGTTTGCTTAATTCTCTAATTACCTACCTCATTTAGTCTGACAAATAAAAATAATTTTCTTAATTAACCCATTAGAAAAAAGATTCATTCACATAATCTCGTCACAAGAAGTAGATAATTGAAAACAATACTTTTAAAAAATAGTTCTTCTATTTCAACATGGGTAACTTTGTTTTATTATATCAGATCAAGTGTTCATCTATATAGACTCCTTGCCATTGGCTAGTATCGGGCCTTTTGAGAGAACCTATCTTGGGAAAGCAGGGTTTCTACTCTATCCTAGCATACGATGGGAGTTATGTGGTAGAGTCCCATTAGTTTCCATGTGCCTCAATAGTAGAGTCAACTACTATGTAGAGACCTGTCATCACTCATTGCCACCAGTCCTAGCATTTAGGACAGAATCGATTCCTAGTGAGGGTATCGTGGTGAGAGACTTAGGGTTTGTTAACTCACCATCTTAGGAGTTCTTCTAGTATTTAATAAAAAACAAGGCAAACAACCTATCTCATTTAGGAAAGCATTTCTTTCCAAATCTAGTAACCTAGCTTCTTAATACTCCAAGCAAGTCTTTTCATGCATCAACATTCCCTTTTCTATAACAAGTATGAATTTCCTTTAAAATGTAATAATAATCAAACAATCTCTAGTAATGTCCTACAAAGGGGAAACAATTAGTTTACCTACATAAGACGCATATATACAATTCCTTGCAAATCAATATAATATATCTTGATGTCTTTCCTATATCATAGGGTTTTGATGCAATACTTTATTATGCACAATCACTTCTTTAATATATTAAAAAGTACATTTGAGCACAAAGAGAGCACTTGGGCTTGAGTTGGAGCAGTAGGGATATTGTCTATGCGCATCACTTCTCGTCCAACGTCGATATTCTTTTGCTTAGGGGCCATCCTTCTCATCGAATTCTCTTAATGTGTTCTTTGTTATAATTTCTTTCTTTGGTCCTTACCAATCCTCAAGTGCCGATTGGCCCTTGAAAACATGACTCAGTAAAGTAGAGGACATGAAGATCTTTGATGGGTGGTTAAATTAGCTTAGAGAGAGGGGTGATACAAGATAAGTGTGGAGAGTAGGCTAGCGATTGGGAGAGAAAATAATGTAGTGATTAGTAATGAGGATGGAAAATAGGGTAGTGATTGGGAGCATATGGAGAGGGAATTGTCCATGGGATTTCGAAATCTTGTCTCTTTCTTCTCACTCTTTCCCTCTCTAGCTATTACTCTCTCTCCTCTATATTTTCTCTCAATACCTCATTATCTCTCTCCTCTCTCTCTCTCTCTCTCACTATCTAACCTCTATCTCTTTCTCCTCACTATGTGTATGTGTGTGTATTTGTATCTCCTTCTCTCTCTTCTCACTATATATATATATATATATATATATATATATCCTTGTATAATTCTCTTCCACTATCCTCTTACTCTCCCCCCCCTATTTTACTCTATCC
Source organism: Lygodium microphyllum (assembly GCF_053477565.2). Taxonomy (NCBI): domain Eukaryota; kingdom Viridiplantae; phylum Streptophyta; class Polypodiopsida; order Schizaeales; family Lygodiaceae; genus Lygodium; species Lygodium microphyllum. Next base: position 110,585,001 of record NC_141162.1, read on the forward strand.
CTCTCTCTCTAGCTTACCTCTCTCACACTCACTCTCTCCCTCCCCCCCCCCCCCTCTCTCTCTCTCTCTCTCTCTCTCTCTAGGAGTGCGATGTTAAAAAATGAAACTATGATTGATTGATCAAATGAATAGCCTTAGGCTTATATAGCCTTTGGCCTTCCCATCACCTAGTGTGCTTTGCTCAAATCATGTACAAGCTTTGCTCTCAATGGATCAAATTAAGATCGAGTATCCCACTAGTTTGGACTGATCAAGATCATATTGATGTTTTTTCACTACCCGATGGGGTGATGACAATATTTTGGGATAATGAGGGCAAAGTCTTTGAGCGACTTGAGATGAGATCAATGATGGTGGAGTCGATGACATTAACGATGATGACGACTTTTCATGATCGCGAGGATGACATCAACAATGATGAAGAGAGGGTGAGAGAAATTCGATGGCAATTTAAGCTTTATAAGAGAAATTTCTAAGGTCATTACATCCTCTCTCCCTTAGAGGAATTGTGATGTCCTCATCTTGAGAGAAACCAAGGTTATTATTCTTTTAATGGTAAGTTTGATCATATGACTTGTGGGTTAGGACCTACCATGCTTTCATTGCGCCTACTCTGATAACACATAATTACTCAACTTCAAAGTAATATTATGAATTCAAAGATAGATTTATTATAATAAATTGTGGCTAAATTCATTAGAAAAGTAGGATCCACTACAAGTTTAAGGCTTATTGCATCATGTAAGGATCTTTCTAGGGCTTCTACTCATCTTTAGAGGGTATAATGGGCTTTAGGTCTTCATCATTATTCAATTCTTGTAGTATATCAAATGTAAACCTTGTACAACTTCACTTCTCTACTAGTTTCTTATCTTCTTGATCCAGTTTAGGGTAGTCAGCTTAGATATGTCATAGATCATTGCAATGGAAACATTAGCAAGTAGGGCATTTTTTCTTAGGATGTGTCCTAACTTTCTATGCTTGTGGCACCTGTTCCCATGGTTCTTTGGATCATCAAAGTCTTCCTTGAAGTACATTGAATATAGCTATCTCCAAGGTATTGGCTTTTGTTTGAACTAATCAAAGCTTTTGTCTCTAAGGAGAGCATTGTAACAATCCTTAGGTAGCATAGCTTCTAATTGAGTGTCTAAGTGAGGATTTAACCCTTGACAAAAATTAGCCACCTGTTGGATGATATCCATAGTTAGAGCATACTTTTGGAGAGTTACAAATTGGGAGTGATATGCTTACATTATCAATCAAAGCTGGTGAAGCTCAAAGAACTCATTCATCTTCAAGGTGCGATAAGAAGGCAGAAGATACCTACTATGCACAACTTCTTTTGTGAGTTCCTATATGTAGTAATAGTTTTTGAGACTAAATTTCTAAGGTCATTACATCCTCTCTCCCTTAGAGGAATTGTGATATCCTCATCTTGAGAGAAACCAAGGTTATTATTCTTTTAATGGTAAGTTTGATCATATGACTTGTGGGTTAGGACTTACCATGCTTTCATTGCGCATACTCTCATAACACATAATTACTCAACTTCAAAGTAATATTATGAATTCAAAGATAGATTTATTATAATATATTGTGGCTGAATTCATTAGAAGAGTAGGATCCACTACAAGTTTAAGGCTTATTGCATCATATAAGAATCTTTCTAGGGCTTCTACTCATCTTTAGAGGGTATAATGGGCTTTAGGTCTTCATCATTATTCAATTCTTGTAGTATATCAAATGTAAACCTTGTACAACTTCACTTCTCTACTAGTTTCTTATCTTCTTGATCCAGTTTAGGGTAGTCAGCTTAGATATGTCATAGATCATTGCAATGGAAACATTAGCAAGTAGGGCATTTTTTCTTAGGATGTGTCCTAACTTTCTATGCTTGTGGCACATGTTCCCATGGTTCTTTGGATCATCAAAGTTTTCCTTGAAGTACATTGAGTATAGCTATCTCCAAGGTATTGGCTTTTGTTTGAACTAATCAAAGCTTTTGTCTCTAAGGAGAGCATTGTAACGATCCTTAGGTAGCATAGCTTCTAATTGAGTGTCTAAGCGAGGATTTAACCCTTGACAAAAATTAGCCACCTGTTGGATGATATCCATAGTTAGAGCATACTTTTGGAGAGTTACAAATTGGGAGTGATATGCTTACATTATCAATCAAAGCTAATGAAGCTCAAAGAACTCATTCATCTTCAAGGTGTGATAAGAAGGCAGAAGATACCTACTATGCATAGCTTCTTTTGTGAGTTCCTATATGTAGTAGTAGTTTTTGAGACTAAATTTCTAAGGTCATTACATCCTCTCTCCCTTAGAGGAATTGTGATATCCTCATCTTGAGAGAAACCAAGGTTATTATTCTTTTAATGGTAAGTTTGATCATATGACTTGTGGGTTAGGACCTACCATGCTTTCATTGCGCCTACTCTGATAACACATAATTACTCAACTTCAAAGTAATATTATGAATTCAAAGATAGATTTATTATAATATATTGTGGCTGAATTCATTAGAAGAGTAGGATCCACCATAAGTTTAAGGCTTATTGCATCATATAAGGATCTTTCTAGGGCTTCTACTCATCTTTAGAGGGTATAGGCTCTAGGTTTTCATCATTATTCAATTCTTGTAGTATATCAAATGTAAACCTTGTACAACTTCACTTCTCTACTAGTTTCTTATCTTCTTGATTCAGTTTAGGGTAGTCAGCTTAGATGTGTCGTAGATAATTGCAATGGAAACATTAGCAAGTAGGGCATTTTTTCTTAGGATGTGTCCTAACTTTCTATGCTTGTGGCACTTGTTCCCATGGTTCTTTGGATCATCAAAGTTTTCCTTGAATTATATTGAGTATAGCTATCTCCAAGGTATTAGCTTTTGTTTGAACTAATCAAAGCTTTTGGCTCTAAGGAGAGCATTGTAAAGATCCTTCAGTCGCATAGCTTCTAATTGAGTGTCCAAGCGAGGATTTAACCCTTGACAAAAATTAGCCACCTGTTGGATGATATCCATAGTTAGAGCATACTTTTGGAGAGTTACAAATTGGGAGTAACATGCTTACATGATCAATCAAAGCTGGTGAAGCTCAAAGAACTCATTCATCTTCAAGGTGCGATAAGAAGGCAGAAGATACCTATTATGCAAAAATTCTTTTGTGAGTTCCAATATGTAGTAGTAGTTTTTGAGACTCTAGTGTCTCTACACCACTGCCTTCACTAGAGACGCGCTTCCATTGTAGGGTTTAGTTTGAAGTACTTGTCTTGAAGATAGTCTTCCATAAATTCAATCCAAACTCTAGTGTTTATTTCCATGTCCTTACCCTTCCCATTAAGTTTGGAAGGTTTGATATGCTTGAGAACAAATTTCTTCTCTTATAGCTCAATAGGATCAATGATAGGCAGAATATCTTGATTTTACAATATTTTTCTTAATATTTTCTTTAAGGACTATATTTTTTGCACACATTGAAGAGAAATAAGGCTTTTATTCAAATGATTTATAGTAGCTTGAGGTATCACATCATGATGAAGGTTCTACTATGAAGATTCACCAATGGAAATCTAATATATCAATAGTATGTTAGCAATGAGGCTTATAAAAAAATTCAAGGATTTTATATTTGGAAGGAAGGTATGGGTAGCTTTCTTTACAATAACTTTAATGGTGTGAGTGGCTTAGGATAGCAACTCTATCAGTTGGATTAACTCAAATCACTTGCACATAGACATAGTAATTTTGTTGAATTTGTCATCCATCTATGTGGAGGGTAGATTTTGATTTAGTTTCTTCAAAAATAAATAAGTAGATAACATTAATATTTTCCATATTTTAAATTTTCTTTAGGTTTGTTTGAATATAAGCAAGACAATGAGGTAATATATGCCTTCATGTGTCACGTGTCTTTAACATCACTATCTTCCAGTGTACAATGAATATGCGTTATAAATTTGATTCATAATAAGCATGAATCAATCTCTCCTATCGAACTTTAGAGAGCATATGGCTAACATGAAATAGACCAGAATACTAAGAATATTTGGCACTCTTCATCACTCTAATCCAAATTCATTAAGTATTAGTGGTGTAAATAATTCTTTACTAACTCTTGTCTAATTTTTAAAAGTTTGAAAATAATATCTAGATTTATACCAAAATCTCTCTTCTCTCTCATACTAGGTGTAATATCTAACAAATTTTCAATAGCACATATTCTAGTAGTCCATCAAGAGCTAATCAAGATCACTACTATTTGGAACTCCTTAGAATAACTGAACATTTTAAACCTTGAACTAGTTAAGTCTACCTTATAGGGAAAGCTTCGCCCAAACCCATAAGGATTGACCTAAAAATAGGGATCTTAGTATAGAATACTATAATCTCCTATCATCCATATGGTGTAAGATTTTGATGTGACTATATTACTATCATCCCTCAAGCTGAAGCGAACCATTGCCACACTTTGCTTCAAAGAGAGTGAGAAATAAGAGGGAGCAATGTGTGTCAACTTTCATGAATCATGTGGTGGGGAGACTTGCTTGAGCTATTATGCCGAACACATACAATATACATAAGAGGAAGCTCACTTCAGAACATAAGAAGAGAGATGGAGGCCAAAACATTTCTTGTTGGTTTTTCTTCCAAATTCCTCACAAAGCACAATGTACACAGAGTATAGATAAGATACAATATAATTAAAAGTGGCCTACTAAGTCAAACATTGTATAATTGACTATACTAATCGACTGGTGCTATAATTATACAAGCTATAGATAGGTGTAACAAACCAAATATAATAAGTGATAAGTTAGTGGTTGCCATGTGAAGATCATAATGACCATGGATGTGCTAAGTGTAGATATATGGACCCATCTAACTAGGTGGTCCATCATCATCAATCATCAATATCCACACGTATTAAGCTTGCCATCCCTACACTCCCCCTCAAGCTCAACCGTATCTCTGCAACTCCAAGTAAGCTCTATAATTTTCAAAGCTTCTTTACACCCAATGCATTCGTGAACATGTCATCTATTTGATCTTGTGTGCTGACATATACCATATCGATCTCTCCTGTAAGTACCTTCTCTTTCAAAAAATAGTAATGCACCTCAAGGTCATTTGTCCTAATATGGAACATTGGGTTCCTAGCTAACTATATACTGCTCATGTTATCATAGTAAATGAAAATTGGACCATCTCTCTACACATCCAGATCACCCAATAACTTTTGCAACCATACCACCTTACATGCTATCATAGCAACACCTCTATACTCAAAATTTGTACTTGATAAAGCAACCGTTGGTTGCTTTTTGCTACTCCAAGTAACTACTGCACTACCAAGGGAAAACATGAATCTACTTGTAGATCTTCTATTAGACTTGCTACCAATCCAATTTGCATGCATCTGCACATCCTTGCCTGCCCCATAAAGAAGTCCATAATGCAAGGTGGACTTCATGTACCTCAATATATATCTAGCTGCATCCAAATGAGGCTTCCTAGGTACCTCCATAAACCGACTCACAAGTTCAACAACATAGCTCAAGTCTGGCCTTGTGATAGTCATATAGATCAAACTCCCTACTATCTTTTTGAATATAGTAGGGTCTTTTATTCTTGGATAACATATCCAATCCATCCTTAACTCATCAAACATATTCTTGAATATAGTAGGGCCTTTGCCTTTGGGTCCAATTTCTTCCTTAACTCATCAAGCATATGAACATATGCAATACAATCAATCACTTTCAAGTGTGATACATCAAGTTTATTGCCTATAAAACATTCTTCAAGAGTCATACTATGAACTGCAATTGTAAGAGACCTGTTTATAATATAGACAATAGTATGAATAGCCTCGGAAAAAAAAATCTTAGGCATATTTTTCTCAAGCATCCATGGCTGTGATACTTCTACAATATGTCTATTTTTTATTTTCAAAAAGCCCATTTTATTGTGGGATATACTTGCATGTAAACTATCACTTTATCCCATGAGACCTCAAAAAGTCACTAAACTCTAATATTAGAGATATATTCTCCCCCTCCATCTCTGATCTTAAGCACTTAACTTTCAAGCCTATTTTTGTTTCAACAATAGCCTTGAAAGTTTTGGTACTCAAATCCTTCACTATTTTCCTTAGTGAAATATACCTAGAGTTTGCTAGAGCAATCGTCACAATCAATGTAACAAAATACTTGTTGCCTCATGAGATACATTTTGGGTAGGTTTCCAAATATCTGTATACACTACATCAAGTATATTCTTGCTTATATCTCTATCATGTGAAAATGGTTGCCTTGCTTGCTTTCCAAATCGACATGCTTCACAGACTTTATGTAATTCTGAAATTCTGAATGTAGGCAAAGCCCTTTGGACTATAATAATTTCAGCCTTTGTAGATTTGCATGCCAATACATTTGCACCATGTTTTAATATCAACAACAACCACACCTTTTTCTTTAGCATACATAGCAACATTCATAGTAGGAATTCGAATATCCAAAGTAAACATGCAGCCAACTTAGCTTTCTTTTGTAACCAATTTGCCCTTATTGTTGAAGTTTTCAACAAAATAGCCCTTTGCATTAAATCTAATATATAGCCTTTGTTCTACCATTTGACTAACAGATACCAAATTCTTTGTGATGGATGATGGCACATGTAAAACCTAGACTTTGTAAATTGTGTATCTCTCCAATCCATTTAGCATGGCTGATCATCTAATTAGATGCACCTGAATCAACATACCATACATAATTACATGACCCGTTTTCTATAATAATATTCATCATATACTACATGATAAAAAATGCTCTTTTTTTCATCATTCTATCTTGAAGATGATGCATAATTTTCCTGTTGCAACTTGCCAATGGAATGTCATCCTTTTTATCAACATAATGGGCTACAATATGTCCTATTCTTCCATAATAATGGTAGAAAATACCAAAATTGCTAGAATATCTATTCTATCATCCACCTCTTCCTCTAGATCTCCCCTTGTCTCTAGAATTACTACTCTCTCGAAATCTGCATATCATCAAATTGTTGATTTAACCTGTTTTATTGTTACCACTAGTATGATCCATACCACGACCACTTGAAGAGAATCTACTACATCCCCTCTTTCCTGAACTTGAGTTAAAAGCTCAAACCTATTTATCACTTTTTTCATATGATTCACCCTACATGTTGATCTGTTTAGTGATCATGAGAGAGACCAACTCATTAAAATCTGAAAATGACTTCCGTACATACATAAATGTAACAAAAGATTTCCAAGTCTTCTCATTATTAAGACCACCCAAAGTACATGAAACCAAATCATCATCTTGTGGGATTGCATCAATAGTTGCTAAGGCATCTACAATGCTCCTCACCTTCGAAACATTCTCATTTACATATGTCTTTCCTTTCTTCAAAGTATTCAACTCTTGCTCGAGTTGAATTTTCCGCGCCTTTGTATTTACTAAAATGTATTCTTGAAGGCTATCCAAGCTGCATGTGAACAATTTGCATTTTTTGTATATCCTAGCATAGTGCACTTTAAGATAGCCAATATATTACATTTTTGTATTTTTATTCCATTCTTTCTATGCCTTTAATTCTTATATAATTGCAAGATCACTTAGCTCTAGTTTCTTTTCTTCACCTAAAGCAAACCCATTGAGGCATTTTTCAATAAGAAAGTTAGTCACATGGAACTGTCATGATGGGTAGCTATTCTTGTCTAGCTTCTCAATAATTGGATTTCCAATGTTCTTAGCCACTATAATAGAATTGAGTACCGAATAGTAAGCAAGACTTTTGCAACCCTTCACAAAATGTGCACATCAATATACTGAGTACTCTTTTTCATTGACTGCTCAATAATACATAATAATTTGTAATTTGTTTGCAAATAAACATTGTGTTTGCTTCTTGACAAACACCTTAAAACTTAGAAATTTAAAATATCTAACAAGTGTTGAACCAGAGAATGGCTAAGACAACTGAAATTATAGTAAATCCTAAAACTACTACTCGCAATCCTGTGGAGCTAAAATGGGGCCCAAAATGACCTCAGATGGCTATTTCTTACACTTTGTTTGTCACTGTATGAGCTAAAGGCATTGCATGCATTGAGGGGGGAACCTATATCCTTAGGGATAACACAAACTGAAATTATAGTATATCCTAAAACTACTACTCGCAATCTTGTGGAGCTAAAATGGGGCCCAAAATTACCTCAGATGGCTATTTCTTACACTTTGTTTGTCACTGTATGAGCTAAAGGCATTGCAAGCATTGAGGGGGAAACCTACATACTTAGGTGTACTTTTTCTAGAGGGTGAGCTAGCACCAAGGGGAGGTGTTAAAATGCATGGTGCTACAAGCACATGACAAAGCACTATATCTCATACCCAAAGAGAAAAGTGTGTGTCCTAGCTGCAAAAGCAAGAAAAAAAGAATGTACTTGACACAACTATCAATCGAACAAGTATCTTTCATGGCATTGTGCTTTTGTACTTGTTCTTTTTCCTTCCTCCATAACCCATTCCCATTTTCTCACTCAAATCATGTTTTGTAACAAAAAGAGGGGTGATATAAGATAAGTGTGGAGTGTAGGCTAGTGATGAGCATAGAAAATAGGGTGGTAATTAGGAGCATATGGAGAGGGAATTGCCAATGGGATTTTGAAATCTTATCCCTTGCTTCTCACTCTTTTTCTCTCTAACACACACACACACACACACACACACACACACACACACACACACACACACACACACACACACACACACACACACACACACACACACACAATATATATATATATATATATATATATATATATATATATATTCCCTTTTCGGTCTTACTACCTCTCTCTCCATTTATAATTATCTCCCACTCTCCTCTCTCTCTCTCTCTCTCTCTCTCTCTCTCTCTCTCTCTCTCTCTCTCTCTCTCTCTCTCTCTCTCTCTCTCTCTCTCTCTCAATTCTCTCCATCTAGTAGCACAATGTTAAAAAATGAAATTACGATTGATTGATTGAAAGAATAGCCTTAGACTTATATAGCCTTTGGCCTTCCCATCACCCAGTATGCTTTGGTCAAATTGTGTGCAAACTTTTTTCTCACCAAATCAAATCAAGATTGGATATCCCACCTTTTCAAACTAATCAGAATCATGTTGATGTTTTTTTGCTACCCAATAGGGTGATGATGGTTGTTTGGAATGATAAGGCGAAGTCTTTGCATGGCTTGATGAGATCGATGATGGTGGAGTGACTTTTCATGATCGTGAGGATGACATTGATGATGATGACACGAGGGTGGGAGAAATCCCATGGTGATTTAAGTTTTAGAAAAACATTTCTAAGATCATTACATCAATGATTATGAAAATGAGATGGTGGGAGAAAATTGATAGCCATTTAAGCTTTAGATTTTTTTTTTCTAAGGTCATTACAACCTTAGGCTTTAATATGAATTTAAATGATTATTCTAGTAATATTAACTAGCCCAATCCTTGTTTGTTTGCCTATGCTCATGTTCAAATATGGATTGCTTGGGAACATCACAATAAGGGAATATTTTAAAGAAAGAATGCAATTGGTATCCTTCTAATAATATCAATAACATGATCCTTGTTCATTTGACTATGTGTAGCATAAAATATATTTATGTATTGCTTGAGTATATCACAAACAAGGGAATAGTTCTCATAGAGAATACATTTGGTATCCTAAAAAATAGGTGGAATATTCTTAGGGAACCCACTACCATTTTCTTAAGGAAGTCACTGTATGTTCTTCTTAGGGAAGTCACTACCCATTCTTCTTTGGTATCCTTAAAAATAGATGGCATATTCTTAGGGAAGTCACTACCCATTTTTCTTTGAAAACTTGCATTGCAATTGCATGTTTTTGTCTTATAACTATGTAATAAAGTATGGATAGGTGGAACCAACTAATTGTGTGAATCCACAAACAAACAATCGGGAGGTTGTACATGGTCATAGAGGGAAAATGGACACCAAAAGTTGAGTAGAGAAGCTTTGTTTAATGATTTTACAATTAGATCCTTTGGTATTGTAGTAAGTGATGGGGCTATAAAGAAAAGTAAAGAAGAATAAGAAGAGGAAGAAAGTGATAGTAGCAAGGAAGAAGAAGGGATGGATAAAGAGTGAAATACGTTTCGTTATTTGAGACCTTTTCATTTTGTGATGCAGATGCATGGTAGTTTGACATGTACAACTTCCTTTGAGGTACATTATCAAAAAGAAAAAGAATCATTTGCTTGTGTTGATTGATTGCATGCATTTTTCATAGCTTGCGATATGTGATTTTTTAAAATTAAAAAAATCCCTAGTCAAGTATGCGATCATTTCTTATGCGTTTGGGCTACCTAGTTATGTGATTGTATGCTTGCTTATTTATGTATACAAACATTTGATAAATGTTGCTCAAATTTTCCACCTAGTTACAAGACATTAAAATGGACAATGTATACAATCTTGATTTGTAGTTCAAGGAGGTAGCTACATTTGAGGGAGAAATGTATAATTTTTATAGCCCATAACTAATGTTAACCCTCTCTAGGAAAGCAAGGATGGAGGCGAGACGAGCAAGGAGAAATGCAAAATTTTGGAAAAGAGAGGCAAAAATAAGAATGCATATCAAATGCTTATAACATTTCTTAAAAAATTATATTGTAAATTATTTAAAAGAGCTTACTATCGGCATGAAAATTGTAGTAATATTTTGAGTGAGGCACAAGTGTAACACTCTTGGCTCAAAAAATAGGAAAGGATATATAAACCACTAAAGTATGCACAAAGTGAGAAAGGACTAGTTTAAGCCAAGAGATGGAAGGGTGCCCAAAACATCAAGGCTATATATAAAAATCAAGGAATGAAAGGATAAGCTCATTCTTGAGTGTGTAATGTTATGGAGCTCTCTTCTTACTTCTTTCTTGCATCTTGCTTGAGAGAGAGAGAGAGAGAGAGAGAGAGAGAGAGAGAGAGAGAGAGAGAGAGAGAGAGAGAGAGAGAGAGAGAGAGAGAGAGAGAGAGAGAGAGAGAGAGAGAGAGAGAGAGAGAGAGAGAGAGAGAGAGAGAGAGAGAGAGAGAGAGAGAGAGAGAGAGAGAGAGAGAGAGAGAGAGAGAGAGAGAGAGAGAGAGAGAGAGAGAGAGAGAGAGAGAGAGAGAGAGAGAGAGAGAGGGGGAGGGGGAGGGAGGGAGGGAGGGAGGGGGGAGGGAGAGGGATTGGTGCAGATGAAGCTCTTGCTTCTTCTTCTAATGCAAAGCTCATGTGGTGATTAGAGGTAGAGCTTGATTGAGGCTCATTATTTGAGTCATGGAAGAATGTAAACTAGTGAGCTCATTGATGTTTATTTTGAGAGCATGTAATGGTCTTGTGAGAGGTAACCATAGCCACATTGCTTGAAGCCCTTGAAGCAATAAGCATTCTATGAAGCTCAGCATTTTTAGCTTGTGAAAGCGACAACATATAGGTTGTATTACTAAGACCAACAAAATCTTGCATCTACACTTAATAAATTAGGAGATTGCACTTCAAAACATCGAATGCATTAACTTAGGATGAGTGAGTCAAGAGGTAATTGATTCATCATTTGGGTGGTGTGTTGGATTTTCATTTGAAGCTCTAGGTAGTTTTGATTTCTTTTGAAGGAAAAAGTGTGAGAAAGTAAGGTTCAAAGGCTTAGAAATCAACAAAATATAGAACTACTTAGAAATCAATGAAATATAGAACTCCTCAGTTGTAAGTCCATAGAGAGAAAAATCAAAAGCAAGGGATTTAGGAAGCAAGGGGATTGAGATGAATTTGTAGTCTTTTGGGCTATGGAAAAGTGATTTGTGTTTGCTTTTGGCTTTTGCATTAGGTTTTTTCTTTTGTGCATTTTGCAAAATGTAGTGGATCAAAAGCTAGTGGATTGTGGATTTATAAGGATTAGGCAAGACAAGAGAAGGGAGACCACAATTTGGAGTTGTGTGTGGTAGATGAAGATGAAGGAGAAACAAGAAGGCTTGATTGTAACAATGGGCATTTTATACCTAATTTGTTGTAAGAACTTGTAAGTATGGCTTCCATAGCTTTTCTTTTTTTCTATTCTAGGCTCGTTTGAATTCTTAGATAGTTCCTCTTGCACTGTGTCATTCTTCTATTATCACATTAACTTCACCATAATTTCCCCCAAATTGACATTGCCTGACAATAGTCCTTTGCTATTCAGAAGATAGTTGAAATGATGGCTCTCTCCAATACTTCCTTGAGTATGTTTTAGCTAATTGAATAGCTTTGAGCAAAGTGGTAGGAGACTGGGCCATAACATCAATGGAAAAATTAGGATCTAACCTAAACATGTACTTATGTAGTTTAGCATTATCACTAATGCTCTCCACGTACATGGTAAGGTTAAAATTTTGATTTATATACTCATGTATGTAAACAAATTCCAAGCTTTTGACCCATCTCCCAATTACACTCTTACTTTCATGGGAGTCATAGCACAATAAGATAAATGTGCATCCTTAGGAATTGCACATCCTTTTTTAGTATAGAATTATGGCTTGAAGACCTACTTGACCAACCCAACAACATCAATGATTCTCATCATTTTTTTCCCTTACTTCTTTCCCTTGGCTGCAAACCAACTTCGAAGGACCAAAGCAAGAAAACTAATCCCATCCACACCAATAATGACCCAAAATTATAGTAGCATTACTAGGCACCCTTGTCATGACCTACCAACACCAACCACATAGTGCTACCCACCCAATTGTAAAGTGCCATGGGACTAGCGCATATCTAAGAGGGGATAATGTTGACCGTCTCTAGTAAAGCAACTATGAAGGTGTCAAGGAGAAACACAATTTTTTGAAAAAGAGATGAAAATAATAATGTTAATCAAGTGTTTATAACTTTAACAAAAAATCATGTTGTAAACTAATTAGGAGAGCTAGGCTCATTCTATTTTGAGTGAGGTGTGAGCATATACTCTCAGCTCAACAAGGTGGAAAAGATTTGTAAACCAATATAGTATGCATAAAGTGGAAAAGGACAAATTTAAGCCAATGAGGTGGGAGGATGCCCAGAAAATGAAGGCTATGTATAAAAACTAGGAAATTAAAGGATAAGCTCATTATTATGTGATGTGCAATCGTGTGGATTTCTCTTATTGCTTCTTGCTTGCATCTTATTTTTCTGAGAGAGGGAGAGATTGAGGTAGAATGAGGGACTAGTGTTGGTGAAGCTCTTGCTTCTTTTTCTTCTTCTACATGAAGCTCATGTGGTGATCAAGGCTATGGAGGTGAAGCTTGCTTGAGGCACATTGGTTAAATCATGAAGCCATTGATAAACCTTTGCAAATATAGACTACAATGAGAAGGTAAACCGGTGTGTTCACTATGTTTATTTTGGAAGCTTGTAATGGGAGTGTGAGAGGTATCCCTAACCATGTTGCTTGAAGTGCTTAAAACAATAAGTGTTCCCTCAAGTCCGGTATTCATAGCTTGTGAAAGTGACAATAACAAAAAACTAGAATAATCTACATGATGATGTGATCAAAATCATGATTAGTGATGTTTACATCTATACAAAACTTATCACGTGCTCTCTTTAATAAAGTAGATATAGCAATATAGAAAACATGAATATATAAAATTTTGATCCAACCTAAAGACGTTTTCTATTGAGTGCCTCAATATTGTCAAAGCTAGAGTCCATCTTTGTTTTCACATGTATAAGCACATCATTCAACCCACTCTTCATGTTCTTGAAGTAGCAAGCTAAACATATAACAAAATCATGTCAAGAAAATGACTAAAACTCAACTTAAAAAAAGTTGAGGAGATCAATAGGTTGCTCCTTGAAAAAAGGAACAAGGTTTGATCCCCCAAAAAAGTAAACCAATACTAGCACTAACCATGATAGACTCATGGCTAATGGCACTAAGCTTGATATTCGAGTTTAACAACTATCCAAATCTTGATTATTACTAACTCATAACCATTTTCCTAATAGATAATGTCAAACAAGATGACATAATATAGTCTAGACATTTATGTAATTGTTAACCCTCGAAATGACACAAGGTGGCACAAATGTGCAAAACAACACAAGGTGTAAAGAGACTTGTGAAGGAGCATGAAAATGCATATTGTTGGAAAAAGAAGACCAAGAAGCATGGAAAAAATGTTAAAAAGAAAAAACAATACATGCAAGAAATAAAGCGCATTTATGCCCTTTGTAAAGAGCACTAGGCTCCCTCCTGTGCAAGTTGTAATTCAAAAGATGCTTGTAAAAGAGCCATGAGAATAGGAAAAGAATATGAAAGAAAGTGAAAAAGAGGATCGAGATTGGATGGCCAGTCATGGAAAAGGGTTGGGTGGCCAAGGGAAAAAGTGTGTGTATAAAATTCAAAAAGTGAATGGATGAGCTCATTCTTGGTGTTTGTGCAAACTAGCTCTCTTCTTGTTCTTGCTCTTGCTTTCTTCTTACTCATGAGAGAGGGAGAGAGAGTGTGTGAGAGTGAGGGACCGTGGTGAAGCTCTTCTTCTCCTCTCTTCTTACTCTCCTTCTTCCCTTCTCTTTTCTCGCGTATGTGGCTATGGAGGTTGGAGCTTGGAGCTTGGAGATGGAGCTTGCTTAAGTGAGTGTCTTGAATTGTGGAGGCATCAAAGGATTTGAGAAAGAGGACTACAATGATCATATTCAATAGTAAGCTACATCCTTGTGCGAGAGTGTGCATGGCTATGGGAGAGGTAGCCATTGCCACTCGCTTAAAACACTTGACTTAATAAGTAGTCCATAGGGTCTTGGTGGTTACTAGCGATAGAGATGATATTTTGGTTATGTTGCCTGGATAACAGATTCAAGCTTGAGTACTTTCACACTCCAAATCGAGCAATGGAGTAGGGGTTTGTCTCTCCAAAACGGTGCTTCGTATAGATAGGAAGCAAGGGAGTTGGAAGATGTTTGATCTCCTTTGCCGGATAATTTAGGTGTTAGAAGATTTGGGAACATTAGTTAGAACAAGGGTAGGAAGTTTTTCATTAGTAGGATGCGTTAAGGCTTGGGAAATAGGGAAAAAGAAAGAAAATATAAGTTTCTATAACAACTAGGGGAGATATAAGGGAATAGAGAAAGAAAGGAAAAAAGATTTTGAATATCTTAGAAGGAAAACAGAGGGTAAGGGAAGAAAGAGAGAGACAGAGAGAGCACTAAAAGGAGAGAAAAAGGGGGGGAGGATCTCATTTCAGTTAGTGAGAGAGATTGAGAGAGAGAGAAAGAAACAGGTCAAGAGAGAGCAACAGGCCAAAGGAGCAGTAGAAATCCATGTGTCCTCACCCTCGGTGGTTCCAAGTATGATTAGAATTCGTGTATCCTCACCCTCAGTGACTCTAGGTATGATCAAAATCCTCCTTGACTGACTGATGAATGAGGATATGATCATAGTTAGGCATATGTGTGACTAAGTGAATCATTACCATTGATTTTGTGTCATTTGGCATTTTTTTTTCATTGCTCGAAAGGCATCCCCTAGGCCTTGGATGGCCAAATCCTAACTTGAACTTAGATGGCCTTCACTTTAGTCCACTTTGACATCCCCCACTTGGACTTGGACTCACTTACTCGGACTCAAACAGTCGAGTCAATCTAGTTGGACAGCAAAAGTCCACTCGGACAACCCAGAGCCTCGGACGGTTGAATTGTCCACTTGGACGCTTTTCGGAAATCTCCTTCGGATGTGACCATTTGGACAAGCCAAAATCACCACTCAAATGGAAAAATTTGGGACCTCGGACAATCAAAGACCTCTAACTTGGACATCCAATTTGGGAGACTACTTGACCAAGAACACTTTCTTAGGGACTATCCAGACCTCCCAAACATATCAAAGGCTATGAGCTAATATCGAGTGACTTTAACTAGATCTCCCAGACCTGAGAGTGTGATCATAGAACTAACCAATACCCAAATTTGCCATGACATGCCCAAGAATTGACCAAATCAGCACATCACTTATAGCCTTGTACCTAGTAGAGACACAATGGGTGTGTGAATGATTTCGTTGAAGGTTGCACATTGCATTGTAGGCACTTAGGTGCATGAGAAAAGTGGAAAGCCTGATTGTGCACAACTCACCTTGCATTGCACTGTCCGAGTGTGTGAGTAGGGATAAACTAGCAAAGTGATTTCACTAGTAGCAGGAAAAACACTAAAGGGGAATTAAGTTGAGAAACAAACCCACCAATAGGACTTGCAACACCCCTGGGACCAAGGAAACAAACCAAGAAACCCATCATTGAGAGGAACAACCT
The DNA here is from genome assembly GCF_053477565.2 of Lygodium microphyllum. Lineage (NCBI taxonomy): Eukaryota > Viridiplantae > Streptophyta > Polypodiopsida > Schizaeales > Lygodiaceae > Lygodium > Lygodium microphyllum. The sequence goes on from NC_141162.1 coordinate 110,601,349, forward strand.
CAAACCACGTGAGAACTAAGTGAAGAAAGGAACAAACCATAATTAGATATGTGTCCTTAGTTGACCTAATCACCCTCATTGACACCTTAGTGGTTCAAGAGACCACTAACATGATAGTTTCTAGCACAAACACATGTAACCAAGACCTCGACCTAGGAGATTTTCTAGTTGACATATAAAAACTCATATCACAATATGATCATCAAATGAAAATAGCACACCACGGGAGATTTGTAGATGAAATCATAGATGATCTCAAGGATGAGAGGAGGCTAGGAAGAGTTGCCCTGTATTGCTTAGCCAACTACAACCAGGAGCAACATGCTTAGAGGCTACACTAAGAGATATAGCTCAATGAGGTCCAATGAGTTCTAGCCATCGCAAAGTCAGGAATAGAGCTAGAAGAAATTCCTATAGGGAGAGAGCATTAGATGCTGATCTTACATTGAGTGAGCTCCTCACAAAACAATTGTTAGATAGCAGTGTTGCAGAACAAAGCAGAGTGGCCTAGCAACTTCATTGCTAGCTAGATTGGGGATCACCCCAAATGCTAGAAGCCAACAGACCAAGATACCTGCATTTGCAAAGCAACTTGATAAGTATCATGATCCTTATAGCTTCATTGAGTATCTTGAGCAAGTGTGCAAGGCAAACAACCTCATGGACCCCGCTCAGTGTGGACTTTGCCTAGGAGACAAGGGACGAACTTGTTTACTAGCCTAGATAACACTGAGCGCAATAACTTCAATAACCTAAAGGATATTTTCATCAAAAGATTTTTTGAGGCCGAATACTCAGATAGCCTCATTGTTAGGCTGATAAATGTCAATCAAAAAGACAAGGAGGAAATCTGAGACTATGTCACTCATGTGAGAAGTCTCTACAAGAGGATCCTAGTGGGGCCGAGTGACCCAATGAGAGAGCGGTCTCCACTGTGTTTATCAACAAAATCTGAAACACGAAGAGCTCTATAAGGCCTTAGCTTGTAACTCAAACTTGCAAAGGGATGTGTTAGCCAAGGTCTTTGAAGAGGCAAGTGCGGATGACCTACTAAGAGAGAGAAGCTCAAGAGTCACACTGCTGCAAAGAGAACAACACCTCTAGGAATACCAAGATAACCACAATCCCTAGTGATTGGCCAAGCCATGATACATAGGATAAAGGAAAATACATCGACCAAAACCAAGGAATAGATAACTAACTTGAAGTTGGAGTTCACCAAGCCACAAGAGATGTTGAAAAGGCTAGTGCAACCCCACATACAATGTGTGCATTGTGGTGGGAATCATCTTCCAGCTGAATGTCTCGACCCTAGATCATGGCCTTGTGCTAAATATGGTAGGTTTGGATATGATGCATTGCATTTCCAGTTTCCAAGAAGGCTACCATATCCACAACCCTATATTCAACCCTATTATTTAGGGAATAGGTAGCCCAACAAATTTGGAAGGGGAGCTCCATTAGCTCTACTAGTGCCCAATGACTTGAAGCCAGGTGCCCCTAGGATGGACATCAACCCCACAAGAATCCCAAAGCCACCTAGACCCATAATGACCCATCCATCAAGTGATGCTCCAATACACTTTGTAGAGGAGCCACTAGAGGATGAAATGTATGTGATTTCTTATGTATCCTATGACAAGGAGAGCAATCCTATATTGATGGATGTTTGGCCAGTGCTAGTTATGGCTTTAGGCAAGGGAAGCGGTAGGGGTCTAGGAGAGGACTTGAACCAAGAATCACTAGTATGTTGGACTTGTGGACATCTTGAGCACATTTCATCTCATTGCCTTGAAAAGGAGCAAGAAAACAGGGATAAGGTCATCGACTTGAGATGTCTAGAGTGTGGAGTTACACATTTGTATGCTAATTGCCCTAGATGGAAACCCTCCACTAGTATGGAAATTGTCCCATTAGTACCTCTTCGAATCTTTAGCATCGAAACACCTGATGATGAAGACATACCAATCCCACTCAATGTCATGACCTGAGCCCAAACAAAGCAAGCTAGTATCTCATTACTGGACCTAGCAACTTAGATGCAATATTTGAGGGAAAAAAGAGCTAAAGGAGGAGAAGAAAGAGGGTGGATGCCAAGATAATACTCAAAAATAATAGTGCCACCACACTAACCAAAAGGAAATAGGTTATGAATGCAAAGGCAAAAACCTCTACTCTTAAGATAGTGGCAAATGGAAGTGCAAAGTTTGGAGAATACCCTGACCCAAAACATCAATTATAAGTTGTGGAAAAAGTTGAGTGGGTGAGAGAAGCTCAAGTGCACCTACAGGATGAAAAGCCTATCATGGAGGATGAGATTAACAAGCTCTTTAGTGTGAGTCCACCAGTCTCCCCTATGCACCTAAGATCATGAGGCACATCAATACTCCATGTAGCACAACACAAGAAAAACCTAGATGCCACAGACAGACAAACCGCCCAAGAGTTGTAGAAAGGCCTTGAATTAGGGGAAAACGAAATGGTTGGCAATTTGCTGGCAACACTAATATTAAATCCTATAACCTTGACATTAGGAGAATTGCTTAGGCAAAATCCCATGCTATGGCAAGCATTGAAGCAATGGTGGGTGAAAAGACTTGATGGGGATGGAGCAACGATTGACTTGTTGGACCATGAAGCAGAGTCACATCTACCAAGATTAACCTTGAACCCATTGTCTAAATCTTTGCAAGTGAATGCCTTCTTCTGAGAGGGTATAGAAATGCACACAGTCTTACTTGTTACATTAGGTGATGCCACATGGAAAGGAATTGTGGATACAGGAGCAGGAGTTAGTGTGCTTAGTCGTGCAGTTCTCCAAGCTTGGGGAAACCCACCAATGGAAACTGCATGGTTTAATGTTACACTAGCAAACGGAATGAAAGTTAGACCATTCAAAGTGCTAAAAGAGTGGCCTCTAAAGATAGTAGAAGTTCAAATATTGGTTAACTCCATAGTCATGAAGGGGGTGGACTACAATATTTTGTTAGGCAGGCCATGGATGAGAAATGTCCAAGTGATAGAGGATTGGGGTAATGGCCTGATATTCTTGGGCAATAGGATAGAAGCCGTTTGAGTAGAGATGAAACTTGGAAAACCTCACCTGTTAACCTTGATGCTATCTTTGCAAAGGGTGACTCATAAGGAAAGCTTGAACATGGACCCTTAACTAAGTATATTCCTTGCCTTGAGGATGAGCATGATTGGATGCATGTATTCAAAACCAGTAACTTTTCATTCTTAGACAATGAGGATGACTATATCGGCAAATATTTGCAAGCTATAGAAGCAACTCGCAAACCCAATAGAGTCATAGCTTCTAAGTTACCTAAGAATGATGCCACATCATTAGTACCTCTCTACATGATGGCTAGGAGTTCCACCACCACCTATCACCTACCATGTACTGACTAATAAAATAGAACTCCATGGAATTCTTGAGTACTTGATAAGAGACCTAGTTGATAGCCCAGCTATACAAACTTTGAACCTCTTAAGGATCTATTGTACGACTGGGCCCTCATTGTGGATGAAAAACATCCTACAGACATGAGCTATGGGAATGATGAACAGCTTGAGTATGAGGATTCGAGTGATGAGTATAAAGACTGCAACTCTAGTGGTGAGGAAAGTGAGGAAGAAGCCAAAACCATAGAATATGACATAGAGGGACGAGTGATTGAGAAAATATGAGCGAACTCTAAACCCTGAGAGGCCAATACCTTTAGAATGAAAAGAGGAGTCCTTATGGCGAATTGTGATCGTACGTGGTTAGAGCACCTGAATGTAGTGGACCATGAGCAAGCTAGATTAATGTAATTAGGCACTACATCACTACTTAGAATGGAATCAATCTCAAAGCTACGACCACTAGGGGAAACTTCATCTTCCAATGAAGGTTGCGAGTTCAACTCTGAGTCACAAGTTAGCTTTGAAAGTGATCTAGAAATCCCACAACCACCTAAGACTAAACGCACCAAAGGTGACCTCCCATTCCATCTGAGGCACAAGAGGCTCAAAGAAAAAAGAAGAAAACTATCCACGTCCTTTGAATCTGAATGACAAAAGAAACCACGTGACCTACTCAAACACTTCACCAAGTATAAGAAGGGCAACTACATAGGGTGTTAGTAGGTGCCAAGCGAGTAGGGCAGGTTAGTGAACCCATCAAAGGACACGCTAAAGTTAAAGAAGTCAACTTGGCAAGGGAAGGGGGCAAGCCTCGATCCATGTACATAGCCAATGACTTTACTGAGCAAGAGGAGCGCAATCTCATTAATCTCTTACGAGAGTATATAGATGTATTTGCTTGGTCCTTAGAAGAGTTGAAAGGAATTGATTGGAGTATTACAACTCACAACATTTCTATGACTCTCAACACGACACCAATCAAACAAAGACCATACACAATGAATCCAAAGCATGCTCATGTTGTAAAGGAGAAAAAAGACAAGTTGTTGAATGTTGGATTTTTTAATGAGATTGAGCATATAGACTGGGTATCACCCATAGTAATTTTTCTAAAGAAGAATGGGAAGATTCAAGTGTGCATAAGTTACAAAAAGTTCAATGCAATGATAAAGAGAGACAATTATTCATTACCATACACTATGCATATGCTTGAGAGAGTGGCAAGGAAGAAGGCCTACAGTCTCTTGGATTGCTTTTATGGCTATAACCAAGTGCGAGTGTACCCAAAGGACATGCACAAAATGGCATTCACAATAGAATGGGGTGTGGTTGCTTACATAGTCATTCCATTTGGGCTTACTAATGCACCTGCTACCTTTCAGTATCTTATGTATGCTATTTTCAAGGCCATGCTTAGAAAGTGGTTGGAAGCATTTGTTGATGATATGTGTGTTCATTCTAGTTGGGAGGAGCACCTAGGCAAACTCCACATAGTCTTTGAGCAATGTGGGCAATATAGTCTCTCATAACTAAACCCCTTAAAATGCTAGTTTTGCATAAAGCACGGATGTATCGTAGGGCACATGGTCTCAAAAAAGGGCATTGCTATCGACTTTTCCAAAGTTAGAGTGATTATCGATTTATCGCCACCAACCAAATACAAGGGAATTCGGCCACACGGGGTACTATCAACGGTTTGTGTTAAATTATGCACTCATTGCATGATCACTTTAGAAGTTGCTGATTGTATTTGAGTGGAATGAGGAGTGCCAACGTAGTTACAAAGAATTGAAAAAGGCTTTGACAATCACACCTATTCTATGAGCCCCAAATTGGTACATTACCTTCCATGTGCACATTGATGCATTGAAGTTTGTTGTGGGAGAAATTTTGTACCAACCTGGAGAGCGTAACTTGGATTAGCCAGTGAGCTTTGTAAGTATACAGCTCACCAACATAGAAATTAGCTACTCCACAATAGAAATGGATGTGCTAGCTATGGTGTTTGATGTTAAGAAATTTCGATATTATCTTCTAGCTACACCCTTTACCTTCTTTTTGATAATCAAGCATTGCTTTATCTTGTGAATAAACCTTGTGCAACGTGATGCATTGTGCTTGATGGTTACTTCTGCTATTAGAATTTGACTTCTTTGTGGTAGTATGCAAGGAAAAATAACATTACATGACTGATCATATGTCTCGCATAACCATAGGAGAAGCAACTGGACAAGGCATTGTAGATGATCTACCCGATGCACATCTATTTAAGATGTCCAACAAAAGAGATTTGTTTAGAGTAGATCTTACACCTTATTGGGCAAATGACATAATCCACATTCTTGAACATGGATTGCCTGAACTTCCAATTGAGAAGGTTAGGCTAAAACTTCTCATTTTGAGGATTCAACCCTATCAATTGATTGCCAGCCAACTCTACCGATTAGGACAGGATGGATTGTCAAGGAGATGTGTTTATAAGCATGAGATGCAAAATGTGTTTATGGAAGCTCATGGTGGAATTGTTGGAGGACATCTCAACACGGACACTACAACACATAAGGTGCTCCAATCCCAATTGTGGTGGCCTACACTATTCTACGATGCAGCTAAGTTTGTGAAGCACTATGATGAGTGCCAACGAACCAAGGTCCCTATTCATAAGGATAAGATGGAGTTGACCCCAGTAATAGCACACCAATCATTTGAAAAATGGGGGATTCATTTCATCAATCCAATCAACCCTGTAGCACAATACTCACAAGTGAGGTACATAATCATAGCCACAGACTATCTCACCAAGTGGCTTGAAGCTTAGGCAACTTGAAAAAATGACTCTAGGACCATTGCCAAATTTCCTTTGGGAGCAAGTGATTTCACGATTCGAATGTCCCATAGAATTAGTCAGTGATCAAGGCACACATTTCATCAATGAAGTGATTGCTCACTTATTATCCACTTTCTTGATAATCCATAAAAAATCCTCATTGGATTATCCTCCAGCCAATTGTCAAAATTAAGCCACAAACAAAATCCTAGATAGTGACTATCCTAACCGAGGTGGTCTCTGCCCATGTAGTGACTAGGACAACAAGCTAATGGCAGTATTATGGGCTTATAGGATAGCCTATAAAATGGCCATAGGATAGACACCATTCAAGCTAACCTATGGAGATAAAGCAATCTTACTAGTAGAGTTCTTCATTTCAAGCTTGAGAATAGCGATCCAAGAGAGGTGGGATGGCAAGGAAGCATGGAAAAATCACTTAGTCGAACTAGAACACCTATCTGAGATCTGGCTTATTGCAACCCATGTCCTAATCTGTGAAAACACACGACGCAAGAATTGGTTTGAAAATCATCTCAAACAATACGACTTTGAACGAGGAAACCTAGTATTGTTGTACTTTGTAAGGGTCACAAACAAAAGATGAAGTTCAAGGGGTTGAGAACTTTCAAAGTTTGCAATATTAGTAGAATATGCAATGTGGAGCTTGAAAACTTAGAAGGAGAGGGTATAGGCTTTTTCAACGGAAATCGCATCAAGAAGTACTACCCTCCATCACACCCACTACAGGAGCCTCCAATGATAACACCACCCATGAATGCTAGAGAGGCAACAATCACAAGCATGGAGGATGAGGATGAAGAAATGGTAGCATCAACCTACTTACACATAACAGTAAACACCCAAAAGGTGCATACCTTCTTTGATGCATTAATTGACAAGGGAGCTGACAACAATATCCTCACATTAATTGACGAGGGAGCTGACAACTATATCCTCACATATGATCATTGGACCCTCATTGGTCAGCCCCAAGTGCAACCCAGCCCATGTACTAACTAACAAAAAGGTGTTAGCATGGAATCACTTTTGGGTCGCGCTTTCAAGAAATAGACTCATTGCAATGTGGATTATGACTCTTAGTGCATCCACCTTTCCATAGGCAATGTTAGGACTTTTAGCAAGGGCACCAAGCTAGTAGTTCAATCCAGTGTAATCCCTAAGGAGGTGGATATTAAACCCACATAGAAATCCAATGGGAAATACTTGTAACACTTGGAAGCCTTGACCAAAGCTGTAATTTCGATAACCAAGTGGATTCACAAACAAAAAGTGTAGGCACATCCACTAGATTTCATGGCTCTCATGTCTCATACACTAGACCTAAGCAAAAAAGCTAGCATTACATGAATAGGCAAAGGACCAAAACGTGATGGGTGCCAAAAGCCCTATTGTCGCCCAAGGCTTCTATGACAACAACACCTTGGCATGGTCTAAATCCATGACCGACACACATGCCCATCCATCGCAACTCTCCAACCAACATCCATGTACTTGTGAGCCAGTAGAAGGTAAAGACTAGAGTGAGCAAGAATATGCTCAACTTGTGAATACTTAATGGATCTATCACCCAAAAGTTAGACCCACTACTGATAGGACTTGCCCTAATACCTTCAATGCACCACCCACAACACAAATAGAGACCCACACGGCCCCTGAACTACAAGCTCCATTACAAGCAACAAATAACAAATGCTCCAATGTCCAACTCTTAGCAAAGGCCACCATAGCTCAACAGTCTAGTCTAGTCAAATCCCAACCATCCATAGGCCTTAAACCATCTTATCAATGTCAATCAATTCTCGTATTGGCATCCAATATGGCCATGAACATAGGAGATGACTTAGTGACTTGTATTAGATGATTGGACTCAATGTTCACACTATTTGCTAGAAGGCATAAATGCATCGACTTAGGCCTGCTTGAAGAACACAATGATGTACATTCTTTGCCTTGTTCTTGGAAAGAATTTGAATTCACATTAAAAAAGACTTCCACAATTTCAGAGGAGTTGACCACCACTGAAATCTCCCGGGAAAAAGCCTTAAACCTATGGCTAATTATGTCCTTCAAAAAAAGCTAATTTCCAATATTGGCCAATGAGCTGGATGAGCTAAAAAAGCTCACTAAATCTAAGTCCAATTTCCTACAAAAATGGTACTCTCTTCGCATCCAATGTGAGAACATGTGGGTTGTCAAATTATGACCAATGTAGAGTAAAGATGCGCCATCAAGACTTTCGAATATGACCCCACCTGCATGGCCCCAACTTCGTTTAGATTCCTAGCCTTGACACAAAATAGACCCTTAGAGGACAATGTCATGTTGAATCCATACTTAGATAAGATCTTGACAAAGGAAGAACTTCATGTTGCTAGCAGAATGAATTTATGTGATCTCTTCACCAATGTCTTGACCTATATCACCCATGTGGACATTCAACACCAAGACATGGACCGCTAGGCTACATTAGAGTATAACCCAAACTTCTATAATTGGCCCTTGCAACACTAGAGCCCATCAAAAGCATGCCAAACACCCTTCATTCTCCAATCCTAGGAAGGATTCTCATCATTCCAAGAGGAGAGTGAAGGTGAAAGGTGAATTCCCATTTAAGAAGAAATTTTATTTAGTGAAAGTTTCTTCATGAAGTTCTTGTTTAGAATATATGCATTGATTGTTATGAAACATTTTCATTCCTTAGCTTATACTTTTCACTATTCGATAATGTTTCCTTCTAGCTACTTCATTTTTAAGAAAAATTTATCCTTCAAAGAAAACTCATTGTGATATTAGGAATCCAAATGGCAGGACTACCATTTTTTGAAGAAGAATGGAACAACTATCACTTAACCATAGAAATGCAAGTGTTCAACTAGTTAGGATATCAAATACACAACCTAGAAGAGCTCATGGCAAACAAGGATGCGATTAGGTAGATTGTGGAACAATGCAATCAAGCGAAGTATGTAGAGAAGGTCTAGATCACAACAGGTGCATAGAGTTCCTCAAATCCTTCGATGCCAGGAAGAATAGTGGTGTAGTGATTGATCAAGGGAGACGTAGCCAAGACTATGGAAGTTGTACCCAGCCCAGAGTTAGTCGAGAAACCTCTAGGGTTGATGGAAAAGCTAGAAAAGAGGCCAAAAGGAGATGTATATGGCATGCCGGGGATGAGTAAGTAGCAAGTGTACACAAATGATGGAATCAACATAGTAGACATCCCCGAGCCTACTGTCAGGTTGCAAGCCAAGATGGTGCATGCTCTCTTTTCAAGCCATACACTGCACTCACGAATAGAATATGGTACCATTGCTTGAGAGCCTTGCACAGCCAAGGCACTAGATGAAGTGAACTTGAACTCCTATGCCTGAATTACAATCCAGGCATTGTGGCTAAGGCACTAGCGTAACCCTAAGAGCCATGGGTGGAGATTCCCTAGCAATGAGGGAAAAGTCAAAAAGAAAAAAACCCATATCTAATGTGCCAAACGTGAGTTTTGGAGGAGTGCTAAGAGCACTAATCTAAGAGGCTATGGGGGAAATGGACAGAGAAGAGGAATGGGAGGAAACGTCAGAATAGTCGTCGATCCATGAGCTCCACTCACCCATTTTAGTGATCCCTCCCATCTTGTACTATATAGGGAACCTTGGAGAAGAAGAAGCTAACATGGTTCAAAAAGAAGAAGTGGAACAAGTGACTAAGAAGAGGGAAGCTGACTATGAGCCTCAACAACCAAGAATCTCAAGCAAGAGAGCGGTGAGCGAGCAAGGGTAGCAAGGCTTGGCACCATCTAGCCAAGGGAACATGTGAAGAATCATGCTGAAGCTTCTCATCAAGAGAACCATGTCCACCACTGAAGATAGCAAAGAATTGTAGACAATTGAAGAAGAGCCAAGGAAGCTCAAAGAAGAACGTAAAAAGAGAAAAAGAGGAGGAAGAAGGCTAAGATGAGAGGAGGAGGAGTAGGTGGCCATTGCTATCAAAAGATCAATGGAACAACCCTCTCAATCTCAAGAGCTCGCCATGATGAGCCCAATGCTTGAAGATGTGCCTAGCATAAGTGCTATTGTAGAGGAGGCTGACCAAAAACCAATGGTAGAAAGCAAGGGAAAGGCCCCCATGCATGCAATACCACCAGTCATGGCCCCCATAACCACCCCAACACAAGAAGACTCAGAAGTGGTGGCCAATGGAATCAATGTGATGGCATTGGTACAATACCTACTAGGGGAAAAGTACATGAGTTGATGCCAATAGCATAAGACAAGGCTCCAATGGTAGGAGCCAAAGAGACCAAAAGCAGAGCAAATGTGGAATCTTGCCAAGGTCCAAAGGTTCCAAGACTTGAGGTATCCACCACTTCGGTACTATCGATAGCATGCAACACAGAACAATATGATGAGTAAGTGAAAGAGATCTATACTCAATGTGAGAGGATGAATGAGGAAAGGAAAGCTATGCTTATTGAGCTAGAAGTAGAAAATGAGGATGTTGCAGCCCTTTGACATGAAAAATTGAGGCAAATGATGATATATACCGGGGAGGCAACAGCTTTGAAAGAGACCTTGAAGGCAAGACATGGTAAGAAAATCTAAAGGACCTGTATGAAGGAGAAAGGAAAGCCCATGGCTTTAGAGCAAATGTGTGCCTTAATCTCCAAGGAAAATAAACATCTAGAGTTAGAAAACAAGGAGTTGAAGAGGTAGAGAGAGAAGTTGAGACAAGAGCTACATGTTACAAAGATGCAAAAAGACGAAGAGGCCATGAAGAAGATGGTAGAGTTGCATAATCAACTCTACACAACACTCCATGAGCAGGCCATCCTAAGGGAATAGGTGGAATAACAAGGCCAAGACAAAGAAAGGATGCTTGAAATATGGAAGGAGCAAGAGCAGATGGTAACTACCCTCTCACCAAAATTGAACTAGAGCCTGAAACATATGAAAGAGAAAGTGGAAGGATAGGAAGAAAGGAACAAGGCTCAAATCAAATATCTAGAAGAGCACATAGCATTATCAGAAAGTGAGCACATAATTGCTAAAGGAAAAGCGGAGGCACTAGAGATGTCACTTAGACTGAAGAAGAAGAGACAATTTACGGGCTTAAAAGAAAATTAGAACTCACAAGGAGAGCATTGAGATAGGGCCTCCATGAAAAGACACCCAGAGCCAGCACCAGTCTAAGTGTAAAAGAGCAAAGGGAACATTTGGTCAAGGTAGGATTGTCTAAGGCAAGAGCTCAACTTGCTTGGTTTTGAAGAGCAAGAGTAATAAGCACAACCCCCCACTCAGGAGCCTATAGATCTAGATATATAAGAAGGGCCCAATTTTGAGCAATAGAATGATGAGGAAGAGCAGCCTAACATGCTAAGCCCACCTCCATAACCTGAATCACAAGCAGAAGTGCATTGTGAAGACCGTACTGTCCCAGAGAGGATTGTGAAAATGAGGCACAAAAGAAGGGAGTTAACGAAGTTATCATAGAGGAAGCTTAGTACCAAACCTCAGCCACCAATGCACCTAAAGCCCCAATCCCTCAACATGAAGAATGCTTACAAGTCAATTGGGCATGAGAATTATCCCTCTAGGATCAATATGAAAGCCATTGCAATCCTTTCAAGCTCACCTTCGCCTACCCCCGATCACTTGATTGAGTGCTATCACCAAGGGTGGTGGAGGAGGTGATCAAGCTCTCCATGCGGTTAGGCAAAAGGTGGCTAGAGGAAAGAGCAAGATACCCCAATGTTGTGTTCAAGGGAACCTACTAGATATTAGGAGGACAAAGTGATGGAGGATCCTAGAATAGTCAAGGGCTATGAATCCCAGCTAAAATGGAGAAGGAATATATGGGATGGCAATATGGATGCATGGATGGAATTCTGCAACACTTTGCCATATGAAAGGGATAATCTGACTCACTTGCCCTACCCAAGAAGACATGGAGTAGATTTTGATCCTGAGGTACATCGAAGGTACGATTTCCCTTGAATTTACAATGTTAATGATACGACCCCCCTGAGAGGAGAACACGATCTTCATGAAAAAAGGTCTTCAACCATCTATCGTGCACTTCCTCAATGAATTTTTTTAATGTCCACATTTAGCACTTATCACCACTTGTAACTGTCTATATCTCCTATGGATACTTCTTAAGTAAAAGCTAGTAGTAGTAGAGGAAGAGCGACTACCACCCCTCTTTTTGGATGTAAATGTGGGCATAGATAGTTGTGCTATGACTAGGCTCATGATTAGGGTTACATTATTGCCAGCTTTTTGTATGAACCTCCTAGTGGATATAAGCGATAATCGCTTCACAAGGTGCAACTACCCACTTTTGTCCACTACACCTCTAAATGTGAGGGTTAACTTAAAAAACTATATGTTGAGCCGGTCCTTCCTAAGTAGGTCACTTAAACCTCCACCTGACTCTGCCTCTGTAGGAGAACATGATGCAACTTAGGCATCACCCCTTGTAATTTATTTATATTATAAATTATAAATATATATAAGAGAAAGAAAAGAAGAAAAGCAAAGGAAGAAGAAGAAGAAAGAAAAAGCAAAGAAAAGGGAACTAGGGAGAAAAATAAAAGAAAAAACATACATTGTCTCTTTTGTAATGTATGAGCGCCACGAACACTGCATCTAGGGATCATTAAATCCCTAGCCCCTTCTCACTTCATGAACTTAGGGCACATCAAAGGTATGACATTATGATAGACTTGTCTCCCTAAGTCATGCATAGGACCTTCCCCTTCCACAAACTGGGTCCTCAAGTGTGGGTCAACACCTCAGGCTTGTTTGCGGTTCTTTGACCCAACTCCTAGTTGTTCCACTACCACTTCCACAATGCACGGCATGGTAAGGAAAACACACCCCCTAGGTACACCCCCTAGGTAGTGCACCCACTCTTCCATTACAAGTACATTTTGTAGCCATGTAGCTAGCCAACAACTCCAAAGACCCTCTTTGATCAGTCAACAAGTCCTTAACACCAGCAATCTCTAAGCACATGTTGCAAGCTTATCCTACATGACCAATTCCCCAAAATACCCAAGTACTATTTCCCAGACCACCCTCAACACCAACAATCCCTAAGCACATGTTGCAAGCTTATCCTATATGACCAATTCCCCGAAAGCCCCAAGTACCATTTCCCAGACCACCCTCAACTTTCCACCCATACCACCCAATGCCATGGGACTGGCACTTAGCTAGGAGGGGGATAATGTTAACCCTCACAGAATGACACAAGGCACAAAGAGGCTATGAAGGAGCATGAAAATACAACTTTTTGGAAAAAGAAGACCAAGAAGCATGGAAAAAATATTCAAAATCAAGAACAAGACATCCAAGAAATAATGCACATTTTTACCCTTTATAAACCCAAATTAAAAAATTTCAACACATTGATATGAACCTCATTATGTATGTTGATATATGCCTCATTATAGTCATCAGAATATAAATCAATAGTTGCCTATGTTATTATCATCAAATATATAAATTCTATTTAGAAAATATCAATGGTACTTGTACGACAATCATACCAACAATTTTTTTAAAAATACCATTGCATACTCCAACACTTGTAAAATAAACTTAAATGAAACTCATCCCTACATTGCTCATTTTCTTACACATTTGTTTAGAGAAAGATAATATCCATAGCTCCTTCAAAAGTTTCTCATTTTTTCTTCTTGTTCTTATGTTTTGGGGTGTTTAATACATGTAGGACCTCAAAGAGGTGAGTTATCCATGAGCAAAGATGTTAACCCCAAGTCAAGATGGTGAAGCCAAGATGGCGAAAAATGGAGAAAAAGCAAAGGAAGATGAAGAAAAAGAGCAAAGACATGCAAGCGGCCCCTAAAGATGGACCGGGGCAAAAAGACCAACCATAAAAGAAAAGGCACCTCAAAAACCTTGAAAAATCTTTGTAAAAGAGTGCCAGGCTCCCTCCTGTGCCCATTGTAAAATATTAGATGGGTGTAGGCTAGAGGCACGGGGATAAAAGAGGGAAATGGAAAAAGGACCTTGCCACAATGGCCGGTCATGCAAAGAAGGGATGGGTGCCCATTGGATTTTAGGGTTTGTATATATAAAGTTCAAAAAGTGAATAAGAGATCATTCTTTGGTGTGTGGCAAAAGGAGTCTTCTTCTTCTTCTCTCCTTCTCACCTTCTTTCTTGTGTGTGCTCTTGAGAGAGAGTGTGTGAGAGTGTGAGGGAGTGAGTGTGTGTGAGAGTGAGGGATCAAGAGGGTGAAGCTCTTCACCATCTCTTCTTCTTCTTCTTCTCTTCCCTTCTCTCCTCTTGCACACGTGGCTATGGAGGATGGAGCTTGGAGGTGGAGGAGGCTTGAGGATGCTTGAGCTAGCATCTAGGATCGTGGAGCTACCAGTGTGTAGAAGAGAGGAGGCAACTCGTATCGGCACTAAGGTAAGCTCACTACACTCATAGGATCGATGGCGCATCGGCTAGGTGAGAGATAGCCCTTAGAGCTCGCTTGTAACGCTTGAAACAATAAGCGATCCGTGGGTCTTGGCGGTTGAGTGAAGGCTCCCACATTTTGGTTCCGTTGTCAGGACCACGGATTCAAGCTTGAGCACTTGCGCGCCTCATATCGAGCATCGAAGTAAGGGATTCATCCGCAAACCGAAGCTTGAGATAGGTAAGAAGTTTGGGTGTTTTTGATCTTCAAAACAAGTAAGTATTTTGGGTTATTTTGTTTGTTTGATGATTAGGAAACATGGAGAAATCACTTCAGTATTTTGCTTTCGATTTGTGTTGCATTTAGAGTAGGATAGGATTAGGAAATCGTACCGAAGAAGGGTAAGGTTTACTATTGCAAAACAGGGCAAACAAGGCAAAAAATCGTGCAAAAAGGGCAAAAGCTCACTTGCGGTGCTTAAGAATGGTAAGTGAGTGATTGGAGGCATCAACACCATACCCAGGAAAGGGTATAAGAGCCAAAAGGCCAAGGAAACACTCATTTGCAACAATTCAGTGTGAAAGAGAGAGAGAGAGAGAGAGCTACCGGCTGATTCAATTCGATCACACCAACGACAAGCCCGTTACTCCATCCAGGTATATGAATCCCTTCTCTTGTTCCCCTAGGTCGGATCTCGAAGGTTATGCCTGGTATGATTGAGTGAAGCACGAGAGATGATCGAAATTGATTTTCCGCTATTTATGTGCGTCATACTCGGCTCGTACGAGTAACCGCTCCTGGGTCGAGTCCCAGAATCGGCCCTCGACCATGTGTCAAATTCGGCCCATCTGACCAAAACCCTAATCGGCCCGTCCGAGTTTATAATTCGGACCGTGAACAAACTCGGCCCTTAGCCCACTTGCCTCAACCCGTCCGAACAACCTTGTCTGAGTCAACCACTCGGCCTGTTCGAGTGACTACGTCCAAGTGACTCCGTCCGAGTTCACCCTATCCAAGTCCCCGTATTCGGCCCTCGGCCCATATGCCTCGGCCCATCCAAGTAACCCATTCGGACCAACTGGGCCGAGTGTAGATTTTTGCTAGATCTTCAGAAAATTGACCTGACCCGGATAGGACTCAGTAGCTCAGACTGTTGAAAGCCCGTAGGGTGCTCAGAACTTGCTTCTGGCACGCAGAATAGGCAAAGTAGGAGGGCGCTGCTGCTTAGCAGCTAGGAGTGGGCAGTTGCAAGACCTAGAGGCTGAGACGCGACCCGCTGAGCTGTAAGGCCTGATCTGACCAGAAATGAACAAGGCAACATTTTAGGGAAACCCTTAACCCTAACAAGACGGCCAAGAAGTGACCAACAAGCCTATTCGGCCCAAAACAATGCGAAAGTGTGTAAGATGACTAGGAAGTGGTTGCTACACTCACCCTAAATTTTTGCACTTAAAGTACACTTAAGGAAATTGAAAGCCTAATTGAGCACAAGTGCACGAGGAAGGACACATTGAGTAGCCATGAATTGAGGATTGTATTAAATAACTGAAGGAACTCACCAAATAAACCACTCAAGGAACCCACCAATAGGAGAAAACCCAATACAGAGACAAACCGTCAATGCTCAGAGGTAGGACTAAGCAAGGGAGGCCGACGAAGTGGATCTGCCAAGCCTACTGAACCTAATCGATAGCTTGGTGGAGTATGACAACTCGACAATGGCAGAGGAAAGTTCAGACCATAGATACAATGAGGAATTCGACTTAGGAGCCTTTCCAGATTTAGTTCAGCACAGCTGGTCAATAGTTACGATGCTCATGCTCGGTACGAGCACCGCGGTAGGACGCGGATGCTATCATTGCAAATCTAGAAGAGGAGAGGAAGCTGGCCCCAAAGGCATTGCAAAGCATAGCTGAGTACAATAGGGATCAGTAGAGGCGAGGAATCAAAGGCAACGCATGGAGTTGCGAGAGGTGCAGCGGATACTGAACTTGGCCGGCAGGAATCAAACGGACCATGAGAGGGCACTAGAAGGAGACTTAACGCTGAGTGAGCTTCTAATGAAGTGACTGCTCGATAACACGGTTGTAGAGAAAAGTGCCATGGCCCTAGAGACATTGCTGCTCGTAGGATTAGGAGCAAACCAAGGCTCAAAGAGCCAGGCTAAAATCCCTATTGTTGCCAAGCAAGTACTAGTCCCATGACGATCCCTATAGCTTTGTCAAGCAATTCGAGCAAGTTTGCGAAGCCAATGGCCTCAATGACCTGACTCAACGCTCGCAAGCATTCGAGCTTTGCTTGGGTGACAAGGGTAGGACGTGATATACGAGCTTAGATAACGTGGAGCGAGCCAACTTCGATGGCCTCAAGGATCTCTTCATTAAGAGATTTGCCGAGCCCAGATACTCTGATAATCTACTCGTATGCTTGATGAACGTCAAGCAGAAAGAGAAGGAGGACATTCATGACTACGTGACCCATGTATGGAGTCTATTTAAGAGAATCCCTACTAGAGAGCGACCGACTGAAAGAGCAGTGTTGACTGTATTCATCAGCGGGATTCAGATTGAGGAGCTATACAAGGCTTTTGTAGGCAACTCGAGCTTGCAGCGGGATGTGCTAGCTAGGGTCTTTGAGGAGGCCATCTGAGTGGATGATCAGCTGAAGGACCGGAGCTCCAGGAGCACGAACATAGAAGAGACCGCTTCGCGAAGCTTAGAGAGGCTGTCAGCCTCGAGTGAGCGATCAGCACCATCAGCCTAGGATAAGGGAAAAGCCACCAAAACGAATCAAGACTTGGCTGATGTTAGAATGGAACTAGCCAAGTTGCAAGAAATGTTGAGATGACCAACGCGTCCGCACATCCAAATGTGTGTACTGTGGTGGAAACCACTTGCCAGCTGAGTGTCAAGACCCTAGGGCACGACCTTGCGCTAACTGCGATAGGTTCGTTTATGATGTCGCGCATTGTAGACTACCAAGGAGACTTCCGTACTCACAACCATACGGCCAGCCTTACCTAGTGAGTAGGCTACAGCCATTCTTCGGAAGGGGAGCCCCATTGGCCCTTTCCGTGCCCAACGACGTTAAGCCGGCTATTCCCAGGATGGAGATAAATCCTACAGGCATTCCTAGGCCGCCTGGTCCTTACGTAACCCACCCACCGAGTGACGCTCCTGTCCACTATGTGGAAGAACCAAACGAGGAGAAAGCTTACATATGCCCTTATGTTTCACAGGACGACAAGGGCAACGCTGTCCTCATGGACTATCGACCAGTCCCGGTGATGGCGTTGGGAAGAGGACGAGGTAAGGGCCTAGGAGGGCAGGCACATGACCCATTTACCTGTTGGACCTGTGGCCACCTAGGTCATGTCTTGTCACGCTGCCCAGAGAGGGAGCAACAAAACAAGGATAAGGCCGACCAAAGGTGCGCTGAGTGCGGAATCACTCATCTTTTCGTCAATTGCCCAAAGAGGAAGCCATCACCTGGTTCAGCCAATGAGCCGTCTATCCCATTGGGGCTGTTCGGTGTCAAGAACCACGACGGGAAGGCCATGCCTATCCCATTGCGGGTCATGACCCGTGCCCAAACGAAGCAAGTTGGCACCTCTCTGCCGGAACCTAGCAATCTGGATGCAGCCTCGATAGGGAAGAACAACCGTAGATGGCGGAAGAGGAAGTCAAAAGCTAAAATGGCACTAAAGACTGAGAGTGTTACAACTCTACCCATTGGAAAGAAGGTCTCCGACGTGGAAGCAGAGACGTCAGCCCCTAAGACGACCGAAAAGGGAAGCGCTAAGGTAGGGGAGTACCTGCAACCGAAGCGACAATTAGAGGCCATAGAGAAGGTGAGGGAATGGGTGAAGGAAGCCCAAGAACATCTAAAGGACGCTGAGCCCATCATGGAGGATGGGATTGATGACCTTTCCAGCATAAGTACATCGACCTCACTCCCACAGCCAAAGTCAAGAGAAGCAATTGCACCACAAGAGGTGCCGTTAAGGCCAAGCCTCGACGCTACTAGAGGGCTGCGGTTCAGTCACGGCCACTGGTCATGACAATCCAGGTTAAGAGAGAGACGAACACCCAATGATCTCCTAACTACACTAGTGACTACCCTTGTGACACTCAGTCTGGGAGATCTGCTTGGGCAGCACCCCACCCTATGGCAGGACCTTAAGCAATGGGTTGAAGGGACACAAGAATAGGTCACGACAGACCCTCATGACCATGAGGCAAAAATGCAAATACCGAGTTCGATGCTGCGCACTACGCCTAAGTCCTTGCATGTCAATGCCTTTTGGGAAGGCTTTGAGATGCATGCAGTCTTGCCAATTTTAGCCCTAGGAGACACAATGAGGAAGGGAATTGTAGACACGGGGGCCGAGGTTAGTGTGCTTAGCTATACAGTGCTTCAGACTTGGGGAAACCCACCTGTTGAGACTGCTAGGTTTAATGTCACACTAGCAAATGGTATGAGATTTAAGCCATTCGGGGTGCTTAAGAATTGGCCAGTGAAGATCGCAGGTGTCCAGTTCTCCGTTGACTTTATAGTCATGAAGGGAGTGGACTATGACATCCTATTAGGCCGCCCCTGGATGCGCAACGCTAAGGTCATCGAAGATTGGGGTAATGGCTTAATCTTCCTTGGCAATAGGGTGGACATCATGAGAGTAGAGATGGACACTTGGAAGACTTCATCTGTCGACTTAGATGCCATCTCTACTATGCTCAAGGGCAATACTCAGGCCAAGAAGTCCTATGGGCCCTTGACCAGGTATGTTCCATGCCCAGAGGACGAGCGGGATTGGATGCATGTCCTTGCTACAATCGACCTGCCGTTCTCTGATCACGAAGCATATGAGAAGGCCATCAAAACAATTGGTAAGGCTGACGATACACCCTCCGTGCCAGTCTACATGATGGCAGGAAGCCGAAGCCCATCAACTCCCACGTTCCAACCGACAAAAGGGAACTCCAGGAGATATTGGAATATCTATTGGACAAGCTAACTGGCAATCCAGCTGCGAATCTCAAACCACTCTAGGATATCCTAGATGAACCCAAGTGGCAATGGATCAGAGTGCATGACTTAAACCTCATGTATAACTGGGCCTTGGTGCCTGACCAACGACCAAGGATAGATCGAGTCCTAGGAGACAACGAGCAATCTGATGAAGGAAATTCGAACGATGAATACGAAGACTACGAGTCCTTCAGCAATGAAAGTGAGGGTGAGGTAGATACTGTGGAATACGACACTGAAGGACAAGAAATAGAGTAAATACGGGTAGACT
Organism: Lygodium microphyllum; assembly: GCF_053477565.2. Lineage (NCBI taxonomy): Eukaryota > Viridiplantae > Streptophyta > Polypodiopsida > Schizaeales > Lygodiaceae > Lygodium > Lygodium microphyllum. The sequence continues at coordinate 110,621,335 of NC_141162.1, forward strand.
CCAAGCCGCAGAGGGGTATATTCCGGAGGGAGCGAGGAGTCATGAGCGTGGAATGTGATCGCGCCTGGTTGGAACACGTAGGAGCCATAGACCTCGAGCAAGGGGGACTAGCCCATGACGTCAGTATTGAGAACTGAATCACCATCTGAACTGCGCCCACCGGGAGAGACCACCTCTTCTAGCGAAGGAGGGGAATTCGACTCTGAATCAGAGGTTAGCTTGGATAGTGATCCAAAGATCCCTAGGCAACCGCAACCAAACGCACCAAGGGGGACCTACCAGTCCACTTGAGACGCATGCGAGTGAGATAGGATAAGGCAAAACAACCCAGGGAGGATCGAATGAAAGAATAGCGGAAGCCGTAGGACCTCCCTAAGTGATTCACGAAATGCAAAAAGGGGGATAGGGTGGTAGTGCTGTTAGGTGCCAAACGTCAAGCACAAACAAGTGAACCAATCAAGGAACCACCCCGGCCATTCTTCATTGCTGATGATTTGACTAATGAAGAAGAAATGAGTCTTGTCACTCTCTTGCGAGAGTACATAGACGTGTTCGCCTGGTCCATAGGAGAACTTAAGGGGGTGGACCCAAGTGTCATGACCCACAACATACCCATGACACCGGATGCAACACCGGTCAAGTAGTGATCGTACCCTATGAATCCTAAACATGCTCATGATCTCAAGGAGGAGATTGATAAGCTAATGAGAGTAGGATTCATTTATGAAATTGAGCACACGGATTGGGTATCACCCATAGTCATCGTGATGAAGAAAAATGGAAAAACCAAGTGTGCATCAATTACAAGAAGGTGAACACTGCCACCAAGAGGGACAATTATCCTTTGCTGTACACCAAGTACATGCTGGAGAGAGTGGCAGGCAAGGAATCCTACAATTTCTTGGATGGCTTCTTAGGATACAACCAGGTGCAAGTGCATCCTACTGAGACATGCCTTCGCCACTGAGTAGGGTGTCTTTGCGTACATAGTCATGCCCTTCGGGTTGACTAATGCCCCTGCTACTTTCCAACACCTCATGTGCACCATCTTTAAGGACATGCTTCGCAAGGAGTTAGAAGTCTTTGTCGACAACCTCTGTGTCCACTTGACATGGGTTGAACACTTAGACAAACTTCGAGCAGTCTTTAAGCGGTGTCGTTTATACCACCTCTCCGTGAACCCCTTAAAGTGCCAGTTTTGGGTGAAGCATGGGTGCATTCGAGGGCATGTGGCGTCAAAGAACGGCATTGCCACTGACTTCTGAAAGGTCAGGGTCATTGTTGACCTTCCACCCAAGCAACTACAAAGGAGTTCAATGCTTCCTAGGCCATACCGAGTACTATCGGCGGTTTGTACTCAATTATGCATTGATTGCCAGACCATTGTACAAACTGCTTATAGTCTTCGAATGGACTGAAGCATGCCAGAGGATGTACGAAGAGTTGAAGAAGGCTCTAACCACAGCACCAATCCTACAAGCCCCAGATTGAACCATCACCTTCCACGTGCATATCAACGCTTCTAAGTTTGCCGTGGGGGCAGTATTGTGCCAGCCTGGTGAACACAATTTAGACTATCTAGTGAGCTTTGCTAGCAGACAACTCATTGAGACAGAAATGAATTACTCAACAATGGAAAGAGAAGGACTAGCCATGGTCTTTGCAGTGAAGAAATTCCGGCATTACCTCTTGGCCACGCCCTTCACCTTTTTTTTGGACCATCAAGCCTTGCTATATCTAGTAAACAAACCGTGTGCTACAGGATGCATAGCTCAATGGCTCCTTCTACTTTTGGAGTTTGACTTCTCCATAGTGGTACGGAAGGGAGAGCAGCATTACATGGCTGATCACATGTCACGCATTCCCATCGAAGAAGCCACTAGGCAAGGTGTTATTGATGAACCCACCCATCTGTTCAACCTCTCCAGTGAGAGAGACATGTTTAAGACTAATCTGACACCATATTGGGCAGATGACATAGTCCAAGTGCTTGAGCACGGACTACCTGACCGACCAATAGAAAAAGCTCGGCTTAGGAGATTAATCCTCAAGATCCTGCCTTATCAGCTGATTGCAAGCCAACTCTACAGGCTGGGACAAGACGGATTTTTACGCAGGTGCGTGTGCGAATATGAGGTGCACGATGTGCTCTCAAAAGCACACGATGACATTGCTGGAGGGCATTTTAGCAGAGACACGATAGCATGAAAAGTGTTGCAGTCTCAATTGTGGTGGTCCACGCTTTTCTGCGATGCAGCACGATTCGTCAAGCACTGTGACAAGTGCCAGCGGACGAAGGTCCCAATTCGCAAGGATCGAATGGAATTAACCTCGGTTATTGCTCAACAACCCTTTGAAAAATGGGGAATTGATTTCATTGGCCCATCAGTCCTGCAGCACAGTATTCGCAGGCCAAGTACATCATTGTGGCCACGGACTACCTCACTAAGTGGGCAGAAGTGCGAGCCACACAAAAAAGCGATGCTAAAACGACGGTTAAGTTCTTATGGGAGCAAGTAATCTCACGATTCGGTTGCCCCATCGAACTGGTCAATGACCAAGGCACGCACTTCATCAATGAAGTGATTGCACACCTCCTGTCCACCTTCCTCATTATCCATCGCAAATCCTTGCCATACTACCCTCAGGAAAACGGCCAGGCCGAACCAACCAATAAGGTTCTCATCAATGTCCTAACCAAGGTCATTTCTGCTTCACGCAGCAATTGGGACAACAAGTTGATGACAGCTCTGTGGGCTTATCGAACCACCTATAAAATGGCTGTCGGTCAAACCCCCTTTAGGCTGACAAATGGGACAAAAGCGATTCTACCGGTAGAGTTCTTTGTCCCTAGCCTGAGAATAGTGCTTTAGGAGCGATGGGAAGGAAAGGAGGCATGGACGCAGTGACTAGTTGAGCTTGAACATCTCTCAGAGACTCGTCTTCTTGCCACCCATGCACTGATCTGCGAAAAAGCCCGACTCAAGAGCTGGTTTAACAAGCACGTTAAGCAGCGCGAGTTTGAACAGGGTGACTTAGTGCTCCTCTACTCAGTTAAAGGGCATAAGTAGAAGATGAAATTTAGAGGTCTTGGACCATTCAAGGTTCGTGCAATCAGCCGAACATGCAATGTCAAACTCGAGACCTTAAATGGTGAAGGAATAGGCTTCTTCAATGGTAGTTGTGTCAAGAAGTACTACCCTCCTACGCATCATTTGCATGAACCACTGATGTTAGAACTGCCTGTCAAGGTCCGAGTAGCCACAATCACTGAAGTCAATGACGAGGATGAGGAGGCTGTGAAACCCGCATACCTTCATATCACGGTCACAGCCAAACACACATGTGCTTTCACCGCCTTGATCAACGAGGGAGCAGACTTCAATGTCCTGACCTACGATCATTGGACTCAACTTGGCCAGCCACAACTTCAACCCACCACTGCAAAATTAAACCCATATGGGGCTCATTCCTACACACTACTCGGCAAGTGCAAGGTAGCCGTTTCTATCGAGTTTGAGACTATTCCAATGCTTTTCTACATGCTGCCAAATGCTAAAAACGCAGGCGCGAAGTCATTGCTGGGGCGCACCTTCAAAAATCAGACCCACTGCAATGTCAACTACGCATCGCAGCGCATCCACCTAGCAATAGGCAACTTTCACATAGTTACATCTTTCAGCAAAGGTTGCGCGACCTCATCCCGTGCCACTCAGCCACCAATAGAAACACCCGTAGGCAATTCTTGTCAAGATTGTGGGAGAGAAGGAAGGAGTCTCGCTTGAAGCTTTCTTGCTTGCACAATGGGGGAAGACACACAAGGGTGGAGGCTGAAAACAGTTTTCCTCTTCTTAGTTGTGTAAGCCAAAAGAACTCAATTACAAAGAAATAGAAGAACCCTCTATATGGGTCTCAAACCAAACTCAACTAACTACGGTGGCATACTAACTGAGCCACGAACTAGAGTAGATAAGGATAGCTATCATGTAGCTATTATTCATGGGCGGTGTACCAACCGCGTCTGCAACTGACAAGTCGGTGACATAAATACACAATGGTCACCCTGGCGTATCACGAGTAGAGCTCGATATCTCAACACTCCCCCTCGAGCTCAATCCCAATTCCTGCACACCAAGCAGGTCTCTGAACTTGCGCAGCTTCTCTGTGCCCAATGCCTTTGTGAATATGTCAGCTACCTGATCCTCTGTGCTGACATAAACTAGATTAATAAGACCTAGTAAAACCCTCTCTCGCACATAGTGATAATGCACCTCAATGTGCTTTGTTCTAGCATGATAAACTGGGTTATTTGCCAAGTGTATACTACTCATGTTGTCACAATAAATGACAACTGGCCTATCTGTAGACTGATGCATATCATAAAGTAGCTTATGCAACCAAGCTACCTCACATGCAGCCATTGCTGCACCCCTGTACTCGGCCTCTGTGCTCGACAAGGCAACTGTAGGCTGTTTCTTGCTGCTCCAAGTGGCTGCAGCACTCCCAAAAGAGAACACATATCCACTGGTAGATCGTCTATCAGAAATACTACCAGCCCAATCAGCATCAGTGTATCCATGCAACTGTATCTGAACCCCAGTCTCATAAAATAGTCCATACTGCAATGTGGACTTCACATACCTGAGTATGCGTCTAGCCGCATCCAAATGTGGTTTCCTTGGAGCCTGCATAAACTGACTTACCAATCCAACAGCATAGCTCAAATCTGGCCTGGTAATAGTCATATAAATCAAACTTCCTACTATGCGTCTGTACATAGTAGGGTCTTCTAGAAGCTCACCTGCATCTGTGCTCAGCTTCACATTCTGCTCCAAAGGAACTGAAATAGGCTTACAGCCTGTCATCCCATATTTGGACAGCATGTCCAATCCATACTGCCTCTGCAAGAGCTGTATCCCACTTGGTGATCTAATCACCTCAATGCCCAAGAAATAACACAGCTCTCCCAAATCCTTCATCTCAAACTTCTGCTTCAATAGCATTTTCACATGAAGGATATCTTCATCACTGTCACCTGTCATAATCAAATCATCAACATAAATGACAAGTAGCATAATACCTTTCTCTGTTTTTCTCACATAAAGTGAGAAATCTGCCTTGGAAATTTGAAAGCCAATAGTGACAAGATACTGTCCTATCTTGTCAGACCATGCTCTAGGTGCTTGCTTCAAGCCATACAAGGCTTTCTTCAACCTGCAAACAAACTCAAGATGAACAACATGCACATAACCTGGTGGCTGCTCCATATAGACCTCTTCTTGCAAATCACCATGCAAGAAGGCATTCTTTACATCCATCTGATGTAAAGACCATCCCTTTGATGCAGCCATAGCAATGACTGCTCTTACAGTTGCCATCCTTGCAACCAGACTGAATGTTTCTTCATAGTCAATGCCATATGTTTGTGCATACCCCTTGACTACTAATCTTGCCTTGTATCTATTCACAGAACCATCTGCATTGTGCTTCACCTTATAAACCCACTTACAGCCAATTGCATTTTTACCTTTAGGCAAAGGTACCAATTCCCATGTAGCATTTGCTTCCAAGGCATCCATTTCTTCATCCATGGCTTTCTCCCATTTTTCTTTTCCCGTGGCTTCCTCAAAAGAAGTGGGTTCTGGTTCCTGTATCACTTTAACCATATATGCATAGTGAATGGCTGTAAATCCATCATATTTCAGCCTATCCACAGGATACCTAGCTCTCGTAGACCTGCGCAAAGTAGGTTCACTCCCAGGTGCTCTCAAAACATCCATGGTCTTCCTTACTCCAGGTGTAACAATAGAAGGAATACCCAACTCATCATCAATGCTCTGTTCTGAGCCACTGGATTCACCATCCACATAAGAGTGACCTGCATTCACATCAAACATGGGCTGATCAACCTTCTCTTTTCCTTTTCGTGATACCTGCATACCACTATCTGCATTACTTTGAGAAGATTCTCCTGATCTCAATCTGCCTGTCCATGGCGAAGAATGTGAACCACTACTAGAGGACGCTCCAGGTCCACTAATATTTTGTGACTGCTGCTGTGAATTTTGTGCAGCATTACCATTTTGTGCATCTACATCATCAATCACATTTACTGGTTTATACCAGCTGCTCATCTCATCAAAAACAACATCTCTGCTCACTGTAAACTTACGAGTAGAAGGGTTATAGCATCGATACCCTTTTTGCTGCAGAGAATAACCAATAAAGATGCACTTCTCAGCTTTTGGATCCAACTTGGATCTCAACTCATCTGGCACATGTACATAGACAATGCAACCAAAAATTTTCAAATGAGAAATATCTGGTTTCCTACCAGTATACCTCTCCTCTGGAGTCATTCCATGTATTGCTGCAGTGGGAGTCCTGTTCATTATGTAGACTGCTGTAGCAACTGCTTCAGCCCAATAAAAATCTGGCAAGTCTTTTTCATTGAGCATGGCACGAGATACCTCTCCAATATGCCTGTTTTTTCTTTCTGCAATTCCATTTTGTTGTGGGGTATGACTGCATGAATATTGCTGCTTTATGCCATGCTCCTGCAGGAACCTTGCAAACTCATTTGAGAGGTACTCTCCCCCTCCATCTGACCTTAGGCATTTTATCTGCAGGCCTGTTTCTTTTTCAACCATCGCTTTAAGAGTTTTGAAATGCCCAAAAACTTCACTTTTCTTTTTCATAAAATACACCCAAACTTTTCTGCTATAGTCATCAATAAAAGTGACAAAATAATGACAGTCTCCAAGAGATGCAGCTTTAGTAGTCCACACATCAGAGTGGATTAATTCCAATGGCTTCTCACTCTCTTGAACATGTCTAGGAAATGGTTTCCTTGCCTGTTTTCCAAACTGACATGCTTCACATACCTTATGCATTTCTGCAACCTTGAATTTGGGCAATCCTGCAACAATATTTTGGGCCTGCATTGATTTAAGTCGCTGTACATTAACATGACCAATGCGTTTATGCCAGATATCAATATCTACAACTACACCGGTCCCATGTGCAAACATTGCTGCACTCAATTCAGACATGTCTGCATCCAACGTAAACATTCTTCCCTTCTTCTTTCCTTTTGCTATCAAGCGACCTTTATTTTTCATATCCTCAACAAAGCATCCATGAGGATTAAATCTGACCTGCAAGCCCTGTTCAACCATTTGACCAACAGAAACCAGATTCTTGGTGATATTCGGGACATGAAATACATCGGACAGGTATTTCTTTTTCCCATCCTGCATAGACAAAGGAATTTTTCCAATCTGCACAATAGGATGTGCAGTATCATCACCAGTCTCCACAAATCCTGGTTTTTCCATTTTCCTTGCATCCTCCATCCATTCTGCATGACCTGTCATGTGGTTTGATGCACCTGAGTCAACATACCATACATCATTGCTTTCTTCTGCACTTGTCACAGAATTGTTCATGTGCTGCACCATAAACAAATGCTCATTTCTGTCATCACCCTGTCTACTAAAAGATGCATAATTCCCTTGTTGCAGTTTTCCATTCATAATGTCATTCTGCTTTTTATAGCAGTCTTTAGCCATATGACCCATTTTACCACAGTAGTAGCATTCAACATTACTGTTTGCATTTTGGCCTCTTTGCCATCCACCACGACCTCTTTGGCTCCCCCTGCCTCTAGAGTTACCACGTCCTCCTCCATAGGACTGATTTTCTTGAGTTTGCTGCATATTCTGATTTCTACCACGGCCTCCAAATCGGCCTCCTCTACCTCTGCCTCTACCTCTTCCAGCATTTGAGTAGAAGACAGCTTCTTTTGAAGTTCCTCCTGAAGAAGATGCACCACCATTTCTCTGCTCCTCAGAAATTAGAAGAGCAATCAACTCCTCAAAGTCAGGAAATCTTTCACGAACGGAAATGGATGTTCGAAACTGTGCATAATCCTTTCCTAGACCATTCAAGGTCACGAAAACTAAATCATCATCTTCCACTGGCGACCCAATGGAAGCAAGTGCATCTGCAATCTTCTTCACCTTCATGTGGTAGTCATTGATGCTCATATTTTCTCTTTGCACATTATGCAACTCTTGCTTGAGCTGCATTTTCCTGGCTTGTGTATTTGTGCTATACATTTTTGACAGAGTATCCCATGCCTCCTTTGGCGTACTTGCATCCTGAATATGCACAATCATAGAGTCTAAAATGCTGATAGACAGCCAGTACATAACTTTCCTGGCTCTCTCATGCCATGCTTTGAATGCCTGCATTTGCTGTTGATTGGGAACATCAGGAAGAACTGGTTCTTCTTCATTTCCTGCAACAAATTCCCAATATCCTTTTCCCATAAGGAAATTCGTCATTCTAAACTTCCATGCCTGGAAGTTGTTCTTGTCAAGCTTTTCAGTGACAATCTGTGAAAGAGAATCAGACGCCATTACAGAATACTGCAAGAAATTCTGTCACTGCAAAAAACACAGCTTCACCCTCACAAGGGCAAATCTGCAAAACTGGCGAAAGTGGTATTTGACCACACAGTCACTTCCTAGTGACGATTTTGCATAAACAAGAACCAAGGATGATTCTGAAACTCCCAATGTCTCTGCGCACAAGCATACGATGCAATTTCTATAGTAACTTTTCACCGACCTGTAGAACAGTGGCTGCACAGCATAAAACTGAGCCTTTTCCTGAGTGCGTGCAGAAAACTTCCGTCTGCAAAACAGGCCCCGAAATGGCCTCAAATAAAAAAAACAAGGTCGCCAAGGGCTAAAGGCCTCCCCTGCAGCATATACTGCCCTCTTGCTTCACCGCGAAGGGCGTCTCAACCTGAGACAATGCACTCCTGCAATTTTCGGCTGTGCTACCTGTAGAGATCTGCTCCCAAAACAGAAAATGAAAGCAACACTGCTCCTCTTACCAGACCACCGCGAGCTTGGCTTGCTTTCTTGAGCTCCTTACCACGAACAAGGCTCTGATACCATGTCAAGATTGTGGGAGAGAAGGAAGGAGTCTCGCTTGAAGCTTTCTTGCTTGCACAATGGGGGAAGACACACAAGGGTGGAGGCTAAAAACAGTTTTCCTCTTCTTAGTTGTGTAAGCCAAAAGAACTCAATTACAAAGAAATAGAAGAACCCTCTATATGGGTCTCAAACCAAACTCAACTAACTACGGTGGCATACTAACTGAGCCACGAACTAGAGTAGATAAGGATAGCTATCATGTAGCTATTATTCATGGGCGGTGTACCAACCGCGTCTGCAACTGACAAGTCGATGACATAAATACACAACGGTCACCCTGGTGTATCACGAGTAGAGCTCGATATCTCAACAATTCTAAGGAGGGGGTGGAATGCGGCCACCACTCCTCGAGTCTCATCTCCCGCAACCCATACCAACCTAAGCTAAGGCCCCACAATCTCGCCTCCAATGGGTTCCTAAACAACCGCAATAGCCGCCTAGGAGTCGACGCTCCTACCCTCAGAAGACTAGAAACTCTAAACCTAGGAGGCCCAAGCACAGCCACACGAATAGACGAGTAATCAGTCAGAGATGGGTCCCCAAGGCTCTCTTGCGCGCACAAGGCTACTATGAGAGCAATGCTTGGCTATGGATACCTAAGGCCCACGTGGCCAGAGGCACCACTCGCACGCCCGATCATCTCAAAAACCGTAAAATCTCGAAACCATGAGCCGTAGAACTTCTGCGATCAACAAACATCGAGTCCATCCATGCACGAACCAACGCGAATCACCCAAGCCTGTCAAACCAATCAACAACCGCCAGCTCGAGCATCATTACAAGCAGGAAATGATCCGGGTTTCCAACTCCATCCTGAAAGCAATAGGCCATCATGCGAGGCCACTGCTAACCTAGCTTCTGTCCCAGCAACCCAATCGCAAGCTTCTGAAGTCCTACCACAACAACTCTCCGTGGTCAAAGGCTCAAGTCCTACCAAGCTCCAACCAGCCGCAAGTCTTAGGCCCTCTTACGAGCGAAAATCCTTTCTCTCACTAGCAGCTGATTTAGCTAAGGAAACAGGGGATGATGTGGTGGATTGCATTAAATGACTGGACGCTACTTTTATGATCGCCTCGACTTAGCCCTATTGGATGAATCCTTCGCAGCCAAAGTTCAAACGATGCCTTGTTCTTGGGAAACATTTGAATTTGCATTTGCAAAAGCCCCTACCTCCGTTGCTAAGTTGCTCAACGATGAGATCTCAAAAGAGTAGGCAATCAAACAACATCTCATCACGTCGTATGATTAGTGAACCACCTTCGCCATCACTGACCAAGAAGTAGCAGAGTTGTCAAAACTAGCTGAGACGAAATCCCAGTTCTTAAGGCATTGGGATGATCTTAGACTGCAATGGAAGTCGAAGGATGCCTAGTAATGACCAACACTGAGCAGCGACGCGCTATCAAAACGGCAAAGTACTACCCTACATACGTCGCGCCAGCATCATATCGAGTGTTAACCATGTTCCGAGGCCGTCCTATAGAAGACCATATCAAAGGACATCCCTACCTCGACCGTCTGTTGACTGAAGAAGAGTTACACATCGCTAGCCGAGTCAACTCGGGCGACTTCCTAACTGATGTTCTCACATACATCACTCAAGTGGGGATTAAACCCTCTGATCTGGACCACGAAGCCCATCTCGAGTACAATCCCAATTTCTATACCTGGCTCCTTCACAAGTAGCCGACCATGCCAAAATACCTACACCTTCTAACCCTCATCCTAGGAAGGATTCTTCTCAGACTAAAAGGGGAAGGGGTAAGGTGAATTAGATTAGATCAGCAGTAATGAAGCAAATCAAAGCCATGAAGTATGTAGACATGCATTGGGAAAAAAGGATGGGGTAGAAAGGGGAAATTAAAAGGCAAAAAGTCAAAGTGTGAAAAGCGAACCTGCACTAGACTTTAATGAGTTCATTCAGAAGCATAAAGTTTTTTTCTGTTTTAGCGATTACTATGTCGTAAGCACTAACGAAAATTACGGTTATGACATGAACAAAAGATGTCACAGTAGGACCGAGCCCACCGACTCCCCTTCATAGAGGAAGAGAGAATGCGGTACAACATCAATCTGGAGAACTGCGCTTATAATCAGCTGAAATTCCGGACTATCCACAATCTGGAAGAATTAGTGGCCAAAGAAGAGGCGGCTAGGAGCATCGTGGAAAGTTGCAACCTTAAAAAGTACCTGGAAAGTTTCTCACGAGAACCTAAGCACACGAGCTGTGTGGAATTCCTCAGGACCTACAATCCCGATGGAGAGTGCGGCACTATCATAGTGGGGAGAGGACAAAATGCTAAGCAGATGCTAGTCCATCTAACCCCTGCCTTGGTGGAGAAGGCACTGGGGCTAGAACCGAAGGTGGAGAAGAAGCAAAGGAGGGACGTGTATGCCATGCTGGGGATGAGGAAGGAGGAGGTGCTGACGAACAATGGCATCAGTATCCAGGACATCCCCAGTGCAGAGACCAGACTACAAGCTAAGCTCGTACATGTGCTCTTCTCCAGCCAGCGCTATAACGCACTAATGCATAGGATCAGCGTACCAATCCTAGAAAATGTAGTGGCCCAGACCCTGCACGAAGTCGACTGGAATGGCTACGTGCGCAAGACTATTGATCAGGTAACCTGATCTCTAGCATTAGGAAGCCTGCCAGTAGGAGGAGAATCACCGATGTCGAAGGCCACAGAAAGAAAAAGGGCTTTCTCCAAAACCTTATTCATTGCATATGGGGGCATTTTAATGGCGCTTATCCAGGAGGCCGTAAAGGAAGCAGAAGAGGGGGAGGGAGAAACACCATCACCGCCCCATCAACACCAGGACAGGTCTAGCGATAGGATGGAGACAGAGGAAGAAGGGGAAGAACAAAAGAGCAAAAAGCAGGCTAAGGAGACTAAGAAAAAGGCAGCGCAAAAGAAGAAGAAACAGGATAAAGGCCATAGAAAGGAGAGGGAGGACTTGGAGAAAGCGAAACGACAATCCCTCAAGGAGGCTGAGGAGAGAGAAAGGAAGAAGAAGCAGGAAGAAGAAGAGACAACGGAACAAGTAAGGCAGGCTAAAAAGGCTTCTAAGTGGGAAGCCGAAAGGAAAAGAAAAGAAGAGCAGGAGGAAAAAGAAAAACTAGAGGAAGAATGCAAAAAGGCCGAGGAGGAAAGAAAAAGAAGAGTTGCGGAGGAGGAATAGGAGTTACAAAGAAAGGAGGAGGAGGACCTGGCAGAAGCTACTCGCTGATCAATCAAGCAGCAGTGCAGGGCAGATGATCCAGAAGCTTGGAATTAGCCCAGGGAAGAGAGGCCTAGCTCCAGCATGCAGGCCCCAGAACCCACGCCCCCTGTAGCTTCAGAAGGAAAAGGCAAAGCGCCCTTGCATCCCATCACCACCCTCATGGCGCCTCCCACTAAAACCACTACGCCCACCCCTAGCATCCCCACCAGCTTGGAAGTGTCCAACTTGGTGGCCTAGATGCAATACTTCATCAGCAAGGAAATGGCCCAAGGAAAAAGCACGGAGACGATGACCACGGGACCAAAAAGGCCTGCTCTACAGATGCTGAATCAAGGCAGGATCAAAAGTGCCCGCGTATGGAGGCCTCAACCACCCCCACCCACACAACAATGACGCCGCCAGCCGGTTACGACGAATACGTCGCTGAGCTGCTCTCCCAACTGGAGAGGGCCAAGGAAGAGAAAAGGACAACTGTGGTTGAGTTGATGATAGAAAAAGAGTCAGTGGCGACTTTCCAATTGGAAAAAACCTGCATCATCGCCATGCAACAAAGCCAAATCTTTGAAGTCAAGCAAGAGCTGAAGGCCAAAGAAAATAAGGAAGAGAGTTACAAGCAGCAGCTGGAGGATGAGAACCAGGAACTTGTGCAGATGCAGTGGGAGTACAAACTCCTCCTGATGCAATATAATGAACTGGAGTCGAAGTATAAGGAACTGGAGTCAAAGACTGCTACCATTGAGCAGATGATGGGGGAGCTAAATGCCAAGGAAGGGGAGAGGAGCCAAGAGAGGAAGCAGCAACAAAAGAAGATCAAGTCTATCTCCGATCAGCTATGTCTCAGGAAAATAGAACAAGACAACATGAGTAGAGCGCTCAAGGCCTAGGTGCAGAAGCTCATAACCCTAGCTCAAAAGTAGAGGGACAGAATGGAAGGCATGAGCAAAAGGGCCGAGGAATGGCCTACGCAGAATGAGGCGTGGGTGAAGGCTCTAGTGCGGCGCCTCGCCCTAGTGGAGAAGGAAAAAATCTTGGCAGAAAGCAAAGCGGGCGCCATCCAGACAGCCTTCACTGCCCAACAACAAGCCTTCCTCAATACGCTACTGGATACAACTCAAACAGAGAGAGCGGAGCCGTTGGAGGTGGTAAAGAAGAAGTTAAACATTGCATGCAGAGCTCTGCACGAGGGGCTGCAGATGCCACCCCAACTTGCAGAGGTAAGGCTAGGCCTAGAGGAGCAGCAGAAGTATCTACTACTGGCCAACCTAATCCTCCAGGAGGTAGACGCCCTCAGCTTTGAGGAAAGAACACTACCAGAAAACCGATAGGGGGAGAAGGTTGAATTTAGAATTGACATGAAAAAGTTCAGAGAAGATGTAATCCCGCAGCCCCCCTCGCCGCACGAACAAGATCAGCAACAACCCGCCCCACCCCTGGACAAACATGCCATCCGAAAAAAGCTAGTGGAAGAGGCCAAAAAACGACTGAAGGCCAAGCTCGTCGTGCAGCCATATGCTCCCCTCCCACCATGCCCCGAAGACCTCCCTATGCAATTACACGCCAAACTGGTGGTCTAGGAATGGCAAGAACTAGAAAATGACCCTTTCTCCTTTAGTTTTCTTATGCTTGATAGTCTGAGAAGGGTCTTGCCGATCAAGGCGATGGAGGAGGTGATAGCGGCTGGCAACCGACTAGGCCAAAGATGGTTGGAGGACAGAGCAAAAACCCCCACCTTGTGGGGCATGGAAGAGGCCGAGTTCTGGGCTACGACTGCCAACCCCTTTGGAGGAGGCGAATATGTGATACCAACATGGTCGCCTGGATGGCTTTTTGTATAACCCTACCCCACGAGCGGAACGACCCCACATTTATGGCGTATCCCCGTAGGGTAGGTGTGAATTTTGTCACCACCCTCCATGGGAGGCACGACTTCCCCGTTATCTACAATGCCAATGCCACTTCCTTTGAAAACGCTCTACTTTTTGACCTAGGAAGCCTGCCTGCCTCCATGACACATTTCCTTGCAGAGTTCTCCTCCTACCCAGATCCCGCATTCATAGCCACTTGTAATTACCTTAGGCTCCTTAAACTCCTACTTAAGCAAGACCCGGAACCGCAAGAAAGCGGCTTGCCTCCCCTCTTTTTTGATCCTAATGCTATTGATAGTTGCGCCATGACCCGCTTAATGATGCGGGCTAGCCTTCTACCTTCATTTTGCCTAGCGCTCCTAGAGGATATGAGCGACAGCCAATTCACTAGGTGCAGCCACCACTTCCTATCCACCACCTCTCTCTATGTTTTCATGAACGCGAAAGGGTACATGCAGAGCCATCAATTTTTAAGCAAATCCATCCGCCTGTCCTTCCCCCCTCATTCTGATGACAAGAGCTAGCCTTGGCTGTCCTGCTCCTCATGTAATACTATCCCGCAATGTGGCAAAAAAAAAAAAGAAGAGATCACTGCACCTAGGGGTCCTTAAGCTAGGCATGTCCAGTGACCTCAGTCGGTTGGCTCCACTCCTAACCCCCTAGCCCCCCCCACATCATGCTTAGGGCACATCAATGGTAGGACACACCTAGGGAAGTAACACTCCCCTATGGTTTGACCTGTCACCCTAAGCCACTAGCACCACTCCCCCTTGGCACAAATGGGATTCTCAAGTGTGGGACATCACCCGGGTCAAGACCCACTTCCCCATTGCACTAGCACAAGCACACCGCACCAACATGCTGACAATAGCCGCCCCCGTAGGTAGAGCACTTTAGCTTCTTCTTCAAGTACACCACTTCTACCCAACCACCAACTTCGGAGGCCCTTATTCACCCATGCAATCCACTGCGCTGCTTCGATGACCATCATTCTTGAGTTTCCACAAACCCCTGAATTTCCATGCGGCCCTTAACCTTACACCCATGCCAACAGTGCCATGGGACTGGCACCCATCTAGGAGGGGGTATGGTTAACCCCAAGTCAAGATGGCGAAGCCAAGATGGCGAAAAATGGAGAAAAAGCAAAGGAAGATGAAGAAAAAGAGCGAAGACACACAAGCGGCCCCTAAAGATAGACTGGGGCAAAAAGAGCAACCATAAAAGAAAAGGCACCTCAAAAAACTCGAAAAATCTTTGTAAAAGAGCGCCAGGCTCCCTCCTGTGCCCATTGTAAAATATTAGACGGGTGTAGGCTAGAGGCACGGGGCTAAAAGAGGGAAATTGAAAAAGGACCTTGCCACAATGGCCGGTCATGTAAAAAAGGGATGGGTTCCCATGGAATTTTAGGATTTGTATATATAAAGTTCAAAAAGTGAATAAGAGATCATTCTTTGGTGTGTGGCCAAAGGAGTCTTCTTCTTCTTCTCTCCTTCTCACCTTCTTGCTTGTGTGTGCTCTTGAGAGAGGGAGTGTGAGAGTGTGAGGGAGTGAGTGTGTGTGAGAGTGAGGGATCAAGAGGGTGAAGCTCTTCACCATCTCTTCTTCTTCTTCTTCTCTTCCCTTCTCTCTTCTTGCACGCGCGGCTATGGAGGATGGAGCTTGGAGGTGGAGGAGGCTTGAGGATGCTTGAGCTAGCATCTAGGATCGTGGAGCTACCGGTGTATAGAAGAGAGGAGGCAACTCGTATCGGCACTAAGGTAAGCTCACTACACTCATAGGATCGATGGCGCGTTGGTGAGGTGAGAGACAGCCATTAGAGCTCGCTTGGAACGATTGATACAATAAGCGGTCCATGGGTCTTGGCGGTTGAGCGAAGGTTCCCACAAAAGAGATAAGTTTCAAACCATGTTTTATGTTTCTTCTTGTTCTTCAATGTATTTTTTTAGTTTCTTTTGTGGTTTACTAAAAGAAAAAGAAAGATTATGTGTTCCTACTTAATTTGTAATAATTTTAAGGTGTTTATTAGAGAGAGAGAGAGAGAGAGAAATCAAGAGAGGGAGAGGGAGAGATGGAGAAAGAGAGAGGTAAAAAAAGAACAAGCGAGAGAGAAAGAAACAGCGAGAGAGAGAGAGAGAGAGAGAGAGAGAGAGAGAGAGAGAGAGAGAGAGAGAGAGAGAGAGAGAGAGAGAGAGAGAGAGAGAGAGAGAGAGAGAGATGGAGAAAGAGAGGTAAAAAAAGAACGAGTGAGAGAAAGAAACAGCTAGAGAGAGAGAGAGAGAGAGAGAGGAAAGACAAAGAGAGACAAAGAGAGAGAGGAGTAGGGAGAGAGAAAGTGAGAAGGAGAGAGATAGAGAAATAGAGAAATAGAGAAGAAAGAAAAGAGAGAAAGCTAGAGAAAGTGAGGGATTAAGAGAGAGAGGAAGAGGGGAGAAGGGGAGAGCTAGAGGAGAGGAGAGGGAGAGAGAAGTTTTTTAAAAAATGAGAGAGCTTTGTAATAAAGTAAACATGAAATCACTTAATATTCAACAACTCAATTGATGAAGAGTATAGTATTGAGTATATTGACATAGAAGAGTATAGTATTGACACAATATTTGAGGTAGACATACTGATCGCAATCCAAATCTTAAGAAATGGAGCGAAGTAAAACAATTGATTTGACTCTGAATATAAGATAGCTATTGGTAGTGCTAAGGGAATTCAAAGATTCTCTCTCCCATTGTCATACAAGTGGTGATCGAGGATAATCCTCTCACACAACTTGAAGACACAAGATAAAAGGAGTGTTGATATAGATTTGTGGCTTAATGGTAGCCTCTTATTACTTGCTATCTAATGAGCACAATCTCA
Source organism: Lygodium microphyllum (assembly GCF_053477565.2). Classification (NCBI taxonomy): domain Eukaryota; kingdom Viridiplantae; phylum Streptophyta; class Polypodiopsida; order Schizaeales; family Lygodiaceae; genus Lygodium; species Lygodium microphyllum. The sequence goes on from NC_141162.1 coordinate 110,638,286, forward strand.
ATAGCTACCTCCATGATACCAAAGTGCACATTTATAATTCTTTCCCCAACACCACCACCTAGCCACTTAAACAATGCTTACAACCCAAAGCATATGAAGCACACAAGGTACTGAACATCAAGACTTCAAAAGCTTAGATCATCATCATGAGCATCTTCACACCCTTAAGAGAAATGGAGGTAATCAAATAGAATCTCATCTATCATGTTAGCTAGTATGCTACTTCAATTACATCTCATAATAGACCACAATATTCTATCTTGAACTATTTTTTAGTGACACACAAGTTTGGAAAGAAATCCTTAAACTCGAGAAAAACCTTTTATGATTGTCTTTTTGTGAATGCTTGAAGTAGACACAATGATCTCTAAGCTATCAAATTGGTTCACTTCAACCCTCCTTTTGTGCTTAGTCTAGGGTGACCCTACTGAAAAAATACCTTTCAAGATCAATTCCAATAGAGGTGCTCTCAATACACATCAATTTACTTTCATTATAGACCACGTCAAAGATCACAATCTGGCAGCACTGGATTCCATTGCCTTTTTTTGTGAAATCTATCACTTGACTATGATTGATGCCATAGTCACAAATCCACTGCCTCAAATACATGAATGTTATTTGTCACCAAACTCTTCATAGCAACACACTCTACAAAAATAGGCACCACATGATCATATGCTACGATGGAATCTATTAGTTGATTATGCTATCCACAGAAAGTATTGTCCATTGAGAATGAAGATAGTATTGTGATTGTCTCCTATCAACTATGATTTTGTAGTTGATGGTCCAATAATAAACTAAGGCTTCTTCATGTTGAACAACATCATGCATTTGTGTTTCATAAAAGTGGACCTCCAAAAAGCAGCTTTGACATGGCCGCTCCTTCAGCACCGAGTCAGCCTTGTGTCTTCTCTCCCATCATGGCCAAATGATTAGAAAGCCTGCTTTAATCACGTCATGGATAGATTGCCAATTACAAACATTAGGCTCATTGGAATGCCTTGACAAGGGCAACTCCATGGTAACTATAGCCTCCAAATATGCAGCATGAATAATCGTGAGAAGGATCCTGATAGCTCCAGCCTTCTCATCCCTCTAGAATGTCGATCTACTAGGGTAAAGGGCCTAATAGATTGTCATCTAACAATCCTCCATTATATATATATTTTCCAAGTGAGTTGCATAAAAAAAATTTAATAATCAAAATATTTATATTATATAGAGCTCAAAGAAAACATATTGGGATATTTTGATATTTTTATCAAGTAGTCTTCGTTACAAACGAAAGGTTCATAAAAGAGGGGTAGTGAGGGGTCAATAGAGTGATACTCGAGGATGCATTGATTTAGGGTTTTACAAAATCTAAAATATAAAAATTTTTACACATCTCAATTGTTTAACTTAAGTTAAGCTCATCTGTAATTTTAAAAAATTCATATTATATTGTTAAGTGACTAAAAAAACCACATCTTTCTTTTGTAAAATTGTCACTCAATTGGGGTGGGGTGTGTTTTCCTTTTGGAGGGAGCTACTTTATTGGCTCCTTTACCCTAGTAGCTCAATATCCTCTTGGTTGAATATGCAAGCCCGGGGACCAGCATTCAATCCATGTGCAAGCCAATCAATCCTACCCCTATAGTTTGCAAACAACCACTTACCCCTCTTCCATCATGCAACTCCTCGTCTCAAAACACCCCCCCCCCCCCCCCAATACTTATATCTCTACAAGCCAAGCCATTCTGGTGAGCTTGCTCGGTCTTCATCAGAATGCCTGCCTTCCCAAAGGCACGGGGGGGGGGGGGGGGGTGTGGGGGGGGGGGCTACTTGTAGCATCTAGGCTATTAGGATAATCAGTTCCATTGCTGTAAAATTTTCCTAGGGTGTCCATGGGCAACCTCAACCCAGACGTTGAGGCTACCCACATCCACCTCCTTTGCCTCTCCATGACCTTCCCAACCCACTTGGCTTTACCTTCAAATGCTTGCCTATTATCTACAACCTGGTCATAGCAGCATGTTAAGAACTTATCTTGTACCCTTGTCCCCTTGTCCCCACATACCACATCATAGTAGCATGCCCATATGGTGCACATCTAATGACAATGTTGGTCTTCAAAGGAAACTTTGGGATCGTCAAAGGTTAGCACAAGTTGTCCCACTCTGCCAAGGTGTACACATTAGTACATGACTCCTGGCAATGCGTGCCAACACATGCCATCCTACATCACACCCATCCTCACTAGCATCTAACAAATGCCTTGGCAAACAATTTCACTTTCTAGTTGGAACAAGGGATTCCAGATGGCAGAATTTGGTAGCACCACTTAGATGCCAGACATGTTTGTCCAATTATCTCAAAAGGTAGATATTTCTTATGGTTTCATATCCTAATATCATAGCACAAAGCAGAGCAACATTACGACCACAATGCACACTGAAGTTTGAGTTGGAGATGTATCTCTTGAGTTGGATAGCCACATTCTTGCCCTAGTTGTGCAATGCCTAATTAGATGCACCAACAAATGTATATGCACCCAATCTTTTCACTGCCAAGGGTGAAGCCTTACTACATATGATCCTCATGCAACACACAATGCTATTTAGAGAGAGAGAGAGAGAGAGACACGCACACACGCAAATGCACATGCACACACATGCACACACACGCACACACGCACACATGTACACACGCACACACATGCCTTGTATATTTATTTGAGAAAGACAAGCCTTTTCTTTTAAAAAATCTTCTTTTTTTGTGGATTCTTGGTATGTGCATCCACATTGGATTGTGTTAGCTTTGGTAGTATAGGTTTGGAATATGTGAAAATGTATGTCAATACGGAGGATTGTATGATCACATACATTTTCATTAGTGCGATTCTAATAGTTGCAGGTATATCATATCTTTAAATCAATTTCTGCAAAGAGTCATTGAGAGTGGAATTCGTGACTTGGAAGGGCTTTCTCTCATACTATGCACCACATATACATATTCACGTGTTGGATTTTGGGTTGGGAGAATGCAAGTATACAACTCGGAGAAGACAGAAGCTGGAAAGAGCACAACTCAATGTTTATTGAGAGATATCAATAGAAGATTTACAAGGCTAAGTATACCCTAAAAGTGAATAAGAATATATGCAAGGCATGTCAAGATTTTGGGAGAGAAGGAAGGAGTCTCACTTGTAGCTTTCTTGCTTGCACAATGGGGGAATACACACAGAGGTGGAGGTTGAAAACAGTTTTCCTCTTCTTAGTTGTGTAAGCCAAAAGAACTCTCTTACAAAGAAATAGAAGAACCCTATATATGGGTCTCAAACCAAACTCAACTAACTAAGGTGGCATACTAACTGAGCCACGAACTAGAGTAGATAAGGATAGATGCCATGTAGCTATTATTCATGGGCGGTGTACCAACCGCGTCTGCAACTGATAAGTCGGTGACATAAATACACAATGGTCACCCTGGCGTATCACAAGTGGAGCTCGATATCTCAACACTCCCCCTCGAGCTTAATCCCAATTCCTGCAACCAAGTAGGTCTCTGAACTTGCGCAGCTTCTCTGCGCCCAATGCCTTCGTGAATATGTCAGCTACCTGATCCTCTGTGCTGACATAAACTAGATCAATAAGACCTAGTAAAACCCTCTCCCGCACATAGTGATAATGCACCTCAATGTGCTTTGTCCTAGCATGATAGACTAGGTTATTTGCCAAGTGTATACTACTCATGTTGTCACAATAAATAACAACTGGCCCATCTGTAGGTTGATGCATATCATAAAGTAGCTTATGCAACCAAGCTACCTCACATGCAGCCATTGCTGCGCCCCTGTACTCAGCCTCTGTGCTGGATAAGGCAACTATAGGCTGTTTCTTGCTGCTCCAAGTGACTGCAGCACTCCCAAAAGAGAACACATATCCACTGGTAGATCGTCTATCAGAAATGCTACCAGCCCAATCAGCATCAGTATATCCATGTAACTGTATCTGAACCCGAGTCTCATAAAATAGTCCATACTGCAATGTGGACTTCACATACCTGAGTATGTGTCTAGCCACATCCAAATGTGGTTTCCTTGGAGCCTGCATAAACTGACTTACCAATCCAACACCATAGCTCAAATCTGGCCTGGTAATAGTCATATAAATCAAACTTCCTACTATGCGTCTGAACATAGTAGGGTCTTGTAGAAGCTCACCTGCATTTGTGCTCAGCTTCACATTCTGCTCCAAAGGAACTGAAATAGGCTTACAGCCTGTCATCCCATATTTAGACAGCATGTCCAATCCATACTGCCTCTGCAAGAGCTGTATCCCACTTGGTGATCTGATCACCTCAATGCCCAAGAAATAACGCAGCTCTCCCAAATCCTTCATCTCAAACTTCTGCTTCAATAGCATTTTCACATGAAGGATATCTTCATCATTGTCACCTGTCATAATCAAATCATCAACATAAATGACAAGTAGCATAATACATTTCTCTGTTTTTCTCACATAAAGTGAGAAATCTGCCTTGGAAATTTGAAAGCCAATAGTGACAAGATACTGTCCTATCTTGTCAGACCATGCTCTAGGTGCTTGCTTCAAGCCATACAAGGCTTTCTTCAACCTGCAAACAAACTCAAGATGAACAGCATGCACATAACCTGGTGGCTGCTCCATATAGACCTCTTCTTGCAAATCACCATGCAAGAAGGCATTCTTTACATCCATCTGATGTAAAGACCATCCCTTTGATGCAGCCATAGCAATGACTGCTCTTACGGTTGCCATCCTTGCAACCGGACTGAATGTTTCTTCATAGTCAATGCCATATGTTTGTGCATACCCCTTGACTACTAATCTTGCCTTGTATCTGTTCACAGAACCATCTGCATTGTGCTTCACCTTATAAACCCACTTACAGCCAATTGCATTCTTACCTTTAGGCAAAGGTACCAATTCCCATGTAGCATTTGCTTCCAAGGCATCCATTTCTTCATCCATGGCTTTCTCCCATTTTTCTTTTCCCATGGCTTGCTCAAAAGAAGTGGGTTCTGGTTGATGTATTACTTTGATCATATATGCATAGTGAATGGCTGTAAATCCATCATATTTCAGCCTATCCACAGGATACCTAGCTCTCGTAGACCTGTGCAAAGTAGGTTCACTCCCAGGTGCTCTCAAAACATCCCTGGTCTTCCTTACTCTAGGTGTAACAATAGAAGGAATACCCAACTCATCATCAATGCTCTGTTCTGAGCCACTGGATTCACCATCCACATAAGAGTGACATGCATTCACATCAAATATGGGCTGATGAACCTTCTCTTTTCCTTTTCGTGATACTGCATACCACTATCTGCATTACTTTGAGAAGATTCTCTTGATCTCAATCTGTCTGTCCATGGCGAAGAATGTGAACCACTGCTAAAGGACGCTCCAGGTCCACTAATATTTTGTGACTGCTGCTGTGAATTCTATGCAGCATTACCATTTTGTGCATCTACATCATCAATCACATTTACTGGTTTATACCAGCTACTCATCTCATAAAAAACAACGTCTCTGCTCACTGTAAACTTACGAGTAGAGGGGTTATAGCATCTATACCCTTTTTGCTGCAGAGAGTAACCAATAAAGATGCACTTCTCAGCTTTTGGATCCAACTTGGATCTCAACTCATCTGGCACATGTACATAGGCAATGCAACCAAAAATTTTCAAATGAGAAATATGTGGTTTCCTACCAATATACCTCTCCTCTGGAGTCATTCCATGTATTGCTGCAGTGGGAGTCCTATTCATTATGTAGACTGCTGTAGCAACTGCTTCAGCCCAATAAAAATCTGGCAAGTCTTTTTTATTGAGCATGGCACGAGATACCTCTCCAATATGCTTGTTTTTCCTTTCTACAATTCCATTTTGTTGTGGGGTATGACTGCATGAATATTGCTGCTTTATGCCATGCTCCTACAGGAACCTTGCAAACTCATTTGAGAGGTACTCTCCCCCTCCATCTGACCTTAGGCATTTTATCTGCATGCCTGTTTCTTTTTTCAACCATAGCTTTAAGAGTTTTGAAGTGCCCAAAAACTTCACTTTTCTTTTTCATAAAATACACCCAAACTTTTCTGCTATAGTCATCAATAAAAGTGACAAAATAATGACAGCCTCCAAGAGATGCAGCTTTAGTAGTCCACACATCAGAGTGGATTAATTCCAATGGCTTCTCACTCTCTTGAACATGTCTAGGAAATGGTTTCCTTGCCTGTTTTCCAAACTAACAGGCTTCACATACCTTATGCATTTCTGCAACCTTGAATTTGGGCAATCCTGCAACAATATTTTGGGCCTGCATTGATTTAAGTCGCTGTACATTAACATGACCAATGCGTTTATGCCAGATATCAATATCTGCAACTACACCGGTCCCATGTGCAAACATTGCTGCACTCAATTCAGGCATGTCTGCATCCAATGTAAACATTCTGCCCTTCTTCTTTCCTTTTGCTATCAAGCGACCTTTATTTTTCATATCCTCAACAAAGCATCCATGAGGATTAAATCTGACCTGCAAGCCCTGTTCAACCATTTGACCAACAGAAACCAGATTCTTGGTGATATTCGGGACATGAAATACATCGGACAGGTATTTCTTTTTCCCATCCTGCATAGACAAATGAATTTTTCCAATATGCACAATAGGATGTGCAGTATCATCACCAGTCTCCACAAATCCTGGTTTTTCCATTTTCCTTGCATCCTCCATCCATTCTGCATTACCTGTCATGTGGTTAAATGCACCTGAGTCAACGTACCATACATCATTGCTTTCTTCTGCACTTGTCACAGAATTATTCATGTGCTGCACCATAAACAAATGCTCATTTTTGTCATCACCCTATCTACTAGAAGATGCGTAATTCCCTTGTTGTAGTTTTCCATTCATGATGTCATTCTTCTTTTTATAGCAGTCTTTAGCCATATGACCCATTTTACCACAGTAGTAGCATTCAACATTACTGTTTGCATTTTGGTCTCTTTGCCATCCACCACGACCTCTTTGGCTCCCCTTGCCTCTAGAGTTACCACGTCCTCCTCCATAGGACTGGTTTTCTTGAGTTTGCTGCATATTCTGATATCTACCACGGCCTTCATATCGGCCTCCTCTACCTCTGCCTCTACCTCTTCCAGAATTTGAGTAGAAGACAGCTTCTTTTGAAGTTCCTCCTGAAGAAGATGCACCACCATTTCTCTGCTCCTCAGAAATTAAAAGAGCAATCAACTCCTCAAAATCAGGAAATCTTTCACGGACGGAAATGGATGTTCGGAACTGTGCATAATCCTTTCCTAGACCATTCAAGGTCACTGAGACTAAATCATCATCTTCCACTGGCGACCCAATGGAAGCAAGTGCATCTGCTATCTTCTTCACCTTCATGTGGTAGTCATTGATGCTCATACTTTCTCTTTGCACATTGTGCAACTCTTGCTTGAGCTACATTTTCCTGGCTTGCGTATTTGTGCTATACATTTTTGACAAAGTATCCCATGCCTCCTTTGGCATACTTGCATCTTGAATATGCACAATCAGAGTCTGAAATGCTGATAGACAGCCACTACATAACTTTCCTGGCTCTCTCATGCCATGCTTTAAATGCCTGCATTTGTTGTTGATTGGGAACATCAGAAAGAACTGGTTCTTCTTCATTTCCTGCAACAAATTCCCAATATCCTTTTCCCATAAGGAAATTCGTCATTCTAAACTTCCATGCTTGGAAGTTGTTATTGTCAAGATTTTCAGTGACAATCTATGAGAGAGAATCAGACGCCATTACAAAACACTGTAAAAAATTTTGTCACTGCAAAGAACACAACTTCAGCCTCACAAAGGCAAATCTGCAAAACTGGCGAAAGTGGTATTTGACCACACAGTCACTTCCTAGTGACGATTTTGCATAAACAGGAACCAAGGATGATTCTCAAACTCCCAATGTCTCTGCGCACAAGCATATGATGCAATTTCTACAGTAACTTTTCACCGACCTATAGAACAGTGGTCGCACAGCATAAAACAGGGCCTTTTTCTGAGTGCGTCCAGAAAACTTTCGTCTCCAAAACAGGCCCCGAAATGGCCTCAAATCAAAAAAACAAGGTCGCCAAGGGCTAAAGCCCTGCCCCGCAGCATATATTGCCCTCTTGCTTCACCGCGAAGGGCATCTCAACCTGAGACAATGTACTCCTGCACTTTTTGGCTATGCTACCTGCAGAGATCTGCTCCCAAAATAGAAAATGAAAGCGACACTGCTCCTCTTACTAGAACACCGCGAGCTTGGCTTGCTTTCTTGAGCTCCTTACCACGAACAAGGCTCTGATACCATGTCAAGATTTTGGGAGAGAAGGAAGGAGTCTCACTTGTAGCTTTCTTGCTTGCACAATGGGGGAATACACACAGAGATGGAGGCTGAAAATAATTTTCCTCTTCTTAGTTGTGTAAGCCAAAAGAACTCTCTTACAAAGAAATAGAAGAACCCTATATATGGGTCTCAAACCAAACTCAACTAACTAAGGTGGCATACTAACTGAGCCACGAACTAGAGTAGATAAGGATAGCTGTCATGTAGCTATTATTCATGGGCAGTGTACCAACCGCGTCTATAACTGACAAGTCGGTGACATAAATACACAACGGTCACCCTGGCGTATCACGAGTGGAGCTCGATATCTCAACAAGGCAGAGGGAAAAAAATTCCTAAAGATGGAAAAAATGTGCCATGTCAAATCCTAAGTGTATTCACACACATCACTACCAAAATATAGTAACAAATTCCCTCTAAGGGTGACAAGGTGAATGATAGTTGGCACTCATGTATAAGAAACTGCCATGCCCATTGGACTAAATCAATCCACAAAGGGGCATTGTGGAAATCTTCAAACTCCTCACAAAGCAAAGCGTTTATTAAAATATCAACAAGGTTGGCACATAGGCCAAGCTAATCTCTCATGTAGAGACCTCTCCTTCACATAATGACCGTGCATCTCAATGTGCTTTAGTATGTACATAGAATAGTAGATTCTATGTAACTACCAATACACTTTGATTATTAGTGAAGTTGATGGTAGTGGATGATTTTCCAACACCTAAATGAACTGAGAGGTGTTTGAGCCAAACACACTCAACCATAGATGTGAAATTTGTTGTGGACTCAACTTCACAACTAAAAGTGGGCACAATGGGGTATTTCTTGCTCAACCATGATATGCATGAGCTGCCAAGCATGAAGTAAAAACCACTTGTGGATACACAAGTATCGTAACAATCAACCTAGTTAGAATCTTACAATGCATGTCAATTTGGTGATAACAACCTCTCCTTGGGATAAAACAACCCAAGGTGTCGAGTACTATGCATAAGCCTACTTATCTATGGACTGCAAGTTGAATGTCATGCCTTATAATGCACATATAAATGAAGCATCCAACAACTTGTTGATAGAGAAATATATCAAAACTATCTCCAACAACACAAAGGATCAACTTCAAACATGTCTCCATAGAAGTAGCAGTATGCTTGTAGTCTTCAAGCTTAAATCTTTACAATAAATTTTCAACATACTTTGTTTGACACATAGCAATACCTTTATCACACTACTTAAACTAAATGCCCAAATAATGATGTAATAGGCCTAAATGTGACCTATCAAAAGCTAAATCAAACTCACCTGTAAATTCAACAATATTCATCTTATTAGGACCAATGAGCACCATGTCATCAACATAAACCACAATGATCAAAGATGCATCATCCTCATGTCTAATGTGTAATGTGCTCTCCATGAGACTATTCTAAAAACCATGTGTAGTCAAGTATGCATGTATCTTCTCATATCAAACCCAAGGGGAAGAAACCAAAAATAGAAAAGTGAGCCACAAATGGTTTTTACCATGCCAAAGCTCATAGAGAGTGATAGATTGCAAAGTCTTAGTTGGACACTTTTTAAGTACACAGGTTGTATATAAAACAACTTTAAGACAAAAACTACGTTGTAAAGCTTGACTCTTAATTATGCATCATTTCATCTCCAAAAGTGATTATTTTTTCCTCTTAGCTACATCATTTGGCATTGTCTGTATATTGGTGTTTTATCCCACATTCAACTAGATATGCATTAAATTTCTTAGGCATATACTTCCCCTTGATCAAAACAGAGGGTTCTCACTTTATATCCGGATAGATTTTTAGCCATACTAACGAACTTCTTAAAGCATTAAAACACTTTGAAATTAGCTTTTAATCCATAATATACTCATGCATGCTTAGAGTAGTCATTCATCAATGAAAGTCACGAAGTACATGTAGTTACTAAAAGCTGCTATTTGCATTGGACCACAAACATCATTGCGTACAAGCTGCATTTTGTGAACAACTCTGAAGCACACTACATTTTACCCTATATGTAGCCTTCACAAATGATGACCAAAACATACATGCCACAGTTTTGCATCGAAAACTACTTGCAAATCAACAACAACTCATGCCATGTCTCCCACACATTTTCCATAGTTATTGAGCTTATATAGTCTATGACATAGTGAGTTAGATGCAATAATTGTATCACCACAAGGGAGATAATGAATTGTATATCTGTCATAAACAAACTTCACAATCAAGCCAATCTTAGCAAGTGTAGAAAATGATGATTGTATCACCACAAGGGAGATAATGAATTATATATCTATCATAAACAAACTTCACAATCAAGCCAATCTTAGCAAGTGTAGAAACTGATAGTAGATTCTTTTTTATCTTGGGTATATACAAAGTGTTGGGGGTAAAGGTTCCTCTGCTTAGCCGCCCGTGTATTACTACACTGACAGTACTCGCCGCCACTGCACACTTTAGGTGGCGGGCACCCATCACCGTCACTTTATTCTTTATTCTTTTAGTGACAATTTGAATAAAGGAGGGCCCGGTCACACATTGTGACTGTTGGAGTTTCCATTTGTGTCTCTCTCTCTCTTCTTGCTCTTGCTCTCTGCCATAGCTCACTTCCAAGCAAGCTTCGATCCTTCTCACCTTTCAAATGGTATCAAAGCTTTGGATTAGAGCTTGATCATGGAGCTTGGCCCGGCATTACTTTAGCCTGGATTGAAGACCTAGAGCTTGGAGCTTCAATGCTAGCCATGGCTTCTTCCCCCCGAGGTAAGATTTCATCTCCCGCCTCTCCCTAGCCCTCATAGGCTCTTTGTAGGTGTTCCTTGGCTTCATTGGGCACCTTGTATGCCCCCATTTGCCCCCTTATCCTTAGCATAACCAATAGGCCCACAGTCAACTCACGTTTTTTTTGCACCTGTTTCAAAATTTGGCTCAAAAATCCAAATTTTTCTCATATTTCGGGCATCCAAAACTCGATTTAGACAAGGTAGGAGTCTAACTTGGGGTTTTGGCATGCTTTGGACGCGATGGCGATGCCAGATCTACCAAATTCTAATCACAAATTTTTTTGCAACAAATCTGAGTTGATTTATAGCAAGAAAATGTCATGCTCTTAGCTTATGTGATGCTCTCGAGGCTTGGTATTTGATGCCCAGATACTTTGGGGATGTTTGCCCAATGTTTTGAGATGCTTTGGAACTTGCTTTGAGCTTCCATAGATCAATTTATGCAGGGATTTACTACTATACATTATTTGGGCAGCAATGTTTTATTAGGGACGGCTTATGCATAATGCTCTTTGTTGACATTCGGGTGTCCTGTTGGATGTATTGATGCTTGGTCATCATGGTTTATGCCCGGATATGCTATTTGAGAGCTATTGAGCCTTGATTTGGATGCAAACACTTCGTTGTTGGTTGGGGTTTATGCTACCTTGGTTGGCAGGTTATTTTACCTCCAGTTTGATTATGCCTATTGGTTTTAGGCTGTGTCTTTGGGATATGCAATGAAGTATTGACCTTGGAGGTATGACATCGAGCTTGTCTTTGGTTCTGGATCTTCATTTGAGCTTGAGCTCAGCTTTGGAATGCATTTGATGCTTTGTCTTGGATGTACATATGGCATGTATGTTACCTATGTCTGACCGGTCTTGACATGCTTGGCCTATGCCACTACTACATGATATTTACATTGTTTGGAGCCGATTGCTACTAGTGCATTGTCTTGGCTTGCATCTGGCTTCTGGGAACTTACTTGGGATATTTCTTGGCTTGATTCATATGGCTTTTGTGCTTGTGGGAGCATCGTTGGATGTTTGACAGACATTAAGCAGGTGGCTTATGCTATTGAGCTTTGAGTCTTTTGAGATTGGGATCTTCTTCACTTGGATGTTGCATGGTTGATATGCAATGGTCTGCATACATGTACTTGGGCTGATTTGGGCTTTGCACTTACTGAGCATACACCTCTTTGTGACAATTCTTGCCAGTGTTGTGTACACTTTGCCTTATTACACAGGGGGTGTGCCGACTTACTGAAGGATTCGTTTGACATGCTTGGGCGTTTGCTCAATGTCCATATGACTGTCATATGCTGATTTATGCCCGCTTGATGTTGGTTATGCTTTGACAGTCCATGGTTGACTTGGTGCATTGATTTTGCCTACAGTTTGCTCTCATTGCACCTGGATATAATTTATTACAGCAAGCAGTTGTGTATGAATTGATATGGAATTTTCATGATAAATCATCCTGATTTTATGTAATTTTGATGGTACTCGGTGGACAACATCATTAGCTATCAGTTTGAGCTCATTTTGCCTTGGTTTTGGTAGTATTTTTGGCTATTTACAACAAAAAACAACAAGTAGTTTTGAACTGTCTGCACTGTTTTGGACTGGATTATGGGTTCTCTTCCACTAACAGTGCCATCTTTAACATCATTAAGCTTGATGGTATGAATTATGCCTATTGGAAGAGCTAAGTTTTGCAGATATTGGTGCATAAATTGCAAATAAAGCCACTAAGGATGCATGGCGAGCAGCCTGAAACTATGACTGATGATGAATGGGATGAGCTTGATGAGTTATGCAAGTCCATCCTCATCTTGTCTCTCACTGAACAGGTACATTACAATGTGGTTGAGGAAGCACAGAGTGCTTGGTAGCTTTGGGATAAAATTAAGAAAGTTTATGATAAGAAAAGTCGAGCAAGTCAAATGTATTGGTTGAAGCAGCTTCTGGACCTGCGCATGAAGGAGAAATTGACAATGTCTGCTCATTTGAGCCAGTTCCATGCTATTCTCAAGAGCTTTTCTTGGGACTCTAAGTGAGTCATGGGATGTATTCCACACTACCTTATATGCTCCTGCTACTATTTTGAACTTGCCTGATGTAGAGAGTGCTCTTTTGTAAGAAGAGATCAACTGTAAGAACTTGGATGTCTCTTGTGTGTCACATGATTTGACTGTTAGAGGCAAAGATGGTAATGGCAAGAATGACCGTGGGAATAACCGTGGTAGAGACTCACAGAAGTCTAGGTCTAAGTCGCGTGGTAAGTTGCACAACAAGTCTTGTGGGAGAAATGCTAATGTGACATGTCATCATTGCTGCAAGAAGGGTCATATACGCCCACAGTGTCATGAGTTGCGCAATGAGAAGAGTAAAGAGAAGGGGAAAGACAAAGTACAGGAAAATTCCTCTGATCACAACACTATGCCTGTGAAATCCAGTGTGAAAATCAAGGAGATAAATGACATCCAGACTGATGACTCCGATGGGGAGTACATACTTGTAGCTAGTTCTTGTGATGCTACATCGTTGACCGATGTTCACTCTATGTATGCGTAGTGCTGGCTTTTGGATTCTAGTGCTTCATTTCATGTTACACCATACCGTGAGTGGTTCCACTCCTACCGTAGTCTCTGGTTCAATTCACTTGGGTGATGGCAAGTCACTTGCTATTGTTGGCATTAGGGATGTACGGCTGCAGTTATCTACTGGCAGTACTTTTTTGTTACAGGATGTACGTCATGTACCTGTGCTTATACGCAATCTTATGTCTGTAGGGCAGCTTGATGATGCTAGGTTTCATGTTTTATTTGGGGATTGTGCTTGGAAGATCACCTGTGTTGACAGACTTGTGCTTGCTAGAGGTGCCAAAGCTGGTAGGCTCTATCCTCTTGTAGTTGATGGGTTCTTTGTTGACCATGTTTTGTTAGTGGGTTCCATCCCACATGTATCTCTTTGGCATGCCCGTTTGGGCCATATGTCCTTGAAGGGAATGAAAATGCTTGCTGGTTTGCAGTACTTACCGCCCCTTGACTATGCATGTTTTGATTCATGTGAGTGGCAAATAGACTAGGAATACACATAAGAAGTCTGGTAGGACACGCATGAGTGAGCCCCTGGCATTGGTACATTCGGGTGTCTGTGGGACCATGCCCTGTCAGTCTATGGGTAGTGCAAAGTATTTTGTGATGCTCATTGATGATTTTTCACGTAAAGTCTGGGCTTACTCCATTAAGCTTAAGTCTGAAGTCTTGGCTGTCTTTCAGAGATGGCTTGCATTGGTTGAGAACCAGACTAGGCATAGACTCAAATGCCTTAGGACTGACAATGTGGGAGAATATGTGTCACATGCTTTTGAGCAATTATGTGACGAGAGGGTAATAAGCATTAGTTGACTGCCCTCTATATCCCACCCCAGAATGGTTTGGCTGACCGGATGAATAGAACCATCTAGGAGTGTGTACGCAGTGTGCTTAGCCATGCACGCTTACCATAGAGCTTCTGAGCTGAGGCAGTCAGTACAGTTGTGCATGTCATAAATAGATCACCTTCTAGTGGTTTGGATTTCCAGGTTGCAGAGGAGGTATGGACTGGGAAACCTTCGTCTTATGTGCATCTACGTGTCTTTGGATGTGAGGCATTCCGCCATGTGTCCAAAGACAAGCATACAAAGTTGGATCCTAAGAGTGTCAAATGCATTTTTCTTGGTTATGGGGATGCGGGCGAGATGGGTTACCACCTCTGGGATCCGCAAGCGCGGAAAGTCATCCGTAACCATGATGTAGTCTTTCATGAAGACAATATGCATAGGCCACATGAGAAGGTGGTAAAGATATGCAAGGTTATATTCTAGGAGGAGCCACGCGCTCCTGCACACCTAGTTGGACAACCTGCAACAACAGTTGATACACATGGCTAGGGTGTTGGACCGGCCGTAGAGCCTGCCGTGAGACGGTCTACTAGAGATAGACATCCACTTGATAGATTTGAGCCCTCGATGCATTATGTCTTGGTTACAGATACAAGAGAGCCTCTCACCTATCAAGAGGCTATACGCAGGGGTGACAGTCACTCCTAGGAGAGGGCTATGTAGTTTGAGATAGACTCCCTGCATAAGAATATGTCTTAGGATTTGGTTGCACTGCCTTAGGGCAAGAAGGCTTTGCCATGCAAATGGGTGTACAAGCTGAAAAGTACCCCTGGAAACCCCAAGCTGGTGGCTTATAAGGAAAGACTATAAAATATTACACGGCGGAGCGAACAGAATCTGAGAAAGAGATAGAGAGTACACAACAGATAAGAGGAGAATCAGTAAATTTCCTTAACTCCAAACAACTGATATAAAGATGGCTATGTCCACCCGTGTGCTTCCACTGTGTGAAGCTTAGATGGCGATCTAGACAGAAGATAGGTGAAGAGCTTAAGGCTAGTTGGAATAACAACTCTGACTGGGTGAAAGATGAGTGAAAGATGGCTGCGAAGGGGTTTAGCTTTTATAGCCCGTGAAGGTCGTTAGGTCGGCCTGCTGACCACCGACCTACCATATGAGCCTCCACTAGTCGGCCAGGGAATATTCTAGGGAATATTCCCTTTACCATCGGGCCAGGGGCAGCTTAACAACTCAGTCTAACCCAAAGATTAGACCCAGAACAGTCACCTTTTTGCCATCCGGTCACATAGACCTCATCTGATATACAAGTCAGGACTCAACCAATGTCCGGGCTCACATTTGGCTTCTCCTCATAATGGGGGCCTTACAACTTTGAGCACCATGGATCATTGGTAGCACCTAATGAGGGTGGGGCATTGATCATATCTAACACCCCCCCTCAATGTCCACCCATAGGTGAACTATCTCCTCGTCCAAATGCTGAGTCTCTGAAGATGAACTTGAAGCAGATCCTTCGTAAGTGCTTTGGTGAAGATATCTCCTCCATTCTCCTTTATTGGACAGTAGACCAATTCCACTATCCCATCCTCCATCAAATCATGCACATAGTGATACTGGATCTCTATATGTTTGGTGCGTGCATGAAACACTGGATTTTTGGCAATGGTGATGCAACTCTGATTGTCACATCTCAGCACAGTTGGTTCTTCATCCTGCACTCCCATATGCCATAGAATCCTTCTCAACCATACGGCCTCACATGCAACAAAACAAGCTGCCTTGTACTCTGCTTCGGTAGAAGACAATGCCACTGTTGGTTGCTTCTTACTAATCCAAGAGAAAATTCCTGAACCCAAAGAGAAACAATAACCAGAAACTGACTTCCTGGAATCAATGTCTCCTGCCCAATCTGAGTCACAGTTCCCCACAAGAGAGGCTCCGAAACTGTATGTGATACCATAGTCAAGAGTTTTCTTCAAGTATTTGAGCACCCGCATCCCAGCCTTCCAATGACTCTCATGAGGTTTGTTCGAGAACCTGCTCAAAACACCAACAGCAAAACTGATATCTGGTCTGGTGTTACACAAGTAGATCAGACTGCCGACCAACCTCCTATACCTCCCAATGTCTGCTAGTGCTGATGTATCCTTGACGGATAACTTTGCATTCACCTCCATAGGTGTAGCTATCTCCTTGCACTCGGTCATGCCAAATGCCTTCAAGATCTCCCATGCATACTTCTTCTGAGAGATGAAGATCTTTCCCTGGCTCTTGCCAGACTTCAATCCCCAAACAATAGTGCAGCAAGCCCAAGTCTGTCATTTCAAACTCAGAACTCAAAGCCTTTCGAGGTTGGTTGATCATATCTTCATAGTCACCTGTAATAAGAAGGTCGTCCACATATAGGACAATCACTACAGACTTTTTACCATCCCTGTAAACATACAAGTTAGCATCTGAGGCACATCTTTTGAAGTTTAGGTTTAAAAAGAACCTATCTATCCGCTGGTACCATGCTCTGGGGGCTTGTTTCAGCCCATACAATGCCTTCTTCAGTTTACACACTTTGTTCTCAGAATGGGGGGCCTCAAACCCTGGTGACTCCTTGAGGTCACCATTAAAGAACGCTGACTTAACATCCATTTGGTACACTGGCCACTTCTTGTGGGCAGCCACTGCAAGTACCATGCGAATAGTGATCATTCTGGCAGTTGGGGAAAATGACTCTTGAAAATCAAACCCTTCAACTTGTGAAAATCCTTGGGCAACCAGTCTAGCTTTGTACTTTTCTAAGATACCATCAGCCTTGTACTTTACCTTCCAGATCCACTTGGTGCCAATAACCTTCCACTTTGCTGGTCGATCCACTAGCTCCCAAGTGTCATTCTTCATTATGCTGTCATACTCCGCCTGCATAACAGCCTTCCATGATGGATCTACAAGTGCTTCTTCTAAGTCAGTTGGCTCCTTTACTTCTCTCATAATCTCAACCATCAAGGCCATATTGACTATGTGAGCAGAAGCCCTCCTTTGCTCCTCTATTTTCTGAGACCTCCTTGGTCCGTCTGCCTTCTCCTCAACAGATGCAGGCATAGGATTATTGTGGTCATAGAGCTGCTTCACCCAGCGCGGCAATGGCTTTTTCGGTGGGGTGATGTCAGGTTGGTGAACTTTTTCCTCATCATCTGAAGATGATGCTTCCTCCTCCTTAAGGATAGGGATAGCTCTCGGGACAGGTTCATAGTCGACTACTTCTTTGCTTGATGATAAAGTGGGAGAACTTGCCTTCTCCTCCTCCACTGTATGCGGCTTCTCCTTGAACACCACATCACGGCTCGCGATGATCTTCTTTGCCTCTTGGTCATATAATTTGTAAGCCTTCTGCTCATCACTATAACCCAAGAAGATACATTTTCTGCTTTTTGGTTGTAACTTGTTTCTCTTCTCATCTGGAACATGTGCATAACATTCACATCCAAAAATTCTGAAATGTGAGACAGATGGTTTCTTACCAGTGTAAGCCTCATGAGGTGTTTTTCCCTTGAGAGCCTTTGTATAGCTCCGATTTAGAATGTAGACTGCAGTATTAATAGCTTCAGCCCAAAAATGGTTAGGCAATCCCTTGCCCTTTAGCATGCATCTTGCCATCTCCACAATGGTGCGATTCATGCGTTCCACAACACCGTTCTGCTGAGGTGTGTGAGGCGTCGTCAATTGATGCTTGATCCCTTTGCTCTTGTAAAAGCCTTCAAACTCCTTTGAGTTGAACTCACCACCACCATCTGTTCTAAATTTCTTTACACTTTTCCCTGTTTCATTCTCAACAAGTATTAGCCATTCTTTAAACTTACCAAAAGCTTGAGCCTTATCACGAAGGAAGTACACCCACATCTTTCTACTGTAGTCGTCGACAATCAACATAAAATAAGAAGATCCCCCCAAGGCCTGTGTAGGCATCTTACCACACAAGTCAGCATACACCAACTCTAGAGGAGGCTGTGCTCTATTCTTGCTTTCTTGTGGAAATGCCTTTCTCTGTTGCTTGCCCATCATACAAGCTTCACATGGTTCCTTCAATTCAGTTATTGTAGGTAGGTGAGCAACCATACCTTGCTTTTGCATCTCCTTTAATACTGCAAATCCGATGTGTCCAAACCTTTCATGCCAAAGCTTACTTGTGCCCACTCCAGCAATGGCTGTAAGAGCACTTAGCTCATACAGGTTGTTCCTTCTTTCTCCTTTGCCAACAATTGTGCCAGCACTATCAATAATTTTTACACCTGTCTTCTTGAACCTCACTTCATGACCAAGATCAGTTATGGCAGCAACTGATAAGAGATTTCTCCTGATTTCAGGAACATACAACACATTTGAAAGCTTTTTGACTTCACTATTTGCAGCAACAAAAGAAATAGTACCTATGCCCGCAGCAGGGCATTTAGCATCATTTCCAACCATCACAGTGATGGATTCTTGTAGAGGCTGCATAGAACTGTATAGACCTTTCTTGTTGGTCATATGACGGGAGGCCCCACTATCCAACACCCATGAGTCAGTGGTAGATTCTTATTGCACTGAGGAGCACACTTCCTCAATGGTCGCCATGAATAATTCCAACTTTGCTTCAACCGTATTGGCTGTCTCTTTCCCTTTACTTTTAAGAGTACCATTCTTTTCATCTGCCTTCTTGACATGACAATCTGCAATTGCATGTCCTTTCTTCTTACAGTAGAAGCACTCTCCTTGAAACTTCTTCTTGCCGCCCTTCTTCTTTTTGTCACCATCATTTTTGGTGGAGGAAACACCTTTGCCTTTTGCATTGGCAGAGAATGCAGCATCTCCATTGTTGCTTCCTTCTCGGGCTTTCAGCCTCAACTCCTCCTCCATTAATAATGCACAAAACTCCTCAAAAGTCAAAGCTTGAGGTCTCACCTGAGTATTAAGGGCAGTTACTAGTCCATCAAAATTTTGTGGACAAATCCGAAGACATCTCTGAGCTAGCTCTTCGTTAGTCTTTTGTATTCTAGCGCCAGCCATCTGGTCGCGCAGATTCTTAATCCGAGTGATGAATGCTTCAACCGTCTCTCCTTCAGCAAACTTCTCCGCTGCTAGTTGATTCTCCAAGTTTTGAATCCTTGTTTGGTTTCGTGTTTCATACTGACTCCTTAGTACATACCAAGCATCTGACGCTTTGGTTGTATGCTGAATCAGAGTCAAAACACTGTCAGAACAACTTGTAACTAAGGCACACAATGCATCTGCATTCCTTCATTTCCAAGCTCGTAGAAGATCTGCATTCGGAGAAATCATCACACTAGGATTTGATGGGTCGAGGGTAGGCTGTGGTTCTGCGTCAGTCCCCAGCACAGTCTCCAGAAGCTCATAAGAATCAAGGATAGTTTTAATTTTGAACTTCTACAATGTGTAGTTTGTACCATCTAACTTGCCTTCATTGAAGGTTGGTGGACGAATCCTCAGTGTTTGAATAGTCGGTACAGTAGCACCACCTCCTGCACCGCTTCCTGATGCGCCAGAACCGCTTCCCGGAGTCGACATAGTTTCTCTTTGCTGTTGAAGCCTTTGCCTCTTGCACGCTCTCCGATCTCTAGAGCCCCCTGGGCTCTGATACCATGTAAAATATTACACGGCGCAGCGAACAGAATCTGAGAAAGAGATAGAGAGTACACAACAGATAAGAGGAGAATCAGTAAATTCTTTAACTCCAAACAACTGATACAAAGATGGCTCTGTCCACCCGTGCGCTTCCACTGTGTGAAGCTTAGATGGCGATCTAGACAGAAGATAGGTGAAGAGCTTAAGGCTAGCTAGAATAACAACTCTAACTGGGTGAAAGATGAGTGAAAGATGGCTGTGAAGGGGTTTAGCTTTTATAGCCCGTGAAGGTCGTTAGGTCGGCCCCTACCATATGAGCCTCCACTAGTCAGCCAAGGAATATTCTAGGGAATATTTCCTTTACCATCGGGCCGAGGGCGCTGCCCCCGGACCCCCGCCAGGGGGGCCGTTGGCCCCCTGGGACCCCCCAACCAGGGGCCGCTTCCGCGGCCCCCAAACCCCACAATAGGGGCCCCTTTTAACTCCCTTACACCGCAACTCGATGCAATGCGCCTCGAGTTGCTACCAGCTTAACCACTCCGTCTAACCCAAAGATTAGACCCACAACAGTCACCTTTTTGCCATCCGGTCACATAGACCTCATCTGATATACAAGTCAGGACTCAACCAATGTCCGGGCTCACATTTGGCTTCTCCTCATAATGGGGGCCTTACAACTTTGAGCACCATGGATCATTGGTAGCACCTAATGAGGGTGGGGCATTGATCATATCTAACAAAGACTTGTTGCTAAGGGTTTTAAACATGACCATAGAGTTGACTTTGATGAAGTCTTTTCTCCTGTGGTCAAGATGACCACCCTATGCTTGGTTTTGGCCTTAATCGCACAACTTGACTTGGACTTGTACCAGATGGATGTCAAGACTGCATTCTTGCATGGGGATTTGCATGATGAGATATACATGGAGCAACCTAAGGGCTTTGCAGAACCTGGTAGGGAGCACCTAGTGTGCAAGTTGAAGAAAAGCATTTATGGCTTGAAGCAGGCACCTAGGGAGTGGTATCATAAGTTTGATGCCTTTATGCAGTCACAGGACTACAATAGAAGTGCTACAGATCTGTGTCTTTACATGAAGAAAGCCCGTGATGGCTCATTGCTTATTTTGGTATTTTATGTGGATGATATGTTGATAGAGCGGGGAAAGCTCATGATGAGGTGGATGCTCTTAAATCTTAGCTGAAGAAGAGCTTTGAGATGAAGGATTTGGGATAGGCCTGTCATATTCTTTGTTAACCCTCAAACGAATGGGTAATGTTAACCCTCAAACGGACGAAGGTGGAAAATCTGGAAAAGCTAAAGCAGAAGACAAAGACAAAGACCAAGGCAAAGAGAAACGGAAGATAAAGATGCACAAGGAGAAGAGTCCTAAATAAGGGAGAAAGGTGCACAAAGAAAAACACAAGTCAAAACTTTTGTAAAAGAGCGCAAGGGCATCATGGTTTAATTCAAGGAGCGTCGGGCTCTCACCCGCGGACTCTCACCCGTGCAATTTGTAAATGTAGACGGGCGGTGGAAAGGAAGCTAGGAAGATAGAAGGACAATGGGAAAAAGGGCCTAGGCTATGGCCGGCCATGTAAAAAAGGGGAAAAGGGGATGACCGCCCAAAAGGGATTTAGGATTTTGTATATAAAGTTGAAAAGTGAATGAGAAGCTCATTCTTGTGTGTGGCCAAAAGTAGCTCTCCTCTTCTTCCTCTTCTTCTTGTTTCTGCTTGCTTGAGCTTGTGCTTGAGAGAGGGAGTGTGGGAGTGTGAGGGAGTGAGTGTGTGAGGGTGAGGGACCGTGGGGTGGAGAAGCTCTCCATCTTCTCCTCTCTTCTTCTCTTCTCTTCTCTTCTCTTATCTTGCTCACGGTGATGGAGATTGGAGCTCAGAGCGGGAGGATCGAGCTTGCTTGAAGCTTGCACTTGGATCGTGGAGCTATCAGAGTGTGCGGGAGAGGAGGCAACTCGATCGGTATGAAGGTAAGCTCACTACACTCATAGGATCGTTGGCGCGTCGGCTAGGTGAGAGATAGCCATTAGAGCTCCCTTGAAACGCTTGAAGCAATAAGTGGTCCATGGGTCTTGGTGGTTGAGCATGAGCTCCCACTACATTTTGGTTCCGTTTCTGAGACCAATGGATTCAAGCTTGAGCATTTGCGTGCCTCATATCGAGCATCGAAGTAAGGGATTCATCCCCGAAACAGAGCTTGAGATAGATAGGAAGTTTGGGTGTTTTTGATCTTCAAAACAAGTATTTTGGGATATTTTGTTTGTTTGATGATTGGGAAAAATGGAGAAATTATTTCAATTTTTTGTTTTCTATTCTTGTTGCATTTAGCGTAGGTTAGGATTAGGAAATCGCACCGGAGAAGGGTAGGGTTTACTGTTGCAAAACAGGGCAAAAATCGTGCAAAAAATGGTAAAAAGCTCGCTTGTGATGCCTAAGATTGGCAAGTGAGTGATTGGGGGCATCAACACCATACCCAGGAAGGGGTATAAGAGCCAAGAGGCCAATTGAGAGCTCATTTGTGACCATTTGAGAGAGAGAGAGAGAGAGAGAGAGAGAGAGAGAGAGAGAGAGAGAGAGAGAGAGAGAGCCATCGCACGATTCGATCCAATCGCACCATCGACGAGCCTACATGGAGCCCCAAGAGGAACACCAAGGAAAAGGGAATTTTATTGCAAGAAAATCTATCTTGTAACATCAATAAGCTTTTTTATTAGGGTTTATATGATCACAATGAAGAAAAGAACACCAGGCACAACAAATCTTCATGCATCATCATGTAGATCTCCCACGGATTTGATAGAATCAACCATATTCTTCAACATCTTCACAAAATCCATCAATAGAACAAAGAAAGCAAAGGAATACACCATCTTTGAATGGAAATACATCACGTAATATTCATCTTCAATGTCTTCATAGTTCTCTTTCTCAATCTCTCACATACAATCACACTATTTTGATAGAATTGACTATCTCTGACTCTTTCTCTCTCTCTCCATTAATAGTACATCATATCCTCTCTATAATCACTCAATAATAATAACCCTCAATAATCCTTCTTAGGTCGTGGATGCACCTCCCAAGAGGTATGTCTGATATGAAGAGGCACCAGAGCCACTACAATGACTCTTCATAGCTCACCACTGTCACTTCACTCCAGTCTTTACTTGAGTCTTCAGCAGCTACTTCTTTGACTTCTTTTAGCTCTTTTGCACTTGTATTCACCTCTTTCCAAGGCTAGAAAACTTTCCCAAGCTACACTCTCATCCAACAGAACACATACAGAAGCATACAGAAGGTCTACAGAAGCTCAATAGAGAGTTATAGAAGGTCAACAGAAAGCATCAGAACCACATAACTCATAACAAAACCATTCCAAACCATAAAAAATCACTCAATAAGCTTTCAAACAATCTCAAACCCTATCAATCAATACTCTATCCTTTCATACAGAGAGAAAACAGAACAAAACAGAAGCTCAACAGAAGCTATCAGGACCAAACAGAACATATCAGAATATCATCAGAACTTCACATCTCTACTAATAAACATCATGAGCTTAATAAAACCATTCCAACCTATCCAAACACTCTCAAACCACTTCCAAACCAATCAATCATCTCATAAAATCAACCATTCAGCTCTCAAAAACAACAAAAATCAGCCCAAAAATAGGTCACTTCAACACTCAACATATCCCCACACTTAATAAGAAAGCGTCCTCGCGACCCAAGAAAAAGGGAATACAAGTGCATTCAAAAGCTCAACTTTGATCTTCAATAAATCTTCAAAAACAGTCCATCCAACCACAACCCCAACTTATAACCTGTATCTGATATAAAGAATACAACGAAAGGAAAACCCTTTATACATTAACACTTCTTATCAAACTGGAAATCACAACAAACTTGTAAAGGATATAAGAGGTTTCTTCTTCTGCATCAGCATCTTCAACTATCCAACTAGCAACACCGTCACCGCAATTCTCCAAAAATGTAGCTCGCACGAAAGCAAATCGAATAGGCAACCACCACGATATTATCACATAAATTAACCCACAACACAAACGCTACACACAACACAACCATCTGAATGACTTCTCCAAAAATAGAGATTTATCATTAAAAATCATCTACCATACATTGCAAAGGCATCAATGAAGATAATCCCTTTTAAAATCTTGGTGATTTCGAAAACGATCCATGGACAAGGATTCATCTACAAATGTC
This sequence comes from Lygodium microphyllum, assembly GCF_053477565.2. Lineage (NCBI taxonomy): Eukaryota > Viridiplantae > Streptophyta > Polypodiopsida > Schizaeales > Lygodiaceae > Lygodium > Lygodium microphyllum. The sequence continues at coordinate 110,662,753 of NC_141162.1, forward strand.
TTGGGAGGATTCTGAAAAAATTGAAGCCAGTACATCCTTTCCAACAAGACAAGGTATCTGCTAGGCAAACAAAGGGCATGAAAGTACAAGACATCTAGTTGTTGGGAATCAATGCTCACATTGACATTCATGCACAAATTTGAAATAGGTTTTGAATCATTATGAGAATGCTTATGCATATACTCCATGTACCAAGTAAAATGAGCAGTTAAGCGCATAGAAGAATCTGTAGACTGAGAATACTGCTGAGCAAAATGCAGATAATTCTGATAAGCTTGACTAGCACTTATCCATTCTCCTGGGATCAATGGCCAATTGATTTGAGATCCAGTAAGGGAATCATTTGAACTCCAGCCTCTTCTTCGAAGAATCTTCTGATCAAAACCTTGATACCCACTAACCAACTGAGGAGGATTAGGAATAGAAGTGTTAGGAGACAGAAGAGGGACTAATGAAAGAGGAGGACGCGATGGATAGGCAAAATCATAAAAGGAAGAATGGATTAGAGATGGATTTGCTGAAAATTGAGAAGATTCGGTTAAGAAAGGCGTTAAAAGATAAGCAGGAAAAGTTGATAGAATGTCAGGGGATGGGGAAGGACAAGGATCAGGAGGTAGAAAAACTCGATCTTCAATAAAAGAACAATGAGTAAAGATAGGAATTTGAGGAGATCCTTGAGGTTGGAAAAGAAGGGGTAAAATGACCTTTGGGTTAGATTGAAAAAGGGAAATATAAGCATCATACCTATGAGCCATTAGTTGATAATGAGTGATCTACAATGATAGGCTTCAAAGAAAGAAGTATCAAATGGGGGTTGATTGGAGAGATAGGCTAAAAGATCCACCCTCAGTTGGTTAATGTTCTAGGCATGAGCTGAAGCTTTGACCTGATGGTGATTCAAAATGACAGCATCAACCATAGTGTGCCATGAAAACTCAGGACATTCAGCCACCTTTGAAGAATATCCTTGGAACATCTCATCAATCCTCAACTCCAAATGTCGGACATACAAAGAAGCTTGCAATACCACATCTCCGACATACCAAGCTAGATCTTCATCATCTGGAATCAATAAATCACCCCTCAAATACATATAGGACAGAAGCATTGTATCTGGATTGACAGAGTCTTCAAAAACCATCCTCACTACTTCTATCAGCAAATCAGATGACCAGGCCCCACTCCATCCATCCTCTGGAATAGGTAAATCCATCGTGGAAAGTTTTATATAGAAGGCCAACTTCTGTTGTTGATAATGGACAAAAAAGGAATGATCTAGTGGAACATATTCTTGATACTGCTCAAAAGAAGACAATAACAAATCCATGCGAGATTGCAATCTTTCCACCTTGGTCTGAAATAAGGGACATAATGTAGCATGTCTCTGAAGAGATGCCAAGTCTGCAGGGGATAAAAGAGAAACTGGTTGCACAGGACTCTGTGTATTAGACTGAGACTGAGCCAACTGATCTTTGAGTTGCTGGATTTGAGCATTGCTCTGGTCTAAGATAGTTGTGGTGGATTTAAACTTCTCTGCTTGGGCAGCTATCACCTCCTTCATCTCTTGACTCTCCTTCTGTAACTTATCCCTCTCCTCTGTTATAGCAACCACTTGACACCTAGCTTCTGCCAACTCAGCTTTTAACTTAGAGATTTCAACTTTCTGAGTATCCACAAGCTTAGTCTGCTACTCCATTTGCGTACAAAGGTCAGAGAATTTCTCCTGAGCAGAGGCTAACTCAGTATTGGTCTTATTCAGTTCCTCCTTAGACTGCTGAACTTCATCATAAAATGAAGAATATAATTGTTGGATACAGGCAGTCATCGAAAGTTCAATAGAACTCTGGATATCCTTGCACAGGAACAGAATAGCATCTCCTGTTACCGGGCGGTAAACAGAAGGAATAGTAAGTTCTAGCATCCCGTCTCTATGGGCTCTGAAAAGATTTGGCATCTGAAGAAATGCAGGCAAGGTGCTGCAAGACTGGGCAGGAACTGTCACTAGAACTGGAGGAGGAATAGGCACTGACTCAGCCACCCTCTTGAGGCGTTTTCTCTGAATGTCAAGGGGAGGAGGAGAATCATCATCCTCAATTATCACATCATCATCTTCATTATGAGGCAGAGGAGGAACTGCTAGAGGATCAATTAGAGGTAAAGGAACTTCCTTTGCAGGGGCAGCATGTAGCAAGAAGACATAGAGGAAGGACCCAAACATAACATTAGTCACATTTCCTCGAGTAGCTCGGATAAAGTGGTGATCCATCTTGGAGAGGAGGTAGGTACTCCAATCAATAGTTATGCCTTTCAAAATCATTCATGAAGCTGCAAACAACTCCTTGGAAAGATAATGAGATGGGGATTTTGCAGGCATGAACCTGTCCTGAAGGAATTGGCATAGCTATTTCCATAGGGGATTGGAAATCGTGTAGACACCGACTCCTGACGTGGTAATGACCTTCTTCAGATCAAGAACATCTTGAGTTTGCTTCTGCAACAGCTTCAAAATATCGTCATTGGTGAACAACTGTCTGGCAGCAGGGACAGACTCCCCATGATACGTCAGACCAAGAGCCTTGCCTAGACTTTTCGGTGTCAGAAGAACAGTAGTGCTACGGACTGGACCAGACCTCTTACTGTAGGAGGTTAAAAACTCGTCACAAATGGTAGGATCATCTGGAACCAGTGGGAAAGAAAGGCTCACGAACTTGGACAAGCCCGCTTTAGCGACAACGTCCGAATCCAGTAACAAAGAATAATCATGTAAAGCCAAAGGAACATACTGGATCAGGGGAGGAGTACGAGAGGGCGCCATTCAGATGGTTACACACATACACCAGAAACACAAACAAACAAAGAGAATGCATGCAAAGCAACAGACGAAAACCAAGGATAAGATATCAACCAATGTGGTAAAACATGACTCGACCAACTATCCCCAAGCAAACCACAGCCTAGAAAAAATTCGACATGACCTCTACACATATGCGATCGAAAGCTTCATGCTATGCAACATGCAAACACCCAAATCCCCGTATCAGGCAATAAAGAAAAAAACTACACACCGTATCCTTAACCATAACACATGGACAAATCAGACTACCATAAAACGGACATCAAGACCGAACCATAACTTGACCATCAGTGTCAACTAATAGATTTGTACGCGCCCATCCCATGAAGCGATTTCATTAAAAAGGGGAAATAAGTGCAATGAGGGGGAATTAATTTAATGAAGGGTTCATTTTAATAAATTATTAAGAATGGGTGAATTTTTAATTAAGTGTTAAATCTTAACAAGAAAACGGCGCTTCCTTCTCAAAATTTAATTACAAATTATTAGGTTGGAGCGGTGCTTTAACGCAACCCGGAGTTTGATACCCAAACTGGGTCTCTAAATGCAAATTCATGTATTAAAAATTAAGGTGATGTGGAGCGCTTTTTTGCCAGCGCGTGCTCTTGTGACGGCTGGTTCATTTTTATTAAAAATATTAAGGTGCCTCTGAAGCGCACTTAGCGCGTGCTAAGTGAACGGCGGGTTGATTTTAATTTAAAAAAATGTATGTTTGGCGCGAGCACGCGTGCCATGGTGGTGTTTAGGATTCATGTTAAAAATTAAGCGTGAATTTTGGGGTAGCGAAAAAAATAAAAAATATAAAAAGAAAAAAAAAACCTGGAAGTGGGTGTATGTGTATGCAATGAATGCACACTTCTCAATCCCCAAAATGTAGGTCACAATCCAAAAAGAACCAATGTATCTAGATTTTTTCAGATTTTTCAGCTTGTGTTTGGAATTAAAGAGGATTTTTCATGAATTTAGGCATTTAATGAAGCATTTTTACCATAAAATAATAATGGAATAAATTAACACAGCATTTTCAACTTAGGAAATATTCTAAAAATAAGCAAAGAAGTTAATAGAATTTTCAAGAATTTTTCTGTAATTAAATTGATATTTTTACCAATTTTAAGGAATTTTTTTACCTATTTTGTATGTATTTTTAAAAGAATTTTTACTTTTTGATTTTTTTAAAATTTTCAGTTGGGAAAAATATTTCAATTTACTACAAAAATATTGGAAAATTTTTAAGATTTTTTTGTAATTTTTTTTGGATTTTAATTGATTTTTAATGAATTTTTGAAATTTTAAAGGTTTTTCGGGTTTGGAAATTAAAAATTCGGGAATATATCCAGGAATGGATTGCGTGTTAGCTGCGTGTGAACAGCTGGCTAGTGCACATCATCGCACGGACAAGCTAACGCGCGTCCCTGCGCGTGAACAGCCGCTAACGGACTCCCGCACGAATCCGCACACGAACAACCATGCGCACAACCACGCGCGCACGCACACCTTTTCGGGGGATAGGGGGCTGAGAAGAGGGTCAGTGGGTTGCTACGGGGTTTCTGCGTTTGTCGTCTTGGAGGGTGCGACGGGGGGTAGGTGGGAAATGGGCGTAGGAGGGGGGTTTGTAGGTGGGTGTGAAGGGGGGCTTATGGGGGGGCTGTGGGGTGGGTTGGAATTGGATGGGACTGGGGGCCTGGGTGGGGTAGGTGGGTTGGGTTAAGGAGAAAGTGGTTGTCAGGGCTAGGACGTCAGATCACCGTTCTGAAGCAAGAAAAGCGTGTTCACATGGAAAACTGGCTAAATTGCGCAAAATGCGTCAAAAATTAATAACTCGAGAATCGTGCACCGGAACATGGGTAGGTAAAGAGGAAAATTGGTCAGGTCAAAGGGATGAACAGGGCTATAAGATTGGATGTGGATTTCAGGGAATGTAGGGTGCGTGCACCTGGAAGGACAGCAAAATCAGGGAATGAAGGAAAACTGCAAGGGAACAGCCCTGAGGGTGGGTGAAAAATGAACGGGTGGGTTGGGAAGGGACCCCAGCAGGGTAAAAGCAAGTCATGGCATACATGCATGAGCAGGTTGAGGCATATGCAGAGGGGTATGCAATGTAAACGCGCAGGGACACGTCCCCACACTTAAAACATTAACAGGTAGGATTGACCGAGCAACAGGGACCTAATACCACACAACATACCAACCGCTAATGTCCCTACACTTAAAACATGATCGTCACTGAGAAACAGAAGGTGTAGGGTTAGAAAAACTTGGCCCATGTTGTCGAGAATCAAGGTGGACAGTCGATGGCACATCTTGTGTCGTTGTCGGCTGCTGCAAGAGGTACCAAGGTTCGCTCCAGCACACGTCCTTCATGGCAGGGACCACGCGGCAGCACCCAAGGAGGTAGCTGGTTGAAGGAATTGTAGGAAATTTGTCGATAATGAGGAATGTTGCACTCAATGCACAATCACTCATATGGAATGAAAGAGCAGTCACTCACTCCATGACTAATATCACTCGAGGAATAATGATTGAAACCCATATCTCACACCCGGTTTAGGAATCAACAAGGGAATGGTGCAGAGGGAGTATGCCAGGGTACACAGTTGATGGTGCATCAGTGCGTTCAACCCGTCTGGACTAGTGCAAGCAGAAAGGCAAGGGAGCCTTACAGTGCAGTGTACAGAACAGGGTGACATGTCCTGTGATGACGGTAGAGACCCACCTCGTGGGTGCATAGAGAAACGATAACATACCTAACTCCAAGTGTCGTAACATCCCTCAATCCTCACCTCTCGGTAATTGATTGAAGAAACTCCAGTCACACTCAGCCCACCCTCTGTCTCACGCTCTATTGAAAGATACAGAGGGCAACCATGTCCTGAAACCCATTGATGTAATCCTCACGGTCACTTGTGTAGAGGTTGTATGCCTTGTGCGCATTTGATGGTGCAACTGTGCATCCCGCCCTGTGCCAGCATACGGTGCGAGAAGGAAGGCCAGGGAGCCTTATGGTGTAGTGCATAGAAACAGATTGTGCTTTGTGCATTGAGAGGCCCTTCGTGTGCGTGCAACACTTCATTCACACTTCTCACCTCTCATTTGACTTGAAGGGAAAAGACTAGTCTCTCGCCCCACCCTCTGTCTCACTCTCTGTTGATAGTTACAGAGGGCAACCATACTCACTTCCCCATCCGGTTAGGATGAAAGCTCGTGTCACTCGATTGTTTGTCGATGAAGATCGCATCATCAATTGTTGAAAAGGCATATCCAGGGAGGTAGCCATCAAATCTGGTACTTCAATTGGTTGTAGAAAAGATCGTCTGCGAAAGGGACAGACAGACTGATGAAGTTGCAGAGACAACTCACCAAGGGAGGTGGCTTCAAATTTCTTCTGGACAATGTGCTACTGATGAGTCAGTTATCTTAAACTGCAGGGTGTTACCACCTTTTCCACAGCCAGCTTCCCGCCCAAGGGTGTTTGCCACATTTTCTTGGAGCGAGGCCTACTATGACAAGGAATTTCTTTCTTTTCTCCCATAACAGTTTTGTTTTTATTTCATTATTATATTTTTTTTCTTCTTTTTTCTTGTTTTCCCCTATTCCTGAGGGTGTCTCCACCTTTTCTCGAAGAATAGGTCGGCATGACAGGGACCGAAGTCCTTTTCTCCCATGACTGATATGTATATTTTTGTTTTTTTTTTTGTTTTGAATTAAGCAAAGGAATGGTGGAAATACCATTTGTCAGAACCCACCTCGCCACTGTCGCTGGTGGAAAATAGAGAATAAGAGAGCAGGGCTAGAATGTGGGGCTGAGGGAATAGAGGGTTGTGTCCACCTCATCAGGATGGCTGAAGAACGGCTATGAGAAGTAGCATCATAAGAGTTACAGTGCCACGCCAACGGGGGAAAGGATCAGGTGACCGTGATTGTCAAGATCCCCAAGGAGGGAAGTACTTCTTCAGGCGATATCCATTGATCAGGAAGGGATCATCAGAGGCATCAACGGTCTGCACTTGGACAGAGCCATACAATTGACAACAAGTACCTTATATGGGCCCATCCATCGCTGTTGAAGCTTGCTAGGAAACTTTCCAAATCGTGAATCATAGGCTAGGATCAAATCACCTTCCTTGAACTCCTTGTGCTTAATGAAGCTATCATGGTAAGCCTTACGTCGAGCTTGCGTGGCTTCTATGCACTGTAGAGCCATCCTGCGAGTTTCATCCAAACATTCCAAGTGCAGGAGACAGCGTTGCAGTGAATCATCATCCCCCAAACTCTCTTTGATAGCCACTCGCAAAGAGGACAACTCCAGTTCAACAAGGAAAACAGCTTCTGTACCATACACCAGCTGGAAGGGTGTCTGTCCTGTTGTTGCTTTATGGGAGGTTCTGTACGCCCAGAGGGCCTCTGTAAGTCGATCATCCCAATCACGACGATGTGCGGCAATTGTTCTTGTTAGAATCGAGCAGAGGATGTGATTTGTGACTTTGACTTGGCCGTTGGCTCTGGGGTAATAAGGAGTGGACTTGTGATGGCGAATCTTATACAGCTCTGTCAACTCTTCCATGACTTTATTAATGAAATGAGTGCCTCTGTCACTTACCAGCTCTAGGGGACTACCAAAATGAGTGATGATATTCTCATACATGAACAGGGCCATGCTGTTACCATCGTCCCGCTTTAGGGCTTTAGCTTCACACCACTTTGTGACATAATCCGTACATACGAGGATGTATCTATTCTATTTCCGTCTGGTGGGAGGATCGATCAGGCCTACAAAGTCAATGCCCCACTTCTCAAACGGCTTCAAAGGAAGGATAGGTTGCAGTGGCATGGCACCTGTTTTGGTGGGTTTCCCCATTCGCTGACAAGCATCACATCGCTTGCAGTAGTCATAGGCATCCTTATGGAGGGTCGGCCACCAGTATCCTGCTAGCAGAGCCTTCCTGGCTGTAGCTTCTCCTGCAAAGTGGCCTCCACATGGCTCGTCATGGAAAGCCTTCAAAACAATCCCAATATCATCTCCTGCAACACATCTTCTGAGCACTTCATCTTTGCCTTTCTTGTACAATGCACCACCTAACAGGGTGTAGGGGGCTGATTCTAACATAAGCTTCTTCCTTTCCTGACTAGAAATGCCAGGAGGGTACTGTTGGGTTGCCAGCAGATTGGCAATGTCTGCATACAAGGGGGTTACAGTTTCTACTAGGAATAGGGAAGCATCAGGGAGGTCTGGATCATCCTGCTCCTTGTCTGCAGGCTGTGGGATACGCGACAGATGATCAGCCAGAACATGGGAACGACCAGGTTTGGTAATTACCTCAAAGTCGAACTCCTGGAATAGAAGGAGCCATCTCATCATTCGTCCTTTCACGTCTGCTTTGTTCATCAGGAAGGACAGGGCCTCGTGATCCACATAAAATTTAAAGTGGATAGACAGTAGGTAGTGGCGAAACTTCTCTAGGGCAAACACCATTGCCAAGCACTCGAGCTCTGTCACTATGTAATTCCGTTCTCTATCAGTGACTTTTCGGCTTGCATAATAGATGGGATGATCCAGCTTCGAGGAGCCCTTCTGGCATAGAACTGCGCCTAAGCCTTCAATGGATGCATCAGTGTGCACATGAAACTCCTTCGTCCAATCAGGAGGTTACAGAATGGGTGCCTCAATTAGACACTGCTTCAGAGTGTTGAAGGCTGTGTCACATTCTTCCATCCAAATAAACTCTACATCTTTCCTCAGAAGCTTGTGCAAGGGGGTTGCTTTTGTTGCAAAATGGGCTATGAACCTTTTGTAGTAACCCACATGGCCTAGGAATCCCCTCAAGTGTTTGAGGTTGGTGGGTGCTGTCAAAGCTACAATCTTTTCAATCTTTGCAGGGTCTGTTGATATCCCTTGTGCAGAGACAATGTGGCCCAACAGAACTCCAGAAGAGACCCCAAAGATACATTTGTCGGGGTTGGGGAAAATCCCATACTCCTAGCATCAGTCAAAGCATTGCTCTAGGTGTCCCCAGTGTTCACGGATCAAACTATAGACACAGAAGTCATCCAAATATACCTCAATAAAGTCATGCAGATGATTTTGGAATGCGGCCATCATGACTTGCTGGAAGGTAGCAGGGGCATTGCAGAGTCCAAACGGCATCACTCGGTAAGCATAGGTCCCCCATTCTGTGGTGAAGGTTGTTTTGGATTGGTCTTCTTCTACTATCTGTACTTGGTTTTATCCGCTGAATCCATCCAAAAGGGAATAAAGCTCATGTCCTGCCACTGTGTCCAACAATTGGTCTGTGAAAGGGATAGGAAAGTGATCCTTCTTCGTCTTATAATTCAATTTGCGGAATTCCACACATATACGAAGCTTGCCATTCTTCTTGGGTACAACCACGATGGGTGAAACCCATTCACTATTTTCCACTGGATAGATGAACTCGGCTTCCAAAAGCTTCAACAGCTCTGCTTTCACCAATGTGGAATAATTCAGGTTCATTCACCTCTGTCGTTGTCGTACTAGCTTGGCATCAGGCTCCAAGTCAATATGATGCTGACATATTGTGGAATGAATCCCCTTTAGGTCTTTATAGGACCACGCAAACACGTCCAAATTCTCTTTCAACAAGTTGTACAAGGTTGACAACTCCTCTTCTGGTAGGCTACTACCCACCTTCAAATGGCGTTCAATGCCATCTGCATCCACAAAAGTTAACTGCCTTTCACCTTCTACTTCACGGATGAAGGTCCCACGGATTGCTTCTGGGTACAGATCCGACTTCTTCAAGGGGGTGGTGTCCTCTTCTGATGTCCCACTAGACCCAACTTCTTCTTTTGGTGGAGACTTAGGTTGCTCCTTGAGATGTTGAAATGCGATTAGAGCCGTTTCGGGTTTGGTTTCAAGATTAGTTACCTCTTGGCTTGAAGACTCATCTTCTAATGACGCATCCAGGAATGTCACATAACAGGGACCCTCTAATGCCTGTTGGAATCATGAGACTGGTGCTTGTTGGCATGGTGCATCATCATCATCTTTTCTTGGCAAGGATGGTTGAGGACGGCAAGAGCCACTGCTGAAAGACAGCTTGGTCTTCTTTAACCATTTCTTATAAAGATTTTGCATATGAGAAGATCCATTTACCAGACCAAATGGTACCATTGCCATTCTGTCCCACAGCATGAGCTCGTCTGCTTCTGATGCTTCTGGAACTTCTTCTTCATATATATCCTCTTCGGGTGGGATAGATTCTTCCATCTCGCTTTCATATCCTTCTTATTCAATATCATCTCCATCCTCTTCGGTCTCTGTCTCTGTCTCTGTAGAAGCTCTGTAAGAAAAGAACAGGTTGTCTGTTTCATCTTATACCTCTATCTCTGACTCTATTATGGCCATGTAACAAGGAGAGTAGTACATCCATGCTTCTATCTCACTATCAAAGGTGATTTCAGAAGTCATTTTTGGTTCAGGCAAGAAGTATTCACCCATTGATAATGGCTTTGCATCTTTTGGGAGTTGGCTTACAGTATCCACTGTTAAGGAACGTGCCATTGTTTTCTTAGGAAGGATCTGTTTGACAGCATCTTCGTCTGTTGATGTTCCATCTGTAGCCGCATTAAGGGAGTCAGAAGATAATTCCAAGGAGGTGGATCCATGTCCTTTTTGAGCACCATATAGCTTCAGCACCACTTTATTGGGTCCTCTATCCAAGGTCAAGGTTCCTTTGAACCAATCCGTCCTTGCTCGGGCTTCAAAAAGTCATGGTCTGCCCAGTAACAGAGGGTAGGATGTACCATAAGAGTTTGGCTTCACCACCAGATAGGTTAGCCAATAATCTTTTCCAGCCACTGTAGTCTTCACATATGGGAGAATATCCAAAGACTTGATTCTGCTCTGATCTGCCAGTCTGATGAGCCATTGGGTTGGTTGCACACCTTGTAGGTCTAGATCCTTCATTGTCACATCTGTCATAATGTTCACTGATGAGCCACCATCAATCAGTGCATTTGCAATAAAGCTGCCTTCTATCCACACGCCAGTCTCTGGGGTACCCGGATCTAGGAAGGCGTTAGCCACATCCACTTCTTTTACAGGCTCTTGAGCTTTGTTGGACTTTGTTGCTGTTGAGGGAGCAATCCTTAAGCCACGTCTTCTTGTCAGTATACTTTTGAACCTTTTTCGGCAACTGGGAGACAACATCAATAATTATCGGAATGTGAGGTTTGGTTTAAAGGTATCTAGATCTCTGACTAGATCGTATTCCTTAATAGGATCCACTGGCTTCTCTAACCAGTTAGGGAATGGGGCAACACCCATTTTCATTTTCCTTTTTTCTTCCAACAGGGGCATCGTGGGGACTTCTTCTGCCACTTATGGCACTTCCTCCTCCTCTATTTCCTGGACCTCTGGTCCTGTCTCTGGAATTGTCTCTGTAACCCTCTGTGGCACTGTAGTGCTCTGTTCGGCACTGTCAGGCTCTGTTCTCTCTTGTTCTTTTGTTGGAAGATTGAACTTTACTGTTCTGGCAGGAGGATTATTTTCTTTCTGGATAGGTGGTTCCTTCTTATTTGCATGCGTGATGGCAGCAACTTCCAATTCTACTAAATTGGAGGTAGGCTCTTGGGCGTTGGCCGGATTATCAGTAGCACTGTTTTTCACTAGGGCTGGGCTTGGACAGTCTTTTGCAGTGTGGCCTTCCCCTTTGCATCGACTGTATAAGGACTTATAATCCACTGACCTTCTGGGATTTTGACAATTTGGTGAAATGTATCCCTTTTCTCCGCATCTGTAACACTCTACTTTTGATCTCTGACCACCTCCATACTGTCTTCCTCTGTAACTTTGAGAGGAAAACCTCCTTGGACCGAAATTAGGACCAAACTCTCTAGGCTTTGGTCCAATATCCTGTTTTGTCATTTTCGATTCCAGCAAGTTGAATCTTGCATCTTCTTCCTTCCTTCTCTTATCATGCATCTCCTTCAGAGAGCAAATATCCTCTGTTTGGTTCTTCCGTAAACAGTAGGAATAGAAAGCTCAAGGGGCTGTTGGCTTTCGTGTACATTCAGTGGCTAAATGACCTGCTTGATGACACTTACCACACTAAGTATTTGACCGCATCACATCTCTTCCTGCTCCTTCAACGTTGGATATGCTAGCAGTATTCACTTTCAGTGTCTGTAGCTGCTCTGTAATCACATCCATAAACTCCTTTTTGATATTTGCAACTGAGTTGGATAAATAATCCTTCAAGCTTTCTCCTCCTGAGGTACTGGCAGTAGGATTTTGAGGAGTCTCTGTAATCACTGCATAAATAGGTTGGGCTGGTGCAGAGGGGTCTTTGTTCTGATTTTGATTCTGATTCTGATTCAGAGCTCCTGTTTGAACTGTTGGCTGTTGGCTCCAGTTGGTAGGGTTCCATTGTTGCTACTGATTTGGCATGGGGAAAATTGGTTGGGACCATTGTTGTTGTGGTTGAACTATCATTTGAGACATTGATTGTGGCCACTGTGGATTTGGTGCACTGTACTGTGATACTGGGGGCATCTGTTGGTAGGGGTAGGGGACAATCCCTAGGATTGCATTTGGTGGGTACATCATTCCTGGCATTAGAGGAGGTAGGACTCCTCTTCCTGGATTCATCGCCAATCTAGCTTCCACCTCATCGTATAGTCTTGCACCTTCTGTTGCAGCTGTCACAACTCTATAGAAACAGAATTTGTATCCTTTTTCATTAATTTGTCTATATAATGATTTATTAAATTTATTTCATTTGCACTAATTAGATATAAAGAAAAGTGCATTGGAGCTGGCCACTGATGAGTGGTCACAGGTTATGGTAGACCCACACGGTGGGTTAGAGAAAAGATAGTTCACACTTCCACCTATATGACCCGATTGGGCGCCTGTGACTAGAACTCACGCATATCAGGGTTAGACTCGCACACAGAAAGGATTGATGCCTTGAAGTGTGGGCTAGATCCACCAGAACAGACAGTTACAATCAACAAGATGGCATGATCATGAAATGCTTGTATAATGTGCATGTGTGGGCTGAAAGCTTGAAATGCACATTTCTTTGCATAGGAAAGTCACATGAAGATTCGGATACCATTTTTGCGATGTACACGGAAAAAGCTTTTATATGATACCCATATTGGGGGGGGTCCCTAAATTCTAGGAGATCCCTAAATTTTAGGAGATCCCTAAATTTTAGGAGCCTCGAATTAGCCTAAAAATGCTAGTCCTAAAAAATAGGGATGTCATTCTAAAAATAGTAAGTTCTGTACTCTGACTGTGCTTACTAAATTTGGTTGTTTCTATTCTTGACAGTATTCAACCCAAAAAGGAAGGCCATAGAGAAGAGACAAGTGTCAAGACACTTGTCACACAAGTTTCCAAGTGTCCCACCACTTGTCACATCTCATGACATGTGGCTGGACACTTGTCTTGTGCTACTCCACTTTCCCCTTTTGTACTAGCTCTCCCCTCTCCTATAAATAAGAGCTCGTTTTTCTTCATTCAACATCATTTTTCTTTGTTGTAAACTCATGTACAACACCCACAGATAGCCAGAAACTGGCCCCATCCATTCCCATCATCATCCCCCACTTCTCCATTATCAAATTCCTCCATATTCCCTCTTCTATCACTGTTGTTTTACAAGACAGCAAGCCTGTAAATTCATTACAGCACCTCCTTCTTGAGCTCTTTCTTCCATTTTAGCTACAAGAAGCAAGCTCTATCCATGTACTGCTGATCAACGATGGAGAAAGGCTGAATTCCCCTTTTTCTTCTCTCATACTGTAAAGAAATCAGTTCTTATCATTGCATAATAGATAATGCATGTGTGGTTGTACATCTTTGCATGATCTTGTGAGAGTGAGAATTACTTCTTCTCACTCTCAGGTTGATTGTAACTGAGCTCTTCCCTAAGGAACTTGGGTTGAGCAGAAATACATTCCTTCGGGCGGGGAGGGGGGGGGGGGGGGGGGTTGCCCATCTTCAACCCTCAATCTTGTCTCCATTACTTTTACATTTTCATGGCTGTAATTTTGTGAGTAATTTTCATTTTCAGCTTTAAGTGTTCATTCTCTTTTATATTAAATCTCGAAAACAAGCATATATCATAATTGTTAAGCATACTACGTTGTTCGGGGCGTTTACAGTGGTATCAGAGCTTTGGCTCGGTCCTCACCCCCAACACTGGTAGTGCTTACAACTATAAGTTTGTTTGTTTTCAGCCCTTGCATTGTGTGCTTGAGCATTTTTTTTTTCTTTAGTCTCAATGGATCAATCGAGTACTTCTTCTCACTCTCAGGTTGATTGTAACTGAGCTCTTCCCTAAGGAACTTGGGTTGAGCAGAAATACATTTCTTCGGGGGGGGTTGCCCATCTTCAACCCTCAATCTTGTCTCCATTACTTTTACATTTTCATGACTGTAATTTTGTGAGTAATTTTCATTTTCAGCTTTAAGTGTTCATTCTCTTTTATATTAAATCTCGAAAACAAGCAAATATCATAATTGTTAAGCATACTACGTTGTTCGGGGCGTTTACAGTGGTATCAGAGCTTTGGCTCGGTCCTCACCCCCAACACTGGTAGTGCTTACAACTATAAGTTTGTTTGTTTTCAGCCCTTGCATTGAGTGCTTGAGCATATTTTTTTTCTTTAGTCTCAATGGATCAATCGAGTGCTATCCTTCAAGCCATTCAAAGTCTTAGAGAGGAGAATCAGCAAATTCATGAGCAACTTCTCAAACTAGAAAAAGTTGAGAATCCCAAAGAATTCAAGGAAAGAAGCCCATCTACTTCAAGGAAACAAAGCCATACCAATGAAAGGAGCCGATCAAGAAGTCCAACTACTTCTAAGAGGCAGTCCCATTCTACTTCAAGAAAGAGATCGCGTCGAAGCTCATCCTCTTCTTCAAAGTCATCTGGCGCCTATTCTGATGGATCCTCTTCTAGTAATGAAGACTCACACCCTTCTCGTGGAAGACCTCATCATCATCAAAGGCGTCGACATTCTTCACCCTCGTCTCCATCTTCATCCCCATCAAGCACTTCATCATCTTCAACCTCAATATCCGAGCATGGACGAAGGCATAAGAAGAAGAAGAAGACTAAGTCACTATCTCAACTTGAAAAGAAGATCGAGTTCAGTATGTATGATGGTTCCCGAAATCCTTATCTTCTTCTGAAGTTTATTCGTCAATTTCAAATTTTGTATGGTCGTGACAAGTATAAAGAAAAAGAAAAGATTAAGTTTGCAGCTTTACATTTAACCGACTTAGCCCATACTTGGTGGACGGGGTTGGAATATGATCATGCTGCCCCAAAATCATGGCGGTCCTTTGTTCGCCTGATACAAAGCCAATTTCTTCTTGTTCATTTCAAAAGAGATGTAAAAATGGAATGGGATCGGCTTTGGCAAAGGAAAAATGAGTCACTTAGTGACAATACCAAGAGATTTTGGGAGCTACTTTTGAAGGTCCAACATTTCAAGAAGATCAGCAGTTCGGAAAAGCTTAGGAAGTTTCAAGGAGGTTTGCATTTTAAACTTCGTACTGCTCTTAATCATTATCATTGTTCTAGTCTCAAGGAACTCATTGACCATGCTGAGACATGGGAAATGGAGCACAATGGCAACAAATCATTCCAAAAGAATGATAAGAAGAGAGTAGCTGATGATGAGGAGTATTCAGCCCCAAATGAAGGACAAAAATAGTGGCAAAAGCAGCCACCATCAAATCAAAAGAAGATGAAGCCCTATGCACCTCCTAATGCTCCTCAATTTCGCTCCAATCTATACCCACAAGCAAAGCAATTTTCCGAAGAAGAAAAGCAACGCTTCATGAAAGAAGGGAAGTGCTTTAAATGTGGACAAACAGGCCACATAGCGAAGCAATGTCCAAACAAGGGACAAAGCAAGGTTTCTGACAACAATCCTAAGTCGCCAGTGAAAATCAATGCTATCAGTGATGTAGTTGCAAACACAACTCACACTCCAGAGACGCGCAAATTATTAAAAGCTTGGGGACAGTTGCAAGGTAAGCAAGCACTATTCTTGATAGATCTTGGGGCGAATGAAAATATTATTTCCTTGCAATTAGCTAAAGAGCTTGGATTAAAGAATGAAGAGATGGACACTCCGGCAGAAGTTCGCCAAGCTTTAAATGCTAATGAAGGTGACACAGTGAAGACTGTGATATCCTACATTGGCAAGCTCAAGTTTCAAATTCAAGGCTACAGTGACGAAGATACCTTCTGTATCGGAGACCTTGATGGTTGCGATGTGATTCTTGGCATGCCCTGGAATCATAGAGTAGATTCAACCATCTTCTCTCAGAAAAAGAAGGTAGAACTCACCAACAAAGGCAAGAAGTACGAGATCCAAGCTGGAGTTTCTGGAGACACCATACCTATGGTAAGCCATATGCAAGTCTCTAGAGCAATTAAGGATTGTGTTCAATGTTGTCTGCTTTATGTCACTGATGTAAAAGATAATATGAATGCTGAAAACCAAGAGCAACTTCAGCTCTTGGAAAAGTATAAAGATTGTTTTTTGGAAGATCTTCCTTATCAGCTTCCCCCAGAAAGGCCAGAAGACCATCATATTGATATTATCCCGGGCAATTCTCCTCCTAATATAGCACCATACCGTGTGAGCCGTCCTCAACAAGAAGAAATCAGAAAGCAAGTCGAAGACCTACTCAACCGTGGGCTAATTAGGCCAAGTAGCTCACCATTTTGTTCACCGGTTCTTCTTGTTCAAAAGAAAGATGGCACATTCAGGATGTGCATTGATTATCGAGCCCTCAACAAAATCACCGTGAAGAATCGGTTTCCTATTCCCAGAATTGACGACATTTTGGATCGTCTAGGAGGCTCAAAGGTTTTCAGCCACATTGATTTAAAGAGTGGTTATCATCAAATTAGGGTAATACCACAAGATGTACACAAAACTGCTTTCCGCACTTCATACGGTCTTTATGAATTCTTGGTGGTTCCTTTCGGATTAACCAATGCACCAGCCACCTTTAATCGAATGATGGAGCGCATCTTTAGAGAGCATCGACAATATGTCGGTACTTTCTTTGATGATATTCTTGTCTTTAGCAAGAATGAAGAGGAGCATCATCAACACTTGGAAATTGTTCTACAATTACTACAACAAAATCAACTCTTGGTAAATGGTAAAAAGAGTGAATTTTTCATGCATAAAATAAATTACCTTGGGCATGATTTGTGGTGGAAGCAGATGCTTGCGGTGATTGTATTGGTGCAGTGCTAAATCAAGAAGGCCATGCCGTAGCCTTTGAAAGCCGCTGTCTAAATGATGTGGAGAAAAGGTATGACATTTATGAAAATGAGCTCTTAGCAGTGGTTAATGCTTTAAAGATATGGAAACATTATCTTTTAGGCAATGAATTCCTTATTAAAACCGATCATCAAAGCTTGAAGTATTTCAAGACTCAAAAGCATTTGCAGGAGAAACATGCAAGATGGGAAAATTGCTTGTCTATGTTTCATTTTCAAATTATGTACACTCCAGGGAAACAAAATGTAGTTGCTGATGCACTTTCTAGAGTGCCTCACATTGCAACTATTACAGTGGCTCATCATGAAGATTTTCAAACGATGAAGAATACTTATGATGAAGATACTGATTTTGCAGCAGTTTGGTCAAATTTACAGCAAGGAGGTTCTCATCCAGATTATTCCATCAAAGACGGTTACCTTCTCATGAACAATCGCCTTTGTGTCACTCTTCCTGTTCGACAAAAGGTGCTTAAAGAAAGTCATGAACCCCCTTATGCAGGGCATAGAGGGAGGGCAGCCACTCTAAGTGCAATTGAGCGCTACTTTTATTGGCCAACATTACGAAAAGATACACATAACTTCATCGAGGCTTGTCTGGTATGCCAAAAATCCAAATATGATAGGCAGAAGATTCCAGGATTGTTGCAACCTCTTCCAGTGCCCAAAGATCCATGAGAATCTATCACAATGGATTTCATCTCAGGTATTCCAAGAACACCTCAAGGTCATGATATGATTTGGGTCATAATTGATAGATTCAGCAAACAATCACATTTATTCCATGTCATAAAACATTGAAATCCGCACAAGCTACAAGACTTTTCATTCAACATATCTTCAGATTACATGGTATGCCTTCTGAGATCATTTCAGATAGAGACTCCAAATTCACAAGTAACTTTTGGCGTGCTTTATTTGAGAATTTGGGAACCACTTTAAAGTTCTCCTCAGCTTTTCATCCTCAAACTGACGGCCAAACAGAGGTGATGAATCTCACTCTTTTGGATATGTTGAAAGCTTATGTTAGTGAACATAAGTCACAATGGGAGAAATATCTTCCATTATTGGAGTTTGCTTACAACAATACAGTGCACTCATCCACAGGGAAAGCTTCAAATGAAATAGTACAGGGTAAAGTGATTCCCCCTCCAATTATTCGCACTAAAGATAAGATTTTTGTTGCTGATGAGTTTGCTTCAGATTTAAAAACCGCAGTGGATCAAGTTCGAGCCACTATCAAAGTTGCCCAAGAGCGACAAAAGAAGCAAGCAGATAAACGAAGAAGACCTTTGGCTTTTGAAAAAGGTCAATATGTCTTGCTAAAGTTTGATAAAAGCAGGCTCAAACAAGGTTCTGGTCAAAATTCATATTTTCCAAAGCTCTCCAATAGATACTTTGGATCCTTCAAAGTGATTGAGAAAATAAATGAAGTTTCTTATCGACTTGAGCTTCCTACTCATTGGAAAATACACAATGCTTTTCATGTAAGTTTGCTAAAACCTTACATAGGACCAGAACCAAAGGAACCCATTACTGAAGATCCCCCAGAAGTTGAAGAAACATAGCAACTCTTGGAACCTGAAAAGATTTTGTTTCTCAAGGATCGAACCACGAGAAGTGGCCTTGTGACACGAAAATTCTTGCTAAAATTCAAGAATCTACCCACCACAGATGCACAGTGGGTAGATGAAAAATTCATGAAGGATTACCCAAATATTCTACAACAATATCAAGAAGATTTTCAGCTGAGGACAGCTGAATAAAAGCCAGAAGGCTGTCACAACTCTATAGAAACAGAATTTGTATCCTTTTTCATTAATTTGTCTATATAATGATTTATTAAATTTATTTCCTTTGCACTAATTAGATATAAAGAAAAGTGCATTGGAGCTGGCCACTGATGAGTGGTCACAGGTTATGGTGGACCCACACGGTGGGTTAGAGAAAAGATAGTTCACACTTCCACCTATATGACCCGATTGGGCGCCTGTGACTAGAACTCACGCATATTAGGGTTAGACTCGCACACAGAAAGGATTGATGCCTTGAAGTGTGGGCTAGATCCACCAGAACAGACAGTTACAATCAACAAGATGGCATGATCATGAAATGCTTGTATAATGTGCATGTGTGGGCTGAAAGCTTGAAATGCACATTTCTTTGCATAGGAAAGTCACATGAAGATTCGGATACCATTTTTGCGATGTACACGGAAAAAGCTTTCATATGATACCCATATTGGGGGGTCCCTAAATTCTAGGAGATCCCTAAATTTTAGGAGGTCCCTAAATTTTAGGAGCCTCGAATTAGCCTAAAAATGCTAGTCCTAAAAAATAGGGACGTCATTCTAAAAATAGTAAGTTCTGTACTCTGACTATGCTTACTAAATTTGGTTGTTTCTATTCTTGACAGTATTCAACCCAAAAAGGAAGGCCATAGAGAAGAGACAAGTGTCAAGACACTTGTCACACAAGTTTCCAAGTGTCCCACCACTTGTCACATCTCATGACATGTGGCTGGACACTTGTCTTGTGCTACTCCACTTTCCCCTTTTGTACTAGCTCTCCCCTCTCCTATAAATAAGAGCTCGTTTTTCTTCATTCAACATCATTTTTCTTTGCTGTAAACTCATGTACAGCACCCACAGATAGCCAGAAACTGGCCCCATCCATTCCCATCATCATCCCCCACTTCTCCATTATCAAATTCCTCCATATTCCCTCTTCTATCACTGTTGTTTTACAAGACAACAAGCTTGTAAATTCATTATAGCACCTCCTTCTTGAGCTCTTTCTTCCATTTTAGCTACAAGAAGCAAGCTCTATCCATGTACTGCTGATCAACGATGGAGAAAGGCTGAATTCCCCTTTTTCTTCTCTCATACTGTAAAGAAATCAGTTCTTATCATTGCATAATATATAATGCATGTGTGTTTGTACATCTTTGCATGATCTTGTGAGAGTGAGAATTACTTCTTCTCACTCTCAGGTTGATTGTAACTGAGCTCTTCCCTAAGGGACTTGGGTTGAGCAGAAATACATTCCTTCGGGGGGGGGGGGGGGGGGGGGGGGGGGGTTGCCCATCTTCAACCCTCAATCTTGTCTCCATTACTTTTACATTTTCATGGCTGTAATTTTGTGAGTAATTTTCATTTTCAGCTTTAAGTGTTCATTCTCTTTTATATTAAATCTCGAAAACAAGCAAATATCATAATTGTTAAGCATACTACGTTGTTCGGAGCGTTTATAGCAACTTGCAGTGTGGCTGGTCTTTGCAGCTCCATAAACTTACGGACTTCTAGTTGTAATCCTCTGAGAAACACCCCCTTCTGAATGCCATCATCTAGATTATGGTTAGTCCATCTCTTCAGGATGGATTCCATTTGTGAGACATAAGCTTCTTCTCTTTCTCCAGAGGACTGACTTAAATTCATAAATTCCTCTCGCATCCACTCTTCAAAACCTTCACGCCTGAATTTAGTGAGGAAGGCCAACTTCAGGTCATCCCATGTGGTGCCAAAAGTTCCTGCTGCTTGTCTCTCATACCACTGAAACACCGCACCCTTGAAAGTGGCGGGGAATATTGCTAACCAATGCTCAGGGATTCTGGCATTGTTAGCCACACATGCTACCATAAACTCTGCTATATGAAGATCAGGGTCTTCATTGTACTCTCCCTTAAAAACTGGCAATGGAACTACATTCGCTGGCCTATCATCAATATTTCCAAGACGGATCTGGCTTGAAAGTGGACCTCCAACAGGAGGAGGAAGGGCTTGATGTGCCATTGGGACTTCTGTAAAGAGTTCTGCAAGGGCGTCAAAGGCGGCTTCTGCTGCGAGCTCGTTCTCAGCTTTGATTTCCTCGTTCTAACGCTTGCCTCTTTACTGCGTCATTCATCAGGGGGTTGGCTCCACTATGTTGTTAGTGCTCCACAGAGGGATAACAGAAGACTTTAGTCTTTGGAGGACTCTCTTGCCAACATCTCCTCTACTTCTTCCTTTTCAATGTCTCTGAATTCTGCTTTCATGCCATTGCACAGAAGAAGATATTCGGTTCTGAAGGTGTCAAAATGCATACGTCTAAGCATTGTGGTGGTGCCATCATCATAGTAATGCCAGCTTCTGATGGTTTCAATAGTGTATGTTGTAAAGAACACTCTGTCTACCAACTTCCAGTGGGTTGCTAATTGAACAAACAGAAGATTATCAGTGCACCAAGCATCCCATGTATCTTGCTATTGAGCATTTACGAACGAATTTCAACTTTTTTCCTTATTGTCTTCGTAAACCTCTACAGACCAAGACTCCTAAAGCTTCTTCACAATCTCCCACTTGATGATGTCTGGAAACTTCTCAATGAATGCCAAATCTTCCATGGATGGTCATTCTCTCTATTTCTGCTCTTCAGTTTGTTCCCAAATAGTTTGCTACCAAGATGCAAGTTTCTGTTGCTTCAACAGGAAGAGGAAACTGTCCACCACATAGAGCATGCATCATGATGGTGATGTATTTCCGCCATTGTGAGATGAAATTCTTGTGGAAAGTGGCTTTGATTATGACAATTTCCAACTCTTCAGTGGAAGAAGGAGCTTTACAAACATCCATTGAATTCTTCTCTTCTTGGCAATGCCATTTCCTTCATTTTCAGCCTCTTCTGGTGCTTGTTGATGGCAAGATTCCCCGGCTACGCACAAAAAACATGGAGCCCCAAGAGGAACACCAAGGAAAAGGGAATTCTCTTACAAGAAAATCTATCTTGTAACATCAACAAGATTTTTTATTAGGGTTTATATGATCACAATGAGGAAAAGAACACCAGGCACAACAAATCTTCATACAACATCATGTAGATCTCGCACGAATTTGATAGAATCAACCATATTCTTCAACATCTTCACAAAATCCATCAATAGAACAAAGAAAGTAAAGGAATACACCATCTTTGAATGGAAATACATCACATAGTATTCATCTTCAATGTCTTCATAGTTCTCTTTCTCAATCTCTCACATACAATCACACTATTTTGATAAAATTGACTATCTCAAACTCTCTCTCTCTCTCTCCATCAATAGTACATCATATCCTCTCTACAATCACTCAATAATAACCCTCAATAATCCTTCTTAGGTCGTGGATGCACCTCCCAAGAGGTATGTCTGATATGAAGAGGCACCAGAGCCACTACAGTGACTCTTCATAGCTCACCATTGTTACTTCACTCCAGTCTTTACTTGAGTCTTCAACAGCTACTTCTTTGACTTCTTTTAGCTCTTTTGCACTTGTATTCACCTCTTTCCAAGGCTAGAAAACTTTCCCAAGCTAGACTCTCATCCAATACAACACATATAGAAGCATACAGAAGGTCTACAGAAGCTCAATAGAGAGTTACAAAAGGTCAACAGAAAGCATCAAAACCACATAACTCATACCAAAACCATTCTAAACCATAAAAAATCACTCAATAAGCTTTCAAACAATCTCAAACCCTATCAATCAATACTCCATCCTTCTATACAAACCTCTCTACAATCACTCAATAATAACCCTCAATAATCCTTCTTAGGTCGTGGATGCACCTCCCAAGAGGTATGTCTGATATGAAGAGGCAGCAGAGCCACTACAGTGACTCTTCATAGCTCACCACTGTCACTTCACTCCAGTCTTTACTTGAGTCTTCAGCAGCTACTTCTTTGACTTCTTTTAGCTCTTTTGCACTTGTATTCACCTCTTTCCAAGGCTAGAAAACTTTCCCAAGCTACACTCTCATCCAACAGAACACATACAGAAGCATACAGAAGGTCTACAGAAGCTCAACAGAGAGTTACAAAAGGTCAACAGAAAGCATCAGAACCACATAACTCATACCAAAACCATTCTAAACCATAAAAAATCACTCAATAAGCTTTCAAACAATCTCAAACCCTATCAATCAATACTCCATCCTTCTATACAGAGAGAAAACAAAACAAAACAAAAGCTCAACAGAAGCTATCAAGACCAAACAGAACATATCAAAACATCATCAGAACTTTACATCTTTACTAATAAACATCATGAGCTTAATAAAACCATTCCAACCTATCCAAACACTCTCAAACCACTTCCAAACCAATCAATCGTCTCATAAAATCAACCATTCAGCTCTCAAAAACAACAAAAATCAGCCAAAAAATAGGTCACTTCAACACTCAACACTACCACTCTATTCAGGTATATGAATCCCTTCGCCTATCCCCCTAGATAGGATATGGAGGTTTATGCTTGCTATGATTGATTAAATCGCAAGAATCGAGCAAGATCGACCTCTCGCTGTCGTCGTCACGTCCCATTCGGCCTGTCCGAGCAGTCGCTTCTAGGCCGAGTCCCAGAATCGGCCCTCGACCCTCTTTCCTTTGGCCCACTTGGCCTGAAAACCTAATCAGCCCTTGTCCAGACCTACTTGGCCCTCGCCCAGACCTACTCGGCCCGTCCAAGTCGACCATTCGGACCACCGATTAATTCGGCCCTCAGCCCGTCGGAGCCATAGGATTCGGCCCTCGATCACGTGTCATATTTGGCCCTCGGCCCAAGTACCTCAGCCCGTTCGAGTGACCTCGTCCGAATTGACCATTCGGCCCGTCCGAGCCAACCTGTCCGAGCGACTTCGTCCGAATCTGCGCCTCGGCCCATCCGAGTCTACCCTGTCCGAGTCACAAATTTGGCCCTCGGCCCGTCCGAGTGACCCACTCGGACCCTACAATTCGGACCAGCTGGGCCGAGTGTAATTTTTTATCAAATTCTCAGAAATTTGACTTGACCCGGCTAGATCTGAGCAGTGCAAACTGTTGAAAGTCCTTCTAATGCTTAGAACTTGATTCTGGCACACGGAATAGACGAAATCGTAGGGAGCATCTGCTTAGCAGCTTGAAGTAGGCAACAGCGAGACCCAGAGACCTAGACGCAAAGCGCTGAGTAGTTAAACCTGATTGGCCAAAAACAAACGAGGCAACATATTATAAAAACTTTGAACCTCGAAATTGACCCCAAAGGCTATGTAGAGCTAAAGGCACATCACAGATCCATCACTGAGCTAAAACCTAGAGCAAGTAGTTCAAAATTTGGCTAAACGGTCCTTTAAATTGCACATGGTGTTTACCGTAACGGCCCTTCGGGCTGGGGAGGGATTGCCCCCCCAGACCCCCGTAGAGGGGGCTTTGTCCCCTCCGCACCTCCCCCAAGTGGGTTGGAGAGAAAACACGCGCCATGACAGGTCCTTCAAATTAGACCCTAATGTAGTAATGGCTCTACATGAACATGGATTCTCACTGACAAAAGAGCAACCAAAAGCCCATACCCGAATCGAGAGAAACAGAGACCCTAGAACCTCAATGGGCCAATCTAGCCAACAAGGGCAAAAAGGCCACACTGCAAAAACACATACATGTTGCATTCGAACTGCATCTAGTCAAAGCGGAAAGCAACGACATCAAGCTACAATAGCGAGAATGACTAGATATGACAGTCCTGACAATAGATGCTCTTTGAATAGCACTGCACTGACGAGCCAAGACATTAGTAGAGAATCCACATCTGGTCGTGAAGTTGGGGACTCATGGGCATTTGTCAAAAGGCTTAAATTCACAAGCCAAGACCCGAAAGATGAAGACATAGTACCACCTGCTTATCTTAGGGTCAAACTCACCGCGAAAAGAGAGCATACTATCGATGCTCTGATTGATAAAGGAGCAGATTTTAATGTCTTAACCTATGAGGCATGGACCCTACTAGGCCAACCAGAGCTGACACCGACTAATGCAACTCTTAGCCCTTATGGGGAACCTCCACAAGCACTCATAGGAAAGTACAATATCCTTGCAACAATTGAAACTGAAAGCTTGTCTATCCTATTTCATGTTCCGCCAAATAGTGCTAAATATGGTAAGGAAACACTCCTGGGAAGACCCTTCAAAAGGGCAACCAAATGTGAGGCTGACTATATAGCATAGAGGATACACCTGACACTACCGGGTGTGAGGATAGTGACAACCTTTAACAAGGGTGACCTCATCGAACCTCGAGGGAAAGGCAAGGAAGGTGCTGACGTAACATGCAAGCCTACTAATGAGAGCAATGACTTGTTGGAAGAGTTGATACAAGCATAGGTCGAACAACGAGAACCAGTGAGTGAGGCCATGCTTGAAACAAGAAAGTCAAGAGACAATGCCAAGGACGGGCTTTAGATTGCAGGTAACTAATGGATTTGGGTACCAAAATCCCCTGCTAAACCATCTCTATCAACTGAAGGCAAGATTGCATCAAAAGTAATGAAGCACAGGAGGAAATCTAAGAGAAACTCTAGGTCTCGAGGTAAGAAACCAGACATGAGTGTTCGAAAGAAAGAGCCTCAGCATAGCATGCTTAATAAGCAGATGTCATATGTAGCCATTGAGCATGCACAAAAGCCATTAGTGCCCAAAGAGCCTTTGATTTTCCAAGAGGATAATAGGCATCATAGGCACAACATTGCTCATGGCAAGGTTGATCGCTCAACAAAGCAAATGGCACAATCATCTAGTAGCCTCGAGCAAATCATTCAGCCAGTGCCAAGTCCACCTAAGAGTCCTAGATCTCCTACATCCTCTTTTCCCAAATGGACACAGGAAGCACAACAGCGATCGTCAATGGCGGCTGCTCACTCCCAATCTCTATCTCCATCAAAGCTTCCAAATATCCAAGAGGGGGGACATGACACTAGCCGTAGCTCTCTGCCCAAGGATATGCATGTACAACCCAATGTGACTGGATCAACTCATGCTCGATCTACACAGATGAATGCTCAAAGGGCAACAAAAGACGCGACCACTTCCGATCGCCCTAGGGACCTGACACTGCAATCCACCAAGTTTAGCCAGCCCACTAGACTAGCCGCTACTACTTCCAATCAGGGATCACCGCCGTCACAGCCCTTGGCCGTGACAATGCCCCTTGCGGAACGTGTCCTTAGCAGTTTACCTATGAAGAAGGTGTCGCAACCAACTTCCTTGACAACTCCAGCACTTCCAAAGTGCCTAAAGCCTAGGCCGGAGGAGTTAAACACGTGGAAGTTGTCTGAAGAGCTAGACTCGCCCAAAAGGGAGCCAGTTGTACCCTCACAACCTGGCGAGACTATTCAGCAGGCCACGGCTATGTCCCATGAGGACACACTAGAGAAAGGAAATGCTGAGGCCCAACCAAGCACATCAACAGTTGACCTAGTCCAGGGTCCTGAGTCATTGAAAGATGCACCTTCACTGACCAAGAAAAACAGGAGAAAATAGTGAAAACAACAACAGTTGCAGGTGATTGTGGACCCCAAGAACATTGAGACGAAGAGCGCTGGAGAGATGATGAATAAAGCATCGAGTCCATCCACCAATGAACCCATTGATGCCTCTCCTAATAGCGGTGAAACCTCAGACACATCTGTGTGCTCTGAAAAATCAAAGCAGTCGTTACTATTAATGGCTGCTTGCAACACTCAATCCACCGACAATAGAACTTGCATTGACCAATCAAGAGTGGATATAATGCTATCACAACAGGGTGACAAACCTATGCCAGTCACATCCAAGGAGAACCATGACGCAATAACGAAGCCTTAGGAGAAACATGGAAACCCCAAGAGCATAAGAAATCCTAGCATTGGCCAAACTTGCGCATCTAGGCCTGAGCCCCTAGCTACGCTAAAGCCAAGGCAAACTCCTAGAACCTTGCATGAGATAGCAACTGAGCAAGCCCTTGTTGAACATAGAAGTGTCACAGAGTGCTTAACTGAGTTGGATGCTAAGCTCAAAGTGTTCGCATGTGTCTATGTCCTAGCAGACATGCGCGCATTCCCTAAAGAGCAGCTCGAAGAATACTTGCCCTTTCCCTTATCTTGGGAAGAGCAAGAACATCTTGACAAGCACTATAACAGGCTCCTGTATGAACGCATGCGACTCATCTCTGGCGAGGAAGCCTGAAAACCACGTTGCAATGGCCGAACTAGGAGCCTAGATCATGACAGTCTCAGAGGAGCGATTGGCCAAATGGCGGTCTCAAAGAGACCCAACCTATGTGGCACCAACTTCCCTTTGAGTGCTGACTGCCATTTAGGGTACGGACTTAGCTGAACCTAGCCAAGAGAACTCTCTATTTGATAAGGTTCTCACTGAGGAGGAGTCACATGTTGCCAGCAGACTTGGACAAGGTTCCATGCTACTCGATGTTGCAAAATATCTATCTGTATTGAGTAAGCTGCCACGAGTACTGGATGCATGTGCCATGCTCCAGTACAATCCAGAGTTCTACAAATGGATTTTATCCTCATGAAGTGACATGGAATCATGGATATGTATGTAAATAAACAATGACTTTTGTGACACTGTATAGACACTATCAACACACACAAGCAATAATAGTCAAGTGCAGGGAGAAGAGTTGGGGTCAACAGGCTAAGCTCGTCAGGTCCTCCTCTCACCACATATTTAGAAGTTGTGTGACCATTTCCACCTCCGGGCGGAGGGCATGCACCCCTCATTACCACCATAGGAAGCCCTGACCAACATCTCTGATGGTGTAGACAGGGTGTAATCCCTTTCTATACACATTTTTCCCTTTCCGGTCTATCCTTACGAGGATGAGCCCTGCCCCAATCCATGACCACCAGTCCGCGTAACTTAGCATGAGCCAAGATCTGCTAATGGCTGGAGGCTAAATGAACATCATCATGGAGGCCATCCCTCTACAACAAGCATTGCATGCCTCACCCCTCCTCTTCTCGTCATATGCGCTTGATAACCCACACTATAATCCCTTACATGAGAATAGTTTTATCCTGTATCAAGGCCTAATCCTTGGTTTGCATCTTGCAGGTCCCCCTACGAGGAAGACATGGAGCACCTAGGGCAGCTGGCTTGCAAAGATGCTCTCCGCTGTTGACAAGAACATGCAGCACACGCCCCTCCGCTAGTGCGCTACGTGCCTACCCTCAAAAGGTATGCAAAGAAACGAGGTCCCAAGCGACACCACCCCGAACGTAGGCTGAAGAATCCCCAGGTTAGGGGAGTAGAAGCTCAAAGAAGCACACAAGGTATGGCAACACCGGTTGTGTAAGTCCCCAACAGGCGCTCGGGAACCAGGTGCTCAAAGGCTAAAAGGGCAGCTTGAGACAAGGAAGAATTCGATGCATTGTTCAAAAGCATCTTGGAAACGGTCATAGCTAGAGACTACACCATTCAGGTCCTAGCCGACATCTTCCCTGCCCAACCTCACAGGAGCCCCTCACCAGCAGAGCCTCAGTCGCCTAACCACCCGGAGTCACCCCGCCTTGTGCAAACCGAGTAGCCCCTATGATATACAAGCAGCTTAACAAGCCATCCTGCCATAACTTTTTGTCTTTTGATGATGAAAGGGGCAAGCTCCCCACTTGTACACACTTCCTTTACCTATCATTAATATATGCCACATCTTTAACAAGCACTGAATAGGCATTGCAATCAGCATCATAACATTTTGAAAAGTTATATCTTGACATGATTGCATTTGTTCGTTGTACTTGACGCATGCAACTTGCATATACTCTCATGAAGTGACAAGTGGATGCAGGATGACACAGGTCTTCGTGCAAATGTGTTCAATGTCCAAGTCACCGCAAGACCACCAACCACACAAAGAACCACAACAAAGCCATGCTGCCGAACTCGAAAAATCACCCTTGCGAGTGCCCACATCGCACGAACCAAAGCATAGTCATGGGCTAGACTCCCTTCTTGGGTCAAGCTCTACAGTGAGCTCACGACGGTTGTTACCTCAATCGTACCAACATCGCAACAATGGCTTCTCTAACAACGAGGCTAGGGCACAATCATCACTGTCATATCCATTTCCTGAGCCTTCGAAGCTTGACATTTCCCAATCCATTGAAAGGCTGATAGCCTCAACATATTGCAATGGTTGTACTCAGGCAAGTAAAAAAAAAAGAAAAAAAAAGAAAACAAAAGAACGAAAAGACAAGAAGCATCCACAATCACAGCACCGCACCTAGGGGTCCTCAAATTCAGTGCGTCCAATGACCTTGGTCGGCTAGCTCCGTCCCTAGTCCCCTAGCCCCCTAGCATCACCCACAATAGTTCAGGGCACATCAAGGGCAGGACAGACCTAGGGAGCTTGTCTCGCCTATGGTTAGACCTGTCACCCTGACCCATTTACACAATTCGCTCTTGCACTCTGCCTTAATACCATTGCAATCAATTGTGGTAAGCATTGCAAGAATGGCCATGAAAAGTACACTGTCCTTGTCGCATAGGCCCAATGTCTACCAACTACCAATAATGCAGTATCCCTATGCTCTATTATGTTACGTCGTGCAATCACAATGCACAGGATATCGCATACACCTGCACGTGTACTTCTTCCCACCATGGACGACTTTGCTTCATCCACACTTTGTTATGAGAAACCAGCCCGCAGTCTTCTACCTACGTAATATCTAAGTATGCACGAGCACTCACATAATATCTGCTTGAAGTATATACACAGTTTGGGTCCTCAAGTGCACGAAAATACTCTCAGCTTGCTTAGTGTTTGACCTGTCTCCCAAACTAATTAAACTATGTCTTGTGCACGATAAAGAAGACTAGCACTATTCCTAGGGAGAAACCACCTATGAGAGGTTTTCAATTGCAGGTATTGAAGACTCCAACGAAAGTGTCGCTCGCTCTTCATCAACACTCAACTCTGAATTCCTATCCTTATCACCCTGTAAGCGTGCTAAGAATCATCATGTATAGAATCCCCAACAAACCGCCACTTGTACTCCATCAGTGTAACCCGTGAGGGTGAGGGACAGTGGGGTGGAGAAGCTCTCCATCTTCTCCTCTCTTCTTCTCTTCTATTCTCTTCTCTTATCTTGCTTGCGGTGATGGAGCTTGGAGCTCGGAGCGGGAGGATCGAGCTTGCTTGAAGCTTGCACTTGGATTGTGGAGCTACATGAGTGTGCGGGAGAGGAGGCAACTCGATTGGCATGAAGGTAAGCTCACTACACTCATAGGATCGACGGCGCGTCAGCTAGGTGAGAGATAGCCATTAGAGCTCACTTGAAACGCTTGAAGCAATAAGCGATCCATGGGTTGGCGGTTGAGCGTGAGCTCCCACTACATTCTTGGTATGCGCGTTAAGCGCAACATGCATCAGGGACTACTCTATCTCTCACAGAGGGAGTACATTCATAAAGTCCTTGAGTGTTTTTACATGCAGGACGTAAAGCCTATTGGCTGTCCATTGCCTTCTTATGTGAAGGTTTCACAGGCCGATTGTCCACAGACGGATGAGTAGAGGGCTGAGATGGTCAAGATCCCTTATGCATTAGCCATGGGCAGTTTGATGTATGCCATGATAGCCACTCGTCCAGATATTGCCTTTGCAGTTGGTGTTGTGGCACGCTATATAGCTACACCTGGCAAAAAGCATTGGGATGCCGTAAAGGATATCATGAGATACTTGAAGGGCATAACAGATATGTGCATTTGCTATGGCAGCCAGGATACATGAGTTGTGGGCTGCACAGACTCCGATTATGCAGGACATGCAAATACTAGGAAGTCCACTTCTGGCTATATCTTTATCTATGTTGGAGTGCTGTTTCTTGGATGTCCAAGGTTCAGAATTGTACAGCTCTCTCTACCACTGAGGCCGAGTATGTTGCGGCCATTGAGGCTTGCAAGAAGGCCATATGGTTGGGCCGTTTGGTTCATGACCTTGGGATTGATACCATACCTACGCTACATTCAGATTCTATGAGTGCTATTCAGCTAGCTAAGAATCCGGTCTTCCATTCGAAGATGAAACACATTGAGGTGAGGTATCACTTCATACGTGGGGTCATGGATGACAAATCTATTGACCTTGTCAAGATCTCCACTGATGAAAATCCTGCAGATCTGCTCACGAAAAGCCTCACTACTAAGCGCTTTGCCTTCCTCAGAAGATTGATGGGCATTGGATGATATGGCTTTTTCCTCATCCTGTTGTACATTGTACTATCTTTTCTTTTTCTTTTCACTCCTCATTGGGGCAGATTCACCTTTAAATGGGAGGTTGTTGAGGGTAAATGCGCCTTTGCCTAGCCGCCCGTGTATTACTATACGGACAATACCCACCACTGCACACTGTAGGTGGCAGGTGCCCGTCACCGTCACTTTATTCTTTATTCCTTTAGTGACAGTTTGAATAAAGGAAGGCCTGACCACACATTGTGACTGTTGGAGTTCCCATTTGTGTCTCTCTATCTTCTTACTCTTGTTCTCTGCCATAGCTCACTTCCAAGCAAGCTTCAATCCTTCTAACCTTTCACACAGCATCCATTAGTATGAAATTAGTGCCATTAATAGTAGTTAGCACAATTTTTTCAACTCCTTTGATAAGATAAGAGGAATTATTGGCACATGCCACAATACTGCCCTTAGGGGTAGGTTTAATAGAAGTAAACATTGTGCATAGAGAAGTTAAATGCGTCATGACACCATTGTCAAAGTATCATACATCGCAATCCTCAATAGACATGCAAGAATTTAACTCTCTTTAGGATAATATTTTATGATGTGACCTTTTGCCTTATTATACTTGCAAAACATTTGATTCTCTTTTTTCTTCTCATCCTTATCAACCTTCTTTGTCTGAGCAGCTTTTGTAGATTTCTGCTTACTAGTAAAAAATGAAGCTTTTTCGTTTATCTTTTTGAATGACAGTGTAAATTTAAGGGGCTAAAAATGATGCATGCTTTATACAAAATCGTTTACTAAATTGAGGTGGTGTATACATCATGGTTTTAGGGGATGCCAATTTTGTTTTAGATACCCTCACAATGCCCCATATGGCTAGAGCTTGAAATCCACCAAGTTGTCCTTAGGGATTGAACTAGGCTTCTTCACAGAGATGCCTTACCGATCGTGTTTGTTGTCCCTTTTATTCGAAAGGATCTCGAAATTAGACATTTCAAGCCATTAAGAGCTAGGTTACATGCAGGCTAATTGACTTGCACAAGTTCATAAAGTCAAGTTTTTGGACGTGTGGCGAAGCTCATAGACTTGAGCTTTGGATAAAGGGGAACTCTGGTAGGTTAACATAGTACTCATTGAAAGTGGCTACTAAGGTTTGCTTCGTTTACTTGTAGGTACCCATACTCACATGTCTAGCAAACATTGACAGCTCCGTGATTCTCTAACTTGAAATGTATGTTCTCTCGCATCGTTTAGCGTGTTTGACAAGCTCGTAGTAGTGTGGAATGTCCATGTTCCACTGGTGAGTGGCCGCTCCACGCAAAGCGCTTTACTTGCGCGTGGCTGGGCTCTAAAGATTCAATACTTAAGAACTGTCTAGACGGCCACTGTCTGCGATTCTGAGTGCAACGATGTGCGTCATAGACGCACGAAGCTCGGCATCGATGCAGGAGACGTTATGCAATGGTTGAGACCGTCCGTAGGGCCCTTTATTACTATCGCAGGCGGCAGCGAGAAGCCTTCACTTCCATCAACTCTGCGATTTCGATCATCATCATGTAGCCCATGGCAAACGCCGCAGCACCCACCTGCAAGAGCCAACAGTAGCAGTTGCAGCAGGAGCATTGGCAGCAGCAGCAGCCACTCTCAGCGGTGGAGGCATCTTTTCTCACACCCTTGGGATTGGCTCGACATCAGACACCACAAGACCAGCCCCGACCAGCCCGACTTCCGACACCGCGCCTCCCGCGAGGCCCTGTGGCTCACCAATTGGTATAAGCCCCCTTGGGTTGATGCTTGCCTGCCCACCCTCTTCCAGGAGTATTCCCAGGGGCATGCCTTACACGACAGGCTGCAGACCCTTTGTGATCATGGCCAATTGACTGCTGCCATTGGCCTGCTCTCCTCTCATCTGGACCGCACGTTCACGGACAACATCGACTTGTATATATGCTTGCTCAAAGCATGCAGCCAGCATAAGTCCCTCGCCCATGCCTCACATGTCCATCTCCTCCTTTCTAGGAAGAACCTTCCCCTCGCAGGACCCCTGGCCGACCACTTAATTGCTGCTTTGGCTCACTGCGGTGCACTGGATGATGCTCAAAGTATCCTTGGGTCCTTGCCATACAGATCCGCGTACTCTTGGAATGCTATCATTTCGGGCTACACTGCATGTGGATGCGGCAGGGACTCTCTGATAATGTATCAGCATATGTTGGCAGAGGGCATTGGACCTGATCAACACACGTTTGTGAATATTTTCAAAGCTTGCACTCTTCTTTTAGATCTTAAGGGGGCTGAAGAGTTGTTCGCAGATGCCTTAAAGAAGGGCTTCTCATTTAATGTCTTTGCTGGTAGTGCACTCCTGACTATGTATGGCAAATGTGGGAACATTTTAGAAGCAGAACATGTTTTTGTTCAGTTGTCTGAGCGGAATGTTGTGTCATGGAGTGCACTGCTCACAGCATACTTGGAACATGGCTATGAATTAAAGGTTTTATGGCTGTACAGACAAATGCAGCAGGAGGGTGTTGGGCCTAATGAGTCATCATTTTTGATTAGTCTGCAAGCATGTGGCATCCTTGCTGTTAAGGAAGTGGCCATACACGGCCAGGTCCAACTCGCCAAAATGGCATCTCTAGAAATTGGGCGGGCATTGCATGCTGATGCTTTGAGACAAGAATTCAGTTTGGATTGTCATGTTTGTAATACTGTTGTGAGTATGTATGGCAAGTGTGGAAGTTTATCAGAAGCTGAGAATACTTTTAATGAGCTGACTGAACCGGATATAGTGACATGGACTGCTATTCTCTCAGCATATGTGGAACATGGTCAAGAACAGAAGTCACTGAAGCTCTACAGTCAAATGCTGCACGAAGGTGTGTGCCCTGACCAACAGGCGTTTGTGATTGCTCTGCAAGGGTGTCTTGCCTTAGCAGACGGGGATGAAGCCACAGCAGAAGGGCTGTTGATCCGCGAAGCCTTAATGGAAGTTGGACACGCATTGCATGCTGATGCTCAAAGGATGGGTTTCACTTTAGATGACTTTGTTGGTAGTACCCTGGTGACCTTGTATGGCACCTGTGGACAGATCTTGGAAGCAGAGATTGTGTTCGAGAGTTTAACTAACCGTGACATCGTCTCATGGAGTGCAATGCTTGCTGCATATGTTGAACATGGTGAAGGAGAGAAAGCATTGAATCTCTATGGGAAGATGATAGAGGATGGCATGACACTTGATGATGTTACAATCACGTCTGCTCTGGAGGCTTGCAGGGCAACAGGAAGTTTGGATCTATGCAAAGAGATCCATTTTATCATCATCTCTGCTGGTTATGACAATAATCTTATCTTAGGAAGAGGCCTTGTTCAGGCTTATGGTGATTGTACACGCATGGTAGATGCCCGGGCAGTCTTTGACGCACTGCCAGAACGGGATGTCACCATGTGGACTGCATGCATTGGCGGGTATGCACAAGAAGGAAGTAGCAGTTCCTGCTTATGCATGTTTGAGGAGATGCAAACAGCAGGTGTTAGGCCAAGTGAAATTACATTTCTTTTACTTCTTTCTGCATGTGGTCGCGCTGGCCTTGTTGAGAAAGGTGTTGAATTGTTTGAGTCCATGAGCAGGGATTATATGATAAGACCAAACTTGAAACACTATGTCTGCATTATAGATCTCCTTGGACGGGCAGGAGATTTCAAGAGGTTGGAGCATATGTTGCAACAAATACATGTCCAAGCTAACTTAGGCATTTGGATGTGTGTTTTAGGTGCATGTCGCACACATGGCAATGTGGAACTGGGAAAACGTGCATTTTTTGAGGCATTTAACCTAAATCCAAAAGAGGCTGGCCCTTATATCTTGATGTCAAACATCTATTCTGATGCTGGTCTTGAGGAGTGTGCCATGAAAATTGAAAACATGAGGCTAAAAGAAGATGCTTGGTTGAACTTGGATCTCTGGATTGATCACAATCAGAGAGTTTGTGTTTGGTAATTACATGCGATTTTTCTGTTTGAGGTATGCTGACAGAAGCATTCATCCATGTGGCATTATCAAGGAACGAACCAAAGTATTTTAGATACTCTCTCTTTCGAGTTTCCATCTATTTCTGGACAAAATGTGTAGTGGATGGATCAGTTCACCTGATCGCTGTCCTCCAGGTTTTTCTTGCAACCTCTGTCACCTCCAGATCCCAATAAATGGCTATCTGGAGGTATGAGTGCTTAGAGACGATCACTTCAAAGAACAAGAGAGGAGATATTTTTGTGGCTAAGTGATGAAGCTCTTGGTAGTGTTGGACACGGTTGGCTGCGCATGAGAGTTTCTACTATATCTTGGCTGTGCAACCTCTGTCACCTCCATATTCAACTAGATGGCTACTCTGGAGGTACCTCTGCTTAGAGGTAAGCACTTCAAATAAGAAGAGAAGATATTTTTTGCGGTTAATTGATGAAGCACTCAGTGTTGCTGCTGATTAGAAAAGCAGCATGATGCGAATTTTGAGTCACTTTGGCTCAAGGTCTCAGAGATGGGTGGCAGATGTGCATGCGCATGAACAGATGATTGCAACAAATGCTACAGCTTCTGCATGGGAGGCACAAGGCCCTTCCCAAGGCTCGAGTTAATACAAGAGATCCATCCGTTGTTCAAGAATGATTATTTTTTCTGTTGATGTATACATTGGAGGGACTAGTCCTCAGTAAAACTCCTTGAGTGATGACCAGTTGGAGCAGCCATCTTCACCAGCAATGGGTTTGTGATGTTGCCGTTTTATATTTGTCTGTAACAGGCAGCTCCCTCTATTGTTTACCGGCTGTGTGGGCAGTGTGCTAGACTGGACAGTTACTGATGTTTCCCGGTGTAGCAGTGGATGGAGCTTGGTTAGAGGTCATAAATCATCCTGATCTGGCTTTTAGCTGAAAAACTAGAGTGAGTGCTTGGTGATGTGGGCTCTTAGGCTAAAATGTTAAGGCACTTCATGTGAAAAGAACGTATATTGTGTATTTGGTGGTGTGCAGAGTAAAAGCAAGTTCTGCATCCCATCAGTGATGGTACTGTCTACTGACAGTAAAGTTGTAATTTGCAGCCGTGTAGTAGCGTACTTGGAAATTCAACAGGATCTATGTGGATCAATAATACAACAAACAACTTTGATTAATTCTGCTGCAAAATACCTGGGTACCATGCCGCTTTTATTCAAAATTTCACTGGTGTAGATTACGTTGCAGCCCAGGCACTTCTGCCAATGCAAAAGGTATGGTCTTCAAGGTATGTTGTAATCACATGGTGCTGCTCAATTATATCCAATTTGCATGGGAGGGAGTCTGCCGCTCAATGAAACATCCAACAATATTTTATAACAGTTTTATGTCTAAAAAATTATGGGCCTTTTCTCTTGCAATTAACATTATACCCCCTTATAGATGGGTGTGAGTTTCATGGCACTCACAGCAAGGGTAACTTGTTATTGTAGGTGAAAAGTGTTAGAACGACCAGTGAGGAGTCTTGGTGGAGGAGGGATGGTGGTTGATGTTAAAGAGCTGGGGCATAGACTTGAATTGGTGATATTGAAGAATTTCATGCTCTGATAAGTTGGAGTGACAGTTGGCTAATGATTGGTGGATCATGGTTGACATGGGCCTTAATAGGTGTGCAAGAGGTCTAGTGGATCTATATGTCGCTTGTGCTCTCCTAAGGGGTATATCATACTTGAGGGACTAGTTGTGAAGTTATTGTGTTGTGTTGATTCAAGGTGACACGTCATTTGAGCAAGCCTGAGATGTCTTTACCTCGATGTGACTTGAGATTGTGATGTGGGGGTGTGGACTCGGGGGTTACCCTAGTGGATCTATATGTCGCTTGTGCTCTCCTAAGGGGTATATCATACATGAGGGACTAGTTGTGAAGTTATTGTGTTGTGTTGATTCAAGGTGACACGCCATTTGAGCAAGCCTGAGATGTCTTTACCTCGATGTGACTTGAGATTGTGATGTGGGGGTGTGGACTCGGGGGTTACCCTAGGTACAATAAAGGTATATTGTGCTTTTCTATCCCTTTTTTTCTCTCTTTCTTTTCTTTTTGTTCTTATTTTTATTCTCTTAAAAAAAGATTAAAATACAACTGAGTACATATGGGATGACACATCACTTGGGAAGTGGCTTGAGTGTTCTATGAAGACATCCTTTACTGAGAAGGTAGTCCTTGATGGATTTGTGTAGCTGCAACGAGGACTCTAGGTAGAAAGGGTGTGAGCACATGATGAAATTGCTATCCACCATATCTTTTAGCAACTCTACAATAGAGTATGGAGTACATTGTAGCTTTGAGATGAAGTTGAACCATCGTTACTAAATTAATGCTTACATTTATGTCAAAAAATAGTGGAAACGCATCTCCATATGGTGTCATCGGTTAATATATTAGCTTTATAAGGAGCGTAATGTAGTTATACGTGGTGATGGAGGGGTTAGGACGGTTTCCAACTTCAATTCCTTCTTTACTCTCTTCTTAGTAGCTTCGATAATAATGTGCTTCTCTTCTCTCTTTCCCTCATCAAATTCCCCTAGTGACATGCTTAGCTCAATTTTGTCATTTTGTTGCTTCTTCCCCTTATTTGGCTTATTAGTGGGATTTAGATATTTAATTTCTTCTCTCCACCTCTCCTCTATCTGGAGTTTTGTGGTCTCCAATGTGATCCTTTGGTGGCTAAGTCTAGGGTACATACATGATGGCATAATTTAATGTAAGGGGTTCCTACATCACACATATGACATAGGTTAGTGCAACTGTAGTCGATGATATTGTTTCGTGTCTTAGTGCAGTTTATGTTTTGTGTTAAGTCATTTAAGAGAACTTTATGTGCCTTTGCCAAAGATTCCATCATGCATTCTAGCCAAAAGGCATTTAGGTCTTGATTGACTATGTTTCCTATTATAATATCCTCTAGTAGCCATTTAAAGACTTTGGTCAGAATGGTGGTGCCCTTGTTCTGGGCGAGGAGGTGATGAAATACTTGTGCTGTGACCCTAAGTTCATCAGCAGTTGAATTATCCCATCTATTAGCAATTTGGGGTGTCTTTTGCATTCCATTGTATGTTCCTATTCTAACCCTTACCATCGGTGTTTCTTTCACTAGCTTTGGCATGAGTTCAAAGTTTGCTACTCTCTACAAATTGTTCACCATATTTTAAGATGTAGGAAAATATATTGGATTAGGTGTTTGGGTGGTAGTTCTTATTGAGAGCCGGTCATCTCATGAAATGAGCATTGGCTACTGTGGCTCAAATATAGTCAGCTAAGCCACAACTAGCTATAAGCTCTCTAATGGTCTGATGCATGTTTATCAAGCCTTTTAGGTTGGTTAGGACCTAGCTATAGGCTCTCTAGTGGTCTAGTATGTGTTTATTAAGAGATGGAACCATGGAGATCCTAGCCTCCACATGCTTACCTACAAGTCAAAATCCAACCTTTATTGAGTAGTGAATATCCGCTTAATCTCATAAATAGGGTCTTTAATTAGTGTTAGGCAACGTATGGGTAAGATTGGAGTGACGTATTAGATTGCCATCTGCAAAGAAGATAAACATTTATTAGAGTTGTTCGTCGAGAAATAATAACATATAATTCACTTACTACTTCTTTATCTATTTAGCCTTCGCCACAAAAAAGTTTAATGTGGACGGGTCAAGGTCTTCTTGATGGTCAATTTTCCTTGAAAGGAGAAGTCGATAGATGGAAGATTTGGAGAATAGCTTAAAGCTTTGCTTGTAAAAAAGAAGACAAGCTTCCAAGCTTGGGGACTCAGTTGTAATGTAAGCAAGATTTTTGAGTTTTTAAAATTAAGAATGAGTCTTATTGATATTTATACAAAAGTGATTTTATTTATATACAATGGGTAATTTAGGGACCCACTAGTCTTAAAAATCCAAATTATACTCGAGCTTAGTGAGGACATCTAGGTTTATAGGTTGAAACATGAGGATGCATAAGTAAGAGGCAATGTAATTGGAGCAACAAACGTCCGTTAAAGCAACTAACAATGTGTAGCTTCTCTTCAATGAGAGTCTTGTCCATTAGTGGATGATGTAGCAACTCTTTTCGTGCATCTAGTTTGCATACTCGATGATAGATCTTAAGGATGTAAATTTACAATATGTGGGGATGCTTCTTAGCAAGTTCATTGAATGACTTTTTTAGTCAAGGTGAGAAGGTGGATGCCTTAAGTTACCATGTATTGGCATAGTTGATACCAACTCCATGTGAAGTGGCTAGAGGATGTACATTGCTATTGGAGTTCTCCAACCTTGGATGGATCTTTAAGCTTATGGCAGGTTTCTTTTAACATTTTTGCAGCTGTTGTTTAGAAGTTTGTAGGAGAGTTACTCTTGGATAGGAACACTTTTATGGTATAAATGCTCTTGTTCTTCCCATGTGAGGTGCCATTAGGATGTAAGTGTAATTATGTCATCCTTGGCTAGACCTAATGTATCATGGTGGTACGTTTTGCAAAGGTGCCAAAATTTGAGTCCATTTATAAGGAGTATTTAGTGGGAAATTGTTTGGTTTTCTAGGTCAATTTTTTTACTATTTTGTACATTGAGCAGCATCATCAATTCTTATTTAATTGGATAGGGGGAAGTAGGTTGTGATAACTGATCTTGGAGGGAGAAATACTAAGAACTTTCTCATTAGATAGAGCAATTGAGATTGGACATGTAGCATGAGGATTCTCTTGAAGCATTGGGTGACTATCTAGGCACACAGATCCTATGTAAGTAAGAACCTTAGGAGGAACCAAGGGATTCAAGATGGGGTGCTTGGGTTGCTAAACCATGATGGGCCTAGAGTCCTTGTGAGGGTTAACAATGGTGGATGCCATATATAATGTCTGGTGTGACACACTCTGCAACAAGTTGGGAGGTAATATTTGCTTAGTTTTGATCTCCTTTGATTTACCTTTAGATAGAGTAGTGATATCGGGCTATTGCTGCTATGTTTCTTTTTGTGTTGGACAATATAGGGTAAAGCAATGGCTCATGATGATATGATAGAAAGGGTGTGGTTTACTTGGGAAGCCACAAGAATCTATTGCCTTAATAGTACCCTTGGATACATAGGAGAGCCTTGGGCACCCATCAAGGTGTCGTATGTGGCCTATGACAATTAAGATATGCCATGTCCACCCAGAATTGACAACGATCTAATTAGATTTGGATCTTGCTTGAGATTGGAACTTCGGCCTTCATTGAATTTGAGATGGTGGAGTGTTTATGCTTAGAAGTCATTGATTCTGAGCCTGAGTAGTTAGAGCTATGAGAAAAGAGGGGTGTCAATTGTGGGAATAGGTTGCTAGGGTAGTAAGGTGGGAATAATGATTAGTGTGGGCCATAGAGTTAGATCCTCGAGGTTGAATGTTGAGATAACCCTTGCATTAGTGAATTTCAAGTGGATACATTTGTCAACGTAGGTGATGTTATGGGCATGGCAAGTTCTTTTCAAGAGTGAGGAGATTGCTCTCACAACTTACAAGAGAAGAACTTGAAAGAGATATCGAACTAGAACTTAATTGTGAGATAACTTGATTACAAGAAACTTTAATTACAAAAGAATGCTCACAAGAGCGTGGCTTGATTATAAGACAAGATTTGATACAAGGCAAGACCAAAACAAGACAAAAATTGGAAGAGGACTTACCTTGCATGAGCCTCACAATTGGTGTTGGCAAGACTGAAGGGCTTGTGGCCCATGACCCCTATGTATACTATAGCCTAGGGAGGTTAAGGAGAACACATGTTGTTATTTATACAAGAGGATGTCACATGGCATGCATGTTGACACATGACATGACATGCATACTGACACATGGCATGCTAACATCAGTGATGACATAAGTGATGCTACGCATGTTCTAGATTTTTCCAAAATATTTTAGAAACTTCATGAAACAGAGGGATGTCCTAGCTTGCATACAAACCAAGGGTTGTCCTTGCTTGAGCATCCATTACATTACCCCTCCTTCTAGTACCAAGTTCCACGAGGAACAGTGGTGTGCTTTTAAATAGGCCTTGGCTTGGTTGGGTGTTGAAGATGAAATTCACAAACCTTAAGAGGAGCTCTTTGAAGATATGAAGTTGGTTCCCATGTTCATTGTATCATAGCCCTTCCAATGGACAAGATTTTGTAATCTGCCTCTTGAAATTCTCAAATCTAGGATTTTGTCTACTTCATATCCTTAGTGATCTTCAATTATGATTGGAGGTGATGGCTTTGATATTCTTCTAGGGATATTGGATGTATGGCATGAATCAAATAATGAAATATGAAATATAG
This sequence comes from Lygodium microphyllum, assembly GCF_053477565.2. Lineage (NCBI taxonomy): Eukaryota > Viridiplantae > Streptophyta > Polypodiopsida > Schizaeales > Lygodiaceae > Lygodium > Lygodium microphyllum. The sequence goes on from NC_141162.1 coordinate 110,704,249, forward strand.
GATGGGTTTTCATTGATTGGGAAAGTTAGAGATGATAGGTGACTGGATTTACTTGGCCAAGAATCTTCAAGGGCCCAAGTCATTGATAATCCAATTTCTGGGAGGGGCAAGAAGAATATAGATCATGTTGAAGAAGTCAAAGTTGATCTCCAATTTTATATGATGGATGTTGCGTGTGAAGCTTGCTTGCATTTCTCTTATATTTCTCTTGAGCTTGTTTAATCGTTACTTGCAACTCTCTATGAATATCAAAGAGGTGTTGAGCTAAGTGTATGGTAGTTGGATTCTTCTCTTGCGATCTTACATGATTGTCTATCCTTGGGGTATTGAACATAATTAGCAAAGAATGGTGTGAATCGAGTAGAGGCATGGGAGAAATTATAGTATGCAAACTCAACAAGGGGTAATAGATCCACCCAATTGTCTTGATGATAGTTTATTGTGCATCTAAGGTATTGCTTCAAGACTTGATTCATTCTTTTTGTTTGTCCATCACTCTGTGGATGATTGACTGAAGAAATATTCTTTTGTACTCCCAGAAGATTTAAAGAGGCTTCTCCAAAACCTAGATATAAACTAGGGGTCGTGATAACAAACAATATCATTAGGTAACCCATGGTGCCGATATGCCTATTCTACGAAGAGTCTTGCTATCCCTTCTCCATTGATACTCTTGATTCTTGCGATAAAGTGTGCCATTTTTGTGAATCTATCAACCGCCACTAAGATAGAATCATACCCTTTGAAAGAAGGTAGTTCAACAATGAAGTCCATGGATAAGAATGACCATGGCTTACTTGGAATAGGTAATGGTTGAAGAAGGCCATGAGATCGATGCTGAGGGACTTTAAATTGATTGCACATACCGCAAGAACGCACAAAGTCCTTGACTAGTTTTCACATCTGTGGCCATAAAAAATCCCTTGAAATCATATCGATTGTCTTGCTAATCCCAAAATGCCCTATCGAGAGGAGATTATGTCTCTTTTTGAGTATATCCACTTGCAAAGGACTGGGAGAAATATAGAGGAGTCCTTTATAATAGAGCAGCCCATCAATATCTTGAAAATCCATTTGATTTTTGTTCTTGGCCTTGCTATAATTGCCTCCTTATATCCTTGGCAAATGAGTCTTTTTTAATTTTCTTCTTGACATTTGATAAGAATCCAAAGTCTTTTGGGGCTTTGCTAATAATTTCCCTTAACTTCAGTTGATCAGGTTTCAAGATTACTGAATTTTGTTGGTCATGGGCTCCACCTTCTTCTATTGGTTCCAAGTAGGATCTTTGAGATAAAGCATTTGACTTTCCTTGTTTGGCAGCTAGGCCTATAGGTAATGATGAAGTCAAGTCTAGATAGGAAACCACTCCATCTTGCTTGATGATGATTAAAGACACGAGAAGTCGTAAAATTTTCTAGATTCTTGTGATTTGTATAGATAGTGATCTTATGAGGGGTGCCTTCAAGTAGGTGTCACTAGGTCTCCAAGGAGTTCACACTAGCTAGAAGTTCTTTATCATGAATCTCATAGTTGATTTTTGCAGCAATGAATTTTCTCGAGTAGAAAGATATTGGATGAACTTGATTGTCATCACCAATCTGGGATAGAAGAGCTTCAAGTGCAAAATCAAATGCATTTGTCTCCCATGATAAAGGGCTTCAATGGATCTGCATAGGTGAGAATGGGTGCTAAGGTGGATGTTTTCCTTTAATATTTGAAAAGCTTGTTTAGCCTTTTAATCCCATACAAACTTGTCCTTTCTAGTTAGGTTAGTTAGAGGGGCAACAATATTAGAGTAATCCTTGATAAAGATTCGATAAAAAATTTACAAACCCTAAAAAGAATTGAGCATCTCTCATAAATAATTGTGTCTCCCATTCTAAAATAGTTTGTATTTTCTTAGGATCCATAGAGATTTCCTTCTTGAAAATGATGTACCTCAAAAACTCAACTTCAATTTGATGGAAAGAACACTTTTCTAGCTTTGTATACAAGCCTATTTTTCACAACTTATTTAAGAATATTTTGACATGATATTCATGCTCCTCTTACTTCTTAGAGAATATCAAAATGTCATCCAAATAGATCACAATAAACTCATTCAAGCATTCTCTAAAGATATCATTCATCATATGTTAGAAAACTACTAGAGCATTTGCGTGGCAAAATGGCATGCCAACATATTCAAAAAACCTATATCTTATGCAAAAAGCCATCTTCCATTCATCACCTTTTGTTATCCTCACAAGATTGTAAGTGCCACAAAGATCTATCTTGGTGAAGAATTTGACTTTCCTAAGTCATTCATCAAGGAGTTTTGGAATCAAAGGAATATGATAGCCATTCTTGATTGTAATCTTATTGAGCCCTCTATAATCCACATACATATGGAGGGATCCATCTTTTTTCTTGAGGAACATAATTGGAGCACTCGTCGTTGGAGATTTTGAATGATGTATTATTTGATAAAAGACTCCTTAGGGTAAGTTATATAGGTTTAGCCTCATATATGACGTCTACCAAAGCAAGAGGTTGACCATCAATTACTTCTGCACATACTGACTTTTCTTTCCTCAGAAGCTATATAGCATGTTGCTTTGCAAATTTCTTCTGCATGAAGCGTGTTGTGGCTCCAGAGTCTAATAAATTTTGTCCATCTATCTATCTTCCCTCAAAGTGAATCTTTATTGGTAACATAAAGCTGAAAGTTGAATCTCCAGATAGAAAGAGATATTCTTTTGGGTTTCTTGAAGCTTTGTCTAGTTGTATGGTCTCTGTTGAGGTTGGACGTCAACGTTTCCTCACAATGATAGAGTAGTGGCATCATGAATTCTTGTACTTGAGAGAAGAATTCCTACGAGGTTGACCCGAGAAGCATAATTGGATAATGATTTGGTTGCATACATTTAATCAAGCATACTTGTTAGAGGAAACCTTTGAAATTTGACCTTGTGCCATCAAATTTCTTTGAAAGACTAACATTTGGTTGTTTCTTATGTTGATCATGAAGGTTGCTAGTAGTAGTAGTAGTAGTAGTTGATGGAACTTTGGCTTGATGTAGGGCTTATCTCTTGAATTTCTTGAAGTTGTAGATGTAGGTCTTGAACATGTAAGCCCAAATCTTAGGTTGCAAACTTGTGACCTTGCATTGCTTTCTTGAAGCCCTTAGATTTATTGATGGATGCTTTGTAAAGAAGTGACAATACTTTCCATCATGACTTCATATTTTACATGAAAAACAAACACTCATTTTTGTCATATTTTTATCTTGAAGATAATGCATAATTTCCTTGTTGCAATTTGCTACTTTGAATGTCATTGTTCTTTAAAAGAGTGGGCTACAATATGACCAATTCTTCCATAGTAATGGCAAACAATACCACAATTGCTAGAACCTTTGTGTTGCCATCTATCTCTTCCCCTAGAGCTCCCCTTGCCTCTAGAATTACCATGGCCTCCCAAAATTTACATGTCACTAAACTCTCGATTTAACATGTTTTTCTAGTTACCACTAGTATGACCCATACCATGGCCTCTTAAATAGGATCTACCATGTCTCCCCCTTCTTAAACTTGAGTAAAATTCTTAGACTTGTCCACTACTTCTTTCAAATGATTGACTCGCTATATTGATCTCTTTAATGATAATGAGAGAGCATAACTCTTCAAAATCTAGAAATGATTTTCATATATTTACAAAAGAGTTGCTAAGGCATCTCCAATGCTCCTAGTCTTCAAAACATTTTCATGTACATACATCTTTTCTTTCTTCAAAGTATTGAAGTCTTGCTTAAGTTTGATCTTTCGTGTCTTTGTATGTATTGAAAATATATTCTTGAAGGTTTTCCAAGCTACATGTGAATTTGCATTTTTGATATGCCTCAACATAATGTTATTAATGACTATCGACAATTAATATATTACCTTTTTGTCTTTTGCATTCCATTCTTTCCATACCCTTAGTTGCAGGATTATGTGACTGTAATTCCTTTTCTTCACTTGAAACAAACTTATAGAGGTCTTTTTCGATAAGGAATCTTGTCACATGGAACTTTCATGAGGGGTCATTAATCATATCTAGCTTCTCAATAATTGGATATCCATTTTTCTTAGCCGTTATAAAATAATTGAGTACCAAGCAATAAAAAAAAAATATGTAATCCTTCACAAGATGTGTACAACAATGAGTTGGGCAACCTTTTTTAGTGGCTGCTCAATAATATATACAATTTGCAACCTATTTGCACAAAAGTCTTATGTTTTCTTCTTGACAAATACATTAGAAATTATAGATTTGAAATTTATAACATGTATACTTGAGAATGACTGATACAGTCTAAACTACAATACGCTTTAAAATTGTTGTTTACAATCCTACGTAGCTACAATGGGGCATGAAACGACCTCAAATGGCTAAAAACATGGTGATATCCCTAAAGGGCTTATCTATACAATATGTATCATTCCATTTGCACACCAAATCTCATAGTAATTTAATTTTTTTTTCTCCACTATGCTTCCGGTGCCTCCACGTGCTTTCGATGTCTCCACAGCACTATCTAAGGGAAAGACAAAGACAATGGGAGAGTTTCTTACCGATTTCTAGCTTGCTTGAATTCTTGCTGTTTATCCTTCACTTCAACCTTCAAACTAGCTACTCTCAGTGGCATCACTCTAATACCATGTTAGGAATCGTGTGGTGGGAGACTTGCTTGAGCTACCATGTCAAGCACACATAATACACATAATAGAAAGCTCACTCAAGAACACACAAGAAGAGAGATGGAGGCCAAAATGTTTTCTTGTTGATTTTTCTTTCAGCTTCCTCTCAAAATGCAATGTACATAAAATATGCATAATATACAACATAAAGGAAAGTGGCTACTTAGTTAAACAATGTATAAGTAATTATACTAATCGGCTAGTACTATAGCTATGCTAGTTGTAGATATCTATAACTAAACAAATATAATAAGTGATAAGATAGCAACAACTATGTGAGAATCATAATGACTACCAACATGCTAAGTGTATATGTGTGGACCTATCCAATTATATAGTTATCAATATTCACACTTGTTGAGCTGACCATCTTAACATCTATCTTACTTATGCTCGCTCTACTATGGGGTGTATCTATCTTTCTTATACAGTTGGTATACATGGATGTGTAATTGAGAGTTGGGTCAAATTTTAAGTAAACTTGAAATGTTGTCCCACACTTGGGGACCTAATTAGTATAAAGTTATCAAGGTGACAGGTTGTTTAAGTATGCCTAGGATTACCTACCCTTGATATATCCTAAGATTGTGATATGGGGGATTCGGCTAGGGGATTAGCATAGGTATAGTGTAATGTATTTTTCTATTTCTTCTTTTTCTCATGTAATAAATAGAGTAAATACAAGTGACTACATAATAGAAAACACATCATTCAAAAAGTGGCATGAGTATGCTAGAGATATCCTTTATTGAGAAGACACTCCTTGATCGATTTGCATAGCTACAATGAGGACTCTAGATAGAAAGGGATGTGTGCATATGGTGAACCTATTGTCCACCATGTCTTTTAGTAATTGTATATAGAATGTGGGGGCAGTGTAGCTCAAATGTTAAGCTGCAGACCATCAACACATAAATACATGCATTTATATCAAAGAATAGTAGTAGGTGTAAGGGCTTTGTAGCTATACCATGCCGTTGCTACCGATTGCACCTATTTAGGGAGTAGTAGTGACTCAAAGCCCTGCCTTGCTTCCACTCTACGTGTGATTCCCTATACCCAGTGGTGAACCCTCTTATGTGCGGCATCATGAGGGTGTAGTCCTGGGATGTGTCTATGTTGTCCCGCTTTTTGGATTGAATAATACAAGAGTATACCTTGAGCTCATATATTGTGTTACCTTTCTTTGCCGTGTTCAGTGCGTAACGAGTGCAGGTTTATCACACTTGGTATCAGAGCGACTCTTGCTCAGAGTGAAGGAGTGCTCATGAAAGTAGGAGGAAAGATCTAGTGCCCGAAGAAATCAAAGTCGTAACGACCCACAGCGCGACGCCCTGCGTTGTGCCGCCCCACGTCACGTTGCCCCCCGTCGCATCGCCCGACGTCGCGACGCCCCCCTGACGCGTCGCCCCAGCGTGATGCCCCAACATCGACATCCCACCATCTGAAGACGTGACGCGGCTTCCCCGCGGCACGACCCACACCACCACAAGGCGAAACGCGGCTTCCTCGTGTCGACACCGCTACCAACCACATGGAGGACGAGAAGGAGAATGTCACCCTCCCAATAATGGAGGAGAGGAAGAAAAGTAGAGGGCAAGAGTGGAGAGTGGCCCAAGAGGAGAAGGTGGCCGGGCTAGAAAGACAATTAGATGGTATGTCAGGCATGCTAGAATCAATATGGAGGAACATGCAGATGAAATAAGAGGAGGAAGAAAGGAGAAAGAAACTAGAAGTAGAGCAGGGCTATAGAGAATGGGTGATTCAACAACAAGAAGAGGAGAAAAGACATAGAATGCAAGAGGAGATGGATAGAACGGGTAGAGAGGAGACATCTAGGAGGGCGCAAGATACAAGGAAGGAGAAGGAGAAAGTAGTAGAATTAGGAAGCAAAAAGAAAGACAAGAAGAAGGAGAAGAAACACCATCGCAAAGAAGAGGAAGATAGCAGTAGTTCAGAAGATGATTATGGAAAATTCAAGATGCCCCAACCCGCCAAGTACAAGGGAGAGAGAGATGGGTTGGTTTTGAAGAAATGGATCGCAGAGGTGGACAGGTGCTTAAAGTATTCACGAATTACCAAAGATAGGAAGGCGGAGGTGGCAGCCATTTACTTGGAGGACGTTGCTAGTTGGTACCTATTGGAACAAGAGCAAGGCCACACAATCTTTTTGTGGGAAGAACTCCAGGAAGAACTGAAGGACTACTTTATTCCAAAGATGGAGAAATTCAAAGTGAGAGATGAATGGAGGAACCTCAAGCAAACACAGGGAAATATGAAAGAATATGTCAGTAAATATAGGCAGATCATGCTGCAGCTACCAAACATGGATACAGACACTAAGCTACATGGATTTTTGTTTGGGATGCAAGAATGGGCTAGAAGAGATGTGGAGAGACAGGAGACAACAAGCTTAGCAGAAGCCATGAGAATGGCCAAACGACTGGTGGACCTGGAAGGCAGAAGAACAGCACAAGGGAATCAAAACAGGTTTAACAACAACTTCAACAACACCTTCAACAACAACAACTCATGGAACCAAAGGCCCAGTGCTCCTAGAGGGGCATTCACAGATACAAGGAGCCAAAACACCATCACCACCACGGCCGTATCACACACCGCCTTAGTACCAAGAGGAGCAGCAGGGAGATGGAGAAACAATCACTACAGGCCAACCCCTAGTACATCATATGGGCCTGCAGGATCAAACACATCATGGTGGAGACCCCCAGGCCCGTCCGTCGAAATCAGATGCTTCAAATGCGGGGGCCCATACTACCAAAACAGATGCCCAATAGAAGATACAGCTTCGTCAAGTGGATCAAGGGTGAATGTAACTAGTGCATATGAAGGAGAAGAACCACAACCACCGCGAATCCAAGAAATCCCAAATGGGAGTGAAGAAAGCATGGACCACCCAAGGATAGGGTCAGTTAGCACCCGACCCCAATGCATGGCAGCCAAAGTAGCAGCTCCACCATCTATATATCAAAGGCCGAGTGGGCGAGGGTAACCAACCTATCATGGTGGACACAGGAGCAACACACAACTTCACGACACCAGGGTGTGTAGCAAAACATGGATTGAAATTGTCGAAGGCCCCAAAAGGATTAACAGTGACATTCGCACAAGGAGAAGCCAAGGAGGTAAAACAAGTCTTTGCAGTCCAAGTAGAAGCCGACAAGTGGAAGGCGAAACTCAACTTCTTAGTAATCCCCATGGATGATTTTGAAGTGATACTGGGATTGGAATTCTATGACAAGTATGTCATTGCAATGTTTGGTAAAGGTGTAAATGAAATGATGCTAGATATGCAAGGAGAAGGCGTCAGAGTACCATGTGAAAGAATGCAATTGCCTGGCAGGACCCAATCAAAGTGCAAATGAAGGAGAATAAGCCAAGAGTGTCATGCGAAACAATGAACCCCCGACTACAACCCAACCAAAGGGCCAGACCCAAAGTGCACCAGTCCAGGGGACTGTTATCAGGCCACGTATCATGACTTGCAGTGCCAAGCAGGTCGAAAAATCAGTCAAACAAGGAGATATGGTCTATCTGTGTATGATTCGACCGATTGAAGAAGAAGAAAGTGGCAAGAAACCCAGACAACATAACAAGAAAACAGAGGTGGTAGAAATACTGGAGCAATTCAAAGATGTGATGCCATCCAAGCTGCCCAAGGGTCTACCACCCAGGCGAGAGGTGGACCACAAAATTGAGCTGATCCCAGGGTCTGCCCCACCAGCCCGAGCTCCCTATCGCATGAATCACACTGAACTCATGGAACTGAAGAAGCAACTACATGAATTAGAAGAACAAGGATTCATCTGCCCTAGCAAATCCCCCTTTGGTGCCCCAGTGTTATTTGTAAAGAAGAAGGATGGGGGACTCAGACTCTGTGTAGATTATAGGGCCCTTAACAAAATCACCATAAAAAACAAATACCCCATGCCCCTAGTGGAAGACCTCTTAGATAGATTACACGGGGCCAAGTACTTTAGCCCTATTGATCTTAGATCAGGATACCACCAAATCCGCATAGTCGAAGAAGATATCCCCAAAACAGCATTCTGCACCCGATATGGTAGTTTGGAGTGGTTAGTATTAGGATTCGGCCTAAGCAATGGGGCAGGCACATTTTGTGGCCTCATGGATGGAGTTTTTAGACTAAAGATAGATATCTTTTTGTCATTATCTACATAGATAACCTCCTAGTCTACAGCAAAACATTAGAAGAACACAAGCAGCACTTACGCTAAGTTTTTGAGAAACTGCGACAGCATCAGTTATATGCCAAGCCGGAAAAATGTGAGTTTGCAGTGAAATAGTTGGAGTTCTTAGGCTTTATTGTAGGAGCAGATGGAATCAAAGTGGATCCTAAGAAGGTGGAAGCCGTTCAAAGATGACCTGTATTAAAGACTATAAGAGAAGTGCGGGAGTTCCTCGGCTTCACCGTATTTTGCCGGAGATTTATAAAAGATTATAGCCTCATCACTGCCTCCCTCTCCCACCTCACCAAGGAAGATCACCCTTTTACATGGGGGAACACGCAACAGGAAGCCTTTGAGCAGATGAAGAAGTGCATGAGCCAAACTCCCGTCCTAAAGGTGCCGGACTTTACCAAACACTTTGAAATTTCCACAATGCATCTGACTACGGCATAGGAGGTGTCCTGGTACAGGAGGGTCACCCCATTGCTTATGAGTCAAAAAAGTTCACCGGTGCTGAAACAAGGTGGAGCACGCATGAGAAGGAAATATTGGCAGTCATACACTACCTTAGAAAATGAAATCATTATGTTCAAGACAAGCATACAGTCGTCTTCATCGACAATATCTCCCTCAAATACTTCCAATCTCAGCCCAAGTTATCGGCAAAGCAAGCCCGCTGGCTAGACTTCCTAGCCGAATTCGACCTGGAGATTAAACACAAGCCCGGCTCCACTAACAAGATAGCAGATGCCTTGAGCCGGAAAGCTGACCTAAAAGCTGTCAGTGTGGTCAGCAGCAACTTCATAGAACTCGTCAAAGAGGCCCTAGAGCAAGATCAAGAAATGCACAAGATAATCAAAGGTGTGGAAGTGGAGAAGACCCCACATGGAATGTACACCTTAGGGGAAGGTATCCTATTTTTAGGCAAGAGATTGTATATCCCCAACAATGTGGAGTTGAAGAAACTCATACTACATGAGATACATGACGGCAAGATTGGAGGCCACAAAGGGCAAAGTAAAACCTTGGAGGCCCTTAGGAAGCAGTTCTTCTGGCCAAACATGAAGAAAGAAGTGATAGACTACATCAAAACTTGCCCCACTTGCCAAATGGTCAAAGCACCACGGTCAAGACCAGCAGGTCTACTACAGCCATTACCGGTACCCAACCGCCCATGGGACGTCATCAGCATGGACTTCATTGTGGAACTATGTGAGTCCCATGGGTACACAATCATCTTTGTAGTGGTGGACTATTTTTCCAAATAGGCTCCCTTCATCCCAGCCAAACCACCACTGAATGCCAAGGAGGTAGCACGCCTCTTCTTCACACATGTATTCAAACTTCATGGCTTACCGCTGGCTATTGTATTAGATAGAGATGGAAGATTCATGAGCGACATGTGGAAGGAACTTTTCAAGACTCTGGAAACACAATTGAGATTCTCATCATCCTTCCACCCAGAGACAGATGGACAGACAGAACGAGTCAACCAAGGCATCAAAGATTATCTTCGAAGCTATGCCCGAGTGGACCAGAAAGTTTGGGCATTGTACCTTGATGTTTTGGAATTTCACTATAATAGCTCCATACACTCGGCAACCGGGTACACCCACTTTGAGTTAGCAACAGGAAAAGAAGTCATTACACCATTGGCCTTAGCATCTGGAGCGGCCAAAGCGGAAGATCAAGATGCAGAGGAATTCTTAAAGAAATGGAGAGACCACAATGTAGTAGTTAAGCAAAGCCTAGAGGTGACAGAGCAAGCAAACAAAAAGAGAAAGGCTGTACTATTCGCCAAAGGAGACATGGTCCTAGTGAGCTTTAAGAATATGTCACTTCCCAAAAACATGACCCCCAAGTTCAATCACCGTTACTATGGACCCTACCGCATCACTCAAGTGCTGAACGAAGTCACCTACAAGCTAGACCTGCCAGACAGTATTTGTGTTCATAATGCATTTCATGCTCGTCTTTTGCGCAGGTTCTACCCCGACAACCAATGGGGATGGTGTGTACCAATGCTCCATTCCAATGGTCCCTTCGAAGTAGAAGCATTCCTTCGACGCCGGGAACAAAGAGGCTTCCCCGAATACCTCACCAAGTGGCGCGGGCGTCCACTTAAGGAGGGCATTTAGATCTCAGAAGCAGAGGCCTGCAAACGCAGAAAGGATGCCTTCGCCCTTTGGCTCGAGGAGAACCCTCCTGCTCCTTCCAATTACCATTGAGTCTTTCCAGTACTTCAACAAATAATGCGGTTCTCAAGCATAGACCCCGCACGTGCCTCCACTCCTCAAATGTAATCGAGTCGAGGGTGGACCCGCATGGTAGCAATCATAAAAAATAATTCCATCAAATAAAAATCCCCCAACGTCCTAGTGCAATAGACACTGGCCAGTTTGATAGTATAGACTGTGTTAAGACCCCGCGGTCCCCTTAGACTGGCAAACACTGACCAACTTGCTAGAAAAAGCTGCGTTAAGACCCCGGACGAGTCAAATAACAAACGTTACCCTTAGATTGCTGAGGTCAGCAATCCAGTAAGCATGGGTGAGTGTAAGGACTTTGTAGCTATACCATGCCATTGCTACCGATTGCACCTATATAGGGAGTAGTAGTGACTCAAAGCCCTGCCTTGTTTCCACTCTACATGTGATTCCCTATACCCAGTGGTGAACCCTCTTATGTGCGGTGTCACGAGGGTGTAGTCCTGGGATGTGTCTATGTTGTCCCACTTTTTGGATTGAATAATACAAGAGTATACCTTGAGCTCATATATCGTGTTACCTTTCTGTGCCATGTTCAGTGCGTGCAGGTTTATCATAGTAGGAGTTTCCCCTGGGATTTATTAAAATGATAAAAAACGGTTTCCAAAAGCTGCTTTGACTTTAATTCCTTATATACATATAAGCATGTGACAAAGGGGATCCATGCTTGTAAGATTTTGTGTAAGATCCAAATGACACCATGATGTGGACATTGACTTGTGTACAAAGGTGAGGTGTCCTCTAATGATGGTGATAGATCCCAAATCTTGGTGATGCAGGTGGAAGCCAAGTGTAGTTGGAGGCTAGTCCTTTGAAAAAATCTATATACTCACTCAATCCCTAGGTGTAATCCATTTCCATCTTCACTGAGATAACCCATCCCTTTTACCCTTTACATTGACATCTCTCCTAAGAACTTGTTTCCCCACTTGCTAGAGTTATCATAACCGAGAAGCAATGTAGCATACCTAGTGCTTGAAAAGTAAACCCAAAGTGATAAGATGTAGGGTTTAAGCTATGGGTAAGGCCCTTGATAGGTTTTGGCCAAATTTTGTGATAGAAATCCCATTTGTAAAAAACCCGAATCATTAGCCCTCCCCTTAGGCTAGAGGCATTCATGTCTCTAGGTTGCTAATGATAGTCCAATAGAGCAGGGAGGATTGCACCCCCTCATTGGTGGCTTTTTGTCGAATGTATGCTCTAAAGTGTCTCTAATTCTTTGAAAATAAGGCTTGAATCGGCATCCATTTACCCTTGTCTTGTGAACCCTCCCATCCATGTCATAGCTTATAACTGCCATTTTGATATCTCCTTATGACCATGAATGGCCCTTCCCATGAACACAAGTTTAACATCCTTTCTGTTATCAAAGTGGTTATCATAGTGTAGCATAAGTGATCCTTCCCTTATGTGTTTGCTAGCCAGCTTCTTATTAAATGTTTTCCTCCTCTCTTCAGCAGCCTGCATGGAATAGTGTTGGACTGCTGCTTCTCTTTCTAATTCCAGCCTCTAACTCTAGCCTCTCTAGATCCAAGATCCTTTCCTCTAACTTCTTATCTTGATTCTTCTCTCGATTGGCTACTAAAACACGTAAGTTGGCTAGTTCTACTTCTATAGGAAGCAAAGCCTCTTGGCCATAAATGAGATGAAATAGAGTATAGCCAAGTGAGGTTCTGAATGAAGTTCTGTAGGCCCAAATAGCTGCATTCAATTTTTTATCCTAGTGCTTGGGGTGCATGTGTACTTGCTTGGTAATTATCTTACAAATCAGCCATTCACCTTTTCGACCAAACCATTACATTGTGGGTAGTAGGGAGTAGAATGCCTATACTTGATTTTTAGCTTTTCCATTAGCTCTCCCACTAGATTAGCCCTAAAACCAGGACCCCGGGTAGAGATAATTTAGTGGCCTTAGTAGCCAACCACCTTTTCTCACTCTTATTCATATGTGTAGGTGCCTCACCATGCTCAAGAAAATAAAGCACATCTTGTAGTTGAAACTTACCCTGAAACAAGGGGAGCTTTTACTGCAATGATGCCCACCATTACCTCTTTTAAATTTTTAGTTGCTAGAGCATCTACGTTGCTGTTTGTGCGCCTTGGCACAAAATAGATTTGGGCTTTTTGTAGCTTCCTCATGAGAGTTTTAGCTTCTCTCATTTTCACGGCTAAGTTATCATTTTTACAAGTCCAGATTAATTTCATTTGCTTAACAATTAGCATAGAATCCCCCAAAACATTAACTCGAGTGACACCATGTGAGAAACACCACCTCAAACCTAAAAGCAAGGCTTGATATTTTACCTCATTGTTAGAATGGACATCCTCTAGGCTAATACCTTCTCCATAAAGTTTGTCACCTTTGGGGGAACACCACTATTCCTGTTGCCGCTCTGTCTTTAGTACACTTGTAGGCCCCATCAAAGTAGAGGGCATGGGCATTCTCCACCCGTGGCGGGTCCTCAAGAGAAGGTGTCTCCTCTTTTACATTTCCCTTCTCTTTTTCCTTCTTTTGATGGCATCTATGGGTCAATAAATTAGCTAGGTGGACCCGAGTAGAGTCCTCCACCTTGAAGGTGTAGTCAAACTCTTGAAGCTGTATTATCCACTTAGCGATTCTGGTTGAAACATCCATGTGCTGTAAGGAATAGGGAAAATGCTTTTTTGTCGTGAACATTGTGAACGGCCTCAGGAGAAGATAAGGATGAAACTTTCTCACAACAAACATTAGAGACAAAACCATAACCTCCACCACCTTGTACCCTCGTTCTGATGTTGTCATTACTCTGCTAGAAAAGTAAACCGGTCTCATTAGGCCAGATTTATCATCCTTTTGTATTAGTGCTGCCCCCTAGAGCATCTCCCCCAAAACTCGGGTTGATAAAAAACTCTTGATCCTAGCAATATTGTAAAATTATGGGAAGGGTGTTGAGAGCATTCTTCACCTCATGAAAGCACCTTTCGCTTTCATCACTCCACATGAGCTTCTTAGAGTGGATCAACTGTTGCAGTGGAAACACTAATTGGGAGAGGAGATGAATGAACCGCCCCATATATCACACCTTCTGAATGAAAGAGGTTAATTGGATCAACTGTTGCAGTGGAAACAGGAGATGAATGAACTGCCCCATATATCGCACCTTTTGAATGAACGAGGTTAGTTGCTTCATAGAAAATGGTGACGATACTGCCAGTAGGGCCTTAATTTTTTTTGGATCCGCTTCAATGCCCCTCTCACCTACGACATGCCCTAACAAAGTTACACTACTTTCACCAATACGACACTTCTCATGGTTTAACTACCCCCCATTTGTGTGAGGTGGTTGAAACATTCATCCACCTTCCCTAGATGTAGAGCCTTAGAACTACAAATACAAAAATCATCAATGAAGACCCTAATAGACTTACCAAAATATGGCTGGAAGATATAATTCATGAATCGCTGGAAGGTAGCTGGGGCATTTTCTAATCCAAAAGGCATTACTTTGTAAGCAAAATACCCCTAAGATGTGATGATGGTGGTATTCTATTGATCCTCCTCAGCTATTCGGATCTGAAAATAACTTGAATATCCATCACAAATAGTGTATCCCTCATGCACGACCACTCGTTGAGTATTTCATCCTAAAAGGGAAGAGGAAAGTGATCTCTCTTTGTTGTAGCATTTAGCGGCTTGTAGTCCACACAGATCCGCAATTTGCTCTTCTTGTTGAGTGTCACCACTACAGGTGAAACCCACTCTGAGTCCCCTACTGGATAGATGAAGCCTTACTTCAAAAGTCGCTGCACCTCAGTGAGTAGAGCGTTTTGTTGAACTACTCCCAACCGTTGCAACCGCTGCACTACTGGCCTTGCTCCATCTTTTAGATTAATGTGATATTATTCTGCCCTCACACCTGTGATGTGTTCATAATCAGAAATAAAAAGTGTAGAGTGTTTTATCACCACTTCCATGTAGACTGCCTTCTCCTCAGTTGATAGATCCTTAGCCAACATTTTTTCTAACCCATCCTTCTCGACCTTTGGAAGCTGACGGAATTTCACTACTAGAAGGCCCTTTCAATGTAATCCCCATCACTTCTAGAGAGCTCTCTTCCTCCTCATTATAAGACTCGCCCTCTGTCGTAGATGACCAATCCTCATTGGAACTCCATTCATCAGCGGTGGTCTCTAATGCAAGATCCTCCTGTCGGCCCTTCTTCATGTTGCAAATAGTGCTCTTCCATTTTTTCAACAGCCCCTTTTGTGGCCTTAGCTCTAAAGCCCCTGTCTCCCAATCTTGTCTGGCTTTCATTTTCATTAGCTATGGCTGCCTAAGAATGAGTGGATAGTCGTCCCCCTTCACTAGCATCACATACATGTCAAGTTTCAATTGCACTCCACACATCTTTACCTTGAATTTCTTTATAGCTCCCAAACAATTTACTACTACATTGTTAGCCATTTTGACCCCAAATTTAGTAGTTTCACTTAGCTCTAATCCCAAACGATGCATCAACTTTTTCGTCATGACACAAATATCTGCACCTACATTCACATATGTTTTTGATACTCTATGCTCATTGATTTCGGCTTCCACTAGAGACACAATATCTTTCATCTTTCTAGCCTTGATTGCATTCACATGTCTATTCTTCATGGGTCTAATGCTTACCATCTTTGACCATTGTTGCCGCACTGTTGGAGATAGATGCAGTAATTGTGGCCATGAAATCTTTGGCCCTTGATCCCTCACATCAACAAGCAAATCATAAGCTCTAGTACCTTTACCCAAGGAAAAATTATCTAGCTCAATGCGTCGGTGTGAGCGATCCATCCTCTTTTTATTGCCGTGTGTCTTTGAAGCCTTAGAAGACTCCGCCTCTTCTTCCATATTTTCAACCTCCTCTGGTAGTGTAGGCTCCATCCTCTTAATTCTATGGGCTTTCTTCACTGGCATTGCTTCAACATCTGCTACTTTGGCCTTTCCTTTGACATCACTCTCATCCAAACCGATCATCTTGATATACGATTCTCTAGTAGTTGGACAGGCAAAGGCGGCACCTCTGCAAGTGGTCAAGGATGATGGAGAACTTGAACCGACGCTGGAGGCCCTGTATTCGGTGGAACAAGCCTCTTCCTGGGTGGTGTTACTTATTGTCCCCTCCTTCTTGGTTGGAACCCATTTCTTGGAAGATGCCCGAGATAGGGCAAAAGTACATACCATGGCCAGTGTCCCCACACTTATAGCAAACATACTCTCTTTCTTGTCTCCTTGGGCCATGATTGCCTTTATTTGTGAGGGGAGGGGGCCATACTCCTTGCACTAAATTCATTGAAAGGCTTTTAAGTTGATTAGTAATGCATTGTAGGAGCTCTTGCTGTGGCATCTCTGGTTCGGGTGGGGTCTTTGCTATTTCTCTAGGCCTTGGCATGGTTAGTAAAATCTACATGGGCTCAACTCCCCCCTTCAACTGGGCTTGATACTTCAATTTTCTATCTTTCTACCTAGCATAAGTGACAGATTCTTCATAGGATGTGGGAAACTTGCCCTTGACCTTTTCCCTTAGTAGAGGATAAAGTCCAACCAGAAAACAATATTTCTTAAGGCAATCAGGTACTCTCTCTCCCTCGGCTAAGGAGGCTATCCATTTATCCCACAATTTTATAAACATGCCTTCATATGCTTGGTACTCTCCTGGTAAGGTTTGGTGAATATCTAGGAGTTGTTTCGAAATATCTTTAGGAGGCTTTGTATCTTGGTACTCGTGCAAGAGTGCGGTCTTGAGTTTCTCCTAGTTACCCCTTGTAGCCTCCGGGAGAGCTTGATACCATACTCGAGCATCACCCTTTAGAACTAAAGAGAAGGCATGTACTTTGGTTTCTTCATCATCTCGGCCTATGACTAGGAATGCCATTTCTAAGTCATCTAGAAAGTCTAGAGCTTACTCCTCTTTGTGCCCAAAAAAGCTTGGAAAAGCCATGATATGAAGATGTTGATTTAGCTCAATACAAAATAAAGATGAACACGTCTAGGCCTAAGTCATATCTTATTAATGGTAGAATAAATGGATTCATAGATGCATTAATCTTAGCAAGATGATGAGGATCCAATAAGTCCCTTATGATATTTTGGAATCTGAGCTTTGTGCTAGCTACTATGTGCATGATTTGCCTAGCAAGAGGACAGATAGGTCCGTACAAATCCCTATGGTTCATGGGATGCACTTAGAGTAGAATGAATATGTGCATATTAAAGGAGATGTTATAATCCAAAATAGGGAATATTATGGGGTCAGGGGACAAGAAGATCTCTCTCAACCTCTCAGCTTCAAAATAGAAGACCAAAATGTATCGTTCTACTAATGCAAACATCCACCCTAATGTTTTGAAATGATTAAAAGTTGTAGAGAAAATATGAATATTCATTTATGCACTAACTATAAATTTCCACTACAAACTTTTATGAAGCGTGTTGCTGAAGCTCTGGCCTCTTAGATCCCACCACTTGAGAGCTACAAAGGATTTTCTCACTAGTGATTAGCCTAGCTTTGGTGTGACCATCATCAACCTTGCAAAGTTCATAGGCTTTGATAGCTACCTTCTCAATTACTTTGAGCCTTCTTGCTAGTAGTAGTTGAAGCGCATCACCATATGTAGCCTCTCGTTAATACCGCACACCATTGATGTGTAACTCTCACTTCAGAAACTTATTAATCCCTGAATTTGAAAGTGCATTTACCACTTGAAGATGAGGCTCCTTAGGGAGTGTCTTTACACTAGACACAAAGCACTCAACACACTGCCTTGACCTAAAGACTTGATGAAAGCAAGATTTCTCTTGAAGTAAAGAAGGGTGTGTGTAATTAACTTGCTTCACCCGTATACATGACATTTATCGATAAAGAATCTTATTCTCTTGAGCTTCTTTTGAAGATTGTAGTGGTACTCTTGAGCAATAAATCCCTTGAATAGGGCTTGATGAAGATTCCTTCTTAGTGATCCCTTGACAAACACTCATTTAAGAAGATGACAACTTCTTATATGTTTCTTCCTTCATAGAAATTGTAGAGCGTAGCTTGAGAAGTCCTCAACGGGGGCGCAAAAAATGAGAGCTGAAAAGATGAGTGGATTGCCTCTTACCCATCCAACCTACAATCCTCACTAAAAGAGAGCTAAAGAAGGGCACCACCTATGGACTAGAACATCTCTTTCCTAAGTGAGTAGAAAGAACCAAAACGCAACTTCACAAGGGAGAATTTATAGCCCATCTTAAGGGAAATAAAAATTATAGAAGATTAAGAGAGGTGATGGCTCCTAATTTCTCCCACGAACATATATATAACACGAGAAAATAATAATTCTCTACCAATAGAGCATATGATAAGTCTTACTTAATAAGTTTAAGTATGAATGTAGAGGGAGAATTAGAAGAGAGTACATATGATCTAGACACCATAAGATCTAGACATCAATCCTCACTAAGAGAGCTAAAGAAGTGCACCACCTAGCCAAAGGGAGGATGGGCTAGGACATCCCTTTCCTGAGTGAGTGGAAAGAACCAAAACATAGCTTCACAAGGGAGAATTTGTAGCCCATCATAAGGGAAATGAAGATGATAGACGGTTAAGAGAGGTAATGGCTCCTAATTTCTCCCATGACCATATATATAACATGAGGGAATAAAGATTCCCCACCAACAGAGCATATGAAAAGTCTTACTTAATAAGTTTAAGTATAAATCTAGAGGAAGAATTACAAGAGAATATATACGATCTAGACACCATAAGATCTAGACATCATATTAGAATATGAGAGAGAGGGAGAGGGATGAGAAGAGAGGGAGACAAGATGAGAAGAGGTAGAGGAAGCTTGCCATTATGTATTCATTGAACGCTACATAAAAAAAGGAGACTCACTCATAGCTTACCTCAAAGAGATGGACTAGCATGAGGGTGTTGTATAATATGCTCTTAGTGGCTCCCCTTTGGGCTTGGTAATCTAGAGTGCTCTCATGTGCTTGTGATTGTGTCATTTTACATCTCCATGGGTACCTTATATAGCCTCCATGAGGGATTATATCAAGATAATCTTCTTGATTAACATAATCTTAGATGATGTATGGCATCTTTTACAATATGGAGAATAGTGGATAGGACAAGTCCCCACCTTGGTCATCATGCAAGAAGCCAAGGGTGGTGGTAGACAAGCTAGAGAAAGGGAGCTACATTACAAGAGGTGGGTGTCCAAAGCACATTATTATATTATATTTACAAGAAGGATAAAATAGAAAGTTGATGTGATAAGGGTGAAAGAGAGAAGAAAATTGCTCGCAGTCAGCAGTCTGCGCCTTCGTAACTTCAAATTGGTGAAGAATCTAAAAAAAGTTTCTCATGTAACTTTGTAGATTAGGTTGAAACTGGTCGGGCCGCGTGGAAATTTTCTTGAAATTCGATTTTCCGTGGGATTTATTAAAATTATGAAAAACAGCTTTCCAAAGTTGACTTTGATTCTTTATATACACATAAGCATGTGATAGAGGGGGTCCATACTTGTAAGCTTTTGTGTAAGATCCAAATGACACCATGTTGTGGATATTGACTTGTGTACAAAGGTGAAGTGTCCTCTAATGATGGTGATAGATCCCAAATCTTGATGATGTAGGTGGAATCCAAGTGTAGTTGGAGACTAGTCCTTTGAAAAAATCTATGCATTCACTCAACCCCTAGGTGTAATCCATTTTCATCTTTACTAAGATAACCCATTTCTTTTACCCTTTACATTGACAACCCTCCTAAGAACTTGTTTCCCCACCACTTGCTAGAGTTATCATAACCGAGAAGCAATGTAGCATACCTAGTGCTTGAAGAGTTAATCCAAAGTGATAAGATGTAGGGTTTAAGCTATGGGTAAGGCTCTTGATAGGCGTTTTGGCCAAATTTTATGGTAGAAATTCGGTTTGTAAAAAACCGGGATCATTTTCATGTGGTGATGAAAGAGGCGTCAAGGTAGTTGGGAAACTCTCTTATAAAGTTTTCAAAATATGGCACTAGGTCTGTGAGCTAGAGTAGGTAGGTTTTATGAGTATAGATGGCTCTTATTTGGGATCTTAGAAAAATTATATCTACCATGTTCACTCTCTTGATGCTCCTTGCCATGCCATCGTGGGTAAGGAAAGTAGAGAGGATTCATTTGTTTTTCTTCACATGGGTAACAAATTGCTTTCCATGCCATCTTGTTATTCTCTAGGATGGGGTATGACCATTCTAATAGACATGGCCATACTTCTCGTGGTGCCATCTTGAGGTACCTATCCTTGCTTCCTTGTGCTCGATAAGACTTTTTATAAATTGTGATATTTGAGGGATCTAGCTACCTCATTGCAATGTTTTAGCAATTGTTTGTATGAGTAGCCACACTATGCATAATAGAAGCTAAACCTACTTTCTTCATTCACAAGTATTGAGGTGCTAAAATCCTATTTTCCTTGGTATCTTTGCACAATTTTCTCTAGATTATCTTCCTCTTCTTGGAATAAGAGCTTAAGGGAGGTAGGTGCTCTATCATCTTTCATGTCTATGCCCTTAAGATTTGTATCATAACAGTAGTATCTTATTGTACTTTGTGTATTTTTTTAATTTAGTGCTCTTTTGACATATCCTTTCTTCCTCAAATTGCCAGTTAAGTCTTCCTTGGTTAACTCTTTATTCATTAGGTTGAACTTTGTGATTTCCTATATGCTTTTCAAGGTGTCTGAGATCATGTCGTTATGAACGTTGTCAAGCATTTTTCTGAAAACTGAAAATCCCTAGTTTAATTATAGTTAGGTTTGGTTTTTGTTAGCTTAGTTGTTTGCATGACAGTTTGTGTTGTCATTTCATGATTGGATTTCTTGTGTTAGTCTAGCTTAGGATTTTTTTTGGTCATTTTTTTTATATGTTGACTGTGAAATTTGATAGCCTTGGTTGAGCTTGGTATTGTTTTAGACAGAGAGTTTGCTAGTAGCTACCGAACATTATGGAACAAGGTTTGTTTTCTTGCCGAGATTCTTGCACATCACGGGGATTATGGGTTTACGAGCACTTAACGATGTACTTGTTGATTACACTACACTCGGGGGTCGTCTCCTGTTCTTATCAAACACTTCCATGCCATGTGTTGTGATATTATTTGCACCATTGTTGAGTAGTAGCATGGCATGAGGCCCGCTGCGGCTATATACAGTAAATATTAGTTGCACATGCACATGAGAGAGCACCTATCATTGAGCATTCACATTTCTTGCACACACAACATTTGGTATATTTCTCACAAAGTTAGGAACCTTTGGTTGAGTGGGTAAGGTGGTTGGGTGAGATAGAGGGACGCTGCAAATTGTGAGATGGGTTGTTCTGATCTAGTCAACATCTTGAGGACCATCATTTTCCTGAGCGATTTTGAGAATTTGGGTGGACAGGAATATGACATATTTTCTTGCTGAGAGTTGAGAGGTGAGGTTAAGGATTTAAATAATCAAGGAACTCTATTTGCACTTTGCATGATGCATGGGCACATCTAGATAGGCCGAGGCCACCTGATCAATAATTAAGAAAGCGTAATGGTATCAGGGTGGCCTCAACTTGATCAATCGGGCAATGACAACTGCCATATTGAAGGCGCCCACTAAAGATGCAAGAAATTCAAAGGCCGTGCAAAACAAGCATTCTGACATGAGGAATTGCAGATGATGAAGGAGAATATTCTAGGACGAGATGACGCCATGATGACATAGGCAGCTTTGAAGGTCAATGTAGAATCATGACATGTTTCTTTTAGTCAAACATATTAAAAGGCATTAATGCTTTTTTGAAAAGCAAAAAACATTCTCATCGTATGAGTATTTGAAAAAACTATATAAGGAGATAAGAAGGAAGAGTTAAGGGCCTTCCCCCTCAATTCCAATTATATCCTGTGAGTGAGGAGAGAGGAGGGTCGCATGCGAGAGGATACTCTTGTCGTGCTACTTGTGAAGTTGGAGCATTTGGATGTTGAAGCGTAGAGAATCGGCCAAGATTATCAAGGTATGAGATTTTCGTGCTGTTGGATTTGTCTTCAAAGTTTGTTTTGACCTTTGTGCAAGAGTTGGTGTTTTCAAAATTTGTGTTGGGTGTTTGTGTGATGCTCTACTCAGATTTGGATTTATAGTTTGTTTGAACTACAAGATGCATATTGTGTTGTTTGATTTCTTGTGTGGTTTGTGTGGTGGTTGTCGAAACATTTAAATTTTTTGTGTTGTGTTGTACATCCGACAAAGTCAATTTTCCCAATCGACACTCCTTAACATCTCGTTATCGGGTTGTGAGTGAGGCTTGCTCTCGATCACCGCTCGTGTAAGAATGTCTTTGAAAATAGTGGACCACCACAATTGGGAGTGTAGAATCTCCCTTGCTATGGTGTTTGGATGCTGTTAGAGTATTTGAAAAGCATGGGTCACAACAAGTGGGAGTGTATAATCTTTTTTACTGTGGTGTTTGTATGTCCTCCTACAATCCCTCCATGTGCTTCTTGTAGTAGACTCTTGATTTTATGCTCCCATACATATCTTTGAAGAAGACTATCCTACCCTAGTTGATACAGTTGACCGAAATCATTTGATAGCATTGAGTCTTGATTAGAAGACAAGTGAGTTGCCTTTTGAATAGGTCTCTCTAGCATGCTACTTTCCAAGATATGAACAATGCCATCTTTATAATGGGATGTGAGGTCTACCTTAAAGAGTTGAGCCTCTTATTGAATGCAAAATAAATGGGCAGGGAGGTTATCATCAACCCTAGTTTCTTTCCTCACCATTGGTTATATGAGACATATGGTTAGTGATAAAATGTTGCTTTCCGTTATGTATGACCGCCAAAAAGTAGAACTCTAGTAGAAGTAGAAGCCATCGAGTGATACAACCTATAGTGCAAGGGTTGTTTACCGGATAGAGGAGTTCTTGATAGTTTACAAAAAATGTGAATGGGATTGCCAACAAGTAGTGAAGAAACCTCTTAATGATGTACACCATTGCTAATCCTTACTGTTCTATTGTAAAATAGTTAATCTCTACTTCGAGGATCTCTCTACTAGTAAAGCTCATAGGGAAGTCCATATTATGCTCACCATATTGGCACAACATAGGTCTGATTACAATTTCAGAAGCATGAATATGCACATAAAAGGTTATTATTCAACTTGGGGTTGCAAAATCGGTGCATCATTAGCATATTTTTCAATAATTCATACAAAAATCATAGGGAAGTCCATATTATGCTCACCATATTGGCACAACATAGGTTTGATTACAATTTTAGAAGCATCAATATGCACATAAAAGGTTATTATTCAGCTTGGGTTTGCAAAATTGGTTCATCATTAGCATATTTTTCAATATTTCATACAAAACTTAGTATTCATTCCTCCATTCCCAAATAACCAATAGCTTGTAAAGTAGGCACACAATGGAAATGTAATTAACCACAAAGTAGTGGAATATCCAATATGTCCAAGAAAATTGAATACCCTTGCAGTTGATGGGTGGTGGGGATCCATTACCACCTTGATCTTAGTAGTATCCATTCAAATGCCATTTTAAGATACCAAATGGCAAAAAATGCTATCGTGTTTAGCCTAAAATTGGCATTTCAAGGGTTTCAAGGAGAATTGGTACTTGAAAATGTCTCAAAGAGTAATCAAACAAAGCCGTCTATGAATACCTCAAGCAATTGTCCTAGTATATCCTCAAATATCATATACATGATAGATTGAAAAGCATTCAATGCATTAATCAAGACAGATGGCATAACAATGTAAGCGAACACTCCCCATTTGATGGCAAAGGTGGTCTTTGTCAAGGTGGTGAGCTTGCACTTGATTATAGCCTAAAAAACCATCCAAGAAGCTATATCCTCCCTTGCCTACCATGCATTCAATCATTTGTTTCTTGTATGGTATTTGTGGATAATATTCTCGTTTGGTCATGATATTAAGTTTTTTATAGTTAATGGATACTCTAATCTCTCCATTTTTCTTGAGTACAATGACAATGGATGGTATCTAGTTTGTATACTCAATCTCATAGATGAGTCTTTTTTGTAGTTAATGGATACTCTAATATTTCCATTTTTCTTGAGTACAATGACAATGGATGGTATCTAGTTTGTATACTCGGTCTCATAAATGAGTCTTGCCTTTTGAAAAATTTTCATATCTTCTTCTCAAACATGATATATGTAGTGAGGATTCATGGGATATGGTTGCTTTTTACATGCTTAGTAGTCAATTTCAAAGGGATAGTATGTGTTAGTACTTGGGGCAGTATACCCTCGAGGTCTAAGTAGTTCCAGGAGAACATGTTATGATACTCCTTGAGTAGATCTATATAAGACATTGTTCATCTTCTACATTGAGGTTCTTGATTATATAAACTAGTTCATGCTTTTCTCCTAATTTAGCAAGGTTTAGTTCCTTCACCTTTTCTAGGCCCTCACAGGTTCAATGTTTGCCCTTGCCACTTTGTAGTAAGCAAAATGATAACTTGATCTACCTTTTTGTACCTCTTAAATTATTTGGGGAGATCATGTGGCTTCTTTTGGCTCTTGATTTATGACTCATTTTTTGATGTGGCATTTTTGAGGTGTTTGCACCTTAGATGGATTAGGAGTTTTGCCTTAGCCTTATAACACTTAGAGAGTGTTCTGAGTCATCACTTCCATCCATTGTTGAGTTAGTGTTTTCCATTAGTGGAGTGACAAAGGTTGTGTCCTTTTTGTTATCAATCGTGCGTACCTTAGAGGTAGGGATCAATTCTATAAGCTAATATCCCATTCATTTATAATCAGATATCTCTAATTACTCAAGCCATTCTAACTTTCTTATTACACCTGCATCAATAAGCAAAACCTTCCATCTATGAGGACTTAGGATCTATCAAGATTTGGTCTATCACTTGGTCATCGATATCATCATCAACTGAGTTAGTATTGATGTCTTTGTCTTCATCTTTGTTGTCCATAGATTCATACTCCTTGGTTTTACCTTCATCCTTGATATTCATCCCCTACTCTTGAGATCCGCCCCTCGCTCTCACTTCAAGGGGATGAAGAGGCAGTGATAATCAAATATGACCTAATGGAGATAAGTGAAATTGTTGAGTAGCACCTCAAAGATTAAGAGGTTGTTGGATTTGGTTTTGCCATGAAAATATGGCCACCATTGGCTCAATAATTTGCATAGATCAAGCTTTTTTGTAGGGATAGGATAGCCCTTGGTGGAAATTTGCAATACCAAGCTAGAGGCCATCATAAAGAGAGGCATTGAGATGCATACTCTAATTAAGGATTGATTGTTTGAATGATAGGTTCTCATGCTCCTTGCTAACTCATGTGTTAGTGGGATTCTCAATACTCCGGTTCCTTATGAATGGAAATTCTAAAGTGGCAAGTATGAGCATCTAGTTGTGTCATCCTGAAGGCAAAGGATGTATTTTGTGAGAGGTTGTTAAACAAGAGAATAATTAGCATCACCATGCAGCATGCTAAAAATCATAATAAAGAGAGGCACTGAGATGCATATTCTAATTATAATCGATTGTTTGAACAGTAGGTTCTCATGCTTCCTAATCTTGCATTGTAATTGAACCTTGAGGAGATCTTGGAGGATGAAAGCATAGATCAAGGACTAAAGAGAGATTGGATGGATTAATGAGTTGATAAAAGGCATGTGAGACTTATAGCTAACGCTCAAAAAAATTAGAAGAGAAAGGGAAGTCTACAAGACCAAGGATTTAGACTCATAAAGGCTTTGTGTATAAATGTATTTGGTCCAATAGCATGGAGCATGAATGTAGAGATTGCATTGCATATAAGGATGCTTTGGACAAAAATTTGATCTTCTTTAAAGATGGGAAAATTCATCTACATGAGACAAGATTTCCACTCAATTTGTGAAAAGATGGGCGTGGAGAGAAAGCTTGACCTTTTGCAAGACATACAATATACAAATAATGCACACAAGATAGAAGATGGAAACCCTAATCTTTCTTCTTCTTCTTCTCCACTATAATAGTATGTAAGAATAAAGAGAGTGTATAAAAAATATATATAATATACAAGCTATCCTTAGTGTGAATACGCTAACCGGAAGGATGACTAGATATATATTTCATAATTTGAGTAGGTGGACTAATTGATGTCTAGTTGTAAAGTATCATTGGAATGATATATCAATGTAGGTATCCACCACGTCAATGATATGAATGCAAAAACTATCATCCAAGTGCATGAGTATCAGGTCATATTGAGTTTGACATCTCAACACTCCCCCTCAAGGTCAACTCCATGACTTATAATCCAAGTAAGCTTCAAAAATTTCAAAGTTGTTCTTCTCCTAGGACCTTAGTAAAAATATCTATAACCTACTCCTCTATGCTCACATATATAAGATCAATGTCACCTTCCAAGATGTGTTCTTTGATGAAATGTTAATGAACATCAATGTATATTGTGTGTGCATGAAACACTAGGTTCCATGCTAATTATATGTTGCTCATGTTGTCATACTAGATAATAACTCTCATGACTATATGTATCCCCAAATTATCAAGTAGCTTTTACATCCAAGCTACCTCACATGATGCAATAGCAACATTCCTATACTCTATCTTTATATGCAATAATGAAATAGTGGGTTGTTTCTTATTGCTCCGAGTCATACTCCCATTCCTAAAAGGAAATACATAGCCATCGGTGGACTTCCTATTAGACACACTCCCGATGCAATCTGCATTATTTGGTTATACTAATGCATTATTAGACACACTCCCGATGCAATCTGCTCCGAGTCATACTCCCATTCCTAAAAGGAAATACATAGCCATCGGTGGACTTCCTATTAGACACACTCCCGATGCAATCTGCATTAGTATTAAAGCTTGGAATTTGGGAAAGAATTACAATGAGAACTTACAAAAGAGATTTGGAGGATGAAAATTCACATTGAAAATGAAGCCCATATGGTAAGATGGTCCCCTTGAATCAATGAAGTACAAGCAAGTGAATGTCTATAGACTGCTCTAGCTATCCAAACATGAGTACCATAAGGAAAAATGCCATAGCATTGGATAGCCATGTCCGATTTCAATACATGAAGTGCCAATAGGGAATAGACACTATACAATAGCTCTTTCAACCATAAAAGTTGTAATCAGACCAAGTTATGAAAATTCATTTTATGATAAGAATTTTATGTAGTAAGCTACTCTATTCATAAATTCACCCTTCTTCATGTAGAATCCAAGAAAAGAGTCAACATATGATGAACGACTTCCAACTGGACTCTTTTGTAGAGGTAACCATTTGATAAGGTATTTCAATACTAAATAGTTTCTCAAAACATTTCTCTCTTTCCAATGACTTTCTCAAGCTCATAGATAATGAGACTATGTTCATTTATAGGAGGCAGCTCTTCTAAAACTTGAATTGTTGGATCCACATACTTCTTTAGTTGAGAATTATGGAAGATATCACGGATTTGCATTGAAGAAGGAAAGTTGAGTTTGTAAGAAACCTCACCAACCCACTTGAGGATTGATATGGCCCATAGAATGCATGAGCCAACTTGTTATGGCCTCCTTCCGAGGAGGCATCCCTAGACTTAGGCACCTTTAGAAATACCCAACCACCTTCTTTAGACTCTAAATGTCTTCTTCTCTCATCTACATAAGCCTTCATGTTATCTTTATATTGAATCGCCAATGCTTCCATCTTCTCAAGTTTAGATGGCTTGTGGATTCACATCATCACAAAAAAGGATGGAGGGTATTTGCACTTTGTATCCATAAAGTGCTTTGAATGGTGATATACCTATGCTCATATAATGAGTATTATTTTAGCAAAATTGAGGTAGATGTAGCCATTTATCCCACAAGGATTCAATATCATGATAAAAATATTGAAGGTAAACTTCTATCCACTTATTAATGTGCTTTGTTTACCCATTTGTTTGGGGGTAAGAGGCCATACTAGGTGTCAAGTGTGTCCCCATAGAAACGAATAAGATCCACTAAAAGTTTCCCATGAACTTGGTATCATGATTGGTGTTGAGGCAGTCAACCGCCGAGACCCACAGACTGCTTATTGTTTTAAGTGTTCCAAGTAGAGCACTAATGGCTACCTCTCACATAGCCGACATGCTATCCATCTCTACGGGTGCAATGAGCTTACCTCCATGCCCAATTGAGTTGCATCCTCTTCCGAGCACTCCGGTAGCTCCACGATCCAAGTGCAAGCTTCAAGCAAGATCCATCCTCAAGCTCCACGCTCCAAGCTTTATTGCTTCAAGCAAGAGAAGAGAAGAGAAGAGAAGAGAAGAAGATGGAGAACTTTTCCACCATGGTCGCTCACCCTCACACACTCACTTTCTCACACTCTCACACTCCCTCTCTTAAGCACAAGCTTAAGCAAGCAAGAAGAAGAAGAAGAAGAGAGCTACCTTTGGCCACCCACAAGAATGAGCTCTCATTCCTCTTCTGAACTTTATATACAAAGCTCTAAATCCCTCTTGGGCGGTCATCCTTTTTTTACATGGCTGGCCATAGCCTAAGGCCCTTTTTTCCATTGTCCTCCTATCTTCCTAGCTTCCCTCCTACTGTCCACCTTCCTTTACAATTTGCATGGGTGAGAGCCCGACACTCTTAAAATAAATCGTGGTGCGCCTTGCGTTCTTTTACAAAAGCATTGATTTTCACTTTTTCTTGTGTACCTTTCTCCTTGATTCAGGACTTTTCTGCACTTCTTGTGTTTTCACATTTCTCCTGGCGTGCCTTCATCTCCCGTTTCACTTTTTCCTTGACCTTATCTTCTCCTTTAGATTTTTTCAAATTTCCATCTTGTTTGTCTGAGGGTTAACGTTACCCCCCTCCTAGATGAGTGCCAATCTCATGGCACTGGTGGTGAGGGGGATGGTGGTGCTGGGATGCTAGGGCTTTCTTGTGGTTGTGGACATACCGTGGTGGGGGTGTGTTGGAGGGATTTCTGGACATATTAGCGGGATTTATGGAATTGAAAGGCCCTTGGGTTGGGTAGGGGCCTTAACAACTGAGAGGCCCTGGCCTTGGATATGATCCATGGTGTTGGAGGGATGTTGGAGGGTGGTTCCATCTTTGAAATTCAAAATGGTGTTAGATGGATCTGTCATTTAACTCTTGTGGCTGAGTTTGCCTGTGCTATTCCAAATGAGCTTCATCATTCACTTTCTGATTGTGGCTGTTGCGTTCATCCCTTGGTCGGTTGTGCTTTATCTGATGGCACAAGGCGTAGGATGGGGAGGGCATTGCATGGATGATGGGGTCTCTGAAGCTGGTAGTAGGGCCTTTGGTTGTACCTGGAAAGAAAAGAAAGGTGCATTACATGTGGGTGTGTCCCAGTGTCATGTGGTGCATTGTGCGGGTGCTAGTGGGATGGAGCTTAGGGTGATAGGTCAAGTGTTATCTCCTTGGATGTGTCCTGCCCTTGATGTGCCCTAAGTAGGAAATGGGGGATCAAAATGAGGCTAGGGGTTAGGGATGGAGCTGGCCGACTGAGGCCACCAAATGCGTCTAACTTAAGGACCCCTAGGTGTAGTGGCTGTGGTGGATGTGCAATTTGCGGTGGCAACCTGTGATTTCTTTTTTTTGGTCACAGGGGTGCTCTCAGACTGTACCCAGATCTTACTTGGACGAGTCACGAGGTGGCCTTAGGGATTTAGTCAAGAAGGCATGGCTCTGCAGGTATTCCTTGATGTTAGCCCTTGCATTGAGAGGTGTTGTTGACAAAAAAGGGTGGCTGCACCTCATGAAGTGGCTATCATTCATGTCTTCAAGGATCCTCATGCAAAATGAGGAAAGCAGGGTTGCCCTCATCATGAGCCTAGTCATAGCACAACTATATATTCCTAGGTTAATGTTAAAAAAGAGTGGGGGGAGGTGGGCTTCCGAAGCTACTGGATTTTTTTTAAGTAGAAATCTAATGATCCTCAGGTAATTAGAGGTGGTTATGAAGGCTGGGGGTCTGGGGGGTAGGAAGAGAAATCCTCTAGAAAGCGGTTAATAGAAGGGTGCAAGTCCCCTACTCTAAAGGTCATGCATTCCTCGGGAGTTGCTGCATTGACATTGTAGATCTTCAGAAAATCATACTTGCCATGCACCCCCCCTATTGTAATCCACTCCATGTCTGTGAGGGTAGGGCATGTAGATGGGATCATTCCGTTCATCCTGTAGCATGCCGCAGAAGGGCATCTATGCATCAAAATTGGTGTCCCAAATCCTCCTCCACCACTTTGGATGCGCCTCGTAGCCTTGGACGGTTTTGGAAACATGATAGACCCTATCCTGTTAGTAGTCAGCGGGCTCCTACTCCATTGAGTGATGATGATGCTCCGCTCCTCGACCCATCGACTCACTAGGGTATTTTCCAAACGAATGATTCCTTCCACTACTTCTAGGGGTAAGACTCAGTTTAAGGCCCATGGGTAGAGGAAGGAGAACTCAAAGGGTTGGGAATGGAGCTCTTGTTGTTGCCAGATAATTAGCTCCTGTGGCCAGTTAATGGGGTAGTGATCCTTGCGTGGTGGCATGGACTTGTCAGGAAGCTGTTGTGGCC
This sequence comes from Lygodium microphyllum, assembly GCF_053477565.2. Classification (NCBI taxonomy): domain Eukaryota; kingdom Viridiplantae; phylum Streptophyta; class Polypodiopsida; order Schizaeales; family Lygodiaceae; genus Lygodium; species Lygodium microphyllum. Next base: position 110,735,079 of record NC_141162.1, read on the forward strand.
ATGCCTGCACCCTCTGCTGGGCTTGCTCCACAAGTTCCCATCTTCTTCTTATTGTAGCAATAACGCGCTCGGGAGCTTAGGTACCCTTCGTCTCTTCTAGGGGTAGATTAGGTAAGGGTGGACTAGCCTCCCTGATTTTCGATTCTTCCTCGAATGCTTGCTCGAGGTCAAGCCCTTCCTCAATGTCTTGTTCCATAGGGGGTTGGATTGGGGGTGGGTGTGGGGCTACTCTTTTTCCTTGAATCCAAGTTCCCTGAGCTCATTGGTGGAGAGGCCGACTTGTCACAAGTAGCTACGTTGCTGCTCCTTGGTCATGCTCCTTGGTCATGCTCGTGCAGGTTGAAAGTGTGCGCTCTTGCAGGCCATATCTTAAAGCTTTGGCTATAAGTTCCAGCTTCCTCCTCATTCTCTCCACCGAGTCCTCGCCTTCAACTTGTGTGACATGAAACACAGTGCTAAAAAAGGCTTTCCTCTGCGTGTTGGAGCATGATTCAGCGGCCTTAGCTCTATACTCTGCGAGCACCCTCTCACATTCTGATACTACCAGATGCTCTGTCAATCCCCACACTCTTTCAAGGTTGCGTTCCTCCCATTGCTATGCCTTTTCTTCCATTTTTTCCTTACCCCTCCTCTCCTTCTCGTGAGACATCATCATTACCATCTATTGGTGCTCGCTCCAGATTTCCATAATCTGGGTCTTCTTCTTATCCCGACAATTCAGCTGCTCCTCGGCCATCCTCCTACCTTGCTTAGCCACAGAGTACTGTTGGTAGGCTTTTGCAATCCATTCTGATATATCTTTAGTAGTTTGCACACAACTTTCAAGCTTTGCCTGGTGCAGCTTGCTTTCGGTGTCATGGCCATGGCCATTAGTGCCTCCACCTCCTTCTGAGCATTCTTCAGGTTGTCTTATAGGCTTCATGTGGCTTTTTTGATGGCCTCGTCCCTCATTTCTGACACGGCTTCTATTTCTCTATCTAGCCTTTCTTGCTCTTCCCATCCCTAGCTGGAATACCAAGGCATCCTCTTGCTCTTGGCATTGTTCTTTTGGTGAATGGTCTCCTTCTTGTGGGCTTCCTTGTAGTTCTACATGCATAGCTTTCACCCATGCCATTCGCTGCTAGAGCTCAGTATATTGCTGGATGAGCCACTTATGGCCCTTTTGCTTCGCCACCAAGTCTTGGGCTTCATCCTCTAGTCTTTGCCTTAGGCGATCTTCATTTTCTTGAGCATTATTTTCTTGGTAATTGAGTTGCTCTTTCTAGCTCCGAATTTCTTTATGATGCTCAGAGGCTTGCCATGTCATCTCTTGTCATAGGGCTACCACAACCTCTCTTTTGGTCTCAAGCTCCACAGCAGTGGCCTTCTTCTCTTCCTTGGCCCTCTCTAGTTGGAGGCTAGGAGTTCAGCCACATAGGCATCTTAGTCCATGGTCGAGGGCATCGTTGATAGTGTAGTGGTGGGTGCTTCTAGATTTTTCCGCTTTTGGTCCTGCCTAGACTCGACTCCGCCGTAGACAACCTTTTGGCTCCTATCATTGGCGCCATCTCTTGTACTTTTGTGACCAGGAATTGCATCATGGACATGAGCTGAGTGGTGTCAATGGCAAACACTGGTTCCTGTGTGGTGGAGGTTGTGGTGGTGGTTTGAGGCATGAGAGTCGAAGGGAGGGGGTGCAATGGAGCCTTGCCCTTTCCTATGATGACTGGGGCTACTTTAGCATTGCCGCTTGGTTCGCCTTTGTGCCGTGGGCTCAAGGTGGCCATTCATCTAGAATCGTAGGCCTCCTCTACAGACATGTGCATGGCCTCCACCATGTCTTCATCTTCCTTTCTTTTTAGCTCTTCTGCCTCTTTCTCGGCTCTTCTCTTTCTCTCATCTTCGGCCCTCTTGGACTCTTTTTGGGCCTTCCTCAACTCGGCCCATACCTCCCTTGTCATCATTTCTTTTGTCTCCTTCTTTATCTTTGATGGGGTTCCCTTCGTTTGTGCTTTTGGCTCTCCTTGGCCGGACTGCGTCTCGTGCTCTTCCTTATCACTTATAGTCCTTTCATTTGAGTGCACTTTTTCATGGTGAGGTAGTTGGTCAGGGGTTTCCCCTACTTCCTCTCCACCTTCTTCTGTGTCCTTCAAGGCCTCTTGGATGATGGCCATTAGGATCCCACCAAACTTGATGGTGGATGCTTTGGAGGAGGACTTCTTTTGAACTGATCTTACTGTGGAGGTTGGGGATTCTCCTCCTGCTACCGTTCTACTAGTGGTTAAAGCTTTCGCTAAGCTTTCAATGGTTTTGCACACGAAGGTGTTCGAGTCTATTTCGTCTAGGGATCCTGCTGTGATGCTCTCCAACAATGACACCTCGATTCTGTTCATAAGGTCATTGTACCTTTGACTGGAGAAGAGAATATGGACCATCTTTGCTTACAGTTTGATCTTAGGATTTCAAATATCCGCTAAAATTACCCCAACCACTATGTGTATGATAGCCTTGTTCATCCCTAGCATGCTGTACACGTCCCTTTTTGGCATCGCTCGGTCTTGCTAGTTAAGCTTGGGGCCTTCTCCACCATCTCAAGGCTCAATTCCACCTCTACTTGGTGGGCTTCTTCCCCTTTCCTAATTGTCACCATGCCAGAGTTCCTTTCAGCATTGAAGCTCCTCAGAAACTCTACGCATTTTTCATAGTTGACCGCTTGCCCAATCTTTTCTATGTACTTCTGTAGGCTGCACTGGTCCATGAGTCATTTTATGGGTGGCTCTTCCATGATGATGTCCTCTAGGTTCACGACATGCTTGAATGTGAATTGCCTGTAGCCCCTCATTTCTACAGTGAAGCCATACTTAGCTTGCTCTTCCTCCGTGAATGAAAGCTTGCTGCCTTTATCTTGCCTTGCCATTTTAGGTTCCTATCATATATCAGGGTTCACCATTAGTATTCCTAAGACATTTTCTTGTTGGAAAATAAATAGGAATTGATCATGCTTTTATGGCAAGAAGAATATGCTTTAAGCCACAAAAAGAAATCCCTCTTGAGAAGCTCTATTCATTTCCAAGATCTTATAACACTTTTCCTTGATTTCACTTTTCTTCATATTTTACCCCCTTCCCCCTTGGGATTGAGAAGAATCCTCCTAGGATGGGATGTGGGAGAGGCAAGACATTTGAGCACCATAGGGTGCTATGTACTTGGGCATTAGCCAATTATAGAAATTAGGGTTGTACTCCAATTGGGCATGACGATCGAGATTACGAGGGCTAATGCATACTTGGGTAATGTAAGTTAGAACATTGGTTAGAAAGTCACCCGAGTTCATGCGACTAGCCACATGTAGCTCTTCTTCCGTAAGGATTCAATCAATATAAGGATGAGCCAAGACCTAGTCGTCTAGGTGCTTGGAGCGAGTGGTGGCCAAGACCCTAAATGAGGTTGGTGCTACGTAAGTCGGGTCATACTCATTTGTCTTGATGGCACACCATTGCTCAACATTAGTCATTATTTGGCAACCCCGCTTCTCCCATTGGAGACTTAGGTTACCCCATTTTTGTAGGAATGAGGACTGTGGTTGACCAATGAGGGTCCAATGAGCATAGGCAAAGATGTTGAAGTTAGCTCCCTCGTCAATCAAGACATCAAAAGCATGCGTGTGCCGAGCGGTGGTCGTGATGTGTAGGTATGCTGGTGCTACTACCTCTTTATCATCGTCCTCTAGTTCGATGATGGTGGCTACATAGACATTGATAGGGGCTTCCAGTGTAGGGGGTTTCATGTAGTGGGTGTGTGGGAGGATAGCACTTCTTTATGCAACTACCACTAAGGAAGCCTATGCCCTCACCTTTAGTGTCGTATTCTATGGTGTCTACCTTCTCCCTGGTCTTCTCACTATTGGAGTAGCAGTCCTTGTACTCATTATCAGAATTGGCTTATCCCAGACTCTCATCTCTATCATGTCCTTCATCGGTAACTAAGGCCCAATTGTACATTAAGTTTAGGTCATGCATGTTAGTCCATCTCCACCTAGGAGCATTTAGGAGGTCTCTGAGGGGCTTGAGATTAGCAGTGGGATTGCTAGTCAACTTGCCCACTAGATACTCAAGGGTCTCATGTAGTTCTAGCTTGTTGCTAGGAACATGGGAAGGGATAGGTCTAGGTTGATTGCTTGAGATCCTGGCCATTGTATAGAGGGTCACTACGGGCTCCCTCCTTGAGACACTTGCAATTTTTGCAGCATGTTTGTATGTCTCCTCCTCATGTGAGAATGGAAGATTGATGGTTGCTAGTATGTGCATCCAATCTCACTCATCGTAAGGGCAAGGAATGTATTTAGTGAGGGGTCTGTGAGACTTCCTTATTGGTGTGTCACCCCTAAGCATGGTAGAGACATCATCCAGATTGGTAGGGTTTGTCTTCCAAGTGTCCATCTCAACCTTTATCACATTCGTTCGGTTCCCTAAGAACATTAGAACATTGCCCCAGTCTTCAATGACTCGAGCATTCCTCATTGTCATCCTAGCAAAATGCCGTAGTTCACTCTCTTCATGACAATGAAGTTCACATAGAACTGGACTCCTGCGATCTTCACTGGCAAAATTTTTAGGACTCCAAATGGCCTTACTTTCATTCTGTTAGCTAGAGTGATGTTGAACCTAGTGGTTTCGATGGGCGGGCTTACCCAAGCCTGGAGCACAATATGGCTCAACACACTCACTCCCACCCCGATATCTACGATTCCTTTCCATGTGGCATCTCCTAGGGCTAGGATAGGCAAAATTGCATGCGTCTCTGTGCCTTCCCAAAAGTCATTGACATGTAGGGATTTAGGCATGGAGTGCAGACTCCAGCTTGGTATTCAAGTTTTTGCATCATGCTCAGGCAAGTCTGTGGCAATTGGCTCTTTTGGTTCTTCAACCCACTGCTTAAGCTCCCACCATAGTGTTGGGTGCTGCCTAATTAGGTTGCCTAAGCGTAGAGTTACCGGAGTGGTCACTAGTGTATTGAGGAGGTTGCTAGTCACTCACCTCTCTTCTAGGTCTGTGGTTCTTGGCCAATGGCCTTGATTGTTTTGCTGGCTTGAGGCAGTTAGGCAATTCATATTGTGGTTTCATTTCCTCCCTTGGTTTTGGTTGTGGGAGAGAGATTGGGGTGCCTATGTTTGAGAGATCATCGATCTCGTTCTTTAGTATGGGCTCAGCGTCCTTTAGGTGCTCATGGGCCTCCCTTACCCATTCTTTCACCTTCTTGATGGCTTCGAGTTGGCACTTTGGGTTGGGTACTCCCCAACCTTAGCACTTTCTTTTTTAGCCATCTAAGGCACTAACGTCTCTTCTTCTCCGTCAATGACTTTTCCACCAATTGGTAGAGTCATGGAACTTTTGGTTTTGAGGGTGAACTTAGCATCTGATCTCCTCTTTCTTCGTCTCCGGATCCTCTTTCCAACTGAGGTTGCGTCAAGTTTGCTAGGCCCTGTCAATGATATGCCGGCCTGCTTCATTTGCGCATGCATCATGACCTGCAATGGGATATGTGTGGTCTCACGTCAAGTGTCTCGATACCAAACAACCCCAATGGAACCGATGGATCATTTGTCAAACTAGAGGATGGTCTCTGCCTAGGGCAGTCACAAAGAGATGAGTGATTCCACACTCAGTGCATCTCAGGTCAGCCTTATCTATGTTTGCTTGTTCCCTCTCAAGGCAGCGCAAAGAAAAGTGTCCTAGGTGACTATAACTCCAACACGCGATTGGTTTTTTGGGTTTGCCCTCCTAGGCCTCTGCCTCTTCCTCTACCCAATGCCATCACTAATATTGGCCAATAGGCCATGAGGATAGGATTGCCTTCCTCATCGTACGACACATACAGGGTTACGTAAGGCTCATTGTTACTAGGCTCGTCCACATAGTAGACTAGAGTGTTACTTGATGGATGGGTCACATAGGGTCCAGGTGGTCTAGGGATACCTGTAGGATTAATTTCCATCCTAGGGATGGTTGTTTTAGCATCATTTGGTGCCAAAAGAGCCTTCGATGGCCTATTCGCAAGGTGAGGTTGGCTGTAAAGCTACGGGTATGGAAGTCTACTAGTGATTGACAAATGCATGGTGTCATGGCCGAACCTACCACAATTAGCACAAGGTCATGACCTAGGTCCTTGACACTTAGTTGGCAAGTGGATTCTACCGCAATGCACACATTGGACGTGTGGGCACATTGGTTGTCTCATCATCTCCTGTAGTTTGGCTATGTCCATCCTAATCTCTGCCAACTCTTGTCCTGACTCAGTGCCCTCCCCTTTGTCATCTTGAGTGCTTGAGTCTATTCTCTCACTTGGCGTTGAGGCTTTCTCAAAACTCTTGGCACTGGAATCTTTCTGATTCAAGCCTCTGGAGCCTCTTTCCTTGAGCTGGTCATCCACTCTAATAGCTTCTTCAAAAACTCTTGCCAATGCATCTCACCGCAAAGCTTGAGTTTCCGGCCAAGGCGTTGTAGAGCTCCTCACCCCGTATTCCATTGATGAATACTGTGGATACCACCCTTTCAGTTGGTCTCTGACCTAGGGGAATTCTCTTGAAGAGGTTCCTTATGTGGGTCACATAATCTCGAATGTCCTCTCTCTCATTCTGCTTGACATTCATAAGCCGCACTAACAGGTTATCGGAGTATCCAGGTATGCAAACTATTCTATCATTCTTCTTAAAAAATAACACCATAGAGGCAAAAGATAATTGGCTTGGATGAATCAATCCCATTTGTAGCAACTCATTGATTTGTTGCTTGGTGCTCCATCTTTTCATGCTCATACTTGGATAATCAATAGGGTAGCTTGTTGATGGATTTGGTATGTGGTGCCAAGTCAATAGAATGCTCTACCTCTCTCTTGGATGGCAAAGAAGATGGTGGTTGAAATATGTCTTTGTATCCCTCTAATAATTTGCACAATTTTAAGTGAATACACAAGGCTTAACATTGATCGATCTCTCTTCAACTTCTTCATAGATATTAATTCCACTTATTGTTGCTCCATACCATGCAATGTTACTTGCTAAAACAAGTTCCATTTGCATTAAGTTTGAGTCCATGGTAAACTTTCTAAGTGTATTAAGCCAATTTCAGCAAATAACTATGTGAATATGTTCCATTTCTAAGGCTAGAAGATCAACTTGAATAGTGCATGATGGTGATAACTCGATGGAAATGCATTGGCATATTTCACGACTAGCTTCAAAAGCCCCATTATTAACTTGTACCCTCAAAGGCACATCCATATCCTTAGGAAATAGCATTATCCGATCCAAATATTTTGTATTAACAAACTTATCTATGCTTCCCCTATCCACAAGAATATGAGAAACTTTACCATTTACAAGGCCCTTGAGCCAAAGAGTATTTTCACCTCTACGTTTGGTCCATGCATCATGAGAAATGGTGCGCAAAATCAAAGAGCCAGTGGGTCAAATGGAAACCCATCCATTGGATCATGAAATTCATTGGCAATCTCATCTTCTTCATGTGGCTCTTCATAAGTGGATAAGGCTTCCATTTGAAATACATCACTCTCATTTGCTTCTTCATCCAATCCTTTCTCAATAGTCATGCTAACTTTAACCTTTCTTAAATTTTTTCTTGTGGTTGGGAGTCCACTTATCCCCAGACTTGAAGCATAAACCTTTAGTGTATATATCCTTTAGGTTATCATTTAGTACATGCTTCCCTGTGCAAATTGTTGGCTGAAGGTTTACCACCACAATTTGCCCACTTAAAGTCCAACTTTACCTTAATATTAGGCCTAAAGTTAGTACTCTATTTTTCTCGATAAACTATAGGATAAGTTGGAACTTTTCTACAGGTGTTTGAAATCTCCCTTCTTGCCTAAATACCTCTTTTTGCTAGCCAAATTTTTTCCCCAACCTTGATGATTGGTTTGATGAAATATTTACCATAGTTTGAGTTGAAAAGAAGACATATACCTACGATGTTATTGTCTGTACCATTCAACAAGCTAAATTATCTCATGAATGGTCTTGGGCTGCATGGCATCAACATCTAATAAAATATGTAGATCAAGTCCATACACATACTTGTTGAGTTTTACCAAGTCCAAAATCCTCTCAACATACATTGATAAATTGAATAACATATTAGATTTATCTCTAATGGAAATGTCTCTTTGTTTTAGGTTGTACCACCTCCTTTGCAACTTTTCTTTCTCCATAGGAGAGACAAAAATATCAAGTATGTCCCAATTGAACTCCTCCCAAGTGATACACTCTTCTCTAATTTTTCTAATGTACGTCTACCACATGTAGGTATAACCTTCAAGATGAAGGGCTACATAATAGATCTTAGCTTCATCATTACAAGGGTAGAGTGTAAAATACATCTCCAATATATTTATCCATTTCTCACATTTTTTTGGTGAAGAGTGGTCCCCTTTGAAGTTTGGACTATTGATTTTCTCCTTGTATTTTTCTACATTGTAAGGTAGTGCTGGATTTGCATTAGGCTATCCATAGTAAGAATATTGCTTCTAGAGTCTTTACTCCATGAGCTTTGTCTAAAGGAGGGCTGCTCAAATTGATTACTATCCAATCTATGAGGATATTTTTTTCCCACTCCATGATTAGAGGTTGATCAAGTGAATGGTGATCTCTATTTGCTTGATCATGGAATGGTCTTCTTCATTCATGCTTGACTTCACTATTGGCTTCGACTTGCCTTTGCAAAGTTGAGAATTGAGGGTAAAAAGACTTGTAAAATGGGTCACAACTATGATAATTATCTTCAATTCTAAGTCTTCTTCTTGTCTAGCATCATTCCTTGGGTTGAATTATGGCATTGCCTATTGTAACCCTATTTCAACCTATAATCCCCCTATAACATACAAATATCGAGTAATCAATTCAGATACCTATGGGAGAAGTCTATGGGTAGTTGTGAGAAAGGGCTAGTAAGTACCAAAGTATTACTATAATATCCCTAAAAGACTCCCATAACACCTATAATTGACCTAAACATGTAATATCATACTCTTGTATGCATTTTTTATGCTTGTAATCCATATGGGTGATTGATTTGCTACTAAAATGCTATTGAATCAGCCCAACATCCAATCAAATGATATATATGTACCTATGATTATTTTTTGGGCTCAAGATCATCGAGGGTATGCAAATTTCCTCTCATGTTGGGATTGTGCATCCCTTTAGGATCATAATTGCCAAGGAAGGGTCACCTATCTTTTGTCTTACTTTCCTGGCATCTTGATGGGACCTGAAATGGGCCGGCCTTGGCTATGGCACTAGCCGGACCTCATGCTCATGACACACAAACACCCTCACGGCCTCGCGGACCAGGAGCGTCAATCTAATGCTAAAGGACAAACTGTCCTAAAGCCTTATCTATGAGTTTATAGTTTATAGTCTAACGTTTCCCTTAAACTCCTCAGAGAGAAAACCCTTACACATTGGCAATGCCACGATCACACACATATGGAGACAACCTCACGGTAGAAACACCGCGGCCCCATTGTAGCTCTCCTACATCGCAGGGATTGGCCCCTTGATGCACTACTCAACATATTACACAAACGAATACAAACTCCTCTCTTTTATTTTTCTCGTATTTCCAGGAGATATACCATGTGTCCTTACTTAACAATCCCTTAGGAAACCGACCCTCTATCCTACGGCAAGGGATAACCTCACACTCTTAATCGTGGGTCAAAGTCCTAAGAAAACAATTGCTATGCAGTCCAAGAGATTTTCCTTTGATACCATGAACCATGCATAGTGCATAATGTGAATGGTTTAGTGCATAAACAAAAGAAAATTAGCATTGTGCATCGTGCGAAACCAAACTTCCCATGATTTCCATGCTAGCGTTTATATAATGAAACGAGAAGAGACACCGAGCCTTACGCTCATACTGCCTTTTCCTTTATTTTAAAACAATGACCTATAGCCATGATGCATCACATAAATCAGATTTAAGATTATACTTTGACGCTCAAACTCCCCTCTCACCCTACCGTTTAATGTTTTGCATTCGTTGATAGGTGTAAGAGTCATTTTATGTGTATTTCTTTATAAAGAAAGCGATAAATACAGACAGAAACATAGAAACGAGGGTAAACTAAGGCCAACCTCGTGCTCTACCTTTATTATACATTGCACAAACACTTATGTAATTTTTTGGAATTTTCTTTTTATCGTTTCTTAATTTTCTCCCCTTTAAAACCCATTTTCACCATTTTTTGGTAAATTTTCCTCTATTTTTTTCAATAAAAAATGAATAGAAATTGAGATTGATTGTGGGCTATGGCCCTTAGGTTTCTTGACAGTAAAATTTTAGGTTTTGTTGATGTTATATCTCATATTTTCCCTTTATCTTGTAAAAAAACCCCCATTTTATCCCTTAAACGTGTGTTTTACGGGTTTTATACCACTAAATTCAGCCATAACACTTATGATTTTCTAATTTTCAGAGCATAAACTGATCAAACTCATAGCAAACAACATTATGATGCATAATCAGCCCATGGGAACAATATTTCATCAACCAAATAGCATAAAAACTCATTTTTTATTCATAAAAATTGAAATATCACTTAGGCTTTGTGTCTTGGGATCTCGGTTTTGGTACGGGACTGCATGTTAGCCCTCATTCAATGTACAACATCTTCAAAATCAGTAATCTTCATATCTTTATTGATCCGAAAGCAATCCGGTCTCATCCGGACAAGCTTTCCTTCACCATTCTTCATTTTCCTCTTGCACACAAGAACAGCCCCTTAAGAGAGAGAGAGAGGGGGAGGAGAGAGAAAGACTAAAATCAGAGTTCTTCATCCAGGCCATCATTGCGCGAGCAAAGGGCGGCGAAATGCTTAGCATAGAGAAGGGAATCAAGGCCCATGATCACTTAGGTGGGTTGTATGCAACCCCCATGATGGATCCATCAAGAAGGAGGTGCAAATTTCGGCGCCTACAGGCGTCACATTTTCTCCTTCTACATCACGTTTTTTTTCATGCTACATGTCAAGTAGCATAAAATGCCCAACTCCCCAAGGGTCAGGCCCATTTGGCCAAAAATAAGTCCACCTCTTCGCATCTTGACCGTTTCCTTGGCCATTTCCCCGTTCGGGCTCCAAATCGAGCTCTGAAAAATCCTGGGCGTTCGACTTGACATCCCACATTGGCTGGCAACTCCTGACAACCCGCATGGCAGTCTGAAAACTTATCAAAAATCAACAAGTGTCACTCGAGTGCCTTTTAAGAGTCGTATTTCACTTGGTGCTTAAAATCGTCCTAGCTGGAGCCGCTGCCTTCGATGTTGAATATTTTTCCCCTAAATTCTGGATTTTTTGAAAAATTTTAGGCACATCCTGGGCTCAAAACTCCGCTCTCATTGGCGACAATGGGATAGGGCAACTCAACCCGTCGAATTCCACTACAGATCTGTACAAAACAACCAAAGGAAGCATCAAGCTGATACAAAATAGATACGTACTAAAACACAGCACAATGTTCACCCTACCCCTTGACAAAACCAAGGCATGACATCCACAAGGAGTAGGCCTAGCATAATTTGATAGAAGGTCCGAAGCTAGTCACTAACTAACTGCTCGAACACGGCCAAACTAAAAAGAACTATCAAAGAGGTCACCCTAAGTGGTGGTCGGAACTACCTACCTAACTAAAGACAATACAACCAAGAGCTCCTACTAGGAGAGGACTCCTATAGCCTGATCAAGAAATATTTGCTTTCTGCACAACTCTTCTTTGTTTAGGGTTTTATTTTTCATATACTCGAGTATGTAAAAAGGAGGGAGCTGAGCTTAGTGACCCAAGAAGAACAGGGCATCGGCCTCAGGACCTGTCTCGGTACCCAAGAACCTACCAAGCCCTCGCAAGGCGACACTTAATCCTTTTTTGATGCTCACTTTTATTTTTTCTCCAACCTTTCTTACTTTCTTATTTTCTAGCAAGATGCCACCCCTAGGAAGACAAGGCATCGGCCCCGGGTCTGCTGACTTGTCCCCAGGAACCTACCAGGCCTCCACAAGGCGATGATCAACTGCTTATAAGTTTTTCTTTCTTTTCTTTCTATTTTTATACGGGTTAGAACCCCTTTTTACACACCTTTGTATATATTGATTGCCTTTTGGGATATTCAGGGTTTATTTTCATCATCAATTTTTCTTCTGGTAGGCTTCTCTAACTACCTCACAGCTAACAACAACTCCTAGAATGGGTGCCTAGCAGGCTAGCAAAACAGGGTCATTAGGACTCCCTTCTAAAACAAGTCTTTTGATGCTTGACAATGTCTTTATAGGAGGCAACAACTACTTGGACCTCCCTCAAACATACTGAACCTAAACCTGGGACTTCATGCCTTGGACTCCGGTCCCTAACAAGAAAAGGAAATCCCCTACAAGTACACAGACACAAATAGCATAAAACCACAGTACTCATAAAGGAGAGATGTCACCTGGATAGGGCCACAAGAAGCTTCCACACAACAAAGGCTCCTTCCATGCTCTTCTTTGAAACCTGTCTAGCACAAAACAAAACAAGAAACCATTAACCGTACCTACACTAAACAGACAACTGGCCCTCTTGGCCTTATGAGATAAAGCACTTCACTACAAAACTTAATCGGCCCTCTTGGCCTAATGAAATCAAACAGAATAGCACCTACACATCCCTCCTTGAAATAATATAGATATACAAGAATAGGCTCTTTTCCAAGGGGGAAAACCACAGGGCTCGCAACCCTAAACTAAATGCATAAGGTTATGACCCATCCCTCCTGCATATATAGCAAGAGGCATACGCATAACATGTTGTCGAATTAACCTATGGGTCCAGGATAATAACGGTAGATTGGTCTCGACTACTCTTTGCATCACCCATATCAAACATCATCTGCGATATATTGCATGCTCTGATAACATTCCCCACAAGCGACCAGGTCCTGTTTCATCATTGATAACAATATCCAAACTAGGACCATAATTAAAGAAAATGTCTTCTTCATAAGCAAGATTTGCTAGTGAATCCGCAAACTGATTCCAGTAACATGGAATCAGCTGAAAAGACACTCTCTCAAACTCCTCAAGCAGGGTCATGGCAGTTCGATGATACATATAGAGAATGGGATTCTGCAATGTGTATGTCCCATCTAGCTGATTTAGGATCAACTGGGAATCCCCTTTCACTAACAACTGCCGAATACCACCTTGTTTGGCAATATGCAGTCCCATAATCAAGGCTTTATACTTCGTCATATTGTTAGTAAATCCTACCCCGAGATAAGCAGCTAACTTCATCGTAACTCTACATCGGGGATCTCGGATTACTATTCCAACACTCCCTTTTTTATTAGGGCCCCTAGACGCTCCATCAAAATATAATATATATGTCCACAATGGGTTTACACAGCCTGCCATCACGAACTTCTCTATTCGTAATTATGATAGTCAAAGTTTAGCATGTTGAGAGGATGAACTGACGGCTCCATTCCACCTTCTTCATTGAACTCAACAAGGATACTCGTCAACAATCGTAAGTAGTGATGGCAGAAGACTTTGATCTCCCACACAAAGGTTCCGTCTTCTTGCTCAATCACTTTGTATCCTTTGCTCCACCAGATGAGTTTCCCCTGATGGTATCTGTGCTCCAGATATGGGTGCTCCAAATAAGGAATTAACCGCCCCATCCACCAGCTTTAAGCTCTTTTGCAGGTTGCAAATCATCCCTAGCATGGACTTGCAATGCATTTTCTTTGTATTAGCATACTTAGAAATAATAAGGTTTAATCTTATTAAGATTAACCTTATTTTTAAACTCTAATCCCTACAGATCAGCTAATAGAGTCGTAAACCTATTTTTCCCTAGCCTAACAATCTTGTAGGGGCCATCCCATTTAGGTTCCAGCTTCCCTGGAAATAGCTCCCTACGTGCATCATAATATAGGACTAATTGGCCTTTTTTAAAGGTATACTTCTTCGCTCTAAGGTCATGCAACTGCTTCATCCAACATTTAGCCACCTCCTGCTGTAATAAGCTCTGCAGTTTCAGCTCATCTAGGTGGGCTATGGTCGTGAAACATTCAAAGAGAGAATCCTCGTCTCCCAAAGAGTGGTTAATTGCAAACCGTATGGTTGGCAACTCGATTTCAAGGGGTAACACACACTCTTCTCCATAAACTAATTTAAATGGAGTATGGCCGGTAGCTTGCTTGAACGTTGTATTGTACGCCCATACTGCCACATAGAGCTTCCTGTCCCAGTCTCGTTTCTTCTCAGAGACTATTTTAGACAAGATACCCACAAGTTGCTTATTAGTACTTTCGACTTGACCATTTGCTTGCGGATTATAGGGGGTCGTTTTATTATGCTTGATTTGCCAAGCTTCAGTCAAGCTTTTGATCACTTTGTTCAAAAAATGGGTTCCACGGTCCGACACTAATTCTTTCGGTGGACCAAAACGGTAGATAATCTGCTCTAAAAGGAAACTTGCAGTCTCTTTTGCATTGTCCTGCCTCGTCGCCTGCGCTTCTGACCATTTTGTAAAATAATCAGTTGCTACTATAATGTACCTCTTCTGAGTAGTAGACGATGGGGTGATAGGACCCGCAAAATCAATGCCCCACTTCTCAAATGGAAGGATAGCCATAATAGGCATAAGTGGGCGTTTCCTATTCTCTCTGCTGTCATGTCTTTGACAGGTATCACATCTCTTAACATACTCAAAAGAATCTTGGAATATGGACGGCCACCAATATCTAGCTCTTAAAGCTTTCTGCACCGTCAACCGTCCCGCGAAGTGCCCTCGACATGCAGAGTCATGGCACTCTTCTAAGATAAAAGGAACCTCGTCAAGCATCACACATTGGCAATAGATATCATCAACACCCTACCGATATAGTGTTCCTACGATCAAGGAAAACTTCAAAGTTTGCTGTTTGATTTTCCTCTTTTTTGATTTTGACAAACCAGCTCTAGTCTCTCCTGTTGATAAATAATGCGTAATAGCATCATACCAAGATGGGATAGAAGCTGTATCAATTTTAAACATTTCCTCAATATCACTTCCTTCAGCCAAAGTCTCTTTCGGCTCCCTGAAATCTACCAGGCATTCCATAATCCCCTGCAACCTCGGTGGCTTACTCTTAATCTCATAATCGAACTCCTGCAAAGTGATTAACCACTTTGCCAAACGATCAGGCGGTTGCAGCTTGTTCATAAGCAATCTAAGCCCTTTCGCCTTCGTATAGAAAATGACATTTTCATAGAGAATGTAGTGCCTGAATTTCTTAGTCCCAAAGACCATCGCAAGACACAACTTCTCCATGTAGGTATAATTGATCTCTGAAATGCCCAATTTCCGACTAGCAAAATCTATCGAATGATACCACTTTTCCTCCCAGATTTGGGCTAAACAGCAACTTATACTATGCATAGTGGCTGCTGAAAATATATAGAACACCTTGCCTCTTTTAGGTGCTTTTAGAACGGGCGCTTTTACTAGCTCCTGTTTCACATCCTCGAAAGCTACCTTACAGGGGTCACTCCATTAAAATAGACAACTAAAGTATAATAAGTTCGTTAATTGCAACGTCCTTTTTGCCAAGGCATTTACAAACCTTCAATAATACCCTATCGATGACAAAAAACTATGAACCTCTTTTGGAGTGCGTGGTGGACTCATAGCAACTATGACTTTGATCTTTTCAGGGTCAGTTGCGATTCCCACTGAACTGACCATATGACCTAGCAATAGCTCGTAAGGCACTCCAAAGACACACTTCTGTGGGTTAAGAGCGATACAAAATTGTCTGCAGCGCTCAAAGCACTTTCTTAAAATAATCAACATCCTTTCCCTTACAGTGGCTGCCCCCAGGTCATCGATAAACACTTTCAACTCATCTGGGGAGATGTCACCAAAGGTCTTGTCTGCTGTTCATTGCCATGATCAGGTGCATTGCACAAACCAAAGGCCATCACATGGTATGCAAAAGTACCAAAGACAATAATAAAAGTTGTTTTCAACTTGTCCTCTTCTGCAATTGCCATCTGGTTATATCCTGCAAAGCAATCCATGAATGAATATATTTCCCTACACGCTAATTGATCCAAAATCTGGTCAATAAACGACAATGGGTAGTAATCCTTAACCATCCGCTTATTCGGCTCTCTAAAATCCACACATAGTCAGATCTGGTTGTTTTTCTTCTTCCTGATAACAACTGGTGAACACCATTCTGTGTGTTGTATAGGAAAGATTAACCCAACTTTCCGTAACTTCTGTAACTCCTCAAACAGTCCGTCCCTCAATTCAAAAGGCATACGCCTTACCTTCTGACGCACAGGATGACTGCCTTCTTTTACAGGAATAGTATGAACAGCCAGGCTGGGAGGAATACCTCTTAGCTCATCATAACTCCAAGCAAAGATATCACAGAATTCTTGAATCAAGAAAACATAGTCCTCCCTTTCTGCTGAACTGAGCATGGAACCTAATTTAATTGGCCGCAAATCATTCGGCGTGCCAAGGTCTAACTCAATCACATCCGCGTATCTTATCCTATCTTGCGGCTCTATCGGCTCATTTAGAGTTATCTAATAGATATCCTCTGTAGTGGACCCCTCTTTAGATACATCACTGGATGATGTCTCACTACCAGATGGATTGTCTGCTGTCTCTAATTCAGTAGAGGATAAATGAGCTCTCTCACTCTGAGGAGACTCAAGGTAAGCATCGACTATTACTCGATTAGCACCTCTACCTAGAACCACTCGACCGGCGGGTATATCAACTTGACAGTCTGTTCGTAAGATCCAGGGCCTACCTAGCAAGACTCGATAGCAAGGACGTCGTGCGAATCTTATCACCCTAAAGTCCAAGAAGCATTCTACACTTGCCACTGTAACATGGACTCTAGTAACGCAACCTTCTGGTTGTCTTAGACTATCATGAGCCATGCTAAGAAGAGTGAAGCTATCTTTTTGGATGCCTAGACCCAACCTCTCCATCAATTCTGAACTCATGATATTGACGGAGGATCCAGTGTCTACAATAGCATGTTCCACCAATATTCTATCCACATAAGCTGGAACCCTAGGGTAGTTCTTTTCAGCATGGTCAAACCAATCTTCCCCTACTCGTGTTATACCCAATGGTTCTACAATATACCCAATATGCAGGATCTTCTTAAATTCCTTGCGTACTCCTGGAGATAATTTAATCAATTGCAAGAGGTTCACATCTAGTTTAACTTCACAAAGAGAACTTGCTAAATCAAAATCATGATAAGTAGCCAAAGCTCTCTTTTCTCGCCAAACCATCCTTTCTTTTGGTCTCGAGACCGGCTTTGGTGCTTCTTTTTTAGCTCTTGCCTTCTTTCTTGGCACTTCCTCGTCCTTCTTAGGGTCGACTTTCTTGTCAACGGGCCTTTGAGGTCCATCTTCCATGCTAGGACTCTGGACTTGCATCCCCTTATCCCCTTGTTTAGGGTTTCCCTCAACCGGTTTTGCATTATCTTTGTCAACCTCTTTAGCCTTTTGGCCTCTTGTCACGGC
Organism: Lygodium microphyllum; assembly: GCF_053477565.2. Lineage (NCBI taxonomy): Eukaryota > Viridiplantae > Streptophyta > Polypodiopsida > Schizaeales > Lygodiaceae > Lygodium > Lygodium microphyllum. The sequence continues at coordinate 110,752,653 of NC_141162.1, forward strand.
TCTTAGGTTAGAGGTTTTAGCGTCATTGACTCATACAGCCTCAATAAGGCTGACTCCATTGCCTTGTGGCAACTCTTCTATAGTGGTCTTTCCCCTCTGCAATATTTGTCTTGGTGCATCATTCTGCTACAAGTTATTTCCTTGCGCTCTATGATTAACGAGACCTGACTGTTTACTCCCTTGTTGGAGGGAACTAATCTTACTCCAATAGGTAGCAGCTAAATGGCCCGACTTCCCACAAATATCGCATTTAACATTTGGATAGTTTCTAGGGAAATGGTGTCCACCACACCACTTACAACTGAATCTTGAGGGTCCACCCTCTTCAGGGCGTCGACTCCCTATCAGATTCTGCTACTTCTTCAAGAAATTAACGTCGACGGCTATTTGTCAATATTGTTCAGAAATCATGCCAGTATAATGCTTCATCATATCCTTAACTTCCCCAAGGACATTAGATGTACTCGACTCATAGCCTCGATTGTCGACTTGGCCTAACAATCTGATTTGGCATTGGTTGTTGACCCATCGGAACAACATTAGAATTCGAAACTTGGCCTCCGACATTTGGTGGAGCCAACTGACTTGCCATAGGCATAGTCACACTGGGAGGAGCTGGCAGCAAATGTACATTCTAAACCACACTCCCTCTCCCATTAGGGTTAGTCATAGCCATCCCTTGACTTCCATTCGTCAATGGTAGATTGCCTCCAGGTACTAAACCCCCATTAACATTCATTCGAGAGGAGTAGGCCGTTTGTAATCGTGCTTCTACTCCCTCTACCCACGTAATAGCGGTGTCTATATATGCCAAGGCCACACTGCTCAATCGTACTTGGATATTAAAATCCAACCCATGCAAAAAGTATTGCAACTGGGTAGCCAACGGAATGGGAATGTAAGTTTGTAACTTATGAAATACTTCCTTCAGCTTCTTGGCATAAGCTTTCACATTCTCATGAGGGTCTTGGCGTGTTACATTCAAGACCCGCAACCAATATTGGCCACCTCTTTCAGGAGCATATTCTCCTCGGAAAGCTACATAGAATTGATCAATTGTGGTTATGGTCCCAGACTCTATGATGTGATACCATACCGCAGCCCTTCCTTTTAATGTCATATTGAAGAACATCATAAGATGTCCCTCATCTTGGATGCGATAATTGAACATCAACCTTTGGAATTCACAAATGTGAAATTCCGCATCCTCTTCAGCTAACCCATTAAAAATGGGCAAGGGAACTCCTAAAGCTGGTAAATCCGGTGTCCCTGCAGGGATTGCAATAGGCTGTCCCACAGTAACAATCGGATTAACAATAGGAGCTTGAACGGGTGAATTCACCCCCCCACTTGAAGTGGGTAGACTTGATGGAGGAGAGGAAGAACTTACGCTTCCTCTTGGACCTCATGGACTATGTGGAGCAGTTGGGTGACTAAGACCACTGCCTCTTATACGTATCGGGCTACTCCTTTGAGGAGAATAACGACTTACAATCTCTAATCGCCGTCTAGCCCTCTTAGCACGTTCTGCTTTCTGGATTTTAGCTTGATGGTCCTTTTCAGAGGACATAAACCAACTTTCTTTTGGTCCCTAGAAACCCTAGATTTGAGAACCACCACTTATTGGTAGCTCCCGGTAGCGCACCACTGATGGGACCTGAAATGGGCCGGCACTGGCTATGGCACTAGCCGGACCTCATGCTCATGACACACAAACACCCTCATGGCCTCGCGGACCAGGAGCGTCAATCTAATGCTAAATGACAAACTGCCCTAAAGCCTTATCTATGCGTTTATAGTTTATAGTCCAACGTCTCCCTTAAACTCCTCAGAGGGAGAACCCTTACACATTGGCAATGCCACGATCACACATATATGGAGGCAACCTCACGGTAGAAACACCGTGGCCCCACTGTAGCTCTCCTACATCGCAGTGATTGGCCCCTTGATGCGCTGCTCAACATATAACACAAACGAATACAAACTCCTCTCTTTTATATTTCTCATATTTTCAGGAGATATACCATGTGTCCTCACTTAACAGTCCCTTAGGAAACTGACCCTCTATCCTACGACAAGGGATAACCTCACACTCTCAATCGTGGGTCAAAGTCCTAAGAAAACAATTGCTATGTAGTCCAGAAGATTTTCCTTTAATACCATGAACCATGCATAGTGCATAATGTGAATGGTTTAGTGCACAAACAAAAGGAAATCAGCATTGTGCATCGTGCGAAACCAAATTTCCCATGATTTCCATGCTAGCGTTTATATAATGAAACGAGGAGAGACACCGAGCCTTACGCTCATACTGCCTTTTCCTTTATTTTAAAACAACGACCTATAGCCATGATGCATCACATAAATCAGATTTAAGATTATACTTTGACGCTCAAACTCCCCTCTCACCCTACCGTTTAATGTTTTGCATTCGTTGATAGGTGTAAAAGTTGTTTTATGTGTATTTCTTTATAAAGAAAGTGATAAATACGGACAGAAACATAGAAACGAGGGTAAACTAAGGCCAACCTCGTGCTCTACCTTCATTATACATTGCACAGACACTTATGTAATTTTTTGGAATTTTCTTTTTATCGTTTCCTAATATTCTCCCCTTTAAAATCCATTTTCACCATTTTTTGGTATTTTTCCTCTATTTTTTCAATAAAAAATGAATAGAAATTGAGATTGATTGTGGGCTGTGGCCCTTAGGTTTCTTGACAGCAAAATTTTAGGTTTTGTTGATATTATATCTCATATTTTTCCTTTATCTTGCAAAAAACCCTCATTTTACCCCTTAAACGCGTGTTTTACGGGTTTTATACCACTAATTTCAGCCATAACACTTATGATTTTCTAATTTTCAGAGCATAAACTGATCAAACTCATAGAAAACAACATTATGATGCATAATCAGCCCATGGGAACAATATTTCATCAACCAAATAGCATAAAAACTCATTTTTTATTCATAAAAATTGAAATATCACTTAGGCTTTGTGTCTCGGGATCTCGGTTTTGGTACGGGACTGCATGTCAGCCCTCATTCAATGTCGAACATCTTCAAAATCAGCAATATTCACGTCTTCATTGACCTGGAAGTAATCCGGTCTCATCCGGACAAGCTTTCCTTCACCATTCTTCATTTTCCTCTTGCACACAAGAACAGCCCCTTAAGAGAGAGAGAGAGAGGGAGGAGAGAGAAAGACTAAAATCAGAGTTCTTCATCCATGCCATCATTGCGCAAGCGAAGGGCGGCGAAATGCTCAGCATAGAGAAGGGAATCAAGGCCCATGATCACTTAGGTGGGTTGTATGCAACCCCCATGATGGATCCATCAAGAAGGATGCGCAAATTTCGATGCCTACAGGCGTCACGTTTTCTCCTCCTACAGGCGTCATGTTTTCTCCTCCTACATCACGTTATTTTTCATGCTACATGTCAAGTGGCATAAAATGCCCAACTCCCCAAGGGTCATGCCCATTTGGCCAAAAATAAGTCCACCTCTTCGCATCTTGACCGTTTCCTTGGCCATTTCCCCGTCCGGGCTCCAAATCGAGCTCTAAAAAATCGTGGGCGTCTAGCTTGACATCTCGCATTGGCTGGCAACTCCTGACAACCCGCACGGCAGTCTAAAAAATTATCAAAAATCAACAAGTGTTGCTCGGGCGCCTTTTAAGAGTCGTATTTCACTTGGTGTTTAAAATCGTCCTAGCTGGAGCCGATGCCTTCGATGTTGAATATTTTTTCCCTAAATTCCAGATTTTTTGGCAAATTTTAGGCACATCCCGGGCTCAAAACTCCGCTCTCACATCCACTTTTCCTCATGGGAATATACATGGCAAGTATATGCTAATGCTAGGAAAATAGTGATGATATGCAAGGCTGAAAGGATTCATACCAATCTTTCAATGATATGTAGTGGGACTAAAATTTAAGAGATTAAATGATTAGGTGTAAGAGGGATTTAGTAGGATAATAAGTGATTCACTAGTTTACCTCTTACCTCTTTTACAATGGATAATATATCTTCAATTTTTTTGTCAAACAAACTAGTAATTGTTAGAAGCAAAGAAGAATGTGTCATTGATGATAATTTTTAGATCAACAAGTACTGTAAGAGGTCAAGAAAAGTCCTTTTGTGTACTAATTTGTATGAACCAAGAATTTAGATAAAGAAGTTACCATTCAAGTATGAATATATTAAATTCTTGAACCTCTAAGAAAATGGAAAATGGCTCAACAATTGGATAGAAAGGAGGAATAAAGAATTTGAAGGTTACCTCAACCAATATTTGACAATGACTTGAAGCTCTAATTTCAATGGAATCCCCACACAATGTGTGATCAACACTTATGATGATTTCCTTTCTAGTAGTCCATAATACTCTAATATACTAAATCAAGAGATTAAAATTTAGAGAGAAAAAACCCCAAGAATTTAAGTGATTTTGAGCTTGATGTTGGTGAGTGTCTACCATTGTCACTTATCATTTATTCTTTTAGTAACAAATAGAATTAGGGGAATACAGATCACACATTGTGACTGTTGGAGTTTCCACACATCTTTATCACTTCTTCTTGCTTGAATCTCCATAGCTCGGGCACTCTTCTCACTTCTATGCATGCTTCCAACTTTTACTCACCTTTCAACTGATATCAGAGTAGGAATTTAATGAGATTTAATTTCATTTATTAAGCCCAAATTCAAAGCTTTAGCTCAAGGGCTCATGGTAGCCATTACTTATTCCTCCCAGTTATGGATTGATCATTTTCCTTCTACCAAATTGTTCCATACTTGTTGGCCTTGTTCTAGGGACCAATAGCAAATAGCAAATAGCAAAAGTAGCAAATACATCAACCTAAGCAAATATGATTTATACATGGTTTTCAACTCTCTATTATAGGCTACAAGTGGGTTTACAAATTAAAATATAATGTAGATGGAAGTGTGAGTATATATAAAGCAAGATTGGTTACCAAAGGTTATACAGACTTATGGCATTGAGTGCAAGGAGATATTTGCTCCAGTGGGGGAAAAGTTGGCAACTATAATACCTATCATTATAATGGTTGTACCAAAAGGTTGGGTCATGCATCAAATGGATGCAAAGAATGCATTCTTGTGTATATGGAGCAGCCACATGGTTTCAGGAAGAAGTATATATGGAGCAGCCACATGGTTATGAGACCATGGTTTACCCCAATTATGTGTGTAGGCTATGAAAAGCCTTGTATGTAATAAAACAAGTACTAAGAGCATGGCATAACAAGATAGCACAATGTTTTTTCTCTATTGGTTTTCAGGTTTGAAATATTGATCACTTACGTTATGGATGTTAGAGTGATAGGGGCATTGTTATGATCAACTTTATGTGATGATTTGATTGTTGGGGGTGATAACGTATAAGAGGTGGAGTATATAAAGAGTCTTCTCAAGCAGACATTGGACATGAAAGATTTTGGAGAGTTGAAGTACTTTCTTGGCCATGATGTTATTTTGAAGCTCTATGGAGCAAAATGGCGTTTTTCTTGCCATTTTAGTAGGTTGTAACCTTTTTCTCAAGGAATTTTGGAGAGTTTTAGACAAAAAAGAAGGTTGCAAGGAAAAGAAGACGACTAAAAGTGTCTCTACATGGATTTTTGAAGCAAGAGCACAAATAGATTGGTTCAAGTAGGGAACCCTAACCCTAGACAGAGCACAAATAGATTGGTTCAAGGGAACCCTAACCCTAGCAAGAGCACAAATAGATTGGTTCAAGGGAACTCTAACCCTAGGCAGAGAACCCAGCAAGGTGGTAGTCAAGTTATATGGTTCGTAAAAAGATAATGGATCCACTTCCATCGAAGTCTTAAGAGACTGCTCCAATGTAGTATTAGATGGCACGTCAGTAGACAAAGATGATGTCAAATAGATCTTTCCTAAGAAAACAAAGACACAGTCCCTGATAGTAGGCACTATAAGCCAACTCCCGAAAGAAGCAAAGTCCTTGTCGATGGGTGAATACATGCTTCCTAGACTAGGAATGACTTCTAAAATCAACTCTAATAGTGAGATAAAGGCATGGATGGCCATAGTAGAGCTAGAGGAAGAAGGAGAGGATACAATAGAGAGTCTCTTTTCTTGTATAGATCCCTACATAGGCCAAGGCGGAGTCTATCGAAGATGAGGATGAAAGTCAAGATGAAGGCAATGGATATGACATGAAAGAAGTTATACAATTCGAGGAGAATACTAATAAGGATAAAGTTCTAGAAGTGGTTGAAGCTAAAGATCCCATGCTATTGGATAGAATGACTATGGTACCCTTTGGATTAGTAAATGCATTGCATCATAGGAAAAATATCCATAAGAAATGGATTAAGCAGAATAAGCCTTCCTTCAACAATGGCTCTTATAGCCCTAATTTATCCTTCTCAAGAAAGGACGATGATGATGCGCCTTGCCAATAAACACTAGTCTTGTAGCGCAAACAAAACTCAGATGGTTCGTGTTGTGTGACGTTCCTAGAGGCATCCTCAAAAGATGAGTCCTCGAGTCAAGAGATAAGTAACCCTTCCATAAAATCTGAAACAACCATGATACCATTTCAGCATCCCAAAGAGTTCGTCAAGTCCCCATGGAAAGAAGAAGTTGCTTTCAATGGCACATCAAACGAGGTCACTCCCTTGAAGGAGTGACCTCGGATCTATACCCAAAAGCAGTCCGTGAGATCTTCATCTGCAAAGTGGAAGGTGAAAATCAATTAACTTTTGTGGATAGAGATTGTACTGAATGTCACCTGAAGGTGGGTACAAGTCTTCCACAAGAGGAGCTATCAATCCTACATGACCTATTGAAGGAGAATTTGGATGTGTTTGTATGGCTGTATAAAGATATAAATGGGATTGATCCCACGATATGTCAACATCACATCGACCTAGAGCTTGATACCAAATGTATGAGGCAAAGACAGAGGTATATGAATCCAAATTACTCTGCCCTGGTGAAAACCAAATTGTTGAAGCTCCTTGAATGCTGAGTTTATCTATCCAGTGGCTACCTTCACACAAGTGGTAGTAAGGATTAAATCAATGGGTGTCAGGAATCAGATTGCCCTCATGTATTCATCAACAAAGCATGGGACCAGAGGGGGGATGAGCGTGACTAATTTTCGTGTGACTAATTTTTCCTTCAATTGATTGAGAGGTGAGATTCAAGGGACTTATGACACTGGTGATCAGGTACATTTGTGTTTTCCTATCCACACACGGAACGGGCCTTTGTCATCGTCATAGGACACATCACATTGTTTTGTACATTGCACTATAAGGCTCCCTGGTCTTTCTTCTTGCACTTATGCCAAACAGGTTGGGATACACAGATGCACCATCAATTGTGCACACTTGCATACTTCCTCTATATCATTCCCCTTGTCGATTTACAAAATGGGCATGGGATATGGGTCCCATTCCACTCCTCTCCGAGCGATGTGAGTTATGGGGTGAGCGACTGATCTATCATCTCAATATGAGTGACTATCGAGATTGAGTGTTGTCTTCTTCACCATTGACGACTTAACAAATCTTCATCAATGACACTACCTCCCTGGGTGCTACTAGCTAGTCCTTGCTATGTTGGAAGAGTGCTGTCGTGAGCCTTGGTATCTCCTATGGATGACTTTGACTCCCCACCATGTATCAACAACGATCTACATTAACCAACTGAATGGGCCAAGTGTTTCTAATGCTAACTCTTGCATTCATTTCTGTGTATGTCATGTCTTAAGTGTGGGGACATATGGATATGGGCTATAGTCAAGTGTTAGGACCGTGTTGATTAGTCAAACCAATATGTTCACGTTTTAAGTGTGGGGATGAATCCTTGCGCGTCTTGTTTGCATACATTTATGAACACCCTATGCATTGAACTTTACATGATATCCTATTTTCTTTATGCCCTGTAGAGGTCCCTTCCTCACCCACTTGGCATATTTTACCTCATTCTTGCGGTCTTCTCTTGCCCTTTTGTTTGTTTTATCATTTGGCTTATCCTCCATGTGAATGCATCATATGTTCACCAAAATTACAATTTGACCCTATAGCCCTATTTGTTCCTTTGAAATGCCACTTTTCCTTCTTATGACCCTTGGTTCCAAGCAACGGTTCATTAGTTATTATTATTTTTTAAAAAATTATGAATCGAACATGTTTCCATGCGAACGTGCCTTTTTCACACTAAAACTGTAGTTTGATATGATAGTCCTAAACTTCTCTCTTTCTTGAACACTTTTCCTTTTTATAGCCCATCTTTTTGGTACATAGATTGGTCTTTTTTTTTGCATGTTTGCAAGTTTGTTTTTACGTGTTTTTGGCATTTTTTACATATGAACCCACTCTTTTCTTGTCAGAATGGTATCATGTTTGGATAGCCTCGAGTTGTTAGTCCCTTTGACATTTTTTCTTTTTCCTCCCCCTCATTCTAATTTACCAATTTTTTAAATTAATTTTTAATTATGTTTTCATATGCATTTTTATATCTTTTTTCATGTGAACGTACCTTTCTTCCACCAAAATTGTGTTCTAAATTGATAACCCTATCTGGCTTGTCAACTTGCACATTTTTCCTTCTTGTTGCATTCCATTATGACTTTCCCATTTTTTATTATTAAATTTTTATTACATTTTTGGGTTTTATTTTTCTATTTTTTTCCATACGAACGTTCCCCTATTCATGTTAGAATTGCGTTCTGACTTGATAGCTTGTGTGGCACTTTTTCCCATATATTTTTCATTTTTCTTGCACTTTGTTCTAGTTGATGGATTTTTTGTTATTAATTTTTTCATGTTTCATCTATGTTTTTGTATGTTTTCCATGTGAATGCTAGTTTTTGCCTCTTTCTACATGTCGAGGCATCCACCATGTCACGTCTGATCTGCCTTTGCTTCCCCTACTCCCATCAGATCCAATCACAACAAATTTTTTAACCCCTGCCTTGCATTGGTGTGTCGGACAGGAGACACACTTATTTTCTTATGATTTAAAAAAAAACACATAACACACAACCATTTAAAAATTATTTAAAAAAGTAAAAACTCCCCTCCCAATTGTCCTCTCTCTCTCTCTCTCTCTCTCTCTCTCTCTCTCTCTCTCTCCCCCCGGCCATAGCCTCCCTCCTCTCTCTCCCTTTTCTCCTCCTCCTCCTCCTCCCTCTTTTCTTCCTTCTACCCCTCCTCCTCCTTGACTCTCCCTCTCCCATTGACCCTCCTCCTCTCCGCCTCACCTACGACCTTCATCTCTACCCCACCTCCTTGCCCGATCAGCCCCGCCTCCACCCGAGTGGCCCCTCCCCTCCAGGACACCAGACCATCCCCCTTGCCTCCACCCAGCTAGCCCTCCCCTCCTGCTTGCTAGCCTACATCGCCCCCCCCCCCCCCCCCTCCCGGCCTAGGCCGACCTCTTGCCTACCCTCCCTCCCCGTTCGCCCAACTAACCCTCCCCCCAACCCCTAGCTTGCTGCCCATACCCACTTCCATCCCGCCCCCAACCCCCCCCCCCCCCTAATTCCACCTCCCTCTAAACCCTTTGATCCCCCCACCTTCATTGTCCATGCCCCAACTTATTTCCACCCCGGCCTCCAAATAACAAATTTTCCCCTTTCCCTGACTTAACAAAAAAACACAAAATTTTGCCTTCCTCCCTTCCCCCCCCAAAATTCCCCCCACCTCGTATTTCGACCCTCCCACCCGGTGTCACAACACGGGAGTTTGAGTCTGGGTTCATGTCATGTCGCATACTATAATTCTTCTCCGTGTTGTGCTTGTGATCGTGAATGTCTCATTTGTGCGGATCATGTCAAACTCGTGCATTTTTGTTCTTTTGTGGTTGTTCGTGCGTGGATTTTCTAGTTCGTGCACTTGTGCCATCTAGGCCTTGGTTTATGTGCGAGGATGCGCGTGTAGTCTTCCTCAAGAGTGGTGGATTTGTTGTTGTTCACATACCATATCACTAGTACCCACCTTTTACCCACATTATTTAATTAAATTTTTTAACAAAATCCAAAAACCCAAAAAATCCATCAAAATTCATAAAATTTTCAAATTCAATGGGAAAAATTGCTTAAAATTTACACACATTTTTTTAAAATTTTTGAAAATTGGGACAACGCATCCAAAATGAAAATTTTCAATAAATAATTTAAATTTTTAAAAAATAAAAAATTCATCAAAATTAGTCAAATTCATGGAAAAATCCATTAAAATAGCTTCTTTTTTTAAAATTTTCTTGAAAAATTTTCACCACACTTCCTTACATAAATCCCACCCATTTTAATTTCTTTCTATTGACATGACATCATCATTAAAAAAACAAAATAAACATCAACACAAACATAACATACAAAATTAAAAACAATTTTTTTAAAAAAACCAAACATAAACCAACATATAAAAACCAAATTAAATATAATTCAACTCACATACAACTTACATAAATAAAATATACAAAAAAATAGTACAATTACACTCTTTTAAATTTACCTGAAAAAAATCACAAATGAAAAAGAATAAAAAGAAACGCATAAACACACTTACAAGAAAACAAAAAACACTATTTTTTATTAAAAAACAAAAAACCAAAAGAAATAAACCATAACTTACACATTAAATCAAACCCTCTTATTATTTTGAATTATGAGCATTAACCCTCAGGTTTTTTTACCATTGTCTAGGTGGTCGATTCTTTGTGTTTGACCTATTGCACTCTTGTTTGTGGATTTTTTTTGTGGATGTGGGAGTTGTGGTGGTTCCTTTCTACCTTGCCATTAGACTTTGCAAGTGCTATATACACATTAACAAGTTCCATTTTCTTTTCCCTTCTTCATGTGCACCATAACCCATATGTAATTTGTAAAGAAAATTAACTCGACCATTGCACCCAAAAATTAACAAAGTGCACCCCATAAACTGTTAAATTAAAATCAATTGACTCTTAACTTATAAAAGGAACCCCCGCCATTGCAAGAGCACATGGCACCAAAACCTACACAATTTTGTAAATTAAAGTTTACCTATGATAGTCCATAGTGCACACACACACACGCACACTACAAATACATTTAATTTGTAAATAAAATGAGTCCCCTGTCATCATGCATACATGCGCTTTTTGTACCAAGCATCATATAATTTGTAAAACAAGGAATTGCATTAGTAAAGACCAAAGCTCAGTCTAAGTCATCTAAGTGGGGTTGGGTTATGTAATCCGATTCACCATGAACTAATGGATAATTTAATAATAAACTGCAAAGTCAAATTTTCACCCATAAAAGGAATCGATGTAGTTCTCACCCACCTATATCACTGCACCTTAGGTTGCCGACATGCACTTATAGGATTGGGGTTTATTAGTTAAATGGTAGTCACGTCAAGTCTTATTTGTGTCAGTGGTTCTGTCATGAGTCTGTTATAATCTCTTTGCTTAAGTCCAAGTTAGGGATATAGTGTGAATTGATTATATTTTATTTGGATTTCCTGATTATGGGAGATTAGGGGGCATATTTATTTGCATAGCATGAAGCTTTCGGTCACATTTGTACGTAGGTCATGTCGAAATTTTTTCGTAGGCTGTGGATTTTGCATGGGGTTGTCTAGTTTAGTCTTGTTCGTCTTGTTCTTTCCCTTCAGTTTTTCTATCTTAGTTATGGTTTGTATATTGATTTTTTGTAGGAATTCCCTCCTTTGTTTTCTTGGTTTTGTGTGTTTTTGCTTAAATAGTCTGAATGGCACCTTCTGCACCTCCTACACTTGTGATTTAGTGTCTTTCCCTTCCTGTCCATGACTATTCTCTCCTATTGGCTATTTATTGCATTTATAAGGTTAGTCTTCATCTCTTTGTGGCCTTGAAATTCCCTCCAGTGGATGCAAAGCTATGTTACTCTTTTCTGGAGACTTACAAGAAGCTTTTGGACTTGGTTTATGGCTGTTGATTCGGTTTATCCCCTAGTACTATCAAAACGAGGCATTGTTCCTACCTTTTGTAGCTTCCCTTGTGCCTAGTGATAACTATTTATTATCCATTGTAGAGATCATTGCCTTGTTGCAGAAGGAGGCCTCTACTCCTTTAGTAGATAATAAGGTTATCACTTGTTTAGGAGTATCAGTGGCACATATTTCCTCTCCCTTATGGAAGTAGTTATGCCAATTTCTCCAAGACTGATTCATGTTGAGCAAGCCTGCATCCAAGTGTTTGTCCAAAGGACTATTCACTATGTCAGTCGGAATCCTTGAGGGGGTTAAGTTTAATTGGACAACCTTTTTGTTGGTTAAAATGGTTCAAAATTTTTTGCGTGTAAATAAGGGTTAACTCAGTACTATTTCCTATAGGTTTTTCTAGAGAAGATCATTGAATTGGCATCTCCTCCAGGTGGCATTCATGTGCCTGATCTTGTTCCACTTCCGCAGTAGTCTCCTCCTTCTAATCCTTCTCCTCTTATGCTAGTCCATTATAATTTAGTAAATGTTCCCTCTGTTAGGATCATTCGAAAGAAGTGCCACACACAAGGTTCTTCTAGACTCATAGATCCCTTCATCCCTCTAGACATTGATTACCGACACCTTGTTTTCCCAAATAATGTCGAATGTCCAAACAATAATGGAAACAGCTTGGATTTCCTATCTCGTCTACATAGGAGTTTCTACCTCTTTCTAGGACAAGGTGGATTCTTTGACTTGTCAGTTGAGTAAGGCATTAGAAGATCTAGCTTTAGAAAGGTTTGCCCCCTTAGTGACATCCATACGCAAATGCAAGGAGCTACTATTGTAATGGATTCTCAGAAAGCTACCATTAGAGAGCTGGAAGTTAAAGTTGTAATCTTAGAGGCAAATAAGGTGTCCGTCACTAAAGAGAAGAATGATGCTTTGGTAGACATGCTTACTTTGGCCACAAAGCTTAGTGTTTGTGAGGGTGAATTGAAACATGCCCAAGTGTTTGTGGAATCTCAATAGAAACATATCGATGAGTTGCAATCTAAAATAGTTACCTTCTATGTTCCCCCCCCCCCCCCCCCCCCCCCCCCCCCTTCTCCTATCATTCCTTCTATTGTGCCTTCTAAGGAGAAGCTGGAAAATTTACAGGAATAGGCTAGGCTATGTGATGCCTTTGCTATATGAAGGTGGAAAGGTTACATCACCGTATGGACTGTGTACAGGAAGCTTTTGCTCATTATAGTGAACTTGTTTCCCCTCTGCTCTCTTTTTGGCCTAAAAATCATTAGCAAAGGATGGCCTTATATATCTTTTTGAGAAATGTGGATTCACAACCTCTAGAGGGTGGTTGGCAGGATCTTTGGTCGAGTGATCTGCTTAAATCAGTATTTGACATAGCCTTAGATGACATGTTTGATCCTCAATTCAGATTGCTGTCTTTAATGTATATTAAAGGGGACTTGCAGATTCTTGATGAGGAGGATTTGAATATCTATATGGGGGATGTGGTTTTGCAAGCTATATTTTACGTACGTTCTGGGAGTTCAATCTTGTGGATGGTTTGCAGAATTTTCATCAATGCACATCATGGTGTAGAGGAGTTGACTAGCATCCTCCTTTGGATAATGGTGTCATGGATCCACACCATCGACTGAGTACTTTTTGTAAGTCTGATATCCAGTAGTGACATACTAAAGTGTTCCAACACATTGTTGATAATCCCTTTTTTATTGAGGAGTTCTTCTAGAATTTTAAATTCCATTGTCCTATTTATCCTCATGATATTATTTCTTATTCCCTTATTGTTGCTTATCTTCCTTCTTATATTCATCTTCTTACCACTATTCCTTATTCTCTTCCTCTTTTATCTTTTACCCCTACTTCATTCTCTCATATTCCAGTTTGCACTCCTTGCCCTTTTATTGCTGATCCTACCACCTCTTCTCCACCTACAGCAAATTCTCTTGTTGTTCTTCCTATTTCTTCCACCTTTTGTTCAGAATCACTTAAAGCCTTTTAGTATTATTCTTACAGCCTAGTAGTTTTTGTTTCCCATTTCTGACATCATTATCCTTACACTTTCCCTCTTTCTATGATTTGTCATATCCACCTCTTCAATGTTCTACCCTCATTCCTATTCCACCTCCTACGGAATACATCAATCTTCCAACTCAATACGTATTGGATACTCTTGAAATTGATAATGACATCCTCTATCAATGGCAGTGGACTTTACATGATTATGTGATAGGACCGGTATTTAATTGGCCTCTTATTCATGGGTCATGGGAGACTTCTTCATCATGTTCAAACTATTATCTTCAATTTGCTTGTGTGCATGCTCAGTCGTCTGAAGATACTTTTGTACATCTTGCTGCACATTTCTATTGATATCTTGTCTTCATGCATCAACAGTCCCATTTGAACACTCAGAATACCATTCCAAATTTGATAATAAATCCTAATGAGGATGTGACTGTTGCTCAAATGGATGTGCTCTAATACTTGGCATAGGTGTTTCTACTAGATTCATTATCTTGTTGGGAAGGATGTGTTGTCTGTAGTTCCTTCAAAATAATGTACCTCTCCATTTTGTGGATGAAAGAAAAACCCTAAAATATCTCAAGCTTAGCATGAATTTTAAGAAAAAATATCTTCATCTTGCATAGCAGTGGTGTAGTCTTTGGATGTACCATATTTTTAATTAAAATTCTCCTTCTTTTTAGCTCTCCATTTTGGGGACTAATGACATTCAGACTATTTTTCTTATGTATTTGTGAATTCTATATTCTGTGATACGTGTGTTGTGAGTTTATTATCCTTATCACGAGGAGACGATGAAGTTGTTGTTGAAGAAAATTGAAGCTAAAGCTGATCAAAGCTGGTTTGGAGGTTGAAGTTAAAGACTGTCTAGATTACTATGTGCTACAATGCAAAAATCTCTTATATCCTTTAATAATTTATTTGGTTATAGTTGGCATATTAAGGATTAATCTATACTTTAAGGTGTTTTTCTTTTGTCAAATTGTTTGTTGGATCTACGTTCTTTTGAAGGTTGATGGGGTCAAGGTTGGTTCCTGAATGATGTTGATTGATTGTTACTGATGAAGATAAAATGATGAGCTAGTATTTTGAGCTTTTATTCTCATTTTCTAAGGTTGCGATGATGCTTCTTAATTAAGTATGGGGATATGTTGAGTACTGAAGTGACTGTATTCTTAGCTGATATTTGTTGATTTTTGGATGGTTTTTGGTTTATATGAGGGTGTATTGCATGAATTTGGATGACTTTAGAATTGTTTTGGGATATTTTGATTATATTTGGGAGAGTTGTGATGGATTTTAGTTGAGATTTGATGTTCTAATAGATTTTGCAATAAGTCTATTTGGTTTTGTTATGGTGCGCTTTTCCTCTATTTTGATATGTTTTATTTCTATTGGTGAGGTTGAGATGGTGAATAAGTCTTTTGAGGATTGATTGAGAGTGTGTTAAATGGTTTTGGATGGTTTGAAGTGGTTTTGATTGAAGCTATATAGTTTTTATGCTTTTTGTTGACCCTCTATTATTGGGCTTTTGTAGAGTCTCTATCTCTATTCTATTTCTGTTTTGTTTGCTCTATGAATGTTCTATGGGATGGATATTTAACTTAGAATGTTTTTTAACTTGGAAGAGGATGAGTGCAAGCTCAAAATAGCTCAAAGAAGCACAAGAAGTAGCTGAAGAAGACTTGAAGTGAAAACTACTGTGATAGTGGCAGTCGTGAGCTCTCAAGGGACATTGTAGTGGCTAGTGACTCTTCATATTAGGCATACCTCTTGGGAGGGGTATCCACAACCAAGAGAGGTTTATTGAGGATTATTTATTATAATTCCATTATACTATTGAGTGAGGTTATGTGTGAGAGAGATCAAGTATGAGAGATAGTCATTTCTATGCTAAAAACAATGTATCTATATGAGAGATTAAGAGAAGATAGAAGACTGCATGAAGATTTGGGAAAATTTGTTGTGCTTGGTGTTCTTTTTCCTATTGTGGTCATATAAAGAATGAAAACAAGCTTATTGATGAATACAAGATAGATTTTCTTATAGTAAGATCCATGTTTCTTTGGTGTTCTCTCGAGAGCTCCATCCTATCTCAAATACAAAAGTACATGATAGTGTCCAAATTGAGAAGGTTGTTATGGCAAAAGTAGGAGAATGTATCAGTCCTAAGTAACAATTGGTCACAATAGATAAGGTCAATGAAGGGGTAAAAGAAATGTAGAAAGAACATTGGCCAAGATAGCTTTGGATATCATTAGTCTCTCCGATCTCTCTTATGATTTATACATAACTTTATGTTCTCAACCTCCTAAACTTGTCAACTCTACATTCAACCACTCTACTTTGGCTAACATATGCAAATCCACCAATATCTTAATTTTGCTTAGAGTTATAATGAAAGAAGACCTTACCATATGGAAGGCATTCAAGAATTAAATAGAAAAAGTTGATCTTTACTATCAATACTCAATCCACAACCCAACCTCTCAACCATACCTACTCTTAGGAGACTAGGGGATCCATAGCTTTTGGGAAGGGGTAGAGTGCTATTTCGCCATCTTAGTGGAAGCCCTCAAGTACTCTATTTTAAAATCATTGATATAGGAGACCATAATTAATGAAAACAAAAGTGCACTTAGTCATCCTTAGGAAAATCCACTAACTAGACCCCTCCATTTTAATTTGACTATCAATGATGGATTCAAAGTGAAAGGTAGAGCTAGATTGAGAGCACAAGCAGCATAAGTAAGAGGAATTAAGAGCTATCAAGGTTTAAACAAGAGACACCAAGGTGTGTGGGAATTCCAATAGTCACAATGTGTGACTTATCTTCCCTTATTCTATTATCATAGAAAGCCACCACCTACAATGTACAGGTGTGTGGGCAGTGAGTACAAGTAAATGTAGAAAGCTAGGCAATGGTAGCCTTTAATTCCCAATAACCTTCCATTTAAAGGCAAATATACTTGAGTGTGGAGAAAACAAGAAGAAAAAAAAAGACAAAGTACAATGTGTATATTCCACTAGGAGACTTTTAGTGAATAGATCTATAGGATTCTTGTCATGACAAGATCTATCTATTTGTCCTCAATCACCTCTCTAATGAAGTGTTGATGGACCTCAATGTATTTGCTCTTCGCATGAAAGACCAGATTATGTACCAATTGGATGGCACTCAGAGTCCAAATTCAATGTAGGAGTCATAGTCATAGCAAGGTTTGCAACCACATGGCCTTAACATAGGGTATCCTTGCAAGCCTTAGTGGGGATGCAATATACTCTACCTTGGTAGTAGAGAAGGTTGTGCATTTTTGTACCCTAGACATCCAAGAAATAGTATCTCCAATAAAGGTAAATACATAGCTAGAGATGGAATTCCTATTGTTTGCATGTCTTGCATAATTAGAGTCTATGTAGCCCATGACTCTAGTATCTTGGCCATCATTAAAAATGCACATATCTATAGTACCCTCAAGGTATCTCATGATATCCTTCCTAGCATCCCAATGTCACTTATCAAGTGTTACTATATAACAAGCCACAACTCCCACTACAAATGCTATGTTAGGTCTATTGTCTATCATGGTATACGTCAAGCTGCCCACTATGGATGCATACATTATCTTAGCCATTTTGGACTCCTTATCATTAACTAGAGACACAACCAGAGACAATCTACCTGATTGACCTTCACACGAGAAGGTCATGGGCAACCAATAGCCTTATCACCCTACATATGGAATCACTCAAGTATTTTCTGTAGTACTCTTTCTAAGACAAGTAGAGAAGTCCCATAGAGTGATTCTATGTAATGTGCATACCAAGTATGTGAGAGGCATGCCACATGTCCTTCATCTCAAAGCTCTTCTTGAGTTGAGTCTTCAAAGCATTTGTATTAGCATGAGTACTCCCAACAATCAGCATATCATCAACATATAGTACCAAATGATAAGGCTTTCATCACGGCCCTTCTTCATATAAAGACACTGATGTGATACTTCTCTCACATCTTTCATCATCGGTATTTGATGTGTTCAATACCAATTTTTTCACTTCTTGTAGTAGGGAGACTCTTACTTGGGAGAAGCTAGTTCCATTGGTGTTTGAGCCAGATGTGCATCACATTGGGATAATTTCTTACAGATCTCATGCACATGGCTGTGCTTATGAGAATTTATCTACAAGTACATGACAAGCCAAGTAGAAGAAAAGCAAGAGGAAGAAGTTGGAGTCATCTTCCAACTCTGCTATGGCTTTTATGGGAAAGCATAGAGGATGTCCCACGTGTTCTCACTATGGGAAGACCTCTCATCCCTATGAAAAGTGTTGGAGGATATACCTTGACCTAAGTCTAGGAGTGTATGATGGTAGATCTACATTGGAGCCTTTGTCTACCTCTACTTCATCACTCCCTATTTCCACTGAGTTAGTGTTTCAATACATTTACTAGTTGGAGGATCCTTCTTTGATTGTCTTGACTTTTGAGTAGCATTGGCTCTTTGACAATGGTGCATCGAGTCCTATGGCTCCCCAAGGTGATTTGTTACAAGTTCTCCATCCATCAAAGGGTATTATCACTAACGTTGATGATATTTCTTCAATGCCTATTAGTAGTATTGGCACCTTGCCTCTTGTCCATCAAGCTCCATTTTTAGGCCCTACATATTTTTGTCTTGGGCTTCCCTCTCTTCTTAGTTTATATCCTTTCTAGACTTGAGACCCGTGTTTTCTTCACTAAGCTGGCCATGTTTGTTGAGTATTCTTCTATAGGACCCACTTTTGTGGCAAGTTGGTAGGAGAGGGGGCTATCCGTGCTCCATTTTCATTCTTTTGTAGAGGGCTCTTTGAGGCAAATTTCTATAGCCACACCCATTCCCACTTGTGCACCATTTATTCCATAGATTCCATCCCATCCCCACCATCTCCTTTAGTGATTCCCTTGTACCTTCCATCTCTTTTAGAGGGGGATGATATTGGTGATATGGTTTTGGATTTTTGAGCTCTTTGTATTTCATAAGGGGATTCCCAAGATTGTGAGGACTTTCTTCATGGTTTCAAGTCTTCTTTGGGCCTTTCTTTTAGTGGCTACCCCTTTTCTATGTCATCAAGCCACCATTCCCTATCACTTAGCCCTTGCTCCCTATTGTTTCTATGAATCTTATGGTGCCTTCAATAGTTCCTCACTATTGTCTCATAGTTGGGTTAGAGGCTTGGCTCACCCATCCCTGACTAGAGATTTCAAAAGTGGCCCACTCGAGACCTCTCTATTTCCATTTCCCTTTGGCAGCCTTCCATTTGATGAAATGTTTATATGGAGAGGGGGTCTTGCTCCTTGTTTGGCTTTCTTCATTAGCAAACTACATCAACATTGGGACTCTTTGTACCACCCTTGGATCCACATCTCCTTGGCCTTCCACCACATCTATGATCTGAGAGGGAGTGCTAGCACTCATATGTGTCTTGTGTGATCATCTCCCTCCATCATTGATCCTTTGTGATTAGCCAACCCTCCTTATTCTCTCATCCCCCTACTATTGTCTAGCACCCATACTAATGTGTAGAGTTGTGTGTTGGTGCTGACAATTGTAGCCTTGTATCTTCAGTCATTGCATTCACATTGTTTCTTCTCTCTCTTGCCTTCTCTTTGTCTCCTTTTTCTCTCTATTTTCTCTTTTCTCTTTTCATTGTGCACTCTCACAGAACCAACACCCAATGAATTCTCTATCATTACACTACTTCCATCAACCTTCACATCAAGTTCACCAATGTCGGAGTACATAGGGTTAAAGGTCTACCATAGGGATAAGAGACATAAGGGTGTAGAAAGATTAAGAGATGGAATAAGATGAATAAAATAACATTTAAAATTTGAAAGATTTAATGGAGACAAATAGACATGAAATCAAGTGATTTTATTTTACACAGCTCAATCGAGTAATCAATCTACAATATATCTAATAGATCTTACAAATATGCCCAAGATAAAGGCACATGCACACAAATAGGATGATAGCCCAATACAAATTGAAACTATGGCTCAGTGTACAAATTGAACCATGAATAATCTCTATTGAACTAATCCAAAAGCTATAGATAACATCTCAAAATCTCATGCATACATCAATCTACTAATTGAAGATGGTAGACTACTACCAAAGGTAAGGATCGAGAATCAAGTGGTAGAACTCAAGAGAAGCCATGTTTCATCATCAAATCTCCATTTCCAGCTTGTTTTTTGTTCTTGACTATTATTCATAGGCCACAATAGTCTACATGAAGAGCATAAACCCACCAAAACTCCTCTTTAATGTTCAAGGAAGGCTCCTCTGATGTTTGGGACCAAGAATCAAGTGAGAGATCGTCTCAAAGACCCTTTAAGAGATGAAGATCTTCTGAGATAACTTGTTGCCCTCTACTTCCCTATTTTTTCCTTGTTCCAAATAGTCCTAATACACTCCTCTCTAATGCATGATCCTTTGGCCCACTTACTTTCTTTGGCTCTTTCCCCCACCTTTCCCTTATGTCCTCTCCCAGTTAACATGCTATCTCGTTCACCTTTGTGCCCACATTAGACAATATTTACCCAATTAGACCCATTGACATCCCTAAATCTACGTTGAATGGACTTCTTGATCTCACACTTCATTCTCCCCCACATAGCCCATAAAATAAGTCACTTAAGTGACTACTAATCACTACTCCAAGCCACATGGTCATTAACTCCCAAGACTCCACTTGACCAACTCTTATTATCAATAGAATGAGCAAGTTAGAGAAGTCCTGACTAAGAACTCTATCATTTACCATTCTGTAGACAAAGCATGAACTCTTCCACAAGACAAAGCATATCCCACTTTCACACTCTATGTCAAAAATCCCATGACACTGATTGAAAAGAAGCTCTTTGTCTCCATCCTCTTCTCCTTCTTCTTCTCTATCTTCTTTAGTTGTTGATAATGGAGTTACTTGCTTATGGATAGTAAGGAGTTGAGGTGGCGACTTGAGGAGCACATCACTTGAATCATGAGACCACCTATGAGCCTTCAAGATTTCATACTAGAACATGGAAAGACAAGTAGGTAAGTCTACTACAACTTTGAATTTCATGGTTTCTTGAAGGCTCTTTCATAATTTCTTATCATCTCTCAATCAAATAGACTATGAAGTACACACAATCTTATGTAAGCAACCAATGAGTTGGAGTGCAAAACATAGCTTGCATGATTGAGAAGTTGATTTTTAAAAGGTTTTTTAAAAAAAATTCCAATGACAATAGAATTTAACCTATTCTACTCTATCTGCCTTCATCCTCCAAACAAATTCCTCATCAATTTGGTCTTCTACCCAACCATATGTGTTTCAAAATAAGTAAACAACATCAGTGGAAGATTGACTTCTCACTATTCCATCCCTCTCAAGCACAACAATGTCTCCTATTCTACCGATGGTAAGAATACAAGTGCCTTGTGAGATTTTGTCTTGATCCTAACAATGGAACCAAAATTTTAGTTTCAACACTAAGATCAATAATGGGATGTAGTTGGAACTCTTATTATTTCAAGAGCTCAAATGACCAATGTCTCAACTACCTCACACCTAATTAGCTCATACTCTAGCTCTAAACCATCTATGTGCTCTCCTCTCACCTAGTTGGCTCATACTCTAGCTTTGAATCATCTATGTTCTCCTCTCTCATACCCTATGAAAGTAATAAAGAAAATCATTCTAAGAGGGTATAGGAGACTCACCTATGTACCCTTCTCCCATGATGTAGTCTGAAAGCAAGTTTGGTTGTTGGTGGCCTCATGATCCAAGTGATGCACTCCAAGACACTACCTCATCTTCTTCCAATTTGCAATCATTAATACTCCAATTTTAAGAGAAGAAGATAGAGAAGAGCTTTTCCCTAACCAACCCCTCACTTTGTTATGTTCTCTCCCTCATACACTCCCTCTCACTCAATTTCTTACCCTCTTAAGCTATGAAAGTAAGAGGGAAGAAGATAGAGCTTCACTCTCACTAGTCCCTTACTCCACCTTACACTCTTGCTCTCTCTTCTTCACTCTCAATTGATGAAAGTAAAATCATGTAGACAAGAAGATGGAGAAGCTGTAGACTAAAAATGTGCACAAACAAGAATGATCTCTCTATTCACTTTTGCACATTATATGAAGTAGTGTTAGGGTTTCACTTTAAAGTTAGGCACCCTCCACCCTTTTCCACTTGTCCACAATCCTCATTTATACATTCCACTTTGGGAATTGAGAATACAATTTAGGTAAAAGAAAATAGATTTGTGTGCAACCTCCTCATCCATTGTGGATCTTCTAGTTTCAACTTTGGATGGTATTACACTTTACATGGGAGTGAGCCCTACTTTTACATAGTTATTTATAAAACTATAATGTCTTTTCATACTAAGTAATAAACAAACAATTTGCAAGTGTACCTCATAAATGAGTGGTGCTTGAAATGATACATTGAATTATCAAGTTGTACATAGCTCACACAAACATTGATTTTTTCACCCTTGTTTGGCCTTCTTACTATTTAATTCCAACTTCCAACACACCTTCCATAGCTTGCCTTCACTAAGGGTTAACAAAATTTTAGATTACAATGTAGGAGAGATAGAGAGAGAGGAGAAAAGAAGGGGAGGGGGAGGAGAGAGCCATAAAAAATCCATATATATAAGATAGTTTTACTTTGTTTCTCATATATTTTGTTATATTCCTTGTTTTATATTGAATGTGCAACTTAAGCTGAGTGTAGATGCATAAGACTTGGTATTCAAGTGACTCTTGCTTGAAGTGAATATGTGCTCACAAAAGTAGGAGAGAAGATCCCATAACACAAAGTAGAAACAATGTCCTTACCACCTACTACTATTTGAAGAAGAGGTAGGAATCCTACAACTAGCATCATGTGAGATGCGCACAAGAAGAGGAGAAGAAATGAGGTTCTATGTAGCTTTGCCAAAAAGGAGAACTAAGAAGGGCAACCAACACCATCAAATATTAGAGGCATACTTCTAGAGGAGATTAGAAACAAAATAAAGAGAGAGGAAGAATAAGAAAATTCCAAGAGGGAGAAGAAGAAAAAGAAGGAAGAAGCAAAAAAGAAGAAAAAGAAGGAAGAAGTAGAGAATACAAGGAGAAGGAGAAGAAAAAGAAATCAATTAAAAGGGGTATTTAGTATGTTGTAGCTTAACAAGAGAAGTTGATAGGTGGAATGGGAAAGTACTTTAAATTCTCAAAGGTGATAAAGCACAAAAAGTGTGAGATTATAGATGGCGACTATTTTTTAAATGGCAATGTAGCCCATTGGCTAAGTTTGGATCAAGAAAAAGGCCAAATGGTCTAGTCATGGGAATGAGTGAACAAGAGCTAGAGAATACTTATTTGATAGACAAAAAGATTCAATGTCACAAATGAGTGGATGAATCTCCAACAAGAAAAATGAATGATGTAGGAATTTATTCACAAGTACCCAATCTCAGATATTTGATCGTAACACCGAATTGCACAAGTTCCTACTTGACATATTGTCCTTGATTTCTCAATTGGATTTAAATCTTGATCAGGTGGATGTTAAGAGGAATTTCTTAGATAGGGACTTACATGATGAGATTCATATGTAGCAACCTAAGTGCTTTGCAAAGAAAGGTAGGGAGCACTTAGTATGCAAATTGAAGAAGAGTTTTCATGGGCTTAAGCAGGCACCTAGGGAGTGGTACCGTAAGTTTTTTGCTTTTATGCATTCACAGGGGTATTCCCGTGGTGATATAAATCCATGTGTATACATGAAGAAGGCTTGTGATGGTAGCCTTATTATCTTGGTGCTTTATATTGATGATATGTTTATAGGCTAGAAGTGCTCACGCTAAGCTAGATGATTTAAAGACTCAACTCAAGAAGATATTTGAGATGAAGGACACGGAATAGGCCTCACATATACTTGGTTACACATTACGCACAATTTCTCTAAGGGACTTCTCTACTTGTCCTAGAAGGAGTACGTATATCAAGTACTCGAGTGATTTCATAAATAGGATGGTAATCCTATTGGTTATCCTTTACCTTCTCATATGAAGGTTAGTCAGGCCAATTGTCTGCAGTTATAAATGATGAGAGGGTTGAGATGGCCAAGGTTCCCTATGCATTTGTAGTGGGCAATTTGATGTAAGCCATGATAGCCACTCATCCTAATATAGCATTCGTAGTGGGAGTTTTGGAATGTTATATGGCTACTCCTAGCAAGTGATATTGGGATGCCATGAAGGATATCATGAGATACTTGAAAGACATAGCAAATATGTACATTTGTTATGGCAACCAGGATATAGGAGTCATGGATTACACTGACTTAGATTATACATGATATGTAGATAATAGAAAGTTCACCTTTAGATATGTATTTATCTATATTGGTAATATCTCTTCGATGCCCAAGGTGTAGAAATTAATAGCCTTGTCTACTATGAAGGCTAAATACATTGCAACCAATGAGGCTTGCAACAAGGAGGCCATATGGTTAGGCCATGTAGTTTGTAGATCTTTGAATGACTATGACTCCTACAATGTATTTAGATTCAATAAGTGGCATTCAATTGGTCCATAATTTGGTCTTCCATGCAAAGATAAAGCACATTGAGTATGCTATCACTTCATCATAGAGGTGGTAGAGGACAATTCATTTGATTGTATCAAGATACATATGGATATGAATCTTGTAGATCTTCTCACTAAAAGTCTCCTAATAGAATGATATGCCTTTCTTAGGAGGTTCATAGGCATAAGATGGGATGACATCTTTCGTCATTTGGTTGTATTGTATGTACATGTAATTTTTTAAAAAAACTTCTCACTAAGGCACATTCACCTTAAAGTGGGAGATTCTTGGGAGTTAAAGGCCTCCTATGCCTAACTAGCTATATTTATTATATATCAATCACACATTTTACACTATATGTGGTAGGCACCCATCACTATCACTTTATTATATATGAATCATACATTTTACACTATAGGTGGCAATCACCTATCACTGTCACTTTGTTATTTACTCTTTTAGTGAAAAATAGAATAAGGGAAGGTAGGTCACACATTGTGTTGGAGTTCCTACACGTTGGTCTCTTTTCTTCTTGCTTGAAACTCTGTAGCTCTTGCACTCTTCTTAATTTTGCTCATTCTTTCACATTCTGCTAGCCTTTCACTTGCTCAATTGTTCAAGGTGATCAAGAGAAGAAAAATTCTTTGAATCTTGATATGCTTCAATCTTTCACAAGGCATTAGGGCCAAAAACACTTCAAAAAAGGCACTTGTAAGAAAATGATTAAGTTGCTAATTAGTTGAGATTTTGGAAGAATGAAAATGCCAAATTTGGTTGCTCAGATGTGATTAATGAGAGAGTATTGAATTCATCAAAGAGCTGAGCCATTAATTGTCCCTCCAATTTAATTTATGTCAGTGTCACCTTTTCGGCCGTTTTTTGTTTTGGAACTTGGGAGAATTTGTATTTTCGAGAAATGTCCACCTATATCGTGATTTGTCTACTCCCGTGTCTTCTTTTCACATGCTCTTTTCCCATTCTCTTTCACCATTCTCTTCTTTGTGCTCACTTTCTTATCACTGCGATCGTTGATCTACTAAAATGTTTAGCAACATCTCTGCGATACAAATGCGAGCACATGCAAATACAAACTTACCATCCAACTAGATCCAATTTATTCATCTTGGAGAAGTATACATCGTCAAGTACTAACAGATGAGATGGAGGCCAACAGATTGCGAACTCAAGGAAAGAAACATATAGATTTGAGGGTAGATGGAAATATTTATCCAAAGGATCCTTCAACATGTAAACCTCCTAATTTTTTAAATATTCATGACTACGTGAGATATGTTGGGGAAGGTTATAATGGGATTCTTGGGTATTGTAAAAGCTTATACTATGCATCTTACACATACATGGCTCAAATGAATGAAATGAGAAAAGCATTATTTATTGCACAAACAAGCATTTCTGAGCTTACAAATAAGATTGACGTTTTGGAAAATGCTAATAAGTCATTACAAGACAAGTTAGCACATTTAAAGAAAACTCCAATAGGATTAAGAGACCATTAAAAAATATAACTAGCTTGTGTGAGAAAGCAAAGAAAAGAAGATTGAATCTTGCAAAAAAACATGTCTCCAACATGTTGGGTATAAATATTCAAGAGAGTGAGGAGAGAATCAGTTTTTTTAAAGAGACCATGAATAAGAATGATATTTTGAGGATTCTTAGGTCACCTCAAAATATGGATTTGAGAGGCCCAACTCTCAAAGAATTAGTGAAGGACTTAAAGGACACAATAAAACCAAACGAAATTGTAGAGACATGTGATACTGTGGGCATTAGTCGAAAAGGTTATTGGGCTATCTCAAGATTATGGTTTAAAAATCTAAAATGTAATAGAATAACTGCATTTGGGTTACCTCGAGCCCTAGGAGTATCAATTGCAAGGACTACCATGAATCGTAAGATTCCACAAGTTTTCGGGGAATACCTTCATATTGAAGCATCTATGCCATATGAAAAGACAAAAAGAAAATCTAGTTTTGAATACAATGTATTTAACAATATATGGGTTGATCTAAGAAGAGTGCAGATTGCAATGGTTCACATGTATAGACTCACGTTAGAGGAATGTCACAGTGTTTTAAAGTTTTCCTTGAAGTTAGATGAAGCACAGATTCAAAAAGGACAAAAGATGGAAAGAGTCAGCATTTGCATCATGAACAGGGCATTGGAATACAGCAATGGTGGGGGTCAAGCAGTGCATAAGTTCTAGCCTGAGATGGAGATTTGGTGGGTTGGTGCAGCTCAGGTACCAATTGAGAATCATGAAACACTGAAATGGTTGTTTACTCATGCAGGTATTCCAAAGATTATTAAGTCTCAAAGTGAAGGAGAAATGTTGGTTGTTGATGGGGTTGGTAATTTTAATGTGGAATGGCATATGAGCGCTGACTTGAAAACTATCAAATGTATGCTTGGAATATGTAATGGGGCAAATGCAAAATATCCTTGTATTTATTGCATGGAAAGTGTTGGGTCTAAAAATTGGAGCAACTTGCGCCCTGTAAGAAGAGCCCCAACTAGAGACTCTATAGATCTAAGTTTTAAAAAAAACAAGGAAGATATATGAGATCCAATTCTTTCAATTCCTCTTACTAATGTTCATATATGTACTTTGCATGCAGAGATTAGAATTATTGATAAACTTCTCAGGTTGCATCTTGACTATGCATACTCAATTAAGCCTTTGTCTTTATCGAATGAGTGTATTGACAAATGTGAGGCATTACTCTCCAAAATGGGTTTTCATGGAGGTCAAGTTCATTTAAGAAAAGATCCAACACTTTCAGGAAAAACAAGAGATGTCTTGGCTGATGTCTCAATGGGAGGCTCAAAAGCTAGACGTTTTTTAGGTAACCATACACGAAAATAGGTGAGCATTACTTGGGAGCATTGTGGAGATAGCTGTGTGGGATAACGACAAACGTTGCAACCACACCATGACTTGCATTTCTAAGGATGGAGATTTGGAGACATATTGATGTCTTCCTAAATCTCCTCAAGCAACAAACGAAAACATACACGTATCCAGAAGAGTTCAAATGTTCGATTACAAATCTTGTTCAGGCAATAAAGGATGCATGGGGAGAAAAAGATATCACTTTTTATTTGGTAAGAGAGAATATTTAATCCAAGCTTTCTTCGATAAAATTTCCATTGGCAGAAACTGATTGTTAATCTTATGAATTTGTAGCATATCCTTCATATACATGGGCCTTACTTTGTGGAGGAGCAAGGCCCCCTCGCAACTTATAGCGGCCAAGACATGGAAAAATCTCACTATCAAGCACATACAAGTTTTTTTTGAAGCACAAGAAATGGAGGTGGAGTTACAAAAAGCAATGCTCTTGAGGAACTATTCAATTGGTTTTTTCGACGATAGCTTCAAAGAATGAATACTTCAACTTAAGAATTCATAGTATTTTTCGACGACAACTTCAAAGAATGAATACTTCAACTTGAGAATTCAAGAAAGGAAAATACAAAGCTAGCTCTCAGGAGCCTTTACATCATCCTCCCTTTCTGGGATATTTCCTCTATAACGCAAAAATTTTCTTCTCTTGTAGCCAACTATTGATTTTATATCAGTTCGATTTGCTGCCAAAGCATAAGATGAGAGGGCCAGAAAGTATCCTGCTCTAGAAGCAGAGAAACCAGGACCATAACCAAAATCCTAATTGCCATAGTCTTCTCCAAAAGCATCACCTTGTGTGCATTGTATTATGACCCAGAGAAACCAAGTAGCCTTGTAAGTGCCTTAATACATAGTATAGGCCATGTTGCTTCCTCTGAGAAGATGTTATGAAATACCAAGATAACATGCGGATCAATCCTTGCTAAGCAATGGCCAAGTGCAACATCTTTATGTGAACTAATACCAACTCTTGTCCCTTTACCCCGTCCCAAGAAGTTATCAAAATCTTCAATCTCCAACTGTAAAAAAAGATAAATGTCAAATGAATGTTTAAATAAAACATATTAATGTATATACATCTTACAAAATTTGAGATAATAGTACCAATTGATTTTCATCATTTTCTAGCTTAGTTGGATTCCATATGTTAATTGATGATTGTGCCTCATTGGTATCTTCCAATTCTTTAACATATTGCGACTCTTCTCTTCCAAAATGGGAAATTCCAAGTCGGTCTTGAAGGTCATGGAATTCCTCTTCAGTAATCCCATACTCTTCCTCAGCATTCTTTGCCTTACGAAAACAAAGAGAAAGGGCATCCCTTGCTTCAATAAACTTGTCATCCGTAATTTCAGTGTCAAGTTTAAGCAACTCTTCTTTCGATTCATTTTTTACGTCAACAATGCCATTTGCAGCATCAGAAGCCTCTGCAATGATGGCTAAAAAATAATCCTCCCTAAGTTTGAAGAGCCTTTGAATGTCTGCTAGCAGTATGTATTCTTTGTCCTTGATAGGAAAAGTTGGAAGTGAAGCAATGGTATAAAAAGAAGAGTCACAAAAAAGATCTGCATTTGCATGGTTTTCTTCAATAATGGTCTCAGCTTTGAATTGGGCAACATCTAGTTTGCCAGCAATATTTGCTTCTTACTTAGGGTCCAAACATTCCTTTTCATCCTTGTCATTTGCTACCTTATCCAAAAGGCAAAAGCTGAAACATTTTGGACCTTTTAATTGTTTTTCATCAAATTTCACAGGATATTTAACAAGAGAAAACATAATGAATGTAGCTATTTTGGACATAAGCCGGCATTTCCTAGAATGAGTAGAACAAAACAAATCTGAGGTACAAAACCGGTCAAGAGAATGAGATGTACACTTTCTTGAAAACGAAGCCTTCTCTGAAGGTGAGCTCCCAATAGGTATGTGAACATATTCCTTTGCATCCTTTTCAACCACTGGAAATGCAAGACTTTCAAACTTAGCAAACTCCTCCAAGAAAAACTTCTTACATGAGTTCAATACATGGTCAATATCCCAGTCAGGGTTGAAAATATCCTTTGCAATTCCGTAATAAGATAACTCCATGCCATTCTGAAAAAGAAAGTCTAGGAGCCTTTCAGATGGAGAAACCTCTGTGATATGAGACAATCCAAAAACCCTCAATGGTGACTTGCCTTTGATTGGAGACTTCTTAGCCATTCCCACACTTGCTGCTAAACAAGGGGAGGAAGCTGTGGGAATTTTAGGGGAGAAGGCAGCACAACCAGAAGCTCTTGTTGACCCTAATGACAATCTTCTTCTTTTTTTAGAAGGGGTTACCTGCTCTTGGGAGCCTACAACATCCTTAGGTTCAGACATGAGTGAAAGTACGATACCACGCGAAAGTGTGCAACCACTTCACAAGCGATGCCTGTGCTTCGTATTTGCTAATCGACAATACGACATGAATTTGGCCAAGCGACCTCAAGAACAATATCTTCTCGCTTTGTATCACGGGGTTAAAAAAATCACGCAAATTCACATAAGAAACACTGAAAGTGGACCTCAACTCTAAACTGTCAAGATTGTGGGAGAGAAGGAAGGAGTCTCACTTGTAGCTTTCTTGCTTGCACAATGGGGGAATACACACAAAGGTGGAGGCTGAAAATAGTTTTCCTCTTCTTAGTTGTGTAAGCCAAAAGAACTCTCGTACATAGAAATAGAAGAACCCTATATATGGGTTTCAAACTAAACTCAACTAACTAAGGTGGCATACTAACTGAGCCATGAACTAGAGTAGATAAGGATAGCTATCATCTAGCTATTATTCATGGGTGGTGTACCAACCGCATCTGCAACTGACAAGTCGGTGACATAAATGCACAACGGTCACCCTGGCATATCACGAGTGGAGCTCGATATCTCAACACTCCCCCTCAAGCTCAATCCCAATTCCTGCACACCAAGCAGGTCTCTGAACTTGCGCAGCTTCTCTGCGCCCAATGCCTTCATGAATATGTCAGCTACCTGATCCTCTATGCTGACATAAACTAGATCAATAAGACCTAGTAAAACTCTCTCTCGCACATAATGATAATGCACCTCAATGTGCTTTGTTCTAGCATGATAGACTGGGTTATTTGCCAAGTGTATACTACTCATGTTGTCACAATAAATGACAACTGGCCCATCTGTAGGCTGATGCATATCATAAAGTAGCTTATGCAACCAAGCTACCTCACATGCAGCCATTGCTACACCCCTGTACTCAGCCTCTGTGCTCGACAAGGCAACTGTAGGCTGTTTCTTGCTGCTCCAAGTGACTGCATCACTCCTAAAAGAGAACACATATCCACTGGTAGATCATCTATCAGAAATACTACCAGCCCAATCGGCATCAGTGTATCCATGCAACTGTATCTGAACCCCAGTCTCATAAAATAGTCCATACTGCAATGTGGACTTCACATATCTAAGTATGCGTCTAGCCGCATCTAAATGTGGTTTCCTTGGAGCCTGCATAAACTGACTTGCCAATCCAACAACATAGCTCAAATCTGGCCTGGTAATAGTCATATAAATCAAACTTTCTACTATGCATCTGTACATAGTAGGGTCTTTGAGAAGCTCACCTACATCTGCGCTCAACTTCACATTTTGCTCCAAAGGAACTGAAATAGGCTTACAGCCTATCATCCCATATTTGGACAGCATGTCAATCCATACTACCTCTGCAAGAGCCATATCCCACTTGGTGATCTAATCACCTCAATGCCCAAGAAATAATGCAGCTCTCCCAAATCCTTCATCTCAAACTTCTGCTTCAATAGCATCTTCACATGAAGGATATCTTCATCACTATCACCTATCATAATCAAATCATCAATATGAATGACAAGTAGCATAATACCTTTCTCTGTTTTTCTCACATAAAGTGAGAAATCTACCTTGGAAATCTGAAAGCCAATAGTGACAAGATACTGTCCTATCTTGTCAGACCATGCTCTAGGTGCTTGCTTCAAGCCATACAAGGCTTTCTTCAACCTGCAAACAAACTCGGGATGAACAACATGCACATAACCTGGTGGCTGCTCCATATAGACCTCTTCTTGCAAATCACCATGCAAGAAGGCATTCTTTACATCCATCTGATGTAAAGACCATCCCTTTGATGCAGCCATAGCAATGACTGCTCTTACGGTTGCCATCCTTGCAACCGGACTGGATGTTTCTTCATAATCAATGCCATATGTTTGTGCATACCCCTTGACTACTAATCTTGCCTTGTATCTTTTCACAGAACCATCTGCATTGTGTTTCACCTTATAAACCCACTTACAACCAATTGCATTCTTATCTTTAGGCAAATGTACCAATTCCCATGTAGCATTTGCTTCCAAGGCATCCATTTCTTCATCCATGGCTTTCTCCCATTTTTATTTTCCCATGGCTTGCTCAAAAGAAGTGGGTTCTGGTTCCTGTATCACTTTGACTATATATGCATAGTGAATGGCTGTAAATCCATCATATTTTAGCCTATCCACAGGATACCTAGCTCTGGTAGACCTACGCAAAGTAGGCTCACTTCCAAGTGCTCTCAAAACATCCCTTGTCTTTCTTACTCTAGGTGTAACAATAGAAGGAATACCCAACTCATCATCAATGCTCTGTTCTGAGCCACTGGATTCACCATCCACATAAGAGTGACCTGCATTTACATCAAACATGGGATGATCTACCTTCTCTTTTCCTTTTCGTGATACCTGAATACCACTATCTGCATTGCTTTGAGAAGATTCTCCTGATCTCAATCTTCCTGTCCATGGCGAAGAATGTGAACCACTGCTAGAGGACACTCCAGGTCCACTAATATTTTGTGACTGCTACTGTGAATTCTGTGCAGCATTACCATTTTGTGCATCTACATCATCAATCACATTTACTGGTTTATACCAGCTACTCATCTCATAAAAAACAACATCTCTACTCACTGTAAACTTACGAGTAGAAGAATTATAGCATCTATACCCTTTCTGCTGCTGCAGAGAGTAACCAATAAAGATGCACTTCTCAGCTTTTGGATCCAACTTGGATCTCAACTCATCTGGCACATGAACATAGGCAACACAGCATAAAATAGGACCTTTTCCTGAGTGCGTGCAGAAAACTTCCGCCTCCAAAACACACCCCAAAATGGCCTCAAATAAAAAAAACAGGGTCACCAAGGGCTAAAGCCCTTGCCTGCAGCATATACTGCCCTCTTGCTACACCGCAAAGGGCGTCTCAATCTGAGACAATGCACTCTTGCACTTTCTGGCTATGCTACCTACAGAGACTTGCTCCCAAAATAGAAAAATGAAAGCAACACTGGTCCTCTTACCAGAACACCGCGAACTTGGCTTGCTTTCTTGAGCTCCGTACCACGAACAAGGCTCTGATACCATGTCAAGATTGTGGGAGAGAAGGAAGGAGTCTCACTTGTAGCTTTCTTGCTTGCACAATGGGGGAATACACACAAAGGTGGAGGCTGAAAACAGTTTTCCTCTTCTTAGTTGTGTAAGCCAAAAGAAATCTCGTACATAGAAATAGAAGAACCCTATATATGGGTTTCAAACCAAACTCAACTAATTAAGGTGGCATACTAACTGAGCCACGAACTAGAGTAGATAAGGATAGCTATCATCTAGCTATTATTCATGGGCAGTGTACCAACCGCATCTGCAAAAACTGACAAGTCGGTGACATAAATGGTCAACGGTCACCCTGGCATATCACGAGTGGAGCTCGATATCTCAACATAAACAAGCTTGTAAATTTGCAAAAAAAAAGTCATAAATGCCTGACCACCGTGTTTATATAAAGTGAAAAATATTTGCCACATGTGATGCCACGTAGACAACCACGTGGATGGCCCGTGCAAAACCTAGCCAATTAAACACTACCATCTGTCACGAACCTCGCAGGTATAAAAGATCAATTGTAGCTTACGTGGCTAACTTTTCAAATCTAGAGCGTGAATACACAACCACGTCGAGATCAATTTTTCCCTATATCGGTCACCGCAATTACGGTGCGAGGAGTTGTTTTTTTAACATGCGCTTAAACATAGTCGCGCTGTATCGGTCACTGCAAATACAGCACGAGCAGGTGCTTTTTAAACATGCACTTCATTGTTTTTGCGCCATATCTTACACTACAAATTTGTGCTTCACTGTTTTCACATCATATCGTTCACCACAAATACGACGCAAGAGGTTGCTTTTTAAAACTTCGTTTCACTGTATTCGTGTCATATCAATTAAACCATGCTTTAGCCTATCGCAAATGCGATGCGAGGAGTTACATTTTTGACCCATGGTTTTTCCCTATCGTGTCATATCGGTCATCCGCAAATACGATGCGAGGAGCTTCACTTCAAATCGGGCTTTTTCTCCTATCGCACAAATACGGTGTGAGGAGCTTCACTTCAAACCGGGCTTTTTCTCCTATCGCACCATATTTATTATTATTTTTTGGGTTACCTATAGTTTTTTAATATTCTAACTAGTCTCATTTTTTACTCATGGTTTTTAAATGTTCTAACAAGTCTCATTTTTCTACAGGTTCATGGCTAGGACAAAGCAGATTGCAAGGAAGGTGTATATAGACAGCAAAGAGAGTGAGGAGAAGACAAGGCTTTCAGCTTCTAAATCTTTCCATCCTGAGATCCCACCTACCCCTGGTTGTCCTCAGTCTCCTACCATGGGATCTAAACAATCTAGTGCAGAGACAGTGTCTTCTCCTGCCCAGAGTAAGCTTCATCATGTACAATCCTACCCTACAATAACTGCTAAGTTTCCAACCTCCCTTAGAGCCCCTATTCAACAGACAGAGCAACCTGGACCCTTTTATGCCCATGGATAAGAAGACCCTTCCAAGCCGAAGAGAAAGAGAAAGTCTAGATTTTTTAATGTCAGAAATGTTTTAGTGAGATAAGGAAGGCACAAAGAGCTACACAACATGTGATTCCAAAGACAACATTTATTAGGGTTGTCAAAGATATTTATTTTAGATTATCAAGGGTGTCCACTGAAGTTGGCATGCAAAAAAAAAGGCAGCTTGCAGCCATTCTTTGCCTTCAGGAGGCTTGCTGAAGACTTCATTATTGATTTTATGAACGATGCTTACATTGCTACTGCCCACGCTCATAGAATGACTTTGATGAACAAAGACTTTAGTATGGTTAGTAGAATCGACAAGGTATTGAGGCCCTTGCCCACTACTGATAAAAAAGCATTTGAGATCCTTAGAATTCCTCCAAAATTGTCTAGGAGAGTGAAACGACCAGTGATTGAGGGCGTGACACATTTACACTCTGCAAAGACCACCTCCGAACAAGTGTCTGCCTATCAAGAACCTAAAGAAGTCGCCCATCAAGAACGACCACAAGAGACTATAGAGTCAAAGGATGAAGTTTGCAAGAGAAAAATCAATGTCCTTGGTCCTGTCAATCTGAAGAGAATGGATGAGGTATACGGGCAAATGGTTGTGAATGTCTCTTGCACTTCTTCAAAAGACCATCTTAGTATTTTCCCTGAGGACAAAGGAATGTTTGTTAAGAAAGATATTTAGTTGTCAGATTCAATAGTCTTTTGTTGCATAAGGTAAGGAGTTGTTTTGTTCATTGCAATTGACATTCATTTGGTTTTGCTTTTGGTTTTAGGGCATTGATTTCTTCTCTTAGCCAAGAAATCTCTAAAACTATATTTATCGTTGATCCACTGTTATCAATGGAATTGTTTTCAAAATCTCGTTCAAACATAGAATTATTTTTCAGATCATTCGATCCAATTACAAACTACCATATTTTTTTTCCTTACGTTGAAAGGTATGTAATTTTGTAAAGGGTTTAATGTATACTTCTTTATAGTATGCATTTCTTACTAACATTTTACTTTGTAGAGGATATTGGAGCTTAATATATATTGATATTTTCAGTCGAGAAATTATCCTTATGAACTCTCTTAGGGGTATCCATGGTCAAGCAAAAATGTGCGTTGAATACAAATCCTCACTTTTTGGTTTATTGTTTATTTTATTTATTGTCCTTTTTTTATAACATGTTTCCATTTACAGTGCTGGGAGGTTGGTGGTAACCTTTTTGGACACTACATATGAGGATATTGTTGATCCTCAAAAACCATATAGTTTTCTCTTACAAGAAGTGCCCTTACAAAATGTTTGTGGATGGAGAGTAATTTCAAATGTTTGTAGGACAATAGATTCAAAGATTCTCAAGATAGATGGGGTTAATGTAAGTATCTTTCACATTCTGTTTTGAGCAACGTTATTAGATTTTGAGCAACAACATCATTATTAAATTTTATAATCATTTCATTTCTTTATTTTTACTCCCTACAAGTACAAACTATCACTTACCTTACAACTTATTACAATTTTCCTTGCAGTGCAAAGATTACCCCGATTCATACACATGGTGGATAAGAGAGAGATGTATTAAGTTAATTTTGGATAGGGCAATCACGCCAGTCGACCCCGACTCTCCTCCACATAAATCCTTAACTAAGAGTAAGGCAAAAGGCAAGTCATCTCGAAAGACAAGGCAAGCTCCACAAAAACAGAAATGCCAACACTTTCTCATCCATCTTCTCATCTACCCCCTCAAGAGAAGAGGGCCCTTGTCCAAGTTAAATTCTTCAACCAACCAAAAAAAAAGCCACTGCAACTGTAAGATCTATCTTTTCAAAAAGTGATGAAGAAGTTATAATGATGAAAGAAGAAAAATAGATACAAATGGCAAGATCTTTGTATATCTACACTTCAATTTTGTAACTCTTCATTCAATGAAAAGCTTTTTGTTCAATGTAATGTTTTCAATTTTATGGCTCAAAGCTTACAATTGAAGGAGGCAAGCAACTCATACAAGAGAAAAAGCATTCAGCTCTTTTCCCTACTACTTTACCGTTTACTTTGAACTTATATTCTAGGGATGTACATTCTAGCATCTCCAAGGTATCCCTTACATCTTTAAGATTCCAATTGGAAGTGATATTTACCTCCTTTTCTATAACTTGCACCTTAAGATTGAAGGGCATGCAATCTATATCTGAATCCAAGGGAATCCACATGCCTAGTTTAAGTTTGTATCTCCTATAATCAAAACCCAAAGCAAGAGTTTGTCGTGCTATATTATAACACAGAGACAAGGATTGGGGGCATACAATACACCTCATGGTGTCGCCCTTATGGTCAACATCTCTAGATTTCCAAAGCTTCCCTATAATGTTATCTAGTTCTACGCTTGCAAAATTTCTACTTAGCCAAGATACTTTTGTTCTCTATAAGTTTGCTATTTTGAAGCAGCCACAAAGATATGTAAGGGGATAAACCATGACAGGCGTATTCTTCTTGAGATCCTTCCAGATATCATGGACTTTGGAATATCTTGACATATTTTGAATTTAAAACTATGCATGGTTGCCTTATCAGGAACCTCCCAAATAAGAGAGGAGAGACTTGGCAATGGCAAATCCTCAATATGTCCATATGTACCCTCTTTAAATGGAACCACATATTGTGCATAATATATAAAAATTCTTCTCTCACTGAAAGAACCAACGGTCTCATCAGCATATATAATGCCTGCAAATGCCTTATGAATCGCATTCAAAGTTCCACTCAAACTCTCCAGAGGTTGCCATTCAATACTTGTTGATGGAAATATATCTACAACAAAGAATTCAATATTATTACTTGCTTAATTTTAAAAAAAAATCAAATATGTTATCAACTTAAGACTTACAATGTGTTTGCTGGCAAACACGTTCATTAGGAGATAAGTGCATATCCTTGGCCATGTAAACATGTTGCACTTTAACTAACCACCCTTCATGGGTAATTTTGAAAGCAATGATACGCCCTTTCCAATGATATTTTATATCCTCTCTTTTTATTCTTTTGACCTTGTGAGAGCCTTTGCAAGAGGGCAATATGGTCACCCAATCGTTTATGCAAAAGGTTTTGGGCTCCCATTTTTTGTCTACTCCTTGGCCATAGACAGTGCAGGAGTTCACTAAATGAGACGGGCGCCTTTTGGATGCCATACTTAGATTGAAATCGCAGAGAAAAGCACTCATTGAGAAAGGAAAATGAGCAAAGAAAGAAGCTCACCGAGAAAGATGAATGAACAAAGAAGAAATAGTGAAAAGACTAATGAAAATATAGTCGGGGCGCCAAAAGCTCCTGACTTTCAAAAAAGTTAGTATTAACTTCACAACATCATTATCATAACCGGTTTTGTCAGCTTTTATAATTAAATAAGGACTTCGGAACCATCAAAACATGTCAGAGTTTGGAGATTTTGGCTAAAAGAGAGAAGAGAACCACAGAGTCGACTCTACTATCTCCAAAAAGGAGGAGACAAGAATACCATATTCTTGCACGCGTGGCAAACTCTCTTTGGCCCTTTCCTTAATCTCATGATTAACAAAAGTGCATTTTTTGAAGCGTTTTTTGACCCTAATGTCTTGATTACTTGAGTTGTAGATAAAGAATAAGCTTGTCATGGCTCCTAGTAGTGAGTTAGAGCTAGCCAACTTGGAGAATGAGCAAATCATAAAGTCATTTTTTGATTTAAAAGCCTTCAAGATGATGAAAAATATTGCTACTATTCGTGCTTTATTCTCACTCAAGAATGGTAGTCAATAGGCTCTACATGATGCAAGGAAGCAAGATCAAGTAGTCATTAAAGTGGAAGAAGCCATGGGAGAAAGATGGGAACCAAGAACTTCCATGGGAGCTTGAATAGAAGCTTAATAAGGTAAATAGATGTAGAGGGTATGAGATCCCATAGGAATTTGGTTTTACCACCAAATAAGTCGGCTAATAATCTCATTTTGTGAGAGTTATCTTCATATATGGGAGGATGCCCAAAGGCTTTATTATGCTTTGGTCTATGAGTCTAATAAGCCATTGTGTATTATGCATATCTAGTAAGCCTAGATCCTTCATTGCCACGTCTGTCATTATATTCACTAATGAACCTCCATTAATCAATGCATTTGCAATAAAACATCATTCAATCCAAATGCCAATCTCTGTGGTACTAGGATCTAGGAAAGTGTTAGCCATATCCACTTCTTTCATAGGCTCTAGGGCTCTAGGGCTCTATTAGACTTGGGGGAAGTTGTGGGAGAAATCCTTAATCATTTTGTTCTTATCAATGTGCTTTTAAATTTCTTTTGACAACTGGGAGACAACATCAACAATTGTCAAAATGTTAGGTTTGGTTTGAAGGTGTCTAGGTATTTGACCAAGTCATACTGTTTGATAGGATCCACATGCTTCTCTAATCGGCTAGAAAATGGGACAATACTTACTTTTATATTTTATTTTTCTTCTAGCTGTAGCAACATTTTCACTTTTTCTATCACCGAGAGTACTTCTGCATCCTCTATTTGTAGGACATATGGTCTTGTCTTTTGTAACTGTCTCTATACGTATCCTTTTGTGCTATTGGGCTGCTTTGTAGTGTATCGTTCTATCCTGTATTGTTTTGTTTATCTTTTGAAAGATTGAACTTCACTATTTTGGCAAAGGTAATATTCTTTTCTAGAATTGTTGGTTCTTTTTTATTGGCATGTGTTATTGTGATAAGTTCCAATTCCACCAAGTTAGAAGCAGATCCTTGGGTCTTCTATTGGTTATCAATGGTAGCTTTCATAGGACCATGACTGTATAAGGGTTTATAGTCCATTGACCTTCTAGGATTTGGATAGTTGGGTGAGATATGTCCCTTTTCTCCACATCTGTAATACTCCACTTTTGATCTCTAGCCAGCGCCGAACTATCCTCCTCTATAACTCTAAGAGGGAAATATCCTCAGGCCAAAATTAGGACTTAAACTCTTTAGGCTTTGGTCCTATATCCTGAGTGGTCATCTTGTATTCCAACATGTTGAATCTTGCTTTCTCATCTTTCTTCCTTTGCTCATGGATCTCCTTCTTTAGAGAGCATATATCCTCTATATAGTTCTTCCTTAAATAGTACGAATAGAAGTCTCTAGGGATAGTTAGTTTTTGGGTACATTTAGTGGCTAAATATCCTACCTAATGGAACTTTCCACACCATGTATTAGATCACATCACATCTCTTCCACCATGTCTACAAGATTGGATATGTTAGCAGTATTTATATTCAATGTCTATAGCTATATTGAAATCACATCCATCAACTCTTTCTTGATGCTTGCGACTGAATTGGGTAGATAGTCCTTCAAATCTTCCCCTCCTGGAGTACTTGTAGTAGGGTTTTGCAAAGTCTCAGTAATCACTATGTAGACTATTTGGGTTGGTTCTAGAGGGCCTTGTATTCTGATTATGATTCAAATATCCTATTGATACTAGTGGTTGTTGGTTCCGATTGGTAGGGTTCCATTGTTATTGTTAAGTTTCCATTGGGGGAACTATTTGAGGCCACTGTTGTTGTGGTTGAACCATCATTTGAGGTACTGCGGTAGCCATTGTGGATTCAGTGCATTGTACTAAAATATTATTTGCATCTGAGGATAGGGTAGGGAATAGTCCCTGGGATTGCATTCAGTGGATATACCATTCCTAGCATGGGAGGAGGTAAGACCCCTCTTCCTGAGGTCATTGACAGCCTTGCATCAACTTCATCATACAGTCTCGCACCTTCCCCACTGCAATAGCTTGCAGATTGATTGGTCTTCTCAATTCCACAAACTTATGAACTTCTCGTTGTAGGCCTCTAAGAAAAACTCCCTTCTGTATGCTTACATCCAAATGATGGTGGTTTGTCCACCTCTCCAGTATGGATTCCATTCTAGAGACATACGCTTCCACTCATTTACCAAAGGGCTGACTACATGAACTCCTCTCCCATCTGCTCTTCAAAACCTTTACTCTTGAACTTAGTAAGGAAGGCCAACTTTAGGTCATCCCATATGTGCCAAAAGTTCCTAATACTTGTCTCTCATACCACTGAAATGTCGTGCCTTTAAAAGTGACAGGGAATATTGCCAATCAATGCTTAGTGGTTCTGGCATTGTTGGC
This sequence comes from Lygodium microphyllum, assembly GCF_053477565.2. Taxonomy (NCBI): domain Eukaryota; kingdom Viridiplantae; phylum Streptophyta; class Polypodiopsida; order Schizaeales; family Lygodiaceae; genus Lygodium; species Lygodium microphyllum. The sequence continues at coordinate 110,793,252 of NC_141162.1, forward strand.
TATACACCCTACCATGAACTCAACTACATGAAGATCATGATCTTCATTGTACTCTCCCTTAAAGATAGGCAATGGGACTACTTTGTCTTGCTTGTTGTCAATATTTCTAGGACATATTTGGCTAGGAAGGGAACCTTGAGTCACCATGGTGACTTTTGTAAAGAGTGCCACAAGGTCATTAAAGAATGCTTCTATCACTAGCTTGTTCTCAGCTTTGATTTTTGCATTCTCTCTTCTCACATACCTTTGGACTAATTCTAATGCTTGCTTCTTGATTGTGTCATTCATCTTAGGGAGTTAGTTCCATCCAGTTTGTCTCTACTCAATAGAATAGAATTAGAAGGACTTTAGTCTCTGGAGGACTCTCTTGCTAGCATTTCTTCTACTTCCTTCTTTTCAACATCTCTAAATTCAGCTTTTTTCCAGTATAGAGGGGAAGATATTTAGATTTGAAGGTTTCAAAATTTATTCTTCTAAGGATTGCCATAGTGCCATTGTCTTGACAATACCAACTTTGGAGAGTTTCAATAGCATAAGTTGAGAATAAAACTCTGTCTACTAACTTCCAATGGGTCTCCAATTGGACAAAGAGAAGGTTGTTAGTACACCAAGCATCCCACATATCTTGCTATTGGGAAAGTTAAATAAGTTTTTGTTTGGCAACTAAGTCTAACCGAACAAATTCCAACTCTTTTCCTTCTTGTTCTTATGAAATTCAACTAACCACAACTCCTAAAACTTCTGCACAATCTCCCACTTGATGATGTTTGGATTTCTTCAATGAAGGCCAAATCTCCCATGGATAGTCATTCTCTCTATTTCTTCTTATATTTTTATTTTTTTGGGAAACAATTGGCTACTGTGATACAACTTTTGAGTGCTTTAGAAGATAGTGGGATTAGTTTGTCACGAGCTCGCATTAAGATAGTGACATGCTTCTGCCATTGAGAGATGCACTTCTTGTAGAAAGTGGCTTTGGCAATGAAGATCTCCAATTCTTCAACAATAACAAGGGTTCTCTAATCTTCCATTGCTTTCTCTTCACCAGTGCCACTTCTTCCATTTTTAGCCTTTGTTGGTGCTTCTTGAATGGCAGTTTTCCCTGACTGTGCACAAAAAACACAGAGCTCTCAAGAGAACACCAAAGAAACATGGATCTTACTATAAGAAAACCTAACTTGTATTCATCAACAAGATTATTTTCATTCTTTATATAACCACAATAGAAAAAAGAACACCAAGCACAACAAATATTCATGCAATATCATATGAATTGTCCCCCACAACTTTATCTTCAACAAAATTGATCACATTCTCTATATTCTTCTTAAAATCCATCATAGAACCACAAAAACACAAAAGAATGTTCCACTTTAAATTAAATTTTATCACATAGTATTCATCTTCAATTTCTTCAATGTCTTCTCTTAATCTCTCATATATATATAATGTTTTTAGCATAGAAGTGACTATCTCTCATACTTGATCTCTCTCACACATATCCTCACTCAATAGTACAATGGAATTACAATCAATAATATTAAATAACCTCTCAGTCGTGGATACCCCTTCCAAGAGATATGTTTGATATGAAGAGTCAGTAGAGCCACTACGTGTCCCTTGATGAGGGCTCGCTACTGTCACTATCACTGTCATTGTAGTCTTCACTTCAAATAATAAAGAGTCAACAAAAAGCATAAAATCCATAAAGCTTCAATCAAAATCACTTCAAACTATCCAAAACCATTCAACACACTCTCAATCAATCCCCAAAAGACTTATTCACCATCTCAACCACCTCACCAATAGAAAAAAAAAACAAAATAGAGGCAAAACAGACCATAACAGAACTAGACTTATCACAAAACCTATCAAAACATCAAATCTCAACCAAAATCCATCACAACTCTCCCAAAAATAATCAAAATATCCCAAAAAACTTCTAAAGTCATCCAAGCTCAATCAACGCACCCTCATATCAACCAAAGACCATCCAAAAATCAACAAAAAATAGCTAAAAGTACAGTCATTTCAGCACTCAGCATAGGAGCTATATATTATAGAGTAGATAAGCCTTTGCCTTTTAGTTTTAGATTAGAATGCTTTAATATTTTCTTAGCATTCTTCTTGCCTACCATTGACCCATTCACTGTGGTTGTTGATGACTCCACTGTTTCTTGCTCTATGCTCTTGTGATGTCATTAACTAAAATAGAGATGATATCTTCATCTTTGATTATATCAATGGAAAAGAGAAAGGTCTTGAAATTGTTGAATTTTTGTCTTGGGCAATCTTGATATATATGGGTGATTCCACATTTAGGGCACCATTGCTCTACTTTGTTTTCCTTTGGTTGTTCTTGTCTCTATGGATAATGTGAGTACACATATCTTGGTTGTCTATAGTTCTAATAAGCTATCATTTCTTGTGGTTGAATAGTGTCTCCTCCTCTTTCTCATCCTAACATCATGATAGGCACAATCCTATAATCCATTAGGATAGGATGACCCTCTTCATTGTAGCAAAAAAAGGAGTTAGTTTACTCCTCATATTTTGTTGGTTCTTTAATATAATGGATGGGAGCATCACTTTAAGAATGAGTAATAATTGGGCCTCGTGGTCTAGGTATCCTCAAGAGATTGATTTCTCATCAGCACTATTATCATTGCTGTTGGGGAGTTAGTAAAGCTAAAGGTGGTGCTATAATGGAGCCCCAAGAGAGACACCAAGAAAATAGGGTTTCTACTGCAAGAAAATCTATATTGTCATCATCAACAAGCTTTTTTATTAGGTTTTATATTATCACAATGAAGAAAAGAACACCAAGCACAACAAATCTTCATGCAGCATCATGTAGATCTCCCACGAATTTTATAAAATCAACCATATTCTTCATAATCTTCATAAATCTCCATCAAAAGAACAAAGAACACAAAGGAATACACCATCTTTGAATGGAAATCAATCACATATTATTCATCTTCAATATCTTCATAGTTCTTCTCTCTTTTCTCTCATATACAATTACAATGTTTTGATAAATTTTGACTATCTTTGACTCTCTCTCTCTCTCTCTCTCTCTCTCTCTCTCCATCAATAGTACATCATATCCTCACTACAATAATCAATAATCACACTTAATAATCCTTCTTAGGTCGTGGATACACCTTCCAAAAGGTATGTCTGATATGAAGGGTCACCAGAGACTTCATAGTGTCCTGTGAGATCTGTCTTCTGTCACTGTCTTCTGTAACCTTCTATAAATCTTTAGCAGTTACTTCTTCACTTCAATTAGCTTGGATAGAGCTTCCATTCATCCTTTCCTAAGACAAAAACACTTCCCAAAATATCCAAACATCCATCATAACACTCAACAGAAACAAGAGAACAAAACCACATAGCAACAGAAGTACAGAACAACAGAGCTATAGAAGCTTACAGAACTTCACAGAAGATCAACAGAACCCATAAAAATCATAAAAACAAAAAAAAAACAATTCAATCTTTCATAAACCTCTTCACACAACTTCAATCATCTCTCAAAACATTCATTCAACCATCTCTACTACCAAAACAGAAACAAAACAGAAGAAAACAGAAGAAAATCAGACCTTACAGAACCAAACATCCTCATCAAAAACCATAAAAAACCCTTCAAACTTATCCAAACCTTTCCAAATATCTTCAAATTCAAACAATCAATCATAAAAAACAACCATTTATCATAAAAAATAACAAAAAATCAGTCCAAAAAACCAATGTATTTCACACTCAATATATTTCCACACTTAGAAAGGAAGCATCCTCGTGACCTCAGGAAAAAATGAATAAAAGCTCTAATCTCTTTGCTAAAAAATCTTCAATCAGCACAATGTACCAGCTACAATCACGACCCCATCATCAACTTCATAAAACCTATATAATATGTTTCAGCTTCCAAATCTTCAACTACAACTTCATCCAGCTAATAAGCAACATCATCAATCTTCACAGCTCCATCTTCATCAGCTCCTCATCCACAAAGAAAAACAACAATACCCAATACAAAAAATACCCATACACAAATATAATCTGAATGGCACAACTCCTCAAAAATGTGGAAGAGAAATAAGAAATTTTCATTAAAAAGAAGAGAGTGGATACAATCAAGAAAACCCTCCTACTAAGTAGGATGAAGATATTTCTTCTTAAACTGCAAACTAATTTTAAGACGGTCCAAGGCTTTGTTTTCATCCACAAAGTACTGAGGTACATTTTGGAGGAATTGTAGGCAACACATCCTTTCCATTAAAATGATGAATCTGGTAGGGAAGGCCTGTGCAAAATAATTTAAGAGATCCATTTGAGCAACTGCTACATCCTCATTTGGATTAATGAGCATTTGGGGGATACCCTTATGAGTATTCAAGTGTGACTGATGATGCATGAACGCAAGATACCAGCAAAAATGAGCAGCAAGACGAATTGTGGTATCTCCAGAAGTATCATGTACCCTAGCAAAGTAGAGGTAAGAATTGGAACATGCTGCAGAAGTATCCCAAGACCCTGGAATGAGAGGCCAATTAAACACTGGACTTGTCACTGAATCATGTAATGTCCATTGTCTTCTACGAAGGATGTCACCATCATACCCTGGGGTATCCAGCACTGTTTGGGGAGGAAGGTTAATGTAATCTATCAGAGAGGGTAATGGAATGAAAGGAGAGCATTGTAATGGAGGATAGGACAGATCATAAAAAGAGGGTAATTGAAGGGATAAAGAAGGTGGAAAAGATGGAGAATACATCAAAAATGTATGAAGGGATTCTGTTGGAAAAATTGAAGGAACAGGAGGAACAGTAGGTGGAATGTCAGAAGGAGTAGGAGATAATGTAGGATCAGCAATGAAAAGACATGTAGTAAACACTGGAATTTGAGAAAATCCTGAAGGGGTAAATGATAAGAGAGGAATATTATCAGGACTAGATGAAAGAAGAGAAACATATAATGGGAAACGATAAGACATTAGAGAATATGATAAAAGATCAGCAGGATCTAAAGGATAAATAGAACATCGGAAATTTAAATCCTGAAAGAAAGACTCAGTAAATAATGGATTATCAGCAATGAAGCTCAACAACTGAGATTGAAGAGGCTGGATATCTAATTTATGAAAGACACTTCTAAGGCAGTGAGGTTCCAAAGCAACATCCTCCAAAGGTGGATGCCAAGCATATCCCTTGCACCAAGATGTCTGCTCATGATAAGTTCGTAAAATCTCTGCTAACAGAAGCTCAACTGAATGTACATACATCACTGCCTGTAAGATGACATCTCCCACATAAACGTTGAAATCTTCCTCATTAGGGATCTGTAGATAGCTTGTAAGATACATGAAAGAGAGTAACTTCTGATTAAGTTCTTCAATGAGTTTTTGTTGGGACTCTACAATGTCCTGAGATTCTTGGAAGTGACCCTCACTGGTAGCAAGCTTATTAGCCAAAGTGACCATCTCAAGCATCAAAGATACATTCTCCTCCTCTAGTTTAACAACCTTAGCTTCTAGCTCCTGAATAGTGACCTTCTGTGAATCCATTAAGGCTATGGCAGTAGTCATCTGATTGTGGATATCACTGAGGGTAGCCCTTTCTAAAGACAGATCCTCTAGTGCCTTACTCAATTGACTAGTGAGGGAATCCACCTTGTCTTGCATGGAAGTGTAAACACTGGTGTACAGTGTCTGAAGACAGGAAGTAAGGGAAGTTTGCAGAGTAGACTGGACATTGGAAACCATCTGTGGAAGCATTTGTCTAGCTAAAATGGTTTGTAATGATGAAGGGATCTGTGAATCTAATTTTCCTTCCTTTTGAGCGGCAAATAGATTGGTACATGAAAGGAATGAAGGAAGAGCACTGCCAGACACAACAAGAGTGGATGTTTGCACTAGTGGATCTTGGACAGAAGGATTGGAAGGTCCCTTTGTGAGAAGGTGTTTCTTTCTAGAAAAAATAATAGGCGACTCCTCGTCTTCTGAATTAAGCTGCATGGGCCTAGGAGAAGAAACTGATACTGTAGGCTGCACTGGTAAAGGAACTGGATCTGGCACTAGAATACCACCAGGAGGAGGTGCAAAAGTAAGGATCCTCTGTAGGAAGGCACCATAAGAAAGAGTACTATTTTGACCTTTCCTCACATGCTGGAAATGCTAATCCATCTTAGATAACAAGAAACTTGCCCAGTTGAATTTAGCTCCCTCTAGAATCTTCATAGAAGCTATGAATAATTCTTTTGACGGGTATTTGGATGCATTTTTCCCTGACATGAACCGGTCCTGTAGGAACTGGAATAACTGCTTCCAGACTGGAGAAGAAATGTGGGCAACAGACACCCCTGAGCTATTAATGAGCTGGTTAAGGAGCAAGGGGGTGGAAGTTTCCTTCTTCATCAGTGTGACTATCTTCTTCATCAATGTGGCTATTAATGAGCTGGTTAAGGTTACCACTGGGCACAAAGGAAGCAGATAAGGGCAAACATAATGCTTCACTGATATTGGCTACTGATAAACAGAATGTCCGGTTGTAAGCCAGGCCAGACTGGTTTTTGTAAGAAGCGAGGAAAGAATAACACAGCTTCTCATCCACAGGTGGTAAAGTGAGAGCCACAAATGGGCGAAGACCAGCTCATCGAATACAATCTGCCTCTAACAAAAGAGAATAGTCATGGACCGCAAGAGGAACATGCTGGACCACAATTGGAGGCATAGAAAGAGGTGCCATTCAGACTATGGTAAAAAAAACCCACACACACAACCAGGAAAACAAAAAGAAAACTTGCAAAACCCAAAAACAAAACCAAGACTAAGACCATTTGCAGGAAACCGACTAATTAACACGACTGACTGGACCATAACAACCCCCAGGCAAACCACATCCTAGAAAAAAAATCAGCATGACCTCTACACACGTGTGACCGAAAGCTTCATGCGATGCACACATACATGCACCCTGTAACCCCGTATCAGGCATAAAATAAAATAAAACTACATTCCGTAACCCAAACAGATACTCAAAAAAAATCATGACGCAATCAAATATTCTAACTAAAAACAAGAATAAATACCATGTTGACCAATGTCAGATTACTACTCTCACTCCCATGTAGCGTTCACGTCCTACAGTACGGTGGAGTGTGTGAGGGAAACTAACGACTCATTTTTTATTATATAAATAATTAAATATCGTTCATTATTAAATTAACCCGTTAATGCATGGTGAGTCGACATCGTAACCCAGTCCCACTCAGATTTTGACACGACTGGACTGACTGACTAGGTCTCTACTAATGCAGTTCCTTGTTATAATTAGATGATGTATGGCACTTGCGTGCATGCATGCGTGACTTCGGGGGTTGATTTTAATTACAAGTTAATGTGTCTAAAACGCGTGTGCGTGTGCATTTGTGAATTGATTTTAATTTACAACTTATGTGGGTTAGGGTGCAAAGGTGCATGTGCAACTGCGGGTGTTCTTTTTACAATTAACGTGCAGTTCATTTTATTTACAATTTATGAGGTGCAGTCAGTTAATTATGTGTGTGCAATGTTCGGTTGATTTTATTTACAATTAATGTGTGTTATTGTGCAAGTGAGAGGGGGAAAAAGGAAGGAACCTGGTAATGTGTGGGTCTGCCTGCGAAGTTTGAAATCACAACCTCCAAAAGTGGAATGCCCAGTCCACAAAAATCCACAAAACGGTCAAACAATCGACTGCCAAGAGTCGTCCTGTTGGATAGAAAAACAAAAACGAGCTAACACCATGACCACGACAAAGAACAATGAAACGGATGACCAAAAGAAAAGAAGAAAAAAAATGTATGTCTTGGATTTATTTAGATGTGTTGATTGGTAGGGTATGTATGTTTTAATATTTGTTTTTGTTTTGGTTTAGGGTTTGTGGTGTTTTTTGTTTGTTTTTTATTTTTTTTACTTTTAAAGTTTAAATTTAACCAAGAACCCAAATTTTCCAACTACGAGGACGGAAACCCATATTGTTTCAATGTGATTGAAATGTCCATTTTATGTTGGGGAGTTTCAAAAAAATTGATTTATAATAAATACATTGTCATGAGATGTTTCCAAAAAGAAATAAGTTCCCAACATTATGTGATTTTTTTTTATTCCAAGAAAATTTCCAAAATATAAAAGAAGGTAAATATGATTTTTTGAACATTTTTAATTATTTTTTGATTTTTACGTATTTTTATGTATTTTTTGGACTTTTTATCAATTTCCATTAATTTAAAAAGAATTTCAGCCAATTTGGAAATTTCATGAGTTTTTCAATAGGATTATTCAAGAAGAAATATTTATTAAACCTTGGGAAAAGGATACAATAATTTTTGGTAATTTTTCCATTTTTTTTAAATTTTTGATGATTTTTTTCAAATTTTAAATGTGTTTAATGGATTTTGTGATTAAAAAAATGATTTTCGAGATTTCAAAAAGGAATACCCGGACACACATGAACAGCTACGTGTGAACGAACCAGCACGCACTACCGCACTGAGAAAAGCTAAACGCGCGTCCCGCGCGTGAATTGTCGCAAAGAGACACTCCTGCGTACACGCATGCGAACAACCGTTAAGAGACACGATAAAAACCCGCCAACACGGGTGGTCGTGCAAGAACCACGGGTTGTAGGTAAGGTTGATTCGGTTTATTGTTGTACTCGCTGGGGGAGGGGGTGAACATGAGCTAGGGTAGGAAGGGGTGGGCTTAGGAAGGGATTAAGGGAAAGGGGGCTAAAGGAGGGGTGGTGGGAATGTGGAATTGGGGGGATGGTGGGAATGTGGAATTGGGGGAGGTTGGGAGTGTGTGTGTGTGGTGGGAATGGGGGTTTATGGAGGGGCTGCCAGTGGGAGGGAGGGAATGGAGGTTTATGGGGGTGGAGGTGTGTGAATGGGGGGATTGGGGGGGGGGGGGGGGGTGAATGGGGGGTTTGGGGGGGGTGTGAATGTATGGTGGAAATGGGTAGTGAGGGGGGGTGGTGGGAATGTGGGGTAATGGGAGTGTGTGGGAGGTGGGGAATGGGGGATTGGGAGGTGGTTGGGAGTCGAAGGCCCGGCAGTGGTAGGGAGGGAGACAAGGCACTAGGTGGCGGTGCACGACGGAGGAGGGGAGGAAGGTGCCTGGGGCGGCAAAAGGGCTGGACGGGGCAACCGCAGGGCGGAGTACCAGGGCGGCGGGCGGAGGACCAGGGCGGCGGTTCCAGACGGCGAGTGGCCGAAACGGGGCGGCGAACGGCTGGGACGGGGCAGGTCGGCGTAGGGCGGCAGAGGGAGCAGCGCGAGCAGCACAGGCGCGGCGCAGGTGGCACAGGCGGGCGGGCAGAGGAAGGAAGGGTGGAGGGAGGAGAGGAGAGAGGGAAGGAGAAGGTGGGAAGAGGAAGGTGGAGGGAGGAGGGGAGGGAGAAGAGGAGGAGGATGTCGGGGAGAGATGGTGGAAGGGAGGGAGCAGAGGAGGAGGGTGGAGGGAGAAGTTACAGGGAGAGAGAGGGAGGGGGAGGAGAGAGAAACAAAGAAGAAGAAGAAGAGAGAGAGAAGGAGAGAGAAGCGGAAAGGGGGGGGAGTTGGAACGGACGCGGGAGGGGGGGTTTAATAAATAAATTAATAAATGAATGAATAAATAAATTAATAAATAAATTAATAAATAAATTAATAAAAAGAAAGGCGTGCCCCTGTCCCGTGCGCGTGTGGGGTAAAAAAAAATTTGCAGTGGCGAGATCCGAACGACGCCGAGACGTCGGCATGGGGTGCCCTTACGCGACCGGGTGTGGCAAGACGCGTAAAACCAAAAATGCGCGCGTTCACGCGCGAGACGAGTCGCGCGAAACACGTCAAAATAAAGAAAATTGAATATCTCACAATCCGATCATCCAAACGAAATGGTGTAAAAATGAAATACCAGATGGCAGGAGAAAGATAGGAAAAAAGGTGTGCACATGCAAAAAACATGAAAAACAGCCCCGAAAACACATACGGGGATTAATTTCGGGAAATCCGTGGATCCGAATAAAGTGCAGGAAGAAGGAAGAATGTGCAGAAGAACGTGCCCGACAACCCTATCATGTCAAAACACACTTTCGACCGCGAGAAGATGCGTTCACATGGGAAAAACATAAAAAGAACACATGCAAATATGGTCGGAAATTAATAACAAAAGATCGGTTCACTGAAACAGAGGGTAGCAAAAATGACAAATGTGCGGGGGAAGGGGAGGCACAAGTTTGTCATGTGAAAACGCAGTTCGGATAGGATTAGGAGGCATTCACATGCAAAAAACACGAAAAAGACACTTGAAAACACTTTTAAAAATTAATAATTAAATATCCAAAAGTCGAAATAGGGGGGAGTAAAAAGGAAAAATGTAGAGAAAGGTGTAGTGAACACAGGTGTCAAATCAAACTAGAATTCTGATGCAAACAAGGCAGGTTCACATGGAAAAATGCCAAAAAGACGCACGAAAAGGTCCAGGGAAACCGCAAAAATTAATATTGGACAAACCGTGCATTGGAATGACACGGAGTAAAAACGAAAAATGTCAGGGAGAAAGGGGAGGACAAGGCTATCACGTCAGATCATCGTTCCGAATCAAGCAAAATGCATTCACATGGAAAACGGTCCAATTTACGCAAAATCCCTCAAAAATTAATAACTCAAAAACCGTGCATCCGAACAGGGGTGGGTAAAAAGGAGAATGGGACAGTTCAAAGGGACGAACAAGGATGTAAGGGCACATGGGAATTTTGCTGAACGTAGGGTGCATTCACAGGGAAACACATCAAAAGAAGGGAGAAAGAGAAATGGAGGAGAAACAACCCTAAGGGAGAGGTGGCAGTGGACGGGTGGGTGGGGAAGGGACCCCAGGAGGGTAAAAGAAAGTCATGACATACATGCATGATCAAAGTGAGGCAAATGCATGGCGGTATGCCACATGGACGTGCAAGGACACGTCCCCACACTTAAAACATTAACGGCTAGCGAAATGCATCACGACAATCTACAATTCGACAACTGACTGAACGCTGACAGACTAGATGCTGACGTCCCCACACTTAACACCTTAACATACATGTGCAATCAGGAGATAGGGTTAGGAAAACTTGGCCCGTGTGGCAAATAGTTGAAATTGATTGTCGATGTCGCGCACTGTGTCTCAGGCGGCGACAAGAGGTACCAGAGCTCGCTCTGCAACAAACGCGTCCAACATGGCAGGGACCATGTAACAACGCCCAGGGAGGTAGCTAATGGATGACTCTCGTCGGGTCGGTGTCGCTGACGAAGGATAGTCACTCAGCTTACAGCACTTAGATGGGATGAGAGAATAGTCACTCGCCCCATTACAAACATCACTCGATGAATAATGATTGAAACCCATATCTCACACCCGGTTTAGGAATTGACAAGGGGGATGGTGCAGAGGAGTACGTCAGGGTGCACAGTTGATGGTGTATTAGTGCGTCCAACCCGGCTGGCATAGGTGCAGGCAAGAAGGAAGGCTAGGGAGCCTTACAGTACAGTGTACAGAACAGGGTGACGTGTCATGTGTTGATGGCAGAAACCCACCCCGTGGGTGCATAGGGAAAAGAGAACATACCTTACTCCAAAGGTCGTAACGTCCCTCAATCTCACCTCTCGGTAATTGATTGAAGAAACTCCAGTCACACTCAGCCCACCCTCTGTCTCACACTCTGTTGAAAGATACAGAGGGCAACCATGTCCTGAAGCCCATTGATGTAATCCTCACGGTCACTTATGCAAAGGTTGCATGCCTTATGCGCATTTGATGGTGCAACTGTGCATCCCGCCCAGTGCCGGCATATAGTGCAAGAAGGAAGGTCAGGGAGCCTTATAGTGCAGTGCACAAGAACAAATCGTGCTTTGTGCATTGAGAGGCCCATCCCGTGCATGCAACACTCCATTCACACTTCTCACCTCTCATTTGATTTGAAAGGAAAAGACTGGTCACTCACCCCACCCTCTGTCTCACACTCGTTTGATAGTTACAGAGGGCAACCCATACTTGCTTCCCCATTCGGTTAGGATGAAAGCTCGCATCACTCGATTGTTTGTCGATGAAGATCGCGTTGTTAGTTGTTGAAGAGGCATACCCAAGGAGGTAGCCATTAGATCGAACGTTGTGTTAGATAGGAACATGGCATCTGCTAGAGGACTATCAAACGCTCTGCAGAAAGGAACATGACACAGCGTACCAAGGGAGGCAGCTTCGGAACTGGATCCTGGGGATGTCAACTGATGAATCCACTTTCTGGACTGCTGGGTGTTGCCACCTTTTCCACAACCAGCTTCCCGCCCAAGGGTGTTGACCACCTTTTCTTGGAACAAGGCCTGCTATGACAGGGAATTTCTTCATTTTCTCCCATAACAGTTTTTTTTCTCTTTTCTTGTTTTTTTTTCTTTTTTCTCTTGTTTTGTTTTTTTTTCTCCTATTCCTGAGGGTGTCTCCACCTTTTCTCGAAGAATAGGTCGGCATGACAAGGACCGAAGTCCTTTTCTCCCATGACCAATATGTATATTTTTTTCCTTTTCGAATTAAGCAAGGGAATGGTAGAAATACCATTTGTCAAAACCATCCCCGCCACTACCGCTGGTGGAAAATAGAGGATAAGAGATCAGGGGCAGGAGGTTGGGCTGAGGGGACAGAGGATTTTATCCACCTCATCAGGAGTGGCTGAAGAATGGCTATCAGAAGTAGCATCATAAGAGTTACAGTGCCACACCAACGGGAGAAAGGATCAGGTGACTGTGATTGTCAAGATCCCCAAGGAGGGAAGTACTTCTTCAGGCGATAGCCATTAATCAGGAAGGAATCATCAGAGGCATCGACGGTTTGCACTTGGATAGAGCCATTAGGGTTGACAGCAAGTACCTTATATGGGCCCATCCACCGCTATTGAAGCTTGCCAGGAAACTTGCCAAATCGTGAATCATAGGCTAGGACCAAATCACCTTCTTTGAACTCCTTGTGCTTGATGAAGCTGTCATGGTAGGCCTTACGTCGAGCTTGCGTGGCTTCCATGCACTGTAGAGACATCCTGCGAGTTTTGTCCAAACATTCCAAGTGCAGGAGACGACATTGCAGTGAATCATCATCCCCCAAACGCCCTTTGATAGCCACTCGCAAAGAGGGCAATTCTAGTTCAATAGGGAAAATAGCTTCTGTACCATACACCAACTGGAAAGGGGTCTGATGTCCTGTTGCTGCTTTATGAGAGGTTCTATATGCCCAGAGGGCCTTCTGTAAGTCGATCGTTCCAGTCACAACGATGTGCAGCAATCGTCCTTATCAGGATCGAGCAGAGGATGCGATTGGTGACTTCGACTTGGCCGTTGGCTCTGGGGTAGTAAGGAGTGGACTTGCGATGGCGGATCTTATACAGCTCTGTCAACTCTTCCATGACTTTATTAATGAAATGAGTGCCTCTGTCACTTACCAGCTCTGTGGGGACTGCCAAAACGGGTGATGATATTCTCGTACATGAACATGGCCACACTTTACCATCGTCCTGCTTTAGGGCTTTAGCTTCACACCACTTTGTGACATAATCTGTATATACTAAGATGTATCTGTTCTGTTTTCTTCTGGTGGGAGGATCGATTGGGCCGACGAAGTCGATGCCCCACTTCTCGAACGGCTTCAAAGGAAGGATAGGTTGTAGTGGCATAGCACTAGTCTAGGTGGGTTTCCCCATCCTCTGATAGACATCACATCGCTTGCAGTAGTCATATGCATCCTTATGAATGGTTGGCCACCAGTAACCTGCTAGCAGAGCCTTCTTGGCTGTAGCTTCTCCTACAAAGTGGCCTCCACATGGCTCGTCATGGCAAGCCTTCAAAACAATCCCAATCTCATCTCCTACAACACATCTTCTGAGCACTTCATCTTTTCCTTTCTTGTACAATGTACCGCCTAACAGGGTGTAGGGGGCTGATTCTAACATAAGCTTCTTCCTTTCCCGACTTGAAATGCTAGGAGGGTATTGTTGGGTTGCAAGCAGATTGGCAATGTCTACATACCAGGGGGTTACAGTTTCTACCAGGAATAGGAAAGCATCAGGGAGGTCTGGATCATCCTGCTCCTTGTCTACAGTCTGCGGGATACGCGACAGATGATTAGCCAGAACATGGGAACAACCAGGTTTGGTAACTACCTCAAAGTCGAACTCCTGGAATAGAAGAAGCCATCTCATCATTCGTCCTTTCACGTCTGCTTTGTTCATAAAGAAGGACAGGGCTTCATGATCCACATAAAATTTAAAGTGGGTAGACAGTAGGTAGTGGCGAAACTTCTATAGAGCAAACACCATTGCCAAGCACTCCAGCTCGGTCACTGTATAGTTCCGTTCCCTATCAGTGACTTTTTGGCTTGCGTAATAGATGGGCTACTCCAGCTTCGAGGATCCCTTCTGGCATAGGACCGCACCTAAGCCTTCAATTGATGCATCAGTGTGTACATGAAACTCCTTCATCCAATCAGGAGGTTGCAAGATGGGTGCCTCAATCAAACACTGCTTCAGAGTGTTGAAGGCTTTGTCACATTCTTTCGTCCAAATAAACTCTGCATCTTTCCTCAAAAGCTTGTGCAAGGGGGTTTCCTTTGTTACAAAATGGGCTATGAACCTTCTGTAGTAACCCACATGACCTAGGAATCCCCTCAACTGTTTGAGGTTGGTGGGTGTTGTCAGAGCTGTGATCTTCTCGATCTTTGCAGGGTCTGTTGATATCCCTTGTGCAGAGATAATGTGGCCTAACAGAACTCCAGAAGAGACTCCAAAGATGCATTTTTCGGGGTTGAGGGAGATCCCATACTCTCGGCATCGGTCAAAGCATTGTTCCAAATGTCCCCAGTGTTTAAGAATAAGACTGTAAACAAAGAAGTCATCCAAATATACCTCAATAAAGTCGTGCAAATGATTTTGGAATGCGGCCATCATGACTCACTGGAAGGTAGCAGGGGCATTGCAGAGCCCAAATGGCATCACTCGGTAAGCGCAGGTCCCCCATTCTGTGGTAAAGGTTGTTTTGGACTGATCTTCTTCTGCTATCTGCACTTGGTTGTATCCACTGAAGCCATCTAACAAGGAGTAAAGCTCATGTCCTGCCACTGTGTCTAGCAGCTAGTCTGTAAAAGGGATAGGAAAGCGATCCTTCTTTGTCTTGGAATTCAACTTGCCAAAATCCACACATATATGAAGCTTGCCATTCTTCTTGGGTACAACCACGATGGGTGAGACCCATTCACTGTTGGCCACTGGATAGATGAACTCCGCTTCCAACAGCTTCAGCAGCTCGACTTTCACCAGTGTGGAATAATTCAGGTTCATTCGCCTTTGTTGTTGACGTACTGGCTTGGCATTAGGCTCCAAGTCAATATGATGCTGACATATTGTGGGATCAATCCCCTTTAGGTCTTTGTAGGACCATGCAAACACGTCCAAATTCTCTTTCAACAAGCTGTACAAGGTTGACAACTCCCCTTCTGGTAGGCTGCTACCCACCTTCAAGTGGTGTTCAGTGCCATCGGCATCCACAAAGGTTAACTACCTTTCACCTTCTACTTCATGGATGAAGGTCCCACGGACTGCTTCTGGGTACAAATCCGACTCCTTCAAGGGGGTGGTGTCCTCTTCTGATGTCCCACTAGACCCAACGTCTTCTTTCAGTAAGGACTTATGTTGCTCCTTGAAATGTTGAAATGGGATAAGTGTTGTCTTGGTTTTGGTTTGAATGTTAATTACCTTAGAGCTTGAGGACTCCTCTTCAGAGGATGCATCCAGGAATGTTACATAACAGGGGCTCTCAAAATTCTATTGTGGCCTTGGGACTGGTAGTTGTTGACAAGGAGCATCATCATCATCCTTTCTTGACAAGTGTGGATGGGTGTGACAAGAACCACTGATAAAAGACGGCTTATTCTGCTTGATCCACTTCTTATATAGGCTTTGCCTATGGAAAGATCCATTTACCAATCCAAAGGGTACCATTGCCATTCTGTCCCACATCATGGAGTCTTCTGCTTCTGAAGCTTTTGGAACTCCCTCCTTATCTATGCCTTCTGTGGGTGGAGTGATTTCTTTTGTCTCGCTTTCAAAGTCTCCTTCTTCAGATTCATCATCATCCTCTTCAGACTCTGGCTCTGCCTCTGTAGGCGCTCTGTAAGAGAAGAACAGGTCCTCTGCTTCGCTATGGCCATGTAACAGGGAGAGCAGTACATACATGCTTCTATCTCACTCTCAGAAGTGATTTCGGAAATCGTTCTTGGTTCAGGCAGGAAGTATTCACCCATTGATAATGGCTTTGCATCTTTTGGGAGTTGGCTTACAGTACCCACTGTTAGGGAATGTGCCACTATTTTCTTGGGAAGGATTTGTTTGACAGCATCTTCTTCTGTTGATGTTCCATCTGTAGCCTCATTGGGGGAGTCAGAAGATAATTCCAAGGAGGTGAATCCATTATTGGGTCCTCTACCCAAGGTCAAGGTTCCTTTGAACCAATCTGTCCTTGCTCTGGCTTCAAAAAGCCATGGTTTGCCTAGTAACAGGGGGTAAGATGTACCATAAGAGTTTGGCTTCACCACCAGATAGGTTATCCAATAATCTTTTCTAGCCACTGTAGTCTTCACATATGGGAGAATGCCCAAAGGCTTGATTCTACTCTGATCCGCCAGTCTGATGAGCCATTGAGTTGGTTGCACACCTTGTAGGCCTAGATCCTTCATTGTCACATCCGTCATAATATTCACTAATGAGCCACCATCAATCAGTGCATTTGCAATAAAGCAACCTTCTATCCACAAGCCAGTCTCTGGGGTACCAGGATCTAGGAAGGCGCTAGCCACATCCACTTCTTTTACAGGCTCTAGAGCTTTGTTGGACTTTGTTGTTGTTGAGGGAGCAATCCTTAAGCCACGTCTTCTTGTCAGTATACTTTTGAACTTTTTCAGCAACTGGGAGACAATATCAACAATTGTCGGAATGTGAGGTTTGGTTTAAAGGTATCTAGATCTTTGACCAGATCGTATTCCTTAATAGGATCCACTGGATTCGCTAACTGGTTAGGGAATGGGGTGACACCCATTTTCATTTTCCTTTTTTCTTCCAATAGGGGCATCGTGGAGACTTCTTCTACCACTTGTGGCTCTTCCTCCTCTTCTATCTCTTGATGATGTCTAGAAATTCTTCAATGAAGGCCAAATCCTCCATTGATACTCATTCTCTCTGTTCTACTCTTCAATTTTGTGGGAGGAACTTTGCAACTGTGATGCAACTTTCTACAACTTCAGAGGGTAGTGAAAACAGACCGTCACAGAGGGACTTCATCATAATGGCATTGTGCTTTCTCCATTGGGGAATGAATCTTTTGTAGAATGTTTCCTTGGCAATGAAGACTTGCAATTCTTCAACAGTGGTAGGAACTCTACTATCCATTGATTTATTTCTTTTTCCACAGTGCCACTTCTTCCATTTTCAGCCTCTATTTGTGCTTGTTGATGGCAGCATTCCCCGGCTGCGCACCAAAAACATGGAGCCCCAAGAGAGACACCAAGGAAATAGGGTTTCTACTGCAATAAAATCTATCTTGTCATCATCAACAAGCTTTTTTATTAGGTTTTATATGATCACAATGAAGAAAAGAACACCAAGCACAACAAATCTTCATGCAGCATCATGTAGATCTCCCACGGATTTTATAAAATCAACCATATTCTTCATAATCTTCATAATATCCATCAAAAGAACAAATAACACAAAGGAATACACTATCTTTGAATGGAAATCAATCACATATTATTCATCTTCAATATCTTCTTAGTTGTTCTCTCTTTTCTCTCATATACAATTACAATGTTTTGATAAATTTTGACTATCTTTGACTCTCTCTCTCTCTCTCTCTCTCTCTCTCTCTCTCCATCAATAGTACATCATATCCTCACTACAATAATTAATAATCACACTCAATAATCCTTATTAGGTCGTGGATACACCTTCCAAAATGTATGTCTGATATGAAGGGTCACCAGAGACTTCATTGTGTCCTGTGAGAACTATCTTCTGTCACTGTCTTCTGTAACCTTCTGTAAATCTTCAGCAATTACTTCTTCACTTCAATTAGCTTGGATAGAGCTTCCATTCATCCTTTCCTTAGAAAAAAAAACTTCCCAAAATATCAAAACATCCATCATAACACTCAATAGAAACAACAGAACAGAACCACAGAGCAACAGAAGTACAGAACAACAGAGCTACAGAAGCTTACAGAACTTCACAGAAGATCAACAGAACCCATAAAAATCATAAAAACCAAAACAAAACCAATTCAATCTTTCATAAACCTCTTCACACAACTTCAATCATCTCTCAAAACATTCATTCAACCATCTCTACTACCAAAACAGAAATAAAATAGAAGAAAATCAGACCTTACAGAACCAAACATCCTCATCAAAAACCATAAAAAACCCTTTGAACTTATTCAAACCTTTCCAAAAACTTCAAAATATCTTCAAATTCAAATAATCAGTCATAAAAAACAACCATTTATCATCAAAAACAACAAAAAATCGGCCCAAAAACCAACATATTTCACACTCAACATATAACTATGGCTATCATGGATTATTAAGACTCAATCATATTGTGGATAGCCAAAATTAGGATTGGGACTTGGCATTCTACATGGAGCTCTATAATAAACTACTTTGTGCCCAAAGTGTCCATAGTTTGCACAAGTGCATGTTGTCCTTGAGTACTCTAAAAGGGAGGTGATCTCACTACAATGAGTGTACTATATATTTTGATGATATGGTTGCAATAGCTTAGGGAATTTTGTCACTCTTAAAGAGCTCTTGCTACTACTTTTTGACATCAACCTTAAGGTCTTGCATGTCATTTGCTTTAGCCTTGTTGTAGCTTAGTTGAAGGTCCTTTTTGGTACCTATGGCCTTCTTGTCTCGAGTTTTTTTTGTGAAGACCATCAATACAAATTTCTTCTCAAGTACATCATTGAAGCTCGATTAGACATGAGTTTCCTACCATGGTTTTAGAGATATTTTCATCTTGGGTACCCTTGATGAAAGCTTTGATGAGATACTTGGCGGTGAGTTTCTTGACAAAACTAGGATGCACTTACAAAGGCTTCTCACTTTTGAGACAATCCCACATGCTCTCTTTTTCTTGTTGCTCATATTCATCAGTCAAATGATAATGTTATCATGCTAATCATCCTCTACAAAGCATTTAATAAAAAGATCCTTGAGCTATATGAACAAGACTTTCTTAATAGTGTCAAGCCTAATGAATCAAGTTCTTCCCTTTTCTTTGCGGCACAAGCTAAAAAGTTGCACCTCCTAGCACCATAATAAGGTTGTTCACTTTGAAAACTTGTTTAAATTGTTCCATGAAGCTATAAGCATTATCCTTATTCAATTGTTTGACTAGTAATGAGATTTTTACTTGATCTTTGTTCCTGGTGTGTTTTCCATTTTGGTTAAGAGGGTCTGAGAAATGTTTGTGCACTACTAGCAATATATCCCTGCAATCAAATAGACATTACTGCATGAGATTCGATAATAAATATTGTGAAGATCTTGTGGCTTTGATGTTTAATAGAATTCTTCAGTCTATTCATCTCTACTTGTATAATAGCATGCTATTGTTTTGCATCATGATGGGACCTAAAATGGGCCGGAACTGGCTATAGCACTAGCCGAACCTCTAACATGCACAAGATAACCCCACAGCCTCGCGGTCAGGAGTGTTTACAGGACACATTGCCCTGCCATTGTACGTACATTTTGCATTTGTATCATGCTTTGTAGTCCAACCCTTAATCTTCTCAAACTCCTCAGAGGGAGACCCTACATATTTTGGTGTAATTCACCATGTAGAAAAACATAGGAGGCACCCCTCAGCTGATTGCCGCGGCCCCATTGTGACCCTCCTACACCTTGGGTATTGGCCCCTCGATGCGTCACTAACACATATAACACATACAAAACAGACTCTGCTCTTGGTACCAATATTATATCGTTCCAAGAATGTACCAATCCTCACTTACTTGTCCCCTTGGACCCACCGTCTAGACCTACAGCTTGGGTGCCTTACTCTCTCCAGCGAGGGTCATTTATACTTCAACCAATTGCCGTGCATGCCAGGACTAGATACCATGTGCATATGATTCATGCAATGGTGTATGCCTTATTGTGCACAAACAATTATGGTTTAAAATTAGCCTATGTGTCGTGCAAAAACAACCCTTTTAATGAATTTCCACTCATACGCAATGCCTCGTTGTAGGAACCTAGCACCAAGGCAAACCTCGTGCTGCTAGATCCATTATTTTCAAATAAACCCGAATCCTATATGTTATGCATAAAGAGAACAATAAGACTTTGTATTATTTCAGCGTTTAAACTATGGTATGACATCATCCTCCCCCTCACCGTTTAAATTTTGCTACGGTGCATAGGTGTAGAGGTTTTTTTATGTCATTTTTTGTATGTAAAAGCAATAAATACACACTTTAACACAAAGGACAAGGGCCAAACTAAGGCTTAACCTCATGCTTCAATCTTGTCAGACATTCACATATATATATATTATTTTTCCAATTTTTTCGAACGTATGAAACCCATTTTTTTCATTTTTTCTCTATTTTTCCTATTTATTTTTAATAGAAAATAGGTATTTTTTGGTTTTTTCTGATGACTAATCATTTGAACTGAAACTTGGCATTTTGTCTTATTTTATTCCATGTCCACTCATTTTTTTCTACCCAAAACTAAAAAAACTATCAATTTCCATCAAAATTAGTGTTTTTTCAGGTTTTGAAAATTTATAATTGCTGTAAATCAATACGGGTTCTACATAACAGTGATTGCAGCCCTCAAACATAATGCAAGGACCATTCAAATAAAATTTCGGCCCATGTGCACACCATTTAGACCATGAACGATCAAAACCAAGAAAATTTCTTTTATAAAATAGAGCATACCGTCTTTTTGCGTGTTTTGGGTTTTTTGAACATTTAATAGTGATTGTGTATCGACCAACTAGCCATGGATTTTAGCATAGAACTTCAACCTTCAGCCTCCTCAGCCTCTTGAAACAATCCAGTGCCTCTGGGACAAGTATCTATAACCCGATTCTCTTCTTGATTCTTGCTACACAAAGTACCTCTTAAGGGGAGAGAGAGAGAGAAGAGAGAAAGACTAAATTTTGATCTCCACTACTAGGTAGCCATTTGACGAACAAAAACAAGTGATAGGGAGCAAAGATTGAGTGTAGACCAGGCATCTACTTGGTTGGGGGGTTGTTTGCAAGCTCTCCAACCCAATCTCTCAAGCGTGGACATGATGGCGCCTTCTTCCTGTTCACGGCCGAAAAAAATGCCCCCTCCCCCCAGGCCAAAAAAAATGCCCCCTCCCCCCACAAATTCATTTTTTTAAAAGGGGCCCCCAAAAGGCATGCCCTTTGGACTTTTAAGTCCTTTCCCACTTGGCCTTTGGCCTTGGTCTCTCGTCCGGCCTATCTCCCGCTCCCGGGGTGTCCGTTTCGAAGTCCAAAAAATCCTAGGCATTCGTCTTGAAGTCCCACACTGCTGGGAATCTCTCAAGGTCTTGTTTGACATGTCAAAAAAATATGAAAATTCACCAGATCCACTGTTGTCCAGTGGGTCTTTTAAGCACTTTCGGGCATTGCTGCTTAAAATTGTACTGATTGCCACCACCGCCTTCAATGAAGCCTATTTTTCCCCTGAAATTCGGAATTTTTGGCTATTTTTAAGCACTTCTCGGCACGAAAAATAATGTGTCACATCATTGTTGATATCCAATCACCAATTAGAAGTGTCTCATGTAACAACTATGCTTGATGATGGGACACGTACAAAGCTCCTATTGTTTTAGGAGTTCAACCATCCAAAGAAAACCAACTCTCACCTAGTCTCTCACATCTATCTCAAAATTACTAGGTATGCCCACAAGCAATAATAGCAACCAATAGTACTAAGATTATTATAGACACATCTCAAGCTTTCTCATCATTGTAGTCTCTTGCAAGACAAAGGGTGTCTCATGATCCTTGTGTTGTCATCTTGTTTCATAAGCTCTCAATCCAAGTGTGCTTACCACCACAAGCCTTAGGTTACAATCATTTCTGAGAAGAATGCACGAAGAATGCAAGAACAAGAGAAGATAAGAGAACCACTAAAGCACTTCACACCACATCCCTCACACTCTCACAGTTACACTCTCTCCCTCACTCTCACACTCCCTCTCTCAATAACACTTGAGTGTTCAAAGCAATAGAAGTAGAAACTTAAAGAAAGGAAACTCACACAAAGTTAGCACATGAATGACCTGTTTCATTATATTTTCTTCCTTTATACATCCTTTTGAGGGTTTTTGCTCTTTTTTGTCCCTTTGACACATGTAGTAGGAGCTACAAGGGACTCTACTCATAAAAATATTATACTTTGCACAGGAGTGATCCCAGCTCTCTTGACTTTTATAGATCACATTATTCAACTTACATTTGATGATGTGAACAAAAAACTTCCAAAAAAATTAATCCTTCCCATCATTGGGTATTTTCTTGCTTCTTCATTTGTATCTGACTTGTGATGGGGTTAACATTAGCCCCTCCTAAATATGTGCCGAATTCCCATGGAACGTCTCAAGGATGGGCTTGTCATGAGCACTTTAATGATTAATGTTGGTGTAGTTCTCAATGATGTTCAAGATTTTTGATGCCGCTAAGGGTGTGTGATTGTGTTGTTTGCCTGAGATAAGGTTGAGGTTGATCTACCATTGCAAGAACTAGTAGGGCTATGGATCAAAGTCACAGATGTAGGGCCACTAATATTGAGGGATCCTTCTAGATTTTTTATGTATCTATGAATGTTCTAGTGCTATATCCTAAGGGGTCTGTTTATCTCAAGGGTGCTGTGGTTAATGCTCATGCTTGTGCGATTGGGAGTTGGGTTGGATTCTGTGTAAACTCATAATATTGTCCCATACTTGAGGACCTAGTTAGTGCAAGGAAAAGTGGAGTGCAATGCTTAAGGAGATAGGCCTGCTAGGTGACCCATGATGTCTTTCCCTTGATGAGCCCTGAGTGTGTGTTGTGAGGATGGGGCTGGGGGGGTTGATGAACCTAGCAAGTGATCCAGCTTCAGGACCCCTAGCTGCAGTGATAGTGCAATATGGCTACCTAATTTGATTTTCACTTTCTTCTTCTTCTTGTTCTTCTTTTCTCCTTTTTTCCCCTTTTTTTTTTCTTTTTGGTTTTTTGGTGAAGGATGATTTTCATTCCTAAGTAAGGAACTAGAGTGCTCCCATTAAGAAACCCTTGCCATGCAGGTAGGTCTTTACTAAGAGCCACAAGGTAAGCAAAGACTCCAAATAGAATGGCTGAGTGCATTTGGAAAGCTGACTATCCACCATGTCTTCCAAAGTACTTCTGCAACAGTAAAAAGGCAAAGCAGTACAAAAAGATGTAAGCATACCATGGAAACTCTATCAATCTCATAATCTAACAACTTTGCTCAATCCTCGAAAGGGGTCATCATTGAGGGTGGATTCCATGTTTCCTCTATCAATAATTGATTGCCTTGACTTGATGATAAAGAGGTAGGTATCGAGAATCCCATGTCCTTCAATCTATGCTCATCATAACTTGCATGGCAAAGATGGGCTATCAATATTTCCTTTCTAATATCATAGGCCAACAACCTAAATTTTTCTCCAAAGTCATACTTTTTCAATGTTGTAGTGGCCACTCCCAGCTAGGCTTTAAGCTCCTCAACATTATCTGTCTAGAATTTCAATGCTGCAGTGGCCACTCCCAACTAGGCTTTAAGCTCCTCAACATTACCCGTCTAGAATTTCATAGTAGTAGTTATTGCCTCATGATACATTCGTTGTTGGGTAGAGATGATGTGCTTGCACATAGCTACTTGCTCTTTGCATTGACCTTCTTGCAATAGGGCACTACCTAAATCAATAGCGAGGTGCTACAATGTCTCCAAGTGAGCCTAATTTGCCTCCTCCATCATTTTTCCTACTACTTTTGTGAGACTAGTATTCATGATGGTTTGCAACCTTGTAAAAGTGATTTCTAGTTGGGCAAGGTTTTATTGAACACTTGTAGTAAGCTCTGCTACCTTGTTCCTTTCTTATTCCATATGTAGTATAGTTTTTTCCATTTGTTTTCTAGACTCCTTGGCTTGCTTTTGCACTTCTTCCATCCCTTGGACTTGTACCTTTAGTACTTCCACTTCTTTGCTTCTATCTTCTAGTTGAGTGTGGAGGTCTTATTGTTGCATAGTAGTTTGTTTCAAATGCTCTTGGTACATTTCTAGTACTTTATGTAGCTTGTCTTGTAATTTTGTGGTCTCTAAGTACTCGAGCCTTCTCTTTTTTCAGCTCATCATAGATTTGCTCTAGTGCCAGCTAGCTTTCTCCTACATATACCAATTGACCACCTTGTTCATGAGAGCTAATTGTGGAGTCATCTAGGTGTTGCCCACCTCTTTTTGAGGTGGCCTCCTCTACAAATTGCCCTATCTTTAGTTCTACAAACTTTTCTTGCATTGTTTGAAGGGTAATCAACATTAACTATATCTAATTGACTTTCTCCTTCCCACTGCTAGTAGTTTCACCTCTGTTGGCCAATTGGACATCAGTCTTCCTTGCCATCTCCTCTTCCCTCATGTGTAGGGATTCCTTCTTTCTATGCAAATCTTTTTCTCTCCTATGTAGATCTTGACAAGATAAATGCATGCGTGTGAGGAAATATTCATGCTCCTTTAAGGGTATAGCTTGCTCTCATTGCAAATTCATCAAAGCCTCTATGATAGTTGGAGTGAGATTAGATTTTTCTCATCTTGACCATCATGCTTTTGTCATTTTCTCTTTCCGTGACTCTTTTGTCAGGTCTTTTTTTTTTCTGTATAAACCTCCTCCTTTATTTCCCTTCTCCTCTTTCCTCGTTCTATTGTGTCTGTCCCTATTGTGCCTTGTCCTCCTATGGTTTGCTCTCTATCTTGTGCGGTAGTGGTTGTTGTGGTTGTGATGGTTGTACTCCCTTTGGGGGGACTAAACTCTATGCTCATTGCTAGGCTTATTGTGAAGATTTGTGTAATAGTGTTCCCAAGGTAGCACACACTAGGTAGCCAAGTAAGTGCAAACTCGTAGGTTGTTGTGCAAAACCTTGTCTTTGTACTTGTTAGTGTTCCTAGGGTCTTTTGTAGTGCTATTCTAGCCCTTGTAAGTGATTCCATCACATTATTGATCCAAAAGAGATTGTAATAGTGATTCCCCCAAAAAATATGTCTTCCATGAGTCATTTTGGAATCCTGCTAGCTAATGCACGAGGTTTGGAATACAATAAGTGAACATGAAACATTTGAGATATGAATCTTAAGTCTTCATCTTGAATGATGTTAAACAACACACCGTTGTTATTCAACCCAATATGTTCATTCAACCTAGCGGTCACCAACATTGCCTTTTTTGTTGGTTCATACATTTCTTCTCTCTCCTAAAGGCCTAGGGTAAGCTCCACCAATTTTAGTGTAATGTTTGCATGACAAAGTCTTTTTGTAGCTTCTTCTCTGACACTAATCATTCCTTTCTTGGCTTTTGGTGTGAAGGTTTGGATGAATGTAAAACTTAGACTAGTCCACACATTGATTTGACATAAGTAGCAAGCCCAAAGTCTGTGATGAGTTTCTGAGCCATGTTATTGATTTCGATCACTAAATCTAAAGTTCCCAAAAGGCCAAACTTTAGATCTCGTACTCTCCACCATTACTTGGTTGACAATCAAACAGTTGTTGCTACTCTAGGGTGAAGATACTATTATTTTCATCATATTTGGCATCCATGATTGCCTTGACTCCCTGTTGTGGAACATGAGTTGCCATCTCCACAAGAAACCCACTTAGTGTGAAAACATCCTAGTTAAGTGGAAATTAAGAATTTGATTCATGATACAAAAAAGGGAGCTAACTTTAGTACTTTCAAATTAGGTCTTTTTTCTTCTATTTAACAAAATAAATAAATAAAAGGAAAACTATAAATGAGTGCATTTAATCACAAAATCATGCATGATGTTTGTATGCTTTTTTATGTTTTTAAATTAAATAATTTACTAATAATAATCCAGGTATGTTCACATGTTTATTTATAGACAAGGTGATGTGTCACACAATGAGGATTGTAGAAACCAATCTCATAAAAGTGAGGGTTATACTCAGCGTTATGAGGCAAGGTAGTTCCTGTGTTCAAGAATGCTGGTCCTCTCCATAATCTTTTGCCCAACTTTGATGCACAATAGAGGTTCCTCATTCAATATTGATTGAATTCCCTTACTGACTATTGGCTTTTGTTTGGAGTGTGGGGTTCAAAGAGTTCACTTTTTTCTTATAGACTAGCTAGGGTACTTAGGAGGTGAGTATCATGTGTGGAATGTTTGCATCTGAAGCAAGTGTGGCCTTGTGGGTTTGGGTTGTAGATATTTAGGTAACCACACCTAACTTTTTCCTTCATATTATCCTTGTGCTCTTAGTAAATCTTTATGGACCCACCTAGTATGTTTTTAGTTATGGCATACGTGTTCTTGCCTTACTTGTCAGACCTTAAATTTCTATGGTGGTTGTTGGCCATGAAGTTGTGTTAAAATGTTGGATCTAGAGCATGGCTCTAGAGGTTGAAAGAGAAAAGTGAGCTCATGAGGTAACAGACATCAAGACCAAATGTCACACAAGTGAATTAGGTTCCAAGATGGAAGCTTGGGCTCATAAACACAATCTCGTATGTTGACAACATCACAGACACTTTGCTGAAAGTATAAAAGTACTATGACATTGCATTCAAAATGAGAGAAAGTACAATGCTTTATAGGAATAGACTAGGATGCATTTTCCACCATTGTGCATATGGGATTCTGCATCCTAAGCCTACACTGCTCCATATAAAGAGGCTAAGCCAAGTGTGATTGCCAATATCTCAACAAGCTAGACCTCCACATCATTGCATTTGATCCTTGGGACCCACTTTAGTTGGGCTATGTTAGGCAAAACTGTTGTGTTGATTAGGTTTCATTATGCCATTTGAGCAAGGAGCAATTGATTGGGCAAGGTGTTACCTCCCTCCTTGGAGGTTATGTTGGGTGGATTTCTAAACATCGGTGGCTGTGATTTTATTGAAGAAGCACATGATGCCTTGGTGAAAGTTGTGATGATTCATGCATTATGCACTTCCAAGTGAATGTGTTGCATGTCAAAGTTGATTGTGCAGTTTGTCTGCTGCTTAAATGGGAAGCCAATAGTGTGTCACTTCCAACTCTTGTTAAGTTAGTAGGCAACACGTAGAAGATCAATGGGAAGCTTTTAGTCTTGATGATTTTCAAAACTTGGCACTTTCCTAATAATCCATAGGGTTGTGGGAGCTTTCACTCAACCGCCAAGACCCACGGACCGCTTATTGTTTCAAGTGTTCCAAGCCGAGCACTAATGGCTACCTCTCACATAACCGACGCGCCATCCATATCTACGGGTGTAGTGAGCTTACCTCCGTGCCGTTCGAGTTACCTCCTCTCCCGCGCACTCCGATAGCTCCACGATCCAAGTGCAAGCTTCAAGCAAGCTCAATCCTCCCGCTCCAAGCTCCAAGCTCCATTACTGCAAGCAAGAGAAGAGAAGAGAAGAGAAGAGAAGAAGAGAGGAGAAGATGGAGAGCTTATCCTCCTCGGTCCCTCACCCTCACACACTCACTCCCTCTCACTCTCACACTCCCTCTCTCAAGCACAAACTCAAGCAAGCAAGAAGAAGAAGAAGAAGAAGAAGAGGAGAGCTACTTTTGGCCACACACAAGAATGAGCTTCTCATTCACTTTTCAACTTTATATACAAAACCCTAAATCCCTTTTGGGCGGTCATCCCCTTTTTCCCCTTTTTACATGGCCGGCCATAGCCTAGGCCCTTTTTCCCATTGTCCTTCTATCTTCCTAGCTTCCTTTCCACCGCCCGTCTACATTTACAAATTGCACGGGTGAGAGCCCAGTGCTCTTTTACAAGATTTCAGGGTGCGCCTTTTTATTTTAAAATGCGCCTTTCCCTTTTTGCCTTCACCTTGGACTTTTAAGGTTGCCCTTGCGCTTTTGGCCTTTTCTCCTTTTCTTTCTTCAGTCGGGCTACATTTTTTCTGCCTTTGCCCTGCGTCTTTTCCACTTCTTTTTGCTTTCTTCGTGTTGGGGTTAACATTACCCCCCTCCTAGACGAGTGCCAGTCCCATGGCACTCACCGTCGTAGGTAGCAGGCTGTAGCATGCACCGAAGACATGGGTGACAAGGATGCCTGTGGTTTCCATGGAGAAGTGTTGGTGGTGGTGTGGCAGAAGGTCATGGGGGCCTGTTGGTGGCCAAGATGGCTGGTGAAAGGTTGTTGGAGTTGGTGGTAGGGCTATGCTGCGTTGGGGATTGCATTGATGGCCAACACAAGTGTTGGTTTGTTGGGGATTCTGCACATGACGATTCTTTGCGGGCTTGTTGGATGGTAAGGGACAAGTATCAAAGTTGAGTGTTGATGAAGAGAAAACAACACCTTATACCTGCAATTGGAAAACCTCACCTGTGATCTCTCCTTAAGGGGTAGTGCTAGGCTTCTCATCGTGCACAAGACATATTTTGATTAGTTTGGGAGACAGGTCGAACGCTAAGCCTAGAGTATTGTCCTGCACTTGAGGACCCAAACTGTGGATATACTTTGGTGCAAATATTATGTGAGTGCTCGGGCATACTTAGATATTACATAGTTAGAAGACCGTGGGCTAGTTTCTCATAACAATTCGTGGATGAAGCAAAGTTGTCCATGTGGAGAAGGAGTACGCGTGAAGGCATATGAGACATCCTTTGCATTGCGACTGCACGATGTAGCATAATGGAATACAAGGACACCGCACTTTCAGTAGCTGGAAACTATTGGACTTGCTTGATGAGTATGGTGTACTTTTCATGGCCAATCGAGCGGTGCTTATCACCACTGATTGCAATGGTACGAAGGCAGAGTGCAAAAGAAAATTGTGCAAGTGGGTCAGGGTGACAGGTCTAACCCTAGGCGAGACAAGCTCCCCAGGTATGTCCTGCCTTTGATGTGCCCTGAACAATTGTGGGTGAGTGTAAGGGGCTAGGTGACTAGGGACGAAGCCGGTCGACCAAGGTCACCAGACGTACCTAATTTGAGGACCCCTAGGTGCTGTGCTGTGATCGTGGGTGCTTCTTATTTTTCCATTCTTTTCTTTTCTTTTCTTTTCTTTTTTTGCCTGAGTACAACCATTACAATATGTTGAGGCTATCAGCATTTCAATGGGTTGGAAAATGTCAAGCTTCAAAGGCTCAGAAAATGAATAGTACAATGATGATGGTTCCCTAGCCTCGTTGTTGGAGAAGTAGTTGGCAAAAGGGGGAGATACACTTGAGATATTGCAACCCTCCTTGCGGCACATGTGATGTGGGTACAATTGAGGTAACGACTGCCGTGAGCCAACTATAGAGCTTGACCCAGAAAGGGGGCATGGCCCAGGAATGTTTTGTGGGCCATGCAATGTGGGTGGTTGGCAAGGGTGCTTTCGGCAGCGTGGCTTTGCCACGGCTCGTTGTGGGGTTGTGGGTGTTGCGGTGATTTGGGCATTGAACATTTTCGCACAAGGACCTGTATTATCCTGCATCCACTTGTCGCTTCATGAGAGCATATGCATTGTGTATGCCACAACTATAATAAACCAGTGCAATGCAAGGAGACATCACTTATTTGAATTCTATGGTGTTGACTAGACATTTATCACCTGCGCTTGATTAGCTTTTTCTTTTGCTAAAGGCGTAGCATATATTAAACGCAGATATGATAAGTTCATACAAGTCAGGAACATGTCAACACTTAACAAGTCGGGAACACTTAACCATTTAAAAACCAAAAGTCCTGGCCAGTTATCATTTGATAAGCCCTTTATGCATTATGGGCTACTCGATTTGTACAAGGCGGGGCGAGTCTGGATGGCCGGGTGATTGGGGCTCTGCTGGTGTGGGGCTCCCGTGGGGCTGAGCAGGGAACATGTCGGCCGAGACATGAATGGTGTAATCCTGGCCCGCTACCATCTCCAGAATATCTTTAAATAATTCATTAAATTCTTCTCTTTCCCGAGCTACCCTTTCTGCCTTTGAGCGTCTAGGGCCCAAGCGGGAGCTGGGAGTGCGTACCACTAGTGATGCCACCTGTTGTGTGTTTCGAGTCTTGACTTTCTTGACTCGAGGATTCTTCGGCCTTCGCCCTGGGCAATGTCGCTTAGGGCCTCGCTTCTTGGCATACCTCTTGATGGTGGGCACGTAGCGCTTCGGTGGAGGGGCGCGTGCCACATGCTCTCGTCTCTTGCGAAGAGCGTCTTTGCAAGCCAAATCTCCATGATCTTCCATGCGTTCCGCCAAAAAAGGAAACCTGCAAGGTGCGAACCAAGGGTTAGACCTTGATACAGGATACAATTGTTCGCATGGAAGGGATTTTAGTGTGGTTTATCAAGCGCATATGACAAGAAGGGGAGGGGTGAGGCATGCAGTGTTTGTTGTAGAGGGATGGCCCCCATGATGATGTTCGTTTTGCCTCTAGTCATTAGCAAATATTGGCTTATGCTAAGTTGTGTGGACTGGTTGTCATGGAGTGGGATAGGGCACATCCTCGAAAGGATAGACCAAAAAGGGAACAAGGTGTATAGAAAGAGACTCCACCCTGTCTACACCATCAAAGTTGTTGGTCAAGGCTTCCTCTGGAGGTAATGTGGGTTGCATGCCCTTCACTTGGAGGTGGGGCTGGTCACACGACTTTCAAAAGTGTGATGAGAGGAGGACCTAAAGAGCTTAGCCTGTCCAACCCGACTCTTCTCCTTGCGCTTGACTATCATTGCTTGTGTGTGTTGATATTGTTTATACATGGTGACACAAAAATTAGTGTTTATTTATATACATATCTATGAATCCATGTCACATCACGAGGATAAGAACCAAGTGTAGAACTCGGGGTTGTGCCGGAGCGTGGCACACGCATCTAGTATTTGTGGCAGCTGACTTAATACTGATAGATATTTTGCCACGTCAAGTAGCATGGAACCTTGACTAAGTCTACTGGCAATATGTAACTCCTCCTCAGTGAGAACCTTATCAATCAAAGGGCCCTGAAGCCTAGTCCCAGCTAAGTCCGTACCCCGAATGTCAGTGAGTACTCGAAGGGAAGTTGGTGCCACATAGGTTGGGTCCCTTTGGGATCGCCATTTGGCCAATCGCTCCTCAGAGACTGTCATGATCTGAGCCCCTAGTTCGGCCATTACAACGCGGCTTTTGCACCAATGCTGCTCAAATTGACTCTGGCCTGCTGACAGTCGCTTTAGTAGCTCTATGTCTATGAGATTTGGTCGGCAGAGCACTTCATTGAACGTGACGGTTAAGCGTAGTTCGTCAGCCTCCTCGTCAGGGATGAGTCGCATCTATTCATGCAAGAGCCTATCGTAGTGCCCGTTAAGATGTTCTTGTTCTTCCCATGATAGAGGAAAGGTCAAGTAATCTCCAAGCTGCTCCTTGGGGATTGTGCCCACGTCCACAAGGACGTAGACACGCGCGACCACTTTGAGCTTAGCCTCCAACTCAATTAAGCATTCTGCGACACTTCTATGTTCAACAAGGGCTTGCTCGATTGCTATCTCATGCAGAGTTCTAAGAGTTTCCTTAGGCTTTAGCATGGCTGGGGGCTCAGGCCTAGATGAGCAAGATTGGTCCACGCTAGGTTTTCTTATGCTCTTGGGGTTCTCACGTTTCTCCTAAGGTTTTGCTGTTATTTTGTCATGGTTCTTCTCGGATGTGACTGGTATAGATTTGTCACCCTGTTGTGACAACATTGTATCCACTCTTGATTGATCAATGTGAGTTCTATTGTCAGTGGATAGAGTGTTGCAAGCAACTGTTGATGGCAACGGTTGCTTTGGTTTCTCAGAACACACGGATGTGTCTGGGGTTTCACCGCTATTAGGAGAGGCATCAGTGGGTTCATTGGTGGATGGACTCGATGCTTTATTCATCAGCTCTCCAGCGCCCTTCGTCTCAATGTTCTTGGGGTCCACAACCACCTACAGATGTTGTTGTTTTCTCTGCTTTCTCCTCTTTTTCTTGGTCAATGAAGGGGCCTCTCTCAACGACTCAGGACCCTGGGCTATATCGACAGTTGAAGTGCTTGGTCGGGCCTCAGTATTTCCCTTCTCTAGTGTGTCCTTATGGGACATAGCCGTGGTTTGCTGAATAGCCTTGCCCGGCTGTGAGGGCACAACTGCCGCTCTTTTCGGAGAGTCTAGCTTTTCAACCAACTCCCTTGTGTTTGACTCCTCCGTCCTAGGCTTTAGGCACTTTGAAAGTGCTGGAGTTGTCGAGGGATTTGGTTGCGACACCTCCTCCACAGGTAAACTACTAAGGACACGTTCCACAAGGGGCATTGTCATAGCCAAGGGCTGTGACTGCTGTGGTCCCTGATTGGAAGTAGTAGCAGCTAGTTTAGTGGGCTGGCTACCCTTGGTGGATTGCGGTGTCAAGTCCCTAGGGCGATCAGAAGTGGTTGTGTCTTTTGTTGGTCTTTGAGCACTCATCTGTGTAGATTGAGCATGAGTTGATCTGGTCACATTAGGTTGCTCATGCATATCCTTGGGTCGAGAGCTACAGATGGAGCCATGTCCCACCTCTTGGACATTTTGAAGCTTAGATGGAGATAGAAATGGGGATTGAGCAGTTTCCCTTGACAACCACTGTTGTGCTTCCTGTGTCCGTTTGGAAAAAGAGGATGTAGGAGATCTAGGACTCTTAGGTGGACTTGGCACTCGCTGAATGATTTGCTCCAGGCTATTAGATGATAGTGCCATTTGCTTTGTTGAGCGATCAGCCTTGCCTTGATTTTCCTTCGAACAATCATGTCTGGTTTCTTGCCTTGAGACCTAGAGTTTCTCTTAGATTTCCTCCTGTGCCACGCTTTTGAGGCACTATGGCCTTCAGCTGATAGAGGTGGTTTAGCAGGGGATTTTGGTACCCAAATCCATTGGTTACCTGCGTAGTATCCTTGAGCACGTAGCAATGCTTTGGATATCCATCGCGGCATTGTGTTGACTCTCCATCAATGCCTTCATCTATAAGGCTTGGGCTTCTTTTGGGGTCTTCTACGATATTTGTAAGTCCAAAGCCTGTCATTGGCATTGTCTCCTGACCTTCTTATTTCTGGCATGGCCTCACTCACTGGTTCTCGTTGTTCGACCTGTGCTTGTATTAACTCTTCCAACAAGTCCTTGCTCTCGTCAGCAGGCTTGACTATTATGTCAGCACCTTCCTTGCCTTTCCGTTGAGGTTCGATGAGGTCACCCTTGGTAAAGGTGGTGACTATCCTCACACCCGGTAGTGTCAGGTGTATCCTCTGTGCTACATAGTCAGCCTCACATTTGGTCGCCCTTTTGAAGGGTCTTCCTAGGAGGGTTTCTTTCCTGCAGCTAGCACTTTTTGGAGGAACATGGAATAGGATAGGCAAGCTTTCCGTTTCAATTTTCACAAGGATTTTGCACTTCCCTATGAGTGCTTGTGGGTGTCCCCCATAAGGGCTAAGAGTTGCACTAGTCGGTGTGAGCTCTGGTTGGCCTAGTAGGGTCCATGATTCATAGGTCAAGATATTAAAATCTGCTCCTTCATCAATTAGAGCATCAATAGTACGCTCTCTTTTCACGGTGAGTTTGACCCTAAGATAAGCATGTGGTACTATGTCTTCGTCTTCCGAGTCTTGGCTTGTAAATTTAAGCCTTCTGATAGATGCCCTTGAGTTCTCAACTGCACGACCAGATGTGCAGTGTTGCTCAAGGTACATCTCTCGTCAAGAGTGTCATGTCTAGTCATCTTGGCATTTGTAGCTTGTTGATGTTGCACTTCGATCTGACTAGACATGGTATGAACACAATGTCTTTGTGTTCTCATGGTGTGGTCTTTTTGCCCTTGTTCGCTAGATGGGCCCATTGAAGTTCTAGGGTCTCTGTTTGTCTCTATTCATGTATGGGCTTTTGGTTGCCCTTTTGCAAGTGAGCATCCATGCTCATGTAGAGCCATTGCTACACTAGGGTCCAATTTGGAGGTCCTGTCACGGCGCGTGTTTTCTCTCCAACCTACTCGGGGGAGGTGCGGAGGGGGCAGAGCCCCCTCTGCGGGGGTCCGGGGGGGGCAGTCCCCCCCAACCCGCAGGGCTGTTACGGTAGACGCCATATGCAATTTGGAGGACCGGTTATAACAAATTTTGAACTACGTGCTCTAAATTTTAGCCTGGTTATGGATCTGTGATGTGCCTTCAGCTCTACGTAGCCTTAGGGGTCAATCTCGGGGTTTAGATGTATCAGAATTTGTGTTCTAGACCCATGTCCGATTCTGACAGTTTTTTTTTTGTCCGATTCTCAGATGTCCGATTTTCAGGAGTTCGATTATCAGAATTGGACGTCCGATCTTGGGTGGGTCCGATCGGACCAGTGGTTCGATTTTTGGTCGCGTTTGATTCTAGGAGTAGGATCAAAAAGTGGTCAAATTTTAAAGTGGTCCGATTCTGGGAATCGGATCGGACAAGGTGGTCTGATTCTGTCTGGTCTGATTCTGGCTGGTCCAATTCTGGTTGGTCCGATTCTGGCTGTTCTGAGTCTGGGACTCGGACGGCCTGGTCTGATTGTGAGTGGTCCGATTATGGACTCGTCCAAGTGTCCGAGTCAGACAGATTGGTCCGAGCGTCCGATTCTCAAAATCGGAAGGGTTGGTCTGAGTGCCACATGGCACGTCCGATTCTAAGCTAGTCTGATTCTGGGAATCGGACCAGACTGGTCTGACTCACTCTCAGTCGGGCGATCCGATTCTGGAAATCAGACAGTCTGACTCCAGAACTCAGGTGGTCCGATTCTGGGAATCGGACCACTGCGAGTTGGTCCAAGTGCGTCGGAGGCGGGCGCGATTCCCGCGCATTTGACCCCTCCTCACTGTCTGGTGCATACAATCACCACAGACTTTCTAGATATGATCAGGGCACTTGTTGGAAAACACCAGACTCACCTGGAGCAGCACAAATCACCGACACCTAGAAATCGGGGCAGCGCTTCCTCGTCCTGTGAACCAGAAGTTCTCTCTCTCTCTCTCTCTCTCTCTCTCTCATAAGGAAAACCAAGGAACTGAGGTCTGTCCAGGCCTCCCAGGCCTCTTAAGGTCCTTTCCTAGCACTGCAGAACCTCACAGTTAGTTCCCTGTCCCTGTCTCACCCAAAACTTGAATCTGGTCCCCTGTTTCCCTGTTTTAGCCTGTTATACAGCAACAGAAAACCCTACTGTTTGTTTCTTTTTCTTGTTTTTTCCTATCCTAAATGCATCCAAAACACAAAGTAAATACCCACACTACTCCATTCCACAACATAAATCTCAGAAAGAAAAAAACCTACTTGCCAAGGAGATCGAATACCCTCTTCAACCCCCTCGCTTCCTACCTATCTACCTCAAGCATCGGTTCGGGGAAAACCCTACTCCAATGCTCGATTCGAAGCGCGCAAACGCTCAAGGCTTGAATCCATTGGTCCTGGCAACGGAACCAAAATGTGGGAGCTTTCACTCAATCGCCAAGACCCACGGACCGCTTATTGTTTCAAGTGTTCCAAGCCGAGCACTAATGGCTACCTCTCACATAACCGACACGCCATCCATATCTACGGGTGTAGTGAGCTTACCTCCGTGCCGTTCGAGTTACCTCCTCTCCCGCGCACTCCAGTAGCTCCACGATCCAAGTGCAAGCTTCAAGAAAGCTCAATCCTCCCGCTCCAAGCTCCAAGCTCCATTACCGCGAGCAAGACAAGAGAAGAGAAGAGAAGAGAAGAAGAGAGGAGAAGATGGAGAGCTTCTCCTCCTCGGTCCCTCACCCTCACACACTCACTCCCTCTCACTCTCACACTCTCTCTCTCAAGCACAAGCTCAAGCAAGCAAGAAGAAGAAGAAGAAGAAGAAGAAGAGGAGAGCTACTTTTGGCCACACACAAGAATGAGCTTCTCATTCACTTTTCAACTTTATATACAAAACCCTAAATCCTTTTTGGGCGGTCATCCCCTTTTTCCCCTTTTTACATGGCCGGCCATAGCCTAGGCCCTTTTTCCCATTGTCCTTCTATCTTCCTAGCTTCCTTTCCACCGCCCGTCTACATTTACAAATTGCACGGGTGAGAGCCCGGCGCTCTTTTACAAGATTTCAGGGTGCGCCTTTTTATTTTAAAATGCGCCTTTCCCTTTTTGCCTTTGCCTTGGACTTTTAAGGTTGCCCTTGCGCTTTTGGCCTTTTCTCCTTTTCTTTATTCAGTCGGGCTACCTTTTTTCTGCCTTTGCCCTGCGTCTTTTCCACTTCTTTTTGCTTTCTTCGTGTTGGGGTTAACAAGGGTGTACCTCCATATGGGTTCACCTTGGTGATACTTGGCATGAGTATGGGTTGTCCTAGGATGGTCAAACTTTTATAGGTCATGATGTTATAGGTGGTTCCTACATCAATGAGTGCATCAATAGTACATTCCCTCTTTATTGTAAGTTTGATGTTATAGGTGGTTCCTACATCAATGAGTGCGTCAATAGTACATTCCCTCTTTATTGTAAGTTTGATTTTGAGATAGGTAGCAAGTATTGTCTCCTCATCTTTGAGGTCAAACTTGGTAATTGTGACAATACATATGGTGATCAGTGGAAACTCCATTGGTGATTCATGTAGTGGATGTGCAAGTGGATAATTTTTTTGACTCGGTTGCCATTGAAAAAGCCTATGCTTTTGCCGTCAAGTGTCTCAAGTTTGATGTTATTGGTTTACACTAATTTCATGCATGTGGAAAGGTCATAGGCCTCTAAATTTGATTTTTTGCTTATGCCCTTTGATGGAGTAAAGAAGTATACAATCACCTTTTCAAAATTCTCTTTTTTTGACATGCTTTTCAAAATTAGGCCTTCCATCATGCTTTCTCATAGATCAAAGCATGTGTTTCTAGTAAATGAGTTTTGAATAACTGTTCTAATTCTAGTAATCAAATAGTCCAAGATTTCTAATTTTCCCACCTTTCTTGAAAATCTATATGCAAGCTTGGAGCAAAGAATTGAACTGACATAATTGCATCTGTCCCATACATCAATGTGAAGGGAGTTTGACTAGTTGTAGTTTTGTAGGCTATTCTATAGACCCACAACAATGTCATGAGCCTATTGTTCTAGTCACTTTGATAAGCTAATGCAATTTTGGTTAGCACATTGATCAAGATTTTATTAGTGCCTTTTACTTGTCTATTTGCCTATGGATAGTAGGGGGAAGAATTCGATGTATGATCATGAATTTGGATAATAGGTGTGCAATCACCTCATTAATGAAGTACGTGCCTTGGTCACTAGCAATTTCAAGGAAGCAGTCAAATCATGAGATCAGGTGTTCCCATAATATTTTTCCATTGTTCATGCATCATTCTATCTCAGCCCTAGCATCAACCCACTTGATCAAGTAGTCAGTAGCAATAATATTGTACTTTGCTTGTGAGTATTTGGTTGCAAGGCTTATAGGTCGCCTAACAAAATCTATCCCCCACTTCTCAAATGACTGTCATGCTCTCACTAGTGTTAGTTCCATTTTTTCCTTTCTGATGTAAAATGTTGTACTCTGGCATTCATCATAGTGCTTCACAAACTTTGTAGCATCACAAATAGGGTTGGCCACCACAATTGAGACTGTAAGATCTTTTGAGTTGTGGAGTCCCATCAAAATGGCATCCCACAATTCGTACATGCACTTCAGATAAGGCTTCATGCATCTTATGTTCACAGATGCAACATTTCAATAGGCTGTCTTGGCCTAACAAATACAATTGTCTTCTAATCAATTGATAGGGTTGCACTTTAATTATGAGTAAAAAAAAGTTGGACCTTTTCTATTGGTTGATTAGGTATTCTGATATTCAAGATCTCAACCATGTCATTAGCCTAATAGGGAGTGAGACCAACTTTGAAGAGATCCTCTATGTTAGAGATTTTGAATAAATGTGCATTGAGGAGGTCATCTACGATGGCCTTTTCTATTGTCTCTCCGTTGGGTATTCAAGATAAATGATTGACCACATAGTATTGTTTTACTTTTTGCACTACCATTAAAAAGTAAAATTCAAGAAAGAATAGCAATCATCAGGCTATGTAGCTAGTAGCACATGGTTTATTAACCAAGTTCAACAAGGCCTAGTGATCCACAAAGAAGGTGACTGGCATTATGAGTAAATAGTGATATGATGAAGCTTCTTCATTGCAAAGACCATCGTCAACCCTTCCTGGTCAAAGGTAGAATAATTCATCTCGATGTTCTAAGTTGGCCATTAGCAAAGCTCACTGGATAATCCAATTTGTGTTCTCCAAGCTAGCACAACACTATTCCCATGGCAAAATTTGAGGTATCAATATGCATGTGAAAGGTTAGGTTCTAGTCTAGGGCTCGTAGGATGTACGCTACAATTAGAGTCTTTTTTAACATTTCATAGGCATGTTGGCATTCTTTGGTCTAGTTGAAAATGATCAACAGTTTATAAAGTGGTCAGGCAATGAGTGCATAGTTTAGCACAAATCATTAATAATATTGCATATAGGCTAAGAAGCATTGAATGGCCTTGTGTTTTGTCGTGGTGGTAGATTGACAATGACTCAAATTTTGGAGATGTTAGTTGCAATGCCACTATTTTTTGAAACTCTGTGCCCTAAAATGTATCCATGTTTTACCCAAAACTGGCACTTTAAGGGGTTCAAGGAGAGACCATATTGCATACATTGTTCAAAGATATCTTCAAGCTTTTCAAGGTGTTTAGTCCACTTTATGTGCATGTAGAGTCTATCTATGAAAACTTCCAACCACTTTCAAAGCATATCTTCAAATATTGTACACATTATCCATTGGAAGGTGCCAAGAGAATTTGTTAGTTTGAATGGCATAATTATGTGTGCAAATATACCCCATTCTATGTTGAATGTTATCTTGTGCCTATCATTCAAATGGACTTGTACCTAATTATAGCCCAAGAATCCACCAAGGAAACAATATGCTTCTTTTTCCATGACCCTTTCCAGCATGTGCTTGGTGTAAGGCAGTGGGTAATTGTATCTCTTTGTTACTGTGTTGACCATATTGTAATTGACACACACTCTGATCTTGATGTTTTCTCTATCACTACCACAATTGGCGATACCCAACATATGTGCTTTATAAATGAATCCCACATTCAAGATTTTGTCAATTTCTTCCTTGACAATGTGAGCATGCTTAGGGTTCATGGCATATAGTCATTATTTGATCGGTGTCGCATCTAACACAATGGGGATGTTGTGAATCATAATGCTAGGGTCTATTCCTTTCAATTCCTCTAGTAGCCATGTGAATACATCTTTGAATGCTTTTAGGAGATTCACGATATATTTTCCTCATCCTTGATGAGATTCTTAGCAATGTAGACTAGTTTAGGTTTCTTGCCCTCTATGGCTAAATTGATTTCCTTAACTTTAGCTAATCCTTTGATTAGTCTAGTGGCTTGTCCTTGATGTTTGGCTCCTAGTAATACTACTATTCAATCTCCCTTTTTGAATTTAGTGCATGGCTCACGGAGATCTTGTGGCTTTCTCTATTTTCCAACATCTATGTTGGTTTCCTTCTTTCTCATTCTCCTCCTCTAACCTTTTGTACCACAAGTAGACTAGAAGATCCCCCTTGGTGCATAAAGTTTTAGGTAGAGAAGAAGTTTCTAGGTTGTTATTTGAGCAAACCACCTATTCGGAGTTAAAATCATAATCTTCTCTAGACAAGGGTATTTCTCCTAGTTCTCACAACTCAAAAGTAGTTCAGATTTCATATAATACTACTAAATTGGCTTTCCACTTGTACATAATCTTATACTCCAAATATTCTAGCCAAGTCCAATCTCATAATCCATCTGACTACTCCAATAAGCAACCCATGCATTTCCCTAGGTTTGGAATCGGTAATGATTTGCTCAATTGCATGCTCATTAGTGTTATAGTCTATAGTTTTGAGTTCAATGGTTGAGGCCTCTTCTTTTGATTCACAATTTGTGTCTGTGCTTTCTGTTTCTTTTGCATGAGATTACTTATCATTTGTAACTACTCCTTCCCACCAATCCTTGTCTCTTTCAAGGAGAGACAATTATACAACCAATTCAAGTCATGGATCTTGATCCACTTTAATGTCAAACTTCCAAAATCTATTTGCATGATTTTAGCTTTGCACTAGGGTCATCATGTAGCTTCTCTTAAATCAAGAAATCTAGGATCTTCATCAATTCAAACTTGGTTATAGGCACGTGCTAGGGCATGCCAAGGGATGTCTCCAGTGTGTGGTATCATCATGCAAATCAAAATCAAAAGTGGGTTTTGGTTTTGATTCATTCTTCATTTCTCCTCGTTTCTCCACATTACTAGCTGCATTGCTACTCACTTATAATCATCCTCATCATTTGAGAAGGGCAAGTCGATGGTAACAAGGATATGCATCGAGTCTCTCTCATCATTAGGACAAGGGATGTATTTAGTGAGCATTTTTTTTGTGTCACCTCTTAACAAGAGTGAGATGGCATCCAAGTTGATAGTAGGTGAGTCTTCTAGGTGTCCGTCTCAATCCTCATCGCCTACAAGCAAGTTCCCCAATCCTCAATGGCACAAGTGTTTCTCATCCAAGGATGGTCTAGCAAGATATTGTAGTCCACCCCCTTCATGACAATGAGGTTCATGGAGAATTAGACTCCTGCAATTTTGATTAGCTAGTCCTTCAATGCTCCAAATGATCTTACCTTAGTTACATTAGCCAATGTGATATTAAAACGTGATATCTCCATAGGTGGGTTGTTCTAGGCCTACAAGATTTCATGACTAAGGATATTGAATCCTACTCCAATGTCCACAATTTCTTTTTTTGTCATGTCATTTATGGCTATGATTGGAAGTATTGCATACATTTTTGTGCCTTCCCAGAAATTATTTACCTACAAAGTGTGTGACATGGGGTTCAGTGAAAGGCTAGGAATATGTGTGTCTACATCATGGCCTTGCATGGCTGCTAGTTTTGGCTGCCTTGATCCTTCCATCCATTTCCTCAGAGCTCCCCAAAGGGCATGGCTCTACTTCAATAGTTGTCCAAGTGGTAGAGTCATTGAGATCAAGGCTAGAGTGGTCATTAGGCTAGAGCTTTGCTTTCCTTGTTGACTCTATTCTATTTCCTACTTCAAATGCTCATGATCATGGTGACTCATATGGGTGTAGCTTGGTTCAAGAGGTGGTGTACATGGCATTCAATTGCCACCTAATATTATGATCATGGGTGAGAAAAGTGGGCTCGTGTTTGAGAGCTCCTATGGTTCATTTTGTAGAATTGGTTTGACATCCTAGATGTGTGCTTGCACCTCTCACACCCAATTCTTAACCTTATCTACAAGCTCTAATGCTAATATGGATCAAGGTACTCACCAATTTTTGTACTTCCCTTGTCCTTCATTTTTGGTGCAAATGTTTCTACCTATGTATATAGGGCTTGTTTGACTTTTGTCAACATTGGTGGCACCATTAATTAGATTTGAGAGTTAGTTTTTCTTTTGCTTCTTCTTTCAATTTTTCTTACATATGGATGTTGCATTGAGGTTGTTAGGCACATGCAATGAAATGCCAACTTGCTTCACTTGCTCTTTGGTCATCATATTGAGGATAATTGGATTGGCATCCTCATTAGGCATTTTGACATTGAAGAATTAAAGAGCTACATATGGCACCATTGTCAAGCTAGGGAGGGTTTTCTCCTAGGGCATACATGTGTGTGACACCATACTCTAGACATCTTAGGTCAGTCTTATCTGTGTTTGCTTGAACCTTATCTGGACATCCTGATGAGATATGCCTCGAGTGGTCCTAGGTTGTCCTAGGTCCAACAAGTGAGAGGATCTTGAGATTGGTTTCTTTCCATACTTCAACCTCACCCCTTGCCCAAGGCCATGACTGGAATTGGCCTAAAACCCAAAAAGACTAGATGTCCCTCCTTGTCGTATGTGGCATAGGCCTAGGTTTACATACATCTCTTCTTCTAATGGTTTTTCCACATAATGTCCCGGAATCACTAGAGGTGGGTGAGTGATAATGGATCCAAGTGGTTT
This sequence comes from Lygodium microphyllum, assembly GCF_053477565.2. NCBI lineage: Eukaryota > Viridiplantae > Streptophyta > Polypodiopsida > Schizaeales > Lygodiaceae > Lygodium > Lygodium microphyllum. The sequence goes on from NC_141162.1 coordinate 110,835,583, forward strand.
GGGTATTCTTGTTGGCTTTATCTTAACCCTAGGGACTGGTGGCCTTTGCGCGTTAGGTGCTCATAGCCCTACTAGAGCCATTCTTCCAAATTTTAATTGTCTATTCATGGGATAGAACTACTGAGGGTAGAGTTATAGATATGGTAGTCTTCTAGGCATTTGAAAATGTATGGCTTCATGCCCATACCTACCATAATTTGTGCAAGTACAAGGTCTTGAGTTTAGGCATTCGAATGAAAAATGATTATCCCCACAATGAATGCATTGCAAATGTGATCTCTTGGGTCACCTCATCACCTTTTGAAGCCTTGCAAATTCGAGCTTTAAGCTCGCTATTTCTTGTGTGTGGTCAATATCCTTCCCTTTATCTTGTGTTTCTACAGTGGAATGTTTGCTATCGGATATGGATCTTTCCCTATTGGAGATTATGCCAGCAGGCTAAATGGCTTTTCTATTCCTTTCCTTTAGCAAGTCTAGCTAAACATATCAATTCTTCAAAAACCCTTGCTAGCACATCTCTTTGTAGACTCAAATTACTCACCAATGCTTTATAAAGTTCCTTGTTTCAAATCTTGTTCATGAATACAATGGAGATGGCTTTTTGTGTGGATCTCTTGATCATTGGAATTCTCTTATAGAGGCTCTAGACATGTGGGTGATATAGTCTTGAATTTCTTCTCTATCTTTTGATTGGCATTCATCAACTTAAGAATTAGATTGTCAGCATAACCTGCTTTTGAACATCTCTTGATGAAGAGATCCTTAAGCATATCAAAGTCACGCTCTGTGTTATGCAAGCTAATGAACCAAGTGCATCGTTTTTCCCTGAGGTGCAACCCAAAAGCTTGTGCATGTTGACCAATGTCTTGGAGGTTGTTGGCCTCACAAACCTACTCAAACTACTCGATGTAGCTATAAAGGTTGTCTCGTGCTTTGTGATTCTTGAATTGTTTTGTGATTATCAAGATTTTCGTTTGGCTCTCGATATTGGCATAATTCCTAACTTTGCCAAGAATTAAAGTAGCTAATATTGTGCTACTTCTTTTGATGGTTGAATTATCCAGCAACATCTTAGTTAAAAGTTTGATTGGCATGAGATTTGCATCGAGTACTCTTCATCTATGGTCAATGGTTCCTATGGAAGACACTTTTTTCTCTTAAACTTGGTCAAATGATCAATGCAATGGTCTTTTGGGATTAAATTGACTTTCACATGTGACCTTCATCGGCTAGTAAGATGTGGTGATGGTTAATTTTTCTTCTTAAGGTATTTTCTGATGGTGGGTCTATTGTTCTGAGTGTTCTTTGATCCCTAATCTATTTGTTGCAGTTTATTATTTAGGGAAAATTTGGTGTTAATTAGAGAGTTTCTAATGATAGCTGATACTTCCAAGATGAGCTTTTATACCTAGAAAAGACACCTACCAAGTTTGGTTGTCATCTGAGTCAATATGCAAGAGTTACAGGCTTTGGAAGGTCGATATCTAACTAATACTACACGTATAAAAAGAGAGTTGTAGGCTACACTGACAGATGATTAGTGCTTAAAAATAGCCAAAAATTACGAATATCCAGGGAAAAATAGACTTCGTCGAAGGCGGCGGTGGCAATCAGTACAATTTTAAGCAGCAATGCCCCAGAAAAGCTTAAAAGAGGCATTGGACGGCGGTCCGAGAATTTCCATAATTGTTTAGCGTGCGAGACAAGACCTTGGGAGATGCCTGGCAGTGGAGGACTTCAAGACGGACGCCCAAGATTTTTCAAATCAAGAATCGGACACCGGACGTGGAAGAGGGAGTGCCCAGGAGGCCAAGCCCAAAATGCCAAGTGAAAATGGACTTGAGGGAGCCCCCCAAAATTTTTGTGAGTATGGGGGGGGGGGGGGGGGGGGTGTTTTTTTCGCTGCCTGACAGGGATGAAAGCGCCATGGCTAGATTTGGTGGAGAGATGGATTGTGGTACCTACAAACAACCCCCCAATTGATCTCATGGTTGTTCTTCTTCCTATCTTCGCTCTCCATCACTGGTCTCCGCTCCTCCATTGGCTGCCTGGTTGTGGAGAACAAAAACTAGTATTTCTCTCTCCTCCCTCTCTCTCATGCATAGAGGCAATTCCTGTGCAAGAAATCAAGAAGAAGAGGGGCTGAAGAATGCTTGTCCGGTTGTGATTGGATTGCTTCAAAATGAAGAGGAGGCTGAGGAAAGAGGATTAGCACTGAAGAGTGGTTGCTAGTCAGTCCATGGGCTGCTCAAAATAATTATTGAAAAACCCCCAACACGCAAGACACGCGGTATGCTTCAATTTACAAAGAAATTTGATTGTTTTTGTTGTTTCATGGTCCAAATGTTGTTCATATGCAATGAAATTTTGTTTGAACCTTGTTTACATCATGATTGAGGGCTGTAACTACAGAAATACAGAACCCTTAATGATTTAGAGCCGTTATCAATTCTTTAAAACCCGTAAAATGTCATTTTTAATGGAAATTAGTGGTTTTTTTCGATTTTGAGTTGGGAAAAAGGAGTGAAAATTGGATAAACTTTGAGAAAACGTTAAGCTTCAGTCAAAATAATAAGTCAACACAAATAAATAAGAAAATACCTATTTTCCATGAATAATAAATAGAAAAAAAAGTAAAAAATAGAAAAAATTGGGGTTTTCGCACTCAAAAAATATGAAAATTTAAGATTTATGTGCGTGAATGTTTGGCAGGGTTAAAGCATGAGGTCAAGCCTTAGTTTGGCCTTGTCCTTTGTGTCATAGTACATGTTTATTGTTTTTTACATAGAAAAATGATACAAAACAACCATTTACACCTATGCACCGCAGCAACACCTAAACGGTGAGGGGGGGATGAGTTTTGTGTGACGATCTAATTGCTGAAAAGATACAAATTCTGATTTCCCTCTTTGTGCATAGCATTTAGGGATCGTTCCATAATTAAATATAGGTGACTAGTAGCACGGAAATTTCAGTGCTAGTCCCTAAAGTAGTGCAGCACATAACACAGTTAAACTTCATGAAAGGGTTGTTTTTTGCACCTCGCATGGCTAATTTTTTAAAATCATAAAATGGTTGTGCACAATTGTCATTCACCTTGCATCAAGCATGCCATGTGGTATATCCTGGAATGCATTGCAATTGATTGATAAACTTGGACCAATGCTGAGAGGACAGGAAATCTAAGCTGTAGGTTAGCTTCCGTTGGGGAAAGTTTTGTAAGGCAAATCAAAATCTCCTGGAACGCTGAATTATCAAAGAGTGGATTTTGTGCGTTATGTTTTATATGTTGGGGCGACGCATCTTGGGGCCAATCCCCGAGGTATAGGAGAGTCGTAGTGGAGCCACGGCAATTAGCCGAGAGGTGCTTCCCTATGTATGTATTACAGACATTATGCTTATACGTTATGGGATCTCCCTCTGAGGAGAAGGGAAGATGAACGTTGGACTACATATTGGATACAAACACAAAATTGTCATAAACATTTAGTCCAAAGTGAGTTTTAGACGTTCCTAGCCCGTGAGGCCATGTGGTAGGATTGTCTGTCGTATGCATGAGATCCGGCTAGTGCCATAGCCAGTGCCGGCCCATTTTAGGTCCCATCAGTGGTGCGTCTACCGGGAGCCGCCAACAAGTGGTGGTTCTCGAATCTAGGGTATTTAGGGACCAAATAGTTGGTTTATGTCCTCTGACAAGGACCGTCAAGCCGAAATACAAAAAGCAGAACGTGCTGAGAGGGCTAGACAGTAGTTGGAGATTGTAAGACGCTATTCTCCTCAAAGGAGTAGCCCGTTACGCATAAGTGGCAGTGGTTCTAGAAACCTAGGTGCTACGAGTAGCTCTTCGAGTGCAAGTGGAAGTCTTGGTACTTCCCTATTTCCAGTTCATCAACCCACAAAATGTGGGGGTGTAGTGTTGCCTACACAAACTCCTGCTGTCAATCCGGTTGTAGCCACGGCACAACCTATCGCAATTCCAGCAAGTACACCGGATTTACCGACATTAGGAGCACCGTTGCCCATTTTCCATGGGTTAGCAAAAGAAGATGGAGAACTTTACATTAAGGCGTTTCAAACACTCATGTTTAACTATCGAATCCAAGACGAAGGACACCTAATGATGCTCTTCAACATGACATTAAAAGGAAGAGGGGTAGTGTTATCATGGTCTAGAAGCCGGAACCATAACTAGCAGTGTCCAATTCTTTATAGCTTTCCATAGGGAGTTTGCCCCTGAGAAGGGTGGGAAATATTGGTTGCGTGTTCTAAATGTAGCATGGCAAGATCCAAATGAGAGTGTCTAGGCATATGCCAAGAAACTAAAGCAAGTTCTTCGTAAACGTAACGCTTATATTCCTATTCCAGCGGCGGCTGCACAATTGCAATATTTCCTACATGGATTGGATTTTAATATCCAGGTGCAGTTGAGTAGTGTTGCTTTGGCCGATATTGACATTGCCATTACCCAAGCATAAGGAGTAGAGTCACGCTTGCAAGCGGCTTATGCAGCAAGGATAAATTGGAATGGTAATAATTTGGCCTTGACCAATGGGAGTCAAGGGGACCCCATGTTAAATACGAGTGCCAGAGGGAGTATTATGTCGAATCTGCCTATGTTACCAACTCCTCCTAGCATGACTATGCCTATGGCTAGTCAGGTGGCCTTGTTAAATAGTGGTGGAAACCAAACAATGAATCCTAATGTTGTCTCAGTTGGTTAGTGGCCGATTTCTAATCAAGTGGTTAGGCCCATGGGACAACACACTGATGATCACGGCTATGAGTCGAGTGCTTCTAATGTCCTTGGTGAAGTTAAGGACATGATGAAGCACTACACCGATATGATCTCTGAATAGTATCAACAAATAGATGTGGATGTCAATTTTCTTAAGAAGCAACAGAATTTGATAGGGAGTTGATGCCCTAAAGAGGGTGGCCCCTCAAGATTCAGCTATAAGTGGTGTGGGGCACATTTCCCTAGGAATTGCCTGAATGTCAAATGTGATATTTGTGAGAAGTTTGGCCACTTAGCTACTACCTGTTGGAGTAAGATCGGTTCTCTCCAACAAGGGAGTAAACAACCAAGTCCAGTTAAACATCGCGCACAAGGGAATAATCTCCAGCAAGACGATGGACCAAGGCAAATACTGCAAAGAGGAAAGATTGTTGTAGAGGAGTTACCTCATGGCAGTGGAGTCAGCCTTATTGAGGTTGTACATGTCAATGATGCTGAAACTTCTAATCTATGATCCGTAACAAGAGGTCAAAATATTAAAGAGGGTGACAAAGGAATTGTAAAACCTGTCGAGGGAGGCCCTAAGCAAGATGCTAGGGAAAAGTGAGTCCTAAATCCTGATATGGAAGGTGGACCGTTAAGACCTGTTGGCAATAAAGTTGATCCCGTAGAGGATAAAGGATTTCCAAGAAAGAAGGTAAAGGCTAGAAAAGAGGCACCAAAGTCGATGGAAAGACCAAAGGAGAGAATGATTTGGCGTGAGAAGAGAACTTTGGCTAATTATCATGATTTTGATCTAGCAAGTTCCCTTTGCGAAGTCAAACTAGACATGAATCTCCTACAATTGATTAAAATTTCTCCAAGAGTATGCAATGAATTCAAGAGAATCCTACGTATATGGTATATAGTAGAACCTTTGGGCATAGCTAGAGTGGGGGAAGATTGGTTCGATCATGCTGAAAAGCATTGCCCTAGGGTTCCAGCATATGTGGATAGAATATTAGTGGAGCATGCTATCATGGACACTAGATCCTCCGTCAATATCATAAGTTCAAACTTGATAGAGAGGTTAGGTCTAGAGATCCAAAAAGAAGGCTCCACACTTCTTAGGATGGCTGATGATAGTCTAAGATAACCAAAAGATTGCATTACTAAGGTCCATGTTATAGTTGCGAGCGTGGAATGCTATTTGGACTTTAGGATGATAAGGTTTGCAGGACGTCCTGGCTATCAGGTTTCGCTAGGAAGACCATGGATTCTACGGACAGACTGTCAAGTCGATATACCCGCTGGTCGAGTGATTCTAGGTCAAGGTGCCCATCGTGTAATAGTGGACGCTTACCCTGAGTCTCCTCAAAGTGAGAGAGCTCCACTATCCTCCACTAAACTAGAAACAGTAGATGATCCATCTGGTAGTGAGACATCATCGAGCGGTGGATCTAAGGAAGGGTCCACTACAGAGGATATTGATTAGATAACCTTGAATGAGTCAATAGAGCCTCATGATCGAATAAGAGACGCGGACGTTATTGAGCTAGATCTTGGTATGCTAAATGATTCACGACCAATTAAATTAGGGTCCATGCTCAATTCAGAAGAAAGAGAGGATTATGTGTCCTTAATTCGAGAGTTCTGCGATATCTTTGCTTGGAGCTATGACAAACTTCGGGGTATTCCTCCGAGTCTAGCTATGCATACTATTCCTGTAAAGGAAGGTACCTGCCATGTATGTCAAAAAGTAAGGCGTATGCCTTTTGAATTAAGGGATGGGTTGTACGAGGAACTACAGAAGTTATGGAAAGTGGGTTTGATCTTCCTTGTTTAGCATACTGAATGGTGCTCACTAGTTGTGATCAGGAAAAAGAAGAATAATCAGATCCGTCTTTGTGTAGATTTTAGAGAGTTGAATAAGCAGACTATTAAAGATTACTACATGTTGCTGTTTTTTGACTGAATTTTGGATCAAGTAGCGGGTAGGAAAATCTATTCATTCATGGACTACTTTGCAGGGTATAACCAAATGGCGATCGCTAAGCACGACAAGCTAAAAATGACGTTTATTATAGGCTTTGGTACCTTTGCATACCATGTGATGGCATTTGGATTGTGTAATGCACCTGGTTCGTGGCAAAGAACAGCCGACAAGACCTTTGGTGACATCTCCCCAGAGGAGCTGAAAGTATTCATTGATGATCTGGGGGCAGCCACCGTAAGGGATATGTAGTTGATCATTTTGCAAAATTGTTTTGAGCGTTGCAAACAATTTTGCATAGTTAAGGGCCAATTAGTTTGCAGTGAAATGTGCTACTTCTTTAGGCCAAGAGGACCCTATCTGTGAGTGCAAGTACGTTTAATGCTTTGTTATTTTAGTGATTGCACCATACAAGTTGACGAAGTCGCTGGAGGGAGCCTTTGCTGCAAAGAAGCTTCTTGTGGTCATTCCAAGTGGTTTCGCTCCCTTTTCTAGTTTTTTACCTTAAGCAATTAATGATATATGTGCGGGTGAGGGTTATTTTTTTTGTTTGTTGAGGATCGTCACTTAAGGCTTGAAGTCCCAGGTTTAGGTCAGGTATGCATGGAGAAGGTTTGAGTAGTCATTGCCTCCTACAAGGCATTGTCAGGCATTGAAAGACCTATTTTAGAAGGCAGTTCTAGTGACCCTGTTCTGCCAGCCTACTAGGCGACTATTCTAGGAGTTCCTGTTAGTTGTGAGGCAGTTAGAGAAGCCTATTAAACTACTAAAGGAAAGAGACAAAACCTTAAAGGTCTGAAAGACAATATATGAATATACAGAGGTGTGTAAAAAGGGGTTTGACCCCTATAAAAATAGAAAAGGAAAGAAAGAAAAATCCTTGAGTTGTTATTTATCACCTTGCGAAGGCCTGGTAGGTTCCTGGGGATGAGACAAGATCCGAGGCCGATGCCTTGCCCTTCCTTGGGATGACATCTTGCCATAAAAGAAAAAAATAAAAGAAGATTGGAGCGAAAATAAAAGTGAGCATTAGAAAAGGATTAAGTGTCGCCTTGCGAGGGCTTGGTAGGTTCTTGGGTACCGAGATAGGACCTGAGGCTAATGCCCTGTTCTCCTTGGGTCATTACGCTCAGCTCCTCCTTTTTACACGCACAAGTATGGAAAATGAGAGGTTAAAAGAAAAACTGTGCTAAAAAAGATAATACATTTTGATCAAGCTATAGGAGTCCTCGCCTAGTAGGAGCTCCTAGTTGAGTTGTCCTTAGTTAGGTAGGTAGTTCAAACCACCACTTAGGGCGAACTCTTTGAGTTCTTTTTAGTTTGGTCGTGTTGGAGCAGCTGATTAGCGACTAGCTACAGGCCTTCTATCAGATTATGTTGGGCCTACTCCTCGTGGATTTCATGCCTTGGTTTTGTCAAGGGGTAGGGTATGAGCATGTGTTGTGTTGTGTATTTTTTGTATCAGCTTGCTGCTCCTTTTTGTTGTTTATGTGCAGATCTATTCATGGGATTCGATGGGCTGAGTCGCCCTATCATGTGGTCGCCAATGACATATGATTTTGTATGCTGAAAAGTGCTTAAAAATAGCCAAAAATTACGAATATCCGGGGGAAAATAGACTTCGTTGAAGGCGGCGGTGGCAATCAGTACAATTTTAAGCAGCAATGCTCCAGAAATGCTTAAAAGAGGCACTAGACGGTGGTCGGATAATTTTTATACTTTTTTTCCGTGCAAGACAAGACTCTGGGAGATGCCTGACAGTGGTGGAGGACTTCAAGATGAATGCCCAGGATTTTTCAAATCAAGAATCGGACATCGGACGTGGAAGAGGGAGTGCCCGGGAGGCCTATCCCAAAATGCCAAGTGAAAATGGACTTTAGAGAGGCCAAAGGTCATGACCTTTGCTCCCCCCCAGAATTTTCGTGAGTATGGGGGGAGGGGGGGTGCGTTTTTTTCACCGCCTGACAGGGATGAAGGCGCCATGGCTAGATTTGGTGGAGAGATGGATTGTGGCACCTACAAACAACCCCCCCAACTGATCTCATGGCTGTTCTTCTTCCTATCTTCGCTCTCCATCACCGGTCTCTACTCCTCCATTGGCTGCCTGGTTGTGGAGAACAAAAACAAGTCTTTCTCTCTCCTCCCTCTCTCTCCTGCATAGAGGCAATTCCTATGCAAGAAATCAAGAAGAAGAGGGGCTAAAGAATGCTTATCCAGCTGTGATCGAATTGCTTCAAGATGAAGAGGAGGCTGAGGAAAGAGGTTCAGCACTAAAGAATGGTTGTTGGTTGGTTCATGGGCTGCTCAGAATAATTATTAAAAAACCCGCAACATGCAAGACACACGGTATGCTTCAATTTTACCAAGAAATTTGATTATTTTTGTTGTTTCATGGTCCAAATGTTGTTCATATGCAATGAAATTTTGTTTGAACCTTTTTTACATCATGATCGAGGGCTGTAACTATAGAAATACAAAACCCGTAATGATTTAGAGCCATTATTAATTCTTTAAAACCCGTGGTTTTTTTTAATTTTGAGTTGGAAAAAAGGAGTGGAAATGGGATAAACTTAGAGAAAATATTAAGTTTCAGTCAAAATAATAAGTCAACACAAATAAATCAAAAAATACCTATTTTCTATTAATAATAAATAGGAAAAAATAGCGAAAAATAGGGAAAATTAGGATTTTCGCGCTCAAAACATATGGAAAATTAAGATTTATATGCGTGAATGTCTGGCAAGGTTAAAGCATGAGGTCAAGCCTCATTTTGGCCTTTTCCTTTGTGTTATAGTATGTGTTTATTGTTTTTTACATACAAAAATGATACAAAACAACCATTTACACCTATGCACCGCAACAACACCTAAATGGTGAGGGGGGATGAAGTTTGTGTGACGATCTAATTCTTGAAAAGATACAAATTTTGATTTTCCTCTTTGTGCATAGCATTTAGGGATCGTTCCATAATTAAATATAGGTGACTGGTAGCAGGAAAATTCCAGTGCTAGTCCCTAAAGCGGTGAGCACGTAATGCTTAGTTAAAATTCGTGAAAGGGCTGTTTTTCGCACCTCGCATGGCTAGTTTTTTTTAATCATAAAATGGTTGTGCACAATTGTCATTCACCTTGCATCAAGCATGCCATGTGGTATCTCTTGTAATGCATTGCAATTGATTGATAAACTTGGACCAACGCAGAGAGGACAGGAAATCTAAGATGTAGGTTAGACGCGTGCTTTCATTGGGGAAAGTTTTGTGAGGCAAATCAAAATCTCCTGGAATGCTGAATTATGAAAGAGTGGAGTTTGTGCGTTATGTTTTATATGTTGGAGCGACGCATCTTGGGGCCAATCCCCAAGGTGTAGGAGAGTCGCAGTGGAGCCATGGCAATCAACCGAGAGGTGCTTCCCTGTGTGTGTATTATGAGGCATTATGCCTATATGTTATGGGATCTCCCTTTGAGGAGAAGGGAAGGTGAATGTTGGACTATATATTGGATACAAATACAAAATTGTCATAAGCATTTAGTGCAAAGTGAGTTTTAGACGCTCCTAGCCTGCGAGGCCGTGTGGTGGGTTTGTCTGTCATATGCATGAGGTCCGACTAGTGCCATAATAGCCAGTGCGGGCCTATTTTAGGTCCCATCATGTACAGGGGTTTTTTTGGGGTAGAATCTTTCATCATTTGGTCTTGGTGTCTTCATTGAAGTTGTAGATCAGAATGGGGCCATAATCTAAAATGAACTTTGTGTATCTTGAATTAAAATGACCAAGAAATTAAGAAAATACATGCAAAATAACTAGCCATAATTATGTCATTAGCTGTGAACTTTGTATTATTAAACTATATTACAAGGTATTCATAACTAAATTGAATTAAGGTATAATGAGAATCAAGGTGGGAGGCTACTATAAGAAATTCACCTCTTGCATTGGTAGGCATTGAGTATCCACCCTAGAGGTATGAAACCCTCAAGCTCTAAGAATATGGAAGTTTACAAATGAATATGCAAAAGATGTGTTACATCAATACCCTCGTGCCTTTATACCCCAGTCTAAATTAGTATAATTAACCAAACTAAGGGTATGCAATTTGTTTTATTACAATCCATCCCTACCCAAATTTTGTCCTAAAAATTTTGAATACTAAAATTGTAAGTGGATGGTAAAAATGAAGAAGTGAGAGTTCAATGTTGAAGTAGCCTTGTAGATGTGAAATACACGGGATCTAGAGTATGGCAGATGCGGAAGCTATGGAGGTTGAAAGAGGAAAAAGAAACTCATGAAGACATTGACCCTAACTAGGACAAATTGTTACAAATGCAAGCTCAAATATTGCAGCAAATTTGTATTTGCTTTCTTCATGATCTACATACATGAGATTGTACAAAGACAATACACTAAGGCTATTTCTTTTTGTGAGGAATATCCTTTTTAGGAGTTCTTTTTCCCTTCTTTGATGCTTTGGTTGCCTTAGGTGTTCTTTTTAGGAGTTCTTTTTCCCTTCGAAGCTAGAAGAGCAAAAACACTTGGAAAGAGAAATTGAGGAAAAGGAGAGGAGGCTAAGGGCATTAGCCCAAATGCATAATGAGAGCTTGGAGAAAATGAAGAGAAGAGTGGATGAATGGGTGGAGAGGAGCGAAGGAAGGGTACTAGCCCTTGGAGAAGGTGACAAAGTGTTAGCAAAAAGCAAGGTAGAAGCTACACAAATAAGTTTGGAAGCCCAACAACATGCCTTCCTCAATAGTCTCTTAAACACCGCGCAATCTGAAGATGAGTAGGCCGTTGAATCATTAAGGGAAATTTTGGAAACCGCCCCCAGGGCCCAGAGACATGGACTGCACACACAAGCACATGCAACAGGGCTCAAGAAAGTAGGGCCACAAGACCATAGAAGAGAGGAGATGCAAAGGCGAGCTGAAGAGATAGGACCAAGCTTGGAAATGGGACAACAAGAGGAGGAGCTAGTCCCACAACCTCCTTACTTTCAATATAAATGCAAGCTCAAATATTACAACAAATTTGTATTTGCTTTCTTCATGATCTACACACATGAGATTGTACAAAGACAATGCACTAAGGCTATTTCTTTTTGTGAGGAATATCCTTTTTAGGAGTTCTTTTTCCCTTCTTTGATGCTTTGGTTGCCTTAGGTGTTGAGAGCATCTCCCTCTCTACTTCCAAAGTCTATATCTCCTTCTCTAACTCCTCCTTATTTGTGGCCTCCTTGACTCCTTGTTCTTCTTATGTGTAGCTGACAAGTATATACTTGAAAATTTTTGCTTATACATACCAAACATGCTCATTGTTATAACAATCTTTGGAAAACTATCACACATTTGAAATAAAGGAATGTTAGTTCGGTGCTATTTTGGAGTGCACTCTCTTTTGAGTGAAATAATGTCTTAAAAACAAATATCTTCTACATTACCTCAATAGAATGACTATCATCTTGATGAGAGCTCTACAATTAACAACACAAAGCAAAAATAAACAACTTATTTGTGGTAGTTTATGAAATCGAGTATCTTGATGTATTTGATAAAAAGCTTATCACCAAAATCACTACAAGATATAGATCTTATACCGGCGTCTAAAGCGATGAAAATACAAACAACAAAATTTGCCCCCGTCGTCGCAAAAAGTGTCGTTATTGACGACGCCATAGAAACGTCGCAATATGTGTCGCTATCTGCGTCACATTTGCGACGTAGATAGCGACGCAAATAGCCACGCAACCAGTAAATTTGTGACGCTCATAGTGAGGCCAATAGCGATGCGAGTAGTAAATTTGTGACGCAAATAGCGACGGTAACAGGGGAAAAAAATTTAGCCATACAAAATAGTTTCTGCACTACTGCATACAAAGCGCTTGCAAACAAAAAGAATGTATACTGAAACCATAAAACTGATACATAAAATAAATACATGATCGCATAAAATGCGATTGGTACAATCATGAAAGGATATCACTAATACATAGAAAATGTCTACATAGATCAGGCGACTAAAAACTAAAGGTGTGTAAGCTCTAAGGATCCAAGGGCGAGCTACAAATCCTCGTCCCCCGAAAGCTCGTCCCGCCGCAAAGGAGCATCGAATGAATTCTGCAGAAAAAGAAACAACATATCAATCCACCATACAATAATGCATTCAAATATCTCATGGTAACTACGGACAAGAAAGATGAGTGACTTACACGGTCGCCGCGTCTATACAATCGGTCGATCAATGCATTGAGACCGTGCCTCTCTGCATATCGAGTCTCAAGGCCTTGCGGATCGTGATTAATGGAGTACTACAAAGAAAACAAAATGCTAACTGTTAGAAACATGATTGTCAGTACAAAGAATATTTCAAAAAAACAAATAAGCAAAACAAAAGAGAAACTTACAAACTCCTCCAAATATGTCCTGTGGCCGCCACTCCCAAGATGATGCACCACTCCGGCCTCGAGTAGTGCCCTCGCCGCCTCCCGCTGCTGCTGACTCCAACGTCTTGGCGAATCTGTAGCCTCCTCCCTCAGTCGGCGCTAGTCGTCTGCATCTAATCACTCGGGCTTTGCAGCCCCACTCTTGATTGCCTTGCATGCGTCGGATCATCTATGTGACATGTATGCACGCATGCAATCCATCATCCAGCCCGTAGAGAATCTATCTACTGCGGCTGGCACCAGAAACTCCTCGTGCAAGGATACTACTATGTAGTCCTTGCTCCTCTCCGGTATGTTCTTCCAATGATCTAGGACGTGCCGAAAAACTTGTTGGCACAACTCCCTCGTGCGAGCCATCACTCTCCTCCCCTCATCATTCATGATAACCGCTCCTGACCTACTATCAACTAGGTATCCATAACCCCTAGGAGTCTGCTTAAGATGGGTCCTCTCCCATCTCCATCCACGCTCTTGGGCATATCCAGGAGACCCCTGTACATCCGGTGTACTGACGGGGATACCCTCTCTCAGAGTGCCACTCAAAAGGGTGCCACCAAAGGGGGTGCCACCAAAAGGGGTGCCACCTGCTGACGGCTGCGCAAAAGCCGGAGTAACTGGAGTAGACGTCCCCACAGGTGTGACAAATCCTGGAGGTGACGCAGCTCCAGCTGAACGACGAGACGGAGACACCACGTTTGTGTCTCCACAGCAGCACCCCCTGATCCCGATGCAGTCCCTCCCTCTGGCCCAAGTCGTGAGCGTCGAGATCGTCTGCTCGAAGCTGAAGCATCTGATCACACTGAAGCAGATCTAGCAGAGCACCATGACGAAGAACGAGACAGCTCCTGGTCTGCCATCTCTCTGAATCTCACGAGCTGATCTGGAGACATGCGTGCCATCATGTCTTGAAACTCCTCATCGCTCATCCCTCGACTCATCCTAAAAATGTCACCTGCACAGATAAAAAATGATGTTAGAATAATCAATTTAAACTATACAAAGCACAGTAATATAAATCATTTTTGAAAAATCCCTCTTAAAATGCATATCTTATGTACCTTTATGGAAGATCTAAACAACGAATTGAGTAATACAATTCTCCAAGAATGAAGTATTCTATGGTCCCATGTTAATCTCTTGACACAACTCTGCATACACTGGAAGGTCGATAGACATGTCACCACAAAAGAACGAGTCTGCCTCGTTCTCAAAAAATTCTTGGATTTCTGTATTTCCATCATTGTTAGCCGATGCGGGCTCCAAACTTGCGGTGGCTTCCACCCCTTATAATATCGACCCCTCTATTTGCATATTTTCTTCATCTATGCCTGGAACATCGCTTTGATCATATACTCTCGCACTTTGAGGAGTTGAAGGTATAACATACCACCATCGAGGTTGTCGGGGGTTTGGATAGAAGTTTACCTGTTCACAAACACGTACAAAGCAAGTTCAAACCATTGTGACATAAACCATGTCATATTACAATTAGCAAGCAAATGACTCTTTGCACCTGTTCACAATGGGCTGGCAACACAAAGGTGTCGTGCAAATCCGTCCATTTTTTTTCGAAATCTATTTCGAGAAACCCAGATGGACCTCATCGAATTGTTGCTCCAACTCCTCCAAGTACCACTTTGAACCATTGCACATCGAATAGTATCATGGAGAAGCTAGGTAATCCACCGTAATAATACTTTGCAAGTTTTCAAAATACTCCATCTCATCCACAACCGTGTTCGGATCCATTGCTCGTCGCCGGCTCTCTTGCTCAAACCTTGCCATGACACCACAGTCCATTTTGGAGCGCATTTTGTCAATACGCTCCACACGAAAATGCCATCCGCGTGACCACGCTGCACTATATATTTTGTACTGTACATTGAAACACTCAAATTAGATGTAGCAAGAAAATTTAGATACGACACATTCTAAATCCCTCATTACCTTTGGACTACATCCCCTCGAGAACTCCCACTCCTCCATTGAGACCTCTGTCCCTTCGCTGGATGCTGCGGTCAAGGCTCCATGCAACCATCATGTTGACATAAACCGCGGCATCTCCTCCATGCCTTCGGGATATCGAATCGGTCGGTGACGTGTACTGCGTCGAAATTCAGCTCGCGCTTCCTCTCGATCTTGCCTTACAATCTGGTACTTGGAGCGGGGGATGAACGAAAAGTGTCTGAGAACTTTTTGAGGGATGGTTTACCCTTGCAAGTCCTGTCGATACCTATGAGCACCACACTTTGGACATGTCTCCATAGTCTCGTATTCATCTCGAAACAATATGCAGTGGTTGATACATGCATGTGATATTTCAATAACCTGAAAAAAATCATAAAACACCTTGAAAAAGCACAAATGTTTGCAATAATATTGAAGCCAAAAAAAAAAAATCAATGAAGCCTATGTGCAAGGTACTTGAATAACTCAGTCACTCTCGTATCGCTCCAACCGTATTTTGCTTGCACACTTAAGAGTGCAAGCAATGTCTTCAACCGAGATACTCGGCACCCATCATATAATGGTATGGATGTTTCCTCTCTAAGCGGGTCAGATGTCTCAACATCCATGGGAATCAATGCATCGATCATTGCCTCCATCTCAGGCTCCAAGATTGTAGGTAGGTCGGGAAGGTTATCTGTCTCCTCTGGAATTGACGGTATAGATGGGCCTTGCGAGTGGTGGATTGGCTCCTGCAATCCATCCATCGCACGTCCACGAACTCTTCTAATTGGCCGCAAAGGGTGCACTCCCCCTTGGGTCGAGTCATCACCCCCCTGGATAAAAAATTTGCCAACAAGACCCAATCTTATTGTGTATGGTTTTCAATTAGCTTGCGAGTACAATGCATGATTAATATTAACTTTAAATTACCGTTTGCTGAAAATCCGCAATCGTCTGATTAATGATCTCAGATTGAAACTCGCCAAATCGTCGTACGTGTTCTATAGACAATCAACGTTTTCGTCTAATTGCCGACTTGCATTGAGAGCAAGGACATGGGACACGCTGATTAAGATACGTCTCGCGGTCTTGAACAATAAGACCTTCTTCATTTTCTATCTTATCTACATTACAGCAAACGAGGCTTAAATGGATAGCTTTATGGAGATGTACGTCAAGTTGTAAGTTGACCATAAATCTTGCATTGTACAAAGTAGTTGAGAGATTTTCCGATGTTATATCTCGGCCTTGTATCATGCTCAAGGATTTGTTTGTCCCGGTAGATAATTATTCGTTATTGTAAAAAACTGCACTAGAGGGCTTTGAGTATAAGTAATCCATTTTGAGCATCATTGAGGATCTCTTAGTCTAATAATAAATCAGTCTCAACAAAAAGCATCTTAGAAATGTGGTTTTTTTGTCCTAGGATCGCGTATTAAAATTAATGCCATCTATGAAATTTATCAACTATAGTAATAAAATTTATTTCAATCAATTCTACTCATAGTCATAAGACATGAGAGAAAATATCATATACTCAATTTAAGGGATTCTTCTTCTATAACAATACTTTTGGGTTCATTTTGATGAAGTACCGTAATGACCATTAGCTAGGGTATCATTTTCTTTTAGTCCTTCCGTTGACTAGTTGACATGATTTCTAATTTGTTATGCATATAAAGTTAATACAAAAACAATGAATTATGCATATCACAATTAGATCCCCTACTTGGACATTATGAAGGACATGACCAATTTTAAGCCATCTTAAAGAGTCACCAATGTACGTGGCCCATGGCAAAGCACATTGCATACCATTATCGATAAGTCTATTATCTTAAATTTCCTTCCCCTCCCTCTCCCTCTCTTTCTCTCCCTCTCCCTCTCTCTCCCTCTCCCTCTCTTTCTCTCTTTTTCTCTTTCTCTCTCATTTCCTCTCCTAAACAAATAAAAAAGAAAGTGATTCAAACATTAAACAAGCAAGAGGGAGAGTGAAAAAGAGAATGCACTCTCTCTCTCTCACCCTCTCCCTCACCCTCTCTTTCTCTTTCTCTCCCTCTCTCATTTCCTTCCCCTCACTCTCCCTCTCCCTCTCTTTCTCTTTCTCTTTTCGCTCTCCCTCTCCCTCTCCCTCTCCCTCTCCCTCTCCCTCTCCCTCTCCCTCTCTTTCTCTCTTACTCTCACGTTTCCTCTCCTAAACAAGAAAAAAAGAAAGTGATTTAAACATTAAACAAGCAAAAGGGAGAGGGAGAGAGAGAATGCACTCTCCCTCTCTTTCTCTTTCTCCCCCTCTCCCTCTCCCTCTCCCTCTCTTTCTCTTTCTCTCCCTCTCTCATTTCCTCCCCCTCCCTCTCCCTCTCCCTCTCTTTCTCTTTCTCTTTCTCTTTCTCTTTCTCCCTCTCCCTCTCCTCTCCCTCTCCCTCTCTCTCTCCCTCTCCCTCTCTTTCTCTCTTACTCTCTCATTTCCTCTCCTAAACAAGCAAACAAGAAAGTGATTTAAACATTAAACAAGCAAAAGGGAGAGGGAGAGAGAGAATGCACTCTCCCTCTCTTTCTCTTTCTCCCCCTCTCCCTCTCCCTCTCCCTCTCTTTCTCTTTCTCTCCCTCTCTCATTTCTTCCCCCTCCCTCTCCCTCTCCCTCTCTTTCTCTCCCTCTCTATCTCTCTTTCTCTCTCATTTCCTAAACAAGCAAAAAAGAAAGTGATTTAAACATTAAACAAGCAAAAGGGAGAGGGAGAGAGACAATGCACTCTCCCTCTCTTTCTCTTTCTCTCCCTCTCTCATTTCCTTCCCCTCCCTCTCCCTCTCTCTCTCTTTCTCTCCCTCTCTTTCTCTCTCATTTCCTCTCCTAAACAAGCAAAAAATAAAGTGTTTTAAACATTAAACAAGCAAAAGGGAGAGGGAGAGAGAGAATGCACTCTCCCTCCCTCTCCCTCTCTTTCTCTCTCTCTCTCATTTCCTCCCCCTCCCTCTCCCTCTCCCTCTCCCTCTCTTTCTCTTTCTCCCTCTCCCTCTCCCTCTCTTTCTCTCTTACTCTCTTGTTTCCTCTCCTAAAAAAGCAAAAAAGAAAGTGATTTAAACATTAAACGAGCAAAAGGGAGAGGGAGAGAGAGAATGCACTCTCCCTCTCTTTCTCTTTCTCTCCCTCTCCCTCTCCCTCTCTTTCTCTTTCTCTCCCTCTCTCTCCCTCTCCCTCTCTTTCTCTTTCATTTCCTCTCCCAAAGAAGCAAAAGAGAGTGATTTAAACCTTGAACAAGCAAAAGAAAGAGAGAGGGAGACTCACCGATGAGATATGGCGAGCGTGGGGCGCCTTCTCTTTGCGATGAAGGCTCCTCCTCTCCTTCGCAAACAACGGCGGCGGCGGCGGCGGTGGCGGCAAGTCTTCTTCCTCTCCTTCTCTCACGATGGTCGCTCTCTCCCTCGCTCTTGCTCTCAAAACTCTCAATGGAGAAAACAAGAAATGAAAACCGCGCTCGGTTTTGGCCGCGTTTTTTCCCTGCGGCCCGTCGCTATTTGCGACGCCAATAGCGACGCCACTATCCACCGTCACTAATCGGCGTCGCTACTGGCCCAAATCCTTGTAGTGAATGTTTTTATACTCCATTTGTGTAAATAGATCAAAAGGCATAAGAGGCTTTTCTTATAGAACTTCAATTAACCTTTTGTAGCTCTATATAAAAAATAAATAAATTTAAAGTACTTACAATAGATAAAAGTTCAAATGATTAGGGAGCCTTAGAAAAATTTAACTTACATATTAGCATTTCCATGTCTTCCTTTCAAAGAATTAATTAAAAACATTGCTTATTTACATAATATATGGTGAACAAGCTCCAATGAGATTTGAAAATAATCTTAGGTGAATACTTTAGTATAATAAAATCTTTTGAAAGTAAAAGAAATATCAAACAACTGATTTTTTTTATATGAAATCATAACAAGCTCCAAGATATCAATGTCAATTTTACTAAGCCAATGGTCAAATGCATTTGCTTCAAGCTCACTTAGCCTCATTTAGTGCGAGATTGAAGGATCAAGAATCTCAACCTTTTGTTGTATATTAAAAGGGAGTTCATACAGCATACACCTAGTAAATGTTGTAAAATAGTGAGTATAGAAAAATTTTATTGATAGAAGAATATCATTCTTAAGAACAAATAAATGTAGATATATTATACCTCAATCAAGCAAGAAGGATGGAGTCATTTACTTCTCTCCTCTTATTCTTAAGGATCTACACACATTATGAGTCCAAAAAAATAATATCATTCATCTTGCCTATGTCACTAGGCAAGAAGCAAAATACACTAAAACCTACTGGGGTTGACCCTATCAAGTATGTCAAAAAGCTCATCCTCTGGAGATCCTAGTTGCTCTGCTTCTTTTTCTTTTGCTTTCTTCATCTTATGCTCCCTCCATTTCTTTGCTTGTGTCTCTGTAGCCATTTCCTCCTTCTCATATCATATTATATCTCTCTCATGTGTGACATCCTCCACTTTAGGACTTGTATACTCCTTCTTCTTCCAGTATGGTGGCACATTAAGAATATTACATTTATTCTAATCTATAATATGAACTCGCTCCAAAAGATTGGAGAATCTATATCTCAATCTTTATAGGATAATCATATCCTTATCCATAAGTGTCACTCTATGTGCATGGGCAACAGAGATGTATGCATCTTGGAAAGATTCAATCAAGAAGTATTCTATAGTCTTTTGGATACAAATACGAGCACTCCTTGCCCACCTAAAGCTATCAAGACTATACCTATCCCATATCTCCTTGACCACTCTCTAGAATGGCAACTTTTCAATTACATTATTAAGAGCTTTCATTGCTTTCCTAATTTCCCTAAGACATCTTACACCTTGTGAAAATCTCCTTTTATGCTTCTTTGGTAGTTTGGATGGCTTAGAGGACTCATGGATCTTCTCATCAATTTTTCTAGGATCAACCTTCTACTTCCTTGTAGTAGCCTTAGTTCTAGCCATACATTAATAAAACAAACTCCAAACAAAATGAAAAGAAAACTAGTTATCAATGAACCATATAGCTAAATTCATGTTTCATATGACACGCCCAACAAACAAAGCTCCAAAAGCAAGAAATTTTTTTGTGAATTCTATGATCATGTGTATTGGGTGGAGACAATCGTGTTATTATATCAATGAATGAGTGAGTAAAAGATTTTGCTATTGTAAAGAATGGCTCATGTGTAATCCATGTTGATGTGAAGCTATGTAAACTATGATGCAAACTATTATAAGTTTTCAAAGATATGAAGAGGCATTGTATAGAGAGACATTATATTAATGGATATGAGGATCCAAATCCTAAAATTAGAAAATAAAAATGTTAACATGAAAAAAGTGAAAAAAAATAAACAAATAAGCTATGAAATGTGAAAAAGAAAGGTGCAACAATGATCCTAATCACTAAATTCGTGTTTCACATGACAGAGCCCACCTACACACTAACGCATATTGTGATTATTTTTCCATCAAGGACCCCTAAAAGAATGTATGAAACCTTAAAGTATACAATGAAAACAATGGACCCATGCACTACATTCACATTTTACATGAGGGAGTCCAATTTATACAAATTTCTTTTCCATCAAAGATAGTGACCCAAAAGAAAGGCAATTGATCTCACATTTCATACAACAATGCAGATTAATGTATACAAGTCTACTTGATTGTTGCTAAAGATTTTGCTTTGGAGTATGAACTTATTCCAAGAGAGGTGCTCAATCTTGTTAGTTTTCTCTTGTTGTATTTCAATAGCAACGGAAAGGTGAAAATGATTCTTCACTTGAGGGGCTAGGTTTAAATTACGAGTAAGCATTGTAACTATATAGTACTTGGTAGAATGTGGGCTCATTAATCACTCCTTTATAGGCCTAAAAATAGTTCTCACATGCTAAAAATATCTTTTAAATAGAAAAAAGTAAGCACCCCATTTTTCAATGTGAGAGACGTCCTTTTTGGCTCAAATTTCAAAAGAAGCATCTATATTATTAAATGCCCTTTTAGGAGTCTTTTAGAAGTAGCATCTTGCACTCATCAACCATTTTCATTCGTAATCTTTTCTATATCCATCAAATTGAAGCTATGCTCTCTCAGGAAAAGGCAAAGTAAAGGCAAAGGCAACTAAATCAAACATCGTAAGTGCATAAACCAACTCATTTTTTCTCTCATAACAAATAGAATACAAATTCTTTTGCCTCTACGTGCCATTCTTCAATTATTATTGTGTTTCGTCCCATCAATAGATCTATCAAAGTGCTTGAGAATTTGTCATATGGAACACAAATTTAGTAGCTTTGCCGACTCTTACAACTTTTGAAATCGTGCTTCTTATGCCAAACCTCATTCAATACCATGTGGCACTCATATGAGGCCCAGCACATGGATGAATGTCTCTAAGTAGACCTTACGGCCCTCATAGATCTCATTCAGTACCATGTGCATCCAAACATGGGCAATTTCTATATCATTCAAACACCTCCCATCATAATAGGGACCCCCATGGAAGTCTGATACATGCCACCTATCAACATAAGTCTTGTCTTGAGGCTAAGGAGGCACTATAGAGCATCACATCTTATTTATTGTGTGTGTATATTTTTGAAATATTTGGGGATGTCAAAGAGGAAGCTTTGGAATGGAGCAAGAGGAGCTTGATGATAATTTTGATCATAGGCCTTTTGATTTCCTATAGAAGATAGGAAACTCATCCAAATTTATGTACATAAGGGAGATGCTCAATGTCCGCTTTGATTTGTAAGAGTTGTTGAGTGATCTTGATGAGAAGCTTAGGGAGTACATAGAGTTCTATTCTAAACATGAAAAGTCTCTTTTAATTGATAATTATTTCCATTCTAATGATGCATCCAAGCAACAATTCTCCCAGGACAACTCTGAATACTAGGTATAATCTTATTAACAAAGAGTTTAGAAAAGGCATGAATGCCTTTTGATTCACAAAGACATGGGTTTTCTTGTGTTTCTCCGATATATGGAAATTTCATCTTTAGATGAAAGGCAAGAGAGCAAGGTGGAGATGCTACATATATGGATAAGGAGGTTCAAGAGAGGGCAGAGATGTTTCAAGAGAATGTTGAGAACTAGCTAGTGTAAGGTTTTGATCCTATTGTGTTCAAGAGTCAAAACATCACAAAGATAGAGAAGAGGAGATGGAATTGAATATAGAGATTGAAGAAGGCCCCTTGGATTATATCCCTACATTTCCTACCTACCTTATCAAAAAAAAAAAAATCTCAAAGAAGATTACATCTTAGCCATCCTAGTAGCATGGGACCAAACTAATAAGGGTTTCATAAGTTATGAACCATGCCCACTAGTATAGCAACTCTAGAGTTGAGAGGGAGAATTCTCAAGATAGCTCCATGGTTCTACACACATGTATCAGTGAGATTGTGGAATATGAGAAGAAGGGGCTACCCATAGAAGAAGAGCTCTTAGAGGCACAAAACAGGGTTTGCATTGAGGGCATGGGGTATGAAGACACACTGAAGTAGCCATCAAAGGAGAAGCCAAAGAACTCTACATAGACATACTGAAAGATCCTAAAGAATGAAGGTTTCTTGAAACCCATCTTTTGCATTCTCTTTGTTTAGTTTGTAACCATTCTAAAAACATCTGCTTTGCACAAGAGTTTTGATATCCCTCTTTAATTTTCAATGTAACCATTTGTATGGTTTTTGCCAAATATGATATATTACATGATGTGGTTATATATTTAAGTGTGAATTCATGCCAAATTTATTTGTAAAACCATTGAAAGACCTCTAGTAAATTGTTTGTCTTCCTTCTCCATGTCTTGTGTACCTAAAGTATTTTGTTCTTGCTTGGTAATGTGACTTTTCCATGCCTTGGATTGACCAGATAGATAAACTTCCATACTGTTTGATAAAATATGGAGCATGGTTGTATAAAATATGTTGCATAATTACAAAAAGAAGAGAGTTAGTTAAAAAAGTTTTATATGAGTTAGAAAATGAAGAAACATATCAACTTCTTACCATACAAACATAAGAGCTTCTTACCATATAGTGAGTGAAGTGTTCATTGCCCCAAGCTTCTATCATTGCCTTTTTGAAAAGGTTCAATTGGCCTTTGAAGTCTTTGAGATCATCATCTTTCTAATCAATTTTATCATAATAAAAGAATATTTTAATTAGTCTTTCCCAAACTTTGACTTTTCTATTCCAAGCATGTCCATTATAAGCATGATCCTTAACTACATTATGTAGGGATTTTCATTGATTATTTTTAATGGTTGGAACTCCCATTTCTAGATTTAATCTTACCAAGTTTTCTATGAAAGTCTGTAAACCTTCTAGCCTTCATTCCACCAATATATGCCTTTTTGGGGATATAATTTCCAGATTCCTTAGACTTTTGAAGATTCAGTTCAATAAAAATATTACCTCCATGCAAACCAATTGCAGATAAAATTTATGTAATATTTTCACACAATTAAAAATTAGTTGATTATGTCGAAAGTTAGTTAGTCAATTAATAAGTTAGTAAGATTACTAGCTAAATACTAACTAAAGTAAAAACTAACTAACATTAATAAATAATCATTTTTATTTAATTATATATATATACATATACATATATATATATACATATATATATATATATACATATATACATATATATATATATACATATATATATATATATATATACATATATATATATATACATATATATATATATCGAGAGTCATAATCCGACATTTTTTTCGGATTGACAAGGACCATAGCCACCCTTCACAGAAGTTACAACGTGAAAGAGAGTTATGAGCCATATTAATCACTAGTGTAAATGTGTATAGTATGGATGGTCCAAAAATATTAGATTTTTGGGTAAAAATTATTATATTTTAGATATTACTTATTGTAAATATCCTAAAAAGATATGGAAATTTCTAGAATTGGATGTCATGAAAAAGAAAAGCAAGTGATTTTTTAAGCTAGTTTTGGAGATTTAATACAAAAAGAGAGAGATTAACGAAATTGCATGCGCCGCGATTGCAGTTTACAAGCAGTAAAGAGCACTTCGAACAGGGAGAAAAAGGAGTGATATGAAAGTTTTCTAATCAAGTGTCTTGGATTTTTACCCCCCTTTCGGAGCCAATGGAACCATCAGATTTATTATTTGAGCATCAAATCGCTGATTTTTTCAAGATCCCCTCTGCAAAGAGCTCTACTTCTTAGTCACAACCCTTCTTCTCTTGTTTAGCTATAAATATGAGGAATGGGGAGTAGTTAGGGAGGCACAAGGAAGCTCAAGGAGGCCCCAAGAGGCTGTGAGAGAGAGAGAGAGAGAGAGAGAGAGAGAGAGAGAGAGAGAGAGAGAGAGAGGAGTTACCCCAAGAGGCAAGGGAGAGAGTTAGTTAGCTCAATTCCCCCTATCTTGGTCTTCGACCAAGCCATCTTCTCTTACACTCTCCCATCTCAAATTCATTCCACAATGGCCCCCAAGCGAAGAATGTCGCGTGCGGATGGCAATCCCACAACCAGCAACAACGAAGCTTCGGGCAAGGGTATCGCTATCAATACAACTACGGTACCGGATATAAGTAATACATTTCCAAATTGTTAGATGCTTGCTTTGATTCTTGGATGAGATACATTAGGTCCCGTACTATGCCGCATGAGAATAGGTCATTGAAAGGGATAAATTTCATCTTTATAATTGTAGGATGCATATTCAAGTGCAAGAATTAAAACTATGAAAAAGAAAATTGCACTTATCCATGTATGGTAAACACATCTACACCTAAGTGGTGAATGAAAATGTTATAGCATCTACTACTGCATTGTTTGGAAAAATGTAATTGGTTTTTGTTGGTTGATCTAACAACATCCTAAACTCTTTTACATTCATCTAATTCTTGGATTGTCATTTGGATTATTATTCCAAAAGCTTGTGATTGATGGTAAAGTCATGGCACGGGTCTGTGATGACAAATTGCCATGGGAATAAAGGAATGTTTCCCTAGTAGATGATATTAGGGTTGACTGCCTTGACTGTCCTTGACTCTTAAATGATTTAATTAAGGAAAGGTTCTTTGCACGGGTAGATCACCTCCATGATCGCATTGCGGATAAACCTAAAAAGGGCACTGCTAGATTCATGGGCCGAAGGTCAAGTAGTGAATGTTGAGATATCGAGCTCCACTCGTGATACGCCAGGGTGACCGTTGTGTATTTATGTCACCGACTTGTCAGTTGCAAATGCGGTTGGTACATCGCCCCTGAATAATAGCTACATGATAGCTATCCTTATCTACTCTAGTTCGTGGCTCAGTTAGTATGCCACCTTAGTTAGTTGAGTTTGGTTTGAGACCCATATCTAGGGTTCTTCTATTTCTTTGTACTTGAGTTCTTTTGGCTTACACAACTAAGAAGAGAAAAACTGTTTTCAGCCTCCACCCTTGTGTGTCTTCCCCCATTGTGCAAGCAAGAAAGCTTCAAGCGAGACTCCTTCCTTCTCTCCCACAATCTTGACATGGTATCAGAGCCTTGTTCGTGGTAAGGAGCTCAAGAAAGCAAGCCAAGCTCGCGGTGTTCTGGTAAGAGGAGCAGTGTTGCTTTCATTTTCTGTTTCGGGAGCAGATCTCTGCAGGTAGCA
The DNA here is from genome assembly GCF_053477565.2 of Lygodium microphyllum. NCBI lineage: Eukaryota > Viridiplantae > Streptophyta > Polypodiopsida > Schizaeales > Lygodiaceae > Lygodium > Lygodium microphyllum. The sequence goes on from NC_141162.1 coordinate 110,861,349, forward strand.
CAGCCGGAAAGTGCAGGAGTGCATTGTCTCAGGTTGAGATGCCCTTCGCGGTGAAGCAAGAGGGCAGTATATGCTGCGGGAGAGGCGACCTTGTTTTTTTTATTTGAGGCCATTTCGGGGCCTGTTTTGGAGGCGGAAGTTTTCTGCACGCACTTAGGAAAAGGCCCAGTTTTATGCTGTGCAGCCACTGTTCTACAGGTCGGTGAATAGTTACTGTAAAAATTGCATTGTATGCTTGTGCGCAGAGACATTGGGAGTTACAGAATCATCCCTGTTGCCTGTTGATGCAAAATCATCACTAGGAAGTGACTGTGTGGTCAAATACCACTTTTGCCAGTTTTGCAGATTTTCCCTTGTGAGGGTGAAGCTGTGGTTTTTGCAGTGATAGAATTTTTTGCAGTCTTCTGTAATGGCATCTGATTCTCTTTCACAGATTGTCACTGAAAAGCTTGACAAGAACAACTTCCAAGCATGGAAGTTTAGAATGACGAATTTCCTTATGGGAAAAGGATATTGGGAATTTGTTGCAGGAAATGAAGAAGAACCAGTTCTTCCTGATGTTCCCAATCAATAGCAAATGCAGGCATTTAAAGCATGGCATGAGAGAGCCAGGAAAGTTATGTATTGGCTGTCTATCAGCATTTCAGACTCTATGATTGTCCATATTCAAGATGCAAGTACGCCAAAGGAGGCATGGGATACTTTGTCAAAAATGTATAGCACAAATACACAAGCCAGGAAAATGCAGCTCAAGCAAGATTTGCACAATGTGCAAAGAGAAAATATGAGCATCAATGACTACCACATGAAGGTGAAGAAGATTGCAGATGCACTTGCTTCCATTGGGTCACCAGTGGAAGATGATGATTTAGTTTCTGTGACCTTAAATGGTCTAGGAAAGGATTATGCACAGTTTCGGACATCCATTTCAGTTCGTGAAAGATTTCCTGATTTTGAGGAGTTGATTGCTCTTCTAATTTCTGAGGAACAGAGAAATGGTGGTGCATCTTCTTCAGGAGGAACTTCAAAAGAAGCTGTCTTCTACTCAAATGCTGGAAGAGGTAGAGGCAGAGGTAGAGGAGGCCGATTTGGAGGCCGTGGTAGAAATCAGAATATGCAGCAAACTCAAGAAAACTAGTCCTATGGAGGAGGACGTGGTAACTCTAGAGGCAGGGGGAGCCAAAGAGGTCGTGGTGGATGGCAAAGAGGTCAAAATGCAAACAGTAATGTTGAATGCTACTACTGTGGTAAAATGGGTCATATGGCTAAAGACTGCTATAAAAAGCAGAATGACATCATGAATGGAAAACTGCAACAAGGGAATTATGCATCTTCTAGCAGACAGGGTGATGACAGAAATGAGCATTTGTTCATGGTGCAGCACATTAACAATTCTGTGACAAGTGCAGAAGAAAGCAATGATGTATGGTATGTTGACTCAGGTGCATCAAACCACATGACAGCTCATGCAGAATGGATGGAGGATGCAAGAAAATTGGAAAAACCAAGATTTGTGGAGACTGGTGATGATACTGCACATCCTATTGTGCAGATTGGAAAAAATCCTTTGTCTATGCAGGATGGAAAAAAGAAATACCTTTCCGATGTATTCCATGTTCCGAATATCACCAAGAATCTGGTTTCTGTTGGTCAAATGGTTGAGCAGGGCTTGCAGGTGAGATTTAATCCTCATGGATGCTTTGTTGAGAATATGAAAAATAAAGGTCGCTTGATAGCAAAAGGAAAGAAGAAGGGCACAATGTTTACATTGGATGCAGACATGTCTAAATTAAGTGCAGCAATGTTTGCACATGGGACCGGTGTAGTTGCAGATATTGATATCTGGCATAAACGCATTGGTCATGTTAATGTACAACGACTTAAATCAATGCAGGCCTAAAATATTGTTGCAAGTTTGCCGAAATTCAAGGTTACAGAAATGCATAAGGTATGTGAAGCCTGTCAGTTTGGAAAACAGGCAAGGAAACCATTTCCTAGACATGTTCAAGAGAGTAAGAAGCCATTGGAATTAATCCACTCTGATGTGTGGACAACTAAAGCTGCATCTCTTGGAGACTGTCATTATTTTGTCAGTTTTATTGATGACTATAGCAGAAAAGTTTGGGTGTATTTTATGAAAAAGAAAAGTGAAGTTTTTGGGCATTTCAAAACTCTTAAAGCGATGGTTGAAAAAGAAACAGGCCTGCAGATAAAATGCCTAAGGTCAGATGGAGGGGGAGAGTACCTCTCAAATGAGTTTGCAAGGTTCCTGCAGGAGCATGGCATAAAGCAGCAATATTCATGCAGTCATACCCCACAACAAAATGGAATTGCAGAAAGGAAAAACAGGCATATTGGAGAGGTATCTCGTGCCATGCTCAATGAAAAAGACTTGCCAGATTTTTATTGGGCTGAAGCAGTTGCTACAGCAGTCTACATAATGAATAGGACTCCCACTGCAGCAATACATGGAATAACTCCAGAGGAGAGGTATACTGGTAGGAAACCAGATATTTCTCATTTGAAAATTTTTTGTTGCATTGCCTATGTACATGTGCCAGATGAGTTGAGATCCAAGTTGGATCCAAAAGTTGAGAAGTGCATCTTTATTGGTTACTCTCTGCAACAAAAAGGGTATAGATGCTATAACCCTTCTACTCGTAAGTTTACAGTGAGCAGAGATGTTGTTTTTGATGAGATGAGTAGCTGGTATAAACCAGTAAATGTGATTGATGATGTAGATGCACAAAATGGTAATGCTGCACAAAATTCACAGCAGCAGTCACAAAATATTAGTGGACCTGGAGCGTCCTATAGTAGTGGTTCACATTCTTCGCCATGGACACGCAGATTGAGATCAGGAGAATCTTCTCAAACTAATGCAGATAGTGGTATGTAGGTATCACGAAAAGGAAAAGAGAAGGTTGATCAGCCCATGTTTGATGTGAATGCAGGTCACTCTTATATGGATGGTGAATCCAGTGGCTCAGAACAGAGCATTGATGATGAGTTGGGTATTCCTTCTATTGTTACACCTGGAGTAAGGAAGACCAGGGATGTTTTGAGAGCACCTGGGAGTGAACCTACTTTGCGCAGGTCTACGAGAGCTAGGTATCCTGTGGATAGGCTGAAATATGATGGATTTACAGCCATTCACTATGCATATATGGTTAAAGTGATACAGGAACCAGAACCCACTTCTTTTGAGGAAGCCATGGGAAAAGAAAAATGGGAGAAAGCCATGGATAAAGAAATGGATGCCTTGGAAGCAAATGCTACATGGGAATTGGTACCTTTGCCTAAAGGTAAAAATGCAATTGGCTGTAAGTGGGTTTATAAGGTGAAGCACAATGCAGATGGTTCTGTGAAGAGATACAAGGCAAGATTAGTAGTCAAGGGGTATGCACAAACATATGGCATTGACTATGAAGAAACATTCAGTCCGGTTGCAAGGATGGCAACCGTAAGAGCAGTCATTGCTATGGCTGCATCAAAGGGATGGTCTTTACATCAGATGGATGTAAAGAATGCCTTCTTGCATGGTGATTTGCAAGAAGAGGTCTATATGGAGTAGCCACCAGGTTATGTGCATGTTGTTCATCCTGAGTTTGTTTGCAGGTTGAAGAAAGCCTTGTATGGCTTGAAGCAAGCACCTAGAGCATGGTCTGACAAGATAGGACAGTATCTTGTCACTATTGGCTTTCAGATTTCCAAGGCAAATTTCTCACTTTATGTGAGAAAAACAGAGAAAGATATTATGCTACTTGTCATTTATGTTGATGATTTGATTATGACAGGTGACAGTGATGAAGATATTCTTCATGTGAAAGTGCTATTGAAGCAAAAGTTTGAGATGAAGGATTTGGGAGAGCTGCGTTATTTCTTGGGCATTGAGGTGATTAGATCACCAAGTGGGATACAGCTCTTCCAGAGGCAGTATGGATTGGACATGCTGTCCAAATATGGGATGACAGGCTGTAAGCCTATTTCAGTTCCTTTGGAGCAGAATGTGAAGCTGAGCACAGCTGCAGGTGAGCTTCTAGAAGACCCTACTATGTACAGACGCATAGTAGAAAGTTTGATTTATATGACTATTACCAGGCCAGATTTGAGCTATGATGTTGGATTGGTAAGTCAGTTTATGCAGGCTCCAAGGAAACCACATTTGGATGCGGCTAGACGCATACTCAGGTATGTGAAGTCCACATTGCAGTATGGACTATTTTATGAGACTGGGGTTCAGATACAGTTGCATGGATACACTGATGCTGATTGGGCTGGTAGTATTTCTGATAGACGATCTACCAGTGGATATGTGTTCTCTTTTGGGAGTGCTGCAGTCACTTGGAGCAGCAAGAAACAGCCTATAGTTGCCTTGTCGAGCATAGAGGCTGAGTACAGGGGTGCAGCAATGGTTGCATGTGAGGTAGCTTGGTTACATAAGCTACTTTATGATATGCATCAGTCTACAGATGGGCCAGTTGTCATTTATTGTGACAACATGAGTAGTATACACTTGGCAAATAACCCAGTCTATCATGCTAGAACAAAGCACATTGAGGTGCATTATCACTATATGTGAGAGAGGGTTTTACTAGGTCTTATTGATCTAGTTTATGTCAGCACAGAGGATCAGGTAGCTGACATATTCACGAAGGCATTGGGCGCAGAGAAGCTGCGCAAGTTCACAGACCTGCTTGGTGTGCAGGAATTGGGATTGAGCTCGAGGGGGAGTGTTGAGATATCGAGCTCCACTCGTGATACGCGAGGGTGACCGTTGTGTATTTATGTCACCGACTTATCAGTTGCAGATGCGGTTGGTACACCGCCCCTGAATAATAGCTACATGATAGCTATCCTTATCTACTCTAGTTCGTGGCTCAGTTAGTATGCCACCTTAGTTAGTTGAGTTTGGTTTGAGACCCATATCTAGGGTTCTTCTATTTCTTTGTACTTGAGTTCTTTTGGCTTACACAACTAAGAAGAGAAAAATTGTTTTCAGCCTCCACCCTTGTGTGTCTTCCCCCATTGTGCAAGCAAGAAAGCTTCAAGCGAGACTCCTTCCTTCTCTCCCACAATCTTGACAGTGAAAAGGCCAACCACGGGAATGATGTTTCACTCCTAGGTAGCTTGTGGGTCAGGTGGAGCTTTGGACACCCCTTGCCAAGTCTGGAACGAAGTTGAGGATCCCCGCAGCCCCAACATCTGTGGCATTGGAAGATCGTATTCTAGATAAAGGATGGAATTTGTGGTTCCATGTGATTTGGGCCAACTATTTCTGCAGGGAAAAAGGGACATATAATTTCTATTGTATGGGCAGGAGACAAAGATTAACTTGAAGATAAGATAAGGAACTTGTTTGAACTTGTTTTCAAAAGGACTGCTTGCTTTGTTTTCGTGTCTGTGCTATAAATTATGCAAATGAATAATGTTCCCTAAAAGGCTTAACTAAGGAAGCTGATTTTATATGTCACATGTAAATGTGGTAGGACCTAATTAGATAACTAAAGAATGCCTACTGAGGGAAGCAGGTGGGCGGAACCCCGGACGGGTCCGCCACCCTACGGTCGGGTGGTCCCAAAGAACTGGGTTACTTTTCGCAGGTTTTACCGATGACCAACCCTTAGTAAGTGTTAGGATAGAACCCCGATTCATGCCATTTTAGGGGACTGGAATGGGACTATGCCCTACGGGAAGAGAGGTTGAACGGCACATCCCTCTCATTTCCCATTCTCTTTGAACCAAGTGCAGCACGGATCTGCTTTGGTTTGGGTATCTCTACGTAAAGTAGAATATCCAAGATCCGATGCTAGATTGTTGTCAAGAGACCTTGATCATTAGGGACCCAAATTTCAAGTCAATCCCAGTGGGTTCGTCAGGCGCGAACATTCCTTGCGAGGCGGACTCACGAAACTCTAGACAACAAACCCCATAACATTCCACGAGAGTCCTAGGTAGCGTCACTCGATGGACCGGTAAAAATGTGCCTAGACAGTCAATAGGCATGCATGTTACAACTTACTCGAGCTTTGTTATAAAATATCCAAGACTCGATGCTAGATTGTTGTCAGGAGACCTTGATCATTAGGGACCCAAATTTCAAGTTGATCCTAGTGGGTTCGTCAACCGCGAACGTTCCTTGCGAGGCGGACTCACGAAACTCTAGACGACAAACCCCGTAACATTCCACGAGAGTCCTAGGTAGCGTCACTCGATGGACCCGTAAAAATGTGCCCAGACAGTCAATAGGCATGCATGTTACAACTTACTCGAGCTTTGTTATAGCATATTATCTAGCTGATAAGGGTTTTAGCTTCCAAGAAAACACTATGTAAAGATACATAGTCTTTTCATTTTTTTTTTGCAGAGTGCGTAAAGTGTACGTATATGAGCATTGGCCAAAAGAATATCTAAAATTGACTTGAATTGTGGATCTTTGATATGCCTAGAGGGGGCTTTACTCCAGTTGCTTGAGCTCAGCTGTGGAGCTAAAGACATGCAATATAGACAAGAATATCTAGAGTTTTCTCCTTTAGACACATTATACATGCATTTGAGTGTCTTTAAGTCACCAGCTAAGTGCCATTCAAGTTTAGAGTTTCCAAATCCCTCCACAAATAGCTCTTCTCTTGTTTATTAGCTCTTAATTACATCGAGTATTAAAGTTTGATGGAAAACCCAATACAATATATCAAAATCCGTTGTGTTTACTTCAAATGCCCCTAACCACAAGATATTGTGTTTAGATTAAATACTAAATGATATTGAATCATTGCAATGACTTGATGAAAGTGCGCTATTCATCAAAGTAATGGAGACCCTCTCTAATTTTGTACACTTTAAAATCTCACTTTCATCAAGTTTAATCGCAAACCTAGCTACTCCTTGAGCCTCTTCTAAAGACAAATCATAGAATTTGATAATCAAATATTGCAAGGTTGGCAGATTGAGGAAAATGTTATTAAATTTGTTATAACCAATCTCTTTTTCTTGCTCTTGAAGTTGATCTTGATATGAAAGGCTCACTTCCATCACCTTGTCATTGACTCTTTGTCTAATAGTCTTCACCACAGATAGTCTTGGAAGTAAACAATTTTGTATCTGTCCTTGTTTCATATTTAAGCTAAAAATTTTGTGTGTAGTATCCCAACTAATACCAATACTATCCAAAGTCTTCTACACCAGCTCAAAATCCAAAGCATGATGCCTAATAAAAGAATCCAAGCACTGTCTCTTTACTTTTTTGAACTTCTTTTCTCAAGAATATCCTTTGGCATTGCTAAGGACAAGAGATGATAATAAAACTCAAATTCCTTTGAAGCATCTCTCTTACTTAAATTTGGTTGAAGAAGAGACTTAAAAAAGATCAACATCATAACTCAAATATTATTAGAAGCAAAGTTATATTCAATATTTCTTAAGTAAAAAGATATATCTTGCTGCTTGGATTCTTTTACTGCAACCACCTCCTCGTCATTTGAGATGCTCAATATTCTTGAGAGATCTTTGTTGATTTCAAAGGCTTAGACTAGTTTGTTTTCTTTGGTATGGTTTGATTCTTTTCTCTAATGAATGATTCTTCTGTTGACAATCCTGTAGTTTTTGCAACAACTCATCTCTATATTTTGTTAATAAGTGCTTCTCCAATTTAAGAATATCATTCTCTACAAGATTTGAAAGTATATCCCAAAATTCATTATAAACATTTAAACTAATAAACTGCATTAGTAAAGAGCTATTATAATTTAAAGGAGGAGTACTATTTTTTATAGGATCTTTGGGTTATAATCTTCCTGTGAAAAACATGGATCTAGAGCATAACAGTTATGGTGGCTCATACACCAACATTAGATTCATGTGCACTTAGACATTACAAGAATTAAGACTCGACTACAAGTACAAACACAAGGAAATCAAGCATACTAAGTTGAAGAACAAAATGACAATGACATTGCATTCATGATCTATGAAAGTGACATCCAAGTACAATGTTATATAGAATAGGATAGGTGACAGTCTTCCCCTCTGTGCCTATGGGATTCAAGTAGCATGATGTATAACCCAAATTAAAGGAAAGTGTTTTTAACACCCCCTATCCATGCCGCCAGCTGGCGGACAGAGGGAGAGCTATAGTGAAGTGACGAGCATGATGACGGAGCTGCAATTGGCGATGATATCGAGGACATCAATAAGGATGAGAGTGAAATGAAAATGACGATGAGGAGGAGGGGCACACGTGTGCCACCTCCAAAACCCCCCACTATCCCTTCTTTCCCCCTTAATAAGGTCTCATGGCGACGGTTAATCTGGCCGACCAATTGAGCTAAGGGGCTCCTTATCACATCGCTTTCCCCCCCAATTAATACCCATCTTGTAAAATATTACATGGTGCAGTGAACAGAATCTGAGAAAGAGATAGAGAGTACACAATAGATAAGAGGGGAATCAGTAAATTCTTTAGCTCCAAACAACTGATACAAAGATGGCTTTGTCCACCCGTGCACTTCCACTGTGTGAAGCTTAGACGGCGATCTAGACAGAAGATAGGTGAAGAGCTTAAGGCTAGCTGGAACAACAACTCTGATTAGGTGAAAGATGAATGATCGATGGTTGTGAAGGGGTTTAGCTTTTATAGCCCGCGAAGGCTGTTAGGTCGGCCTAACCGACCTACATATGAGCCTCCACTAGTTGGCCAGGGAATATTCTAGGAATATTCCTTTTACCATCAGGCCGGGGGCGCTGCCCCCGGACCCCCTCTAGGGGGGCCGCTGGCCTCCTAGGACCCCCCAGCCACCCCTTTTAACTCCCTTACCCCGCAACTCGATGAAATGCGCCTCGAGTTGCTACCAGCTTAACCACTCCATCTAACCCAAAGATTATACCCACAACGGCCACCTTTTTGCCATCCGCTCACATAGACCTCATCTGATATACAAGTCAGGACTCAACCAATGTGGGCTAACATTTGGTTTCTCCTCATAATGGGGGCCTTACAACTTTGAGCACCATGGATCATTGGTGGCACCTAATGAGGGTGGGGCATTGATCATATCTAACACCCCCCCTCAATGTCCACCCATAGGTGAACTATCTCCTCGGCCCAATGCCGAGTCTCTGAAGATGAGCTTGAAGCAGATCCTTCGTAAGTGCTTTGGTGAAGATATCTGCTCCATTCTCCTCTATTGGACAGTAGACTAGTTCCACTATCTCATCCTCCATCAAATCATGCACATAGTGATACTGGATCTCTATATGTTTGGTGCATGCATGAAACACTGGATTTTTGGCAATGGCAATGCAACTCTGATTGTCACATCTCAGCATAGTTGGTTCTTCATCTTGCACTCCCATATGCCATAGAATCCTTCTCAACCATACAGCTTCACATGCAGCAAAACAAGCTGCCTTGTACTCTGCTTCGGTAGAAGACAATGCCACTGTTGGCTGCTTCTTACTAATCCAAGAGAAAATTCCTGAACCCAAAGAGAAACAATAACCAGAAACTGACTTCCTAGAATCAATGTCTCCTGCCCAATCTGAGTCACAGTTCCCCACAAGAGAATTTTTGAAACTGTATGTGATACCATAGTCAAGAGTTTCCTTCAAGTATCTGAGTACCCGCATCCCAGCCTTCCAATGACTCTCAAAAGGTTTGTTTGAGAACCTGCTCAAAACACCAATAGAAAAACTAATATCTGGTCTGGTGTTACGCAAGTAGATCAGACTACCGACCAACCTCCTATACCTCCCAATGTCTGCTAGTGTTGATGTATCCTTGACGGATAACTTTGCATTCACCTCCATAGGTGTAGTTATCTCCTTGCACTCGATCATGCCAAATGCCTTCAAGATCTCCCATGCATACTTCTTCTAAGAGATGAAGATCTTTCCTAGCTCTTGCCAGACTTCAATCCCCAAACAATAGTGCAGTAAGCCCAAGTCTGTCATTTCAGACTCAGAACTCAAAGCCTTTCGAGTTTGGTTGATCATATCTTCATAGTCACCTGTAATAAGAAGGTCGTCCGCATATAGGACAATCACTATAGACTTTTTACCATCCTTGTAAACATACAAGTTAGCATCTGAGGCACATCTTTTGAAGTTTAGGTTTGAAAAGAACTTATCTATCTGCTAGTACCATGCTCTGGGGGCTTGTTTCAGCCCATACAATGCCTTCTTCAGCTTACACACTTTGTTCTCAAAATGGGGGGCCTCAAACCCTGGCGGCTGAGCCACGTACACCTCCTCCTTGAGGTCACCATTTAAGAACGTTGACTTAACATCCATTTGGTACATTGGCCACTTCTTGTGGGCATCCACTGCAAGTACCATGTGAATAGTGGTCATTCTGGCAGTTGGGGCAAATGACTCTTGAAAATCAAACCCTTCAACTTGTGAAAATCCTTGGGCAACCAATCTAGCTTTGTACTTTTCTAAGATACCATCAGCCTTGTACTTTACCTTCCAGATCCACTTGGTGCCAATAACCTTCCGCTTTGCTGGTCGATCCACTAGCTCCCAAGTGTCATTCTTCATTATGTTGTCATACTCCACTTGCATAGTAGCCTTCCATGATGGACCTGCAAGTGCTTCTTCTAATTCAGTTGGCTCCTTTACTTCTCCCATAATCTCAACCATCAAGGCCATATTGACTATGTGAGGAGAAGCCCTCCTTTTCTCCTCTATTCTCTGAGACCTCCTAAGTCCGTCTATCTTCTCCTCAACAAATGCAGGCATAGGATTATTGTGGTCATAGAGCTGCTTCACCCAGCGCAGCAATGGCTTTTTTGGTGGGGTGATGTCAGGTTGGTGAACATTTTCCTCATCATCTAAAGATGATGCTTCCTCCTCCTTAAGGATAGGGATAGCTCTCGAGACAGGTTCATAGTGGACTAATTCTTCCCTTGATGATAAAGTGGAAGAACTTGCCTTCTCCTCCTCCACTGTATGCGCATCCTCCTTGAACACCACATCACGGCTCGCGATGATCTTCTTTGCCTCTTGTTGAGATGACAAGCTCAACACATGCGGACATTGATGATGGACCGCCTGGTTAGATGGGTCCACACATCTACACTTAGCACATCGGTGGTCATTATGACTCACACATGGCCACTGACTCATTACTTATTATATTCAGGTTGTTACACCTATTTACAGCTGACATAGTTATAGCGGCAGTCGACTAGTGTAGTCGGTTATGCATTGTTTGACTTAGTAGGCCACTTTCCTTTATGTTGTATCTTACCTATACTTTGTGTACATTGTAAAGTGTAGTGAAGAAGAAGAAGAAATTAGCAAGAAAACGTTTTGTCCTCCATCTCTCTTCTTGTCTCTTGAGTGAGCTTCTCCTTATGCATTCTATGTGTGTTCGGCGCAGCATCTTGAGCAAGTCCCTCCACCACGCGATTCTTGACACCTCTTGGTCATATAATTTGTAGGCCTTTTGCTCATCACTATAACCCAAGAAGATGCATTTTCTACTTTTTGGTTTTAACTTGTTTCTCTTCTCATCTGGAACATGTGCATAACATTCACATCCAAAAATTCTAAAATGTGAGACAGATGGTTTCTTACTAGTGAAAGCCTCATGAGGTGTTTTTCCCTTGAGAGCCTTTGTGTAGCTCCGATTTAGAATGTAGACTGCAGTATTAACAGCTTCAGCCCAAAAATGGTAGGCAATCCCTTTCCCTTTAGCATGCATCTTGCCATCTCCAAATGGTGCGATTTCTGTGTTCCACAACACCGTTCTGCTGAGGTGTGTGAGGCGTCGTCAATTTACGCTTGATCCCTTTGCTCTTGCAAAAGCCTTCAAACTCCTTTGAGTTGAACTCACCACCACCATCTGTTCTAAATTTCTTCACACTTTTCCCTGTTTCATTCTCAACAAGTTTTAGCCATTCTTTAAACTTACCAAAATCTTGAGCCTTATCACAAAGGAAGTACACCCACATCTTCATACTGTAGTTGTCGACAATCAACATAAAATAAGAAGATCCTTGTAAAACAACAATGGCAGGCAGCTTGCTATTCACAAGAACCCTTGGCCTTCAATCTTCAAGTATTCTTCCAAAATCCTATCCACCTCAGAGCCCATTCATGGCTCTAATACCATGTTGAGAGACAGAGAGAAGGGTTGGAGCAACAGAGAGGAGGAATGTGTTGTCATCTCATTTCCTTCATTATTCCATAACACATAATTGAAGTGAATACAACATACTAAAGGTCTTACAGACCATTCACACACAACCTAAAGTTTCTGACTTATTTAATGTCCCTTACTTGTTGATAGAGCTAGACATATGATAGGTGACAGAATGTTGGTTACACACATACTAAAGATAAAAGATCTTGAAGTCTTAACAATAGTCACTAGAACACTCAGGCATGCACCATAGAGCTCCCTTAATGAGTTGTTTGAGGCCTATATATGCCAACTAAGATCCACATCTACTAGCCATCCACCATTCTCATATAGACTACATGCCATTACATTAATTTCGAACCTATGGTCTAAGAGAACAATACGTGGCATCTCTTGCTCACAATAGTCTAGTTGTAGCTCTTGTCCAATGTGTACAAGAGTAGTGAGCTAAAGCTCTTCCCTAGTGTGTATGAGAATAAAGTGAGCATCCACTTCCTCATAAACCTACTACTGCACAACTCCCTTATGTGTACTTTTGGCCACCATAACATTGTCAGCAGTAACATCATTCCTTCCACCCTTATATAGCCCATTTTCAACATCAGACTACTTTATGGAAGTAATAAAATCATCAATAGATTCCAAGTGAATACCCTATGAACCCATGTCTTCTTCAACCTGCAATAGTGCTTGAGTAGGTTCTCCTACAAACTACCTTTTCTACTTAATGATATCTATTGTCTTCTTCAACCTGCAATAGTGCTTGAGTAGGTCCTCCTACAAATATCTTTTGCACTTAATGATATCTATTGTTTCGTCATGGAATTCACACTTAGTGATAACAAGAACCTTGCCAAAACCTTGCTTCCAAGAATGTATACCTCAAGCACTTTCTTTATGTCAATCGTTGTATTTATATCAGAACTACAACTTGTAACAAGGCTACTTGCCTCCCTTTTGTCTCTCTTACTTCTTTTCATATAAAACATCTTCCATTACATGTTCCAAACTAGCTTTTTTAACAACCTTCCATTGCTCCATCTTGCTTTTGTGTCATGCACTTTCAAGGACGTATAGTGGAAGGACCTACATCCTCATCCCTTCTTCTCTTTTCCTTGACAATAGCATCTATATTATGCACATTGACCAAATATTCATAGGTAGTAAATGAATCAATGGGAGCATCCCATCTAGTTTTACCCCATACACCTTAGCTAGCATTTGTCAATTTAGCTCTAGCTATCTTTTCCTTCTCTACACAAGCCAAAGCACATGACCATATTGCAAATGTTGCAACAGCTTTGTATGCATACAAAGAACCATATGATTTCACAAGTTCTAATCCTTGTGTGATAGCGTGTACAATTGCAAACACATTTCTTATTGCCAATTCTTTCAATCACTTCTATATACCACCTTTGCTAAAGTTTGGCTCAAGAGGCGACCTTGTTTTAGTTGCATAAATTTTTCCATCTTTCCAAATTACCAAGTTCTTTACTTCTACATCACATTAATCCATGCACTCTTTCTTTTCATGCTACAAGCTATCACACCATAATATCATCTCTTAAACCCTTCATCCAATTCTACAACCTTTGAGTGAAGGTATGGCATATTCGAGTGTAGGTTACACAAGCTTTTCACCAATTCATCCATAACATCTCCTTTTTGGGTTGAACTAGTAGGCATAATGGGATGTCCAACCAACCATAGATAGAGATGCATTTGTTACAATTTCAATAATTTTCATAGAAAATATAAGCATAGGCCATGTTCTCAACCTTTGTCTCATCCTTTCTCACTTCACAATATTTACAACATCAGTGACATGTGTCCACTCAAATTTTAGTCATGTTTTGAGGTTTCGTCTTCTAGCCGATTAGTCAATTTCTCCTACAACATCGGGTCAACAATTTTCAAGAATAACTCAACCTTCTAACTTTCCAATGACTACTAGTCATCCACATCCAACTAAGCATAGTACCTTTCAAATTCACATAACAAGATTGTAGCAACAAGACCCTTGTTAGGTTTTGCCACCCAATCTATAAACATTTTCCATGTAACTAATCATGTGTCTTTGAGAAAGAACTCCTCTCTAAGAGCCTTCTTAAAGGCAATCAAATCAACATCCCTTCAATACAATTCAGCCAATCTTTCTTATAATGCATGCACAACAAGATGGAAAAAACATTGGCACAATGCATACTAAGGAACCCCATGAAAAATCATATTATCTATATATGCTCATATATATGTTGATGCATGCACAACAAGATGGGAAAAATACTAGCGCCATGCATACTAAGGAACCCTATGAAAAATCATCTTATATGTATATACTCCTAGATAGGTTGATACATTTTGCCCATTAAACTGCTTCATCTCATGTTCCACATCTTGCAAAGCATGCATAGTTACAACATCAAGTTTTCAAATTTTGCCTTCTTTGTTGTTGGGCTTTGTTGTTATTGTGACTACAATAGCAAGACTACTTGTTTCATAATGTCTCTTGAATGTATTATTAGTCGTCGCGTGTGTCTCGTGTGGGCATCTCAAGACATTGTCTTTGTCTGTCATTTTGTATTTTAGACACTTTAAATGGAGGGCACATTAATGCATTTCTTTTTGTGCACTTTTTGGCTATTTTAAAGGGGTTTGACCATATTTAGGGTTTTCTCACTTATTCAGCTATGTATAGGCAACTTGCTCTTCCACTTTCATTATCCATTATTGATCCTTCATGATCAACCATCCCTCCTTATTCTCTCATCCCCTTGCTACCGTATGGCATCCATATTGACAGGTAGAGCTATGTGTTGGGGCTGATTTTGTTGTAGCCTTGTATCTTCGACCATTGCGATCATATTGTCCATTCTCTCTCCTACCATCTCTTTGTCTCCTTCTTCTCTCCATGTTCACTTTACTCTTTCTCTTGTGCACTCTCACATGCTATGAGAGCCATGCATGGGAGATGGAGATCTCAAAAGAGGAGCATGCTATCTACAAAAAAACTTGCCAAGTGTCATCCCCATGCACTATAGACATTGTGCTTGGAGTCAAATAGGCACAATGGCCTATTTTCAATCCTTTTTTTAAAGGCTATGTGTATCAAGAAAAATTTGTGTTTTGCTCTTGGGTGGCCTCTACCAAGCTGGATGGCACTGTTTCTACACCCATGCAGCATCAAATAGGTAGGGTAGCCATTCTATTTGTTGGGAAACACCAAAATAGACCTTGTTTTCTACAGGCATCCTTAGCACATGTGCTACAAAAATAGGCCCTATATCACCAACATTTTTGTGTAGACTACCCTTGTGTCTCTGTGTTTTATGTAGATAGGTCATTAGTCTTCCTGGACATCACATTTGCAGGCTTGGTAGCACATGTTCTCTATTAGGCGACCTATTTACAAGTGGATATATTTCATTATATGTTGTGTTCTCATATTGGCTCGTCTTTATTGACCACATGGCAACTTCTTTTCGGTGCTAGCTGGCCTCTTTTTCACACCAGCAATAGGGCATATTTGCATTTATTACATGTACACAGTTTTTGAGCACTTGTAGTATATTTATAGCCTTTGGATTGGCTACAATTATAGGCTAAATACCTATTTTCCTCTACCTTTACTACTCTCTTTCTCTACAATTTGGAATTATGTGTTTCCTTTAGCATCAGATACTCCTCATCTACCTTGCCTCAATCAATTTTCTTATGTACCATGGCTCGACAAACCCCAATTATCCCAAGGACACCTCTTGGTGGTTGCCTTTATTCTAGTGGCAACATCTTCTTTTGCTTTCTTGTAGGTACTTTATTGAAGGACATCTATGGTCAGCATATATGTTATGGGGGATTGTGTGGTTCAGGATCATTCAAAGTGACCACCATCTTATTACTCTTTTTCGTTATATTCTTTCGAGGCTTCTAGGCCTTGATTGGCATTGACGGCATCTCTTGAGCAGGTTCCAATCCTCCATGGGAAAAACTACCCTCTATGGTCATGCCACATGCAGTGCCTCCTTAACAACTGTGACCTTTGTGATTTTGTTGCAATCCCTATACCTTGACCTATTATGGGATCTCTTGAATTGCATTGCTACAAATATTTGGAGCAAATTTTTATCTCTATTCTAGATCCAAATACTTGGGCATTGATTATCTCTTGAGTTAAAGAGCTTTCTATTTGCAAATTTCCCTACAATGAGGGCCCTGGTGGGAATAACCTTGCGAATACATAAAAGCATCAAACTTGTGGTACCATTCCCTAGGTTCTTGCTTATATCCATATAGAGACTCTTTTTCAACTTGCACACTAGATGTTCCCTTCCCTTTGTCAGAAAACCCTAAGGTGGCTGTATATAAATGTCCTCATATAGGTCCCCATGTAAGAAAGTTATTTTTATATTTATTTAATAAAGCTCTAGATGTAATTATGCAACTAAGGCCAAAACCAAGCATAGGGTAATCATCTTGACCACAAGGGAGAATATCTCATCAAAAGTCAACTCCCTTTTCATGTTTAAAAACCTTTGCAACCAAATGGGCCATGTATGCTTGCTTAGGGTGAGCAAGGGTACTCTTTAACTTATACACCCGATTTCATGGCAATGCATATTTACCATATGGCAAGGAAAGTAAGCCTCGCATATGATTTTTCTACAGTGAATCAAACTCAGTTTGCATGGCCCTTTTCCAAGAGTGATTATCACCTATGTGCATAGCCCACCTTACTTGCATCACCATATCTCAAAAATATGCATTTGACAGACTTTGGAAATAACTTGTTGCATTTGTATTTGGGAATATGGCAAAAAACCTCATATCCAAGGACTTGCAAGTATGCATATGAGGGAGTTTTACCAAACCATACCTCTTTTGTAACTCTACAACCAAGAGTAGTGCATGGGGATCTATTAGTTAAATAAACTACATGAGTAATTACTTCAGCCCAAAAATGTTGAGATAAGCCTCCTATGTGCTCTTTCATGAATAGTTCTATTCATGTGCTCTATAACACCATTATGGGGTGGGGCATAAGGGACAGGTGGTCAACTAATGCTTAGTACCCTTCTCATCACAAAACTACTCAAATGTCTTATAGACGAATTCATCAGGTATTTCAGTCTATGCCTAGATTGGTTCTCAACCATAGCAAGAAAACACTAAAATGTAGGCAAAACTTCTAAATTTTGCTTCATGGGATAGGCCTAAATCTTATGTGAGTAATCATCCATGAATGTAACAAAATACTTTGCACCACCTACTACTGACTAATAAGATATGGGACCACAAACCTTTGAGTTAATATGTAACCTTGATATCCGTATGGTATAATTGTAAGGAACCCTTAAATACATAAGCCTTCAATTTGTAACCTTGCTATCCATAGGATATAACAACAAAGAACCTCAACAACGGAGCTATTTAAGCTCTAATATATTCAAAGTCCTTTTCTAAGCATCAATACATCATCCACACATAATAAACTTGTCCCATAAGCATCAATAGAGCATTAAACCAATCAAATACTTGCTATCTAGGCAATATACAGTAGGTCTATCTTGAAAAGTAGTGAACAATAGGTCTATCTTGAATAGTAGTGAACAAAATGAACAACAATGTCCATCCTTAACATAGTGAGGAGAAGGTCTATCAGTAACATAGTGAACAATAGATTTGTCTTGCACATAGTGAGTAACAAGTTTGTCCTACACAAAGTAAACAATAAGTTTGAATAGTAGGTTTGTTTTTCCACACAACGCAATGAACAACATATCTATCTTACACATAGAAAGTGGCATGTTTATCCTGCACACAACAAACAATAAGTTTGTCCTACATAGAGTGAACAATAGGCTTGCATAGTAGGTTTATTCTACATAAAGTGAATAGCAGGTCTGAATAGCATGAGATGAAAGATATGAAAAATGGTAGGGAAGTAGATTAGAAGGCACAAATCATGCTAATGGCTTTTGGTTGTTTGCTATGATGGCTGAGATCAAGACCAGTTAGCAAGGCTTAA
Organism: Lygodium microphyllum; assembly: GCF_053477565.2. NCBI lineage: Eukaryota > Viridiplantae > Streptophyta > Polypodiopsida > Schizaeales > Lygodiaceae > Lygodium > Lygodium microphyllum. Next base: position 110,879,522 of record NC_141162.1, read on the forward strand.
AAGGTCGATAGAAAGGTCTTGATCAATATTGGAAAAGATGGAGTTGATCGGAGAAGTAACAAGATTGATGCATACCTCAATGAGTGGTTGCCATGAAAGCTATGAATGAAGATCTCTTTCAAGCTAAAATAAATGTTGATGAAGCTCCTCAAATACCCACTTTGATACTAGTTGAAAAAGGTGGAGCTAGAGTGAGAGCTGAAGCAAAAGAAAAAGGAGGTAAGAGCTATGGAGGTTAAAGCAAGAGAGCACAAGACAATGTGTGGGAACTCTAACAATCACAAGGTGTGACCTACCTTCTCTTATTACATTGTCATAGAAAGAATAAAGAATAAAGTTATAGTGACACATGGCAAATCACCTGTGGTATACATATGTGCAGACAATAAGTAAATGTAGGTAGCTAGTCATAGGTGCCTTTAACCACCCAACACAAAGTCTACATATAAGGTGTGTTGAAAGATTCTCTAGTCAAAATTTTTGAAGTACAATTTTTTATTAACTTACTATTATGAATGGGATGCTTGGATGTGCAATGCATGACTTATTGAGGATTGGGTAACAATCTAGTTTTCTTGGGGAACAATAAGGACATACTATGAGTAGACTTAAAGAACTTTTCTAGTCAATATTGACACAATCTCTAGCATGCTACATGGAGATACTAATTGCTTCATGTTAAAAAACCTATCACTAGAAATATGTATTGTGCCTCTAGGGACAAGCAAGATTGGATGCACATACTTGCCACACTAGAATTATCATTCTTGGAGGAACCAAAGTATTAAGAAAACTACAAATACCTATTCTAGTGGGGAGCACACGAATACATTGTTCAAGGAATCAGCCTCAATTAGATTGTGTCTCAACACCTCTCTTTATAATGTCCCCTAAATTAGTGCTACAAACCTCTACCAAGGGCTATCCTATCCTTATGAATAGGCTTGATTTACAAGGGCTTGGGATCTACCAAGATTTTCTCTATTATTCTACCATTAGAACAAAGTTGGTCTCTCTGTTATCTTTTCTTTCATCATCCATAAATTATTCCTCCTTGAGTTCACTTTCTTCCTTGATATCTACACCCTACTCTTGCATTATGCCAAGAATTAATGGAGGTATCCATTACCAATTGGGGATGTTAAGCAATTCCTCAAAGAATAAGAGATTACCTTCAATTTGCTATAGAAACATGACTACCATTGGCTCAAGAACTTATGAATGGGGATCAATAAACCTCCTTCCTTTGCCAGATTTTTCAAGCTTTGAGTGGCCTTTGCCAAGTCTAGCTTCTAGTGAGGGCTATAGATGTAAGATATTTTCTGAGATCCAGAAAGCACTAAAATCTAATATCTCAAGTAGGCTTACTTTTTTATGTAGGCATAATCAAAATTCAATCAGAGTTGGAATGGCTAGAGCACTTGAAGGTACTAGATTATGAATGAATGGGATATTAGCTTGCAAAATTGATTTCCATCTCTGAGATGCTCGTGGTAAAAAATGAAAATGATATAGCCTTGATGCTCTATTGATAGAAAATACTAACTCAAAGATGGATGGGAGTGATTACTCAGATCATGAAATACCTCCATCCACCAAGTCTCGTAAGGCTAAGGAAAAACTCTCAATCCATCACAGCCACAAGCACCTTAAAAATGTTGCATTGGATTATTAGTGAGAAACCAAGAGTAAGAAAATGTCACAAAATCTCCCCAAACAATTTGCAAGGTACAAAAAAGGAGATCGCATCATTATTCTAGTTAATGCAAAGAGCAAAGGGTAGACCAACAAGCCATGTTGAAGGTGAAAGAGCTAAATCATGCTGAACCATGGGAACCCCCAAAACTAGTTTATGTCATGGAGGATCTCAATATAGCAGATGAAGAATATCTTATTGATCTACTCAATAAATATCATGATGTTTGTTCCTAGAACTACTCATACTCAAGGGCAGACCGCCCCAAATGCTGACATACATAATCCCTTTGAAACCAAACAACAACCCTACCCCATGGATCCTTGCTACATGCATCATGTTTGAGAAGAGCTGGAAAAGTTATAAAAAGGAAGGATTCATCTACAAGATTGAGCATACATATTTGGTATCACCCATTTTTGTGGTCCTCAAGAAAAATAATATGATTCAAGCATGGATGCTATGATGAAATAACACCATTATCCACTACCATACATGGATCCTATGATTACATGCAAGGAATCTTATAGCTTCTTGGATGGGTTTTTGGGCCATAATTAGATGTCACCGAGTTGATTCGCCTAAGAACACCTTCACTATTGAATGAAGAGCATTTGCCTATATTGTCATGATATTTAGATTCACTAATGCATCAACCACTTTCCAACATCTCATATGCACTATTTTAAGGACATCTCATTGAACTACCAATTTTGGGTAAAACATGACATGATTTTGGGTCATGTAGCATCTAGAAATGTCATTGCAATATTGTAACCCCTCTATAAGCTATTGCTTATCTAGGAATAGACCAATGAATGTCAAGTTTCATAAAAAGTGTTGAAGAAGGCTCTAATGACCTCACCGATCTTACAAGCCTTGTATTGGATGTGATAACCTTTAATGTGCATATTGATGCTTCCAAAATCACAATTCGAGCCATGTTATGTTAACTTGGTGAGCATAATATGGACTTCCCTATTAGCTTTATGAATAGATAGCTCATTAGAGTAGACTTTAAGTACTCAATAATATAACGTGAAGGATTAGCAATGGTGTATATTGTTAAGAAGTTTCACCACTGCCTTATTAGCTATCCCATTCACATTTTTTGTAGACCACTAGGGCACTCCTCTATTTGGTAGAAAAGTATTGTGCTACATGCCACATCATTAGATGGCTCTTCTACTTCTACTTGATGGTCGTATGCAAAGGGAAAACCATATGTCTTGTATCACCAATGGGTGAGGAAGTAATCTAGGTTGACGATAATCTCATCTATGCTCATTTGTTCCACATTTAGCAAGAAATCTAACTTTTTAAGGAAAACCTTTCACCCCATTGGGAAAATGGTATCATTCATATCTTAGAAAGTAACCTGCCATAGAAAACTATTGAAAAGGTGTGACTTACCTATTTCTTGATCAAGACCCAACCCTATCAAATGATTTATCAATCAACTATATTGACTTGGGTAAGACAGCCTTCTTTAAAGATGCATATGTGAGTATGAAATCAAGATTTCTTTCAAGAATCACATGGGAAGATTGTAAGAGGACACTTTAATGCAAATGTCACAATAAGAAAGATTCCAAACTCCTAGTTGTGGTAGCTATTCTTTTCAAAGACATAGCCCATTTTATCAAATAGTCTAATGAGTATCAATGAACCAAGCTTTCAATCACGAAGGATGCAATGGAACTCTCCCTTTTGTAATCATCCATCAATTCTTTAAGTTTTTAATAGACTCCATGGGATCCATTGGCCTTACTACCTTAGTACTCCAAACCATGCTACATTATCATAGCAGATCGCATGACTAAATGGGCAAAAGCAAGGGCCACAAGAAAGAGTAATGCTATGTCCATAACAAAATTCTTATGGGAGCAGCTCACCTCATGATTTGGCTATTCCATTGAAACTCTTTGTAAACAAAAAACTCATTTATTAGATTACATCATTGAACATGTCCCTATCCATGTTCCTATCTTGCATCACAAGTATGGCTCTTACTACCCTATTTGAAGATAAATCCGTGGGAGATTGTCTATGATGCTATGCAAAGAAGTTATTGTTGTTCCCATTGTTTCCTTTATTTGGTGCTATGAAGAGATTTAAAAATTTCTTGTTGATGCTACAATATACATTTTCTTATAGTTATCTTTCCATTTTCTTGGTGTTATATAGAGAGCTTCAATGGCCAAGTAGAGGCAATGAATAAGCTCCTTGTGAGTGTCATAATAAAGGTCATCTCAACTTCCCAATCAAATTGGGATCATAAACTCATGACTACGCCCTAGCCTTATCATATAGCTTATAAGAGTGCCATGGTCCAAACACCCTTTAGGTTGAATTATGGGACCGATGTGGCTATGTTAGTCAAGTAACTTATCCTTAGTCTCTACATCACAGTGCAAGCACATTGGGAAGATACTAAAGCTTGGACAGAACACCTTACAGAACTTGAATGTCTTACCAAAATGTAATCACTAGCAATTGATACCCTATTTTGCTAAGAAATCCCAACAAAAGGCTCAATTTTATAATTACATTAAGTAGCAATCCTTTGAGCAAGGTCACCTACTACTATCGTACTCAAATAAAGACTATAAATAAAAAATTAAACTTTGAGGCAAGGGACCTTATTGTGATTGTGTCATTAGTAGGATAGGAAACATAGGGTTGGAAACCTTAGATGGAGCAAAGTATTGATCACTTTAATGGCTATCATATCAAATGCTACTAACCTCCAAAGCACTACTTACATGACCCATCCACCATGAAGGATGTTGATGTTCCCATCCAATCCATCATGGCTGAAAAAAATCTAGCATGAATGAATTAGACCAGTGTGACTACTACCACTAACAGCCTAGGATTGGAGAATGACCTCATAGTCCCACATGTTTACCTCCACATCTAGTTGATTATAAGTGCAAATATGATCATTGATGCACTCTATAAACTAGCAATAGAAAAATGCCCATAATGTTTGGAAAATGAATTTTTGTAAAATTTAATAGGAATGAGAGCTAGGCTCTATCATGTGCAAATTTCTATTGGACAAGTAGCACCATGGGGTTAGAACTAGTAATAGCCAATTTTGGATTAAGACTAAGGTCTAGATGCATGAAATAGGAGGTAAGTGGGGGACACAGTTTGTGAAGCTTTCTTATTCTTTTCTTCTCCTTAATATTTCTTCTTCTATTCATCTCCTCAAGCTCATTGCTAGCATCTCCTCTCATTCATCATGGGAAATAAGGGAAGCAAGATCAAGAGAAAAGGATTTTACATGTGGATTGAGGATGTGCATGGTCAATAAAATGAGTACAATGTTGTGAGTATTGATCATTATATCTAGTTGTTAGATCCATTGGTGTGTAAGTAGGTTATGTGAGAGATAGTTGTGTACTTTATAAATTGAAATCCTTAAAGGAATCAGGATGTGTTCAATGGTCTTAATGTCAAGCTAGTAGAATGTGACATTTTGGTTCCACTACTAGGAGCAAGATACATTAGTCTCAAGCTCTTGAGACAACACCAAGAATATAGGGAAACAACTACAAGAAAATCTATCTTTTAACACCAACAAGAAACTTATTCATCTTCTTATAGGACCAAACAAGGAAAACAAGAACAAAACTTCACATAGCATCATAGAATATATCTCTTATGGTAGTAGATTCAAGAAAGCACATTATATTCTTCATTTCAATGAATGACAAGGAAGAACTCATCCATAAGATTATATGGTATTAAATGGTCACATAGTATTCAAATCATATCTTCAACAATGTTTATAGGTTGATCACCAAAAATGACTATCTCTTTCTCTCAATCACTCTCTCACATGCTCTCATATAAAGATATAATGGAATATTGATCAATAATCCTCTCTTGGTTATGGATCTACCCACCAAAGGGCATGTCTGATATGAAGAGGCACCAAGACCACTATAGTGTCTCTTCACAGTGAACTATTGACATCATTGTCACTCCAAGTCTTCAACTCCAATCTTTAGCTACTACTTTCTTTACTTGAACTAGATAAGAAGAGATTTTATTCCCCTCTTTCTAAAGAAGAAAAACGTTTTCAACGAATGAACCCATCAATATATATATATATATATGCACATATAGAAGGCTATTAAAGCATATAGAAGCCCACAAAAGCTATAGAAGATCAATAGAACTCAACAAAAAGCCACATAGTCTAAACAAGACCCATACCAAAATCGATCCAAAACCATCCAAAGGACCTTTATTTATATCTTGACCCATTCATTCACAATCATAAAGCCTCAGACAAAAGGAAAACAATGCTCAATAGAGACAAACATAGAATATCAAAACCAAACAATTACCTAGTAAAACATAGCAAATCAAACAAAAACCTCAATGAGCTAGAATAGATATTCAATCCAAACCACTCACAAAAAGATCATATACAAGAGTCAAAACCCACATAAACATGCACCAAACAAGAAATAAATCTTGAAAAAACAATAAAGAATAGCCAAAAATATAATCATTTTACCACTCAATGTATTCATATACTTAGCTAGGGATCATCCTCGTGACCTTGGCAAGAGGTAGAATATAAAACTCTTCAAGCTAGTTGTCCTTTCATCCTAACTTCATTAAACATAAAAGGACATGCTATTAAAGACATGACCCCAACCATATCTTCAAAATAACTTTTGGATCTAATAATAAAATGAAAGGAAAATAGAGTTATCTACCAATAACAATTAAATGGATATTGCACCACAAACTTGTAAATGATATAAGAGTTTCTTGCTATTATAGACATTCAACTTCAATAGAACAAATAGATCTTCTCTACAACTTGAACCATCAAAACCAAGTCAATAGTAGAAAACTAAATCTTCAACTTCCATGATCCTCTAGAATATCCATACATTTGAAGAGGATAACACATACTCGTATAACAAAGAACACTTCCATATAGACACAAAGAAACAGATATACATAGACAAGAGAGGCACAATAGTCTAAATGGGAAAACCCCCAAAAATAAAAACTATATTAAATTATGCTTGCTAGGATGTAAATGCTTCTTCTTAAACTTGATGTTTAACTTCAATCTCTCCCTAGTTCTCTTCTCATCAATATAAGAAAGGATGAGTTTTAGAGGACTTATATAAAGCACATCCTCTCTAGCAAAATGATAAAGTGGGTGGCAAATGCTTGTGAGAAGTAATAAAACGCATACTTTTAAGCAAGAGACACATCCTCATTAGGATTGATAATCAATGGTGAAATTGACTTGTAAGTATTGATATGTGACTCTGCTGGTGCATAAAAGCTAAGCATCAATAAAAATGGGCTGCCAACTACATGGACATATCCTTTGATTATGCCTACACTTGAGCAAACTAAAGATAAGAATTTGAATAGTTCATGGGGGTATCACAAGACTAGAAATGATAGGCAAATTAAAAACTAGCCCAATTAAGGAATCCTATAAGATCCATTACCATCTATGGAGAATATCATTATCAAATCTAAGTGTATCAAGAACTAAAATTGATTGCTACTTCTACAGACCCGTGAACCATATGTGGAGGGAGATTAATATACTCTTCTAGCTAAGGAAGGGGAATAAGGGGGAACAATGATTAGGTGAAATAGATAAATCATAGAAACTAGATAATTATTAAAGAGAAAAAGATGCATGAACAAGAGGAAAATATGATAAAAAGGGGTAAAGGGATTCTGTAGAAAATGTAGAAGGAATAGGGAATTCAATTGGAGGGAGACCTAGAAGGGTAGGAGACAGGTGAGATCTACAATCAAGGGACATATCGTAAAGATAGGAATGTGAGGGTTAATAGAGGGGTAAAAGATAAAAGAGGAATAGAATCAACATGAGAAGTAAGCAAGTGATATAAAGAGGAAGGTGGTGAGTCACCTTTTGATAAGTAATGCAAAAGAGCCCTAATCTAACCATAAATCTAATTGAACTATTCCTAATGAAAGAAAGAAATGTAAAAAAAGTGTTCAATCATGGCCGTGTTATAGATCAATCTTCCATTAACCAATGCACAAGTTAGCCATGGCAACAAACTAAAAGAAAAGTATGGGAAAATAGTCTTGGTACACACCCTAAGAGGTCGGTGCTAAATCAATATCAAATTTAGTAGATGAGACAAAATTGAGTTACAATATCACCTTGTGCCCTTTTATAGTTAACCCTAGAAATCTAAAAGGTTTAGGTTTTCAAAGGTTTTACAAAGACTTGTGGGGTGAAATTTACTTCATTATTACCCATCCCTTATATAATCATTGAAATTTAGAGGTACAATGCATTCTTTAAGTACTTGACTTACATTTTATTGACTTATGCACTTGAAATGGCCACTTGATTCAAGGCTTTAACTTCCCCTTGACCTCAGGTGGTCAAATTTCATGTTGAGTGCTTGCTCCAAAACTCTTTGTATGTTTTTGCATCAATTCGAGGCTCACGTCCTATTTCAATAAATTTGAAATAGCATGTGCATATGATACCAAAAATTGGATGGGACTTCACCAACATTATAAGATAATAGAATAAAAGATTTGAAGCAAGTTTCAAGTGGAAATTTATTTTTTACAAAATCTCAATTTTCAAAAGTGCATAAAAATTGATCAAAAGATTGCTCAATAATGCTATTTGGAGCTCTTAAAATAGTTCTCAGTTTTTATCTAATTCCAAATATTTGAATGAGAGTACCTAAGGTAGAGTGTTCATCTCTCACTCTTTTAAAAGTGTTGTATGTAGGGCATGTGACCTGTAGACTTCCAAGTGTACTCCATAATGTGCAAAGCTTAACTATATTTTCAATTTCTTGATTTATAATTTCTCATCTTGCTTCAATGATAATATTAAGGGGTTTTTTTTACTTTGTTAACCTAAAAAGATTAAATATTTACTTTTTTTGAAAAATTTAACTACCTAAACATGAAACTTATAAAATTTTTATTTCTTACTACATTAATCGATGGAGAGTATTGTTTGGACATAATCATTTGATGTTAACATCAATGTCATAGCATTCTTTTTGTTGTTCTTGTTTGTATCATTATCATCAAAAGTGTTGCTACTTTTAGTTAAATTCGTCTTAAAGAAATTAATTTTTTTATTATTCATGGTTTGCTAAAGCAATTTAAATATAAATGAGTTATCATTGTTTTTTAACTTTCATTGTGTGTTATGACGTGCTCGACTCAGACATCCTCAACGACATGATTTAGTGGTCCATCGAGATATTTTCCTAGGTGACACCACTTGGTACTCTTTCGAATAACATGAGGTTTGTTGCCTAGGCTCTCTTGAGTGCCAAATCACTGGAATCAAAGCCGACTCATGTCGCACTTGGTTCAAGGAGAGTGAGAAACAAGAGGGGTATGGGTACGTCGACCCCTCTCTCTATAGGGAAAAGTCTCTCTCTATTCCCCTAAAATGACATGGAGTCAAGGTATTCATTGATTTTACGTGGTCAATGTTACCTATACTATAATATATCAAACTATGGAGAAGTTCTTAGTTTATTGAGACCACCTTGCCTTACGGCGAATTCGTTAAAATCTCACCCTCCCACTTTCCTTGGTTGGGTAACTTTGCTTAACTAATTACTTAACGTATTTATGTTGCACAAATAAAATCAACTTATTCAATTAGCCTTTTAAGTCACAGTTGTGTTCATGTAACTTAAGTCACAACACACAAACAAGGAAAACAATCCTTTGGAATACAATTTCTTTATTTATTAAAAAGTTTTATACAAGTTCCCACCTTCCATCCATATGGAAGGATGACCCAAAGGCCTTTATCTTACCAAGATTTTTCCCCTAATGACTAGTAACAAGGCCCTTAGGAAGTCCATCCTGAGTCACGTAGGGGTTTGGGCAGTTCCTAGGAGTCTAAGGGTTTACTAGCCAAATCCCCCTTGGCACCCTCAGCTCCTCTTGCCTAAGGGTTCCCTACAAAGCGACCTCTCACTATTGGGGCCAGTTCGAACGCTTTGAGGTAAGAATAAACTAATCCCCCTAGGTGAAGGGTTCTACAGCTAGCCTTGGGGGGTCTAGCGCGATTACTTTTATCCTATTGTAAACTTCTTACATTAGGGTTCCAACTAGTACAATCAAATCTCCTAAGTGCATCAAGCAAACTTATATGCACTATTGCAATTACAAGCAATTCTTTTCAAACAATATTTCTACACAAAGAGGAAGGCAATCAGAGTAGGAATTAAGCTGAAAGCAATTCTTTCCAAGTTGGTTTGTCTCCTTCTTGGAATTTCTTAGGTTCCCTTGATCCCTCAAATAATTCTCTTTTTTTTACTACTCCTTGAGCATTATTAGTTTATTTAACCCCTTGTTGAAGGTTAGTTGATTTGTCCTTTTAGTATGATACTTGGTTATTTTACTAGGCTTCTATGTATTGGGTATAGCTACGGCTTGTCTTAGCCTTTGAAAGCTAAATTGACAGCCTTAGAGTCCTCTCAAGTGAGCTTATTTAAAAGCTACGTAAGCTAATCAGGCAGTATTTTCCCTAATAAATTTTAAGCTTCTAATTTTTTCAAAGAGGATTACTTAGGCTTTTACATTTTGCTTATTTAGCTAAGCTTTGCACTATAGTCTTTTATGACTTTTATTCTAATTATCTATGTTTTCTAATGACTAAGAATGCCATTTAACAATTTCATCTTGACTAGTATGTAATTTAATAATTTCATCTTAACTTAAAGGCTAAGTACATAAATTTATAATTCTAACTCAACTAATCATAAGCGTCATTTTCTCTATAAAAAGTACCATCCATTTAATTAGTTTAAATGAATAACCAATTTAATGGACTTTGTTTAACTACCTTAGTCACTTTCTCATATAACTATATGGTTCATAAGTCAAAAATATTTTTGATGCAATTACATAGTCCCTATTTATTACAAAAAATTTTGTCATAGATTTCCTAATTGACTTTTTTGAATTTAATATTAATCTATTTGATGCACTTTGTTTACACACAACTAAAAAGTATGAGTCTATTAGATGTATTTTGATGCCATGCAATTGTCCTTCCTTTCAAATTTAATATTTCCTATTCCATTCAAACATTCCTTACTCGTCAAAATTTTAAATTGCTCAATTTTCTAATTATAAAATTTCCATTTAAAATTTGGAAGAACTTTCAATATACCAATGAAAGGAACCTGGGGTTGTGTTGCGAGAGATGGTGTGTTGTCCACACTCATGGCTCCATTTGCAACTCTCATGCTCCATGCTCCAAAGTATTATATCTTTGGAGCCATCCCAGATAGAGAGTCCTCGTATGTTGGCCTTCCAAGCTTCTTCGGTCTTGAAGGGTATGATTAGGAGCCTTAATTCAAGATGGAGATGAAGGAGACATTCGTAGATGCTATAATTAAGACGAATAGAGCTCTATCGAAGGTAGTGATTCTTGGACTAATAATCTCAACCCTCTTTCCTTTGCAACTCTCCTCTTCACTCTCTTTACTACTCTATCCTCTTATTCTTCTCTCCTTTACTTCCTTCTACCCTCTTTCTTCTATCCTTCTTCTTCCTCATTTTTCTACTCTTCTCTTTCTTCTTCTATCCTTTTTCTTTTACTCTTCTCTTCCTCCCTACCCCTCTCTCTATCTCTATCTCTGTCTCCCACAACATATTAGTAAGATGGCACAATCTTGCAAATAAATAAGATGGCTAGCTAATTAATCCTTTAACCAAGGCTTATATAGCTTTGTCAAGGCTACTACTTGGGTCGTCACTGCTCTCACTCACCCTCTCATTGCCTGTGATGCCATCAAGGCTGTTGCCGATTGCACACTTATGTGGAGATTAGGGAAGGGTTCAATTTATTTGAGCAGATGTGGCAACTTGTGTCATTGAGCTTAAAAGAATGATGTGGGGATGTGTCAGTTCAACAGACTACTAGCGACAACATGAGATGGTAACAAACTAGGGTAATTGGAGTGTACAAGTGAGATCTCCAACTCTTTGGATCACTTGATATTTGTTTGTAAAATTTATGCACCAATTTGTTGTCACCTCCTTTGAGAGACACAAGAGATTTTGGTAGCTTCAAAAATACCCAATTAGCCACTTCAAACTCCACATGTCTTCTCCTTTCATCCACATATGACTTCATGGTCTCTTATGCCTTGTGAATGTTCTCCTTGCATTCCATATGCTCAAGTTCTTCACTATCTTGAGGATTAATGTCATCATGGAACAAAGTGGAGGGTACTTACACCTTGTAACCCTAAAGAGCCTCAAAAGGTGACATCCCAATGCTCACATGATAGGTGTTATTGTAGCAAAACTCAATAAGATAAAGCCATTGGCCCCACAATGATTGCATGTCATGGAAAAAGTGTCTCAAGCATACCTCTAATCATCGATTAACTCTCTCCATTTGATATCCATTTGAGGATGGTAGGTGGTGCTAGGAGTTAAAACAATACCCATAGTGTTCAATAAGCTCTTCCAAAAGTTGCCCATAAACTTTGAATCCCTATCAAAAACAATCTTCATAGGCATATGGTGCAACTTGAAAACTCCTATAAAGTGATTCACCACTTGTTTAGCTGAATATTGAGCATGCCTTGCCATTGGAGATGAATGCATCTCTTGAAGAATTTTCTATCTAATGTTGATTAGAGATGTCAAGTAGGCTCAACCCTTGAACCATAAGGGACTATTATGCAACTTAAAATTTGGAACTCCTTCAATATCACCTTGTTGTAATTTTTTCATTAACACATCAGCATGCTCATCCAATAAGTACTCCTCTTGGATTTCATGAATCTAATTGTTGTAGATGGTAGAGATGGTCGTACCAAGCATGCCCACATGCTAGTGTATATATGCACTTGGGAGCCTACCTTTGCTTCACCTCTTGTATACCTACCTAAAGCACTCAAGATGTTCATCTTGCACTAGACCTCTCTATTATTAAGCATCAACATTAGGTCTGCCTAGTGCATGACAAACAATACATGGTGCACCTTGTACTATAGCCATTTAGCACCTTATCCCCAACCTTGCACACCACCTCTAGTGCACCGACCAATGGCAAAATGCACACGTACATGGTACACAATATGCATGAACTTGGCACACTAGCACTAGCCCTTGCATTAGCCAAACAATCAACTTGTCTCACATGTCCTACACTTGCACCATCCCCATGCACTGTTGCACAGCTTTATGCATAATGCAGTACATAGTGCATGGTGTATGATGCAACATGCACAAGGAAACACCATGCACCTAGCCCACCTAGTGTTGCACACACTTGCTCCATCACTCATCCACACTCACCTCATGGCATCCTAGTGCACCATGCTCCTAACGCACCTAGTGCATACATTGTGCACTAACTTATAACCTCAGTGCACAGTACATAGTGCATGGTCCACATCTGCACGTAGAATAGCACACAGTGCATGTGCATGGTGCATCACACCTAGTCATAGACTCTCAAGCACACTCCACCTTAGACCAACCTAGGGTATTCATCAACCCATATTTGCATGTTTTTTGATGCACATAGTCATATACTAATCTTCTTTGGTGCATAGTGCACATATATGCATGCACTACCTCTCATAGTACACAAGTGCATGATACAGACATGCATGTGTATGCCAACCCATCACATAACCACCTTCCACAAATCTTGCACAACATTTTTGTGCACATCTATCATGCATGGGCATAGTTAACCACCACACATTGCATCCTAGTGTATGTATAGTAGACTATTAGTAACCGTGTGTATGAATCAAGTGTACTATCCTAGTGCATGATGACACACCTACACACTTGGCTTAGAGCATGCTCTTGTACCATATGATAGTCTTATACATCATCTATTGCACTTGGGTTAGCATCCATTCATGCACTGGTTTCACTTGCACATTTCCTCGTCCACACAATAGGCACACAATCCACAAATATGCACAAACTCATTTAGCCAAGAATATCAAACAAATCAAGAATATCAAACAAAAGACAACCAACAATGAAAATGGGAATGCATGCACATAAACAAGAAGAGTAGCTACACAAAATAGAACAATTAAAAGGGGGAAACAACAAAAAAGAGATAACTCAACTAGAAACCCACTCAAGCAATTGAAACTTAAGCTTGCGAATGACTAAATTATAAATGAATCATTGTAAGGGCTACAAATTAAATTGTTGATGATTGAAAAAAGAAAATCATATTTATGCATTGTGCATAGAACCTATTAGAATATAAGTTAAACTCTCAATCAAGGGACCTTTACTTTTTGGGATATTTGAGACACCACTTAAAAACATGATAGAGCAACAATTAACAAAAACAATAGAATCACAAAAGGTTGATCCAACAATAGGAAACCTAGGGCTTGAATCCACAATGTAGTTGCATGCGCTTGCAAAGCAGATGTGACCTTTGGACTCCCACTAGTAGTCAAGAACTTAGTCCTAGCCAATCCCTCAATATAGAAAATTCCCATTTCTATGAATTGACCAATCGAGTCATTCAACTAGTCAACCAAGGGACTATCAAGACCATGCCAAAAGTACAATAGAGAGAGCTGAGACTTTGGGTGGAGCCTTGGATAATGTCTGTCCCACCATCGGTAGATTCTAATAAGTTGTTGACATTGATGTTTCAACCATGAGCCTTGAAGCCATGGGACAAAAACTTTTAGAGCTCAACAATAATAATAAATAGTAGTTGGCCATCATGTGAGTGGAGATAGATAGCATCTAAAGAGTGCACAAGTAGGCATGCAGATTGCTCAAACCCTCTCATGGAATACATAGTAGGGAATCAAAATTAGGCAAAATCCCATTGATAACCAAGAAATTGGACAAGTATTAAATTGGCATAACCCTATAGCTTTTACAATGGTCTTAACAAGTTTGCAAGGTAAAAAACCTTATGAGTGATGCTAGGCATGCATAATCATTCAGAGTATGTGTGTCTCAGAGAAAACAAGCAAACCTAGTTTATTGTACTTGATGCCACTAGGAAATGTCTCAAAGAAAACAAGCAAGCCTAGTTTATTAGACTTTGCCACTAGGAAAGCCTTATACTGCTACATGATCTTTTTATAAAACACTTTGTAGAGGCTACTTATGGTAATAACTCCTTTTGATTAATCAAGAGACCCACTCCCAAGGCTATACCAAAGCTTTCACCAAGGATATCTGAGATGAAAGGATTTATCAAACCATGGCAAGCAATTTCAATCTTACACCACTTTAGAATCAACAATGTACTCTTGAAAGAGATCTGCATTGATGACCTTCATTGAGAAAGAAACCAAAACAAGAAAGTCATAGATGCTAGATTAGACCTTTAGCCAAGCCATTATCAAGGTATTTATGTTGAGAATAGTAAATGATGTCTGATATGTATGCCCATAAGTGGCTTTGTATGGAAGATAGACATATGATGTATATGTTGAGATATCGAGCTCCACTCGTGATACGCCAGGGTGACCGTTGTGTATTTATGTCACCGACTTGTCAGTTGCAGATGCGGTTGGTATACCGCCCATGAATAATAGCTACATGATAGCTATCATTATCTACTCTAGTTTGTGGCTCAGTTAGTATGCCACCTTAGTTAGTTGAGTTTGGTTTGAGACCCATATATAGGGTTCTTCTAATTCTTTGTACTTGAGTTCTTTTTGGCTTACACAACTAAGAAGAGGAAAACTATTTTCAGCCTCCACCCTTGTGTGTATTCCCCCATTGTGCAAGCAAGAAAGCTTCAAGTGAGACTCCTTCCTTCTCTCCCACAATCTTGACATGGTATGAGAGCCTTGTTCGTGGTAAGGAGCTCAAGAAAGCAAGCCAAGCTCGCGGTGTTCTGGTAAGAGGAGCAGTGTTGCTTTCATTTTCTGTTTTGGGAGCAGATCTCTGCAAGTAGCACAGCCGAAAATTGCAAGAGTGCATTGTCTCAGGTTGAGATGCCCTTCACGGTGAAGCAAGAGGGCAGTATATGCTGCGGGATATGGCTTTAGCCCTCGGCGACCCTATTTTTCTTATTTGAGGCCATTTCGGGGCCTGTTTTGGAGGCGGAAGTTTTCTACACGCACTCAAGAAAAGGCCCAGTTTTATGCTGTGCAGCCACTGTTCTACAGGTCAGTGAAAAGTTACTATAGAATTTGCATCGTATGCTTGTGCGCAGAGACATTGGGAGTTACAGAATCATCCCTGTTGCCTGTTGATACAAAATCGTCACTAGGAAGTGACTATGTGGTCAAATACCACTTTCGCCAGTTTTGCAGATTTGCCCTTGTGAGGGTGAAGCTATGTTTTTTTGCAGTGACAGAATTTTTTGTAGTATTCTGTAATGGCGTCTGATTCTCTTTCACAGATTGTAACTAAAAAGCTTGACAAGAACAACTTCCAAGCATGGAAGTTTAGAATGACGAATTTCCTTATGGGAAAAGAATATTGGGAATTTGTTGCAGGAAATGAAGAAGAACCAGTTCTTCCTAATGTTCCCAATCAACAGCAAATGCAGGCATTTAAAGCATGGCATGAGAGAGCTAGGAAAGTTATGTACTGGCTGTCTATCAGCATTTCAAACTCTGATTGTGCATATTCAAGATGCAAGTACGCCAAAGGAGGCATGGGATACTTTGTCAAAAATGTATCGCACAAATACGCAAGCCAAGAAAATGCAGCTCAAGCAAGAGTTGCACAATGTGCAAAGAGAAGGTATGAGCATCAATGACTACCACATGAAGGTGAAGAAGATTGCAGATGCACTTGCTTCCATTAGGTCGCCAGTGGAAGATGATGATTTAGTCTCAGTGACCTTGAATGGTCTAGGAAAGGATTATGCACAGTTCCGAACATCCATTTCCGTCCGTGAAAGATTTCCTGATTTTGAGGAGTTGATTGCTCTTCTAATTTCTGAGGAGCAGAGAAATGGTGGTGCATCTTCTTCACGAGGAACTTCAAAAGAAGCTGTCTTCTACTCAAATGATGAAAGAGGTAGAGGCAGAGGTAGAGGAGGCCGATTTGGAGGCCGTGGCAGAAATCAGAATATGCAGCAAACTCAAGAAAACCAGTCCTATGGAGGAGGACGTGGTAACTCTAGAGGCAGGGGGAGCCAAAGAGGTCGTGGTGGATGGCAAAGAGGCCAAAATGTAAACAGTAATGTTGAATGCTACTACTGTGGTAAAATGGGTCATATGGCTAAAGATTGCTATAAAAAGCAGAATGACATCATGAATGGAAAACTGCAACAAGGGAATTATGCATCTTCTAGTAGACAGGGTGATGACAGAAATGAGCATTTGTTTATGGTGCAGCACATGAACAATTCTGTGACAAGTGTAGAAGAAAGCAATGATGTATGGTATGTTGACTCAGGTGCATCAAACCACATGACAGGTCATGCAGAATGGATGGAGGATGCAAGGAAAATGGAAAAACTAGGATTTGTGGAGACTGGTGATGATACTGCACATCCTATTGTGCAGATTGGAAAAATTCATTTGTCTATGCAGGATGGGAAAAAGAAATACATGTCCGATGTATTTCATGTCCCGAATATCACCAAGAATCTGATTTATGTTGGTCAAATGGTTGAGCAGGGCTTGCAGGCCAGATTTAATCCTCATGGATGCTTTGTTGAGGATATCAAAAATAAAGGTCACTTGATAGCAAAAGGAAAGAATAAGGGCAGAATGTTTACGTTGGATGCAGACATGCCTGAATTGAGTGTAGCAATGTTTGCACATGGGACCGGTGTAGTTGCAGATATTGATATCTGGCATAAACGCATTGGTCATGTTAATGTACAGCGACATAAATCAATACATGCCCAAAATATTGTTGCAGGTTTGCCTAAATTCAAGGTTGCAGAAATGCATAAGGTATGTGAAGCCTGTCAGTTTGGAGAACAGGCAAGGAAACCATTTCCTAAACATGTTCAAGAGAGAGAAGCCATTGGAATTAATCCACTCTGATGTGTGGACTACTAAAGCTGCATCTCTTAGAGGCTGTCATTATTTTGTCACTTTTATTGATGACGATAGCAGAAAAGTTTGGGTGTATTTTATGAAAAAGAAAAGTGAAGTTTTTGGGCATTTCAAAACTCTTAAAGCTATGGTTGAAAAAGAAACAGGCCTGCAAATAAAATGCCTAAGGTCAGATGGAGGGGGAGAGTACCTCTCAAATGAGTTTGCAAGGTTCATGCAGGAGCATGGCATAAAGTAGCAATATTCATGCAGTCATACCCCACAACAAAATGGAATTGCAGAAAGGAAAAACATGCATATTGGAGAGGTATCTCGTGCCATGCTCAATGAAAAAGACTTGCTAGATTTTTATTGGGCTGAAGCAGTTGCTACAGCAGTCTACATAATGAACAGGACTCCCACTGCAGCAATACATGGAATGACTCTAGAGGAGAGGTATACTGGTAGGAAACCAGATATTTCTCATTTGAAAATTTTTTGTTGCATTGCCTATGTATATGTGCTAGATGAGTTGAGATCCAAGTTGGATCCAAAAGCTGAGAAGTGCATCTTTATTGGTTACTCTCTGCAGCAAAAAGGGTATAGATGTTATAACCCTTCTACTCGTAAGTTTACAGTGAGCAAAGATGTTTTTTTTATGAGATGAGTAGCTGGTATAAACTAGTAAATGTGATTGATGATGTAGATGCACAAAATGGTAATGCTGCAGAGAATTCATAGCAGCAGTCACAAAATATTAGTGGACCTAGAGCGTCCTCTAGCAGTGGTTCACATTCTTCGCCATGGACAGGCAGATTGAGATCATGAGAATCTTCTCAAAGTAATGCAGATAGTGGTATGCAGGTATCACGAAAAGGAAAAGAGAAGGTTGATCAGCCCATGTTTGATGTGAATGCAGGTCACTCTTATGTGGATGGTGAATCCAGTGGCTCAGAACAGAGCATTGATGATGAGTTGGGTATTCCTTCTATTGTTACACCTGGAGTAAGGAAGACCAGGGATGTTTTGAGAGCACCTGGGAGTGAACCTACTTTGCGCAGGTCTACGAGAGCTAGGTATCCTGTACATAGGCTGAAATATGATGGATTTACAGCCATTCACTATGCATATATGGTCAAAGTGATACAAGAACCAGAACCCACTTCTTTTGAGCAAGCCATGGGAAAAGAAAAATGGGAGAAAGCCATGGATGAAGAAATGGATGCCTTGGAAGCAAATGCTACATGGGAATTGGTACCTTTGCCTAAAGGTAAAAATGCAATTGGCTGTAAGTGGGTTTATAAGGTGAAGCACAATGCAGATGGTTCTGTGAACAGATACAAGGCAAGATTAGTAGTCAAGGGGTATGCACAAACATATGGCATTGACTATGAAGAAACATTCAATCCAGTTGCAAGGATGGCAACCGTGAGAGCAGTCATTGCTATGGCTGCATCAAAGGGATGGTCTTTACATCAGATGGATGTAAAGAATGCTTTCTTGCATGGTGATTTGCAAGAAGAGGTCTATATGGAGCAGCCACCAGGTTATGTGCATGCTGTTCATCCTGAGTTTGTTTGCAGGTTGAAGAAAGCCTTGTATGGCTTGAAGCAAGCACCTAGAGCATGGTCTGACAAGATAGGACAGTATCTTGTCACTATTGGCTTTCAGATTTCCAAGGCAAATTTCTCGCTTTATGTGAGAAAAACAGAGATAGGTATTATGCTATTTGTCATTTATGTTGATGATTTGATTATGACAGGTGACAGTGATGAAGATATCCTTCATGTGAAAATGCTATTGAAGCAGAAGTTTGAGATGAAGGATTTTGGAGAGCTGCGTTATTTCTTGGGCATTGAGGTGATTAGATCACCAAGTGGGATACAGCTCTTGCAGAGGCAGTATGGATTGGACATGCTATCCAAATATGGGATGACAGGCTGTAAGCCTATTTCAGTTCCTTTGGAGCAGAATGTGAAGCGAGCACAGATGCAGGTGAGCTTCTAGAAGACCCTACTATGTACAGACGCATAGTAGGAAGTTTGATTTATATGACTATCACCAGGCCAGATTTGAGCTATGCTGTTGGATTGGTAAGTCAGTTTATGCAGGCTCCAAGGAAGCCACATTTGGATGCGGCTAGACGCATACTCAAGTATGTGAAGTCCACATTGCAGTATGGACTATTTTATGAGACTGGGGTTCAGATACAGTTGCATGGATACACTGATGTTGATTGGCCTGGTAGTATTTCTGATAGACGATCTACCAGTGGATATGTGTTCTCTTTTGGGAGTGCTGCAGTCACTTGGAGCAGCAAGAAACAGCCTACAGTTGCCTTGTCGAGCACAGAGGCTGAGTACAGGGGTGCAGCAATGGCTGCATGTGAGGTAGCTTGGTTGCATAAGCTACTTTATGATATGCATCAGTCTACAGATGGGCTAGTTGTCATTTAGTGTGACAACATGAGTAGTATACACTTGGCAAATAACCCAGTCTATCATGCTAGAACAAAGCACATTGAGGTGCATTATCACTATGTGCGAGAGAGGGTTTTACTAGGTCTTATTGATCTAGTTTATGTCAGCACAGAGGATCAGGTAGCTGACATATTCACGAAGGCATTGGGTGCAGAGAAGCTGCGCAAGTTCAGAGACCTGCTTGGTGTGCAGGAATTAGGATTGAGCTCGAGGGGGAGTGTTGAGATATCAAGCTCCACTCGTGATACGCCAGGGTGACCGTTGTGTATTTATGTCACCAACTTGTCAGTTGCAGACGCGGTTGGTACACCGCCCATGAATAATAACTACATGAGAGCTATCCTTATCTACTCTAGTTCGTGGCTCAGTTATTATGCCACCTTAGTTAGTTGAGTTTGGTTTGAGACCCATATATAGGGTTCTTCTAATTCTTTGTACTTGAGCTCTTTTTGGCTTACACAACTAAGAAGAGGAAAACTGTTTTCAGCCTCCACCCTTGTGTGTATTCCCCCATTGTGCAAGCAAGAAAGCTTCAAGTGAGACTCCTTCCTTCTCTCCCACAATCTTGACAGTATGCTCTAGGAAGCTCATTTTGATTAATCAAGAGACCCATTCCCAAGGCTATACCAAAGCTTTCACCAAGGATATCTGAGATGAAAGTATTTATCAAACCATGGCAAGCACTTTGAATCTTACACCACTTTAGAATCAACAATGTACTCTTGAAAGAGATCTGCATTGATGACCTTCATTGAGAAAGAAACCAAAACAAGAAAGTCATAGATGCTAGATTAGACCTTTAGCCAAGCCATTATCAAGGTATTTATGTTGAGAATAGTAAATGATGTATGATATGTATGCCCATAAGTGGCTTTGTATGGAAGATAGACATACGATGTATGTTCTAGGAAGAGATGACAGAATCCCATAAGCACAGTGAGGTACAGTAGTACTATCCAAAAGCTATATAAGCATGTAGTTGACACTCATTTTAGATATATAGTATTATCATTCTGTGTCACTCAAGATTGTGTTTATGAGTCGCATTGGAGGTGCTAAGCAAGGGGGATAGCTTGGTCCAGTAAGCAAAGGTTTTTCTTATCTTCAAAAGTTGAGGCTTTTCTTATCCCTCAAATAGGGGGTCTACTGCTGTCTCTGGCAGAGATAGAAAAGAGAGAAGGGAGAGATGATGCTCTTCTTCTTCCTCCCCACCATCATTATTATCTAGGGTTACCGCCATATCCGGCATTGTGATCTGTAGAGTCTCTCAAGACGATTGGCCTCCTTTTGTGCACCCGCTAGAAGATGAATCCGACCATGGTGGATTTGCAGATGCCAATTCTTCCCAAGTTTTTCAGGGAATAGGGGTCTTTCTTCAATCTAAGTGTGCTTCTACTTGTCCATATTGCAAATATGTGCATTCGCTAGTTGTATAGGAAATTAACCATAAGGCTACTTCGAATGATTAGCAAGTGAAGTAAGCATAAAGCAAACATTTGGGCAAAAAAAAATTATCTATACAAGAAAGAATGGCTCCAAATACTATATATATGGAAGTTCTAGAGTCTACAGTGCAAGAAGATGAGATTAGTTCAAGCATTACCAATTTGTCACTCTCAGATGGGGGATGTGTTTCTGTGCCGAAGACAACAGCATCAGCTCGTGTTAAAGCTAGCATCTCACCTGCTAGCAATGTCCATGAGCTTTGAAGTGCCCAATTTTCACAAACTCAATGTATCCTCCTATTCATCAGTGTCCAAATGGACATACACTCTGCTCCAATTGCAAGGTGTGCGTTCACAATCAATGCCCAACTTGCAGATATGAACTCGAGAATATTAGGTGTCTTGCATTGGAAAAGGTTTTAGAGTCACTTGAGCTTCCCTACAGATATCATAGTCTTGGCTGTACCAAAGTCTTTCCTTCCTATAGTAAACAAAAACATGAGGCTCAGTGCACTTTTAGATCTTACAATTGTCCTTATGTTGGTTTCGAGTGTTCATTCACTGGTGACATACCCACTCTAGTGGCACACTTGAGGGATGACCACAAAGTGGATATGCACAATGGGTGCACTTTTAATCATTGTTATGTGAAGTCAAACCCTCAAGAAGTGGAAAATGCAACTAAAGGTGCTCAACACCTTACGAGACGTTTTTGGCCACATTGGCCTGGGTGACAAGGAGATCGTTGTTTTGTCAGGGGCGCACACCTTGGGACGTGCCCACAAAGACAGATTTGGCTTTAAAGGGGCATGGACTAGCAATCCCTTGGTTTTTTATAATTCCTACTTCATGGAATTAGTTACAGGTGAATATGAAGGTCTTCTACAACCTCCCCCTTAGACAAAGCTCTAATCGAAGACCTAGAAGGCCAAAAAGAGCATGAAGACAAAGAAGAAAGAATGCCAAAGAGGCATGAACAAGAAGATACCTTCTGCTGCTACAAACAAAATGTTTTGCAAAAATTTCCATCACGAATCATGTTTTCCCTTAGTGGATCTTCTTCCCATAGTGGATGTCGCAAACCCTACTAAAAATGTAAAGTTTCAAGCTTGACATGACTAAGGTTGCCAAAGAGCTAGTCTCTTGGTCCATGTCCACATGTAGGGTGGGCAAATTCCATTAGGTGTAGGAACTCATCATTTGAGGGGGGGTGTTGATAATAGCAAATGATGCCTGATATGTACGCCCATAAGTGGCTTTGCATGGAAGATAGACATATGATGTATGCTCTAGGAAGAGATGATTGAATCCCATAAGCACAACGAGGTACAATAATACTATCCAAAAGCTATATAAGCCTATCTTGGAACCTAATTCACTTGAGTTATAATTCTTTATCTCAATCATGTTTTATGTTTATAACCTCCATCCCCTATAGCTAGCATAGCTCTAGATCCATGTTTCTCAACAATTTATTGTATATGACCAAAAGTTGCTCTAGGACTCAGGTAAGAAGAGCATAGAAGAAATTTCATAAAAGAAGACGGTTTGAGAGAATAGAAATCAAATTTATGTAAGAAAGCCAATTTTAGATTATGTTTATGGAATAAAGAAAATGTATCACAAAAGGAAAAAGAAAAAGTGGGTGAGCCACTTGGTGTGTCAAGTCTCTCTATATGCTATTCACATATAAATAGTGAGTCTACTTGCTCATATTAGAATATGCATGAGGAGTTTGATATTCCTAGTTATTCATACACCTAGTGTAAGAAAAACCAAGGTGATGTAAAAGGGATCATAGAATACTCCAAAAGTACACAAGTCAATGATAATAAGATCCTCTGGAAAAATTGACATATGATGGTTATGTTGCTCATCATATATTCACATTGACATACAAGGGTTATGTTGCTCACCATTATGTGTATATGGTAAATGTTATAGAATCTATTGAGCCCACTCGTTTTGAGGAAGCTATTGGTCACATGCATTGGAAGAAATCCATGGATGAAGAAATGGTTGTATTAGATGTAAATCAAACTTGGGATTTGGTGCTATTCCCTAAAGAAAAGAAAGTTATTAGTTGTCTATAGTCTCCTATAGCTCTTGTTTAATCTCTTTAACACTTGGCATTCATTGGCAACTTCTCTATTACTGGTATTTACTCTTGGGAATCATTCTGGATCTCCCCGATCTCTATCATTGCTATTATATATAGTAGACTTAATATATACATGTCCGGGATAGTTTTCGTTTAGTGTTTGGAGCTCATTTATGCCTTTGTAGGTGCTCATATACTCATATATTGTTGATAGATGCTTGGAGAAGGTATTAAAGTACTTTGGGACACATTTAAGCTTTCTTGGCTCAATTTTGATAGAGTATTTACTTCTATAATAGTGTGGATAGCAAGCTTTTTACTAAGAAGGTTTATGCATATTGTACCTACTAGTCTTTCTAGTATACAATGTATATGATGATATCTAGCATTCATGTATGCACAGGGATATGACATACTTTGGCACTTGGATTTGAGCTAAATTTTGATAGAGTATTTACTTCTATAATAGTGTGGATAGCAAGCTTTTTACTAAGAAGGTTTATGCATATTGTACCTACTAGTCTTTCTGGTATACAATGTATATGATGATATCTAGCATTCATGTATGCACAGGGATATGACATACTTTGGCACTTGGATTTGAGCTAAATTTGATTGACTTGGTTCTTGCTCAGTTGCTTTGAGCTTCAATGATTACTCACTTATGAGTATTGGAGATTCATTGGATACTTATGCTGTTGGATGTATCTTTTGACGTGCTAGGGCTTCCTAGATGCTTTGATGTATATCTCTTAAGCTTTTCTTACTCACTTTGCATTCTGGATTGACACTTGTAAGTTAGTTGGCAAAGATTGGTTCTTTGAGACAATGGCACTCTTGATTCATGTTTATGCTCTCTTATATACTATTGGATGTAGTTACTTTTGCTTGTGGATTGATTTGATTATGTATGTTTTGGACATTAGCACTTATCTATTTCAATGATTTGCCAATGATGTATACATGCATATTTGTTATGTATTGAGCATCATTTCTCTTTTCTTTATCAGTTGTGGATTTGGTAAATCTTTACAATTTCTCCTGAGATCTTCTATATGTATGATGTATATGCTTATGTGATGCATGGTTTACTAATGCTTTTGAGTTCATGATAGTCTTTAGTACTGGTGGTCTATGATCATTCATTGATAATTGTATTCTTTATGTCTTGGTTGCTACCTAAATAACCCTAGTAGTGAGAGCTTAGTTTCTTATCTATTTTTCCACAATTTTATTGACATCATTGTTGTATTTATTATAGCAATGCTATAATTACTATTTTCGGCATTCTTTTGGAGAGCATACAGTTTATTTTAGCACTCTTTTTTTATTGTAGTTTGTGGGTAGCTATTCTCTCATTTGTTCCCATCCCTTGCCCTTGAATCAATTTTGGGATTGTTTTGCTATATTTACAGTATCCCATACTCTTGTCATTTTTAGATGCTTACAGTCATTATGATAGGTTCTCATGTATCAGTCCATAGTGCTATTTTCATCATTGAAAATCTTGATGGCAATAACGTCCAAGATTGGAAGATCAAGATATGCAAAGTCTTGGTGTAGAAGAGAGAGGTTAAGTTATTGAAGTTAGAGGGCATAAAGCCTAAGTTTTATGATGCTGAGGATTGGGTAGAACTTGATGAGTTATGTAAGTCCACTATTATTTTGTCATTGTCAAAACACATGTATTTCAATGACATTGACACTAAGGGTGGTGCTTATGTATTATGGAAAAATATTTGTGACCTTTATGACAAGTAGAGTCTTTCTTCTCAATTATACTAGTTGAAGAAGCTTGTGGACCTTTGCATGAAGGAAGGCATGCCTATATCTACTCATTTGAATGAGTTCTATTCTATTTTTAGCTAGCTTGTTTCACATGACAACAATTTTGAGGATAATATCAAGTCTTTGTTCTTGCTTATCGCACTATGTGAGTCATGGGATACTATTTGTACTTCTATGAGTGCTCACCTCCCTAAGGGTGGTTTTAAATGTAGTGATGTAGAGAGTGTTCCACTAACAAAAGAAGTAAATAGAAAGAACATTGATGTAGCCTACACTTCTCATGCATTGGCTATTAGAGGTAGAAATGTCAATAACAATTGTGGTAGAGACTCACATCCCAATAGGGAAAAATCTCAATCTCGTGAGTGCTCAAGTCCGATGCAAACATAGAGAAGATAAATGCATTGAAGTACAATTTTGATTATTATATTCTTGTAGCTTCACCTCTCGTTGCTCCTTAGTTGATTAATGCAATGTTTGCTTACCCTCAGTACTGACTCTTAATTTGGACGCTTCCTTTCATATCACCCTAGATTGCCATTGGTTTCATAGCTACCATAGTGGTATGGATTCAGTTAGACTGGGAGATGATACTGCATTGGATATCATTGGCAGAGGTGATGTTAGACTATAGTTTGGTATTGGTGCTTACTTTGTGCTTCATGATGTATGCCATATCCCAGCTTTAATGAAAAGCCTTATTTTAACTGGACAGTTGGATGATGCCAGGTACCATGTATCCTTTGGTGAATCTTCATAGAAGATCACCCATGATCATTTGGATTTTGTTAGAGATGCCCCTACCCTTTGCATATTTTTGTGTCGGTTGTCCATGTATTGGTCGTGACCCTTCTTCTGCATGTATATTTATGGCATCATCACCTTGGACACATGTCTTTGAAAGGAATGAAATTCTTAACCCGTTTGTAGTATCTCCCGCCCTTGGACTATTCTTGTTTTGACTCATGCAATCATTGTCTTTATGGCAAGTCGACTTATCATTTGCATAAGAAGTTTGCATGTGGATGAGTCTTTGGCTCTTGTGCATTTAGATGTTTGTGGCTCCATGCCATGTTAGTCCTTGGATAGTGTGAAGTATTTTGTTAAGTTCATAGATGGTTTTTCATATAAGGTGTGGGTATATCCCATTAAGTAGAAATCGGATGTTTTATATCTGTTTCAACGCTTTCTCACCATGGTTTGAGAACTAGTTGAGGTACAAAGTGAAATGCCTATAGTCTGATAATGGGGGTGAGTATGTCTTTAAGAAACTATGTAATGAGAGGGGTAAGTATCAATTGATTGCCCCATATACCCCATCCTAAAATGGCATGGTTGAGCACATGAACATGAATTTTGAAGAATGATTTTGTAGTATGCTTAAGTCAGGTAGACTTACCACATTACTTTTGGGTTGAGACTTTTACTATTGCCATGCATCTTATTAATAAATCTCAATCCACTATTCTTGGTAGCAAAATTGCAGAGGAGATATGGTCTAGGAAGTCTCCCTCATATGTACACTTGTGAGTCTTTGGATGTGAGGCTTTTTGCCATATTCCTAAAGACAAGTACAATAAGTTGGATCCAAAGTCTATCAAATGTATCTTTCTTAGATATAGGGATCTAGGTGAGGTAGGCTATCATCTTTGGGATCCACAAGCTTGGAAGGTTATCTACATCCATGATATTATCCTCCCTGAGGATAAGATCCATATGAGACTAGAATAGGTGATTGAGATATATAGGGTGATCTTTCAAGAGGAACCTCATATCACAGTACAACTAGCCCGAATGAGATATCCTATATCATGTTGTAGCTATTGATGATGTAGTGGCCCAAGATCCACAGGTGCAGGATCATGATGTTAAATAGAGAAAACATACCTTATAGACCCCATAGCCAATTTTGAGGTGTTCTACTAGAGCTTTCCATCCTCTTGATCATTATGCACCCTCTATGGATCATGTCATGGTGGCAGCCTTTGCTAAGCCACTTATCTATGAGGAGGCTATGTGCAAAGGTGATTCTCATTCTTGGGAGAGAGCTATGAAGTGTGATTTTGATTCATTATTACATGGGATTTTGTTTCCGTACCTAATGGGAAACATACATCGCTATACAAGTGGGTGTATAAGTTGAAGAATACCCCTCACCACCCTAAGCTAGGATATAAGGCTAGATTGGTTGTAAAGAGTTTTCAATAAGAGCATGGTGTTGATTGTGATGAAGCACTTTCTCTTGTAGTCAAGATAACTACCCTAAATTGGTCGTAAAGCGTTTTCAGTAGGAGCATGGTGTTGATTGCGATGAAATACTTTCTTCTATGGGTGCATCAAAGAATTAAGTGGTAGCTACAAGTGCATATGGAGGAGATAAACCCCAACCTCATATACCATGGAGAGGTCATACTAGGCTTACATTTAGTCAACAAGTACATGATAACAAGCATTGGGAAAATGATGTAGACTTCAACATGCAAGGAGATAGAGTTAGTGTCCCACGTAAAAGACTCCAATTTTTTGGTAGATAGCATTGGCCCTACCAAAAGGGTATCACCCAAAAGAGACATGAATCACAAGATCAAGCTAATCACAAGATAACTAACCATCAAAAAAGGACCAAATTACATGAATCACACAATTTTGATGGACTGAAGAAACAATATTATAAGCTAGAACCATAAGACTTTATCTACCCAAGTAAGTCACCTTTTGGATCCCTATTGTTATTATTGTGAAAAAAAAAAAGGAACAAGGTATTGAGGCTATGCATAGACTATAAAATGCACAATACAATCACCATCAACAACAATGCTCTAGCAAATGAATTCTTGGATAGACTACATGGAGCTGAATGCTTTAGTTGCATACCCTTAGATCGAAATCCACATACTATGGAAGATATCTAGGACAAGGTTTCACACTAGGTATGAAAGTTTTGTGCAACTAGTCTTAAGGTTTGGGCATAGCAATTGGCCTTCCACAATGAATATTGATAGAAAGAAGTTTGAGAATTAAAAATTCCTTGTTATTTTGGTTAAGCCTTGAAGCTAGAAATCATCAAGTTGATGTTTGAGTATGTTTTAAATTGATTGGACTACTATGAATAAATATCATTGTCCCCACAAAAATATGTCAATGCATTAATTCTTAACTCTTGTTTAGATTATATCCTTCCTTTAAAGCCTCTTTTTCAAGGGCTTAATAGTCTCAATCAAATGAACCAGATTCATACTTGGCTTCACTAAGCTAGATAATTCTAAACTTTTTTCACACCTATAGAAACCTAAATTGCTTCATTTTGGATTTATTTGGACAAAAAACCCTTTTTACATTGAAGATTAAAGAACTATATGCCTAGAATCTAGATTCACACTGAGCATGTTGTTATGAAACACATACCCTTGAGCAAGGTTTAGCTATGGAAGGTGGAAGGCAATGACAAGAAGCATGATTATTGAGACTAGACTGACTGATTGTTACTCAAGTGAATTAGGTCATCCCAAGATAGATAAGCTTAAACTCATAAACAAAATCTTGAGAAGAGAGATACAAGATTAAAAGTACAAAGTACAATAGCATTCTCATTCAAATGATTGTCAAGTATAATCTTTTATAGTTGCAAGATGGTACCACTATCCTCAATGTGCCTATAGGATAAAGGAAACTTCTCCTAGGATATTCCATGTCCCTTGCCCTATTGCTCCATACAAAGAGGCTATCATAGAAGTGTGATTGCATATTTCTCAACACCCCTCCTCAATCACAGCCATAAAAAGCATTGAGTATACAAAGGCTATCATGAGTAGAACCTTGCTAAGTGTAGACATGGAAAAACCAACCATATAAAGCTAGAGGCTATCAGAAGGCCTCATTAAGTGTGCAGAGGCTATAGTGCACATGTTACATGAGGGTTACAAAAAGATTATGATTGGAGCATTAATGCAAGTACATACAAGGCTTTAAACAGTTGGTACGAATAGTGGGAATAGAAAGAATGATGAGGCTTATCCTGCTCTTGAGTGTCTTCTTCTTCTTATTCATGGACTTCTTCTTCTTTGGCAGTTCCTAGGTAGGCCTTCTGTGATCTTTTCCTGGCATGACAAAAATTTTCAATGTGTCCTGTTCTTTTGGGAAGTCACTGACAATGTCTTTCTTCCCTTTGTACTTATTATTGACATGGAGAACATGTTCTTCCTTTAAAGTGCTTGCTTTCTCTTTACCTTTGAGCTTCTTCTCTTCCTCAAGGAGTGATGCTTTGATGTCTACTAGCTTTGGATTTGGCATATCAATTAATATGGTGGAGACATTACCAAATTTTGGAGGAAGACTCTTGAGCAAGTCTCCAATGCATATGTCTTCTTCCATTTTTAAGTCAATCCCTGCAAGTTGAGTTAATAGACTTTTCATATAATTAAGGTAAGTTGCAAGGGAGTACGTGCAAGAAGTAAACTTTTTGAGCGAGCTTTTTTGGGAAACCTCTATTTCTTGTTCCACATAGTCCACTTATTCCTCCTCTTCTCTTGGGCATATATCAAGCACAACTACTGTCCCCTACTACCACCACTATCACCTCCACCACCTCTATCCCCGCCTTCATCGCCGTTGTCACTACCACCTTCACCACTTTCACCACCACCATCCCCTCCCATGTTTCTCCCCCCATGTTAACTACCTCAAGTATAGATCTCTCTCAATCTCTCTCTCTCTTTCCCCCATCTTCCACCAATTCTCTCTCTATTTTTCCTCCTCCCCATCTCTCTCTCTCTCTCTCTCTCTCTCTCTCTCTCTCTCTCTCTCTCTCTCTCTCTCTCTCTCTCTCTCTCTCTCTCTCTCTCTCTCTCTCTCTCTCTCTCTCTCTCTCTCTCTCATTTTTGCAAGGATCGTCCATCTATTTTTTCACAACCCTCTTGTTTTTGCAAGGGTCAAAGGTTTGCATGAGATCCATTGTCCTAGACACTTTTAGTTGCTAATATCAGGACGAAAAGAATATCACATTGTTACTCCTACATGCATATATACATTCACGTACCTCTCATTTTTATGTGCATGATTTGATATTATATCATGATATATCACTTCCATTGTGCACAGATAAGCGAAACTACATCACACATGTTTTTGCTACTTTCAATTGAGCATTATTGTGTGGACTTACTATAAGAGGATACAATATCAAATAGTTTGTTACACTTACTACAATAACGTGCAACATCTATTGTTTTTCACATTTTTCGAATAGTTAATATTGAGATAACAATATTATCTCATTGTTACGCAATCCACTGTGCACATATACATTCACATGCGTACATGTATCTACACTCCACCCTTTGCTAGATATTTTGCACGTGCTTTATTTACACATCTTGTAGTACTATAATTGAGCGAATGCCTATACACAATCTCCTTCACTTGCACATTCCTCTATCTTTCTCCTGTTCCCTCTCATCCTTATTTCAGTATACTTGTAAATAAACACAATCAAATAATTCTGAAAGTACATATTCATCATGTACATTAAATATCAATCAAGTTTCATTGCTAGAGGGTGGAATTGGTAATCCCTAACAAAGTCTAGGACTGAACCATGTAAGCACGCTAGCTCAGTCAAGTAGGAAAGCATGTGCTCTAGGAGAACTATGTTCATGGGGTTTCTCTCAAATGGGAATGAACATATAAAGGCATTGGGTGGGTTCATCTGCAACTCCTACATTCTATCATCCACAAATAGTGTCATTGTTGGGCTGAAGTGTGGCCAATCAATGTCATCAAAACATTTCAGAAAAAGGGACTTTGTGTAACTCCTTCTGCAAGAAGTGGTTGTGGGAGTTGTTGTACACTTACCTTGTCCATATTGAAATAAAAAAGGTTGGTGCTTTCTTTAACAACTTCACACATTCACTTCTAACCAATAGGAGTAGCTCACATAAGTTGTCTTCCTTCATAGAGCTCCAAATGGCTATGTTAAACAATGTATATATTTCCTTCAAAAACCTTGTGAGTCGCCCTGGGGGCTGCAAAATCACCCAATACCTGCTTACTTCCATGGCTTCACCAGTCGAACCCTTCTTCTTTGGCTCCCTATGTAGAAGCACCCCATTCATATCGAACACGATTAATTTTCAGGTTATGGGAGGTAGTTATACATGCCTACGTGAAAGGGTGAGCACCCATGCATTGGTATGATGAAAAAAAGCACTACATTACAGTTAAATATTGCACAACTTTATGTAAACATGTTGCCTTTGCTCTTAGATATCTTCCATCTTCGGCAAAGTGATACAAACATGCAATTTGTCTATTAGAATTTAGCGCTACTAATGCAAGGTCACCATATCCCGCATTACAATCTAAAATGGTGTCATCTTCTTTTGTGTACATTTACAAGAACGTGCATCAAAAAGCCATTCCATGCTACATACCTCCTACAATATGTGGTATTCATATAATAAATTAGGAATATACTAAATGTCTACCAAACATCTATGTAGTATTTTAACAACATTAGATCTCATACTGACCTCTGAGTGGGAATCCCGCTGTATCTCGCACCCACTCATTTGCATAATGTCAACTTTTGTGAACTCTAGAGGGATGATTCCATTGTAAGCAACATGTGAATGCATTTAGAATACATATCACATGTACCTGCATTTAAAGTATAAAATACTCATTTTAGTAATTTCACTCATTGTGAACAGAGCCAGCAACAAGTGTGATACCTAAATAGTATCCAACATGACCATATCATGACTTTAAAACTCTCACCTCTCTATAGTGTCTCACAATGAACAATATGTGCCATGCATAAGCCCAATACTTTTGGCCTGACTCCATCTGTCGATGTCCATCCTCCACAACTTGCTCATCGATAAGCTCTACCATGGAGTGTGTTGTGGCAAGAAAATGTAACATCTTTTATGATTGTTGAGATTAGACATTACTCTCATACTGACATGGTGTGGCCCATAAGTTTGCTTATCACAGTTTTCTTTGGTTATAAAGTTACTTTTTACTGTTACATTTGATTGCATGGTGTTGGGCATTTTGAATATATATTTGAAATGTTGTGTGTTTCTTGCATGCTTGTGTAGTGTACTACCTTTTATGTTGGGACCATTCCAATGAGTATGACAAGAGATGAAGCTTATGGTTAACATCTTGTGTGGACAAGCCAATTCTATTAAATGTTTGTGTAATGTTTATGTTTTTCATGTTGTCACCTTTGATTGCATATATGAACACTTTGCAATAATACTTCTAACACTTTTCATCAATTAATTTTTAGACTTTATTCTTACATGCCTTCAAAAGCTCTACAAAATGTGCTTAACATGCTACACTACCTAGTCCTCTTTGGCGTTGGGCATTTTTGTGCAAGAAGATCCAAGGTGGATGTGCTCACACACATGCACGCAAACATATTCATTTGTTGTATATTATGATAGGGTCTCATTTTATAGCTAATGACTATTCAATGCTTATTGTCAAGAAAATCCTAGCCATTGTAAAATCCCCAACAAGAAAGCTTTTACGACTCTTTTTCTTAATTGTGATCAAGGTTTCATCATTTTTAACTCTCGTACCTCATGGTGATAGGCTTTCTCCCATGGGGTTTTCAATACAGTTATAAAAAGCATTGCAAGGGTCAAAGATGCAATGGGCCAGGCGAGCATTGAATTGTGCATTTTTCTTTCATGGGAAAGGGTTTCATTTTGTGCAAGGTGCGAGATCTAGATGTTTATTAGGTGGTTATAAGAGTTTTGAGTATGGGGCTTGAATATTTTGATTCTACAAAGGGTTTGTGACACTTTGCCCAATCTAGATGACTCGCAAATCACTCGTAATTATTTTAGTGCAATTGTTGTGTAAAGTTCAACACAAATTTCCTTACTCCAAGAAGACTAAAACTATGGGATAGAGCAAATGAGATATTGTGTACACCTGCACATGCATGTGTGAATGCACACGCTATGGGATATGATTGTGTATGATGTGAGTGCAGTGCTTATTCTTGTGTTATCCTATAACCCTCCTCATTCTAAGGGATGTTATTTCATGTTCAGTACTTGGGGACTAGATATGAGGGACTAAATATGTTTTTTAGAAATATGTTCTTCACTAAAACAAGCAAAGCAAGTACTTGGAAGACCTGCAAGAAGCAAAGTGAGACCATGGGGCCCCAAAATTGGCCAACAGTTGCCCAGTGGGAAAGTCCACATGGTAGAAACCATGACCCAAAAATGGATACAATTTAAGGTGCTACAATTTTAAAGGTCCCATGGATTGAAGTAGAGGAACCCCCAAGCCTTGGCATGGCAATCACACATGCAGGATTTTAGAATGTTGTGGATAATGGCAGTCTGTGCTGGCATTCATCTCTTTGCTCAACTTTAAACTTCAAATGCACATACTCTGGCTGTTGATTTACTGCAGTTCAACATTTTGCTTCTAATATGGCTGATCTTGAAAACCTCATGTGCAAAGCGTACGAGAGTGTTACCCTCAGTGGAGTTAAATGGAAAAGTTACTGCCACTTAAACCTATGCCAAATCTCACGAGAGGAGAACTCCACTCTTTCCAGCATTGAACCTCAGTACAAAATACTTACGTGTTTTTAGGAAATAATAGAGAGAGAAGACCAAAACCTGAATGAGTGGAGAAAACAAATAACATTAAAGAACAGTAAGTCATGTAAAGGAGTAAGACGAGGGGAAGAAGTAAAAAGTGATCATTAATACAGCTTCCAGGGCGAAGAAGTCAGTAGCAAATTGAAGAATGCCAGAAGAATTTATCATAATATTGTAAAGTTGGTGGGCCTCCCTTTGGGCTAAATTTCTTGCCTGCCTGATTTACGAAAAAGTTGGTGAAATCACCAAGCATCGTCACTACAAAGCTATGAGATTATAAACCACAAGCATCCTTGCTATCAGCAAACACCAGTGCATCCACAGCCACTCCACCTCATCCATGGAAGTCGTTGCTCTTGTCATGGCCACAAAAGTATGTGCCTTATGACTTGATAAATTTGAGGATTACAACAGAACCTGCACCATAAAGTGGAGCAGCATTTGGATGTGATACAATACCAAGTATATAGGAGAGCTAAAGCTCAGGGCATAAAAAGAGCACGAGAACATACTTCTTTTAGAGTGGCCTGGTCTACTGCTTCAACAACATAAAATACATCTTGCTAAAAAATGCTGATGCCTGGTAAAGCAGCATCTTTCCAGCTGCTTTCCATCGGTCTGAATAGTTACTGCAGCATTACTGCTGCTCATGAAAGAGCATTGATTCTACAAGCAGTTGATTTCCGGCAAACAAAGCAAGTGAGCTTAGCAAGCTCCTGTTGTTCCAAACCCTTAAATAGTCTCTATCAATCATCAACTTTGTCCAGTATGCTTGGACACATCTGAATCTTTCACAACAGAAAAGTCCCCAGGAGGGAGAGAGAAATCTTCAGGGCCTTCTTTGTAGTAATCATCCTGGTCAAATCCCCAAGGTTTTTCTAAAGGCATGCAAGGAGAAGCCTCTTCAAAAGTTTCATCTTCATGAAAAGTGTGAGGCGTCCGCCCAACATCTGCAACCACAACATTCTCATTTGGCGGGCACCTGTGGAATGCATCTTCACGGTAAACATGAGGTCGTGAGAACCTCTGCCCTTGGAATCTATGATGGTTGAATCTTCGTGGATACCCAAAATCTCTCTTGTTGTCAAAGTATCTTTGTGGTTTCCGACCAGGAAACTTGGACCATCTAGAAGAATCCCACTTCCCTTCTCTCCATGCTGGGGTAATTTCTTGCTGAGGGTGCATACTGCTTCTCCCTTCAGAAAAGCTGTCTTTCTGAGGATACATACTGCTTCTCCCTGCTGAAGAGTTGTCTTGCTGAGGGTGTGTAATGCCTCTACCTGCTGAAGAGTTGTCTTGCTGAGGGTGCGTAATGCCTCTACCTGAAAAGTTGTTTTGCTGAGGGTGCAGAGTGTTTCTCCCTGATGAGAAACCCTCTTGTTGAGGATGTGTACAGCTTCTGCCTGCATGATGTTCATTTCCACTGTACTGACGTGCAACATGTCTTACAGGATGCTGTGAATGAGGAGGGGACAAGCCTGGAACAGGTGGCTCAGGCTCAAGCTCATAATCCATCACATCGTTTAGCTCTTCTGCCGCACTTTTATTAGAAACATACCGCTTGGATGGCCATGGTACTACCTCTGGATGTAGGGTGGACTTAGAATCCTCATATCTTGCATCTCCCTTCTCGTAACGCTTGGCTTGCCATGGTACTGCATCCGAATGTATAGTCGACTTGGAGTCATCAAATCTTGCATCTCCCTTCTCATACCGCTTGGCTTGCCATGGTACTGCATCCGAATGTAGGGTCCACTTGGAGTCATCAAATCTTGCATCTCCTGAAAGAAATGGGCCCCAAGAATGTGGGGCCATAAGGGCTTGCAGCTGCCAAGGATGAAAAACTGACCCAAAAACATTGTGCATCTGCTGGAAAAACTGAGATGGGGAAATACCATACATTACATCAGGCCCTTCACTAGCCTGGTCATGTAATGAACCCTCTTTACTTGCCTTCTTCTCTTGGAGGCCATTTGGTGTGGAATTTACTAAATGTTGACCCTCATTCGTATGATTGCAAGGACCATGCTGTTGAGGGAAGTATGCAGAGTCTGCCCCACCAGGATGAGCAGAAGAGAACTGTGTAACAGGTATACCCACACATACATTCACCTGCTGGGGAACAAAGCTCATAGGTGAAGCAGTCAAAAATGGCCCTACTGGTAGACCGGGTACAATATCAGCCATGTGTTTTTCTGTGTATGCAGTAGCAGGAGGCTTCTGTGATTCATATGCAGGAAATGTTGGAGGCTCAGGATGCATATCCCGTAACTGATCTGTTGATGCATTTTCTGTAAACCTTGGTGCGTTATCAGGAGGGTCCTGCTGACTCTTTCCCCCCAAAAGATTGCTTGCATTAAAAGGCCAAAAGCTCTGAGGCAGACCACCAGCCAATGTAGTATCCAACACCTCTTGTGAGGGTTGATCCCACCTGCTTGGTCTTTTCTGCTTCCTCGGCAAGTCATTACCTTGTGTTTGTGAGTGGCCTTTATGCATGGTATCACCTGGAGGAAGCTTTTGCCTGGTTAACAAACTTACATAACATGATTATAGATTGAAAAAAAAAAACAATTACCTGTGAATCCAGAATCTTGGAACTGGTTCTGCTTGGCCATCAATCTGGAGTTATGTTGGTCTGAAGCTGAAGAAAGAAATGCTTTTTGCTTTCTGAATGTTTTCTGACCAGAATTCAAATGGTACTTTTCCCTGAAACGCCGTGCAATTCGTTGAACCTGTTCATTTAAAAAGGAAGCCACCACATAAACTCATCACCACTAAGTATGCAAATTGCACAAGCTCAAATTTCATCTATCTTGTAATGTAAACTACAAATTTAAGTTTTTACACTTTTTTCCTCTAGGCAAGATAACAATACAAGGCTAACAAAAAAGCCAGTTTGGCAATCCATGGTGCCACACCATTTGGAAATCCCAAAAAGGGAAGAAGGTGCCAGAATCAAAAGTATATAAGATGGAATATAGCAACCTCCTCATACACACCAAATGTCCTTGTAATCCCTCTCA
The DNA here is from genome assembly GCF_053477565.2 of Lygodium microphyllum. Taxonomy (NCBI): domain Eukaryota; kingdom Viridiplantae; phylum Streptophyta; class Polypodiopsida; order Schizaeales; family Lygodiaceae; genus Lygodium; species Lygodium microphyllum. Next base: position 110,916,698 of record NC_141162.1, read on the forward strand.
TATTGTCACCAGAATGCGAAATGAACTTAATGAGTTAATTAAACTTCATGAAGATTTTTATGGAACCAACTTTTGGAAGCGAAAAATTCACATACAACCGAAGCTAGAGTGCTCCTATACCACACGACACATGTTGGCCCCAAAGGTTGGCACCCCTTTAGCTATTTCTTTAGATTACTGATGTATGCTCAAAATTGGTTGCAAATGGTTGTATTTCAGGCTTCAGCAATTTCTCACGACACAACTGATCCATGGGTGCAAATGACTTTGTTGCCTTCAATATTGGCCTCCAAGCTCCAACCAATTGTAGAGTGTTCGAAATGCAGATGAATGCTTCAGCCTGCCAAATCCTAAAAATTACAGCCAATATTTGAACCCAATTTTGTGGAGCATTTGCTTAGACAACTATCTTCCATAGTTGCCATGCAATCCCACATTGTTCCTCTCACAAATAGAGGGATTCTTCGCAATGAAACTATGAGAACATCGCTTTCTTGGCGACAAAATTGCCCAAAAAGTGCATTAGGCTTGAGATCTTAAAGGAAAAGAGAGGATCTCAAACCGTAATGCTATAATAACCTACCTTTTTTATATTTAGCTCAAAAACAGCAGCATACCTTGTTGTATATGGAGCTAGAAGGCTGCCCAATGAAATCCCCATCCTAGGAGAAGATTAGTTGCTGTCCACACTCCATCCATACCGTCAGCTCATATTCCCTGCCTGAAAACTGCAATTTCTGCAGTAAATAAGAGAAGAATGGCTGCCTGCAAACTTGGGCTGCTCAAAATGAGAGAGGAGGCCAAATGGCCAAGATAAGTTTTCCAAATGAGTAATCAGCTACTACTTAATCAGATCTCATTTTTCATGAAGGGCTAATTAATGACTTAGTCATTAATCCTAAGTGATTTGCTCACTAGACCAAGCTTAAGCTTGAGGCTTGCTTTATAACTCAAGTGCCGTAAGAGAGCTACTTATTGGGCGAAACTTTAAATGTAACTAAATTCCATAGTTGCCTCCGTATGACGTATGGTACCATCCGTACAGTACCGTACAGTACGATGTTAAAACAGGCCTATTTAGGCCACCTAGCCTATGCGTCCTCGATCCTGTGTCCCGCATTTCCTGCGCCCCCATGTCCCACATTTCCCGAGTTTCCTACACAATTGCACTTTTAGGGGGGTCCGAAGCCTTGGATACCTCATCCCACCCCCTTGTCCAGCCATGCACTCCCCCCTGCTCTCTTCAGATTCCTTCCAGCTTGCAGCCCTCTCTTTGACCGTTGACCCCTCTCTCTTTGACTATTTGAACTTTGACCCTTCTCTCATCTACAAAAGGTGCTTCTCTCCTCCATACTTCCACACCAATTCAGCAAGCACTTACCATTCTCTGATTCTCATCTTCCTCTCTTGGATCTTGATTCTTGAATGGACTTGTGATTTGTCATTCTTGAATCTCACCTCCCATCCCCTCTTTCCCACACCCTTTCGAAGCATTTGCCATTCTCAAATCACATCTCCCATCCCCTCTATCCCGCACCTTATCAAAGCATTTGCCATTCTCATCTTCCATCCCCTCTCTCTCACTCTTGCTCTTTCAACTTTACCCCAAGTTCCCAACCCTTGGGCCTCTCGAGTCCCCCTCCCTTTCAACTTTCAAGACTCAAGTTTCAAGAGTCAAGACTCAAACATCTCTCTCTCTCTCTCTCTCTCTCTCTCTCTCTCTCTCTCTCTCTCTCTGTGACCTCTTTATCCGTCATTGGCACCATGACTCGTGAGAAGCACGAGGTTTTCAATTTGCATGTGATCCATGTGGAGAGAAACACAACGAAGTCAAACTCCCACCATTGGACATGCAAGTATTGCGGGAAGCGCTATACAAGTGGTGCGACTCTGCTTCTCCAACATCTTTCCAAGACAAGGGGGCAAGTTGCTCCATGCAAGGAGATCCCTCAAAACATCGCGAAGGAGATTCTCACCAAGATGAGAGGGGGATCCACAAGAGGAGGAAGTGGCTTATTAGCACTAACTCCTATGCCTACTAACAAGGAAGCATCAAATGTGGGCGTATCTTCAACCAATGCGGAAGAGGCCTCTACCATTGGTGGTGGGGGCTCCACGTCCATATTCGGCTCCGGTAAAAGACAAAGAGTGGAGCCTCATGCGGTGCCAGAGAGACAATCCTCTCTCTCTCAAGCTCTCGGTCATATGCCTGGATCGGTTTTCTTTCTTAGAGAAAGGCAACGACTTGCGGACATTGAAATTGCACGCATGGTGATTGAGTGCAATCTTGCATTCAATGTCCTAAAGCACAAGCAATGGAAGAAGATGGTAAAAGCCATTGCCAATGTGGATCCATGTGAAGGATGGACCAATGTTACATACAATGACATGAGGACGAAAAAGATTAATGAAGAGAATGAGGATTGATAGAGCCCTTGATCCTATTTGGGTCACATGGATAAAATATGGTTACTCCATTCTCACCGACTGATGGAGTGATCGTAAGAAATGGGGGCATCATCAACATACTCGTCTCATGTCCACTCGGCACTTACTTTTTGTGGACCGTAGATACCAGCAAGAGGGGGAGGAAAACGACGGGCGCATTCATCTACCGCCACATTCGACAAGCTATCATTGAGATATACATTGCAATTTTTCTTTTAAATTTATTTCACTTTCTTTCATTATGATAATATCATGATTGAATGATTCATAATTGAAATTTGATTTATGCATAACTATCTATCTCCCTATTCTAATAATTAATTTCTCTCTAGTATCTATGATCTATCTCGATTCTCTCTTTCCCCCAGGGCCGCAAGGTCCCCAATCCCCGGGCTCCATCTCTCTTCATTCTTGAATCTTGAAAGCCTTCTTCAACTCGCTTTGCTTACATGTGGTTATTGTTGGAGCTTGGAGCGCCTTTATGAGGTGTGGTCCGTTGCCTTGCACCAGACAGTGGTGTCCACTCTATGAAATGAGTGGGATGAGCATGAGACAGAGGAGGCCAAAGCCATGCAACGCTTCTGCCTTAATGAGCAGTTTTGGCAAAAAGTCCGTACCGTTGTCATTGTTGTGACTCCCTTTTATAGGGTCTTACGTATGAGTGATTGCGAGGAATCCACCATAGACCTTCTCGTTCATTTCTTTAGAGCGGCATTGGTAGAGACATGTTCTTGTACAGTGATCACAAAGACACTGCATGCACATGTTTTAGAGATAGCAGACAGGAGATGGGCGTGGCTGCATAAGCCCATCCATGGTTTTGCCACATCGATACATCCGGCCTACAAGTCACCAGCGGTCATGCCATTCGAACCAGCTTGCTTATTTGACTCGTGTAGTCCCTATGGATGACTACAATGCACTGCTAGAGGAGCTAGAATGCTATGCAGATCAAAGAGGGCATGTGGCTTTTGCTTCTCCCACTTGTTGAAGGAAAGAGTCACTTGTGAAGCCTTTATTTTGGTGGCAAAACTTTGGATACGCATTGGAGATCCTTCAGCCCTTAGCCATGAGGGTCCTTGCCCAGGATTACTCTTCGCATACATGTGAGAGAAACTGGAGTGTCTATTCTCTCATTCACACAAAGATTCACAATCAGCTTAGCACATGATAGTTAGAGCGGCTAGTCTATTTCCATACTTAGGCATGATGAGAGCTATGATGAGCATGGGTAGTCCGAAGCAGATAAAGTTTAAACACTTAACCATAACATTTAAAATTTGTTGTTTTAACTTTTAAACTTTGAACTTAAAAGTTTATACTTTACAATTTAGACTTTAGCATTTACAATGATCAATCTTACATGCATCACTGAATTGTGTAGGTGAATGTTGATACATTCAAGTTGACGGGTGACACTCTTCCGAGTATACATAAGAATATGGACAAGGAGGAGGAGATGATTTTTGCAGAGCTCAATAGAGAGCTTATAGCAGCAGATACTTGTGACACTCGTAGTTAGCATGCTCATGGACAAGGAGTTCAAGTAGGTGGTAGCAAGGGTATGGTCATTCAACACCCTCCATCATCGAGGAGGGGTGGTTCGAGTGGCTTGCAGACATATGTAAGGCGGGGCATGTTCACATTGCGCCTTATTACTTTTGCATTGCTCTTGCACCACATAGCATGTACACTTATCCACTATATGCTTGCTGTCAAATCCTTCATTGCTGGTGCAATGGTCACCATGCCAAGAGCTAGGGATACTAGAATTAAAGTTCATCTTAATTAAAAATCCTCAAGTTTAATTAAATCATTAAATTCATTTTACATTCTGGCGACACATACAATGGTCTCTCATTTTGCTCAACAGTAGGAAGTGTTCTATGTTGAAAACTAGCTGTGAAATAAGTGGTGCAATGGTCACCATACCAAGAGCTAGGGGTACTAGAATTAAAGTTCATCTTAATTAAAAATCCTCATAAAGTTTAATTAAATCATTAATTTCATTTTGCATTCTGGCGACACATACAATGGTCTCCCATTTTGCTCAACATTAGCAAGCGTTCTATGCTGAAAACTAGTTGTGAAATAATATTACTCTATGAGACTCCCCATAAGCTTTCAAAACTCCCAAAAGAAGACAATGCTCTAAAAAATGTCTATTGGAAAGTGCCTCTAATTTATCCACAATGTATGGCTCACATTGCGCCTTATTACTTTTGCATTGCTCTTGCACCACATAGCATGTACACTTGTTTACTATATGCCCATTGTCAAATCCTTCATTGCTAGTGCAATGGTCACCATGCCAAGAGCTAGGGATACTAGAATTAAAGTTCATCTTAATTAAAAATCCTCATAAAGTTTAATTAAATAATTAAGTTCATTTCGCATTCTGGCGACACATACAATGGTCTCCCATTTTGCTCAACATTAGGAAGTGTCCTATGCTGAAGACTAGCTGTGAAATAATGCTACCCTATGAGACTCCCCATAAGCTTCCAAAACTCCCAAAAGGAGAGAATGCTCTAGAAAATGTCTGCTGGAAAGTGCCTCTAATTTATCCACAATGCATGGCTCATCCTCATGATTAAAAAAATGTCATGAATCTCGGGCTCATAGAGCAAGTAAGAGCTCAAACTCTTGAATAGAAGGAATCTTGCAAACATGGACTATCAAGTTAGACTAGTTTGTGGGGGTTCACCTAGGTATGTGTTGCAGAAATTGTTGCTTTCTCTTCTTATGAGTTTATGTGTCATGAACATTCTGTTACTTTCCACTTTGCCCATCTATTTTCCTTTAATTCACTCACCATTCTCCCTCTATGTCAACTATTCAAAACTTTCTTAGTGCTCATATGCAATTTGCTTAGATATCCATCATCCCAAGAGTGGCTGGCTTACAAAACACATGCTTACTAGTTGTGATTAGTGGATGGTTTGCTTACAAGTTTTGTGCACCATCACCTACCACACCACATCTCAAGCATGCAACTCCCAACCAATTGCCTATTCTCAAATTCCTATGTGCCAAAGTGAGATCTTCCTCAACCTAAAACTGTCCTCCAATACAATCATGATTCCATCCTTGTCTGCATTTGCCAGATGGAAATGTATGGAATGTTTCATATTTTCTCTATGGAAATATACAGAAAAACCTGTGGCATCGCTACTACAACTTTGTGATGGTAATAAGACTACTGGCTTGATTCAAATATCAAGTGTTCAATGTTTCCAACATTGCACTCACTCTGATATAGACTTTAGTTGTGATGTTGTGCACATTAAACCCTGACATTTTATCACGTGACTGAACCAGCAATGGGTAGTACAATGATAATTGGCCGCATTAGGATATTCAAGCAGAAGTTCTCAAGTTATGTAGTGTCTGCAGAGCCCATCAAATAAAGTGTTGTTGTATAGCTGGGCCAAGAACAGATGTTATCTTAGAAAGATTATTCAAACTTGTAAAATCCACATCAAATTTATGACAGATAATTAAGCAATGTAATATCATCACAAACATGTTGCCCAGTGTCCAGTAAATTAACCAGTCGTTTGTCTCTATTACCTCTGAATCATTATGCTTACAAAGTTGATAAATCGTCTCCCTCACACTGCAAACCAAAAACAAGTACTCAGTAATGTGAAGCCTTGCCAACTTATCACGATAATTACCTGAAAGCCTAAATATGTTCACCAACCTTTCAGCCTCGTCATGATGGGGTGCTGCATTTATCTGCTCCAGCGTCAGTATATTCTTGGCCGCCAGAAACTCAAGCACCTGCTATATAGTAGTAGAAATCATATATCGCATGCCCAAACATTGTCATTAAAAATCACATAACAGTGTACATGGGAATTTCCATATTAGTCGACTACATTATACCACCATTTCACCATGAAAGTATCCGTCAGCACTAGAAAACAAACCAACCTTTAATGAGCAGGCCCTGCCCTTTACCTTCATAAGCTTACGGATTATAGGAGTCTTTTGAAAATTTCTTCTGAACTGCTTTATCATGTTATGAAGTATATGTAGACCTGAAGATATCAAAATAGCAGTAAGTTCATTGCAGGTTCCCATTGCTCAAACACACTGACTTCAACAACTAGCGGATAAAAAACTCCTGGAGTCCAATAGGAAAGAAATTTACCATTCTTATTGACAATCTCTGTGAGAATGCCCCTCGAGAGAGTTTTCAGCAATGCATCCAATACTATTGATAAATCCCTTGTGCTGAAAATTCATCAACCCAGAGGATATAAGTAAGCTTCTGACAAGACCATGCATACAGGTGTATATAATAACATTGTGTAAAAGGAATAAAGTCCATCCAGCATGCGCAAAGGCATTGCTTTAGGCAAAACAAGCACGTTAGATATATGCACTGCATATAGAAACACAGAATGATGTAGCACCTTCTAGATGCCTCCCCATTGACTGCATCACCAGATGCAGCTGTCACTAGCAGAAGCTTCAAATACCGTGTTGCTAAATCCTTGGGAGTGTACTGAAGCACAAACACAACCGCTCAGCACTTAGAAATATTACTGAGCAAGAACTCATTTTCATAATAAAATAATAAATAGCATACCTGCCGCTTGCATAAGCCACCATTTTCATCCAACATCTCATTTAGCTTCTCTTCAACTGTATCAAGATAAATGCATAGTGATAAGCACACCTAAAAAGGTTTTTTTGGGACCCAATAAGGTTGCAATGTACACTAAATGAGTGATTCCCTTATTCCTGTGAACACAAACAAGTGCTTTAAAGAAAAAGATGCCTAAGTACCTCCATCAAAGCGACCTCCTGCTGTTTCAACTGTCAATCTTCTTGCACTAGTGATATCTAGCTTTCTTAAATTTGCATTTGTTTTAACCCGCTTGGAACTAACTCCATGCTTCTCACTACTTTCACCAAACATCCACTTTCTTTTCACCCCAGGCATGCCAGGAATGCTCAGATCACTTTTTCCCAGAGATCTGTCTACCAATGGCTTCCTATTCTCAGGTTGAGTTTCATCCTCTCCCTGGGAACTTCCCTCTATCATTACCGGCTCTGGGTCATCCTCATCAGAGTCACTCTCTACTATTGAGCGTGGTGTCACTGGTTCACCTCCAATATACCCTCTGCATTCAGTGGAACCACAGAGACACTTCTTTGCTGCTGCACCACAGACCCGTACATAGTTGTAGTCAAAAGTGATTTCTTCACCCTGAAGTGCACACATAAAAGAAGTTAGTAACCCAAATGTGACAAGATGTGACTGTGTGTGAGATTACAGCCTAGAAGTGTAAAGACAACAACCTAGACCAAAGGTAAACTTAATTTCATAGCCTGAACATGACAGCTGATGAGGTTACAACCTAGAAAAATAAAAGAGAATGACCTAAGGATGAAGGAAATCTTGGATTTAATAGCATGAACATGACAAATTGTGATTGCTTATCAGGTTACAATTTGGCAAGCTAAGAGAACAACCTCAGACTAAAGGAACACTGAATGCAGGAACACACACTGGCATTCAACTAACAAAACTGGACAGACAAACAGATATATACAATGAAGTGTCAATCAAATAGCTGAACATAACTAGGTAATGTGTCTGATATAACTACATTACATATTTAGGCAATGATAGGATGCCACATATATGCATCAAAACGTGTATAACTGCATAAACAATAGGCCACCTAGGACAAGGCATTGGCATGCCAAGGATGGACTGAAACCAACCTTCCTTCCGTGGATGGGTGGTAATTCCCTAATTACAACTTAGTTACAGCAGTAACATTTATTACAAAACTGAGAAATGCAAATTAACTTACATTATTGGACAATGGACACCTTGTTGGCCCCAAAACTGGCGCCCCTTTCGGTATTTATTTCACTTAATTGAAGAAGAAGTTGATGTACAATGGGAATCCCCCAATCCTTTTCGATATTCCAACTCCCCTTGCTATCCAAAATGACCAACAAGTTTTCGATCTAATTTGCCCCTTGATTCAGGCAATCAATCGGCCTTCACCCACTTTGATGGAGATGGAAAATGCCCAAATTCATTGATTTGTTGGTCCCTCCACTTGAATTTGACTAAAAACAGTTGAATCCAAGTCTTGGAGCTTCCAATTTTTGGCATGCTTCCCGAGGCTACGGCTAAACCCTAATTTCTGATCTGCAAATTAGGATTTACAACAGAGAAATTTGAAATTTCTCAGCCTCTGGTGATCTTAATGCCGTAATCTTCGGAGCAAGGCTATAAAAAGACTAGGAGATGAGAGAGAATGGTGAGGAGAGAGAAAATTCAAACTTTCTTCACAAAGAACTAAAGAAAAACTGTCATTCACTACTGCTGCCCTATCTCAACAACTTGTAGATACAAAGAACTGCAAAAAATCAATCATTTACTATTGTTGCCCTGTCTCAACCACCTATAGATGCTATCACATGTTGTTGATTGGTCTTCTCCTATCCTTGGCTACCTCAAAAGGTCCTCCAATGGCTGCAAATTAGACCACCAACATCTCCTCTCTCTCTCTTACAGACTGAATACACTAAAAATGCCTCTCTCCAGTCCATAAATATGTTTTTCAGTCTTGAATGGGCATTTTTTTACAGGTGGCAACCTTCCCAAATGGTTTTTTCAACATTATCCATAATTAAATATCAATTTTCAATCTTTAAATACTAAAAATTAATCTAATAATTATTTTGGTGCCCAAAAAAATAATCCGACTAGCCAATAATTAAATTGGCTAGGCAACTTCCATTCCCAAGTGTCTCTGTGCCATCTTTGACTATCAGATTGGCATTAAGTACACGATTAAATGCCACTTCTCTAGTGTCACCAACTGACACTTATGGCCAAACGAATGACCTAGGCCAACAATTGGCACCAAATACCACCAAGTACCCGTGTGGCATAACTTATAACAACTTTTGACCTTTGAAATTCCGTGATTTCCTTGAGTCTCGAGCTCGTGAATTTACTCTAGCCCAGTCATACCTCACATATGTAGCATTTTCTTAACCATGTGATGAAAAATTAATCCACATGTTAAGTGAGGTTTCAAAAATACATATCCTCATAACATAGACCACCTAGGACAAGACATTGGCATGGCAAACATTAATATGATATTTATCTCAATAAAAAAAAAGTCATGTATGACAATATGCAAATAAATTAAACATGTAAGCATACAACTTGCATGCAACTTTCCAACTAAAATCATCTAATGTCAAATGGATATGTATACAAGCACGTGACTCTGATAAGCGAATGTGTCATTTAACTATCAAGGTTCAAAAACCAACTTCCTTATCCTTTCCCCTCTATTGATGGTCCGGCCTGTTTTCCCCTTCTCAAAATTTGTCATTTTAATTTCCATTTCCATTTTTGTTTCCCAATTGTGACATGTGGACCGCCTGTGACATGTCACCGCTTGTTGGGATCTAGGTAGATAATGGGCAGCAACACACCTTGCAAAAGAAGAAAGTCTACATCTTTCATTGTTTTTGCTATCATGTTGCTAGGCCAGCCTGATCTGTATTTATCTAGATGGAAATAATCTTTCCTGAAGGGGTCCAACCTTTCAAGTTAGCACGTCGTTCTCATGTTTGTTGTCTAGAATATACTATGAGATAGTATCTTCTCTCGCTTCTAAAGTATAAATCAAATTTTGAAGCAAGATTTTTAACGAATACATCGGTTTCTAGTTACATTTTCCATTAATTGTGGTGCTATCAAAGTTGTTTGTTGCCTGGGCAATCAAAGATGACCATCGAAGCAAGTTGAAAACTTGCTAATTCAAACAATTCCACAAAGAGAAATCACAGCTTCTCAAAAATGAAAAGACCACAACTTTTCTATGCCAAACCTAGAGGTGGATATAGTAACAGATCTCACCATGAAATACCTTTGTTTGGAATGAGGCATATTTCAAGAGAGCATGCTTACCAAAGGACTAGATGGAGGGTTGGTTAGGAGGATCCTAATGTGCAAAGCTGCTGGAAGAAAAACAACCATATCAGCCCCTGCATACAATGTGGATCTTTTATGCAATTTTGGAAGCTTGGGAATCCTACTGTCTTTGCAAAAAAGTGCAAAAAAGTATCGTACAAGGGATTATTGTACCTGACACTTGGGGAAACATTGTGTTTCTTGAGCCTTATAAGACATCCAATGGAGTTTTGGTTGAGGGATTTAGTACAGCAGTTATTCCACCAACTTTAGAGAGAGTCCATATGATTGTTCCAACACGTGAAGATTGCAAATATGGTGATAATGCTGCCTACCTATGACTAAAAGTGTTGATATATGAGAAAATATTGCATAGATGCAATCATTAAATCTTGCTTTTAAGAGAATCATGACATGGAGAACAAGTGTTATTGTTATATCCTTGGACATTCGGATGGGCGCTAGTAGCATTGGTCACTATGGTCATGAAGTGACTTAGTGTGAATGCACTAAGGGCACTTCAGCATTAGAGCTCGGCTGCCCTAATCCCAAAGTGCCACCAATGCTACTAGCGCCCATCCGGATGTCCAAGGATATAACAACAAGGATAATGGGAACTTGGAATGGAGAAATGCAATTCCAAAACAGATCGGGATGGGCATCATGTTCCCAATTTATGGGATGTTCCAATTCCCCTTCCCTACAGCTGTTCCTAATTACAAACATTTCTAATTTGTCCCCCTTGTAGGGAAGGTCAAGATGGGATTAATAGGCACCAACGCTAAAGACTTTTAACTTCTCACTTTCTTTCTGCATGAAACATGCTGTTTTGTATAGTCCAACTGCTGCACACCACTTTCCACCTCTATTTCATGACAATTGCTTGCTGCTGTTGTCTACCATTTTCTTTCATGGAACGTGGTCATTGTAGAGCTGAGAGAACAACTTGTGGAATGCAACAGACAATTGGAAACAATGAAGAAAGACATGCCTAAGAGTCATGTAATTGCACAACTCCAAGAGGCACTGAAAGAGTGCAAAAAAATATGGAGTTGTATGTGCAAGAGGAGGAGCTTACCCCAATGGTACATGATGAAATAAGAGAGATTCATCTGCATATTGAGAAAGAATTATACTCATGGGGTGAAATAGCAAAACAAACGCAAGTAAAAGTTCAGGAAATCATGCAAGGGATTAATGTGGTTAGAAATCAAAAAATGACACCTATATCAAAGCTAGAGGTGATGAATGTCACTCTTGAGGAGGAGGCAAACCGTAAGAGTGAATAGTTTACTGGTGCATGTTGAAGTGAGACAAGAAAGGCACTCCACAAGAAGATGCAAAATCACTTGGAGAGAAAATCCTTGCAAATTACTTGTCAACTATCATTTCATGGATGCATGGCATGAGGTTGCAATGAAGGTCTTGATCCACTTTCTTGTCAATGTGGAGGCCATGAAAGGGGAAAATATATATTTGGATGAGCACTTCACTCTGGCTCAAGTTGCACATAAGAAAGAGCACATTCTCCCCAGTGCTTGAGGCCCATAAAGAAGAAAATTTGAGGTGTATCAAGACGGGTGGGTGGTTATCACCAAGTGTGGGTCCACATGATGGTGCATAGCCCTATGAGACATTGAGACTTTCAGTGTGGAATTTTAACAGGCCTCTCTAGTTTACATGCACTACCCCACCCCTCAATGCCCCATTCCCAGCCCCCACCATCATATTGTACTTTTGCCACCTTCCAACCATTACTACAAGTAATGTCAATTGTCAATGCAAGGACATCCTTTAATCCCACCAATATTATCTCATCCAGCCCTACCTCGCCACCCATCTTTTGCACATATACCAGCCACAGCTCCTCTAACCTTAAAACCCCCTCCCCCCCCCCCCCTGGTCCTCCTCTACTCCAACCAACCATTTGTCCTAGCTACATTCACCCTTGCCTTGCCACTATTCAATTGTAGCATCATCGCTAGTCTTTGCTTCCTTCCGCCCAAGCTAGGTCCAGTGCTCCACCTTCCTCTTCTTCTTGCCTACCCTAATGGCAGATTCTTCAACCTCCTCCATCCTCGCAGCCTTCTTCCACTTCCATCCTCAAGCTACCTCCCTCTACCCTTCATTTTTTATCCCCTCTTCCCATGCATCAAAACCAATGCAATAAGGGTACATACACACTACCCTAAGGAACTTCAGCATAACAAGCAAAAGCAGCAAGTCGTCTCACAAGATTGCACCCAATCCACCACCTTCACCAAGGGACTCTAGTGAAGCCCCCCTACACACCTTTTGTTGGTGCCTTCCGCCCTTGGTACACAGCTCACCCTCAAGGACATAGCACCAACCTTGAATGTGTCATCCTTGGCCTGTAGATTGATTGGAGATCGCCCCTTCCCTCCCCGACCCCCAAATCCACACCCTTAAGGACTCCATACAAATAACAGTTATTGGCAATCCGTCCAAGATTACATGATTGGTTACTCTAGGAAAGCCACCCCTGAGATGGTCTAGCATTATAACCCACCAAATTGGTTGTTCACACAACCATTGTATTTTCTATATACTTCACTACTCTTTAAAATGTCTTTTTTTGTATATTATCTCACAAGGATTTTCTCCAAGGTGTTATTGATAAGATTTTCTTTTCTTTGAAAAATGGGAGGCAATTTTGTCATGAATCACAGGATGGGGGACTTGCTTGAGCTACTACACCATACACACAAGGAAGCTCACTCGAAAACACAAGAGAATAGATGAAGGCCAAAACGTTTTCTTGCTAGTTCCTTCTCTTTTTTCACACACAATACAATGTACACTAAGTATAGATGAGACACAACATAAAGGAAAGTTGCATACTAAGTCAAACAGTACATAACTCACTATACTAATCAACTGGTCCTTTAAGTATGCCAGCTGTAGGTAGGTGCAACAAACTAAATATAATAAGTGATAAGTCAATGGCCATATGAAAATCATAATGACCACCAATGTGCTAAGTATAGACGTGTAAACCCATCTAACTAGGTGATCCATCATCAATGTCCACACGTGTTGAGCTTGCCATCTCAACACTCCCCCTCAAGCTCAATTATATCTCTACAACTCCAAGTAAGCTTTGAAATTTTCAAAGCTTCTTTGCACCCAATGCCTATGTGAAAATGTCAACTATCTAATCTTGTGTGCTAACATACACCAAGTCAACCTCTCCTATAAGTATCTTCTCTTTCACAAAGTAGTAATGCACCTCTATGTTTTGTCTTAGCATGGAACACTAGGTTCCTAGCTAACTGTATACTGCTTATGTTATCACAATGGATAACAACTGGACCATCTTCCCACACATCCAAAACACCCAATAACTTTTGCAACCATACCACCTCACATGTTACCATAGTTGCACCTCTATACTCGGCCTCTGTACTCAATAAAGCAACTATAGGTTGCTTTTTGCAGCTCCACATAATTGTTGCTTTACCAAGGAAAAACATAAATCCGCTGATAGATCTTATGTTAGATACGCTACCAACCCGATCTGCATCTATGTATGCAAACACTTGTATATCCTTACCTACCTCATAAAAAGATCCATAATGCAAAGTGAACTTCGCATACCTCAATATGCGCCTAGCTGCATCCAAATGAGGCTTTATAAGCATTTGCATAAACTGACTAACAATACCAACAACATAACTCAAGTTTGGCCTTGTGATAGTCATGTAAATCAAACTCCCTACTATCCTTCTAAACATAGTAGGTTCTTATATCTCATCCCCAACATTAGTACTCAACTTCACATTTTGCTCCAATGGCACTGAAAGAGGCTTATACGTTGTCACACCATACTCGAACATATCCAAGCCATATTGCCTTTGGGACAGCCATATACTATCATCACATGTAATCACGTCAATACCAAGAAAGTACCTCAACGCACCCAAATTCTTAATCTCAAACTTCTTTAAAAGGTCCTTGACTTCAGCAATCCCATTGTCATTATCACCTGTAATAATCAAATCATCCACATAGATGACTATGATGACCAAGCCTGCATCTCCCTTTCTCACATAAAGTGAGTGATCAACATAAGAAACATAAAAGCCAATATTGACAAGATACTCTTTGATCTTGTCAGACCATACTCTAGGTACTTGATTCAGTCCATAGAGTGCTTTCTTTAACCTGTACACATATAGGGGATGCTCTAAATCTTCATAACCTATTGGCTGCTCCATATACACCTCTTCTTACAATTCACCATGCAAGAATGCATTATTTGCATCCATTTGCTACAAATTTCAACCTTTGGCTACTGCCAAAGCAATCACACATCTAACAATTGTCATCCTAATAACTAAACTAAATGTCTTTTCATAATCTATGACATATGTTTAAGCATAGCCTTTTGTAACTAGCCTAGTCTTATACCTACTAGAAGAACCATATGCATTATGCTTAATTTTATAAATCCACTTACAATCAATAGCTTTCTTGCCCTTAGCCAATGGTACTAGATCTCAAGTCTTATTGGCTTTTAATGCAGCCATCTCCTCATCCATTGCTGCATCCCAATGAGCATGACCAACAACATCCTCAAAGTAAGTGAGCTCAACATCCTTAGCCACCTTTACCATATAAGTATAATGGCGAGTTACATAACCTTCAAAACCAAATCTTTAATAGGGTATCTTACCTTGCTAAACCTACATACCACTAGATCACTTAGTGGAGCCTTTACATTACCATGTGCTCTCTATACACCTTGTGTCCTAACTAAAGGAATACCAAGCTCATTATCCAAACTCTCTAAACCACTAGAATCTCCATCAAACCCCAAATGACTAGTAGATGCATTATTATCATCTGACACTTTCTTCTTCTCTTTGTCTTTACCTGCAACACTACTAGATGCACCTAAAGATGCGGGATTACTCCTTACTCTCCCAAACTAAGGGCTAACTGTAGATGTAGTACCAGATGATGTTTCTAGTACACTAAGACTCTATGATTCTTGCTTTTCTTTCTGTATATAAATATCATCATCAAATGCATCACCACTAGATGCATATCAATTGCTCATCTCATCAAAAATAGCATCCCTGCTCACTCTAAAATCACTTATGACAAGATTATAACAACAATACCCTTTCTGCTCTAAAGAGTATCCAATAAAATACATTTTTCAACCTTTGGATCAAGCTTCTTTCGCAACTTAGACCAAAAACATTTTAGCATATTCTTTCCAATCATCAATACCCGTGCAACTTCTACAATATGCCTAATTTTCCTTTCTGCAACCCCATTTTACTATGGGTTATATCTGCAAGTAAATTTTCTCTTTATCCCATGAAACCTCAAGAAGTTACTCAACTCATTTTTTAGCTACTCTCCCCCTCCATCTAACCTCAAACACTTAACTTTCAAGCATGTTTCTATTTCAACGATAGCCTTGAAATTTTTGAAGTGCTCAAATACATCACTCTTTTCCTTCATAAAATATACCCACAACTTGTTGGGTTTCACTCATGCCTACGCTCACAGAGGAGTGTCGGTGATCAGTAGGACACTGGGATACCTTTTACTCTCCATACAAGAGGTCTTTTCCCCCAAATTTATTCTCTCTATTTTATGTGCCTACGTTAAACATTTTCAAACACTTATACCTTGTACTTTTAGCTTACACTTGCAGTCTATTGCATTGGGTGTCGTGCTTTACTCTCCACACTGTCTACTCCACTCTCAACTGAGCTTCAAACTTCTCCATCTCTCACATTTGGTATCAGAGCTCAACCTCAGCTTAGCTGGTCCAAGAGCCATCATCTCCAACTTCTTTGCTATTGTCAACAGCTCCACCATCTCCAGCAAAGCCACCAGCCAGTCTATCCTGCCAGGCAGCACAATATCAATCTCAACATCAGTCTGAACGCTGCCCAAACCGCCAGCCAAGACACACAGCGCCAACAACGCCGCCAGTCTGTCTCCCTACGCCCCTGGTCTTTGTGCCACCCGTGGTCTGGCTCCAACAGTGCCGCCCCTGCCTAGACTCCAGCAACGCTACCCCTACGTCGCCTGCTTAGGCCCTCTGTTGCCCGCATCTGCCCGACCACCAGTGGCTAGCGCCGCCAGCCTGCACCCACTTGTCTTCGACAGTCGCCTACCTGCACTCCTGTGCCCAACACTGCCTGTCCGCCACCAGCCCTTTTCCAATCCGCCAACTCGACGGAGACTAGTTGCTCCCGCCATTGGTTTCTCTACAAGGTTTTTTTTTAAATTAAGTATAAATTACTTTTTACTCCAGATTCATCTCTAGAAAAAGGGCTTTTGCCCAATAGGCACAACAGTCTGGATACGTGTCTGGGACACAACTGATGCAAAAATTTCTTAGCAAATAAGTCAAGACTTTTGGAGCTTTTGGGTTTTGTGAAGATATTGGTATATGCAGAGCAGTTGCAGTCTGAAATAGACTGTTTTTAAGCATATTGGGGCAAGAAATTTTAGGGATTTTGCTTCTGCACTGTTGCTGAGCATTGAATGCACCTTGAACTGCGTGCATTACAAATAATTTGCATTGGCAGTTCAACAGTCTATTATCCCTCACATTCAGTCTGCAACTTCTTTACGAGGATCCTGGCTGAGCAGATATTTGCTGGTAAGAATGAGACCCGCATCTCTTTCTTAAAGAAAGAGCTTGAGACACTAAAGATGGATGAGGGTGATTCTATGCAGGATCACTAAACAAAATTCACGACTTGCGTGAGCAACTTATGAATGTCGATGAGTATTACTCAGATGCACAGTTGATATCTACAACATTGAATTCATTGCTGCCCTCGTACTTGGTCTTTCATATGACCTTGAACCTCACCATGAGGATTGCCCCATAGCCACTTACTTTTCTTTAGTTGGTCAGTTTGCTCTTAGAGGAGAAGCAAACAAGAAGAAACAGTGGTGTGGATGTTATAGCCTCTAAGCAAACTTGTATGGCACAACAAAAGGGCAAGGGAAACCAAGCAAAGAAAGCTCCGCAGAGCTCTGGAAATTCAGGCACCTCGCAGGGTAATAAGAAACAAGGAGGCACACAAGCCAAAAAGGACAAATGCCATTATTGCAAGAAGCCAAGCCACTACATCACTCAATATAGAAAGTACATAGCCAAGGAGAAGAAAAAGGAGTCAAGGATGTCTGTTTCTGATGCTCCTTCCACTACTACTAAGTCAGCGTCCTTTGTTGCACACAGAGACTATTCTTTTTATACATGCAGTTATCACTCTTCTTGGGTTGACAAAGTATTTAGCTCTACTGAGGATGCAAGCACATGGTTGTTTGACAATGGTGCTTCTAGGCACATCACATCTCGCAAAGATTTGTTTACTTCTGTTGGTTTTTTGGCTTTTGTAGCACTTGTTGAGAACCAATCTGGCTGTAGGGTAAAGACTCTAAGTTCGGACCGGGGGGGGATATATGTCCTCTATGCTGAATTCTTTTTACAAGCAAAAAGGCATTGTTCATCAGTTCACTACTGCTTATACTCCACAACAGAATGGGGTTGCAGAGAGGAAAAATTGGTCACTCATGGAGATAGCCAGATGTATGCTGAAAGCAAAGAGCTTGCCATAGTTTTTGGATGGAAGCCGTTATGTGTGTTTGCCATGTTTTGAACAGATGCCCCACCAAAGCATTAAAGAATATCACGCCTTTTGGAGCTTGGAACAGTCGGAAACCTTCTGTTGGGTACTTTTGTACTTTTGGGTGTCTTGCAAATGCACACATTCCCAAGGTACTTAGAAACAAATTGGATAACAAGGCTGTCAAATGCATTTTTGTGGGGTATAGCAGTGAGAGCAAAGAATACAAACTATATGATCCTATCTCTAAAAAGGTATTTGTCAGTAGGGATGTACTTTTCAATGAAAAATCAGAATCATCCCTTGCTGGTTTTGACACATATCAGGCCACTAGTGATGTATTCGAAGGGCTGCCGCCCATTTCATTTGGTGATTCAGCTAGAGTTTCACAGCAAGTAAACTTAATG
Organism: Lygodium microphyllum; assembly: GCF_053477565.2. Taxonomy (NCBI): domain Eukaryota; kingdom Viridiplantae; phylum Streptophyta; class Polypodiopsida; order Schizaeales; family Lygodiaceae; genus Lygodium; species Lygodium microphyllum. Next base: position 110,935,153 of record NC_141162.1, read on the forward strand.
TGCAGCCAGCTACTCCATTGGAAAATGCAAAAAATCAGCCAATGGCTGATCTGATTATTCAGCAAGTGCTGAATCTGAAATTCAATAAGAGCTTGTGTATGGTCAGGAGGCAAGACACTACCTAGATGGTATTTACAGACTATGAAAGATAGTCATTTGGATGCTCTCATGGCTGGTCGTACTAGACGGCAAGCTCGTATGCATGATATTGCACATACCATGGAGTTTGTTATGGCAGCAAATACATTTGATGATGAGGAGCCTGAATGTTTTGAGGATGCACAACATAGTGTGCATTGGATGGCAACAATGCAAGCTGAGTTTGATTTCATCATTAGGAATCAAACATGGGATTTAGCATATTTGCCTATTGGGAAGAAAGCCATTGGAACAAAATGGGTGTACAAGCTGAAAACAAATACAAATGAATCCATTGACAAATATAAAGTCAAGCTAGTAGCCAATGGCTATGCACAAAAGAAAGGCATTGACTATGAGGAGGCATTTGCTCCTACCTCCCGCATGACTACCATCAGGTCTATGGTTGCTTTGGCTACCCATTATGGATGGACTGTGCATCAGTTAGATATAAAGACTGCATTTTTACATGGAGAACTTCATGAAGAAGCATATGTACAGCAGCCCAACACTTGGTTTGCAAGCTAAAAAAGGCTTTATATGGCTTGAAACAAGCTCTTGGAGCTTGGTACGCAAAGATTAATGCCTTCTTACTAAGCCAAGGGTTTATAAACAGCTCATCAGAGTCTACTCTTTATGTATTTAAAGAGGGGAGATCCTTGCTGATCATTTGTCTATATGTTGATGACCTTTTACTTACAAGGACACATGCTAATCAGATTTCAGCATTTAAACAAAATTTGCAGCAAACTTTTGAGATGTCAAACTTCGGGTCTTTGCATTATTACTTTGGCATTCAATTCATACATGATGCTAGAGGTAACAGTATATCACAGTCAAGATACATTGGTAAACTCCTTGAGAGGTTTAGCTTACAGGATTGCAAGCCAGTCTGTACACCAATGGAACCTGGACTGAAGCTATCATTGCATGATGACAATGATTTGTTTGATATACACACATATGCTCTAGCAGTTGGATGCCTTATCTACCTATGCAACACTAGGCCGGACATACAATTTGCATTTTCAGCCCTGAGCAGATATATGCATCAGCCACACATGTCACATTGGTAAGCTGTCAAGCATCTTTTCCGTTACTTGCAGGGTAATAGATCTCTTGGATTGCTTTATACCAAGGGAAAACCACTACACTTATATGCTTACAGTGATTCTGATTGGGCTGGTGATTATGATTCATGTCACTCTACTAGTGGCAATTGTTTCTTTCTAGGCTCATCTAGCATATCTTGGTTTAGCAAGAACCAATCCGCTGTTGCCACATCGTCATGTGAAGCTGAATACAAGGCAGCTTTCACTACCACAATTGAATGTGTATGGCTTAGACGCTTGCTAGCTGATCTGGATGTATCTGTCACGGAGCCTACTTCTTTGTTCACTAACAGTCAGAGAAACACGGAATCATGCTATGAGCAAAAAAGCTAATACAGTGGAGCTGAAGCTCAAAAGATAATTGCACTATCCTGTTTGAATCAAGTGACAGCACCTATGGGAATCTACACAGTGAAGAAAGCGAAACGCAATCCTCCAAGCAATGATATCTCCTAGTGATGCAGCGAAAATGAAGGGAAAAATTAGTGGATGATGCCGAATCCGCATCCTGTCTTTGCCTTCTCTAATGCAGAGGATCTTCGTGGCTCACTGAGCGCCTCTAGCTCTGATACCATGTCAAAAAAATGACTGACAAAAGAAGGCTCTAATACCATGCAAAAATGACAAAGAGACCAGAGAGATAGTAGGGTTTGTGAGGAGAAACACAGTGTGTGTATGGTAAACAAAGAGAGAGAAGCAAGCTCTGAGCAGTAGGGCAGCCCAGAGTACGTGTGGAATTATTTCCCCAAGGGCACCAATCACTATTGTGAGAGGTTTGAAAAGAACAAATAGTGCATATGGCCCACATTATATGGCAACCTATGAACTTGGTCTTAACAAGGCAATTGACGGTCAGTATCAGAAGAATATAAAAAATGGTGTATCAAATCTACTAAAGTGCAAGTAGCGAAAGCTTAAAGACATAAAGCAGATGATTCTTGATACTAAGCCTAGTTTCCCATTTGACACATTAAGCTAATCAATCATGCAAGTCGGTAATATGCAACCTATGTTCTTAGAGGAGGGAAAGAGATGGTGATGCACTAAGATTTCCAAAAAGTGAGCCTTTTGATAACGAGCAGTAGAAGATGTGAAGAATCTTTCATGTAACTTTCTCTCATTCAGAAGCTGCCCTTACTAAGGAACATGGTGAATTACTGTAGTACTATTCAAGTCCCAAAAGAATCTAAACACATCTCCAGGCTTCGGGTACATAAGCTTTGCATTAGCGTGTGCAGTCATAGTCATTATATTGATAATTTGAAGATAAATGGTCCCAAGCAAAAAGAAATCATTGATGCATCCATAACATGATCTGTAAGGTAAAGAAAAAGGGAGGGCAGGATACCTTCTTAAGATCTCTGATAGCAAAGAGTCCAATACAAACTTCACCATTTATCATCCACTGTAACAAACCAAATAAAGCAAAAGAGTACGTGCAAAGTCAAGCAAAGTTAGAACAGATTCTAGCCTCACCTACAGACAATTATAAAGTCAAGAACAGATTGCATGTCATCACCTTCTCAGTTTTACAGTTAGGTTCACAACTATGATTAATGAACCGTCCCAAATTTCCTTTGACACAAGCATCGATTACCTGCAAAAGTCAGTGCCTTCTTGAGACAAGGGGAAACTTTTCTTGCTCTCAGGAAACTACAGTAGAAGTTCTTTCACTGAACCCTTTTGATGTGATATCCAAACAACATCTACAATGCTGAGGGACTTAGCCTTATTGCTTGTTAAATATCCACGCTACATGCAGCTTTATTCTGGTTACATATCCAGATAACATGCAGTTACAGATCCAGAAATCTAATACCTCATTGCTGCTCAGTGTCATGAAATAGAAATGTTTCTGACCCTTCAGAGCATACTCCCTTTGCCGAGCTTCATATGCAGCCATATCAAGCACCTAAACATTAAAGAACTCAAAGCACGTAAGCACAAAGTCTGCATCCAAAAGCTTCATATGCAACCATATCAAGCACTTAAACATTAAAGAACTCAAAAGCATGTAAGCACAAAGTCTGCATCCAAAAGCTTCATATGCAACAACTACAAACCCAAAAAAAAAAAACTCAAAGCATGTAAGCAAAAAGTCAACACCCAAGTGGTACCAGCATATCCAGAATATGTACCAAGCTAGTCTCAAACATGTAAGCACAAAGTTAGCATCCAAGTGCAATCTTAGCATATGAAGGTAGTGCACCTAGATATTCTCAAAAATTCTCACCTCTCCAACATATTCAATAATGAAGGTTCCTTTCGAGACATCTTCTAGAATCTGCAAGCCAAAGCCCTTCTTTCCACATCGAAACCAACCCACTTTTGCATATGACCTCCTCTGAAACTGTGGGGAGAATGAGATGGTGAGTTCTGCTTCCATACTATACACTAAACCAGCAGACTGCAGTAATAGTGATGAACCACCTATCTCTACCTGTTGATTAGAGCACGCCTCACCGCAGGGACATGTCTGTGGAATGCACTCTATGCTGAGCATGCGGTTTAAACAATCATCCCCACAACCTACGCCACCGTCCTCTGGTGGCACACACCCACACACCATGATCTGCAAAATCATAAGTCCACTAGAACAATTACAATGAGAAAGCACGGTCAACATATCTGCAAAAAGTAAGTCAGCTATAAAACTTACTAGAAAAAATGCATTCACCATAATGATTTACAGCACAAATCTCAGCTAGGCACAGCCTCTCATCACACATAAAAATACACACCATAAAACAACCCAAGCTAAGGAAAAGACAACACCATCAAGTTCCAATTGCCAAATATTCTTCCCCTCAAATCTCTCTCTTCCCCCAACAAGATAGTATTCTTAAAATTGTTTTAAATTAATGTACAGCATGAACTGATTCCCAGTTGGACTAAACTACTACTCACCTAAGCTTGAATCTTAACTAACTGAACTTAGAGATGATAAGTGTCTTCTACTTTGCTAGCTAGGGCAACTAATAACTAGCATGCAGTTGAATGGAACCTTGTCTGATCAAGCAAACGCAATCAAAGCCACCCATTGATTTGAGAGAAATGTGAAAAAGAGTGCTGCCGTGAATCATGTGACTGATGCAATGCATTGAACAGACTATATTCTGACACACACATGACAACACCATGGACTGAACTATAAAATTTTTATTGTTCCATAATTCAACACAACAATAGACTAAAGAGCCATGAACTGAACTCTCTAGACAGCCATGCAAACATACCATTGTGCACGCAACATGTGGAGAAGCCACAAACATCCCACAGGATAGTCAGACACAAATTTGACAAATGCAGCAAGAGGAGATGTTGACAGTAATGAGGAATCACAGAATCAGGTTCCTATCCTTGGATATTTCAAGGTCTACCATCTAGTTCAGTGTGCTAAAAACATCAAACAACTGGAAATAGAAATTCAACATCCTAATAGGTGTGGATCTTCAAAAGTCCAACTGCAGGCTAGACAAATAGCTCATTACCTTCTGGTGGTTGATGACTTGTACAGTAAACTCACAATTAGAAGAAACTAGACCAAATTAAACTCATTGAGCTTGTTTGGACCTCCATCTACATTAAGTTCTCATCAGAATCACTTTTGACAACCAGTCTGCAAGAAATTATTTTGTTGTGCACGCAGGGATTGCAACATAGACAGTACTCTATTCATAATTGAGGAGAACTCCAAAATTGAAATGGAACAAAAATGAAACAGAAATGGAAATTATTTAGAAGAGGGAAATGGAAACACTGCGTCATCAATGGGCGGAAGAGAGGATGCAAAAGGGGGGAAATGTGCAAAGAGGGAAAGGGACAAGGCACATCTAAGGGAGGAAAAGTAAAAGAGTATGGGTGTCTTGAAAGGATAGCAAGATATAGGCCTATCATGGCCTAAACCCATGTTCATTTCCATAAATTTTCCACTTGGCATTCCAAATCTGAAATGACAGAAACATCAAGGGAAACATTTCGGATCCAAGGGGAAACGCCACATCGTGCTGTTTTGGACAAGGGAAACAGATTTCCAGATTTTCTAGAGTTGTTTTAGAGTTTTGGGCACCTCCTATCAAATGATCAAAAATGTGAAAGAGAGAGCATGAACATTGGTAGAAAGAAAGAAGACATGGACACAAGAAATTCAGAATGAGTGGGCAATGGAATCCATAAGATGAGCACGAGTTGTGCAATGCAATACCAATAGGGCACCAACACAATAATGACCTCCCTCTCTCCAAAGATGCAAGATGATGCAATACAACAACTGAGAATGGAGTGGAGCATATATAGAAGCTTCAAGCAAGACACAACATAAATGAAGAAACCCTAAAAGCCTTGGGATCAAACAAGAGATAGCTAAAGAAAGCCTAAAATGGGCCACCCAACTACCTCATCCAGAGCCCAACTGAAGTCTAAACACAATGCCTAAGCCCAAGATATGTACAAAACTAACATCCTCTCTCAATATGGATGATCAGGACCACCACCATGTCCCAGACCACATCAGTGATCTACCAAAAGCTATAACATCAAATACATACAAACAATGACGGTCACCTAAGACCATGGACACCCAGGTCCCAAGCAGTGGGTGATCAAGCCACCACCAAGATGCCTTGGAAAGACACTGATGTCAATGTCAATCATACTGGATTCCTGATCACAGAAAGTGGAAGTAGTTGAATATCAATGCCTATCAGTAATGCTTTGCAGAAGCACATCATGACCATGGATTCCTCTCCTTCAGCACACCATCAAAGTATCCTTCCATGTGAGAGCACACTAGAAATGGCCATTGCTCGCTGTCCAAACCTCCCATCATGAACTTAGACCACACCGACTCCAGGATTTTGAGTTGCTAGACTGATGCATGTAGCAAGACCCCTCATGGTCCACCACATCAAGAAATCAGTGAGTCCGACAAGCCCCAACCACCTTCTCTCAACCCCTCTAGCTAGGGAACTTGTGAGGGATGATGGATCACTATGGCTAGAAAATGGATTCCTCACTCTATATAGCCTTAGCCACATAACCAGAATATGCGTTGGAGTTCAAGGATGATGAAGAGATTGAGCCGCCCTTGCCCTTCTTCTCCTTCTTTCAAAAAGATACTAGCTTCTCAGAATCCTTTCAGAGATACTGCTTGCCACAAAGGAAGCACTTTCCCTTCTTTTTCTTACAATCCCTCTCTACAACAAGCACCCACCAAATGGAAAGATGTAGGGAATCTCCAAAATAGCAAACAGCAAACCAAGCCTGGGAGAAGCAGTTACAGCCCCAAACAACAAAGCAGCAGCAGACAAAAAACACAGGGAAAACAGCTCTAGAGACTAAGAAAATAGGTTGCCTAACACCAAAAACAGTTTGCTCAGCAGGAAGAGAGATCACAAACGAAGTACGAAGGGTAGGAAGCTGAAACACAGCTTAGAAGTGTCTAGCAATAGAAAAACCAGAGGTTTCAGACCTGAAACTGTCAGTAACAGCACATAAAACCACCAAATTAGCAACACTGGTCACCTCACACCATGTGAGAATGTGCAGATGATCAGAGAGTGAAAGAGAAATCATGAGCACCAACAAAAAGAAAGAGCACATGAACACGAGAAACTCGGGATGAACAGGCGATGGAGAACATAAGATGAAGCACGAGATGTGTAGTACAACTTACAATACCACTAGGGCACAGGCACAATGATAACCAGCCCTAGTGCCTCCAATCTCCCTCTCTCAAAGGATGCAAGATGATGGAGTACAACTAAAAAGGAGTAGGATGTATATAGAAGCCTCAAGGTAACACATGAGACAAGTGAAGAAACCCTAAAAACCTAGCGGCAAGGCACGAAACAACTAGAGAAACCCAAAAAGGGGCCACCCAGCTGCCTCTTTCTGATGCCGACAAACTAAGGCTAATAAACACATTGTCTAAGCCCATGATATGTGTTAAACTGGCACCTCCAACAAGCATTTCGGGGAGTTTCCCGCTTCTATGGCTCTATTGGATGTGTTATGCACACTTGCAATCATGGTATGCATGATTTACCTTTTTTCAATACTAGCACAAAATGAAGTCAAATTATTGTAGTAAATATGATGGAAGGATACCCAAACACAAAGGTCGCATGTATGAGAGACCCCATGCAAATTGATGGATACATTGAGATGGAATATGAATCAAAGAAGAGATTGTCTTTGTTGGCTATAGCCAACTTACCAAATGGCACAAGTTATTTGCTCTACTATCCAAACTATGTTAAATTATTGTCCACAAGGACATAGTCTTCCAATCCAATTGGTGTTTCCGAGGGACGGCTCCTTTCTTTGAATAATCCCCACCTTCCCAACCACATTATCACCTTTGTTTCCATGTTTGTAGAGGTTATTAATCCCCATCCTCACCACCAACCCCACCACCAACATTGCCAATTGTGAATATACTAGAGCTAGAGGGGTTGATGAGAGACGAGAGTGAGTCCGAGTATCAAGATGCATATGAGTAGGAGGAGCTATAGGCTAGTGAGTCTACTCAGTAGCCTTCCTTCTAAGTACCACTGTGGTTCAAACGCTCATCAATGATTCTCAACTTTCACTCATTTCCTAAACCTAACCAAGATGGTCTTCAAAGGTCAAAAAGTTATGTAGGACCCTCGACAAGCTCAAAGCTAAGATTGTTGCCCAAGGATTTGCTAGAACCTCGGGTTGGACTATGCAAAGACATTTTTGTGGAACATTCAAATGGTCATCGCCTATGTCACCAAAATGAGAAATAAACTTAATGATTTGATTAAACTTCACCAAGATTTTTTATTACCGTGAACTTTAATTCTAGTAATCCCAACTCTTGGCATGGTGACTATCATATTGAAAGTGAAGGCATAGTTGCATCCGTACTACGTATAGACTAGTTCATTCCGTATGGTTCGTATCGTACCGTATGGTACGTATCAGTACCATTTCGTACCAAAAAATAGGCTATTTTTGGCCTATGAAGACTAGACCACACAATATCATCCAACTCCTAAGCTTTATGTTTATTATCACAAGTTCAAGTCTCTCTCACTCTCTCTTTCTCTATCCCAACTTCCAAGATGAGTATGCAATTCCAAGAGCATCCCTCCCCCCCCCCTCTCTCCCTCTCTCCTCCCAAACTACCGAGCCTCTCTCTCTCTCTCTCTCTCTCTCTCTCTCTCTCTCTCTCTCTCTCTCTCTGTGACAAAAGGACCATGACAGTACAAGACCTATGAGACACTTCGGATGTCAATATGGAATTGTAATGGAGCCCTACGCTTGGATGCTGGTTACTTTGAAGATAGCTTCCGAAACATAGATATAGCAATGTACACAGAAACACACCAATGTAAAGGTAGCCGACTACCACACGTGCAGGGACACAGGTGGGAGAGTGCATTTCGTCCAGCAGCTACAAAACCAAGAAGCACTAGGGGTTCTGGAGGTGTGGCCATACTATACCGGGAAGACCTCAAAGGGATAGTGCAAGTAATGAAAAGAGATGATGATGCACAATATTTATGGATTAGGATACATGCAAGAAGACCACGGGATATATTCATCGCAATATGCTACTTTCCTCCTGCAAATTCTACCTATGCCACATGAGATGGATCTCCCTTTGATGTACTCTATGAGGATATCATGAGATATGCTAGCATTGGGGACATATTAATAGTAGGAGATTTCAATGCATGCACTGGAGACGGACAGAGTGACTTTTATATGCATGACAGTGCCATGTTCAAAGAGATTGACATAGATGAAATAGGCCTACGCAAGAGAGCCCAGGATAAAGAAGTGAGTACCTATGGGACACACCTATTGACTTTGGGAAGTGCATATGGACTAGCCATCTTTAATGGTCTGTCACAATGGCCAGGATCTGACAATTTGACATGTTGGAATCACAAAGGAGAGGCAAGTACTGTGGACTACCTGGTGGGCTCGCCAGCATTGATACCAAACATCCAAAATTTCAAGATATCTAAGAGGCCAATTGGCATAGCAGCATATCATGCTATTCTGACACTCATGCTCTCTTGTGTACATATGAAACATAAAACACCATGCCTCCCTAAACATCCCAAATACTACTTTACAGAAGACACCTCACACATCTATAGTGATTCTCTGTAGACCAGTTTACATACATTGGACTTGAGTAGATCGTTGGAAGAATGTACAAGGGATTTAGCAGAGGCCATACATGGATCAGCCATGTATGCATTCGCACACACCTTGCCCCGATGTAGACCCACACGATCTACTGCTCCCCAAAATAGCTGGTATGATGATGAGTGTAGAGTCACCCAAGCTCGCTTACAGAGGGAAGTGAAGCTAGGCACTCAAACACATCACCAAGCAAAGGCATTCTTCAAACGCCTTGTGTGGAAGAAGAAACGAGACGACCTAACAAAAGCAGAAGCAAAGATATATCAGCTATTTTTGGGGCAGGACAGCAAGAGCGCATGGAAGATGTCTCATGAAAGACAGCCCCCCATACAGATTACATCAACAGATGCTTGTCTTGACTATGGGAGACAGTTGTATGACCTGCCAGGACAGCCAGCTATGCAGCCCCTACAAGCTTGTAGGCCAACACAGTGGTCTTTCTTCACATGGAAAATGGTTAGGGATGCAATCTATAGATTACAAGATGGGAGGGCACACGATGAGGATGGACTAGTAGCAGAACATTTCTCACATGCTGGTGACATATTAGCACCCATATTAGCACATATGTTCAATAGAGAAGTATGTGAAGGTTTCCCTATGAGTTGGTCAAACAATACTATAATTCCACTATTTAAAAGTGGTGATCCCCTGATTCCTAGCAACTATAGGACTATTATGATCGGTCATTCTTTGGCCAAGATATATGGATCTATATTGGAGCATGAACTCAGTGAGTGGGCTGAAATGCAAGGCAAGAGAGCACAAGGACAGGCAGGTTTCAGACGAGGATATACCACGCAAGACCATATTCTCACACTTAGAACCATTATTGAGGAGAGTCGAGCCCAAGACAAGAGGATCTATTGTTGCTTTGTAGACTTTCGCAAAGCTTTTGATACAGTGCCTCGTGCACGCATCATGCAAAGATTGCAGGACATTGGAGTACCAGAGGGTATACGATGGGGTGTCTACGCATTATATGAGGCAATGACAGGTCATGTACGAGCACCTGGGGGGCTATCAGAGAGGATTGACAGTACCATAGGAGTGAAACAAGGATGTCGACTTTCATCCACATTGTTTGGTCTATACATAGATGAAGTGTCTGATTACATAGACCAAGGAGGAGGAGCTGGAGCCAACCTGGTAGGGGTGCTAATACCGATATTACTGTATGCAGATGATACAGCCTTGCAGAGACAGAGCCACCCCGCTAGAAACCTTACAGGCCACACTGTGAAGTCACATTGGATAGAGCCATTTCCCTTCGTCGAGCACGACGACCTCGTCTACCACGGCCACATCCGAGGAGACCATACCACAATAGGATTAGAGCCATTATCACGAGACACCGTAGACTCACCACCAGGCACATCAGTGAAGCAGCTAGGGACCGCATCGTAGTTGAGATCGTGTGCAGATCTTAAGACCAGCTACAACCCATAGTCTCCACCACACTTTTGTACATGGCTAAATCAGATCTGGTTCTCCTTTCCTTTCCTTTTCTTTTCTATCGATGGAACAACACTGCACATGGTTCAACCCTAGTATAGCTCCATCGTATAGTTATTTTCAGTATTGTTTCATAGGCCGCCCACTTACTTGTAATGTTATCTTTACCTTACTGATGAGATGACATTAGACATGGATGTAATCTGGATTTTGTCTCATAGGCCACATTGGCCTTATGTAGATGTTAATCTCTCTCTCTCTCTCTCTCTCTCTCTCTCTCTCTCTCTCTCTCTCTCTCAAAAAAGAATGAAGAGCCTCTTTGTCCATCCACCCTACACTTTGCTTTGTTCTATGATGTATTACATATACACTCCCATCTGTCTTCTAATAGCGCATTGCACATGTTGTGCATGAGGTTCTACCTTGTTACCCTCATGTATTCATCCTAATTTCCATATTTTAACTTAGAGGAGGCTCTTGAAGTAAATTCCCTTCATTAAGTACATCTCTACTATTTGTTTCATTTGAGCAAGTCAACCACACTTCTCAACTTCCTCCCATCCCACCACTATCTTCTCCACATTCGAATCTACCCACGTCTTAATTCCAAAATCTTAGATTACACTCCACTTCCGCTTAAAGGGCACTAGGGGTTGGATCTTCCATCTCCACTCCTAACACTTTCTCTTTCCCCATTCCACCATCTACCTACCCTCCATTCACTCCACCTCTTGGTGCATTGTTAGGGGAAATGCCACCCTTTAACATTGAACCTTCCACCTATCCCCACTTTGCCATATCCTTTCACTCTAGGACGCCTGTGATGGGCATCCCCCTCACTACCCCTAGACACTCACAAACCCCCCACATGACTTTTCAAATGCAAGGATATTAATCTATGCTTATGGACTGCCGTTGCACATCCCTTGGATCACTCCTCCACAGGCATTTCCATCCTCTACTCGTGTCCCTATTCCTCCACCTTAGGCTCTACATGCAGTTACCATGCCCATATCCAATCCGCCCTTGCCCACATTTGGATCCACCATGCACACTTCTCGTATGCATGGTGGGCACTCTGGGATTGCTTCCCAAGCGTACTCCACTCCCCCATCTTATCCCCCCTATCCACCCTACCCTCATTACACACCTTCTCTATCTCCTAGCACTACCACTCTTAGTGCAACAACCAAGAATGCCTTACACAAATAAGTCTCATTTTAACGGGTTAAATTTCACCACTTGGTAGAACTTTCTACAACAAGTGCTTGAATCTCATGGACTTTGGAACCTCATCGTTGGTATCGAGTCTATGTCGACAGACCCTCAATTAGCTCACCCTAATCACATCCGTCAATGGAGAGCCCGCAATGACACCGCCAATGTTGAGTTAATGCAAGGGTTGCTTCCTGAGTTCCACTCTTAATTACGGCATTTTCCCCTCATATTTAAGCATTGGAGTCATCTCATTGACCACTATGCTACTCAAGATCGCACTCAATGTATCAATCTCGATTTTAAGCTTCAAGAATTTTCTCTTAAGGGGATTATCTAAAAGTCAAGTTGGCCGAATATCGGCAATTACTCGTTGAGTTTGCCACTACTAGCTCCTCAAAGTCAGACGACAATCAAGTCATGTTCTTCATGAACAAGTTGCCTGATAAATACTTCCATTTTATCCTGTACATTATCTCACTACCTAGATTACCAACCTTCTACAAGTTTTGAGTGCCAGTTCTTGCATTATGTGAGGCTACACTATCAAATCCACAAGAAGTCCTCCAAACACATCCATTCCAAGGGGCAAGGATTAGTTGCCTCTTCTTCAGAAGGGAAAATCAACAGTGGCAAGAACTTGCAAGATGAAAAGGCAAGCCAAAACAAGGGTGACACCCCCTTCCTTCAACAGAACCAAAGAAAGACAACCCCTTTTGCAACAAATACCTAAGAAAAATAGGTTTTGCACACACTATCAGAGGTTGGGCCATGTGGACGAGAGTATCATACCAAGGCCCAGGGTCTTCCTCCTAGAAAACCACAGCAAACTGCTACAACTACCTCCACTCCGGCTAGCCAGTTTAATGGGGCTATGTCTCCTGCTGCTACCCTATCTGCTCCATCTACCCCAACGGCTACTAGATATGTGACACGTGGACAATCTCAGCATCCTATCTCCTTCACTACTCCTAAAGGACTGGTTGATAGGTTTGCTAGTGGCTCACCTATTGCACTTTACGCATCCATTCCTAGGGCATCCACTGCACGATCTAGGACCACTTCCCCACCTTGCCATATGCGCTAGTGGCCACACACTTAACCTTTTTCCTTTTTAGACTTCCACTGCATACTTACACACTCATTGCTTTGCACTTAGCTTTACTTTCTTTTATTTTCAATTTTGTTTTTTGGAGCATCTCACTACTCACCTCTGTGCTTATAGATTTTGATCTCTTTTGCAGGGTTTTGTATTTTAGTGTAGGGCTAACATACAGGCTTGCGCCAGTCCTTCCTGAGCTGGAGACAAGATGCGCGTCATTCCTTTCATGGTTCAATCTACTTGGAGTTTTGCTCTTCTACCAGCATAAAAGATCCCCTTCTGCGGCAGATCATGCAGCATCTCTCTTGATGCTATCATGGCAGTGTCTTCTATCCTTGCTCTTCCAGTAGAGATGCTTCATTTTCATCTACACGGTTCTCAACATCACACGAAGATCGACATCCTTAGGTTCCTCTTTCTTCTTTGGCATCTACATCCAGGTTAAGAGGGGGTTCCTACCCTTCTTGGTATTCTACAAGTTTCAGCACTTATCTTCAACATCAACCTTCCCTCCCTATTGTGCCTTCCCCTATGATTGCATGATTTCATCATCTTTATACTAGGGCACTTGGGCTAGTGAACAATTTCCACACAAGGGACATTATCCAAGTGGCACCTTCTACATGAGAATTCTTCAACATGTAGCATACTATGCATCCCATTTTGTAGAGCACCATAGGATGGATCCTAAGCTGTTTCCATTAACGGATTACACCACCATCCTTCTTCCCATAATACTTCATGACCTTTCCCTCGTCATCAACATTCTTGAGTGGTTGGATATGCTCGTACTATTTTGTGATATGTTGGGCATACCATCCATATTCCCATGTTTTGGGTCGTTGTTACTTAATCAGCCACTACCCCTAAAATTAACTTTCCACCCCACATTTAAAAAAAAGTACAATGCGGTTCCATCTGCCTTTGTAGGACTTGGTAGGTCACTGGGCAACTAACGTGCACCCTTTGTCCGATGCTCTGTCCTCTCTGGGGTGACTACTTGGTCTCCTTTGGAAAGATACAATCGCCTCCATAGTCTTGATAGGCCACTAGGCACCCGACGTGCACCCTTTGTCTGATGCCTTGGCTACTTTGGGGTGGGATGCCTCAAGGTAAACATTGTTGGCCTTCCCTTTTAAGCTTTGTTTTGGGCCTAAGAGGGGGTATTAAGCTAAAACACACTTTATAACTGATTAGCATCTTTAAACAACCCCAAAACACATTCAATGAATGAAAAATGCAAATTTAGTGTGCGGTTTGAGAGAGTTTCAATGGTCCCCCAAAAGCCTAATTTTTGGGGCACCCTTCAATATCTATAAATAGACAAGCTGCCCACCATTCAATCTTATTCTTTCAAGGTAGATTTCAGCCATCAGCCTTTACCCACGTGGCGGTCTATCCTTCGTGACTGCTGCCACTACTCCATCAGCCCTTGCAATGCCTAGAGCCTTCCTCCCTGGCTGTCACCCACTATTTGCCACCCTCCTCCCTGCTGCGTTTGGACTCTTTTGCCATTGCAAGCACACAATCTGTCTCCTCCAACTTGTGTTTGGACACTCCTCCACCAAGCAACAATTGGCAATGATCTCCCTCACCTTCGGAGATCTTCTACTGCTTGCATTTGGCCCTCTTCCTTCAGGCAACCCTTCTACTACTGCATTTGTAGCTTTCTACTGCCACCTTCATCATCAGGTATCATCCACAATTGTCATCTCAGTTCCTTGACACTTTGGTGATCACCATTTGGTGTCTTCATCTCTCTAACACTCCAATTAGTCATAGCACTTGGGATATGTCTCCGGTGGACATCACTCTCCGGCACTGCATTGCTTTGCCCTTGGGCATTCTATACACTCTTACATTTATTTACCGCATTTATTCACTTCAGAGTTTCTTCTCTCTATGTTTGAGTTTTGAGTTTTTCATTTTGCATTTAGGGTTTGAGTTTTACTTGTCTATGTCTTAGTCTTTGTGTTTCAGTCTTGGTCATACATGCTGTGTTTCCTCAGTGGAAACCCTAGCATATCTTCACAAGTCCGCTAAATCCACCTGATGCTATGCTTGGATGACCAAACTAAGTCCTAAAACAGCAGTCAGCATCCTGCAACATAAGGGCATGGCTTCTACATTTTCACGCTAAGTCTACCATCCACCTTTCCACTTTAGAGTATCATCTACATACTATACGGCCACTCAGGGCTAGACTTTATCCATCTATCTGTCACCTGTCAGGATTAGATCCGACGTCTTGTTACACAGCTAATTCATTGGCAAGGGTTAGGGTTTAGCAAACAACCCTCTGACAAAATTCCTGCAGCAATTCCGATATTAGGGATAGGGTTTAGGATATCCTATATAGTGACATGCAGATTAGGAAACTGTCCAGCTTGGAACCACTAAGAGTAACCGCTATTCCCAGCTACACACATTCCCTGAAATCAGGAGCCTTTACAGGTTCGGAGCAAACCAATCTTGCAAAGACACAAAGTTGTATATCATCCATCCTAAGCAAGACATCATTGTACTTGCCTGAGTACCAGAGAACTTCACTCCCATTAAGCTAGTAGTGCTTGTACTCTGAGCTTTAGTAATCCAATCATTCACACATTTCTTTTTAATGAAAGTGTTCTATTTGAGTTTTAAACTGCAGTTCTATCTTTAACAAATTTCACTTTACTTTGTACTCTCGTTTGAACCATGGAAGATTAAATAAAATTTCCAGATTTTCTGTTTCAGTGCAGATATTCGTAAGTTCATAAATGTGTAAAGGAACAGCAAAGCCTAGCAAGCTGGCCAAATTTTAACACAAGAAGTTTTAAAGCTACATTTCACAAGAAGGTTCAACCATGGAAGATTAAGTAAAACTTTGGGGTTTTCTATTTGATTCCAGATATTCATAAGTTCATAAAATTTTCGAGGGACAAGAAAGCCATAAAAAATGGCCAAATTTTTACCAACACAAGTTTTACATCTATATTTCACATGAAGGTTAAAGAAAATTTTCCTTCATTAACAAGCACAGAACTTATAAATCTCCATCAAGACATGCCTCATCAATGGTTTGTGCTTTTCTCAGCCGATGTTGGAATATATTGTGCTTGATCAAGGTCCATGCAGCTTGTGGCTGGCCTGTTCACATCACAAAACTGTTTCTGAGCTTGTCCACATGCCCCAAGTTGCATTAACAGTTTATAATTCATCCAAACCACATACCTTGAATTTGTAGACCAGTTGACTGCTTTGAATCTACTGACACATCTTTCTCATCATCCTCTTCACAGAAAGACACCTCCGATATATTCAGCTCTGCATTAATCTCAGCATTGGATTTTTCTTGAGGTATGCTGCAATCTGCAAACTTTTTATTTGGATTTTCTTTGCAAGACCTATACAAATGTAGCTTTCTTTTAAAGAGTTTCCGAACCAACAACAGTGACAAAATTATCATTTTTTGTAAAAACTAGATATGATAAAACAGCTTAAGCAGAATCATTGCCATCATCTACCCATACATCCTTACTTTCAAGTTTTGATTGAACCTGATTTGAGGAAAACAGAGTAAGAACGAAGAATCAACTTGCATAATTTTGTTCATGTTTAAAAGATTAAGTCAACAAGCAGCAGTAGAGAAGATATTGTGATATATTGCAACAATTTGTTTGCTGACACTTCTAATGTGCTGTCCAAGACCCTCACTTTTTCTAAGCTTGAGTGGCATGGAGCCCGTAGCTCTTCCTAAGAAATTATCAGGGTCTTCCATTTCAATGTACACAACGGTCAACCATGAAAATAGTTTCCTTTGTCAATGGATGAAAATGTAAAAACCAATTATTACACCTAACAACATATTTTTGATTAAAATATCTCGCCTTGAGACATTCATCTCTGTTACATAGTATTTTCGAATTAAAAAACGTTCCATAAAACAACGTGTGAATTTATAATAACTCATTATATCATATGCATGCAAGCCAACAGTTCTAAATCAACAAAAGCCTAATAAACTCTTGTGAAACCTTCTAAAATCTGTGACATTGTGCTGTAAAACAGGACATGCAAGTCAAAGGCATAATTGTGTAGGCAGTGCTCTATAGTCTCCAAAAAGTATATGTGAACAAATCACAGCAATCAGGCAAAATGCATTGTTATCTAGCAATGACTATAGCCTCAAAAACATAGTGCTGATCCTATAAAGCAATCAAGGTGTTCTTGGTGGCAATATTTTAACCTGCGACATATTCAAAAAGTGACAGCAAATTCAAGGTCCGATTCCTTACCATCGACAGTTAGTGGCTTCAATTTCATCTGCCAAGTCAGCCGGAATGCAACGCCATTTATGACAATCATCACACAAAACCCACCCAACATCTATGGCAGTTGGTTCAACTATGCTAGCTTCATCCCCTTTTCCTACTTTATTCCCTTCGCCACCTTCCGTGACACTACTAGACACTTCCTCGCCAGCAGCACCATTGTCAAGATCTTTCTCAAGGACAGCTTGCTGGTTCTTGACTGCACTGTGCACTGACTCCAGACTTGCACAGACATCTCCATGAACTGGACCATTTTCTTCTTTGTCCTTATCTGACAATCTCCTTGTAGATCTTCCTTCTTGGCTGAACCCTGATATTCTCTCTCCTCTCAAACCATTATCAACTTTGCTTACGTTTTGCACAGTGGTCTCCTGTTTTGCACTCTCCAAGAGATGCTTGGCTGGAAGACTGGTTCCATCATCTGCCACAGCAGATTCAGCTCTTCTTGTGGCTTCTACCTTCAGTGTTTTTGCCTGAGAAGCAACTAAGTTTGTCCCAGCTGCATCCAGACGTTTCAGTCCACCTTGGCCCCGAAGCTTCCCTTTCCTTTGTACTAATGCATTAGGCATGTTATCCCCCCCTGCACCATGTCCTTGTTTCTTTTGAAAGGCTTTGGTTTGTAAAGTGGCGTTTTCTTCATCTTCACACTCAACAGTATCTGTAAGCTTTAACTTCCTTAACTTCAACTCTCTTTGTTCCTGTGTGTTCTTTCTAATGCCATGCTGTAGAACCACTTTGGCTGTTGTCTTTTTCTTAGGCTTTACATCCTCTGAAACACAAACAGCTGTCACAAGTTTACCCTGAGCATTCACCTCCACTTTGTTGTCATGAGAGCTTGCTGATCCTGTGTCCTCGGCTTCCAGAGTTGTATGCTTTAAAGGATGGGCCCCCGTAAGACCATTCCTCTTGACCTTAATCTTTGAGACTTTAGTGGTCAAAAATTGTGCCATGCTTTTAGCAGCCTCCTTTGGTCTCTTTCTTATCTGTTCATCAGTTATATGGGTGTTAGCCAAGTGCATTGCTTCTGCATCACTGTCAGTTGAATCCTCCTCCATAAACTTAACCTTTCTTGGGTGCCTCATTTTAACTGTCTGGTGACTACTTTTTTCGGCTGCAGCAACATTATTTGCTTTCCTCTTCTGAACATTCTTATGGTCACCCTGAGCAGCTCCACGTTCCTCCATATCAGCAGAAGGTTGAGAAAAAACCTTATCCTTGTTTCCATACTTGTGTGCTGCCTTTACTATTCTTTTGCGGCCGGTGGTTATGGCCGTAGCTCCTACAGTCAAATCCAAATGATTGATAGGCAGTGAACTCTCCTCCGACAATTTAGATTTGCAGTCAGTGGAGATTTTTGTTTTCCTAAAGTTGTTGGCAACTTGAAACAGATCGTCTTCACTGCTATCATCAGCATCATACAATGAGGCATCACTAAAGTACCCACTTTCATCTTCAAACCAACCAGTAAATATGGCACTATCTGCTGCTATGTTTACTGGCTGGCACAGAGATCTATCAACAAGCTTCCTCATGTTTCACCAGAAAATCTTCAGCAACCTGTATGTTGGACAAGGACAAAATCAACTCACGAGGCACTTAAAGGAAAGACACCAATAATCAGATTCCAAACTGTTATGCAACACAATACAGCACATGATTCCTCTTACACAACACAATACAAACACATGATTTTTCTTAACATACTACAAAACCCACTTTTCTCCTAGCACAGTTGTCTATAGATAAACGAGCAGCTAGTTACTGCAAAGTCCAGTCATTATTGGCCAATTTCATCAAACAGACAGAAGCCAAAGAAAAGGTAGCATAGACAGGCAGCAGACTTTTGGCATGAAGGATCAACTCAACTAACATCAGCCGGTAGTCCAGAAACATGCAGGCAGCTCTAGGTCTAGACATTGCAGAAAGCATACAGTTGATACAGGATAAGCATGCAGATCGAACTCACCAGGGACCACTCAAAGTAGGCAGCTATGGAAGTGTCTTGTAAGTTGCAGGTCATGGATCAAGTGGATATTCTGGTAGTTACTGGCCTATATCGATCAACTGCGGAGAAGCCAAACAACAGAAGAAGACGGGCTATAAAATGTAAGCATGGACAGTCAATTCACTTAACAAAGGCCAATAGTCATGAAACATGCAGGTAGCTCTAATGGTCTAGTAGACATTGCAGAAAGCAGACAGGTAATAGAAAATATGCATGCACATTGCAGACCCAACTCACCACAGACCACTCAGTGGTCGGTAAACAAATAGGCAATTACAGGACAGTCTTATAGGTGATGGATTGGTCATATGATTAACTGGACAGTCTAGCATTTATTGACCAAACAACAGAAAGCATAGGCAGGCAACAGAGTGTAGCATGAAGGATCAACTCACCTACCATCAGCCAATGGCTGAAAAACACACAGGAAGCTCTAATGTTCAAGTAGACATTGTAGACAGCATAAGCACAATAGAAGGTAAGTGATGCAGAGCAAACTCATGAAGGACCACTCAATAATTGATTTACAAATAACAATTACAGGCAGTCCTGTAGATCATGCAATCGTCATATGATCAAGTGGACAGGAGCCAAACAACAAACCGCCAACAAAAAAACAATTAAAAAGTCTATACTAGTAAACAGTTTTCAGTCAAGTGGCCTACTTTTGACACACTAAAATTCTCTCTTATGGTCTGTGGAATATACTGCCTAAGTTACAGCTATTGTAGCTACTACTCAAATCAGACCTTGCTACTTGATAAAATGAACCAAAATTTTACCTCCAGATGTTTATTTCCGAGGCATCTATTAATACAATTTTCTTTTCTCTGAAAATAAGAACCAGATTATCAACACCACCTGGAATGTCTGCACTTAAATAACAAGATGACAACAGTATTTTTTATTAGCCCCAGCCTAAAGACAATGAAATCATGCGCTATGACATGCAATAGCATCATATTGCAAGCCAAATCGGAGAAGTCAATCTACGTAGTGCGTAGTGCATATTCAACACTTACCATGGGTTCTCACTCCCAAGGAGACATTCAGAGTCTAGAGGGAGCTCTTTGTACTCCAGAACATTCAGAATGCAAAGGGAGCTCTTTCCACTCCAGGTGGAGTCATCTCGCCTCCTGTAGAGTCATTCCAGTCCCAGCAAGGGCCAATTACGTCTTCATTTGTTGTCTCACACCATATTGGGAAACATGATATTTAGGAGTTTTTCCTAGATTCTTGCCATGTCTCAAGTATTGAATATATGGAATGCTAACACCCCCTTTCATATCCTAGGAGAGGCTGAAGGCCAAGGAGATGCATGTGATGAAGCATGGAACAATGTGATAGAGGCTTTGTGACGCCAGAGGGGATCCAATCTCCACAACCATGCACCAAAGCCATACCACCTCATGAGTCTACCCCTGTCAATAAAAGAGCAATGGTAGACTGCTTCTTACTGCTCCAAGAAACTACATTAAATCCATGAGAGAACATATTTGGTAGTAGAACATCAAGAGACGGCATAGGATTACTTCATCCTATAAGAGTCCAATCGAAACCAATCTAAACCAATTCATCCTATAAGATTGCGTCATGGATGCAGCAATGGAAGCATAGAAAAATGCTGACATGGACAACTGAACACAAGACAGATGAGAGAGAAAAGAGAAAGCACAAGAACATAGCAAAAGAGAACTCAAAAACATGCTCAAGAAATGGAATCCATATACCAAACACGAGACAATCGCATACAACAATGAGCCACTAGCTACATGGGCAATGGCACTGGCTCCCTCTCTCCAACAAGGCCTGCCCTGGAATCTGCAAGTGATGAATGACTAGACTGTGGAGGAGGGAGCCAAATAAATAGGACAAAAATAATGCAATAAATGCATCAAGTTGGCAAGCATTTTCTGCTAGTTGGCTAAAAATAAATGCATAAATCATCAGCATCAAAATGGCATATAAAAAATACCCAAAATATCTAGAATGCCTCACCCACTGAACCTCATGCCCAAACTCACACATGAGCTAACTAGATTGCTAACACCCTCTCTCCGATCATGGGTGAACTAATACAATACAATGATACAATGATAATGACTCATCATAGCCCATACAACAAAGACCACCAAAATGGGAGCATGGATATTCGAGCAGTGGGTGATCAAGCCACCACCAAGGTGCCTCAAGGAGAACCTGATGTCCATGTCAATCATACCAATGTCAGAGTGAAGCAGTGCGGAAGCGTATGACCTAGACAGAGAGTGAACAAAGATAGAAGAGAACGAGAGAGAGAGAGTGGAACACACAAAATCTGCAATGAAGAAAGCTGTATAAGGAAGCAGATATGTACACAGGTGCAGAGTGTATGTTTGCATGTCTCCACCTCAAAGATCTCACACTATGTGAACCCCCATGGCAGTCTCCACGATTAGCAATCTGGAAACCTGAGATCAGAAACTGTAATAGTGTGTGCTGAAGACAAGCAATAAATAGCCTGCCAACAAATAGGAAAAATATGCTGTTAGCTGCATTTAATGCAGCTGACTGTACTGTCTGATTGGACCAGCTGACGTGGCGATCAGCTCTGCGCTCCCACATGGCACTCCTGCCTACTGATGTGGCACATCTGCAAACCGTACTAACATACCAGCACACACAAATGACAGGAAATGCTTGTCCAAAAGGTGACAATCTCCAACACCCCCTCTCAGATCTTGGACAAGGCAGAAGGCTAAGGGATCTGGAGTGTTGTTGAAGTAAAGCTTGAGGAAGCGCCTTCATAAACAAGTCTACAAGATTGTCCTCTAGCTTGCAATAGACCAAGGCACTAGTCTTATCCAGAATCTTCTCCCAAATGAAATGGTATTGGATCTCAATGTGCTTCGTCCGAGCATGGAATACAAGGTTTCGGGCCAAGGCAATGCAACGCTCATTGTCGCACTAAAGAACAATAGGATCTGTCTGCGATGGGTAGCAAAGCTCCTCCAAGAGCCTACAAAGCCACACTGTCTCACACATGGTAGAAGACGCCGCCCGATGCTCCACCTCAGTCGAAGATAGGGCAACTGTGGGTTGCTTTTTGCTGCTCCAAGAAACAACATCGACACCCAAGGAAAAGAAATAACCAATCGTGGACCTCTAATGATCCACATCACCAGCCCAATCTGAATCACTCCATCCTAGAAGTACCAAGTCTGCATCACCTGTACCTGCTAGATAATAGATCCCAAGATCAAGGATCCCCTGAAGGAACTTCAAAATCCTTTGAGCAGCCTACCAATGCACCATCTTGGGTTCACTCATGAACTCAGCCAGCACACCTATAGCATAACATAAGTCAACACAAGTATTGAGAAGCCAGATCAAGGAGCCAACCAACTGCCTATAATGGGTAGCATCCGCCAAAGGAGAATAGGAATGAGTTGTAGCCTTCCAGTTCGGATCCATAAGAGTCATAATAGACTTGCATCCCTCCGTCTCGCGCGTAGTCAAGAGCTCCTGCACATACCGTTGCTGGGAAATAAAGATCCCCCTTGGAGTCTGATAGATCTCATGACCTAGAAAGAAATGAAGAAGACCTATATCCATCATCTCAAACTTCTCATAAAGTGCTACCTTCATCTGCTCGATCATCTAGGCATGGTCACTTGTCACAGTCAAGTCGTCCACATAAAGGACAACACACGACCTCCACCTAAGGTGTAACATCAAGCTAGGGGTCGGCCTTGGAATGCCAATACCCCAATCTCTCTTGGATGAACGAGTCAACCTTCTCATTCCAAGTACAGGGAGCCTGCTTAAGGCCATAGAGAGCCTTCCTCAACCTATACACCTTACCATCAGAAGAACCAAAGCCTAGAGGCTGCTCAAAATAGATCTCCTCCTCCAACTCCCCATTCAAGAAGGCACACTTCACATCCAACTGAAAGACCGGCCATCTCCTCTGGCTAGCCAAGGCAAGAACTACACGAATAGTAGCCATCCGAGTTGTAGGGGCAAAGGTATCATGAAAACCAATACCTAGGCATTGTGCAAAACCTTTAGCAACAAGACGGACCTTGTACTTCTCCAATGTGTCATCACTGCGGTACTTGGTCTTGAAGACCCATTTAACTCCAATGATCTTCTTATGAGAAGGCTTAGGCACAAGGTGCCAAATGCCCTTCCTCTCAATTGACTCTAGCTCCTGCTCCATCGCTTGCCGCCAATGATCATGCTGTAAAGCCTCCTTCACTGAGGTGGGCTCCCAATCCTGCATGGCACGAGTCAACAAACAATAATTAGTGTACACAAGCTTGGTGTGGTGTGTTTGGTTACTCCAAGAACGCCGCAGGCCATCCTACAACTGCCGCTCCTCAGGGACTCCCTCAATCCCTACATCATGAAGAGTATCACGAGCTCAATGAGGAGGAGGCCAAATCACTCCTCGATGCTCTCCATCTCTTGAAGTCTCTAGAAGGTCCACCAACTATTGAAGCTCAATCAATGAGTCCAGTGGCTGAGAGCTAAGCTCCTCATCCGAAGAAGAATCCTCAAGAGGCACAGGCTCCAAAGAGACAGTCTTGCTAGCGCCCAGCTATCACCAAGATCTCCAAGAACGGGGTGTTCCTCACCCCCTTCTGAGGCTGGAACTTCCACGAACCGAACATCACAGCTTGTATAGACATCTTGCTTAACGGGATCATAAAATTGGTAGCCTTGAGACTACGAGCTATAGCCCACAAACACTTGTCTTTTGGAAATTGTTTCAAATTTGTCATGCTGTGTTTTCGAAATGTGAACACACGCGTCACATCCAAAAACACTAAAATAAGAAACATCTAGCTTAGACCCAAATTACGCCTCATAAGGGGTCACACCAACAACAACGGAAGTAGGGGATCGATTAAGAATGTGGACTATAGTGGCCATAGCCTCAGCCCATAGGCAATGAGGTGTCTATCGATCATAGTATGGGCTATCTCAATCACATTGCGATTCTTCTGCTCCAATATGCCATTCTCCTAAGGTGTTTGCACTGGGCAAACTCTTGGTGGATACTACAATGTGCACAAAAACAAGCAAGTCATTAGAAACAAATTCTCCGCTCTTATCCGATCGTAAGGTCTTTAGTTTCCGCCCCGATCGGTTCTCCTCAAATAGCAACCAATCCGTAAAGTTGGAGAGAGCCTCCAACTTCAGCTTCAAAAAATAAGCCCATGTCATCCTACTGTAATCATCCACAATTAGCATGAAATACAAGCTCCCTCTAAGGGACTCTGTTCTCATTAGTCCACAAAGATCAGTAGAAACAAGCTCCAAGGGTGATGAAGGCTGCTTCAAAGTCTTACTGGAAATAGCATCACGAGTTTGCTTCCCACGGATGCAAGATACACAAGGCTGCTGGCTCACCACAATATCCAGCACGCTGTCCCTTAGACCCCTCCTCCTTTTCTTTTGATCCTTCCCCTTCTTCTGAGAGGACTGACCAACCAATGCCTCCGATTTAGAAGCATTGGTCCCTTAACAACTACTCCTCATGGTCCAAGACCATAGAAACCAACTCCTCCCAACAAAGAGTCTCTGACCACATTGAGGCAATCAAGGTAGAATAAAAACAACTAAAGCAAGGCAGTAACTGTGAAAGAAGAGTTATCACCATGTTTTTAAAAGTGATCACCATCCCTATATTGTATACCTGCATCTGAAGCTGCCTCAACTTGTTAATATGCTCCTACATAGAAAATGACTTATTGACAATCGTGGTCCTCATCTATACTTCCAAAGAAACTCATTTCATGACGATCATGCGATTATACACCTGATCAAGCTGCAACCATATCACCCAGGCCACTATCAAATGCTCTATATAAGAGATCACAGTTGTAGTGCATGAGAGAAATAAAAAGGAGCGAATGCAAGCATTTAGTTTGTCCCAATGTGCCTGAGCCTTTGCCAAACCCAACTTATCACTTGAAGAAAGTCAGGACTCGTCTTGAGAAGAAGGATGATCGATAGCCTCCATAACAAGCTCTGCCAAATCAGAAGACTCCAAAATGGCAAGCATCATAACCCACCATATGCGGTAGTTCTCACCATCAAGCTTTTGATATGATGGAAGAGCTGATAACACGGGCACCTTCCGGTCCATGATCGCCTGAAACTCTATCTCGACCTCAAAAGACATCTTCACCTGCAATGTCTGCACAAAACACAAGAAACAGCCCCCTCTGACTGCATGTATGCAACTTGCTAGGGCTTTTCGCTGCTTATCCCGCTCCTTCACCCACCGAGGGCGATGAAAAGGTAAAATCTACACTTAAGGCCCAAAACACAGCCTTCTTCCTTCTCAAACAGCAAAAATCAGCAGCAGCTTCAGCAACTCTGCTCCTTTCTCGCACGCCCATGCTCGCCTCAGCCTTATTCTAATGCACAGCCCTCTTGCTCGCCCTTGAATACTAAAAACACAGCCTTGTGTCACGCTGAAATCTCCTCTTCAGGTAGGTCCACATCAGTCCTTCAATGCTCTGATACCATGTCAAAGTGCAACAATGCGGAAGTATATGACCAAGACAAAGAGTGAACAAAGAGAGAAGAGAGCGAGAGAGAGAGACAATGAAACACAGAAAATTCCAACAAAGAATGTTGTATAAGGAAGTAGATATGTACATGGGCGCAGAGTGTATGTCTGCGTATGTCTCCACCTCAAAGATCTCCACAATCAGCAATCTGGAAACCTAAGATCAGAAACTATGAAAGTGTGTGCTGAAGACAGGCAATAGATAGCCTACCAAAAAATAGGAAAAATATGCTGTCGGCTGCATTTAATGCAGCCAACTATACAGTCCGACTCCATAAAATCGTCCGACTAGACAACTAACGTGGTGATCAGCTCTACGTTGCCATGTGGCAGGAGTGCCTACTGACATGGTACACCTGCAAACTGTACTGACATACTAGCACACACAAATGACAAGAAATGCATGTCCAAGAGGTGACAATCTCTAACGACCAAAACCTAAAAATAGAAAATAAGCACAGTACCTATCTGTGTCTCTCAACAATGCCTCATAGTACCATACATGACCACCTTGTCAAAAATGCCTTTGAGCATACACGAACATGGATTCCTCACCTTTGGCCAAGACCGTCAAAGTGTCCCCTACTGTGAGCTCGAACTAGGAGCCAATCCCGCTCTCTATCAAGTAATAGCCCATCATAAACCTGGAAGTCAATCCTAGCCCCAAGATGTCAAAACCTACCAGACTTTGGGCGATGCTTCAAGGAAGTCCCTCTCTAGAACCTATGCATCTATATACTTGTATAAATGAGGCTCACCAACCCCACCTCACCACCCTCTCACACTACCTTTGTGGCATGGGACAGTCATAAGTGATGACCGCATCAACTGCACTAGTAAGTAGTAGAAGGAGGGCCACCCAAGCTCTTCCCTTGATCTAAAGAAGATGATCCCTTCCGTGCCTTGGCCTTGGCCACTGGATTTGAGATAGAGTCAAAGGAGGATGACTCAGTAGCAGAGGAATCCACGTACTATTGCTTCTTCTCCTCCTCCTTTCTCGAAGCCGCTAACTCTTTGCAATCCTTGCACAAGTGTTCCTTCTTACCATTGTAATAGCACTGGGCCTTTGAATTTTTCTTATTGTCGCCCCTCTCTAAATCGACAAATGCCTTGTTAGAGCCACCATACAGAGATGGAAGCCTCCCCTATAAAACCACACAAAGATGTCTCATGCTCAAGTAGCATCGAGAACATAAGTGTAAAGCTTATTGGCATCAATGACATTTGGGCCCGCAAAGCATTGGCTACGCCATCAAACTCTAGGGGGAGCTTGTAGAGCACAATCCCCACAAGATGAGCCTCTAGAAGAGCCAACTGCATGTGACAAAGTTGATCATGTACTTGTGTAAGACGGAGCAAGAATGACTAGGCAGTATCCTTTGGCTCAAACTTCATCTGCTAAAGCTGTCCATAGAGGGTAGCTACATGCATAGTCAAGGGAGTCTCATACAACATCTAAAACTTTGCCTAGATTGCTAAAGCTATCTTGCAAGAGGTGACGCCAATAGAACTTCTTTAGAGATACAATAGAGAAGAGTAGAATATGAACGAGCATCATCGAAATCCGTTGTAAGCGCAACTTTCTCATAGTTGTCCTTGTCAAAATCAACTAGAAGAGGAGTGGGGTGCTAAGGATCCTCAATAGCTCCAAAAATAACGTACCACAAGCACTTCTAGACAAACCAAGCTTTCATAACAGCACTCCATGTTAAGTAATCACGGCCGTGAAGTTTGTCATCAATAGAACATAGAGGGGCCATCTAGAAAGAGAAGAGAGAGAGAGAGAGGGTGTGTCTGTGTGCAACCAAAGCATAGCAAAGACTACACTAAATGGAGTTCACGTAGTGAAGAAAGAAGCTAATCACAAAAATGATTGATGCATAAGGAAAAATCAGATTAGACATGGAAAAATCAATTAAAATCAGCAAGGGCAGCCTGAAAGCACTATTGCTAGCCTGCAAGAAATGAGAAAACTGAAAAGGCACATGCAAAATGTCAAAACGCAAGCTCCCGCAGCATTAAATTCATAAACGTAGGTTTTGCTAATGAAAACGCAAAATTGGGGGTAGTAGACAATCACATGGTTAAGTAAATGTTGCACATGCGAGGTGTAACCAGGGTTAGAGTAAATTTATGAGCCTAGAACCCAAGGAAATCACGGGATGTCAAAGGCATAAGTTATGCCACACAAGTACTTGGTGGTATCTAGTGCCAGTTGTTGGCCTAGGTCATTCATTTGGCCATAAGTGTCAGTTGGTGACACTAGAGAAGTGGCGTTTAATGGTACACAACGCCAATCTGATGGACAAAGATAGTGCAGAGACACTTGAGAATGAAAGTTGCCTAGCTAATTTAATTATTGGCCAGTCGAATTATTTTTTAGGACACCGAAATAATTCTTAGATTAATTTTCAGCATTTAAAGACTGAAAATTAATATTTATTTATAGATAATGCTAGAAAAACCATTTGGAAAGGTTATCACTTGTCAAAAATGCACATCTTTAGAGGCTCTGGAGAGGCATTTTTTGTGTATTCAGCCTGCAAGAGAGAGGAAGGAGATGCTACTCCTCTAATTTGCAGCCATTGGAGGACCTTCTAAGGTAGCTAGGGGCAAGAGAAGACCAATCAACGGCAGTGACAGCATCTACAAGCTATTGAGACAGGGCAGTGTCAAAAGTGGGGCAACAATGGAAGCATAAACAACATGCTGAAATAAACTGTTGAAACACAAGACAAGAGAAAGAATGAATGAATGAACACAAATACAGATGAGAACTCAAATGTATGCTCGGGAATTGCTTTTGCCAAATGAGTTGAGCTCATGAGAAATAGACATGTCACATGACAATCTTGCAATGTTTTTTTTTAATAAGATTCTTTGTGAGTCTTATGATATACTATGATTGGCTGGTAATTTTCAACGTGTGTTGGGTATATGGAATGGTTGAGCGACAGTGCACAATGTTGTGTTAACTATGATGCCTTGCGGAAATTCCAATCCACTATTTTGCTTTAGATGCATTTGGCGGTGCAATCGACAACAATTGCAAGGATTTTAATAAGGGGAAGGATTGTCATGAGGACATGTATTTTGGAAACCAAACTTAACATGTGGATTAATGTTTAATCACATGGTTAAGTAAATGTTGCACATATGAGGTATAACTAGGATTAAAGTAAATTTACAAGTCCAGGACCTGAGGAAATCACGGGATATCAAAGGCAAAAGTTGTTGTAAGTTATGCCACGCATGTACTTGTGGTATCTAGTGCTAGTTGGCCTAGGTCATTCATTTGGTTCATAAGTGTCAATTGGTAACACTAGAAAAGTGACATTTAATGGTACTTTACACTAATCTGATAGTCAAAGATGGCACAGAGATACTCGAGAATGGAAGTTACCTAGCCAATTTAATCATTGGCCAGCCAGATTATTTTTCAAGGCACCGAAATAATTATTAGATTAATTTCAAGATTTAAAGACTGAAATTTAATATTAAATTATAGTAATACTGGACAAACCATTTAGAAAGGCTGCCACTTGTCAAAAATGCCGATGCAAGATTGAAAAACCTCTTTAGAGACTGGAGAGAGGCATTTGAGTGGACTCAGTCTACAAGAGAGAGAGAGAGAGAGAGAGAGGAGATGTTGCTGGTCTCATTTGCAGCCATTGAAGGACCTTCTGAGATAGCCAGGGGCAAGAGAAGATCAATCAACAATAGGTGACAGCATCCACTAGCTATTGAGACAGGGCAGCAACAGTAAATGACTGATTTTCTTCAGCTCTTTGCATCTACAAGCTATTGAGCCAGTGCAACAACAATAAATGACATTTTCTTCAGTTCTTTGCGAAGAAGGTTTGAATTTTCTCTCTCCTCAGCATTCTCTCTCATCTCCCATCCTTTCTATAACCTTGCTCTAAAGATTACAGCATTGAGATCACCAGAGGTTAAGAAATTTCAGATTTCTCTACTGTAAACCCTAATCTACAGTAAAAATTAGGGTTTAGCAACAACCTCGAGAAGCATGCCAAAAATTGAAAGCTCCAAGACTTGGATTCAGCAGGGCTGAAGCTATTTTTAGTCAAATTCAAGTGGAGAAACCAGCAAATCAATGAATTTGGGGCATTTTCCATCTCCATCAAAGCAAGTGAAGGCCAATTGAGTGCTAAAATCAAGGGACAAATCAGATTGAAGACTTGCTGGTCATTTTGGACAACAAGAGAAGTTGGAATACCGAAAGGAATTGGGAGAATCCCATTGTACATCAACTTCTTCTTCAAGTTAAATAAATACCGAAATGTGCGTAGGGCCAACAGGGTGTCCAATGTCCAAGATTATATGGTAAAGTGTGCATTTCAGTTTTGTGATTTTGTTAATTGTTGTAGTCAATGCTTAATCAGGTTATCTACCACCCTATCCGAGGAGGAAGGCTGGTTTCAATAACCCATTTCCACAATAGTCCACTCATAGAGCTGAGACTCCTATGAGACTGATTCACGTTAACCTTTGTGGACCAATGTCCACTACCGCCTTGAATGGCACACTTTATTTCTTTATTATTGCGGACAATTTCTCTAGATACATGTGGGTGTACTTTCTCAAGTATAAGTCAGATGCTTTCATGTATTTTTCTGCTTGGGTGTTGATAGTTCATAAGCAACTTAGACATCGTGTTGGTTGGATGAGATGTGATAGGGGTGGCAAGTTTACCTCCCATGAGTTCTCCAAGTTTCTGCAGGAACATGGCATCTCCCACCAACTCACCTCTACTAACTCCCCCTCACAAAATGGAGTCATAGAGAATAGGAACGAGACAATCATGAACATGGCCTGCTCTATGCTACTAGCAACAGAGCTCCTTGATCGTCTATGGGTCAAGGCTATTAACACCTTAGTATACATCCTCAACCGATATCCGACTATGGTTATCCCTAAGCGGACCCATTACGAGGCCTTTTTAAGCAATTGGCTTCTAGTGTCCAGACTCCCACTTTAGAGTCTTAGAGTATCATGCCTACACATACACTCCTAATGACCACATAGGAATGCTCACTCCCCAAGCTAATCTCTTGATCTTCGTAGATCACTCCCTCAAAGCGAAAGTCAACCATTTGTTCGATCCTCAAACAAACATGGTGATCATTAGGAGAGAGATAGTATTTGACAAGGGGATATAGTGCAGTCTTCTGCACTAGACTCAAACCGATTCCTCATCCTATACCATCAGCAAAAGTGCCTATTGAACTAGGACTTCTTCCCGCTCCTAATCCACCTACAGATTCTTCAACTCCCAGGACTTATTACCTCACTAGTACTAGCAAACCATGCAGAATTCAAGGATCCTTCCACCAGATTCCACTTTGGAGGGCCCTAGAAGATCTGCTCCGCTTGCACCTTAGGCTTCATTTGCATCATTATTTAAAGGTGATTATATCGTGTATTCTAAACCAGATAGTTAGCAAGAGGCTCTTTGGCACCCCCAATGGCAAGAGGCTATGAAAAAGTAGCTAGAGAGTATTGACCGAAATGAAACTTGGACCTTGGTGGACCATCCTAGCCACAAGAAAGTAATCGGGACGAAGTGGATTTTTCAAACTAAGCCAAAAGCTGATGGAACTTTAGATAAATACAAGGCTCGCCTTGTAGTGTAAGGGTTTTGATAGAAGTAAGGTATTGACTATGAAGAGGCATTTGCTCCTACTATGCAATTGATATCATTCCGTTTGTTGATTGCACTAGCCACTCTCCGTGGTTGGTTGATCTATCAGATGGATATCAAAAGTGCCTTTCTGAACGGTTATCTTTTGGAGAAGGAAGTCTATGTGGAGCAGCCACCTAGGTTTTCTTCTACTAACCAAAAAGATAAGGTCTTTCGCCTTTTGCAAAAATCTCTTTATGGAGTGAAACAAGCACTGCAGTCTTGGTTCCAGAGAATGGATGAGTTCCTTCGAACTCAAGGGCACCATTTTATCCCTTATGACCCAAACTTGTATGTACGTACCACTTCAGAGGGGGTCAACTATATCCTGCTTTATGTAGATGTTTTGTTTATTACTGGCTCCAAATTTTGCTGCCATTGTAGAAACTAAGGCCAAGCTTTGTGCTATTTTTGAAATGACAGACATTGGTTTGTTGGGAATGGAGGTAATTTGTTTTGAGGGTTGTATTTTTGTGTCTCAATAGAAGTATGCTCTTAAGCTAAAGGAATAGTATTGCTCCGACCAGACATGGCTTATAGCCATACCACTTGATCCCACAATCCACTTCTCTAAAGATACCATAGAACAACCTTTTGATGAGCAAATCTATAGATCTATAGTAGGAAAATTTCTCTAGTTGATTCTCTAGTTGATTCATACTAGGCCAGATCTAGCTAGCTCAATTGAAAATGGAGGTAATTTGTTTTGAGGGTTGTATTTTTGTCTCAGTAGAAGTATGCTCTTAAGCTAGAGGAATAGTATTGCTCCGATCAGACATGGCTTATAGCCATACCACTTGATCCCACAGTCCACTTGTCTAAAGATACCATAGAATGACCTTTTAATGAGCGCGCCTATAGATCTGTAGTAGGGAAACTTCTCTAGTTGATTCATACTAGGCCAGATCTAGCTAGCCAGTCAGTCTGATCACTCAGTATTTCACTACATCTTGCATGTCACATTAAATTACTTATCTGTATTTTGAGATGTGTTCGGTGTATGTATGCTTATGATTTCACATATGATTTTGGTCTATGTTGGCATGGCTACACTCATTCAGATGGGGCAAGAGACTCCAACACACAGCATTCCCATGGCAACTACCTCTTTACCTTTGGCACAACTCCCATTTCTTACTCAAGCCATATACAAGAGATGGTAGCAACTTCCACAGCCGAGACTAAGTATTGGGCATTGTTTGATGGTATCACTAAGGCCATCTCCCTAAGGAGTCTATTGGGAGCACTTTATTTCCCATGCAACTCTCCTACCGTTGTCTACTATGACAACCAGAGTGCCATTGCCCTTGCGGGCAATCCAATCATCACGCCATGGACACAACATATGGAACTCCACTTCCACTTCACCAGAGAGCAAGTTGAGCTAGGGGTATACGCCTAGAGTTTGTACCATCATCCAACAACTATACAGACATATTGACCAAAGTGGTCAATCAATCGATGTTGCACTATATTCTACCTGACATCAACTTGGGTACACCGCCCCCTACTTCTTTAGCTTGACACGGAGAGGGTGCAAGCCTCCAACTTTCCCTTCCAATTTGAGAGGGGACAGCTTTCTTCCTTCGGTACTATGAGCATATGGTTTTCCAGTCTTTGATTCAAACATTCAATATTTTGTACTCTTGTATTCTCATCCGCACCATCAGGATGATGTGATTGCAAAAGGACATTCAACAAGTGAATGATTCCTCTGTGAGGCATTGTTCAATGGCAACATTTTCATTGCACTTTGCTTAAGCATGTCATCATTGCATTTCCCTTACGTTACCCCGTACATAGCATTCTATTCTTATAAACAAGCATATGTGCACATTTACCCCTTTCTGGTCTTCTGAGTGGTCGACTCTAGATCCACCATATTCATGGACATTCTATGGCAATTCTTTAAGGCTCTCTCCCTTTGCTTGCTTGGCTTGTCTAGCTTACTTCCGCCCATCTTTTTTGCCTCTCCACATACGCACCATATTTGCTTCACCCACCCTTAGCCCCTTCCTTTGTCATCAACACCCAATAATGGTAGTGATATCTTATTTGTTTTATGAAGGTCTTGCTGACCATCTTTTTTGTTAGTCGGGTCAGATACTTAATCGACCACAATCCATATTTTCTAAACAAGCAATCCATCAACCAACAACCAAAAAAATAATAAACAAATAAATAAATCGTCAAGGTAAAGCTGCAGCCTGCAACAATTGAGGATGGTCTACCAAGTCATCATCTTCCATCCATTTGGCATCTATTGGTAGATAATTCTAAAATTTCACCAAGTATCTCCTAGAAACTTTATCTCTAATCTCTCTCTTCTTATATGTCAACATCTACACGACTCCCCAACCTCAAGCTGAATTTAGCAGATACATCCTGTGGCACATCACCATGAAAATATCTCAACAAGCTCATATCAAAGGCATTATTAATCCACCAATGTGGAGGCGATTTCAGCCTGTAAGCAACATCACTAATCTTCTCTAACACCTGGAAGTACTCAAGTTGGGATATAATCTCTCTCTACCTTTCATCTTTTTCAGCCTTGCCTTTTCAAAACGCAACAATACATAGTCACCTTCTGCAAACTATGAAGCACATCTATGGTAGTCAGCTGCCCTCTTTTGTTTTTTCTATGATCTTTGAAGTACATACTTAACATTTCATTGACTACATCCATATTCTCCACATAGTGATCGGCCTCAAAGATCTTATCCATATTGTGGAAAATAAAAGGAACTTTCTTGTCACCTTCCACAACTTTAAATGACGCCTTACCTATGGAACTATACACTATATTATTATATGCAAACTCAACCAAAGGCAAGTATTGCTCCCATTGTGTCTTGTGATTTGATGTATAGCACCTCAAAATATCTGACACTGTGAAACTAGCTTCTTTAGACTAAACATCTGTTTGCGGAAGAAAAAACATAAAGAAAATTTCAGCATGGTATCCATGTTCTCAAATAGTCCCTTTCAAAACAAATTAGTCATCCGAAGATTTCGATCATTAATGATTAACTTTAGCATGCCATGAAAATAAGTGTTGCATAATTAACCATGATATATGATCAACCTTTATTTTCTTCCTCACCAAAATGAAATGGGCCTACTTATTAAACCTGCAAATCATAGTCCATATCCCATCATTCCCTATAGATATTCTAGAAAGGTAACTGCAATAAACCCAATATCTTCAGTCTATTATACTTAACCTTTTGACATATTATGCATGTCCTAACAAACCACAACATCATGCCTCAAAGCAGGCCAATAGAAAAAGTGCTCCATTGCCTTAACTATAGGCTGTAGCATCTGTACCTCGATGCCCTACAAAGGGAGGAGTATGACTCTCAGTCATCATCTTTTGGCCTCAACCCCTTTGTCACACATAGCCATCTATGCATTATAACCATCTCTAAACAAACAATGCTCATGCCTCTTGCCATTACAAAGCTGACCATATACATTACCCAAATCCCAATCAACAACACACTAATTCTTCATGGGGAACTCAATGTGATACACAAGATTAGCAGCTGAAATCTGGGGTTTACGAGACAATGCATCAGCCACTACATTCTTTTTCCCACCTATACCCATTGCATTAGATGGGATGCCCCAACATCTCTTGATCCACACTTTATCACATCATCATGCACTTATGCACCTATGTATTCATTGGCAAGAGAAGCAAGAAGACTACCATGCCAGCCCAGACTGGGTGCCTTCCTTTTCTCTTCAGTTCGTGCTTGCTCCATGATGACATCAAAGCCAAAGTTTAGATCCATCAACTAGTGATGCATTAGTAACTTGTAGTCAGTGTTCAACAGAAACACTTGCTCCAGTCTACACCCTGATCCGTTCACATGGCCCACATGTATGTGAGACATTCAATCAGCGAGCCCAAGTTCAAGCAGCATACCCCGGATGAAGAAAATTCGGTTGTTTTTCGCAGTTTCAGACCTAACAGTCAACAAGACTTTGTGCCTTGATAATGCCCATTTTTGGGTGGACAGAATTCACTCCCACAGAAGAAATCCAATCACAGCATTCATCTTCAAGGTTATGTGCAGGTGGGTAAGAGTGCAACTGATCTGCGTTGTGTCTGTGTGTAAACAGTCATGGATGCTGGCGCAATGTAACTGAGCACAATTACGGCCTTTCAAATTTTCAGATGGAACTTGTGCAGAGGACTTCCAGCCAACGAGATGAAGAGACCGAACAGAGAGAGTCAATGGCATCGGCAGAGAGGCGTCAACTTGTGACAATATGTTGCTCCCCTGTGGAGCTTGTAACTGTATAAGGACGGTCATGTTTGTGAGACTGGGAGCCTATGCTAACCTTTCCGTACTTGCAACTCTGTCAGATAGAATGAGATGTTTCCTTGAAGTTGTAATTATCAATGTTATTATGGGCAGTGTGTTGCTCTGCTATTGAGCGTTTTATTTTTTTACAACAGTATACAGATTGAGAGCCAGCCTTATACTTGAAATTGCAATTGGCAATGTTGTTAGCAAAAATGGGTTACCTCAAGGTATGTGCAAATCCTCACAAAATAACCGATTCGAGTCTGCCGGATGATGGGCGGGGGCGGACATTTTTGCGATTACAGGGGAAGAAATCGTGTGCAATGCCGAATCCCAATTCGCCTCAGGGAGCAGAAGAGAGGGCGCCAATTCGGTCTCCCAAGCTGCACGGAAGCCGCCGTGGACAACCCATCAGCGCAATCCTGACAGAAACTATCTCTGTGGGCAACCCACAAAAACAAGAGGGAAAATAAATCAATAAATAAAGATCGTCGTTCACGCTCTGTGGCGATTTGAGCGCAAAACCATGCTCTGCGGAGTTGGGGGCATTAAATTTTTTTATTTTATTTATTTATTTCATGTTTAGGTATCTTTTTTTTAATAATTATATATGTGTGTGTGTGTGTGTGTGTGTGTGTGTGTGTGTGTGTGAGAGGCTTCACTCAATCATAATCATAATTGTCCTCCCTTTGCTCTAAGCTCAGATCATTGAGATTATGGGTATTTGTCGCTTTAGACTTGGGTGGACCTTAACCATACATGATGGTAACAATTCATGATGGAACTTTTCTCGGAATTGAACCCTTGGCCTGGTTGACCCAATGGCTACAACCATGACACTCTCAAGACATTAGATAGTTCTTACACAAATTCCACTCTACTATAAGAACTATGACCACACATTTCATAGAATTCTCGACGTAATATTTTTTTTGAATTAATAGACAATGGTAACAATTCATGATGGAACTTTTGGAGGAATCGAAACCTTGGCCCAGTTCACCCAATGGGTACAACCATGACATTTTCAAGATGTTAGATCATGCTTATGCAAATTCCACTCTACTATTGGAATTATGACTACGGGTTCCACTGAACTATCGATGAAATATTTTTTTACATTAATAATGTGAATCATACTGAGATTAATACTAGAAAATATTTACACACGCATCTAATCGATGCCATCGGGAATAAGTCCCAATAAGCAAGGTTGCTACAAACCTTTCTCAATGATTTATAACCAATCTTGTTCCCATAGCTCATATATTGTCTATTGTTGGAAGTGAACTTGGATGATTGATCATCTATCGGTGCAATATTAGAGATTGTCAACCACACATTCCCTTTCACATAACCAACAAGGAGACCATAACAAAAACCTTCAACTTTAATATGTATAGGTTTATTGGCTCTACTATTAGGACCATAGGATAAGGAGATTTGTTAAGGTCACAACCCTACAAGTCAGTACGACTTTATTTGTAAATTCTTGAAAGTAAAAATAAACCCAAATAGAATTGTCATTTTGTAAGAGAATGGAGAGAGATTTTGAAAAATGTAAAATAAGATGGCATGTCTATCCACTTTTAACTCTTCTCATATATATGGAATATGGCAATTCTAGTCCAAATGACACTACAACCTTCATAATTTTTCCCCTAGGGCACTAAAGGTACCATTTGTTTACCACTCTCAACATTTATTAATAAATTGTAGCATCTTCTCTTCTAGTAATATTTTGCCTTTTGTGTTCCAAGGATCTCTCTCCACTTTAGAGATGAAAAAAAGATCCCAAAGGACAATGCTCACACGCAATTCTATGCTCTTCTTTTTATGTTGGCATGTATTTTTATATTATGCTTTAAATTATACATGCAATTATTAATGTGTACATTTTAGCTATATCAATTACAAGCATATAGAACATCAAACTTCACTATTGTGATCGAATATAGATCCAAAGCAATGTGTTAAATTATGGTTTAAGTATGTATTTTCAATCAAATTACAATTTAATTTTAAAAATCAAATTTCATTTTAAATAAATAAAAAATAATATATGTATGATATTAAAACTATAAAACACAATCTTGTTCACTATATTCTAATATTTCAATATCAAATTTAGTTTTTGAAAATTAAATTAATATTAAATTTTTATATATTTATTTACATGAATATGTATTTTTTAACATATGAGTTGAATTTCCATTATGCATTCTAATGTAATAGGAAACATTTTGAAGATACCATATTATAATTCATTATAAGTGCTTATGTGGTGGGCTTTTTAAGTTAATGGATTGTAAAGCATAGCAATGTGCATTTCAAACTATATTGTTTGATATATGTTGACTATGTTATTGTTTATAATGCTTTTTTAAGCTTCAAACTATTGATGAGTTGAGAGTAAGAGAACTTTTCTTGTGATCAAATCCATTTTTGGAGACAATTACGGTATAAGTATGTATAATATCTTATAGTTTAGTGAGAAATTAGATCTTATGTATGTCATTATCATACTAGTTGAGCATACTAGTGGATTAATCAATGCAACATTGTCAATATTTGTATTATATTTCAGATGACTTATAAGTGTACTTGAACTACATTAGCCTTTATTTGAAATAATCCCATCTTTTGTATCATGTCATTGTTAATAGATACCATCTATTTTGTATAGTTATGTTTATATTACTCAAATATCTTTGCATCTACATAAGAGTTGGAGCATATTCATGACATCATGAACTTGTTGCCAAGGCCTCTAATTGCATTTCACTAAGAAAACTAATGTGGACTTATATTCAATATTTATTAAGTTTGGCATCTCCTCTCAAGAATTTAGAGGTTTTTTCTTCTATTTTTTGCAAATTTCTTAACAGTACACCTCACTTTTTTGCATAGAGTGCCATGATTCATTTTTCTTATCTTCTCCTTTTGAATGTGCATGTTGCAATGTGCACATGGGTGTTATTTCAAAAGGTCATGGCTTTTGTATTTCAACTCTTAGAAGAGATCATGACTTTGACTTTGTAGCTCTCAATGAGTTATTTTCTCTCTCCCCTTTGCATAGTGATTTAACTCACAAGATGGTCCTAAGGTCATCTCGTCCTTTGAACTCACTCACTCGCTCACTCACTCACTCACTCACTCACTCACACACACACACTCTCTCTCTCTCTCTCTCACTCACTCACTCACACACACACACACACACACACTCTCTCTCTCTCTCTCTCTCTCTCTCTCTCTCTCTCTCTCTCTCTCTCTCTCTCTCTCTCTCTCTCTCTCTCTCTCTCTCTCTCTCTCTCAATGTGAGTGTGATTAAACTCAACTTGCACTCTACACGTAAAGGGAATAGAATAAAAAATATGAGAAATGAAGAGATATTCTCTAAGATTTATTGAACAAAAGAGAGATACATATACACTTCTCATACTCAGCCATTCTTGAAAGAGCTTGGAAACCCCTTTTAAGCTAATGGGCAATTTTGTCAATTATTGCATAGCTTTTCTAACCTAGTACAGTCTAGCTAAGGAAATAGATATAGTGCTTCATAATCTTCGTACAATCTAAGTGTTGCCTTGTTCCACAATTAATGTACTGGGAGTTGTCTTTGAGCTTTCCCACATTTGTAAACTTTTGCTTTCAATTATCCAAGTTTCTTATTTGAGTGGTAGCCTTTCCATTCTAATCAATATTTGAGTTGTCCCTTTCTAGTTGTAATGCTTGAGTGATGGACCTAAAAACGGGCCGGCACTGGCTCATGCACTAGCCGGGCCTCGTCACTGCGCACAAGACAACCCCTCGGCCTCGCGGCCAGGAGCATCTATCAAAATCTCTGCCTTCCTAAACATTGCGTTTGTAATACGTTGTAGTCTAACTGATCCTAACCCAATACTCCTCAGAGGGAGTCCCTTTCACATAGCCAAAAGGCTCGAATCACATACACATGGGGTTCCTCCTACGGCTGAATGCCGTCAACCCTCTGCGACTCTCCTACACCTTGGGGATTGGCCCCTCAGTGCGTCGCTCAACATTTAGACATTTCGCACAAAAGTCGCTCAAGGTACCAAATAAGCGTGTCCAGGAATGTCCCATTGTCCTTACTTCTCTTTCCCCTAGACCCCACGACTAGCCTACAGCATGGGTACCTCACTGCCTCTCATCGTAGGTCATGTCCTCATAAACCAATTGCAATGCATGTCTAGGAGTTGATCACTGATACTTTTAAATCTTTTTCATGCTCCATGCATTTGGTGGATGCCTAGTGCTCAACCATTTAGCACAACAGTCTCGTGCACAAGTGCAAAAACATTCTTTTAATGGTTTCCAACTACCGTTCGTGCTTCGTTGC
Source organism: Lygodium microphyllum (assembly GCF_053477565.2). Classification (NCBI taxonomy): domain Eukaryota; kingdom Viridiplantae; phylum Streptophyta; class Polypodiopsida; order Schizaeales; family Lygodiaceae; genus Lygodium; species Lygodium microphyllum. The sequence goes on from NC_141162.1 coordinate 110,975,631, forward strand.
ATGGGCCTAGCACCGAGGTGATCCTCGTGCTACTAAGCTCTTAATTTTAATTATCATCTGTCCTAAATGCTATGCATAGAAATCAGCAACTTTCCCATCATTTCACACGGCATTTAGACATATTTCAACTCCTCTACCCTTCCCCGTTTAAATAGTGCATCGTTGGATAGGTTTATAGGGTATTTTGACATCATTTTATGTGAAAAAACCGGAAAAAAACCACACTAGAACAAGAAAGTGGGGTTGAACTGAGGCAAATCCTCATGCTTCAGTCCCCACAAACACTCACAAACATTGCTCTTATTTATCCTTATTTTTCGAAACCCAAAATGTATTTTTTCCCTATTTTTTAGGGTTTTTCCACCATTTTCTTGCATTTTCCCTTATTTTCCTGTATTATTTAATTACTGAAAATTCAAAACAGGTTATGGGCTGTGGCCCTTAGTTCCTTCTTGCAGAAAAATGAAAGTTTAGTTGATGTTCCTATTTACTTCCCCATTTTTATGCCAAAAACCCTCATTTTCCCTTTCTTTTTCATGTTTTATGTGTTTTAGCATATTATTTTGAACCATAAAATGCATATTTTTCTGATTTTTTGATTATGACCAGCAAGAACTCATAGAAAACAGTAACATGCACAGTTTATCCCACATGAACAACTTTTCATCCATCAAAAGCCATAAAAGCTCAAATTTCCTTTGAAAATTTTAAATTACCGCTTATTTGCGTGTTTCGGGTTTCATGTCCATGGCTGTAGATTTGGAAATCAGCAGCACTTCATGTCCAGCACAATCACCAATCACCATTTCCAGTCCGTGGAGCAATCCGATCCATGCCGGACAAGCCTCCACCATTCTTCCTTCTTCCCACATGAATCCCCCCTTAGAAGAGAGAGAGGGAGGAGAGAGAAAGACTGATTTTCTCTCTCCCTCTACCGGCCACCATTCTCTGCGCGGATTGAAGCGATGCGGAGCGTAGATCGATTGTTGAAGCCCTCTGCCTTCGGATTCATGCCTTACTTGTCAGCCAACATCATGATTGGGGGGGGGGGGCGCGTTTTTTCCGCGCGGCTGTCTTCACGGCACTTCCTTCCCCCCCACGAAAAATTTAGGGGGGTGGAGGGCCCAAAGGGCACCCTCCACTAATCACACCCTTTCAAATTTCAAATTTGGCCCCCTTTTTGGGCACCCCGGCCGGTTTCGGGCCAACTTCCGCGTACGAGCTCTGAGTGACGTGCTGTAAATTTCTGGGCGTCCGCCTCGGCATCCCGGATAGGCCTGCAGCTCCCACATTCTATCCTGACTGACAGAAAAATTACTAAAAATCCGGAGGTGTCACTTGGGCACCCGTCGACTGGTTATGCTTAAAATCGTCCTAGATCGAGCCGCCGCCTTTGACATTGAATATTTTTCCCTTGATATCCATGATTTTTAGCTATTTTTAAGCACTTCCCATCACCTAAATTCAGCTCTCATTGGCGACCACGGGATAGGGCGACTCAGCCCGTCGAATCCACAAACATATCTGCACATAAACAACCAAAGAAGCATCAAACTGATACAAAGCAAATATATAATCAAACTCAACACAATGCTTCCCCCATCCCAGGACAGAACCAAGGCATGACATCCACAAGGAATAGGCCTAGCATCATCTAAGAGAAGATCCGAAGTGAATCACGAACCAGCTGCTCCAACACAGCCAAACTAAAAAAACCTATCAAAGAGGTTGCCCTAAGTGGTAATCTGCACTACTTACCAACTAAAAACAACACCACTAGGAGCTCCTGCAAGGCGAGGACTCCTATAGCCCGATCAAGAAATATTTTCTTTCAGTACATTTCTTCTTCTAGGGTTTTTATTGGATGAACATACTTGGGCATGTAAAAAGGAGGGAGCTAAGCGTAGTGACCCAAGGAGAACAGGGCATCGGCCTCAGGACCTGTCTCGGCACCCAAGAACCTACCAAGCCCTCGCAAGGCGACACTTAATCCTTTTTTAACGCTCACTTTTATTTTCGCTCCAACCTTCCTTGCTTTGATATTATTTTTTCCAGCAAGAAGCCACCCCTAGGAAGACAAGGTATCGGCCCTAGGTCTGATTCGTCCCCAGGAACCTACCAGGCCTCCGCAAGGCAATGATCAACTGCTTAGATGTTTTCATTTCTTTTCTTTTTCTTGGGATAGGGGTTAGAACCCCTTTTTACACACCTTCGTATTTATATTCAACTTTTAGGATGTACAGAGTTTCTGGGCATCATCATTATGATCTTCTAGCAGGCTTCTCTAACTGCCTCACTACTAACAAGAACTCCTAGAACGGCTGCCTCTAGCAGGCTAGCAAAACAGTGCCACTAGGACTTCCTGCTAACACAGGTCTTTCGATGTCTAACAATGTCTTTGCAGGAGGCAATGACTACTCCGACCTCCCTCAAACATACTTAGCCTCAACCTGGGATGTCATGCCTTGGTTGCCGGTCCCCAACAAAAATGTATCCCCTTGACAAGTACAAAGACACATATAACAGGAAAGAAAAGTACTCGTAAAGGAGAAATATCACCTGGATTGGCCACATGAAGCTTCCATCGTAGCAAAGGCTCCTCCAGGCTCCACCAACATTCACGAACACGAAACCTGTCCAGCACAACACTTAAAACAAAAACCCAATTAAACGCACCCGCACTAGACAGGGAAATGGCCTTCTTGGCCTAATGAAATCAGACATGACTTTGTTACAAATCTGAATCGGCCCTCTTGGCCTAATGAAATCAAACAATACTATGCAGAACATCCACCTGGAAACAACCATGATAGACATCAAAGCATACTATTCCCAGGGGAACAAAGGCACGTAGCCCTAAACTAGGTGCATTAAATTATGACCTATCCCTCCTGCGTATATCGCAAGAGATGTTCGCATCACATGTCGTCTAATCAGTCTATGCATCCCAGATAATAAAGGCAGATGAGTCTCGCTTACCCTCTGCATCACCCAAATCAACCATCGTCTGCCAAAGAGGACATGTTCAGAAAGCATACCCCACAAACGACCAGGTCTTGTCTCACCATCAATAGATATATCGGGACAAGGGCCACAATTAAAGAAGAGGTCCTCTTCATACGCAAGATTAGCCAAAGAATCGGCAAACTGATTCCAATTCCATGGAATCAGCTGAAAAGACACTCTATCGAATTCGTCTAGCAGGGCTATGGCAGTATGATGGTACATACAAAGGATGGGATTCCGTACCATGTATGTCCCATTGAGTTGATTTAAAACCAACAGAGAGTCCCCTTTCACCAACAACTGGCAGATACCACCCTTCTTCGCAATATTCAAACCCATAATCAGGGCTTTGTATTCTGCCATATTATTGGTAAAATTCGCCCCGAGATAAGCAGCTAACGTCATAACAATGCGTCGTCGGGGGTCTCGGATGACAACTCCTACACTTCCTTTTTTGCATGGACCCCTAGACGCCCCATCAAAGTACAAGGTGTACGTCCATAAAGGGTTTACATATCCCGCCATCCGGAACTCTACTCGTAATTATGGTAATCGAAATTCAGCATATTCAACGGGTGGACTGTAGGTTCCATCCCTCCATCGTCATTGAATTCAACAGGGATGCTCGTCAAAATTTGTAGGCAATGATGGCAGAAGACCTTGATCTCCCAAATAAATGTCCCGCCTTCTTGCTCAGTCACCTTATATCCTTTGCTCCACCAAATGAGCTTCCCCTGATGATACCTATGTTCTAAATAGGGGTGTTCTAAATAAGGGATCAGACGACCCATCAACCTTTATCACGATTTCCTTGCAGATGTTTGATCGATCTCTCCTAGACCTGCAAGGCAGTCATAGCATTAGTGCAATCAGAAGTAATAAGGTTTAATCTTATTAAGATTAACCTTATTTTTAAATTCTATCCCCTCAAGGTCAGCTAACAAGACTGTGGATTTATTTTTTCCTATTCTAACGATCCTATAGGGCCCATCCCATTTAGGCTCTAACTTGCCTGGAAATAATTCTCGTCGTGCGTCATAATATAGAACAAGCTGTCCTTTCGTGAAGGTGTATTTCTTGGCTTTGAGGTCGTGTAGCTGCTTCATTCGGCGCTTCGCCACTTCTTGGTGCAATAAGCTCTGCAACTTAAGCTCATCTAAATGTGCCAGTGTCGTCAAGCGCTCAAAAAGTGCATCTTCATCACTCAAAGAATGATTGATGGCAAACTGAATAGTCGGTAGCTCAATCTCTAAAGGCAAGACACACTCCTCCCCATATACTAACTTGAACGGGGTATGGCCAGTGGCTCGTTTAAAAGTCGTATTATAAGCCCACACTGCCACGTATAACTTTTTATCCCAATCCCGTTTCTTTTCCGACACAATTTTGGACAGGATGCCCACAAGCTGCTTGTTGGTGCTCTCAACTTGCCCATTAGCTTGCGGATTATATGGGGTTGTCTTGTTATGCTTGATTTGCCACATCTCTGTCAAACCTTTAATCACCTTATTCAGGAAATGGGTTCCGCGGTCCGACACTAATTCTTTCAGCGGACCAAACCGGCATATTATCTGCTCTAAAAGGAAACTAGCAGTTTCTTTAGCATCATATTTCCTTGTTGCACGCGCTTCTGACCACTTCGTGAAGTAGTCAGTTGCGACAATGATGTACCTTTTTTGCGTAGTCGACGACGGAGTAATAGGACCCACAAAGTCTATTCCCCACTTCTCAAATGGAAGTATCGCCATAATAGGGTGAGTGGTCGTTTCCTATTCTCTTGACTATCATGTCGTTGGCAAATATCGCATCGCTTAACATACGCAAACGCATCCTGGAAGATGGCAGGCCACCAATAACCTGCTCTTAAAGCCTTTTGTGCTGTAAGCCGTCCAGCAAAATGGCCACCGCAAGCAGAATCATGGCATTCTTCCAAAATAAATGGGACCTCGTCAGGCATCACACACCGGCGATAGATGTCATCAACCCCTTGCCGATATAATGTACCTGCGATCAAAGCAAACTTTAACGCTTGTTGCTTAATTTTCATTCTCTCAGTTTTAGATAGTTCGGATCCCGCCTCTCCCGTTGATAAATAATGCGTTATTGCAGCATACCAGGAGGAAATAGAGGCCGTATCTATCTTAAATAACAACTCCATGTCACTACCTTCAGCCACAGATTCTTTCGGCTCCCCAAAGTCCACAAGACATTCCACGATGCCTTGCAACCTTGGTGGCTTACTCTTGATTTCATAATCAAATTCTTGCAAAGTGATCAACCACTTTGCTAGACGATCAGGCGGCTGTAGCTTATTCATCAATAGTCGAAGTCCCTCTGCCTTCGTATAAAGCACGACTTTCTCATAGAGAATGTAATGCCTGAATTTCTTGGTCCCAAAGACCATCACTAGACACAATTTCTCCATGTAAGTATAGTTGATTTCGGATACCCCTAGCTTCCGACTAGCAAAAGCAATCGGGTGGTACCACTTCTCTTCCCAAATTTGGGCTAAACAGCAGCTGATACTATACATAGTGGCTGCTGAGAATATATAAAACACCTCACCTCTTTTGGGTGCTTTTAAAACGGGCGCTCTTGCTAGCTCTTGTTTCACATCCTCGAATGCTACCTTACAAGGGTCACCCCATACAAACGAACAGCTAAAGGACAATAAATTTGTAAGCGGCAACGTTCTTTCTGCTAAGGCGTTGATGAATCTACGGTAGTAACCAACCAAAGACAGAAAGCTATGAACTTCTTTCGGAGTGCGTGGTGGACCCATGGCAACTATAACTTTGACCTTCTCGGGGTCTGTTGCAATTCCTACCGAACTGACCACATGACCCAGCAATAGCCCATAAGGTACTCCAAAAACACACTTCCGTGGGTTTAGGGCGATGCAAAATTGTCTGCAGCGCTCAAAGCATTTTCTTAAAATGATCAACTGTCTTCCTCTCACGGTGGCAGCCCCTAAGTCATCAATAAACACCTTCAACTCCTCAGGGGATATGTCACCGAATGTCTTATCTGCTGTTCGTTGCCACGAACCAGGCGCATTGCATAAACCAAAGGCCATCACATGGTACGCAAAAGTACCAAATACAGTGATGAAAGTTGTTTTCAACTTATCCTCTTCTGCAATTGCCATTTGGTTATATCCTGCAAAGCAATCCATAAACGAATATATCTCCCTACCCGCTAATTGATCCAAAATCTGGTCAATAAATGGCAACGGGTAGTAGTCCTTAACTGTCTACTTATTTAGCTCCCTAAAGTCTACACATAATCGGATTTGATTATTCTTCTTCTTTCTAATCACAACCGGTGAACACCATTCCGTGTGTTGCACAGGAAAAATCAAACCCGCTTTTCGAAGCTTCTGTAACTCTTCAAACAGCCCGTCCCTCAGTTCAAAAGGCATACGCCTTACTTTATGCCGTACAGGACGACTGCCCTCTTTCAACGGAATTGTATGAACAGCAAGACTAGGAGGAATGCCTCTCAACTCATCATAACTCCAGGCAAAGATATCACGGAATTCCTGGATCAAGGCCACATAGTCCTCCCTTTCTGCTGAGCTGAGCATAGAACCTAATTTAATTGGCCGCGAATCATCATGCGTACCAAGGTCTAGCTCGATAACATCTGCATCTCTTATACGATCTTGACCCTCTATCGGCTCATTCAAAGTGATCTGATAGATGTCCTCCGTGGTGGATCCCTCTTTGGACTCATCACTCGATGATGTCTCACTGCCAGAAAATAATGTCTACAATTCTGTAGAAGATAGAGGAGCTCTCTCACTCTGCGGGGACTCAGGATAAGCATCAACCACCACACGCTGGGCACCTCTGCCGAATATTAGTCGACCAGCGGGTATATCTACTTGGCAGTCCGCTTGCAAGATCCAAGGTCGTCCGAGTAATACTTGGTAACTTGGCCGCCCTGCAAAACGAATCACCCTAAAGTCCAACAGGCATTCTACATTTGCAACAGTGACATGGACCTTAGTAATGCAGCCTTCCGGCTGTCTCAAACTATCATCTGCCATTCTGAGAATTGTGGAGGTATCTTTCTGAATCGCAAGGCCCAACCTTTCCATCAGTTCAGAACTCATAATGTTAACAGATGATCCCGTGTCGACAATGGCATAATCTACTAATATCCCATCGACATAGGCTGCAACCCTTGGGCAATGCTTCTCAGCATGCTCAAACCAGTCATCACCAACTCGCGCAATTCCCAAAGGTTCCACGATATAACCGGTATGTAGAATCTTTCTAAATTCCTTATGTACTCCTAGGGAAAGCTTAATAAGCTGTAAGAGGTTCACTTGAATGATGTAAAGCAAGACTAGTTGCTAAGAGTTATGCACAAATGTATAGTTTAGACTACAATGAAACATTTTAGTCTAGTTGCAACATGACCATTATTAGAATAGTGATAGCATTGGTTGCCATATAGGGATGGAAATTGTGACAAATGGATGTCAACAATGCTTTCTTGGATGAGGAAATTCATGTGCAATAAAACCGGACGCATTATATAATTTTGAAATACCCACATTATGTGTGTAGATTGAAGAAGGCTTTGTATAGGATGAAACAAGCACTAAGAGCTTGGTGTGAAAGAATCAATAGGGTTTTGACAAGAATAATATCGATTATTATCTTTATGTCAAGTGCACAAAGGATGGAATGCTCATGATGGTTATCTATGTGATTGATCTTATCGTTACAATAAGTATTGACAAGGAGATTGTTGTTATGAAGGATGGAGTATGAAATGAGTTTAAATTAAAGATTTGGGATTGCTAAGGTATTTCTTAGGCATTGAAGAGGAAAAAACTCCACGTATATGGCTTTTGCAAAGGCAATGTGAATTAGAGATGCTTGAAAAGTATGGGATAATGGATTGCAAACTAGTGGATACTCCATTGGATCAAAATACAAAGTTCTTGGATGATGGAAATTGCATTGAGGATGTGACAATGTATCAAAAGGTGATTGGAAGTCAAATATACTTGACCATGAGTTATGTGGATGGGATGATAAGTCGATCCATCTAGAAGCCATGCAAGATACACTTGGATGCAATTAAGAGGACCATGAGGTATGTAAAGGCCACCACTGGATATGTTCTTCAACATGGAAAGGATCCTACACCTACATTGTTTGGACACATTGATGTAGATTGGGTTGGATAGAAGGTCTATGATGGTTATGCTTGTCCCATTGGGGATAGCCATGATTAGTTCAAGTAGCAAAAGCAGCCTACCATAGCATTATCAAGTATAGAGGCATAACATCATGGAATAGCCATAATAGCTTGTGAGCAAACATGGCTAAGACTACTACTTTATGATTTGGAGATTGAGATAGATCTTCTCATGTTTGCTTATTATCCCACTAGCCAAATCATCAAAATGATAGATAGTCACAATAAATAGATAGCCAAAAATGAAGAACGAAGAATGAAGAAAAAGAAGAAGAATGCTATTGATCTCTCCATCTCATCCTTCATTCCTTTATGGTCGCTTCTTTCAATTTATTCATTAATTTACATAAAGGCCCTATTAGAACATAAAGAGCGCCTATCCTTGAGAAGTCGTGATAACACAAAATGTATGTAAACTTCAAGAAATGTGAATTTCCAATAAAGATGTGGGAGTTCTTTGGATACAAAGCAGGAGAAGAAGGGGTTAAGATATACCCAAAGAAGGTAGAGACAATGAAGAGTTGGCCAACCCTTGAGACTACAATGAAAATTAGAGAATTCCTTGGATTCATGTTTTTGTGGATCTATATCACTCAAATACTTCCTAGCCCAAAATATTTGTTAAGAAAACTTGATGTGTAGACTTTCTTGTGGAATTTAATATTGAGATCAAACATAAGCCAGGTTCCATAAACAAGATAACATATGATCGAAGTCATGTACCTAGCAATAACTATCATGAAATTGTAAAGGAAACCTTAAGAAACTAACAAAGGGATGCCAATGTTCATTAAAATGTAGGATCATACAAGGCCTAGATGGAATGTACAATGTTGAAACATGGATCCTTTATGTGCTAAAACAACTCTACATTTCCAATTATGCAAAATTGAAGAGATCATATTGCATGAAGTTCACCATGGTAAACTGGGGGGACTAGAATGAACAAAATAGGACTCTAAGCACTTAAGAGAGAAATGATTTTGACCTAAAATGAAAAAGGAGGTGATTGACTATGTCAAAACATGCGCGATATGCCAACTACAAAAATCAAGCACTAAGGACTAAGCTAACATGATTGCTTCAACCAATTCCAATCCCATATCACCCGCAGCACATGATCAACGTGGACTCCATAGTTGAGCTATTTGAGTCTCATCAATACACAATCATCTTTGTGGTGATGGATAATTTCTCAAAATAAGCACACTTCATCCACACCATACCACCACTCACTGCCAACGAGTTAGCATGGCTCTCCTTTCCTCATACCTTTGAGTTATATGGGCTGCCCTTGGTCATCGTATTAGATGGAGGTAGTGGATTCATAAATGATACATTGAAATAACTCATAAAGACCTTAGAATATCAAATTGTGCTTCTCTCCCTCCTTTTATCCCAAATGAGAGTGAATGAAGAAACCAATGACAACCTTCATAACTGTGTGAGTAGCTCAAAAGGACAACACATTGTACTTAAATGTGTTGACATTTTGATGAATTTCAATCCCAAAAGCCACTAATTACATGCACTTCAAACTTCCTACATGAAAGAAGTCACCTTATTCGCCTTAGATTGAGGAACCATTTACATACAAGATGCATAGCCATCAAAAGAGATTGATTAATAAGACCTTGCAAGCCAACAAGAAGCATAAACATGTCCTTTTCACTAAGGGAGAGATAGTCCTCGTTAGCTTTAAACACATCTCTCTCCCTATGAAAATGCCACCTAAGCTCAATCACGAATACTATGGGCCGTATCGTATAACCAATTTACTCAATGAGGCCACCTACAAAACTGGACTTGCTAGAAAGCATTTGTGTATATAATGCCTTTCGTGTTAGTTTACTTTGCAAGTTCTACTTGAACACTCATGCTCATCTACTTTACAAGATCTACCTGCACGTATGCAATGGGGGACAACATGTACCACTTCTTCACTCTAGTGGCCCCTTTAAGAATGTAGGCAATACTCAATGAGAGCGGAATTTAGGTGATGGGAAGTGCTTAAAAATAGCTAAAAATCATGGATATCAAGGGAAAAATATTCAATGTCAAAGGCGGCGGCTCGATCTAGGATGATTTTAAGCATAAGCAGTCGACGGGCGCCCAAGTGACACCTCCGGATTTTTAGTAATTTTTCTGTCAGTCAGGATAGGATGTGGGAGCTGCAGGCCTGTCCGCAATGCCGAGACGGACGCCCAAAAATTTACAGCACGTCAATTGGAGCTCGTACGCGGAAGTTGGCCCGAAACCGGCCGGGGTGCCCAAAAAGGGGGCCAAATTTGAAATTTGAAAGGGTGTGAGTAGTGGAGGGTGCCCTTTGGGCCCTCCACCCCCCTAAATTTTTCGTGGGGGGGGAAGGAAGTGCCGTGACGACAGCTGCGCGGAAAAAACGCTCCCCCCCCCCCCCCCCCCCCCAATCATGATGTTGGTTGACAAGTAAGGCATGAATCCGAAAGGCAGAGGGCTTCAACAATCGATCTACGCTCCGCGTCGCTTCAATCCGCGCAGAGAATGGTGGCCGGTAGAGGGAGAGAGAAAATCAGTCTTTCTCTCTCCTCCCTCTCTCTCTTCTAAGGGGGGATTCATGTGGGAAGAAGGAAGAATGGTGGAGGCTTGTCCGGCATGGATCGGATTGCTCCACGGGCTGGAAATGGTGATTGGTGATTGTGCTGGACATGAAGTGCTGCTGATTTCCAAATCTACAGCCATGGACATGAAACTCGAAACACGCAAATAAGCGGTAATTTAAAATTTTCAAAGGAAATTTGAGCTTTTATGGCTTTTGATGGATGAAAAGTTGTTCATGTGGGATAAAAACTGTGCATGTTACTGTTTTCTATGAGTTCTTGCTAGTCATAATAAAAAAATCAGAAAAATATGCATTTTATGGTTCAAAATAATATGCTAAAACACGTAAAACATGAAAAAACAAGGGAAAATGAGGGTTTTTGGCATAAAAATGGGGAAGTAAATAGGAACATCAACTAAACTTTCATTTTTCTGCAAGAAGGAACTAAGGGCCACATCCCATAACCTGTTTTGAATTTTTAGTAATTAAATAATGCAGGAAAATAAGGGAAAATGCAAGAAAATGGTGTAAAAACCCTAAAAAATAGGGAAAAAATACATTTTGGGTTTCGAAAAATAAGGATAAATAAGAGCAATGTTTGTGAGTGTTTGTGGGGACTGAAGCACGAGGATTTGCCTCAGTTCAACCCCACTTTCTTGTTCTAATGTGGTTTCTTTCCGGTTTTTTCACATAAAATGATGTCAAAATACCCTATAAACCTATCCAACGATGCACTATTTTAAAGGGGAAAGGGTAGAGGAGTTGAAATATGTCTAAATGCCGTGTGAAATGATGGGAAAGTTGCTGATTTCTATGCATAGCATTTAGGACGGATGATAATTAAAATTAAGAGCTTAGTAGCACGAGGATCACCTCGGTGCTAGGCCCATGCAACGAAGCACGAACGGTAGTTGGAAACCATTAAAAGAATGTTTTTGCACTTGTGCATGAGACTGTTGTGCTAAATGGTGGAGCACTAGGCATCCACCAAATGCATGGAGCATGAAAAAGATTTAAAAGTATCAGTGATCAACTCCTGGACATGCATTGGAATTGGTTTATGAGGACATGACCTACGATGAGAGGCAGTGAGGTACCCATGTTGTAGGCTAGTCGTGGGGTCTAGGGGAAAGAGAAGTAAGGACAATGGTACATTCCTGGACACGCTTATTTGGTACCTTGAGCGACTTTTGTGCGAAATGTCTAAATGTTGAGCGACGCACTGAGGGGCCAATCCCCAAGGTGTAGGAGAGTCGCAGAGGGTTGATGGCATTCAGCCGTAGGAGGAACCCCATGTGTATGTGATTCGAGCCTTTTGGCTATGTGAAAGGGACTCCCTCTGAGGAGTATTGGGTTAGGATCAGTTAGACTACAACGTATTACAAACGCAATGTTTAGGAAGGCAGAGATTTTGATAGACGCTCCTGGCTGCGAGGCCGAGGGGTTGTCTTGTGCGTAGTGACGAGGCGCGGCTAGTGCATGAGCCAGTGTCGGCCCGTTTTTAGGTCCATCAGTGGTGCGTCTGCCGGGAGCCGCTTAAAAGTGGCGGTTCTCGAATCTTGGTTGTTTAGGGACCAACTAGCAGTTTATGCCAAAGGATAGTGAGATTGATCCGTTATTTATTGATAAGCATCGTCTAGCAGAAATCCAAAAGCAAGAGAGAGACGAAAGAGCTAGGCGACGTGCTGAAATTTTTAGGAGATATTCCCCTAAGCGTAGCGGTGCTGAACCCTTACGAGGGAGTGGATCTAGTTGTCTTAGGACCACAAGCAGCAAGTTAGGAGAAGGTGGAAGCTCTAGTGCTCCCCTTCCTGCCATAAGCCAGTCCACATCAATTGCGGGAGGTGTAACCCCACCGTCCCCTATTCTTAGTACAAATCCAATCCGCGTCATGGCACAGCCTATTGCAATTCCAGTAGGAACGACGGATTTGCCGGCTCTAGATTACCCGCTACCCATTTTTAATGGGCTAGTTGAGGAAGATGCGAAACTCCACATTAGGGAGTTTCAAAAGCTGATGTTTAACTGTCGCATCCAAGAAGAAGGACATTTAATGATGTTCTTCAACATGACTCTCAAAGGAAGAGCCGCTATATGGTATCATGGTTTAGAAGCCGGAACCATATTGAACGTTGATGCATTTTATGGAGCTTTTCGAAGGGAGTTTGCCCCTGAAAGGGGTGGGCAATATTGATTGCGTGTACTCAACGTGACCCGCCAAGAACCACACGAGGATATTCGTGCTTATGCGAAGAAGATAAAAGAGGTTTTCCGTAAGTTGGACACCTCTATTCCTATCCCCGCAGCTGCCCAATTGCAATATTTCCTACATGGTTTGGACTTTAATATCCAATTACAGTTGAGTAGTGTCCCCTTGGGGGATATAGATACTGCCATTACACGAGCACAAGAGGTGGAATCCCGACTACAAGCAGCCTATGCCTCTCGAGGCAATTCGAATATGGGTTTAGTATTGGGAAATAATATGGCAATGCCCAATGGCAGTAGTGGCCAAGGGATAGCAATGGCTACCCCTAATGGGAGAGGGAACATGATGCAGAATGTCCCTTTATTACCAGCTCCCCCTAGCATGTCGATGTCTACGGGCAGTCAAATGGCTCCAAGTGGTGGAGGCCAGGCGGTCAATTCTAATACCATGCCAGTGGCTCAACAACCAGTGCCTAATCGAATTGTTAGGCCGATGGAACGACATGGTAATGACCAAGGCTATGAGTCGAGTTCTTCCAATGTTCTTGGCGAGGTTAAGGACATGATGAAGCATTATACCGACATGATTACGGAGCAGTATCGACAAATAGCCGTTGATGTCAACTTCCTTAAAAAAAAACAAAATTTGATAGGAAGTAGATACCCAGAGGAGGGTGCCCCTTCGAGGTTTAGTTGCAAATGGTGTGGTGGGCAACACTATCCCAGGAATTGCCCAAATGTTAAGTGCGACATCTGTGGAAAATCCGGCCATTTAGCAGCTACTTGCTGGAGTAATATCAGTTCCCTTCAGCGAGGAAGTCGGCAACCAGGGCCTGTTAATCATCGTGCCCAAGGAAATGACTCCCAGCGAGAGGACGGGCCTAAACAAATACTTCAACGACCAAAAACTACAGTAGAGGAGCTACCAAGTGGTAGTGGGGTTAGTTTGATTGAGGCTGTACGCGTTAATGATGCTGAAACCTCTAATCTGCGAGCTGTCCTTACAAGAGGTCAAAAGGGTAGAGAGGCCGACAAGGATAAGCCTGTCGACGGAAACCCTAAACAAGGCGACAAAGGAACGCAAGTTTTGGATCCTGCCATGGAAGGGGGACCTTTGAAGCCCATGGAAAGTAAAGCCAATAAGGAACCACCAAAGAAGAAGGTGAAAGTTAAGAAAGAGGCAATGAAGCCGGTTCAGCGACCTAAAGAGTGGATGGTTTGGCGTGAAAAGCGAGCTCTATCAAACTATCATGAATTCGATTTAGCGAGCTCTCTTTGTGAAGTCAACCATCAACCTTACACGACTTTTAAGTACCCACATATATCCAATTGCTTTCTTTCTAGATGATAACTTAATAGGATTTGAATTATGATCCTTCTCTAGTGTAGCCATTTCAACATTTACATATTCTCTCCAATCCTTATTCTTAATAAGTTCCTCTTCAAAACAAGATTGTTCCATATGCTACACACGAAATATTGTATATACATAATGCATACATATATTTCCACTATATGTCATTATGTTCACTTGATGTCTTATCCTTTCCAATCTCCTCAATTGTGGTGCACTATTTGGTGTTTTTGCCACCTTACCTATGGTAATGTATACTTCCCTACATTCTTAACTCCATGATTTGTTACTTGTGGTATACCATCTTCATCATCTAATGAATTGTCCTCTAAACTATCCACCATAGTCTTCTTTGCATTTGCAATTTCAGCCCTTTTTTGCTCATCTCTCAACCTTGTTGTCCATGGGTTTAAACTTCCATTGCTTTTACTTGACAATGAGTACTTAGCACACCTTCAAGATGTTACTTTATGAGTCTTCTTTGCTGAATATTTTCCACCATTATTGCAATCCTCATTGTCTTCATATGTACCTACATAATCATCACGATTTGTTCTCTATCAAACCTCATATTCACCAAACTTTACATATTTACTCATGTAAAATTCCCTTGTCACTAGATCATAACATTTGCATCCCTTCTTCTCATTTGGATAGCCAATGAAAATGCTTTTGACACTGTTTACGATTGACATATCCAATCTTTCTATGTCATAGCTCTATATCATTATCTTGACCATGTCCTTGCTCCATATACATATTTCTTTGGACCATAGGGGTTACAACATCCAATTCAAAAAGCATTCCTTTCTTATGACCTCTAGCAATCAACTTGCCAAGGCTTCCATCATGAAACTCCTCTATGAAGTATCCAAACTTGTTAATACAAGCTTATAGGGCTTGGTCAACCATTCAACCAGTTCTATGTCATGGCTCTATATCATTATCTTGACCATGTCCTTGCCCCATATACATATTTATTTGGAACATAGTGGTTAAAACATCCAATGCAAAAAGCATTCCTTTCTTATGACCTCTAGCAATCAACTTGCCAAGGCTTCCATCATGAAACTCCTCTATGAAGTATCCAAACTTGTTAAAACAAGCTTATAGGGCTTGGTCAACCATTCAACTAGTTCTATGTCATAGCTCTATATCATTATCTTGACCATGTCCTTGCTCTATATACATATTTATTTGGACCATAGGGGTTACAACATCCAATGCAAAGAGCATTCCTTTCTTATGATATCTAGCAATTAACTTGCCAAGGCTTTCATCGTGAAACTCCTCTATGAAGTATCCAAGCTTGTTAAAACAAGCTTATAGGGCTTGGTCAACCATTCAACCAATTGATGCAAGGTTTTTGTAATAGTGAGCATATGAAGTGCACCACCAACCTTATTCTCAATCCCATCTTTTGTAACCAATGGCACACTCCCATCATGCATAATATTGAGCATGGTATCATCTTCTATATTTGCATACTTATCAGTTTTCATATTTACCTTTGAATCAAAACAATTTGCTTGATTTGTCATACGGTTCCATAGCACTTGAGTTCCAAAAACTTGATCATCATCATGTGATGGATGTGCCATGTTGTCAAGTACATGCTCCATAGTGAAAAGACATCCATTAGAGGATGATCTACTTCTATATCCATAACCACCACTGCTATATCTACATGTATAATGACCATATTGGGTTTTTCATCTACCTCTAAATGCATTACCCTACTCATGAAAGCACTCTCTCTCAAAATGCATTGCCCTACTTATGAAAGCACTCTCTCTCAAAATGCATTACCCTACTTATCACTCTCCCTCAAGTTGTTCAAACTACTCACAATAGTCACCAACACCATCTCTTTATGAATGGGAGCATGTCCATAGCCACAAAACCTCCCTTTGTCTTTAGGCATAGAGTCACCTTGACCAATAGATCTACATCTACAATAATAAGAATCACCTTTGCCATACATATACATCCTCTATCTCTAGAAGCATTTCCATCGCCATGTAAAAAATTGGATATTTGGACTTGAAGGGAGGTGAGCCTTGAAGTGGAAGCATGAGTGAGAGCAAGAGCCATGGTGGAAGGAGAGAGAGAGAGAGAGAGAGAGAGAGAGAGAGAGAGAGAGAGAGAGAGAGAGTCTCCAAATGTGGGAACTCCAACAACTGGCACAATGTGTGACCGGCCTTCCCTTTATTCAAATCTCACTAAAAGAATAAAGAATGAAGTGACAATGATAGGTGCTCGCCGTTTGTAGTGTGCAGGTGTGAGTACTCTCAATGTAGTAATACATGGGTGGCTAGGTAGAGGCGTCTCTATCCCCAACAACCTCCCGCTTCAAGGTGAATTTGCCTCATTGAGGAGGGAAAAAAGAAAAAAGTACAAGTGTACATAGATATAATAGGATGAGGAAAGACGTCATCTCATCCTACACCCATCATCTTCCTAAGGAAGGCAAAACGTTCCACTCAGAGAGTTTTCATGAGCAAGTCTCCATGTTTCTAGTCAGTCAAGATCTTGACAAGATTAAGAGTCATATCCTCAATGGCCTCACGAACGAAGTCATACCTCACCTCAATGTGTTTCATCTTTGCATGGAAGACCGGATTCTTGGCTAATTGGATAGCACTCAGAGAATTTGAATGCAGTGTAGGGATAGCATGTGTCATACCAAGGTTAGCAACCAAACGACCTAACCAAATGGCCTTCTTCCAAGCCTTAGTGGTTGCAACGTACTTGGCCTCTATGTAGTGAAGAGGGCCATGCATTTCTGCACCCTAGGCATCCATGAAACAACATCTCTAGTAAAAGTGAACACATAACCAGAAGTGGACTTCCTACTGTCTGCATGTCCTGCATAGTTAGAGTTAGTGTACCCTATGACTCATGTATCCTGGCTACCATGACAAATGCATATATCGGCAGTGCCTTTCAGGTACCTCGTGATATCTTTAATGGCATCCCAATGCCTCTTGCCAAGTGTAGCAATATAACATGCCACAACACCAACTACAAAGGCAATATTGGACAGGTGGCTATCATGGCATACATAAGACTACCCATTGCATTTCACACTTTTCAGAGCCATCTTATATTGCGTTGGTCCTTGGGCACATGGCAAAAGGCCTCACATCCAAAGACATGCAAATGAGTATATGGGGGAGGCTTTCCTGTCCATACCTCCTTTGTAACTTGGAAGTCAATACCATTGCAAGGTGACTTGTTAATGAGGTGTACAACAATAGAGACTACCTCGGTCCAAAAATGTTGTGGTAAGCCTACTTGGCTAAGCATATTGCAAACTCTCTCCTAAATAGTCCTATTCATGCACTCAACCATATCATTCTGAGGAGGGGTGTAATGGGTGGTCAACTGACGCTTAATACCCCGCTTGTCCAAAAAATTTCTCAAAGGCACATGAGATGTACTCACCCCCATTATCTATCCTTACGCATTTTAGCCTATGACCAGATTGATTCTATGTGAGATCAAGCCAACACTGAAAGATAGCCAAGACATTAGATTTCTGCTTTATGGGATAAGCCCAAACCTTATGTGAATAATCGTCAATAAATGTGACAAAGTTGTTGAGAAATGTGCAATCACATCCACCATAGCCTCTTTGTAAGGAACGATAAGGCAAAGAAACACATTGCAAATAAAGCCTAAGACTAGGTCATGTATGCATAGTTTATTAAAACCACAGTTGGTGAATACCGTGGTCACTTTCCACCTTTTTTCACCTACCAATACCACCTATTGTAAGCTTATGAAAGGCACTCATCCCCATACTCATCTGATCTATCATTATCATTCAATTGTACTTGCATTATGCTTGGATAATATTAATTGTTCTTCTTTGTCATTGCTTATGCCTTATTATGATTATATGTTTGCTCATCAGTGATCCTTCTTAGCATGCATCTTCAATATTTTAACAAAAGTACTTCGCACCCCCTAATGACTAACATAGCATGGATCCACATACATTTGAATACACAAGAGACAAATGCTCACCCATGCGTGGAATGCTAGACTTTTTATGCAAATTCCTAATGTGCTTGTGCCATATAAATAGTGATCACACGACTCAAAATGCAAGTAGTCAAAAGGTGAAAGATACTACAAAGCACTAAGCATTTTCATTTCCTTAAGTGACATATGCCCAAGATGAGTATGCCAGAGAGATACATGTGGGATTGTTGAGAGTGGAAAAAGACTGAATTTTTGAACTATTTTTGTTGTTTTTGAGGACTGAATGATTGATTTTTTATGGATTTAGAGTGATGTATGATTGATAATGTAAGTGTTTGAGAGTATTTTGGATGATATTGATTATGTTTTGGAAGATCATGATGATTCTCAGTAGAGATATGGAGCTCTGTGATGTTCTGATAGGTTCTGATTGGTTCTGTATACCTTTTGTATAGCTTCTGTTTTGTTCTGATTTTCTTCTGTATGAAGTATGGATTGATGATTGATGAAGATTGAGATCTTTTGGAAGCTTATTGAATAATTTTTGATATTTTGGAATGGTTTTAGTATGAGTTATGAGGTTTTGATGACCTTCTGTAACCTTCTATAAATCTTCTGTAGAGCTTCTGTCTCTGCTCTGTAACTGTTTTGTATCTGCTCTGGTAATGTACTGTATTGTTCCGTAGATCTTCTGTAAGTGTTTTGTAGAAAGTATGTGTGACTTTGGAAAAGTTTTCTAACTTTTGGAAATGATGGATCTAAGTTCAAAAGAGCTAAAACAAATGGAAGAAGCAGCTGCTGAAGACTGAAGAGAAGAACGAAGTGACAGTGACAGTAGTGAGCTATGAAGAGACACTGTAGTGGTTCTGATGACTCTTTATATCAAACATACCTCTTGGGAGGTGCATCCACGAACTAAGAAGGATTATTGAGAGTTATTATGAGAGTATTGTAGTGAGGATATGATGTACTATTGAGAGATAGAGAGAGAGAGAGCCAGAGATAGTCAATTCTATCAAAACAGTGTAACTGTATATGAGAGATTGAGAGAGAGAACTATGAAGACATTGAAGATGAATAATATGTGATTGATTTTCATTCAAAGATGGTGTATTATTCTATGTCCTTTGTTATATTGATGGGTTCATTATGATTAATTCTATCAAATCCGTGGGAGATATCTACTATGATGCTGCGTGAAGATTTGTTGTTTTCTTTGTTTTGATGATCAAAATAATGAAATAAAAGCTTATTGATGTTACAAGATAGATTTTCTTGCAGTAGAATCCCCTTTTCCTTTTGGTGTTCCTCTTGGGGCTCCATGTTTTTGGTGCACAGTTGGGGAAACTTGCCATCAACAAGTATCAGAAGAGGCTGAAAATGAAGGAAATGGCATTGTCAAGAAGAGGAGAATTCAATGGATGTTTGCAAAGTTCCTTCTTCCACTGAAGAGTTGGAGATTCTCATTATCAAATACACTTTCCACAAGAAGTTCATCCCACAATGGCAGAAACATATCACCATCATGACGTATGCTCTATGTGGTGGACTGTTTCCTCTCCTTGTTAAAGCAACAGAAACTTGCATCTTGGTGGCAAATTGTTTAGAAACAAACTGAAGAGTAGAAACAGAGAGAATGACCACCCATGGAAGATTTGGCATTCATTGAGAAGTTTCCAGACATCATCAAGTGGGAGATTGTAAAGAAGCTTCAGAAGTTGTGGTCTGTAGAGGTTCACGAAGATAAGAAGGAAAAGAGTTGGAATTTGTTCGTGGATGCTCAATATCAAGATACATGGGATGCTTGGTGCACTGACAATCTTTTGTTTGTCCAATTAGCAACCCACTGGAAGTTGGTAGACAGAGTGTTTTTGACAACATACACTGTTGAAACCCTCAGAAGCTGGCACTATTATAATGGCACAACAATGATCCTAAGAAGAATGAGTTTTGATACTTTCAGAACGGAATATCTCCCCCTCTATAGTGGTTTGAAAGCCGAATTCAGAGATGTTGAAAAGAAGGAAGTAGAGGAGATGTTGGCCAGAGAATCCCCCAGAGACTGAAGCCCTCTATGATACTATCCTGTTGGAGTACATACCAAATGGTTGGAGCCAACCCCTTGATGAATGACACAATCAAGAGGCAAGCATTAGAACGAGTCCAGAGGTACGTAAGAAGAGAGAAGGCAAAATTCAAAGCTGAGAACGAGCTTGCAACAAAAGCCTCCTTTGACGCCCTAAAAGCACTCTTTACAGAAGTCCCCATGGTGACACAAGGTCCCCTTCCTAGTCAGATTCGTCATGGAAATATTGATGTAACATGCCAACAAATGTAGTTCCATTGCCAGTTTTTAAAGGAGAGTACAATGAAGACCCTGATCTTCATGTAGCAGAATTTATGGTAGCATGTGTGGCTAACAATGCCAGAACCCCTGAGCATTGGCTAGCAATATTCCCCGCCACCTTCAAAGGCGCGGCGTTTCAATGGTATGAGAGACAAGCAACAGGAACTTTTGGCACATGGGACGACCTGAAGTTGGCCTTTCTCACTAAATTCATGCGTGAAGGTTTTGAAGAGCGGATGCGAGAGGAGTTCATGAACCTAAGTCAGTTTTGTGGAGAAAGAGTAGAAGCTTATGTCTTGCGAATGGAATCCATCCTGAAGAGATGGACTAACCATCATTTGGACGAAGGTATCCAGACATGAGTGTTTCTCAGAGGCCTACAACCAGAAGTTTGCAAGTTCGTGGAATCGAGAAGACCAATCAATCTGCAAGCTACAGTGGAAGGTGCAAGATTGTATGACGAAGTTGAAGCAAGGCTGTTAATGACTCCAGGAAGAGGAGCTTTACCTCCTCCCATGCCAGGAATGGTATACCCACCAAATGCAGTCCCAAGGACAGTTCTCTACCCCTATCCCCAGATGCAAACAGTGCCACAATATAATGCACCTAATCCAATGTGGTCACACAGACGACAGTGCCTCAAATGATGGTTCAACCACAACAACAGTGGCCTCAAACAGTTCCTCCAATGGCGACTCAACAACAGTGGAACCCTACCAATTGGAATTAACAACCCCAAGTCTCAACATGAGCTCTGAATCAGAGCTAGAACATAGGACCTTTTGGATCGATCCAACCAGTGTATGCAATAATTACAGAAGCTTCCCAAAACCCTACTACAAGCACTTTAGGAGGTGAAAATCTGAAGGATTACTTATCCAACTCAGTTGCAAGTATCAAGAAAGAGCTTCTGGATGTGATTACAAAGCAGCTACAGACGCTGAAGGTGAATATCGCCAATATATCCACTCTTGTGAGAGCTGGAAGAGATGTGATGTGATCTAATACATGGTGCGGAAAGTGTCATCAAGCAGGACATTTGGCCCACTGAATGTACTCGAAAACCAACCATTCCTAGAGCCTTCTGTTCCTGCTGTTTGCGGAAGAACCATACAAAGGATATTAGCTCTCTGAAAGAGATGCATGAACGAAGACAGAAGGATGAATATGCAAGATTTAACTTGTTGGAATCCAAAATGATAACACATGATATTGGACCAAAGCCTAGAGAATTTGGTCCTAATTTTGGTCCAAGGAGGTTTCCCTCTCAAAGTTACAGAGGCCGACAGCCTGGCGATGGTAGAGATCAGAGGTGGAATGTTATAGGTCTGGAGAAAAGGGTCATATCTCCCCAAATTGTCCAAACCCTAGACGATTTGTGGATTACAAGCCCTTATGTAGCCGATACAAAGGAGAAGGCCACACTGCAAAGGACTATCTGAGTCCAGCCCCTATAAAGGCCAATGGCATTGATAGCCAACAGAAGGTACAAGAGCCTACCTCCAATTTGGTGGAGTTGGAAGTTGCCGCTGTCACGTGCACCAAGAAGAAGGAACTAGTTGTTCAGAATGAAAATAACTCTCCTATCAAGATTGTGAAGTTCAACCTGCCAACAGAGGGATAGAGCAGTATAGAATAGAACAGTGCAGTACAGAGCACTGTAGTGCCACAGAGAGTCACATAGACAGTCCCAGAGACAGGACCAGGGTCTAGGAGATAGATGATACAAAAGCACCTCCAGAAACAGAAGAAGCGCCAATGTTGCAATTATTAGAAGAAAAAGGAAAGATGAAAATAGGTGTAGCCCCTTTTCCCAGCTAGCTGGAGAAGCCTGTGGACCCTATCAAAGATTATGACTTGGTAAAAGACCTAGACACTTTTAAAACAAACTTAACATTTCGGCAGTTACTGATGCTATCTCCCAACTGCCGAAAGAAATTCAAAAGCATCTTGACAAGAAGACGTGGACTAAGGATCGCTCCTTCAATAGCAACCAAGACCAATAAGGCCCCAGAGCCTGTAAAGGAAGTAGATGTAGCTAACGCCTTCCTAGATCCTGGAACCCCAAAGATTAGTGTATGGATTGAAGGATGCTTTATTTTAGATGCATTGATTGATGGAGGCTCATCAGTAAATATAATGATAGATGTGACAATGAAGGATGTAGGGTTGCAAGGAATTCAACCTACACAGTGGCTTATCAGATTGACAGACCAAAGCAGAATCAAACCTTTGGGCATTCTCCCATACGTAAAAACTACCCTTGTAAGAAGAGACTATTGGTTGACATATTTGGTGGTCAAACCAAATTCTTATGGGACCTCAAACCCTCTGTTGTTGGGAAGACCTTGGCTTTTTGAAGTAAGAGCTAGGACGGACTAGTTCAAAGGAACCCTGACCCTAGGTAGAGGACCCAACAAAGTGGTATTGAAGCTATATGGATCGCAAAAAGGAAATGGATCCACATCCATCGAAGTCATAACTGACTCCTCCAATGAGGTAACAGATGGTACATCAGGAGATGAAGAGGCTGTTAAGCAGATCTTTCCTAAGAAAGCAGAGGCACAGTCCTTAACAGTGGGCACTGTAAGCCAACTGCTAAGGAAAGCAAAATCCTTGTCCATGGGAGAATACCTCCTGCCTCAACTAGAATTAACTTCTGAAATCACCTCTGACAGTGAAATAGAAGCATGGATGTACTGTTCTCCCTATTACATGATAGTCATAGAGACTGAGCATAGACAGTACAGAGGCAGAACAGATACAGAGCAGAGACAGAACAGAGACAGAGCAGATACAGAGATAGTCATAGAGACAGTAACAGACATAGAGCCAGAGCCAGAGCCAGAGGTAGAAGCAGAGTCAGATCCTGTGACAAAAGCAGAAGCAGATGCAGAGGCAGAAGATCTGTTCTTCTCCTATAGAGCCTCTACAGAAGCAAAGACAGAGCCTCCAGAGGAAGATAATGAAAATGATGAGGAAGAAAATGAAACGGGTTATGAAAGTTAAGATGAAGAATTTTCTCTGATAGTGGATGATCATGTTGATATCCCTACAGAGACCTCAGAGGCCGAAGATCTCAGGGCTGGATGGAATAACCATGGTTTCATTTGGATTGGCCAATGCACCACAAAGTATACAGAATCTATATAAGCAATGGATTAAAAGAATAAAAATTAAGTTCACCAGTGGCTCCTGTCACCCAAACTGTTCAGTCTAGAGAAAAGACGATGATGATGCCCCTTGCCAATAGAAGCCCGAGCTATCAAAGCCTCGGCCTCTAGAAGGTCCATGTTATGTGACATTCTTGGACTCATCTTTTGAAGATGAATACCTAAGTCTAGAAGAAATTACCACTCACACAGAAGCAAACAAAGCTCTGATACCCTTTCAACAACCTCAACAAACGAATGAGTCATTTGTTTAGAAGGAGGACACTGGTTCTAGCGGAACATCAAACGAGGACACTACTCTCTTGAAAGAGTCAGACCTTTATCCAGAAGCAATCCGTGGGACGTTTATCCATGAAGTGGAAGGTGAAAGGCAAGTAACGTTCTTGGATACTGATGGTACTGAACGTCACCTGAGAGTGGGTCTTAATCTTCCAGAAGAAGGACTAGTGGTCCTGCGAGACCTACTCAAAGAGAATTTAGACGTGTTTGCTTGGTCATATAAAGACTAAAAGGAGATTGATCCCACAGTATGCCAGCATCACATTGACCTAGAGCTCGATGCCAAACCTGTAAGGCAAAGACAAAGGAGTATGAATCCTAATTATTCTGCTCTGGTGAAGGCTGAATTATTGAAACTTCTTGAAGTAGAGTTCATTTATCTCGTGGCTAACAGTGAATGGGTTTCGCCCATTGTGGTTGTACCCAAGAAGAACGAGAAACGTCGAATATGTGTCGACTTCCGGAAGCTCAATTCAAAGACGAAGGAGGATCATTTTCCTATCCCTTTTACAGACTAGCTGTTGGACACAATGGCAGGCCATGAGTTGTATTCCCTCTTGGATGGATTCAGTGGATATAACCAAGTCCAAATTGCAGAAGACGACCAATCTAAAACAACCTTCACCACAAAATGGGAGATCTATTGTGGGAGCTTTCACTCAACCGCCAAGACCCACGGATCGCTCATTGTTTCAAGCGTTCCAAGCAAGCTCTAATGGCTATCTCTCACCTAGCCGATGTGCCATCGATCCTACGAGTGTAGTGAGCTTATCTTAGTGCCGATATGAGTTGCCTCCTCTCTCACACACGCCAGTAGCTCCACGATCCTAGATGCAAGCTCAAGCATCCTCAAGCCTTCTCCACCTCCAAGCTCCATCCTCCATAGTCGTGCGTGCAAGAAGAGAGAAGAGAAGAGAAGAAGAGAAGAGGAGATGGTGAAGAGCTTCACCCTCTTGATCCCTCACTCTCACACACTCACTCCCTCACACCCTCACACTCCCTCTCTCAAGTGCACACACAAGCAAGAAGATGAGAAGGAGAGAAGAAGAAGAAGACTCTTGTTGCCACACACTAAAGAATGAGCTCTTATTCACTTTTTGAACTTTATATATACAAACCCTAAAATCCCATCGGCACCCATCCCTTTTTTTACATGACCGGCCATTGTGGCAAGGTCCTTTTTCCATATCTCTCTTCTAGCCTTATGCCTCTAGTCTACTCCCATCTAATATTTTACAATTGGCACAGGAGGGAGCCTGGTGCTCTTTTACAAGAGTTTTCCGAGTTTTTTGAGGCGCCTTTTCATTTAAAGTTGCGCTTTTTGCCTCGGTTCATCTTTAGAGGCCGCCTGCATGTCTTTGCTCTTTTTCTATCTTCCTTTTCCTTTTTCCTTCATTTTTTCGCCATCTCGACTTGGGGTTAACATTACCCCCCTCCTAGACGGGTGCCAGTCCCATGGCACTTCGGCGCTGGGTTGGTGTAAGGGTGAGGGCCACATGTAAACTGAGGAGCTTGTGGAAGCTTAAGAATGATGTTTGTCAGAGTAGCTAACTGGATGCCATGGGTTGACGAGGGCCTCCGAAGTTGGTGGTTTGGCGCTTTTGGAGTGCTTGAAGAAGAAGGTGCGGTGCTCGACCTAAGGGGGGTACTTTCCTCAGCGTGTTGGTGCGTTGTGCTCGTGCTAGTGGAATGGGGAGGTGGGTCTAGCCTGGGTAATGTCCCACACTTGAGGACCCCATTTGTGCCAAGGGGGATGCGGTGCCAATGGCTTAGGGTGATAGGTCTAACCCAAGGTGAGTGTTACCTCCCTGGGTGTGTCCTACCCTTGTTGGGCCCTAAGCGTGAAGTGGGGGAGCAAAAAGGGCTAGGGGGTTGGGAGTGGAGTCGGCCGACCGAAGCCATTGGACACGCCTAACTTAAGAACCCCTAGGTGCAATGATTGTGCTTTTTGAGGTGATAAGTGCTTCTACAAGTGGGTGATGTTGACCAATCAGTTTTTTTTTTTTTGGAATAAATGACAGCTAGGCCTAATCCTCTTCGTCTGAACGAGGGGGGGAAGGAGGGCGGATGGATTTGCGCAAAAATTGGTGGCTTTGCATGTACCCTTTCAGGTTCATGCAGACATGGAGAGAGGTGGTGGAAAGGAAGGGGTGATTACACCCAGTGAATTGGCTGTCACTCATATCCTCTAGGAGAGCTAGGCAAAAGGAAGGTAGTAGGCTAACTCTCATCATTAAGCGGGCCATAGTGCAGCTATCAATAGCATTGGGATCAAAAAAGAGGGGAGGCAAGTCATTTTCATGCGGTGCCGGATCTTGCTTGAGTAGGAGCCTAAGAAGCTTAAGGTAATTACACGTAGTTATGAAAGCGGGATCGAGACAGGAGGAGAATTCCATGAGAAAGCGCATCATGGAGTCGGTTAGGCTTCCTAAATCAAAAAGTAGGGCATCCTCGAAGGAGGTGGCATTGGAATTGTAGATGATGGGGAAGTCATGCCTCCCATGGAGGGTGGCGACAAAATCCACGCCTACCCTACGGGGATACACCATGAATGTGGGGTCGTTCCTCTTGTAGGGTAGGGTGTTGCAAAATGCCATCCAGGCGAGCATGTTAATATTGCATATTCGTCTTCTCCAGAGGGGTTGGCAGTTGTAGCCCCTTACAGTGTGTGGCACTTCGTACACTTTGTCTTGCCAAAATTTTGCTTCCTCCGTGCCCCATAGAATGGGGATCTTTACCTTGTCGTCCAGCCATGTGCGATCGCCTCCTCCATTACTTTGATTGGCAATACCCTTCTCAGGCTGTCAGGCATAAGGAAGCTGAAAGAGAAAGGGTCCTTTTTGATTTCCTGCTGTTCTAGACCACTAGCTCTGCGTGGAATTGTGTTGGGAGGTCATCGGGGCATGGTGGGAGGGATGCGGATGGCCGCATGTCTGGCTTGGCCTGCAGCCGCCTTCTGGCTTCTTCCACCAACTTTTTCCGCCGTTCCTTGAGCGTGGCTTGTCTGTCCAGGGGCGGTTCAAGTGGTTGTTGTTCCTGAAAGTGCGGCGAGGGGGGTTGTGGGATCACATCTTCGCTGAATCTGTTCATGTCGACTTCGAGTTTGGCTTCCTCCCCTTGTCGGTTTTCCTATGGTGCTCTTTCTTCAAATCCTAGGGCATCCACTTCCTGGGGGGTTAGGCCGGCCATCTATAGGTATTTCCGTTGCTCATCCAGGCTCAGCCTAACCTCTGTAGGTTGGGGTGGCATTTGCAGTCCTGCATGTAAGGCTCTGCGTGCAATGCTGAGCTTCCTTTGTGCCACCTCCAATGACTCTCCCTCCTCTAGGCGGGTAGTGTCCATGATGGTGTTGAGGAAGGCTTTTTGTTGGGCAACCGTGCTCTCTGCAATGATCTTTTCCTTTTCTCCCAGAGCAAGGCGCCGTGCCAGTGTCTTCACCCTCTTTTCATTATGCATCACCCACTCCTCTACTTTCTTGTTCATTTCCTCCATGCTCTACCCTTGCTTCAGGGTCAGTATCATGAGCCTTTGCTCTTGGTCCTCCAATTCCCTGATCAACCTCTCCTGTTCTTCTCTTTTAGAGTTTAACTGATCGGTTAGGCACTCAATCTCTTCTTGCTGTTCTTCCATGTCCTGCTTTCTTTTCTCATCCCTAGTGTTGAGCTCAGCCATGAGTTCTTCAACCTTAACAGTTTTTGTAATGAGCTCCTGGTATTGCATTATCAAGAGCTTATGTTCTCTTTGCATCTTCACTAGCTCCTCTGTTTCATTCTCGAGCTGCTACCTCCAGTGCTCTTCTCTGTCATCCTTAGCCTTTATCTCCTACTTGAGATCTGCGATCTTCCTTTGTTGCATGGCTATCATCCTCGTTTTGTCAAGATGGAAGGTGGCTATTGATTCCTTCTCAGCTGCCAACTCAGCCACCACTACCTTTCATTCCTCCTTAGCTCTCTCTAACTATGAGAGTAGCTCGGTGATGTATTCATCGTAATTAGCTTGCGGTGTCATCATTGTTTGGATGGGTGTTGTTGAGGCCTCCACCTTTTGTCGTTTAGGATCTTGCCTAGACTCTGTGTCTGTGGGTGGCCGGTCGCTTTTGCCCTGTAGCTGTAGTTTCAGTGCTCATCCCTTGGGCTATCTCCTTGTCAATGAAGTACTGTATCCACGCCACAAGATTTGACACGTCTGTATTGGTGGGGGTGCTAGGAGTGATGGTGGTCAGCTCGGTGGGAGGCACCAATAGGGTAGGAATTGGGTGGATTGGGCCCTTTCCCTTGCCCTCAATGATGGCAGGCGGCACAATCTCTGGCACCTATGTGCTTGACCTAGGCCTTTCCTCTCTATGTGGGCTCAAACTCCCTAGTTCATCAGCTCTGCATTGTTGTTCAATGAACCGGCGCGTAGCTTTAGCCAGGTCCTCTTCCTCCTTCCTTCTTAGTTCTTCCTCTTCTTCATCAGCCTTTCTTCGCCTTTCCTCTTCTGTTTTTCTTTGCTCTTCCTTCTTTTTCTCTTTTTCTTCCTTTTCCTTTCTTTTTCTCTCCTCTGCCTCCTACTTTGATGCCTTCTTAGCCTTCTGTAATTGCTCCTTTTCCTTTTCTTCTTCCTATTTTTTCTTCTTCTCCCTCTCCTTGGCCTTCCTAAGGGACTCTCTCTTGGCCTTCTCTAAGTCCTCTTTCTCTTTCCTGCGGCCCTCGTCATCATTTCTCTTTTTCTTTTGCTCTGCCTTCTTCTCGATCTCCTTGACCTGCTTTTTGCTTTTCTGTTCCTCCCCTTCTTCCTTGGTCTCAGTCCTATCATTGGACCTCTCCTGGTGTTGATGAGGAGGTGATCTGTCGGATGTTTCCCCCTCCCCCTCTTCTGCCTCTTGTGTCTTCTTCATGGCCTCCCGGATAAGTGCCATTAAGACACCTCCATACCCGATGTAAGAGGCCTTGGATGAAGCTTTCTTGCTCTATGTAGCCTTGGAGGCTGGAGACCCTCCACTTGCTGGCACACTTCCTAAAGCCAATGCTTTGGCTACCTGGTCGATAGTTTTTTGTACATACATGTTCCAATCAACTTCGTCTAGAGTGTGGGCCGCTATGTTCTCCAGCACATGCATGCTTATTCGATGCATCAGGGAGTTGTAGCGCTGGCTGGAGAAGAGGACATGTACTAGCTTTGCTTGCAGCCTAGCTTCTGTGTCGGGGATGTCTAGGATGTTGATGCCGTCATTGGTGAGAACCTCCTCGTTTTTCATTTTCAGAATCGCATAGACATTCCTCTTCTATTTTCTCTCCGTCTTTGGCTCCAATCCCAATGCCTTCTCCACCAAGGTTGGGTCTAGACCGACCTGCACTTGCTTGGCACTTTCTCCTCTACCCACCATCGCTGTGCTGCATTCTTGGTCTAGGTCATATGATCTGAGGAACTCTATAC
The DNA here is from genome assembly GCF_053477565.2 of Lygodium microphyllum. NCBI lineage: Eukaryota > Viridiplantae > Streptophyta > Polypodiopsida > Schizaeales > Lygodiaceae > Lygodium > Lygodium microphyllum. The sequence continues at coordinate 111,005,201 of NC_141162.1, forward strand.
ACTTTAGGTGGTCTGGCTCTTGTGAGAATTTTTCAAGGTACTTGCTGAGGTTACATTGCTCGATCACTCTCCTAGTTGCTTTCTCCCTAGCCACCACAACTTCTATGTTGCGGATAGTTCAAAACTTAAGCTGGCCGAAGGCGCGGTTTTCTAGGTAGATGCAATATTGCTCTCTTTTCTTGTCTGTGAACGGGAGTCGGTGGGCGCGGTCTTGCTGTGACATCTTTTGTTCCTGTCATAAACAATAAATTTCATTAGTGCTTGCTGCATAATAATTTGCTGATAAAAGAAAAACACTATGCTTTTGAATGAATTCCTTAAGATCCAATGCAGATTCTCCTTTTTAGACTTTGACTTTTTGCCCATTACTTTAAAATTTTCCTGCCCTTTTCCTACCCCATCCATTTTCCATAATATATGTCTATGTGCTTCACTGACTTTGATTTGATTTACTGATTCTGATTTGATTCACCTTACCTCCTCCCCTTCAGCTTGAGAAGAATCCTTCCTAGGATTTAGGGTCAGAAGATTAAGGGCTTTCGGCATGGGGGTGTAGGGGTTACTTGTAAAGGAGCCAAGTATAGAAGTTGGGATTGTATTCCAAATGAGCTTCGCGGTCTAGGTCAGAGGGTTTAATCCCTACTTGGGTGATGTATGTGAGGAGAACTAGACACCTGCGATCTTCACTGGCCAATTCTTAAGCACCCCGAATGGCTTGACTCTCATACCATTTGCTAGTGTGACATTAAACCTAGCAGTCTCAACGGGTGGGTTTCCCCAAGTCTAAAGCACTGCGTGGCTAAGCACACTAACCCCAGTCCTCGTGTCCACTATTCCCTTTCTTGTTGTGTCACCTAGGGCTAAAACCGGTAAGATTGCATGCATCTTGGAACCTTCCCAAAAGGCATTGACGTGCAAGGATTTAGGCATAGAGTGCAGCGTCAAACTCGGTATTTGCGTCTCTGTATCATGGTCATGAGAGTCTGCCATGACCTGCTCTTGTGACCCTTCGACCCACTGCTTAAGATCTTGCCATAGGGTGGGGTGCTGCCTAAGCAGATCTCCCAGGCTAAGTGTTATAGGGGTAGTCACCAGCGTGGTTAGGAGATCATTGGGTGTTCGTCTCTCTCCTAACCTAGATCATCCTGACCAGTGGCTGTGACTGAACCATGGGCCCTGTAGCACCGAGGCTTGGCCTCAACGGCACTGCTTGTGGTGCAATTGCTTCTCTCGACTTTGGTTGTGGAGGTGAGATTGGCGTACTTATGTTGGAGAGATCATCGATCTCGTCCTCTATGATGGGCTCGGCGTCTTTTAGATGCTCTTGGGCTTCCTTCACCCATTCCTTCACCCTTTCTATGGCCTCTAACTGTTGCTTCGGATGCGGGTATTCCCCTACCTTAGCATTTCCCTTTGCGGCCGTCTTAGGGGCTGACGTCTCTGCCTCTGTGTCAGAGACCTTTCCAATATGCAGAGTTGTAGCACTCTCCGTTTTAAGTGCGATTTTAGCTTCCGACCTCTTCCTCCTCCGTCTACGGCTCCTTTTCCCTATCAAGGCTGCATCGAGATTGCTAGGTCCTAGTAGAGAGATGCCGGCCTGCTTTGTTTGAGCATGGGTCATGACCCACAATGGGATAGGCGTTGCCTCCCTATCGAGGTTCTCGACACCAAACAGCCCCAATGGGACAGATAGCACGTTGGCTAAGCTAGAAGACGGCTTTCGCTTTGGGCAATCGATGAAGAGATGGATAATTCCACACTCAGCACACCTTTGGTCAGCCTTATCTCTATTTTGCTGCTCCCTTTCAGGGCAGCGTGATGAGACATGACCTGGGTGACCACAAGTCCAATAGGTGATTGTATCATGCGTTTGCCCTCCTAGGCCTTTACCTCGTCCTCTTCCTAATGCCATCACCGGTACGGGGCGATAATCCATGAGGATAGTGTTGCCCTCATCATCATGCGAGACGTAAGGGTATGTGTAAGCTTCTTCCTTGTTCGGTTCTTCCACATAGTGGACAGGAGCGTCACTCGGTGGATGGGTTACGTAAGGACCAGGTGGTCTAGGGATGCCTGTAGGATTTATTTCCATCCTAGGAACAACCGACTTAATGTCATTAGGCGCAGGGAGGGCCAATGGGGATCCCCTTTTAAAAAATGGCTGCAGCCTGTTCGCTAGGTAAGGCTGGCCGTATGGTTGTGAGTATGGAAGTTTTCTTGGAAATCTAGAATGGGCGATGTCATGACCGAACCTATCGCAGTTAGCGTAAGGTCTTGACCTAGGGTCTTGACACTCGGCTGGCAAGTGGTTTCCACCACAGTACACACATTGGACGTCTGGGTATGTTGGTCATCTCAACATGTCTTGTAACTTGGCTAGTTCCATCTTAAGGTATGCCAAATCTTGTTTCGTCTCGGTGGTTTTTCTGTTATCTTGGGATGATGGGATTGATCGCTCACTCGAGACTGACACTCTCTCTAAGCTTCATGAGTTGGTCTCTTCTAGGTTCGCACTTCTGGAGCTCCACTCCTTCAGCTGATCGTCAACTAGGATGGCTTCCTCAAAGACCCTAGCTAGCGCATCTCGCTGCAAGCTCAAGTTTCCTGCCAAAGCCTTATATAGTTCCTCGTTCTGAATCCCGCTGATAAATACCATTGATACTGCTCTTTCAGTCGGCCGTTCTCCGGTAGGGATTCTCTTGAAGAGACTCCGCACATGGGTCATGTAATCGCGAATGTCCTCCTTCTCTTTCTACTTGACGTTCATAAAGCGTACTAGTAGATTATTGGAGTATCCGGGCTCGGCAAATCTCTTAATGAAGAGATCCTTGAGGCCATCGAAGTTGGCTCGTTGTGCAGTATCTAAGCTCGTATACCACGTCCTACCCTTGTCGCCCAAGCAAAGCCCGAATGCTTGAGAGTGTTGAGTTAGGCCGTTGAGGCCGTTGGCTTCGCAAACTTGCTCGAACTGCTCCACAAAGCTGTATGGATTGTCATGGGGTTGGTACTTATCGAGTTGCTTGAAAACAATAGGGATTTTAGACTGGCTCTTTGAGCCTTGGTTTGTTCCTAATCCTGCGAGCAACGATGTCGCTAGAGCCGTGGCACTTTGCTCTGCAGCCGTGTTATCGAGCAACCGCTTCATGAGAAGCTCACTGAGCGTTAATTCTCCTTCTGGCGCTCTCTCACGGTCCGTTCGATTTCTACCAGCCAAGTTCAGCACCTGTTGCATCTCTCGCAACTCCATGCTTTGCCTTTGGCTCCTATCCTGTTGATCCCTATTGTATTCAGCAATGCTTTGCAATGCTTTGCAATGCTTTGCGGGCCAGCTTTCTCTCCTCTTCTAGATCTGCGATGATAGCATCTGTTGTCCTGCCACGATGCTCATACTGGGCATGAGCGTCGTAACTGCTGACCAATTTGCTGAATAGCATCTAGAAAGACTCATAAGTCAAATTCCTCGTTAGATCTGCGGTTTGAACTTTCTTCTGCCATTGTCGAGTTATCGTGCTCCACCAAGCTATCGATCAGGTTCAGTAGACTTGTCAAATCCACTTCGTCGGCACCCCTTGCTTGGTCCTACTTTTGCGTGTTTGATGGTTTATCTATGTCTTGGGTCCTCTTCTACTGGTGGGTTCCTTGAGTGGTTTATCTGGGTGAGTTCCTTTAGTTATTGAATACAATCCTTAATTTATGGCCACTCAATGTGTGTCTTTTTCTGTGCACTTGTGCTCAATCAGGCTTTCAGTTTCCTTAAGTGTACTTCAAGTGTGGAAATTCAGGGTGAGTGCAGCAATCAATTTCTAGGCGTCTTACGCACTCTTGCGTTGTTTCGAGCCTGATAGACTTGTTGGTAAATTTTCTGGCTGTCTCGGCAGGGTTTAGGGTTTCTCTAATATGTTGCCTCGTTCGTTTTTGGTCCAATCAGGCTTTATAACTCAGCCGTTTGCGTCTAAGCCTCTAGATCTCGCAACTGCCTACTTCTAGCTGCTAAGCGGCTGCGCCCTACGATTTGCCTATTCCGTGTGCCAGAATCAAGTTCTGAGTGTCCTAGGGGATTTTGATAGTTTGTGCTGCTGAGTTCTAGCCGGGTCAGGTCAAATTTCTGACAATTTGGTAAAAATCTACACTAGGTCCAACTGGCCCGAATTGCAGGGTCTGAGTGGGTCACTCGGACGGGTCGAGGCGCATGGGCCGAGGGCCGAATTTGGAACTTGGACAGGGTGAACTTGGACGGGTCGAGGAAGGGACTCGGACAAAGTCGCTCGGACAGATTGCCTTGGACGGCCGAGTGGTTAATTCGGATGAGGTCACTCGGACAGGCCGAGGCAATTGGGCCGAGGGTTGAGTTTGACATGTGGCAAAGGGCCGAATTGGTCCACGGTCCGAATGGTCGACTCGGATGGGCCGAGTAGGTTTGGGCCAAGTGGACCGATTAGGGTTTGGGTCGAGTGGGCCGAATGGTAAGGGGCCGAGGGCCGATTCTGGGACTTGGCCCAGAAGGGACTGTTTAGACGGGCCAAGCGCGGCGCACATCAACATCGCGAGTTTGATTTCGATCGTTCCTTGTGATTTACTCAATCGTATCAGGCACAAACCTCCAGATCCTACCTAAGGGGGTAAGGGAAGGGATTCATATACCTGGATAGAGTGGTGGGCTCGTCCTTGGTGCGATTGAATCGAATTGGGCAATAGCTCACACACACACACACACACACACATTGAAATGGTTGCAAATGAGATGGTGTTGGTACCCCCAATCACTCACTTGCCGATCTTAGGCATCACAAGCGAGCTTTTTACCATTTTTTGTACGATTTTTGCCCTGTTTTGCAACAGTAAATCCTACCCTTCTTCGGTGCGATTTCCTAATCCTAACCTACTCTAAATGCAATAAGAATCGAAAGCAAAAAACTGAAATGATTTCTCCATGAAGAAATACTTACTTGTTTTGAAGATAAAAAACACCCAAACTTCCTACCTATCTCAAGCTCCGTTTTGGGGATGAATCCCTTACTTCGATGCTCGATATGAGGCGCGCAAGTGCTCAAGCTTGAATCCGTTGGTCCTGGCAAAACGGAACCAAAATGTGGGAGCTTTCGCTCAACTGCCAAGACCCACAGATTGCTTATTGTTTCAAGCGTTCCAAGCGAGCTCTAATGGCTATCTCTCACCTAGCCGATGTGCTGTCGATCCTACGAGTGTAGTGAGCTTATATTAGTGCCGATATGAGTAGCCTCCTCTCACACACACACCGGTAGCTCCACGATCCTAGATGCAAGATCAAGCATCCTCAAGCCTCCTCCACCTCCAAGCTCCATCCTCCATAGCTGCGTGCGCAAGAAGAGAGAAGAGAAGAGAAGAAGAGAAGAGGAGATGGTGAAGAGCTTCACCCTCTTGATCCCTCACTCTCACACACTCACTCCCTCACACTCACACTCCCTCTCTCAAGAGCACACACAAGCAAGAAGATGAGAAGGAGAGAAGAAGAATAAGACTCTTGTTGCCACACACCAAAGAATGAGCTCTTATTCACTTTTTGAACTTTATATATACAAACCCTAAAATCCCATCGGCACCCATCCCTTTTTTTACATGACTGACCATTGTGGCAAGGTCCTTTTTCCATATCCCTCTTCTAGCCTTATGCCTCTAGCCTACTCCCATCTAATATTTTACAATTGGCACAGGAGGGAGCTTGGCGTTCTTTTACAAGAGTTTTCCGAGTTTTTTGAGGTGCCTTTTCATTTAAGGTTTTGCTTTTTGCCGCGGTTCATCTTTAGAGGTCGCATGTGTGTCTTTGCTCTTTTTCCATCTTCCTTTTGCTTTTTCCTTCATTTTTTCGCCATTTCGACTTGGGGTTAACACCTATGCCTATAGAGTGATGCCATTTGGACTCTATAATGCTCCTGCCACCTTCCAATGAGTAATGATGGCTACCTTCTAGAATCATCTTCATGATTTCATTGAGGTGTATCTTGATGACTTTTGTGTCTATAGTTTAATCCGTGAGCACTGGGGACACCTAGAGCAATGTTTTGACAAATGCTGAGAGTATGGGATTTTTCTCAACCCCGATAAATGTGTATTTGGTGTCTCATCAGGAGTTCTTTTAGGCCATATTATCTCTCACAAGGGATTGCAACAGATCCAATGAAGATTGAAAAGATTGTTGCCTTAACAGCACCAACAAACCTCAAGTAATTGAGAGGATTTCTTGGCCATGTGGGCTACTACAGAAGATTTATTGCACATTTTGCAACTAAGGCGGCCCCTCTGCACAAGCTCCTAAGGAAATATGCTAATTTCCTTTGGACTAATGATTGTGAAGAGGCCTTTAATACCCTAAAATAGTGTCTAACCCAAGCACCTATTTTGCAGCCTCCTGATTGGACGAAGGAGTTCCATGTGCACATAGATGCATTAGTTGAAGGGCTAGGTGCTATCCTATGTCAAAAGGGCCCCTCTAAATTAGATCAACCAATATATTATGCAAGCCGAAAGGTCACTGATAGGGAACATAACTACACAGTGACAGAGCTTGAGTGCTTGGCAATGGTGTTTGCACTAGAGAAGTTTCGACACTATCTATTGTCAACGCATTTCAAGTTCTACGTGGATCATGAAGCCTTGTCCTTCTTGATGAACAAAGCAAATGTTAAAGGACGACTGATGAGATGGTTGCTCCTATTCCAGGAGTTTGGTTTTGAAGTGGTCACTAAGCCTGGCCGTTCCCATGTCCTAGCCGATCATCTATCACGGATCCCTCAAATAGAAGAAGAGGAATAGGATGATTCCGACCTTCCTGATGCTTCCTTGTTTCTAGTTGAAACAGTTACTCCCTGGTATACAGACATAGCCAACCTCTTGGCAACTCAACAATATCCTCCTGGCATCTCAAGCCGTGAGAAGAAGAAGCTTCTGTTAGAATCAGCCCCTTACACTTTGCTAGGCAGTGCATTGTACAAGAGAGGCAAAGATGAAGTGCTGCGAAGATGTGTTGCACGGGATGAAATCGGCATAGTATTGAAAGCATGCCATGACGAACCATGTGGTGGACACTTCACAGGAGAAGCGACAGCCAAGAAGGTTCTGTTTGTAGGATAATGGTGGCTGACCCTCCACAAGGATGCATACGACTACTGCAAGAGATGTGATGCTTGTCAGCGAATGGAAAAGCCCACCAAAAACAAGTGCCATGCCATTGCAACCTATTCTTTCTCTAAAGCCGTTCGAGAAGTGGGGGATCGATTTTGTGGGTCCCATTGATCCACCCACCAGACGGAAGCAAAACAGATACATCTTAGTATGTACGGATTATGTCACAAAGTGGTGTGAAGCTAAAGCCCTGAAACGGGATGATGGTAATAGCGTAGCCCTGTTTATGTATGAGAATATTATCACCCGTTTTGGCAGTCCCCTCGAGCTGATAAGTTACAGAGGTACTCATTTCCTTAACAAAATCATGGAGGAGCTGACGGAGCTATATAAGATCCGCCATCGCAAGTGCACTCCTTACTATTCCAGAGCCAAGAGCCAAATTGAAGTTACCAATCGCATCCTTTGCTCGATTCTGACAAGAATGATTGCCGCACATCGTCGCGGTTGGGACAATCAACTTACAGAGGCCCTCTTGGCATACAGAACCTCTCATAAGGCAGCTACAGGACATACCCCTTTTCAGTTAGTGTATGATACAGAAGCCATCTTCCCTGTCGAACTGGAATTGCCCTCTTTGCAAGTGGTAGTTAAAGAACGCTTGGGAGATGATGAGTCACTTTAACACCGTCTCCTGCACTTGGAATGTTTGGATGAGATACGGTGGATGGCCCTACATTGCATGGAAACCACTCAAGCAGTCCTCTACACAAGGTTGCAGTGTCATGAAAATGTACTCTAAGGCACATTGTGAAGTTATGCCAACAACTGGAAGGTTGCATCTTGCAAATAACTTTACTAGGATTGAAGTATATTCCAATTACAACAAACAAGATATGCTTCAAAATGTAGACAAGTTTGTTAGCTATTCACATTTCACTAGGATTGAAGTATATTCCACTTACAACAAACAATATATGCTTCAAAATGTAGACAAGTTTGTTAGCTATTCACATTTCACTAGATTGTGGAAGCCATTCTTCAACAATGTAACAATCTCAAGGAAAGTTAGAATGGGAGTATGTAGTAGCTGTGCAAATTTAAAAGCTCAATGAAAGAATGCAAGAGATGATAAGGAGGTTGTGATGACAAAGCAAGCACTAAAAATTCATTGGAAAGAAGAGCAATCAACAGAGAGAGAAAATGCCATGCACCATAGGTGTACGTGTTTTGTTATAACAAAAATATATATTGGACTTGTCATTGATAGTATGGACTAGAAGAAGTCATGCTTACCTCATTTTTCTCGTATTCCAAAGGATGTCAGTGAAGAAACTCTAGTAGAAATGTATTTAGTGGGATGCCTTATGTACCATGGAAGAGTTCATTGTAGAGTATTATTTACTTAGGTGCAAAGCTTATCATGACAGCTTCATCAAGCACAAGGAGTTCAAAGAAGGTGATCTTGTCCTAGCCTATGATTCGAGATTTGGCAAGTTTCTTGGCAAGCTTCAACAACGGTGGATGGGCTCGTACAAGGTACTTGCTGTTAATCCTAACGGCTCTATTTAGTGCAGATCATTGATGCCTCTAATGATCCCTTCTTGATCAATGGCTATCATCTAAAGATGTACTTCCCTTCCTGGGGATCTTGACAATCACAGTCAACCTACCCTCTTCCTTTTGGGCGTCGCACTGTCCTTCTTGTCGTGCTTTTGATAGCCTTTATGATTCTCCTCATGAGGCGGTCTCATTCTGTTAGCCCCTCGCAAATACATCTCAACCCGACCTTCTCGTCTGATCCAACCATGGTGGCAAGGTTGGTCTTGATATATGGTTTTTCTACCGTTCTCTTTCTTAACAGAAAAAAAAGGAAAAAAAAAGAAACAAACAAAACTGTTATGGGAGAAAAGGAAGAAATTTCCTATCATAACAGGCCTCGTTCCAAGAAAAGATGGAAACACCCTTGGGTAGGAAGCTCACTATGGAAAAGGTGGCAACACCTCGCAGTTCAGGATAGCTGATTCACCAACAGAATCTTCCCAGAAAGTAATTTGAAGCCACCTCCCTTGGTGCACTGTTTCTGCAATATTAGTCTGTTTGCCCTTCTTAATAGACGACTCTTCTTACAAGTCATTGAAGTATGAGATTTGTAGGCTGCCTCCCTGGGTATGCCTTGTCTTCAAGATCCTCATGACAACAACAGCCGACATGATCTTCATCACCAACCCCTTGAGTGATGTGAGCTTTCATCCTAAGAGGATGGGGATGTGAGTATGGGTTGCCCTCTGTATCTATCAACAGAGCATGAGATAGAGGGTGGGCTAAGTGTGACTGATGTTTCTTCTATCAATTATTGAGAGGCAAGGATTGAGGGACGTTACGACCATTGGAGTCCAGTACGTTTCTGTTTCCCTATGCACCCACGGGATGGGTTTTTGCCATAAGCAGAGGACACGTCATTCTATTTTGTACATTGCACTACAAGGCGCCCTGGCCTTCCTCCTTGCACCTATGCCAGACGTGTTGGACGCACTGATGCACCATCAACTGTGCACCTTGGCATACTCCCTCTGCACCATTCCCTTGTTGATTTCTAAACTGGGTGTGAGCTCTGGGTTTTCATCATTATTTCCTCGAGTGATGTTAGTAATGGGGCGAGTGACTATTCTGTCATTCCATTTGAGCGATCGTGAGTTGAATGCAATATCCCTAGCCATTGACGAATTTCCTGCGATTCCTTCAACTAGCTACCTCCCTGGGTGCTGCCGCTTGGTCCCTGCCACGAAGGACGAAGGACGTGAGCTATGAAGCCACCTTGTTACCTCCTGCAGCAGTTGACAATGACACAAAACGCAACCTCAATAGTCGATATTCCCCCTCCGCAATATGGGCCAAGTTCTTCTAACCCTACACCTTCTATTTTTTAGTGACGGTGATGTCTTGAGTGTGGGGACGTTCGTGGTTGGTTTGATGTGTGGTACTAGGTTCTTTTTGTTCGATTTACCCTTCCTACTAAGGTTCTAATTGTGGGGATGCGTCCCTGCGCGTCTATGATGGATACCCCCATGCATATATCTTGCTATGCTCATGCATCTATGTCGTGACTTCATTTTAACCTACTGGGGTCCCTTCCCCACTCCTCTGTTCTATTTCATCCTGTCCCTGGAGCTGTTTCTTGACCGTTTCTCTTTATCCTTTGTTTTGTGATTTTTCTATGTGAATGCACCCTACGCTCATCGAAATCCCAATCCAACCTTACAGTATTATTTGTCCCTTCGAATTGACTATTTTTTCTTTTTACCAACCCCTATTTTGACAAACGATTCTAAAGTTATTGATTTTTGAAGCAATTCCCGTAAAATAGACGGTTTTCCATATGAATGCGTCTTTATTGCTTTGAAACCCTGATCTAATGTGTGAATCCTATCCTACCCCTTTCCCCTAACATTTTTCCTTTTTACTCTCTGTCATTTCGATGCACGGTTCATCCATTATTAATTTTCGCGAGTTTTCGGGTCCTTTTCGTGCTTATTTTTCACATTTTTTCATGTGAACCTACCCTATCTGCATCAAAATTCCAGTTTAATTTGACAGTTGTGTCTTGCCAGCCTTTCGCCCACTTTTTTATTTTTCCTCCACCCTCTTTTGACTATCAAATTTGTAGTTATTAATTTTTCCGAGTATTTTTGGGTGTGTTTTGGGTGTTTTTTCCATGTGAACCCCTCCTAATTTCCCCCAATCTAAGTTTTGATGTGCCAGCCCTATGACTCCCTTTCTTTTGGACATTTTTTCTTTTTATTGTCTTCTATTCCGGCACACGGTTCTTTCCGTATTAATTTTTGAGTCCATTATCGGGTCCCTTTTTGGGCTTTTTCCCATGTGAACGTGTCCTATCTCAATCGGAAGTGTGTTTTTCCGTGATAGAGTTATTGGAGACATTGTTTTGCACAGTTTTTCTTCTTTCTGCACTTTGTTCCAATGCGCGGAATTTCTAATATTAATATATGTATGTGTTTTCGGGCTTGTTTCTTGCGTTTTTCCCATGTCAACACCTTGATTTTGCCCCAGAACCCGTGTCTCATTTTTCCATCATTTTTTCCTCATCTCTTGACAAAATTTTTCTTCTTACAATTTTTTGATCCGATGAACGATTTGGATTTTATTAATTTATTTCTTTTTACATTGTGATCGTGTTTCTCGTGTCGTGTGTGAACGTGTTTGTTTTTTGGTTTTACGTGCCTCGGGACGTCGCCGTGGCGTCAGTGGCTCGCGTATCGCCGTCCCTGCCCCGTTTGATCCTGTCATTGCAAATTTTTTCACTCCCGTCTCGTGTATGCACGCGGGACAAGGGTGCGTTTCTTTAGCACACCCATATTCAATTTCTTTTTATTAAAATAATAATAATAATAATAATAAAATATTCAAAATTATAAAACTTCACAAAATTTAAAAAAAAGAAAAGAAAAAAAGATAACCACACGCACACACACACACACACACACATACATATGTAATCATATTTTCAACCATTTACAAAAAAATAAAAATAAAAATTTCAAAATTAAATTAAAAAAAACCGATTTTTTTTTTTTTTTGCTTACTTGCGACGTATGGTTTGGTCACCTCCTTCATTTCCTTTGCCCCTGCGCTTGTCAGCCCCTCCTCCCCATCGCCTCGTTGTCTCCCTCCACGGCGCTCTCCTCCACCGCCAACTCCACCATGCGTTCGCCTGCTCCCCCTCGCCGCCGTGGATGCCCCCGCCACCTGCTTCGTCATCGTCACCATCTTTGTGCTCTCCGCCGCCGTGGACGCCCGTCGCTCGCCGTCGCCGATCTCGCTGCCGTCGCCCCCTAGTCATGCAGACAGTCCTCTTGATGAGCCTGTTCTCTCTGATGAGAGTTTCCTTGATTCTTTGAGCTCCTTGGATGTATTGGATAGCCCTACTCATGCTATTATAGAGCAGTTGTCCTCTTCTATAGGTTTTACAGGTTTTGTTTGCTTTCATTGTGGAAAGATAGGGCATGTGAAGCATAAATGCTTCAAGTGGATTAGAGAGTAGAAAAGATTGCGCTGCACTAGACATGAGAGTAGAGTTAGTGATACAGTAGGTGAGACCACTGTTGATAGTGGTATGATGCATGTAGTTACCCATGATGATGCGGCTGAGCCTAGACTCCTGGTATCGTGTTACCCTTCAGATTACTTGCTCAGTGATACGGCCTAAACCTTTGATTGGCTTTAAGACAGTATGGAATCTTGTCATGTTACTCCGCATAGAGCTTGGTTCTCTTCTTATAGGGAGGTTGAAGGATGTATTTCTATGGGCCTTGAGCAGGATTGTCGTGTTATTGGTACATGGGATATACACTTGGCTTTGCCAAATGGGTCTTCTTCTATGCTCCGTGATGCCTTGCATATACCTACACTCAGTAAGAGCTTGATCTCTGTCAATCAGTTGCATGGTGCAAGATATTATATCTCTCTTGGGGATACTTCATGGAAAATCTGTCGTGGTTGCTTGGTATTGGCTAGAGGTGCTAGATATGGCAGTGATTATATAGTGTATGTCTCTCGTGTGGGAGATTCTATGGTTGCAGTTACATAGATACTGTTGAGATATCGAGCTCCACTCGTGATACGCCAGGGTGACCGTTGTGTATTTATGTCACCGACTTGTTAGTTGCAGATGCGGTTGGTACACCGCTCATGAATAATAGCTAGATGACAGCTATCCTTATCTACTCTAGTTCGTGGCTCAGTTAGTATGCCACCTTAGTTAGTTGAGCTTGGTTTGAGACCCATATATAGGGTTCTTCTATTTCTTTGTATGAGAGTTCTTTTGGCTTACACAACTAAGAAGAGGAAAACTGTTTTTCAGCCTCCACCTTTGTGTGTATTCCCCCATTGTGCAAGCAAGAAAGCTTCAAGTGAGACTCCTTCCTTCTCTTCCACAATCTTGACATGGTATCAGAGCCTTGTTCGTGGTAAGGAGCTCAAGAAAGCAAGCCAAGCTCGCGGTGTTCTGGTAAGAGGAGCAGTGTTGGTTTCATTTTCTGTTTTGGGAGCAGATCTCTGCAGGTAGCACAGCCGGAAAGTGCAGGAGTGCATTGTCTTAGGTTGAGACGCCCTTCGCGGTGAAGCAAGAGGGCAGTATATGCTGTGGGAAAGGGCTTTAGCCCATGGCGACCTTGTTTTTTTGATTTGAGGCCATTTCGGGGACTGTTTTGGAGGCGGAAGTTTTCTGCACGCACTCAGGAAAAGGCCCAGTTTTATGCTGTGCAGCCACTGTTCTACAGGTCGGTGAATAGTTACTGTAAAAATTGCATTGTATGCTTGTGCGCAGAGACATTGGGAGTTACAGAATCATCCCTGTTGCCTGTTGATGCAAAATTTGTCACTAGGAAGTGACTGTGTGGTCAGATACCACTTTCGTCAGTTTTGTAGATTTGCCTTTGTGAGGCTGAAGCTGTGTTCTTTGCAGTGACATAATTTTTTGCAGTGTTCTGTAATGGTGTCTGATTCTCTCTCACAGATTGTCACTGAAAAGCTTGACAAGAACAACTTCCAAGCATGGAAGTTTAGAATGACGGATTTCCTTATGGGAAAAGGATATTGGGAATTTGTTGCAGGAAATGAAGAAGAACCAGTTCTTCCTAATGTTCCCAATCAACAGCAAATGCAGGCATTTAAAGCATGGCATGAGAGAGCGAGGAAAGTTATGTACTGGCTGTCTATCAGCATTTCAGACTCTATGATTGTGCATATTCAGGATGCAAGTACGCCAAAGGAGGCATGGGATACTTTGTCAAAAATGTATAGCACAAATACGCAAGCCAGGAAAATGCAGCTCAAGCAAGAGTTGCATACTGTGCAAAGAGAAAATATGAGCATCAATGACTACCACATGAAGGTGAAAAAGATTGCAGATGCACTTGCTTCCATTGAGTCGCCAGTGGAAGATGATGATTTAGTTTATGTGACCTTGAATGGTCTAGGAAAGGATTATGCACAGTTCCGAACACCCATTTCCGTCTGTGAAAGATTTCCTGATTTTGAGGAGTTGATTGCTCTTCTAATTTCTGAGGAGCAGAGAAATGGTGGTGCATCTTCTTCAGGAGGAACTTCAAAAGAAGCTGTCTTCTACTCAAATGCTGGAAGAGGTAGAGGCAGAGGTAGAGGAGGCCGATTTGGAGGTAGAAATCAGAATATGCAGCAAACTCAAGAAAACTAGTCCTATGGAGGAGGACGTGGTAACTCTAGAGGCAGGGGGAGCCAAAGAGATCGTGGTGGATGGCAAAGAGGCCAAAATGCAAACAGTAATGTTGAATGCTAGTACTGTGGTAAAATGGGTCATATGGCTAAAGACTGCTATAAAAAGCAGAATGACATCATGAATGAAAAACTGTAACAAGGGAATTATGCATCTTCTAGTAGACAGGGTGATGACAGAAATGAGCACTTGTTTATGGTGCAGCACATGAACAATTCTGTGACAAGTGTAGAAGAAAGCAATGATGTATAGTATGTTGACTCAGGTGCATCAAACCACATGACAGGTCATGCAGAATGGATGGAGGATGCAAGGAAAATGGAAAAACCAGGATTTGTGGAGACTGGTGATGATACTGCACATCCTATTGTGCAGATTGGAAAAATTCCGTTGTCTATGCAGGATGGGAAGAAGAAATACATGTCCGATGTATTTCATGTCCCGAATATCACCAAGAATCTGGTTTCTGTTGGTCAAATGGTTGAGCAGGGCTTGCATGTCAGATTTAATCCTCATGGATGCTTTGTTGAGGATATGAAAAATAAAGGTCGCTTGATAGCAAAAGGAAAGAAGAAGGGCAGAATGTTTACATTGGATGCAGACATGTCTAAATTGAGTGCAGCAATGTTTGCACATGGGACTGGTGTAGTTGCAGATATTGATATATGGCATAAACGCATTGGTCATGTTAATGTACAGCGACTTAAATCAATGCAGGCCCAAAATATTGTTGCAGGATTGCCCAAATTCAAGGTTGTACAAATGCATAAGGTATGTGAAGTCTGTCAGTTTGGAAAATAGGCAAGGAAACCATTTCCTAGACATGTTCAAGAGAGTGAGAAGCCATTGGAATTAATCCACTCTGATGTGTGGACTACTAAAGCTGCATCTCTTGGAGGTTGTCATTATTTTGTCACTTTTATTGATGACTATAGTAGAAAAGTTTGGGTGTATTTTATGAAAAAGAAAAGTGAAGTTTTTGGGCACTTGAAAACTCTTAAAGCTATGGTTGAAAAAGAAACAGGCAAGCAGATAAAATGCCTAAGGTCAGATGGAGGGGGAGAGTACCTCTCAAATGAGTTTGCAAGGTTCCTGCAGGAGCATGGCATAAAGCAGCAATATTCATGCAGTCATACCCCACAACAAAATAGAATTGCAGAAAGGAAAAACATGCATATTGGAGAGGTATCTCGTGCCATGCTCAATGAAAAAGACTTGCCAGATTTTTATTGGGCTGAAGCAGTTGCTACAGCAGTCTACATAATGAATATGACTCCCACTGCAGCAATACATGGGATGACTCCAGAGGAGAGGTATACTGGTAGGAAACCAGATATTTCTCATTTGAAAATTTTTGGTTGCATTGCCTATGTACATGTGTCAGATGAGTTGAGATCCAAGTTGGATCCAAAAGCTGAGAAGTGCATCTTTATTGGTTACTCTCTGCAGCAAAAAGGGTATAGATGCTATAACCCTTCTACTGGTAAGTTTACAGTGAGCAGAGATGTTGTTTTTGATGAGATGAGTAGCTGGTATAAACCAGTAAATGTGATTGATGATGTAGATGCACAAAATGGTAATGTTGCACAGAATTCACAGGAGCAGTCACAAAATATTAGTGGACCTGGAGCGTCCTATAGCAGTGGTTCACATTCTTCGCCATGGACAGGCAGATTGAGATCAGGAGAATCTTCTCAAAGCAATGCAGATAGTGAAATGCAAGTATCACGAAAAGGAAAAGAGAAGGTTGATCAGTCCATGTTTGATGTGAATGTAGGTCACTCTTATGTGGATGGTGAATCTAGTGGCTCAGAACAGAGCATTGATAATGAGTTGGGTATTCCTTCTATTGTTACACATGGAGTAAGGAAGACCAGGGATGTTTTGAGAGCACCTGGGAGTGAACCTACTTTGCGCAGGTCTACCAGAGCTAGGTATCTTGTGGATAGGCTGAAATATGATGGATTTACAGCCATTCACTATGCATATATGGTTAAAGTGATACAAGAACCAGAACCCACTTCTTTTAAGGAAGCCATGGGAAAAGAAAAATGGGAGAAAGCCATGGATGAAGAAATGGATGCCTTGGAAGCAAATGCTACATGGGAATTGGTAGCTTTGCCTAAAGGTAAAAATGCAATTGGCTGTAAGTGGGTTTATAAGGTGAAGCACAAGGCAGATGGTTCTGTGAACAAATACAAGGCAAGATTAGTAGTCAAGGGGTATGCACAAACATATGGCATTGACTATGAAGAAACATTCAGTCCAGTTGCAAGGATGGCAACCATAAGAGCAGTCATTGCTATGGCTGCATCAAAGGGATGGTCTTTACATCAGATGGATGTAAAGAATGCCTTCTTGCATGGTGATTTACAAGAAGAGGTCTATATGGAACAACCACCAGGTTATGTGCATGCTGTTTATCCTGAGTTTGTTTGCAGGTTGAAGAAAGCCTTGTATGGCTTGAAGCAAGCACCTAGAGCATGGTCTGACAAGATAGGACAGTATCTTGTCACTATTGGCTTTCAGATTTCCAAGGTTGATTTCTCACTTTATGTGAGAAAAACAGAGAAAGGTATTATGCTACTTGTCATTTATGTTGATGATTTGATTATGACAGGTGACAGTGATGAAGATATCCTTCATGTGAAAATGCTATTGAAGCAGAAGTTTGAGATAAAGGATTTGGGAGAGCTACGTTATTTCTTGGGCATTGAGGTGATTAGATCACCAAGTGGGATACAGCTCTTGCAGAGGCAGTATGGATTGGACATGCTGTCCAAATATGGGATGACAGACTGTAAGCCTATTTCAGTTCCTTTGGAGCAGAATGTGAAGCTGAGCACAGATGCAGGTGAGCTTCTAGAAGACCCTACTATGTACAGACGCATAGTAGGAAGTTTGGTTTATATGACTATTACCAGGCCAGATTTGAGCTATGCTATTGAACTGGTAAGTCAGTTTATGCAGGCTCCAAGGAAACCACATTTAGATGCGGCTAGACGCATACTCAGGTATGTGAAGTCCACATTGCAGTATGGACTATTTTATGAGACTGGGATTCAGATACAGCTGCATGGATACACTGATGCTGATTGGGCTGGTAGTATTTTTGATAGACGATCTACCAGTGGATATGTGTTCTCTTTTGGGAGTGCTGCAGTCACTTGGAGCAGCAAGAAATAACCTACAGTTGCCTTGTCGAGCACAGAGGCTGAGTACAGGGGTGCAACAATGGCTGCATGTGAGGTAGCTTGGTTGCATAAGCTACTTTATGATATGCATCAGTCTACAGATGGGCCAGTTGTCATTTATTGTGACAACATGAGCAGTATACACTTGGCAAATAACCTAGTCTATCATGCTAGAACAAAGCACATTGAGGTGCATTATCACTATGTGCGGGAGAGGGTTTTACTAGGTCTTATTGATCTAGTTTATGTCAGCACAGAGGATCAGGTAGCTGACATATTAACGAAGGCATTTGGCGCAGAGAAGCTGCGCAAGTTCAGAGACCTGCTTGGTGTGCAGGAATTGGGATTGAGCTCAAGGGGGAGTGTTGAGATATCGAGCTCCACTTGTGATACGCCAGGGTGACCGTTGTGTATTTATGTCACCGACTTGTCAGTTGCAGATGCGGTTGGTACACCGCTCATGAATAATAGCTAGATGACAGCTATCCTTATCTACTCTAGTTCGTGGCTCAGTTAGTATGCCACCTTAGTTAGTTGAGTTTGGTTTGAGACCCATATATAGGGTTCTTCTATTTCTTTGTATGAGAGTTCTTTTGGCTTACACAACTAAGAAGAGGAAAACTGTTTTTCAGCCTCCACCTTTGTGTGTATTCCCCCATTGTGCAAGCAAGAAAGCTTCAAGTGAGACTCCTTCCTTCTCTCCCACAATCTTGACAGATACCACATGCATTGCTATGGCATTGTCGCCTAGGCCATGTATGACACACTGAGATGGATGCTTTATGTGATATGGGCTTATTGCCTGCTCTTCCCCATGCTACTTGCCCTCATTGTACTCATGGTCCAGGCAGAGCCTCTTTGGCTTATGGTGATTGTGTGAGGCATGCTCCTATAGATCTAGTCCATGTTGTAGTATATGGACCTATGCCTTCCCAGTCACTTGGTGGAGCGTCGTATTTTGTGACCTTCATGGATCATGCTACCCATCGTGTTTGGGCTTACCCTTTGGTACAGATTGAGGATGCTGTTACTATGCTTGACAGGTTTATGGATTTTGCTGGTAGCAGCCCTAGATGCTTGTAGATGGATTATGAGAGTCATACTATCTCTCCGAGCTTATGGATCTCTTGTCAGAAATATGGCATTGATTTCTTATGCCCACAGTATTATAGGACTGCTCATGGCATGTGCCTGACTTTACAGGCAAAGGTTACTTCTATGCTTACCACAGCTAGGTTGTCTTATGGCTTTTGGCATGAGGCACTTATGACGGCAGTCTACTTGGTTAATCAAATGTCGTGTTTCTCTTTGGATGTTATTACTCCGCATGAGGCATGGAGTAGCATGAGACCCTCCTATGATCACTTGAGGATGTTTGGCTGCCAAGCATTTGTTAGTATGCCACATGAGCCTATGTCACGCAGATGCATACTCCTTGGTTATGGAGATGGTGACTTTACGACTTACAGGTTTTGGGATTTAGATGCCCAGTAGGTTCTACGCAGCCATCATGCTGTCTTTTATGAGACGCAGGCACCTCTCAGGCCTCGATGGGCGTTCAGTGCGCTTTATGGCTGATTCTACAGCCGTATGTCAGTCTTCCGCTTTGATGATGCCGCATACTGTCTTGAGACCCCGTTTGCGGGATGCTGGCCCTCTTTCGTTGATTGACCTTGGAGAGTCTGTATGCTTTTCACTATCTTTTATGCGCTGCGCTGATGATCTCTAGAGGGCTTCCTGAACCTACCCCCTTTTCCAAACCTCCCTTTTTCAATTAGAAACCCCTCCCCTCCTCTCCCCTCTTTCTCAGGTGCAATCTCTCCTTTTCTCTTCCCCCTTCCTTTTTTCATTAAAGCCCCCCTCCCCCCCCTCCCCCTCTGTCTCACTTATAATCTCTCTCTTTCTTTTCCCCTTTCATTTTTTAATTAAATTTCTCCCCCCTCCCCCTCTCTTCTCTCTCTCTCTCTCTCATGTGTAGGTCCTAGGTTCTCTCTCTCTCTCTCTCTCTCTCTCTCTCTCTCTCTCTCTCTCTCAATTAGATTAAGCTTTTCAATTGAAACTTTTTTTAATTAAATATTTTAAAAAGATTTTTTAAAATTAAAGTTTTTCAAACATAGTTTTTCACACACTTTGAGAGGAAGATAGAAGAAGAGAGAGAGAGAGAGAGAAATAGAGAGAGAAAAAGAAGGATAAAAAGAAGAAGATGGAGAGAGAAGGGGGAAAGAGAAAATAGAATAATTTTTTTAAAATTAAATATTTTTCTTCTCCCCACTCCCTCCCCTCTCTCTCATGTGTAGGCCTAGGTTTTCACACATACACACAAAAAAAATTAGATTAAACCTTTTAATTAAAAAAATTTATTAAATATTTTAAAAGATTTTTTTAATTTAACATTTTTAAACATAATTCCTCCCCTCTCTCTCATGTGTAGGGCCAAGGTTCTCTCTCTCTCTCTTTCTCTCTCTCTCTCTCTCTCTCTCTCTCTCTTTGTGTTAGATTAAACTTTTTCATTTAAACTTTTCTTTCAATTAAACATTTTAAAAGATTTTTTTAAATTTAAAGTTTTTTTAGCATAGTCTCTCTCTCTTTGTGTTAGATTAAACTTTTTCATTTAAACTTTTCTTTCAATTAAACATTTTAAAAGATTTTTTTAAATTTAAAGTTTTTTTAGCATAGTTTTTCACACAATTTGAGAGAGAGAGAGAGAGAGAGAGAGAGAGAGAGAGAGAGAGAGAGAGAGAGAGAGAGAGAGAGAGAGAGAGAGAGAGAGAGAGAGAGAGAGAGAGAGAGAGAAGAAGAAGAAGAAGAAGAAGAAGAAGAAGAAGAAGAAGAAGAAGGGGGGGAAAGAGGAAAGAGAATAGTCTTTTTTAAATTAAACATTTTTTTCTCCCCCTCCTCTCCTCTCTCTCATGTGTAGGGCCTAGGTTTTTTTTCTCTCTCTCTCTCATTTAGATTAATTTTTAAATGAAATATTTTAAAAACTTTTTAATTTAAACTTTTTTAAACATAGTTTTTCACACACTTTGAGAGGGAGATAGAAGAAGTAGAAGAAGAAGAAGGAGAAGGATAAAAGAAAGAAGAGGAAGAAAGAGAAAAAGACAAAGACAGGGGGGAAAGAGAAAAGAGAATAGTTTTTTTAAAATTAAACCAATTTAATATAGTTTTTGACTTAGAGAGAAAGACAGAGAGGAAATATATAATTTGAAATAGAGAGAAAATAGGGGGAGAGAAAGGAAGAGAGAGAAAAAGAAAAATAAGGAGGGGACACACACACACACACACACACACACACACACACACACACACACACACACACACACACACACACACACACACACACACACACACACACACACACACACACACACACACAGCAAAAAAGAAAGAAGAGGAGAGGAGGAATAGAGAGGGGGAACAGCGAGAAAGAGAATTATAGAGATGAGAGATAAAAAATTTAAGAGAGAGAGAGGGGGAACAGAGAGAAAGAGAATTATAGAGATGAGAGAAAGAGAATTATAGAGATGAGAGATAAAAAAATTTGAGAGAGAGAGAGAGAGGAAAAGAAAAAGGGAAAAGAGAGAGGGGAGAGAAGAAAAGGGGGGAGAGAGACAAAGAGAAAAAAGGAGAGAGTCTTGCACATAACCAATAAATACACACTTATGTGCTTTTGGATCTAGCTTCTTTTGCTTCTCATTAGGAATCTACACATAAGCAATACACCCAAGTACTCTCATGTGACTAACATTAGGTTTGTAACCATACAACCTCTGAAAGGGTGTCACATCATGAATGTGTGGAGTGGGAGTCCTGTTCAAGATATACATGGTGGTCATAACAGCCTTAGCCCAATAATAGAGTGGCATATTCTTTTCATTAATCATTGCACGAGCAACTTTCATCAATAACCTGTTCTTTTGTTCAGTTACTCCATTTTGTTGTGGAGTGTAGCTACATGTAAGCTGCCTACATATGCCATTTTTAGCAAAAAAATTGTCAAACTCATGTGATACATACTCCCCACCACTTTCCAATCTCAAACAAGAGATGTTGCAATCAAATTCTTTCTCAACCTGCTTCTTCAACTGCTAAAAAATAGCAAGCACGTCATCTCTTTTTTTTCAATATATACACCCAAGTATAGAGGCTAAAGTCATCAATGAATGTCACATAGTATTTGGAACCTCCCATAGATGCATTATGGGCTGGCCTCCACACATCAAAGTGAATTAACTGCAATGGTCATGTACTATTCCGTACATGCTTGACAAAAGGCAACTTTGACTGTTTACCAAATTGACAAGTATAGCAAACATGACCAATATCGGTGTATGTAAACTTGGTTAGACCTATCACAAGTTGTTTCCTTTGCATAATTTGTAGTTGCTGAAGATGAACATGTCCCACTCTTTTATGCCATATTTCTAAGTCTCTAACTGTGCTTGAGCCATGAGCAAACATGGTTGATTTCAGCTGTGGTAAAGTGGAATCCAAAGTAAACATCCTGCCTTGTTTATAACCATGAGCAATCAAATTGTAGCCATCACTAAACTCTTCAATGAAGCATCCATGCGTATTAGACCAAACATGTAGATTTTGCTCACTCATATGACCCACATACATCAAATTTTTAGTAATAGATGGGACATGCAATACATCATGCATATTCTTCTTTCTAGCATCATGAATCACTAAAGGTACTCTAACTTTATGCTCAATGCTATGCTATGTGTCATCTCCTGTGCATACATAGCCATTCCTGTCACGCACCATGTTAGTAAACTAGTCACCATGAGGCATTATTACGCGAGCGGTGATCGAGAGCAAGCCTCACTCACAGCCCGATAACGAGATGTTAAAAAGTGCCGGTTGGGGACATTGACTTTGTCGAATGCACAACACAACACAAAAATTTAAATGTTTCGACAAATACCACATGAACCACACACGAAACAAATGCTAAAAAATGCCTCTTGTAGCTTAAAATAGCTTAAAACCCAAATGTGGGTAGAGCATCACTCAAACACAAATTTTTATAAAACAACAACAATTTGAAGACAAAACCAAGCAAAATATATTCTTGTACCTTGACAATCTTTGAGTCGAGACTCGGTGCTTCAACATCCAAACTCTTTCGACTTCACAAGTTTGCATGTCAAGAGTTCACACTCATGCGACCCTCCTCTCACCTCTCTCACAAGGTACAATTGGAATTGAGGGGAAAGGCCCTTTACTCTTCTCTACCTCATCCTTATATAGTTTTTCATCCACTCACATACATTAGGCTTTCTGCTTTTAGCTTTTGGCTTTTGCTTTTCTACAGCTTTTCACTATTTTCGTTTTTTCTATCCTAAGTCATCCGGATACTCAAAACGATTGGAACGCATTTGTCGACAAGCCAACGTGGGAAGAATTGCAAAAATCCATAAAAAATGGGCAAAAATATTGATTTTTGTAAATCACATCATTTTCTCCATGTTTTATCGTGGATGACTTATTCCCTTCCTTGGCCTATTGTTCTTGTAATTGCACACACTTTCAATACACATGTCCTCTTTTTCTTCAAGAAATACTCGTTGAAGATGTAAAACTTACGACCTTTTCCTTTGATCCTGGAGTCTTCAAAATAAACATTATCTAAATATGAACCTGTTTTTTATGCAGTGTGCCCTAGCAGGAATATGGTTTTTTGAAATGAACCCCGTGCCCAAAGCACATGTTTGTTTTGCTGTGACCGTGATACGAAGGTATGCGGGTTCCACAGCTTCCTCGTCCTCGTCATTGATTTCAGTGATTGTGGCTACTCGTACCTTGACATGCGATTCTAACATCGGTGGTTCGTGCAAAGGATGCGTAGGAGGGTAGTACTCTTGACACGACTGCCATTGAAGTAGACTATTCCTTTACCGTTTAGGGTCTCGAGTCCAATGTTACCTATTTGACTGATTGCATGATCTTTGAAGAGTCCAAGACCTCTAAATTTCATCTTTTGCTTATGCCCTTTAACCAAGTAGAGGAGCACTAAATCACCCTGTTCGAACTCACGCTGCTTGACGTGCTTGTCAAACCAGCTCTTGCGTCGGGCTTTCTCACAGATCAGTGCATGGGTGGCAAGAAGACAAGTCTCCGAGAGACGTTCGAGCTCAACTAGTTGTTGCATCCATGCCTCCTTCCCTTCCCATTGCTCTTGAAGCGCTATTCTCAAACTAGGAACGAAGAACTCTAATGGTAGAATCGCTTCTGTCCCATATGTCAGCCTAAAGGGGATTTGACTGACAGCCATTGACTGATAGCCATTTTATAAGAAATTCGGTAAGCCCACAAAGCTGCCATCAACTTGTTGTCCCAGTCGCTATGTGAAGTAGATACAACCTTGGTTAGGACATTGACAAGAATTTTATTCATTGATTTGCAGCCTGGTCGTTTGCCTGAGGGTAGTATGACAAGAATTTTATTCGTTGATTCGCGGCCTGGTCGTTTGCCTGAGGCTAGTATGGCGAGGATTTGCAATGGATGATGAGGAAGGTGGACAGGAGATGCGCGATCACTTCATTGATGAAGTGTGTGCCTTGGTCATTGACTAGTTTGATGGGGCAACCGAATCGTGAGATTACTTGCTCCCATAAGAACTTAGTCGTCATTCTAGCGTCGCTTTTTCATGTGGCTCGCGCTTCTGCCCACTTAGTGAGGTAATCCGTGGCCACAATGATGTACTTAGCCTGCGAGTACTGTGCCACAGGACTGATGGGCCCAATGAAATCAATTCTCCATTTTTCGAAGGGTTGTCGAGTAATAATGGGGGTTAGTTTCATTCAATCTTTGCAAATTGGGACCTTCGTTCGCTGGCACTCGTCACAGTGCTTGACGAATCGTGCTGCGTCGTGGAAAAGCGTGGCCCACCACAGTTGAGACTGCAACACTTTTCGTGCTGTCGTGTCTTTGCTAAAGTGCCCTCCGGCAATGTCGCCGTGCGCTTCTGAGAGCACATCGTGCATCTCATATTCACACATGCATCCGTCTTACCCCAGCCTATAAAGTTGGCCTGCAATTAGCTGATAGGGTTGGATCTTAAGGATCAATCGCTTAAGCCGGGCTTTTTCTATTGGTCGGTCAGCTAGTCCGTGCTCAAGCACTTGGACTATGTCATCTGCCCAATATGGCATTAGCTCATCCTTAAATAGGTCTCTCTCGCTGGAGAGGTTAAACAGATGGGCATTGGGCAGTTCATCAATAACACCTTGTCCAGCGGCTTCTCCAGTGGGAATGCGTGACATGTGATCAGCCATGTAATGCTGTTTTCCCTTTCGTACCACTATGGAGAAGTCAAACTCTAAAAGCAGAAGGATCCATCGAGCTATGCGTCCTGTAGCACAAGGTTTGTTTACTAGATATAGCAAGGCTTGATGGTCTACAAAGAAGGTGAAGGGCGTGGCCAAAAGGTAATGCCGGAATTTCTTCACTACGAATACCATGGCTAATCCCTCTCTTTCCGTCATTGAGTAATTCATTTGCGCCTCAGTGAGTTGTCTACTAGCAAAGCTCACTGGATAGTCTAAATTGTGTTCGCCCGGCTGGCACAACACTGCCCCCACGACAAACTTAGAAGTGTCGATATGCACGTGGAAGGTGATGGTCCAATCTAGGGCTCATAGGATTGGTGCTGTGGTTAGAGCCTTCTTCAACTCTTCATATGCCCTTTGGCATGCTTCAGTCCATTCGAAGACAATAAGCAGCTTGTACAATGGTCTGGCGATCAACGCATAATTGAGTACAAACTTCCGGTAGTACCCAGTATGGCCTAGGAAGCATTGAACTCCTTTGTAGTTGCTCGGGGGTGGAAGGTCAACAATGACCCTGACCTTCGAGAAGTCAATGGCAATGCTGTTCTTCGACACCATGTGTCCTAGAATGCATCCATGCTTCACCCAAAACTGGCACTTTAAGGGGTTCAATGAGAGACGGTATAAATGACACCGCTTAAAGACTGCTCGGAGTTTGTCTAAGTGTTCAATCCAGGTCGAGTGGACACAGAGGTCGTCGACAAAGACTTCTAACTCCTTGCAAAGCATGTCCTTAAAGATGGTGCATATGAGGCATTGGAAAGTGGCAGGGGGATTAGTCAACCCGAAGGGCATGACTATGTAAGCAAAAACGCACCACTCAATGGTGAAGGCAGTCTTATGCCTGTCTGCAGGATGCACTTGCACCTGGTTGTACCCTGAGAAGCCATCTAGGAAACTGTAGGCTTCCTTGCATGCCACTCTCTCAAGCATGTGCTCGGTGTACGGCAACGGATAGTTGTCCCTCTTGGTGGTAGCGTTTACCTTCTTGTAATTGATGCACACTCGGATTTTTCCATTCTTCTTCATCACGATAACTATGGGCGATACTGAGTCTGTGTGCTCAATTTCATAAATGAATCCTGCTCTTATCAGCTTATCAATCTCCTTCTTGACAGCATGAGCATGTTTTGGATTCATAGGGTACGGTCGCTGCTTTGTCCGGTATTACGTCTGGTATCATGGGTATGTTGTGAGTCACGACACTCGAATCTACCCCCTTAAGCTCTCCTAAGGACCAGGTGAACACGTCTATGTACTCTTGCAAGAGAGCGACAAGACTCATTTCTTCTTCATTAGTCAAGTCATCATCAATGAAGACTGGTCGGGGTGGTTCCTCTTCTTGGGCTAGGTCCACCTCCTTGACCTTGGCTGGTCCCTCGATTGGTTCGCTTATCTGTGCTTGACGTTTGGCACCTAACAGAACTACCACCCTATCCCCCTTTTTGAATTTTGTGAATCGTTAAGGGAGGTCCTACGGTTTTCGTTGTTCTTCCATTCGAGTATCCCTGGGTTGTTTTGCCTTTTCCTGTCTCATGGTCATGAGGGTCTGTCGTGACTTGCTCTGGTGACCCTTCAACCCACTGCTTAAGATCCTGCCATAGGGTGGGGTGCTGCCTAAGCAGATCTCCCAGGCTAAGTGTTACAAGGGTAGTCACTAGTGTGGTTAGGAGATCGTTGGGTGTTCGTCTCTCTCCTAACCTGGATTGTCCTGGCCAGTGGCCGTGACTGAACCGTGGCCCTGTAGCAGCGCCAAGGCTTGGCCTTAGCGGTACCACTTGTGGTGCAGTTGCTTCTCTTGACTTTGGTTGTGGGATCGAGGTTGGCATACTTATGCTAGAGAGATCATCGATCCCATCCTCTATGATGGGCTTAGCATCTTTTAGGTGTTCTTGGGCTTCCCTCACCCATTCTCTCACCTTTTCTATGGCCTCTAATTGTCGCTTCGGGTGCGGGTATCCCCCTACCTTAGCACTTCCCTTTTCGGCCGTCTTAGGGGCTGATGTCTCTGCTTCTGCGTCGGAGACCTTCTTTCCAGCGGGTAGAGTTGTAGCGCTCTCAAATTTTAGTGCAATTTTAGCTTCCGACTTCCTCCTTCGCCATCTATGGCTCTTCTTTCCTATCGAGGCTGCTTCGAGATTGCTAGGTCCTAGCAGAGAAATGCCAGCTTGCTTCGTTTGGGCATGGGTCATGACCCGCAATGGGATAGGTGTGGCCTCCCCGTTGTGGTTCTCAACACCAAACAGCCCCAATGGGACAGATGGCTCATTGACTGAGTTAGATGATGGTTTTTGCCTTGGGCAGTCGACGAAGAGATGGGTGATTCTGCACACTCAGCACACCTTTGGTCAGCCTTATCTCTGTTTTGCTACTCCCTTTCAGGGCAGCGTGATGAGACATCACCTGGGTGGCCACAGGTCCAATAGGTGATTGGATCCTGCGTCTGCCCTCCTAGGCCTTTACCTCGTCCTCTTCCTAACACTATCACTGGGATAGAGCGATAGTCCATGAGGACAGCGTTGCCCTCGTCGTCATGCGAAACGTAAGGGCATATATAAGCTTCCTCCTTGTTTGGTTCTTCCACATAGTGGATAGGAGCGTCACTCGGTGGGTGGGTTACGTAAGGACCAGGCGGCCTAGGAATGCCTATAGGATTTATTTCCATCCTAGGAATGGCTGGCTTAATGTCGTTAGGTGCAGGGAGGGCCAATGGGGATCCCCTTTCGAAAAATGGCTGTGGCCTGTTCGCTAGGTAAGGCTGGCCCATTTGGTTGTGAGTATGGAAGTCTCCTTGGCAGTCTACAATGCGCGACATCATGACCAAACCTACTGCAGTTAGTGCAAGGTCATGACCTAGGGTCTTGACACTCGGCTGGCAAGTGGTTTCTGCCACAGTACACGCATTGGATGTGTGGGCGCGTTGGTCGTCTCAACATATCTTGCAACTTAGCTAGTTTCATTCTAATGTCAGCCAAGTCTTGATTCGTTTCGGTGGTTTTTCCCTTATCCTGGGATGATGGGGCTGATCGCTCACTTGAGGCTAATGCTCTCTCTGAGCTTCACGAGTTGGTCTCCTCTAGGTTCGCGCTTTTGGAGCTCCGCTCCTTCAGCAGCTGATCATCAACTTGGATGGCCTCCTCAAAGACCCTGGCTAGCGCGTCTCACTGCAAGCTCGAGTTGCCTGCCAAAGCCTTGTATAGTTCCTTGTTTTGAATCCCACTGATGAATACAGTTGACACTGCTCTTTCAGTCGGTCGCTCTCCAGTAGGGATTCTCTTGAAGAGACTCCGTACATGGGTCACGTAATCACGAATGTCCTCCTTCTCTTTCTGCTTGACGTTCATCAAGCGTACTAGTAGATTATCGGAGTATTCGGGCTTGGCAAATCTCTTAATGAAGAGATCCTTGAGGCCATCGAAGTTGGCTCGCTCTGCGTTATCTAAGCTCATATACCACATCCTACCCTTGTCGCCCAAGCAAAGCTTGAACGCTTGCGAGCGTTGAGTCAGGTCGTTGAGGTTGTTGGCTTCGCAGACTTGCTCAAACTGCTCAACAAAGCTATAGGGATCGTCATGGGGTTGGTACTTATCGAGTTGCTTGGCAACAATAGGGATTTTAGCTTGGCTCTTTGAGCCCTGGTTTGCTCCTAATCCTATGAGCAGCGATGTCACTAGAGCCGTGGCACTTTGCTCTGCAGTCGTGTTATCGAGCAGTCACTTCATGAGAAGCTTACTCAGCATTAAGTCTCCTTCTAGTGCCCTCTCATGGTTCGTTCGATTCCTGCCAGCCAAGTTCAGTACCCGCTGCACCTCTTGCAACTCCATGCCTTGCCTTTGCCTCCTGGCCTACTGATCCCTATTGTACTCAGCCATGCTTTGCAACACTTTGCGGGCCAGCTTCCTCTCCTCTTCTAGATCTACAATGATGGCGTCTACGGTCCTACCGCAGTGCTTGTACCAAGCATGAGCGTCGTAACTACTAACTAGCTCTGCTGAATTGAATCTGGAAAGGCTCCTACATCGAATTCCTTGTTTTATTTGTGGTCTGGACTTTCTTCTACCATTGTTGAGTTGTCATGCTCCACCAAGCTATTGATCAGGTTCAATAGGCTCGTCAGATCCACTTCGTCAGCATCCCTTGCTTGGTCCTACTCTTGCATGTTGATGGTTTGTCTTTGTATTGGGTTCTCTCCTATTGGTGGGTTCCTTGAGTGGTTTATCTGGGTGAGTTCCTTCAGTTATTTAATACAATCCTCAATTTATGGCCACTCAATGTGTCATTTCTCATGCACTTGTGCTCAATCAGGCTTTCAGTTTCCTTAAGTGTACTTCAAGTGCGAAAATTCAAGGTGAGTGCAGCAACCACTTCCTAGTCATCTTACACACTCTCGCGTTGTTTTGGGCCGAATAGGCTTGTTGGTCAACTTCCTGGCCATCTTGTCAGGGTTTAGGGTTTCCCTAAGATATTGTCTCGTTCGTTTTTGGTCCGATCAGGCCTTATAGCTCAGCGGGTCGCGTCTAAGCCTTCGCGTCTCACAACTGCCCACTTCTAGTTGCTAAGTAGCGACGCCTTACGATTTTGCCTATTCCGTGTGCCAGAATCAAGTTCTGAGCGCCCTACGGGCTTTCATTAGTTTGAGCTGCTGAGTCCCAGCCGGGTCAGGTCAAATTTCTGAAAATCTGGTAAAAATCTACACTCGGCCCAACTGGTCCGAATTGCAGGGTCTGAGTGGGTTGCTTGGATGGGCCGAGGCGCATGGGCCAAGGGCCGAATCCAGGACTTGGACAAGGTGGACTCGGACGGAGTCACTCAGACGAATTCCTTCGGACGGGCCGAGTGGTTGACTTGGACAAGGTTGCTCGGACAAGCCGAGGCGCATGGGCCGAGGGCAGAATTTGACATGTGGTAGAGGGCCAAATTTGTCCACGGTTCGAACGATAGACTCGGACGGGCTGATTAGGGTTTTGGTCGGATGGGCCGAATGGCGAGGGGCCGAGGGCTGATTCTGGGACTTGGCCCAGAAGTGGCCACTCGAACGGGCCGAGCGCGGCTCATGTAAATAGCGCAAACTCGATTTCGATTTTTTCTCGTGCTTCACTCAATCATACCAGGCATAACCCTCCAGATCCTACCTAAGGGAGTAAGAGAAGGGATTCGTATACCTGGATGGAGTGGCGGGCTCATCATTGGTGCAATCAAATCAAATCGGCCGGTAGCTCTCCCTCTCTCTCTCTCTCTCTCTCTTTTTCACACTGAAATGTTGCAAATGAGTGCTTCCTTTGCATTTTTGCACAAATTTTTGCCCTATTTTGCCCTATTTTGCAACAGTAAACCCTACCCTTCTCCGGTGCGATTTCCTAGTCCTATCCTACTCTAAATGCAACACGAATCGAAAGCAAAATACTGAACTGATTTCTCCATGTTTCCTAATAATCAAACAAACAAAATAACCCAAAATACTTACTTTTTTTGAAGATAAAAAACACCCAACTTCCTACCTATCTCAAGCTCCAGTTCGGGGATGAATCCCTTACTTCAATGCTCGATATGAGGCGCATAAGTGCTCAAGCTTGAATCAGTTGGTCCCGGAAATGGAACCAAAATGTGGGAGCTTTCACTCAACCACCAAGACCCACGGACCACTTATTGTTTCAAGCGTTCCAAGCGAGCTCTAATGGCTATCTAGCTGACGCGCCGTCGATCCTACGAGTGTAGTGAGCTTACCTTAGTGCCGATATGAGTTGCCTCCTCTCTTCCACACATTGGTAGCTCCATGATTCTAGATGCTAGCTCAAGCATCCTCAAGCCTCCTCAACCTCCAAGCTCCATCCTCCATAGCCGCACGCGCAAGAAGAGAGAAGGGAAGAGAAGAAGAAGAAGAGGAGATGGTGAAGAGCTTCACCCTCTTGATCCCTCACTCTCACACACACTCACTCCCTCACACTCTCACACTCCCTCTCTCAAGAGCACACACAAGCAAGAAGGTGAGAAGGAGAGAAGAAGAAGAAGAAGACTCCTTTTGCCACACACCAAAGAATGATCTCTTATTCACTTTTTGAACTTTATATATTCAAACCCTAAAATCCCATGGGCACCCATCCCTTTTTTAGGCCATTGTGGCAAGGTCCTTTTTCTATTTTTCCTCTTTTAGCCTCGTGCCTCTAGCCTACACCCATCTAATCTTTTACAATTGGCACAGGAGGGAGCCTGGCGCTCTTTTACAAGAATTTTTCGAGTTTTTTGAGGTGCCTTTTCTTTTAAGATTGTGCTTTTTGCCCCGGTTCATCTTTAGAGGCCGCCTGCGTGTCTTTGGTCTTTTTCCATCTTCCTTTTGCTTTTTCTCCATTTTTTGCCATCTTGACTTGGGTTTAATAGAGAGGAATCATGTGAACAAACTATGATCACATGTGGTTGGAGCATATGGGAGTGATTGACTACAGATGGGTAGGGCTCACCCAACCAAGTGTTGCATTGCTACTTATGACGCAATCACCTTTGGAGCTATGACCACAAGAAGAGACTTTCTCTTCCAACGAAGACAAAGAGTTTGACTTTGAGTTGAAAGTAAGCTCAAATGGCAACCCGATATCGTGATCGTCTAAGTTCAAATGCACCAAGGGAGACTTGCCAGTCCACCTAAGGCATAGAGGGTTGAAGGAGGAAAGAAAGAGGAAACCTAGGGAGTTGAATATTGAGGAGCAGAAAAAATCCCAAGATCTACCACAACGATTCGCAAAATTTAAGAAAGGTGATAGAGTAGTAATCTTGCTAGGCGCCACGAGGTAAGGACAAGCAAATGAACCCATGGAAGGGCATGCCAAGGTCAAGGAAGCCAACCTGGCTAGAGAAGGGGAAAAGCCCCAACCTGTCTTCATAGTTGACGACTTGACCAAGCACAAAGAAGCAAATCTCATTGCATTGCTACAAAGGTACATAGACATGTTCTCTTGAGTTGAAAGAAGTAGATCCATGTATAGTGACTCATAACATTCCCATGACACCAACTGCAATGCTAGTCAAGCAACACAACCATACCCTATGAGTCCAAGCATGCTTATGTAGTCGAGGAGATAGAAAAGCTATTAAGCACATGATTCATTTATAAAATTAAACACATGGACTAGGTTTTGCCCATTGTAATCATCCTAAAGAAGAACAGAACACTCAGAGTGTGCATTAATTATGAGAAATTCAACGCTGCTACAAAAAGGAACAACTATCCACCATTGTACACTGAGCATATGCTTGAGATAGTGGCTGGTAAACAAGACTATAATTTCTTAGAAGGCTTCTCAGGGTACAATCAGGTGCAAGTCCACCCCAATGACAAGCATAAAACTGCATTCACTATTGAATGGGGTGTCTTCGCCTACATAATCATGCCTTTTGGGCTAACAAATGCACCAACCACGTTCCAACATCTCATGTGTGCCATCTTCAAGGACATTCTTAGGAGAGAGTTAGAAGTGTTCATTGAAAATCTGTGTGTTTGCTCGAGTTGGAGGGAATACCTAGACAAACTCCATGCAGTCTTTGAATGATGCAAGTTGTATAATCTCTTGTTGATCCCCCTTAAGTGCCAATTCTGGGTGAAACTTGGATGCATCCTAGGGCACGTGATGTCCAAGAAGGGCATTGCCAGTGACTTCTCGAAAGTCAAGGTTATTGTCGATCTTTCACTACCAACCAACTACAAGGGAGTTCAATGCTTCCTAGGACATATAGGATACTCTCGACGATTCGTGTTAAACTATGTGTTAATGGCTAGACCACTCTACAAATTGCTAATAATATTTGAATGGACCAAGGAATGCCAACCTGCATGCAAAGAATTGAAAAAGGCTCTGATGACTACACCCATTGTATGAGCTCCAGACTAGACCTTCACCGTCCACACACACATTGATGCCTCAAAGTTTACTGTGGGAGTTGTTTTGTGTCAACTTGGAGAACACAACTTAGACTATCTTGTGAGTTTTGCCAAATAGCTCACGGATATCGAGATGAACTATTCCATGATTGAGAGAGAGGGTTTGCCCATGGTATTGCCATAAAGAAAATTTAACGTTATCTTTTAGCTACACCTTTTACCTTCTTTTTTGACCATCAAGCCTTGCTTTATCTTATGAATAAACCTTACGCTATAGGATGCATTGCTTGATGGTTGCTTTTACTTCTAGTATTTTAATTCTCAGTGGTTGTATATAAAGGGTATAGTAGATGACTTACCAAATGTGCATCTTTTCAACCTGTCTAGCGAAAAGGACCTATTTAGAGCTGACTTGATGCTGTACTAGGTGGATGATATAGTCCAAGTGCTAGAGCATCGACTACTCGAAAGACCTATCGAGAAGCCTCAGCTTAGGCACCTTATCCTCAAGATACAACCCTATTAGTTGATAGACAGTCAATTCTATAGGTTAGGACAAGATGGCTTACTATGACAATGTGTTGCGAACATGAGATGCATGATGTACTTGTGGAGGTACATGACGAAATCGCGGGAGGATACTTCAGCGGAGATATGATAGCATGCAAGGTGCTACAATCTCAATTATGGTGGCCCATGCTTTTTATGTGATGTAGCACAATTTGTGAAGCACTATGATGAGTGCCAATGGACCAAGGTCCCTATTTGCAAGGACAAGATGGAGCTCACCCCAATCATTGCAAGAGTGAGCCATTCAAAAAATGGGGGATTGACTTCATTGGGCCAATCAGTCCTACAACACAATACTCGTAGGAGGTCAAGTACATCATACTCACCATAAACTACCTCACAAAGTGGGCAAAAGCACGATCCACTAGGAAAAAAAATGCTCAGTGGACCATGGACAAGTTTCTTTGGGAGCAAGTTATCTCACGATTCGGCTTCCCATTGAACTAGTCAGTGATCAAGGCATGCACTTCATCAACAAAGTGATTTCCTGCCTCCTATCTACATTCTTGATCATCCATAGGAAATATTCATCCTACTACCCTCAAGCTAACGGCCAGACCAAATCCATAAATAAGATCTTAGTGAATGTCTTGACCGAGGTAGTCTCTACTTCTCGTAGGCAATTAGGACAACAAGCTAATGAAAACTTTATGGGCCTATCAAATAGCCTATAAAATGGATGTGGGGTAGACTCCCTTGAATTTGAACTACGAAACTGAAGCCATTTTACTGGTAGAATTCTTTGTCCCTAGCCTAAGAGTGGCCATCCAAGAGAGATGGGATGGAAAGGAGGCATGGACAGAACGCCTAGTTGAGCTAGAATGCCTATTAGAGACTCGTCTTCTAGCCACCCATGCATTGATTTGTGAAAAGGCACAATGTAAGAGCTGGTTTGACAAGCATGTTAAGCAGCAAGATTTTGACAAGGGTGACCTAGTGCTCTTATAATAAGTGAAAAGCCATAAATAGAAGATGAAGTTTAGGGGATTAGGCCTTTCAGAGTCCACACCATCATCCAAACGAGCAATGTAGAG
Organism: Lygodium microphyllum; assembly: GCF_053477565.2. Lineage (NCBI taxonomy): Eukaryota > Viridiplantae > Streptophyta > Polypodiopsida > Schizaeales > Lygodiaceae > Lygodium > Lygodium microphyllum. The sequence continues at coordinate 111,039,577 of NC_141162.1, forward strand.
CTCGATACCCTAGATGAGAGGGCATATGCTTCTTCAATGGTAGCCACATGAAGAAGTACTAACCTCCCAAGCATCCATCACATGATCCTCTGATGCTAGAGTCCCTTGTGAACGTATGAGTTTCCACAATCATAGAATTTGAGGACAAAGATGAGGAAGCTGTAGCACCTGCTTACCTACGCATAATGGTCATTGCCCAATGGACACATACTTTCAATGCCTAGATTGATGAGGGAGTCGATTTTAATATCTTAACTCATGATCGTTGGACTTAAATAGGTCAACTGCAACTACAACCCACAAACGCTAAACTCAACCCATTTGGAGGTCAATCGTACACGCTTTTGGAAAAATACAAAGTCAAAGTTCCTATCAAGTCTAAGAGCCTACCCATGGTCTTTTATGTGTCGCCAAACACAAATGATGCTGGCAATGAATCACTCTTAGGATGCACATTTAAGAAGCAAACACTTTGCGATGTCAATTATGAGTCACAACGCATTCACCTTGCCATTGGCAATGTGCACATAGTGACAACTTTCAACAAGGGAAACACTGTTGAGATATCGAGCTCCACTCGTGATATGCCAGGCTGACCGTTGTGTATTTATGTCACCGACTTGTCAGTTGCAGATGCGGTTGGTACACCGCCCCTGAATAATATCTACATGATAGCTATCCTTATCTACTCTAGTTCGTGGCTCAGTTAGTATGCCACTTAGTTAGTTGAGTTTGGTTTGAGACCCATATCTAGGGTTCTTCTATTTCTTTGTACTTGAGTTCTTTTGGCTTACACAACTAAGAAGAGGAAAACTGTTTTCAGCCTCCACCCTTGTGTGTCTTCCCCCATTGTGCAAGCAAGAAAGCTTCAAGCGAGACTCATTCCTTCTCTCCCACAATCTTGACATGGTATCAGAGCCTTGTTCGTGGTAAGGAGCTCAAGAAAGCAAGCCAAGCTCGCGGTGTTCTGGTAAGAGGAGGAGTGTTGCTTTCATTTTCTGTTTTGGGAGCCGATCTCTGCAAGTAGCACAGCCGGAAAGTGCAGGAGTGCATTGTCTCAGGTTGAGACACCCTTCGCGGTGAAGCAAGAGGGCAGTATATGCTGTGCGAGAGGCCTTTAGCCCTTGGCGACCTTGTTTTTTTGATTTGAGGCCATTTCGGGGCCTGTTTTGGAGGCGGAAGTTTTCTGCACGCACTCAGAAAAAGGCCCAGTTTTATGCTGTGCAGCCACTGTTCTACAGGTCGGTGAATAGTTACTGTAAAAATTGCATTGTATGCTTGTGCGCAGAGACATTGGGAGTTACAGAATCATCCCTGTTGCCTGTTGATGCAAAATCGTCACTAGGAAGTGACTGTGTGGTCAAATACCACTTTCGCCAGTTTTGTAGATTTTCCCTTGTGAGGGTGAAGTTGTGGTTTTTGCAGTGACAGAATTTTTTGCAGTCTTCTGTAATGGCATTTGATTCTCTTTCACAGATTGTCACTGAAAAGCTTGACAAGAACAACTTCCAAGCATGGAAGTTTAGAATGACGAATTTCCTTATGGGAAAAGGATATTGGGAATTTGTTGCAGGAAATGAAGAAGAACCAGTTCTTCCTGATGTTCCCAATCAACAGCAAATGCAGGCATTTAAAGCATGGCATGAGAGAGCCAGGAAAGTTATGTATTGGCTGTCTATCAGCATTTCAGACTCTATGATTGTGCATATTCAGGATGCAAGTACGCCAAAGGAGGCATGGGATACTTTGTCAAAAATGTATAGCACAAATACGCAAGCCAGGAAAATGCAGCTCAAGCAAGAGTTGCACAATGTGCAAAGAGAAAATATGAGCATCAACGACTACCACATGAAGGTGAAGAAGATTGCAGATGCACTTGCTTCCATTGGGTCACCAGTGGAAGATGATGATTTAGTTTATGTGACCTTGAATGGTCTAGGAAAGGATTATGTACAGTTTCGGACATCCATTTCAGTTCGTGAAAGATTTCCTGATTTTGAGGAGTTGATTGCTCTTCTAATTTCTGAGGAGCAGAGAAATGGTAGTGCATCTTCTTCAGGAGGAACTTCAAAAGAAGCTGTCTTCTACTCAAATGCTGGAAGAGGTAGAGGCAGAGGTAGAGGAGGCCGATTTGGAGGCCGTGGTAGAAATCAGAATATGCAGCAAACTCAAGAAAACTAGTCCTATGGAGGAGGATGTGGTAACTCTAGAGGCAGGGGGAGCCAAAGAGGTCGTGGTGGATGGCAAAGAGGTCAAAATGCAAACAGTAATGTTGAATGCTACTACTGTGGTAAAATGGGTCATATGGCTAAAGACTGCTATAAAAAGCAGAATGATATCATGAATGGAAAACTGCAACAAGTTTTTGATGAGATGAGTAGCTGGTATAAACCAGTAAATGTGATTGATGATGTAGATGCACAAAATGGTAATGCTGCACAGAATTCACAGCAGCAGTCACAAAATATTAGTGGACCTGGAGCGTCCTCTAGCAATGGTTCACATTCTTCGCCATGGACAGGCAGATTGAGATCAGGAGAATCTTCTCAAAGCAATGCAGATAGTGGTATGCAGGTATCACGAAAAGGAAAAGAGAAGGTTGATCAGCCCATGTTTGATGTGAATGTAGGTCACTCTTATGTGGATGGTGAATCTAGTGGCTCAGAACAGAGCATTGATGATGAGTTGGGTACTCCTTCTATTGTTACACCTGGAGTAAGGAAGACCAGGGATGTTTTGAGAGCACCTGGGAGTGAACCCACTTTGCGCAGGTCTACCAGAGTTAGGTATCCTGTGGATAGGCTGAAATATGATGGATTTACAGCCATTCACTATGCATATATGGTCAAAGTGATACAGGAACCAGAACCCACTTCTTTTGAGCAAGCCATGGGAAAAGAAAAATGGGAGAAAGCCATGGATGAAGAAATGGATGCCTTGGAAGCAAATACTACATGGGAATTGGTACCTTTGCCTAAAGGTAAAAATGCAATTGGCTGTAAGTGGGTTTATAAGGTGAAGCACAAGGCAGATGGTTCTGTGAACAGATACAAGGCAAGATTAGTAGTCAAGGGGTATGCACAAACATATGGCATTGACTATGAAGAAACATTCAGTCCGGTTGCAAGAATGACAACCGTAAGAGCAGTCATTGCTATGGCTGCATCAAAGGGATGGTCTTTACATCAGATGGATGTAAAGAATGCCTTCTTGCATGGTGATTTGCAAGAAGAGGTCTATATGGAGCAGCCACCAGGTTATGTGCATGCTGTTCATCCTGAGTTTGTTTGCAGGTTGAAGAAAGCTTTGTATGGCTTGAAGCAAGCACCTAGAGCATGGTCTGACAAGATAGGACAGTATCTTGTCACTATTGGCTTTCAGATTTCCAAGGCAGATTTCTCACTTTATGTGAGAAAAACAGAGAAAGGTATTATGCTGCTTGTAATTTATGTTGATGATTTGATTATGACAGGTGACAGTGATGAAGATATCCTTCATGTGAAAATGCTATTGAAGCAGAAGTTTGAGATGAAGGATTTGGGAGAGCTACGTTATTTCTTGGGCATTGAGGTGATTAGATCACCAAGTGGGATACAGCTCTTGCAGAGGAAGTATGGATTGGACATGCTGTCCAAATATGGGATGACAGGCTGTAAGCCTATTTCAGTTCCTTTGGAGCAGAATGTGAAGCTGAGCACAGATGTAGGTGAGCTTCTAGAAGACCCTACTATGTATAGACGCATAGTAGGAAGTTTGATTTATATGACTAATACCAGGCCAGATTTGAGCTATGCTGTTGGATTGGTAAGTCAGTTTAGGCAGGCTCCAAGGAAACCACATTTGGATGCGGCTAGATGCATACTCAGGTATGTGAAGTCCACATTACAGTATGGACTATTTTATGAGACTAGGGTTCAGATACAGTTGCATGGATACACTGATGCTGATTGGGCTGGTAGTATTTCTGATAGACGATCTACTAGTGGATATGTGTTCTCTTTTGGGAGTGGTGCAGTCACTTGGAGCAGCAAGAAACAGCCTACAGTTGCCTTGTCGAGCACAGAGGCTGAGTACAAGGGTGCAGCAATGGCTGCATGTGAGGTAGCTTGGTTGCATAAGCTACTTTATGATATGCATCAGTCTACAGATGGGCCAGTTGTCATTTATTGTGACAACATGAGTAGTATACACTTGGCAAATAACCCAGTCTATCATGCTAGAACAAAGCACATTGAGGTGCATTATCACTATGTGCGAGAGAGGGTTTTACTAGGTCTTATTGATCTAGTTTATGTCAGCACAGAGGATCAGGTAGCTGACATATTCACGAAGGCATTGGGCGCAGAGAAGCTGCGCAAGTTCAGAGACCTGCTTGGTGTGCAGGAATTGGGATTGAGCTCGAGGGGGAGTGTTGAGATATCGAGCTCCACTCGTGATACGCCAGGGTGACCGTTGTGTATTTATGTCACCGACTTGTCAGTTGCAGATGCGGTTGGTACACCGCCCCTGAATAATAGCTACATGATAGCTATCCTTATCTACTCTAGTTTGTGGCTCAGTTAGTATGCCACCTTAGTTAGTTGAGTTTGGTTTGAGACCCATATCTAGGGTTCTTCTATTTCTTTGTACTTGAGTTCTTTTGGCTTACACAACTAAGAAGAGGAAAACTGTTTTCAGCCTCCACCCTTGTGTGTCTTCCCCCATTGTGCAAGCAAGAAAGCTTCAAGCGAGACTCCTTCCTTCTCTCCCACAATCTTGACAAACACAACCACACTAAAGCCCCCAAACCCACCGATAGAGAAACCTACAACCAAGTCTAAGGACGGGGGTTGTTTACCGCAGCATAGAGGAGCGGGAAATGGAAAAAAGAAGAAGAAAAAGGCACCTTAACTGGCAACTAGACCCTGGAAAAAATTAAACGCATGGGCACGATCCTCAAGAAGTCTTAGAGTCGCCCAAGGAGAGTCAAAGAATAAAAAGCGCACCATTAAGTGCGAAAACGCTTCCAAAACCTTGTAAGAGAGCGCCAGGCTTACTCCTGTGCAAATTGTATGCATTAGTTGGGGATAGGATAGGGGGATAGGATAGACTAGAACGGTGGGAAGTGAGAAATGGGCCTAGGCTAATGGCCGGCCATGTAAAAAAGGGGGACGACCACCCATGAAAAGTAGGGCATGTATATAAAGTTGAAAAGTGAATGGGAAGCTCATTCTTGTGTGTGGCCAAAGCTTCTTCTTCTTCTTCTCTTGTTTCTTGCCTTCTTGCTTGTGCTTGAGAGAGGGATTGAGAGAGTGTGAGGGAGTGATTGTGTGGGAGTGAGGGATCTTGGAGAAGAAGCTCTCCATCTCCTCTCTTCATCTTCCCCTCCTCTCTTCTCTTCTCTTGTCTCGCGTGTGGCTATGGAGGATGAAGCTCATGGGAGAGGGATTGAGGTTGCTTGCGCTTGCCTCAAGGATCGTGGAGCTACCGGTGTGCAAGAAAGAGGAGGGTACCCGATCGAGCAACAAGGTAAGCTCACTACACCGATAAGGTAGGCACTGCACGTCGGCTATGTGAGAGGTAGCCATGGCCGCTCGGTTCGAAACACTTGAGCAATAACTGGTCCGTAGGTCTCCGGGTAGAGCTTGAAGCTCCCCTCCATTTTGGTTCCGTTGCCGGGACTGACGGAATCGAGCCTTGAGCGCCGCATGCATCAAATCGAGCATAGAAGTAGGGTTTGCAGCCTGAACCAGTGCTCGAGATAACTAGGAGATTTAGGAGGGTTTAATCCATGAAACAAGTAAGTATTTGGGTTTGTTGGAAGCATTAGATTAGGACTACTATTCTACATTTCTGTTTTGCATGTTGGCTGCACTAGATTAAGGTTAGATTAGGGTAAGAAAAGAGAAAATAGAGGTTCTGGCCTGCTGCTCGAAATAGGGGACCAGATTCAAGTTTCTGGGTGAAACAGGGAAAGGGAACTGGCTGTAAGGTTTTGCAGTGTTGGGAAAGGACCTTAAGAGGCTTGGGAGGCCAGGACAAACCTCATTTCTTTGGTTAGCCTTGAGAGAGAGAGAGAGAGAGAGAGAGAGAGAGATTTTGGTTCACAGGAATCGGAAACACCACCACAATTCTAGGTGCCATCGATTTGTGCTGCTCTAGGTGAGTCTGATGTTTTTCAATAGTGCTCTAATCAGATATGGGAAGTCTGTAGTGATTGTGTGCAGCAGACATTAAGAGGGATCCAAATGTGTCAGAATCACGCCCGCTGCCGCCGATGCAGTCGAACCAACTCGCAGTGGTCCGATTCCCAAAATCAGACCACCCGAGTCCTAGGGTCGGACCGTCCAATTTCCAGAATCAGACTGTTCGACTGAGGGAATCAGACTATCCCTGTCCGATTCCCAGAATCGGACACCCCGATTGGACGTGCCATGTGGCACTCGGACTGCCCACTAGAGTTGGACCATTATAGTCGGACCATCGTAGCCGGACTCGGACCAGACCACTTTGAAAATAGGACCACCCTCCTGGTCCGATTCCCAGAATCGGACCACCAGGGTCGGATGAGTCTCAGAATCGGATCAACCCCATCCGACTATTAGAGTCGGACCAGCTCTGTCCGATTCTCAGAATCGGACCATCCTGCCAGAAGGAAAAGATAAGGATCTTTTGTTGGCCTTGCCATAGAACTGCCCCCAGGATGCAACTCTGAACACCCCAAGACCCAGTTTGACTATTAGAACCTCAGAGACCAATCGAATTTAGGGCAGAACAGAAAACACAGCACAAACCCGCAGAAAGACCGTAGAATAGCTGGGAACTGAGTTGAGAACTCAAATTAGGCTGGAAATGTGGGTGGAAACAAGGTGGAGTTTGTATTAAACGCTTTCTGCATCGACACTTCACTCTTGTGCCCCACTAAGTCTGCACAGCAAGAAAAGAGAAAAGCCTGTTTTCGCACCAAGCACCACGAAAGCACTAAGCACAACATGTGAATAAGGATCGCAGCTGCTTTTGAATAACAAGGAACACACTAGGATATCTAATAACATTAAGTAACCCAATGGTAGGAGAAGACCCCAAGACTTAGACAGGTGCTTGAGTGCCCTACTAGCAGTACCTGGAGAAGACACGAAGACACGTGAAGCAACAAGATAGAGGAGTGGAAGCTGCCAGAGCTGATTGGATTCATTGACAACCTCGTGGAGCTGGAAGTAGAAACAATGTCAGGATCAAGAGGCGAACAAGGGGAAGACCAATTAGACTTAGGAGAATTCCCAACTTCGGTCCAGGAACTGGTCCTTGACTACGATCTACTCACCAGGACTGTGATCCGAGGCAGACCAGTAGAGGAAGTGGTAGCTAACCTGGAAGAAGAGAGAAGAGCTATCAAGAGAGCGCTGGAAGGCATAATTGCCTACAACCATGAGCAAAGGGCTAGAAGGCTGTAGCAAGACGTAGATATGTATGAGGCTAGACGAGTACTAGATCTAGCTGGGGCGGCCAAGTCCGAACCGAACTTAGAGAGGGAATGGGCAGCAAAGGCTGGCATGACATTGAGTGAACTGGTGGCAAAGCGACTCATGTACAATACATCCGTGGAACAGAGTGCTACTGCCCTAGCCACCGCACTACTGTCAGGATTGGGAGTCACACAAAGGGCTAAAGGGCAGGCTAGAATCCCCATACTAGCAAAACAACTAGCTCAATACGAACCTAGCAGTGACCTGTACAGCTTCATGGAGCAGTTCGAGCAAGTATGTGAGGCGAACGGTCTTACTGACCCTGCGCAGCGAGCTCAAGCCTTCGGCTTGTGCTTAGGCGACAAGGGGAGGACCTGGTATTCTAGTCTGGATGACGTAGAATGTACAAACTTTGCTCGCCTTAAGGGCCTCTTCATCAAGAGGTTTTCGGAGGCAGGGTATTCAGATAACCTCATTGTTAGGTTGATGAATATGAGTCAAAGGGAGAAGGAGGATGTTAGGGATTAGGTCACTCAGGTGCGCAGCCTCTACAAGAGAATCCCTGCCAATGAGCGACCTACCGAGAGGGCAGTGTCTACAGTGTTCATGAACGGGATTCGGAGTGAGGAGCTCTACAAGGCTTTGGCCAGTAACTCCACCTTACAACGAGACGTGCTAGCTCGAGTCTTCGAGGAGGCAATACGCATAGATGATCAACTCAGGGAACGTAGCATGAGGACTACCAACCGAGATAGTGCAAGCCAAAGGGACCCTGAGAGATCAACCACTTTGGGGGAAAAAGCAATTGCTAGCGTGCAGGATAAGGGAAAGAGTGTAGACCACGACCAAGGGATGGCAGAGATGAGAATGGAGATTGCACGGTTGCAAGAGCTCGTGAGGAAGCGTGTGAGATCACATGTACAATGTGTGTACTATGGCGGCAATCACCTCCCAGTTGAGTGCCAAGATCCTAGATCTTGGCCCTGCTCAAATTGCGGTAGATTCGGGCATGATGCAGTGCATTGCAGAATGCTGAGGAGATTCCCATACACGTAGCAGTACAACCCTCCATACTTAGGTAATAGGCCACCTGATTTCTTTGGCAGGGGAGCCCAGTTAGCTCTTCCAGCACCGACTGACTCAAGACCTGCCGTTCCTAGGCTGGAGATGAACCCAACTGGTATACCCAGGCCACAAGGGCCTATTGTGAGTCACCCATCTAGCGATGCTCCTGTTCACTTTGTGGAGGAGCCTAATGAGAAAGAGACATATGTCAACCCGTACATATCCTATGACGAGGAGGGCAACCTAGTCCTGATGGACTATAGGCCAGTGCCGGTGATGGCTTTAGGAAGAGGAAGAGGCAGAGGCTTTGGAGGGCCTAGCCAGGATCCAGTCACGTGTTGGACTTGCGGCCACCCAGGCCACATTTCATCACGCTGCCCAGAACGAGAACAAGCTAACAAGGACAAAGTTGACCTTCGATGCATAGAGTGTGGTATCACACATTTGTTTCCTAACTGTCCTAGGCGGAAGCCATCAACCAGCTCTGCCAACATGCCATCAGTGCCGTTGGGGCTCTTTGGAGTGGAAACTTTTGGTAGTGAGGATACGCCCATCCCACTACATGCTATGACGTGAGCTCAAATGAAACAAGCAGGCATCTCCTTGCCAGGGCCAAGTAACCTTGATGCAACCTCAATGGGGAAGAAAAGCTAGAGGAGACGGAAAAAGAGAACCGAGGCAAAGATAACCCTTAAAACCGAGGGAACGACTATGCTAGTAACGGGAAAGAAGGTCACAGACGCAGAGGTAGAGACCTCGGCTCCCAAGATAGCTGAGCTAGGGAGTGCCAAGGTAGAGGAATATCCCCACCCCAAACGGCAACTCAAGGCTATCGCCAAGGTCAAGGAGTGGGTCAAGGATGCCCAAAAGCACCTCGAGGATGCTGAACCCATATTGGAAGATCCTATAGATGACTTCTCTAGTGTGAGCACACCAGTCTCACCCTCAAAACCACAGGCTGGAAGCATACTTGCACCACCGGGAGCAACTCAGCAGCAGCAAGGCCGGGGGGAAACTTACCAGGGCAGACATAATACATGGCCTAGAACTGCTAGCCTTAGAGGAAGACAAGGGTCCAGTAACCTCCTCACAACCTTGTTGTCCACTCGAGTAACTCTAAGCTTGGAGGATCTGCTTAGGCAAAATCATTCCTTGTGGCAGAAGTTAAAAGACTTGATCGAGGGACACACAGGACTTTGGGTGCTGATCCGCAAGATCATGATGCAGTTACACGGATCCCAAGTCTAACTCTACACTCAAATCCTAAGTCTTTGCACATCAATGCTTTTTGGGAAGGCACTGAAATGCACACAGTTTTGCCCGTCCTAGCCTTAGGAGACATGACTCGAAAAGGAATTGTAGACACAAGCGCCGGTGTTAGTGTGCTAAACCATGCAGTCCTAGAGGCATGGGGAAACCCTCCTGTAGAGACTGCTAGATTTAATGTCACGTTAGCAAATGGAATGAGGGTAAGACCATTTGGGGTCTTAAAGAATTGGCCGGTAAAGATTGCCGGTGTGCAATTTTTGGTAAACTTCATTGTCATGAAGGGAGTGGAATACGACATACTATTAGGCCAACCTTGGATGAGGAATGCACATGTCATAGAGGACTGGGGCAATGGGTTGATTTTCCTAGGGAATAGAACTAGTGCAATGAGGGTAGAGATGGACACTTGGATGACGACACCTGTTGACCTAGCTACCATCTCGGCTATGCTAAAAGGCGATACTCAAATGACCAAACCCTATGGATCCCTCACTAGATATATTCCTTGCCCTGAGGATGAGAGGGATTGGATGCACATTTTGGCAACCATTGACCTACCATTCTCGGATGAGGAAGAACCACATCAGCAGGCTGCTAAAGCCATAACCATGCCAACTGAGGAGCCAGTTGTGCCACTTTGCATGATGGCATGAAGCTCACTCAACCCGGGCAAACTGGCCTCATCCCACATCCCCAACAACAAATTAGAGCTTCAGGAAATCGTAGAGTATCTGACCAATAAATTGGATGGCAATTTGGCTGCTAACTTAAAACCTCTACGTGACCTTTTAGCTAAACTAGAATGGAAATGGACCAAGGTCCACGACCTGAACTTGTTATATAACTGGGCTTTAGTTATTGATGACAAGGAGATTGAAGAGGGAAGCTTAGGGGATGATGAGGAGTTAGAAGGACAGGACCCGAATGATGAGGAGTATGAGGACTGTCACTCCACGGGAGAAGAGAGTGAAGAAGAGATAGACACAATAGAGTAGGACACGGAGGGAAAAGCGATAGAACAAATCAGGGCAGACTCGAGGCCTAGGAAAGAAGGGATCAGTCGGAACAAAAAAGGAGTCATGCGAATGGAGTGTGATAGATCCTGGCTAGAATGCATAGGAGCTGTGGATTATGAGCAAGCCGGAGTAGCACAACCATGGGTAATCCCAGTGCTCAAGACAGATGCACCTACGGAACTACGACCCCCTGGGGAAACACCTTCCTCAAGTGAGGGATGCGAGTTTAACTCAGAGTCGGAAGTTAGCATTGAGAGTGATCCCAAGATACCGCAACCCTCTAAGGTCAAACGCACCAAGGGAGACTTGCCAATCCACCTGAGATGTAGGAGGATAAAAGAGGAGGCCAGAAAGCAAGCAAGGGACTCAGAAGTAGAAAGGTAGAAGAAACCACAGGATCTACCCAAACAGTTTACAAAATTTAAAAAGGGTGACAAAGTGGTGATTCTGTTAGGTGAAAAAAGACAAGGTCAGACTAGTGAACATTGCAATCGAGGGACCCGCCAAAGTCAAAGAGGTTAACTTGGTTGGGGAAGGTGAAAAACCAAGACCTGTGTTTGTTGCAAATGACTTGGTGGAGGATGAAGAGACCAAACTCGTTGTGCTCCTGCAAGAGTACATTGACGTATTTGCCTGGACAACTTAAGGGAGTCGACCCTAGGGTCGTGACTCATAATATCCCAATGGTCCCATATGCAGTGCCAACGAAACAACGACCTTACCCCATGAATCCCAAGCATGGCCATGCAGTAAAAGAGGAGATTGATAAACTCATGAGGGCAGGATTCATATATGAGATCGAGCACACGGACTGGGTATCACCTATCGTGATTGTCATGAAAAAAAATGGAAAAATCCGAGTGTGTGTGAACTACAAAAAAGTGAATGCCACTACGAAGAGGGATAACTATCCTTTACCTTACACCGAGCACATGCTTGAAAGGGTAGCAGGGAAGGAAGCCTACAGTTTTCTGGATGGTTTCTCGGGCTACAATTAAGTGCAAGTGCACCCCGACGACAGGCACAAGACTGGCTTTGCCATAGAATAGGGCATGCCCACCTACATTGTCATGTCTTTTGGGCTAATGAACGCACCTGCAACTTTCCAATGCCTAATGTGCACTATCTTTAAGGACATGCTTAGGTGCGAATTCGAAGTGTTCATAGACGACTTATGTTTACACTCTAGTTGGGCCGAACACTTGGAGAAATTGAGAGCTGTCTTTGAAAGGTGTAGGCTGTACCACCTCTCGTTGAACCCCTTAAAGTGCCAGTTCTGGGTAAAACACGGATGCATCTTAGGGCACATAGTGTCAAGGAACGACATTGCTATTGACTTTTCCAAAGTCAGAGTCATTGTTGACTTATCGCCACCCGATAACTACAAGGGAGTTCAATGCTTCTTGGGACACATTGGATATTATCGACGCTTTGTACTAAATTACGCACTAATAGCTAGACCATTGTACAAGGTGTTGATAGTGTTTGAGTGGACGGAGGAATGCCAGCGCGCATATGAGGAGTTGAAAAAGGCTCTTACGACTGCACCAATCTTACGAGCCCTAGACTGGAACATAACATTTCATGTACACATAGACGCCTCTAAGTTCGCTATTGGAGTCGTGCTATGCCAGCCTGGTAAACATAACTTGGATTACCCGATGAGTTTTGCCAGCAGGCAGCTCACAGAGACCGAGATGAACTATTCCACGACAGAAAGGGAGGGGTTGGCCATGGCATTTGCGGTAAAGAAATTTAGGCATTACCTATTGGCCACTCCCTTTGTCTTCTTTGTTGACCATCAAGCCTTGCTGTATCTTGTAAACAAGCCTTGCTATATCTTGTAAACAAGCCTTGCGCTACGGGGCGCATAGCTAGATGGTTACTCCTCCTACTGGAGTTTTACTTCTCTATGGTTGTACGCAAAGGAAAGTAGCATTACATGGCTGACCACATGTCCTGCATACCCATAGGAGAAGCCACTGGACAAGGTGTGCCTGACGATTTGCCGGATGCTCATCTCTTTAACCTGTCTAGTGAGAGAGAATTATTTAAAGCTGATCTGATGCCGTATTGGGCCGATGACATAGTGCAAGTGCTAGAAAATGGACTACCTGAGCATCCCATTGAGAAGGCCAGGCTGAAAAGACTTATCTTGAAAATTCAGCCATACCAACTGATAGCTGGCCAACTCTACAGGTTGGGACAAGATGGTTTATTGCGCAGGTGCATGTGTGAGCACGAGATGCACGATGCATTGAACGAAACACATGGAGGAATGGCTGGAGGACACTTTAGCAGGGACACGACATCCTGAAAAGTGCTACAATCCCAGCTATGGTGGCTCACCCTCTTTTGCGATGCAGCTAAATTCGTAAAGCACTGTGATGAGTACCAAAGGACCAAAGTGCCTGTGCGGAAGGACAAGATGGAGTTGACCCCTGTCATAGCCCGACAACTCTTTGAAAAATGGGGCATCGATTTTATTGGATCGATCAGTCCTGCGTCACAATATTCCCAAGCTCGCTACATCATAGTGGCAATCGACTATCTAACAAAGTGGACAGAGGCACGAGCCACGAGGAAGAATGATGCTAGGACCACTGCAAAGTTCTTGTGGGAGTAGGTCATTTTGCGGTTTGGCTGTCCAATCAAACTTGTAAGTGACCAAGGCACGCACTTCATTAATGAAGTGATCGCCCACCTACTCTCTACCTTCCTAATAATGCATCGGAAGTCCTCTCCCTATTACCCTCAGGCTAACGGCCAAGTCAAATCCACAAATGAAATCCTAGTCAACATGCTTACAAAGGTCTTGTCCACTTCAAGAAGTGACTGGGACAACAAGCTAATGGCGGCCTTGTGGGCCTATCGCACAGCTTATAAAACGGCGGTAGGACAAACGCCTTTTAGGCTGACGTATGGAACTGAAGCCATTCTGCCCTTAGAATTTTTCATCCCAGCTTAAGACTAGCAGTCCAGGAGCATTGGGAGGGAAGAGAGGCTTGGACCACCCGCTTAGTGGAGCTAGAATGCCTAACGGAGACCCTATTCCTCGCTAATCACTCTCTGATTTGTGAGAAGGCTCAATGAAAGATGTGGTTTGACAAGCATGTCAAACAGCAGGACTTTGAACAAGGGGACCTTGTTCTACTATATTCTGTAAAAGGACATAAACAGAAGATGAAGTTTAGGGGACTAGGGCCTTTTAGGGTACGCATGATTGGTAGGACAGGGAATGTTGAGTTGGAGACACTTGAAGGCGAAGGAATAGGCTTTTTTAATGGCAGCCGCATGAAGAAGTACTATCCTCCTTCCCATCCATTACATGAGCCACCCATGCTAGAACCCCCAATGAACGTCTACATGGCTACTATAACCAATCTTATAGATTAGGATGAAGAGGAAGTGGCACTGGCGTACCTGCGAATCACAGTCATAGCAGGAGTGACGTACTCTTTCGAGGCCTTGATTGATGAAGGTGCCGACTACAACATCTTGACGCATGACCATTGGACACGCATTGGTCAACTAAAACTACAGCCCACTAACGCCAAACTCACCCCATTTGGGGGTACTGCTTATTCACTCCTAGGGAAGTGCAAGGTGGTCGTTTCCATTGAGTCTAAAAGTTTACCAGCCTTCTTCCATGTGTTGCCTGACACTAAAGGAGCCGATAATGTGTCACTATTGGGTCACACTTTCAAGAAGCAAACAAATTGTAATGTGGATTACAACCTAAATTGCATACATCTTGCTATCGGCAATGTGCGTATAGTGACGACTTTCAGCAAGGGCTATCTTGATTCCTCCACCATTACGAAGCCACCGGTAGAAACCCCTACGACCACGCTTCAGCCCGAGTCTAAACGGAAGAAAACTATGGCCTCGTGCCAGACTCTCGACCCCAGGCCCAAACCCACCAAGAGCACTCACAAGGCCAAAGAGTCCAAGTTTCTCTGGGTGCCAAAACGGAAAAAACCACATCCGAGTAGACCACCCAAGTGTGATCTTAAACGCCAAAATCATCAACCGTCATGGCCTAAGAGGCAGTCTAAACGATATCAATGTAGACACACAGTCACGCCACGCTGGATCCCCAAAGATCTTTTGCGAGCACAAGGATACTACGAGGGCAATCCCTGGATTTGGGTGCCTAAAAATGGCCAGCTAAAAAGCTCATCTACAAGCAATCTCACCCTAGTGAGGGAGGCTTCCACAAGTGGTGCCCAGAACATAGTCAGCAGGCCCTTGCCAGCTGTGGCTAGTAAGTCTTAGCTCATCTATCGACAGCAAATGCCATAGGCCTTAAACCTACCTAATCCAAAGAACTTAAAAACCCCTATGACTGCTCACTCAGAACCCAGCACAACCCCCATGCCCCTAGAGCTCCCTACAGCACCTCAAAGTGCTTCAGAGTGCAAATCCCAACCTGTGACACCGATGAGGGGGTCACCACTATCCAGTCCAGTTGCACCACCCCCACCAGTGGGTCTTAAACCTTCATACGTGATACGACCTTTCCTCTCCTTGGCTAAGGACCTTGCCGCGACTTCCGGGGATGACTTAATAACCTGCATCAAGATGTTAGATGAAACTTTCACTACATTCGCTAGAAGTTATGAGAGGCTAGACTAGGTCTTCTTGACGAAATGCTTGCTTCGAATGTTCGTGCATTACCATGCACTTGGGAAGAATACAAACTTATGATAATTAAATTTCCCAAAATTGCTGCTGAATTGATAGTAAACGATGAAATCTCAAAGGAACAAGTTGCCCCCAGGAGACTCATCCCTTCGTATCGTAAGCCTCCTCGTTCTGCTCCTGAACACGAGTTGCAAGAGCTCACGCAGATGGCAAGCTCGCCTTCCACGTTCTTGCAACAGTGGTTTACTCTAAGGATCCAATGGGAGACAAAAGTTTTCCGGATAATGACCAATGTTGAGCAACGCAGGGCCATTAAAACCCTCGAATATGACCCTACTTATGTGGCACCAATATCGTTTAGGGTTTTGGCCATTGGCCGTAACCAGCATTTAGACGATCAGGTGCTCGCTCACCCCTACATTGACCAATTCCTCACCGAAGAGGAATTACATGTTGCCAGTCGCCTCAATACTGGAGATCTCTTCCACAATGTCTTGACCTACATTTCCCAAGTCTCCATCCAACCATCTGCTCTTGATTGTCATGCCCAACTCGAATACAATCCAAGCTTCTATGATTGGTTATTGGCCGTGTAAGTCAACCCACGCAAAATATCATTCACCTTGTCCTTCCTGTGCTAATCCTAGGAAGGATTCCTTGAAAGATCCAAGATGGAGGGGGGGGGCAATGTGAGCAAGAGTAGAGCAAAAATGAGAGTTATGTTATCTAGCTAGCAGAATGTTATAATTAATTAAGTTTCTATGGAAGAATACTGCAAGGGAAAACAATAGCAATTGTTGCTGTGGGCCGATCTCTAAAATTCAAGCCTCTAAGCAAGTATACCAACTTTGGGCACATACATTTTTCTCTCAAACTGAGTTTTGATTAGAAATAAGCCGATTGTTAGGCATTAATGTTGGCATGGTGTGTTGACAGATCACCACCATGGCAGGACAAGACAAAGGGGGCAGACTCCCATTCTCTGAAGAAGAGATGACCAAATTCGGCATCAGCATCATCGAGACACGAGGATTCAGTCAATTCACCTTCAAGCACACACTGAATCTGGACGAGGCCATCCTGGAGGAACCTGTGATCAAAGACTTGGTGGACAAATGCCACCTCCACAAGTATGTGGTAAAGGTGGGGCAGGCCATGGATTACAGCATGTGTGCGGATTTCTTGAGGAACTTCGACAAGGGCAGGAACTGTGGCACTGTCACAGTAAGGACAGGGGAGCAGGAAAGAAGAGTCGAAGTGCCCCTCAATGCAACAATCATAGAAAAGGCCCTAGGGCTTGTACCCAAGAAAGAGAGATGGCCGAGATGGGATGTTTACGCCATGCTGGTGGTAAAGAAAGAAGAGGTGCACACCGTGGATGGAATCAGCTTGGCTGACATCCCGGACCCAGCAGTGAAATTACAAGCAAAGATGATCCATACCCTCTTCTCGGGCCAACGGTACAATGCATTGATGAACAGGATCGGGGTCCCATTGTTAGAAAGCATCACAGTAGGAGTCCTTGAAGAGGTAGATTGGAATGGGTTCGTGCAGAAAACCATCCAAAGTTCAGCTGCCCTCCTCACTTCAGCGGAAGCACCAGCAAGAAGAAAATCCCCTATCTCAACCGCGCGTTTCACAAGGAAGAAACCTACGTCAAAGGCAGCTACAATTAGATACAGTGGTATTCTGATAGCCATTATAGATGAAGCAATAAAGGATGCAGGCATCATGGAGGAGCAAGCTGCGCATCAAAGCCCACCTCACCACGAAGGAGGGGAATCAAGCGAAAGAACAATAAGTGATAAGGGAGAATAGGAGGTGCCGCTTACACGAGCGAGCAAACCCGAAGAAAAAAACAAAAGTGACAGGAGACAGAAGGAGAAGAAAGAGAAATTAAGTAAAGAGGAACGGGCTGACATCAAGAGGGCTCAAAGAGATTCTAGGAGGGCTGAGGAAGAACGGAGGAGGAAAGAGAAGGAGGAGGTTGCAAGGATAAGAGAGGAGTTGAAGAAGGCAGAAGAGGACAAGAAAAGAAGGGCGGGAGAAGAAGCCGAAGAGCAGCGATTGAAGGAACTAGCCGAATTAGCAGAAGCTACACGAAGATCTGTGGAAGAGACCCATGGGGGCAGAGAACTCGAACCCTTAAGCCCCCGCCATAAAGCCGAAGCCAGTGCAAGTGTGGAAGCAGCTCCAGTGGTCGTAGGCAAGGGAAAGTCCCTACTACATCCACTTCCTTCCTCCTTTGTGCCGATAACGACTGAAACCACGACTGCAACCGCCGCACAACCCACACCTCCCCTCGACACAGCACAGCTCATGAACATGGTGCAGATGCTAGTGAGCAAAGTGGCCGAAATCGTGCCAGAAACAAGGTTAAAAAGGCCCACTGCCACAGATGCAGAGTCACGGCAAGACCCTAAATGACAAAGGCTGGAGGCATCGACCACCATGCCCCATACTCCCATGCCTGCTGACACTGACTATGACACATATGTGGCTGAGCTACTGACACAACTGGACAAGGCAAAAGAAGAGAAGAAAGTGGCCTTGGTGGAGCTAGAGAAAGAAAAAGAAATGTCAGTGGCCCTTAGGCTAGAAATCTCAAGGCAGGGAGTCGACAGACGGAGAGAAATAAAGGCCCTGCAGGACCAACTAGCAAAAAAAACGAAGGAAGCCCAAGACAATGAAAGCCGCCTTAGACAAAGGCTGGAAGGCGAGGAGCAGAGCCTGGTGGTAGAACAAAGGAGCCTAAAGCTACTAATGCAGCAATACAGTGATCTCTAACAAAGGGTCGCTCAAGTGGAAATGCTCTACCAGGGGGTTCAGGAAGGCGAAGCCACTGTTCCACAAAAACATGCCACGGAGCCCCAGTCGTGGTAGGAGCTAGAAGAACAGAATAGGTTAATAAGTGAAATCGAGTTTCTGAAGAGTGAAGGTCCAGGAGTCTCAGCAGCTGAAGCAAAACGGCTACAGGATGAAGTGCAAAGATTACAAGATGCGTTGGAGACCTCCCAGGAAGATGTAGAAGTCCTCATGGCCATGGCTTTCAATAAAAAAAGGCTATTCCTTTGCTGAAATCCAAAGCCAAGAGCAGCTGGTGCAGGAAAAATCAGAAATACTGACCGAGGTGCACCAAAGGCTTAGCATTGTCGATCAAGCCAAAGGGATTGCTGAAGAGTAGCTGGCTCAGAAATTAAGAGAAAGAAACCAGTTATGGTTTTTATCAAATGAGCAGCAACAGGTAGTAACCACCCTCGCGAGCCAACTGGAGGAAGAAAGGAAAAGGATGGAGGAAAGAGCCATGGAATGGGAAATGAAAAATTTTGGCAGGGTGAGGGACTTAACCGAACGCTTGGCGGTGGCAGAATGCGAAAGAATGCTTGCAGAAGCTATAGTTGAGGCTGCAAAAATAACCACTAAAACCCAGCCGGTAGGCCTTCCTCAACACGGTGCTCCACGTTACGCAAGCTGAGGGCGATGATCCGGTGGAAAAGGTGAAAAGAAAGTTGGAGCTAACCACCCGAGCTCTAAGATACGGTCTTCAAGAGCGGGAGCTTCCAACGAGTACATGAATCATTAAAGAGCAACAATTCTACTACCTATGCTATACAGGCCTTTTCATTGCTGAGCTTAAGGAGTTAGGTTTTCAGGAGCAGGAGCAACCACCGCCACCACCACCAGTCATCCCACCTGTGGTTGAGCGAAATGTCGAAGAGAGTTCGGATTTCGAGCAAAATGATGACGAAGAGCCACAAAGGACGCCGAGTCCACCTCAACCCGATATCCCATAGGAGGAACCTGCAAATGCCCATCTACCTGAGCACATAGTTGCAGCAAGGAGAAGGAGACAAGAGTTAGCTGAGGAGGCCCATCGCCGAGCATGCACACTTCCATGACAACTCCTTGAGGAACCCATGCCACTGAGGAATGATACACATCCTGTAGACTGGCCCCAGGAGTTGGTCATCTGGCATCAATAGAGTTACATAAGAGGCCGTTCGAGCTTTCGTTTGCTTTCCCACGCTCTCTGGACCGGGCCCTGCCTCTAGGAGTCATAGCTAAGATCAAAGATCTGGCTAACGAACTTACAAGCAGATGGATAGAAGAAAGAAGCATGATAATGACTAGGTGGTGACAAGAGCCACAGGAGTACTGGGAAGATAAGGTCAATCTGGTTCCCAAAACCATCCAAGGCTATGCGGCACAGCTGAAATGGCGAAGGAGAATTTGGAACACCAATTTTGATGCATGGACCGCATTTTGTAGTTCACTCCTCGAAGAGTACAATGATCCCATATACATGCCCTACCCCCGTAGGCATGGAGTGGACTATGATAGAGATTTACATGGGGATTATGACTTCCCGAAAATATATAATGTAAATGCTAGGAGCCTTGAGGAGTGCTTAGTGTTTAGGGTAGAGGATATACTTCCCTCTATAAACCGCTTCCTTGTAGACTTTTCTTCCTGCCCTGATCCAGCATTTTTGACCACTTGTAATTACCTCTGACTTATCAAATTCCTGCTACTCCAGAAACCTACAGCAGAGGAAGCCCATCTACCCCCACTCTTCTTTGATATTAACCTAGGAATAGATAGTAGAGCTATGACTAGGTTGATGATGCAGGCTACTCTCCTCCCTTCCTTCTGTCTAGAGCTCTTAGAAAATATGAGTGACACCTGCTTTGCAAGGTGTAATCACCCCTTCTTGTCCACCACTCCTCTGAGAGCTAAAGCCAATATTAAAGAATAACTACAAAGTCGCACATTCTTATCACAATGCCTACGACCGCCCCGTGATTAAATAGGTGTCATATACCTTGCCAAATGTACTCTCTCTCTCATTCTATTAAAATAAAAATAAAAATTGGAGAGCCAGACAGGAGCAAAAACAACAAAGCTGATAGATGAATTTACTACTAAACAGGTTGACAAGGAGGACACTTCACATGTGCTTGCAGTCTTCCTTCACTATTATTGTGCACCACACTCACTGCATCTAGGGTTCTCTCTAGCCCCTCCCCCACTTCACACTTAGGGCACATCAAGGGCAGGACTTTCAGACCTGTCACCCTAAGTTTTGCACCACACCTCCAATGACGCACGAATTGGGTACTCAAGAGTGGGACATTACCAAGGGCTTGCCCAAGGTTAGACCCATTTCCCAGTTCCACTGGCACGGGCACCATGCACTACACAGTGAGACAGACACACCCCCTAGGAAGTGCATAGCTTTTCTTGCAGGTTATGATCGTGTTTCCAGAACTAGCTGCTTGGCTGAAGATCGTCCACAACATCCTCCAATGACAATGAAATTTTCCATGAGTCGGGCATGACTCCATTCCCACAACTTTGAAGCTTCACTGCAAAGGTCTAAAGGGCTCCACACACTTTATGTTGCCAAACATCCATCTACTGATGGCTGCCATGACTGAACCAAATCAAGCAGAAGAAAACCCCAGTGATGGATCTGCCATTGGCATAGATCTTGGAGCCTCATCGTCCAACAATCCCCGCCCAACGCCTCAAGATCTACGGATCGCTTATTGATTCCACAAGCCTGAAGACCTTCAACTCAAAACTAAAGACCTTCTACTCAAAGACAAGGATCTTCAACCATAGCCACAGATTTCCAAGGCAAACAGTGTTTGGAGGGTTTTTCCAGAATAAATCCCTCCAATACCATCCTCCTAAGGGATTGCTTATTGCTTTAAGCGTTTCAGATACTAAAGGACAACCGGCTACCTAAAGGGGCGCCACAACAGTGTGAAAGATGCCTAGGATCTTCATGGAGCCTAAAGCACGCCGAAATCTCTCCTGGTCATCGTCATCAAACCCCATCTCTTCTCATTCACAAGCATCAGCATCATCTACTCACCAGTTCCACCTCGCGACAGCATCATCTATCCCACTACCTCCCACCACCGTGCCATGGGACTGGCACTTGGCTAGGAGGGGGGTAATGTTTACCGCCCACAGCACAGAGGAGCGGGAAATGGAAAAAAGAAAAGAAGAAAAAGGTGCCTTAATTGGAAACTAGACCCTAGAAAAAATTAAATGCATGGGCACGATCCTCAAGAAGTCTTAGAGTTGCCCAAGGAGAGTCAAAGAATAAAAAGCGCACTATTAAGTGCGAAAACGCTTCCAAAACCTTGTAAGAGAGTGCCAAGCTCACTCCTGTGCAAATTGTATGCATTAGTTGGGGATAGGATAGACTAGAACGGTGGGAAATGAGAAATGGGCCTAGGCTAATGGCCGGCCATGTAAAAAAGGGGGACGACCGCCCATGAAAAGGCTAATGGCCTAGGCTAATGGCCGGCCATGTAAAAAAGGGGGACGACTGCCCATGAAAAGTAGGGCATGTATATAAAGTTGAAAAGTGAATGGGAAGCTCATTCTTGTGTGTGGCCAAAGCTTCTTATTCTTCTTATCTTGTTTCTTGCCTTCTTGCTTGTGCTTGAGAGAGGGATTGAGAGAGTGTGAGGGAGTGATTGTGTGGGAGTGAGGGATCTTGGAGAAGAAGCTCTCCATCTCCTCTCTTCATCTTCCCCTCCTCTCTTCTCTTCTCTTGTCTCGCGTGTGGCTATGGAGGATGAAGCTCATGGGAGAGGGATTGAGGTTGCTTGAGCTTGTCTCAAGGATCGTGGAGCTACCGGTGTGCAAGAAAGAGGAGGGTATCCAATCGAGCAACAAGGTAAGCTCACTACACCCATAAGGTAGGCACTGCGCATCGCCTATGTGAGAGGTAGCCATGGCCACTGGGTTCGAAACACTTGAGCAATAAGTGGTATGTAGGTCTCGGGGTAGAGCTTGAAGCTCCCCTCCAGGGGTTGCGACTTGTCACAACTCACTACGCCTCAACACCAGCACACACGACCGAGAGTGCAATCAAAGTCAAAGAGCCCAAATTCAAATGGGTATCTAAACACTGAGGAATGCCACCTAGAAATGCGCAGATATGATCCTACAATGCTAGAAACTCATATTCAAGACCTAGGAGGCAAAAAAGCACTATAGGCATCAACAACACACAGTCACAAGCCGTGATGGGTTCCAAAAACCCTATTGCAAGCATAAGGCTATTATGAGGACAATACCTGGATATGGGTGCCTAAAGCCAAGACTACCAAGGGACTTGCTCAATTGCAACCCTCAAACTTGTCTAAACAAGACAACACAAGAGTTAAGGAGCTGAAGCCACAAAAGAATCAAGCTACGAAGCCCATAGAGCCCAAACCCACTATGCCTTCAAAGCCTCAACAAGTCTATCAATTGAACACACAAATTGCTACCTCCAAACCACCTCAACCTAGCACTGCTAGCATTTCAAGATCCTCACAAGCATCTAGCAGCACAATAACAAAATTGCAAACCATGCCTATTGCACAAGAATCTTAACTAACCCTTCCAACTCCATAGAAGCTGCAACCATCAAAGTATGCTAGACTTTGGGATTGTTGGAATTTATCTTTAGGCCTAGGAGAGAGAGCCCCAGAAATGTTGAAAATCAAACATTTCATTGAAAATTTGCAGGGAGAGGTGAGGACAAAGTTGGAAATTAAGGAGCCTAGTACTTTTGAAGAAGTTGTGATGATTGCCGTAGAAAAGGAGAGAAAATTAAAAAAAGAGACTCATTTAGAACACCTGTTGAAAATAGAGATCAAAATTGGCAAGGACAAAACTTTCAAATGTTAACGAGACAAAATGCCCAATTAGCACCAGAGATTGAGGATCAATTGCCAGGCCAATTACAAAATACGAGATTAGGAGCCATGAGAGGAAAACCTTGGGGAAGAGGAAGTGGAGGACCTATAGGACAAACCAATCAAGAAAATTTAGGAAGTGGGAGAGGAGCAAATGGTAGAGGATATTTTCATAGATCGATGGTGACTTGTTTTTCCTGTGGAGAGTTAGATCATGTGAGGACAAATTGTCCTTATTCGCCTAGAGTAGGAGGGGATATGTATCCTTTACCTCAAAATTTGCCTAACAGGCAGAATGATTTTGGGATAGAAATTAAAAATTATTGTACCTCGCAAGAACCTAGGTTGACTGAAGAAGAGAAAGGAAAAAGTGCTATAAAAAGTATTCTTTTAGAGAATCAAAAAGAGAAAAATAAAATTGTTAATGTAATGCCTGCAATTTGAAGAAGAAGAGATGCTAAGAGAGATGAACTTGAAACTAGTAAGGCTAGTGAGGAAAGAGGAAGAAAAACAAAGAGAGGAGAGAAGAAAGAGAAGAGAGAGGAAAATAAATCGAGAGCGCCTATGAAACATTATCATGCTACTGACATTCCTTTTTAGAAAGGAGAGAGTGATTATGATCTAAAAAAGGATATGATGGGCAAGAAAGCTGATATATCTTTTGCCTAGTTTTGAGTGTTGAAGAGTTGCCCGATATTTGTCCTATTGTTGATGCTTGGCATAAGAATTAGAACGTAGGAGAAGCATATATTTATGGAGGAGTGCAAATTAGTGTGATTACTTAGGCTTGTGTTGAGCAGTTTAGACTTCAAATCATCGAAGGGTCTAACTTTCAAATCAGGCTTGCTAATCATGCTAAAGTGAGGTGCTTAGGTATGATTTAGAATTTGGAAGTGAAGGTTTATAGAGTCTCTATGAAAATTGATTGTCATGTTATGCTAGTAGGGTTGGGAGCTTTTTCGTTCATATTGGGTAGACCTTGGCTTAGGAAAGCAAGAGCGATTCAAGATTGGGGGAAAGGGATAATAACAATTTATGATCAAAGGGGAGTACCAAAGAGGTTTGACATGTCTTTAAGAAAGGAACTTGTGAATGAAGAAGATTCTGAAGAAGAAAACGAGAAAGAGAGTGATAGCTCTTTTGGGGAAGATGATAGTGAGAATGAGAGTTCAGAGAGTGATTTTGATAGGGAGGTGTCATTTGTTGCACTTGAGTTAGTGAGTTTTGAGAGAGAGGAAGAGAGAATATAGGATGAATTTTTTGAGTTTGTTAGAAGACCATGAGGGAGAGGGCTTAGAAAGTGCGAGTTTTCAAGATGAAGTTAAGGGTTTGAATTTGTTTCCTAATGAGTCTATTGAGATTTGTTGTGAGTTTGATTGTGAGTTTGTTGATCAAGAAAGTATTGAGGTTTTGGGTTCTAACTCATATTGTGATTTTGGTGTTGGTATTGTTGACTCTGATGAGTCTTGTGAGTTGGTTTCTTTGAGTTCTCCTGAAGTTTGTGATGATATTTGTGAAGATTTTGATTAGGGTTTTGATGACCCTGAGAGTGGTAGCGACGAGGATGAGAGAGGAAATCTGGGTAAGGCTTTTGAAAGGATTAAAAAATTGAGAGAAGAGAGATCTAACACTAAGTGTAAAGAGTGTGAAGAAAATTGTGAGGTTGCACCAGAAGAAAATTTGACAATTAGGTGTTTGGATGAAGATAACGATTTTAATATGTTGCCTAAGGTGTATGTATGTGATTTTTGTCGAAACTCTCATCACATTGTGAGAATGATGTGGGAAAGATTGTTTGTTGTGTTTGTTTTTTTGAAGAGATGAAGTCTCGTTGTTTGGATGAATGTCTTGAGGAGGTTTTGTTTGATGTGGATCATGTTGTCTTTGGATATTTTGTGATGATGGGAGATGATTTTCTAGTTTTCCTAAGATGTTTGCAATCTTTGTGGATGAGCTTGATTTTGGCAACATAAAGAAAGAGTTCAAACCTTGTTTCAAAACCCTAGCTTTGTCATGTTCTTTTTTTGGGAGGATGGGAAGGGTATGTGGATTGTCATTTTGGGTGATGAGATGTTTTGCTTTGACAATGTGAGTTGTTTTGAGAATTTTGGATTTGAAAATTTTGAGGATTTTAAAGAGAGATTTATGGAAGATTTTTGTGTGTTAATCAAGAAGCTGTCTGAGAATGGTGTGCCATGGATTTTTTAAATTTATGGGTTTGAAGAACTTTGAGATGGAGAGTGGGATTTGATTTTTGATTGGCTCATAAATGTTGCATCGTTTTATGAGAATAACTGCTATACATGAATGTTTGTAGACTATGGGAGGGCTAAATATGTCAATCGTTTTTTTGGGAACCAATAACCCCTAGTCAAACTGTGGTTAGGTTTGATTTCTGCTCACTTAGTTGTTTGCGTGACAATTTGTTTTGTCATTTCGTAATTGGATTTCTTATGTTTGTCTAGTTTGGGATTTGTTTTTGTCATTTTTTTTGGTTAATTGTTGAGTGTGGAAACTTGATAGTCTTGGTCTCCCGAGCTTGGTATTTTTTTGGATAGGTTGGTGGAGCTAGAGTTTGTCAATAGCTACCGAACATTGTGGAACAAGGTTTTGTTTTCTTGCCGAGACTCTTGCACATCACAAGGATCATGGGTTCACGAGCACTTCACGATGCACTTGTTGATGCATTGCATACTCGGGGGTCGTCTCCTATTCTTATGAAATACTTCCATGCCATGGGTTGGGTTTATGCACATTTTGCACCATTGTTGAGCAGTAGCACGACATGAGGCCTGTTGCTGCAACTATATGCAGTAAATCCTAGTTGCACGCGCATATGAGAGAGTGCATGTCATTGTACACGCACATTTCTTGCGCGCATGATAATTGGGATGTTCATCACAAAGGTAGGAAACATTGGAATATGAGTGTGTGAGGTGGTTGGGTGAATTTGAGGGTTGTAAAGGACGCCACCAATTTGTGCTGTTCTTATCTAGTCAACATCTTGAGGACCATCCTTTTTCTTGAGTGTTGGTGAGATTTTGGACGAGTGGAGTGGAGTATGATATATTTTGTTGCTAAGAGAAAATTTGTATTTGTTAAGGCTCCCATGGTAGTTGAAGAATTAATTGACAAAAAAAAATATTGCAATCAAGCACGCAAAAATGATGACTCATCACACACGCACACGATCTCTACCACGACTCAAGAAATTGAAGCATTAAAAGCCCTAACCAACACTAAGTCTATGTTTTTGCATAAATGGTATGCTCTCCAACTCCAATGGGAACAATAGGGTTGGCTGTATCATAACCAACACCAAGTAAAGATGTGCAATCAAAACCTCAAAGTACGATCCAACTTATGCAACTCCTACCTCATGCAGAGTCTTAGCCATCACTTGCAGTATGACCACAAACTCACCCATTCCTACCTAGTCTGCGTCTTAACTAAGGAGGAACTACATATTGTGGCCGGATCACCTCTGATGACTTTCTAATAGATGTCCTGACATACATAACATGCATCGGCATTCGACCTTTTGACATAGATTGCCATACCTCCTTGGAATACAGCCTACAATTCTACACTTGGCTTATGCAAAAGTAAAGCACCGTGAATGTGCGCTAACTGCCCTTATCCCTTCATCCTCTAATCCTAGGAAGGATCCTTCTCATTCCCAAGGGAGGAGGGGGTAAAGTGGAAAAACATACTTTAAGAAAATTTTCATGGATTTTTATTGGATTATGCAAATTGCTTGAAGAAAAATTCTATTTCTATACTTAAGCATTTTATGTTTCTATAAGTGCACAATCATTCTCTACTCATCTTCTTGCAAGGAATCATCTTAAGAAAACTAATGGTGAGCTATGGTGTTATGACAAGGACCCATAATGGCAGGTTAGGAGACAAGCAAAAAGCTTCCATTCTTGGAAGAGGAACAAGCAAAGTATGGGCTGTCAATAGAGACAATGGTCTTCAACTAGTTTAGGTTCAAGCACGTCATGAACTTGGAAGACATAGCCATGGAAGAATAGGCCGTGAAACAAATTGTGAAACAATGCAATATGCAAAAGTACGTGGAGAAAGTCGTGCAGAATTCCTTCGAACCTTTAACAGGAACTGTGGCACTGTAACTGTGCGGTAAGAAGAGGAAACTCGCCAAATGGAGGTTGAGCTGAGCCCTGAGATGTGGAGAGAGTGTTGAGCCTGGCCAACAATGTTGAGAGACAACCCAAAAGGGATGTGTATAACATGCTGGGAATGGACAAGATTCTAATCCACACCAATGATGACATCAACCTCACCAACATCCTAGATCCAAAAGTCCAATTGCAAGCAAAGATGGTGCATGCCTTGTTCTCTAGTCATAGGTACAATTCACCAATGAGCCAAATCAATGTACCAATGTTGGAAAGCATTTCAGCCAAATCCCTAGATCAGGTGAACATGAATGACTTCATGAGAAAAACGATCAAAACCTTAGCAACACTGGCAACAAGTGGAGGACTAGCAGGTAGAGAGTCCTCGGCCTCCAAGGGAAGAAGTCATCCTCCAAGGCCTCAACCATAGGATTTGGTGGGGTATTGATGGTTATCATTTAGAAGGCAATGGGAGAGGTGCAAGGAAAAGAACAAGTTGGAGAGACACCCGACAGGTCATCATTCCATGAGCAGGAACAATCCAGTGAGAGAATGATGAGTGAGGAAGGAGAGCATAAGGCACAATCTAGCCAAGGAAGGGGCTAAGAAGTAGAATGAGAAGACTCCCCAAAAGAAGGCTAAAGAAGAGAGAAGGAAGAAAGAAAAAGCTGACTTCCTCTAGGCGCAAAAGGAGTCCAAGAAGGACAAAGAGGAGAGAAAGAGAAAGGAAAATGAAGAGGCTTAGGGGCTTAGAAGGAAAGAAAATGAGGACCTGGCTAGGGCCATCCGCATGTTAGTAGAGCACCGCTCTAGAGAGGAGGAGTTGGATGCCATAAGCCCTTTTATAGACATCATACTTGGGCCCAAGAACTAATTCCCAAGTGCCAGACATCATACCACCCTTGATGGCAGAAGGCAAGGGCAAGGGCTTTCTTCACCCGATCTCCCCTGCTTTTGTGCTGACTACCTTAGCTACCACAACCACCCAAAACACTGCGCCCAAGGTAGATGCCAACAACCTCATGGGCCAGGTTCAATTCTTGGTGGACAGGGCATAGGAGATAACCTTGGATGTAAGTGCAAGAACCCTAGTGACTGGAACCAAGAGACGGGTAGCTACAGACGTCAACAAGTTGAGACAAGACCCTAAAAGGAAAAAGATAGAGGCCTCCACCACTTCCATCCCCACCACCGTGCCACCTTCCATAGGCTACGATGAATACATCAAAGAGCTTCTCTCAAATTTAGAGAAAGAAAAGGAGGATAAGAAGATAGCAATAGTAGCCGAGTTGGAGGTTGACAAGGAAACACTAGTAGCCTACCAACTCGAGAAAACACACCAAGTGGCAGGCTATTAGAAAGAGATAAGTGAGCTCAAGGGAAAGCTCAAGGCGAAAGAAGAGAAGAAGATAGGTGGTAAAAAGGGCTTGAGGAAGAGCATCAAGAACTGATTGGCCTACAATGATAGTACAAACTCCTCATTGTGCAAAATGAAGAGCTGACATGTGAATGTATAGAATCCAAGAGGCCATGGATCAGCTCACAACAAAAGAAGCTGAGAAAGCTCAAGAAGGAGAAAAGTATCGAATACAAATAGATGAATTGATAGGCAGGATGCTGATGGAGATGGAAGAGCAAGGGAGACTAGAGAGAGAGATTGAATGCTTGAAGGAGGAGAAGGAGGAAATAACCAAGAAGTGGAAAGAGCAAGAACCAACCATAGTGGCTTTGGCTCAAAGAGAGAATGAAAGCTTAGAAGAAATGAAGAAAAGAGCTCAAGAATGGGTAATGAAGAGTGAAAGGAAAGTAAAAGACATGGCACACTGCCTGGCCCTTGTAGAAGGGAACAGAGTATTAGCAAAAAGGAGGAGGCCGCATAGTCAAGATTGGAAGCCCAACAACGTGCCTTCCTTAGCACTATCCTAGATGTCACACAATCATAAGAGGAGGAGCCTATTGAGACACTAAAGAAAAAGCTGGAGATTGCTCATAGAGCCATAAGGCATGGGCTGCTTGCTCAAGTGCAAGGAGAAGGGACTAGCCTAAGCCACAACAAGATCAAAGAAACTATTTGCTAAGGGCAGGGCTAATGGTCCAAGATGTGGACCTACTAGGCTTCAAGGCAGGAGAATCACGAGAGACCAAGAGAGAATATGAAATGTAGATGGCCACTTCTAGAAGCAGGGCTTGAATTTGAAATTGGCCAATGAGACAAGGAGCTAGTCCTACAAACTCCCTCTCCACAACCAGAAACACAGCAAGAAGTGGACATCCCTATCGAGAGAAAGGCAAAAATCAAGAAGAAGAGAATGAGGATATTGGAGCAAGAAAAGAGAAGATTAAAAGCCCAACTGATAATAGTCCTAGAAGCACCCATTTCTCCATGAGAAGATTGTTTTCCAGTGGATTGGAATGCGGAGCTCATAGTGTGAAAGCAAAAAGAAAATGGCCACCAACCCTTCGACTTCACTTTCCAATTCCCATCCACCCTATGCAGAGTACTATCAACCAAAGTGGTGGAGGAGGTGATAAGTGTGGGAGGAAGGCTTGGCAATAGGTGGAACCAAGAGAGGGAGAAGAATCCAATGCAGTGGGGAATGGAAGAACCTGATTACTGGGAAAGCAAAGTCGTGGAGGTGCCCAAGATAGTGAAAGGTTACGAGTCCCAACCAAAGTGGAGGAGGAGAATATGGGATGGTAACATGGACGCCTAGATGTCATTTTGCAATACACTACCCTTCAAGAGGAACAACCCCACATACATGCCATATTTGAGAAGGGTAGGGGTGGACTTCAACCTTGACATCCACGGTAGATATGATTTCTTGAAAGCATACAATGTAAATGCCACCAAGCCGGAGGATGCCCTGACCTTCACCGAGAACAACCTATGGGACTTGATTGCCCATTTTCTCAATGAGTTCACTTTTTTCTCGGATCCCACCTTTATTACTACTTGTAAGTATCTTAGATTACTTAGGGTACTACTTAGACAGGATTCTACACCTCAAGAGTACCACCTCCTGCCCCTATTTTTTGATCTTAACGCTGGCATAGATAGCTATGCCATGGCTAGGTTGATGATGTGAGCTTCTCTCTTACCATACTTTTGCATGGACCTCTTAGAGGACATGAATGACAGCCACTTCACTAGGTGCAACCACCCATTTTTGTCCACAACTCCTCTCCAAGTTAGAATGAACCTAAAGGGATATATGCAGGAAAAGCCTTCCTTAGCAAGTCCCTTAAGCCCCCAACTTCTTCTCACAACCATGTTGAGACTTCAAGCTCAACTCATGCACACCAACATGATAGCTAGTATCCAGTTGTCTCTAGCATGTGAGTCATAGTCAATAAGTCAAGTACACTTTGGTAGAGTTAGTCAGTGTGTGTAGTCATCAAGTCACTTAGACCTAGTTTTTTCTAGTTATTTAGTATGTGTGTGTGAAATATATGGAATAATGAAGAATATGGGAGTTCACTACTCCTTGTTGCATCATCTCTCTTTCTCTATCTTTTTACATGGTATCAGAGCCATTGTGCTCTAGGAAGCTCTATGACTTTGGTCCAATGCAATTGCTCTACAATGCCTGTTGAGGCAGCATATGAAGGCGTTAATGGCTCGCAATGGAGCTTTGGTCGTGAGCTATGTGACCAAGGTATTTTGTAGAGCAACAAACACATCAAGATAGACTAGCCAGGACTAGGTCTTTCACGATATTGTTTGTGGCATCATGGAGCTGACACATGCTTACAATGTGGACTCATTTATCATTGTTGAAGTATGCAAAATTAGGAGCTTTGACCCAAAGCAGCAAACACATGATTCTTTTTCCCAACGTGGATAGTGCCAAGACCACCACATCAGTGTGTAGTATCCAATCATCAAGCTGATATACCTTGCTTCAAAGAGTAGCATAAACCCAAGTGCTAAGGGTGTATAAACCACAAATACTCAAAGTGTGCTATGCTATACTAGATCACTGTGAACAGCAAGCCGCATTTCTCAAAACATTAGTGTGGAGTTTCTTAGGTGTTGATTTGAAGCATGATAGCAGCAACATTGTGGAGACCTATGGAAACTATGCCATGTTTAGCATGAGTAGCAAGGTGCAGATTCAAGTTCGTTATGTGGATGACCAAGGAGTGTATCACCTCTTAACAGCTTTGAGCATGAATGACTGAGTGTTTTTTTGAAGTCTAAATAGCAACAAAAATCAAGTGGACAACAAGAAAAGATTGCACCACATATTGTCCTAGATATTGTAGGTCATTCTACAAGTCCTATGAGCTTGGAAAATAGGTCATGACCATTCAGGCACGTTTGAAGATCACCTAGCTTAACATGGAATGTACTCAATGCTTTTCTCTACATTGGCAATGATTAAGGCAGCCCATTGTTGATGAATGTCATACATGCAGAGGGTATCATGAGACTGATAAGTGATTATGCCATTATCTTTGGTTGGTTAAGCACTTGTGGAAGCTATTAAGCTCATGAATAGGCAGTTCTCAGCAGACATACTACCATCATAATCTTGGAATAATATGAAACTTGAAGGTTGAGTCTCATAGAAATAAACATTGATGTCCTAATCATACGTGGATGAGGTAACATGGTTACTAGATGACTTTGGGAATGTTGTGAGCATTAAATGCTTAGTTTTGAACTGGTTTATTGCTGTTATTACAGTGGGGATGACTTTTAACAGTTTGTAGCACACATATATGGCATTGTTGCATGAAGAGCTAGACAAGCATTGGTGTTTGTTGAGTTATGTATTGGCTCTCAGAGGTTATGACATCTAGATATTGTGGTTCTGACTTGTTTGAGCTCAGAATATTCTCATTCCATTAGAGAATACAACAGTGGTTATTTGTAGATTACTGATTTCAAATTGGTGCTAGTCATTAAATGTTGTGGATACCTACATGTCTACTATGCAGACACATTCTGTCTATTTGGAATACTGTTGCATCTAGATGTTTTGCCACATGACTGGGGATGTATTTGACATACAAATGAGCTGAAATATATTGTTTACTATTGGTTTTTATTGTGACAGCTTATTGAACTGAAACTATCATAAACACTTGAGGGGTGTGTAGGGAGTTAGGCATTCAGTGAGCACTAAATCTACAGCTATGGCTAATGTTCAAGGCACTAATAACATCACTCAAATTATTGGTGTGAGAAGATCGACAACAAAAACTTCGCTCTATGGAAGTTCAGGATGCAGAATTTTTTGATTGGCAGAGGTTATTGGGATTTGTGTACGGGGGCTGAAGTTGAACCCGAATTTCCTAAACGGAATCTGACATAGGAACAGTGGAGAGCTCATTGACAGTGGTTGGAAACAATTAGTAAAGTACTATGTTGGTTTTCTTTGTGCATTTTTGATGCGATGGCTATGAAAATTACTAGTTGCCATTCCCTGAAGGATGATTGGGATGCACTCATAAAGAATTATGGTAGTGTCATGCATGTAAGGAAGATACAACTGAAGCAATAGTTCAACAACATGTCTAGGAATGGCAAGAGCATTCAATCATACACGATGGAATAAAGACCATAGCTGACCAGCTGGCTACTATTGGACCTTGTGTTTCAGAGGATGATATGATTGTAGTGACATTGAATGGGTTAGGCAAGGAGCATAAGGCATTTGATACGTCCATTTTTGTGAGAGCAGAACCCCTTGATTGGGATGAGTTACTTGCATTGGTGCTACCTGAAGAAGTAAAGCTTGGCTTGAATATAGGTTCAAGCACATCTCAAGGTAGAGACATTGTCTTTTACTCTAGTTAGCGAGCTAGTAGAGATCATGGAGCTTTTCTAGGTAAAGGAGACACTCAAAACACACATGGACAACAATAGCAAAATGCTTGGCATAGCTCAAATACACAAGGACAGTGAGGATCTAGAGCCTTTAGAGGCAGGGGGAGATCACCTAGAGGTAGAGGTGACTCTGGTAGTTGCATGAGCAATCTAGTAGGGATAAAGATTGTCATTATTGAGGAAGACATGGGCATATCGCGAAGGATTTCCTTAAAAAGAAAGCTAATATGAAGCCAAAAGGTAGGCAATATGGACATTATGCATCTTCGAGTGGTACTTAGGATGACCATGGAGATAGACTATTTGTTGAGTTAGCTGTTGCAATGGAGCTTCTGTGTAGAGATGCAAGTTGAGAGAGAGAAGAGACAGAGACACACTATATGTGGTACTAAAGAGTGTACCTCAATAATGATTTAGATAGGTATATGTACTATGTACAACATGGCCCTTACGGGCAGACATGGGCACTACCCTTTATCCCAACAACCTCCCCCCTAAAGGCAATGTGCCCAAAGGTAGAGGAAAAGAATCAGCTAAGTCTAAGTATGTACAAAGCTGAAGAGACTATACCTATACAATACCCATCATTTGTCACGCCAGCAATGGGAAAATCTCTCTCCTAGAAGACCTTTCATGAGAAGGTTTGCAGGCTTATCATTAGTGAGCACCTTGACCAGCTCAATGCTTTTGTTGTCAAGTACCTCTCTGATGAAATGATACTTTACCTATACGTGTTTTGTCTTTGCATGATAGATAGAGTTCTGTGCTAACATGATAGCACTTTGACTATCATAGTGGAGAATAAGAACCTCAGTAATCCCAAGTTCAACAAAACCAAACGTGATAGCCATAATGCTTCTTTGCATGCCTTAGTGGCAGCCACATACTCTACCTCCATACTAGAGTGCAAAACACTTCCATAGCCTGGATATCCAAGGGACAAATCCCCCTATGAAGTTAACACATACCCTATAGTGGACTTCCTACAATCCACATGTCTAGCATAGTTTGCATCTGTAAAGCCAATGATAGATGTCTTCTGCATACCAAAGAAGATGAACAAATCCTTTATGCCCTTGAGGTATCTCATAATACCTTTCACTGCTTCCCAATGCTTGTTGCCAGGGTTTGCCATGTACTTGCTAGCCACCCCCACTGCAAAGGCAATGTCTAGATGTGTAACAACCATAACATACATCAAATTGCCAACGGTTGAAGCATACGAAATCTTGGCCATTTCAGCTTTTTCATCATCAGATGTAGGGTTGTCCTTTGCATTGAGTTTCACATATGGAGGCAATGGAACTTTGATTGCTTTCCCCCCTCCATATTGAAACACTACAAAATCTTGGATACATACTCCTGCTCAGATAGATAGAGTAACCTCTTGAATCTATCTATGAGTATTTGCATTCCAAGAATGTGATTGGTATCACCAATATCCTGTTAGATATGATCAATGCCCCACCCTCATTAGGTGCTACCAATGATCCATGGTGCTCAAAGTTGTAAGGCCCCCATTATGAGGAGAATCCAAATGTGAGCCCGGACATTGGTTGAGTCCTGACTTGTATATCAGATGAGGTCTATGTGACCGGATGGAAAAAAGGTGACTGTTGTGGGTCTAATCTTTGGGTTAGACGGAGTGGTTAAGCTGGTAGCAACTCGAGGCGCATTGCATCGAGTTGCGGGGTAAGGGAGTTAAAAGGGGCCCCTATTGTGGGGTCCGGGGGCCGTGGAAGCGGCCCCTGGCTGGGGGGTCCCAGGGGGGCCAGCGGCCCCCCTGGCGGGCAGCGCCCCCGGCCCGATGGTAAAGGAAATATTCCCTGGCCGACTAGTGGAGGCTCATATGGTAGGTCGCGGTCAGCAGGCCAACCTAACGACCTTCGCGTGCTATAAAAGCTAAACCCCTTCACAGCCATCGATCACTCATCTTTCACCCAGTCAAAGTTGTTGTTCGAGCTAGCCTTAAGCTCTTCATCTATCTTCTGTCTAGATCGCCATCTAAGCTTCACACAGTGGAAGTGCATGGGTGGACAGAGCCATCTTTGTATCAATTGTTTGGAGTTAAAGAATTTACTGATTCTCCTCTTATCTGTTGTATACTCTCTATCTCTTTCTCAGATTTTGTTCGCTGCACCGTGTAATATTTTACGTGGAATCAGAGCCCAGGGGGCTCTAGAGATCGGAGAGTGTGCAAGAGGCAAAGGCTTCAACATCAAAGAGAAACTATATCGACTTCCGGAAGCGGTTTTGGTGCATCAGGAAACGGTGCAGGAGGTGGTGTTGCTGTACCGGCTATTCAAACACTGAGAATGGCTAAAACTTGTTGAGAATGAAACAGGGAAAAGTGTGAAGAAATTTAGAACAGATGGTGGTGGTGAGTTCAACTCAAAGGAGTTTGAAGGATTTTGCAAGAGCAAAGGGATCAAGCGTCAATTGACGACGCCTCACACACCTCAATAGAATGGTGTTGTGGAATGCACGAATCGCACCATTGTGGAGATGGCAAGATGCATGCTAAAGGGCAAGGGATTGCCTAACCATTTTTGGGCTGAAGCTGTTAATACTGCAGTCTACATTCTAAATCAGAGCTACACAAAGGCTCTCAATGGAAAAACACCCCATGAGGCTTACACTCGTAAGAAACCATCTGTCTCACATTTTAGAAATTTTGGATGTGAATGTTATGCACTTGTTCCAGATGAGAAGAGAAACAAGTTACAACCAAAAAGTAGAAAATGTATCTTCTTGGGTTATAGTGATGAGCAGAAGGCTTACAAATTATATGATCAAGAGGCAAAGAAGATCATCGCGAGCCGTGATGTGGTGTTCAAGGAGGAGCCGCATACAGTGGAGGAGGAGAAGGCAAGTTCTTCCACTTTATCATCAAGCGAAGAAGTAGTCCACTATGAACCTGTCCCGAGAGCTGTCTCTATCCTTAAGGAGGAGGAAGCATCATCTTCAGATGATGAGGAAAAAGTTCACCAACCTGACATCACCCCACCGAAAAAGCCATTGCCGCACTGGGTAAAGCAGCTCTATGACCACAATAATCCTATGCCTGCATCTGTTGAGGAGAAGGCAGACGGACCAAGGAGGTCTCAGAGAATAGAGGAGCAAAAGAGGGCTTCTGCTCACATAGTCAATATGGCCTTGATGGTTGAGATTATGAGAGAAGTAAAGGAGCCAACTGACTTAGAAGAAGCACTTGCAGATCCATCATGGAAGGCTGCTATGCAGGTAGAGTATCACAACATAATGAAGAATGACACTTGGGAGCTAGTGGATCGACCAGCAAAGCGGAAGGTTATTGGCACCAACTGGATCTGGAAGGTAAAGTACAAGGCTGATGGTACCTTAGAAAAGTACAAAGCTAGACTAGTTGCCCAAGGATTTTCACAAGTTGAAGGGTTTGATTTTCAAGAGTCATTTTCCCCAACTGCCAGAATGACCACTATTCGCATGGTACTTGCAATGGCTGCCCACAAGAAGTGGCCAGTGTACCAAATGGATGTTAAGTCAGTGTTCTTAAATGGTGACCTCAAGGAGGAGGTGTACATGGCTCAGCCACTAGGGTTTGAGGCCCCCCATTGTGAGAACAAAGTGTGTAAGCTGAAGAAGGCATTATATGGGCTGAAACAAGCCCCCAGAGCATGGTACCAGTGGATAGATAAGTTCTTTTTAAACCTAAAATTCAAAAGATGTGCCTCAGATGCTAGCTTGTATGTTTACAGGGATGGTAAAAAGTCTGTAGTGATTGTCCTATATGTGGATGACCTTCTTATTATAGGTGACTATGAAGATATGATCAACCAAACTCGAAAGGCTTTGTGTTCTGAGTTTGAAATGATAGACTTGGGCTTGCTGCACTATTGTTTGGGGATTGAAGTCTGGCAAGAGCCAGGAAAGATCTTCATCTCTCAAAAGAAGTATGCATGGGAGATCTTGAAGGCATTTGGCATGACCGAGTGCAAGGAGATAGCTACACCTAAGGAGGTGAATGCAAAGTTATCCATTGAGGATACATCAGCACTAGCAGGCATTGGGAGGTATAGGAGGTTGGTCGGCAGTCTGATCTACTTGTGTAACACCAGACCATATATCAGTTTTGCTGTTGGTGTTTTGAGCAGATTCTCAAACAAACCTCATGAGAGTCATTGGAAGGTTGGGATGCAGGTGCTCGGATACTTGAAGAAAACTCTTGACTATGGTATCACATACAGTTTTAGAACTTCTCTTGTGGGGAAAGGTGACTCAGATTGGGCAGGAGACAGTGATTCTAGGAAGTCACTTTCTGGTTATTGTTTCTCTTTGGGTTCAGGAATTTTCTCTTGGATTAGTAAGAAGCAACCAACAGTGGCATTGTCTTCTACCGAAGCGGAGTACAAGGCAACTTGTTTTGCTGCATGTGAAGCAGTATGGTTGAGAAGGATTCTATGGCATATGGGAGTGTAAGATGAAGAACCAACTGTGCTGAGATGTGACAATCAGAGTTGCATCGCCATTGCCAAAAATCTAGTGTTTCATGCACGCACCAAACATATAGAGATCTAGTATCACTATGTGCGTGATTTGATGGAGGATGGGATATGGAATTGGTCTATTGTCCAACAGAGGAGAATGGAGTAGATATCTTCACCAAAGCACTTACGAAGGATCTGCTTCAAGTTCATCTTCAGAGACTCGGCATTGGGCTGAGGAGATAGTTCACCTATGGGTGGACATTGAGGGGGGGTGTTAGATATGATCAATGCCCCACCCTCATTAGGTGCTACCAATGATCCATGGTGCTCAAAGTTGTAAGGCCCCCATTATGAGGAGAAGCCAAATGTGAGCCCGGACATTGGTTGAGTCCTGACTTGTATATTAGATGAGGTCTATGTGACTGAATGGCAAAAAGGTGACCATTGTGGGTCTAATCTTTGGGTTAGATGGAATGGTTAAGCTGGTAGCAACTCGAGGCGCATTGCATCGAGTTGCGGGGTAAGGGAGTTAAAAGGGGCCTCTAGGTCCGGGGGCAATGCCCCCAACCCGATGGTAAAGGGAATATTCCCTGGCCGACTAGTGGAGGCTCATATGGTAGGTCGGTCAGTGACCTAATGACCTTCGCAGGCTATAAAAGCTAAACCCCTTCACAGCCCCCATCGATCACTCATCTTTCACCCAGTCAGAGTTTTTGTTCCAGCTAGCCTTAAGCTCTTCACCTATCTTTTATCTAGATCGCCATCTAAGCTTCACACAGTGGAAGCACATGGGTGGACAGAGCCATCTTTGTATCAGTTGTTTGGAGTTAAAGAATTTACTGATTCTCCTCTTATCTGTTGTGTACTCTCTATCTCTTTCTCAGATTCTGTTCACTGCGCCGTGTAATATTTTACATATCCTTCATGTCAAAGCTGCCATGAAGACTTTGCTTCAATGAATCTAAGGCATGAGTATCCTTGCAAACAACAATCAACATGTCATCAACATAAAGAACCAAGATAATCAAGTTGCTATCTATTGCCTTCTTGGTGTATAAGTAGTGATCAACTTGAATTCTCTGAAAGCCTTGAGACTGCATGAAATTATCAAACTTATGATACCATTCCCTTGGCTAATCAAATGAATGAGTGTCATAATAGCTCTGTCCAAAATCAATGTGGTAATGCAACATGAGATAGTCTTGTTCAGACCTTGTCCTGTATGGTCCAAAATCAATGTGGTAATACAACTCCATTCTGGGATGATTATGAGGGGCAATGATCCCTCTCTTCATCCCCTTATTGTCACAAAATTCCTGAAAGGCTTTAGACACATACTCCCCACCATTGGCAGAGCAAAGACACCTAAGTGTCTTATCAGTTTGGTTCTCAACCAATGCCAAGAATTTTTGAAACCTATCAAGCACTTCATCCTTGCTACAAATAGGGTAAATGACCTACTGTGTAGCATCATCGACAAATGTGACAAAGTATTTCTTTCCTCCTAGAGATAACCCTGGCATCTGACATACATCAAAATGTACTATAGAGGCAAAAATTTCAGTGAGAGAGACTTTTTATGAGATATATGTGCATACTTACCATAGACACAATGATCACAGTGCTCAAAATCAGCATAACGAAGACAAGGCAAGAAACCCAAACAAGAAAGTACTTGCATTCATGTTTGACTCATGCATCCCAATTGGCCATGCCACAAGGAAACACCTGGCTGCTCGGTCATGGCAACAAGATGGTCACACATACTAGATACATGGAGAGATACAAATTATCGCTCTTTGAGCCTCTGCCAATAACCCTAGATCCTTTGCAGATCTTTGATTTCCCATCGCCAAAGGTGGTATGAAATCCATCATCATCTAGCTATCTAGTACTAATCAAGTTCTTCTTAAGCTGTGATACATGCCTTACATTATGAAGAGTGAAGACAGATCCATGCTGAAATTGTAGTTGCACACTACCAATACCTACAATGCCACATGCATAATTGTCCCCAAGATGGAAAACAATATGTCGACCTCTTGTATAATTTGTTAACCACTCACAGTGAGGGTTGATATGAAAAGAGGCACCTGAATCCAAAATCCAAGTGTGCATGTCATCATCCGTATTGGCTATCAAAGCATGTGTGCTGAAACATGAAGAGACAAAGAGTACATCATTTCGAATGTCGCTCTCGACTGAGTACATTCACCTCTTCAATCTTTACATTGATCTTCTTAGCTAGCTGGCTCTCTTTCTTCTCTTCCTTGCTGTCAT
Source organism: Lygodium microphyllum (assembly GCF_053477565.2). NCBI lineage: Eukaryota > Viridiplantae > Streptophyta > Polypodiopsida > Schizaeales > Lygodiaceae > Lygodium > Lygodium microphyllum. Next base: position 111,079,452 of record NC_141162.1, read on the forward strand.
CTGTCTTCTTCCCCTTCCCTTTCTCTTTCTTTCATTTATAGCAGTCACATTTGAAGTGACCCTTCTTGCCACAGTAATGGCATTCAATATCCTTATTACGTGATTTACTGTGTACCTTGCTATCAGATTTGCCTTTCTGCTGTAATTAGCCTCTAGTATGCAAAGCACTAGAAGACTTACTGGATGCATTGTTCTATTGATTCATTTCTTCCATGAGTAGAGCATTCTCTTTATCAACATACAAAAGCATAGCATTAGAATTGCTCATAGTAGTCCTGAAGGTATCCCACTCTCTCATAGAGTGCAAAGCAAGAATGTAGCTTTGAACTCATCATCAATATTGAACTTCAAAGTGGCAAGCTGGCTAAAAATGGAGTTAAAATCACTAAGATGAGTATACATTGCAATACCCTCTTTCATATGCAAATCCACGAGTTTCTTCAGCCAATAGAGTTTGCTTGTAGTACTCTTTTGGGCATACAATTCTTCTAGTTGCTTCCAAATGTCATAAGAAAAATCCAACCCTTCAATGTTAAACAACAAGGCATCAGAAATCGATAGCTCAATGGTCGAGCATCCAAGCTCATTCATCTCATCCCAGCCATCTTGCTCTACATCAATTGGTTGTCTTCCCTTTACTTTAATCGACTTTGCTTACTTCTTCTGCAACAAGATATTATAGCACTACTTTTACCAAACTGCAAAGTTGTATGCTCCTTCAAGATTCTTGATATGCATAAGATGATTGTCATAGCTGCTAGCCATGATTCACAGCCAAATAATTGTATGACAATAAATGATAGCTAATGCCAAGCAATGGAAGCTCCAAAATCCACTCAATCGTATGTTAGGAGTATCCCCAAGTATGTAGCAACAAGAACATACATCAATTCATTGCCCAAAATGCATCAAAAGCATTCAATGATAGTAAACATACCAATTTCTTGACAAAAGCAGAGTGCAATCCTGAAATGCCTGACAATACAGGTGGTTGTCCTGAAATTCCTGACAATACAGGTGGCTGTCCTGCAATTCAAGAGTGTAGTCCTAACATTCAAGAAAAATATGCCTTGAAAATTTAGAACTAAAATAACGTCTTAGATTGAATAATATTGAGCTCTAAAGATCATGCAAAGCTACTCAAAACATCACCATAATGTTCTTGCATAGAAACATATCAAATTTCGTGACAGTGAGTATGCTATCCTGAATATGCAAAAAATTGTCATGAATGTATACAACAATAGACCTATAGGTAAAGCTGATCCAAAAATGAGCTTCAATCACCATTCAAATGCATTTTGGAATCAAATCAAAGCATGTAACATCAACCATAAGCATGAATACTTGGTTTAGAATGCTTGACCAAGTCTAGAAGCAAGACATAATGCATACACAGTCAAAATGTCATTCATCCCTATTATTCCAGCAACCAAGTCTCTGTCAAAACCAAGAAAAATGATGACTCTAATCACCCCAAAATGATCTCTAATCATGGACATAACATCTCCAAGTCATGTAGCACCAAATGAACATCAAATAGTTATCACATAAGTGAATCATAAGCATCATCCACTCAAAAAGTAGTTGTTGCCCTATTTATTATAGATCTAAATACTGTGTATTTCAGACTTGAAGCTGAATGTATATTAGCCCCAAGTGTAATACTACACTTCAATGCTCAATGCTAAGCATTAGATGCAAATTCTAGAGCACAACCATGATTCCAAATGAAGTGGAGTAGCTATTGTAGGTCTTGAGCATGTTGAAAACCAGATTTTCATACCCATGCTGATGGCGCCTTCAATCCTGAAGGGATTCGACTGCGGGTCCAAGTGTTGGACATGATGGGGAGGGTCCCAAAATGGCCAATGACAGCTTCTAACAAACTCAAATGAAGAGGGAAACTTCAAGCTTTAAGAAGAAGCTTCAAACCTTGCTGCCCTGCCTACAGACTCTTCATAGTGAACTCTTCTTCAACTTCAAGCTCCTGCACTTGAAGATATACCAAGCTCCTGATTGCTTGAACCAAGCTCTGATACCACTTTGTTGAGTTAGCTACAATGGAGCTTCTGTGTAGAGATGTAGGTAAAGAGAGAGAAGAGATAGAGACACACAATTTGTGGTATTGAAGAGTGTACCTCAATAATGATTTTAGATAGGTATATGTACTATGTACAAAACCTAGCCCTTACAGGAGGACACGGGCACTTGCCCTTTATCCCAACACTATTTGCTATGCAACATGTATCAAAGAATATGCCTAAGCAAGAAAAAGATGAGAAATGGTACATAGACTTAGGAGCATCCAATCATATGACTCATCATGGCAAATGGTTTGATGAGTTAGTAGCAGGGTCTCATGGATTTGTATGTAGTGGTGATGCAACATAGCATGATATTCAGCATACATGTGTGGTTCCGTTACTCATGCCTGATGGCAAAAACAAGAGTCTACATGATGTACTACATGTACCTTCTATTACAAAGAATTTACTGTCGGTTGTTGGACAGATGGCATAATAGAATCTACAAGTCAGATTCAACAGGGATGGTTGTTTTATTGAAGAATATGGCACTACCTATAAATTGATTGCCAAAGGCAAGAGAGATGGCATAATGTTTACCTTGGATGCATCTATCCCAGAATTGAAGGCAGCCATGTTTGCCCATGATAATGGAGCAGCTTGGGATGTAGAAATCTGACACAAACACATTGGTCATGTTAATGTACAAAAGCTAAAACATATGCAACAAAAAGAGGTTGTACTTGGCTCTCAAAAATAGTTCTCAATCTTTGGAGTTGATACATTCGGATGTATAGGGTCATGCCCATAATGTGTCTTTTGATGGTGCCAATTATTATGTATCCTTCATTGATGATTTCAGCCAATACACATGGTTGTACATTATGAACCACAAGGATGAGGTGATCGATGTCTTTAAAGGCTTTAAGAAGCATGCTGAAAATAAACTTGGTGATTATATCTCATGTCTCAGATTTGATGGAGGTGGAGAATATGTATCCAGGGAGTTTGACACGTACCTTGCTAAATATGGCATAAAAGCGTAGCTCACATGCAGTTATGCACCTCAGCAGAACAGTGTGGCAAAGAGAAAAAATCGAGTGCTTATGAAAGCTACCAAGGCAATGCTTAATGAAAGAATTTTCCAAATGCTTATGGGGCTAAAGCAGTGGTTACTGCATTTTATATGCTAAACCGAACACTTACAGTTAGGGTTCATAATTTGACTCTGTATGAGAAACTCTATGGGCACAAGCTCGACATTAGTCAACTAAAAGTATTTGGTTGCATTGCCTATGTACATGTGCTTGATGAAAAGAAAAAGAAGTTAGACCTGAAATATGTGAAAAGTGTTTTTCTTGGTATGCATAAGAGAGAAAGGCTTAGAAATGCTATGATCTGTCCACTCAAGAAACCCTTATCAGTAGGGATGTAGTTTTTGATGAGCTCGCCTCACGGTATGGTAATTTGAATGCAATTGTTTGTGATGGACCAACTAGCCCTACTTATGCTGAAAATTATCCTTCACCTAATATGTCAATGAGTGGACCGGTTCATCTACTACTAGTCCTTGGACAAGACGACTCTATAGGCGTGCTACTGCATCCACTCACAGGGATATGTCAATGAGGGGGATATTGGATAAAGGCAAAGAAAATATATTTGATGATGTGACTAGCCCACTTACAACTGGATATGAGTCACCTAGTAGTGATAGACTTAACAGTGAATTGGGCATACCATTAGTTACATGATGCCTCTACAAGGCAAAGCAGGTATGTGCTGTCCTCATGAGAAGCAAGCCCAAAGTTGTAGTGTAGTTGAGGAGGTCTAAAAGGGTCAGAAAACCAATTGATAGATTGACATACAATGGGTATTCAGCCAGACATTATGCATATATGACTAAAGTGTTAGGCTACAGAGAGTCTATGAAGTTCAGTGAGGTAGTTATAGATGAGAATTGGTGTGCTGCTATGGATGAGGAATATGCAGCATTGATTGAAAAATGAGACATGAGAATTGGTCCTTCTTCCCGAAGGCAAAGTACCCATTGGCTGCAAATGGGTTTATAAAGTGAAATGCAAGTCAAATGGTTTGTTGGAAAGGTATAAAGCCCGACTAGTTGCAAAGGGGTATGCACAGCAACACGACCTAGATTCTGAGGAGACTTTCAGCCCGGTTGACAAGATGGCAACTGTGAGAAGAATTATTGCATTAGTAGCTTTTAAGGGCTGGAAATTATGGCAGATGGATGTCAAAAATGTATTCTTGAATGGTGACTTTCTTGAAGAGGTGTATATGGAGCAACCTAAGAGTTATGTACACCCTGACTATCCGACATATGTGCATAAGCTGAAAAAGGCCTTATATGGGCTAAAACAAGGCACCAAGAGCATGAAATGCTCGCATAAGCACTTATTTGCAACATCTTGGTTTTTAGATAGGTCATGCAGATCATAGCCTGTTTACAAAGAAGATAGAGCATGGTTATGTAATTATGGTGGTTTATGTCGATAATTTGATCATCATTGGAGATGATGATCATGGGATTGCTAAAATTAAAGCAATGTTACAGGTTGAATTCAAAGTCAAGGATCTTGGTGAGCTAAAGTACTTTCTCAGGATTGAGGTTGTGTCTACACCTTAAGGTATATGGTTGTTGCAAAAACAATATTCTCATGATATGTTGTTGAAATATGGCATGATGGAGTGTAAAGCCATGGAAATACCATTCGATTAGAATGTCAAACTTGCAGTTGATGTTGGGACTGAGATCGAGAATGTCACTATGTACAGACAAATGGTGGGCAGCCTAATTTACCTTACTATTACCTGTCCTGACGTGAGTTATGCAGTGGGGTTGATTAGCCAATTTATGCAGAAACTTTGTAAGTCACACTTAGATTTAGTCAGGAGGATTATGCAGTACATGAAGGAACTGTTGATTATGGGCTATTTTATGAGCATGGGAAATCATTCAACTTGACAGGTTATATGGATGCTGATTGGGCTGGTTGTGTCTACGATAAGAGGTCAACCAGTGGTTATACTTTCAATTTGGGCAACAAAATGAAGTAGCCCACCATTGCTTTATCTAGTATAGAGGCAGAATACATGGGTATAGCCTTAGTAGCATGCGAAGTAGTTTGGCTTGTGAAATTGCTACATGATTTGGGTATCCAGTTTCGACAGCAAAGTCACATTGCATTGTGACAATCTCAGTAGTGTGATGCTGGCTAGCAACCCTATCTATCATGCTAGATCCAAACACATAGAGGTTCATTACCATTTCATCAGGGAAACAATACTTACAAGACAAATTGATCTACTTCATGTGAAGACAGAAGACCAGGTAGCACATATCTTTACCAAATCACTTGGTAAAGAGAAATTTGTTAGTTTCACGGAGCTAGTTGGAGTACGACAACTAGTCTGAGCTTGAGGGGGAGTGTTGAGACTTCAAGCTCAACTCATGTACAACGACATAATAGCTAGTGTCCACAGCTGTCTCTAGCATGTGAGTCATAGTCAATAAGTCGGCAGGTACACTTAACTCTGGTACAGTTAGTCAGTGTGTAGTCATTAGGTCACTTAGACCTAGTTTTTTCTAGTCATTCAGTATGTGTGTGTAAAATATATGGAATAATGAAGAATATGGGAGTTCACTACTCCTCGTTGCCTCTTCTCTCTCTCCCTATCATTTTACAGACCATGATGACAAAGATTAGTTCTTCATTCCTTTGAAAAATAAAAAAAGGAAAAAAAAAGAGAAAAAGAGAAAGAAAACAAAGAAGAAAATCACAAGAAAAAGTAAGAAATTCACTACATGAGCACCACAGTCACTACACCTAGGGGTCCTAAAGTTAGGTGCACCTAGTGGCTTGGTCAACCAGCTCTGTCCCTAACCCCCTAGTCCCTTTTTGATTCTCCACTTCATGCTTAAGGGCACATCATAAAAATAGTGTGCACGAGTCGAAGAGGTAGTAGTCTTCCATGTTAGGAATGCACCTGTGTTTTCAAATTTCAATTCTTAGTCCGCTTGGGCCTCTAATTTTAAGTAAACCACTTGTTGGCAGTGCAAATTCAAGGGAAATGAACTGGATAATTTGTGAGTTAGTGAGTAATGAGGCTTAAGAAGCCTAAAATGAACAAAAATTGAACGGGGGAAGGGGGGACGTTTTTTTCAATGCACCCCTTTATGCCCCCAAAAATGGCAATTTTTGCTCGGTGAAATCACAAGGCTTGACCATGGCTTCTTGCAAATTTTCACTCTTTTTTGCCACAATAAGAAAGAGAAATGATGCATTGAATGAAAATATCAAAATCTACGCTTCCTCTATCGCCATAATTGATGTTTATATGGGCTAAGAGGATGAGGAGAAATGGGTGTCGAACTGTGGCAAGATACAAGGAATGGAGAGAGGAAGTGTGAAGAAAGCATCAATGATTGTGTGATGGTGTTAATAGCTTCATTTTTCAAAATATGATGCATCATATGTGTGGGATTTAGCATAAGTGTTGATTTATTGCATTATTATGTCATATCTCTTGTGTCTATCGTGAAAAATGGTTGATAATGCTTGAGTTATATTTGGCAACGTCTGAAATCATAAAAAACTTAGTCGATTTCAATCATTTATATAAAAAAGATTAAAACCACAAAACACGAGATGGAAGATTTAATGCAAAAATAGAAATTTTGTTGGGTTTTAAGGGTTCAATACTCTTCACATAGAATAATAATTGATATGCGGATTGACCGCAGTCCTTGACCACAGTCCATACTAGTCACATAAATCAAAAAGTTAAGAAAAATTAGTAATTTATATTCAAATAAATAGAAAAACATAAAAATAGTTTTTTTGAAGGAAAAAATATGAGAAATTTATTTTTAATATGCTAAAAATGATCAAAAACTAGGAGTGTGTATGTGTATGCATGATGAGGGTAAGGCATGAGGATTTGCCTTAGTATACCTCCTTTTAAGTGTAAAAAGTGTGTATTTATTGCTTATTCATACAAAAAAAAGGATGACAAAACCCTTTTACACCTTTTCATGAAAGCAAAACCTAAGTGCTAGAGGGAAGAAATGGCTATTTATAGTTAACATTATTTAAACACAATGAGTCATACCTGTTGCATTTGCATTTAAGCATGGTATCAAGAGAAAATTTTCTAGATGCATATCACGTTTATCCCTAGTTGTGACCAACACCAAATGTGTGAGATTCCTTTATTATAGGAGGGTAGCATGATGATCTCTAGGGAGATATTATGTGAGGCTAAAATATTCTTAGATCATATACATCATGAGAGGATTTTTTCATGTTTATTCTTTATGTTTGAGACGACGCATCTTAGGGCCAATCCTTGGGGTGTAGGAGAGCCATAGGAGCCACAACAATTAGTTACACCGAGTGCTCTATTTGTGTATATAATGAGGTGTTAGTCATCTATATGTATGGGAAGCTCCTTGTGCTTAGAGTTGGGATGGACAATACATTGGACTACAATTTGAAACTCATGTCTATTTGCGCATTCATTAGAAATCATTTCGTAGCATCTAGATGCTCCTAGCCTTGTGTCCCTTGGGGTTGCTTGGTATGTGTAAAAGCCTACAACTAGAGCTTTAAAGCTAGTGTCACGCCTATTTTTGGTCCCGAAAAAAGGGATGTCAATCAGCTTATCATCCTACATATGAAACCACTCAAGTACTTTGTGAATGTACTCCTTTTGTGAAAAGTAGAGGAGTTCTTAGAGAGATTGCACGTAATGTACTTCTTCTGTGATAAGTAAAGGAGTCCGTTAGAGTGATTGGATGTAATGCACATATCAAGTATGTGAGAGATATACCCCATGTCTTTCATCTCAAATCTCTTCTTCAGCTAAGTCGAAAAAGGATCCAACTCAGTATGACCACTCTTAACAATCAACATGTCATCAACATATAGTACCACAATGATAAGGTTATCGTCATGGGTCTTCTTCATGTGAAGACATGGATCCATATCACTATGATAAAAACCCTATGAATGCATAAAGGCATCAAACTTGTGATACCACTTCATAGGTGCTTGCTTAAGTCATAATAAAGACCTTTCCTCAACTTGCACACCTGGTGTTTCCTGCCAATTTTTCCAACTGTCACAATGTGTGACCAACCTTTCCTTATTCTATTGTCATATTAGAAATAATGAATGAAGTGACAATGATGGGCAACTCTACCACCTACTATGTACAAGTATGCAGGTAGTAAGTACAAGTTAAATGTAGACAACTAGGCACACAAGCAGCCTTTAGTCCCCCCAACAAATAGTGTACCACCTTGAGATACTCAAGTCAAGTTCAATCACAATCCATCTTGACTATTCCATCAACAAAAAACATGGGTGATGCTCTAAGATTAGTGTCCATGATGATTCACTCTATCATATGCCCATGGGTACCATAGTCAATTGTATCAATTTCATTATTTGAGGTGTCTTTCTTACATTTGCAATCAATGTAATCACTTTTAGTGTATGTTTCATGGGAAGACTCATCACCAGAAAAAGCACATTATGGTTTCGAGTATTACTCTCATAGAAAAGAGCTCAATTATACAGGAGGTTTAGGTCATGCATCTTGGTCCACTTCCATTTTTTAGATTCCAAGCAACCTCTAGAGGTTTCAAATTTGTGCTAGGTTCATTTTGCTATTCCTTCTTCAAAAACTCCAAGCTTCTCGTCAATTTTAGTTTATTGGCAAATACTTTTGGTAGGTCATGCAAGGAGTCACATTTGAACTTCATGCTAGCATGTACATTGGTATAGAAGGTAGGGCATGGTTTAAGGTATCTATCATCCTTTTGTGCTTTTCTACATCACTTTCTCTATCAGAAACTCATTTATAGCCATTCTCATCGTCTAAAAATAGAAAGTCAATTATTGAAAAAATGTGTATCCAATCTTACTTCTCATTAGGAGACAAGGGATATATTTTATGAGCAGCCTATAATTTGGCATTGTTTTAGATTCTCCTTTTAGCATAGTTGATATATTTTCTACTTCAATTAGGAGGATTTCCATGTGTCTTATCAATTCTAACTACTTTCATGCAATTACAAAAGAACATTGGACCATTGTCCCAATCCTTGATTGTGCATGGAATTCTCATCCACAATCTTCCTAGTAGGATATTTTAATCAACTCCCTTCATGGTTTTAAAGCCTACTAAGAATTGGATACCTACAATCTTAACTGGCTATTTCTTCAGCATCCCAAAAGTTCTTCCTTTTTTTCCTTTGGCAATGTAACATTAAAATGATCTAATTTCATAGATTGATTGCCCAATCCTATAAAATTGTATATCTAAGGGTGCTAAATCCTACCCCCCCAAATGTCAATAAATTTTTTTCTAATAGAGTCGCATAAGGCTACAACTAGAAGAACTATATACATTTTCATTCCTTCCTAAAAAGCACTAGCTTAAAAGCTTCCTAACATGGGCTTTAGGATTAGACTTTTATATCCATTTTAGCCTCATGACCCTACATGGTTCATGGTTTTGATTGTAATGGTCCTTCTATCCATTCCTTCAACACTTTCCAAAGCACATAGCTTTGTTCAATAAGTGTCTAAGTTGTAGAGAGACTGTTATTGAGGTTAGATAGGTCAAGAAATTGGCATTCAGTCCTCTATGCTTATGCTCTCTAACAATTTATTTCCATGGCTTAGCATTCAACTGGTGCTAAGCTACATTATTGCTTCTTGACTATTTATTTCCATGGCTTAGCATTTGATTGGTGCTAAGCTACATTTTTTCTTGACTCTTGGTTAGGTTCCTTAGGCATTTGATTTCCATCCAATCCACTATAGGTGGGGTATAAATGCAAGCCCATGCTTCAGAGATGATCATTTTCCAATATGGTTTCTACATCCTAGAGATGTGCCTATGCTTCTATCACCTAACTTCTCACATTTTCTACTATGTCCAACTATTGGTTTAGATCAAGGTACTCTTTAACCTTTATACTCCCCTCCTCTTCCATCCTTGGAGCAAATGTTTCTACCTCTACATTAAAGGCTTTTCTCCTTAGTTAATATTGTAGCATTAATTGCTTTCAAGGTGTGAATTTCATTCCTACTCCCTTTTGTCTCTTCTTTTGGTTCATATTTTTGATAGAGAATGTGTCTAGGTTACTAGGTCCTAGTAGTGAGATGTTGGCCCCTTTTGCATGGGGTCTAGTCATTACATCCAATGGTTTTGGAGTGGCATCATTGTCTAGGCCTTCCACACTGAAAATTCTAAGTGATACAGAAGGTACAATCACCAAACTAGTGGAGGGTTTCTATCTAGGAAAATTGTCATACAATGTGTTACACCACACTCTACGAAATTTAGATCCATCTTATATCTGCTAGTATTCTTTCTCGAGACATCTCAATGAGATATGTATTGGGTGGCCACAAGTCCAATATGTGAGAGGTTCCTATGCACCCTCCATCTCTTGACCTCTTTCTCTTCCCAAATCCATCAATAGAAGTGGTCTAAACTCTATGAGGATAGGGTATCCTTCATCATCATTAGGGATGTATAGGTTTAAGGTTCATATTCTAGTGGTTCTTCCATGATGTGCACAATGTATCACTACATGGATGAGTGGTGATGGGTCCATGTAGTCTGAGTAGTCTTGCTAGATTGATATCCACCCTAGGTGTTGTAAGTCTTTGCTCATTGGCTGTTGGCAGTGCCAATGGAGCTCCCCTCTCATAGTTGAGTGATATGTTCATCACATATAAGGGTTGTGGATAGCATTGGGGATAGGTAAATCTCCTAGGTAGTCAATAGTGGATATATATTTTATTCATACCTCCCACAATTTGTACAAATGCATGGTCAAAAATCGGGACACTCTGCTAGAAGATAGCTACCACCATAATGAATGCAATGTATGTATAGTCTCATGAGTTGTTCATTGCATCCTAAAGCTTTGCAAGAGCTAGCCACTTGTTGAGAGAGTTCCACACTTTTTCCTTTGTCTTAGGCATCCAAGATAGGTTTCTCATTGTTGATGGATGGTGGCTCTTTCACTATGTATAATGATGACATATATACCAATTGAATAGCTTTAGCTTTCCTTCAACATATCATCAACATGTATTGCCTCTTTGAAACCTTGCCAATGTGTCTCTTTGTAAACTTGAATTTCTAGCCAATTCCTTATACAATTCCTCATTTTTTATTCTATTACTAAAACACTATAGAGATAGCCTTCTACATGGTTCATTCAACTATTGGAATCCTCTCGTAAAGGCTTTAGATGTGGGTGATGTAATCGTGGATTCTATCGGGACCTAAAATGGGCCCCCGACACTAGCTATAGGCACTAGCCAGGCCTCTATAATAACACTCATAAGACAACCCCACACGGCCTCACGGCCAAGAGCCTCTAAGGAACACACTGCCCTAATTGTTAATGTAGATATTGTGTTTGTAGTGAAATGTAGTCCAACGATTGCCCTTCCCTACTCCTCAAAGGGAGATCCCATTCATCTTAGTGTAGTACACCAACGTAATACAAACATAAAGGAGGCACCCCTCCGGATAAATGCAGTGGCCCCATTGCAACTCTCCTATACCTTGGGGATTGGCCCCAAGATGCGTTGCTCTAACATAACGCACATATGAACAATCTCCTCTCTTATATATTTTGAACAATATAGGAAATTTGATATTTACTTATCAAGCTTGCCCCAAGAAACCGTTCGTCTACCCTACAATTCGGGTTTCCTTACACACTCCACGTAGGTCAACGTTTGGAAAACAATTACAATGCATCTAGGTTTGATACCCCTATGCTCAATGTGAGTGTGGATGACCATTGTGCTCAAGCATTGCATCATTAGAAACTAGCCAGGTAAAGTGCAAAAACAACCCTTCAATGATTTTCCAACTAATCGTACGTGCGGCATTGATAGAGACTAGCACCGAATTTCTTCGTGCTACTGGTCTCCTTAACTCAAATGATAGTCCATCCTATATGTTATGCATAGCCAAATAGATTAGAATTTGAATCATTTTAAACAACTAACCACTTTCACAAACCCTCTTCCCTCTTACCATTTAGGTTTTGCATTCGTTGGATAGGTGTAGGGTTCATTTTCATGTAATTTTTCATATAAAAATCAATAAAAACATACTATAACATAGAAACAAGGATTGATTGAGGCTTGATCCTCATACTCCAGCTTTGTTATATGTTCACGAACATAAAATGTATTTTTTTCTAATTTTTTAGGTGCAAAAACTAAAATTTTCCTTGTTTTCTCTATTTTTCTCCATTGATTTGTTCATAAAAATGTGATATTTTAGAATTATGAGTTCTTACTGATCAAGGATACTCAGCATCATTTTCATGTCCATTTCTATCCCATATGACCCCAAAACACTCAACGAAAACCTCGAATTCCATTATTTTTATCAAAACCGTAACTTGCGGGTTTTTCGTATTTTGGGAAATTATTATAACATTGTATTTTCTGGTTTTCTTTCACGTTTTAGAGAGAATGCAACATGGGAAACCAAGAACAATCAAAGTCAAGCACTTTCTTTAATCATTTTCCATAAAACAAAAGAACCACTCACTTACGCATAGAAACCAGCAAGTTTGAGGCTCATTTGTCGCGGTTAAGAGGCCGTTGATGCTTCTTCTTTGTTGCTAATGCACTCTCTTGGTCCAATCTACGATCTCTACTGCTCCAACATCATCAATTGCTCTGGATTCTTCATCACGCCCCTCCCCCTTCTCTCTGGAATTCCCGCATATGAACAATAGCACAGAGGAGAGAGGAGAGAGAAATACTAAAAATTTAGATTTCTCATTCCTTCATGAAATGTGGCAAGCTTACAATCATCTTTTTCCTCTCTCTGCGTGGATCAATAATCTCTCTCTCTCTCTCTCTCTCTAGAAGAACGAGCATCGAAGAGGCATCGATCAGATTTTGCGAGGTTGCAAAAACATTTGTGTCCCCCCTGTCTTGTTCGTTTTTTTAATTTAAGTTGTCTTTTAATAAAGCCTAAGGTGAAATCATTAAAATAACCAGTTCATGTCCTTTATGTTCACACTTCTCGACAAGTGGATATTTTGATTTTGAGGGGGTAAACGGACTCGGATTTGAGATAATTCGTCTAGTCGAATGGCTTTGCAGCATCGAAATCCATCATCTTGGCCTCTGTCGTGCACTTTTTGGCTCTCCAATCTAGTAGCTACTTTATAACGCCAAACCTTGTGGGGATTAAATGAGGGGTCAAACGACCTCTGATTGACAAACTGAGACTTGCGTTGGATTGTTGACGTCGAAATGCATCTAGGAAAACTCGGCCAACTACCACCATTTGATTTTTCATGAAAAATTGGTCTTTGGTGCTTCCCAGGAACTTTATGCTCCAAAAACGACCTCAAATGCTTCAAGCACGGCTCAAAATAAACTCCTAAAATCTAGCTCTCATTGGCGACCAAGAGATAGGGTGACTTAGTCTGTCGAATCCCATGAACAAATCTGGACAAACAACAATCAAAGCAAGCATCAAACTGCCACAAACATTTTAATCAACAAAGCACAAGAATAGCTCTCACCCTATCCCTTGACAGAATCAAGGCATGAAAATCTACAAGGAATAGGTCCAACAGAATTTGACAAAAATTCAAAGCAAGTCACTAACCAACTGCTCTAACACGGACTGGCTAAAAAGCCTATCAAAGAGGTCATCCTAGTGGTGGTCTGAACAACCTGTCTAACTTAGGACAACTGGTGGACCAGGACCTCCTATTAGGCGAGGACTTCTATACCCTGGTCATCATATTTTTCTTGTAACACATTATCTTCCCAAGGTTTCCATACTCGAGTGCGTAAAAAGGAGGGAGCTAAGCGTAGAGTGACCCAAGGAGAATAGGGCATCAGCCTCAAGTCCTGACTCGGTAACCAAGAGCCTACCAAGCCCTCACAAGGTGACACTTAATCCTTTTCTAATGCTCACTTTTATTTTCACTCCAACCCTCCTTATTTTGCTTCTTTTCCGGCTAGATGCCACCCCTAGGAAGATAAGGTATCGGTGACTCATCCCTAGGAACCTACCAGGCCTTCGAAAGGAAATAAACAATTACTTATAGAATTTTTCTTGTTTTGTCTTTTCCTTTTTGCATTGAGGGGCTAGAATCCCTTTTTACACACCTTTGTGATTTTTATTTTTAGATAGGTTCAAAACTTGCTATTCTCTTTAATCCTTTGGTAGACTTCTCTAACTGCCTCACACTAGCATGGACTCATAGGACAACTGCCTAGCAAGCAAAAAGGACAAGGTCATAAGGACTACCCTCTAGCACAGGTCTTTATTGCCTGACAATGTCCTAACATGAGATAGACAATTACTCAAATCTCCCTTAGATATACCTAACCAAACCCTAGGACTTCATGCCTTGATTTTCGGTCCCCAACAAGCAAGAAGAAACTAGCCCCTATATGCACATATAACATTATCTACTTAAGGGAAAAAATCCCCAACAAACAAGAAGAAACTAGCTCCTAAATGCACATATAACATTATCTACTTAAGGGAAAAACTCAAAAAGGGGACGATACCACCTAGAATGACCACAAGAAGCTTCTGCACAGCAAAGGCTTCCTCCAGGCAATTCGTCAACCTGTGTGATGGAATCACTAAAACAGAAAACCATTAAATGTATATGCACCAAACATACATATGGCCCTCTTGGCCTAAGGAAATAAAGCATTTAAGACTCTAAAAATAACCGACCCTCTTGTCCTAATGGAATCAAACAAAAAACTCATATATATCTCCACTTGTAAAATCTTATTAATATACAACAAGATGCTCTATCCCAAGGAGGAAGTCAGCCTCTTGCCCTAAACTAAATGCATCACATTGTGACCCATGCCACTTGCATAAATAGCAAGAGGTGTATGCATAACATGTCATCTAACCAACCTATGGGTCCAGGATAACAAAGGCAAATGGGTCTCATCTACTCTTTACATCACCCATACTAACCATCGCTTGCCATATAGGGCATGTTCTGATAAAAGCCCCCACAAGTGACCGGGTCCTATCTCATCATTAATAGAGATATCCAAACCAGGACCACACTTGAAGAAAAGTACTTCTTCATAAGCAAAGTTTTCTAGCGAGTCCACAAACTAATTCCAATAATGTGGAGCCCGCTGAAGAGACACTCTCTCAAACCCGTGGAGCATGGTCATAACAGTGCAATAATACATAGAAAGAATGGGATTTTGTACTGCATAAGTCCCATTTAGCTGGTTCAATACCAATTGGGAATCCCCCTTTACTAATAATTGATGGATAGCACCCTTCTTAGCAATATCCAGGCCCATGATTAAAGCTTTGTATTCCACCATGTTATTGGTAAATCCAACCTTGAGATAAATAGTTAATTTCATCACAACTCTATGTCGGGGATCTCTAACAACTACCCCTGGACGGTCCATCAAAGTACAATGGGTACATCCATAATGGGTTCACATAGCCAGCCATCATCACCTCTACTCATAATTATGATAGTCAAAATTTAGCATATTCAGAGGATGTACCGAAGGCTCCATCCCACCTTCTTCATTGAATACAATAGGGATGCTTGTTAGAATTTGTAAGCAGTGATGCTAGAAGACTTTGATTTTCCAAATGAATGATCCGTCCTCTTGCTCAATCACTTTATATCCTTTACTCCACCAGATAAGCTTTCCTTGATGATATCGTTGCTCCAAGTATGGGCGTTCCAAGTAAGAAATAAGCCACCCCATCAACCAATAATTTCTCTTGTAGGTATCTGGTCAGCCTCGCATTGACTTGCAAGGTATTTATTTCATTAGTGAATTTAGAGATAATAAGATTTAATCTTATTAATATTAACCTTATTTCTAAACTCCACTCCCTCAAGATCAGCCACAGTAATGCCATGGACTTAATTTTCCCTACTCTTATGATCTTGTAGGGACCGTCCCATTTGGGCTCAAGTTTTCTTGGAAAAAACTCTCTACGTGCATCATAATATAGAACTAATTGTCCCTTCTTAAATGTATATTTCTTCACTTTTAAATCATGCACCTGCTTCATCTAACCCTTAGTCACTTCCTGGTGCAGCAGACTCTATAATTTGAGCTCATCCAAGTGGGCCAGAGTCATAAAGCACTTGGAGAGTGCATCCTCGTCACCCAAAGAATGATTGATTGCGAATCTTATAGTTGACAACTCAATATCTAGGGGTAGAATGCACTCCTCCCCATAGACTAACTTGAATGGGGTGTGGCCAGTGGCTTATTTAAACGTCGTGTTATATGCCCACACTGCTACATACAGTTTCTTATCCCAATCTCACTTCTTTTTGAACATTATTTTTGATAAAATACCCACAAGTTGCTTGTTGGTACTTTCAACTTGCCCATTCGCCTATGGATTATAAGGAGTTGTCTTATTGTGCTTAATTTTCCATGCTTCAGTGAAGCTTTTAATCATCTTGTTTAGGAAATGGGTTCCATGGTTTGATACTAATTCTTTTGGTGGACCAAATTGGCATATAATCTACTCTAGTAGGAAGCTAGTAGTTTCCTTTGTGTCATCCTTCCTCATTGCTCGTGTTTTTGACCACTTAGTAAAATAGTAAGTTACTACTATGATATATCTCTTCTGTGTAGAAGAGAACGGGGTAATAGGACACACAAAGTTGATGTCCCACTTCTTCAATGGAAGTATAGCCATAATCGGAGTAAGTGGTCACTTTCTATTCTCCCTACTGTCATATTGTTAACAAGTATTGCATCTCTTAGCATACTCGAATGCATCTTGGAAAATGGATGGCCACCAATAGCCCACTCTCAAAATTTTTTGTGCAGTTAGTTGCCCGAAAAAGTGCCCTCCCTGCAAACAGTGTCATGGCACTCTTCCAAAGTGAATGGAACCTCATCATGCATCACACATCGGCGATAGATATCATCAACCCCTGGTGATATAGTGTTCATGCGATCAAGGAAAATTTCAAAGCTTACTTCCTAATTTTCCTCTTTTCTGATTTTGATAAACCGGCTCTAGTCTCTCTTTGTTGATTTTTTCAAGGTTAGTCCTTGCAATCCCTACTGAGCTTCCCACATGGCCTAGCAATAGCCCATAAGGCACCCCAAAGACACAATTTTGTGGATTAAGAGCTATGCAAAATTATTTGAAGCACTCAAAACACTTCCTTAAAATAATCAATTACCTTTCTCTTATCATGGCTACCCCTAGGTCATCGATAAACACTTTCAACTCCTCTGGGGAGATGTCACCAAAGGTCTTATCTACTGTTCGTTTTCGTGAACTAGGTGCATTGCATAAATCAAAGGCTATCACATGGTACACAAAGGTACCAAAGACCGTAAGGAAAGTTGTTCTCAGCTTATCTTCTTTTGTAATTGCCATCTGGTTGTATCCTGCAAAGCAATCCATAAACAAATATATCTCCCTATCCACTAACTGGTCCAAAATCTAGTCAATAAAGGGCAATGGGTAGTAGTCCTTAACTGTCGCTTATTCAACTCTTTAAAGTCTACACAAGTCGGATTTGATTATTTTTCTTCTTCTTGATAACAAAACATGTGAACACCATTCAATGTGCCGAACAAGGAAGATCAAACCAGCTTGCCGTAATTTTTGTAACTCCTCGAGTAGCTCGTCTCGTAGTTCGAAAGGCATACGCCTTACTTTCTGATGCACATGATAACTACTTTCCTTTAGAGGAATGGTATGAACAACCATGCTCCTGGGAGGAATTCCTCTCAACTCATTATAACTCTAGGCAAAGATGTTGTAGAATTACTGAATCAAGGACACATAGTTCTCCCTTTCTTCCAAAATAATCATTGACCCTAATTTAATTGGCCGCAGATCATTTGGCATACCAAGATCCAAATCAATTACATCCGCGTCTCTTATTCGATCTTGAGGCTCTATTGGCTCATTCAGAGGTATTTGATAGATGCCCTCTGTAGTGGGCCCCTTCTTTGGATTCATCACTTGATGGCATCTCGCTAGCAGATACATCTTCTAATGTCTCTAATTCTATAGAGGATAAAGGAGCCCTCTCACTTTGAGGAGACTCAGGATATGCATCTACTACCACAAGATTGGCACCTCTATAAAAAATCAAACGATCAGTAGGTATATCAACTTGACAGTCAGATCGCAAGATCCATGGCCTTCCTAACAATACTTGATAGCTTCATCGTTCTCCGTGTTAGGGCTTGGATTCCACCATATGTTTGCTATTTTATACCTTAGTATTTGTGTGCATGTAGGCTTGAAGGTTAAGCATATGTAAAGCAACCTTTATATTTCATATGTTGTTTTCATGTGAAAGTCAAGGTGCATGTAAAAACTTCAAGAAGTTGTGTCTTTTGAAACCCTGCATAGTGCAAAAATGTGGAGATCTCAAGACAGCATGGGGGGTCGTTGATGTTTGATTCTAATAATATACGTTTGTTTCTTGAATATTGGTGCAGTCTACTTCAAGTTATTTGATTGGGAATGATTGTGATGGTGTAAATCTGTGTGGTATCTTTTAAAACAACAATTCTACGCTGATGAATATGATATGTATCTCATGTCTATGTATTTTTCCTTAATATTATGTGTGTTTAATAGCTATGAATTCGTTCAAGAAGTTTCCTGCAGCAATAGGACTGTTTTGGCAGACTGGTGTGTCCTGTGTTTTTGTTATGCCTCTGTGGAGGCATAACACGTTGGCGATCCTACTGGTTTCATGGGCAAAATTCTCATGATTTAGGCATCAGGCCTGGAACCAATTTTTTCATAACAAAAATTTCAAGATCTTTCAAGAATTCAAGGCATTGTTGCATTTTCAGCCATTTTTTTGCACTTCTACAAGTTGTAGGTCTTAGGATATCCATGCATTGTAAATACCGAGTAGTCAAATTGTTTGAAGAAGGATATCTTGAAGTTCTTGTTCTTGAAGAATTCAATCTCTTCAAAGGTTTTCAATGCTGTGGATTCGAGGAAGATTATTTAGGTTTTATCTTTCTTCTTGAAGATTTTGTTTTCAATTCAGGCTGAAATTTTAGATTTGTGATTATTTTGGGAGTTTCAAAATGGAGTCATCATATCAAGATGTCAGGACGATATATTCATAGAGAAAGAAGGTTATGAAGTTCAAAGATGGGAAATAGTGATATGCAATTTTTAGGACATCATATTGTTATGGACATTTATGCTTTGTACCTAAATGGGCTATAATATTCATGACAGTGCATGCCTACAACCAATTATGATGTCTGCTGAATTGCAGGCAGTCACCTGAACTACAGGAATTGTAGGTAGTCACCTAAATTGCAAGAATTTTGAGGCTGATTACTTGAATTGCAAGAGTTTCATGTATAACCTAAAGTGCAATAGTATCAAAGGGCTATAAAAATGATGGGCATAACCTGAATTGCAACAGCAAATATTGGAGATAACTTGATACACTTGAGAAGTATTGTTAATAAAGGAGTTTTCAAGAATTTTCAAGAAGTACCTATAAAGGAGTATTTCAGGTAGCCTGAACTGCTAGAATTGCAAAAGTACCTTGAGTATTATAGGTTGATGACCTATTACTCCATCATTTCAAAAGTTAGAAGGTTGGATCAAATCAAAGCAGGTTCTTTTCAAATTTTAGATATGCTTCATTATGGGTAAATCCAAGAAGAAGGAAAAGAGATGCAAAGTATGCTTTGAGCATGGGCATAGTTCCAAATGCTATCCATATGTCCATGAGTCCTGTGAAAGCGGGAAGTCTTGCAAATATTTTTGCATATTTGATCTATGTCAGCAATTCAATGGTATCCATAAGAAGTTCTCTTCAGCAACAAATAGGGGTTCCAGTTCAAGACTGGATAGAGCATGTGAAAAGCTGACTTCTTTTGAGAAGCTCCTTGATGCTTATGAATGGTATGATGACCATGCATGCCAGAAGGTTAAGTCTTGCTCAAGTTTGAAGCAGGTTCAGAGATTTCTTAGAGCAATTGAGAAGTTCAAGGAGCAGTATTATGATGTTTTGGATTCGGATCAAGATTCAAGTTCAAGTGATGATGGTGATTGCTATCCTTTACCTATGGTTTTGCCAAAGATTGAGGATGAGGGAGTTAGAGAGGTCAAGAGCCAAAGCAGCCATGAATCCTCAAGTACCCCAAACCCAACACAGGATGTTGCCATGAACTAGGTGCATTGCATAAACCAAAGGCCATCACATGGTACGCAAAGGTACCAAAGATAGTAATGAAAGTTGTTTTCAGCTTATCTTCTTCTGTAATTGCCATCTGATTATATCCTGCAAAGCAATCCATAAATGAATACATCTCCCTACCCACTAATTGGTCCAAAATCTAGTCAATAAAGGGCAATGGGTAGTAGTCCTTATCTGTCTGCTTATTCAACTCTCTAAAGTCTACGCAAAGCCAGATTTGATTTTTTTTCTTCCTGATAACAACAGGCAAATACCATTCAATGTGCTGAACAAGGAAGATCAAACCAATTTGTTGTAATTTCTGTAACTCCTTGAATAGCCCATCCCACAGTTTGAAAGGCATACACCTTATTTTTTGATGCACAAGACGACTACCTTCCTTTAGAGGAATGGTATGAACTACTAAGTTGTTGGGAGGAATTCCTCTCAGCTCATCATAACTCCAGGCAAAGATGTCACGAAACTCCTGAATCAAGGACACATAGTCCTCCCATTCTTCGAAAATAAGCATGGACTCTAATTTAATTAGCCGTGAATCATTTGGCATACTAAGTTTCAACTCAATTAAATATGCGTCTCTTATTCGATCTTGAGGCTCTATTGGCTCATTCAGAGTTATTTGATAGATGTCCTCTATAATGGACCCTTATTTGGATTCATCACTCGATGAGGTCTTGCTAATAGACATATCTTCTAATGTCTCTAATTCTATATAGGATAAAGGAGCTCTCTCACTTTGAGGAGACTCAAGATATGCATCTACTACCACACAATTGCACCTCTACCAAAAATCAAACAACTAGCAAGTATATCAACTTGACAGTTGGATCGCAAGATCCATGGCCTTCCTAATAATACTTGATAGCTTGGCCGTCCTGCAAACCTAATAACCCTAAAGTCCACAATGCATTCCACATTAGCAATAGTCACAAGGACTTTGGCAATACAAGCTTCAGGCTGTCTTAAACTGTCATTAGCCATTCACAAAATTGTGGAGGCATCTTTTTGGATTGCTAGACCCAGCCTCTCTATCAATTCTGAACTCATGATGTTAATAGATGATCTTGTATCTATGATAGCATGATCCACTAGTATTCCATCAACATAGGCTACAACCCTTGGGAAATGTTTTTAGCATGCTCCCACAAATCATCTCCTACTCACACTATGCCCAAAGGTTCCACGATATACCCAGTACGCAGGATCTTTTTGAATTCCTTGCGCACTCCTAGAGACAGCTTAATCAGCTGCAAGATATTCACGTCTAGTTTAACTTCACAAAGAGAGCTTGCCAAATCGAATTCATGATAATTCGCTATAGCTCTCTTCTCTCAAGAGACCATTCTCTCTTTTGGTCTTTGAGCTGGTTTTGGTGCTTCCTTCTTAGCTTTTGCCTCTCCTTGGATCCCTTTGTCATCCTTTTTAGGGTTTCCATCAACAAGTTTCACATTATCTTTGTTGCCTTCTCTACTCTTTTGACCTCTCGTAATGGCCTACAAATTAGAAGCTTCAGTGCAATTAACCTGTACAGCCTCAATGAGGCTAACTCCACTGCCACTAGACAGCTCCTCTATAGTAGCTTTACCTCTTTGAAGTATTTGTTTCGGCCCACCATCTCGCTGAAGATTGTTTCCTTGTGTTCTACAACCTTTTTGGAGAGAGCTAATCTTACTCCAACAGGAAGTAGTCAAATGGCCGGACTTCCCACATATGTCACATTTGACGTTTGGACAATTTCTAGGGTAGTGCTAGCCGCCACACCATTTACAACTAAATCTTGAGGGTGCACCCTATTTAGGGCATCTATTTCCTATTAGATTCTATTGTTTTTAAAGGAAATTAACATCAACGACTATTTGCTGATATTGTTAAAAAATCATGTCAATGTAGTGATTCTTAACTTCGCTGAGGACATTCGATGCACTTGACTCATAGCCATGATCATCTATTGGTCGTTCTATTGACATAACAATTTGATTAGGCATTGGTTGATGGCTCATAGGAATAGCGTTAGGGTTTGATAATTGGGCTCCAACATTTGATGGAGCCATTTGACTAGCCATAGGCATAGTCATACTGGGAGGAGTTGGAAATAAAGGTACATTTTGGACCATGCTTCCTCTCACATTAGGGTTAGTCATAGCTATCCCTTGACTTCCATTTCCATTGGTCAATGCCAAATTATTTCCCAAAACTAGGCATAGGCCACTTATAGTCAGGATTCTACTTCGTATGCTCGTCTAATAACAGTGTCTACATTCGGCAAAGTGGCACTACTCAACTGCACCTAAATGTTGAAATCCAAACCATGCAAAAAATATTGCAGTTGGGCAGCTGCTAGGATAGGAATAGAGGTTTGCAATTTGTGAAAGACCTCTTTTAACTTCTTGGCATATGATCGGATATCCTCATGTGGCTCTTGATGTGTCACATTTAGTACACATAGCCAATATTGACCACTCCTTTTAGGGGGGGCAAACTCCCTTCGAAAGGTTTCGAAAAATAAATCAATAGTGGTTATAGTCCCAGTCTCTAGACCGTGATACCATATGGTAGTTCTTCCTTTGAGAGTCATGTTAAAGAACATTAAATGTCCTTTATCTTGAATCTGACAGTTGAACATCAACTTCAGAAATTTGTTAATGTGCAGTTCCGCATCTTCCTCCACTAACCCATTAAAGATGGGTAGGGGAAAACCTAGGGCTGGCAAATCCATCATTCGAGTAGGTATAGCAATAGGTTGTGCCACCATGGTAACAACCGGATTCGCTACAAGGGTTCGAACAACCAGAACTATAGCTCCATTCAAAGTGGAGGCATTGATTGGAGGGGGGAAGTACTAGAGCTTCCTCCCCCTAATGGACTATGCACTGAGCTAGGGTTATTAAGACCCCACCCTTGCAATGGTATCGGGCCACTTCTTTGTGGAGAGTATCTTTTGTTTATCTCAGCTTGGCCGTCTAGCTTGCTCGACCCTTTCTTGTTTTTGGAGCTCCGCTTGACAATCTTGTGAGTCTAACTCACTAATTTTTGGCATACACTAAAGAATAGGTCCCAATTGACCAAGGTACAAAAACTGCCACTTGTAGGCAACTCCCAAAAAACGCACCACCTAT
This sequence comes from Lygodium microphyllum, assembly GCF_053477565.2. Lineage (NCBI taxonomy): Eukaryota > Viridiplantae > Streptophyta > Polypodiopsida > Schizaeales > Lygodiaceae > Lygodium > Lygodium microphyllum. The sequence continues at coordinate 111,102,884 of NC_141162.1, forward strand.
CGGGTCCTAAAATGGGCTCGACACTATCTATAGGCACTAGCTGAGCCTCTATAACACTCACAAGACAACCCCACACAGCCTCGCGGCTAGGAGCATCTAGGGGACACACTGCCCTAATCTAATGTAGATATTGCGTTTGCAGTGAAACATAGTCCAATGATTTCCCTTTCCTACTCCTTAGAGGGAGATCCCATAAATCTTGGTGTAGTACACCAATGTAATACAAACATAAAGGAGACACCCCTCCGGTTGAATGCTATGGCCCCACTACAGCTCTCCTACACCTCGGGGATTGGCCCCAAAATGTGTTACTCTAACATAAAACACATACGAACAATCTCCACTCTTATATATTTTGAAAGATCCATGAGATTTGATATTTTCTTAACAATCTTGCCCCAAGAAACCATTCATCTACACCCTACAGCTCAAGTTTCCTTACACACTCCACATAGGTCAATGTTTAGAAAACAATTGCAATGTGTCTAGGTTTGATATCATGTTATGCTCGATGCAAGTGTGGATGACCACCATTGTGCTTAAGCATTGCATCATTAGAAACCAACTAGGTGAAGTGCAAAAACAACTCTTCAATGATTTTCCAACTAATCGTACATGTGCCATTGATAGAGACTAGCATCGAATTTCTTCGTGCTACTAGTCTCCTTAACTCAAATGATAGTCCATCCTATATGTTGTGCATAGCCAAATAGATCAGAATTTGAATCATTTTCAGAAACTAACCACTTTCACAAACCCTCTTCCCTCCTACCGTTTAGGTTTTGCATTTGTTGCGTAGGTGTAGGGTTCATTTTCATGTAAATTTTCATATAAAAATCGATAAAAACATACTATAACATAGAAACAAGGCTTGACTAAGGCTCGATCCTCATGCTCCAGACCATTATACACTCACAAACATAAAATGTATTTTTTCCCTAAATTTTTAGGTGTAAAAACTAAATTTTCTCATATTTTCTTATTTTTCCATTAATTTTTTCATAAAAATGTGATATTTCAAAATTATGAGTACTTACTGATCAAGGATACTCAACATCATTTTCATATCCATTTCTATCCCATATGACTCTAAAACACTCAACGAAAACCCCAAATTCCATTATCTTTATCAAAACTGCAACTTGCGGGTTTTTCGTGTTTTGTGGGCAATTCTTATAACATTGTATTTTCTAGTTTTCTTTCACATTTCATAGAGAATACAACATGGAACCAGGAACAATAAAAATCAAGCACTTTCTTTAATCATTTTGCATAAAACAAAAGAATCGCTCACTTACGCATAGAAACCTACGAGTTTGAGGCTTGTATGTCATGGTCGGGAGGCCCCTAACACTTCTTCTTTGCGATGATGCACTCTCTTGGCCCGATCTATGATCTCTACTGCTCCAGCATCATCAATTGCTCCAGATTCTTCATCACATCCCTCCCTCTTCTCTCTTGAATTGATGCATATGAACAACAACAAAGAGGAGAGAGGAGAAAGAAAGACTAAAAAATCGGATTTCTCATTCCTTCATGAAATCTGGCAAGCTTATAGTCATCTTTTTCCTCTCTCTCTCTCTCTCTCTCTCTCTCTCTCTCTCTCTCTCTCTCTCTCTCTCTCTCTCTCTCTCTCTCTCTCTAGAAGAACAAGCATTGGAGAGGCATCAATCAGATTTTGAGAGGGCACAAAAAAATTTGTACCCCCTGTCTCGTTAGCTTTTTTGTTTAAGCCTTCTTTTAATAAAGGCTAAGGTGAAATCATTAAAATGATCGGTTCATGTCCTTTGTGTTCACACTTCTTGACAAGTGGATATTTTGGTTTTGAGGGGATAAACGGACCAAATTCGAAATCCATTTGGCTGGATGGCATTGCAGCATCGAAATTCGTCATCTTGGCCTCCGCCACACACTTTTCGGCTCATGAATCTAGTAGTTTCTTTATAATGCCAAACCTTGCGAGGATTAAAGGGGGGTTCAAATGACCTCCGATAGAGGAACCAAGAGACTTGCGTTGGAATCCTAACGTTGAAATGCATCTATAAAAACTCCATCTCGACCATCCACCACCATTTGATTTTTCATGAAAATTTGGTCTTTGGCGCTTCCTGGGAACTTTCTGCTCCAAAAAGAGCCTCAATTGCTTCAAGCGCAGCTCAAAATCAGCTCCTAAAATCCAACTCTCAATTTCCTCCTTGTCCTATTGGCTCACATTCATGATCTTGACTATTAGGTTATCCACATACCCAGCTTTTGAGAACCTCTCAATAAAGAGGTCCTTAAGTCCATTGAATTTTTTTCATTCAATATCATCCAGGCTAGTAAACCAGGTTCTTCCCTTCTCTCCTAGAGGCACCTCAAAAGATTGTGCTCATTCGTCCAAGTCTTACAAGTTGCTAGCCTTAGAACCTTGTTCAAATTGCTCCAAGAAGCTATAGGGATCAAGATCATCCTGTGCTTTGTATTTGATGATCTACTTTGTGACTATAGGGATTTTCACTTGGTTCCTATTGTTGGGTACTATTTGTAACCTGACTAGGACTGAGGATGCTATAATGTTGCACTAATTCACTCACTGCCTAAATTATCTAGCAACCTCTCTGGCTAGGATGAGGTCCGCTTTGAGGGATCTTTTCTATTGATATTTTCTCCTAATCTGGTTCTTCCTATGAATGCTAAGAATCACTAGACCTAGTTTAGTTTAGCCCCTTTCCTTTGCGTATGTATCCTCTATGCCTAGCAACTGTTATTATCTCATGTGTCAATCTCCCCACATGCACTATTCTTGTCTTTTGACTATATTGCACTAATAGCTTTTAGATTTCCATTGTTTTCTCAGGTCCTATGTTTGAACTTGACATGGTCTCTATCACTTCGTTTTTGAGATGGTGGCTTCTGAGGAAGACATTTCTCACTCTAGAGGTTTTGCTAAGTGGTCAATCTATTGCACGCTAGGTGCTTTAATGTTCATTTCCTAATTTTCTCTGATTAGCTAGCTACTAAGGCTCGCCAAGTGTTGGGACATGTGTATTTTTTATGATAGGATTCATCATTTAATTATATTATTCTCATCAAGCTACAAACATAGAGTTAATTAACTGTATATTATTGATCACTCTATCCCTCAACTTTGTGGTCTCTTCTTCCTTGTTTGTGTCTCCTCTGATGCTCTCCTAGGGTTGGTTTAATTGCTTTCTTATGACTCCTCTTCAACTTAATCTACTAATAGGTTTTCATGTTCCTTCTAGAAGCAAGAAAAACTTTTACCGGCCTTTGTGTTGCAAATGAATGTTAGTGCATTGTGTGCAATCAAAGCTTTCAATCTACTATGGGTATGGTGCTCAACCATACTCTTTTTATTTGCAATTAAAGTGTAACATGCATAGAAAAGCATTAAATCTCAAGTAGTACAACACATTTCACAATCAATTGACTTTCTCCTTACTATTTCAAGCACTTGTGACTCCTTGTGTGGTTCAAACTTTGGTTCTCTTATCCAATCAATCAAGTTTATAGGTAGGATGGTCAATCCTCATCAAATCATGTGGTCCTTCACAACTTCTATCATCTTATTTCTCAAATCAAGTTGTTCTTACAAGCTAGTTCTTTAACTTGTCACTCAAGTTTGCATTACACAACACACATTAAACTTCTAGGGATCTACCTCATTTGATGAGGACCAAAAGGATAGGTTTTTCTCTTAATGCACTTCACTTGCTTCTATTGCAATAGTTACGGCCATTGAAATCTAGTTTGGACTCTTAGCTAAGGAGGATGAGGCATAACTACAACTATAAGTTCCTTGATGGTAGTTGTTACCAATAGTAGGTGCTATCATTACGGTCCACTTTGAGTAGCCCAATCCCATCATTGACTTCAATAGTCCTAATGAGGTTTAGATGTGACAACCTAGATGGTTAGGAAGAGATGCTTCAAAAGCTCCTCTTCAAGGTCACACAAATGGTGTACTTGCCCACTTTAAAATTACCCAACTACAAAGGCAATGGTGCTAACACTAGTGTTTTAAGGTAGGTTTGGGGTATACTAACTTCCTAGAACTCCTTCAAGCATTGGCCTCACAACTAGGTTCTTCCCTCCCTCTTAGTTCAATCAAAATGAATATTCTCTTCAAATGGCTGAAGCCCCCACTAGGTACTATTCAAGAAAAGTAGTTTTTAGTGTCAATGGTTAAAGGGTTATCTATCCTTCTAAATGAGTGATTCACAAAATGTTGCAAATAAGGTGGTTAAATAGGTAGGTCCTTGCCACTTGTTTGATATGCAATTCTGTGTTAATCAATTTGAGCATTCCTTGAGATGGATGCAAGGTTTGCTCTAATTTGGGAAAAAAGGCTACCCAACTAGGACTCAATACTTACTCTCAAGTTCAAGCATGTGCAATGACACCTTAACAAGGACTTCAAGCTAGATTGAATCCCCTTTCCCCCATTCATGATAATAAGTGTGTGAATCACATTCTATGCCTTCCAAGAAGGAAATCCAAGTGATCTTAGAATAGAAAGGTCAAGGTGTTTATCCCTATTGAGATGCTCAACATAAGTAGAGTTGTAGTACAAAAAACTAGGTTTCAAGTATCTTATGTTAAGATCGATCATTTAAATTGCTTCCTTACCAAGAAGTGGCCTAGTTGATGTGCCTTTGCTTGCCATCTCATAGTTATATAGTGCATACACCTATGATAAATTGTTAACCAATTAGATCAACAAAATGGGGCGAGGGGGGGGGGGAGACTTGGGAAGATTGTAGGCCAAAGGGAAAATTTGTAGTCTTCAAGGGCCTAATGAGGCCAATTTCCAAGATTCAAGTTGCAATATCAAGGGCAATCCTTGGCCAACTTGAGCATTCCAAGGCAAAAGATGGGGTAAGTTGTAATGAACATGGTCCAAGGGCACTCTATAGTTGGCTAATGAAAAAAGGACCAAAAAAGGATAGGAGAGATGAATACCGATTTGTCTAATCCATGATGAATATGGCCAAATGTAGGTCCTATGTGAACTAAGAGATAGATAGGTCCAAGATGAATGGAAATTTTGGATGGTGTGGCAAGTCAACAACCTTGCTGATTTGATGATCTTGGCCCAAAAAAAAGGGCCGCATGATATGATTTGAGACTAATGATCATGGGCCTAAATTTTCATGTAGGCAACAACTAGGCCTCAATTGGGCTAACTAATGACACATACATCCTTATTGGGCTGAAGGTGGCAATTCCCAAGGCCTAAAGGACCACTTAGTTATGATGATGGCACAACTCAATGTGACCAAGGCCATAATGGCCTAGTGACAAAGGTTTACGGACCCCTACTAGAGTCAAATGTCATGGCTTTTGGCCCTTTGGGCTGAGCATGATATCACTTACCCCTTACATTGGATCAATAGGCCATAAGATTTATAGGCCAAATAGAATGAACCTCAACCTAATCGTACACTCTTCATCCCATCATGCCAAATCAAATGAACCTCGACCCCTACGGCCTAGTGATAATGCCCAATGGCTAGATTTTTTGGCTCTCGGCCCAAGTGGGCCTAGTTAAAGCATTAGGCAATTAGCCCCTCAATTGAACATATGTATTAAAAGTCATTTTCCCTTAGACAATTGGCCTTTTCAATGAATAAATGAAAAATCAAGTTGTTTTAAAAGGCCTTTGGCCCTCTCATCCAAACGACTAAGCAATTTGATTTAAGGCCTTTTGACCAAACAGTCTAACAAAAAGATTTGGGCCTTGTGGCATTTGGCCCAAGTGTCCAAGCAATTTAATCATAAGGCTTTTTCCTTTGGATTTTTAGCCTCTTCATTGAGTGTTTTGAAATAGGGGAACCCTTATGCCATAGATTATATACCCTTGGTCAGTAGGCCGAATGTTTGGAGTAAAAGGCCTTAGGCATTATGCTTTATGCCTATCCGTCAAACATGTTGAAATTACATCCCTTGGCCTTAAGGCTTATGAGCCCTCAATCAAATGATTGAATAAAAGACCCTATGACCTTAAGAGTTTTGAGCCCTCAACTAATGGAATTAATGAATCAAAGTCTTTTGAGGCCTTAAGCTTCTAGATCCCTATGCAATGTGGTGAGGTAGAGGATCATAGAGAGAGAATTCAATCAAGGACTTAATCAAGTAAATCAACCTAGCAAAGAGATGCCACGAGAGTCATACTTGCTTATTTGTTGCAGATGGAGCAGACAAGACCCTTGACATGGTTGATTCATCCTTATATCCCTTTTGCCTTCTTTTGTGTGCTACATCTCCACTCTTTCTCCTCCCCTATGAATGGCAAGCCTTCTTCTTTCTCTTTTGTCCTATTCCTTTAACTCCAAGATATCCAAGTACCCTTTGCCAAAAGCATGAAGAAAAAGCAAAGAACTCCACAAATGTGAGAAGCTACATACTATTACAAACCCCTTGATTTCTCAAGCCCCTTGCTTATCAAGCCATGTACTTCTAATTTTTCCCGTGTGGAACAAAACTTGAGAAGTTCTTTATTTTCCCATTGATGCATAACCCTTAGACCTTATATTTTTTTCATTTTTATTGTTTCTATAAAATTGAGATCATGTATGAACTTTTAAAAATCCAAACACACGTAAGGAATTGATCCCCTCTCAATTTGCTCCTCCTAAACTAATTGGTGGGATGCTTCAAAGTGTAAGCTCCTATTCTTCTAGTTGGAATAGAGAGTGTATGCATAATTGCTTTATTCTATGGTGCTAGCAATGGAACCAAGATGTCATAGCTTTGCCAAGATTTGAATGTTGTACATGATGGAACACTTATTGATTCAAGCACTTTGAGCAACATGGTTGTAGCTACCTCTCACATAACCACACTCTCACAAATGACATAGTGAACTCATTGATTTAGCCCTTCATTATAGTCTATCCACAAGGCTTACTGATGGTTCCATGACTCAGGGACTGCACCTTAAGGGAGCTCCATCTCCATATCTTCAATCGCCACACTTGCTCCATGAAGAAGAAGAAGAAGAAGAAGAAGAAGAAGAAGAAGAAGAAGAAGAAGAAGAAGAAGAAGAAGAAGAAGAAGAAGAAGAAGAAGAAGAAGAAGAAGAAGAAGAAGAAGAAGAAGAAGAATAATAATAATAATAAAATACCTACATCTACACTAGTCCCTCACTCTCCCTCCCCCCCCCTCTCAAGCAAGGTGGTGAATGAAGAAGCAAGAAGAGAGCTCCGCATGATTGCACACCACACAAATGAGTATATCAATTCAGTTTTTAGTTTCTATATATGGCCTTGATTCTTTGGGCACCCTCTCATCCTTTGAGGCCCAAACCAGTCTTCCCTCATTTGGTGCATACTCTTTCCTTTTTACAAGTCTTTTCTAGTTTTATAAAGTTGAAATTTTATGCTTATGCTGCTTCACACAAATAATACTACAATTTGCACTGCGGGAATGAGTCAAAGCTCTCTCAAAATAATTTACAAAACTACCAATTGTTGAGAGGTGCTCTTGTGTCTATTTTTTCTTTTTTCCAAATTTTTTATTTTTTTAAATGGAATTATCTCATTTGCCTTTCCTTTAACACCATCAATTTTTTAAACTATTCACCAATTTCACAAACAATCCAATGAAATGGGAGCTTTGAGAGGGTATCCAACCTATCTCCTCTCTAACTTCAATTTAAACATGTTTTTTTTCTCTTGAGAAAGTAAGGCTTGTGGTTCAACTTGTGGGTTATGATGGGAGCCACATGTTAGTGTTTTGTCTTGCATAATTATATCACAAAAAGTTTCTTGCCCTACAAGATTTGGATAACTAGCAAATAACATTTTTGCAATTATCTTCGTGTGCACCATCTACTCAAAATACATAAATAAATAAGCATTAACAAAGTGAAGGATCCAAAATATTAAATTAAAAATTTAAAAAGACTCAAAATGTTCCCTAATAGCATGGAAGGATCCTATTCTAATCCCACCTAAATGTTGCAAAGGAACCATGTTTCAATCACAAAACAAGATCCCCTAGTACTAATGAAACACTCTTGAATGGTCTGTAAAAAGTGCACAAATCCATGCTATACATGAAGGAAGGGAACCCTCTTACAATTGGGACACATGTAGCAACATGAGAATGTATTGTTGTGTGAGACAAAAAACTCCCCCTCACATTGTTCAAGCACATTCAAAATACAAACACCCCCACCTAAACAACATGAAGAGACCACATTCTAATCACAAAACAAGGTCCCTTCATGCTACTAGGACACTCCTAAATAGTCTTCTAATTATACCCAAACAATGTGAAGGGTGGAAAGATTATAAAAAGGAGTGGTACTTCTTGCGCTATTGGAGTATACATGTATTTATAACATACTTACCTCAATAAAGCAAGGGGATGTCACCGTGCATGACAAACAACCCCCCTCACGCTATTCAAGCACATATAGTATACCAACACCCCTACAAATGCCTCTACATATTCTACTTCATTATAGCCAAAATCTCTACCACTTTGATCTCTTTACACCTCATGATCTCATCCTACTCTTTCTCACTAAGGATTTGAGATACTTCAATTTCCATTGAACTCATTGTCGTGACCTCATCTCTCTCCTTCTTGTAGAGCCAGCAATGGATTCTATTAATTTGCCTTGTTTGCATAAGATTTATGAGGTTGCTAGCTAAATCCAAAAATTGATCACTTGTGTGGTATTTTGCCACTAGCTTCAAATTGCAATTGAGAACGAGAGAGACCCTAGACTTTGAGGTATTCAATACTATCATCAAATATATTTCACTTGCTTATGACTTTCACTCCACTTCCCCCATAGATATACCATCATAACTAGTAAGAGTGCATATGATTGAAACTCAAAAGTTGTTGGCCTGAAGAGGAACATACAACTACTCTTCAGACATTGACTTTTACAGTGATCATTACACATGTATGGCCACCATCACATGACATGATGATGGTAGGGGCATCCCAAAATGTTTTGCGCTCAAATGTCAATCTAATGGCCCCTTTCCAAATGGAGGAGACTAAAAATATTTTTCTCTTTCAAAGTTGGAGAATTGGACGTGCCACTCACAAAAACCATGAATTTTCCATATGTTATGACACCATCATAATGATGTGCTATAGTATCCCCACTACCAATTTTAAGAGGCCCATTCTATACTCTTGTAGAAAGTTGTGTGAATGTGTCCATTGTCATTGAGTAGGTTGTGTGAATGAGCTCATTTAAGCATGTTATTCACCATCATTGAGGTCATTTTCAAGTAAAGGTATCTCTTTCAACCTCTTGTAGAACCATGTTTGGAAAAATGCAAGATGCATCCTTTTGGACCCTTTCTCATATCCCAATAGCATGCGAGGACTTGTTTTGCTATTGGAATGTGGTTCCTTCGCATTTTTTGAGTGAGGTTATTTGTATAGTACCTAAATAGTATGAGGAGAAGGGGGAAGGGGGTTTGTCTTATGTTTCCCAATAGTGCAAGGAGTGTCTTCCTTTCTATAGGATGGCCTTCCTTCACGTGTTGTTTGGGCCCAATAGTACAAGGGGACCTTGTTTTGTGATTAGAATGTGGTCCCTTTGCGATGTTTGGGTGGGAGTATTTGTATCCAGAATGTTCCTAAATAGCAAGAGATGGGGATTTTTTGTCCCACACAATGGCATCCCCTTGTGCTACTAGGATAAATGTGTTTTATTATATGTGTGCCCCAAGAGTGCAAGGAGTCCCCTTCCCTCATGCAAGATGGCCTCCCTTCGGGCTATTTGGGAAAAACATGAAGACCATTCAAGAGAGCCCCAACTATGTAAGAAAATTTCATATTTGTAATTCAAAATATTATCTCTTCTTATTTTTTGGGTGTGTTTGTTTGTAGAGTGTATGTGCGTAAATAGTGTAGGGAAGGATTTGACATAACCAATGGTATCCCTATGCACTATTGGGGTCAATGTCCTTTATCATATGTATGCCCCAATAGCACAAGATAGGGTTGTTTCTTTTGTAGCATGGTCTCTCTTCACATTAATTAGGCACAATTCCAAGACCATTTAGGAGTACCCCAATGGCATGAGGGGACCTTGTTTTGCAAGTGGAATGTGGCCCTTTTGTGTTGGTTTTGTGGAGGTGTGTGTACACTTGTATGTGTGCCTAAATAACACAAAGTGGGATGTTGTTGTTCCTTCTAAACAACAATATCCCCACGTGTTCTTTGGATGAAATGTGTTTTATTCCAAATGTAACCCAATTGTGCAAGAAAGGGTTATTTATCATGTAGCATGGCTCCCTTCTTTATGTTTGGGCACAATTTAAAAAGTGTCCCAATAGTGTGAGGGGATCTCATTTTGCAATAGGAATGTGGTCCCTTCACATTGTTGGGATGGGGGTGTTTAGTATAATGTATTTTCTTGAATAGTTCCAAGGGCTTATTTGATCCTAAACAACAATATCTTTTCATGTTGTAGGGGTTGTTTGTCCTAAACAATAGTATCTCATTCATGTTATCGGGATTATTTGTCCTAAACACTAGCGTCCCCTTGTATGTGTTTGGGCTTACACTATCTTGTGTAAATTTCTAGGTCATGAAGTATGTCAATGTAAAAGTGTGTCATTGTAGCTATATAAGTACACAAATTGACATTGTTAAGTGTGCCATGAACTATGCGAGGAGAACCCTTTCTTGTGCAGGAAGTTGGCCGATTTGTGTTAGGGTGTGCCCTAAATAATGTGAGAAGAACCCTTTCTTATGTAGGAAGGTGTACCTTGAATAATTTAAGGAGAGCCCTTTCTTGTGCAAGAAGGTAGTCACCTCACATTATCAGGTCACATTCTATACTATTAATTTCAATGTTCTCATGGATGGTTTTTTGTTGTCTCTTTTGCATCTTAGAGATGGATTTTCCAAACATCAACAAGGAACCCAAGGTGAAATTTGAAGAAACACTTAGCAAGAGACTATTTGATTTTTTAATGAAGGTCTAATGGCCTCATCCACACCTCGAAACCTCTTGCATGTTCTCAATAATTCTAAATCTTTGAGGATACATCACAATGCAAAGCCTTTCATTGAGAAGATAAAATAGAAATTCAAGGAAACTTCTCTTCCTACTATTGTCTCAATTGAGAATAGATAAATCATTCATATGCTAGTACTTTGGGCTACACTTATACAATTACAAAAGAAGTTCTTGAAGAAGGGCCTTGTGGATCGGAATTCTATGTGAAAAATAGTGGAGAACTCTCATTGTCTTCTTTGTTATTTAGGTGTTATGAAAGGCAAGGATCAAAACTTTAAGAAAAAAGAGATCAAGACAACACCCAAAACTATTAAATAGGAGGATGAATCTCAATACATAGTGAAAGAGATTGATCCAATGGACCTAGATATCAAGGAGAGAACACAATGAGACGTTGAGAGACTACAAAGACTAAATCAAAAACTATTGCCAATGAAGAGGATGAAAATGTAATGGAGAGGAAGAAGGTGAGGTCCAACTCTTTGTCTTCTTTTGTTTGCCATTGGTGACTATATCATCTTCTATAACATCCAAATAGTCTTCAAGCTAAGCTAAGATTACTACCCAACTATCATTGCACAAAATGTTGATGTTCTAGAGGAGGTTAATGTAGGCCAATATTCCTTGATGGATTATCATGTCAAAGAAAGTGGATTCCTTACACCAATAGAAACACTAACTTTGATGTATAATGATGGCATGTGCTATGAATACAACCTTTCACATAACTATTAGGAGAGTTGAGATAGCTATTTTGTATTGGCGATTTAGACAACTATTATGAGTTTGTAATGTATATTTCAATGTCTCCTAGCTAGTTGTTTGTGAAGATAAGTTCTTGAGCTAACACAAATGGAAGCATATTAAGGGCTTAGGCCCAACACTTGGAATCTACATAGGGAAGATTAGGTTTCCATAGGTTGAAAGTTTTCATACCAAGTTTCAATAGACAAAGCCAAGTTTCTTTATCCTAAAGACTTTATCAAAGTACTTGGAACCTTTTCCTTTGAGAATAAATATTTCCAAAGAGAAGCATTTATCAGTGCACATTTTGGACACAAGCCCAATCCATATGTTATGTCGATTGGCACTTTTTGATATACATTGCTTATGTGCTTATATGTAGGATCCATGACCCAAATATGGCAACTAAATATATGGAAAGAAAGAAAAAATGAGGCTAAAATGGCCAATGCTTGCTTGTTTTCACATTTACAACAGGAAATGAAATCTTCTTCAAAAATGACAAGAATAGAAAGAGAAGAGCAATAAAGTGACCAGTGATGCACCCTTGTATTTATGTATATTATAGAAGTACTGATGTATTTTGAAAAAAATGTATTGATTTGTCTTTTTTAGTGGTATTATATCTCTTCAATTTGTGTATGATTCATGTCTATCTAGACATTTCCACATTATCCTTTCCTTTGTCACCAATTCACATGTCTAGGTTTGACATTAGATTAATGCCAAGTAGCTCTTGTTTTTTCTTTATTTATATATGCCAATGCTTGGTGGGTGCTAGATGTTCTAAGATAGGCCCTCCTCTCCATTCTTTGGATAGGATTCTATGTAATTGTTCCACACTATTAGCTCGCTCTTTCTCTCCGCCATTAAGTAAGCCTACTAGCCTTAGCACTATCTTTTTTTCATTCCTTGGGTTGACCATATTAAGATACTACCATATTCTTTTGCAAATCATAGAGTGTGAGTATATCGGATGTGCTAAAACATACATAGCAAATATTAGTTACATATATTTTCCAAATTCCTAATATAATGTAGTAAGTTATTTATACCAAGGGTTTCATTGACTTCTTAAATTCTTAAGTATGTGTTTGTTTGTTGAGGCTTCATTGACTTCTTAAATTCTCCAAGTGTTGTGTGAAAATTATTGTGATCTATTACTATCACTACTTGCTCATTGTAAAATTTGAACATTAAATCCAAATATCTCCAAGCATTTATCTTTCATGATGTAGCACATCCTTGTTCTGCAAGGTCCACTATTGCATTGTGAACACATTGCTAGTTATTACACTATATAGTTAACAAACCCCGCCTCCGATGACATTGTTGTTGATAAGTATTGTCTTATTGATGAGGTAGAGGGTCATTGTCTGGCGCAAATAGGAATCTTCTTGCTTTCTTTAACACCTTATATCAAGAAATTTTTGGATACATATTTTCCACTATTTGATAGTGTCAACCAATTTTAGAGAGAAATTTTTTGAGTGATTTCATAGGTTTCTCTTTTTTGCTCTAGTTTGCAAAGTCCATGCAAAGCATATGTACAAAAATAACACCTTCTCAATGACTCTACAAAGTGTATACACTGTGTAAATGTGAAATCTACATATACTGTTTTGAAGTTAGGGTCTTTTATGTGCAAATTCAGAGCTTTCTTCCAATACCTTCTATCAATCACATTTGTAAAGCTCATGCAATGTAACACTAACTTTTAGAATTAGCATCTTGAAGGTCTTCAGATCACCTTCATTTTTTAGGGAAAAAATGAACTTACAAATGACCCCTTAAAAATAATATAGTTTAAGATGTGGGCCTTTTGGATTGTCCAATGGGAAGGCTAGATGTTGACATCCATGGAAGGTGAATCTTCTCTCTCCAAATCTTGGGTTTTTTATTTAAAAAAGGGGTAATGGGGGATTTTAAAATAGGGAGAATGAATAGTACACAAAATTTGAGTTTCTCTCACCTCGTATTTTTCCCCTCCTTTTTTTGAGAATTTTCAATTTTGGTTTTTTTTCCTCTCACAAAATTAGTTTGACCCAAAAGTTAAGCGATATACCACTTTCCCTCTCTTCTCTATACTGGCGAATTTTCATTTTCATCTCCATTGAAGCTCCTTGGTGAGAGTAATTAGGGTTTTGAGCATTCTGCTTACCTCTGCACTTTCTTCTCCATGCAGCTCCAAATTTTGGGCAAAACATAGGTGCCCATTTCTCTTTGCATTTTCTCTTTTTTTGCTATTTTTTCAATAGGGTTTGATGTCCTTTCTTACTGTTATTGTTGTTTTAATGCAAAGGTTGTTTTGGGCAAGAGGCACATGTGCTCATCTCTCTCTCTCTCTCTCTCTCTCTCTCTCTCTCTCTCTCTCTCTCTCTCTCTCTCTCTCTCTCTCTCTCTCCTTTCTTTCCCCCCTCTCTCTATGTGTTGTTTCTCTTCTATGTTGTGTTTTCAACAGAATTCGGTGTTGGTTCTAATTGTTGTTTTCTTGCAGAGTTTGTTTGGAGCAAGAGGCAAAGGTCTCTCTCTCTCTCTCTCTCTCTCTCTCTCTCTCTCTCTCTCTCTCTCTCTCTCTCTCTCTCTCTCTCTCTCTCTCTCTCTCTCTCTCTCTTGCTGCTATCTTTTCAATACAACATGATGTTAGTTCTAACCCTTGTTGTTGTTTTATTGCAAATATCATTTTGGGTGAAATTGCATAAGTGCTTATCTCTCACTCCCTCTCTTTCTCTCTCTATGTTTCAAGATTGGATAGGTGCTCATTTCTTTCTCTCTCCTGTGTACTCACACACTCTCTCTTTCTTCCTCTTCGTGTTTTCCCTTTTCTTCTATCTTTACAATAGGGTTTGATGGTATTTCTAACTTAAGGACCAATTGTTGTTGTAGCACTTAACACAAGGTAGAGCAAAGATTCTGTAGCTCAATTTACGAGTAAATCTGCCATAATTTGTGGTCCTAAAATTTATTCATTTGATTAGTAACTTTTATGTTTGATGGGATTGATGTTTTCTTTTGTCCATCATTTGCAATGGGCTTTGATCAGCAATGATTCAATCTTATCTTCAACAGATCAGCTTATAGTAGGAAAATTTAGCCCTATTTTGTGTTGCTTCTATTCATGCAATTATCTAGATAATTTTTGTTGAAAGGGATTCATGCATGTATTTTTGTTAAAAGGGATTCATGCATGTATTTTTTTGTACATGCAGGTATTGTACAAGGTTAGGGTGAAGCACATAATTCTTGACCGACTATTTTGTTGTGGTAAATGATTCCTTTGTGCTAGATGATATGGATATTTTGGAAGTCAATGGTTCAAAAATCCTCTCATTTATTGTTCTTGTGTGTCCATTCAGATCTCCATGCCAATTGGCAATGATCCCTAAAACTCTTGTACCATATCATCCATATAACACAAAATGTGTTGAGTCATAGAATATCTCAGGTATCAATCCAATATGCCTATTAAGATTTGCATGCCATGTGGATGCTATCCTTGTAACAACTACTTTGTAATACCCATGTTTCATATAATATATCGATTCAAATCACACTCTTATTTATTATAATGAAATTTATTTTGGCAAAATTCTCTGAGTATTCTTGTGTTATTCTTTTCATTATATTTCATATAAATGGTATGATTAAAGTGATGCCTTGAAATTAAATATATACTTTATGTCGATGTACATATCCACATGTGTTTTGATATCGATGTTTGTGTATGTTTACAAAAGTGTAAACATCCCTTAATGCCATATTGATTTGTATGGCATATTGGTGATTACTAGACAGACTTAAAATGCTTATTGTTTAGGGGTTAATACATACTTCTTTACATCTAATGCCAAGGTTATAATATCTGAGAGAAGAACAAGCATTCTCTCAATAGAAGTACATAATAGAAAAGATGAAGAAGGGAATTGGATCACTGATATATATCATTGCTTGTCTTGGGTACATATGCATCCAAGTATGAAGGGAGCTTTTAGGGTGAAAGCATATGCAATTGTAGATGTATCAAAGCACTGGAAGGGTAAGGGCAAAATTTTAGCTCTCAGACAAAGGAATGTTGATTCTCACCTTGTAAAAATAGAGACATTGGTACAACATGTATTCGTGCAAAAACAAATACATATTGTGCCCATTGTGCCCTTTCAATGAAACATTGCAAACCATAAGTGTTTGCAATTCATTGAGAATGAGAAATTTCATGATATGAAGAAGATGAGATTTCTAACTACCATATATTTTTATGTAATGAAACTTGACCGTAGGGTGCATCGGGTCCCCTGGATTCCATTGGTGAAAACTTGGCCAAAAATGATGCGTGCAACAGCTACCCTACCCGAACTTTCCTTGAGGAAAGTGGCCCTAGATGCCAGACTCCCTAGATACCAAACTTGCAAGTTTGGATAGGGCAGTTGCTACAAGCATCATTTTTTGCCAAGATTTCACCGGTGGAGTCCACGGGACCCAATGCACCCTACAGTCAAGTTTCATCACTTTCTGATAACTCTAGGTTAGTTGCTAATTATATTATTTGATTTGACTTTGTCATTCAGAACATACTGTATATAGATGAGTTTGTATCGAGGCAAGGAGGAGCTCAACATGTGGATCGATGGAAGGATTCAACTCTAAAGGAGTACATTGGCAACCTTGTTGCAGACTTTGTGGTCTTCCATAAAAGTGCTCACTATGAGAGCAGCAAACAATCATGAAAATTTAGGTAATATTTTTAAGTGATACTTGTGACATGTAGCTTGGAGAAGGTGGTGCTAGTCAAGCAGTCAAAGCTTCTTTACTTGTTTGACTGTGTGGTGAAGCAATGTATGTGCTTGCTACATTAGGTGGCCTTGCTAAAGTGTCAGATCAGCTTCTCCTGGAGAAATATCTAAAGAGGGAGCATGCCATTTTTGAAGCAAAGAAGGAACTTCTATTTTCATCTCGGAGGTTGGCTCCTCCTCTCTGCTAATGAAAAAGCTAAGGAATGAATGAGAGTTCTTGTTGGCTATCAGCTTTTTGTATCTGTCATCACTATCAATCATCGCATGTATTTTTTTTGATGAATATAAGATATTTTACTTTGTTCATATAAATATATATTATTGAATAAATGTGTGATTCGTGTAAGTGTGACGATAATGTATGGTACATGCACGACGCATTTGCATACGTTAACATAATCCCATTTAATTATGTTAACATGTAGTACTGCACTTGCGATTATACATAGGCAATTATGTAACTCGTATTCGTACATATTACTACTTTCAATGCATGCATAAGTTAAACAAAAATTAAGAGCCATGTGTTTCAAGAAACAAAACAAAACAACTTTACTCAATTAAGGTGAATTCAGTACACATCGCATGAGATATATATATATATATATATTCCAATGTGACACAATATATAAAATATTTTGGCCTTCCAAGATGCTATGGTGCTATAACACTCATTACAATACCTTGCATCATTAATATCATAACCTATGGAGGAGTCCCATGAGCTTCATAAAAAATAATGCATAGTATCCAAAAGATATATATAGATTCAAAAAAATAAGACAGAGTATCCAATAGATGACTAGGAGACTCTTGATACAGTGAACGTGTCACAAAGTCTACTTTGTAATATATAAAACTTTGTAGGAAAATATAAAGTAGGTCAATCTAAAGGGATGATTGTTACCAACTCCTACATATGTGAGATTTTCATGCTATTAAGTTAATGAAGAGATTTTGTGTGTATTGGGATTGTAATATTCCCAGGCAATAAAATTTAGTTGGTTAGTTCAAAAGTTAGTTATTCAATTAATAAGTTAGTAAGGTTACTAACTAAAGAAAAAATTAACTAGCATTAATAACTAACTAAAAATAAATAAATAAATAAATAAAATCGAGAGTCGTAACTCGATATTTCTTATGAATTAACAAGGACCGTAGCCACCCTTCATGGAAGTTATAATGTGAACAAGAGATATGAGCTATATTAATCACTAATGTTAATGTGCGTAATAAGGATGATCTAATAATATTAGACTTTTGGACAAGACTAGAATATTTTAGATATTTTAGAGATTATCCTCTAAAAAAAAAGAGAGATATGGAGACTTCTAGAACTAGATGTCATTTAAAAGAAAAAAACAAGTGATTTATTAATTAGTTTGAAGATTTTATAAAAATAAAAATAAAGAAAAGTGACTAGCGAAATCGCGCGCGCCGCGATTGCAGACTACAGGTAGTAGACAGCACTTCGAACAAAGAAAAGAATGAGTGAACTGAGAGCTTTCTAATCAAGTGTCTTGAAGATTTACCCCCCTTTCGGAGCCAATGGAACCATCAGATTTATGATCTGAGCATCAAATCACTGATCTTTCCAAGATCGTCCTCCACAAAGAGCTCCACTTCTCAACCACAAGCCCTCTTCTCTAATTCACTATAAATATGAGGCATGGGAGAGGTATAAGGAGACATAAGGAGACCCCGAGAGGTTGCGAGAGAGAAGAAGAGAGAAAGAAGGATACTCCTTCAAGAGGCTACGAGAAGAAGCTAGAGAGAGAGAGAGAGAGAGAGAGAGAGAGAGAGAGAGAGAGAGAGAGAGAGAGAGAGAGAGAGAGAGAGAGAGAGAGAGAGAGAGAGAGAGAGAGAGAGAGAGAGAGAGTGAGTGAGTGAGAGAGAGGAAGAGAGTTAGCTCAAATCCCTTGTCTTGATCTTTAACTAAGCTGTTGTCTCTTACGCTCTCTCATCTCAAATCTATTCCACCTTCCATATCTCTCGAACCACTCGTGGACGATGGCTCCAAAGTGACGAAGTGGAAAAACCATGGAGACCAATGCAACCGGTCAAGCAACGGGTATTGCCAATGATACGAGAGTGCCCGAGGTTGCGCGAGTTGCCACTACAAATGGAGCATTGGGTGTGGCTAATGCGAGCACGAGTAAAGGCGAAGTTCCTAATGTCGTCATGCTGCCAAACTAGGTTATTCATTACTAGATTATTATTTTGCTATATAAGATAATTACATAAGATATTAGCTTCCATATTCTTCACTTACACAAATTGATAACTCATCTAGAAAACATATTAGTACAAGCATAAAACAATTAATCACTATGATTTGTAGCTAGAATAATTGAGATTCTAAGTCATAGAATCAGGATAGAAATAATTGCTAAAGGTTATTGTACATATGTCTTTATGCGCATTCGATATAGTTATGGTCAAATGCAACAAGGTTAAGAGTTGATTAGTGATGGTTATAGAAACTGATTGTCTATTTAGGAATTCTATAGGTCATCTTGTTGAGTTATTGACACAATATATTTCCTTAAGGGATTTTGCTTATGTTGGATAAGTGAACCCAAATGGAAAATTCATGTCTTGCTTAACATGTTATAAGAGGTGTACTCAACACTTCTTTATGGGGAGGAGATTTCTAATTAGAATATAAGGTTACCTTAGGATAAGGTCTACCTTGGCTATGTGAAGTTGTGAATTACATGTTGGGATGATTACCATTGCATCATTTGATATACATTTAAAATGATTGTTTGTGTTTGCTAGAATCTAGATTTTTGATTGAAATTATTGTCAAACAGAATAAAAGGAAGGATCGCGCTAGGCTACCCCCAAGCTAGTGGCGAGACCCTACTCCAAGGGGGTCATGATTATCGCTATGAGAGGCTTGGATCGGCTTCATAGAAGAAAGGTCTGTCAGTAGGGATAGTCTCGGACAGTAGGAATTGTAGGTGCCAGAGGGGGCTCTGGCTGTAAATCCTGCATTGTTCCAAGAATCTGACGAGCCCCTTCGTGACCCAGGATGGGATCCTAGAACCCTAAATACTAGTTATGAGGGTGGAATCTTGGTGGACAGAATATCCTTATGGAATTCTGTGTATCTTCCGTTAGGACGGAATGATGGAAATTGTAATAAACTTCCAATATAATAAAGAAGTTTGCTTTATTGTTTGAATTGTATGCATGTTGGTGAGATAAATTATGTGAAGGAACTTGTGATTTAATGGACTAATTAAGGAAGCTGGTTGTATATGTTCCAATAAATGTGTTGTAGGTAATTAAAAAACTAAAGATGACCCATCATCAGAGGAAAGTGGGTGGGCGTAACCCTGGACGGGTCCGTCCAATGGTAGGGTGGTCTCGATTAGCTGGGAGCTTTTCTAAATCGGAAATAGAAATAGGAAGATGCAACTAGTCATTAGGTAGAACCGACTTGCATTGTTTTAGGGGGTCGGAATGGGATTTTGCCTTATGGGCAGGAGGGTTGACATACCGCACTCCCCTCCGTCTCCCATTCTCTTTGAACCAAGTGCAATGGCAAGTCCGCTTCAGATCGAGTAATCCTCTAAAAAGTGGGACTCAAAATCATTGACACTAGCTAGCTGCTAGGAGACCCATCCGATTTTAGGAACCCAAATCTTCAGGTCGATCCTAGTGGGTTCGGCCGGAACTCTCCCATTGCGAAGTAGACTCGATAGGGCCTAAGTGACAAACCCCGTGATGTTCCAAGGGAGCACCGGGCGGCATCATTTACGGGAAAACCTACTGATGGACTACTAAAAGGTGTGCCGTGGATTGAGACTAGCAGACACCTCACAGGGATTGTCATTTTATATTGAAGATACATATAGCCCAATTGTAGTTGACATGGTTCATAATCAATATGACAACATATTTTATGATTTTGAGATTTTTTGGTTCAGCACAATTCAATTGTTTGAAGTCACCCTTACAAAAAGTGGTGTTGTTCTATAATTTAAATATATTTTATTTGGGATCATTTTAGGTATGTCTAAGCTTGCTATCTATGGGAAGGAGTTGAATATTCATTTTGCATAGTCTAATTTTTAAAAGAAAGGTAACATGCATTCAAGTTTCCTAGTGAGAACTATAATATTTTACATTGGGTATTTCATAAGACTCGAATATCTAAGATTTGAGTAAAGAAATTAAAAAAAATCATGGTCAAGGCATACAACAATATGACATGGAATAACATATGGCAACAGGCAATTATCCATCATTGACAAGAGTGTGTCTAAATGTGTACAATTTTATATTAGAAAGTCATGACGTGCTATGGTGTATGCATTAGGAAAAAAAAAAACTCACAAATGGGCCTTTTAGCCCCCCCTCTCTCCTCATTAAAACAAGGAAAAGAGGAGAGAAAAATAGTAAAATAATCATATTCTCTCTCTACTATTGCAATCTCGTTTTGCCTTTTTTATATTATCCACAAAGGATATACTCAAATTCCTTCTCTCTCCTCATTCAAGAAGTCTTTTTCAACCAAATTTTATATTAAAAAAGGAGTTAGTTTTGGGAGTGTGGTGCTTCGTTTTCAATGCAAAATGACTAGTAGATACGAAGTAATTGATTTTTTAATCGAGAAAAAGGAAAATAAAATTTTGAAAGTTCCTTTTAAGATATTTTTGGGATTTTTTATATTCTAGCTTTTGGTCAAAAAACAAACCAACTGGTCAAATTTTGTGTTTTTTGAAAATGTTTTTGGAGGTAAAATAGAAATTTCTAAAATAAGAAAAGTCTTGGATATCCCTACTCTTTGAGCTATTTTCCCCCATATCTATACTCTTTCATGGCTCTATTGCGACCTCTTCTCTGTGTTTATGCAACCTTCATTAACAAAGTGAATTACTTACACCCTCCTTTCCCTTGGCACCTTCGTCTGCCTCTCTATGCATCTCCACTCTACCTCCTGCGACAACCAAGTAGGCTCCCCGTTTCTACTAATAAGTAAAATGAATAGAGGAAAGAATGAGCTACATATTGAGGTAGAGATTGAATACGCCCCATTATTCAAAAGAACCCAACATACCAGTGTCAACCCTCAGGTTTTACATAGAGTTACATGCAAATGGGATTGAAACATGTGGATTTGTGGGTTGATGGGGGAATCTACCCAATTGATCCCTTATATAATAGACCTACAAATTTGGACAAGTGGTATAGTTGAATGACACTATAATTCACCAAAACAATCAAATTATTACAATGCAAAACACTATCAATGACATTGGTATCTCATATAAGGAGGCAAAGACACAATTGGATGACCTGAGAAAGATCAACAGCAAGCTAACACAAGGGCACAAATGAAAGAAGAAGCCAATCAACAAGTTAATTGTGAATAGCAACCAATGGAAGCGATGTATCAAAGCATACAAGGTAGCTCAAAATTAGAACCTAGGTGAGGGTGAGCTTGGATCATGAGCTTGGATCATGTATTAGTATACTGTTGAAGGAAAGTACATTGGAAAATGCTTTGAGCAATCTTAAGTTTAAGGCTGTGAAGAAAAAGGTGATTAATTGCACATTGAAAGATGTGTCAAATGAGTTCTCAGCTATGGATGCACAATCCATTTGTGATAGGGCCATTATTAGCATAGTGACTTACTCAAAGATATTCAAAGGTGTGAAGGCTAGGTTTGGTCGTGTGGTAAAGAGAAATAGAATCCTACCTCTTCCTCAACTGTTAACCCCGAGTCAAGATGGCGAAAAATGAAGAAAAAAACAGAAAAAGCATGGAATAAGAGCAAAGAAACGCAGGCGACCGCTAAAGCTAAGCCGGGACAAAATGCACAATTTTAAATGAAAGGCGCCTCAAAAACTTGGAAAACTCTTGTAAAAGAGAGCCAATTTCCCTCCTGTGCCAATTGTAAAATATTAGACAGCTGTAGGCTAAAGGCATAATGCTAGAAGAGTAAAATGGAAAAAGGACCTTGCCACAATGGCCGGTCATGTAAAAAAAGGGAATGGGTGCCCATGGGATTTTAGGGCTTGTATATAAAGTTCAAAAAATGAATGGAAGCTCATTCTTTGGTGTGTGGCTAACAAGAGCTCTCATCTTCTTCTCTTCTTCTCTCCTTCTTGCTTGTGTGTGCTCTTGAGAGAGGGAGTGTGAGAGTGTGTGGGAGTGAGGGATCAAGTGGGTGAAGCTCTTCACCATCTCCTCTTCTCTTCTCTTCTCTTCTCTTCTCTTCTCTTCTCTCGCGCGCGCGGCTATGGAGGATGGAGCTTGGAGATGGATGAGGCTTGAGGATGCTTGAGCTAGCATCAAGAATCATGGAGCTACTGAGGTGTGCGAGGGAGGAGGCTACTCACATCGGCATCAAGGTAAGCTCACTACACTCGTAGGATCGACGGCGCGTCGGCTAGGTGTCTCGATAACCATTAGAGCTCGCTTGGAACGCTTGAAACAATAAGCGGTCTGTGGGTCTTGGCGGTTGAGTGAAAGCTCCCACATTTTGGTTCCGTTGTCGGGACCAACGGATTCAAGCTTGAGCACTTGCGCGCCTCATATCGAGCATCAAAGTAGGGGATTCATCCCCGAAACGGAGCTTGAGATAGGTAGGAAGTTTGGGTGTTTTTTATCTTCAAAGAAAAGTAAGTATTTTGGGACATTTTGTGTGTTTGATGATTGGAAAACATGGAGAAATTATTTCAGTTTTTTGCTTTCGATTCTGGTTGTGTTTAGAGTAGGCTAACATTAGGAAATCGCACCTGAGAGGCTTAGGGTTTGCTATTGTAAAACAGGGAGAAAATCGGGGAAAACAAGTGGAAAATGGAGGAAATGCTCATTTGAATGTGTAGGAATCACAAGCAGAGTGATCGGTAACATCCGAGTAATGTCCAGCAGGGGTATAAGTCCTTGGAGGGCAAGGAAATCCTCATTTGCAACTAGTTGAGAGAGAGAGAGAGAGAGAGAGAGAGAGAGAGAGAGAGAGAGAGAGAGAGAGAGAGAGAGAGCTTGGGTGACCCATTTCGATCGATCAGTGTGAGGAGTTACGTTGCTATCGACGATCCCCAGGTGTATAGATCTCTTCCCCATCACTCCAGCATCATTCCTATTGAATCTTGTGGCTTGTAATAATCAATACCTTAATATTTTTGACAATTTCATGCTCGAAAGTGCGTTCGGGTCGGCGAGATCGGACATCTGATCCAGTGTCCGATTCTCAGAATGGGACGCTCGGATCGGACCATCCTGTCCGATTGGACCACTCAGACCAACCCGTCCGATTTTGGAAATTGGACCATAGAAAATTGGACCACTTGTCCAATCGGACGCCTCGTCCGATTGAGGCAATCGGACCTACCCCTGTCCGATTCGTAGAATCGGACCCACGGATTAGAACACGTCAACAATCGGACCACCCACCTGGTCCGATCAGACCACTTGTCCGATTTTTGAAAATCGAACACGACCCCTGTCCGATTCTAAGAATCGAATAGCTCAAAATTGGACCCACGTGGTCTGATTTTGAGAATCAGACCACTGGTAAATCAGACGTCTGATTCTCAGAATCGAACACACCCTTAGGCAGAAAAAAGAAAACATCAAAAATTGACCCCCGCGACCGACTGGAAGTGCAACCCGCTCCAGGACAACATAGCGAACGCCTGGTAGGCAGTTCTCAACGTAGGAGTCACGACCAAGGGATAGGGGGACAGTGCTGGAGCACTCCCCAGTGACCTGATGCATTGAGAACGGAAATCCAATCGTAGGACCTGTGATCGACCCCCGAGTGAATAGCAAGAAGCAGCACAGACCCTAGAATCCGCTAGAAGGGCTAGGACTTGAGCGACAAAGCTTATCAAACCCGAGACGAGACAAGAGGGCGTAAGACATATAGAGATTGTTTGTCGCACTCACATTGAATTCCGCACTTGAAGTTCACATAAGAAAGCTGAAAGCTTGATTGACCACAAGTGCACGAGAAACGATACACACTGAGTGATTATAAATTGAGGATTGTATTCAATAAGTCAAGGAACTCACTCAGATAAAACCACTCAAGGAACCCACCAGCAGGAGAGAACCAAGACATAGACAAACCATCAAAGCGTAGAGTAGAACCAAGCAAGGAGTGCCAACGACATGGGTCTGTCAAGTCTATTCAACCTGATCGACAGCTTAGTGGAGCGCGAGAACTAGACCATGGCGGAAGAGAGCTCAGACCATCGGTCTAATGAGGAGCTCGATTTGAACGTATTCCCAGATGCTATTCAATAGTTGGTGAGTAGTTACGATGCGCACGCCCGGTACGAGCACCGCGGCAGGACAGCAGACACAATCATCGGAGATCTAGAAGAGGAGAGAAGGCTCTCCCGCAAAGCATTTTAGAGCATAGCCGAGTACAATAGGGATCAACAGGCTAGGAGCCAAAGGTAAAGCATGGAGCTGCATGAGGTGTAGTGAGTGCTGAACTTAGCTGGCCGAAATCGAACGGACCATGAGAGAGCACTAGAGGGAGACTTGATGTTGAGCGAGCTTCTCATGAAGTAGTTGCTCGATAATATAGTAGCAGAGCAGAGTGCCACCGCACTAGTGACCTTGCTACTCGCAGGATTGGGAACTTAGCTAGCCGAAACCGAACGGACCATGAGAGAGCACTAGAGGGAGACTTGACGTTGAGCGAGCTTCTCATGAAGCGGCTACTCGATAATACAGTAGCAGAGCAGAGTGCCACCGCACTAGCGATGTTGCTGCTCGCAGGATTGGGGGCAAGCCAAGGCTCAAAGAGCCAGGCCAAAATACCTATTGTTGCCAAGCAACTGGATAAGTACCAACCTCATGATGACCCATACAGCTTTGTTGAGCAGTTTGAGCAAGTCTGCGAAGCCAACGGCCTCAATGACCAAACTCAATGCTCGCAAGCGTTCGGGCTTTGCCTAGCCGACAAGGGTAGGACGTGGTATACGAGCTTAGATGCTACAGAGCGTGCCAATTTCAATAGCCTCAAGGATCTCTTCATTAAGAGATTTGCCGAGCCCGGATACTTCGATAATCTACTAGTACGCTTGATGAACGTCAAGCAGAAAGAGAAGGAGGACATCCGCGACTATGTAACCCATGTGAGGAGCCTCTTTAAGAGAATCCCTATGGGCGAGCGACCGACTGAAAGAGCAGTTTCGATTGTGTTCATCAGCTGCATTCGGGACGAGGAGTTATATAAGGCTTTGGCAGGCAATTCAAGCTTGTAGCGAGACACAGTAGCTAGAGTGTTTGAGAAAGCCATTAGAGTTGATGATCAGCTGAAAGAGTGGAGCTCCAGGAGCTCGAGTGTAGAGGAGACCAACTCGCGGGGTTCAGAGAGAGCGTCAGCCTCTAGTGAGCGATCAATCCCATCATCCCAAGATAAGGGGAAGGCCACCGAGATTGGCTGATGTCAAGATGGAATTAGCCAAGTTGCAAGACATGTTGAGACGACCAATGCGCCCGCACGTCCAATACGTGTACTCTGGCAGAAACCACTTGCCGACCGAGTGTCAAGACCCTAGGTCAAGACCTTGTGCTAGCTACGGTAGGTTCATCCATGATGTCGCGCATTGTAGATTACCAAGAAGACTTCTGTACTCACAACCCTACGGCCAGCCTCACCTAGTGAACAGGCCACAGCCATTCTTCGGAAGGGGAGTCCCATTGGCTCTTCCCGTGCCTAACGATATGAAACCAGCCATCCCTAGAATAGACATAAACCATACCGGAATTCCTAGACCACTTGGTCCTTACGTGACCCATCCATCGAGCAATGCTCCAGTCCACTACGTGGAGGAGCCGAATGAGGAAGAGACCTACATATACCCTTATGTCTCGCACGACGACGAGGGCAATACTGTCCTCATGGATTATCGACCCGTGCCGACGATGGTATTAGGAAGAGGACGAGGTAGAGGCCTAGGAGGGTAGATGCAGGATCCAATCACCTGTTGGACTTATGGTCACCCCGGTCATGTCTCATCACGGTACCCTGAAAGAGAGCAGCAAAACAGAGACAAGGCTGACCAAAGGTGCGCAGAGTGTGGAATCACCCATCTCTTCATAGATTGCCCAAAGCAAAAGCCATCTTCTAGCTCAGCCAACATACCATATGTCCCATTGGGGATGTTTGGTGTCGAAAACCTCGACGCGGGGAGGCCACACCTATCCCATTGCAGATCATGACCCGAGCCCAAACAAAGCAGGCTGGCATCTCTCTACCAGGACCTAGCAATCTTGACGCAGCCTCGATAGCGCAGGCAGAAGAAGAAGAGATCGGAAGCTAAAAGTCGCACTAAAAACTGAGAGTGCTACGACATTGCCTACTGGAAAGAAGGTTTCAGACGCGTAGAGGCAGAGACTTCAGCCCCTAAGATGGCCGAAAAGGGAAGCACTAAGGTAGGGGGATACCCACATCCGAAGCGATAGTTAGAGGCCATAGAAAAGGTAAAGGAATGGGTGAAGGAGGCTCAAGAGCATCTCAAGGATGCTGAGCCCATCATAGAGGACGAGATCGATGAGCTCTCCAACGTAAGCACGCCAATATCACCGCCTCAACCTAAGTCAGTAGAAGCAACCACGCCATAAGCAGTGCCGCTAAGATCAAGCCTTGATGCTACAGAGCCGCAGATCAGTCGTGGCCATTGGCCAGGACAATCTAGGTTAGGGGAAAGACGAGTATCCAACGATCTCCTGACCACGCTAGTGACTACCCGTGTAACACTTAGCCTAGGGGATCTGGTTAGGCAGCATCCTACCCTATGGCAAGATCTTAAGCAGTGGGTTGAAGGGTCATGAGAGCAGGTCACGGCAGACCCTTAAGACAATGACACAGAAACGCGAATACCGAGCTTGACGATGCACTCTATGCCTAAATCCTTGCATGTCAATGCCTTCTGGGAAGGTTCCGAGATGCATGCGGTCTTGCTGATTTTAGCCCTAGGTGACACAACAAGAAAGGGAATCATAGACACGGGAGCTGGGATTAGTGTGCTTAGCCACGCAGTGCTTCAGACTTAGGGAAACCCGCCGGTCGAAACCGCTATGTTTAATGTCATACTAGCAAATAGTATGAGAGTAAAGCCATTCGGGGTACTTAAGAATTGGCCAGTAAAGATTGTAGGCGTCCAGTTCTCTGTTGACTTTATAGTCATGAAGGGAGTGGACTACGATATCCTATTAGGCCGACCCTAGATGCACAACGCTAGAGTCATCGAAGATTGCGGTAACGGCTTGATCTTCCTTGGCAATAGAACGGATGCCGTAAGGATAGATATGGACACTTGGAAGACCTCACCAGTCAACCTAGACGCCATCTCTGCTATGCTCAAGGGTAACACTCAGGTCAAGAAGTCTTATGGGCCCTTGACCAAGTATATCCCATGCCCAGAGGATGAGTGGGATTGGATGCATGTTCTCGCTACAATCGACCTGCCATTCTCAGATCATGAGGCATATGAGCAAGCCCATCAAAATGATCAGTAAGCCTAGCAACGCACTCTTCGTGCTAGTCTGCATGATGGAAGGAAGCCTCTGTGGAAAGCCTAAGCTTGTCACCTTCCAAGTACCATCCAACAAAAGGGAACTCCAGGGGATACTAGAATACCTAACGGACAAGCTAGCTGGCAATCCAGCTGCAAACTTCAAACCACTCCAGGATCTCTTAGAGGAATCCAAGTGGCAATCGACCAAGGTGCATGATTTAAACCTCATGTATAACTAGGCCCTAGTTCCTGACCAACGACACGAGACGTACCAAACCTTAGGAGACGACGAGCAGTCGGATGGCAAAGATTCTAGCGATGAATACGAAGACTGCCAATCCTTCAGTGATGAGAGCGAGGGTGAAGTAGATACCGTAGAATACGACACTGAAAGACAAGAAATTGAGCAGATATGAGCAAACTCCAAGCCGCAGAAAAGGCAGGCTTTTAGGGTAGAGCGAGGAGTCATGCGCATGGAATGTGATCGTGCCTGGTTGGAACACATAGGAGCCATAGACCTTGAACAAGCAGGCTTAGCCTAGCCAGGAATGACATCAGTGCTTAGGACTGAATCACCATCTCAACTGCGGCCACCAGGGGAGACCACCTCTTCTAGCGAAGACGGAGGGTTTGACTCTGAATCGGAAGTTAGTTTGGATAGTGATCCAGAGATCCCTAGGCCGCCCACGACCAGACGTACCAAGGGGGACCTACCCGTCCACCTGAGGCATAGACGGTTAAGGCAGGAAAAGGCAAACCAACCCAGGGATACACGAACAGAAAAAAGCCGCAGGACCTCCCTAAACGCTTCACAAAATTCAAAAAAGGGAATCGAGTAGTAGTTCTGTTAGGTTCCAAATGTCAAGGGTAGATGAGCGAACCAATCGAGGGACCAGCCAAAGTCAAGGAGGTAGACTTAGCCCAGGAAGGGGAAACACCCCGACTAGTATTCATTGCCGATGACTTGACTGATGAAGAAGAAACGAGTCTTGTCGCTCTCTTGCAAGAGTATATAGACGTGTTTGCCTGGTCCTTAGAGGAGCTTAAGGGGGTAGATCCGAGTTTCGTGACTCACAACATACCCATGACACCAGACGCAACGCCGATCAAGCAGCGACCGTACCCTATGAATCCAAAACACGCTCATGTTGTCAAAGAGGAAATTGACAAGCTGGTGAGAGCTAGATTCATTTACGAAATTGAGCACATAGACTGGGTATCTCCCATAGTCATTGTGATGAAGAAGAATGGAAAAATCTGAGTTTGCGTCAATTACAAGAAGGTGAATGTTGCTACGAAGAGGGACAACTATCCATTTCCGTACACCGAGCACATGCTTGAGAGGGTGGCAGGCAAGAAAGCCTATAGTTTTCTGGACGGCTTCTCAGGGTACAACCAAGTGCAAGTGCATCCTACGGACAGGCACAAGACAGCCTTTGCCACTGAGTGGGGCGTCTTTGCATACATAGTCATGCCCTTCGGATTGACCACTGCCCCTGCCACTTTCCAACATCTCCTGCACCATGTTTAAGGACATGCTTCGCAAGGAGTTAGAAGCCTTTGTTGACGAAAGGAGTTAGAAGTCTTTGTTGACGATCTCTGTGTCCACTCGACCTGGATCGAACACTTAGACAAACTCCACACAGTCTTTGGGTGGTGCCGCTTGTATCGTCTCTCCTTGAACCCCTTAAAGTGCTAGTTTTGGGTTAAGCACGGATGCATCTTAAGGAACGTGGTGTCGAAGAACAGCATTGCCACTGACTTCTCAAAGGTCAGGGTTATTGTTGACCTTCCACCCCCAATTGACTACAAGGGAGTTCAATGCTTCTTAGGCCATACGGGGTAATATCGGCGGTTTGTACTGAACTATGCGTTGATCGCCAGACCATTATACAAGCTGCTGATCGTCTTCGAATGGACTGAGGCATGCCAACAAGTGTACGAAGAATTGAAAAAGTTTCTAACAAAAGCACCAATTCTATGAGCCACAGATTGGACCATTACCTTCCACGTGCACATCGATGCTTATAAGTTTGCCGTGAGGGCAGTGTTGTGCCAACCTGGTGAACACAACTTAGATTATCTAGTGAGCTTTGCTAGAAGACAACTCACTAAGATGGAAATGAACTACTCGACAACAGAAAGAGAGGGATTAGCCATGGTGTTCGCTGTGAAGAAATTCCGGCATTATCTTTTGGCCACACCCTTTACCTTCTTCGTGGACCATCAAGCCTTGCTCTATCTCGTAAACAAACCTTGCGCTACAAGACGCATAGCTCGATGGATCCTTCTGCTTCTAGAGTTTGATTTCTCTGTGGTAGTACAAAAGGGAAAACAACATTACATGGCTGATCACATATCACGCATCCCCACGGGAGAAGCCGCTGGACAAGGTATCATTGATGAATTACCCAATGCCCATCTATTTAACCTGTCTAGCGAGAGAGAGTTATTTAAGGCTGATCTAACGCCATATTGGGCGGATGACATAGTCCAAGTGCTTGAGCACAGACTACCTGAGCGACCAATAGAAAAATCCCAACTTAGGCACTTAATCCTTAAGGTCTAGCCCTATCAGCTGGTTGCAGGCCAACTCTATAGGCTGGGGCAAGACGGATTGTTGCGTAGATGCGTATGTGAGCATGAGATGCACGATGTGCTCTCGGAGGCACACAACGACATTGCGGGAGGACACTTTAGCGGAGATACGATAGCACGGAAGGTGCTGTAGTCTCAACTATGGTTGCCCACTCTTTTTCACGATGCCATGCGATTCGTCAAGCATTGTGACGAGTGCTAACAGACAAAAGTCCCAATTCGCATGGATCAAATGGAGTTGACCCCAATTATTGCTCAACCCTTCGAAAAATGGGGAATCGACTTCATAGGACCCATCAGTCCTGCCGCGCAATACTCACAAGCCAAGTACATCATTGTGTCCATGGATTACCTCACAAAATGGGCAGAGGCAAGAGCCACACACGTAAAAATGATGCTAGGACGACTGCCAAGTTCTTATGGGAGCAAGTGATCTCGTGATTCGGCTGCCCCATCGAACTGGTTAGTGACCAAGGCACGCACTTCATCAACGAAGTGATAGCGCATCTCCTGTCCACCTTTCTCATTATCCATCGCAAATCATTGCCATACTACCCTCAGGCGAACGGTTAGGCAGAATCACGAATAAAATTCTCATCAATGTCCTGACCAAAGTAGTTTCAACCTCACGCAGCAATTGGGACAACAAGCTTATGGTAGCTTTGTGGGCTTACCGCACAACTTATAAGACAGCTGTCCAAACCCCGTTCAGGCTGACCTATGGAACATAAGCAATCCTACCCTTATAATTCTTTGTTCCTAGCTTGAGAATAGCCCTTCAAGAATGATGGGAAGGGAAGGAGGCATAGACGCAATGCCTGGTCAAGCTCGAACGCTTATCAGAGACCCGTCTTCTAGCCGCCCATGCACTTATATGTGAGAAGGCCCGTTGCAAGAGTTGGTTTGACAAGCATGTCAAGCAGCGCGACTTTGAACAGGGCAACTTAGTGCTCCTCTACTCCGTTAAGGGACATAAACAGAAAATGAAATTTCGAGGCCTTGGACCCTTCAAGGTTCGTGCGATCAGCCACACAAGCAATGTCGAACTCGAAACCTTAGATGGTGAGGGAATAGGCTTCTTCAATGGCAATTGTGTTAAGAAGTACTACCCTCCCACCCATCCTTTGCGCGAGCCCCCGATGTTAGAACCGCCTGTCAAAGTACGAGTGGCCACAATCATGGAGATTGATGATGAGGGCGAGGAAGCCGTAGAGCCCGCATACCTCCATATAACGGTCACTACAAAACAAACCTACGCTTTCAACGCTCTGATCGATGAGGAAGCAGACTGCAATGTCCTAACTCACGATCATTGGACCAAACTTGGCAGCCCATCGCTTCAGCCCACGAACGCTAAATTAAGCCCATATGGGGCCCATTCCTACGCACTCCTTGGCAAGTGCAAAGTAGCCATTTCTATTGAGTCTGAGACTGTCGCAATGGTTTTTTACGTGTTGCCAAATGCTAAAGACACAGGCACGGAGTCGCTGCTAGGATGCACTTCCAAAAATCAAACTCACTGCAATGTTGATTATGAGTCGCAGTGCATCCACCTAGCAATAGGCAACGTGCGCATTGTCGCAGCTTTCAGCAAGGGCTGCGCGTCACCATCACCGTCCGCAAAGCCACCAGTAGAAGCATCCATAGGCAAGACTAAGGAGGGGGTAGTGCGCGGCCGCCACTCCCCTGACTTCCATAAATTGCAACCCGCAGCAGCCAAAGCTAAGGCCCAACAGCCTCGCCTTCAATGGGTGCCTAAACAGCCCCGCAACAACTGCCTAGGAGTCGATGCCCCTATCCTCATAAGACCCAGAACTCTAAACCTAGGAGGCCAAGATGCAATCACAGGAAGCGCCGCGTGATCAAGCAAAGATGGCTTCCTAAAGCCCTCTTGCATGCGCAAGGCTACTACGAGGGAAATACCTGGCTGTGGATCCCTAAGGCTCCCATGGCCAGAGGCACTATTCATACGCCACCCTCAAGCTTGATTAGCCCACGTCCCATAACACCTCAAAACCATAAGCCGCAGTGCTCTCCAGAGCCCCAGCCATCTGACTCATCTCCTCTTCGGCCCAAGAGAGTTGCACAGGCCTATCGGCCCAAGCAACACCCACCGTCACAGGAAGCATCATCTGACCAAGTCAATCCGACTCCCCAAAGCAAACCTGAATGCAGCAGTCCATCTGTTGTGACTGATCCCAATACACTCAACACCCAAACGGCCCAGCCACAAACTCACGAACCCTCCCAACCGCCCATCTTCATTGTCAAAAGCTCTTGTTCAGTCAAACCTCAACCACCTGTCAGCTTTATGCCCTCCTATGAATGAAAATCCTTTCTAGCACTAGCCGCCGACCTCGCTGAGGACACCGGGGATGACGTGGTGGAATGCATTAAATGACTCAATGCCACCTTCATGTCGCTATCCCTCAGCTACGACCTCTTGGACTTAGGTCTATTAGAAGAACCCTTTGCAATGGAAGTGCACAATATGCCTTGCTCTTGGCAAACCTTTGAATTCGCATTTGCAAAAGCTTCTCACTCTGCTGCTGAGTGGCTCAACAGCGAGATCTCCAAAGAGCAAGCCATTAAACAACGTCTCATCAAATCCTACGATCAGCGAACCACTTCTGCTATCACTTATCCGAAAATCACAGAGTTATCCAAGCTCGTTGATACTGACTCCACGTTTTTGAAGCATGGTACACTCTTAGGCTGCAATGGGAAGTTGAGGGGTGCCGCATAATGACCAACGCTGAGCAGCATCACGCAATCAAAACAGCAGAGTATGATCCCACTTACGTCGCACCAACCTCGTATCGAGTATTAACCACTCTTCGTGGCCGACCCACGGAAGAGCACATCAAGGGGCATCCCTACCTTGACCGCCTCTTAACAGAGGAAGAACTCCACATTGCTAGTCGCATCAATTCTGGCGATCTCCTAACCGATGTTTTGACATACATCACACACGTGGGTATCCGTCCATTCGATTTAGACTGTGAAGCTCAGCTAGAGTACAACCCCAACTTCTATGCTTGGCTCCTGTGCAAATAGACCGACGCTCTTTATGTTGAATGCCCTTGTCCTCTCAACCTCCAATCCTGGGATGGATTCTTCTCGTTCCAAAGGAGGAGGGGGTAAGGTGGAATTTAAAAAGTGAACCAAGTATGAAATGTCAATAAAAGTTGAAATGCAACGGTAAAATGTAATGGTAAAAGTCTGAAAAGAAAAGTTAAGGCTATACTCAAAATGTTTCAAATCAATAAAATCTGCTACGCTTTTCTTCTTTCAGCAAGTTACTTGTCAAAAAGCACTAATAGTGGAAATGGCTGAACTTGCAGGCATCTATCATGGAAAGCCAGGACAAGGCTGGCAAGCTCCCCTTCTTGGAGGAGGAGCAAGCGAAGTACGGGCTCACGGTGGAGACTAGAGCCTTTAGCCAGTTGAAGTTCTGTCACATCTTCAACCTTGAAGATGTGGCCATCGAAGAGCTGGCAGTGCGCTAGATTATAGACCAGTGCCATCTACAGAAATACCTAGATGCAGTGGGCCAAAGGGTGGACTACACCCAGTGCACTGACTTTTTACGCACATTTAACAGAAACAAAGGCACCATCACGGTGCGCGAGAATGAAGCCACCCGGCAAGTACAGATTGAGCTGACCCTGGAATTGGTGGAGAGGGCACTGGGGCTGCCAAATAAAGTGGAAAGAAAGCCGAAGAGGGACATCTACGCCATGTTGGGAATGGACAAGGTGAAGGTCCATACCAATGATGGGATTAGTTTGGCAGACATCCCAAACCCAGATATCCAGCTGCAAGCAAAAATGGTGCACACTTTGTTCTCGATCCAGAGGTACAACAGCATAATGAGCTGGATCAACGTGCCTTTGCTCGACAGCATTGCGGCACAATCACTGGACGAGTTAAACCTGAATGGGTTTGTGAGGAGAACCATAGAGGCTTCAGCTAAGGCTCTAGCAACGGGAGGAAGAGCCGCTGGAGGAGAATCCCCATCGTCCAGATCAACACGCAAGGCATCGTCCTCCAAGGCCTCAACCATAGGGTTTGGAGGCGTCCTTACTGCCATAATCCGAGAAGCACTAGGGCAAGGACGGGAAGAAGAAGATAAGAAGGGAGACGAAGAAGGAAGTGACGAGTCACCGTCACAATCCCCACCTCACACAGAAGAACAGCACAGGTCTTCAGATGAAACAGAGACTGACAAAGACGAAGAGGGAGAGTCCCAGGGCAGCCCACAGAGGCATGCAGAACAAAGAATGAAAGCCCTCCATGGAAAGAGGAAAGAAGAGCGCAAGAAAAAAGAAAAAGAAGATCTGGAGAGGGCTCGGAGGGAGTCGCTCTCAGGGATGAGGAGAAGAGAAAAAAGAAGGAGCAAGAGGAGGCAAGATTAGCTGAGATGGAGTCAAAGAAGGTAGAGGAGGAGAGGAAGAAGACTGAAGAGGAGTTGAGAAGATAGGAAGAGGAAGAAATAACACTGGCCACCCGTCCCTCCATTGAGGAGCAGCACAAAAGAGATGAGGAGGATGCAAAGAGCCCACACAAAACAAAAGCACTTGGTCCCAGTACCAGTGTGCCGAAAATCACACCCCCGCCCCCAACAGAAGGAAAAGGCAAAGAACCAATGGCACCGATTCTCCCTCTCTTTGTACCTACCACACCAGCCACTCTCATCATGACAATGCCCACTACCACCGCCACCCAAGGCTCCACTCCCAAGGTTGATCTCAGCAATGTCTTGGAGTGGGTGCAGGTTTTGGTTGGCAAGCAGATGGGCCAAGGAGGAGGAGAGGTCACGCCCTATGCACCCGGAACTAAGAGACCTATACCTGCTGATGCAGAGTCGCAAAGGGGCCCAAAGAGACAAAAAACAGAAACTTCCACCACCTCCGTCCCCACAATAGGCATGCCAACACAAGAATATGATGAATACGTGAAGCAGCTGCTAGCTCAACTAGAAAAGGTGAAGGAAGAGAAGAAAGCAACGGGTGCTGAGCTGGAAGCTGAGAAAGAGGCTATAGCTTCCTTCTAGCTGGAAACAACGAGGCAGCTAGCTGTAGCTCAGAGAGAACTACATGAGCTGAAAGGGCAGCTCCAGGAAAAGGAGGATGTGGAAGTCGAGTATGAGACCAAGGCCAGTGAAGACGCCGAGGTCATGGCATCGTTAAGATAACAAAACGATGAACTTGTAGGATTTTGCGAGGATATGCAGGCCCAGGGGGAGAAGATCCAAAAGGCTACGAATGACCTAGAGATAGTACAAGAAGAGAGGGCTCGTAGGTATGAGCAAGAGATAGAAAAGTTAAAACAGGAGTTGAGTGCGGAGCAAGAGAAACAGGTACAGCTAAAGAAAGACATTCAAGACCAAGAGCAGCAACTGACAGTGCTGGCTCAAAGGCAAGGTGAGAGTCTGGAGGATATGAGAAAGAGGACCGAGGAGTTGGTCGCTCACAATGAAAGGCGGGTGAAGACTCTCGCCCAACGCCTAGGACAGCTAGAGAAAGATAAACTGATGGCGGAAAGCAGGGTAGGTGCCGTCTTCATGAGCTTCAATGCTCAACAACGTGCTTTGATGACCACCCTGCTAGACGTAATAGTGCCAGAAGACAACGAGACCGTGGAAACAGCCTGCAAGAAACTAGGCATGGTACGCAGAGCACTAAAAGCAAGACTATAGCTGCCGGCTTGAATGACTAGAGCCAGCCCAAGCTTGGAAGAACAATGTAATTCACTACTAGAGGCAGGGATATCTCCCCAGGAGATAGACTCATTGGGCTTCACAGCAGACGCAGTGCAGCAAGAGCAACGGCAAGAGGGGGATGAGACCGACTTCAATTTCGAAATGAGGCCTCAAGAGGAGGAGTTGGTCCATCCACCCCCTTCGCCACCACCAGAAGACCAGCCACCCGACCCATCCGCAGAGAGAGAAGCCGCTCAAGAAGAAAGGCAGAGGAAGCTTATTGAGGAGGTCAGGGCTAGACAGAGGGCTCGGCCAGTGATAGCGGCCACAATGCCAATTCCGCCCACCCTAGAAGAGCGCCCTGCGTGCTTCCAAGCAGACATCATCGCCTGGGAGCAGCAGGAGCTGAATTGACAACCCTACAACTTCGCTTTCAGCTTCCCCATGAACTTAAGAAGAGTTTTACCCATTAAAGTGGTGGACGAAGTCATAGGTGTCGCTAGAAGGCTAAGAGACAGGGGGTTGTTGGAAAGAGAGCAGCATCCGATTGCATGGAGCAATGTAGATAGCAAATACTGGCAGAACAAGGTATTCAGACCACCAAGATCTGTGCCAAGATTCGAAAGTTAGCCTTTGTGGAGGAGAAGGCTATGTTTGATGAATATGGATACTTGGATGACCTTTTGCAACGCACTCCCCTCCGAGCGTAATGATCCCACTCACATGCCGTACCCTAGGAGGATTGGAGTGGATTTTGACCCAAGTGCCCATGGAAGGTATAATTTCCCAATCATCTACAACCCTAATTGTACAAATTATGAGGATACTCATACCTTCACCCCTAGCGATCTATGTAATGCCATTATACACTTCCTAGACACATTCTCCTCTTGCCTTGACCCATCATTTATCACCGCTTGTAATTACCTTCGCCTACTTAGAATTCTCCTTAGGATAGATCCCACTCCGCAAGAGCGAAACTTACCCCCTCTCTTCTTCGATCCTAACATGATTGATAGTTGTGTCATGGCCCGTCTCATGATGCGAGCCATGCTCCTACCCTCGTTTTGCCTAGCCCTTTTAGAGGATATGAGCAACAGCCGATTTTCAACTTGTAGTCATCCCTTCCTCTCCACCACCATGCTCCAAACCCGCTTCCATCTACGTAGGTATCTACAAAGCCGACCCTTCCTTAATAGATCCCGCAAACCCCAACCTCCTTCCCAACATGATCAGAGTGAGCAACAGTAGCCATATCCTCCTCTATAACTTCTTCCCTTATTAACAACACAAAAAAAAAAGCAAAGAAAGTACAAAAAGAAAAGAAAAGCAAAGAACCTACAAAAAGAGAAAAGCTAAGAAAGAAAGGCAAAGCAGAAAGCATGACAACACAAGCACTCACTTGTAGAAGCACTCAATCACCACATAAGCACTATCACTGCACCTAGGGGTTCTCAAGTTAGCCGTGCCCAGTGGCTTCAGTCAGCCAGCTCCGCTCCTAACCCCCTAGCCCCTTTTTCTCCCCCACTTCACCCTTAGGGCACATCAAGGGCAGGACATACCTAGGGAGGTAACACTCGCCTATGGTTAGACCTGTCACCCTAATCCACTTGCACCGCACCTCCCTTGGCACAAATGGGGTCCTCAAGTGTGGGACATCACCCAGGCTTGCCTGCGGTTAGACCAACCTCCCCATTCCACTAGCACGAGCACAGTACACTTACACAGTACGGTAGACACTCCCATTAGGTAGAGAACACCACCTTCTCCTGTTAGACATCATAGAAAGCAATAAACCACCAACTTCGGAGGCCTCGTCAACCACTCGCTATCCATTTAATTTCTCTGACAACCATCCTTCCTCAACTTCCACGAACACCTGAATCTCGACGTGGCCCTCCCCTTTACATAATCATTTGTCCAACTGCCTACCACTCTGCAACAACACAAAAGTGCCATGGGACTGGCACCAGTCTAGGAGGGAGGTAATGTTAACCTTGAGTCAAGATGGCAAAAAATGAAGAAAAAAGCAAAAAAATCATGAAAAAAGAGCAAAGACACGCAGCGACCGCTAAAGCTAAGCCGGGACAAAATGCACAATTTTAAATGAAAGGCGCCTCAAAAACTTGGAAAAATCTTGTAAAAGAGAGCCAGGCTCCCTCCTGTGCCAATTGTAAAATATTAGATGGCTGTAGGCTAAAGGCATAATGCTAGAAGAGTAAAATGGAAAAAGGACCTTGCCACAATGGCCGGTCATGTAAAAAAGGGAATGGGTGCCCATGGGATTTTAGGGCTTGTATATAAAGTTTAAAAAATGAATGGAAGCTCATTCTTTGGTGTGTGGCTAACAAGAAATCTCATATTCTTCTCTTCTTCTCTCCTTCTTGCTTGTGTGTGCTCTTGAGAGAGGGAGTGTGAGAGTGTGAGGGAGTGAGTGTGTGGGAGTGAGGGATCAAGTGGGTGAAGCTCTTCACCATCTCTTCTCTTCTTCTCTTCTCTCGCGCGCGCAACTATGGAGGATGGAGCTTGGAGATGGAGGAGGCTTGAGGATACTTGAGCTAGCATCAAGAATCGTGGAGCTACCGAGGTGTACGAGGGAGGAGGCTACTCGCATCGACATCAATGTAAGCTCACTACACTCGTAGGATCGATGACGCGTCGGCTAGGTGAGAGATAGCCATTAGAGCTCGCTTGGAACGCTTGAAACAATAAGTGGTCCGTGGGTCTTGGCAGTTGAGCGAAAGCTCCCACATCAACCTTCAAAGTCAATAGAGGCCCATCGATTGCATCTTAATGCCAAGGTTTTGGAGCTGATAGGAAATCCCGTGCATGTTCAATGCGTGGAAACACTAAAGGTTGGGACCAAAAATGCATATGAGGTGAAGTTCACCAAACTCAAAATTTACTATATAGATTTGTATAAGGTGCAGTCGGCAATGGTAATGTACTACAATATGTCTGTTGAGGAATGTAATGGTAAATTGCAATTTGTTATAAAATTGAATGAAAGCGAGGTCGTCAAAGGAGTAAAGCTTGAAAGAGTTAGTGTAACTTTGATGAATAGAGCTTTACAATTCGACAAGAACAACCCATGGAACTTTAGTGTTCAATTCGAGTGCCATGTGTGGTGGCTTGTTGCATTTGAAGTTCCTAAGGAAACATTTGAGGTGCTCTAGTTGTTCTTGTGCACACAAGCATTCCAAACATCATTGATCATCAAGAACATGGTGAGATGCTCTCGGTTGAAGGGTATGGTCAATACTTGGTTGAATGGCATCATGTAGGAAACTTGAAAACTTTAAAATGTATGTGTGGAATCTCCAATGGTGTAAATACAAAGAATCCATGCCTACATTGCTTGACAAAGAGGGTGGAAGGAAAGGATGGAAAGAAGAGCTGGCAAAGGATGACAAGTGCTACACCAATGTGCAATAGAGAAGATCCCACTTGGAAGCCCATCTTCAACATTCCATTGGATCGTATTCACATTTGTTCATTGCATGCTTTTGTCAAAATCATGGAGAATATGAATACATTTTCTTTGCTTATATAAGATGCAACGTGAAAAAGAAGCCATTGCAACGTGTAGGAATGTGGAGCGAGTGCTATGAGAAATTGGGCTACACAAGCATCAAGTGATGGTTGAAAAGGATGAGAAGAGATCAAGAAAATCTGGTAACTTGCCAAAAAATCCTTGCTTTGGTGGAGCAACGGCTAGGAAGTTTCTTTCAGTACCCATCAATGAGGAAGGGAATGTCATGGTTCGTAGGCCACAAGACTATGATGGGTGGAAAAAATTGCATTCTGTAATTCCTAATTGAAGTAATGGAGGAAAAACAAGGGGCCAAAGCTAAGTTTTGGATTAGTCTTAACAAATTGGCTCCCTTACTTTGCAAAATGGTGTTTAACAATGAAGATAAGCAATAATTTATCAATGATGTGCATAGATTCTATAAAAACATGGTCGAATCGTGAAGTAAAAGCTCTATTACACATTACATGGTGCGTACTAAGTCAATATTTTAAAATTGTATGAATTGTATAAACTATTGACCATAGTTTTACTCATGTGTGATATGTGTCTTTATAGCATACCCTTGAGGCACATGGGCCATACTTTGCAGAAAAGGGAAGCATCGGAGTTTGGTCCACACAAGGGATGGAAAATTCACATTGGATAGCACATGGTGCATACCAAAGAAAAATTGATCATGGTGGAGGGGTGAATGGTAGCAATCCAATGATCCAATTGCTATCTTGGTGGTATAGGATCATAGTAGCTGATGAAGCTAAACTCTTACAAAAGAGAGAAAATGAAAGTGTTGATGAATTGACTGCAAACATGATGGAATCATGTCATGTCACTAAAAGAGTGCATGATGAAGCCTCAAGTACCAAAGAAAACCATGCCAAGTGGCTAGAAACAAGGCTTTGAGAAGGTAGCAAATGGGTTCGAAAAGAGCTAAGATAGTAGGATGAACAATGTGTTCAGTGGTCTGAATGCAATTCATTCTTTAAGAGAGAAAGAGAGAGTGTGCATCTATGTGAATGAGTCTTATAGTTTAGAGTTATATAAAAGAGGGTTTCACTTTCTATCTTATTCATTGAGTTCTCACATATCTTGTGCAGGAAAGATGGCTAAAGGCCTAAGGTAGCTGCAAATAAGCTTTTGCTCAAAGGCCCATATCATGTTCAGCCCCTTGGAGCATCAACTAGCTCAGATGCACCCCCTTCTCAACCTAACCCAGCTTCCTCAAGGTGCCCTCACAAGCATCCTCCTCAGTATCCCCATAAGAAACGCAAGTATCAACACTCTTTTGATCTCATCATTACGAAGGTGAGCTTCTCAAAACTTATTCGCAAGATTGTGCAAGACCTCTGCCACACAAAAAGCAGGAGGTGGTTTTTGGCACAAGGTCAGGTCGCTTCACAAAAGAATGTCTTCATCTCTAATAGTATAACTTCCCCATCATGTCAATATGATATGTGTATCCTACAACCATGTCACACCCATTGCCAAGAAAGTTGAGCATAGATTTTGAGTCATTGAATGGGAGTGTACATTTTTCCAAAGCTTCATGGGATAGAATCTTTTGTTGAGCCATAGATCTATATTATTTTCTCCTCATATCTTAGCTAAGTGTTTTTCATTGTTAGATAAGAAAGAAAGTATTTCTCTTACAAAAAGGTTGGTATTCATGATCAAGCTCAGCTTGACGATTGCAGAATGCTCTCTTTCTCTAATCACTCACTTCTTCCATTTTCCGAAATTGCAGAGAAATTAGGTTGGTTTCTTATTTAGTAAGAAGCAAAGCAATGGTTAATAACCACTACTTGCAAAATATTAGTGTTGTTTACAATAGGAGGCAAGTAAAAGAGTGCAAAATGCAAGTGAGAATGGAAAATGTAAGTACATGAATGCAAGATGAGAGAACATCGAGAGAAGATGCCTTGAAAATTTCTTGTTTGTTAAATCTTTGAAAGGCTACCGATAAGTACATTTTTGAGACATGAGCTATTAAAATTGTCCTTCTCTACATTAGTGCTTTTAGTATTTATCCCATCATTAAAGTTATGTAACATCCTCATTTCAAAATAGAAAAAAGTGAAAAGACATAATGAAAGTTGAAGCAACATATCAAAAAAGAGTTCCTTTTGTTTTTTTGGATTTTTTATTTGTAGTTCAGAGTAAGCCTATGGTTTTCAAAGTGGTGGACATTATGTCAAGTACTAATTAGATATCACTTTTGCATTGAGATTGTCAATTTCTGCTACGTTTGAGTTAGTTTTTGAAACGTCATTATGACTGTATCATCAAATAATGTACTCTTAAACATTGAAAAACTTAATAGAACAAACTTTGCATATCTTAAAGAGAAGATATATAATGTAGTGCAAAAGAAGTAAATAAATCCCACCCATCTAAAGGGCATAAAACTTGTAATTATGGATGGAGATTATTGGTTAGAGCTAGATGAGCTCACAAAGTCTATGATCATCTAACCTTGTAAAAGTTAATTAACTTCAATGTAAGGATGAAAATGGTGATGCCTAAGAATTGTGGAAAAGCTATGCAATTTCTATGAGAAAAGACTGATGCAAATGAGGTCTATTGGATCAAGAAGCTCATTGATCGAAGGATGAAGGAAGAAACTCCCATGTCTAGTCATCTAAATGAGTTCAACACTATTCTTTCTTATTTGAATGCTCAAGAGATTAAGTTCTAGGATTCCACAAAAGCTATGTTCTTTCTTGTTACATAACTTGAGA
Organism: Lygodium microphyllum; assembly: GCF_053477565.2. Taxonomy (NCBI): domain Eukaryota; kingdom Viridiplantae; phylum Streptophyta; class Polypodiopsida; order Schizaeales; family Lygodiaceae; genus Lygodium; species Lygodium microphyllum. The sequence goes on from NC_141162.1 coordinate 111,145,497, forward strand.
TTTGGGATACATTTTGTACTGTCATAGGTAGTTTTGCATGACTAGGTGAGAGTAGTTTGCTCATGGAAAAGGACAATCTCAAAGAATGTTTATGTTGGCAAGAGCTCTATTGCTAGAGGAAATTCTCGTGGCATAAGCAAGTCTCATAAGAAGCCATGTTCACCTAAAGATGTTGAATGTTATCTTTGTGGCAAGACGAAAGATGAAGGAAAGGCTAAACTTGAAGAAGCGAATGCAATAATTCACATTTTTGGCACTCAAATTAATCTAGTGTATTTGATATAATTTTATCATTTTTGAAGTTGCTACAAGTTATCTTTGAGTGGTCAAGTTAGAATCTAAGCAATCAACCAAATAAGTGTTGAGGCTAGTATTGGATGGTCTATAGATGGCATGTAATTGTAATTATGTTGTAATCTATAAAGTGAAATTGGCCACAAGACTCTTAGAGAAAGACTATGAGGTCCCTCTCTCTCTCTCTCTCTCTCTCTCTCTCTCTCTCTCTCTCTCTCTCTCTCTCTCTCTCTCTCTCTCTCTCTCTCTCTCTCTCTCTCTCTCTCTCTCTCTCTCTCTCTCTCTCTCTCTCTCTCTCTCTCTCTCTCTTTAGGGTGAGAGTACCATTATCCAAGGAACAATCATTAAATGTATCATAAAATGGCATCCAACCTTTGAATACATAAGGCACCAAGATGCACCGTGAACACATAAAACACATTCGAAACAAGCTCCACTCTTTTGATTGATCGATCTAGTTTTGTTGGTAGGTTTAAGGTATGTTTTTCATGTATTTTCCTTTTACGAAAGCAATAAAAATCCACTTTCACATAGAGATAGGGCTGAACCTCATGCTTCAACTCTACCATACATTCACAAACATAAATCTTATTTTTCATTTTTTTCATATACAAAAAACGTATTTTTCCTATTTATTTATAGATAAATACTGATATTTACTAATTTAGATTGATTGATCTTACTGAGAATGATTTTCTTATCATGTTTCAACCCATAGGAATACCATACGCATGACAAAAACCCAAAACTGTAAAATTTTCCTTAAACTGCATAGTCTTGGGTTTTGCGTGTTTAGCATAAAACTATTATACGATTGATTTTTTGTGATTTGTGATTCCAACATGGTTGACAAATCAGAACATTGGCAATCAAATACAATCATTCCAACCATTTCAAACCAAAATTTATCATAAAATAATGAAATCGATTACTCATGAAATCACACCTTGTGACGTACGTATTTTGAAATTGGAGGCCCACTAATGCTCTTCAATAGCCATTGATGATTCGTCCAATCTCGATTTATGTCCTTATGTGTTCCTACATTGGTGCACGATCAAAATCTTTCGTCTCAGCCCACACCCTTCTCTCATACACTAATCCATGAGAACATACAATAAGAGAAGAGAGGAGAGAGAAGAGAGAAGAGAGAAAGACTAAAGTTAGATCTCTTCATAGTATGCGTCAATTCTGATCATTTCTATGGCAATGGATGGCGAGGAAATTGAGGAACTCATGGCCCGAAGCTTGTCTCTGATGATCACCCGATCAAAAAATTTACAATTTTTAAGAAATTTTTGGGGTGTCAAAAAAAGCAACCCCCCTCCCCCCCACATGTTTCATAAAATGGTCATGACTCTTCATTCTTCCCACTAAAAAAGCTTAGTAAGCTTTAAACACACAAAAAACTAGTTCATGTCCTTGTATTCACACTTTAGCAATGGGGTTTTTTCCCTTTTGGTGGGGCAAACGAGCTCGGATTCAAGATCCATCTAGCTGACTGGCTTCACATCATCGAAATCTATACACTTGGCGACCGTCGTGCACTTTTTGGCTCCCAAATCACATAGTTGCTTCATAACACCAAACGTTGTGGGGATTAAATGGGGTCACACAAACTCTAATCAACGAATCAAGACTTGCGTTGGGTTCTTGGCATCGAACTCTAGCTCACAACTCCAGCTCATCGATCTACAATTGTTTCATTTTGCATGAAAATTTAGTCTTTTCCAGCCTCCCAGACTCTTTTCCACTTCAAAACAAGCTCTAAAAATCTACTCTCATTGGCAACCACGGGATAGGGTGACTCAACCCATCAAATCCCACGAACTGATCTACACAAAATAACAACTAGAGAAAGTATCAAGCTACAACAAAAAATAATACTCAACAAAGCACAAGAATAGCTCTCACACTACCCCCTAACAAAATCAAGGCATGAAAATCCACAAGGGATTCAAACCCCTTTTTACACACCTCTATATTGTTTTATCTTTTAAGCATATTTAGATTTTCCTCTGCTTTATACTTTGGTAGGCTTCTCTAACTGCCTCACACTAGCATGGACTCCTAGAACAGTTGGCTAGCAGATAGGCAAAACAGGGTCACTAGGACTATCTTCCAAAAACAAGTCTTTCAATGCTAGACAATGTCGTGACAAGAGATAGACAACTACTCAAACCTCCCCCCAGATACACCTAACCTAACCCTAGGAATTCATGCTTTGATTGCCAGTCCCCCACAAACAAAAAGAAAAATAACCCCCACAGATGCATATAACATAATCAGGGGAAGGCAAGCAAAGGCTCCCTCCAGGCACTTTGTCAAACCCGTCTAATGTAGTCACTAAAATAGAAAATCATTAAATGTACCTGTACCAAATAGCCACATGGCTCGCTTGACCAAAAGAGATAAATGATATTGCAACATAAAAACTAGCCCTCTTGGCCAAAAAAAACATAAATCATTTTGCCCTAACCAAATATGGCCTACTTGGCATGTAAGTTGCATCTTATCGGACTAACCAAGCTAAACCAAAGTGACATAAGGTGTGAGGGCTAGCCTCATACCACACACGCATGCCAACTCACTATAATTCTGTCATTGAGTTTTAAACTTAAACTTTTTGTATATCCACAAGTCCAAGCCTTCCTACTGATATAACCTCAATATGGGCTATTCTTCTTTGTTTGATATTAGCTAAATGAATTACCTCCTTGGGCTCGAGTGTCTTATCATCCAAATAGACTGGTTGTTCTAGCTTCCCAAAGGGCTCTCCTACAGAGAGATCCATGGATTTTGGCTCATTTGACCCTTCCCTACTTGGACTTTTAAATATGCCATCGTTACCACCCAAACTAGGTAGGGCTTTAATCCTAGGACCCTCACATTGATGTATCCCAGAGTGGTGCATATTGCTAGATGTATCATTATGGTCTCTAGTCTCATCCTTAGGAATTAACCCTAGTAAGCCTCTCATTTAGCACACTAGTCACACTTTTAGATATTTGGAGTCTCCAAACCCATCTCCTTTTAATCATTGCATGGCTCGACTAGAGGTCACCACTCCTTCTATGTTTATGTTCTTTCATGAAGACTGATCTATCTCAGCTCGCTTGCTGCCTATCACTTTCTCTAAATCAGATCCTTTCACTAGATTCAACAATAGATGGATCTTTACCACTATAAACCCTGGATTTCCTATCACCTTGGCTCTCTATAGGTGAGATCGCCTCCACACGGTAGCATACATCAGCTATATTTTTGAGCATCATCTCATTGCCATGATTTTGTTTCAAACTTGGGTTTCTTAACCACTCTGCTTCCCCCATTAGGTCTACACTGATCTCCACCTAGCTCATGGCTTTGGAACATGGGATTTGTTGCACTAGGAGGCCAGGGTTCCAATGAATACTAGGATCCCTTGTGTACCGGTCATTTGCACGTCCGACATGACTAACATTCAGTAAATGTTGCCAATCCTTATGGATTTCAAGGGTGTGGGGAAAACTCCAATAGCTCTCCCAACATCTCTTAATACATCTCTCATAATCTTTTGCCTAAATCTTTGCCTCCTTCAGTGACTTAGGTTTTCTCATCCTGACTTGGAACTGCATATTTATTTCCAAGCCATTGACAAAGAGTTCACCAAACACATCTTTTGGTATTTGACTGACTTTCCTTGGCCAAGGCTTTAGAATGTCATCAAAGGCTCTCGTGTACTCTTTGACAGAGGTATATAACTCTTGCTAAATTTGTATAAGTTGTCCCAAGACCTAAGTTATGGGAACCTTTTTTTCATATTCATCCAAAAATCTATCACATAATTCCTCAAAATATTTGATTGACCCTCTTGGGAGGCTCTAATACCATTTCTTGACCTCTCCCTTTAGGGTACTCAAGAACATAAGCATCCGATGTAGATCGTCAAACCCACTTGCAAGGCAAGTTAGGCCATATTCTTGCAAGTGTAGCATCAGATCCTCATCCAACAATGCATAAAACATTGGGAGATCCCTATAAGGAGAAGGGCATTTAGTCCTCTTCTTTGGGATCAACACTGGGTCATCAAGGTCTTCATATTCATCTTGACCTAGTTCTAGCATCTCAGGGCTCCTAGTCTCTTCCATTTGCACCTTTATCAATGTAGGAATGTTACTTGCTCCATGGACTTCCCTTTTTGCCAACTCATAGAGTGGTCTAGGGAGTCCTATGACTTTTAGCATATGATTTTGATCCTTCCTCAGAGGATCTTCCATACCTTGCCCATTCAAAGGCCATTCCATAATGGATTTATGTAGGAGCTTATATGCCCCTCATCTAAAGAAAATATATCAACATTATTTAGAGCTTGAGGGTCGGGTTTTTTGAGCAACGACTTTCCCTTAACAACTAAGGCTTCCAATGTCCTTGTGAGGTATAATATTTCAGCATGGTGACCCACCACATGGGACATTTCAGCCATCACAACTAAATTCCATTATATGTTGGTACTTTTTTATGGCATTACGGCTTTAGCATGATCGTTGATCAATGCCATGACTGCCACGATTCCAAGATGCTTGTTGCATATCCTTTAGGTTGATGGATGGTTACACACAATGGTTCTTGAATAGAGATTGCAACAACAAGTTGGAACCTCGCCCCATGCCATCATAATAGATAAACATCATCGAATAAAACACATAATCCACTCTTTTGATTACATACATCATCTTTCATAGAGGATTCAATCTCTACGTATTAATTAGGTCCATTAGGAGATTTTGATTAGGGAAAGCCAAGTGTCTAAGACCCCGAGCAAACCCCATTTTACAAATACTTTAGTGCAACCTAATGGACAAGGTTATAAATTTAATCACCTTTTTGACCAAGGTTCGAGAACCACCACTTATTAGTGGCTCCTAGAAAATGCACCACCTATCGGGACCTAAAACGTGCCCGACATTGGCTCTAAAACACTAGTTAGGCCTCTACTACTCACCTAAAACCACCCCACAACACGGCCTTGTAGCCAGGAGCATCTAAGAACTTTGTGTTTGTATGATTTTGTAGTCCAACAAATAATTATTTTTCCACACTCCTTAGATGGAGTTCCTAAATATATTGGTGTTATACACCACATAAGCACACACAAAGGGAGCAACCCTCGAATAATTACAGTGGCTCCACTACGGCTCTCCTACACCTCAAGGATTGGCCCCTAGATGCATTGTGAACACATAAAACACGTTCGAAACAAGCTCCACTCTTTTGATTAATCAATCTAGGAGATAATAGATAAACCTCACCGAATATCCCCCAAAGAACCAGATCTCTAACCCTACAGCTTGGGATACCTCGCCCTCTCTGTAGCTCATACAAGCACGTGCTATGAGGATATGATACCATATGGTGTGTGCAATGCAATTGTGTATGACTACCATACTCAAAAAAAATTATTCATTAGCAATCAACATCATGAAAGTGCGAAAACTATTCTTTTCATGCTTTTCTTCTAATCTGCAATTGCTACGGTTGCTTAGGGCTAGTACCGAGCTTTCTTGTACTAGTAGACCCTTTTAATTTTAGAAAACAAAGAATCCTACATGCCATGCATCATAAACATCAGAATTCAGCGTACCTTAAACACTCAACAACCCCCTTCTCCCTATCATTTAGAGTTATGCATTCGTTGGTAGGTTTAAGGCATGTTTTTCATGTATTTTTCCTTTTACGAAAGTAATAAAAACCCACTTTAACATAAAGATAGGGCTGAACTGAGGCTAAACCTCATGCTTCAGCTCTACCATACATTCACAAACATAAATCTTATTTTTTCTTATTTATCGGATGTGAAAAATCTAAATTTTTCTGTTTTTTCTTATTTTTTATATTTATTTATAGATAAATACTAATATTTACTGATTTACTGGTTTAGGTTGATTGATCTTACTGAGAATGATTTTCTTATCACGTTTCAACCCATAGGAATAGCATATGGACGACAAAAACCCAAAAATCGCATAATTTTCCTTAAACCGCATAGTCTTGATGTTTGCATGTTTAGCATAAAATTATTATACGACTAATTTTTTGTGATTTCTTCAACGTGGATGATAAATTAGAACATTGGTAATCAAATACAATCATTTCAAACCATTTTTAACCAAAATTTATCATAAAACAATAAAATCGATTACTTACTCATGAAGTTGCACCTTATGATGTACGTATTTCGCAATTAGAGGCCCATTGATGCTCTTCAATGGCCGCTAAGGATCCATCCAGCCTCAATTTACATCCCTTTGCATTCCCACATAATTGCACGATCGAAATCCTTCATCTGAGTCCACCCCCTTCTCTCATATACTAATCCATGAGAACATACAGCAAGATGAGAGAGGAGAGAGAAAGACTAAAATAAGATCTCTTCATAGAATGTGTCAATTTTGCTCATTTCTATGGAAATGGATGGCGAAGAAATTGTGGAACTTATGGACTCAGAGCTTGCCTCTAATAATCACCGATCTAAAAATGATCATTTTTAGCAATTTTTGGGGCACCGAAAAAACGCCCCCCCTCCCCCCAACGGGTTTCATAAAATGGTCATGACTCTTCATTCTTCCCACTGAACAAGCTTAGTAAGCTTTAAACGCAAAAAAACTTGTTCATGTCCTTGTGTTCACACTTTGGCAAAGTGGTTTTTTCTGTTTTGGTGGGGAAAATGAGCTCAAATTTGAGCAAAGTGGTTTTTTCTGTTTTGGTGGGGAAAATGAGCTCAAATTTGAGATCTATCTAGCTGGCTAGCTTCACAGCATCAAAATCCATAAACCTGGCCAATATCATGCACTTTCCAACTCCCAAATCACATAGTTGCTTCATAACGCCAAACCTTGCACAAATTAAATAGGGGGTCAAACAAAATCCAATCAAAGAACCAAGACTTGTGTTGGGTTCTTGGCATCAAACTCCATCTAGGAAAACTTGAGCTAAACTCTAGTTCATTGATCTGCAACCATTTCATTTTGCATGAAAAAATAGTCTTTTACAGCCTCCCAAGTTCTTTTCCACTTCAAAATGGGCTCTAAAAATCCACTCTCAAGGAGAGGCTTGGACTTATTTATAGTCCTCTTAAAAGCCATGATATCATAAAAATGAGAAAAAGTCACAACTTGGCACACTCAACATCACAAGCTCAAATATTTAAAGGAGTATTGTTATGTATTTACTTTGTAGCCAATGGAAAAGTGGATACACCTATTTGTTTAAAAGCTATATCAAGGTAGACATTAATAAGATTCACATTTTTCATATGTACACCCATATATCAAAGTATTCATATTTAAGTCATAGTCATTGAATTAGATGGTTTAAAGTAGATGATATTTGTTGACATTCAAGGTTATAATATTGACTTGTTAATATCGAAGTTTTCATCACATGCAAAAATGACTTTCTTCTCTCATATTTAAGTGGCTCTCTCTAAGTCTTGTTCATTGACCTATATAGTTTAAAGTAGAGAATATTTGCTAGCATTCAAAGTTAACATCCACTTGATAATATTAAAGTCTTCATCGCATGCAAAAGTGACTTTCTTGTCTCATATTCAAGTGACACAAAGTAGACACTCTAGCAACTTTAAAAATGGCAAAAATAAAAGGTAGGAATGCAAACACTATGCATACATATGTTCATATGCATGCATATACACATAATGTCGCCAACTAATAAATGCAATATAATGAAGAGAGATATTATTTAGAATGCTAGTAATACTAGTATGAAAAGTTTTTGGCCCCTTGAACCCTTAACATATCAAAAAAATGTTGACAATAGTTTAGGAGAATTAGGTTTATATGTTAGTTTCTTAATTACATGACATGATATACATTCAAAAATTATCTTCAAGTCTTTATTTTCACATCTCACATGGCCTTTTGAAACATGTATTCTATGGAGAGAAGCAAAATCACAAACTTCAAAAACGTAAAGATGGTACTACCACAAAAGTGCAAAGGGTGATGAAGATGTTGAATTATCTGGGTTCATTTATTGTGTGATTCTTGTTTTCTAAATGATGGAAATCCAAAAGGTACCATGGAATAGTGGCAATCCTAACATGCTTTGACTAGTAGGGCACTTCATATGTGTGAAGCTATATTGCAACGGGAGTGAAGTTTCCCTCACTTTTTCTTCCACATGTATCAAGTCCGGGATTATTAGAATTCTCTCTCCCTCATTTTTGGGCATGGGTTCAAGTTTGGCAAGAGTCAAAATAGAATCATACATTTGAGGCCAAATGGTTAAATCTTAGGTTTAGGGTTTATTAAAGTAAGATGCTAGATGAAAATGTTCCCAATGTGGTAAAACGAAGTGGGGTTATAAGTGTGTGTGTGCGCGCGCACACACACACACACACACACACACACTCTCTCTCTCTCTCTCTCTCTCTCTCTCTCTCTCTCTCTCTCTCTCTCTCTCTCTCTCTCTCTCTCTCTCTCTCTCTCTCTCTCTCTCTCTCTCTCTCTCTCTCTCTCTCTCTCTCTCTCTCTCTCTCTCTCTCTCTCTCTCTCTCTCTCTCCCCATGGAAATGGCATACATTTGAATCAAGGTTTTCATATGGGAGAGAGAGAATTAGCAAACTCTCATGCAAGAGGCTCAGTTGGAGTAGCCTCCTCCATCCCCTCCTATAGTGCATTCATCTACTTAATGACAATTTCATCATGCCAATTTTTTCTTCATCATCAACTTGTATGAGCCGCCCCTCGATCAATCAAAGAGCACCATCACCTTCCCACTGAGACTACCTCCACTTTCATAGACCATTCAGTCTATTAGGGATGGTGACACAAATTGCTTTCATTGCTACCACTATGGAAGTTCCACCAATGGATGCAGCATTGGGTCAAAGGAGAAAAGGCAATGAACGACGAACATCGTTCCTTGTCCGAACACTGCTAGATTGCACAATAACAAATTATTTTTACTAAATAAGGAAAATTTTAAGGCAAAGCATCAAATGGAGCTTGCAAATTACTTTAATTGTAGGTGCAAAACTTTCACTCATAGTCCAACAAATGATATATGAAGCCCCAAGTCTATTTTTCTAAACTATGAGTAATCTTTGAATGAAAGATGTTCTATAGACTTCGTAGATAGTTAGTGTAAATATAAGTGGAAAAACTTAGAAAACATTCATGAAAGAAAAGCAAGAGTCCTAGTCAAGTGTGAGCCTTCCTATGGGAGTTCTTTAATAGGTGATTTACTTGGAGGAACAACAAAGGTTAACAATTTCTTCACAAGACAAGTATCTGCCTCCATAAGTAGTTTCTTGGGGATGAAGATGAAGAGAATGCAGAAGGAGAGAAATTTGTGCCTTCAAAAGTGGTTTTGTTGGCTAAGGTGAAGAGAATGATGGTTAACAACAATGACAATGATGGAGTTCCATGGCCAACTATTGGTCATGCCCTATTAGGGAAAAAGACAAAGAAGTGAAAGAACAAACTAGTGCTAGATGGATTGGGAGCATCCATGGAGCACTCAATTTTGGTGTGTTTGCAAAACCCTTACACCAAGCTGAGATTTAATGCATAGAGCTAGAGGAGAAAAGGCTTCAGATGTAACTCAAGATTGTAGAGCTCCTCACTTCTTCTAGATATTCTACATCAAATAGAGTAGATCTTTCAATAGGTTGGAAATGAGCATGTCACTTGTATAGGTTCATTGATGTGAGTAGGATACCTATCTATTTGGTTTTTGAGATGTTGATGTATTTCAATTTCCATTGGAGTTCCTTGATTACCCCTTCTTGAAATGAAATGTGATGTTTGGGAAGCCTTTTTTATTTATTATGAGGTTTTTACGGTTTATGATATGAATACATGATGTTTAGGTTTTAGGATTGGTTTATGGCATATATTTGATATGCATGAAATAATATTAAGTAAACTAAAAACATAATCTTCAATATATTATATTTGATAACTAAGGGTAGATTATTGTAAGGACATACGTCAAGATACACTTATTTGAAAGAAATGGATGGAAATGATACTACAGTGATAAAAGTCAATGAAAATCCTTTCTTCAATTTAAGACACAATACACAAAACAATGTATCGCAATGGAAAATTTATTGCATTCACTAATATATTACAATATTGTCACAATGAACAATAGGTGTCAAGAAATCTAAATATAGTGGCACTTCATGAAACATTGCCTAATGTGGGGCTTGACCCCCCACCCGCTTAGACCTCATGACATTTCCATTGTTTAGATGAGGATCAAAGTCCTCCTCTTGATGCTCCTCATGCATGTTTTCAACTGGAAGATTATGAAGGGCATAGGAAGAAACAATGTATTTGGGAACCTGGTTGAGGTTGATGAGAACATTGATGTCCCTAAGGATGCACCAACAATTTGTTAACATCCAAAAACATGTTCAATGTGCACTCTCCCCTTCAAAAAATGGCAAATATTGAACAACTTCCAATATCCAAATGTCAAAGGGTGGCACTCCCTAAAGGGATTGATAAGAAGTCCACAAGTCCCATAACCTAAAGTAGCTAAAAGATAAGGGATCATACAAATGCCTCAAAGCATCGTTATTGCTTTTGTAGTACCTCCTTACTCCTAAACTACCCATAAATAAAGGAGGAAGCTTTCTAGTGTATAGCATCATTGGTGCTACCAAGTGCCAAGATGCAGACATCCCATATGTGTTTTTGTGCATCACAAATTTAATGCACAAGAATAGAGTGAAAATGATGTTTGCACCAGTACTACACTAGGATATCTTCAATGTTGGGCTTTTGGGGTAAGATTGGTTTGAGAGCCATCAATTGCACTATAGGCATTGACAACAAGGTGATGTTTGGAAAATTTGCAATGATGTCTTGTAGATGCTCTCCCAATTTCTCAAAGATAAAGCTACTCTAATCTTTGTTGCCATAATTTTGTGATAGTATTTACACATCATGGACTCACCCATGCAAAATGTGTTAGCAATATGATGCATGGATTTGTTGTGGGCTAGTCAAAGAAGCACAAAACTAAGAGCTCTCTCCAACTTGATCGATGCATGAACAATATCTTTTGTCACCTTTCATAGGCCAAGGGCCCACAAGACTTCTAGTAGATCCTAGAATGCATTACAATCAAATATGAACCTTTTGTGAAATAGATCACATGCGTCTAGCTCAAAAATCCATATGGATTGTTGAGCCTCAAGCTAAAAAGTGTGGTGTCTTGGAAAAGCCCATCAATTCTAGAAGTAGATAGCAAATAAAAACAAAGAAATACCAATATATGGCAATAAAGATTGTGAAATTTGAAAAGCTAAAGAGGGTAACAAATGTGAATCGCAGCATGGATGAAGCTTGTGCAACTTAATGGAGCAAAGCAATTATATATGGGAGTACAGGTTAATAATGGAGCAAACTAGCAAAACATGGGAGTGGAGTAGATGGCAACACCACATGAAGTTCATGGTTGGATGACATGGAAAATGGCAACGTAATTATTAGAGATTGATAGTGGATCATAAACTATGTAAAAGGTAGAGTGGTTTAAGCAATGTCGTGGAGATAGAAAGTTGTGTTCTCCTCTCTCTCTCTCTCTCTCTCTCTCTCTCTCTCTCTCTCTCTCTCTCTCTCTCTCTCTCTCTCTCTCTCTCTCTCTCTCTCTCTCTCTCTCTCTCTCTCTCTCTCTCTCTCTCTCTCTCTCTCTCTCTCTCCCTCTCTCTCCCTCTCTCTCCCTCTCTCTCCCTCTCTCTCCCTCTCTCTCCCTCTCTCTCCCTCTCTCTCCCTCTCTCTCCCTCTCCCTCTCTCTCCCTCTCTCTCCCTCTCTCTCTCTCTCTCTTTGAGCTTATGTTGTAGGCAAGTGTTGCAACAAGTATTTATTCTTGTCAAGCCAACATCCTACCCGATAAAACACTAGTTTCAATGGTTTGTTTTGCCCCATCCATATTGGAAAGAGAAACTAAATTTGTGTAACAAAATTATTCAATGTGGTAGTTTTTAACCATGGTCATGTTGTGTAGGAAAGTGGATTTTCTTAACCATGCTTTTTTAGGTGATGATTTCTCTTTGGCTCACCATAGTATATATGTGCACATTATATCATGTGCACGCTATATTATCGGTGTCAAAATTTACAATTTGTGAAACCACCCCCTTATTGGAACACTTATCATTTGATATCTAGGGAATTGGCTTAGCAAAAGCAAGTGCAAGGGGAGTAGATATCCAAAGTGTAGCATTTGGACCAAACAACTTGTTTTCAAAACTAGGTGGCACAATCACAAGAGTGGCACCACTACTCATAGGAATCAGGAAAGTGGAGGCACTAGGAATAGCATCCAAAATAGGATGGGCCTTTGAATATGCATCAAAATATGCATCTAGATCTTTATTGTCCTACTTAGGAGGAAGGGCAAACATGTGAGTAGGACGTATGACAAGTGAAAGAATCTATAAAGATAATCATATAAAGTAATAATTTTCTTAATCGAAAATTCTTGAAGATCCTCCAACTCACTAGCATTCACCAATATAGCATCAATGGTTAGAGATTCTAGAGCATTCAACAGATTTTTCATTACATCTAAATGCACTTTTACATCTGCCACTTGATACACAATGGACTCCAAAGTGTAGCCACTTGAGAAACAATGAAGACGACTTCCTCTTCACCTCAAGGCTTGAATGCTGGCATCAACCACCCTACAACACTATGAAATATATGTAACTTGCAAAAACAAGGCATACATTAAAAATCTAGGATACCTTATAGCTCTTGATCAACCGTGCCCCTTCATAAATATTCATTAGAGCTTGATTATCCAAACATCTTGTGCATCTGTATTAAGACAATGGATGAGGCATTGCTGTCAAGAATTGCGTGATGGGGGGATTTGCTTGAGCTGCTACGCCAAACACACATTGTATACACACACTGTATACACAAGAGGAAGCTCACTCAAGAACACAAGAAGAGAGATGGAATCCAAAATGTTTTCTTGCTGGTTTCTTCTTCTTCTTCCACACACTATACAATGTACACAAAGTATAGATAAGATACAACATAAAAGAAAATGGCCTTCTAAGTCAAACAGTGCATAACAAACTACACTAATCGACTGGCACTATGTCTTTGCTAGCTATAGGTAGGTGTAAACAAACTAAATATAATAAGTGATAAGTCAGTGGCCATGTGAGTATCATAATGACCACCAACATGCTAAGTGTAGACGTGCGGATCCATCTAGCCAGGCGGTCCATCATCAATGTCCGCACATGTTGAGCTTGCTATTAATGAGACCAACACTTTAACAGTTAGATCTTAAACCTCAAATGTTTAAGGATCATCTAATAGTGTTCTAAAATTGTTTTTCTAGCCATAGACTAACCACTCCATGTGATGTGTAATCTACCCAATATAGCACACTTATACTTATATAAAGATGTGCATTTCAAGGTCAGAAAGTTGTCCAATTCAAGTTTACATTAAATAAATACAATTTACTAGATTCCTTATAAGCTTTTGCATAGCTAAAGACAAGCCTAGGCAATGAAAATTAAATCCAACTCCTCTAGAATTGAAAAATCTGGCAATTTTAAACATTGAGACATTGATAGAACCTTTCAACACAATACTAGGAGCTCTCTAGATAAAATCCCAAACATTCACACATGAACTAGTTCCTCAAAGCCCTAATAATTAGAAAAGTGGTCACAAACTTCTTATCACTACCAAATGGTCACTACTAATGCAGTAAATCAACTAGCACTATATACAAATCACTTTATGAACTAATTTGAGACTAGATCGAGTAAATACAAGAGCATCAAAGGTTAAGATCTAGTAAATACAAGAGCATCAAAGACTAATGAATAGAAGAAAGTGATTGAGATCATGTGATTGACGTAAAGAAAATTTTTATTACTCAATAAGATTGTAATAGTTTGAGTACACTATAGAAGAGGCTTAATAAGAGGAGAATTGACTTCATCATATAGTAATCTAATAAAACTTACTAGCTAAATTGTAACATGCTCAGATTGCTCTCATTGTATATGTTCATCAATTTGTTTACATGGGTTTATATAAAAGTTTACAATAACCAAACTGCCTATTTTTGCATGACTACGATTGATCACAAAGACAATATCTTTTTGGCAAGGAATCAATTTGGTGATGAGATTTTGTAATCATGTTGAGCACATCAAGCACTACAACTTTTTAGTTCAACTCAACATCAAGTTCTATACCTTTTAAGAGATATTAGTTACCAAAAGCAGCTGTAGTTGATATTTATAGTTGTCATGGAATCTAGAGTGAATTATGAATGGTTTATAATCTAACCATTTATTGGGCTTAATTGTTTCTTTGGCATATCAACAATTGTGCTATAATTAGGCCTCTATCTAATGTTGATTTCACATGTATAGCCTTTTATTGTGTTAGTTAACAATTGTCTATATTCTAGTTACTGTTTGCTAGTTTAACAATCACCTATATGCTAATTAGTAAATATTACAATCACTTATATGCTAGATAGCAAGACTACAATCACATGTATGCTATTTGATAGTCACCACAATCACTTGTATGCTAGTTGGCAGTCACCTAAATAATGTGGATAAATTTGTCGCCCCTTCTCCAAGTACAGTTTAATACCAAGCTACTTTTGAAAATGCTGAAGTGATCAAGGCTAAGGGGTTTGGTGAATATGTCTTAGCAAGTGAAGCAATGTGCCAAATCAGCTTCTCCATCCATGGTCTTCTCCCTTGTAAAATGGTAGTAAGTCTCCATATGTAGGAATGGATTGTTGGTAAGGTAAATACTAGAGAGATTATCATAGAACACTTCAATACTAATTCATATATCTTCAAGTATCCTTGTTAGCCATATGATTTCACATGTAGCATTAGCTACACCCTTATACATAGCTTCAATAGAACACAATGCAATTGTTGGTTGTTTCTTTCTAGCCCAACAAAAAGCTCCATTGCCAAGTGAGCAAAAATGTCCTAGTGAAGACCTTCTATCTACTATGTTTCCAACCCAATCAACATCATTATAAGCAAATATTATTAATGGCAACTTTGTAAACCAATCCATAATCTATGGTACATTTGATGTGACTGTAGATTCTCTTAGGTTGCCAATCAATCACAATACCTTGGTTCCTATATAAATTGACTTACAAAACTCATAGAGAATGAGAGGTTTGGTCTTGTGATTGTAAGATAGATTAGGAAACCAACTAATTACCTATATAGGTTGGCATCAAAAATATTTGTGACATCATCTTTGACCAATTTCAAAATTGGATTCCATGGGAGTGTGGGTTTGGTTTGTAGGACTCCAAGTTGAATCTCTTTAAGATATCCTGAGCATACTTTTGTTGAGAGAGAACTATTTATTTTCATCTCTACTAACTTCAATACCTAAAAAGTAATGAATGTTCCTTCATCTCATACTCAGCCTTCAAGAGACATTTCATGCTTTTGTGACAATGTCCAAATTCCTCTCCATGAGAAATAAACCATGTACATAAAGAATAAGGAGAAAAATATATTTACCCTTATGTTTGATATAGAGAGATGGATTTCCAACACAATTATGGAATCCATGGGAAGTTAGGAACGTATTTATCAATAATGAGCTCTTGTAGCTTTTTCAAGCCATAGAGAGGCCAAATTCTTTCTCTACTAATTCTTTGAATTGTTGAATAAGAAAGAGCATATATGTGAAGTGTTGTTTGTAATGGAACATTATGTTGACCTTGTATTGCATGTTGAGAAGAACCATCTTCAATTATGATCACCATTGAATCATTTTGGATGGATTGAAGTGATTTGAACTATTTTTCATGGTATGACATGTGATTTGTTGTTCTAGAGTCTATTTACTAATTATTTTGGATGGGTTGAATTGATTTGAACCATTTTTCATGGTATCTTATGTGATTTGTTGCTCCAAAGTCTATGTATCAATCATCTTCCACCTTATTTTATGTATGTGCCATGAAAGTGGAAATAGGAAACATTTGTTGAGAAATAGAACCTTGATCTTGGGCATGAACTAAGTTTGTTATAGCATAATTTGAGCTTTGTCGATTGGTTGGTCCATTTTTTATATGTGATCTTCCATTTTCTATCATGTTCTTTTGCATTCTCTTTCCAATGGCCTAGAATGCCATAGTAGTTGCATGCTCTTGGTCTTCTTTGGTTATGGCTTCTTCCTCTTGAATATTCATATCTTCCTCTTCCTCTCTGATGTTGTGATTACCATGTGTTAGAGACTTCATTTTCTTCTAGAGAGCTTCTTGTATTGTGGTTTTGTTATTGACCTCTTCCTCCCTCTTCTACTTCTATCTCTAAAGTTGGGTTTTTCTCTTCCTTTGTAAACTATCAATGTTGATTCTTGTTTTATTTCTAGTTTTTCTTCTTGGAATCTTTTTTCTTCTTGGATGAGAAAGTCTTGAAGATCTTCAAATGAAGAAAATTTATCCCTCATAGTAATGGAGGTTAAAAGCACTTGTGTTCATTCTTGACTTGACTCCCTCGAGAATAATCTCTAAAATCTCTTCATCTTTCATAATATCTCCCAATGCCATTAGTTCAACTTTAAGAAATTTTATCTTCAAAAGATGATCATGAATGCTTTTAGTTGTGCGCTTTTAATAGTTTCATCCAAGTTGTCTTTCAAATGTATTGCTATAGCAACACTCTTACTCTCTAGCACATTTTATTAGATGTCCCATGTCCCCTTTGCACTTGGTGCATTTCTAATGTAGCCAACCAATTTTCCATTGAGATTGATATTGATGAGGCATTGGGCTTGAGTTGCTCTTCTATCCTAATCATTCTTTTGTTATCCTCCATGATTTGGTCTTGATTCTTCACTCTAACAATTATCCATATATCCTTAATCATTAAAATATTTAAATTTTCAATATCCATGCATGGTAGTTGACCTTGTCAAGAATTCTTTACTAAGTAAGGACATATCACTTGGTTCCATTGTGAAATGAAGGATGTGATGATTTGAGCTAAAATATTCCTAAGTTTTCTGTTCACACTCAAGAACTTGCACAAGTTAGAGCTCAAAATACTTGTGATACGATCTGAAAAAAGTGATTAGAGATATTAATCATATCATGGGGTGAAAATTTGGAGTTCAACTCAAACTCAAATTATATATTGTTTGAGAGATGTTGGATGTCCAAAAGTGGTTGTACTTGTTGTCTACAGTTGTCTTAGAACCTAGGAGTGAATTTAGGATATTGATTGAGCTTGTTTGATGCACTAGCATAGCTAAGGTTGCTTTCACATGCATAGTCTTTTTTTTTAATAGTTAATAGTTGTCTATATGCAAGCTAATAAGTCAATTTTATGCTAGTAAAATGTCATTTATTAACAATTACCTATATGCTAGTTAGCAATCTCACTACAATCACATGTATACTATTTATTAATGACCAAAGTCAATTGTATGCTAGTTAGTAGTCCCCACAATCATCTATGTGTTAGTTAACAATCACTTGAATGCTAGTTAACATGTATAATCATATTATTAGTAATAGCTTGTGTAACAAGATTTAAAAGAAACTTTCCTTTATATGTTGCACAACAAGATTTACAATGAAGTCACTTTTATATGTTTCACAGTGTGGTAAATGTAAACTATTTAGATAACAAAATCAAATATCTTGAATAAAGTAAGAGAGACTAATCTCAATGATTGGTCTCTTTGTATGGGTGGACTAGACAAGTTGGATAGCTTTCCATTATTAGGTAGAGCTACTAGAACATGACCACCTACGATTGGATAGAACTTAAGCTAACTCTGTTTTAGGAGAACAAACTATGGTAGATGACTAGTCCTTGAGGCCATGGACTTTCAAGACTTACCCACTCAAACCAGGTGCACTACTATCTAGTCTCATCTTTGATCAATTAAAGAAACTGTTCTTAGATGGGTGTTAGATTCTTAGACATGTGTTAGATACTACCCTTTTACCCTTTCAAGACTAGATTTGAACCAAGTGGCTAATCATGCTACATGGATACTTAGGGTAATTTCAATTCTCATAGCACTAGAGGATTAGCCTCCAACCACTTAGATTACACTTAAGAATGGTTTAGATGTATGGGGATGCCCTTTAGTTTGATGAATGCTTATGAAAATTTTTCAAGCATGGATGGACATTTACTTCTTACTTAGGCAAATTCTTGAGAATCTTTATGGATGAAATGTGTGAGCATAGGTCTAAGAACTCATGTTGCCATAAGCCCTATTTGGCACTTAAGGAGAAATTTCTTTACTCCAACAACATGTGGAAGTGGCTCAAAAGTTTTGCTCCATAATTCAAGCCTTATTCTAAGAATTACATTGTAGACATACCTCAATTCTATGTTAGAAGAAAGTTCAATAGCTTTTCACAACATTTCTACTCTAGACATAGCCTCAAAGAGTCAAATTAAGATAAGTTCTCAATAATTTCAATATTAAAGAAGACCAGAAGAGGAAGATTGAAATTTTCAAAAGGTTCCTGACTCCACCTATGATGTCTTATATCTCCTTGCCAAAAGTGTATTACATTATTGATTGGCCTTTCCCCGAAGCAAGTGGTCATTTTAAATCAACAAGCAGGTCATCAACAAGTAATATTGAAGGTGGAACCATCAAGTTTAAGGGTCATGGACTCCTCAAAAAATTACATGAAGAAATGACTATGGAATATTGCAAATGGAAAAGAGAAGAAGCCATGGGATTCCATGCAAGTAGTTGGTTAGAAAGTTAGAGATGACAAGGCCCAAGCCACCATTGAGCTTAAGCTAGATGAATGGAGTGCTTAAGCTCTCGTTGCATAATATGTACCAATGACACTAGATGTAGCCTCGAAGAGGTGAAATTGAATGCTTGAATGGACTACTCTTTTTGTTTTCCTATACATTAATTAATTCTTTATTTCAATGGGTTTCTATAAGTCACACACCATAATCAAATTAGTGAGATTCTCTAAAGCAACTAAAAGTACATTATTGGATCACTGGTTCTTTGGACTTGTGAAATGGAGAAATGTTCTACATTATGTGAGTGTTCAAGATTACACCATTGTTGTAGATCATCAATTGCATAAGTATTGCGAGGTTTCTAGGATGCTAGTGACCCAATTGAGTGGTTCATGCTTTTGACACTTACATGCACTACACTAGCTAAGAAATAGAATCTTGGCATTCATCCACATCTCTAAATTTTGACACCCTTCTTTGTGTAATGCCCGATTTCTTTTATGAAATGGACCAATATTATTTAATTTCTCTATAAGTAGTCTAGCCTTTGGAGCTTGCAAGGTAAAAAAGGTGGTGAAACCCATCCTAGATTTTGATTATGACATATACTATAGTGGGGGTGCAACGAACTAATTTTTTATGCTATTAGAAGCATATTTGGGATCTATGACTTATTTTTTAGGACATTTGAGCGAGTTATAGCTTCTTCTAATGGAGTCTTGCTAGTTAGATCCTCATTTTGGTTATGATTTGCCCAAGATAGATCTTGGAGTCTATAGACCTTAGGTAATTTGAAAGTCTATAGGCTATCTATTAAGAGAAAGATACCACACTAGCACTCCATTAGTGCTAGATTACTTTCAATCAAAGCAAAGTGTATGTGCTCATTCATAGGGGATCTACAAGTAGGTTTTTTGTGTGTGTCCCAAAACATATGGCAGACAACTTAGAATAAACTACGGCAGATAGCCTTTTGGTTGCATAGCTTTGCGTATTAATATATGAACAAGTTGCTAGAGTTAGCTTAACAAGTTGAATGACACACATGGATTTGTATTTCATCCTTTTCCTATGAACTTGTATATCCATTGAATTTTGTAGGAGTATTACCTTGCATTGACATGGTCATGATGCAATCCAAGTCTTAATTGACCGATTAAAGTAGATGGCACATTTCATTTTCACAAAGAAAAACATAAAGGTCGTTTCATTTTCATTTTGGAAACTGGTCTTCCAATCGTTGGAGACTTGTTCATGGTATGATTTACTTGATGAAATTTTTAGTAATTGTCTTCCTAATATTATTGACCATTTTGGAATCCCACTGAAAATTTTATAGAAAGCATTGTATTCCTTGGAGAAAGTTGGGTTTGCTTATAATAGTATTAAGCTATTGGCTATCCAATATAGCCTATTCTTGTTGATATATGGCTATGAGATGAGAACCCTGATTGACAAGGACCCAAAGGGACGGTAATTCAATAGTCACTTGACTTTATGTATGATATAGTAGAGATATTGATGATTGGTAGCTTTTCATGTATATGAGCTCACCAAACCCATGTGAATGTACTTGAAGGAACTTTGAATTTAGGCATAAAACATGTATTCTAACGTATCTGTTAATTACAAAGAATGTTAGTTAATCATCTTCTCACTTAGATTTACCTCTCAATATTTGCATTCATCTAGTTTTCAATGTAACTATTTGTATGAATGCTTGGGATAAGGTTGATGAATTTTCTAATTAGGAAAGTATTGTACTTGGATGATATGGCTCATAACATTCCGTGCATTAGTTTTATACCAATTGTAATAAATGATTATGTTGGACAACTTTTTCGAATTGTTGGTCACAAGGAAGGATTGCCTACATGTAGAAGTTACATGGGAGTTTGTATGCTTGATTAAGATTCACTTACTTTACTGTCCCTGAAGATGTTGCTTCAAGTTAACAATCATCCAAGTGGGGAGGGAAGTGTTATATTTGTGGACATGTTGGGCACCCACAACATTGGCCACTAACCACTAACCATTTGACCATTATGTTAATGCCCCTAAAAGTTAGGATGGTTAATGGGGTCTCATGGTGTGAACACTAACTAGTAGACTAGAGCAATTTAGGAGTCATATGCTCCTATACCATATTTTCCATGTGCCATAAAAGATCTACCTTTTTCCTCCTTTTGAACACACCTTAGACATTAGTAGGCATGGGTCCATGATTTCCATAATGGCGAGATCAATGGGTCAATGTAGAAGACTCTTATTCTCAAAGGAGAATCGTATAATGAAGGCCAATGATCTTGAATGGCTTTGATCACTCTCTTTTTGTCCATTTAATGCACTTCATTTCTTTCAAGACCTTGATGGAATCAAATAGTAGATTCTTAAACTATTAAAATGCTACTTTGAAATTTACTCATGTGTGCATATTTGAAGCACATCTTTGGCTATCAAAAGCTAACAATTCTTACATGAGAGGGAAATGCAGATATTTTGACATCTTGTCAAATAGAAACCTTAGAAAACTTCATAAAGGAAATTATTAAAAGGTGTAGCAAATGACGTTAGTTGTGTGTGTGTGTGTGTGTGTGTGTGTGTGTGTGTGTGTGTGTGTGTGTGTGTGTGTGTGTGTGTGTGTGTGTGTGTGTGTGTGTGTGTGTGTGTGTGTGTGTGTGTGTGTGTGTGTGTGTGTGTGTGTGTGTGTGTGTGTGTGTGTGTGTGTGTGTGTGTGTGCGTGCGTGCGCGTGCGTGCGTGCGTGCGTGTGTGTGTGTGTGTGTGTGTGTGTGCGTGCGTGCGTGCGTGCGTGCGCGCGCGCTCGTGTGTGCGTGTGTGTGTGTGTGTGTGTGCACGCGCACTCGTGTGTGCGTGTGTGCGTGTGCATGTGTGCGTGTGTGAGTGGTGATCGAGAGTAAGCCTCACTCACAACCCGATAACGAGGCGTTAATAAGGAGAGCCGGTTGTTGGGGTAATCATACTTTGTCGAATGCACAACACAACTCAAAAAAAATTAATTATTCAACAAACACCACAAGCCACATACGAAATGAAACAACACACAATGCCTCTCGTAGCTCAGAACAACTTAAAACCCAAAAGTGGGTAGAGCATCACTTTAACTCAAATTTCAAAAAAACCGACAAATCGAAGACAAAACCAAGTAAATTGTATTCTCGTACCTTGAAAGCCTTGAGTCAACGCTCGGCACCACAAAGTCCAAATTCTTCAACTTCCAAGTTAGCATGCCAAGAGTATCCTCTCACATGCAACCCTCCTCTCACCTCTCTCACAAGATACTAATTGAAATTGAAGGGGAAGGTCCCTAACTCTTCTCTCATCCCTCTTATATAGTTTTCCTCCACACTCGTACATAGTATTGCTTTCTAAAAACATAAAGCTTTTTAGTTTCTTCAGCTTTGAATTGTTAAGACAAAAAAGTTAAAGCCTTAGAGGCTTTTGGAGTGTTAGTCGTCGTTATTGCCTTTTTTTTAAAAAAACACTACTTTTCCTGCTTTGGTATATGCCAATCATTGCCTTCATTGTCATCCTCATGTGTTACATGACGACATCATCCTACAAGTGTTCAATGTGGGATGCCGTCACTTCATATGCAGCCATGTCATTTCGCATTGTCGAAAAACTGTGCCTTCAGGCTTCATCCTTTAAAGAAAAAAGCAACTAACTCCAATCAAGGCATTGCCTCTTCAATCGGCAAAATATGATGCCGCCACCCTGGCCCAAAAGTCACCATCTTGCTCCGAATATTCCACCATAATCTTTAGCAGCACTGTCTCACCAACACTACTGTCAAATACTCCAAGAATATCTGCATTTCCCAATTTCCATCTCTCTCCATTGACTGCTACCTTCCTCGAATGCAGAGTTGTTTCAACTCGTGATCTTTTAGAACATATCCAATTAACTTGCTTGATGAAGAAGAACCTTCATCTTGCACACTTCAAAGCTAGAAACCCCCCCAATATGCTTTAGCTATATTGGCACTTGAGTATTCGTGTGACCTTATTCTAAAATCTTGGAATATGGACCTTTCAAGTCTTGCATACCCTTGTATTCTTCATAAACTCCAATGTGGTGTTCACATTCGTGGAATCTTCCAAATGAGTCCGTGTTTTCATGCAGTGTGCCCTACTAGAAATATGCTATGAAAGAGTACTTCATGCTCAATATCCACTCATGATTTGAGAAATATGCAATGTCACGAATCCATGATATGCAACCAATCAATCGATGCTCCACACGAAAAAATATGTATGCACTGAAGAATTGTGCCTAGCCTATCTACATGTGATCATGCATCATGCAAATTACAAACAAAGTTCCTCGATTATTCAAATCCTTAACCTCACCCCTCAGCTCTTAGCAACAAAATATGTCATACTACGCTCCACCCATCCAAAATCTCACCAACACTCAAGAAAAAAGATGCTCCTCAAGATGTTGACCAGATAAGAACAACACAAATTGGTGGCGTCCTTTACGACCCTCGAACTCACCCAACCACCTCACATACTCATATTCCAATGGTTCCTAACTTTGTGATGAACATCACAATTATCGTGCGTGCAAGAAATGTTCATGTACAATGACATGCACTCTCTCATGTGCGCGTGCAACTAGGATTTACTACATATAGCTGCAGCAGCATGCCTCATGCTGCGCTACTGCTCAACAATGGTGCGAAATGTGCATAAACCCAACCCATGGCATGGAAGTATTTCATAAGAATAGAAGATGACCCCCGAGTGCGCAGTGCATCAACAAGTGCATCGTGAAGTGCTCGTGAACCCATGATCGTTGTGATGTGCTAGAGTCTTGACAAGAAAACAAAACCTTATTCCACAATGTTTGGAAGCTATTGACAAACTTTAGCTCCACCAACTTGTCCAAAAAAATACCAAGCTCAGGAGACCAAGACTATCAAGTTTCCACACTCAACAATTAACCAAACAAAATGACAAAAACAAATCCCAAACTAGACAAACATAAGAAATCCAATTACAAAATGACAAAACAAATTGTCATGCAAACAATTAAGCGAGCAGAAATCAAACCTAACCACAATTTGACTAGGGGTTATTGGTTTCCAAAAAAATGCTTGACAGTGTGTGTGTGGGGGGTTGATGAGTGTAAGAGTTTCGAATTTCCAGGTCTACACCCACAAGGATTCAAAACTTACAATTTTGGGATATGCCTTAAAGGAAATTTGGGATTGTTCTTACCAGATAAATATTGCTCTTCTTCTTTTTCTCTCTCTCCCTCTCTTTAGACCCACCTTATGACTTAGCAAATCTTTTTTAGATGCTTTTATTGGTGTAAATGCTCAGCATTGGAACATTGGACAAGCTCTTATTCTTTTTAAGAGTTCAAAAGCACATCAACACTACTATCTGTCACATAGTCGGCTCATATTCCAATCTCAAAGCCATTTTCTATCTCCTCAATATCCCAATCAAGCAAGAAACTAATGATCAAGAGTTTGTAGTAGGCTCACCTTTGTGCATTGTACTTTGAACACCTTCAAAGGTTCATTATTAGTGGCCTCATTATTCAAACAATGCCATTCGATCCACTTCTACCACCCTATAGCAACCAATCTAATCTAATCTACAAGCTCTCCAACAAAGAGAGGAACTATAGATAAGAGGAAGAAATAGTAGTAACATTCCCACTTCACACTCTACCTCTCACCCTCCAAGCTATGAAAAAAGAAGGAAACGAAGAGAAGAAAGGAAAGAAGAAAGAAGAGCTTCGCTCTCCAAGTCCACTCACACTCTCACTCTTCCCTCACTCTAGACAAGGTGCATAAGAGGATAAGAAGGAAGCAAGGACAAGAGTTGCTATCAAACTTGCAGACACAAGAATGAACTCTTCCTTTCTCTTTTTGGCTTTTATATAGGTTAGGTTTAGGATGTCCTTCCATAAGTTGGGCTATCCTACTTAATCTTTAGGCTCTTGACTTATCCTTTTTAAATATAAGTACATATCTTATGTACACACAAAAAAAACATTCTCAAAATAACTTAGACACTTTCTATTTACATGCTTTTTCTTGAATTTGCATCCTTCTTTACTCATAAGGTTAACATTGCCCCCATTACTAGTCCCATGGCACTCACATCATAGGTAGCATACTTTAGCTTGTACCATAGACGTGGAATTTTGGGGATGTCATGACATTGTCCTTGGGGAATTTTTGGGAGTTCTTGATGGAGGATACTACTTGGTATCCGGTATTTGGTGATTGAACTTGTGATTAGCAATGACAAAGTTGTTGAAGATGATGACATTATTGATATATACTTCATTTTGATGCTCCTATTGATGGATTTGTTAACTTCAAGTAATATCACTTTGTCATAGATGTTTGATGGATTTTTTTGTTTTAGATCTTACAATTGTATTTCGATCTTGACAAGCAGTGGTTTGCATATGTGTGTGATTCTTTAGAGTTTTATGGCTCATTGCTATTTTTTCAAATTTCTTGCATTGTATTTTTTTCCTATTCTAGATTCCCTTTTGCACTTTTTATTAGAAACAATATCTAAATCATGAATTATAGTGCCCTTGCATGTTGCTTATGTCTCTCTCGATCATCTTGCTATTGCACTTGTGGATGTAAGTGGACTTCACTTTTGACTTCAATCATTCCACAAGCTTTTCTTGATGTATTTTCCATAGTGGCATATCTTAGTAGACTCTTTTTTTGCAAGCAGATCTCATGCAAGTTTGGTGCACTTGTTGGCTCATGTGACACTTTTATTGCTACACTTACTCTCAATGCTTGTTTGGATGGAACAATGCTTTTACATCTATTGTCAGCAGAATTTTGTAGCAACTCAACCACCATGTTTTCCCATAGTAGACTTTCCTTGTGTCTAAATGATAGTGCAAGATGCAATCCCAATGGTCTAACATGATTGTGATTTTTTTAATGCCAATTGTAGGGATGATCCTATGGACTTGTTGAATTTACATGGAATGTATCAAAACATGCCTTAATGAACCTAAATGTGTCGAAGGATATGGGTTGATGTGAATGGATGTTTGAGAGCCCCAATTGTGAGCTTTTGTTAAGTCCCTTAGACAACTAAGTCCTAATGGCTTGTGAAAATCTAGGGCAATAAATTTGAGAGACTCATGTGTAGATATCTGTATAGCTCCTAGGGCTTCTAATGGCTTGTGAAAGCCTAGGAGAAGAACTTTGGAACTATCATAAGTAATCCCAACTAGGATTGTGTACAACCTAAGAGACATGGCTCTAGGGTAGTATGCTAAGAGTAGTAGAGTAGTATGTGTGCACCCTATGAGGAAGCCTAGTAGAGTGGCTATATGCCCCTAATTTTGAATTAAGTGCATGTGTACTACAACCTACTAAGCTACTAGTAGCTATAACATATGTGCCCTTCCTAATGTCAATATATGTGAATGAGGACTTAATGTCGAATGCCTAGACAGAGAGATGGGTCAATGCTTGGTGGATGGTGCCTATGGAAGGATAAGATATTATGTCTAAGAAAGCATGTGCCCACTAAGAAGGTGAGTGTCTACATGCCGCCAATGTGTAAGTTCTTGAGGGCATAATTGTACCTATAAGAGTCTAAGAGTGTGCATACCTATGTATATATGCTAATGTGACCCTAAACTCTAGGTAAGTGTATTAGGCTAAGTGTGGTATGTGATGCTTGTATATAGCTAAATTTGTATGTGATGGTGTATGTTTCATCGCTTTTGTAAGCTAAAAATATTGGACTTGATTGAATGCCTATTGTTTCAAGTACTTCAAGCAGTAGGCTATGGCTACCTCTCACATAGCCATTGCACACTCTCAAAATACACACTAAAAACTCATTGGTTTACCTTCTCCTTATATTCTATTCAAAAAGGTTTGTCAATGGCTCCATGACGCAAGCAATGTGCCTTAAGCAAGATCCTCTTCCATAGCCTTGATCACTACATGAGCTTCGCTCACATAGGAGGAGGAGGAGGAGGAGGAGGAGAAGAAGAAGAAGAAGAAGCAAGAGCTTGAGGGTTATATTCAGATGCAACGTAATGATCCATGTTGGAGGCCATATATCAACATGGGTAATGTAAGTCAAGACGTTGACCTAGGAGGTCACCTGAACATATTTTGTTGGAAATATGGATCTCTTCCTCACTAAGAATCCAATCCATGTAGACATGTAGCATGATGTTATCCTCTTATGGTTTGTTATGGGTCAAGGCAAGGACTTGAAATGATGTAGGAGTGACATAAGTGGGGTCATACTTAGATGTCTTTATGATGCAACATTGCTGTACATTGATCATTATTTGACAACCCACTCATTTTCATTATGCACATAGGATAAACGATCACTATAAAAATAGGGATTCAAATTTTTCTAGATGGTTTGGCTCGTCGAGATTCTCAAGTGTTGTCTCTACACAACTACACTCGAAGGAGGTAATAAGGCATCTTTTTAAGGCTCTCCTATGAGATTTGAGTAGGTGTTATTTCATCAAAGAGACAATCAAGAAGCCCTTAGTGAATAGGAGTTTGAAATCCTTCCATGAGAAAGGTAGAGACTTCACATCGTCCACCATGTTCTCATCCAAGAGACTTATATTGAGTTGTCCATAGCTACAAGCAAATAGGGTAAAGGTGTTTACAACCATACCTACAGCTAATTCTAAGAGGGATGGTCTCTTGTAAGAAAGTTTTAGGCCTAGAGGTGGATTGGACTTTGTTGGACTCATTTGATTGATAGAAGTAGATGCTTGGGGCTTGTCATTGGGTTTAGCTACAGTAAGGATGTTGTTAGATTCAAGTGAATCTTTCATGGCAATCATTTGTGGGTTGGCTTGAGGAATCATGTGAAATGCAACACTTGTAGTAGATGACTTCACCTCATAATCAATAGCATGTTGAATAGTAATGGGGCAATTTGACTTCAACAAGAGCATAGTTTGTGTTTTCTTGTAGCTCTCTTAATGATTTCATAGTGTGATTCCTTTGTGAAGTTATTTGGTGAGTGTGCTTCATTACTCCTATAAACTAGTTGAGATTTAGCACCATGCATTGGGGTTTATATTGCTTGTTTTTTGGCTATGTGTGATTTTGGAAAATTATGAGGTCGGGATTAGTGCATTCTAATGTTAAGAAGTTGCAATTTTGTCATTGTGATATGCAATAGCATTGGCAACAATATCTACATGATGCTAACATAGTAGCCTTATGCCCATAATAGGATTTTAGGGATCCATCTAGCTTGATTATGGCTATGATGTTAGCATTGTATTCTTACTCATTAGAGAGAAAAATTTCATGGTGGGTTAATATGATACTCTTTGTTTTGGTGCTCTAACATGGAAATTATTTTTTGTGGATTATGTATGGTCTGGATGTCTTACTCATCATTGGCTCACTTTGATATGCTTGGGCTTGGAGCAACTTATCAAACAAGGTAGGAAGTCATGCTAGGTGAAGTTGTGGGTGTTAATGGTTGTTTGCTTTGAAGAAGTGCACCCTTGCTGAAAGTATTAATGATTTTTGCATTGGGTATCTCTAGTTGAATGTATTGCATTTCATAATTAACCATACACTTGGTATGTTGTTTGAATGTTCAACCCAACAATGCCTCATTTCCAACTCCTTCCATATTTACTAGCATATAGAATATGGTTGGCAAACTTTCAATCTCAACAATCAACACACTTGGCACTTTCCTAAGAACATGTAAGGAGAGCCTCCATATGGATTCACTTTTGCAATAGTTGGGATAAGTAGAGGTTGCTCAAGATGATCCAATAATTATATGTCACAACATTACAATCAACTCGCTCACCAATCAGGACGTTGATTGTGTGTGTTTTCTTTGCATTGAGTTTCACCCTAAGATAGGCGGTGGGTATCAATTCATCATCTTTGGGATCGAGCTCAATGATTTTTACAGCACATATGACAATCAGTGCACTACTATTGGTGGTCATATAGTGGATTTGTTGCTAGTAGCCTTATTTCAAATAATCATTCTATCTCCTCAAGTAGCTGATCCAAGCTTCTCAACCTTCCCATCGTCCTTACATAGACACCCTTAAGCTTGGGAAAAATAATTGAAGTGGCATAATGGCCTCCTTTGATTCATGGAGCCATCAACAAAATTTGCAAATAGACTATAATAAGAAGGTAAATTACTAAGTTTGCTATGTTTATTTTGAGATCATGCAATATTATGTGAGAGGTAACCATAGCCATGTCACTTGAAGCACTTGAAACAATAGGCATTCCATCAAGTCCCACATTCGTAACTTGCAAAAGCAATGAGATTTTGATTCCATTGTCGAGATCAACCAACTTGAGTAAGTAGGCACATACTCTCTATGTTTAGTGGCAGAATAGGGGCCAGCACTCTAAAACATCATGCAGATTAGATTAGGACAAGAGAGTCGAGAGGCTATCGATTCTCGTGTATGTGTGTTAGATTTTGATTTAGAGTTTGTAGTTGTTTTTAAACTTTTTAAATCAGTGAAATGTTGTGAGCTAAGGTTCAAAGGACTAAAAATTATAAAAATGTTACGATTTTATAGGTCTCTCTTACCCACAAGAAAAAAGAGGAAAGCATGGGGGTTTAAAAAGCTAGGGATTTAAGAAGCAAGGTGTTTATAAGAAACTATAACTTTCTTTATTGCACAAGAAACTATAGCTTTCTCTGTTGCATTAATTTTTTCCTTTAATTTTGGTGTTGTGTTTATGCTTTTTGCAAGTCTAGTTCAAGCTATTAGAGTTAAAAGACTAGGGTGAGACAAGAGAAGGGAGACCATGATTTGGAGTTGCACATGGCAGCGGATGATAAAGGCAAAGGAGACAAAACAACAGCTTGATAGTTGTGAATAAGGGTATTCTCTACCTCATCCATAGTAAGAGATTGTAGCATGGCTTCCATGGCTTCGATGTTTGTATTCCATGCCTATTTGAATTTATGGAAACTTCCTCTTGCCCTCCATCTTTGATCTTGCCTCATTAGAGGCTTCTTCTTTGACACCCAACCTTGGAAATTTCCATTCATGCAATCTGTAGGTGAATTCCTTGTCCATAAGCCTTGTTTTCTCTAATCATCCAAGAAGAGAGGAGACAATTGACTCAACCATTTATAAGGACTAGCCTTTACTAATCAAAAGAAATCCTACATAAGCTCAAAGGCATAGCCAAATGAAAGCCTATAGATGAAATTTGATTGCTTGGCCCTTATTGTTGTGATTAGACAAAGTCAAATTAAAATCATTCACTTTTTTATTAGTCTTGTTCGCATTATATTGGCCTTCAAAAACAAAATCAACCATTTTTTAATAAAATCTCGTGAGTGGTTGGGGCATACATATTAGCAATGAGCTGACTGTGCACCTGTTGTCTACATTTATGGTCATTCACAAAAAGTCTTCTCCTACTACCCACAAAAGTAAATGTCCAAGTAGAAGCAACTAATAAAGTTCTCATCAATGTATTGACCAAGATAGACTTGTCTTCTCAAAGCGAGTGGGACAATAGGCTTATGGTAGTATTGTGGGCATATCATACAACCTATAAGATTGCAACTAGCTAAGCCCCATTCATGCTAACATAGATGCATCTCATGTAAGCTCCACCTCCATAGCCTTGATCATTGCACAAGCTTCACATAGGAGGAGGAGGAGGAGAATAAAAATCATAATAATAATAAGAGGAAGTAAGGGCTTCACCCACCTCTCTCTCTCTCTCTCTCTCTCTCTCTCTCTCTCTCTCTCTCTCTCTCTCTCTCTCTCTCTCTCTCTCTCTCTCTCTCTCTCTCTCTCTCTCTCTCTCTCTCTCTCTCTCTCTCTCTCTCTCTCTCTCTCTCTCTCTCTCTCTCTCTCTCTCTCTCTCTCTCTCTCTCTCTCTCTCTCTCTCTCTCTCTCTCTCTCTCTCTCTCTCTCTCTCTCTCTCTCTCTCTCTCTCTCTCTCTCTCTCTCTCTCAAAAGTAACATGCAAGCAAGAGGTAAGAATAGAGCTCCAAAAGATTGCACACTACAAGAATTAGCTTATCCTTTCATTTCTTAGTTTTTATACATGGCCTTGATTTTTTCAGCGAAATCCCATCACATTAGCTTAAACCGGTCCTTTATGCACTTTATGCAACTCTAATGATTTACAAATCCTTTCCAACTTTTTTGAGCTAAGATTTTTACACTTGTGCCTCACTTAAAATATTATTACAATTTGCACATGAGTGATCCTAGCTCTCTTAAATAATTTACCATTTAACTCTCTTATTTAAAATTGCAATTGCTTGATAGACATTCTTATTTCAGCGTCTCTTTGTTCCAATATTTTGCATTTGTCCTCGTGTATCTCACCTTCATCCTACATAAGGTTAATAGTAACTATGTGTGTATTTGCATGTGAATGAGATCTAAGCTGACGAGTGTATGTCTAAGATTGAATGTCTATGAGTATATGTGTGCAAGTGAATGGGTAACAATGTGCATTAGTGATTTAGATGCCATGTGTGCCTAGCCAATCATGTGTAGGAGTGCATTTCTATGAGTGCCTAATTGTGGGGTAGTGTGTGTGCCTAACTACTTGTGTGAATGAGGTTGTATTGTGTATATCCTTGTTTCATGATCATAATGAGATATTCAAGTGCACATGTGTCTAACCTAGTGTGCATGACTAATAATGTGTGTCCTATGTTTGCAAGTCTGTGTGGGTGTGGCCATCTGACGTCAATTACATGTCATGTGTATGTGCATATTACTAGTTTGTCATGCAAATTATATGGATGTAAGCTACAAATGCTACTCCCTCCCTTTTAGCACTTTAAGTTCTTCTCTTCTTCTTTTGATATCCTCACCACTGTCGACCAAACTAGCCAAGTACATGTAATCTCTCTCCTATCTCTCTCATCACAAGTCTACATGTCTAGTTATGGTGATTATTGGTCTACAATGTTGCTGTTCATGGCCAAATGGAAGGTGGTTTTTTTATCAAACTATGCTAGGTGCTTAGGTGAGGAGCAAGGGTTGACAAATCAAGGACTCAATGCCTCTCATGGTCATAAAAGTAGTGGCATCTTATTAGTTGTAGCACTCCCACCTCACACTCTACCTCTCACCCTCCAAGCTATGGAAAAGAAGGGAAAGAAGAGAATAAAGGCAAGAAGAGAGCAAAGCTTTATGAGAGCTTTACTCTCTGATTTCTTCACTCATACTCACACTCTTGCTCTCTCACTCTCCCTCACTCTCAACAAAGTGCATAAGAGGATAAGAAGGAAACAAGGAGAAGGGTTTCTCTCAAAGTTGCACACACGAGAATGAGCTTTTCCACTCACTTTTTGGCTTGTATTCATCGGGTTAGGTTTAGGGTTTCCTCCCATAATTTTGACACTCTACCCATTTTTTAGGCTCTCGACCAATCCTTGTTTGATAAATGCATACACCTTATGTTAATTAGGCTATCTCTACCTAAAGTGAATATAGAAGATTTGTGACAACAACCTCACATCCCTAGGGGTCATCTTAACTAACCCTAAGATAGGAGCAAAACTAGGTCTCATGTAATATCAAAAATAATAATACAAAATTAGTTGCACATTGCAAATAACATTGGCTAAATTAATATAATGCAAACTTTAAAAATAATCATTCTCAAAATAATTCCAACAATTCATATGTGCATGCTTCTACTAGAGTTTGTATCCTTCACAGCACGAGGTTAACAACTTTTGTAAGAACTCAAACATCCTTGCATAGAGTAAGTCTTTCATGGTGCACTAAAGCAAAAGGGAAAGTATTTATTTTTACTTGCAATATTTCTAACTTTCCTTAAGTGCATGGGATTTTTGGATTTTATAATCTATGTGATTGTTTCAAAAATAGTAGGTTGATTATTTGAAGTATTTCATATAAAATAATGATGATCATTTTTCATCTTCAATATTGTTTTAATGTTATAGTGTTCTCTCCCTCATTACTATTTCCTACATATACATATACATACACACACACGCACATGTATGTGTGCATGTGCACATGCTTGCTTGCGTGCGTGCGTGCGTGCGTGCGTGCGTGCGTGCGTGCGTGCGTGCGTGCGTGCGTGTGTGTGTGTGTGTGTGTGTGTGTGTGTGTGTGTGTGTGTGTGTGTGTGTGTGTGTGTGTGTGTGATTGATTCACATGGATCCTAGTTGTTGCCCTCATGTTTCTATTTACATATAAGGCCAATTTGAAATTGAATCTCTCTAAAATATCTAGATATAATGTCTTTTATGTCTATCGACATTGCTAAATATTGGCCAAGCAAACTTTGTGTATTTCTTGTACATTATTAACATTTTACTAACACGTGCACACAGAGGCATACATACATACACATATGAACACTTGTGTCTCAACTATTTTCCCTATATACATCTATATAAGCATAAATGTTCCAAATAATAGATTTATATGCATGCATTATATATACATATACACATATGCATGAGTATACACATATCTTAAATATAACTATAGATACAAATATTTGTTTATGTATATGCATATAGAAAAATAACTAGCACATTATCAATACTCAAGAAATAGCATAAACTCGTCACTTGCATGCGTGTATAGTGTTGGGAATAAAGGACCACCATGCCCACATCGACATAGGGTGTGAATGTCCCTTTATAGGACATTGTACTATATACTTATGTTCCTTTACTAGACATTGTACTATATGCCTATTTGAATGGATAAGTGGTACATAGTAATACCCAAGAATCTCTCCCTCCCTCCCTCCCTCCCTCCCTCCCTCCCTCCCTCCCTCCCTTCCTCCCTCCCTCCCTCTCTCCCTCTCCCTCTCCCTCTCCCTCTCCCTCTCCCTCTCCCTCTCCCTCTCCCTCTCCCTCTCCCTCTCCCTCTCGCTCTCTCTCTCTCTCTCTCTCTCTCTCTCTCTCTCTCTCTCTCTCTCTCTCTCTCTCTCTCTCTCTCTCTCTCTCTCTCTCTCTCTCTCTCTCTCTCTCTCTCTCTCTCTCTCTCTCTCTCTCTCTCTCTCTCTCTCTCTCTCTCTCTCTCTCTCTCTCTCTCTCTCTCTCTCTCTCTCTCTCTCTCTCTCTCCATTGATACACCCTTGAAGCTCCATCAAGCATTGGTCTATAAAAAACTGGTATTAGAGCCAAGCATTTCGGAGAAGGGGCTTCAGACATTTCACTTGAGAAGCAATCAATGGATAAAGCTTACAGTTTGATAGCAATGGTAGCCCATCAATGAGGTATGATTTGATCTCTTCTAGATGCAGAGATTCAGCAGGACTTGCATATATTTCTTGAAGGTATCTTTAAGCCAATCTTGGGCGCTTTTTTCAAAAGCATTTTGAGCACACAACAGGGCAACAGTTGCACACCTCTCATCATTGAAGATTGTGATCTCCACACTCAATGCCTTGCTTCAAGATTTCTTCAAGAGGCTCTCAATGATTGATCAAAGCTCTAAAAGCTCTCATTTCAAGCAATAGCAACCTACAAGGCTTGAGGACAACATCACATTGTTTGCATCTATTTTGTAGGCTTTTCTTCCTAGCTCTTCTAAGAGTCATATAGGTTGTAGCTACTCCTTGTTGGCTTGTTGATGATGCTCCAGGAGGCACTCTAACATTTGTTCAAAGGATTGGAAACTTCCATATGCATTCTTGAAGCACTCTTTGTAGTGGTTATGCTTCAGGCCTTGCCTTTACAATAGGCCAGAACTGTTGTATATTTCAAGACAGCACTTATGAAGAACCTCTGATGCTCATGTAACACACTTATGTGATGCTATTTTGATGTTGATCATTGTTGGATACCTTGAGAGAGGTTTTGATATACTTTCTAGCTTGTACTAACCTGGTTTTTCTCAATTTCCAGCCACTCTTTTCTTAGTGATTATTGTGGACTAAAGTTACTTATTAAGGGAAAAGATTTATGCATATTATAGCTACACATGTCGAGATAATATATGGGTATGCATATGGTGGTACTGATACTCAACATTCAAGTTTGTATTTGGATATGTTTTGATAGAGCTATGAGCTTGGTTTTGGAGCTTTAAAACATTGTCTTGGCTAGGAAAATTGTAGGCAATAGGTACCATACATGTAAGAGACTTTGATTGGGTTGTATGCTTCTAGTGAAGCTCTCTAGTAGTGATTTGGTACTTACATAATAGCATTACTTGAGCAATGATTGCACATGCTTTCTGCATCATATCTAGGCTAAAACAAATCAATTTATTCAAACATTTCCTGATGATGTTGTACAATGTGAACAATATGTACCATTTGCAAATAATCTATACCTAGCGCTGTCATATGCTATTTGGTGATGTATGCTACTATTTGAAATGACTTGGCAATGCTAGAATATGATCAATATAATCGAACACAAGAATTTGGATGCATCTTGTTGGTTGGATTTTTCATCTCCCCTTGGTCATTTGTTTAACACATTGGGCTTGTCTTTGGTGACATTTTCTATCATTGTGGGTTGCAATCATGGCTGAAAGCAATGATCGCAGCAACCTACTGCATATCAAGAAGCTTGAGCATTCACATAACTTTGCCATATGGAAAAAGTAGTGCTACAATATCTTGGTGCAAAAGAAACAGGTGAAGCCTATCAAGACAAAAGGGGTACATCTGGTATACATTGAGGGACACAAGTCCTTAATCTTGAAATGGAAGGTGAACCCCTAAAGGCCATAGATGGTAAAACTGACCCCAAGAGGATTGGGATGAGCTTAATGAGCTTGCACACTCCACTATTGAATTGTTAGTTTTGCAAACTCGTTGTTGTTCAACATAGAGAAAATGGAACCTACCTATGCTATGTGGACTAGACTTGAGGAGCTGTATGCTCAATAGAATGCTGCTAGCAAGGTTTATTGGTTGAAGAAGTTGATGGACCTTAGCATCAAGGAAGGTACATCAATGTCTGTACATCTCAATGAGTTCAACTCAATTTTCAACCAGCTGGTTGCCTTGAAGTTTAATATTGATGATGAGTTAAAGGCCACTTCTTACTATGCAGTTTGCCTAAAAGTTGGGATAAATTTAGGACAGCTATGAGTAACTCAAATGTGATGCTTATTTACTCTGATGTGGAAAGCTCTTTGCTTATGGAAGAGCTGAATCGACAGAATATTGCAGCAAACAAGTCATCTAGTGCATTGCATATAGAGGCATGTCTCAGCAAAAGGGAAAATCTGATAGAAAGGACATAGTAAATCTCATGGGAAAGATGTTGAGTGTAATCATTGTGGCAAGAAAGGACACTTTAAGTAAGAATTCTACAAGTGGAAGAAAGAGAAAGGCAAGGGTAAGAAGACTGATGATAGCAAGGATGAGAAAAAGGACAACCAACATCCTGCAAAGAAGAGCAATGTCAAGATAGAGAAATTCAATGTGGTCAGACATGAGAGTGATGGTGGCAGTAGTGATATACTCTTTGTCTCTTCTTGTTTTAGTGCACACTCATTGGTCAACAAATTATGATGATGACATGTATACTTGGATCTTGGATTTAGGTGCTTCTTTTCATGTCACACCCCATCATGAGTGGTTTTATGACTATAGTGGTGGGGTAGACATTGTATTTTCCACTTGGGGGACAACTATGCATGTGATATTGCATGCATTGGCAATGTGTAGCTGAAATTTCAGCATGGTTCAGTGTTTATCCTTCATCATGTGAGGCATGTACCCTAGCTCAAGAAAATCTTGATAAGCATAGGGCAGCTAGATGATGAAGGCTATCACACTACTTTTGGAGATGGAAAATGAAGATATGTAAGGGATCTAGAATAGTTTCTCATGGTTCTAAGAGTGATACCCTCTATCCATTGCATGTATCTAGTGTGCATGACCATGTTGTTGTCATTACTGTGTAGGCAAGTGTTTCCTTCTGGCATGGCCAATTGGGACACATGAGTCAAACTAGAATGAAAGTGCTTTCTTGTTTGGGTTATTTGTCGTGTTTGAAATATGCTCATTTTGACCATTGTGATCATTCTAACAATGGTAAACATGCTCAAAGATCACATAATAAGAAGTCTCTTTTATTGAAATCGTCTCCTCTAGAGTTGGTACATTCAAATGTATGTCAAATGCCAGGGTTGTCTCTAGGGGGAAAGAAGTACTTCATCACATTTGTTGATGATGCTACACACAAAGTCTACCTATCCTAAGGACAAGGCTTTGGATCAATTTAAGAAAATCCTAGCATTGGCTAAAAATATGATAGGTAAGACACTAAAGTGTCTTTGCTTTGACAATGGTGGGGAATACGTGTCTAATGTCTTTTAGGACTTTTGTAACAGTAACGGGATAAAGAGGGAGCTCACTACCCCTCATAATCCACCTCAAAATGAAGG
The DNA here is from genome assembly GCF_053477565.2 of Lygodium microphyllum. NCBI lineage: Eukaryota > Viridiplantae > Streptophyta > Polypodiopsida > Schizaeales > Lygodiaceae > Lygodium > Lygodium microphyllum. The sequence continues at coordinate 111,182,982 of NC_141162.1, forward strand.
CACAAAGTGTATGAATAGGACCATTTAGGAAAAGATATGCACTATGTTGTCTCATGCTGCATTATCCCCCATGAATTTTGGATAGAGGCTGTTATGACAATTGTTCATTTGATTAATCAATCATCACAAAACAAGTCTTTGGGGGGGAGACTTCCTTAGAAAGTGTGTTCTGGGCAAGCCACCTTCATGTGCTCATCTAAGAGTGTTTGGTTGTGTGAGGCATTTGTGCATGTCCATAAGGAAGAATGTAGCAAACTTGAGCCAAAGTCCTATAAATGTATTTTCCTAGGATGTGGTGACAAGGGTGAAATGGGGTATCAATTATGGGATCCCGAGAAAAGGAAAGTAGTATGTAGCAATGATGTTATCTTTTGGGAAGATCGCATGCACAAAGAGCCCAAAAAGACAAAGGAGATTAAAAGGGTTGTATTCCAGAAAGATGTATTGATTGAATGGCAAAGAATGCCCACTGGAAAATAGCAAATACTTGCTATAAATGGCCTTAAAAATTCAAGGAATAATGTTGAAAATGATTAGCAAGTAGTTGCCCATGATGTCCCATAGTCTCAGCAAGATAAAACGCAATTAGGATATCTGGAATTGATAGGACAATATGCTGAAATTTCATGATAGCAAGCTATAAATGTAGATTTGTAGGCCCAACAGTCAACAAATGCAGAACCTTTGCTCCGTATCAACCTAACCTTCAAGGTAGCTTGACAGGTTTGTTCTCGGTACTCAATATATTGCAGATAATGTCATGTTGCTGATTTGTAGTGAACCACCATGCTTCAAGGAAGTAATGGAGAGGAAGGACAACTAGAAATGGCATAAGGCTACGCTATCAGAGATGGAATCTCTTGAAATGAATGGTACTTGGGACTTGGTGCATTTGCCTAAAGGACAAAAGATACTGCCATGCAAATGGGTTTATAAGATAAAAATCACTTATGGTTCCTCATCAAGATACAAAGCTTAGCTTGTTGCAAAGGGGTAGAAGCAGAAACATGGAGTTGATTTTGATAAAATATTTTCTCCTGGAATCAAAATGACTACTTTGCAGATCACCTTGGGCTTGGTTGTATGTGAGGATATGGAACTCATGAAGATGGATGTAAAGACTATACTCTTACATGATGGTGATCTACATGAGGACATCTATATGCACCAGCCAAAGGGTTTTGTGGAAAAGGGGAAAGAGAAAATGGTATGTAAACTCAAAAGAAGTTTTTATGAACTGAAACAAGCACCTTGAGAGTGGTACCATAAGCTTGATACATTCATGCAATCTCAAGGCTACAACAGGATTCAAGTGGATCACTATTTGTATGCCAAGTGTGGAGACCTAAAATGGGCCCAACACTGGCTCTATGGCACTAGCCAAGCCTCTACTACTCACCTCGAACCACCCCACATGGCCTCGTAGAGCCAAGAGTGTCTAAGGGGTATTCTACACTAACCTCGAATACAGAACTTTGTGTTTGTATGATTTATAGTCCAACGAATATCATTCCCTACACCCCTCAGAGAGAGTCCCTAACATATTGGTGTAATACACCATGTAAGCACATACAAAGGGAGCATCCCCCTCAAATGATTGCCATGGCTCCACTACGGCTTTCCTACACCACGAGAATTGGCCCTAAGATGTGCCATGAATACATAAAGCACATTCAACACAAGCTCCACTCTTTTAATAAATCAATCTAGGAGACAAGATATAGTCCTCTCACTGACTATTCCCCAAAGACCCGAACCTCAAACCCTACAACTTAACGTACCTCACATTCTCAACGTAAGTCATAGCTCATAAAAACAATTATTATGCATCCAAGATAATACCATATAGTGTGTGCAATGCAATTGTGTAAGACTACATGCTCAAATAAGGTTATTCATTAACAATCAGCATTGTGGAAGTGCAAAGACAATTCTTTTCATGTCTTTCTTCTAATCTGCGACGATTCCTGCACTGTTTTTTTTAGGGCTAGTACCAAGCATTCTCGTGCTACTAGACCCTTGTAACTTTAGAAAACAATGTACCCTATATGCCATGCATCATAAAACACTAGAATTCAGTGTATTGTAAACACTCAACAACCCCCTTAGCCCTACCGTTTAAAGTTATGCATTCACTGGTAGGTTTAAGGCATATTTTTCATGTACTTTTCTTTCACAAAAATAATAAAAATCCACTTTAACATAGAGATAGGGCTGAACTAAGGCTAAACCTCATGCTTCATCTCTACCATACATTCACAAACATCAATCTTATTTTTCCTTATTTTTTGGATGCAAAAAATAATAATCTTTTTTTTATTATTTTTCTTATTTTTCTTATTTATTTATAGATAAATATTGATATTTATTGAATTTTGAGTTTAAATTGATTGATCTTACTGAGAATGATTCTCTTATCATCTTTCAACCCATAGAAACACTATACGCATGACAAAACCCCAAAAAACCACATAATTTTCCTTAAACCACAATATTGCGGGTTTTGCGTGTTTAGCATAAAATTATTATACGACTTATTTCTCTTAATTACTTCAACATGGTTGATAAATCAAAGCATTAGTAGCCAAATACAATCATTTCCAACCATTTCCAATCAAAATTTATCATAAAACAATGAAATCTACGACTTACTTATAAAATCGTGCCTTATGACATACGTATTTCGTAATTGGAGGCCCATTGATGCTCCCCAATAGCTGCTGATGATCCTTCCAACCCTAATCTATGTTCTTTTGTGGTCTCACATCATCGCACGATCAAAACCTTTCATATCATCCCACCCCTTTCTCTCATACATTAACCGATGAAAACATACAACAAGAGAAGAGATGAGAAACGAGAGAGAAATACTAAAATTAGATCTCTTGATTTAATGCATCATTTTTTTATTAGTCTGAAGCGATGGATGGTGAAGAAATTGAGTATCTTTCTATCTTCTTCATTCCTCCTGATGCCAACAGCAAGAAAATGACATTTTTCTATCATTTTTGGAGGTGCTGAAACCCACCCACCCCCCCATATTTCATATTTTTAATGTTCCTCTTCATTCCCAAGCCTAACAAGCTTGTTAAGCTTTAAATTCAAAAAAAATTGGTTCAACCTCTTATGTTCACACTTGGCATAAGTGGGTTCTTTGTTGAACAGAGGCCCAAACAAACTCCGATTCAAGAATGGACTGGACAGCTAGCTTCGTGACATCGAAATTTATAAATTTGCCTCCATTATGCACTTTGTGGCTCCTAGATCACATAGTTGCTTCATAATGCCAAACCTTGCGGGGATTAGATGGAGGGTCAAATAGACTCCGATTGATGAACCGAGTGTTGCATTGGATTCATGGCATCGAACACCATCTAGGAAAACTCTTGGGTCACTTTTCCACTTCAAAATGGACTCTAAAAATCCACTCTTATTAGCGACCATGGGATAGGGCGACTCAATCCCTCAAATCCCACAAACCGATCTACACAAACAACAACCATAAAAAGCATTAAGCTGCTACAAAACAAAATACACACCAAAGCACAAGTACACCTCTCATCTTATCCCCTAACGAAACCAAGGCATGAACATCCTCAAGGGATAGGCCCAACATAGTCTGACAAAAATCCAAAAGCGAGTCACTAACCAACTGCTCCAACATTGACTGGCCAAAAGAATTATCAAAGAGGTCATCCTACTGGTGGCTTGAACTACCTACCTAACTTAGGACAATAGGACTAGGACCTCCTACTCTTGGTGAGGACTCCTATAGCTTGGTCATTATATATTATCTTCTAACAAACTTTTCTTCCAAAGTTCCCATACTCATGCATGTAAATAGGAGGGAGCTAATCGTAGTGACCCAAGGAGAATAGGGCATCGGCCTCAAGTCCTGACTCAATACCCAAGAACCTACCAGGCCCTCGCAAGGTGACACTTAATCCTTTTCTTTTTCACTCACTTTTACTTTCACTCCAACCTTTCTTATTTCTTTATCCTAGCTAGCTACTACTCCACGAAAGACAAGGCATTGGCCCCAAGTCTCTAACTCGTCCCCAAGAACTTACCAAGCCTATGCAAGGCGATAATCAACTACTCTTAGGATTTTCCTTTCTTTTATTTTTCATTTTAGGGGGTTAGAACCCCTTTTTACACACACCTGTTGTATTTTTTTATCTATATTCAAATTGTCCTCTTCTTTATACTTTGGCATGCTTCTCTAACTATCTCACACTAGTAGGGACTCTGAGAATAGCTGGCTAGCAAGCTAGTAGAATAGGGTCACTAGGAATGCCTTTTAAAACAGGTATTTCGATGCCTGACAATGTATTTACAAGAGATAGACAACTACTCAAACCTTTCCCCAGATATACCTAACATAATCCTAGGACTTTATGCCTTGATTGCCAGTCCCCAACAAAAGAACAATTCTCCCACAAGTACATAAGCACATATAGCATAAAAGAAAAGTACTCATAAAGGAAGAATATCACTTGGACTTAGCCACAAGAAGCTTTCATAGAGCAAGAGGCTCCCTCTAGGTCCTTGGTAACAAACCTGACTCTGATGCAATCAATAAAATAGAAAACTATTAAATGCACTCGTACCAAATACACACATGGCCCTCTTAGCCTAACGAGATAATCCACAAAATGACCATTCAGCAACATACTACAGAAACAAACCCTTGGTCCTAACGACATAACTCTACTAAAGCACAAGACCCCAACCAAGGATAAGGGCTTCTCAAGCCCTATACTAAATGCATCAGGTTATTTGATAAACCCGTGGCATAAATAGCAAGGGGTGTCCAATGAATATGATAATAAACAATCCTATGCATCCATGACAAAGAATAGGAAGTTGCTCAATTGCAACCTAACTCATAACCCAAACTAGCCATCGGTGGCCAAAATAGGATGTGTCAGCCAGAAGACCCCAAAGTAGTACAGGGCTAATGTTAGAAGATAATTGTAAGAACTCCCTTGAGCCACAATTGAAAAATACATCTTCAACAAAAGCATAATTAGCCAAGGAATCTGCAAAGTGATTCCACTGTCGAGGAACTAGTTGACAAGTCATGGTCTCAAAAATATGCAATATATCCAAGGCTATACGACAATACATATGTAGGATGGGATCATGCACACTATAAGTCCCATTCAACTAGTTGATCACTGCCTGCATGTCAACTTTTACCAATAATCGATGGATACCACCACATCAAGCTACATTCTGCCCCATAATCAAGGCCTTGTATTCTGCCATATTATTAGTAAAAGAATGTCCTAAATATACTCCCATTTTTATAACAACCCTACACCGGGATCTCTAATGACCACCCAGCACTTGCATGTTTAGCGGGCCCTCTAGAAGCTTTGTCAGAATACAAATTATAGACCCATTCTTCAGTGATAGGCCATGCCATATTGATGTATAATAGATACAATCCCTCCTTCCTCGTTGAGCTTGATAAGAATGCTAGTTAGAATTCTTTGACAATGGTGGCAATAGACCTTAATCTCCCACATGAAAGAGCCATCTTGCCACTCAATAACCTACTAACCTTTACTCCACCAGATCACTCAATCTTGGTGGTAACGTTGCTCTAAATACAGATGCTCAAGATAAGGAATGATTCTTCCATCCTATCATCTTGGTACCTACTACTGCAAGTTCATGAGGGACTTGCACAGGCACCAACCCACACGTTAGCCCTTGCACGTAGTAAGGCTTCAAATTACTAAAGTTAACTTTATTTTAAAACTCTACCCCCTACAAGTCTACTAAAAGGGCTATAGAGCCATTCTTATAAGCTATTTATTTATACTCTTAACTTGACCATTTGCTTGCGGATTATACGGGGTGGTTTTATTGTGCTTAATCTTCAAAGCTTCCATCAAGGCTACACTAACTTTATTCAAGAAGTGTATCCCTCGATCAGACACTATCTCCTTAGATGGACCAAAATGGCAAACAATTTATTCCATAATAAAATCAGTTGTCTCTGCATTATCCTTCATTGTTGCTCAACCACTTTGTAAAGTAGTCCGTTGCTACAATAATATAACGCTTCCACATAGTCAATGAAGGGTATATTGGTCCCACAAAATCAATACCCCATTTTTCAAAGGGTAACGTAGCTAAAATATGGTTTAGAGGTAACTTACAATTCTCCTTGGCATCGTGTCTTTGGCAAACATCACATCGCTTAGCATAAGTGAAAGCATCCTGGAAAATTGATGGTCATCAATATCTAGCACGGAGAGCTTTCTGGGCAATAAGCCGTCTAGCAAAATGTCCCCCATATGTTGAGTCATGGCATTCCTTAAGAATGAATGGTACCTCATCAAGCACTATGCATTGGTGATAAATGTCGTCCACACGTTTCCGATACAAGACACCCACTGCTATAATCGAAAAGCGCAATGCTTGTTGCTTAATCTTTCTCTTCTCTGACTTTGACAGAGTAGCCCCAAATTCCCCTGTAGATAGATAATGTGTTATAGTTGCATACCAAGAAGGGATGGAAGCTATATCGATTTTAAATAGACTTTCAATGTCACTTCCTTCAGCTAGAACTTCCTTTGGCTCCCCGAAATCCACAAGAAATTCCACAATGCCCTGTAGCTTCAGTGGCTTACTCTTAATCTCATCGTTAAACTCTTACAAAGTGATTAATCACTTTGCTAAACGATGAGGTGGCTGCAACTTGTTTATCAACAATCTAAGTCCTTCCACCTTCATAAAGAATACCACCTTCTCATAGAGAATATAGTGCCTAAATTTCTTTATCATCGCGAAAACCATTCCAAGGCACAATTTCTCCATGTAAGTATAGTTGACTTTAGATATCCCCAGTTTACAGCTAGCAAAGGCATCTGTTAATTCTTTGAATAGCACATCCCTTAGTTCAAAAGGCATATGCCTTACTTTTTGTCACACGGGGTGGCTACCTTCCTTTTAGGGAATAGTATGAACAGCTAGGCTGGGAGGGATACCTCTCAACTCATAACTCCAAGCAAAGATGTCGCAGAATTCCTGAATCAAGGATACATAGTCCTTCCTTTCTTCCAAACTGAGAGTAGACCCTAATTTGATTGGTCGTGAATCATTCAATGTCCCAAGGTCTAACTCGATTTCATCCACGTCTCTTATCCTCCCCTAAGCTTCTATCGGCTCATTCAAAGTTACTTGATAGATATCCTCTATATTGGACCCCTCGTTGGATTCATCACTTGATGAGACGATTCACTAGTAGATGGAGCATCTAATGTATCTAACTCTAATGAGGATAAAGAAACTCTCTCACTTTGAGGAGATTCAGGGTAGGCATCTACTACTACACGTCTAGCACCTTTGTAAAGATCAACCAACTAGCAGGTATATCAACCCGACAGTTTGCTTGTAAGATCCATGGCTTGCCTAGTAGTACTTGATAACTAGGCCACCCTACAAACCTGATAACCCTTAAGTCGAGAATGCATTCCACATTGGCAACTATCACATGGACTTTAGTAATGCAACCTTTTGTGTTGTCTTAAACTATCATCAGCCCCATTAGGAGGATCATGGAGGCATCTTTTATTATTTCTAACCCTAGCCTCTCCATCAACTCCAAACTCATAATGTTGACAGAGGATCATGTGTCCACAATGGCATGTTCCACTAATATTCCATCAATGTATATTGCTATCCTTGGACAATGCTTTTCAATATGTTCAAAGCAGTCATCATCTACTTGTGCTATGCCTAAGGGCTCAACGATATACCTAGTGCAAAGAATCTTCTTAAACTCTTTACGCACTCCTAGAAACAACTTAATTAACTACTAGAGGTTTACATCCGGCTTTACTTCACAAAGAGAACTCACTAGATCAAATTCGTGATAGCTTGCAAGAGCTCACTTTTCCCACCAAATCATTCTCTCCTTTGGTCTTTGAACCAGCTTTGGTACCTCTTTCTTGGCTTTTTCCTTCTTTATTGACAAGTTTTACCTTATCTTTATCAGCTTCTTTACCCTTTTGGCCTCTCGTAATGACCCATAAATTAGAAGCTTCAGTGACATTGACACAAATAGCTTCTATAAGACTAACTCCATTACCACTAGGCATCTCCTCTACCATAGCTTTCCCTCTTTGCAGTATTTGTTTTGGTCCCTCATCTTGCTGGAGATTATTCCCTTGTGCTCAATGGTTAACTAAATCTGGTTGTTTACTTCCTTGCTGGAGAGAGCTAATCTTGCTCCAACATGTGCTAGCTAAATTTTCAAAATTTTTGCATATGACACATTTAACATTTGGACAATTCCTAAGGAAATGTTGGCCACCACACCACTTACAGTTGAATCTTGAGTGGGCACCCTCTTCAAGCATTGACTCCCTATCAAATTCTCTTGCTTCTTAAGGAAATTGACATCAATAGCTACTTTCCTATATTGTTCAATGATCATGTCAATATAGTACTTCACCATATCCTTAACTTCACCAAGGGCATTCGAGACACTTGACTCATAGCCGCAATCGTCTACCTGTCATTCCACTGGCCTAACCACTTGATTGGAAATTGGTTGTTGATTTCTTGGAACAACAGTACGATTTATCATATTTGGTGAAGCCATCTGACTAGCCATAGGCATGGTCAAACTGGGAGGAGTTGGCAACATGGGCATATTTTGAATCATGCTTCTTCTCCCATTAGAGGTGCTTATGGGCATCCCTTGACCTCCATTCATCAATTCTAAAGTATTTCCAACACCTAGACTCAAATTCCAATTTTTCCTAGAGGTATAGGCCACTTGTAATCATGATTCTACGTTCTCTGCTCTTGTAATAGTTGTATCAATGTCAGCAAGAGCAACACTACTCAATTGCACTTAAATGTTAAAGTATAGCCCATTCAAAAAGTATTGCAGCTGAGTAGTAGATGGAATAGGAATATAGGTTTACAACTTATGAAATACTTCCTTCAATTTCTTGGCATACCCACGACCATTCTCATGAGGTTCTTAACGTGTTACATTGAGAACACATAGCCAATACTAATCTCCCCTTTCAAGGGCAAACTCTCTTCGAAAGGCCGCAAAGAAGAAGTCAATCGTAGTTATCCTTCCAACTTCTAGGCTGTGATACCATACTACAACTCGTCCTTTCAAAGTCATATTAAAGAACATCATCAAGTGTCCTTCATCTTGAATTTGACAGTTAAACATTAACTTTTGGAATTCATTGATATGAAGTTTTGCATCTTCCTCTGCTAACCCATTAAAAATGGGTAGAGAAAATCCTAAGGCTGGCAAGTCTAATGTTTCTGCTGGGATTGCAATGGGTTGTACCATAGTAACAACTAGATTTACTAAAGGGGTTTGGAAGATGGAAACTATTACTCCACTCAAAGCGGGCATTGAAAGGGGGGAAATACTAGAACTTCCTCCTCCTAAATGGACTATACGCAAGGCTAGGGTTACTAAGACCCCTCCCTTGTAGGGATATTAGACCACTCCTTTTTTGCAAAGAATATCTTCTACTAATTTCGGCATGTCATCTAGCCAGTTCAAGTCTTTCTTTCCTCTGAAGCTCGACTTGAAAGTCTTTTGAATCTATCTCACTATTTCTTCGCATATACTAATAAACTAGTTCCTATTGCCCGAGATTTAGAAACCGCCACTTAATTAGTGGCTCCTGGCAAACGCACCACTTGTCGGGACCTAAGACAAGCCCAACACTGGCTCTACGGCACTAGTCAAGCCTCTACTACTCACCTCAAATCACCCCACACGGCCTCGTGAGCCAAGAGCATCTTAGGGGTATACTACCCTAACCTCGAATACATAACTTTTCATTTGTATAATGTGTAGTCCAATAGATATCCCTCCCCACACTCCTCAGAGAGAGTCCCTAAACATATTGGTGCACCACATAAGAACATACAAAGAGAGCGTCCCTGAGCAGATTGTCATGGCTCCACTACAGCTCTCTTACACCTCAGGGATTGGCCCCAAGATGCACCGTGAACACATAAAGCACATTCGAAACAAGCTCCACTCTTTTGATAAATCGATCTAGGAGACAATAGATAGTCCTCTCACTGACTATTCCCCAAAGAATCAAACCTCTAACCCTATTGCTTAGGGTACCTCACATTCTCAACATAGATCATCGCTCATAAAAACAATGACTATGCATCCAGGATAATACCATATGGTACGTGCAATGCAATTATGTATAACTACGTGCTCAAATAAGTTTATTCATTAACAATTAACATTGTGGAAGTGAAAAGACAGTTCTTTTCATGTCTTTCTTCTAATCCACAACGATTGCTGCGTTGCTTAGGGCATCGAGCATTCTCGTGCTACTAGACCCTCGTAAACTTTAGAAAACAACATACCCTATATACCATGCATCATAAAACACCAAAATTCAACGTATTTTAAAGCATCTGGAATTTTCAAGTCCCCTTTAATATACATAATCGAGGTAGATGCTTGGGCCGGCTTCACCCTACCGTTTAAAGTTATTCATTCGCTGGTAGGTTTAAGGCATATTTTTCATGTGCATTTCTTTCACAAAAGCAATAAAAACCCACTTTAACATAGAGATAGGGCTAAATTGAGGCTAGAATTGAGGCTAAACCTCATGCTCCATCTCTACCATACATTCACAAACATAAATCTTATTTTTCCTTATTTTTTGAATGCCAAAAACCTATTTTTTCTTATTTTTCCTATTTATTTATAGATAATTATTGATATTTATTGAATTTCTAGTTTCGATTGGTTGATCTTACTAAGAATGATTTTCTTATCATTTTTCAACCCATAGGAACACTATACACATGATAAAACCCCAAAAAAAACACATAATTTTCCTTAAACCACAATATTGCGGGTTTTGTGTTTTTAGTATAAAATTATTATGCGACTGATTTTTCTTGATTACTTAAACATGGCTGATAAATCAAAGCATTGATAGCCAAATACAATCATTTCCAACCATTTCCAATCAAAATTTATCATAAAATAATGAAATCTACGGCTTACTCATAAAATTGTGCATTATGACATACGTATTTCGTAATTGGAGGCCCGTTGATGCTCTCCAATAGTCGTTGACGATCCTTTTGACCCCAATCTATGTCTTTCATGCTCTCACATCATCGCATGATCAAAATCTTTCATATCAGCCCACCCCCTTCTCTCATACATTAACCCATGGAAACGTACAACAAGAGGAGAGACAAGAGATAAGAGAGAAATACTAAAATCAGATCTCTTGATTTAATGCACCATTTTTTTATCAGTCTAAAGTGTATGGTAGCCTAATGCTCTAGTTAGCAAAATGGTTTGCTCATTGCCACCAGATGATGGGAGTTGGATGGGTATAGGTTTTTAGCTTTTTACATACTTAAATTTGGTTGATTCTTTCACTACCTTCAGGCACATTGCCTTTAGGTGGGAGGCTATTGGGAATAAAGGGCCACTGTGCCTACACCCACACTAGGTACGAATGTCCCTTTACTAGACATTATACCGTATACCTATCTAAATGAATAAGTGGTACATAGTAGTACCCAAGAAGATCTCTCTCTCTCTCTCTCTCTCTCTCTCTCTCTCTCTCTCTCTCTCTCTCTCTCTCTCTCTCTCTCTCTCTCTCTCTCTCTCTCTCTCTCTCTCTCTCTACATTGCTACACCCTTGAAGCTCCATCAAGCATTGGTCTACAACATATAGACACACACACATCTAACTTGTGGGTTGAACATCTAGACTAAATAAGAATAATAAATCCCAATGAGCAAATTTCAAAGGGTCTTAATATGTTTCCATTTAACTACTATAGTGAAAACCTAAACTTGATGAGGGTGTATTTCTTTTAGATCTAATATGTCCACTTCTAAAGCTCCATCCCAAATCCTAAGGTATTGTTTATTTTCTTAAAATAAAAATCATGCTGAAAAGAAGACAATGTGTTCATCTTTTGATTGGTATCTCTATGGAATATGAGTTTTATCCTAACCATTCAAGAAATTTGATACATTGCTAAGAGATTTTTACCTTTAGTCATGCCTTTTTTTATATCTCAAAGTAGTTCTTTCACATTCACGATACATTTGAATTGTAGCCTCTAGTCTTATGAAACATGCCCTTATGAATACATCACCTTGTTTGATCTTTTCCCCAAAAAATCTCAAGCAAAGAAAAATAACACCATTTTGGTTTTTGCATGTTGTCCTTCCAAATGCTTCATACCACTATATTTTTCATGGGGGGGTTAGTATTAAGAAATTTTTAGATTTTCATGTAAAAAGCTGCTAACATACAAGAGCTCATAAGGCCACACAAAAGTAGTTCATATACACAAGATTAGGTTTATGAAGCTTGAGTAGATAGATTACCAACAATATGAGTTGTGCTTCCATATTAATGAATTTTGAGTAGATAAATTATCGACAATACAACTTGTACTTCCATATTCTTTTGTGAAGTGCAATGATGTTCCCTAAAAGTGAGGGATTTACTTTCCATAACTTGGAGCAACCTATTTCCATAAAATGCATATTATATTATGATGACTTGAATCATTCATTGAAAAGGAACTTTTGACAAGTAGACATATTTTAACATCACCTTTATATACATTAAAGTGTACCCATCTATTGCTTTGAATCGGAAACTCAAATTTTAAGTTGTGATTTCTAACTATCTTGAGGTTAAGATTTGACTTCATAAGTGTTACAAATAACATGGATTTAACGGTTGCATGCTAGTGAAGTTTTTCTGGCATGATCTATATTGCGCTCCTCAAAGGACATGGAAATTGAATGCTAATAGGTTGTGTCCATTGGTGCTTGTCAAAAGATGTTGACAAATGATAGTAATACAAGTGATGTGTAGATAAAACTGACCTTTATAGTTATATTTACAAGAGACCAAGCACAATCATCACAAAGCCAAAGACATGTGTTATTGTTATTGCATCCTATTCTAAGGTACATAATGTTTGATATCAAATGATGAGTGACATCCTATCTAACTCCATACTTTACACTTGATGTTTAAGAACTACATGGCTCAAGTGCAACCTTTGTTCATGGAATTGAAAAAAAGATTATTAAGATCACAGACATGTTTGTATAGCTGTGAGACTAGTCTATATTTGTTGTTTTCATAATCCACACAAGGATAAAACTTACTACTATATTATTTTGGTTATAGGTTCAGGAAGCCCCAAACCTCCAGAGGGCTTCTCCAACTTGCCCCATTTTCCAAACCTCATCTTTTTTCTCTCTCTCTCTCTCTCTCTCTCTCTCTCTCTCTCTCTCTCTCTCTCTCTCTCTCTCTCTCTCTCTCTCTGTGAGGAAAGAGAAAAAGTCTGAGAGAGGGGAGAAGGGAGAGAGAGAGAGAGAGAGAAGGGGGAAGAGAGAGAGATGGAAAAGATAAAATTTAAAAGAGAGAGAATTAGAGAAAAAAGGGGAAGATAGAGAGGAAAGATAAAATGTAAAAGAGAGAGAGACACATACACACAAGAAAAAAGATGAAAGAGAGAAGGATTAAAAAACAGAAGGGGGGAGAGAGAGAAGAAAAGAAGAAAGAGAGAGGAGAAGAAGAAGAAGAAAAGAGAATATGAACATAGAGAGAGAGAGAGAGAATAATAGAGAGAGAAAAGATAAAATTTAAAAGAGAGTGAGAGAGAGAAGAAGAAGAAAAAAAAAGGAAAAAAGAGGAGAGGGAGAGAGAAGGAAAAGAGAGGAGAGATATGGGAAGAAGAAAAGGGGGAAGAGAGAGAAAGGAGAGGAGAAAAAAATTAGAAACAGAGAGGGAAAAAAGGAGAGAGAAGGAGGAAAAATGGATTGTTGAGCGAAGTTGGCATGTGGTAGCACGGCAACTTCTCTTGCCACTTTGTGGTAGCGAAGCTACTGCAAGAAGCAGCCTAGTGTTTTGCATGTATGATTGGGACTTGGGGATACCTGCTGCACTCATAATTTTACACCATTGGAAAAGTAAATTGGTTGGCAAAAGTGTATTTCAAACCATTACATAATGTCTATCACCACACTATGGATGTTGTGGGTGGTTGTACTTATTCATCATGGAGGCTTAGTGGCATGACTCGCAAGTCATAAATTTACATGGTTGCGATCTTTTTTCATGCAATGAAATACACATACATATGCATGGGTGGATGTGTGTGTATGTGTGCATGTGTGCACCTACACTTGGGGGACAAATAAAGATTCACCAAAATCTACTATCCTTACAAGTTGTCATAGCATTTAAAAATGGATGGAAAATTCATTGCAACATATCTTACTCCTAGGTTATAAGAAAATAGAAGTGTTCTCATTTAAAAAAGGTTGATACCACCAAATAAATTTAAATATTGTTCAAAGATACATTTCTCCAAGTATGGTTGGTGATCATGAAAACATTTTTTGTGGCCAACAAAGAAACCTTCAACCTTAAAGATTAGAAAACCTTATATTGTAAAATGTAGGTCATATTATACCTAAAATGACCTTATGTTTTTAAATTAGAAGATCTTATCTCCAAAAAGCTTATATTATAACTACCAACATTTTTTTAGGGATGATGTATGAAAATCTTATATTTTGTAGGTTGTATCATAGCTAAAAGGACCTTATATTTTAAAGTTCAAGGACCGTATCTCTAAAATTTTCAATGATATAGTTCAAATTTAACAATTCTTTTAACACTAGACCTTGATTAGAAAGATAACATGGCACCTACATGATAATTTTATTTAGCAAATTAATGCGCATGGCAAATGTTCATGGAATCTTTAAGGAATAAATGGCATTTTGATAGTGATTGATTTGAGACACACAAAAAATTCCTTCCTTTTTTCTTTTCTTGGAACCATCGACATTTGATATAGGATGCCTTTGTTCAACCATACATGCCATTAGAAACTCTGTATTAACAATGGCCTTAGAACATGTTTGGACAACATTTTAGAGGACTAAATTCCCAATACACACTATATAATAATATATTGTTGAACATGTGTGGACAAAAGTATATAGAGTAAAAGTTTCCCAATATGGAGCATGAGTGTGTATAATAAACAATAGCACACAAACATGCATGAGTGTAACCCTTTTTGGGTTTTGTTTTCCTATCCATAGTAAAGAAATAATTACTTCTACTCTTGATTTCTACTTTAATTTAGCTAAATTGGAAGCTTGGCAAAATTTGTCAATCTAATGAGATTCAATTTTAACCATTTTTTCATAGAATGATGTTTTCGTTTGGTGTTTTTTGTTGTATTTTTAATGGTTCATGTATTATATTAGAATGAAAAAGTAACATCAACTTACTCAATGAGTAAGCCATGTGTCATATCACATATATGAGGCCATATTAAGCTCTTTTGGCAATGCCTTCCAAAAAGCCTTGAAAATGCCATTTTTCTACCTTCCCTTTAAATGCCACCAAAATATCATATTTGCACTTACTATTATCGAGTACATCATATCTCCTACATCTTCCAAAGGTTTAAGCATTCCTAAAGAGCCAAACATATTGGATGACCACATCTCTAATAGTATTCTAAAGCAATAGGCGAGCCCTTATTTTGCTTGGTAGGACCCCGGAATAGAACTATCTTGGCATAAATCTTAGCAGAAAACTAGTCTCATTGACCCAACACCTTATGTTGTTCCACAATTTCTTTGTTTCCATTTAACTCCAAAAAAGGTGGTGCATACTCTGTTTTGCTCTCTCACACAACATGCAAATGGGTTGACTTGGTCAGTCTCTAGGGAACTTGCTCATCGCTATCATCAATAAAATGAAATTGAGTCTTCTAGGGGGGATCTCTTCCACAAATTTCATACTTTACTTCTCCGCATCCGCATTTTTGTCCATGGTAACTAAACCTTCTAGCACTCGTTGTCCTCGTCTTGGTGAGATCTTTGTCCACAAGAACCAAATCTTCAAGTACTCAACTATCTTAAATATATGCCTACCATCCAACATTAGAAAATATCTTCTTCTATTGCAATCCCATAGTTTGCACCCTTTTTCATTCTTGATTTCTTTGGGGTGGGTGGAGGGAGAAGGAGATATAAGGGTAAGGGTATGGGCTTTGTAGCTATTGTTGAGATGACAATCTCAACACATGCGGACATTGAATGGACCACCTGGTTAGATGGGTCCACACATCTCCACTTAGCACGTCGGTGGTCATTATGACTCTCACATGGCCACTAACTCATTACTTATTATATTCAGGTTGTTACACCCATTTACAGCTGGCATAGTTATAGCGTCAGTCGACTAGTGTAGTCGGTTATGCATTGTTTGACTTAGTAGGCCACTTTCCTTTATGTTGTATCTTATCTATACTTTGTGTACATTATAAAGTGTGTGGAAGAAGAAGAAGAAACCAACAAGAAAACGTTTTGGCCTCCATCTCTCTTCTTGTCTCTTGAGTGAGCTTCTCCTTGTGCATTCTATGTGTGTTCGGTGCAGCATCTTGAGCAAGTCCCCCCACCACGTGATTCTTGACATGGTATCAAAGCCGCGCCACTGAGAGAGGTTGATTTCGAAGGCTAAAGTGAAGGAGAAGAAGCAAGGTTCGAGCAAGCAAGCCACGGGTAAGAAGCTCTCCCATCCTTCCACTCTTTCTCTTGGATAGTGCCTGTGGAGGCACTGGAAGCAGGGCAGAGCAAAAATCTTAGATTGCAGTGAGATTTGGTGTGCGTGAAGAGCGCTGTGTATTCTGTAGATTTGCCCTTTAGGACTCTCCCGCAGTTATTTTGGGCATCTAAGGCAATTTCAAGCCCCGTTTTAGAGCCGCAAGATTGCGGACAGCAGTTTCAGGGTACACTGTGATTTCGGTTGTTTTGACCGAAAGAGGGTGCGCAGGTTACAGATTACGAATCTATAATTCTTGAGGTGTTTGCAGGAAGCAAACATAAGATTTATCTGCAAACAGGTTACAAATTGCATGTATTGTTAAGCAGACAGTGAAAAAAACTGTCTGGTGTATTGCTGTGCACTACAGGTCAAGGGTTGTAGAAGATTTGGTTACTGTTGATATTAGTTTTGTGATAATGGCAGAGAGCAGTGGAAGCCCCATCATTGAGAAGCTCGACAAGAATAACTATCCTTCATGGAAGTTCCGTGTCACGAACTTCCTTATTGGAAAAGGCCTCTACGAGTTTGTTTCAGGTGAAGAAAAGGAGCCAGAGGTGAGTGATCCTTCAACTGCAGAAGAGACAAAGGCACGGAAGGAATGGAATGCAAAAGAAAAGAAGGTCATGTATTGGCTGTCTGCAGTAATTGACAATAATATGCTGGGACATATTAGAAATACAAAGAATTCATATGCAGCTTGGACCATACTTGAAAGTATGTTTTCCGTAAATACAAAGGCATGAAAGATTCAACTCAAGCAAGAGTTGAATACATTGAAGAAAGGGAAGATATCTATCAATGAGTATGCACTGAAGGTAAGGAGCATTGCAGATGCATTGGCAGCGATTGATACAATGCCTGATGATGATGATTTGGTGGCGTCTACCTTGGGTGGACTTAACAATGAAAAGGCTTGGAAGTCTTTTGTAACTTCCGTATATGTCAGAAAGCCATTTTCAGATTTTGATGAGTTGGTCTCCCTTATGATCACTGAAGAGATCAACATGCAGAGTGAGACATCTGAAAGAAGTGGTGAACAGGTCCAAGCTTTCTACTTTAGTTCAGGAAGGGACGTGGCAGGTTTTCTTCAAGAGGCCGTGGTACAAGACGTGGTAGTGACAACCAGCAAAACAGATTGAATCAGCAATTTGGCGATATGCAAGTTTCAGGAGGTCGTGGTAACTTTAGAGGCAGAGGGAGCTTTAGAGGAAGAGGTAGATGGCAAAACAGAGGTTCTAACAACTCTGGTATTGTGTGTCACTACTGTGGCAAAATAGGTCTTATTGCAGCCCAATCTTATGCTAAGAAAGATGATATTCGCAATGGTAAGTTGCAGCAAGGAAACTATGCATCATCTTCACGACAGAATGAAGATAAAAATGAATGATTGTTTGTTATGCAGCATATGCTAAATGCTGTTACAGGAAAGGGAACACATGATGATGTTTGGTATGTTGATTCAAGTGCATCCAATCATATGACCAACCATGCAGAATGGTTTGGAGAGATGCAGGATTTGCAAAATGCAGGTTATGTGCAGACGGGTGATGATTCATGCCACCCAATTTCACACATTAAAAAAGTTTCCTTATCCTTGCATGATGGTAAGACAAAGAGTCTTTCAGATGTATTACATGTGCCATCTATTACAAAGAACTTGGTGTCAGTCGGTCAAATGGTAGAGCAAGGGCTGCAAGTCAGATTTAATGCAAAGGGCTGCTTTGTAGAAGACTTCAATGACAAGTGCAAGTTGGTAGCAAGGGGAAGTAGAGTTGGACGTATGTTTACTCTGGATGTTGGAATTCCTACTATGAATGCTGCTATGTATGTTAAAGGAAAATGTGTTATTGCAGATATTGAAATTTGGCACAAACGCATTGGACATGCAAATGTACAAAGGCTGAAATTAATGCAGTCCAAAGGGTTGGTTACAGGTTTGCCTACATTTAGAGTTGCAGAGTTTCATAAGGTATGCAAAGCATGTCAGTTTGGTAAGCAGGCAAGACAACCCTTTTCACATGACAGAGATGTAAGCAGAAATATCCTTGATGTTGTGCATACAAACATTTGGGGGCCTACACAAAATGTATCTCTTGGAGGCAGTTCATACTTTGTCACATTCATTGATGATTGTTCTAGAAAGTTGTGGGTATATTTTATGAAGGAAAAAAGTGAAGCATTTGAGCACTTTAGAACTTTCAAGGCTGCAGTTGAAAGAGAAACAGGCTTGAAAGTAAAGTGCTTGAGGTCGGATGGAGGAGGAGAGTACCTCTCGAATGAGTTTAGTGATTTTCTGAGGTCTCATGGGATAAAGAGACAGTTCACATGCAGGTATACCCCATAGCAAAATGGGATTGAAGAAAGGAAAAATAGGCATATTGCAGAATTTGCACGCGCCTTGATGGCTGAAAAGAATATGCCTAAGCATTTTTTGTCTGAGGCTGTTCATATTGTTGTTTATATTATGAACAGAACTCCCACAGCTGCAGTTCATGGGATGATTCCTGAAGAATGCTTTACTGGCAAGAAGCCTGATGTATCGCACTTGAAAGTATTTGGCTGTGTTGCATACATTCATGTGCCAGATGAGCTATGGAAGAAGCTTGATCCAAAGGTAGAAAAATGTGTTTTTATCGGATACTCTTTAGAGCAGAAAGGGTATCGTTGTTATAACCTTGTCACATGTAAGTTCAGAGTGAGCAGGGATGTCATCTTTGATGAAATGAGCAATTGGTATGCATCTAGTGGTGATGCATTGAATGATGATGATGATCATGATACTCATGTGCAGGCTGAAAAAGAATCACGGACTCTTAGTGGACCAGAAACATCATCTAGTAGTCCTTGGTCTAGGAGACTAAGAAGTAGCTCTACATCTTCAGGTGCATCTAGTAGCACTACAGGTAAAGACAAAGGAAAGAATAAAGTGTTAGATGGCATTGATGCAATTCTTGATGGAGACTCCAGTGGCTCAAAGAGCTTGGATGATGAGCTTAGTATTCCTTCTGTTAGGACACTAGGTGTACAGAGAGCTCATAGTAATGTAAAGGCTCCATTGAGTGATTCGATGGTACGCAGATCTAGCAGGGTCAGATACCCTGTTAAAAGATTTGGTTTTGAAGGTTATGCAGCTCACCATTATGCTTATATGGTGAAACTAGTTGAGGATGTTAAGCCCACTTGTTTTGAGGATGCTATTGGTCATACTCATTGGGATGCAGCAATGGATGAGGAGATGGCTGCATTAGAGGCCAATAAAACTTGGGATCTAGTATCATTGCTGAAGGGCAAGAAAGCTATTGGATGTAAGTGGGTTTATAAGATTAAGCACAATGCAGATGGTTCTATTAGTAGGTACAAAGCTAGGCTGGTTGCAAAAGGCTATGCCCAGACATATGGCATAGATTATGATAAAACCTTCAGTCCAGTTGCTAGGATGGCAACTGTCAAATGTGTGATTGCTTTGGCAGCAGCCAAAGGTTGGAGGTTGCAACAATTGGATGTGAAGAATGCCTTCTTGCATGGTGATTTGCAGGAAGAAGTGTATATGGATCAACCAGCAGGTTATAAAGATTTAGAGCATCCCACGTATGTGTGCAGGTTGAAGAAGGCGCTCTATGGGCTCAAGCAAGCACCTAGATCATGGTCTAACAAGATCAGAGAGTATCTTGTCAATATTGGCTTTTATGTTTCTGATGCTGATCACTCACTTTATGTGAGAAAGGGAGATGCAAGCTTGGTCATCATAGTCATCTATGTGGATGACTTGATTATTACAGGTGATAGTGATTGTGGGATTGCTGAAGTCAATGACTTTTTGAAGAAGAAGTTTGAGATGAAGGATTTAGGTGAGCTAAGGTACTTCCTTGGCATTGAGGTGATCAGATGTGATCAGATGTGATGATGGTATATGGCTATCCCAAAGACAGTATGTCTTGGATATGTTGTCTAAGTATGGTATGATAGCATGCAAACCACTTTCACTCCCGTTGGAGCAGAATGTAAAGTTGAGTGCTGATGTTGGAATTGAGATAGAAGACCCTACTATGTTCAGGAGGATAGTGGGGATTTTGATCTACATAACCATTACAAGGCCAAACTTGAGCTACGTTGTTGGTCTTGTGAGTCAGTTTATGCAAGTACCTAGAAAGCCACATTTGGATTCAGTCAGACGCATATTGAGATATGTGAAGTCCACATTACATTATGGACTTTTCTATGAGGCAGGTACAGATGTACAGGTGTTTGGATACATAGATGCAGATTGGGCTGGTAGTATGTTTGATAGAAGATCTACCAACAGATACATGTTCTCTCTTGGTAGTGCAGCAGTTGCTTGGAGCAGCAAAAAGCAATCTACAATTGCTTTGTCGAGTACAGAGGCTAAGTATAGAGGTGCTGTTGTTGCAGCATGTGAGGTAGTATGGCTACAAAAGTTATTAGCTGATTTAGATATGCAAGTGGAAGGCCCAATTGTCATTTATTTTGACAACATGAGCAGTATACAGTTGGCTAGGAACCATGTGTTCCATGCAAGGACAAAACATATTGAGGTACACTACCACTTTGTGAGAGAGAAGGTACTAGTAGGTGAGATTGACTTGGTGTATGTCAGCACACAGGATCAGATAGCTAACATCTTCACGAAGGAATTGGGTACAGAGAAGCTTCAAAAGTTTCGAAGCTTACTTGGAGTTGCAGAGATGCAGTTGAGCTTGAGGGGGAGTGTTGAGATGACAAGCTCAACACATACGGACATTGATGATGGACCGCCTCGTTAGATGGGTCCACACGTCTCCACTTAGCACATCGGTGGTCATTATGACTCTCACATGGCCACTAACTCATTACTTATTATATTCAGGTTGTTACACCCATTTACAGCTGGCATAGTTATAGCGCCAGTCGACTAATGTAGTCGGTTATGCATTGTTTGACTTAATAGGCCACTTTCCTTTATGTTGTATCTTATCTATACTTTGTGTACATTGTAAAGTGTGTGGAAGAAGAAGAAGAAACCAGCAAGAAACTGTTTTGGCCTCCATCTCTCTTCTTGTCTCTTGAGTGAGCTTCTCCTTGTGCATTCTATGTGTGTTCGGCGCAGCATCTTAAGCAAGTCCCCCCACCACGCGATTCTTGACAGCTATATCATGGCATTGGAGCCAAAAACCCCTATATAGGGAGTAGTAGTGACTTTGATCTCTACTTGGTTTCCACTCTACATGTGATTCCCTATACTCAATGGTTGTGAACCCTCACATGTGCAATGTCATGAGGGTGTAGTCCTAAGATGTGCCTCAATGTTGTATATTTCGATATCATGAATATAAATATTTCTTATTGATATATCTTGTGTGCCATTCCGCTGTGCCTTTTTGTGCTTCATGACAAGTCATGACTTGAAGCCCCATCAAGGTATGTAACACTTGGTAGCATAGCAACTCTAGCGCAGAGCATACTAGCTCAAAAGGGGAGAAAGCTCATGGACGGCAAGGAGATCCTACCATAACACATCGTGCAATGCAACGTGACGACCCCGACACGACATGGCATGACGCCCCACATCATGATGTCCCCTAGGCGTGTTACTTGCTACTGCTGAAAATTGAAAGAGAACATGATGTGCCAACAAAGATGAGAGGGATCCGTGGCGTGATAGGGATGTGTGGCATACCATTCAAAAAATATCTTAGAGAGAGCTAAGGCTGTGGGAGGACACTTTTTTTTAAGAGGAAGACGAGCTATGTCACTCGCTCAAAATCACATACAAGAAGAAAGAGTTTAGCTCAAACTGATCAAGCAGACAAAGAAGGCCATCAAAGTGCTAAGGCCCGACCCACAAAGGAACGAATGTGCTGTGCAATCTCAAAGAGAAGGCTGAAGAGCTGGATGAAGACTTGGAGAAGGTGGACTACCAGTTGATCATGGTGCGAGAGAGAGCCAAGCTGTGGTAAGTAAAGATGGCCCGAGACCTCGACACATAGTTGCAAGAGAAAATCATGCTGAGGAGGAACTAGGAGACTACCTCTGGATCTAAAGAAGCCAAAGAGAGAGCCGAAACATACTTGAAGCAGATGAGAGCCAAAAGAATCCAAGAGCTAAAGAATGGAGCAAAGACAACCAAAGGAGAACCAAGAAGCCAAGAAAAGAAGAAAATGTGAAAGAAGAAGAAGAATTATGGTCAGATGAAGATAAAGATGAAGACCAGGGAGAGAATGAGCTCAACCCAGATCTTGGAACACCTTGTCTCAAACAAGAAAGGAGCCAACTACTACTACCCAGAAGACTACCACCAAGAAGGCTACCCTAAATACCAATACCTCTACAACGAATACCCTCCTAAAGGAGATAAATACTACTACCCTAAAAATGTCCCCATCAACTACCGCCCAGAATGAGAATACCTCTACACCAACTACCCCTATCCCAAAGAAGGCCAACTTGAAGAAGTTTCAAAAAATGAAGAAATGATGGAGTATTATGTGCAGGGAGAAGGATAGAGAATGGATGTTTGTTCAAAGATAGAAAATATCATGATGGAGTTAGGATACAAGAAATAAGATGAAGCTAGGTGGACATGTCATAAGGATGAACCATTGCACCCACAAGTTGTAGTCCAGTTAAAAGAAGAACTAGTGTTAGAAGAAGAGAAGGGGCAGGATGAGCTCGATCCTGATCTTGGAACACCTCCACCCATTAAGATTGAGGGTGAGGCCAGGTTGGCACCCTCGTGTGAGGCACAGGATACTTTTTGATGAAGAGGAAGATGAAGAAGTAGATGAGGAGATAGAATTAGAAGATGAGAATGGAAGAGCGAAAGCACTGGGGGTAGGGCATCCTCTCCATGAAGCCAACACTTCTACCTTAGATGATGATATAGGTGAAGGAAAAGAAAGAAGAGAAGAGTTAGAAGAGAAGAAATGAGAAAAGGGGGAGGATGAACTCAGCCCAAATCTTGCACCTTTACCCCAACAACCCAAAGAAGAAGCAAAGGGTAAGGAGGAGCTCAACCTAGATCTTCAAACACCTCGATCCCGACAACCCCAACCCCAACAACCAACTAAACCCTCAAAATTTGATAATGATAGGCTAGGAAAGGAATTGAAGGAGAGAATCATACAAATATGGGATGAGATAGAAGAACATGATAGGAAAGAAGAAGAAAGAGACTTATTAGATGGAGCCATAGAGAAGGTAAAGGAAAATATGAAATAAGAAAGGAGAAGAAAGGAGATAGAAGAGCAATTAGAGTTAGCTAGGAAGAAGCTAGAAGAGAAAGACAAGCTAGAGCAGTTATGAGGAACCAAGTCCAAGAAAGCAAGAAGAAGAAAGTTAGGAAAAAGATTGAGCAAGTAGAAAGAGGTGGAGGAAGCAAGTTAGGAGAACAAATATGGAGAGCAAGAAAACCAAAGGAAGAAGAGGAGCAAAAGATAGACCTAGGCAAAATAGGCTAAAAGGACAAAGAAAAGATTGAGAGAGAGGAGAATGAGAATGAGAAGCACAAGAGGGCGAAACCAAACGCCAAGAAGTGGAGGCAGGCTGCTAGATCCAAGATGAGAGATGAGAATGAAGATGCCTCCAAAACCCCCCAAGCTAAACTCATGACTAAGGAGAAGCAAACCAAGCTTTTGATCCAAGGCCACATCCCATCCCACCCAACTCTGATCAAAGTCGGAATCAAGTGCACTTCAGCAATGGAGTCATTGGCTACAACTTTGAACCCGAAGAGGAAAACCCTTATAAGCTTGGACAGAATGAGTCAGAGAACAAAGCCTCGAAGAAGGGAGAGCATGAGAGAGTGCTCACAATATGGTCCAATCAAGGTAACTTATTTCCATGGAAGGGAACCTTGCTAGTTGAGGCTTGGAGAACTCTCCAACTCACTCTTAAGGTGAATGTCTTTGCAATATGGAACCCATTGGGACCATACTCAATGCTGATAAAGATTGAGATCTCGACATTTAGGCCACAAGCAGTGCCAAGAGTTATCATCTTGATCCTATGGATCTATGACACACCAAGCACCACACCTATGTTCATCACCCCAACAACTTCAAGGATACCTCTACTTCTACAAACCAAAATCCAATATAAGTGTGACGACTTAGTCCATTCCCCTCTAAGAACTTCAACTCTAGATGCAGCTAAGAAGAGAAAAAGAGGTGCCATGCACCAAGGTTGCACCTTCCATGCAAGAAGACAAGCCGAACCAACCAGTTTGTCTATGTTCAAGGCAAGCACAAAAGATCTGGCAAGGAGGCCAAGGAAAACAACCCAAGTTCTTGACTTCACAACAAGGACAAAGCATCTTGGCAAACGAACCAAGAGACCCAAGTCCCCAAGGCCCAAGGCGATGACATGAAGAAAGGGAGGAACAGCACAAGGAGCAATGCAATGGACTGTCTCCCTTGAGGCGTGACACAACATGGCTACAATCATGTCACCATGCTACCTTGACCCCAACAGCACGATAAATTGGGATTGCACCTACAAAGCTTAGCATGCAAAGCCATAAATGCCAAGCCACCTCAAGTTAGGACTACGAAACCTCCACTCCTAAATACCATTGAGTTGAGGGTGGACTAGAATGCAGAAGAATAAAAGAACTAAGTCTAGATGGGTAGACCCTGGCCAACTTGACAGAATAAGCTTTGTTAAAACCCCTAAGTCATAGTGCGGTAGACATTGACCAGCTTGATAGAAAAGGCTGCGTTAAGACCTTGTTAAGGAGTCAAGACACTAACCAACTTGATAGCATAAACTCTGTTAAGACCCTGGAATTAGTTAAGAAACCACCCTTAGATTGCTGAGGATAGCAATCCATTAAGCAAGGGTGAGTGTAAGGGTAAGGGTATAGACTTTATAGCTATACCATGGCATTAGAGCCAAAATCACCTATATAGGGAGTAGTAATGACTCTAAGCTCTGCTTATTTTTCACTCTGCATGCAATTCCCTATACTCAAAGATGACCCCTCACATATGCGGCATCATGAGGGTGTAGTCCTGATATGTGCCTCAATGTTGTATCTTTCGATATCATGAATACAAAGATTCCTTATTGATATATCTTGTATGCCATTCCATTATGCCTTTTTGTGCCTCATGATGACAAGTTATATGACTTGAAGCCCCATGAAGGTCTATTTATTGGATAGTCTCCACCTTGTTTTGATTTGCTTCAAAGTAAGGAACTCCAATTGATTATGATTCTAGAGATCTACCCACCTTTTGACACTTCATACAACTTTTAAGATAGTTGAGGCCTTACTTTTAAAGGTGCCCATAAATCTTTAAAACCTTCTTCAAAAAGCTAGATAGATTGATAAAGGGAGTTGTCTCCCTTTCCTTCTTTATTTTTGGCCCACTTTGCATCCTTTATAAATATTACTTATAGTAGTATACTGATGATTACTTACAATATCACTAAGATTGCTAACTACTAGTATTATGTTAATAATGTCACTAATTGCTATCAATGTTAATAATAGTGCTAATTAAAACTACTAACATATATTAGTACAACCAATATTGCTTACTAGTATTTGTAAGTAGTACTCATGAGTGTTAGTCTGGCCTATAGTGGAAATTATTAGTGCTAGTACATGCCATTAGCTAGCATTGTCTAGTTATTATTTATTAACATAATATAAGGTTGCGAATGCATTTATTGTTTGAATTTATACAAGTGGAGTTATTTCAACTATTGAAGACACAACATATGGATTGCACAATTTAACTTCAATCTTTTGATCCCTAGAAGCCCTTTCTTGTAGAAATTTCAAGGATGAAAATACATGTTGTCAAATCTATCATTTGCAAATCACCTATTTCAAGTATGTCCTCGACCAAATGTGCTCTCTCCATAAATCTTCATGATAGTGAAACTTGAATACTTGTAGTGATTAAGATTTAGTTGATGCATGCATTGAATCTACTTAAATGTACAAAAGTATCATGGCACTTTGAGTCCGATTGATGCCCAAAAGAAGAAGAAGTAATATTTCACCGTGTCTCATACATGAATGTAGTAATTGAGATGCAAATATATTACCATGTTGTCCATCAAAGATGATTAATCAAGAATAAAACTATTCTATGAAGGTAGAAGAGAAGGGGAATTTAAAGAGAAAAAAAAGGTATTGCATGCACAAAGTTGAAATGCAATGAATTTTGTCAAGCTCTTAAAGAGTAAGGTATAATTCTTCTCATCAAACACAATTATATGTGTTGATGTATTAATGATATAGTTGTGTTAGCTATGGATTGCTCGTTTGAGATGCATGATGGCACCTAGTTCATGCATTCACATTCCACTCATGTAACAATATTCTTGACATCACTTACTACTTGAAAGGAGAGTGATGTACTAGACAGAATTCACTTATTCATTTCGAATGAGAAAGTGCACGACATATTTGTTGCAACATCTTTTTAGATTTCATGCCAACTAGTTGAGGGATCAAGGCTCACATCAAAGTGGCATTGGGTTTGGCTAGATATGGATGCTTCCTAATCAAAGGCTACTAGACCCTTGTACTTGTTTGCAACGTATCCTTCAATTATGGGTATGGATATGACTTGGAACTTTTATGGCTCCATGAATGGCAAGGAAAAGTGATGGGGTTGGTGCAGTTGTAAAGAGGTCATTGACACAAATGTCTAAATCCAAAAAGAATAACTTCAAAGTGTGCAATAGATGTGGTGTCTCTCTTAAATGTCAACTTATGACATGGAACTTAGGTTTGCAAGCAAAGAGATGTAGCACGTGTTCTACGAGGGTAAGATGTAACAAATATGCATAGAGAAACTCAATGGAGATTCTCTAGTATTCCTAATACCCTTGTTGCATGCTATTCATGGTCAAAACCCCCAAGTGATACAACTGCATTGGCATGTAGAAAATTGTCTTGCTTTTGTGATGCATGTGTGTGAGAACTTTGGAAAATATATGCCAATAAAGCACATTTGATATTATTACTAACACTATTAACTGGCAATGCTAGTGGCCATAATCATGAATCTGCACTAAGTAGTGGCAAATATGAAAACCCCAACTAATTAGAAACTATTACCTACTTTCTAGTACTAAGTATAGCTAGGGTTGTTAACTAGAACTCTAAAAATATCAAGCCAAGATAATCGTGATCATACATCCATGTTTTTAACTTGTCTATTTAGCAAAAAATATCTAATGTAAAAAGGATCTATTGTTGTTGTTCTAAGGTTGAAACACATTACTAATTTCAATTTCATGACAATTGTGTGAAACTAGCCATTCCGCACGCGATGGACCTAGACATCAAACAAGAAAACTTTCATGCTCTAACAACATGTTTTAAACTAGGGTGTTTGGATGTGATTGTGATACACCAATTGTAGAGAAGAAAATGATGAAGTTGAAAGCCAAGAGCAAGTGTGCCTTTCTTAGATATAGTTAGGAATCTAAAGCTTAGTAGTTGTGTGCATGTAAGGCTAATAAAAAATTCGTGCATGATATGATGTTTGTGGAATAGCTACATTATTGTCCCTCCAAAGTAACCCACATTGCACCCACACCAACTCTTGAAGTTCTTATAAACAAGGGGAAGGGACTCTTGAAAAGTTGAAATTCCTTGGCTAAAACATGCCTTGCATTATAATGAAAACTTTCCAAGTGGGAGAAGAATCTTCTTGTGAGTAAATTTCAATTTCAATAAAAGAGGATCCATGTGCAAATGGATTTGAAAGGTCAAAAAGATGAATGAGCAAAGAAAACAAATGGATAGATTATCAATACAAACATGTCTCTAAAGGGGATTCAAACATCTATAGAGAAAGAGGCTACTAAGTTTGGATGAAGCTATCAACAATACAATATATCTAAAGTCAAACTTGAGACTAAATCCATTAGCCATAATTTTAAAAACCTTTCACATGAAATGTGTTGGAAGATCAAGTACAAATTAAATGGGTCGTTAGAGAACTATAATTCTCAACAAGCTATTCACTGCAAGAGACTTGCACCTATAATAGATATGCCCAGTACTCATGTGATACTAACCATAGAGCACTACCCTTGGTTGGCTTTAAGCAATGGGCAATCTTTTGAATGAATGCAATTTTTCTTTGGAGCATATTGGGTGTAAGGCCAAGAGTGTGGAGCTTCAATACTTGTAGTTTCCATATTTCAACTTCTTGTTATACCATTAGTAATTTGCTATGGAGATGATTCCTTTTTTTTGCATTTCTAGTTACTCATTTACAATTTCTACACCAACTCTCTCTCTCTCTCTCTCTCTCTCTCTCTCTCTCTCTCTCTCTCATATTGGAAAAGTAAGTGATAACACCATGATCCATCACCGAGCAAGGGAATAATTGAGCAATTTGGAGCCACAAGACACAAGATAAAGTCGAAGCACTAAAGCAATGAAAATGCTTCAAGGGAAACCAAAATTTGGATTATGGATGAGCTTACAATAGCACAACAAAAAGCACATTTGATTGAGATCACCTAGGTAAAGATGGCTAGAAAAGAAGGTGGACAATAATTTCTCAAGGCCTTCAATAAGTTTTAATACTAGGCCACTTTAGAATCAATGATTTATGTAGTAACTTCAGTAGTGTCAACAATTTGTTCTCATTTGTATCAACGGCACCTCCAGAGGGATTATAATCAAAATCCTAACTCCATCTTATGCTATGCACCTTTCCTAGCAGTGACAAAATGTCTAAAGCACATGGATTATAACCAAGGTCTTGTCAATCATAATACATCTCATCAACTCATCGCCACAACACTACAATGAGAATAGAACTTCTCTCTCTCCTTGAACAATCAAAACATTAATCACCTCTAAGTTTCTCTTTTGTGAGCATCAACTTCTCTCTTCACAAAAAGGAACATCTAGCAAATCGTTCCTCTATATTTTGGCAATTCATATTCTCCCCCCTTCATAAAGATTTATTAACACATGCACAAAGAGCAAGATTTTTCTAATATTTTTAAGACCATCTATGGTTGCAAGGGTAGCACATATGAATGAGAGTTAAACTTGGGCTCTTGCCCTAATAACAAGATGGTACCCAAAGACTTCCTCAACTATCTTATCATTACTAACCAAGCCAAATCAAAAGCCAATACCAAGATACGACATCGCCTCACGCATGGCTCTGCAACAGGACTCCTAAAGTAGCCTCCCACAATAGACCGCAAGTGTTCCCCAGCACGTTGCTGCCCACCTTGGTTGGTTGCCGCAGTCACCCTGTCCCCTGCTCGTACTCCGAGGTCGAGATCAACTACCCTTGCCTCATAAGGGCTCCGCTGCTGAAAATGTTTCCACTCATACGGGGTTCGATTCACCCGCATAAGTGTCTTCACCCCTGTTTTATGATACTAGTCCTTCAACTTCACTTTGGTGTGCAAGTTGCAATTAGAGAATGCAATTTTTAGACTCACTTGCCAAAGTGTTATATACTTTACAAAGCTAGAAGAAAGCTTGCAACAAAGGTGGCTACAACCAATAAGATTAAATAAAAAGTGAGCGAAATGACAACCGAAGCACAAGAGCATTAGAAGATATTGAAACAACGAAGAATGCAGATAAGCATGACATACACAATCTTCTCAGTAATTAGTTAAACCACATTGCAAAGGAAAATTGTGTTCCATGCATGTTTAGGAGGCATTCCTGATGTACAGCATTAAAAGAATACAATAGATTCTAGGCAATGAAAATGGCAAAGGATGTTTAGAGATACAAGCAAGAAGAAAAAGATCGGAGTAGATGATACGATATGTAACCTCACCAAGGAAGGAAACAATCAAGAGCTTTGAAGTTTGGAAGCATGTAAAAGATACTGTTAGAAGTATTAAAGTAACCAAAGTGTTTTAATAGAACAAAAATTTGAATCATATTGCATGAAAGATAGCGCTGATGGTGTTAAAGCGACCAGTGTGTTTTGCCGGAACAAAAACGTGGAGCAAAAAGCACGAACAAGTCAAATCGCCAAAATGAAGGCCACCGGGAAAGAGAGCAAATGGGTAAAATTTATCGAGACACAACCGTCAAGAGTTAAAAAAATATAAGCAGTAAGTTGCTTCAGCGCCATCGCGTGTCTAATACCTTTTATGAGTTTACCCTTTTGATTTCCTTCTGTGCCGATGACACCTCGAAGTGGCATTCTGTTTCTACTAATGACACCCCAAATTGGACTACATGTCGAATACACCCTCCTTTGAGGAGTCTATGGGGACTTTAATACCCCACACACACACACACACACACTCTCTCTCTCTCTCTCTCTCTCTCTCTCTCTCTCTCTCTCAAAATTAGAGTTGAGGCTTTACACAGGTGGCCATTCATACATCACCACTAGCATCATCAAACCCCCGCGCCCCCCCCCCCCCCCTTTTTCTCTCACTCGTATATGTTGTGTCAAAGAGCTCATACTCAATTTTTAAGAGCTCATACTCAATTTTTTATTTCCATGATCTACATTAGATCAACTCTCTTCATGAGGATCATACAACAAAAATTGTGCCTTACAGCACTTTTGCAAGGATGGCAACTCTTCTTGTGAGCTCCCTCTCCTTCAAAGTGCCTAAGGATGCCCAGCCCCAAGATTTTGGGGTTTAGGCTGTTCTCAGTGTGTTACAGCAATTGTAAATGTCTCTAGATGATGGCCTGCTAGGCTCTTAGCCACAAGCAAAAACCATACACCTGCTAGTTAGTTGCCATCATGAATGGGGATTATGAATTCTCAAAGAGTGTACAGCAAAGAGTACACGTCACTAATGATCGCTGTCGCCTGCTTGGCTCTTAGTCCCAAGCACAAATCACACCTGCTTGTTAGTCACAAGCATTAATGGGGATATAAAGTATAAAAGGTGAGTATGTCAATTGTCTCGGAAGCACTTTTAAAGAATCCATTTGCCATCCTTGTTGCCACTTTCGTATGCCAGATAGCTCTTGGACTGTGGTGTGTTATACCGGTTTTGATGAAGCCAGATAGCTTCTGAGAAGTTTTGATAGGGCAAGAGGATCGTAAGACCCAAGCTAGCTACATCTAACCATCCCATAAAAATGGGCTGGATCTATAAGAGGGTTTGTGTACCGCAGAACAACTAGCCTGCCATATCTTCTTCAGTTTTCCAAACTATGTCTTTTAGTCCGATTGATAGCTGCTGCTGAAACTGCAAGTGGATTGTGAAAGTTAGATATGAGACAAGCTTTGAAAGCAAACTTGCAAGGGGAGGTCTACAGCACTTACATCTCTGTATTCCAGAGTGTCACCACTTGTTTTGTGCATATCCACCATAAACAGAGACGGGGCAACCTCCAGTACCTGACCATGACAAGCAAAAAAATCTGAAAACCCTGAGAGCGTATACAAAGTCACTCTCTACACTTCAGGTACCTTATACTTGATTGTAGTGCACTTGAGTTTACAAATACAAACCTCAGTTGCAACGGACAAGCATCCTTTTCTGCCTGGCCTGGAGCTCTTAAGCTTCATCTACAAGCAGAGAACCACAAATACTATGAGTAAGGAAAAGCCCCTGGCCATTACTACATTTTCATCTGCTGACTTAAAGGACAACCATACAAAACCAGAAAAATGAGCCCTACAAACCTTGTAATTTCTTTTTTTAACAAGAAAACCCAACTTGCTTGCAAATTCCTCTATTTTGGTCACTATTTCTCTGGCTGGATGGACTGACGTGAATTTGGTCTCCTTTTTACAGACATCCTAGCCAGAGGATTCACCAAACATAATCATTAGAGGTGTGTACAAAGTAGCAATGTCCAAACTTCATAGTAAGCACCACTGCACAATTTGATAATTAAACAAGGTAAGTGATTCAACAAACCTCTTTCTCAATGAAAAGGCCTGACAGGTCTAGGCCTTGAGACAGCATAGAAATAATCTCAAAAGCATTCATCAAAACAGGTCTACTGTCCTGAACAGGCACATCCTGCATCAGCTGATTTTATCAACAAAATAAACATGACTACCTTCAGCCTCATTAAATTACCAATTGCATAATTGAGCACTACAGTGTCAAGACCAGAGCTGTGCCACATAACACTGTTCCACTTGCCTCGTACCTCAGAGAAATCAAATGTGTTCCCAAAGTCTGTTTCACAATCATCACTATTACCCAGTGGTGATTGCTCGCCACATTTGAACCACTCATCTTGGTAGATGTCCTGTACAGTATAGCGCTGCCATGAGTAAAAAGAAATCAGTTAAAAGAAGACCAGTACCCTTGGCGGAGATAATGTGCAAAAGAAGCGGATGATGCTCACTGTTTTGGGGTTAGGATCCAACAGTCTTCTTATCAACTCCCGAGGTCCCATAGGGAAATCAGGCAGAAATTCCAAGGCAGGTCGGTGGATCTGCAAGCGTCCAAGATCTATAGATCAGCTATTTAACAAAGCTCACATCTAAAACTCTGCACTGTCTTCTGGCCCTAATGAAAACCATACAAAATGCCAGAAACAAATGCTAGCATGTTTATTTCAGAAAACAACTTGCCTTCTCATACAATCTGCTGAGATTCGAGTCATTGAATGGAAGTGAACCTGCCATTAGTACATAAAGAATGA
Source organism: Lygodium microphyllum (assembly GCF_053477565.2). Taxonomy (NCBI): domain Eukaryota; kingdom Viridiplantae; phylum Streptophyta; class Polypodiopsida; order Schizaeales; family Lygodiaceae; genus Lygodium; species Lygodium microphyllum. The sequence goes on from NC_141162.1 coordinate 111,216,237, forward strand.
TCCCACAGGACCAAAGATCTGCAGGAGCACCTTCATACCCTTTCTCATCCATAACCTATAAATGGGAAGACATCGGGCTGAAGAAAATATGTTATCTTTATGATGTGTGCACCGCCTCTTATAAGGGGTTATGAGCCATTCAACAGCTGCTAGTCAATAGAAAAAGATCTGGCATGATCATATACCTCAGGTGCCACATAATTAGGTGTTCCACATGTAGTATGAAACAGGCCATCCTCCTGTCATCCAGAATAAGGTAACGTCATGTGTGTACAGGATATTGCAATGTGATCAGTTCGAGTGATTGTAGACAAAGTAATACGCACCCATAGCTGTTGTGATAGGGCACTGAGACCAAAATCTGAAATCTTCAAATCTCCATTGGCATCCAGGAGTAGATTTTCAGGCTGTTGATGTGCATATGTAACAGAACAGAAGGTCGTTAACGCAGTACAAATTTACCAGCACTAACTCAGTGAAAATACACAGAAGAGACGCATTTCGTAGGAGCCTAGCATTGCTCCAAAAACATTTCAGATGACACAATCGGCGGCGAACCGCCCAACGTGACAACTCATCAGGCTGTGCGCGGAAGTCAAAACCCCGATGCATGTAAATGATTTCCTACACCACACTTTACATGAGCACTTTAAAGAAAGGGCGAACTCACCTTCAGATCTCGATGATAGACGCCCCTGCTATGGCAATAGTCCAACCCCCGAATGAGCTGTCGAAAGTACTTTCTAGCTTCATTCTCGTCCAGCTTGCCTGATTCCACCTAGCGACACACGAGTTAAACAACAATAACAGAACGTAAGCCCCAGATGAAGTCCAATTTTGAGACAGGGAGGGGGCGAGAACTATTACTATTTTGTCGAAGAGTTCGCCTCCATCCACATATTCTAATATGATGTAGACGTTTTTCTTACTGGCCAGAACCTGCATTGAGAGCGGACAGTGTGTAATGCTTCTATATTGGGAATATTTGAATGCTTCCGCGTTCTAAAGGCTTAACTTCTACAGACCTTCCTTCAGCTGTCAATAGATTTGTTTGAATCCTACCTCTAGAAGTCTTACAACATGAGGATGCTTGATGAGCTTCATGGTGGATATTTCTCGTTTCACCTGCGACCATGCAGATAGCTTAATCAGCTTCTTTCATAATAAATTTGAGAGAAGGGGATTAACCTTGATACGTTTACTTGATAACACTCTGAGAACATTTCATCTGTAAAGGAATCTATCTGCTGCCACGGGCGTGTGTATACGGGTGATTAATGCGATATGAACGGATGATTGGTGCGAGGGGGAAATGATCGTGATCCAGGTGATTCCGTTTGAGACGAGTGAGTTTACCAGTTTAGCAGCCTTGCGCACTCTGTCCTTCTCAATAATCTTGATGGCCACGGGCTCACCCGTTTCTTTGTGCTTTCCATACTTGACTTTGGCAAATCTGCCTTCGCCTAAGGTTCGCCCGACCTCGTACATGCCCACGCGACGGGCCATCTCATCAAAAGGTCTCCTCTCCTTTCGTTCGTGGCCTTCTGTCTTCAATCGTCTGTAATGTTCTTCTTCTTCTTCTTTCGGTAAGCTTTCGTTCTTCCTCGTTCCCTGTAGGTAAGGTTTTTCTTTTTTCTGACTGATGCTCCTTTCTTCTCGCAAAATTTAATCAGCTTGTCTAGTCAAAAGTCCCTTCCCAAACGCGTTGAGTGAGGTCGCCGATGATTCCGACGAGTAGACAGTCTTCCGTCCAGCTAGTTTAGTTCCCTGCTAGTCGCGCTTTTCGTGGTTTCACCTCCGGACAATTACGGGAAGGACAGTTAGAGATGGAACGGCAGGAATAAATAAGACACGGGGTACTATCAGAGGCGGCGTGCTATGAGCAGTGCAGCCAGGCGGGGAAGCACAGACCTACGAACTAGAGGCAGAAAAGACCGAGAAGCTTAGAACCTGTACTGCACCTCGGATACGCTCCACGAGGGAAGCGAGTGCACTAGAGAAAGCCTGGTATGGTGCTGTATGTTCGATGCCGAGGCAAAGAGAGAAGCGCACACAGACACAGGGAAAGAGAGAGAGGGAGAGAGAGAAACTATAAGATCTCTTAACAGCTCCGAATATGCCGATCCTGGAGCTTCAGATTCTGATGCTGGCAATGCACTCACTGGCTAGATACGTGTATGAGGTATCCCTGACCTTGTGTTCATGGAAACTGTGCGCTTAATAAAAGGACTTGTAGATACAAAAATGGTGCGTCGACGCGAGAGAGAGAGAGAGAGAGAGGGAGAGAGGGAGACGTATTGTTGGCTCGTGAAGGAGCTGACGAGCCAGGAGATCGATCTAGATGCGAGAGGCCCCGCGTTGATGGAGGAGAAGGATCCGTTACCTCTCACTTTCCCTCAGACAACACTACGCGCAGCCTCTCGAGTCTCGCCTGGAAAGGCGGCAATCTCAATCTCTGACGAGGGTGTACAGGGCGTCGACGGGAGAAGGAGAAGAAAATCAGATATGGCGGTCTGCCTGTATGTATTCGGATTTGACGTTCTTCTTCTTCTTCGACTGGAGACCCGCCTGCGATCGAGGTCGAGACACGAAGAAGAAGAAGAAGAAGAGCGTCACTTAAGGCGAGGCGCACCTACCAGGAGTATGTATAAACTTCATAGTCGTGTGTGTGTGTGTGTGTGTGTGTGTGTGTGTGTGTGTGTGTGTGGTCGTCGAGACACCACGAACATGTAAAGACGTGCTCAACAAGGACCTTCGAACCCTTCGCAGAGGAGATCTCAGATAAAAGACAGGAAAAAGCCCGCGGCAAAGCGAGAGAGAGTAGAGGCGCAGACTTCATTTAACGCCTCACTACTAAAAAAAACGTGACATTCCCACGTTGGTCTCCTCGCCTATGTAAGCCCTTCCATCATCAGCAATGCATCATCCTCATCGCCACGGCCCACCACCATGAGGCTTGGACTTGGACGTGCATATGTGGCATGATGATCCATCGTCACACCACAATCACCTTTGAGCCGGGACATGCCCAACTTCCAAGTCTATCGACCTACCACCTCCGCTCAGTGCAAGCTGTCTTGTATCATGTTCGTGATACCCTTGACTTTGCATGACCTAGAAGGACCACTCTCAACACCATCAGCAACCACAATGTACCCGGTGGTGGATGGAGTACCCCCAAAAATGCAGATACCCTATCTATTATCACTACTCTATCAACGTGGCAACTACTGGTTGGTTGTCGTTAGGCTTCTCTCTCCTCATTCAACTATAGACTGTCGCTTCTTTATCCTCGATATAGCTTCTCACCCCTCAATTTAGCTTCTCTCTCCTCACTGACTTTGAAATGTACACTTGCGTGTGGCTGCAATGCCTTTACTTAAGAGAATAGCATGCGCAAGTTTGTTTACATGGATGTGCCCTAGCTCTTCGAATGTGCACATCCCACGTCTCTCACCTTAGGTCTATGTCACACTGAGGTATATTGGGGTCGTTGGGAGTGAATTAGCCCCACATGCAGCTGCTTGCATGGGGAGGTAGTGACAGAGCAAGGTTTTGCAACAAACCCTCCAAGCGCTGGTAACTCGAATGCAAAATGTAGGTTTAGCACCACATCACCAATGCCAACGAATGAGAACTCACATCAACTATATCAACACAAATGTAGTGAGCAATGGGATGATGCTAGCTAGAAACGTAGTATTCAGGTACTACACAAAAAGGGCATTGAGCCATCAAAGAGGGGATGCAAACGGAGCTTCTTGATAGTTAATGTCCCAATCCTGGTGCACATCTTATAAGTATTGATGAATTTTATTACTAATTGATGTTCTATGCAACAATGTTATTTAATGCATACCCTAAGGGTCACATCTCACTATAGAGGGGATACTTAAGGTAGATTAACCCCATCACCACATGCTTGCACAAAGAAGCATGAATGGAGAGGAGTTTGATAAAACCCTCACAACCGTCATTAATTCCAAGTAAAATGGAGGTTTAAATAGAATGACAAGCACACTATCAAATGAAAAAGGGTATAAGATGTCAGCAAAGCAAGCAATAAAATGATGCCAACACAAGGAACCTTCAAGAATGACCTTTTATTGCACAATTAACAAACAATGATCACACCTTGCACAACCATCGGAGGATCTCATCACCTCACTATCTTTCTCCTACACCTACTAAAACCGATGTGACCTAACTCCAAGCACAAGTAGTGTCAAGTAGCCAAGTTCATGAATAACACTATCAACAATGATTACAAAAAAGTTTTGAATTTTTTTAGTATAGATTACAAAATAAATTTAACTTGAGGTTTTGGGTCCTATGAAGAAGGTAAGACATATGCACAACATGTCCCTTCTCAAGCCAAAGTCATTAAGGCTAATAAAGTTTACTTTTAAATCTTCACATGGAAATGCTTGGTTGATCATGAATTGCACATAAACATACATTGTAACAATTTTGGGTCCTTCTTTTGTGGGTTTCCCTTAGACACATTTGGCTCTTTTACTAAATATCAATGAAGATGAAGATGTTTACTGTGATGCCACACACATAGCAAGTATAGTGAGTTGCACGTGGCACCTTGTCTAAGCCTCCTATTGCTATGAAAGGGGCTAACTTTTCCTTATTGGTGTAGAAAAGTCTATTCACAATATGTGTGTGGCATGATTCTTCCTATCATTGCTCTCACATGCAAAATGACTTGCCATTGAATGCCCTTACATATAGAGGTCTTATTTCATAATTTCGATAATTTGCATTATTTTTTCTAGTTTTAGTTTTATATCCATGCTCCACCTAAGACCATAAAGCTTGTTCGCTAAAACTTCAACACTCTTTAGTTTTCCCTCTTTATGTATGCCACAGTTGTATTCAATTCAAGTTGAGAGCTTCCAATCTCTATCCAATTGGACTTGTGAAAATTTCCATTTGTTGATATGATTTGCCACCTTAGTTTGGATGAGAAATGTGAAAAGTGGGACTATGACATGTATGCCATAGGGAAAGGGGAAAAGCAAGTTGAAAGTAAAATGTTCTCTTCCTCTATTCCCCATGGGCCATGATTGCTTTTATCTAATGGGAATTTTATCTTCCCACCAATCTACCACCACTTACTAGAACTCCACAAAAGATCACATCAATGCAAGCATGCATCAACCATCTTAGAATGAGAAAAAGGATCTATCGTATCCAAGAATTCTTGCTAGCTATAAGCTCAAAGGACCCCACTTAAATGAACCAATTGTGCATCTCCAATCATGCATTTATTTGTGGCAACCCCTCTCATATATTCACGTGTGGTTGTTGTTATACTCACATCTCTTTCATACATTTCTCTAGATAGACAAAGCCATCATTACTTTTATTTAAATAATAGGTGAGCATTGTTTTATATCTACTAGTATAGTTAAGCACTAGATTAACACTAAACAATCATCTCTTATAAAATCAACTCCCCGTGGAAAGGGCTTCTATAAGAAGGATTCCCTCAACATGTTTATACTATCGAGGATACAAGTTGCTATATTCTATTAATTTCAAGTATTTAGGCATCATTGATGACCTTTCTATGACAATTCTTTTTTCCAGTCATCAAAAGGTATTTTGTCATTTATGAAGGCCTTTAACATAGCAATTTCTTCCTCACAGCATCAACAAATCATGTGAGACACATTCATTGAATAGAGTTTTTAACTTTTATGTCTTCATGTATTGGATTTACCATGGATTTTAAATGGCATCTTTAAGTTCCCTCAAGACCACAACTTGTTCCCTTATTAGATTGACCAAAAAGCTTGAGGGACATATCCATTAGATATGTTTGTGCACTTGTTTTTTGTTTTCATGTGTTTGATATTTCCTCCAATTAAAATGGCCTTTATAGCTTCCCTCGAGACAACCGCTTTTGTATAGTGTATTTGCTCATCAAAAGGAAAATCAATGGATCATCAGTGTCGACACATGGGATGTGGCAAAGAAAAGGATAAGTAGAAACAAGTTTGCCCATATAGAAGTAAGCATTGTTGCCTTATTCTCCTTAATATATAGCATCTTCTTGCCAAAATTGATTTGCATAACTAAAGTTTGTTCAACAACCACAATGAAAGCAAGAAAAAAATATCAATTTCTATTCAGGGCTACTGTATAGAATTACCCTACTTTTTCAAAAGTAAAAACATCTGTCCACTCAAGTGCATGCATATCACTAAGTCTTGAGCTAATGACCAAAAGGTATTACTATGTTTGAAAGTGACTATCAATATCTAAGGACATGTTTCCACTTGGGCATATGAAGCTCACTACAAACTACAAATAATGTAATCCACATGGATTGTATAGCACTATAAACACTTCAATGTCTCTCTAGAATATTAATATAGCTAATTACAAAACTACACAAATGCAAGATAAGGAATATCTTGAGATGCATAAGTTGAAGATGAAGTACATATGGAGCATATATTATCTAAGAATCAATGCATTTTCTCAACAACATTTAACCCTTGCTTAGGTCTCAAAAGGAACCACTCATGTGTGTGTGCACATATGTACACTCATACATACGCATGAGTATCTATCATATGGAATAACCCAAATTCTTTTTATAAGTATCTATCATATTGAATCTTCACACACACACTGTATGTGTGTGGTTTGAAGATGAAAAGTGCAAAGCCTTGACATTTGCAGTCAAAGAAATAGAGCTCCTAGACATGACAATACACTTCATGTGTGATATCCAAATTGAGTAGTTGCTTTGCTAAGAAGGTTGCTTTACTTGAATCTCATAATGAAGTTCATATGGTGCACAAGATAGATTATAGTGCAAAAATTATGGTTCACTTGAAAAAAACAAAGTGCCAAGTGCTATGTAATACACCTTGTATAGTCTAGATATTATAATGGTGCAATACACACAGCATCGACTACGAGCATGGAAACTTAAAGTTACCATGCATATATGGATCACAATAAAATTTCATGTTGAAAGGTGAGAAGGATCGAAGCTTGCACTCGAGAGCTATGGCGGGAGAGCAAGAGCATGAAAGAGAGAGACAAGAAATGGGAACTCCAATAGCCACAATGTGTGACCGAGCCTTCCAATAAAGAATAAAGTGACGGTGACGAGCGCCCGCCACCTGCAATGTGTAGTGGCGGTGACTGTCAGTGTAGTAATACACGGGCGACTAGGCGGAGGTGCCTTTACCCCCCCACTTAAAGGCGAATCTTCCCTAGTGAGGAGTGAAAAAGGAAAAGGAAAAAGACAGTACAACATGTACACATGTACAACAGGATGAGGTAAGACGTCATCTCATCCCACGCCCATCAACCTCCTGAGGAAGGCAAAGCGCTCTATAGAGAGGCTTTTCATGAGCAGATCCGCAGGATTCTGGTCAGTTGAGATCTTGACAAGGTCAACAGACTTGTCCTCAACGACCCCATGTATGAAGTGATACCTCACCTCAATGTGTTTCGTCTTCGCATGGAAGACCGGATTCTTGGCTAACTGAATAGCACTCATAGAATCCGAATGCAGTGTAGGGATAGTATCAATACCAAGGTTGGAAAACCAAACGACCCAACCAAATGGCCTACTTGCAAGCCTCAGCGGCTGCAACATACTCGGCCTCTGTAGTAGAAAGGGTCGTGCATTTCTACACCCTGGACATCCAAGAAACAGCACCTCCAGCATAGGTGAATACATAGCCGAAAGTGGACTTCCTACTATCTGCATGTCCTGCATAATCAGAGTTTGTGTACCACATGACTCCTGTATCCTGGCTGCCATAGCATATGCACCTATATGCAGTGCCCTACAGGTACCTCATCATACCCTTCACGGCATCCCAATGCTTTTTGCTAGGTGTAGCCATATAGCATGCCACAACACCAACTGCAAAGGCAATATCTGGACGAGTGGCTATCATGGCATATATAAGACTGCCCACTGTGGATGCATAGGGAATCTTGGCCATCTCGGCCCTCTGCTCATCTGTTTGCGGACAATCAGCCTATGATACCTTCACATAAGAAGGCAATGGACAGCCAATAGGCTTTACGTCCTACATGCGGAAGCGCTCAAGGACTTTATGAATGTACTCCCTCTGTGACAAGCAGAGGAGTCCCTGATGCTTGTCGCATCTAATGTGCATACCAAGTATGTGAGTGGTCTGTCCGAGATCTTTCATCTCAAAGCTCTTCTTGAGCTGAGCCTTAAGAGCATCTAGCTCATCATGAGCTTTCCCTGCTATCATCATATCATCCACATAGAGTACCAAAATTTTTAAAGAACCATCACGGGCTTTCTTCGTGTGAAGACACGAATCCATAGCACTCCTGCTGTAGCCATGTGACTGCATAAAGGCATCAAACTTATGATACCACTCCCTAGGTGCCTGCTTCAAGCCATAAAGATTTTTTTTCAATTTGCACACTAGGTGCTCCCTGCCAGGTTTTGCAAAGCCCTTAGGTTGCTCCAAATAAATCACATCATGCAAGTCCCCATGTAAGAAAGTCGTCTTGACGTCCATCTGGTATAAATCCAAGTCAAACTGAGCAACCAAAGCCAAGACTAAGCGCAGGGTCGTCATCTTAACCATAGGAGAAAAGACCTCATCAAAGTCCACACCATGCTCCTGCTTAAAACCCTTTGCTACTAGTCTAGTGTTGTATGCTGGCTTGGGGTATCCAGGGGTACTTTTCAGCTTGTGCACCCACTTGCATGGCAAAGCCTTCTTGCCCTCAAGCAAGGAAACCAAATCCCAAGTCTCATTCTTATGCAAGGATTCTATCTTAGACTACATAGCTCTCTCCCAAGAGTGACTGTCACCCCTGCGCATAGCCTCATCATAGGTGAAAGGCTCTCCTGCATCTGTAACCAAGACATAATGCATCGAGGGCTGAAATATATCAGGTGGACCTCTGTCTCTAGTAGACCCCGTCTCATGGCAGGCTCGGCTGCCTGCCTAGCTGCTTGTCCAACACCCTGACCATGAGCATCTGCTGCAGCTGTAGGCTGTCCAACTGGCTGTGTGGGAGCTCTCGGCTCCTCCTGAAATATGACCCTGCAGATCTCAACAACTCTCTCAGGTTGCCGATGCATCTTGTTTTCATGGAAGACTACATCATGACTGCGGATGACTTTCCGCGCCTGCGGATCTAAGAGACGGTAAACTGGGCACATGGCAAAATGCATTTAACACTCTTAGGATCCAACTTACTTCTCTTGTCCCTAGGCACATGGCAAAATTCCTCACATCCAAAGACACGGAGATGCGCATAAGAGGGAGGTTTTCTAGTCCATACCTCCTCTGCAAACCTGAAAATCCAAACCACTAGAAGGTGATATGTTTATGACATGCACAGCTGTATTAACTGCCTCAATCCAAAAGCTCTGTGGTAGGGCTGCATGGCTAAGAATACTGCATACACGCTCCTGGATGGTTCTATTTATCCGCTCAGCCAAACCATTCTGGGGGAGGGTGTAGGGGGCGACTGACGCTTAATACCCCTCTCATCACATAACCCCTCAAAAGCATGTGAGACATACTCACCCCCATTATCTGTCCTTAGACATTTGAGCCTATATCCAGACTAGCTCTCAACCAATGCAAGCCATCTCTGAAACACATCCAAGACATCGGATTTCAGCTTAATGGGATAAGCCCAAACTTTCCGTGAAAAATCATCTATGAACGTAACAAAATACTTTGCACCACCCACAGACTGACAAGGCATGGGCTCATAGACATTCGAATGTACCAATGCCAAGGGCTCACTCATGCATGGCCTACCAGACTTCTTATGCGTAGACCTAGTCTACTTGCCATAAAGACAATGCTCACATGAATCAAAACATGCATAATCAAGGGATGGTAAGTACTGCAAACCAAAAAGCATTTTCATTCCCTTCAAAGACATATGGCCGAAACGGGCATGCCAAAGAGATACTTGTGGGATAGAACCCATAGACAAAACATGATCAAGGGAAGAAGCGGATACAATCAAGGGATAGAGACAGCCAGCCTTGGCACCTCTCGCAATCACAAGTCTGCCACAAGTGATCTTCCATGCAGAGTCTCCAAAAGATACATGATAACCTACGTCATCAAGCTGTCCGGCTGACATGAGACTGCGTGTCAAAGCAAGTACATGACGTACATCTTGCATAACAAAACTGTTGCCAGAAGGAAATTGAAGCCTAACATCACCAATGGCCACAATATCAAGAGAGTTGTCATCACCCAAGCGCACAGAACCCGAAATAGTACGGTATGAATGAAACCACTCTTGACAAGGTGTCACATGAAAGGACGCACCTGAGTCCAAGAGCCAACACTGTGCATACATAGAGCTTATCTCTGTCATCTACGAAGCACTAGAAGAAGCTGCAAGGATGTAATCATCATCATCAACATCCTCAGGTTGCATAACATTGATCTCTTCAATTTTAACACTAGACTTTGCAGGCACTATGCTGCGATCAGAAGACTTATCCTGCACTTTGTCTTTCCCCTTATCTTTGCACATTTCATTGCGCAGCTCATGGCATTGTGGCCTAATATGGCCTCTTTTTCCACAATGGTGACAAGTAACATCTGCATTCTTGCCACGGGATTTGCTACGTGACTTCCCATGAGACTTGGACTGAGAAATCTGAGAATCTCGTCCACGACCACTGCCACTGCCATGCTTTCCATATCCATCATTCATGCCTCTAACTGTCATAGCATGCGACACACGAGAGGCATCCAAATTCTTACGGTTAACCTCTTCCTGCAGAAGAGCACTCTCAACATTAGATAATTTCAAGGTAGCAGTAGAGGCACATAATGCAGTGCGGAATACATCCCATGACTCATTAAGAGTACCAAGCAAGAAAAGAGGAGTGGCATCCTCTGCAAAAGTGATGTCTTGAGAAGTCAAGTTCTTAAGTATAGCATGGAACTGGCTCAAGTGAGCAGACATAAGTCACATTCTCCTTCATGCGACGCAGATCCATAAGGTGCTTCAGCCAATATATCTGACTCGCTCGACTTTTCTTGTCATAGAGATTCTTGATTTTATCCCACAACTGCCATGCACTCTGTTCTTCCTCAAATACATTGTAATGAACCTATTATGTGAAAGATAATACAATAGTGGACTTGCATAACTCATCAAGCTCAAGCCATTCCTCATCTGGCATAGTTGCAGGCGGATGCTTGCTCAACCTCAATGGTTTGATCTGCGATTTCTGCACCAACACTTGTCAAATCTGGCTCTTCCAATAAGAGTAATTCGTACCATCGAGCTTAGTGATGTTGAAAATAGCATGATCAGTGGACGAACTTGCTATAATGTAGGCTGGAAGACTGTAGACAATTCAAAACTGCTTGTTGTTTAGTGCAGAAAATGACAAGAAAATCACCAAAATCGAGAGAAAATGGTGAGAAAAGTGCAACCAAAGCTGCTGTCCACCAAATACTAGTGAAAGTTACATCATTTCAGAATATTTCAGCATGAAAAATCCATGTCAGTCCGGAGTTATATGCTTGCTGTAATAAATGACAACAGGGTACTGTGAGAGGCAATTGCTGACCAAATCACTACACCAAGTCAAGAAATGACAGTCAAGACATGACTAGCCATAAACGGGCATAAATCAACACCAAACATTCATTAAGACCCTGAGAAAACACCCAAACATGTCACCAAAGCATCCGTCAATGAGTAGGCATGCCCCCTGGACAATAGGGCAAAGTATACATAACACTGGCAAGACCTAACACCAGTAGGTGTATGCTCACAAGAGTGCAAAGCCCAAGCTTAGGTCAAAAGCAACTCCAAGATATCAGTGTATGAACTGCGAAATGCTCAAATAGCATAAACCTCCTCCTCAATGTCGATCAAGCATACAAGATGCTCCAACAGGCTCAAAAGGTGGATAAACGAGCTCAACAACTCAAGCAAACCAAGTCAAAGTACCAAAGATAGGTAACCAAGACAATGCCTCAATAGCATCCAAGGTCGTAATGGAAAAAGCCAAGTCGTAACGGAAAAATCCAAGTCAATGTCCAACTGCTCAAGGAAATACTCAAATGAATGTCGAGACAAGCTCAAGCAACTGCCATCCACAGCCAAAGCATAAAGCATTCACCAAGACATCATAACCCGTATTGGGTAGCCTAGGCATAAACCATGTCATAGATGAAATGCCAGCTGCAAAGAAGTGACAGTCAAACCCAAATCGAGCTCTAATCTCAGCTCAAAAGCATTCTCAAACATAAACAAGACATGTGGCATAGTCCAAATACATCATGACATCATACCGAGTAGCCGGGAGCACCCTGTGACCAATAGGCATAACCCAACTGTAGCATAAATAGCTTCAGCCCTGAAGTTTCCAGCAGCATATAATATTTGTAAAGTGAACAAATCAGTGCTCAATCCAAGCTCAAATCCATAAGCAAACCACATGCATACATTCACGTATGTACAGGCACCAACCGGGCATAAATCGAGCATAAAATGCCAAGACCTGTAAGCATAAAATTGAAGTAACAGGTGGGTGCCCGGTTTTGGATAGATCTGGGAATATTCAAAACAATCAATGGCTGAGCTAAATCAGCTCCAAATCATTAGGGGAGTTTTGAGGTCTCGAAAATGCCCTGTAAGAGATCCTAGAGAGAGAAAACAATTTACGAAATAAAATCATTTTATAGAATTTTTAAAAGGTTTATATTTTGGTAAGTTAAAATATCAAAATTCGTTAATAAGTCATTGTCGTGATATTCTCGTGGTCACATCAAACCTAGAAATCTAGGTCGCCATAAAGTTGGCAAGGTTGTCATAATGAAGATCTTACATCTCCTCATTAAAGTGAAAAGTAATATTCAATTTGAATTTTGGTGGATACTCGATTGCCTCCCTCCATCGTTTCTCCATCGTTTCTCTCTTCTTTTTTTCTCCTCCTTATTAGTCTCTTCTTTGTTTTCGTTCTTGCTTCTAATCATATCCTTAGCTATGGATCAATCACCCAATGATCTCTGTAACTCAGCTATGGATCAATCATCTAATGATCTCTGTAGCTCTCATAAAAGACCTCTCTATCATCTTCATATTGAGTTGGACAATGAGTATGAACCGATAAGAAAGAGAACAAAATCTATCACGGTTACAGAGTCTATGAAACATATACTGAGGTTTGAAGGAAAGAAGAATATTGATCTTTGGTTAGATGAAAGCTATATCCCAAAGATCCTAGCAGAAATAGCACTCCTCCTTTCTATAATAGCTCGTCATTAATGAGGTTTATTGGTGATGGCTACAATGGATTTTTAGGTTATACACTTAATCTTGTTGCAGAAAAGGATATCCTTGGACTAGAGAATCATCTTTTGATGAAACACAATATAGAGTTGTTGCAGAAGCTAGAGGATTGTCAACAAAAAATTCATTCATTGGAAAAGCGTATCAAAGCTTATCAACAAAAGCAAACTGTATTAGGCCTTCGAAATCGGCAAAGAGCTCTTAAAAATATTGATAATCTCAAACAAGGAGGAGGAGGCTGTGATAAAATAATCCAAGTAGCAAGGTATATTTTTTTTCACTTGAAAAATCTTAAATATGGCTTTATTTAAACTACTTGCATTGATTTGTGATGTTAATTTTGCTTAGATCTCTTCTACAACCAAATGCAAGTGAAAGAGATTCTTTAAAAGCAGCTCAGTTTTATTATTATCATCTTCTTCCTTCAGTGGTTTCAAAGGATATTTTGGAGAAGAAGAAATTTAAAAAGGCAAAGAAACAATGCTTGGAGTCATTTGTGAAGGATCATTCTTTGGATTCTGAGTTAGTACAGAAGACACTGGATAGTATTGGTATCAGTTGAGATGCTTATATGCAACTTTTCCAACTTTTACAATCAAATATGAAGCAATGACAGGTACACAATTGCATACTTCCGAAACCATTTGTGGTTAGGACTATCAGATAGAGAGTTAATAACAAAGTGATGGAGATTCTAGGTGAGCCTTTTCATATCAAGGCTAGCTTCAAGGGCAAGAAAAAGGAGGTTACATTCAATGAATTTAACAATATTTTCCTTGACTTGCCCACCCTACAATGCTTAATGATCAAATTTTATGACTTGTCAGTAGTAGAGGCACAGGGAGTGGCTAGATTTGTGATTAAACTTTATGAAAGTGAGATTCTGAAATGTAAAAAATTGGAGAGAATCTCTATCACCTTGATGAATAGAGCACTTTCGTCAAGTCATTGCAATCACTCAACATCATTTAGTGTTCAATCTGAATATAACCTCTGGTGGCTAGGAGCATTTGAGGTAGATACTGAGAATTTTGATATACTATATTGGGTTTTTCATCAAACATCAATACCTAATGTTATTCAAAGGCAACAAGCAGGAGAAGAGCTATTTGTTGAAGGATTAGGGAACTACAGGATTGAGTGGCACATAGCTGGTGACCTAAAGACACTCAAATGTATGTATAATGTATCAAAGGGAGCTAACTCGAGATCTCCTTGCTTATACTGCATGTCACCAGCTGTAGAGTTAAACTCAAGCAATTGGAATAGAGCTCCCTCTAGGCACAATAAGGATCCACAGTTTAAACCAGTCTTGGACATTCCTTTAGCGAATGCCCATATTTGTACACTTCATGCACTTTGTAGGATAATCGAAAAGCTTGTTCATCTCTATATTGTTGAGAAACACGGATCTAGAACTATGCTAGCTATGGTGGACGGAGGTCATACACATAAACCATGACCGAGATAAAGAATTGTAACTCAAGTGAATTAGGTTCCAAGATAGATTAACTTGGACTCATAAACACAATCTTGAGTGTCACAAAATGATAATAGCTTGCCTTGAAAATAGAGCCAAGTACATGCTTATATAGCTTTCGGAGGTTCTACTCTTCCTCACTGTGCTTATGGGATTTAGGATATCTCTTCCTAGAGCATCCTGGAGCATACAACTTTTGTAATCTCTCTTATACAAAGCCTCTTCTAGGCATACATCATTTGATTTCTCAACACCCCCCCTCAAATGATGAGTCCCTACACTTGCTGGCTTTTGCCCCCCCTTCATGATAACATGGCCCGGAAGACTAGCTCATAGGCAGCCTAGTCAAGTTAAAGCTTGAGACTTTACATCTTGGCAAGGGTTGTAAAATTCACTAAGGAAAAGAAAGATCCACTATGGAAAAAAATATATATATGAAAGATACAATGAAAGTTCTTCAAAACAGTCTGTCAGAGTTGATGGTAGTGGAAGCATATTCTTCTTCTTCTCTTTCTTCCATGTATTGGTTCTGGTGATGATCATTTTGCAATTGTTGGGCTCTCTTCTTGTGGAAACATTCACTGGCTACATGGCCAGTCTTACCACAATAGTGACATGTAATCCGATCCTTGTTATTGTTGTTGATGAATCCTCGACCTCTTCCTTTAGGTCCAGCAGCTCCTTTGGTGTACAAAAGATTTTCCCTAGATGATGAGACATTGTCTTTTGCATTCTTGGTTTTTACTTTGCCTTCTTCATCGAGTAGTGAGTGCTCAATATCTTTAAGTGTGAGGCTTGGAACATTACTCAAAGTGGACACAAGATTTTCATATGGATCCTTGTTTACACTTGCAAGCAGTACGGCTATTGCTTCATCTTCCTCAATATTCTTTTTAAGAGATGCAAGCTGAGTTTTTAAACTCTTAAACTTATTAATGTGTATGGTCATAGAAGCACTGTCTTTGATATCTAGTTTATAAAACTGCATGAGAAGTTTTACCTTTGAATTCTTTGCTTGAGTACCAAACATTTTATCAAGTTCCTCCCAGGCGGTTCTAGCATTTCTAATGCCAGATATATGATGTAACACATCATCACTTAATCCCCAGGCAATGATGCCTAGTGCCTTATTATTCATCTTCTTCCATTCTTTGGATTTGAACTGGTCTTCTTCAACAAACCCGTCTTCATCATCTTCCTTCTTGTTATCTGCATCATCTTCAAACAGGTCCCACAAGTCTTTCCGCATTAGGTGATACATGGTCTTTTCCTTCCAGGCATGGAAGCCTTCACCATTAAACTTTGCTATATGTTCTACTTCAGTCATCTTAGTAGGAGGTCTTACCACGAGAACTCTCGGGCAGTGTCTATCCTTTTACAATAAACTAGAGATTTATAAGGATTTTAATCACTGAAGCATAAACTCACTTTTGAGATCAAGATTCTGACTAGAACAATAGACCTTTTTCAATGCAAACAAATTTCAGTCCAAAATAGTTTAGTGTGAAAAGAGGTTGAATAGAGAGGGTGTGAATAGGTGTGAAAGAGGCTTTTTTTTAAATAAAAAAAAAATTTGTGAACCTTAGGATAAGGTTAAGATGAAATGACGAATTGCAGGCGTCGCTTCTCTGTGGCTCGCAACTGATCTAATGGCGCGATTGATCTGATGGCATCTTTCGATCTGCTGATACCGACTGCGATGAGGGCTTCCCTTTCACGCTTCAACAAGCTCCACAGTTCGTGACTAGCTTTTGTTCTGATCATGGCTGCACCCTCTGCTATTCTTCGCAAAGCCTCTCCCAAGTTTCGACATCCACAGACAAAAGGAATACGAAAATTGTGCTTGTTTATGCGGTTAACATCATCTGCAGGTGTTAAATCTTCGCTTTCATCGATGTAATCAACACCAATAGCCTCAAGTATCTGGGCGTCAACAAAAATGCCCAATCCTTGCTTTTGCCATAACAGGGATAGTGACTGCATTCTTGATTTCCTTGATCAGGCCGGGGTCACTCATTCTCGCAACTCCACCTTCAGCCCTTATATCAGTGGTACACTCTCTTGCGCACGTCCCTCACCGCCTCTCTGTGGTCTGCTGTGCTTTTTAGATTACCGGGACTGATTCCACTCGCAAATGGCAAACAATGGAGTTGTTGCCGTGTATGGGAATGGGCCTATTTCAGACCCGAAGAAATCATCCTACGCCGTTAAGGTGGGCCTTGCTCAGATTCTGAGAGGAGGTGTCATCATGGATGTGGTGAATGCGGAGCAAGCATGCATTGCTGAGGAGGCTGGGGCCACTGTGAGGACCAAAAAATGACGTAGTAGAAGTAGAAGAGAGAATGGGTGTGGCTAGACATAGCTCACCATGGCTCTGATACCATGTTGAGAAACACGGATCTAGAACTATGCTAGCTATGGTGGACGGAGGTCATACACATAAACCATGACCGAGATAAAGAATTGTAACTCAAGTGAATTAGGTTCCAAGATAGATTAACTTGGACTCATAAACACAATCTTGAGTGTCACAAAATGATAATAGCTTGCCTTGAAAATAGAGCCAAGTACATGCTTATATAGCTTTCGGAGGTTCTACTCTTCCTCACTGTGCTTATGGGATTTAGGATATCTCTTCCTAGAGCATCCTGGAGCATACAACTTTTGTAATCTCTCTTATACAAAGCCTCTTCTAGGCATACATCATTTGATTTCTCAACATATATAGGATTTGCATGGAAGTTGAAGCCATTATCAACTAGAACAGATGCTATAACAAAGGTTGAAAAAGTTCTCTCTGCAATTGGTTTGCATGGTGGCAATGTTGTTATTGAACTAGATCTTCAAAAGTCTAAGGATGGTAATTGTGTCCCAAAAAAACCATCTATTGGTGGAGTGAAGGCTAAAAGGTTTCTAGGCTTTCATGGGAGACTTGGCAAGATAAACTCGAGAAATGGTGGCTCAACTATTAAATTTAATCAGTGGAAATACCTACATAATGCAGTTAAGGATCACACTGATAATGGACAAGCTCGAAATAGAAAAGCTAAAGTTTGGGAAACACTAGACAAAGTGTTTTTTTATTGTGATAATACTGAATGGAATGATGATGATCTCAAAGACTTTAAAAACCAATTGAACCTTTTCAAAAAGGCGATGACAGAAGCTTGGGGTGATCAACACTTTACTCACTATATGGTAAGAAGTTTGTATATGTTTGTTTCTTCATTGTCGAACTCATATAATGTTTTTTAATAACTTTCCTTATTTGTTGACTATGCAGCATATTCTATACAACCATGCTCCATACTTTATTAAACAATATGGATCTCTATCTATCTGGTCAACCCAAGGTATGGAAAAATCACATTATCAAGCAAGAATAAAATATTTCAGACATACAAGACATGGAGGTGGAAGACACAAAGCCAACAATTTATTAGAGGTCTTTCAATGGTTCTATCGACAAATTTGGCATAAATTCAAGCTTAAAGATACAACCACATCAAGCAATACATCATCTTTAGCAAGGACTATACAAATTGTTACCCAAAGAAGAAAAGATAGATATTTAAATTCTTGGGCAAAGCAAAGATTTACAGAATGGTTACAAACCAAACAAAGAGTTGGGAAAAGATGGGTTTCAAGAAACCCTTAATCTTTGGCATCTTCTAGTCTGATTGTGTTGCAGAAGAGTCCTTAGTTTTAGGCACCTCAACAAGGCCTTCAGAGGAGTCCTTGGTTTCAGGTAGCTCGACAGGGCCTCTAGAGGAATCTTTTGTTTCATCCCACTCAATAAGACCTCTGTATTTCAAAAACTCTTGTTTCCGATAGCCTGGAAGAAGCTTCAAATTCTTACTATCTCCTACATAAGAGAGCAAATAGAAGCCAAGAACTCCAAAATATCCAGCTTTAGATCCACTGTATCCAGGCATAAAGCCAAAAACTCTTATGGCTTCTTTCTTCTCCACCAAAATGATATTGTCCAAACCTCTGTTGAAAACTTGAGATCCAATTACCTTTGAGATAGCTCTCAAAGCCATCATTGGTAGACTTGGAGAGCTTGACAATCTACTATGATATATTACAATTGTTTGATTGTTTAAGTTTCCAATATAATGGCCAAGGCTTTGATTTTTTCCAAGCTTTATTGGCCTAGAGCCCTTGGCCCTTCCAAGAAAGTTGTCCAAATCTTCAATCTCAATCTATAGAATAAACCACAACAGTACAAGATATAAGATATTTATCTATAATGCATAATAAAGTCTAACATAAACTCAATGGGTAACTTCGAATTATATTTCATACCTTAGGGTGTTCATCTTCTTCAAGAAGACTATTATCATAAAGATTTATTGAACTCTTGGGCTTCTCATCTGATGGAGACTTCAATCTCTCTTCATACCCTACATCATCAATATGAAGTTTCTTCTGGACCTGCAAGAACTCTTCTTCTGTAGGTAGCCCCCCCTTTTCGTATTCTATAATCTGATTAATACATGTATGTAAGGCTATAGAGCTATCTTGGAAATTCTCTCCCTCAACATTAAGACTTGCTAGTGGTTCTTATTCATAACCTATAAAATTCATGTCATTTTTGCCCCAACCTGCAAGGATTGCTAAGCAATAATCTTCTCTAAGATCAAAAAGATGTTGAATATCATTTAGCAACACATATCTCTTCTTGTTGATAAGATAAGTGGAAAATGTTGGAACACAGGCAAGAGGACCTTCTTCATCAACCTGTGCACTTGGCTCAATCTCCTTTTCTTCCACCATTGTGATATTGTCACTCTTGAATAAACCTACATCAAAACCTTGGACAAGTTGATTCTCAACATCTTTTTGGAACATCTCCTCCTTCTCTTCGACCTCCTTATCCATACTTGCAATATCCTCTAGCTTTCTCTGTTGGTCTATATCTAGAGAAGAATTTTCCATGTACTGAAGATACACAATAAATCCAACGTCCTTGTGGATCAGAAGGCATTGGTGTTGATACCTGTGGAAAGGGCAACATGTTTCTTTCTTTCTGAATTCCTCATCAATGAGGTTGAACCTGCCTAGCAAAGTTGACCTGGATGTATTGGTGGCTCCCATGACATCACTATAATGAACAAATCCATTGACTTCCAAACCTTGCACATGTCTATCATAAAAACATCTGTACTCCTTAAGTTTATCATCAAGATCCTCCAATAACTCCTTCAAATCAAAAGGAACATTGAAAATTTTCCTGATATAGCAAAACTTGGAAGAATTTCCAGTGGTGTGTAAAAAATCAAAGAGCCTATCATCAGATGTCTCAATTATCTCCTCCTCATCCATTCCTTCCAGAGATAACTTCCTCTTTGTCATCTTGACCAGAAAAATATTTATCCCTGAAAAAAAAAGCAGAATAGAACCAATATCCAATAAAACAAGATGGAACCATGGAAAGAGGCCCCAACATTGATTTTCCAAGATAAAAAAATCAAAAAAGGAGAATTTTTTTAGTTGACCGGTGAAACGCGAAAATTCAAGTGTGTAAGGCAAATGCCTGTGAAGGAATCGCATTTCATCGGACACTAGCTTGAAGACAAAAATTATTCTAATATGTGGCCGGTGAAACACGATACTAAGCAAAATATCATCAACAGAGACATTATTTCGCATTTCACTGGTCAAAAATTGCAAATGAAGAAAATAAACATGAATAATAAATAAATTCTATGGAAACACACAAATTGATGATAAAATCATTTTTGGAAAAGCTATGCTGCTTTTGAAAGATAGAAAGCACATAACATCTTTAATTGTTCAAGTGTTATAAAATATTCTTTCTATATTAATCGAATTTATTTTGTTAAAATGCTTGTAATAAAAAAATTTGTTACCTATCAAAGATTGTTGAACTGCTCTCCACACAGGAAGCAAGGACCTTGAAGGGAAGTCGAGACGAAATTTTGGCAGAGAAGAAGACAATGTCGAAGAAATGGGTTTGAAATGCTTTTATATCGACCATTAAGCATGTGGTGATAGTTCCAATGAAAAATTTTGTGTAATAATGGAAAAATACGTGTACACGTGTCTGACTTAACACAGCGTAATAAACTCCTCAGAAGACGTGCGCATTCTCTTTTTCCAAAAATATGTCACACGTGTGTTAAATAATCATTTTCCAAGTAAATAAAAAATTTCGGTAAGCAAGAGTACGTCACACGTGTGTTATTAACACTTTGTGAAGAACGTTGAGTCCATGCAAATTCACCGCCTTCACCTTTCATCTCATTTCATTGCTACTCCATCTTTGTTTTTGGTGTTCCTTCCAGTCTCCAAGCATTTCCTTCCAATATCCAAGCATTTCACTGCTTCCCCAACAAAGCAAACCTTCGAGCATATTGTCATCTTTAGGCTGAGATTGTGAAGAACAAGCTAAAAAGAAGGTATGGTTTCTGCATCTTGCTTTTCAATAACAAGCTCCATTCAATGCATTGTTTTGATACTTTTCCTTAATCCTTTATGTTATTATTAGCTTATGACCACTACAAAAGAAATTTTTCCACAATGACAGCATTCCTTAATATTGTGGATATTTAAGGAAATCTTCAAATTTCCTCCCTAATTCTGTGGATATTTTATGTAATCTTAAAAGCTTTCCTTGGATCAAAGCTCTTTTTTCTTGGTTTTGTCAATTTTTATGCTATTCGTGAGCTGTCCGGTGAAACGCGAAAATAAGGTACTTCAAGCAGGTTTCCTGGCTTAAATTCGCGTTTCACTGGACACAATGGACAATAAGTTCGGTGAAACGCGAAAAGAAGCAGTTGCAAGGAGGCGCCTTGCTTGACACTCGCGTTTCACTAGACAGCTCGAGAAAAATTTAGCTGATACGAGAAAACACCATGCAGCATAGATAACTCTTGTCTGGGACTCGCGTTTTGCTTTACATGCTGGAGAAGAAGTAACATATGTTTTTTTGGCAGATAGCTAGGACTAAGGCAACAGCAAGAAAAGAGAAGATTGATCCTAGGGTTTTAGCATCAAAGATTCATCAGTCTTCAAAGCCTCAGAAGCTCTCTAGAAAGTCAAAGCCAAGGAGAAGGTTTTCTCAAAATGTCAGGTGTCTAAGGGAGATTAGGAAGGCAGTAAATACTCTAGGAAATTTGTGACAGATATAGTTTGGATAGTTTCAGATGGACAAGAATAGCTCTTAATTGTATATAAGAAGCCACAGAGGATTTTCTAATTGAGTTTTTCCAAGATGCCTACATTTGTGCTGCTCATGCTCATAGGCTCACACTCATGGACAAGGACATGGTAATTCTTAGGAGGCTAAGATATAGATTTTCAAAGGTCCTTGAGCCAATTCCCCTCACTGATATGAAGACATTTAATATCCTTAATGTGCCCCCAGCTAGAAGAAAGAAAGATGATTCTGGTGTCAGGGTTGAGGATGTCACCCATGAGAAGGATACAAGGCAACATAAAAAAGAGGAGAAGGCTAAAGAGGAACAAGTAGATAAATGGAGAGAGTATAGGAGGCAAAGGGTTGAAGAAAGGGAAATAGAGTAACTAGAGTCCTTTGAAAATGAGCTAGCCACCCTTCTTGAAGCAGCTAATCCAAAAGGATTCAGTGTGTTTTGTTTCTTACGTGGTGACTTAGGCAAAAGAACTGAGGTTATCTCCTTTGATGCTGCATGTGTTCAGATTCTTAAGGATAAAAGAAGAGAAGTAAATGACAGTCTTATTCTTGCTGGCCTAAGCTATGTCCATCCATAATTACTTATACTTTTTGATATTTTTTTAGTAATAAGATTTTTCTTGTTTATACTCACTATTTCTATGCCTTTTCTAGGTGTATAATGCATGAGTTTCCTTTGGATATACAACAAAAAATTGAGGTGTTTGATCCATCTATCTCATTCTTTATGAGGAATGAGCTTGATGCAAGTTTTATTGAGCATTGGCTCAATTTGATTGACTTCGATACTTTGGAGCTGCTTATAATTCCATATAATGAAAAGTAAGTGATTCAATATTCTATTAGAGTTTTTGAGATTTTATCCTACTAATTTGTTGAGATATGATTGCTTTTAGTTCTCATTGGAGCTTGATTGCAATAGACCTTGTGGATAAGCAATGCTTTTTAATCAACTCTATGAAAGGAAGCCATGGAAATGCTAAATTGTAAGTTATATTATCCAAGGGCTCCTTGATATTTCAATTCTTTTTTTTGTAAGTACTCTAAATTTCAACATATTTTATATACAGAGGTGCCAAAAGATTAATTGAAGAGCTAGAGAAAAGATCCCTTATGCCATCTGATTTGCTTGCAACAATGCAATATAGACAAGTTGCGGTAAGTTATTCATTAAAATAATAGAAACATGAGTTTATTCTATGAACTACCATTCGTCCTCTTTATAGTTTTACTTTGTGTTGGTGGTTGCAGTGTCCCCATCAGGATGATAGCCATTCTTGTGGCTGGAGGGTGATTGCAAATGCTAGAAGAATGGTTAACTTTGTTTATCTTAATGATGATAAACATGTAAAGGTAATATGAAAGATGCTAAACTTTAAGATAGATATTAATTGCAAATAGTCCATTGATGATAAAAATATAGTCTATTGTAAGAACAATAATGAACTAAAACTCTTTTTTCTATAAATGTGTGACAGTTTTCAAAGGATTGCTATACATCTGAGCATGTTTGGTACATCAAAGCAAAGCTCTTGAAGTATATAATGGTCAATTGTATACAACCAACAACAGAGATTGGTGGGGATTTGCACCATGAAGGAGATGCGGTGCCTATAACCACGGAAGGCAAATCCACAGCTTCAACACCTTCTATACCCAAGACATCAAAGAAAGGCAAAAGCATGCCTAGAAATGATAGTTCTCCAAAAAAGAAATAGCTTTGCCATATTGCCTTGTAGGCCTTCATATATAGAAATTTTCCCTTCAGCCCTTGTATATCTCATAGAGATGGTAGATAGACATCTGCTACAAAATTTGTACATGTATTTTATATTGATAGTAAAGATATATTTTCTTGAATGTCATTGCAGTGTATTTTGTTTTCTCTCCTTTTCTATATCTGCAAAAAAAAATACAAATGTTTGTTAGTTAGAAAGTGAGATCTTGATATACATCTAAGTAGATATAATATGATGTGAAAACTTACTCGTTTCTTGTCAAGTTGGAATACAAAGGAGCATGGTAGTTCAATGTCTTCATTTTGTAAATCCATCCTCACTTGATGTAGCGTACATGATTTTCTGATCTTTAAGATTGCAATAATATCCTCGTTGAATCAAATATCAAGATCCACAATAGGTTCCTTGCTGAAATCATTAAGATTCTGGTCTAAAGCAACTAGACTACTACCAACAAAATGCCATCGACTATAGTAAAAGCTAAGGATAAAATTTTGAGTAGCAATCATATATTTACAAGCTATAGAGTCTTGATCTATCTTACATATAATTTTTCCTTCTGTCCTTGTATCCCATCCTTCATCAACAAATTGTATGATATGATCATATGTTAGTCTCTTCATTGAAAGCATGGTTTTTGTTATTCTTATCTCCATATTAGAGAAGAAATCAATAAATATATTAATAGGCATAAATAAAGTAACTTTGCTTAGCCTACTTGAGATATTAGATTTTAGTGCTTTTTGGATCTCAGAAAATATCTTACATCTATAGCCCTCACTAGTAGCTGGACTTGGCAAAGGCCACTCAAAGCTTGAAAAATCTGGCAAAGGAAGGAGTTTTATTGATCCCCATTGGCAACGCCGCATAGGAATAACATAAGAATGGTCATAAAAGAATATTCCATTCTCTGCAAGCTCTGTCTTCTTTCTACCTCTATACATTTCTTCTCCAATTGAACCATGTATAACATCAATAATAGATTCCACTGGTTGCCATTCCTCAAGATTAGAGGGATAGACATCTACAAGACAAACAAATATTATAATGGAAAAACCTAAACCATGTTTAAGAAAGGAAAAACTTTAAGAATCAAATTCTTACAATTTGGTCTATGCATTGGAAGCTTTGAAGATCCAGGTTTCAAACATAGCTCTCTATGCATGAACACATGTTGCACTAGTACCTCTTTGATACTATTCTTATTTGCTCCAAGCTTAAAATCTTGGATTCTGCCCTTCCAAGCAGAGATAAACGAGCTCTCATGTCTTTGCCTTTTTCCACGTTTTGCTTGTTGCATGGTGATCCAACTACCTTTGCTAATGATAGTAGGAATCCATCTTCCATCAGTTTGGAATGAGTTAAATACTGATATGGATGTGATTTGGGAGCTTGGACGCCTTGTTGAAGGTCGAATTTCTGTATCCATGGTAGGAGAGAGAGAGAGAGAGAGAGAGAGAGAGAGAGAGAGAGAGAGAGAGAGAGAGAGAGAGAGAGAGAGAGAGAGAGAGAGAGAGAGAGAGAGAGAGAGAGGACTAGGCTATCATAACGGAGGGAAAAACAATAGAGGAATAAAAGAAAGGAGGGAAAAAACTGAGCGCCATGCCTTTCACCAATTTGAATTTCAATTACATCAGTCATTATCATTAATCTAGAAACATCATTAAATAAAAGTAGCCGAGACTCTATGCCATTAATGCAAAAGATGTCATAATCACGAATATAAGAGACTAAAAATACATAATAAAAATACAAATTCGTAATATTATCATATTTATATATTTTTGTAAAATGATTTTTTAATTTTTTTAAAAATAGAAGTTCCGTTACGGAGGCTTTGCTCTTATTGGTCTAGAGCACTCTCTCTCCACATCCTAAAAGGCATTTTTGAGACCTCAAAACTCTCCTAATGTGCATCTCACATAAGAGGCATAACATCCACAAGTGATCCGGTATCAATAGACATCAGTAGAAGCATCGCATAAGCCATAGGTATACAAATACATGCTGTCTCAGACCTGAAATCTATTGCAGAATATTCTGTCATCAGAATTTGGCAAATCCGACATCACCATCGTGTCTGGAGCGTGCCAAAACCCCAACTTAGACTCTTACCTTGCCTGAATCGGGTTCCAAATGCTCGAGATATGACAAAAAGAGTGATTTTTGGGCCAGATTTTGAAACAGGCACAAAAAAAACGTGAGCTGGCTAGGCCTCAGCAAGCCTTAATAGGCTGAAGCAAGATCCAGGTGAAGGAAGCTCCAACAGATGTGAGCTATGGCTGCCCACAACCTGTGAAAACCCTATTTACCTAGACCTGCGGACTGAAGTAAAACTCTGAAATAATGAAGAAATACCTCAATGTCAATGCCTTGATGGTGCCTCAATAGGTCGAGAAGAAGCTCGGGAAGCCGGGGAGTGACGGGAGCTCAAGAGAATGAGCTATGGCTGTCGGGAAGGAGATCCAATGCTAGTGGGGAGTCATTGGGAAGGTGAGAATGCCATGAGCCAAGCTCAAGAGTCGGAAGCTATGCTCTGATACCAGTTGAAAGGTGAGAAGGATCGAAGCTTGCACTCAAGAGCTATGGCGGGAGAGCAAGAGCAAGAAAGAGAGAGACAAGAAATGGGAACTCCAACAGTCACAATGTGTGACCGGGCCTTCCAATAAAGAATAAAGTGACAGTGACGGGGGCGCCCACCACCTGCAGTGTGCAATGGTGGTGACTATCAGTGTAGTAATACATGGGTGGCTAGGCAGAGGCACCTTTACCCCCAACAACTTATGCGTACCTAAGTCATGTAATCTATGGCCTCTCTTCTAGACTTTACAAAGCTATAAAAGGTCCCATGCGAGAGACTAAGATTGGAGTAAAGGAAATATGAAAAAGAGCCCATATCCATAAGGAGATGGTTCAAGTACAAATGTCATTGAAAGGTATCATCTAGAATACCCAAGAATGAACCTTCCATACTTAGATGTCATTATAAGGATGCATCTAAGAGTTGCTTCTTGAAGTACACTACTTAGTTGCTCAAAGGCAGAGAGAAAGAGAGGGGGGAGTAACCCCTTTGGTTGCCCCAAGTGGTACACTAGATCTCAATAGCAAGATTCAAGCTTTGGGCATCAAGAAAAGTCAAGAGAATGAAGAAGAAGCCAAAAGAGACCTTGCTGGTCATGGATTCCCTGTTTTTCCCTATTCATGACATCACCATAGCTCTCTTCCTCTCTCCCAAAATGCATACAATAGACACACCTTACCTTCCCCTCCTTCCTCTTGCCCGTTTTTTAGTTAAACTCTAGTTGCATGCCCTTGGTAACTCCACCTATGGTCCAGCTCTGTCCTCGTAGTCCACACACATGTTTTGTAGCGCAAATCACGCTGATCTCCCTGTTCTCTCCCACACAACTCAAAGTTTTCATATAGAAAATCTTCAGTTACCTAAGTCACTAAAAGGGCTTATTCCATGTCTTGTGCTCAAACCTAGTTGACTTGCTGAACTTAGTAACTTCCCAGCAAAAATGAACTCAAAGAGTTACCGCATTCTATCCTATGACCTATCTTGAAGCTCCTATAGACCAAGTATGTAGACCTACATGATCCACAGCATCTCCATTTTTCACTTTGTAAGCATAAAATCCCATGACATCGGGCCACTTTGACACTCTAAAAACTCCTTCAAAATTCAACTCTCACATTTGTAGAAGTATGTGTAACATGCTATCATACACACATATGTTTATAACCCTATGTAATCCTAAAAAGGGATGATAACCACAAGCATGTACATAAAGAACTAAACAATGATTTGCATCATTATATCATGGGGAATGTCCGAAGAGATTATCTATGGATATTTCCAAGCCATCAAATATGACGAGTTAGTCAGAAGGCATTAGCATATAGATTGTGATCCTTTATTTACAGTTGAGGCCATTCTCAAGGTGGATTTTAATGTGTACAACAGAGAAAATGGCTTTAGTACGTAAAATTGAAATTATCCTTGACTTGGGCTTTCATGATTTGGAAGAGATGGTGTGAAAGCATGCATGCATATGTGCAATCGTGTACATACCTACATGCATTCACATGCATGTGCATACACAATGGATAAATACGTGCATGCTTGGATATAAACATAAACTAGGCACAAGCCTAAATAATGAGAGAATGGCTAGTGCTTAACACTAGTTTTAGAAATAGTTAGGGCACTTCTCATTTTAAGGTACAATACATCTAGTAAGATCATTTACACACACACACACACACACACACACACACACACACACACACACACTCTCTCTCTCTCTCTCTCTCTCTCTCTCTCTCTCTCTCTGTCTCTCTCTCTCTCTCTCTCTCTCTCTCTCTCTCGTGTGTGTGTGTGTGTGCGCGTGTAGCCTACAATAGCTTATGGGCAACATGTATAAACAATATGAAATATATATAGTAACGTGTCAATACAATATTATTATGTTTTACATAATACAAATGAATAAAGCATATTATTAACATAATACAATACATTTTATACAATATACTATCAGATAAATATTATGTGCATATTAATATAATATATATATGCATATATGTAAATATGATATACTTATAATAACATCTTACATGTAATATATGACAAAATATTAAAATAAAATAAAATACATTTTTGATATCATAAGTGATATTTTATCATTCATATAATAACATAACATTGATATAATACATACATGATATGTTATATGATTAATATAACAAAACAAATCCCTAATATAGTGATCATCACTTTATAGTGCATATAATAGTATGTTGCATATTATATGTTATATATAAATGTTATAAAAATACATCAAAATATAATGAAACTAATGTAATAATGCACTAACATATCTATATTACACATATAAGTATTATATAATATAATATAATTAATAATATTATAGTATATATTACATCATATGTATTATTAATATGAATCATTGAAACTATGTTAAAGGTATATATATTAATATGTATTATAATTTTTAATATTGATTTGTATTATATAAATAGTTTATTTATTACTTTCTATAATAAAAACTAAAAATTTTTAATTCTCAAAGCAATATGAACTTTGCCTAAAATAAAATGTTAATATTAAATCTTCAATAGTAAGTTTTTTATTAAAACATTTCAATTAAATTTTAATATTCTAATTTTTTATTTTATGTAATTTATTACGGCTATTGAATCTTTATAGGCTACTGTATTTCAGTGGAAAGGAAATGCAAACGATCCATTGCTTGCTTATTCACAAAAATTGTGTCACCTGTCATTGTCCACTAAAATGTATATAGCTTTTCCAAGGATATTTCCTTGTATCCATAGCATGGATGGACCCATAAACTTGTCCAAGCATCCATGTAGGCTAAAGCAGCGATAGGCAATGGTTCACTACTCTCTTGTCCACTTGGATCAAAAGGAATGTGGCTACCTAGATCAAAATGAAAACCTTCGTGAGGGTCATAAAATTGGTCTTGTATACTACAATCATTAAATCCTCATTTTTAGCATTTTTTATCATAGGTGGAACTTCCTCTTCATCACTCAACTCCTCTATGATAAGCATGCTATTCACTTTTACTTTCTTATAGGTACACTTGTTTGCATGATCATCGATGTACTTATCCCCACATTTGAAATATAAACCTTTCTCTTTTTGCTCTTTGAAAAGATCCATGGGAATAAATTTTTATCCATGTGGTGGTCGATGTATCTCGTGGCCTACTATCACCTTGTTTGCTATCATTTTTTGGAGTTGGTTGTTGTTTTAAAACTCCCTTACTGCCTTACCACATTAAAAGGTGGATATGTTGGGACTTTAGGGCTGCCATATGACATATTATTACCTCCAAAGTTCCTCCAATTTGTCCCAATTTGTTGGTAGTGTTGGTCTGTCCAAAAGATTGTTAAATATTCACATATCTTCTATACTTACAAGCATATATCTTAGCCAACTCTATCACCTAGAACAAAGTGGAAGGTTTTTGAGCCATACCATCTCTTGAAACACTAAATTCCAACCCATAAATTTATTTGTGCAACTTTGCATCATTACCAACACTCTCCACACACGTGGTTAAGTTCAGAAACTAATTTGTATACTTCCTCATTGCCAAGCTTCTTTGATCAAGTTGGTACCATCCTATTGCCACCTTTTCTTTCTCAACAAGGGACACAAACACTTGGGCCATTTGTGAAAGGTGAAGCAAAAGTGGAAGCAAGAATAGATACAAGAGCTATGGAGTTTCAAGCAAGAAGAGAGAGACTAATGTGTGGGAGCTCTAATAGTCAAAATGTGTAACTTGTTTTCCCTTATTCTCTATTGCCACTAAAGGAATAAAGAAAAAAGTGACAGTGATGGTGGATGCTCTCCACTTGCAATGTACATGTGTGCAAGTACAATATACAAGTAAATGAAAGTGGCTAAACACAGGTGGCTTTTAATCCCCAACAATCTCCCACTTAAAGGTGAATATGCTTGAGTGTGGAGAAACAAGAAAAAGGTGACAAAGTACAAAGTGTACATAGAAGTATAATAGGATGAGGAATAGACAATCTCATCCTACACCCATCATCTTCCTAAGGACAAGTCACATTATACTTGGTAGTTTGTGACTTATCATGCAAATACGCGTATATGGTATAGGTCACACTATACTTGGTAGATAGATGGAAGGATACTAATGTGTGTTGTGTTGTGGTGATAGATAATTAGACGAAGTTAATGAGATTATTATTTGAAAGTGTGTAATTTAATGCATGAAATTTAAATTTTTTTACTAGAAGCACTATATTTTGTGTGCATCTATTAGCATAAGAACTTTGCATGTGCACATGCACAATAGATTTATTTTGATGGATTTATTAGAGAAGATATAATATTAATGTCACTTGCCTTTATCATAGAGTAGCCAATAATTAAGAATAAAATAAGAAAAAAACACATAGTATGAAAGAAGAAGACTCCAAAAGCTTACACGACACTAGAATGGGTACAATCTTCCCCGATGCATGTATCTTACTACTATATTATTTTGGTTGTTGGTTCGGGAAGCTCCAAACCTCTAGAGGGCTTCCTAAACCTACCCCCTTTTCCAAACCTCCCTTTTAAAAATTAAAACCGCCTGCCACCCCCCCCCCCCACCCCCCCCCCCCCACCCCCCCCCCTCTCTCTCTCTCTATGGTAATCTCTCATTTTCTCTTCCCCCTCCCCTTTTTAATTAAACCCCCCCTTCTCTCTCTCTCTCTCTCTCTCTCTCTCTTTAAAATTAAAACCCCCTCCACTCTCTCTCACTTATAATCTCTCCCTTTCTCTTCCCCCTTCCCTTTTTAATTAAATTCCTCCGCCTTTCCCCCCCCCTCTCTCTCTCTTAATTTAAATTTTCTTTTTAATTAAATATTTTTAAAAGTTTTTTTAATTTAAAATTTATTGGACATAGTTTTTCACACACTTTAAGAGGGAGATAGGAGAAGAGAGAGAGAGAGAGAGAGAGAGAGAGAGAGAGAGAGAGAGAGAGAGAGAGAGAGAGAGAGAGAGAGAGAAGAAGAAGAAGAAGAAGAAGAAGAAGAAGAAGAAGAAGAAGAAGAAGAGAGGAGGGAAAGAGGAAACATAATAGTCTTTTTTAAATTAAACTTTTTAAATATAGTTTTTGAATTAGAGAGAAAGAGACATAAGGAAAATATATAATTTGAAAGAGAGAGAAATAGGGGGAGAGAAAGGGAAAGAAAGGAAAGAGAAAAATAGAGAGAGAAGAAAAAATATATAGAGAGAAAAGAGAGCGAGATAAAAAAACTTGAAAGAGAAAGATAGAGAAAAAGAAAAATAAGAAGAGAGAGAGAGAGAGAGCAAAAAAGAATAAAGAGGAGAGAGATTGGGAACATAGAGAAAATTATAGAGAGAAAATATAAAATTTGAGAGAGAGAGAGAGAGGGGAAAAGAAAAAAGAAAAAGAGAGGAGAGAGGGGGATAATAAGAGGGGGAGAGAGACAGAGAGAAGAAAAGCGGGGAGAGAAGAAAAGGAGAGAGTGAGAGAAAAGAAGAAGAAAAAATTTGAATAGAGAGAGAGAGAGAGAATTATAGAGAAAGAAAGATAAAATTTAAAAGAAAGAGAAGAAAAAAATTAAAAGGAATGAAGAGAGAGAGAGATAAGAATTTAGAAAAAAGGAAAAAAGAGGAGAGGGAGAGAGTAAGAAAAGAGAGAAGACATAGAGAGAGAAAGAGAGAGAAGAAGAAGAAGAAGAAGAAGAAGAAGAAAGAGGAAAGGAGAAAGAGAGATGGGGGAAAAGAGGAAAGAAAAAAGTATTTTTTAAATTTAAGCATTTTTTGAGAGAGGAAAAATGGAGAGAGAGAGAGAGAGAGAGAGAGAGAGAGAGAGAGAGAGAGAGAGAGAGAGAGAGAGAGAATATAAAATTTAAAAGAGAGAGAGAAGAAAAAATGAAAATTAGGAGAAAGGGGAGGAGAAGAAAAGGGGGCGGAGATAGAGAGAATAAATGGGGAGAGAGAGATAGAGAGAGAGAGGGAGAGAGAGAGAGAGAGAGAGGGAGAAGAAGAGAGAATTATACATAGGGGAAATATAAAATTTACATACTTTGAGAGAGATTGAGTGGGGGGAAGAAAGGAAGAAGAAGAAGGAGGAGAGAGAGAGAGGGAACAAAGAGAGGATTATAGAGAGAGAAAATATAAAATTTAAAAAGAGAGAAGAAAAAATAGAGAGAGAAAAGGAAAAGTGAGAAGAGAGAGAGAGAGAAGAAGAAGAAGAAGAGAGAATATAAATAGAGAGGAAAGATAAAATTTTAAAAAGAGTGAGAGTGAGAGTGAGAAAATAAAAAATTTAAAAAGAGAATGAAGAGAGAGAAGAATAAGAAAAAAAGGAAGAAAGAGGAGAGGAAGAGAGGGAAAAGAGAGGAGAGGGGAGAGAGAGAGAGGAGAAGTGGGGAGAGAAAATAAGAGATAATTAGGAGAGAAGAAAAAATAAACTAAAATAGAAGTTAGAGAGAGAGAGAGGGAAGATGAGAAAAAAATTAGAAATAGAGAGAGAAAAGAGGAGAGAGAAACATGAGAAATGGATTATTGAGTGAAGTTGCCTTGCGATAGCACGACAGCTTTGCTTGCTACTTCGGGGCATTGAAGCTATTTCAAAGTGGCCTAGCATTGCGTGTGCGCGGAATGCTAGTTTATAATATTAGAATAAGCTTTTGTGTCTTTTGTTTTTCCTCATCTTACATGACTTGCTTTTGTACCAATAAATCAAAGCACACTTTATTCCAATAGCTCTACAAAAAGAAAAATTAGTATTCTCTAACAAATATATTAAAACAAATCTATTAGTATGTATGCATGCAAAGTCCTTGCACTAATGGGTGCATACAAAATATAGTGTTTTTGATAATATTTTTTCATGCTGTAGAGTGCGTAAATTCCACGCATTAAATTATACACTCCAAAATAATAAAATTTCTTAACTCCATCTAATTATCTACTCACCACAGCATAATATACATTTTATTTTTATTGTGGATTTTATTTATTTATCATATAATTTGTGAATTATCATGCAAACACATGCATATGATACTAGTTGCATTATGCCTAATAGATAGATGGAAGGATACTAATGTGTATTATGTTGTGGTGATTGAGTAGATATTTAGATGGGGTTAATTGAAATTATTATTTTAGAGTGTAAAATTTAATATGTGGAAGCTATGTGCTCTACAATATGGAAAAATATTATTAAAAAATATATTTTGTATGTGTTTATTGGTGTGGGGATCCAAGAGAGACACCAAGAAAACGGGAAATCTACTGCAAGAAAATCTATCTTGTATCATCAACAAGCATGTTTTTCATATTTTATATGATCACAACAAGGAAAAGAACACAATCTTCTCAAATCTTTACATAGCTTATTCTCCTACGGCTTTATCTTGAACAAAATCAATTATGCTCTTCATATTCTTTATAGAATTTATCAAGAGACCACAAAAACACAAGAGAATACACCAACAAAAACACAAGAGAATACACCACTTTGAATGGAAATCATCACATAGTATTCTTCTTCAAAGGTTCCATAGCTTCCTCTTACATAATCTCTCACTCATATTTACATCGTTTTGCATAAATTTGGCTATCACACACACACACACACACACACACACACACACACTCTCTCTCTCTCTCTCTCATATATGCTCTTTATCAATAGTACAATAGGATAATCCATAATAATAATCCATAACCCCTCTTTGGTCGTGGATATCCCTCCCAAGAGGTATGTTTGGTATGAAAGGTCACCAAAGCCACTACAGTGTCCATTCGTAGCTTAACGGTGTCACTGTCACTTTAGTCTTTATTTACTTGAGTCTTTATAAGCTACTTC
The DNA here is from genome assembly GCF_053477565.2 of Lygodium microphyllum. Classification (NCBI taxonomy): domain Eukaryota; kingdom Viridiplantae; phylum Streptophyta; class Polypodiopsida; order Schizaeales; family Lygodiaceae; genus Lygodium; species Lygodium microphyllum. The sequence continues at coordinate 111,250,377 of NC_141162.1, forward strand.
TTCCACTTCTTTGAGCTATTTTTAACTTATATTCATCTCTTCCAAAGGTTAGAAAACTTCCCCAATCTACACATCTATCCCATACAGCACTTACAAAGGCATATAGAACATAACAAAACAGAGATAGAGGCTCTACTGAAGCTCAACAGAGGGTCTATAGTACCATATAGAAGGTTATCAGAAAGCCTTTAGCTTAACTTAAATAATTCAAAACCATAAATAATGAATCCATAAGATTCCAAAACACTCTCAAACTCCATCAATCATTATTCCAACCCCTCATACAGAAGGAAACATAGTAAAACAAAAGCTCAACTTAAATCAATTAAACATTATCAGAACATCACAACAGAACATATTAGAACATCATATCTCCACTATAAAACATCATAAGCTTCTTAAATCCATCCAACCTTATCCAAAACACTCCCAAACACTTTCAAAACATCTAATAATCATATAAAATCTATAAAAAATAAACTATTCAGTCCTAAAAAATAACCAAAATCAACCAAAAAATCAGGTCATTTCAACCCTCAACATATATCCCCACACTTAATCAAGGAGCATCCTTGTGGCCTTGGAAAGAGAATAGAAGTTCAAAATATATCTCAACTTGATATTCTTCAATATCTTCAAGAAACACCGTCCAAATACGACCCCAACCTATAGCCTACATCTAATAAAGAATACGATGAAAGGAAAATACCTTTATCCATTATCACGCTTAAAAACATAAAAGCGTGACAAACTTTTAAAGAATATAAGAGGATTTGCATATTTTGCATCTTGAGCTATCCATCCATCATCATCATCACCACGAATCTTCAAAAAGATAGCTTTTGGAATAATGTTGAATTTTCAACCATCATCACCTCATCATAGAACAAAATAACCATCTGAATGGCAACACACACACACACACACACACACACACACACACACACACACACACACACACACACACAACACAAAATAGCCATCTGAATGGCACCTCCAAAGGAGAGAGAACATTATAAATTATAAAAATTTACATTCATGGGAATCAATGAAGATGATTCCTCTTAAAGGCTTGGTGATTATGGAAGTGATCCATAGATAAAGATTTATCTACAAAAGTCTTGGGAGGATTTTGGAAAAACTGCAAGCAACACATCCTCTCCACCAATACAATATATCTACTAGGCAAACAAAGGGCATGAAAGTACAATATATCTAGTTGTTGAGGATCAATAGTCACATTCACATTCATGCACAACTTTGGGATTGACTTCTGATCATTATGTGAATGCCTGTGCATATACACCAAATACCAAGCAAAATGAGCAGTCAATCTCACTGAAGGATCTAAAGACTGTGAATACTACTGAGCAAAATACAGGTAGTTCTAAAAAGCTTGGCTGGCAATTGTCCATTCTCCTAGAATTAGCGGCCAATTGATTTGAGGTCCTATAAGAGAATCTTCATCCCCATCATCTAGAAATCTTTTGATCAAAGCTTGTATAATCACTTACCAATTGAGGGGGATGAGGGATAGAAGTGGTAGAAGAGGGAAGAGGAATAAGTGAAAGAGGATGAAGGGATGGGTAAGAAAAATTATAAAATGAAGAATGAGCTAAAGAGAGATTAGCTGAGAACTTAGGGAAATTCGTTAAAAAGGGTGTTAAAAAATATGATGGAAAAGTGGACGGAATAGTTATGGATGGGAAAGGACAAGAAGGAGGAGGGAAAAATACATGATCCTCAATAAACGAACATAGAGTGAAAATAGGGATTTGAAGAGTACCTTGACATTGAAATAAAAGAGGTAAAATAACTTGTAAGTTAGATTTATAGAGGGAAAGACATGCTTCATATCTATGGCCATCTGTTTTGATAATAAGATAAACAAGGTACTAATGGACCTAAGATGGGGACCTAAGATGGATCTATGATTATAGGCATCAAAGAAAGATGAATCAAAAGGAGGTTGTTTTGAAAGATGGGCTAAGAGGTCCACCCTCAGCTGATTAGTATTCTGCACATGAATAGAAGCTTTGTTTTGATGTTGATTTGGGATCACAGAATCAATCATGGTATGCCAAGAAGTCTCACGACAATTAGTCACTTTGGAGAAATATGTATAGAACATATAATCTATATACAACTCCAAATATCGGACATACAAAATATCTTGTAATACCACATCCCCTATATACCAAGCCAAGTCTTCATCATTTGGGATCAACAAATCACCTCGCAAGTACATATAAGATATCAAAATGGCATCTATAGTCACATATTAATATTCAAAAACCATTCTAGCTACTTCAATTAACAAATTACAAGACCAAACTCCACTGCAACTATCCTCTAGAAGAGGCAAATCCATAGTTGAAAGCTTAATATAGAAGGCAAACTTGTGTTGTTGATAATGGAAAAAGAAAGAGTGGGTTAGGAGGAACAAACTCCTGAAACTGCTCAAATGAAGACCACAATAAATCCATTCATGACTGAAGTCTTTCCAACTTGGCTTGGAATAAATGGCATAAGGTGGCATTCCTTTGAAGGACTGCTAAATCCGTAGGGGATAAGGAAGGAACTGGCTGCATAGGACTCTATGAAGTAGAACGAGATTGAGCCAATTGTTCCTTGAGCTGTTGAATCTGAGTATTGCTTTGTTCTAGGATGGTATTAGCTGACGTAAGCTCTTCTGTTTGGACAGCTATCAAAGCTTTTAGCTCTTAAGACTCTTACAACAACCTATCCATTTCCTACGGCTAGATTTAATAGGAATTGAGATTGGAGGAGGAGAAACTAGGACTGATTTAGCCACTCGTTTAAGTTGCTTCCTCTAAATGACCACATGAGGGAGGGGATCAACATCCTTAATGATAACATCAGTATCTTCAGTAGGAGGAAGAGGAGGAACCTTTGGAGGATCAATTGGTAATGTAGGAACTTCCTTTATAGGGGCAACATATGTCAAAACAATAGAAATATAAGATCCAAATGTGACATTAGTCACATTACCCCTTATGGCTCTAGTAAAATGCTGATCCATCTTGGCTAGGAGATACAAATTCCAATCAATGGTAATTCATTTTAGCACAATACGAGAAGCTGTGAATAACTTCTTCGAAAGGTAGTTAGAGGTGGTTTTGGTAGGCATAAACATATCTTGAAGGAACTGGCACAATTACTTCTAGACAGGATTGGAGATTATGGACACACCAATTCCTGAAGTAGTAATAAACCTCTTAGGATCCAAGACATCCTGGGTGTGCTTCTGCAACAACTTCAGAATATCCTCATTAAAGAACAATTGATGAGCAATAGGAAAAGTTTTCCCATGGTATGATAAGGATCATATGGATAACTAAACCCCGAACAGGACCAAATCTCTTATTGTAAGAGGCTAAAAATTGATCACACACATCAGAATCCTTTGGGACAAGTAGCAATGAAAGTATCACAAATTTGGATTATCTTGCCTTTCTATCAAGGTCCAAATCCAGGAACAATGAGTAATCATGAGACACCAAGGGAACATATTGGACCGGGGGAGGATTACGAGGTGTCATTCAGATGGTTTACACACACCACACTCACACACAGACAATCACAAAGAATGCCTACAAAATAACCAAAATAATGGTAGATAAGATATCGACCACAAAAACTCACACGGACTTGATCGACTGACTTACCACCCCAAGCAATCCACATCCTAGAAAAATTTCGGCATGACCTCTTCACTTATGCAAACAACGAAAGCTTCATGCAATGAATACAAACAAGCACCCAATATCCCCGTCTCAGGTAGAAAAGGAAAAGAATACACACCGTATCCTTGACTCCAATCAAATGACCAATAAAAGTGCCAAACTAAAATCAAAATCGCACAACTGACTAATACAACTAATAAGAACTTCGATTGACTACCACGTCACCCACTCCACGAACACTTTATTAAAAAGGGAAATGTGCAATGTGAAGGGAAAGGGAAATTTAATTGTAGGTTCATTTTAGAATTTAATTATCAAAGGGTGAATTTTTATTAGGTGATAAATCTTAATAAGAAAACGACGGTTTATTTATCTATTAAAAACTTATTAAGTTAGACAGTGCTTATTAATGTTCCTGGACTATGTCCTGACTCAGGGTCGCTAAATACAAGTTCATTTTTACAAACTAATGTGTGTGTATCACTTTTTTTCTTTAGTGTATTACAACAGACACACTAGTTCCTTCCTTCATACAAAATTCCTTAAGTTGTTTTATCTAATACATCTATGATGCAAGACTTTGCTTGTCATAAAGATTGCATATCTTTTTCCATAACTGCCAATCATTATCCTCAGGTGCCACAATATAAAAATAAACATGTTTAGACAATGATAGTATAAGAGTAGATTTACATAGCTCATCCAACTCATCCCAATCATCCTAATCCATGCCTTTAGGCTTTACACTCTTGGTTTTCAACTACCTAACTGTCTTCTTTTGAACTAGTATCTACCATACTTGCATCTTCCAATAAGTGAAATTAGTGCCATCGAGCTTTTCAATATTGAAAATGGTATTATCATTTGAAGAAGCAACCATAAAGATAGTATACCAATGTAAAATCCAAGAGAATGGGTTGTTGTAAATGACTACAAATCAGCCCCAAACTTAGCCAACCAATAACAAAACTGGAGGAAATATGAAAGTAGAGACCTATTGACCAATTGTAAGTAATAAACTACCAAAGCACAATGTTTGCTCTCCAACCACAAGACAATGTTGAAAACATGGATTACAACATTGTTGCAATAAAGATAGTAGTATAACCAAGACCACTTTGGAAAAATAATCAAAAAATACCAAGCTCCCATTACTAGGAATATCTGGGTAACAATTGGGATATGTAAAAGCAACTAGCAGGTGAATAGGTATAGAAGTGGTACTAAAATTGGTCATAAACTCAAGAGAGTCAATAACCAATACATCCCATTGGTATAGATATCATGTATGTTTAAGAGATCTCAAGATCAACTGCAAAGATCCATCAGATACATAACTGATTGAGCAGAGAGTAATGGAGCTCAATACATAGCCAATAAGCATGTTAGAATATCAAGCTCATATTATTCTCCTGTTAGTATGTATGACCGACATTAGCTGTGTCCAGCTGTATCAGAAAGTGTGGGACATTAAATAAGTCGGTAGTCTTAGACCCAGTGTGAATGGTCCTACAGATCTTAGTACTATTGTATACACTTACTCTATGTGTGTGGTTATGAGATAATGAATGAATGAATGGAAGAAGAAGAGAGCATGCTTGCTCCTTACTCTGTCTCTGCCTCTCTCAATCTCAACATGGTATCAGAGCCATGCTAGGTGGGCTCTCTAGAGCAGGAGGAAGTCAAGAAGACTTGCAGGAGTTGAAGATCAGGACTTCTAAAAGACCAAATAGGCTGCCATTGTTTCTCCAAGGTATGCATTTGTTCATGTGAGGTTTTATGCTTCATGGCAGTGGTGAAGACTTGTCTGGGACACTTTGGGAGCATCATTGAGCACATTTGAGTGCTTGACAACCATTATTACCTTCACCACGTGCTGTTGGAAGAGCCTGACAGGCTGCATGAACTGCGCCTGTTTGCAGGGATGAATGCATTTGCTGTACTCCATGCTAATACTTGGTCATACATTGATCTATGGCTTATAAACAAGCCTTGGCAAGGTTGCTAAAGACTTGTGGCATGCTAATGCTTGACTGGGAATGAGATATGAGTTGTGAGAGTTGACTACAGATCTGAAATCTGTCCAAAACTGCTGTAGACAGAGAGTATTCAACATGTACATGACTTTGGAAAGAGCCTTGAGCTCATAGAGATGTCCAAAAAGGGTCTACTGAAGTACATACATGCTAATGCAGACATATGTCTTGGATGTTTTGCCTGTAAGCTAAAGATTACTGATCAAGTATACTCAAATCTGAAGCATCTACTTGGTTGGAAAACTGTCATGAATCTATAGACAGCAAGCATTGTTTACACTTGAAGCATTACATGACATTGCTTGGTTCATGTCAAATGTATGACTTGGGATATGCCTACTGAATGTCTGGAGGACTAAGACAAGCATTAAATACTACTGAAAACTGAAGTCTGGAGTTGGAAATTAATGCAGTTCATTGTCTTGGCTGGGTACAAACTGTAAATGCAATCTATGACTTGGATTTGTGAAGACAGGATGTCTATGGTTACCCGAGTGCTCATGTATTGAACCTAACACTTCAAAGTGAATGTATGACATGATTTGAGGCTACTTTGGAGCTGGATAGACAAGGTTTTACTGAGCATTTGCTGACTGCAATCTATGAGCATGAAGTTTAACACCTATACTTGTTGTCTATGCACTGATTTGTGCCCGTATGGTTATGTTTGGACTGCTACATGTACTAGCAGTTGTCTATGAAGGTTTGGGACATGTATGACATGTATATGACTCAGTTTTGGCTTTGAATAAGCTACTGGTCTCACTGATAGTTTATAATTTTCAGATTGCATGTAGGAACCCTGGCAGTAAGGCTGCATGTTATAGACTTGAAGCAACTACATAGCATATGTATTGACAAATGTATCTATAGGTGGGACCACATGTTTGTGGATGTTTTTGAGCAAAAAAAGGCTGAAATACCCTGGTTTTGACAATAAATTTGTTGCATAAAACTGACAAAAATAGTCAAGAACTGGAGTGATTCAGGGATACTTGTTGGCTTGCAGGTAGTCAGACAGAGCATACGACATGGCTAATGCAGAGAGGACTAACAACATAACCCAGATAGTGGGGGAAAAGCTTGACAGTAACAATTATGCCATATGGAAGTTCCGCATGGAGAACTTATTAATAGGGAAAGGCTATTGGGAGTTGGAGACTGGAGCGGAAGCTGAACCTGAGCTCCCAGATCGACCTACGGCTGATCAGAGACGATTACACCGAGCTTGGACAGAAAGAGCTCGTAGAGTCTTGCACTGGCTCTCTTTATGTATCTCAGATGCCATGGTAATGCAGATAATGAACTGCAGCTCTCCTAAGAATGCGTGGGACATTTTGGTCAAGTATTATGGCACAACCACAAGTGCTAGGAAGATACATTTGAAGCAGAAGTTCAACAACATGGAGAGGAAGAGCAGATCTATACAGGATTATGTCATGGAGGTTAAGACCATTGCAGATCAGTTGGCATCTGTTGGTTCACAGGTTGAAGATGAAGACATGGTTGCTGTGACTTTGAATGGCTTGGGGCCTGAGTATAAGTCTTTTGACACTTCTGTGTCTGTGCGGGCTGAAATGCCTGATTTTAATGAGCTGGTTGCATTGCCTATCCATGAAGAGGTTAAGCTTGGCTTGGCTACAGGATCTAGCAGTTTTAAAAACAAGGATGCAGTTTTCTATTCCAATCAACGCGGCCGTGGAAACCGTGGTAGAGGCTATGGATCTGGCAGAGGAGGCCAGCAAAATGCATCCTATGGCAATAACAACCAGTAGGTATCGAATGCAAGAGGTGGTGGAAACTTTAGAGGCAGGAGGAGATGTAGCCCTAGAGGTAGAGGCTCCTAGCAACAGCAGTGTCCATTTGACAATCCGAACAAGGATAAGGATTATCATTACTACGGGAAGTATGGGCATATTGCCAAGGACTACTGGAAGAAGCAGGGCAATCAGAAAGGCAAACAACATGGACATTTTGCTACATCTAGTCAGGCAGATGATACTTCAGGAGATAGATTGTTTGCCATGCAGTATGCAAAAGACAGAGTTGCTGAAAAATGCACTAATGATGCAGTTTGGTACATTGATTCAGGGGCATCGAACCACATGACTCCTCATAGTGATTGTTTCACTGATATGGTGGCTGAAAAACATGGCTATGTCTGTACAGGTGATGACATGCAACATAGCATTGAGCATAAAGGCAAAGTGCCTCTTGTGGTTCATGATGGTAGAAAGAAAAATTTGCATGATGTATTGCATGTTCCTTCGATTACGAAGAACTTACTGTCTGTTGTTCAGATGACAGAGCAGAACTTGCAGGTTAGATTCAACAAGCATGGTTGCTTTATTGAAGAGTTTGGCAATGGATGCAAGTTGATAGCTCGTGGCCACAGGAATGGCAGAATGTTTACTCTTGATGCTACCTTGCCATAGCTGAATTCAGCTATGTTTGCCCATGGTTCTGGCACTATCAGAGACTTGGAAATTTGGCACAAGAGAGTGGGGCATGTAAATTTGCAAAGGCTGCAAATTATGCAAAAAAAACAGCTTGTTACAGGTTTATCCAAGTTCCAATATTTAGATATTGGTCATGTATGCGATGCTTGCCAGTTTGGTAAGCAGTCAAGGTTGCCATTTGTCAGGCATGTAAGGTAGAGTATACATCCATTGCAGTTAGTGCACTCTGATGTTTGGGGGCCAGCCCATAATGCATCCATGGGAGGCTTGAAGTATTATGTGACATTCATTGATGATTACAGCCGCTATACTTGGGTTTACATTCTGAAGACAAAGGATGAGGTGTTTGCTGTTTTTCAGCAGTTTAAAAAGTAGGTTGAAAAGGAATTTGACTGCTATATCTCTTGCTTGAGATCAGATTACCGGTGGGGAGTATGTGTCAAATGAGTTTGACAACTTTCTGGCTAAAAATGGCATACGTAGGCAGCTTACCTGTAGCTACACTCCTTAGCAGAATGGGGTAGCTGAAAGAAAGAACAGGGTCTTGATGGAAGCTGCTTATGCCATGATGAATGAGAAGAAGATGCCGCTCTATTATTGGGCTGAGGCTGTTATGACAACCATGTATATCTTGAATCGGACTCCCACTGCAGGTATTCATGAGATGATACCGTTTGAGAAGCTGTATGGCTATAAGCCGGATGTAAGTCACATGAAAGTCTTTGGATGTCTTGCTTATGTGCATATTCCAGATGAAAAAAGGAAGAAGCTGGATCCAAAAGTGCATAAGTGTGTTTTCATTGGATATTCGCAGGAGAAGAAGGCATACAAATGCTATGATCCCTTTATCAAGGAGACCTTGGTGAGCATGGATGTTATTTTTTATGAGATGGGTTCTTGGTATGTATCACAGGCTACAGTGCCATCAGATATGCCTTCTACTCATGTATCTACAGTTGATATACAGCAGAGCACTGTTATGACAGGACCTAGTAGTCAGACAGTATCCCCATGGATAGGGAGATTGAGGAGCTCACCGTCCACTGACACCAGTATGTCAGTGAGGGGGAGATATGATGTCGTGGATAGCAAAGGAAAAGAGAAAGTTACTGAGGATGTATCTAGGATGATGACGCCTGGTAGAATGACTTCTGGATATGAGTCTGCTGACACTTTAGATAGTGAACTTGGTATTCCAACTGTCTATATGCCTGGTGCAAGGCAGAGTAGGTACATTTCACCTCATGAGAGAGGGGAATCAAGCAGTGCACCACAGCCTAGACGCTCATAGAGGGTTAGATACCATGTTGACAGGTTGACATATAGTGGCTACACTGCAAAGCATTATGCTTACATGACAAAAGTGATGGAGATCAAAGAACCAAGTACATATGCTGAAGTAGTGGAAGATGAGAACTGGTGTGTAGCCATGGATGAAGAGATGAATGCCTTGGCTGAAAAGAAGACATGGGATCTTGTGCCACTGCCTAAAGGAAAAAAGATCATTGGCTGCAAATGGGTCTACAAAATCAAATGCAAGTTAGATGGCAGTGTGGAAAGGTATAAAGCCAGGTTGGTTGCTAAGGGGTATGCCCAACAGTATGGACTTGATTATCAGGAAACATTCAGCCCTGTTGCCAAGATGGCAACCATACGCACTGTGATTGCTTTGCTGCTGCTAGAGGCTAGAAATTACAGCAGATGGACATTAAGAATGCATTTCTTAATGGTGACTTAGCAGAGGATGTCTATATGGTTCAGCCAGAAGGGTATGTTCACCCTGATTTTCAGCATTATGTATGCAAGCTGAAAAAGGCACTATACGGGCTGAAGCAAGCTTCAAGAGCTTGGCATGCTAGGTACTTGCAGAGGTTGGGATTTACTATTGGTAGGGCTGATCACAGCCTATTTACAAAGAATACTAACAAAGGCTTGGTAGTGCTGGTCATATATGTTGATGATTTGATAATCACCAGTGATGATGACTTGGGCATACAACATGTAATGAAGATATTGAAATCTGAATTTGACATGAAAGATCTCGGTGAGTTGAAGTACTTTTTGGGTATTGAGGTAATCAAGGCTGAAAATGGTTTATGGCTGATGCAGAAACATTATGCCATGGAAATGCTAAAGAAGTATGGCATGGCTGAATGCAAACCATTGGATACACCCCTTGATCAAAATGTCAAGCTGGACATTAGCACTGGAGCTGAAATTCAGGATGTGACTACGTACAGGCAGATGGTTGGAAGTCTGATCTACTTGACCATCACTAGGCCAGATTTGAGTTATGCAGTTAGGCTCATAAGTCAGTTTATGCAGAAGCCCAGGAAGCCACATTTGGATGCTGTTAGGCGGATTATGAGATATGTTAAGTCCACTGTAGATTATGGGCTATTCTATATGAGAGATAAGCCCTTGAAACTGGTTGGATACACAGATGCGGATTGGGCAGGATGCTCATATGATCACAGATCTACGAGTGGTTATGCTTTTGGCTTTGGAAGTGGCATGATCTGCTGGAGCAGCAAGAAGCAACCAACGGTTGCATTGTCTAGTACCGAGGCAGAGTACAGGGGTGCTCCATTGGCAGCATGCGAGATTTCATGGCTGCTCAAGCTTATGGCTGATTTGGATATTCAGGTGGATGCTCCAGTGACCTTATTATGTGACAATCTTAGTAGTGTACTCCTAGCAATGAATCCAGTATACCATGCCAGGACAAAACACATAGAGGTACACTACCATTTTATCAGAGAGATGGTTCTTGCAGAGAGAGTAGATCTTATGCATATGAAGACTGATGAACAGGTTGCAGATATCTTTACCAAGTCCTTGGGTAAAGATAAGTTTAGTAGTTTTAGACAGCTACTTGGAGTTCATTAGATGATTTGAGCTTGAGGGGGAGTGTTAGAATATCATCTCATATTATTCTCCTGTTAGTATGTATGACCGACATTAGCTGTGTCCAACTGTATCAGCAAGTGTGGGACATTAAATAAGTCGGTGGTCTTAGACCCAGTGTGAATGGTCCTACGGGTCTTAGTACTATTGTATACACTTACTCTATGTGTGTGCTTATGAGATAATGAATGAATGAATGAATGGAAGAAGAAGAGAGCATGCTTGCTCCTTACTCTGTCTCTGCCTCTCTCAATCTCAACAAAGCATGTATACATCACTAACATCCTGCTAATAGAGGTAATGTACCAGTGTTCAAAGCATGTAAAAAATCAAATTAGCCTACTAGTAGGTATAATTGCATCCCAAAGTATCCAAGAGAGCATGTACATAAGCCAAGAGTCCCACTATCTATGTGTAAACCAAGCTCAACTATGTAGAGAACCCAAAGCTCTAATACAAAATATCCAAGTAAATACAAGTATCTCAAGAGTGCATCCATTGAAGCATATCCAAAGTTGATATTTATCTCCTACCTATCAGACTCTCAAAATGAAAATGTTCTTTAGCCTCAAGCAACAAGGGCTAACTCTTGAAAGATAGTATTCTTTCTTTGCTACACCCATAGAAGTACGCGCCTCACATGTCCATGAGTTAGGAGTAGGTGGTGCATTTTTGCTAGTGCTTGAATCCATTAGGAAATGAATCCATGAATGGATGACTATTTCTTAGTCAAACATATATTATGATGTTGTCAAAGGAGCATCTTTGAGACAATCTTGATCACATCTATAGGTAGCACAGTAAATACTAAGAAAAAACAATGCCATGTGTCTGATGCCATGGAGTGCACATGTAAAAGTAAACTCAACGAGACATAGAACAACACAACGTTTAAAATGATGGCTTTTTACCATGAGGTTTCAATAAGACAACAAGGGCATATGAGTGGGTGGTAGAGGGAGAAGAAAACTGTTGATGAACTAAGGAAAAGGAAAGTAGATAATGAAGAAGTAAGAGAATAAGTGAATGCCCACTTTCCTAGATAGTAAGATTAACAAAGCTATCCAACCTCATAAATCAAATTCCATGCACATCCTCCCTACTTACAAATGAAATCAGTCTCTTTGTGTCCAGACTTATTTACAATTGCTAGTTATCCTTACATATGGTTTTGAGAGAAATTTTAAATTATTTCACTCTTGCTATCTTTTTAAGTGTTCTCCTTCTAGTTAGGTATGTTTTGACCTCCGTTTGTATTCCTATTAGCATTACAAATGCTATTTGATCATTTTGTGATTTTTTTTTGAAAACAATCGTTTTTGTATTGGTAAGAGCCTTTATAGTCCACTTCTACATTATGCTACATAGTATATGTTGGTTTGGTGTATATTTTTCTCTATACAAGCAACTTTTGTATCAAGTGCTATCAATGACCATGATTAGCAACAATGATGTATTCCATGTATTGGTCATTTAGGAAAGTTTGGATGGAAGCAAGTGTCCACCATGGGCTTGTATGATACATCATGTATTGGTTGCAAAAGGGTTTGAGAAAATTATGCATGGAACTAAAGTACATCATGGTGGTGGTCTCAAAGCTATGAGTGCAATAGCAACATGTGTTATTGAGGATGTTATAAGTTCTAGCTTTACTCTCATTATAATACTAGAGCATGACATACTCATGGAGCAAACTCATTAGGATGGTAGAGATGCAAAGGCTTATACCTTGATTGCATTATCTATTAAGCATATTATGATTACACATATTCACTCATGTAAGCCAACTAAATATGCTTAGGATGTATTCTCACATTTGTATCGAGGAAGAAATTAAGCTCATGTTGTTTATTTGCATAAGTAATTTGAGAGAATAGATGGATGAAGTGACTCTACTAATAGTTTTTTGACAAAGATCAAATATCTTAAAAAGCAATTGATTTGCCACAAATGAGAATTTGCTAGATGGTTGTTAGATATGCTCAATACGCCTCCCTCATAAGGTGCTACCAACGATCCACGGTTCTCAAACGTCATGCCCCCATTGAAAATAAGCCATGTGTGAGCTCTATACATCCTAACTTGTATGCCATATTAGATCTATGTCATTGCATGGCAAAAAGGTTATCTTTGTGGATCTAGCCTTTGGGTTAGATAGATTGTTTAAGTGGATAGCAACAATGAGGCACATTGCATCGAGTTGTGAAGTGTAGAAGTTATTAGAGACCCCTATTTTAGGATTTGAGGCCTATGAAAGTGGCCCCCATCTAGGGGAGTCTCATGGGGACCAACGCTATGAGATAGGGTTCCAAGGGCAATGCCCCTAACCTAATAGTAAAGGAAATATTTCCTAGATTCCTAGGAGAGGTTCACAATATGGTAGTTCAGGCAAGTTGACCTAAGCACAAGGGACATCCCTCCAAATCCATCCTTAATCTATCTTTCACGCAATCAAAGTTCTTCCAACTAGCCTTAAGCTCCTCACCTGTAATCTATTTAGATGGAAACACATGGGTGGACAGAGCCATCTTTGTATAAACTTGTTTGGAATTAAACAAGCTTGTATTCTTCTCTTATTTGTTGTATACTCTCTATTCTTTACTGTAGTGTAGGAAATATTTAGCTTGAGCATTAGGAGAAAAGTTGTTACTAGTATTAGGGACAAGTATAAAAGGGGGACATGTAATATTTTGCTATCTTTTACTCATTCTACTAAAATTAATCTTCTTGATTTAGCACCAACTTGGGGTATGTACCAAGAGTACTTTCATGTACTTTTTTAGTTGGCAACCATGGCTATCTTGTGCCATTGTATTAATGGAAGAATGATCTATGGTATGGCCATGTTTGTGCAATTCTTTTGTATTTACTTGTTTCATTAGGAATACTTCAATTAGATTCCTTGGCTGTAGTAGGAATCTTTTACATTAATATCAAAGCATGGTTTTAGGTCCTATCATGGAGTCATTTTCATATCACAATCTAGTTACATCAAGGTAGGGTACTACAGTTAGAAATTTGGTCATAGGATTTGGTTACATCCCGATCGTGACTTAACAAGTTCTTTTACAACAAACCATGGTTAATCTTGAAGGACGTGGTCAAGATCTAGAGCAAATGGTGGAGTTCCTACCATTTGAGCATGTCTTGACAATTTCTAAGTGGTATTTTGGAGAGGACAAATAAGGATCTAATGGACATAATGGAAATTATCTTCTTTACATTTTAGAGACATGGTTTCCCTTTACCCTTTCAAGCTTGTTGGCAAGCTTTCATGGTGGATATCTTCCATATCTCTCTTCTTAAGCCTCTATGGCTTTAGCCAACCTTTGATCTTGCTTCTTGTCATCAAATGGCACTTGGATTATGAATAATCAATAATACATTGAATTTTTTATATTAAAGTAGAGTAATCTAGAAAAATTAGCAAATAAATCAAAATAAATTGAGAAAATTAATAGTAAATTAAAAAATTATAAATTAATTTGAATAAATGAGAAAATTTGATAATAAATCTAAAAATTTGAGATAAATCATTATGATTGAAAAATCAAAATAATTGAAAATAAATCTAAATAAAAGTATAAGAATTAAGAATACTTCAACTTATTGAGAGAAAAATATAAATTAAATCATAATAAAATATTTTTAAGGCAATTCAATAAAAAATTATGTAAAATAGATTAGTTGAAGCTTCTAAGAGGGTATATAAACATATTTAAATGCAAAAAGCTCGATGATATGCATGTGAGGCAGTGAGAATAAGGGACGATCAAACATGATCGCGTTGAAAATTTTGGGTATATTACATTCTCTTTCCCTTAAAAATTTTGAGATGTTCTTGTGTTGAGAGAAACTTGGGATGATCCCTTAAGAGGATGGGTTCCTCTATTCAGGTCGCATCTTCTTTTGGGAAATCCTTCCATTGGATTAGGTATTTTTGTAAGATGCATTTCTTAAATACTTTCTCTTTGATTTCCAAGATTCTCTTTGATATCAAGGATTCCTTGAGTCAGCATTACGATTGTGCATCATTGAGGACATGCTTAGGCTTGGAAACATAGGATTTCGGTAAGCTTACATGAAATTAGATAGGGATAAAGCTAACTTGTACACATGTATTCCTAGGAATTTTATGGTTTTGTATGGCCCACAATATCTCCCCTCATACTAAGCTTTTTGAATTTTGTAAGGTATAAGGAACTCTTTCTAGGTCAAACCCTTAGAAAGATCATGCTACCTTCCTTAAGATTTGATTTGTCCTCTTTGGGTCCACATAGGCATGCTACTAGTCCTAGGCCGCTCTTATGTCTTGACAAATTATCTTGACTTGCTCCTATATATCATCTAGAATTATTTTGGAGGCTTCAACTTTTATGGTAGTGTCAAAGAAATTGAGAGGAGATAAGCACTCTTGCCCCTATAATATGCTTGGAATGGTGTCATCTCAATGCTTTGCTTGAATGAAGCATTATAGGCATATTCCACCAATGGAAAGTATTCAATCCACCTTTTTGCTTCCCTATTATAGTAGGATCTCAAAATATCCTCCAAGACTTGATTGAGCTTTTTAGTTTATACATTGGTTTGGGGAGGATAGGCCATGTTGAAACATAGTTGAGTTTCGATGGCTTGAAAGAGACTAGTCCAAAAGTTGGAGGTAAAGAGGGTATCACAATCATTGATGATCCTTTTCGGGAGCCATGTAGTCCGACTATCTCCTTGATCAATATCTTAGCGATATTCAAAGCCTTATGAGTTGATTCAATAGGGATAGCATGAGCTACTTTAATAAGTGTATCCACAATCACCAAGATGGAATCATACACTCCTTGCACAGTGGGTAGCCACACTATGAATTTCTTGCCCATATATTCCCCTTTTATTTGCAAAATATCAAGAGGGTGTCATGACCCTTTCGGCCTTTGACCCTTTGGAAACTCAAGCACTAGTTCATGTACTTACGAGTGTTGGCTTTCATCCTTGACCAGTAGTAGCTCCTTCTCCTAGCTTTTAATCTTGGAAAAGCCTAGATGTCTATCCACATTGTTGTCATGTGCTTCCCACAAGATCTTCTTCTTCACCTTCCAACTTTTGGGGACATATAGCCTCTGATGATAGTAAAGCAATTCATAACGAAGAAGATAGTTCTTGAACTTGACCTTATCCTTTGTGGTCCTTTTCTCTAGATGAATCATCTTCTTGATCTCTAGATATTCTTGGCCACTAGGAGCTTTAATGGGGCTACAACATCCAGAATGGGGTTGCTAGCCATTGAAATAAGACTTGTGAGTGTTCCCTTTCTTCTTGAAAGATCGTCCATTATTAGGGCATTTAAGATGGCTTTTTGATTGAGAGTATTAGACACCATCACATTTTCCTTACTAGTGTAGTACTTGATCTCAAAGTTGAATTCTTGTAGGACTTCAATCCATCTTCTTTACCCTCATGTTGAGATCTAGCCGAGTAAAAATAAGTGGCCTAAAACAATGGGGTTTCTTAATTGAAATTGCCATTGAGAGGGTTAATATTGTTGCTATTGAATGGGTGTTTTGGCATGTTGTTTACAAGATTGAGATGATCCAAATTTTTATTTCCCATTTGGAGGTTGACTCTAGCCCTCAGTCGATAGGGATATCCTCGATTCAAAAGGTGTGAGATTGCTTAAAAGTTGCATCTAGGAAGTGAGTCCAAGGGCTAAGCTCACAATAAAGAATTCTCAAGGTTAGAAGGTTTCATGGCTTTAGGATTTCCATTCAGTGGTGGGGTTAGACCTTAACAAAAATAAGCTATGCACTACATCATTGTCATCTTGGGGGCATCCTCTAAGAGGATAACAAAGTGGGAGTAGTATCTTTACACTATTAGACCTTGTTGCCTCAAACTAAAGAACTCATCCATCTTCAAAATTTGATAAGATGGGGATAAGTATCTTCTTTGGATAGATACTTTAATTAGATGATAGGTTTAGAAGGTCTTGATGACAACTTGTTGTAGCACCACTGTTTCTCCTAGATACATGCTTCTCTAGTGAGACAAAGTTGGATGATCATAGCTTGATCAGCTACACTCATCCTGGCAACAAAGAAGTAGTTTCCCATTTTCTCAATCAAGATTTCAATGTTGGTTTCTATTTTGGGCCTCTCACTATTGAATTTGGGAGGCTTTACATGCTTCAACATAAACTTCTTTACTTGGTGGTCAGACAAAGTGCTAAAAGGTAAGGGTACATGAAAATTTTGATAGAATTTAGACATGATCATTCATCCCATATAAATCTCAAGTTTTATTGCATAAGATATGTACATTGCTTAAGCTTTAGAAAGAGCTCTTTAGCACACTAGTTAGGGATTCAATCATAGAAGTTGGCAACATATATTTCTTTATACACACGGGGCTTCTCATGGACTTTGAGGAGGCCATATTGATTTAAATATACCGATCTTGATAGATATTTCAATAGTTTACATTTATTATTGCATTCACTATAGGTTCCTCATATCTTGGCTAGCTTGAACTCTTACATCCATTGAATCCTTTTTACATTGGTCTCGAGGTATGCTAGCCTTTCGGCATCAATGAAGTAGTAGACATTGTACCAAGGCCATCGCCAAGCCACGCAATATCATGGGGGATAGTAGAGACTTTCTGAGTTCTTCATAACGTATTTTCATTGAGAGTAATTCCACGAATACAAGGAAAATTGATACATAGTACGGAAGACTACAAAGTCATGCCAAGGCTTATTTTGAATCTATATAGTGATAAGGTAAGTTAATTCAAACCACAATTTTATTTAAGACAATATTACTTAGAGAAAAAGAAGAAAAAACCAAACTATATTATACCCTTATTTATATACAAGGGCTTCACTCAAAAGCCATGTGTTTCATATAAGATCAACCATGAAAGTTTTCTAAGGAAACAATATAATATTTAGGTAGTGAAAGGTAAGAAGGATCGAAGCTTGCTTGGAAGTGAGCTATGGCAGAGAGCAAAAAAAAGAAGAGAGAGAGAGATACAAATGGGAACTCCAACAACCACAATGTGTGGCCGGGCCTTCCTTTATTCAAACTGTCACTAAAAGAATAAAGAATAAGTGACTGTGACGGGCGCCCGCCACCTGCAGTGTGTAGTGGCAGGTACTGTCAGTGTAGTAATACATGGACGGCTAGGCAGAGGCGCCTTTACCCCCAACAACCTCCCACTTAAAGGAAAATCTACCCCAATGAGAGAGAAAAAGAAAAGACAGTACAACATGTACACATGTACAACAGGATGAGGAAAAAGATGTCATCTCATCCAATGCCCATCAATCTCCTGAGGAAGGCAAAGTGCTTAGTAGTGAGGCTTTTTGTGAGTAAGTCTGCAAGATTATGCTCAGTCGGAATCTTGACAAGGTCAACAGACCTGTCCTCAACGACCTCGCGAATGAAGTGATACGTCACCTCAATATGTTTCGTCTTCACATGGAAGACCGGATTCTTGGCCAACTGAATAGCACTCATAGAATCCGAATGCAGTGTAGACATAACATCTGTCATACCAAGGTCTGCAATCAAACGGCCTAACCGGATAGCCTCCTTGCAAGCCTCTGTGGCTGCAATATAATTGGCCTTTGTAGTAGAAAGAGCCGTACACTTCTACACCCTAGACATCCAAGAGATAGCCCCTCTAGAATAAGTGAAGACATAGTCAGAAGTGGACTTCCTACTAGCTGCATTTTCTGCATAATCAAAGTCAGTGTACCCCCACGACTCGTGTATCCTGGCTGCCATAACAAAGACACATATCTGATGTGCCCTTCAGGTACCTCATGATACCCTTCATGGTATCCCAATGTTTCTTGCTAGGTGTAGCCATATAACGTGCCACAACCCCAATTGCAAAAGCAATATCTGGACGGGTGGCTATCATGGCATACATAAGACTGCCCACAGCTGATGCATAGGGAATCTTGGCCATCTCGGCCCTCTGCTCATCTATCTATAGACAATTGGCCTGTGAAACCTTCACATGAGAAGGTAATGGACAGCCAATAGGCTTAACATCCTACATGCGGAAGCGCTCAAGGACTTTATGAATGTACTCCCTCTAATAGATAGAGTAGTCCCTAAGATCTATCATGTGTAATGCGCATACTAAGTATATGAGATGCTTGTCCTATATCTTTCATCTCAAAGCTCTTCTTGAGCTGAGCCTTAAGAGCATCTAGCCCCTCATGATCTGTCCTTGCTAAAAGCATGTCATCCACATAGAGTACCAAAATCAGTAAAGAACCATCACGGGCTTTCTTTGTGTACAAGCACAGATGCATAGCACTACGGCTGTAGCCCTGTGATTGCATGAATGTATCAAACTTATGGTATCATTCCCTAAGTGCCTGATTCAAGACATATAGACTCTTCTTTAGTTAGCACACTAGGTGTTCCCTGCCAAGGTCTGCAAAGCCCTTAGGCTGCTCCATGTAGATCTCATCATGCAAGTCCCCATGTAAAAAATCTGTCTTGACATCCATCTAGTACAAGTCCAGGTTAAGCTGTGCAACCAAGGGCAAGACTAAGAGTAGGGTGGTCATCTTGACCACAAGAGAAAAAACTTCATCAAAGTCAACACCATACTCCTGCTTAAAACCCTTAGCAACCAATCGAGCCTTGTATGCCGACTTGGGGTGTCTAGGGATACTTTTTAGCTTGTACACCCACTTGCATGGCAAAGCCTTCTTACCATGAGGCAAGGAAACCAAATCCCAAGTCTGATTCTTATGCAATGAGTCAAGCTTAGACTGCATAACCCTCTCCCAAGAGTGACAATCACCCCTGCGCATAGCCTCATCATAAGTGAGAGGCTCTCCTGCATCTGTAACCAGTACATAATCCATAGAGGGTGCAAAACGGTCAGGAGGTTGTCTATCTCTAGTAGAATGCCTCAATCCAGGCTTTGCTGCCTGACAAACATCCTGTGTAACATCAATATGTCTAACATCTGGGCCATGAGCATCAGGTGATGTTGCATGTTGTCTAGCTGGCCGTGGAGTGGGCTGAACGGGAGCAGGTGGCTCCTCTTGAAAGATAACTTTGCATACCTCAACCACTTTCTTAGGTTGCATATGCATTTTGTCCTCATGAACGATGACATCATGGCTGCGGATCACTTTCCGCGCCTGCGGATCCCATAGACGGTAACCCATCTCTCTTGCATCTCCATAGCCAATCAAAATGCATTTGACACTTTTAGGATTTAGCTTATTGCGTTTGTCCTTGGGCACATGGCAGAATGCTACATATCCAAAGACACGCAAATGATCATAAGAGGGGGGCTTGCCTGTCCATACCTCCTCTACAACCTGAAAGTCAATGCCATTGCTAGGTGACCTGTTAATGAGATGCATTGCAGTAGTAACTGCCTCAGCCCAAAAGTGCTGCGGTAGGCCAACCTGGCTAAGCATGCTACAGACCCTTTCTTGAATGGTCCTATTCATGCGTTCAGCCATACCATTCTAGGGAGGGGTGTAAGGGGCGGTCAACTGGTGCTTAATACCCTGCTCATCACAAAACTACTCAAAAGCACATGATACATACTCACCCCCATTATCTGACCTTAGGCATTTGAGCCTTTTCCTAGACTGGTTCTCTACCAATGCAAGCCAATGCTAAAATGTGTCTAAGACATCGGATTTTCTCTTTATGGGATAAGCCCAAACCTTACGTGAGTAATCATCTATGAAAGTAACAAAGTACTTTTCCCCACCAAGTGACTGATAGGGCATGGGCCCACATACATCTAAGTGCACAAGAGCCAAGGGCTCACCCATGCGTTTCTTCCCAAACTTTTTATGCGTATATCTAGTCTGCTTGCTATACAAACAATGATCACAATAATCAAAATGCGAAGAGTCAAAAGGCAAAAGATACTGCAAAGCACAGAGCATTTTCATTCCTTTAAGAGACATATGCCCCAAACGAGCATGCCAAAGGGATACATGGGGAATAGAACCCACATACAAAACATGATCCAATGTAGCTCTTGATACAAGTAAGGGATAAAGACTGCTAGACTTGGCACCTCTTGCAAGTACAAGCCTGCCACGAGTAATCTTCCATGCAGAGTCTCCAAAAAGACACAAAATACCCTGCATCATCAAGCTGTCCAGTTGACATAAGGCTGCGAGTCAACGCAGGTACATGGCGTACATCATGCAAAACAAAAGAGTTGCCAGAAGGAAACTGTAGCCTAACATCTCCAATGTCCACAATGTCAAGAGACCTGTCATCACCAAGATGCACAAAACCAGACATGGTACAATAGGTATGAAACCAATTTCTACAGGGTGTCACATGAAAGGTCGCCCCCGAATCCAAGAGCCAGCACTGCGCATACATAGAATGTATCTCAGAAGTCTGTAAGGCATCGCATGAAGAAGCTGCAAGTATGTAATTATCATCTGAATCAATGGCCTGCATGACATTAACCTCTTCTATCTTCACACTAGACTTTGCAGGTACAATACTACGCTTAGAAGACTTTTCCTGCACTTTTTCTTTTCCCTTTTCTTTGCGCTTATCATCGTGTATTTTATGGCACTGCAGCCTAATATGTCTTGCTTTTCCACAATAATGACAAGTAAGATCAGACTTCCATCCATGGGACTTACTGCGACCACGTGACTTGGACCTGGACTTCTAAGAGTCCCTGCCCTTATGATCATTATCATGCTTGCCATTTCTGCCACCTCTAACGGTCTGCATGTGAAGAGCGGGAAGCATAATTATTTCTCCTGTTGATTTCCTCAATCAATAAAGCACTCTCAACATCTTTGATTTTCAGCCCATCAACTTTGTTCGTGCATATGGCAGTACGGAAGACATCCCATGATTTAGGCAAGGTGCCAAGCAGAAACAACGGGTGCAAGTTGTCTTTGAACTCAATACCCTATGATAACAGACTCTTCATGATAGCATGAAACTGACTGAAATGAGATGAAAGGGAGGTCTCCTCCTTCATGCAAAGGTCCATTAACTGATTTAGCCAATACATCTGTGATGCAAGACTCTACTGCGCATAAAGCTCCTGAATCTTCTCCCATAAATCCCATGCACTCTGATTCTCATCTTCAACAACATTATGATGGACGTCTTTTGAGAGTGACAAAATAATGGTAGACTTGCATAGCTCATCAACTTCCATCCAAACATCATCATCCATATCCTCAGGTTTGACACCTTTGAAACACAAGGGTCTAATCTGCAACTTTTGCATCACAACCTGCCATATTTGGGACTTCCAATACCCACAGTAGGTACCATCCAACTTGGCAATGTTAAAGAGAGCTGTATCTTTCAAATGACCAGCCATACTGTCCCAAAGCAAAGCAAAAAAGTAAAATTGCAGGTTGCTGTAATTAGCAAAAAATGCATTAAAACCATTGCTAAAACTGACTGAAAGGGTGGATTTCACCAACAGAAACACCCATCCACCAAATATGATCAAGATAACATCAAATAGTAATCATTACCCTCATAGAAGTGCTCAAAATCAACAGATTTCAGCTTGCTATAATAAATGATAGTAGTATGTAAAACTGTCCCAAAATGAAGCAATCACTGATACATATGTCACTACAACTACCGGGTAGCAAGATACATCCAAGAATGAGTTTCCAAGGGCAAGAAGGTATCAAGAACTATCAAACCAATAACCTGTCAGGCAAGAGACATCTCATAGGTCTAGAAGTCATGCATGTAATGAGTCTTGGGGTAAGAGAAGAGACCAAGCACAAGCATAATTGATAGAGCAAGAAGCTCAATACATAACTACCCAAGATGCATACAAAACTGACAAACCTGTGATGATAGAGATAGGTGCCTGCCACAATAGGCATATCAAATCAGCCCACTACAAACAAACTGCAAACATAAAGCTCTCAAGAGAGCAAATGCATGTAACTGTCCCACAAGCTCAAGCTCATCTATAAGTAAGACTCTGTGTACATTCGAATATACCAAGAGGTTCTCACTGGAAGTGAAGTCAGATGCAAAGAGAGAAATCAATGCCCTAATACATCAAATACATAACATTAGACATGCCAAATCCCAGTAGGGTACATCCGGAGCATAAATCCCAAGCTATCTCAGACCCCTAAAGTATAAGCCTGAAAGCATTCAAAGAGCATGTAACTGACAACCAAATGTAATGCCCAGTAGATCCAAAATGCTCAAATACATGTGAAGATGAAGCTCCAAGTAACTGTCAAGCATGGGCAAACCAAGTGGCATCCATATTTGACCAAAGCATAAATGCAAGAGGCCTAAATGTCAAGCAGTGACAATAGGCATAGATCGGTCCAAAGCATGCCAATTGAAGCCAAATGTCAGTGAAGAACAACCAAGTCAGAGCTTAATACAAGCTCAAAAGCATTCCAAAACCAAAGACAAGCTCGATGTCATACCCCAAAGGTTCATACTTCATTGCATATCCCAAAGACATAGCCTGAAACCAATAGGCATAACCAAACATGAGATAATAGGTTTCAGCCCACTGTGGTACAGCAGTGATTTACTATTCAAAATTGAGTATTTTCAACAAGAAAATCAATCCAAAATGATGGCATAACATGGGCCTTGCATCCCCCAAACAATCGGGCATCAATAGAGGTACCAAACCGGTTAAGTAGAACTGCCCAAACAAGCATAGCTGCCAATGTTACTTCTGCATAACATGACTGTGGGACTACTGTAAACAGTCATGGAAATGTACATATCAGACCCAAAATTGATGTCAATGATCAAGGAGGCTTCAATAGAAGTTAGAGACCATTGCCAAGTGCATTGCCAAGCCCGAAGAAGCATGTCATAGCCATCAATGAGGAGTAGGTGAGTTGTTGTAGTATGCTGTCCAAAACAACCAAAAAAATGATGCAAATTTGCTGATCCCTTCTTCTGCTCATGTGCATCCACGTGGCCTCAATGGTAGTGGTTGGAGGCTTCGGGGGGTACCTAGGGAGGCCCACAACAAGCCTCAAGTGCCCAAATGCAAGAGGGAGCAAGATCCAAGCTCCAAAGGTTTGAGCTATGGCTGCCCTGTTTGACGACAACCTAATAACTGAAGAAAAACACTAAAAGAACACTTCAAAACCTGTGTAGCAATGCCCTGAGGGTGCCTCAATAGGCCGATAAGGTGCTCGGGAAGTCCGGGAGTGATGGGAGCTCGGAAAGGTTGGTTATGACTGCCGAGAAGGAGACCCAATGTTGTAGGTATTTGAATGGAAGCTAAGAATGCCATGAACCAAGCTCAGGAAGTTGGGAAGCCTTGCTTTGATACCAGTTGAAATGTGAGAAGGATCGAAGCTTGCTTGGAAGTGAGCTATGGTGGAGAGCAAGAGCAAGAAGAGAGAGAGACACAAATGGGAACTCCAACAACCACAATGTGTGGCTGGGCCTTCCTTTATTTAAACTGTCACTAAAAGAATAAAGAATAAGTGACTGTGACGGGCGCTCGCCACCTGCAGTGTGCAGTGGCGGGTACTGTCAGTGTAGTAATACATGGGCGGCTAGGCGGGGGTGCCTTTAGCCCCAACGAGTAGCTCACGCATAATATCTAGGGCTAAGTACTTTGCAAAGGGAGATTAGGGAATCCCTCCACTTGATATCTAGAAGCTTGAGATCAATGGGAAAATACAATATCGTTGGATCAAATGACCCATGTATTCCTCTTATAAACCCACTGGTTCGAGTCATGGACTCACCCTCATAATACTTGATAGGACCAGGGGGACTAGGGTAAAAAATAAATAGTCAGACAATGTTGAGTCTTTTGGTCCTATATATTCTCCACAACTCATACTTTGGGTTGCCAACGATATGATCAACATGCGTGCAGTAGTTGGGAGGCATCATGTACTATCCCATGTACTATGTCCACTGGCATGTATTGAGAACTAGTAGCATGGTGAGACAAAGATCTAATCCATCATCTAGAAAAGATACTCTTGTAAGGGTAGACGACACTATGATCCTTTTTGGTAAACAAGAGGGAACATTGTATGAAATTTCTCCTATATAGAATCTCAAAAGAACTAAGAGAGTATTATGTTTCCTTATTATTTACAAGTTTTATTTATTATAGTGGTTTTGTCTTTATTCATCAACAATGAAATGATCCTTGGAACTATTTATAGTAGTTTTCTTAATCATCTTAATATTTTGCAAGGTTATGGGTCAATATCTTGAGCCTCATGTTTTATTTGTAAAATAGGAAATTATTTCTATTTACAAGGCTTTAGCTGGCCTAAATTGGTATTCAATCAAAATAGTAGCGATAGGTTTACTAAGCTTCACAATATACAATCAAGATGACTTGATATTTTTAGATTGGGTAGTACAAAGGATCTATGAGGCCTTATTCCAATTCCCTTAGCATCTACTACTTCTATGAGTTGAGAGTATACATATTGATTTTTGATTACTCATCTAATCATTCACACAAATAAAAGCTTGAGGATCTTTTGTTTCAATCAAATTAAAAATTTCAAGGATCTTTGTTTTCTTTCATCCTTCTTGATATACCTAACTTTCTCACTATCAATCAAGTAATTTTCATCCCACTATTTTCAATATTGACTTGGACTTTTGACCATTCAAATCCAAGGATAGCCTTGAAGGTAATCAAGGCAACATTGCGTCCAAACTAAAAATTGCTTAATTCACAAGGCACAATGTATATTTCTTGAAATACCTCTAGTTCAAGAGATGGTTAAATAAACCCTTTTAAAAATACGAGTTTCAATCAGTTGTTCACAAGAATTGAATTTTCAAGTTAATATGTATATTTATATAGCAAAATTTAATATCTACTAATCTAACATTATTTTCATCGATGGATCATACTAAAATTTATACTCTAATACCACTAGAAATGTACTCAACCCTAAATCATAAGTAGGGTAGTTTGGTAGTCATCTAGGGATCTAGTCCTAGCCGTTACCATCTATGCTACTCACAAGCATGCAGACTTTGGTAACTAGGTGTTCCCTAGGTCTACATTGCAAGCAAAGTGTATGGCCTCATCCCACAAGGATTGACATGTAGGTTCCTAAAGACATAACTACAAAGTCTAGGAGCAATCTAGTGTTAGGCTAATATAGTCATTATTATATGAACCATCACAAACTCAAAGAAGACCAACACTACACTTGGTTTAATGAGAAAGAGAAACAAGGGGGAGCTGAGTATCAATGCCTTTGCCCATAAGGTAGTCTCACACCAGCCTCCTAAAATGGTTCTAAATCTATTCTAAGACTTAACCCTAGGATGGTTACAATTTCTAAGCTTTGGCTTAGATCTCAATTTATAACCATTTACAATAGTTCAAGTTTTCTTTTCATTGTTTGTTTTCATGCTTTTTTCCTTCCAAACTCTTGTTTTTTTCTTTTTTTGTATGCATTTTTTTCTATGTGTTCAATTACCACTTGGTTCAATCATAATTTTTGCATATAAACTCAAAAAAGGTCATCAGAGTACGAAAATTGAAGCAAACAAGCCTAGTTGATGAGTCAACACTAATAAAATTGTAAAAATCCTCTCAAAATAGCCAAAGAAACCTCTTTTTCATAAATAAATCACTTTTTGATAAATTTTCATCTCGGAAGACTTTTACCACTCAAAGACACAATGGTAATGGCCTCTAACACTTTATTTTTATCACTTACATTGCATATAGACTAGTAATTTATACTATTATACATTGACTTTCTCTTGATACATAATATAGATAACTGGATAACTCATCCTATAGGTACACATTGAAATCCTATAACATTGAAGAATCTATTTATTTTCACACTTTAGACATGTAGTGTCTCGATACCCACCCCCTCTAAACCTAGACATCCTTTGACATGTGCTATTAACTCTTCTATAGGTTCAAGCTATTCATCATTTTCCATAAGTTCTAAATCTTTTTCCTATTTGATATCCTAATCTACCTCTTCATCTTCAAGCTCTATCTCTTCATATTCCTCTAAAATTCTTCTCGAGTATTTTGATTCTTTACGTGCAAGTAAAACCCTAAGTTCTGTCCCTTCTAGTTTGCACAAGACATATGTAGCATTAACAAACACCCGCATCACAATGTATGGTCCAAACCACCTCTTGGATATCTTCCTAAGTGAAATAATCTAATTATCTAGACTACTATCATATATCAACACCCAATCACCCTCTTCAATAGCTTGGGTCTCAACCCATGTCTCTAGTAAAACTTATCTTGGTTCTTTAGTCTTGCCTCTTTCAATCCCTGCACTACAACTTCAATATCTTTTGGTATCCTCTCCAATTATTGGATTCTAAGAGAGAAGACCTCTTCTCTAGTAAAAAAATTATTCTCATGGAATCATACTCCATATAGTGGTCACTATCTCTATAGGCATCACTGGCTTTTGCCCATACATGAGTCAACCGACATATATGCATGATATGATCTGCCCATAAAGCGAAAGGCAATAACTACAGCCACTCATTGACTCTTCCTCTACAAGATTTTGCTAAGGTCTTCACTATGGGTTGATGCATTCTCTCACTCTTTCCATTATCCTCTCGATTATAAGCTCAAGTCAATGCCAACTTTATACCCAGTCTTGAAAAGAACTCTTTGACTTCTTTTGCATCTAACTCTCCTATGTCTATAATCAATTTTCGTACATGTCCATACATGCAAAAGACATCTTCAAGAAAAAACTTATATACTGAACTAGTAATCTTGCTCGTTAATGCTCTCCCTTCAACTTGGTTAGTCTAATCTTCTCTTGCAAGCACTATGTATCTCATTTGCCACAATCCTAGAGACATAGTAACAAGATTAATAACCCATTTATAATGCATGCATAAAGGATACGTAGGGTGAAAGTTATATTGCCATACTAAAGAGTACCTTAGGCATTTTCTGTATGACTTAACAAACTTTGATACATCCTTGTAAATTCCATTTCACAAGTAGCACTCTTTAATATTCTCAATTGTAGCTTGTACTCCTATGTATCCTACCCACAAGCTCTCGTGGAAATCATTCGTAACTTACTCCTTATCATTCTCTCTCTCTCTCTCTCTCTCTCTCTCTCTCTCTCTCTCTCTCTCTCTCATATTATATGCATTATTTTGAAAAACCAAATTTGATTAAAAAAGGGGGGGTGATGTTGACTTGATGAAGGAGAGGGGGAGTGATTTTTTTATAAAGTTATTTGTTTTATAAAAATTTGATTGTTGGGGAGTGCCATCATGGCAACTTGCTTACGCCACCTCCCCCCCCCCCCCCCCCTCTTATTTTTACAAAAAATTATAATCATGAATGGACAGAGGCATTGACGAATTGGTGGCCTCTTTGACACCTCCTTCTTATTATTCCTTTTTTTTAAGCCTTAAGGTTCAAAATTTTTTCTCAAGCCTAGGCCATGGTCATGTGCAAGTTTTTAAGGAGGGAACTTTATGCATTCTGCAGGAGGATATTTAATTGAAATTCAAACAGGTAAAGGGGAGTCTTATTGTACAAACTTTGAAAATGTTGCACACGTGTGTGATGAGAATCAAGAATTGAACCAAGTCTAAGAAAAAGGATAAGGTGTGGAAATGTTTTAGAAAGATATGGATCCATTAGATCCTCTTTCCTTACAGAGAAATCGAGATGTCCTCATCTCGAGAGAAACTCTCTCATAAGGATGGACTCCTCAATCCATGTGACATCCTCTTCGGGGAAGTCTTTCCACTATACAAGGTACTCGTAGAGAGTATGATTTCTAAAAGGCTTTTCTCTAATCTCTAGGATTCTATATAGTTGAATTCCCAAAATTCCTTGAGTGGGCACTACACTTTTTCCATCATCTAGGACAGGATCAACACTCGATCAAGGTTAGTAACATAAGGTTTCAAAAGACTTACATAAAATACATTATGTACTTTGAGATGAGGTGGAAGCTCTAATCTATAGGCATTTCTACCAAGACACTTGTCAATCTTATAAGGTCCACTGTAACTTGAGATTTTTTAATTTCCTAAGAGGCGAAGAATTATTCTTTGGTTAGACCCTTGGCAAAACCATGTCTCCTTCTTTGAAAGTTTGAGGTGTCCTCCTGGGGTCTACATAGCTGCCGATCTTGTTCTCCTTTGATGTTTTGTCGTATTGCCTTGGTTTGCTCCTCCATCTCTTCTAGTATTTTATTGGATTCCTCAACCCTCAAGGTTGGATTAGAAAAATTGAGAGGGGATAAGTATTCTTACCCATACAATGCTTGAAAGGGGGACAAAACCAATACTTTGCTAGTATGAAGCATTGTAAGAAAACTCTACCAAGGGTAAATATTCAAACCATTTATTGGGCTCCTTGCTACATTAGGCCCTTAAAATATCTTCCAACACTTGGTTGCCCATTTTAGTTTGATCATCCTTCTAAAGATAATAGGCAGTATTGAAACAAAGTTGTATGCCAATGGCTTGAAAGAGCCATGTCAAAATTTTTGAAGTGAATAATGCATCTATGTTTCTTTTTGGAAACCCATGCATCTTAAAAATCCACTTGACAAACAATCTAGTAATACGGGATGCTTTGAAGATAGTTTTCACAAGGTTAACCCGCGAAATCTTTGTCAGCATATCAACGACTACTAGAATCGAGTCATATCCTCCTTGCACTATTGGAAGACCTACCACAAAATCCATACTGATTCAGTCCCACTTCATCTATGATATATTAAGTGGTTGCAGTTCCCCTTGTAGTTTGATCCTTTTAGCCTTGATCCGCTCTGACAACTCAAGCATTGAGTTACATATCTCAACACATCAGCTTTCATTCGTGACCAATGCTAGCTTTTCCTCACATCATTTATAGTCTTTGTGTAGCTAGGATGTCCAGCTACATAAAGACTATTGTGCCTCCCATAGAATCTTCTTCTTGAGGTCCCAACTATTTGCCACACACAACCTATGCTGATAGTAAAATAGCTCACCTTCCATATGTAGTGGTTGAATTTGGTCTTTGCATTCTAGTTATCTCCTCTTGTCTGGATGGACCTCTTTATCTAAAGGTAGTCAGGATCATTAGAAATCTCAGTAGCTATAGCTTCCAAAATAGGGTTGCTAGGCATAGAAATCAAACTTGCAAGAAATCATATACTAGCTGGCTCTTCCAAAAGTAAAGAATTTAGGAAAGATTTCTTGCTTAGGGTGTCAACTACCACATTATCTTTTCCAGGGCAGAACTTAATTTCAAAATCAAATTCCTAGCGACTTCAATCCATCTTCTTTGCCTCATGTTAAGATCCTATTGTGTGAAAATAAGAGTAGGTTGGTTCCACATAGATCCATGCCTCTTCCAAGACAAGGAGATAAGAGATAAAGTCTAAAGCACTTGGAAAGAAGCCTTTTAGAACTACAAACATCCTCCTCAAAAATGGACAGAGCTGTTAAAAATACCTCAAACATTTTGAAAAGGAAAAGAAGGATAAAATCAACAAGAGAAAAGAAGGAAGAAGTAAGAGATACTCTTAATTGATAGAAGTGGAATAAAAAATCAGTCAAGGGAGGGTAGATTTACATGACCAACTAATTGAAACTAGGAGAAGGTTGAGGGTTCTTGAGAAAGAAGAAATTGAGAATGTTAAACTATATCTTAGAATATGGTGGGTTGGAAAAATTGACAAGCCCACTAAAAATATTTTTAACACTATAAAAGGAAGAAGGATAAAGACATGGTCCCTATGCTTCTCAAAAAAGATGGAACCTTAGTAGCTAGCAAGGAAGAGAATTTAGAGATAGCTAGGTCTTCCTTTGAAGAAATCTCTCTCTCTCTCTCTCTCTCTCTCTCTCTCTCTCTCTCTCTCTCTCTCTCTCTCTCTCTCTCTCTCTCTCTCTCTCTCTCTCTCTCTCTCTCTCTCTCTCTCTCCCCTGATAGCAATCCCAAGAAATAATGTAAGCAAGGGTAAAAGTGGCAAGGCTCAAACCCAAAACTATTCCACCTACCCTCTCCAAAATACAAGATTCAGACCTCACACTTTGAGTTGAGTGATACCATTGACTGCCTAGCCAAAGGGAAGAGTCCTGACCTGGATGGTCTCCCTAATTAATTCTTTAACAAATTCAAAAAATTCCTCATTCATCCTTTCTTTGAGGTCTGGAAGGAGTCTATTAGAAATGGGCCCTTATCTCTAGATATAAACCAAGGGATCATCAAACTAATACATGAAAGGGATGCTAACAATAATCTTTCAAATTGGAGACCAATCACATGTTTGTCTTCGACTTACAAATTCTTTGCTAAAACCTT
This sequence comes from Lygodium microphyllum, assembly GCF_053477565.2. Lineage (NCBI taxonomy): Eukaryota > Viridiplantae > Streptophyta > Polypodiopsida > Schizaeales > Lygodiaceae > Lygodium > Lygodium microphyllum. The sequence goes on from NC_141162.1 coordinate 111,281,793, forward strand.
AGTACTTACATGGCTAGCTCAAAAAAGAATAAAAAAGATTTGTCAAACGTAAATACATTTAGATATGCTCAATACCCCACCCTTGTAAGGTGGCACTAATGATGCATGGCGCCCTACATTGTAAGGCCCCGATTATGAGGAGAATCCATGTGTAAGCACGGACATTGGTTGGATTTTGACTTGTATAATAGATAAGATCTAAGTGGCCAAATGGCAAAAAGGTGACCTTTATGGATCTACCCTTTAGGTTGGATATAATAGTTATGTTAGTAGGGAATTGAGGCACAATGCATTGAGTTCCATGGAATATTCTGTGGTGGCTGACTAGGGAAGGTTCATAATATGGTTGGAGACAAGCCGACTAGATTCCCTTCACATGCTATAAAAGAAAGACCTCCCTATATCCATCGTTAATCTATCTTTCACCCAGTCACAATTCTTCTAGCTATCCTTAAGCATTTCGCCTATCATCTATCTGGATCACCATCTAAACTTCACAATGAAAGTGCATAGGTGGACATAGCCATCTTTGTATCAGCTCATTTGAAATTAAAGCAGTTTTTGTTCTTCTCATATTTGCTGTGTGTTCTCTACTCCTTGCTCAGATTTTGTTCATTGTGTCGTGTAATTTCCACATGGTATTTGAGTCCAAGGGGCTTTGAGAAGTGAAGAGTATACAAGAGGAAAGGGCTTCAACATCGAAGAGGAGAAATATCATTTTCTACATCAGGTAGCAGTGCTAGCGCATCAAGTGGCGGTGCTGCTATACCGACAATTTAAACATTGAGGATTCATCCACCAACCTTTAGCAAAGGCAAGTTAGATGGTATAAACTCACCCAAAATCACAACCCACTCTTGACCCATCAAATTCGAGCGTTATGGTTCCTCCAAATGCAGATCTTCTATGAGCTTGGAGGAACATAGATGCATTGTGTATCTTAGGTATAAGTTGTTCTGACAGTGTTTTGACCTTAATTCCATACAACCAAGGCATCAGAGGCTTGGAATGTACTGAGTCAATACGAAACCCAAAATCAAATGAGGATTCAAAACTTGGAGAATCAACTAGCAACATATAAGTTTGCTGAAGGGGAGAGAGTTGAAGCATTCATCACTCAAATCAAGAATATGTGCGACCAAATGGCTAGCGTTGGGATACAAAATACTAGTGAGAAGCTAGCTCAGAGGTGTCTTCGATTTTGTCTAAAGTTTGATGGATTGGTAATTGCCCTAAATACTCAAGTGAGACCCCCAAGCTTTGATTTTGTGCATTACTAATGGAGGAGTTGTAGCTTAAAGCCCGAGAAGGTAGCAGCAATGGAGATGCTACATTTTCCATGCCAATGTGAAAGACAAAGGTGGTTCCTCTACCAACGGTGACAAAAAGAAGAAGGGTGATAAGAAAAGTTTCAAGGTGAGTGCTTCTACTACAATAAGAAAGGTCATGCGATTGTAGATTGTTATGTCAAGAAGGCAGATGAAAAGAATAGTATCATGAAGACTAAAGAAAAGGATAACCAATATGGCTGAGGTAGAGTTGGAGTTATTCACGAGGATCATTGAGAAAGTGTGTTCCTCGGTGCAAGAAATATCTACCACTAACTCATGGGTATTGGATAGTGGTGCCTTTCGTCATATGACCAATAAGAAATGTCTATATAGTTCTATGAAGCCTCTATAAGAACCCATCAATGTGATGATTGGAAATGATGCAAAATGCCTTGTTGAGGGCACACATACTATTTCCTTTGTTGCTGCAAACGGTGAACTCAAAAATATTTTAAATATGTTATATGTTCTAGAGATTAAGAGAAATATACTATTAGTTGCTTTTATAACTTATCTTGGCCCCATGAGGTGAGATTCAATAATACAGGTGCAGAAATTATCGACAATGTTGGTAAAGTTATTTGCAAAGGAAAAACCAAGAACATGCATGAGCTAAGTGCTCTTACAGTTACTACTGATGTGAACACAAGTAAACTTCAGCATGAAAGATTTGGTCACATTGGTTTTGTAGTGTTAAAGGAGATACATAAGCAAGGTATGGTTGCTCACCTACATATAGTAACTGAAATGAAGGAACCATGTGAAGCTTGTATGATAGCCAAGCAACAAAGAAAGGCATTTTCACAAAAAAGCAAGAATAGAGCAAAGGCTCCTCTAGAGTTGGTGCATGTTAGCTTGTGCAGTAAAATGCCTACATAAGCCTTGGGAAAATCTTCTTATTTTATATGATCATTGATGACTACAGTAGGAAGATGTGGGTGTACTTCCTTCATGTTAAGGCTTAAGCTTTTAGTAAGCTTAAATAATGGCTAAAAATTGTTGAGAATGAAACAGGGAAAAGAGTGAAGAAGTTAAGAACAGATTGTGGTAGTGAGTTTAACTTAAAGGAGTTAGACTTTTGCAAGAGTAAAGGGATTAGGCATCAATTATGATGCCTTATACACCTCAACAAAATGGCACTGTTGAACGTCGAAATCACAGTATTGTGGTAATAGAAAGATGCATGCTTAAGGGCAAGGGATTACCAACAAGTTTTGGGTAGAAGCTATTAATATTGCAGTCTACATTCTCAATCGAAGTCACACAAAGGCACTTAAGGGTAAAACTCCTCATAAGGCCTATTCTAGTAAGAAATCGTCTCTCTCACATTTTAGAACTTTTAGATTTGAATGTTATGCACATATTCCAAAGGATAAGAGAAACAAGTTAAACCTAAAAAGCATAAAATGTATATTCTTGGGTTATAATGATGACTAAAAGGCTTACAAATTGTATGACCAAGAGGCAAAGAAGATTATAGCGAGTCATAATGTGGTTGGTGTTCAAGGAGCAATCATCTACAATGGAGGAGGAGAATATAAGTTATTCCACTTTATCATCCAACGAAGAAGTAATCCACTATGAATCTATCCCTAGAGCTGTCCCTATGGTTAAGGAGGAGGATGCATCATCTTTGGATGATGAAGAAAAAGTTCGCCAACCTACAATCACACCACCGGAAAAGCCATTGCCGCGATCGGTGACACAACTCTATGATTGTAGTAATCCTTTGCCTATCACAATTGAGGAAAAGTTAGATGGACCAAGGAGATATTTAAGAATAGACAAGCAAAGAAAGGCTTTTACTCACATAGTCAATATAGCCTTGATGGCTGAGATTATAAGAGAAATAAAGGAGCTAGCAGACTTGGAAGAAACACTTGCCGATCCAGTATGGAGAGTAGCAATGCAAGCTGAGTATGACAACATAATGAAGAATGATACTTGGGAGCTAGTAGATCGACCAGAAAAGAGGAAGACTATTGGTATCAAGTGGGTTTAGAAGGTAAAGTACAAAGCTGATGGCAACTTAGAAAAGTACAAAGACTATTGGCACCAAGTGGATCTAGAAGGTAAAGTACAAAGCTGAAGGTAGCTTAGAAAAGTACAAAGCTAGATTAGCTACACAAGGATTTTCACAGGTTGAAGGATTTGATTTTTAAGAATCATTTGCTCCAACTACTAAAATAACCACTATTCGCACAATACTTGCAATGGCAGCCCATAAGAAGTGGTCAATTTACCAAATGGATGTTAAATCACTATTCTTGGATGAAGACCTCAAGGAGGTATACGTGGATCAACCACTAGGATTTGAGGTGTCCCATTTTGATAACAAAGCTTGTAAGCTGAAGAAGGCATTGCATGGGCTAAAACAAGTCCCTAGAGCATGGTACCAATGGATAGATAAATTCTTTTTAGACTTCAATTTTAAAAGATGTACCAAAATGCTAACTTATATGTTTACAAGGATTGTGAAAAGTCTGTAGTGATTGTCCTATATGTAGATGATCTTCTTGTTACAAGTAACTATGAAGACATGATCCATCAAACTCGAAAGGCTTTGAGCTCTGAGTTTGAAATGACATGATTGGGCTTGTTACACTATTATTTGGAAATCGACATTTGGTAAAATCTTCATCTCTAAAAAGGAAGTATGCATGGGAGATCTTAAAAGCATGTGGCATGACTGATGTAAGGAGATAACTACACCTATGGAGATCAATGTAAAGTTATCCATTGAGGATACTTCAATACTAGCAAACATTGAGTATCAATTTTGCTCTTGGGTGTTTTAAGCAGTTTCTCAAACAAACCACGAGAAAGCTATTGCAAAGCTGGGATGCTAGTGCTCATATACATAAAGGAAACTCTTGACTATAGTATCATATACAGATTTGAAAGTACTCTTATGGGGAACTATAACTCAAATTGGACAAGTGACAGTGATTCCAAGAAATCAATTTCTAAATATTATTTCTCTTTAAGTTTAGAAATATTCTCTTGGATCAATAAGAAGAAACCAATTGACACATTGTCTTCTACCAAGGAGCAAATATCTTCACCAAATCTCTTATGAATGATCTCCTTTGAATTCATATTTAGAGCCTTGGTGTTGGACTAAGGATGAGGATATTGAGAGGGTGTGTTAGATATGCTCAATGCCCTACCCTCGTAAGGTGCCACCAATGATACATGGTGCTATGTAAGGCTCCCATTATGAGGACAAGCCATGTGTGAGCATGGTTTAGGTCTTGAATTGTATGCCAAATGAGATCTAAGTGATCGGATGGCAAAAATGTGGTCTTTGTGAATCTACCCATTGGGTTAAATGGAGTAGTTATGTTGGTAGCAACTCGAGGCGCAATGCATCGACCTCCTTGGAAGATTCCTTGGCCGACTAGGGAAGGTTTACCGACCAGACTACCTTTCTAGGCTATAAAATGAAGACCCTTTCAAAGGCATTGCCAATCTTTCACACAGTCAAAGTTATTCTAGCTACCCTTAAGCTCTTCACCTATCATCTACCTAGATCACCATCTAAGCTTCACAGTGAAAGCGCATGGGTGGATAGAGACATCTTTGTATCAGTTTATTTAAAATTAAAGCAGTTTCTATTCTCATATTTACTGTGTTCTCTACTCCTTGCTCAAATTCTGTCCCACTATGCAGTGTAATTTCTACATATACATCCTAGATTTCATAGTTAGCTTATGGAAAGGCTTTAGCTATGCTTTAAAAAATAATCAAGACTTCTTTTTCTTCAAGATTGATTTGACAAAGCTTATAGACTGGACTAGTGCTTTATAGTAGAATCATTGCAAGACATGGGCCTAGGGAGAAGGTTTATCAAATATGTAAGCACTTTGTTTAGTAATGTTAGTGCTAAGGTTGCAATCAATGGGGAAGTATCCATCAGCTTTTCCTTTGTACATGTCTATCAAACACAGATGCCCCTTGGTTCCACTGTTATTTACAATCTCATCAGATGCATTGGGCTAGCTAGTAAAAGAAGAAATCAAAGAGGGTATGCTCCAAGGTATTAAACTACCCAACAAACATATGGTGTTAAACCTCTTTGTTGATAACACTAATGGAACAGTAAACAATTATGAAAGCTCCATAAAAGCTTTATGGTCATGCATTCACACTTTCTGCGTAGCCTCGAGGTCTCTAGCCAATCCTGCCAAAACGGAAATCAATGCATTGGTTTTTCCTTTGCTATAGGTGGGGACTGAGCTAAAGATGTTGGCATAGTAGTTGTGGACAAGCAGGAGGTTTTGCTCCTTATTTATAGCTTGGTTCCCTTCATCATCAATAAGGAGAGGGAGGGTCTCCCTCTCCTTTTTAATTATCTAGAACATTTCTTTGGTGGGTCTATCCAACATCCCTGCCCACCAGTTTCTTGTGAAAAGCATAATTGTTTTAGCTTCAAGCTCCTCCCCTCGTTTATGGTCAAGTTTCAATTGGAGGAGTTCATGTTGGACTTGTATGTACCCTTGCTCAACAAGGGCCTCAAGTGTGCGTCCTCAAGGCCCTCCTATGGGTGACCGTTTGCTGTTTGAGGCTCCTAAGCAGGTCTTGGGTCATTTTTGTGGCAGGGTCCCAGGCAGCTTCTGGGGAGGGGAAGGATGAGAAGGACCATCCCCAAATATCCCTGATTTGTTTTTCACCAAGTCCATTTTGAATAGGCCGGGGTCTGCATGGAACCAGCCCACTCTCATAGCATTATTTGTATTAGAAAGGATGAGTTGAATGGGGGAGCGGTTGGACATGACTACGTCCTTGTAGACATTCAAAGAGGAATTAACAAAAGACCCCATGAGACCTGCAAAGACATGCTCTGTCAAGCTAGGCTTTTCTCAGGGCTTCTCCCTTTTGTTTGTTGGTCCATGTGAGCAGCCTCTGTGAATCTACCTCTATTAGGCTCAAAGGAATGTTGTCTTAAACCCAAACTCCTTCCTTCCTGGCAATCCTATGGATACTCTACCATATTAAAATCCCCTACTAAAATGGAGGGACAAGTGATATTTTGGAGGGACTTCCATGTGTCAGCCCTTTTGGAGAAGGAACAATTAGCGTACACGAAGATAATGGCAATTTCTTCCTCGCCAAATATCCTTTTAAATACCTATGGGATTTTGTGGTATTTTAGTTATAAAACTAGCATTTCATATAGGTTTTGAACATCAAAACTGGTTGCTTTGAGTCCGAAAGTTAGAAGAATTAAGACTGGCATGTCATTTGAAAAGAACAAAAGATCATCAATAAATCGAAAATAGGACTGACCGAAGTAGATGAATGATTTTGGCATCTCTTTTTGAGTGTTGATTCAGAGTCAAAGAATTTTATCAGTAAATGTATAACAGATCATATCCTCTTCAGCCTACCCCTAACAGTCATGTTGCTATCTGAGTGAACTCAAAACTAAGAGGGCTCCTGAACTTGGCAACATCCAGGCATCTTCGCAGGCAGCCCATAGCCATTTGGATGAGCCTGTTGCCATCTCCAGGCATCAGCTAAGGTTGCTTTCAGATCCGTATGTTGAGCTTTCCAGTTGAGCGCTCTGTTTATCTTTGACACATCAGTCCACACTTCTGCATAGTCACCCTGTCTTCGGTCCAGATAGCGAACTTTAATGTCTACTCCCGTTCCTTCTTTGAAGGCTTCCACAAACTCTTTCACTGACACACCTGCAAATGCAAGATAGCTTTCAACAATGTGTCCTTACAACATATCTAACCTACTTAAGAACAATACATGAGTATTATTGGAAAACTAAGCTCTATATTTATATGTTTATCTCAAATTCACCTTACATGAAAATCGAAAGCTAATCAACGATGGTGCATAGAGGGTCAAAACGTTAGAGCTTTAAAAGGCTTTAGAGCCAACAGAAAGGTTCTCCTATTTTGTTATAATATCTTAGCAGCAGAACACTAAAGCAGTTCCTGTCCTCACAACAAACTTCCAACAAGGGGGGAGTGCCACAATCCCAGGTAGCAAGAAAGCTGCCTCCTACTAATGAGCTCAGAATGTCCTCGGACTCTCCATTTGCCATTGAGTATGCATGTGACTTGTGTCCAAATTGCACAGAGTATCTGCAAAGATGCATCTGCTGCTATAAGACCTGGCTGCATCTTCTCCAGAGTATGAATGATGCTCGTGCATGCTAAACCGTTGCAGTATAGTGCGAGCTTGTATCCATGGGCTGGTCGAATGTCCGTGCTCCAGGCTAGTCTTTATGTCTTCTTCTCTTCCACTGCAAGGAGAGATTTCTTACTTATAACATTGGATCATTACCCTCACATGGCTGAATTTGCATTTTGGGAATGGCTGAAGAGAAAAGATTTAAAAATACCGCTAATATAAACAACTGTTTCAAGCATGATCAGTCCCGAATCTAGTCCTAGAAGCAAGTTGGCCCTTGGAATCACAGTTATTTTCCAACTTCGATGGTAAGCAGACATGGAACAGGTATTTTGGAGTGGAGAACCAACACTTGTAAGAAATTATTGCATAACTTAAAGGAGAAGATTTGCATTGACGTTGAAAGGAAAGCTGTTTGAATTTTGAAATAAGATCTAATATGTGCTCAGATATCTTGGATATTCAGCAGCACATACTTTATGTCCATTTGGCATGCAAGGTCCCTCATATACTCATGTGATACTCACATTATCCCAGAGGCCCTCTATTCTCAGAATTTTGGAGTGGCAGGCAAAACTTCAACTTTGAGCCACCTACTTTTCAAGTTAGTTGCACACGAGAGTGTGACATTATTGAGTGTTTTTGTTAGTTGTGGAGAGTGGGGGCCGTCAAAGCAAAGAGGTGGGCCACCATTACCTAGAACCAAGTTGGACCCGTGCTTGCAGGGGTAAAGATGCCTCAACAACATCTGACTTTCATTGTGGTCATGTCTGTAATGTAGGAAGAGCAGGTCTGGAAGTGGGCATTCATAAATGCTGATAAGCAAATGATACGATTGGCACAGTCCGGAATTCCGAATACTCGTTGTCTGTATGCGAAGCCTGAACAATCAGTGTGAGGATCCACTTCACCCTGCTAGCATGCTACTAGCACACTGTTTTGGACACAGTGTTTGATCCTAATTTTGTTCTCTATCATTGCTTTTGAGAATTCAATTACCTGGTTCAAGCGCGATTCCTGACGTGGTGAAATTAGCCTGCCACTTATGGATTCAGAATTAAGAAGCTATTTCACTTTTTATTACCATAGCTTTACACTGAACAACCGTGTATTACAAATGGTGTTTTCAGTATTGACTCTTTGGGTCCAGGGTTGCATTTGTTGGTTGGAAGGGCTTTCAAGGCTATGCTAAACCTTAGGGTGTATGACTTTGAAGGATCTCTGAAGGGTTTAGTAGTCAGGTCTGAGTATAGAGCCTATGTCCAAAAGCCTCATCAAATTAGACACATGATCCAAAAGCTCACCTATGAAGGTCACCAAATAAATACACATGCATTCCTCTCTGTTAGTGTTGTGACAGTTCAACTTTAATACTTGCTTATTGTGGAGACTCTATTCATAGCTCACTTGGGTAACCCTTGAAAAGCCACCTCGTAACAGAATTGCTTGCATTCTACCCTGCATTATGTTGTAGTGTGCATTACTTATGTTTTTGGAGTCTGTTCATCTCTGATGTGCCAACCCAAGATCTAGCAGTACATACGTACTACACACTCAGATTTCAAAGTGCGTGATAGAAAAATCAGTCATCTTACAATCCTATTTACATAAGAAGCAAATTTGAACCTTTCCAAATTCAGGTGCTAAAAAGGTAGTGGTTCAAGTACAGAAATACAATACCTTTTCCAGTCCCAACATTGTAAATGCTAACTTTTCCTGGTTTGCAATGACTTAAAGCTTTCACATGGGCATCAACCAAGTCTGTGACATGAATATAGTCCCTAATGCATGTTCCATCTCTTGTAGGATAATCATGCCCTCGAATCTGTTATGAAGGATGTTGAAAATTTTTAACCATGTGGTTACCAGCTCTCTCTCTCTCTCTCTATATATATATATGTGTGTGTGTGTGTGTGTGTGAGTGTGTGTGTGAGGTGATGAATTACTGTCTGATGTAATGAATGACTGTCTGACATCTGGCAAATGGCAGCTGTCAGGCCTGACGAATGGCGACTGTCTGATGTGATACTGCATGGAACTTCAATGCTTGTTGGGAGCATGATGCAACAGTGATGCCTCTCTCTTTTTTCTCTTCATGAAGGGTAATTGTATTAATTATTAAAACACAAAATTCAGAAATACAACATGACTACACGTACAAATGGTCTACCTTTCTTTATTTCTTTGTTTTTCTACTGTGACACACGGTACATGTGGATCAGAGTGGAGATCCCTCAAGATTGGGAAGTCCCCCACAGCAAGAGAGAGGGAGAAGGTAGTACTCAATATGGCCAGCACCTACTGGAGTTAGGGTCACAACACCATCTCATTATTTACGACAGGATCAAGAAGTGGCCTAAATCCGGATCACCAACTTGCTTCTAGTCAGGGTTGTCACATCCGATGGCGTCCAATTAGTACCCTCCGATACTAGTATGGTACTAATCAGACCAATAAATCCTAGACCTACGTCCGATGAAAAAAATTGTACATATAATTTTAATGCCTATACTTAATGTTGGAACTCAGCATAATACACTTTAAACCTTTATAGATTGTATACCAGGAGTTTACATATTAAGAGCTTGAGGATAGATAGGATGGCTGATAGAGAGCTTGAAACTGGAGGTAGGGTGGAGATATGGCAAAGGAGAGCTTGAGAGAGTGGGGTTAGAGAGCTTGAGGAGAGAGAGTTTGAGAATAGAGAGCATGAAAGTTGAGCTTGAAATTTGAATTTGAAATTACAAAGGGAAGAGAGGAAGAGAATATATTGCTAGAAGGGGTGAGAAGTGGGTGGAAAGAGAGAGAGAGGGGGGCAAGAGAGAGAGAGAGAGAGAGAGAGAGAGAGAGAGACACCAATGAATGACATCTCTATTGGTGGGGGTGCGAGAGAGAGAGAGAGAGAGAGAGAGAGAGAGAGAGAGAGAGAGGAGCGATGGCGGACCTTCATCCCGTGTGACCTAGCGACCACGTCGTCGACCCTGTGCAGCCACGGACCCTATCCGTACGTGCCGTTGCTGCGCCCGTCAGTACCTCTCGTTGCCACGCCTGTCGCAGGTACCGCCGCCTGTCTGTACCTGCGCCCGTCAATCTTTCCCCGTCGTCTGTCCCTGCGCTCGCCTTCGTCCACGCCTCGCGCCTGCTCGCTGGACGGCTGCTGCTACTTCGTCTGCCCGCCTTCGTCGACGTTTGGCGTCTGCCCCGCCTGTCAAACGCTGTCCTGCCTCACATCTGCCCTGCCTGACGGCCACCCTGCCTGACGGCTGCCCCGCTTGACATCCGCCCTGCCTGACGTCTACCTCAACTGACGTCAGCCCCGTCAGATGTCCGCCCTGCCTGAGGTCTGCTCCGCCTGTGGTAGACTGCTCTGCGTCAGCGTGCAGGGCTGATGCAGCCACGTTTATGCCTCCCCTATGTTTCACCCGTTACCCGGCGCCTTGGTTCATCTGCGCGTGTCTACCCAGTTCTCCATTGCAGTCCTGTTGCTGCAGCTGGGTGGTGCACTGATTGTGCAGGTCTGCGGGACCTGCAGAGCGAGCGAGAGAGAGAGAGAGAGAGAGAGAGAGAGAGAGACGCACAGTTCCAGACCTGCCCCTTCGCCTTTGTCGTAGTCCCGCCTCAGCTCGGAGAGAAGCATGGCTGGCCTGGATATGGCTTTTATTGAACAAACGGTGGCTGCTCTTGGTCCGGATTCTGATGCAAAGGAACCGGAGGATATGGTGCCTTGTACAAAGGAGATGCCTCCTGCTCCTGACTTTCAGCTTGCGGGTAAACGCTCCAAGCATACACCGGAAGAGCCAATCGGTCATCAGGACTGTTCTTATGCTCAGGTGGCCTCTGATTCTGTGGATTCGCAGGAGATTGATTGGGAGCATCTGTTGGAGTTTGCCAATACGTTGCTTGGCGACTATGTCCAGCATAATCATGAAGCTTTTTCTGACGCAGGAATTGAAGAGGTTTTGGAGGCCACCGTGGATCCGAAAACTATCCTGCGCTCTTTTTCAGTGTTTTATGACCATGCAGTTATACTCTTCTTCACTGGCAGGATCCTAGTGATTTCCCAGATTCGTTAGTGGCTGCACCATTTACTGCAAGGGGAGTGTGTGGAGGAGATTTTTGTTGGGCCTCGAGGCTTCTATGAGGTGTTGCTGAACTCGGAGAAGCATCGGGCTGAGCTCCTGTCCAAACTACCGTTGTTCTTTGATCGCCGTTTGGTCCATGTGGTTCCATGGCGCCCTATGGCAGACTTTCATCGCCTGCTTCAACGGGAATGCCCGGTGTGGGTTGAGGTGGAAAATTGCCCGGCTGTCTATTGGCCATTGTTAAAGGATGCCATGGCCGTTGTGGGAACGGTGTTGGTCCCCCCAAGCCTAAGGGCAATGAATAGAAACCGTTTGTGTATGTTATGGGACACTGCCAGGAAGAGGCTTGCGTGGCTGCGCCTTAATTGCTCTGGCTTGCATCCTTTGCATTTTCGCTTAAAATGGGGCAACTTTGCGGGACACTCCTTTTCGTGTGGTAAATTGGGACACTTTATGGCCGAATGCCTAGAGAGGCAACCGTCTTCAGATAATGTGCATGTTGTGCCGCCCAGGGATGACATGGTGCTTGATGTTCCGTCACAGGAGGAAACCCAGCCATCCAGTGTTTTGGATAAAGGTAAACAACAGGTTCTGGGTTTGGATTCCCGTACCAATGACTGGATAGAGGCACGTCCCAAAAAAGGTAAAAAGTTGGATGCTGGTCTGCCGGATTCTGGGCCTACTGTGTCACAGGATCCCATGCGCACGTATATGCGCAGGAAAGAAATGTTCTCTTCACAGCCTGCTGCGCGTACTATGGTTCCTTGTGCTCCTCGTAATCGATCTACGACGAAAGTTTATACAGACGGTCCCAAGGGCCCGCCCGCTAAGTTGGCATTTGATTCTAGAGGTAATGTGATTACACCCTGTGATCGTCGTTATCCCCGTTCCATCCCCAAGATAGTGGATATTCCATCTACCTCTAAAGCTGGCCGCCAAAATTCTTTTGCGGTGTTAGCTGATTTTCTGGATGATGGGGTCCTTGACATTCTAGCAGACAAGGTCAAAGCGAGGCAAGCGGTGCCTCCTTCCTGATTTCCTTTTTACAGGTATATGAAGATAGCCACGTGGAATGTGCGAGGCATTTGTTCTTGCCATAAGCAACATGCCATGTGGACTGTCTTGCATGAGAATCAGTGGGATGCCTTGTGTGTGGTGGAGCACAAGAGTCACAGTGAAGCTGGAAAAGTTGTGGACTGCCATGGTTTTCGCCTGTTTTATGCAGGGACACATGCTGTGCATTATTCTGGTGTGCTTATGATTGTCCATGAGAAATATCTGCCTGTTCTTATTAAAAATGATGTGCAGGGCCACTTTGTGGTAATTGAAATTTTATTTGAGGGAGAGATCTTATGGTTGCTGGGCCTCTATGGTCCGAATGACCCTTTATCTCGCCGGGATCTTTGGAAGACTTTGCAGAGCTACATGTCACTTGGCAGAAGGGGTTTCTTGATGGGAGATTTCAATATGTGTGTTGACTCTTCACAGTCCACTTCAGGGCATTCGGTGATGGATGCTCCGGAAAGGCGGGCGTGGAATGCCTTTGCTCTTGCGGCACTTAAGCAAGATCTATGGTCTTGGTTGCAACCTTCATCTCCAGGGTTTACTTTCCATTCCACACAGTATGCATCTACATAGTCGTGGTTGGACCGAATGTACATCATGTAGGATGATGACTTTCTTCCGGAGATGCTGGAAATGAAAGTCTTGCAACAATATGCCTTGTCGGACCATTTCCCTCTCCAGCTTGAGATACTGGCTCAACCCATTGCACCTTTTATGCAGTTGCTGGATAGACTCCCTTTACGTTTCAACTCCTCTTATTTGAAGCATTCAATCTTTCAAGGCTATATGCAACAATTGATTGAGAGATTCTTATTGGACTTTGCCTCTGAGGGCACAGTTTCTTTTGAACGACTGTGCTCTAATGTGCAACGGGTTGCTCACTAGTATGGGATACATCATGCCTCTCTTTGTCTCGGCGGTGTCGACATGCAGCGGAAGGCTTACTGGCTTTGGTTCGTTCGTTACTGGTAGATACCCTAGAGGATGAATTTCTGTTGTCACTGGCGCAGCGTTTGGCAAAGCTTATTAAAGAATTTCAGTTGAAATCCTATCAGCAGGCCAAATTGCACACTTTGACTGACAATTTGCAAGATAGTGCTTGTCAGACTCATAAGTTCTTTCGCGCCTTGCATGCTTCTCCTGCTCGAGAAAATATGACCAGACTCCAGGATTCAGCAGGTCGCATGGTCACTGATCCGCTCACCATTGTCAATATGTGCAGGAATTATTTTCGGGATCTTCTTGGCTCCTCTCCGTCGCCTTCGGACCAGGTTATGTGTGCACGTTCAGCCTTCTATGATCTGGTCCGCCAGCAGGTTCCACTTGATATGCAAGCTACCTTGGAGGCATATATTTGCGAGGAGGAGGTTATGGATGTTTTGTTACATCTACCTAAGGATAAAAGCCCTGCCTGGGATGGTCTCACCAATGAATTCTTTGAGAGCTCGGCTACCCAACTGGTGAAGCCATTGGCGGCTATGTTTCAGCAGGTCTGGGAAACAGGGGTCATGCCTTCCTCATAGAAAGAAGGCCTTATCAAACTGCTTCCAAAGGTTCCTTCGCCGTCAATGTTGCAATAGTGGAGACCAATTTCATTGATGGGCTCGATGTATAAAATCTTTTCCAAAGTCCTGGCGAATAGGCTCCACAAACACCTTCCAGCTATTGTGCATCCGCTTCAATATGGTTTCATTAAGGGCGGCAACATTCTGCATAATATCTTAAATGTGCAAATGGCCATTGACTATGCAAGGCACTCTAGTCAACAAGTGGTATTGATTCAATTGGATCTAGAAAAGGCCTTTGACTATTTAGACTGGTCTTTCATTGTTGAACTTATGTCTGCTATGGGTTTTGGTATGCGGATGTCCCGATTGATCTACACCATTAGTGTTGCGGCTTCTTCGCGTGTTATGCTCAATGGTGGGATTACAGAGCCATTTGTCCTTGCACGCTCGGTGAGACAGGGTTGCCCTTTGAGTCCTCTCTTCTTTGCCTTGGCGACCCACCCAGTTCTTTCAATGTTATCTTCAATGGCAGCTTCTAATCAACTGGCCGGATTGTCCCTTCCTTTGGGACAGTACTTCATTAGCCAATCTTTGGCTGATGATACCTTTATGATTTTGCGTGCAGACGAGGACAACATTCGCAAGGCATTAGATGTTTGGACACTCTTTGGTCATGCTTCGGGTCTTCGCATCAATGCCTTCAAATCAGCCATTCTCAGCTGCACGGAGTCGGATTTACAGTCATTGGGCTGGCAGGGTTAGGTTGTTCCCCGTGGTTCTATTGTCAGGCATCTTGGGTACCCGTTGGGTGTTGATGTTCGGCCAAAGCAACTACTGGAGTGGATTTCACAGAAACTAGCAGGTTTATGTGTTGGAAGTCGCAAGCGTGGCCCTTCCATGTCCGCCTCAAAGTGGCTCAGACAATTATGCTCCCAATGCTCACATATTTCTTGCCATTGCTGCCGTGGACGCCTACTACTTTGAAGGCTCTCACTCGCCCCGTTCGTTTCATGTTATGGAAGAAGGATGCATTGCACGCAGGTATTTCATGGATTTCGTGGTCCCATGCATGCACCCCCAAACGCCTGGGTGGTGGAGCTATTTTGGATACTGAAACTCATTTGTTGGCTCTTCGTTGGTCTCTTTTTCGCACTATGTGCGTGGATCATCACCTGTGGACCATTATAGCCCGTTATTTTCTTGAGGACAATGGGCTTCGGCATGGCAATAGACAAATTCGGTGCTCGTGGTGGCATGTTCTTAATGCAGACTCTCTGTTTTCCAACCCCTCCTCTTCTCTGTTTCTGCATTTGGTCGGCTCCTGGAAAGTGGTGCTCCAAAAGGTGTGTTGGCATCCAGCGGAGGACCGCGTGCATACTAATTCCTTTCAACTGGAATTGTTGGCAGTCTCGAGATTACTTTCGTGGGAAGACAAACATGAGCTCAGACCGAAATTTAACCGCTTGGCCCGTCTGGGTGTGACTTCAGTTGCGGATGCCACCCTTGCCAGTCGTAATGTCTTCGCATCGTTTTGTACGGCCAGGAGACTTTTTAGAATCCCGCATGGATACCATGACTTATGGGAGTAGCTTTTGTTGGTGCTTCAGGGCAGGCAACCCTTTCCTGCCCTTGCTGTGGATCGTCCTTGGCAGGACTGGGACCTTGCAGGCCGGTTGCATCTGGAAAAGGCCTCTGCTAATCAGGTGTATCATCTTCTGATTAAAGACCATCAATGTCTGGGTGTTAAAGCTAATACTGTATGGGGATTGCGGAAATTTCGGTCATGGTGGAAGGCAACTGTGATGGAGAGCTGGTTGAATAAGACTCCCTTCAAATGTAAGGTCTTTCTTTGGCGAATGATGATTGGTGGTCTTCCTCTTGCTTCGGCCCTTTGCAAGAGTCGAATTTCCAATGGCAATTGTTTCTTTTATATCACTACTGTGGAATCGGCCCGACATCGATTTATTTCTTGCCCGCTCGCCAAGAAGATCTGGTCGTTCTTGTCACATGTTTGGCGTACAGTGGTGAAGTCCTCTCTAACCCCTTTCGATTGGGTTTTTGTGAGGCCAAAATACCCCACACCGCCACAGTTGCATATGAAGATCTTATTCCACTTTTTCAGATACTGGGGATGCTGGCACAATTGGACCACTCGGAATGCCTTCCTTTTTGATTCGGCCTCTAATGTACCAGCACACATTGCTCGGCTCAAAGGCCTCTTACATTGGCAGATGGATCTCATTCGGCTCTCCGACTTGCTCCCCGGGGAGGACTTGCTTCCCTGGCATATGGCAATTTACTCTGGGTCTTTGTCATGACTTGTGTACCTTTTTGCTGGTTTAGTCTTGGGATCTTACACACGATTGGCTTAGAGCCCTCATGTATCTTGTAATCATGTAAACTTGTACCTTTTTTTCGTAATTAATACAATTACCTTTTAGGGAAAAAAAAAAGAGACACCAATGAATTCTTTGAGAGTTCTGCTACCCAACTGGTGAAGCCATTGACGGCTATATTTTAGCAGGTTTGGGAAACAGGGTTCATGCCTTCCTCATGGAAAGAAGGGCTTATTAAATTGCTTCCAAAGGTTCCTTCGCCGTCACTATTGCAACATTGGAGACCAATCTCTTTGATGGGTTCGATATATAAAATCTTTTCCAAAGTATTGGCGAATCGGCTCCACAAGCATCTTCCAGCCATTGTGCATCCTCTTCAATTTGGTTTCATTAAGGGCCGCAACATTCTGCATAATATCTTAAATGTGCAAATGGCTATTGACTATGCAAGGCACTCTAGTCAGAAAGTGGTACTGGTCCAATTGGATCTGGAAAAGGCTTTTGACTATTTAGACTGGTCTTTCATTGCAGAACTTATGTCTACCATGGGCTTTGGCATTCGGATGTCCCGCTTGATCTACACCATTAGTGCTGCGGCTTCTTCGCGAGTTATGCTAAATGGTGGTGTTACAGAGCCCTTTGTCCTTGCACGCTCTGTGAGATAGGGTTGTCCTCTGAGTCCTCTCTTCTTTGCCCTGGCGACTCATCCGGTTCTTTTGATGTTATCCTCCATGGCAGCTTTTGCTCAATTGGCCACATTGTCTCTTCCTTTGGGTCAACACTTCATTTGTCAATCTTTGGCTGATGATAGCTTTATGATTTTACGTGCGGACAAGGACAATATTCGCAAAGCATTAAATGTTTGGACGCTCTTTGGCTAGGCTTCTGGTCTTCGTATCAATACTTCCAAATCAGCCATTCTCAGTTGCACGGAGCCCGATTTACAGTCACTGGGCTGGCAGGGCCAAGTTATTCCCCGTGGTTCCATTGTCAGGCATCTTGGGTATCCTTTGGGTGTTGATGTTCGGCCAAAACAACTACTACAGTCGATTTCACAGAAATTGGCAGCCAAGTTTCTGTATTGGAAGTCGCAAGCTTGGCCCTTCCATGTTCGCCTCAAAGTGGCCCAGATAATTATGCTGCCAATGCTCACATATTTCTTGCCATTGCTGCCTTGGACTCCTATCACTTTGAATGCTCTCACGTGGCCCATTCGTTTCATGTTATGGAAGAAGGATTCATTGCAGGCAGGTATTTCGTGGATTTCGTGGTCGCATGCATGTACTCCCAAACGCCTGGGTGGGGGGGCCATTTTGGATGCCAAAACTCATATGCTGGCCCTTTGTTGGTCTCTTTTTCGTGCCATGTGTGTGGAGCATCACCCGTGGGCCATGATAGCCCATTATTTTCTTGAGGACCGTGGCCTTCTACATGGTAATACACAAATTCGAAGCTCCTGGTGGCATGTTCTTAATGCAGACTCTCGGTTTTCGAGTTCTTCTTCATCCCTGCTTGTTCACTTGGTCGGCTCCTGGTAATTGGTTCTCCAAAAGGCGTGTTGGCATCCAGCGGAGGCCCGCTTATATACTAACTCTTTTCAACTCGGATTGTTGGTAGCCTCGAGATTACTTTCATGGGAAGGCAAACAGGAGCTTAGGCCAAAATTTAACCGCATGGCCCGATTGGGCTTGACTTCTCTTGCAGATACCACCCTTGCCAGTTGTAATGTCTTCATATCGTTTCGCACTGCCAGGCGGCTTTTCTGAATCCCTCGGGGATACCATGATTTGTGGGAACAGTTTTTGTTACTCCTCCAGAGCAGGCAATCCTTTTCTGCCCTTGCTGTGGATCGCCCTTGGCAGAACTGGGTCCTGGCAGGCCGGTTGAATTTGGAAAAGGTCTCGACTAACCAGGTGTACCATCTTCTGATTAAAGATCATCAATGGCTGGTCACTAAAGCCAATACTGTATGGGGGTTGCGGAAATCTTAGTCATGGTGGAAGGCAACTGTGATGGAGGGCTGGGTGAACAAGACACCTTTCAAATGCAAGGTCTTTCTTTGGAGGGTGATGATTGGTGGTCTTCCTCTTGCCTCGGCCCTTTCCAAGCGTCGAATCTCTAACGGCAATTGTTTCTTCTGCACCACCACGGTGGAAACGGCCCGTCATCGATTTATCTCTTGCCCTCTCGCTAAGCATATCTGGTCGCTTTTGTCAGCGGTTTGTCGAGCGGTAGTTGGTTTCTCACTGAGCCCTTTCGATTGGGTTTTTGTACGCCCAAAATACCCCACACCGGCACAGTTGCATATGAAGATCATGTTCCATTGTCTTAGATACTGGGAATGCTGGCACAATTGGACCACTCGGAATGCCTTTCTTTTTTATTCGGCATCTAATGTTCCGAGACACATTACCAGGCTTAAAGGCCTTTTGCTTTGGCAGATAGATCTCATTCAGCACTTTGACTTGTTGCCTCGGGAAGAATTACTTCCCTGGCATATGGCAATTTCCACTGTGTCTTTGCTATGACTTGTGTATCTTTGTTCGGGTTTTGTACTGACAGTTGACACACGCTGGCGTACAGCCATCGTGTATCTTGTAATCATGTAAACTTGTACCTTTTTTCATAATTAATACAATTACCTTTTACGAGAGAGAGAGAGAGAGAGAGAGAGAGAGAGAGAGAGAGATTAGGGATATGTAAAGTGTGTTGTGGAAAGGGAGTCTAAATAACACCTACAATTTATTCCAAAAGTGACCCCAAATGCTCACAAACAGGCACTTTGAAACTATCGGACACTTTCCATTGGACGTGATCAGACGTGTCATATACCCCCAAAAGTGGATTTTATGCAAAAAGAATTCACTTTTCTTATCATTAATGCTTACACAACTCATTGAAAACAATGTCCGGATGCTTTCTATACTCAGTCTCATTCTTTGAGTAGACAATAAAGAAGGTGTGCATAAATCCCCTATGTGGCCTAAAGATGCAATCCTTTATCCGATTAAAAGTGGCAGGAGCATTCATAAGTCCAAAAGACATGACAAGAAACTCATATAATCCACACGATGTCCTGAAAACTGTCTGAGGCATATCCTCTGGTCTAATGCGTATCTGATGATATCCACTTTTCAAATCTATACCACTGAATATGATTGCCCCCTACAATCTATTCATAATACCATTGATCTGGGGGATCAAAAACCAATTCTTTATTGTGGTTTCATTCAAAGCATGATAGTCAATACACATACGCCACGAACCATCCTTTTTTTGCATCAAAAGCACTGGAGAGCAAAACAGTGAAGAGTCAGGTTGAATCAGTCCTTTTCCTAATAGCTCATTCACTTGGCTCATTATCTCCTCTTGTTGGGCTGCACTAACCCTGTCGGGTCGCTTATTAGGTGGGCTACTCCCAGGGATAAGATCTATACCATGATCTTTTTCCCTTTCAAGCGGTAGTTGCCATGGAAGTAACTAAGAAAAGCTATCAGCATGCATTTTCAGAAATGAAATGTGATCCTTCTCTAACTTTGACATGTTTCCAACATTTCATTATCAAACTTACTCCTTAGTAAAAACCAAGTACGCTGAAAGGTAATTTTTCAGGCCAATACAACATGAACATATTCCCCTTTTAACTTTACATCCAAAGTATGGGTCTTGCCCTTATGTTGAATAATGATCACTTTAATATGCAAATCAATCATTGCATGCATACCATGGCACCACGGCATACCAAGCAACACATCACAATCCTAAGGTGGAGCAATAAAGATCTCTTCACTGTCCACATATCCTTGAATGTGCAAATGAAGCTTTCCAATGAACAGTGTGACAAGATCTGCATGGCCCTTGCATGCCATACAACAACCTACCATGTCTATAGAGATAAAGTTGGCTCATGCTTCATTATCAAAGAAAATCAAAGCACATTGATCTTTGATTTTACCTCATGCTCTACATACCTCAGTAGCATCATCATTGGGCTAATCATTAACAACATCTAGAACCAAATCAATTTATGTTTTGGGCTTCTTACCCTTGGGATCTCTCTGATTTTTTTATTTTCCAGCTTGCTTTCTATTGGAATAGTCCTTAGCTATGTGACCCTACTATTCACAAACAAAGTATTTATTCACGGTCATTAATTCCCTACGTCGTGCAAGTGATTTCCAACCTTTTCTTTGTTGTTTTGATCTCCTTTCAGGCTGATTTTCAGATGTACCCCTTTTCTCAACCTTTGAAAATTTCTTATTCGGTTTCTCCCTACTCTCTTGAAAGTCTAAAGCTTTCCCACACTGCAACACATCAGCTGTAGCAGCGATCTCTATGAGCTTAGACATACTAGATACGATGGATTTAGTGTAAAAATCCTTGATTCCTTTAGGCAGCCCACATACACACTTTTCCACTTGCTCATGAAGAGGAATTGAATGATAAGAAGTTACTAGCAGCAAAGCATTCCAAAACTTCTTATTATATTGCTCCAAGTTCCTACATTCTTTTGCAATTGGCTTATTCCAAGCTCTCATGATGTCCACCAAACATGCCACTTTGTGTCCCAAGCATCAAAACAATGCTACCATACATAGGGTTATGCATATTACCAGTCATATCTGAATACATTGGGCCTTGCACACCATGCATAGGTTGCTGCATACTAAAAGGAGTTGTGCCATACATTCTTGTATGTGGTCCCTGACCAACCATTGCATGAAAAATAGTGCTACCTCCAAAGTATCTTGGCTGCCCCATAATTGTATGTAGGCCCAACTGTCCAAAATCCATTGGATTGGCACTTTCATGAGGGCTTTGATTTGTATACCTTGCCCCATTGGTACCAACTATTTTTCTTCATTAGCATCATTGGGAGCTTCATGAGAAGGCTTTTGGCATTTTCTTGGGTGCATCATGCTGCTCCAAAGATGTAGAAGATGATTTCTTCTTGTTGCCCTTGTTGTCCTTCATTGGAGCATTCAATAATTGAGTGAACTAAGGATCTTTGCCAATTCAACAAAGAAATTTGCTGCTGTCCTCATTCGATTTTTAAACTGAATTTCTCTTTCCCTTGCTAGTCATCAGCATCATTTTGCTTTGAAGGCCTTGCATCTTGACCATCAACAACATTTTTAGTTTGTTGTCCATGCTATGAGCCTTGTCCAAGATCAGGCATTGCATTTCCTTCTTCCCCATGTGAATGTTCATACTAAGGCATAATCACTACTTGATTTCATCTCACTATATGATGACATCTTGTTGTAGTTACTCAGCTAAGCACAAATTCAATACTAGCACAGAGCTTTTGGCTTGCAATCAGGTGCCTCAAGCCCACCAAGTCAAGGGATTTGATAGTATCCCGGCAATGGAACCATGAAACCATAGTTGCCTCCGTACGTGGTACGAAACAGTCCATACGGTACGATTTTGTACGTTAAAACAGGCCTGTTTTGGCCACCTGGCCTATGCATCCTCGTTCCACGTTTTCTTGCGCCCCGTGTTTCCAACTTTCCTGCGCTTGCGCTTTTTCAATTTTGGGGGGGTGGGAAGCCTTGGATACCTCACCCCACCCCCTTTTCCAAAATCCAGCCATGCAAAAGATGCTCCTTCTTGGATTCCTTCCAGCTTGCAGCCCTCTCTTTGAAGTTTGACTGTTTGGACTTTGAACTTTGACCCTTCTCTCATCTACAAAAGGTGCTCCTCTCCTCCATGCTTCCACACCAATTCAGCAAGCACTTACAAGTTACCATTCTTATCTTCCCCTTTCCTGCAACCTATCGAAGCATTTGCCATTCTCAAATCTCATCTCCCATCCCCTCTATCCTGCACCCTATCAAAGCATTTGCCATTCTCATCTCCCATTCCCTCTGTCTCACTGTTGCTCTTTCAACTTTACCCCAATCCTCAAGCCTCTCGAGTCTCCCTCCCTTTCAAGTTTCAACTTTCAAGTCTCAAGAGTCGAGACTCAAGCATCTCTCTCTCTCTCTCTCTCTCTCTCTCTCTTTTCGTAATGGATGTTATATTTATAAAGTACTAAACAACAAAAGAGTTACAAAAGTCATGGCAAAGACGCAGAGGAAATTGCCATATGCCAGGGAAGTAAGTCCTCCCGAGGGAGTAAGTCAGAGTGCTGAATGAGATCTATCTGCCAATGCAAGAGACCTTTAAGCCTCGCAATATGTCCCTGAACATTAGAGGCTGAATAAAAAAGAAAAGCATTCCGAATGGTCCAATTGTGCCAGCAGCCCCACTATCTAAGAAAGTGAAACAAGATCTTCATGTGCGACTATGCTGGTGTGGGGTATTTGGGCGGTACAAAAACCCAATCAAAAGGGCTTAGCGAGAAACCAACCACTGCTCGCCAAACCGCTGACAAGACTGACCAAATTTTCTTAGCGAGAGGGCAAGAAATAAATCAATGACAGGCCAATTCCACACTGGTGGTGAAAAAGAAACAATTGCCGTTAGAGATTCGACGCTTGGAAAGGGCTGAAGCAAGAGGAAGACCACCAATCATCACCCTCTAAAGAAAGACCTTGCATTTGAAAGGTGTCTTGTTCAACCAGCCCTCCATCACAGTTGCCTTCCACCATGACTGAGATTTACGCAATCCCCATACAGTATTAGCTTTAGTAACCAGCCATTGATGATCTTTAATCAGAAGATGATACACCTGGTTAGCTGAGGCCTTTTCCAAATTCAACCGACCTGCAAGGTCCCACTCCTGCCAGGGACGATCCGAAGCAAGGGTAGGAAAGGGTTGTCTGCTCTAGAGCACCAGCAAAAGCTGTTCCCATAAATCACGGTATCCACGAGGGATCTTGAAAAGCCTCCTGGCTGTACAAAACAACATCAACACATTGCGACTAGCAAGGGTGGCATCTGCAAACTGAAGTCAAGCCCAAACGTGCCATGCGGTTAAATTTTGGTCTGAGCTCATGTTTGCCTTCCCAAGAAAGTAATGGCAAGGATGCCAACAATTCCTGTTGAAAAGAGTTAGTATCTAAGCGGTCCTCCGCTGGATGCCACCGAGCCTTCTAGAGAACCAATTTCCAAGAACATACCAAATGAGCAAGCAAGGATGAAGAAGGACTAGAAAACCGAGAGTCAACATTAAGAACATGCCACCAAGAGCTCCAAATTTGGGTATTACCATGCACAAGCTCGTGATCCTCAAGAAAATAACGGGCTATAAAGACCCACAGGTGATGATCCAAGCACATGGTACGAAAAAGAGACCAACGGAGTGCCAACATATGAGTTTCGGCATCCAAAATAGCCCCACCACCCATGCGTTTGGGGGTGCATGCATGCGACCAAGAAATCCATGAAATGCCTGCATGCAAGGAGTCCTTCCATAACATGAAACTAATATACTGAGTAAGAGCATTCAATATAGTAGTAGTCCAAGGCAGCAATGGCAAGAAATATGTGAGCATTGGCAACATAATTGTCTGAGCCACTTTGAGGCGAACATGGAAGGGCCAAGCCTGCGACTTCTAATACAGAAACTTAGCTGCCAGTTTCTGTGAAATCTACTCTAGTAATTGCTTTGGCCGAACATCAACACCCAAAGGGTACCCAAGATGCCTAACAATGGAACCACGGGGAACAACCATTCCCTGCCAGTCCAATGACTGCAAATCTGACTCCGATGCAACTGAGAATGGCTGATTTCAAAGTATTGATATGAAGACCAGAAGCATGACCAAAGAGAGTCCAAACATCTAATGCTTTGCGAAGATTATCCTTGTCCGCACGCAAAATCATAAAGTTGTCATCAGCCAAGGATTGACTAATGAAATGCTGTCCAAAAGGAAGAGACAATCCAGCCAACTGAGTAGAAGCTGCCATATGAGATAACATCGAAAGAACTAGATGAGTCGCAAGGGCAAAAAAAAGAGGACTCAAAGGGCAACCCTGCCTCACAGAGCGTGCAAGGACAAATGGTTCGGTAACACCACCATTTAGCATAACTCGCGAAGAAGTCGCAGCACTAATGATGTAGATCAAACGAGACATCCGAGTACCAAAGCCCATAGTAGATATAAGTTCTGCAATGAAAGACCAATCTAAATAATCAAAAGCCTTTTCCAGGTCCAATTGAATCAATACCACCTCCTGATTAGAGTGCCTTGCATAGTCAATAGCCATTTGTACATTTAAGACATTATGCAGAATGTTTTGGCCCTTAATGAAACCATATTGAAGAGGATGCACAATGGTAGGAAGATGCTTATGGAGCCGATTCGCCATCACTTTGGAAAATATTTTATACATCGAACCCATCAAAGAAATTGGTCGCCAATGTTTCAGCATTGATGGCGAAGGAACTTTTGGAAGCAGTTTGATAAGACCTTTCCATGAGGAAGGCATGAAACACGTTTCCCAAACCTGCTAAAACATAGCCGTCAATGGTTTCACCAGTTGGGTAGCAAAAATCTCAAAGAATTCATTGGTGAGACCATCCCAACCGGGACTTTTATCCTTGGGCAAGTGTAACAAAATATCCATAACCTCCGCCTCACAAATATCTATCTCCAAAGTAGTTTGCACGTCATGTGGAACCTGATTGCGGACCAAATCATAGAAAACTGAGCAGGCATGAGTAACTTGGTCAGAAGGTAAAGGAGTAGAACCAAGAAGATATAGAAAATAATTCCTGCACATATTCACAATAGTCCGAGGATCAATGACCATTTGACCTTCTACATCCTGGAGTCTAGTCATATTCTCTCGAGCAAGAGATGCATGTAAAGCTCGAAAGAACTTATGAGTCTGACAAGCACTATCTTGCAAATTCTCAGTCAAATTTTGCAATTGGCAGCAGAAATACATCATCTAGAGTCTCCACCAGTAGAGAACGAACCAAAGCCAGTAATTCCTCCGCTGCTTGTCGACGTCGCCGACAAAGAGAGGCATGATGGATCCCATATTGCCGAACAACCCGCTGCACATTAGAGAGCAATTGTTCAAAAGAAGCATTGCCCTCAAAGGAAAAGTCCAATAAAAATCTCTCAATCAATTGCTGCATATAACCCTGAAAGATTGAATGCTTCAAATAAGACGAGTTGAAACGCAAAGGGAGTCTATCCAGAAATTGCTTAAAAGGTGCAATGGGTTGTGCAAGCATCTCAAGCTGTAGAGGAAAATGGTTTGACAAGGCATATTGCTGCAACACTTTCATTTCCAGCATCTCAGGAAGAAAAGCATCATCCTGTATGATGTACATGCGGTCCAACCGCGACCACGTAGTTGTATACTGCGTAGAATGAAAAGTAAATCCTGTAGAAGAAGGGTGTAGCCATGACCAGAGATCTTGCTTAAGAACGGCAAGAGCAAACGCATTCCACACACGGCTTTCCGAAGCGTCCATCACCGAATGCTCTGATGTGGACTGTGAAGAATCAACACACATATTAAAATCCCCCATAAAAAAACCCTGTCTACCAAGTGACAAGGAGGTCTGCAAAGTATTCCAAAGATCGCGGCGGGATAAAGGGTCATTTGGAGCATAGAGGCCAAGTAACCATAAGATCTCTCCTTCACAAAAACTTCAATCACCACAAAACGACCATGTACATCATTTTTAATAAGAACAGGCTAATATTTCTCATGTACAATCATAAGCACACCAAAATAATGCATGGTATGTGTCCATGCATAAAACAAGCAAAACCCATGGCAATCCACAACTTTTCCTGCTTCACCGTGACTCTTATACTCAACAGCACACAAGACATCCCACTGATTCTCATGCAATACAGTCCACATGGCATGTTGCTTGTTGCGAGAACAAATGCCTTGCACATTCCATGTGGCTATCTTCATGTGTATTTTTTTAAAAAAAATCAGGAACGAGGCAAAGCTTGCCTCAATTTAACCTTTTCTGCTAGAAAGTCAAGGACTCCCTCATCCAAAAACTCAGCTAACACGACAAAAGAGTTCTGACGGCCAGATTTAGCGGTAGACCGTGTATCCATTGTCTTGGGGATGGAACGGGGATAACGACGATCCCATGGGGTAATCACGTTACCTCTAGCATCAAAAGCCAACTTAGCAGGTGGACCCTTCGGACCGTCCGTATATACTTTCCTAGTAGGCTGATTGCGAGGAGTAGAAGAAACCATAGCATGAGCAGTGTGCTCTGAAGACAACATTTCTTTCTTGTGCGTATAAGTACGCAAGAAATCTTCTGAAGCATTAGGCATAGTATCCGCCATGCCAACATCAAACCTTTTACCCTTTTTTGCACGTACATCTACCCAGTCATTGCCACGGGAATCCAAATCCAAAACATGTTGTTTATCTTTATCCAAGACTTTAGGTGGCTGGGTTGCATCCTGCGACGGAGCATCAAGCACCATATCTTCCATGGGAGGCAAAACAGGCTCAACATCTGAAGTCGGTTGCTTCACTGGGCATTCGGCCATAAAATGCCCAATTTTTCGCACAAAAAACAATGCCCTGCAAAGTTACCCCATTTCAAACGAAAGTGCAAAGGATCCATGCCAGAGCAATTAAGACGTAACCAAGCATGCCTTTTCCGAGCAGTGTCCCATAGCATACACAAATGGTTACGATTCATGGCCCTGAGGCTCCGGGGAACCAAAACAGTGCCCACAACAGCCATGGCATCCTTTAACAGTGGCCAATAGACAGCTGGACAGTTTTCCACTTCAACCCACACCAGGCATTTACGTTGAAGCAGGCGCTGAAAATCTGCCATTGGGCGCCATGGCACAACATGGACCAAACGGCGATCAAAGAACAAAGGCAGTTTAGACAGCAGATCGGCACGATGCTTCTCAGATTTCAATAGCACCTCATAAAAGCCTCGGGGCCCAACAAAAATCTCTTGAACACACTCCCCTTGTAGTAGACTTTGCAGCCACTGGCGAATATGGGAAAGCACTAGGATCCTACCACTGAAGAAGAGTATAACAGCACGTTCATAAAACACTGAGAATGAGCGCAAGACATTTTTCAGGTCCACAGTGGCTTCCAGAACATCTTCAGTTCCAGAGTCAGAAAACGCTTCATGATTATGTTGAACATAATCACCAAGCAAAGTGTTGGTAAACTCCAACAAATGCTCCTAGTTAACATCCTGAGAATCCATAGAATCAAAAGCAACTTGAGCATAAGAACGTTCCTGATGATCCATTGTATCTTCCAAAGTATGCTTGGTGCGTTTGCCCGCAGGCTGGAAGTCAGGACTAGGGGGCCTCTCCTCTGTGCAAGGAACCATATCCTCTGGTTTCTCTGTATCAGAATCCGGACCAAGGGCTGCCACCGTTTGGTCAATAAAGGCCATATCCAGACCAGCCATGTTGTATCACCACTTGTGCAAGTCAGATGCAGAGCCACGATCCGCAAGTAAGACGACCTTCAAGCAGGGTGTGCTGAAGACTGCTCGGACCGCAGGACTGTTTCTGCCTACGACAGAGCTGTTCCTTCTCCCAACGTGGCGTCTGTGTCTCAGAAACAAATATGGGCGCCACACGAACAGGTTGCAAGCGTGCACGGGCAGAGGTCACGGAAGGCAGGTACCGATGACAGGTTGCAGGCGTGCAAGGACAGAGCTCGTAGGATGACAGGGAAAAAGCAGAGCTCACGGAAGGCAGAAACGGTACAGGCTCTCTCTCTCTCTCTCTCTCTCTCTCTCTCTCTCTCTCTCTCTCTCTCTCTCTCTCTCTCTCTCTCTATGGGCACGTTCTGCGCGACTGCAGATCTAGGTTGTAGCAGGTCTGCAACAACACAACTGCCTGTAGAGTCACACGAAATACACAAAATGAAGGGGCAGGATCAGAATCTGAGTCGATGAGCTGCCCTAGACGAGCAGGAGATGCAAGGAAAATTGCCGCAGCAGGAACCTCAAGTCACGAGCATATTCGCCATCACCATCTCTCTCTCTCTCTCTCTCTCTCTCTCTCTCTCTCTCTCTCTCTCTCTCTCTCTCTCTTTGGCCTCTTTATTCGTCATCGGCACCATGACTTGTGAAGTACGAGGCCTTTAATTTGCATGCGATCCATGTGGAGAGGGACACAAAGAAGTCCAACTCCCACCATTGGACATGCAAGTATTGCAGGAAGTGCTACACAAGTGGTGCAACTTGGCTTCTCCAATATCTTTCCAAGATGGGGGGGCAAGTTGCTCCATGCAAGGAGATCCCTCAAAACATTGCAGAGAAGATTCTCGCCAAGATAAGAGCGGGATCCACGAGGAGAAGGAAGTGGCTTATTGGCACCAACTCCTATGCCTACTAACGAGGAAGCATCCAATGTGGGTGTATCTTCAACCAATGCAGGAGAGGTCTCTACCATTGGTGGTGGGATTTCACATCCGCATCCAGCTCCAATAAAAGACAAAGAGTGGAGGCTCATGCGGTGCCGGAGAGACAATCGTCTCTCTCTCAAGCTCCCGGTCATGTGTGTGGATCGGTTGCCTTTCTTAGAGAAAGACAATGACTTGTGGACATTGAAATTGCACGCACGGTGATTGAGTGCAATCTTGCATTCAATATTCTAAAGCAAGAGCAATGGAAGAAGATGG
Organism: Lygodium microphyllum; assembly: GCF_053477565.2. NCBI lineage: Eukaryota > Viridiplantae > Streptophyta > Polypodiopsida > Schizaeales > Lygodiaceae > Lygodium > Lygodium microphyllum. The sequence goes on from NC_141162.1 coordinate 111,310,823, forward strand.
TAAAATCCATTGCCAATGTGGGTCCATGTGAAGGATAGACTGGTGTCACATACAATGACATGAGGACGAGAAAGATTGATGAAGAAAAGAAGAGGATTGATAGAGCCCTTGATCCTATTCAGGCCGCATAGATAAAATATGGTTGCTCCATTCTCACCGACGGATGGAGTGATTGTAAGAAACGGGGCATTATCAACATACTCCTCTCATGTCCACTCAGCACTTACTTTTTGTGGGCCGTAGATACCAGCAAGAGGGGGAGAAAAATGACGGGCGCATTCATCTACTGCCACATTCGACAAGCTATCATTGAGGTATGCATTGCAATTTTCGTTTTAAATTTGTTTCACTTTCTTTCATTATGATAATATCATGATTCATAATTGAAATTTATTATTTGATTTATACATAACTTGTAATTTGTAAATTGTGGTTGTAGATGGGCCTCTCAAATGTGGTGCAACTTGTTACTAACAATGCATCGAATTGTCGGCGCATGGGCCGTTTGCTTAAGGCCGAGTTCCCTACGATTGTGTGGACTCCATGTGCAAGTCATTGTTTGGACTTGCTCATGGAGAACATTGGGAAGCTTAAGTGGGTAAAGAGGGTGGTCCGCAAAGCTACATCAATTGTCACATTCTTCACAGTAAAGGTAAAGGTACTTGCAATGTATCGTGAGCATAGCACACTAGAGTTGAAGAAGCCTTCTTCAACTCGCTTTGCTTACATGTGGTTATTGCTATAGCGTCTTTATGAGGTGCAGTCTGCCTTGCGCCAGACAGTGGTGTCTACTCTATGGAATGAGTGGGATGAGGATGAGACAGAGGAGGCCAAAGCCATGCAGCGCTTGTGCCTTAATGAGCAGTTTTGGCAAAAAGTCCATGCCGTCGTTATTGTTGTGACTCCCTTTTATAGGGTGTTACGTATGGAGATTGTGAGGGGTCCACCATGGGCCTTCTCGTTCACATCTTTAGAGCGGCATTGGTGGAGGCACATGTTTGTACAGTGATCACAGAGAGGCAACGTGCACATGTTTTAGAGATAGCAGAGAGGAGATGGGTGTGGATACATCCAACCTACAAGTCACTGGTGGTCATGGATGATAGAGAAATCCGTTCAGACCAGCTTGCTTATTTGACTCATGTGGTCCCTGTTGATTACCACAATGCACTGCTATAGGAGCGAGGATGCTATGTGGATCAGAGAGAACATGTGGCTTTTGCTTCTCCCACTTGTTTAAGGAGAGAGTCACTTGTGAAGCCTTTATTTTGGTGGCAAAACTTTGGATATGCACTGGAGACCCTTCAGTCCTTAGCCATGAGGGTCCTTGCCTAGGATTGCTCTTCAGATGCATGTGAGAGAAATTGGAGTGCCTATTCTCTTATTCACACAAAGATTCGCAATCGGCTTAGCACACGACAGTTAGAGCGGCTAGTCTATTGCCGCACTAACTTACGCATGATGAGGGCTACGATGAGCATGGGTAGTCTGAAGCAGGTAAAGTTTAAACACTTAACCATAACATTTAAAATTTGTTGTTTTAACTTTTAAACTTTGAACTTTGAACTTTATACTTTATAATTTAGACTTTATCATTTACAATAATCAATCTTATGTGCATCACTGCATTGTGTAGGTAAATGTTGACGCATTCAAGTTGACGAGCAACACTCTTCCGAGTGTATATAAGGAGGTGGACGAGGAGGAGGAGATGATTTTTGCAAAGCTCTATAGAGAGCTTTTAGCAGCAGATACTTGTGACACTTGCAATCAGCGTGCTCGTGGGCGAGAAATTCAAGTAGATGGTAGCAGGGGCATGGTCATTCGATGCCCTCCATCATCGAGGAGGGGTGGTTCGAGTGGCTTGTAAACATATGTAAGGCGGGGCTCTAGTAGCTCACATCCTGTGCCTCATGATGACATCCCCCCCTTGCCTACACAGTCGTCACCTAGGGAGCCATCATTTGATGATGATGGTAACCTCATCAGTGAGGATGAGTATGAGTCTGTCTCATCATCGGATGCCAAGGAGTTATCTTCAGACTCTCTAGATGAGCACTCAGATGGTTCTGATGATGATGATGATGATAATGATAGTGATGCCTCATCATAGATTCATCATTCATATAACATAGGTCTCTTTTTTTTTTGTATCAGATATACTAGACTGTAGTTGTATCGCATGTTTTGCATAGTCCATGCGACCACAATGAACATTCTCATGTATTCATCTTATTTTGTAATGAAATGGCTATTTCCACTTTAAATATGTATTCTATGATCTATTATTTAATGATTAATGGTTTTTGTTATTTAAAAAATCATCTTAAATTTTTTTCATACTAATATTGTACCGTACCTTATAAAATCATAAGGTACCAATTAGTACCGTATTTTATCGTACCGTACCATATCGTACCTTTCGTACCTGACAACTATGCATGAAACCAGCCTTCCTTCTTGGAGAGGGTGGTGAAAATCTGATTAGCCACTTAATTACAGCAATTAACAAATTTGCAAAACTAAACTATGCCCTTTACTATACAATCTTGGACATTGGGCACCCTATTGGCCCAAAAACTCATGCCCCTTTTAGCATTTCTTTGACTTATATTGCAATTGGATGGAGTACAACTAAGATTCCTTAATCTCCTGCACTAATCCAAATGCCCCTTGCTATCACAAATGATCAGTAAGTCTTCTAGGCAATTTACCCCTTGATCTTTACCTAAGACTTGGCCAAAATGGACCCTTGACTAACCGAATGCTGCCCCAAATCAAATGGGATGGGATGGCATCTTAAATCCTTGGCGTTGAGCCCTAATTTCTATTGTAAATTAGGGTTTATAGCAAAAATTCCCTTACTGTCCACCGAATTAATCTGCTCCAAATGGCTGAGATTCAGTGAGATTATTAGAGAATAGACTAGAGAAGGTGAGAGAATGCTCTAGACAGAGAAATTCCTAAGTTTCTTCCTCGGAAACCCTTGAACAGAAACTATCCCAAATGCTATCGCCTATTGCCCCACAAACTACTGTCGCCTGCATTAAATGTTGTCGCTTGTTTCTCACTCTCATTGAACCAACTATAGTGCTTGCTTGCCTCGAGTCTTTGATGGCTTGCACAATATTAATCGTCTAGCTCAATACTAGAATGCCGCTAGATATCGTAGATGCGTCCTTAGAAACCTACAAGGCGATCCTCATGGGATGAGACTAGGACAAGGGACTCCATGGTATGCATAGATCAAGCAATGGCTCACAAGACACGAGATCGTCATGAACCACCTCCCCCCTTTCAAATTGACCTTGACTCCCCTTCATACACCTCTCTCTCACATTAAGAGAAACTTGGTCATGTGGCAGGACCTTTACCAACTAAACATACAACACATGAAGAACCCACCCCACCCTCCCCTTGGCCCCTTCCCTCAAATATGTTGTACTATAGGGACCACTTTATGATGATTACAGCAAATGATTCCATTGAAAGACTTGGATACCTAGATGTATGCATGCCACATAGATGCAAGTAGCCATTGGCTAGCTCACGGTCAACTCGAGATCAAGACCACAAGAGTAGTCCACATTATGCCAAGAGGGAGTGGAGAACAAGGAGCACTACATTTGCACATGTAGAGCCTATAGTACAATCTGAGCTAGGTACCCAATGGTATTTAGAGAGAACTCCCTCCAACTAGCCATGGAATCCTTAGACTCGCACCACTTAGGGAGGCTAGTTCCTAGTTGAGATTCATAGGCTCTGCATATCATCACTAAAGGCAAGCACTATGCAGAGAGGGTGATGTCAATCACAACTTTACTGATTTCTCTTCCAAACAATGACCACACACATAACATCTACTCAGAGAGGAGTGGCAATCCAAAGAGTTGAGATCAAGGTAGCACACTGACTGGAGTACATGACTACCAAACATATCGGCTACACAAAAGACAAATGAGGGAGATCCGCCAATGACACAAGCAATACCAATCCAAATACTACACCCATACTATTTCATCAAGGATGCATGACATACTCTATCCACCAATCCTAAGAGGGTGGACCTAGATATATGTGTATCATATTCATATTCAGCCACATAGCTAGGCATATACTACTTCATCCTCCTATTGTATCTCTACATGGGCATTGTCTTATTTTGTAACGCAACTTATCTTCTTTACATAGTATATCATCTTTTAGCACATCATACTTTGATGTATAGTGACGATCAGCATTATACATGGTAACATACATATACAACTTACAAGATCTACCCAGACATAGGTATGCACCATTGGCTCTTGAGTCCTCCCAACAGCTTGCCAGAGAGGGCAACACGCCATATTGGTATGCATAGATGTCAGCCTGGTTTGAGCTACACAGCTCTAGCTTGGACAGGCTACCCCCCTTCAAGAACTCCCTCAATGCACTATCCCTCACTTTTAACCGCTCAAAGATTCGTAAGTTCATCAAGATGAACTTCACCTAGCTGCACACCAAGAGGACATAGTTAGCACTAGTGTTGGAGCTGGTGACAAAGATGGCTTTCTACTAAGAGCATCTCGTCCATACTATAGATGATGGATTTATTACCCGCTTGAGATACATGGACACCCTCTTTTCACATGGGATTAGATGTGCTATTGGCTAATTGCGCACCTCTTCACATCAATTAGAGATTGAGACTGATAGATATCAATCCATACCACTAGAGAAGCACATATGTCAGATGTGTCAACTAGAGCTAAAGACAAAGGAGCACTACATTTACTCCTGCCTAGCATGCTATGAGATTCAAGGCCGCTTTCATTGTCTGTTTACTTTACTAACCAATGATGCCTTGCCCTCTTCCTCCTTGAGATATGATAGCTTTGTGAGATGCTCCACAAGCGTACAGCCCCAGGACATGAAGGCCCTATCTAAAGGCAATTGCAAATTCCTTCAGAAGGAGACTTGAGAGGCCTCAAAGCAGTCAAAGTCTCAGTCCACACAAGGGAGGCTCATTGAGAAGACTAACACCACCACAGCCTACGCATATACCAGGGATTTTGATTGATCAAGGCACCCATCTTGGCCAGTCTAGATGTCCTAGACCCCAATACCAACGTCAACGACACATCTATATGCGAATAGAAGAGATTATTCCTCAGGCTAGAGCTAGGGGATGTATACGCCCATGATATTGTTCTCTTTTTTAGCGTTAGCTTATAGCTTTTTGCTTTCTTCTATTGTTCATTTACATTTCCATTTAATGTTTCTTTTAGACAATTGTATTAGTATACACATGATTGTACTCATGGTCTCATAGGTCATTTTGGCCTTTTACAAACGTGGATATAGCATTTCTTTCATCTCTCTCTTTTTGTGAAAAAGCTTAAATTAAATAAAAGTATTTACATCGGGCCTTCTAGCCAACCATAAAAATCTTGACAACTCAAAAGTCAAGCCAAAAGGCTACCAAAACCTCCCTCTCTCTCTCTTTTTTTTTTCCATAAAAGGTAATTGTATTAATTACGAAAAAAATACAAGATTACTTGATTACAAGATACATGACGACAATCTAAGCCATCATGTGAAGAGGTTCTAAGTACTACAAGTTACAATGTCATGGCAAAGACGCGGAGGAAATTGCCATTTACCAGGGACGTAAGTCCTCCCTAGAGAGCAAATTAGAATGGTGGAGAAGAGCTAACTGCCAATACAAGAGGCCCTTAAGCCTCGCAATATGCCGCTGAACATTATAGGCGGAGTCAAAAAGAAAAGCATTTCGAATGGTCCAGTTATGCCAACAGCCCCAATATCGAAGAAAGTGATACATAAGCTTCATATGTGGCTGTGCCGGAGTGGGGTATTTGGGCTGGCCAAAAACCCAATCAAAGGGGCGCAGGGTGAAACCAACCACCCCTTGCCAAACAGCCGACAAAAATAACCAGACTTTCTTAGAGATGGGGCAAGAAATGAATCGGTGGCGGGCGGATTCCAAAGTAGTGGTGCAAAAGAAACAGGTGCCATTGGAGATTCGTCGCTTGGAAAGAGCTAAAGCAAGCGGAAGACCACCAATCATCACTCTCCAAAGAAAGACTTTATATTTAAAGGGTGTCTTGTTCAACCAGCCCTCCATCACAGTTGCCCTCCACCATGACCGGGATTTACGCAATCCCCATAAAGCATTTGCTTTAGTAACTAGCCATTGATGATATTTAATCAGAAGATGATAGACTTGGTTAGCGGAAGCTTTGCTTAAATTCAGCCGGCCTTGTAGGTCCCAATCCTGCCAGGGATGATCCGAAGCAAGGGCAGGAAAGGGTTGTCGGCTCTGGAGCACCCTCAAAAGCTGTTCCCATAAAGGCCTATATCCACGAGGGATCCTGAAAAGCCTCCTAGCTGTACGAAACGATATAAGCACATTGCGACTGGCAAGGGTGGCATCTGCAACCGAAGACAAGCCCAAACGTGCCATCCGGTTGAATTGTGGTCTAAGCTCATGTTTACCTTCCCACGAAAGTAAACGCGAGACTGCCAGTAATTCCAATTAAAAGGAGTTAGTAGCTAAGCGATCCTCCGTTGGATGCCGCTGAGCCTTCTGGAGGACGTGTTTCCAGGAACATACCAAATGAGTAAGCAGCGATGAAGAAGAACTAGAGAACCGCGAATCAGCATTAAGAACATGCCACCAAGAACTCTGGATTTGGGTATTGCCATGCAGAAGCCCATGGCCCTCAAGGAAATAACGGGCTATATCGACCCACGGATGATGATCCGAGCACATGGCGCGGAAAAGAGACCAACGGAGTGCCTGCATGTGAGTTTGGACATCTAAAATAGCTTCGCCACCCATGCGTTTGGGGGTGCACGCATGCGACCACGAGATCCACGAAATACCTGCATGCAATGAGTCCTTCTTCCATAGCATGAAGCGAATAGACTAAGTAAGACCATTCAGAGTCGTAGTAGTCCAGGGCAACAATGGCAAGAAATATATGAGCATTGGCAACATAATTGTCTGGGCTACTTTGAGGCGAACATGGAAGGGCCAGGGCTGAGACTTCCAATACATAAACTTAGCCACCATTTTCTGAGAAATCCACTGCAGAAGCTGCTTTGGGGAAACATCAACACCCAAAGGGTACCCAAGATGCCTGACGATGGAGCCACGAGGAACAACCAGACCCTGCCAGTCCAAGGACTGCAAATCCGACTCCGTGCAGCTTAGAATGGCTGATTTGAGCACATTGATACGAAGGCCGGACGCCTGACCAAAGAGACCCCAAACATCCAATGCTTTTCGAAGGTTATCCTTGTCCGCACGCAAAATCATAAAGGTATCATCCACCAGGGATTGGCTAATGAAGTGCTGTCCTGTAGGAAGCGGCAGTCCGGTCAACTGAGAAGAGGCTGCCATATGAGATAACATGGAAAGAACTGGATGTGTTGCAAGGGCAAAGAATAGAGGGCTCAAAGGGCACCCCTGTCTGACAGAACGGGCAAGGACAAATGGCTCAGTAACACCTCCGTTCAGCATGACTCGCGAAGACGCCGCAGCGCTAATGGTGTAGATTTGACGAGACTACCAGTCCAGATAGTCAAAAGCCTTTTCCAGGTCCAGTTGAATCAGTACTACCTCCTGATTAGAATGCCTTGCATAATCAATTGCCAGTTGAGCATTCAATACATTGTGCAGAATATTTCGGCCCTTAATGAAACCATACTGGAGAGGGTGCACAAGGGCAAGGAGATGCTTATGGAGCCGATTCGCCATTACTTTGGAAAAGATTTTGTACATTGAACCCATCAAAGAAATTGGACGCCACTGTGTCCACTTAGATGGCGAAGGAACTTTTGGAAGCAGTTTAATAAGTCCTTCTGTCCATGAGGAAGGCATGATCCCCGTTTCCCACACCTGCTGAAACAAAGCCTGCAATGGTTTCGCCAGTTGGGTAGCGAAAGCTTCAAAGAACTCATTGGTGAGACCATCCCAACCCGGACTTTTATCCTTGGGCAAGTGTAACAAGACGTCCATAACCTCTGCCTCACAAATATCTGACTCCATAGTAGCTTGCATGTCCTGCGGAAGTTGATTGCGGACCACGTCATAAAAAATCGAACGGGCCTGAGTAATTTGGGCTGAAGGTGGAGAAGTGGAACCGAGAAGGTCGCAGAAATAATTCCTGCACATATGCACAATAGTCTGTGGATCCAGGATAAGATGGCCTTCTGCATCCTCGAGTCTGGTCATATTCTCTCGAGCAGGAGAGGCGTGGAGAGCTCGAAAGAACTTATGGATCTGACATGCACTATCTTGCAAAGTCTCTGTCAGATGTTGCAATTTGGCCTGCTGATATGATTTCAACTGGAATTCTTTAATAAGATCAGCCGCCCGCATGGCCAGTGCGAGTAGAAATGCATCATCCGGAGTGTCCACCACCAGAGAACGAACCAAAACCAGCAGGTCCTCCGCTGCCTGTCGACGCCGCCGACAAAGAGAGGCATGATAGATCCCATACTGCTGAGCAACCCGCTGCACATTAGAGAGCAATCTTTCAAATGACGCAGTGCCCTGAGAGGAAAAGTCGAAGAAGAATCTGTCAATCAATTGCTGCATATAGCCCTGAAAGATTGCATGCTTTAAGTAAGACGAGTTGAAACGCAAAGGGAGTCTCTCCAGAAATTGCTTGAAAGGTGCAATGGGTTGTGCAAGCAACTCGAGCTGCAGAGGGAAATGGTCCGACAAGGCATATTGCTGCAACACTTTTATTTCGAGCATCTCAGGAAGAAAATCATCATTCTGCATGATATATATACGGTCCAACCGCGACCATGTTGTTGCATACTGGGCAGAATGGAAAGTAAACCCTGTAGAAGACGGGTGTAGCCAGGACCAGAGATCTTGCTTAAGAACAGCAAGAGCCAACTCATACCACATACGACTTTCCAGCGCATCCATTACCGAATGCTCCGATGTGGACTGGGAAGAATCAACACACATATTCAAATCCCCCATGAAGAAGCCCCATCTGCCAAGTGACAAGGAGGTTTGCAAAGTCTGCCAAAGCTCCCGACGAGATAACGAATCATTCGGAGCATAGAGGCCAAGTAACCATAAGATTTCCCCTTCGAATAAAATTTCAATCACCAAAAAGCGGCCATGAATATCATTTTTAATAAGAACAAGCTGATATTTGTCATGTACAATCATGAGCACACCCAAATAATGCATGGCCTGTGTTCCTGCATAGAACAAACAAAAGCCATGGCAATCCACAACTTTTCCGGCTTCATCGTGACTCTTGTGCTCAACAGCGCACAAGACATCCCACTGATTCACATACAATGCAATCCACATGGCATGTTGCTTGTGTCGAGAACAAATTCCTCGCACATTCCATGTGGCTATTTTCATGTGTATTCAAAACAAAATCAGGTACGAGGCACAGCTTGCCTCGATTTGACTTTGTTGGCGAGAATGTCCAGGACTCCCTCGTCCAAGAAATCCGCCAACACCGCAAAAGAGTTCTGAGGACCAGATTTGGAAGTAGACGGCATATCTGCTGGCTTGGGGTTGGAACGGGGATAACGACGGTCCCACGGAGTAATGACGTTGCCTCTGGTATCAAAAGTCAGCTTAGCAAGTGGACCCTTTGGACGATCCGAATACATTTTCCTGGCGTGCTGAGGACGGGGGGCAGAGGAAACCATAGCAGGAGCAGAGCGCTCGGAAGACAACATTTTCTTCCTGCGCAAATATGTACTCATGGAATCTTGTGAGGTAGTAGGCACAGTATTCTCCATGCCAGCAATAACCCTGTTGCCTTTTTTTGCACGTACTTCAACCCAATCAGTGGCACGGGAATCCAAACCCGAAACCTATTGTTTACCTTTGGCCAAAACTTGGGGCGGGTGGATAGTATCCAGCGACGGAGCATCACACACCATATCTTCCATGGGCGGCGCAACATGGCCAACATCTGAAGTGTGTTGCTGCTCCGGGCATTCGGCCATAAAATGCCCCAACTGTCCACAAGAAAAGCAATGTCCTGCAAAATTGCCCCATTTCAAACGAAAGTGTAACGGATGCATGCCGGAGCAATTGAGACGTAACCAGGCAGGCCTTTTCCTTGTAGTGTCCCATAACATACACAAGCGGTTGCGATTTACAGCCCTGAGACTGGGAGGGACCAGAACCCTGCCCACAGCGGCCATAGCATCCTTCAATAGTGGCCAATAAACAGCCGGACAATTTTCCACTTCTACCCACACAGGGCATTCACGTTGTAGCAGGTGTTGAAAATCTGCCTTCGAGCGCCATGGAACCACATGAACCAACCGGCGATCAAAAAACAAAGGCAGTTTAGACAGGAGAGCAGCACGGTGCGTCTCAGATTTCAACAGGACCTCAAAAAAACCTTGGGACCCAACAAAAATCTCTTCAACACATTCCCCTTGTAGCAGACACTGCAGCCATTGGCGAATACGGGAAAGCAGCCAACAAAAATCTCTTCAACACATTCCCCTTGTAGCAGACTCTGCAGCCATTGGCGAATACGGGAAAGCAGCAGGATTCGACGAGTGAAGAAGTATCACAGTGAGATCATAAAACACAGAAAAGGAGCGTAGGACAGTTTTTGGGTCCACGGTGGCTTCGAGAACATTGTCAGGTGCAGAGTCAGAAAAGACTTCCTGATTATGTTGAACATAATCGCCAAGCAAAGTGTTGGCAAATTCCAGCAAATGCTCCCAGTCAACATCCTGAGAGTCCACAAAATCCGAAGCAACTTGCGCATAGGAACGATCCTGATGAACACCTATCTCTTCCGAGGTATGCTTGGTACGTTTACTCGCAGGCTGGATGTCAGGACCCGGGGGCATCTCTTCGGTGCACGGAACCATATCCTCAGGTTCCTCAGCATCATAATCCGGGCCAAGTGCTGCCACTGTTTGGTCTATGAAATCCAAATCCAAACCAGCCATCGTGTAGCACGATCTGATCTCGAAGGAGGACTAACACACAGTGCAGATCGCTGTCGGCTGAGTTAGAAATCTGCACCCCTGTAAGCTGGTTTCTCACACGGCGGAGGACAACCCTCTACTGTATCACAGAATTCTTTCTGTTATGCCAGAAACCTAGAAGAGGTGAATTCTACAGTGCAACCGCCTGAGTGGTGGGGCAGAGGGCGCGCAGGACCAGTCTCTCTCTCTCTCTCTAGGCAATGAGCACTCTGACCTTTGCAGAGACGCAAACACGCCCTGGCCATAACATGACGCTTTCTGTCGTTGTAAAAAACAGGCGAGATTAGGGTTCGCAGTGCCTGTGCAGATCAGGAGGAGCACGATACCTCCCTCTCTCTCTCACTCTCTCTCTCTCTCTCTCTCTCTCTCTCTCTCTCTCTCTCTCTCTCTCTCTCTCTCTCTCTCTCTCTCTCTCTCTCTCTCTCTCTCTCTCTCTCTCTCTCTCTCTCTCTCTCTCTCTCTCTCTCTCTCTCTCTCTCTCTCTCTCTCTCTCTCTCTCTCTCTCTCTCTCTCTCTCTCTCTCTCTCTCTCAAAAACGAGTAGTCATTGGCTAGAATCTAGATCACAATATCCTCTCACCAGCTTGAGATTGAGACTAGAAGGGCAAGCCCACATTCCCCAAGTGGAGTGGATTTGCAAGCTATGCTAGGAGGAGGTGGAGAGCAAGCAGCACTACATCTACAAATGCAGAGCCTATAGCACAGTCCAAGCTAGGTACCCTCTGCTATTTAGAGGCGACACCTCCCTCAAATTGGACATGAATTCCCCACACTAGCGCCACCTATAGTTCCTTGTTGAGATTTAGAGGCTCTATACATAACTACTATAGGGTGACACTACACAAAAAGGGGAATGTCAGCTCACCGATTTCTTCCAAACTATGACCACACACAGAGCACCCACACAGAAAGGGCTGAAAGCCCAGAGAGCTAAGGAGATCAAAGCAACAAGTTGCGCATGGATACAAGGGTATCAAACATAGACACTACATTAGAGAGAGATGAGGGAGATCCACCAATGACATGAACAGCAACTGCTGACAAAGTTGAGAGCCCAGTCCAAATGCTACCTTCATACTATTTCATCCGAGATGTATGGTATACTCTATCCACTAATCCTAATAGGATGAAACTAGATATAGGGATATCACATACAACCACATAGCTAGACATGTACTACCTCATCCTCCCGTTGTATCCCTATATGAGCACTACCTTTGGTTTTGTGCATCACCTTAGCTTCTTTTCACAGTATATCACTAACCACCTTTTAGCATGTGACACTTTGATATTCAGTGACAACAAACATTGTCCATGTTTTTGTCTCATAGGCCGATTTTGGCCTCAGCAAATATATATTTCTTTCTTTTCTCTCTCTCGTGTCGCCAAATCCTTTGCTACCATATTCATGACACCATTCGCCTAACACCTTTTGCTTAACACCTTTCACTATCTTTGCTTTTTGTCTAACACTTTCGCCTAATACTTGCCCATTTCTTTTGTTTCCTCCAACACTCGATTTTCATTCACCCACTTCCTTTCGCCTGCCACTAAGTCTCTCTCTGATCCGCCGCCAAGTTTTTTCTTGTCACCAGGTTCACACCCGCCCTTGCTGACCAACCCCGCCATCATCTTCTTCTCGCCTTACTCTCAGTTCTGATATTGTTTTACTCTGTTTCTGCTAGACTAGCAACCTTAGGGTGAAGTATTCCCTACCAACTGAGGGCAAAGGGTTGTCCCTCAAATGGCTAGGACACGCAATAAGAACAGCCCCATTGTCCTATCTACATCTCCATCTACATGCAGAGATGTCATTCAAACCAAGCTTTTTTAAGGTATTGGCCTCGCTACCATTGGCATAGACAGCAGTAAACGCAGCCTTCTAGGGCTGGAGGCAGCAGGCGGCAATTGGTACAGTAGGCACCAGTTGATGGACAACAATGGTGGGCAGCTCCGGCCAAGATCTCCTTCACAAATAGGGTGTGGACAACAAAGCTCTAACCCCTACAATCTGCAAAAACGAGATTGGGCTGAATGGAGGAGGGTAGCTTGTCTATTTATAGAAAGGTTGGGACCTCCTGAATTAGGATTTCTATGTAGGACATAGAAACTCTCTAAGATTGCATTTCTTTTAATAAAGTTTGGTTAAATTTATTAATTAAGCATGTTTTGGGGCTATTTTAAAGAAGCTAATGCAATTTTATTTCAAAAGTTTTGTATCTTAGAACCTGTTGTTTTCCTTTGACCATAATTGAAGGATCCCGAAGTTAGTGAAAGGGATGGCTCTACACATCTTTCTTTGTATAATTTCGTGATGCAGAACAAAAATGACGTTCTTGATCTCTTCATCTTCCAAGACTTCAACCTTGTCCCATTCACCCTTCAAGACTCCTACCTCGATTTCCTTGGTGACCCAAGTTTAAAGCTTTTTTTCTTCAATTTGTGGTATAAATTCCTTTACTAGGATCTCTTTTTGTGGTTTAGATTGTTGTACTTGATGGATGGTCATGTCTTTGCATTTTTGTATCGGGTTAATGTGTTTTTTCAATTCTTGAACTTTCTTCCTTGTTCCATTTAGATCTTCTTGTGTTTTCTTTTCTTGTTGCAGCAATTGGACCATATCTAGTAGGTATCACTCTAGGGGGAAGGCCTTGTTGATGTTTGGACGATCCGAATACACTCTCCTAGTGGGCTGAGGACGGGGGGCTGAGGAAACCATAGCAGGAGCAGAGTGCTCCGAAGGCAACATTTCTTTCCTGCGCATATAAGTACGCATGGAATCTTGTGATGCAGAAGGCACAGAATTCTCCATGCCAGCAACCACCCTGGTGCCTTTTTTTGCGCGTACTTCAACCCAGTCTGTGCCACGGGAATCCAAACCCGAAACCTGTTGTTTACCTTTATCCAAAACTTTAGGTGGGTGAATAGCATCCTGCGACGGAGCATCACACACCATATCTTCCATGGGCAGCGCAACATGCCCAGCATCTGAAGTGTGTTGCTGCTCTGGGCATTCAGCCATGAAATGCCCCAATTTTCCACAAGAAAAGCAATGTCCTGCAAAATTGCCCCATTTCAAACGAAAGTGTAAAGGATGCATGCTAGAGCAATTGAGACGTAACCACGCAGGCCTTTTCCTAGTAGTGTCCCATAACATACACAACCGGTTACGATTCACGGCCCTTAGACTTGGAGGGACCAGAACAGTGCCCACAGCGGCCATGGCGTCCTTCAATAGTGGCAAATAGACAGCTGGTCAATTTTCCACTTCAACCCACACAGGGCATTCATGTTGGAGCAGGCGTTGAAAATCTACCATCGGGCGCCATGGTACAATATGGACCAAACGGCGATAAAAAAACAAAGGCAATTTAGACAGGAGAGCAGCACGGTGCGTCTCAGATTTCAACAGCACCTCAAAAAAACCTTGGGGCCCAACAAAAATCTTTTCAACACATTCCCCTTGTAGCAGACTGTGCAGCCACTGGCGAATACGGGAAAGCTAGGGGATTCTACCAGTGAAGAAGAGTATCATAACGCGATCATAAAATACTAAAAAGGAGCGCAAGACAGATTTCAGGTCCACAGTGGCTTCCAGAACATCTTCCGGTGCAGAGTCAAAAAAGGCTTCCTGATTATGTTGAACATAATCGCCAAGTAGAGTGTTGGCAAACTCCAGCAAATGCTCCCAGTCAACATCCTGAGAGTCTGCAGAATCCGAAGCAACCTGAGCATAGGAACGATCATGATGATCCATTGTCTATTTCGAAGTATGCTTGGTGCGTTTGCTTGCAGACTGAAAGTCATATGATTGGACAAGGATCGCATACGGAAATGTTTGGCACAAATCCCTATGGTACGCAGCAACCATTGCATGGTGTGCAAGGCCCAAGGCCCAATGTATTCGGGTATGATTGGAAATATGCAAAACCCTATTTATGGCAGCATTGGCTTGATGCCTAGGGCACAAAGTAGCATGTTTGGTACTGCATCTGCACCCCCAAATGCTTATGAGGCGTAAGGAATGAATGCTGGTCATGCAAATGCTCCGTTTGGCATTGGTTTTGATATAAATTCAGCAAATGCACCCTTTTTGCAGCAGCCAGGATATGACAACTTGACACCCAAAGGGGCAACAAAAGAATATGATGAGGCTGGAAAAACAATGAAGTTTGAGTCTTTCAATGATGCACAAGACAAGCTAAAAGCTTTGACTTTCATTTAGCAATTTGATGCAGCCTATTCAAGGGGAAACTTCACGGAATCCTTGAAGATTCGAAAGGCAGCCACTTGCTTGAAAAGGGAATGCATTACAATGGTGGCCCACTCTTTTGATGCAAGGTAGAGCACCGTCAACATGGGTACAATTCAAGCAAATGTTTGCATCGAATTGGTTCACAAGTACCTTTGAGGTAGACATCATGATAGCTTGGAATAAATTGGATGCTAAGGAATGTAAAAATTTGCAGCAATATAATAAGAAGTTTTGGAATGCATTGCTACCTATTACTTCTTATCACCTTGTACCCCTTCATAAGCAAGTGGAAAAATATGTTTGTGGGCTGCCCAAAGGAATCAAGGATTTTTGCATTAAATCCACTGTGTCTAGCATGTCTCAGCTTATAGAGACTAATGCTACAGTCGATGCTTTGTTGCATGGGAAAAATTTGGGCTTCTTAGAGAGTGGGGAGAAGCTGAATAAAAAGTTGTTTAAGACAGAGAAAAGGGGCAAATCTGAAAATTAGCTTGAAAAGACACCAAAATAGCAAAGAAAGGGCTTGGAAACATTGGCACAACGTAGGGAATTGATGGCTACAAATAAATGTTTTAGTTGTGAATAGAAGGGTCACATTGCAAGGGACTATCCCAATAGGCAGCAAGCTGAAAAATTAGAAAATCAGGGAGATTCTAAAGGAAAGAAGCCCAAAACATCAGTGGGATTGGTGCACGATGTTGTTAGTGATCAACCCAATGATAATGCACATAAGTTGTGTAGAGAATGGGGCAAAATTAGGAATCAGCATACATTGATTTTCTTTGATAATGGTGCACAAGCCAACTTCATCTCTGTTGACATGGCAGCCCATCTAGGCATCAGAGAGGATTACATGGGACCCATGGGGAAAGTTGGAATGGCATGTAAAGGCCATGCAGAGCCCGCCACACCACTCATTGGAAAGCTTCAATTGCATATATATATAAGGATATATGGACAACGAATAGTTTTTTATTGCTCCACTTGAGGGTTGTGATGTATTGCTTAGTATGCCATGGTGCCACTATATGCATGCAATGATTGATTCTCATGCAAAAAAGATTACTATTCAGCAAAAGTGAAAGGTACTCACGGTTTGTGTAAAGTTGAAAGGTGAATCTGTCCCTATCATATTTGCAGCTCCCATTTCTAAAGTAATGAAAAATCATCTGTTAACGCACTTGGTTTTTACTAAGGATAAAGATGATAGTGAGAATGTTGGGAACATGTCTAAGTTAGAGAAGGATCACATGTCATTTCTAAAAATGTGTGCTAGTTGCTTCTCTCAATCACTTCCAAGGCAGCTACCGCCTAAAAGGCCAGAAGATCATGGCATAGATCTTATCCCTAGAAGTAGCCCACTTAATAATCCCACAGAGTCACTGCAGCCCAAAAGAAGCAGATTATGAGTCAAGTGAATGAGCTATTAGAAAAATGGTTGATTCAGCCCAACTCATCTCCTTTTTGTTCTCCAGTGCTTTTGATGCAGAAAAAGGATGGTTCATGGAATATGTGCATTGATTATCGTGCTTTGAACAAGATCAAAATAAAGAATTGCTTTCCGACTCCTCAGATCAATGATATTATGGATAGATTGCGAGAGGCAACTATATTCAACCGTGTAGATTTGAAAGGTGGGTTCAATCAGATACGCATTAGACCGGAAAATGTGCCTAAGACAGCTTTCAGGACATCT
This sequence comes from Lygodium microphyllum, assembly GCF_053477565.2. Taxonomy (NCBI): domain Eukaryota; kingdom Viridiplantae; phylum Streptophyta; class Polypodiopsida; order Schizaeales; family Lygodiaceae; genus Lygodium; species Lygodium microphyllum. Next base: position 111,327,786 of record NC_141162.1, read on the forward strand.
TTTGTATTGTATGAGTTTCTTGTTATGCCTTTTGAACTGATGAATGCTCCTGACACTTTTAATCAGATGATGGATCGCATCTTCCGGTCACATAGAGTATTTGTGGGCACTTTCTTTGATGACATGATTGTCTATTCAAAGAAAGAGGCACAACATAGAAGACACTTGGACATTATGTTCAATGAGTTGTGTGACCATAGGCTAGTTATCAATAAAAAGAAAAGTATATTCTTCTTGCATGAAATACACTTTTTAGGGCATATTGTATCAGCTGATGGTATTCGCATGGACCCTGCAAAGGTTGAGGCAATATGGTCGTGGCCACCTTTGAGGAATGTGCATGAGATCTGCAGCTTCTTGCATTTATGTTCTTACTACATGAAGTATATACATGGGTTTGCTGAAATTGCATCTCCATTGAATGCTTTGCAAAAGAAGAATGTGCCATTTAGATAGACAGTAGTGGAAATTTTAGCATTCGAAAAGTTAATGGAAAAGATGACTTATTTTGTGCTTTGTTGCCCAATCTAAGGAAGTCAATAGTAGTACAATGTGATGCATGTGGTAACAACTTTTGGGTTGTTCTTATGCAAGACAGTTGAGTTGTGGCTTATTAGAGCCAAATTCTCCGAGGTGCAAAAAAGAATTTACAAGTCTATAAGAAAGAGCTTTTGGATGTAATTCATGCACTATCTACGTGGAAACATTATTTGTTGGAGGCTGATTTTACAGTGCAAACAGACCATCAAACTTTGAGGTACTTTTTGACGTTGACAAAGCTGTCAGAGAAGCATATGAGATGGGCAAATTTTCTCTCTATGTTTCATTTTCTGATTGTACATATTGATGTAAAAAGGATGTTGTGGCTGATGCACTATCATGTAAGCCACAAATTTCAGTCGTCACTATGGCTTATCACACTGAATTGGATGCCATGAAAGAGCAATATGTTGCTGATTCGGACTTTGTTAATGTTTATGATCAGCTTTGTAATGGCCAAAGGCATGAACAATCTGTGCTAAGAGATAGTTTTTTTATGATGCATGGAAGACTATGTCACAAAGCAACTAGGGTCAAAGTTATCACTGAAAGTCATGCTCCTCTGTATATAGGACACGAAGGTATTGATGCCACGGTAAAGGCAATGGAGCATTTCTTTTATTGGCCAACTTTGAGACATGATGTACAATTTTTTGTTAAGATATGTATCGTATGTCAGAAGGTAAAGTATAATAGGCAAAAGATGCCGGGTTTATTGCAGCCCTTGCTTATTTCAGATAGGCCTTGGCAAAGCATTACAATTGACTTTATTTTTGAGCTTCCTAAGACACCTACAAGGAATGATGGGATATAGACTATCATTTGCAAGTTTAGCAAACAAGCCCATTTTATTCCAGTGAGAAAGAAAATAAAGGCTAATCATATGGCATGATTGTTTTTGCAGCAATGGCCAAAGTCAATCGTTAGTGATCGAGATCCTCGGATGACCAATTTATTTTGAAAGGGGTTGTTTGAGAAAATGGGTACCACACAGTAATTCTCATCATTCTTCCATCCACAGACAGATGGTCAATCAAAGGAAGCAAATTTCACAGTGTTAGATCTTTTAAGGTGCTATGTTTCAAACCACAAGACACGATGGGAGCACTATTTGCCCTTGGTTGAGTTTTCTTACAACACAATGCATAGTTCCATGGGCAAAGCTCCATTTGAGGTGGTTGAGGGTGGCAAGAAGGTACTTCCTATTCTGCAAACTAAGGATAAGATCTTTGAGGCTGATCGTTATGTGAAAAACTTGGATGTAGCCTATACAAAGATAAAATATGCACTTCAGAAATCGCAAAAAAAGCAAAAGATGGAAACTGATCGCCACAAACGTGCTTTGCAATTTGCAGAGGGTGATTATACACTGCTATGTTTGAAAAGGCAAGGCTGAAAAATATAAAAGGAAGAGAAAGATTGTATCCGAAGTTGAGTATGAGATACTATGGGCCCTTCCAGGTGGTGTTAGAGAAGATCAACAATGTGGCATATCAGCTGAAATTACCTCAACATTCGCAGATACACAATGCCTTTCATGTAAGCTTGTTGAGGTCTTTTCATGGTGATGTGCCAGAGAGGATATCTGCTGAAATTAAGCCCGAGGTTAAGGAGCTAGATAAGATTTTGGTACTCGAAAAAATTTTGGCACATAAGAAAAGAAAGGTCAAAGGTAATGTTTCAAGGAGATACTTGGTGAAATTTCACAGTTATTCACCAATGAATGCCAAATGCATGGAAGAGGATGACTTGGCAGACCATCCTCAGTTGTTGCAGCTTTAGCAAGGGTCCGGAGTATTGCTTGATGCTCAAGGGGGAGATAGCACTTCCACTCCAATTATGAACAGCTCCTATACGTAGTGGATCTCGGATGTATTCAGCATGCATCCAAGGTACTGTGCTGACAATATGTTTGCCATGAGGTCACTACTTTGTGTACTACTCACTATGAGACGTATGCAGATGACTATGAGTTTCACTCGGGCTCTGGAACTATACTTTTGCATCAGCTTATGATCAATTTGGCAACTTGAGGACCGTTTATGGTCACTTTTGAGATCAGTTTTGCATCGATTGCTGGTCACATAGTTGCCTTTGTACGTCGTACGGACAAATTCGTACGGTATGATTCATATGGTACCATACGGTACGTATCCGTACGAATTGGTACGACTTTTTGGGCCTATTTGGGCCACGTCGCCTGCGCGTCATTGATCCCGCATCCCACGTTTCCTGTGCCCCCGCTTTTACTCCACCTGCTTGGGTGGCACTTTTTTTTTGGGGGGGGGCGCGGGGGGGGGGGGGGGGAAGCCTTAGATAGCTCATCCCACCCCCTTTTCCAGCCATGCACTCCCCTCCCCGGCCCTCTTTGGATTCCTTCTAGCTAGTAGCCCTCCCTTTGACCGTTGACCCCTCTTTGACTGTTTAAACTTCGACCCTTCTCTCATCTAGAAAAGGTGCTCCTCTCCTCCATACTTCCACACCAATTCAACAAGCACTCGTGACTTACCATTCTCATCTTCCTCTCTTGGATCTTGATTCTTGAATGAACTTGTGATTTGACATTCTCAAATCTCATCTCCCATTCCCTCTTTCCCATACCCTATCGAAGCATTTGCCATTCTCAAATGTTGAATGTTGAAATGACTAGATTTTTTTGGTTGATTTTTGTTGTTTTTGAGGCCTGAATGGTTGACTTTTGTTGAATTTTTAGTGATGTTTGGTTGTTTTGGAAGTGTTTGAAAGTGTTTTTGGATGATATTGATTACGTTTTGGAAGCTCATGATGATTCTCAGTAGAAATATGATGTTCTGATAGGTTCTGTTGAGGTTATAATTGGTTATGATACCTTCTGTTTAGCTTCTGTTTTGTTCTGTTTTTTTCTGTATGAAGCATGGATTGATGATTGATGAAAGTTGAGATCTTTTGAAAGCTTATTGAATAGTTTTTGATAGTTTGGAATGGTTTTAGTATGAGTTATGAGGTTCTGATGTTTTCTGTTGACCTTCTGTAGAACCTCTGTTTCTGCTTTGTTTCTGTTTTGTAAATCCTCTGTAGATCTTCTATAAGTATTCTGTGAAATGAATGTGTGACTCTGGGAAAGTTTTCTAACTTTTAAAAATGATGAATCTAAGTTCAAAAGAGCTAAAACAAATGGAAGAAGTAACTGCTCAAGACTGAAGAGAAAAGTGAAGTGAAGTGACAGTAGTGAGCTATGAAGACACTATAGTAGCTCTAGTGCCCTTTCATATCTCCCATGCCTCTTGGGAGGTACATCCACAACCTAAGAAGGATTACGGAGAGTGACTATTGAATATTGTAGTGAGGAGATGATGTACTATTGATAGAGAGAGAAAGAGAGAGTCAGAGATAACCAATTCTATCAAAACAATGTATCTATCTATGAGACATCAAGAGAGAGAAATATGAAGACATTCAAGATGAATACTATGTGATTATTTCATTCAACAATGGTGTATTCTTTTGTATTAATTGTTCTATTGATGGATTCTATAAAGATGTTAAAGATTATGGTTGATTTCATCAAATCCGTGGGAGATATCTACTATGCTGCTGCATGAAGATTTGTTATTTTCCTTTTTATGGTTCTATAAAGAATGAAACAAAAGCTTGTTGATGTTACAAGATAGATTTTCTTGCAGTAGAAACCTCTTTTCCTTAGTGTCTTTCTTGGGGCTCCATCAAATATTATCTCCCATGCCCTCTATCCCACACCTTATCAAAGCATTTGCCATTTTCTTCTCCCATCCCCTCTCTCTCACTGCTCTTTCAACTTTACCCCAACCCTCAAGCCTCTTGAGTCTCCATCCCCTTCAACTTTCAAGACTCAAGTTTCAAGAGTTGAGACTCAACTCTCTCTCTCTCTCTCTCTCTCTCTCTCTCTCTCTCTCGGGCCTCTTTATCCATCATCAGCACCATGTGTAACATCCCGAAGGCACGCGTGAAGTGCCTCAATAAAAGATAATGACATTGGATAAATGACAAAAAAAAAATCTCCCTTATCCCCCCAACCAACTAACAAGCTGGAGGGGGAGGGGAATAGGAGTGATTAAGCTCCTTGGTGGAGCTAAGAGTGAGGGAGAGCCATGCGTGATGCCACGCAAGGGAGGGAGGATTCCCCTCCCCTCCCCTATTTAAACCAAGGTGGCTGCCAGAGATCGAAGAAGACGACACTGTATGCCGTCATACTGCAGAGAGGGAGAGAGTGAGTCTCTGTGCTCAATTTGTGAGGGAGGGAGAGATTAAAGGTGGTCACTGCCATAGAGCTGGAGAGGGAGTGATGAGCTAGGAAGGGCTGCCAAGAGATAGGCTGTGTGCAGCTGCTCACGCCACATGCCGCTGCAAAGGAGGAGTGGAGGCGCTGATTGTCACCGTGAGCCAGGACATCGTCGCCATCTGCCATCGCAGTCCGCGCCCCCATCCCGTCAACACGCCGCCGAATCGGTGTATGCTTCGCTTCCCCCCCCCCCCCCCCCCCCCCACATGGCCCAGAAGCTTTAGAAGCTTCTTGGGGGGAAGCTTCTAAGGTTCTAAGAAGCCCCCTTTCCCCCCCCAAAAAGGTTTGACCTTAAAGGTCCTTTTTCCCCCCACCCCGTGTTTTTAAATCTCCCTAAGGGCTCCATTAGGCCCTCTTCCTCCCCCCTGAAAATTTCCTCTAAGGGCTCCCTTAGACCCTTTTCCCACCTCCCTCCAAATTCCTCCCTAAGGGCTCCCTTGGGCCCCTACCCCCTCTCCCCCCCGAATTTTTTTCCGTAAGGGACCCCCATATGGACCCTTAAGTTTTCTTCTACCCTAGCAATAATTCCCTCCTAAAGGCTCCCTAAGGACCCTCTTATACCCTTTTTTTTTACTCCCTTACAAAAAGAAAAAGAACGTGACAAGGATCTTTTTACACCCTCTTTCCCCATACAAAAGCCCTCGTAAGGGTTTCTACACCTTTTATCTCCCTTTCTTGTAAGTCTTTAAAAGGCCATTAAGCCTTTCCCATGGCTTTAATGGGCCTTATTCGCGGAGGATTTTGAAACACACCCTTCCCGGTTTTGAACCCTTTCTGAGGTTCTTCCCTCCTCCACAAGTATCCCTTCAAAGAGCTTCTACGAAAGGAAGAACAGAAAACTCATAAAGGACGGTGGTATTTCAAAAAGAGAGTTCGCAAAGCTGCATCCACGACGGAAAGGCTGCATTCACGATGCCTCCTAAGAAAACCCAAGGCACAGCCGCAAGAGGATCGTCTCCTAGCATCCAAGTGGACATCTCACCACAAGTCCAGGTTTTTCTTTCAAATTTTATTTTACGTCGTTATGATTCAATTGGGCATAGATGATTTTTGGAAATAGGATGCATTTTTCGTCTTAATGCTTTAAAAAAATTAATTCGCGACGCAGGAATTCAGTCATTAGTGTTTCTAATAAAATGAACAAAATAAAGTGAGCAGAAGATTAATATGCGTTCCTAGCAAGTAGTTTTTATGCATTCAATGAACTGAACTTAGATTATTGTCCATATTTACAAATGGAATTAAGATAATGCACTCCGTTTAAGCATGGAAGTATAAAATCATATCATGTTATTAGGCCATATCTTCTTCGAAATGAGTTATCATGGGAAGTGCTAAGAATCCATAATAAAGTGCAAGGCATGAAATGATTCCTAAGTTGCATAAATTGATCAATTATTGTTTTTCAACTGCATAATTATTAGTAAAAGGGTGCTTGATTAGCATGAGTCTTGTTCGCAAGTTATAGGATGATTAATTGGAATTAGGTTATAACACGTGACCTAGTCCAAAGAACTCACTAGGATTTAACACGTGACCTAGTCGCACGTATTGCTAAAACCGAAACTCCTATACCCTAAATACTTGCCTACATTCATCGAATGTAGAGAAAGCGGAACATACTTGAGAAGTGATCTAGGGTTTGTCCCTAAGAATCTTACGCTAAAAAGATGGAACTTAGAACCCTAGGACTGACAACGTCAGCCTAATGTAATCAGGAACAGATTGTTTCGTGACTCCATTTGATGGGTAGAATAGTCCCATAATTCGATGCCACACTTGTGTAACAAGTGCAAAGTCGTATGATCTTGTGATTGGATCACAAGGAAATGGCCAATTCTCGGAATGAGGTTGGCAGGTCCTTACGCAAGTTATCTTGCAAGAGGATGAATAATCATCCTAATATAGTATCTTTCTTGAGTAAAGATAATTGCTTGGAAGCAAAAGACCAGCCAATAAATTGGAATAACCTATGAACTTAAGATTTGACCAGGTCGGGTTAATAGGGTACGCCCTAACCCAGGATATACGGGATCTTGCTAAGTCGCAAGTTATCTTGGATCGAGTGTTGGACGCATTCGAAAGGAAGGATTCATTCCTTAGCAGTTGGCCAACAATAAACGACCAATGGAAATGTTTGTGCTTGTTACAGATTTAAGAGCACTGTTTTGCTTTGTTTGACCAATGAATTAAAGGATAAATGGATATCTAATGTCTTAGGTTGAAGGCCTCAAGGGAGAGGCAGCTTCAGTTACCCCCGACTGCCTGCCTGACCCTAACCAAGGGGGTTGTTAACCGCGCCGAGAAGGTAGACCGAACCCGCCGCGAGAGGTCCTTTTGTTGAGCGCTACTTGGAGCAGGAGGACGCTTGGGTGCCTTGGGGGGCTTTGGCCGTAAATCCCTCACCTTCCGGGCCCTGCACAAGAGCCTAACGTGACTCAAGATTGGATCCCGAGGCCCGCATACTAGTCTACGGGCGGAAACTTGAATTAGTAATCCCTATGGATGGTTGGATAGCCTTCGGGCAGATTGTGGATAAGCCTACGGCTAAACTTTATGTATTTCAAAGATAAATATGATAACCTGTTAATAAGGAACTTGTTTGACATTGTTTTTCTATGTCCAGTGATATGATTACGTGAAAGAACCAGTGCCTAACGGGCTAATTAAAGAAGCTAATTGTTACATGTCCAACTAAATGTGTTAAGTAATTAGATAACTAAAACAACCTGAGGAAAGTGCAATGGATATGGCCATAGGTCCGTCCTATGGATGGGTGGTCCCGGTTGGCCAGGAACTTTTCTCAAATCACGATGGACAGCCAGAAGATCATCAAAGAACACACACAACAAAAGCATTGACCTAGAGTTATAATTGATCTCGATTTACGCTGTTTTAGAGGAACGGAATGGGACTATGCCTTATGGCAAAGAGGTTGAGCTTCGCATCCCTCTCGTTTCCCATTCTCCTTGAACCAAGTGCAGCGTGAATCCGCTTCGGACCTGGCGTTTCTGCGTAAAGTAGTTTGCTTGGGTTCGACGCTAGTTGCCGTTAGGAAATGACCAATAGGGAAAACCCTTATTGAGGTTGGTCCTAAGTGGGAACGGCCAGAATACTTCCGCTACGTGGCAGACGTGGAAAGCCCTAGATTGCAAACCCCGTAACATTCCATGGAAGTGCCGGGCGGAGCCTTCTAGATATCCTTTCTGATAGACTACTAAGACGTGTCTTGAAGATAACAGGTGGACACGTTACAATTGGTATCAGAGCGAACCAACAACGGAAATGCTATTATGAAATATTAATAAGATAAAGTAAAGCAAATATTGTTGTCCAAACATTTCCTTACTTTCAATGCTGTCTTGCAGAATTACGAAGCGTGGAACAAGTTCTTAGTGTTCCGAGTCATGTTTATAGCTGCGATGGATTCCCCTGATTATCGACAAAGGGTTGAGATGATGAACATCTTAGAGCAAATCTATAATCCATCGCCTTTATACATGGAATGAAGATGGATGGGTGCCTCAGGAATCTACTATATAGCCGCCCACCGGTTTCCATATCTACAAGCCAACCTAAAGAGAATCAAGTGGTTGGAAGACCTGAAAGTCGTGAAGCTGTTCATTTTTTGGAAGCTCACGTAAATTCAACTTTACAAATTCGAGGTCGGAGGGTTGAGCTGAACTCATATGTATATGAGGAAGTAACCCGTGTAATCCCCGCCGACAGGATTAAAGTGTTGGGGCGCCATGAGAAGAATGGGTTCCAAAGGAAAGGATACCCTGAACTTCCATTGACTTACCGATTCTTGAAGATCCATGACTCCAAACCATACTATTATATAATTCATGTAGATAAATGTAATACAACATTATTCTCCCCAAACTAAATGTAAACAGTTGGCTTATCATCCCAGGACATGTTGTATTCCGAAAGGGCTATGCCCATATAAATACAAATAAGACTTCTTTTTATCAATGTCTGATTGTGCATGAGAATTGCTAAAAAGGTTAAGTAGTTAGATTGCTTGGATGATAGCGGAATTAAAGATGTAATATAAATCAATAACAATTATCGTGTAATAACGTTAAGAAACCTTTATCCAGGCACAACCCCAGGTACAGGTTCCTAGTTCGCCTCCTACATCAAGTACTGCTGTAATCCAAGAGAAGAAGTTTATTCTCAAGCAGATTAAGCCGCCCGAATTTGACGGGAGAGGTAGGTCTGTCCAAGCAGATGCTAAAATTTGGATTGAATCCATGGAGGATTACTTCGAAGCAGCCGGTACTGTACCTGCCAATCAGGCTATGCTCGCCAAGCTAAAGCTCACCGGCGAAGCCAGGCTTTGGTGGAAGCAATGGTACAGGGATCAAGGGATCGCAGAAGGATCCGTTACCTGGGAGAAGCTGAAGAAAGCCGTGCAAGGAAGATATTTACCACCTGCATGTCGCACGCAGAAAATGAATGAGTTCTACGAGCTAAAACAGCCGGGACTCACCCTTGATGCATTTTATTCTAAATTTGTCTCACTTCTTAAGTATGCGCCACAGATGGACATGACACAGCAGGTGTCCAAATCTTGTGCGCACTCATTCGAGCTACGCCTATAATTCAGGAGGTGCAGTCTAGACCAAGGGGTAACAAAACTTGGTCTTATAATGACCCGAATAGAGGAGCATTCAGACCTCAAATGAAGAGAATTCAAGGTCAGAATCAGGGACAAAGAAAGAAAGCAAGAACTAACATTGTCAACAACTTTGTTCCTACTCAAAGCAATGGTCGAAACCTTCGTTGTTTCCACTGCAACGAGCCCGGTCATTTCAAGAGGCAATGTCCCAAGCTTGGAGGAGGACATCGCCAAGCACCTTTCCAAGGAACGGGCCGTAGTCAAGGAGCCGCTACCCGAGACAGAGGAAGAACCGCCTGCGTTGCCAATAGGCAAATGTGCGAAGAAGAAGAAGATCCGACCATGAAAGCAGAGTTTGAAAGGGCGACAGTCCATGCCACTCTACACAAGAAATGTCCGAATCGCCAGTTCTCGGTGATTCAGACACTGTCGGCCTATCAAGATAAAAGTTTCAAGACCTTGATTGATTGTGGCAGTACACATTCCTTTATCTCACCAGCTTGTGCAAAAAGACTAGGAATAGCCACAGTAGAAGTACCTACCTTGCTTGTGGAATTGGCAAATGGTCGTGAGATTACGTGTACCAAGCAAACTGCTAAGGTGGAATTCTTTCTAGGAGGAAAAACGACTTCGGTCAAATTCAGAGTCATGAATTTAGGTATCCATGAGTGTCTACTCGGAATGGATTGGCTTAAGCCTAATGACGCCCACATTCAATGTGGAAAGGGCTAAATTTCCTTTCGAAACTTTGAAGGGGATTTGATCACAACTCAAGGTGAGGCTAGACTACCAAAAATCCAATTGGCCAAAGCATCTCGGATCATAAAAGGAGTCAGAAAAGGATTACCTGTCTACTTAATTAAGCTCAACAAGTTAGATCAGAAGCAAGAGTCTAGTGAAGGATCTTCTTGGCTAAAGGAATACGTGGATGTATTCCCTGAAGAGTTGACATAACTCTCGCCTCAAAGAGAAGTGGATCATGAGATTAAGCTAGTACCAGGAGCTGCGCCAATTGCAAAAAGACCTTATAGAATGTCCATACCAGAAGCAATTGAGCTGAAGGAACAAATCAAGCAACTGCTAGATCAGGGTTACATCCGTCCTAGCAGTTCACCATGGGGAGCTCCAGTACTGTTCCGGAAAAAGAAAGATGGAACACTTCGACTATGTATTGATTACAGAGGATTGAATCAATCAACGGTCAAGAACAAGTACCCTATTCCTAGAATAGATGAGCTTCTTGATCGTCTTCAGGGTGCAAACATCTTCTCCAAGATTGATCTCAGGTCAGGTTACTATCAGATAAGGATCAAGGAAGAAGATATCCCCAAGACGGCCTTCAATACAAGATATGGACACTTTGAGTTCCTAGTTATGTCCTTCAGACTTACAAATGCACCTGCCACCTTCAACAGGTTAATACAAGATATTTTTAGGCCATATCTTGATGACTTCGTACTCGTCTTCTTCGACGACACTTTAGTCTATTCTAAACAGGAAGAAGATCATGAACCCCAACTTTGGATTGTCCTTGAGACAATGACGACACATAAGCTGTATGACAAAATGAAGAAGTGTGCATTCTTCAAACGTCAGATTCAATATCTGGGATTCATAGTATCAACGAAAGGAATCTCAATGGACCCAGCCAAGATCAAAGATGTGCTAGAATGGCCAATACCAAAATCGGTCAAAGAAATACGCAGCTTTCTTGGATTGACAGGATGGTATAGGGTCTTCATCAAAAACTATGCTTTGATTGCAACACCTCTGACGGACTTACTGAAGAAGCAAACATCCATTGCATGGTCAACTCCCGAACAAACTAGCTTCAACAGATTGAAGCAAAGTTTGGTATCAGCACCTATCTTGAAACTTCCAGACCTCAATAAGGAGTTCGAGGTAGTAACAGATGCTAGCACACTTACCTTAGATTGTGTGCTCATGCAGGAAGATCATCCTGTAGCTTACTCTTCAAGGAAGCTGAAGAGTCATGAGAAGAATTATGCTACACATGATCTGGAATTGTTAGATGTCATCCATGCTCTAAAGCTTTGGAGACACTACCTGTTGAGTAACAAGTTTACCCTAGTGACTGATCATAAGAGTCTCAAGTGGATCTTTACCCAGAACGAGCTCAACATGAGGCAACGTCGGTGGATTGAAGTGCCGGAAGAGTACGACTTTGAAATTAGATACCGACCGGGAAAAGATAATGTAGTTGCCGATGCACTTAGTCGCAAGGCATTCCTTAATTCCCTAATCTTGCAGAATCCATCAATAGCTAGATCTCTAGCTACAAAAGTATCTATGCCAAACAATCCAATACTTGAATTAGCTAGAGAGGATGCATGCCATGATCCAGCCTACCAAACTATGGTAAGGGAGATCTCTATCAAGGATCAGAACCAAAAGCTACAGGCTAAGTATCATGAATTCTCTATCAATAGTGGACTTGTCTACTATAGAACGAGGCTGTGTATATCGGCAAGTCAGTCACTTAAGCAGAAGATATTGTGGGAAGCTCATGATTCCCCTTTCTTAGGACATCCTGGCTATGCCAAGACTCTCAATGCAGTTAGAAAGAGCTACCATTGGGAGAGGTTTAAAGGTGACGTTCTCAAATATGTCACCAAGTGTTTGTCTTGTCAACGTATCAAAGCCGAACATGTCAAGATGCCAGGGAAGCTGCAACCGCTTGACATTCCCCAAATGAAATCGAAATTCATCAGTATGGATTTTGTTGTTGGCCTACCCAAGTTTAGGGAGGATACAACTCCATCATGGTTGTGGTTGACATGCTTACTAAGGTTGCACACCTTATTCCAGTAAAGACAAACTATAAAGCCTCGGACATTGCAAGATTGTTTATCAAGGAGATATTCAAACTACATGGGTTACCCAAAAGAATCATTAGTGATCGTGATTCTCTCTTCATATCACACTTCTGGAGAGCTATCTTTGAAGCCATTGGGACTCAACTCTGCTTTAGCACAGCTTACCATCCCCAAACGGATGGCCAAACAAAGCGAGTCAATCAAGTCATCGAGGATATGCTTAGGGCATACTGCTGTCGTGAGCCGAAAAGGTGGATTCAATACTTACCTTTGGTTGAATTTGCCTACAATGCTTCTTACCAACAAAGCATTCAGATGACCCATTTCCAAGTATTGTATGGTCATGACTGTTGAAGTCCCCTAAACTTCTCAGATCCAACCTTGAGGATTGAAGCTTCAAGGCAGATGTTGGAAGAGATGGATGACCAAATAAAGTCAATAAGACAGGACATCCAAGCTGCCAAGGATAGACAGAAGGCCTACGCGGATTTGAAGCGTCAAGATAGAGTCTTCGAAGAAGGAGACATGGTCTTCATTCGCGTACGCCCAAAGAAGAGTCCCCTATCCTTAGGAGATTGTAAGAAGCTAAGTCCAAGGTATTGTGGACCGTACAAGATCCTCAAGTGCCTAGGACCTAATACTTATAAACTGCAACTCCCTGAGAACCTAAAGGTTCACAATGTATTCCATATCAGCCTATTGAGGAAGTATGTACCTAATCCTAACCATGTACTTCATGACCAACAAGTTGTAATGCCTAGTCAAGGAGTCCTTGAACTAAGGCCTCACAGGATCTTAGATGTTAGGGAGAGACAACTGAGATCCAGAACCTTGAGAGAATGTCTCATCCAGTGGAAAGACTATCCCGAAGAGGATGCCACTTGGATAGATGAAGGCACTCTCAACCATCAATATCCCCAGCTTATCTCGAGATGAGGACATCTCGATTCCTCCAAGGGGGTAATGTAACATCTCTAAGGCACGCCTGAACTGCCTCAATAAAATATAATGGAATTGGATAAATGACAATTTTTTTAAATTCCCCTTGTTCCCCCAACCGACTAACGAGCTGGAGGGGAAGGGAAATAGAAGAAGTGATTAAGCTCCTTGGTGGAGCTTGGAGTAAGGGCGAGCCATGCGTCATGCCACACAGGGGAGAAAGAATCCCCCTTCCCTCCCCTATTTAAACCAAGGTGGCCGCCAAAGATCGAAGAAGACGACGATATACGCCGTCATACTACAGAGAGGGAGAGAGTGCATCTCTGTGCTCAATTTGTGAGGGAGGGAGAGATTGAAGGTGGCCGCTATCAGAGAGTTGGAGAGGGAGTAATTAGCCAGGAAGGGCTGCCAGGAGATACGCTGTGTGCAGCTACTCACGCCACATGCAGCTGCTCACGCCACATGCCGCTGCTGAGAAGGAGTGGAGGCGCTGATTGTCGCCATGAGCCAGGACATCGTCGCCATCTGCCATCGCAGTCCGCGCCCCCATCCCGTCAGCACGGCGCCGAATCGGTATCTGCTTTCCCCCCCCCCCCCCCCTCCCCCACGTGGCCCAGAAGCTTTAGAACCTTCTTGGGGGGAAGCTTCTAAGGTTCTAAGAAGCCCCCTTTCCCCCCCAAAAAGATTTGACCTTAAAGGTCCTTTTTTCCTCCCCCGTGTTTTTAAATCTCCCTAAGGGCTCCCTTAGGCCCTTTTCTTCCCCCCTGAAAATTTCCTCTAAGGGCTCCCTTAGGCCCTTTCCCCACCTCCCTCAAAATTCCTCCCTAAGGGCTCCCTTCGGCCCCTTCCCCCCCCCCCCCCCCCCCCGAATTTTTTTCCGTAAGGGACCGTCATATGAACCCTTAAGTTTTGTTCAACCCTAGCAATAATTCCCTCCTAAGGGCTCCCTAAGGACCCTCTTATACCCTTTTGTTCTACTCCCTTACAAAAAAAAAAGAGGGTGATAAGGGTCCTTTTACACCATCTTTCCCCATACAAAAGCCCTCGTAAGGGTTTCTACACCTTTTATCTCCCTTTCTTTTGAGTCTTTAAAAGGCCATTAAGCCTTTCCCATGGCTTTAATGGGCCTTATTTGCAGAGGATTTCGAAACACACGCTTCCCGGTTTTGAACCCTTTTCGTGGTTCTTCCCTCCTCCACAAGTATCCCTTCAAAGAGCTTCTACGAAAGGAAGAACAGAAGACTCATAAAGGACGGTGGTACTTCAAAAAGAGAGTTCGCAAAGCTGCATCCACGACGGAAAGGCTGCATTCGTGATGCCTCCTAAGAAAACCCAAGGCACAGTCGCAGGAGGATCGTCTCCTAGCATCCACATGGACATCTCACCACAAGTCCAGGTTTTTCTTCCAAATTTTATTTTACGTCATTATGATTCAATTGGACATAGATGATTTTTGAAAATAGGATGCATTTTTCGTCTTAATGATTTAAAAAAATTAATTCACGACGGAGGAATTCAGTCATTAGTGTTTCTAATAAAATGAACAAAATAAAGTGAGCAGAAGATTAATATGCGTTCCTAGCAAGTAGTTTTATGTATTTAATGAACTGAACTTAGATTATTGTCCATATTTACAAACGGAATTAAGATAATGCACTCCATTTAAGCATGGAAGTATAAAATCATGTCACGTTATTAGGCCATATCTTCTTTGAAATGAGTCGTCATGGGAAGTGCTAAGAATTCATAATAAAGTGCAAGGCATGAAATGATTCCTAAGTTGCATAAATTCATCAATTATTGTTTTTCAACTACATAATTATTAGAAAAAGGATGCTTGATTAGCATGAGTCTTGTTCGCAAGTTATAGGATGATTAATTGGCATTAGGTTATAACCTAACCTATGCTTGATCTTAAATCGATAAGTTAGGGATGAAATCAATTTACGCGTAGACAATGAGTCAGGTGTTTATGGAAATGATAGTGTAATTATCTACTTGATTTAAACAAATTAGCATAAACCTAAACAACTAAACCCGTGGAGTACTCGTTTTAGAAAGAGTTAATTCAATTCCAAAGAACTCACTAGGATTTAACACGTGACCTAGTCGCACGTATTGCTAAAACCGAAACTCCTATACCCTAAATACTTAACCACATTCACTAAATGTAGGGATAGCGGAACATACTTGAGAAGTGATCTAAGGTTTGTTCCTAAGAATCTTACGCTAAAAAGATGAAACTTAGAACCCTAGGACTAACAACGTCAGCCTAATGTAATCACGAACAGATTGTTTCGTGACTCCATTTGATGGATAGAATAGTCCCATAATTCGATGCCACACTTGTGCAACAAGTGCAAAGTCGTATGATCTTGTGATTGGATCACAAGGAAATGGCCAATTCTCGGAATGAGGTTGGCAGGTCCTTACGCAAGTTATCTTGCAAGAGGATGAATAATCATCCTAATATAGTATCTTTCTTGAGTAAAGATAATTGCTTGGAAGCAAAAGACCAGCCAATAAATTGAAATAACCTATGAATTTAAAATTTGACCAATTCGGGTTAATAGGGTACGCCCTAACCCAGGATATACGGGATCTTGCCAAGTCGCAAGTCATCTCGGATTGAGTGCTGGACGCATTCGAAAGGAAGGATTCATTCCTTAGCAGTTGGCCAACAATAAACGACCAATGGAAATGTTTGTGCTTGTTACAGATTTAAGAGCACTGTTTTGCTTTGTTTGACCAATGAATTAAATGATAAATGGATATCTAATGCCTTAGGTTGAAGGCCTGAAGGGAGAGGCAGCTTCAGTTACCCCCGACTACCTGCCTGACCCTAACCAAGGGGGTTGTTAACCGCGCTGGGAAGGTAGACCGAACCCGCTACGAGAGGTCATTTTGTTGAGCGCTACTTGGAGCAAGAGGACGCTTAGGTGCCTTGGGGGGCTTTGGCCGTAAATCCCTCGCCTTCCGGGCCCTGCACAAGAGCCTAACGTGACTCAAGATTGGATCCCGAGGCCCGCATACTAGTCTACGGGCGGAAACTTGAATTAGTAATCCCTATGGATGGTTGGATAGCCTTCGGGCGGATTGTGGATAAGCCTACGGCTAAACTTTATGTATTTCAAAGATAAATATGATAACCTGTTAATAAGGAACTTGTTTGACATTGTTTTTCTATGTCCAGTGATATGATTACGTGAAAGAACCAGTGCCTAACGGGCTAATTAAAGAAGCTGATTGTTACATGTCCAACTAAATGTGTTAGGTAATTAGATAACTAAAACAACCTGAGGAAAGTGCGATGGATATGGCCATAGGTCCGTCCTACGGATGGGTGGTCCCGGTTGGCCAGGAACTTTTCTCAAATCACGATGGACAGCCAGAAGATCGTCAAAGAACACACACAACAAAAGCGTTGACCTAGAGTTATAATTGATTCCAATTTATGCTGTTTTAGGAGAAACGGAATGGGACTATGCCTTATGGCAGAGAGATTGAGCTTCGCATCCCTCTCATTTCCCATTCTCCTTGAACCAAGTGCAACGTGAATCCGCTTCGGACCTGGCATTTCTGCATAAAGTAGTTCGCTTGGGTTCGACGCTAGTTGCCGTTAGGAAATGACCAATAGGGAAAACCCTAATTGAGGTTGGTCCTAAGTGGGAACGGCCGGAATACTTCCGCTACGTGGCAAACGTTGAAAGCCCTAGATCGCAAGCCCCGTAACATTCCATGGGAGTGCCGGGTGGAGCCTTCTAGACATCCTTTCCGATGGACAGCTAAGATGTGTCCTGAAGATAACAAGTAGACAAGTTACACCATGACTTGTGAGAAGTATGAGGCCTTGCATATGATCCATGTGGAGAGGAACACAAAGAAGTCCAACTCCCACCATTAGACGTGCAAGTATTGCGGAAAGTACTATACAAGTAGTGCAACTCGCCTTCTCCAACATCTTTCGAAGACATGAAGGCAAGTTGCTCCATGCAAGGAGATCCCTCAAAACATTGCGGAGAAGATTCTCGCTAACATGAGAGGGGGATCCACAAGAGGAGGAGGAAGTGCTTATCGGGACCAACTCCTATGCTTACTAATGAGAAAGGAAAACAACGGACGCGTTCATCTACCACCACATTCGACAAGCTATCATTGAGATATACATTGCAATTTGCCTTTTAAATTTGTTTCGCTTTCTTTCATTATGATAATATCATGATTCATAATTGAAATTTGATTTATATGTAACTTGTAATTTGTAAATTGTGGACCGTGGTTGTAGGTGGGCCCCTCAAATGTGGTGCAAGTTGTTACTAACAATGCATCGAATTATCAGTGCATGGGCCGTTTGCTTGAGGCCAAGTTTCCTATGATTGTGTGGACTCCATGTGTAAGTCATTGTTTGGACTTGCTTATGGAGAACATTGGAAAGCTCAGGTGGGTGAAGAGGGTGGTCCGCAAAGCTACATCAATTGTCACATTCTTCACGGTAAGGTAAAGGTGCTTGCGATGTATCATAAGCATAGCACACTGGAGTTGAAGAAGCCTTCTTCAACTCGCTTTGCTTACATGTGGTTATTGCTGGAGCACCTTTATGAGGTGCGGTGCCCCTTGCGCCAGACAGTGGTGTGCACTCTATGGAATGAGTGGGATGAGGATGAGACAGAGGAGGCCAAAGCCATGCAGCGCTTGTGTCTTAATGAGCAATTTTGGCAAAAAGTCTGTGCCGTTGTCATTATCGTGACTTCCTTTTATAGGGTATTACGTATGAGTGATTGCGAGGGGTTTACCATGGCCCTTCTCTGTCACTTCTTTAGAGCGGCATTGGCGGAGACACATGCTTGTACAGTGATCACAGAGACAGCGTGCACATGTTTTAGAGATAGTAGAGAGGAGATGGGCGTGGATGCATAAGCCCATCCATGGTTTTGCTGCATTGGTACATCAGGCCTACAAGTCACCAGTGGTCATGGATGATAGAGAGTTCCGTTCAGACCAATTTGTTTATTTGACTTGTGTGGTCCCAATTGATGACCACAATGTAGTGCTAGAGGAGCTAGGATGCTATGCAGATCAGAGAGGTGTTGGGTATTTCACTCATGCCTCACTTACGCCTATGCTCATATAGGAGTGTCGATGATCAGTAGGACACTAGGGCAGTTTTTACTCTAAATAGGAGAGATTTTTTCCCCCAGACTTATGGTATTATTTCGTATGTGCTTATGACACACACTTACGGGCACTTAACGTGTTCGGATGCGAACACCCCCTACAACCCTAAGATTTAAGGGTTGTACCTTGTACTCTCTACACTCTTTCAGTCTATTGCATTGGGTGTTGTGCTTCACTCTCACACTGTCTACTGAGTTTCTGTGCTGAGATTCGATCCTGTCGTCTCACATTTGGTATCAGAGCTCTCACTTTGCTGAGCAGCTGAGCGCCGCTCAACCTCCAACAGTCCCTGCTCAGTACTAGATCTGTCCCCTGTCCAATGTCAGCTCTGGAGCTCCCCTACTCCTGCTCAGTCAATCTACACCTCCATCAACTTGACTGCCTTTCTGACTGCGACCAAGACACCGCCTGTGACTAGTGCCCGCCCTCTGTGTTGCTCCCGCCAAATCTCTGTGACGCCCCAACCCTATCAGTGCAGCCCTTGTATGCGCTCTCCTGCCTGCGCCTCTTTCTGTAGCTACTCCGCTCTAGCCGGCACCCGCTACGTCGGCCACCAGTCTTACCACAACACCACCTAGATCTTGCAACCCATCAATCACGCTGCCTCCGCCTGAGAATGGCCGCTCGTTAGCCTGCCTCGTAACGTCAGTTGCAACCTCCTGCGCTAGCTCGCTAGTTGTCCATTTGCTAATGTCCGTCCCGCTGCCAGCTCAACTTGAGTACCGCCTGTACCTCACGAACCCACCTGACACCTACTAATGAAACTGTGCCAGTCAACGCGTGATTTCTATGGTAAACGTTTTCTTTTATTTTTTAATTCCAGCTGCAATTTTTGGAAGCAAGGGTTCCTACGCAACAGGCACAGTATTTAAAAACGTGTTTGGGATACACTGGATGCAAATTTTTGGACACATTCAAAAAAAAAAATTGGGGCTTTTAAATTTTTTGAGGACATTGGCATATGTACTGCAACTATAGTCATAGAAAGATTGTTGTAAACACGTCTAAGGCAATAAAATTTGGGGATTTTGCTGGTACAGTGTTGCCAAACACTAAGTGCACGTTGGACTACGTACACTACAAAAAGTTTTGACAGAGTGCATCTCTGTATACTAATTGCAGAATGTTATTTCCTGTAATTTTTGAAAATTTTCACATTTCTAGTGTGGTCCTGCTTTGACATTGCTCTTGTGCTTTTTCTTGGTAATTGATAATCATGGCAAATCACGGAGGAGATGTCTTCACCTATGTATCCAAAGAGGACAAACTGGATGGAAATAACTATTCACTTTGGTCCTTCATGATCAAGAATGTACTTGTGGCCAAAAATCTTTGGGATTATGTCAGTGGAGAAGAAGCTCGACCTGGAGTTGTGGCTCTAGCTACTCCTCCTCCAGGAGGACGTGCACAATGGGCACCTCAACCTGCTCCACTTCAGCCACTTCCACAAAGATCAGCAGCTCCAAAAGCATGGGATACATGGGATGCATAGGCTTTGTCACTGATTGCATTGGCAGTTCAACGGTCAATCATCCCCCACATTCGTTCAACAGCTTCTTCACAAGAAGCTTGGCTAACTTTGGAGCAGATGTTTGCAAGCAAGAATGAGACTCGCATCTCTTTCTTAAAAAAAGAGCTAGAGACATTGAAAATGGATGAAGGTGATTCTATTCAGGATCACTTGAACAAAATTCAAGACTTGCGAGAGCAACTCATGAATGTTGATGAGTACTATTCGGATGTACAAATGATATCTACCACTTTGAACTCATTACCTCCTTCGTACTTGGCTTTTCATACAGCCTTAAACCTCACTATGAGGATTGCCGCACAGCCAATCACTTTTCTTCAGCTAGTGAGTTTGCTTCTAGAGGAGGAGCAAACAAGAAGAAATAGTGGTGTGGATGCTATAGCTTCTAAGCAGGCTTTTATGGCTAGACAGAAGGGCAAAAGCAGCCAAGTGAAGAATGCTCCGTAGAGTTCTGGAACTTCTGGCACGTCACAGGCAAGTAAAAAACAAGGGGGCACGCAAGCCAAAAAGGGCAAATGCCATTATTGCAAGAAGCCAGGCCACTACATCACTGAGTGTAGAAAGCGCATTGCCAAGGAGGAGGAGGAGGAGTCAGGAATGTCTATTTCTGATGCTCCTTCCACTGCTACTGAGTCCTTGTCCTTTGTTGCAGACACGGACTATTATTTTTACACATGCAGTTATGACACCTCTTGGGCAAATCAAGCATTTAGCTCTACTGAGGATGCAGGCACTTGGTTTTTTGACAGTGGTGCTTCTAGGCATATTACATCTCGTAGAGATTTATTTGCTTCTGTTAGTGCTGCTCCAATTGGCAAGTCTGTACAGTGTGCCAACAATGAATCATACCCTGTCCGAGGTATTGGGGAGATTGTGCTTACAGTCATTGATGGCTCTATTCTCTGCCTACAAGATGCATTATTTGTGCCAGACATAAAGAAGAATTTGCTCTCTATTTCTTCTTTGGCACGTTGTGGATTGAAGGTCACATTTGATGATGACAGATGCATGGTGCGAGACAAAGCGCACATGACTTTGGTCTTGATAGGCACTTTATGTCATGGGTTATACGAGTTGGATGCTCTTTCAATTGATCAGTCAACGTATTTGACATCCACTCTTACTCCTACTATGATACAGGCAGAGTTATGACATGCTAGGATAGGGCATGTGAACTTTGGCAACTTGATGCTCTTACAGCGTACGCAGATGCTAGATGGATTATCTCTACTAGAGAGACCACCTGAGCACTTGTGCGAAGGATGTATTTTGGGAAAAATGCATCGCTCTTCATTTCCCCATGATGTTGCTTTTAGAGCAACGACCAGGTTGTAGTTAGTGCATTCAGATGTATGTGGGCCTATGCAAACAAAGTCATTGGGAGGATGTTACTATTTTGTGACTTTTATTGATGACTTTACTTGATTTTGCTAGGTCTACTCTTTGGTCAAAAAGTTAGAAGTGTATGATGCATTCTTGGCTTTTATTGCACTTGTTGAAAACCAGTCTGGTTGTAAAATTAAGACTCTCTGGTTGGACCGAGGGGGGGGAATATCTGTCCTCAATGCTGAATTCTTTTTTGAAGTAGAAGGGCATTGTCCATCAATACACTACTGCTTATACTTCATAGCAGAATGGGGTTGTAGAGAGGAAGAATCGGTCACTCATGGAGATGGCCAGATGTATACTGAAGGCAAAGAGCTTGCCTCACAGTTTTTGGATGGAAGCAATCATGTGTGCTTGCCATGTTTCGAACAAATGCCCCACCAAAGCTTTGAAGAAAATTACACCTTTTGAGGCTTGGAACAGCCGGAAACCTTCTATTGGACACTTTCGTACCTTTGGGTGTCTTGCATATGCACATATTCAAAAGGTACTCAGAAAAAAGTTGGATAACAAGGCTGTTAAATGCATTTTTTTGGGATATAGTAGTGAGAGCAAAGGCTACAGACTCTATGATCCTGTTTCTAAGAAGGTGTTTGTCAGTAGGGATGTACTATTTGATGAAAAATCAGAATTGTCCTTGGCTAGTTTAGACACATATCAGGCTGCCCGTGATGTATTTGAAGGGCTGTTGCCCATTACATTTGGTGATTCAGCTCGAGTTTCAGCAAGTGAACTCAATGTTCAGCCAGCTGCTCCTTTGGAACATGCAGAAAATCAACCATTGGCTGATTTAAATATTCAGCAAAGTGCTGAAACTGAAATTCAGTAAGACCTTATGCACAGTCAGGAGGCAAGACAAATGCCTAGATGGTATTTACAGACTATGAAAGATAGTCATGTGGATGCACCCATGGCTGGTCATACTAGAAGACAAGCTCGTATGCATGATACTGCACATACCATAGAGTTCGTTATGGCAGCAAGCACCCTTGATGATGAGGAGCCTGAATGTTTTGAGGATGCACAAGAGAGTGTGCATTGGATGGCAGCGATGAAAGCTGAATTGGATTCTATCACTAAGAATCAAACACGGGATTTGGTGTCTTTGCCATTTGGGAAGAAAGCCATTGGAACAAAATGGGTCTACAAGTTGAAACGGAATACAGATGGATCCATTGACAAATACAAGGCAAGGCTTGTAGCCAAAGGCTATGCACAGAAGAAAGGCATAGACTATGAGAAGACATTTGCTCCTAATTCTTGTATGACGACCATGAGGTCTATGGTTGCTTTGGCTGCTCATTATGGATGGACTGTGCATCAATTGGATATTAAAAGTGCATTTTTACATGGGGAACTTCATGAGGAAGTATATGTACAGCAGCCCATTGGTTTTGCAGTTGAGGGCTTGGAGCACTTGGTTTGCAAGCTGAAAAAAGCTTTATATGGTTTAAAACAAGCTCCTAGAACTTGGTATGCAAAGATAGATGCTTTCTTGCTTAGCCAAGGTTTCATAAACAGCTCATCTGAGTCTATCCTTTACGTATGTAAAGAAGGGGGATCCATGCTGATAATTTGTCTTTATGTTGATGACCTCTTGCTTACAGGGACACATGCTGATCAAATTTCAGCATTTAAACAAAATTTGCAATAAACTTTTGACATGTCAGACTTGGGGTCTTTGCATTATTACTTGGGCATTCAGTTCATACATGATGCTAGAGGTATTGGGTTATCACAATCAAGATACATTCGTAAACTTCTTGAGAAGTTTGGCTTACAGGATTGCAAGTCAATCTGTACACCAATGGAACCTGGACTAAAGCTATCATTACATGATGACAGTGATTTGTTTGATATACACACATATGCTCCAGCAGTTGGATGTCTTATTTACTTATGCAACACTAGGCCAGACATACCGTTTGCAATTTCAGCCCTGAGCAGATATATGCATCAGCCACACATGTCACATTGCCAAGCTGTTAAGCATGTCTTCCGTTACTTGCACGGTACTAAATCTCTTAGATTTCTTTACGCCAAGGGGAGACCACTGCAGTTACATGCTTACAGTGCTTCTGATTGGGCTGGTGATTATGATTAATGTCACTCCACTAGTGGCAATTGTTTCTTTCTTGCCTCGTCTTGCATATCTTGGCTTAGCAAGAAACAGTCCATTGTTGCCACATCGTCATGTAAAGCTGAATACAAGGCAGCTTTCACTACCACAGTTGAATGCGTATGGATTAGACGCTTGCTAGCTGATCTAGATGTATCTGTTACAGAACCTACTCCTTTGTTCACTGACAGTCAGAGTGCCATTGCACTGGCATGGAACCCAATGTTTCATGCACGCATGAAACACATTGAGATACATTATCACTTTGTCAGAGAGAGGCTACATGCACGTGATATCAACCTTGTCTATTGTCCTACCACCAGTAATGTGGCAGACATCTTCACCAAAGCTCTTCCTCGTGAAAAATTTGAAGCATTTCGCCATGCTTTAAATTTGATCTCCTTTGGTGGCCGATGATCCTTGTACTCTTGATCACTCTTCACTCCAGGGGGATTTGTTGGGTATTTCACTCACGCCTCACTTACGCCTACGCTCACATAGGAGTCTCAGGATCAGTAGAACACTGGGACACTTTTTACTCTCGGTAGGAGAGGTTTTCTCCCCCAGACTTATGGTATTATTTTGTATGTGCTTATGACACACATTTACGTGCACTTACCGTGTTTGGGTGTGAACACCCCCTACAACCCTAAGGTTTAAGGGTTGTACCTTGTACTTTCTGTCAAAAGATGACGTACAAGCGAGACAGTAGGGTTTGCGAGGAGGAACATGGAGTGAACTCGACAAACATGGAGAAGAAAAGAGAAGAGAGAAGAAACTCTGATGAATGAAATGATGAAGTTCTAAATCATGGAGTGAATGTGATACAAGGAAACAAGGGTGCCGTAGCACAAGAAAGATGATGAAGACAGCCACGAACCACGAACCGCAATGTCCTCCTGAAGGGGTATGAGGGTAGTGGAGAGCCTGGAGAGAAGAGGTGACAGACTGAATGAATTAGCCATAAGGAATAAATGAGAGAGTGGCCTATAAATAGGCATACTCAGTCTAGGATGGCGCCCCTTTTTGGGGCTGCAAACCCTAAACGCAAAACGCAGAAACGCAAACTGCGGGTGAAGGGTTTCTCAACACCCCCTCTCAAGCCCAAAAAGGGGAACAAGAGAAGAGTGAGGTGGAGATGCAATGCTACATGCTAAAGAATGCTCATGCAACAGGTGTCACTTGGACAGTGTCCCTCGTGGAAAAATTATTCACTTGCCCAAGCGCCCTATTACAAAGATGATAAAAACATACAATGCATAGGAGGAATGTCAGACTTTGTGTGGTGCCGAGAACCATAAGGATATGCCCGTACTCGATCTCGGGAGGTGGCTCCATGCTGACCAAGTGACGAAGAAGATCCACCCTGTAATCTGAGAATACCACCTAAAAGGAGACCTTTGAAGATAGTCAAGAGAACCCGAAACTCAACCTCAAGAGAGAAGCCACTAGCTCCGTGACTCCATGCTGGAAGGAATATGAAGGCCTAGCCACCAAGCTGCTGCCGAAGTCCCAAGGGCCCCAATCTAGGTAGACCCTCTAGATCCTGGGTATCAATAGAAGGGATGACTGGTCGAAGACAGCCACCCCAAGAAAGTAGAGGATGGGTGAAGAACTTCATGTGGAGTAGGTTCCCCCTCTGAGGTGGGAGGTGGAGGGGCCCCCGCTGAAGTCAAAGAAAAAGTAGATGCCCCCTCTGAGAGCAAAGAAATAGCATCCCCCTCTGAAGTAGATAGAGAATCCAAAACTCAAGGATCACGGACTCCCAAATGTCTGATGACAAAGGAAGTACCGCCGATCGTATCGAAGAAGGTATCTGGGGTGCCCAAGAGCTCCCAGAGATGGCCTCTCGAACCTGAGTAGTCAAGGGTGGGGAAGGGTGGGGCTCATAATGAGCAAGAGGTGGGCAACTGCCATTGTCTCTCAGTGGAGCAGACTGGGTAGCCGAAGAAGAGGAAGGAGTCGAGCAGCCACAGTCTCTCGAAGGAGCAGACTGACGAGGAGATGGTATCAAACAATCATTGTCTCTCAGTGGAGCGGACTGCAGAGCCGTAGGTCGTGGAAGCCACTGTACCTGAAAATAAGTAAAAGAAGACTGCCGCTAGCATTGCGACAATCTCCAGGAGGTCGTAGCGACAATCGATTCTCCATGTGCTCAAAAGGACTTAGTGCGCATTGGATGTGTCTTATTGCCTTGAGCATAGTACTCTGATAGCCGATGCAGAACGATCTCTGTGGCCTAGAAAAGAGAAGTGGCACAAGGAGTGCCTAGTGGAAGACACATGTACTCCGGGAGGATGGGGAGCAAAGGTCGAAGTCGGCAAGCATCGGTGGTGTATTCAGTGATGCCACAGTAGGAGCATCCACTAGTCTAGTCATCTGTTGGTAAAGAAGTCATGAATAACAGTGTGCTTTATTGAAGAAGGAAGAGATCAGCCACCATGAACTACAAACCGCAATGTCCGCCTCAAGGAATGTGAGGGCAGTGTGAAACACGAACCGCAATGTCCGCCTCAAGGGATGGGAGGATAGTGGAAGGGTTGAAAGTGAGCTGCCAGTGGGAGGAGGATGTGACCAGTAATAAGAGGTTGCAACCAGTAGAAAAATGCAGGTGAAAAGAGAGAGAGAGAGAGAGAGAGAGAGAGAGAGACTAAAAACGCAGGCAGGACAGCCTGCAGGAGAGAGAAAGACTAAAAACGTAGGCAGAACAGCTTGCAAGAGAGAGAAAGACTAAAAACGCAAGCAGTAGGAGAGAGAAAGACTAAAAACGCAGGCAGGACAGCCTGCAGGAGAGAGAAATACTAAAAACATAGGCAACAAGACTATGCTGATGTGGCACGCTGTATAGTAGCAGATCTGAATAGGAACAGCAGTCGCTCGGCTGGAATCAGCTCGAAACTACGTGAAGAGGGCTGGAAACTATGCGCCAACTGATGGAGGCAGCAATGGACAGCTTCGACTGAGATGTCCTCCGCGAACGGGATGTGGACAGCAAGCTGAAACACCTGAAATCTATAAAAATGAGATTTTGATGCAGCAGAAGAAGAAGAGAAGTGGATGCCAAACCCGCCACCGGTCTTTGCCTTCACTGGAGTGGAGGATCTTTGCCGCTATTTGAGCATATCTAGCTCTGATACCATGTCAAAAGATGACATACCAGCGAGATAGTAGGGTTTGCGGGGAGGAACACGGAGTGAACTTTCGGCAAAAATGGAGAAGAAAAGAGAAGAGAGAAGAAACTCTGATGAATGGAATGATGAAGTTTTGAATCATGGAGTGAATGTGATACAAGGGAACAAGGGTGCCATAGCACAAGGAAGATGATGAAGACAGCCACGAACCTCGAACCGCAATGTCCTCCTGAAGGGGTGTGAGGGTAGTGGAGAGCCTGGAGAGAAGAGATGATGGACTAAATGAATCAGCCGTAAGGAATGAATGAAAGCGGCCTATAAATAGGCACAGTCAGTCTAGGATGCCGCCCCTTTTTGGGTCTGCAAACCCTAAACGCAAGACACAGAAATGCAAAAACACAAATTGCAGGTGAAGGGTGAAGAGTTTTTCAACACTTTTAGGGTACACTCTTTCAGTCTATTGCATTGGGTGTCGAACTTCACTCTCACACTGTCTACTGAGTTTGTGTGCTGAGCTTCGATCCTATCCTCTCTCACAAGAGAACATGTGGCTTTTGCTTCTCCCACTTGTTGGAGGAGAGAGTCACTTGTGAAGCCTTTATTTTGGTGGCAAAACTTTGGATACACACTAGGGACCCTTCAACCCTTAGCCATGAGGGTCCTTGCCCAAGATTGCTCTTCGAGTGCATGTGAGAAAAACTGGAGTGCCTATGCTCTCATTCATACAAAGATTTGCAATAGGCTTAGCACACAATAGTTAGAGCGGCCAGTCTATTGCCGCGCTAACTTACACATGATGAGGGCTATAATGAGAATGGGTAGTCCGAAGCCATAACATTTAAAATTTGTTGTTTTAACTTTTAAACTTGGAACGTTGAAGTTTAAACTTTATACTTTACAATTTAGACTTTAGCATTTACAATGATCAATCTTACGTGCATCACTGCATTGTGTAGGTGAATGTTGATACATTCAAGTTGACGGGCGAAACTCTTCTGAGTATACATAAGGAGGCGGACAAGGAGAAGGAGATGATTTTTGCAGAGCTCTATAGAAAGCTTATAGCAACGGATACTTGTAACACTCGCAGTCAGCGTGCTCGTGGGTGAGGAGTTCAAGTCGGTGGTAGCAGGGGCATGGTCATTCGACACCCTCCATCATCGAGGAGGGGTGGTTTGAGTGGCTTGCAGACATATATAAGGCAAGGCTCTAGTAGCTCACATCCTGTGCCTCATGATGACATCCCCCCCTTGCCTGCACAGCTGCCACCTAGATAGCCATCATTTGATGATGATGGTAACCTCATCAGTGAGAATGAGTATGAGTGTGTCTCATCATCGGATACTGAGGAGTCATCTTCAAACTCTCTTGACGAGCACTCAAATGATTTTGATGATAACGATGATGATAGTGATGCCTCATCGTAGATTCATATGACATAGGTCTCTCTTTTTTTTGTATCAGATATACTAGACTGTAGTTGTATTGCATGTTTTGTGTAGCCCATGCGACCGCGATGGCCACCCTCATGTATTCATCTTATTCTGTAATGAAATAGCTATTTGCACTTTAAACATGTATTCTATGATCTATCATTTAATGATATATGGTTTTAGTTATTTAAAAAATCATCTTAATTTTTTTTCATACTAATATCGTATCGTACCTTATAAAATCATAAGGTACGTACCAATTAGTAACGTACCGTATCATACCTTTCGTACCTGATAACTATGGCTGGTCATTTTTTGCAATGAGTCTATGATCAATTTGGGGTCACATTTACAGCAGTTTGTGATAAGTTTTTAGATCAGCAAGTAATCAATTTATGATCAGATTATGCTTAGTTTTCAATGGCTTACATCTGGTTTCATGGACAACAGTATATGTTATGATGCCATTGATGTTATAGCCATGATTTATGCTTCGTTATGCTATGCTATGGTTTGGTTTTGCGAGCTAAGTTGAGCTCATGAGAAATAGAAATGTCATACAATAATCAAGCAATGTTTGTGAGATTCTTTGTGAGTCTTATGTTATGTTATAATTGGCGGTAATTTTTAACATGTGTTGGGCATATGGAATGGTTGAGCGACAGTGTGCAATGTTGTGTTAACTATGATGCCTTGTGGAAATTCCAATCCACTATTTTTCTTTTAATGCATCTGATAGTGCAATCAAGGATGATTGCAAGGATTTTTAGGGGAAGGACTCTCATGAGGACATGTATTTTTGAAACCTCACATAACATGTGGATTAATTTCTAATCACATGGTTAGGTAAATATTGTACATGTGAGATGTAACTAAGGTTAGAGTAAATTTACAAGCTACAGACCTGAGGAAATCACGAGATGTCAAAGGCAAAATTTTCTATAAGTTATGTCGCACATGTACTTGGTGGAATCTGGAGCCAGTTATTGGCCTAAGTCATTCATTTGGCCATAAGTGTCAATTGATGATACTAGAGAAGTAGCGTTTAATGATACCAAAGGCCAATCTGATGGTCAAAGATGGCACAAAGACACTAAGCAATGGAAGATGCCTAGCCAATTTAATTATTGGCCACTCAGATTATTTTTTTGGGCACTGAAATAATTATTAGATTAGATTAACTTTCAGTATTTAAAAACTGAAAATTAATATTTAATTATAGATAATATTGAAAAAATCATTTGGGAAGGCTACCACTTATCAAAAATACCATGCAAGTCTAAAAAACGTCTTTAGAGTCTAGAGAGAGACATCTTAGTACATTCAGCCTACAAGAGAGGAGGAGATGCTGCTGGTCTGATTTGCAGCCATTGGAGAATCTTCTGAGATACCTAGGGGCAAGAGAAGACCAATCAACAATAGGTGATAGCATCTACAAACTGTTGAGACAGGGCAACAGCAGTAAATGACTAATTTTCTTTAGTTATTTGCATCTAAAAGCTATTGAGACAAGGCAGCAGCAGTAAATGATTGATTTTCTTCAGTTCTCTGCGAAGAAAGTCTGAATTTTCTCTCTCTTCAACATTCTCTCTTATTTCCCAATCTTTTCATAGCCTTGCTTTGAAGATTACGGCATTGAGATCACCTCAGTCTAAAAAATTTCAGATTTATCTACTGTAAACCCTAATCTGCACAGCAAAAATTAGGGTTTAGCAGTAGCCTCAAGAAGCGTGCCAGAAATTGGAAACTCCAAGACTTGGATTCAACAAGGCTGAAGCTGTTTTCAGTCAAATTCAAGTGGAGGGACCAACAAATCAATAAATCTGAGGCATTTTCCATCTCCATCAAAGCGGGTGAAGGCCAATTGACTGCCCGAATCAAGGGTAAATCAGATTGAAGACTTGCTGTTCATTTTGGGCAGCAAGGAGAGTTGGAATACCAAAAGGGATTGGGAGAATCCTATTGTATATCAACTTCTTTTTCAATAAAGTTAAAGAAATATGGATAGGGGCGCTAGTTTTGGGGCCAACAAGGTATCCATTGTCCAAGATTGTAAGTTATTTTGCATTTCTTAGTTTTGTAATAAATGTTACTGTTGTAACTAAGTTGTAATTAGGAAATCACCGCCCATCCACGAAAGGAAGGCTGGTTTTAGTCCACACATGTTGCACTTGCATTCTCCATAGCCAAAAGAGAGAGAGAGAGAGAGAGAGAGAGAGAAAACTGCAATAAACTAATCCCAACACCCAAGGCTTAGGGCATGGTGTGCGAAAGAGGAAGAAGAGGAGCTGAAAATGGCAACACATGCCTTGCCAAATACATTAATATGCCACAAATGCCACAAGCTACATTAATGACAAGGGGGTTACTTTGCACTTAATTTAACTTAATACTAAGGTGCAAACTTTCAATTTAATGGAAGTTTCACATTGCCCCTTGTTTTCTTTTGCCTTTCACTTGTACCACATAGCCTGTACAATTGCTTAGTGTATGCCTAGTGTCAATCCTTCATTATCAATGCAACAATCACCATGGCAAGAGCTAGGGGTATTAGAAGAAGAGTTCATTTTAATTAAATTATTGATTTCAATTCACATCCTAGTGACAATAAGAGATGGAGATGCACGTCTCTCAGTCAAGGAGTCTATGTAGCCACTAAAGGTTGGAGACATAGGTACATCAACAATGCACTATAGATCAGCCATCTTAGGTGCAGTGAGTTGGGGCGTCTCTACCTCTACCTCCTAGGAAGCCACAAGAATAGGTGGCTAAAGGGTCATAGCTACCATTCGAGGGAGTATGTCTGAGATCTCTAACCACTCTTCACTACCCCATTGCATGTCTCCGCTACTATAAATCTTTGTGTCCTTGTCCACTTCAGTTTGGCATTGCTGCTTCTGCAAGGTTAAGGTCTACTACCTTCCTCATATTGAAAAGAGGTCCATCTCCGAGGTGTCCTAGGGCAATTTGCTGCAAGATAACCCAACATCCTACAACTTAAGCATTGCCTTGGGAGGCCTAAGTAGAAGACTAGCTAGGTGAGGTGCCTTCTATAAACAAAGGTAATCCTAACAGTCCAAGAAAGGATGTTGATAAAATGATAGGGACAAAGACCCTAAGCAATAGGTATTAGGGAGGACCCTTTGAGACGGCATCAAAAAAGGCCTTATTCCTTTGCATGACTAGGCCAAAGGTGCTGCCAATCCAAGCAACAAAAGAGTGAAGTATTCATCAAGGCTTGAGAGAAGGGTGATGGCCATAACAGTCCCCCATGAGGAACAGTCCGGACCGGGTGGCACATTGAGCATACCTAACAAAATACAAACTGGTAAGATACTACATTACTTCAAAATTGCCAACTACTTCCCCTCCTGAAAAAGAACACAGATCTTACAATTGGAAGTTCAAAAGCCATCTTCCCCATTTTTCCTCCCATCTGCTTACTGAGGCAAAAGCCTTACAAAATAGAGCTTCCTCCTTGTATAGCACTTGGAGAACAACCTTAGCATAGTCTTTGTCTATCAATGAAAGAATGAGCTCCCCTCTAGGCTGTCACTATGGCAATGTTTAAGAGGAGCTTGCTTACCCTGTTGGTCACTTTCTCGCCAAGACACAAATAGCTCCTTGACAGACTCTCAGGCCACTCCAAGTCTCAACTTTTGGATACATCTTTTTGCAAGCAGTTTTTGGTTTTCAGGAAACTTTTTGCCTCCTTGGGATAGGTTTAAACATACTATAGATTTCTGAATTAATCAAGCATTTCTGTGTATCTGCAAGTCTGCTAGACAAATCTCTACTTGCAATGAGGATTACACTCTTTCCTGAGCCAATGATAGAAACTTTCCTGGATAAATATAAGAAAAAATCTATTTTATCAACAACAGCTGCTGATATCACTGATACAACGTTTGACATTTGGAAATCAAATTCTTGAACAGTTTAAAAAGGAAACTGTTGTAGTACCCAAATAAAGTTCACAGTGTGTCAAACACAAGCAGTATGACAGAAACATTTCAACAATACAAAAGAACTGCAGGTTTTCAATGTACCTGAATCTCAGGAATGATTCCTCTTGCTGCATCAAAACAAGCACTAGAAATTCGTCCGTACTTGCGATATTCAGGTCTGGGTGCTTCACCTAATCTGCCCCCTGGATCAGATCCTATAACATTGAAATATCTGTAAGGAAGCCCCAAAAAAGTTATTATATCAAGCTTCTGAAAGAAAAATATGCAACTGATTTACTGAGGTAATTTCCATCTGTTTCCTACATGGGATAACTTTGATTGCACTTGTTAGGATGTGTTGCACCTTGTAGTTACCACGTTTATGTACTAGTTGACCCTCACAGAAACAACTGATCAGTTCTGTAGAAGAGATCTAACCTGAGAATGACAGCACCCATACTGGATTTGATAGCATGATCTTTGATAATATCTTCTGCCATCTTCTTTGCTTTTCCATATGGGTTTATTGGAAACTATGTGAAAAGAAAAACCAGGGCACAGGAGTATCAGAATTAGCTGTTAGCAAGGACTCTGGCAAGAGCAACATCAATATCCACAGTAAATATATTAGAGACAATACAAGCATGTACTGTCATTGTGGAATTCTTGACAGACAGTCATCACATACTAATTGGACACACTCAAAGTTGGAGCAAATAAACAGAGGTCCTTTGAAGGGCAGAGCTTTGTGACAGTTAAGACTGTATCCACGTTCACTGTACAGCCTTCCAAATTGGGAAACCAGGATGTAATGGTGTCATTCTAAAACGTCCCTATATTTAAAATTATTCAATGCTAGCACCTGAATAGTGTGTATCTTTGTCTTTCCAAGAATCATGGAAGGATCAAGTTGAAGACTACAAAGCATATGAGGCAGCAGTCAAACTTCAAACCTTTAATCGTGTACACGATAGATTGAAGGCTTTGACCTTGATTCAAAATTTTGATGCACCCTAACTTGTGTTGGATTAAGGGTTGCACGAATACAAGTGCACGGCCAAGAGAAGAAGCTTGAGAAAGTACAACTCAAAGTGTATTGAGAGGTATCAAGAGAGAAGATTTACAAGACTTTGTATGCCCTAAAGTGAATAGGTGTATATACAAGGTTGGGGAGGGAAACCTCCTAAAGAGTGAAAAAAGTGCCCAAGCCATTCTAAGTATATTCCAAATATCACTACCGAAATATGGTAACAAATCCCCCTTTGGGAGTGATGTGGTGAATAAGAGCTAGCACTCATGTACAACGAAGTGCCAAACCCGCTAGACTAGATCAATCCACAAAGGGAAGTAAGTCCAAAGCTTTGCAGAAAGCTTCAAACTTCTCATGAGGTAAAGCCTTTGTGAAAAGATCTACAAGGTTGTCTTGTGTTGGCACATAGGCCCCGCTGATCTCTCCTGCAAAGAATCTCTCCCTAACATAATGATCATGCACTTCAACGTGCTTAGTACATGCATGGAACACTGGATTTCATGCAACTTTCCATGTGCTCTGACTATAAGTGAAGATGGTAGTGACAAATAACTACCCCAACACCCAAGTTAGCCAAAAGGCATTTGAGCCGAACAAAGTCAACAGTAAGCTGCCCTATACTTAGCTTCACAACTAGAAGTGGCCATAGTAGGCTGCTTCTTGCTCAACCAGAATATGTATGAGTTGCCAAGCATGGAGCAAAAACCACTTATGGATGCACAAGTGTCGTAACAATGATCCTTGTCAGAATCCAAAAAAGCATGTAAATCTAGTAGTGATGATTCCCCCTTGAGATGAGATATCCTATGACCATACATCTGTCTCTTTCGCACATGAAAGTAAAGCTTGAAAAGCATATTTCACAAAGACAACATCACAACTAACCAAGATACACTTACTTTGTGGAAAATATAGCTTATAACCTTTGCTGAGCCAACCAACACACAAGCCATAGATGGCTTCTTACCATGCCAAGCCTCATAGAAAGTGATGGATTGCAATGGCTTAGTGGAACACCTATCAAAAACATAGACTTCACATAAATAATCTCAAGCCAGAAACTATGTAGCAAAGCGTGACTACTAATCATGCATTGTGCCATCTCCATGAAAGATCTATTATTTCTCTCAGCTCCACCATTTTGTTGTGGTGTATACGGCACTATACATTGGTGTTTTATCCCACATTCAACCAGATATGCATTAGAATCCTTTGACATATATGTCCCCCAGACCAAAACAAAAAGTACCCACTTTACATCCCAACAAATTTTCAACCATGCTAACAAATTACTTGAAGCACAAAACCACATCGAGCTTAGCTTTCAAACCATATCCCTATGCATGCCTAGAGTAGTCATCAATGAAAGTAATAAGTATAGGTAGTTTCCAAAAGATATCATTTGCATTGGACCACCAACATCACTATTTACAAGCTATAGGTTTGCAAACAGCTTTGACTGAACCATCTCTTGGAAATGAAGCACACTGCATTTTATCCAATATGCAACCTTCACAAATGTGTTTTCTAGGTGCCTCAAGAGTAAGCAATAAAGAAACCATACCAAATTTTTGCAAGCGCAGCAAACTAGTAAAATTCAAATAATCAAAATATGCATGCCGAAGTTTTGCATTGAAACTACCTGCAAATTTGCAACTGTGCATGCATCGTCTTCCACACATTTACCATAGTTATTAAGCTTGTATTGCCCATAACATAGTGAACCAAATACAACAATTGTATCACCACAAGAGAGATCATGAATTGTACATTTATCACCAACAAACTTCACAATCAAACCAATCTTGGCAAGTGCAAAAATTGATAGTAATTTTTTATTGATCTTTGGTACATACAAAGTATCCATAAGTATGAAAATATTGCCATTAATAACCGTCAATACAAATTTTTTAACTCCTTTATCCAGATAAGAGCAATTATTGGCAAATGTCATAGTAATGTCCTTGGAGGCAAACTCAAGAGACGTGAACAGACTGCACAGAGAAGTAATGTGTCATGGGTCCTCTTTTTTTTTTGCAAGTAGAATGTGGCTGATTATATTACTAAAAAAAAAACCGATTATAATGATTGCTCATGCTCAACAGACTAGCTCGAGCTGATTCAAAGTCACAAATACATCATGTATACAAGCCTCTCAAGGCGGTCTGTGGGGCGGGGGGGGGGGGGGGGGGCGGGGGCGGAGAGAATGTGGTATGCCCAACGAGGGCTGCCTACTTGCATCACGAAAAACAGGTCCTAACCGCTCCACATGTGCATGAATTGACAACGGAGCTCCTGACTCGCCCTGCACCTAATCCCATCAACCGCGGAGGGAGTAGATGATGGAGGTCTAGAGCTCTGCTAAGGTCGCCTGTACTGAAAGTCTCTCTCTGCCGAAAGCCTCTCGACACCGCGCCTTCCAATATGCCATCCAGTAAGACTCCCTATGATCTTCCATACCTCCGAGTGTTCTGCTGTGGACTCTAGTACCTGGTGGATGGGTAGAGCCTCCAAACCGATCACTGTGTACGACCCGCCTCGATAATGAAAATCGTGTCCTGCATCCCGGCCTCATACAGAAGGTGACGACCCTGGCTAACCGCTTGCCAATAGAAAGCTCCCCATGAGATACATCCAAGGTTGGGTGCTGTACGGCGAAGGATGCGGCATGCTCCTCTCCACACGAGCTGTGCCTCCTCACGTGACCAAAGGCAATGCTTTGGGGTATCTAGAGACCGCTATGTGCAGCGCTTACAACCTCCCTCCTGCATCTGGACAAGCCAACTTCCCACCGCCAAGCCTCCATGTACCACCAACCATAAGAAATATGACACCCTCCTTGACCTCCAGCTATCCCATAGGCAGCGCCAGAAGGTCCGTCGGAAAGGCTCCGTGATGTTGTGCTTCGCCAAGTGCTTACTACGTGATGGTGCCCAATCCATATCCTCCTACATCAGTACATGTCTGCTAATCCTGGCAGTGTACTCTAGGAACCTGGGGTGGCTTCTTAGCGACCGCAGTGGCAGGCCATAGCCACTCTCCTGGATCCCACTCTAGCTCATCAAGTGGTATGCCCTCCCAAATCCAAAGGCGCCACTCCCTGAGCTCCTTCTAGAAAACATAGGAGTCCAGTCGCCATATCTTCCCCTGAAGGCCCACCACCCGAATCCTCCTCCAGGAAAGGGTGGCTATCTCCTCATCCTGCTGCCCTCTGTCAAGGGCCAGATGCCCCCCCTCCAAAACGGCGAAGAAAGTCCCCTGCAAGGCACCGCACTGTTGAGATGACAAGCTCAACACATACGGACATTAATGATGGACCGCCTGGTTAGATGGGTCCACACGTCTACACTTAGCACGTCGGTAGCCATTATGACTCTCACATGGCCACTGACTCATTACTTATTATATTCAGGTTGTTACTGTAAAATATTACACGGCGCAGCGAACAGAATCTGAGAAAGAGATAGAGAGTACACAACAGATAAGAGGAGAATCAGTAAATTCTTTAACTTCAAACAACTGATACAAAGATGGCTCTGTCCACCCGTGCGCTTCCACTGTGTGAAGCTTAGATGGCGATCTAGACAGAAGATAGATGAAGAGTTTAAGGCTAGCTGGAATAATAACTCTGACTGGGTGAAAGATAAGTCAGTGATGGCTGCGAAGGGGTTTAGCTTTTATAGCCCGCGAAGGTCGTTAGGTCGGCCTGCTGACCGACCTACCATATGAGCCTCCACTAGTCGGCCAGGGAATATTCCCTTTACCATCGGGCCGGGGGCGCTGCCCCCAGACCCCCGCCAGGGGGGCCGCTGGCCCCCTTGGGACCCCCCAGCCAGGGGCCGCTTCCGCGGCCCCCGGACCCCACAATAGGGGCCCCTTTTAACTCCCTTACCACGCAACTCAATGCAATGTGCCTCGAGTTGCTACCAGCTTAACCACTCCGTCTAACCTAAAGATTAGACCCACAACAGTCACCTTTTTGCCATCCGGTCACATAGACCTCATCTGATATACAAGTCAGGACTCAACCAATGTCCAGGCTCACATTTGGCTTCTCCTCATAATGGGGGCCTTATAACTTTGAGCACCATAGATCATTGGTAGCACCTTATGAGGGTGGGGCATTGATCATATCTAACAGTTACACCTATTTACAGCTGGCATAGTTATAGCGCCAATCGACTAGTGTAGTCAGTTATGCATTGTTTGACTTAGTAGGTCACTTTCTTTTATGTTGTATCTTATCTATACTTTGTGTACATTGTAAAGTGAGTGGAAGAAGAAGAAGAAACCAGCAAGAAAACGTTTTGGCCTCCATCTCTCTTCTTGTCTCTTGAGTGAGCTTCTCCTTGTGCATTCAATGTGTGTTCGGCACAACATCTTGAGCAAGTCCCCCCACCACGCGATTCTTGACATGGTATCAGAGCCGCGCCACTGAGAGAGGCTGATTTCGAAGGATGAAGTGAAGGAGAAGAAGCAAGGTTCAAGCAAGCAAGCCACGGGCAAGAAGCTCTCCCATTCTTCCACTCTTTCTCTTGGACAGTGCCTGTGGAGGCACCAGAAGCAGGACAGAGCAATAATCTCAAATTGCAGTGAGATTTGGTGTGCGTGAAGAGCGCTGTGTATTTTGCAAATGGCCCTTTAGGGCTCTTCCGCTGCTATTTTGGCCATTCGAGGTCATTTCAGGCCCCGTTTTAGAGCCGCAAGGTTGCGGACAGCAATTTTAGGATACACTGTGATTTCGGCTGTACTGACCGAAAGTGGGTGCTTGGTTACAGATTGCGAATCTGTAATTTTTGAGGTATTTGCAAGAAGTAAACACAAGGTTTATCTGCAAACTGGTTGCAGATTGCATGTATTGTTGAGCAGACAGTGAAAAAGGCTGCCTGATATATTGCTATACACTATAGGTCGAGGGTTGCAGAAGATTTGCTTGCTATTTGGTATTAGTTTTGTGATAATGGCAGAAAACAGTGAAAATCCCATCATTGAGAAGCTCGACAAGAACAACTACCCTTCATGGAAGTTCCGTATCACGAACTTCCTTATTGGAAAAGGCCTTTACGAGTTTGTTTCAGGTGAAAAAAAGGAGCCAGAGGTGAGTGATCCTCCAACTGCAGAAGAGACAAAGGCACAGAAGGACTGGAATGCAAAAGACAAAAAGGTCATGTATTGGCTGTCTGCAGTAATTGACAATAATATGCTGGGACATATTAAAAATGTGGAGAATTTATATACAGCTTGGACCATACTTGAAAGTATGTTTTCTGTAAATATAAAAGCACGAAAGATTCAACTCAAGCAAGAGTTGAATACATTGAAAAAAGGGAAGATGTCTATCAATGAGTATGCACTGAAGGTAAGGAGCATTGCAGATGCCTTGGCAGCGATTGATGCAATGCCCAATGATGATGATTTGGTGTCGTCTATGTTGGGTGGACTTAACAATGAAAAGGCTTGGAAATCTTTTGTAACTTCCATATATGTCAGAAAGCCATTTCCAGATTTCGATGAGTTGATCTCCTTTATGATTACTGAAGAGATCAACATGCAGAGTGAGACATCTGAAAAAAGCGGTGAACAAGTCCAAGCTTTCTACTCCAGTTCAGGAAGGAGACGTGGCAGGTCCTCTTCAAGAGGCCGTGGTACAGGACATGGTAGTGACAACCAGCAAAACAGATTGAATCAACAATTTGGTGATATGCAAGTTTCAGGAGGTCGTAGTAACTTTAGAGGCAAGGGGAGCTTTAGAGGAAGAGGTGGATGGCAAAACAGAGGTTCTAACAACTCTGGTATTGTATGTCACTACTGTAGCAAAACAAGTCATATAGCAACCCAATGTTATGCTAAGAAAGATGATATTTGCAGTGGTAAGTTGTAGCAAGGAAACTATGCATCGTCTTCACGACAGAATGAAGACAAAAATGAACGTCTGTTTATTATGCAGCATATGCTGAATGCTGTTACAGGAAAGAGAACACATGATGATATTTGGTATGTTGATTCAGGTACATCCAATCATATGACCAGCCATGCAGAATGATTTGGAGAGATGCACGATTTGCAAAATACAGGTTATGTGCAGACGGGTGATGATTCATGCCACCCAATATCACATATTGAAAAAGTTCCCTTATCCTTGCATGATGGTAAGACAAAGAGTCTTTCAGCTATATTATATGTGCCATTTATTACAAAGAACTTGGTGTCAATCGGCCAGATGATAGAGCAAGGGCTGCAAATCAGATTTAATGCAAAGGGCTGCTTTGTAGAAGACTTCAATGACAAGTGCAAGTTGGTTGCAAAGGGAAGTAGAGTTGGACGTATGTTTACTCTGGATACTGAAATTCCTACCATAAATGCTGCTATGTATACTAAAGGAAAAGCTGTTGTTGCAGATATTGAAATTTGACACAAACGCATTGGATATGCAAATGTACAAAGGCTGAAATTAATGCAATCCAAAGGGTTGGTTACAAGTTTGCCTACATTTAGAGTTGCAGAATTTCATAAGGTATGCGAAGCATGTCAGTTTGGTAAGCAGGCAAGATAACCCTTTTCACATGACAGAGATGTAAGCAGAAATGTCCTTGATGTTGTGCATACAGATATTTGGGGGCCTACACAAAATGTATCTCTTGGAGACAGTTCATACTTTGTCACATTCATTGATGATTGTTCTAGAAAGCTGTGGGTATATTTTAAGAAGGAAAAGAGTGAAGTATTTGAGCACTTTAGAACTGTCAAGGCTACAGTTGAAAGAGAAATAGGCTTAAAAGTAAAGTGCTTGAGGTCAGATGGAGGGGGAGAGTACCTCTCGATTGAGTTTAGTGATTTTCTAAGATCTCATGGGATAAAGAGATAATTCACATGCAGGTATAACCCACAGCAAAATGGAGTTGCAAAAAGAAAAAACAGGCATATTGCAGAAGTTGCACGCGCCTTTATGGCTGAAAAGAATATGCCTAAGCATTTTTTGTCTGAGGCTGTTCATACTGCTGTTTATATTATGAACAAAACTCCCACAGTTGCAGTTCATAGTATGACTCTTGAAGAATGCTTTACTGGCAAGAAACCTGATGTATCGCACTGAAGGTATTTGGCTGTGTTGCATACGTTCATGTGCCAGATGAGCTACGGAAGAAGCTTGATCCAAAGGCAAAAAAATGTGTTTTTATTGGATACTCTTTAGAGCAGAAAGGGTATCGTTGTTATAACCCTTTCACATGTAAGTTCAGAGTGAGCAGGGATGTCATCTTTGATGAAATGAGCAGTTGGTATATATCTAGTGGTGATACATTGGATGATGATGATGATGATGATGATCATGACACTCATGTACAGGCTGAAAAGCAAGAATTACGGACTCTTAGTGAACCAGAGACATCATCTGGTAGTCCTTGGTCTGGGAGACTAAGGAGTAGCTCTACATCTTCAGGTGCATCTAGTAGCACTACAAGTAAAGACAAATAAAAGAATAAAGTGTCAGATGGCATTGATGCAGTTCTTGATGGAGACTCCAGTGGCTCAAAGAGCTTGGATGATGAGCTTGGCATTCCTTCAGTGAGGACTCCAAGTGTGCAGAGAGCACACATCAATGCAAACACTCCATTGAGTGATCCAGTGGTACGCAGGTCTAGTAGGGTGAGATACCTTGTTAACAGATTTGGTTTTGAAGGTTATGCAGCTCACCATTATGCTTATATGGTGAAAGTGATTGAGGATGTTGAGCCCACATGTTTTGAGGAGGCTGTTGGTCATGCTCATTGGGATGCAGCAATGGATGAGGAGATGGCTGCATTAGAGGCCAATAAGACTTGGGATCTAGTATCATTGCCAAAGGGCAAGAAAGCTATTGGATGTAAGTGGGTTTATAAGATTAAGCACAATGCAGATGGTTCTATTAGTAGGTACAAAGCTAGGCTGGTTGCAAAAGGCTATGCCCAGACATATGGCATAGATTATGAAGAAACCTTCAGTCCAGTTGCTAGGATGGCAACTGTCAGATGTGTGATTGCTTTGGTAGCAGCCAAAGGTTGGAGGTTGCAGCAAATGGATGTGAAGAATGCCTTCTTGCATGGTGATTTGCAGGAGGAAGAAGTGTATATGGATCAGCCAGCAGCTTATGAAGATTTAGAGCATCCCACGTATGTGTACAGGTTGAAGAAGACGCTCTATGGGCTCAAGCAAGCACCTAGAGCATGGTCTGACAAGATCAGAGAGTATCTTGTCAATATTGGCTTTTATGTTTCTGATGTTGATCACTCACTTTATGTGAGAAAGGGAGATGCAGATTTGGTCATCATAGTCATCTATGTGGATAACTTGATTATTACAGGTGATAGTGATAGTGGGATTGCTGAAGTCAAGGACTTTTTGAAGAAGAAGTTTGAGATGAAGGATTTAGGTGAGCTAAGGTACTTCCTTGGCATTGAGGTGATCAGATATGATGATGGTATATGGCTGTCCCAAAGATAGTATGGCTTGGATATGTTGTCCAAGTATGGTATGACAGCATACAAACCACTTTCAGTCCCGTTGGAGCAGAATGTAAAGTTAAGTGCTGATGTTGGGGATGAGATAGAAGACCCTACTATGTTCAGGAGGATAGTGGGGAGTTTGATCTGCATGACCATTACAAGGCCAGACTTGAGCTACGTTGTTGGTCTTGTGAGTCAGTTTATGCAAATACCTAGAAAGCCACATTTGGATGTAGTCAGACACATATTGAGATATGTGAAGTCCACATTACATTATGGACTTTTCTATGAGGCAGGTATAGATGTACAGGTGTTTGGATACACATATGCACATTGGGCTGGTAGTATGTCTAATAGAAGATCTACCAGCGGATACATATTCTCTCTTGGTAGTGCAGTAGTTACTTGGAGCAGCAAAAAGCAATCTACAGTTGCTTTGTCGAGTACAGAGGCTGAGTATAGAGGTGCTGCTATTGCAGCATGTGAGGTAGTATGGCTGCAAAAGTTATTGGCTGATTTAGATGTGCAGGTGGAAGATCCAGTTGTCATTTATTATAACAACATGAGCAGTATACAGTTGGCTAGGAACCCTGTGTTCCATGCCAAGACAAAACATATTGAGATATACTACCACTTTGTGAGAGAGAAGGTACTAGCAGGTGAGATTGACTTGGTATATGTCAGCACATAAGATCAGATAGCTGACATCTTCACGAAGGCATTGGGTACAAAGAAGCTTCAAAAGTTTCGAAGCTTACTTGGAGTTGCAGAGATGCAGTTGAGCTTGAGGGGGAGTGTTGAGATGACAAGCTCAACACATGCGGACATTAATGATGGACCGCCTCGTTAGATGGGTCCACACGTCTACACTTAGCACGTCGGTAGTCATTATGACTCTCACATGGCCACTGACTCATTACTTATTATATTCAGGTTGTTACACCTATTTACAACTGGCATAGTTATAGCGCCAGTCGACTAGTGTAGTCAGTTATGCATTGTTTGACTTAGTAGATCACTTTCCTTTATGTTGTATCTTATCTATACTTTGTGTACATTGTAAAGTGAGTGGAGGAAGAAGAAGAAACCAGCAAAAAAACGTTTTTTGCCTCCATCTCTCTTCTTGTCTCTTGAGTGAGCTTCTCCTTGTGCATTCTGTGTGTGTTCGACGCAGCATCTTGAGCAAGTCCCCCCACCATGCGATTCTTGACACGCACAATCTACCTGTCACCTGTAGGGAGATGCCTATTGGTGAAAACCTAGCTGCCCATACCTCCCCAAGCTCTATCAGCTCTTATATCAAGGGAGCAAGCCACTCCAGAGGTATTGCTACGTCTATCTTCCTTCTTAACTCCACTCCTCTCTGGCAGCCTAATACTCAGTGCAGCACCTCCTCGTCCGCCATCCAATACACCTCCCGCCATGTCCTAATGGTACGAGCCAGGCCGGCCTCCCAACCAGCCCACTGGATGTGGGGGCGCTCGCCGATCTCTGTCCCTTCCTGATCTTTGACCTAGGGCTTCCAAATCAGTGGCTAACGGTCTATCTCCTCCTAGCAGCCTGGGGGGCTTTGGATTAGGGCCTTACGAAGGCCCTGTCATACACAGAGTAAGCTGCGTAGGAAAGGTGATCTGGGATAACGTAAAGATTCATCTCAAGGATGGCCTCCACTCACCGCCAAGCCTCGGTCTACAGTCCTGAAGGCCCTCCTGCAATAAGACCTTCTAGGTTTACTTGCCCAGTGTGAGGCCGCGGACAACTAGCTTGCCCAAGAGGGCCATACTCTGATACTCTAGGTCTATAATCCCAAGCCCTCCCTCTAATCGATGTGTGTCACGGATCATAGCTACATTGTGCACTAAATGCCCACTCTATATCCTACATAACATTTGGAGATTCTAACTTAGAAGAAGAGGCATATGCAAGAGCCATACTCGCCTCTTTTTTCTTGATATTTTTGTAGCCAATTTGGGACAATCATTACTGACATGATCTTTCCCTTTACAATACATG
This sequence comes from Lygodium microphyllum, assembly GCF_053477565.2. NCBI lineage: Eukaryota > Viridiplantae > Streptophyta > Polypodiopsida > Schizaeales > Lygodiaceae > Lygodium > Lygodium microphyllum. The sequence continues at coordinate 111,371,271 of NC_141162.1, forward strand.
CAATAGATTTTATCCTCATTTTTCTTCTCATCCTTATTATCTTCCTTTGTCTCAACAGCATTTGCAGATTTCTACTCTACTAGTAGCAAAGACAACTTTTCCTTCACCTTTCTAACTAAGCACAAAAGCTTGATCTACAACACGCATAGTGATCCTACTTTGCTGAGATTGTTCTTCTTGAAGCAAAACAGAACCAACTCATCAAATGACAAAGCATTCAGATTGCCTTTCATCATCCAACAAGAAGTAAATGCAAAACTGTGATAAGAATCAAGAAGAGCATTGAGAGAAGTCTACACAAGTGAATTATCTAGCAAAATCTCATTTGCAACAGCAATTAACTGCTCCTTAAGATCTTTGATCTTTGTCAAAAAATTATCCATAGAGTCACCATCATCCATATATTCATTCCCTAATTGCTTATACAAATAAGCAATACAAGTCTCATTTATTCTTGGATACCAACGTGCAAGTATATCCCAAGCATCCTTACTTGTCTTACATAAGCGAATACATAACACATATATAATCCCATACTGGATAGTTGATTCCATCCAACTTGTCCTCAATAGATAACATATGCAAAATCTCATTATTGCCAGCTATGGCCATTGACTATGCTTGTTGCAAAAGTCACCTATATAGAGGAAAATATCCACAAAACCAACATGTGCTATATAGCATGGTACAAAGGAAACTATAAAACCTCTTATCTATAGGATTGACTACTATCCAAAATTCTACATTAAAGGATGAAATAGCATGCACAATATTGGGACTAGTGCCAACAAAGGCCAAAACAAACCCGAATCAAAAATCTTACGATGCCAACTCCTTACCCACTTACCTGCAATATTTGTCGATCTGCGAACGCTCATCAAGTCTCATCCCAACTTGAGGAAATTAAGCGTAGACTATTGATGACTATACCCAAGATTCAAAGCCCGCTCTAATACCACGCGTTGGATTTAGAATTGCATGAATGCAAGTGCACAACTAGAAGAATCACTAGGAGAAGAAGCTTAAGAGTGCACAACTAAAAGTGTATCGAGAGGTATCAATAGAGAATATTTACAAGACTTCATATGCCCTAAAGTAAATAGACATGTATATAAGGCCGAGGGAAAAGAACCTCCTAAAGAGGAAAAAAAGTGCCCCAATCATCCTAAGTGTGTTCACGCACATCACTACCGAAATATGGTAACACTTTGTCAGTAATATTTTCGAGCACTTTTAAAGTGCATAAGGTAGCCGCTTTTCTAAGAGAATACACTTCAATGATCGACAACCCTTTTTATATAAGGCAAGGCACTAGCAACTTGGGTGTAGCTTTAAATAGATTTTCTCTTTTCAATGACTCACAAATTAGATGCAATTCAATGTGCTAATTGGGAAGAGTATACAATAATTTTGGGCAACTTTGTCAATTAGCTCTTTTTCATGAGGTCACAGTGGTTGAGCAAATAGAGACTTACTATTTTGGTCTATCCAAAGAAATCTATGACTATTGCACAAAGACAAAACTAACTAGCATGGCACAATTATGAATTGACTAAAAATGCAAACACATCTTAAGCCATATCATAGGATTTAGGGGCAAAAAATATGCTTCAAAAGGAAATGCTAAAAATAAGGGCATCAAGACTAAATTTCAGGCAACAAATTTAAATCAGTCCAAGTTATTCTTTCGAACAAGCAGAGAAGGCAAAAGGACATTTGCTAGTGCCAGGAAAGCTACTAAAAGGAAGGCATTGTATGATGCAAACAAATGCTATGTTTGTGAGAAAGAGGGATATATAGCACATGAATGCCCAAAACATAAGTCTAAAATTCATACAAATTGTAACTAACAATGATAAAAAAGTCAAGAAGCATAAAAACATAATTGGATTGGTATCAAATCTTGTTTGTGAGCATCTAAATACAAATGCTTCAAAGCTATCTAAATGCTTCAGAGCTATGTCATGCTTGGGCCAAAGTGGGAAATCAACATGCCTTAGTTTTTTTTTATGCAAGTGCTCATGCCAACTTTGCTCTCCAAACTTGGCAGTCAAGTTGGCATCAAAGACTCACCAATCGGAGTTTTCCACCAAAAAGTTACACGCCATTTACTAACAGTGGTGGGTCCTATGGATTACATCTAGATGGCTGGCTAGAAAGGCAAAAGTAAGCCCCATGAAGAGCTCCAAAGGGGGATTAGAGACTCCATGACCTCCATGAATGATGAGCCTATCTCAACACAAGATTACCATGGTGATATGCATGAGGAAGTGTCTGATATGGATCCCTACAACCTACTCAACCACACTTTATATCATCATGAGCTTCGTCACATGGAGAGACATAATGACATGGTTACCAACCATCACCAAATGATGTCCAAATTTGATGAAGCAATTGAGCAAATGGCCCTCTTGAACTCTAGGCCTCAACAAACCCTAGAGCAACTCACGATGGGTCCTCTGGGTGAGGCTAGTTTGGCTTGTTATAGACATGTAGAGTCAGGCAGCCCTATCACTGGAAAATTGTCTTCATTTTCAATCATATGCCGACAATGAGGATTTTTACATTATATTATTGGATATTCCATAGTATCATAGAGTGCATGCTACGATGGATGTATATAATAGGAAAATCGCTCTCACTCACAAAGGAAGACAGCATGTTCTTGATGTAAAGTTGAAGGGAGAGTCTATTTCTCTTATGTATGCTTCAGCAATTTCATTGGTAATAAAAAATCATTTTTCCGTGTACTTGATTTTTGCAAAGGATATTAGCAAACATAATGCTAAGTCTAATGTTGCAATGCTAAATACCGAGAGAGTAGACCTCTTAAATGAATTTCAAGATTGTTTTTGTGACTCCTTACCTTGAGAATTACCACTTGAAAGAGTCAAGACCCAAATAATCAATTAAGTCAATGAGCTTTTGGAAAAAGGGTAAATTCAGCCATGTTTATCAACCTTTCACCGAAATATACTCATGCAAAAAAAGGATGGTTCATGGCAAAAGTATATTGATTATTGCGCCCCATCAAAAATAGATTCCCTATACCAAGGATTGATTATATCCTTGATTGGTTGACAAAAGTACAATCGAGGATAGACCTTAAAAGTGGGTATCATCAAATACATATACAGCTAGAATATATGCACAAGACAGGCTTTCACCACCACTTTTGGGTTACATGAGTTCTTGGCTAATGCCATTCCAGCTTACAAATATGCTTGCAACATTCACACTGTGGATCAAATGTTTTGACCATGCAAGCATTTCATTCGCACATTCTTTGATGACATCATAGTTGTTACATTCTTGGACATCCAAATGGGTGCTAGTAGGATTAGTCACAATGGTCATGAAGTGACTTAGCGCGAATGCGCTAAGGGCAATTCGAGGTTAGGGCAGCCGAGTCCTATTTATCGGACTCAACACCCTATTGTGCACATCATCATGTAATCACCACTCTTGGACTCTTGGTTTGAAGGCTGACGCATCCATACGGATGGTGTGGGCTGGTGGTATGGGACACTAATTCTTGAAACGTAGTCTTCACCTAGTTTGCTGCTACCTTCCATGCTCAGGGACGAGCCCATTTAGCTCTATCTCAAACCAAGATATCACGCAAGGCAAATTGTCTATCAATGTTTCCCAACAGCCATAATTAACTTACATCCACTTAATGCATGTCACATGCGGACAACTTAATTGTTTTAGAGAAATAAGTTGAAACTTCACGTCACCATGATAGACCTCCCCCTTTGATCCTTGAAATCACCCTCAATTCCATTGCACTCAGATAAAACCATATCTTACCACTAGCAATGCATGCAACATCATAGTCAAAAATGTGTACCTATTTCTTAACCAAACTAATTCCTGCTGCATGCTGAAATTTCCAGCCAGCAAAAGTAAGTTATAATCCACACATGAACTATAACCTCTGTCAAAACCACAAGTAATACATCCACATGCCAAAAACAAACAATGATCTGACCCCTGAAGTAAAGTAATGCAACAACTGAGTATAAACAATGCCTCAAGCAAAGATGTATCATCATACTCATGCAAAGTATACATCAGCTGCAAATTGCCCATAACCGATATAAATATATAGTTTCAAAGCCATGGAAAAAACTATATCCATCTACATATCAAACCACTCTAACTAGTACACTTAATATTAATCCCAATGGCAGAAATATTGTTAGTATACAATACCTTGGAAGGAAGAAAAGTGCATCTAAGATCCACTAAAGGAGTAGAAGTGCTACCTCCCATTTGAGTATCTAGTAGGACTGTGGACACTTTGCTCTGTTAAACCTGAATGAGTCTAGTCTAATGTCAGCTCCGACTAAAATGCATCGTCTGCAACGACTGAGGATGAGATCTATCTTCTTCCATCCATTTTGCATCTATAGGTGAGTAATTTCAAATCTTCACCAAGTAGCATCTAGAGACTTTGCCTCTAACCTTCCTTTTCATATGTGCCAAGATCTGCTCTAGCACCAAAATGTCATCCAATTGCTCAACCGCAGGCTATATTTCAGCAAATACATCCTCTGCCACATCCCCATGAAAGATCTCAACAAGCTACATGAAAGGCATTATATATCTTCCAATGTTAAGGAAATTTCAGCCTAGATGCTACATCACTCATCTTTTCCAACACTTGGAACGACCCACAGTGGTGCACATTCAGCTTTGGATACAAGTATTCCTTGCCTCTCATTTGAGTCACGTGTGGTAGCACTACTGTACCTATGGTTCACAGCAAAGTTTGGTAGGCATACAAGCTCACTTCAGTTCTCTATGAGAGACATGGCAATATGAGCTAGGACCTTCTATAGGATTGTTCGATTTTATGTAGATAACTAGGCCTCCAATTATCAATAGGGGGAGTCGAGTAGGCATCATACCCAGCACAACCCTCTCAAATCACTCATTGATTCAGTTGCTTCTCTTTGAGAGAGTTGGAGGAACCAGTCCAGCGTCAAGATTCCAAAGCACTTGTTCTATGACGACCTTAGAGAGTAAGTCTCACACATTTAAAGATCTAGACCCTCCTCAACAAGCCATGCAACTAGAGACTTAGATGAGAGCCTAAAAGAGATCAGTAATTTTTTCACACCATGGGTCCAAACACTAACTAGATCACCGGCTATACAAGGGATAGAGAGAGAGAGAGAGAGAGAGAGAGAAAGAGTATATATGGCAAAGCACCAAGAATATGGTCATAGACAAGATGAGGAGACATCCAAGGATCCTATGTCCCTTAAATGGTCTGATACTGTAGCCCACAAGATTGGTTGTTCACACAACCATTGTATTTATTATGTACTTAAACACTGTCAAAAGATGACATACCAGTGAGATAGTAGAGTCTACGGGGAGGAACACAAAGTGAACTCAACAAACACTAAGAAGAGAAAAGAAGAGAGAAGAAACTCTGATGAATGGAATGATGAAGATCTGAATCATGAAGTGAATGTGATACAAGGGAACAAGGGTGTTGTGACATAAGGAAGATGATGAAGACAGCCACGAACCATGAACCGCAATGTCCTCCTAAAGGGGTGTGCAAGCAATGGAGAGGTTGGCGAGAAGAGATGATGGACTGAATGAATCAGCCGTAAAAAATGAATGGCAGAAGCAGCCTATAAATAGGCAAGAGACTGTCTAGGGTGGCGCCCCACTATGGGCGTCCAGCCCTTTTTGGGGATGTCCACTGTGAAACCCTAAATGCAAAACATAAAACACAGGTGAAGGGTTTCTCAACACCCCCTCTCAAACCCAAAAAGGAAAACAAGAGAAGAGTGAGATGGAGATGCAATGCTACAAGTTGAAGAATGCTCATGCAACAAGTGCCACTTGGACAATGTCCCTCGTAGCAAAGTTATTCACTTGCCCAAGCGCCCTAGTACAAAGATGATGAGATCATGCAATGCATTAGGAATGTCAGACTTTGTGTGGTGCCGAGAACCATAAGGATATTGCCGTACTCGATCTTGTAAGTTGGCTCCATGTTGACCAAGTGACCAAGGCAAGAAGAAGAGGAGTAAGAAGATGTAGAGGATCCCTAAAATCCAAGATTTTCACCTGAAAGGTAACTTGCAGTAAAGAACAGTAGAGAAAGTGAACTGGAGAACCCGAAACTCAACCTCAGGAGAGAAGCCACTAACTCTGTGCATCCATGCGGGAAGGAATACGAAGACCTCGCCACCAAGTTGCGGCTAAACCTCCAAGGCCCCGATCTAGGGAGATCCTTGAGATCCTGGGAATCAATAGGTGAGATGACTGTTGGAAGGAAGCCACCCCATCCAAGGGTAGACGAAGAAGGTAAAAGTCCTTTACCAAGGTGTGCAAAGGATTGAGCGGTGGGTGGGGACCCCCTTTGAAACTGGAGAAATAGGAGCCCCCTCTGAAGTCGCAATAGATGTAGATGCCCCCTCGGAGGGCAAACAAAGATCATCCCCCTCAGAGGTAGATAGAAAATCCAAAAACTCATGGATCACAGACTCTAAAATGTCTAAGGACAAAGGAAGTGCCGCCAATCATGCCAAAAAAGATATCTCGGGTGGTGAAAAACTCCCAGAGGTGGCCTCTCCAACCTGAGTAGGCAAGGGTGGAGAAGGGCGGGGCTCAAATTGAGCAACGAGTGGGCAAGAGTCGCTACTTCCCAATGGAGCAAACTGGGAAGCCAAAGAAGATGGAATCAAGCAACCACTATCTCTCGAAGGAGCGGACTAATGAGGAGACAGTACCAAACAATTGCTCTCTCTCTCTAGATGGAGCAGACTACAAAACTGCGGGCCGTAGTAGCCATTGTTCCTAAAAATAGATGGGAGAACACTGCCGCTAGGATTGCGACAATCTCTAGGAGGTTGTAGTACTAGAACAATCTCAGTGGCCCAGAAAGGAGAGGTGGCACAAGTAGTGTCGGGTGAGAGACGCATATACTCCCAATGGGTGGGAAGCAAAGGTTGAAGTCGGCAAGCATCAGTATTGTGTCCAGTGATGCCACAATAGGAGCACCCAGTAGACCGGTCATCTTTTGGTAAAGAAGCAATGGGTACCAGTGTGCCTTGCTGAAGAAGGAAGAGGTGGAAGAGGTCAATCATGAACCATGAACCACAATGTCCACCTAAAGGGGTACGAGGGCAGTGCGAAGCATGAACCGCAATGTCTAACTCAAAGGGTGGGAGGGTAATGGAAGGGCTGGAAGTGAACTGCCAGTGGGAGGTGGATGCTATCAGCAGTAAGAGGTTGTAGCCAATAGTCAGGAGTAGCCACTGGCTGACTTGGAAGAGCCACCAGCTGCAAACGCAGCTTTCAGCAACAGAAGTAGGTGCTAGAATGGAACTGCCAACAGAAAAATGCAGGGTACAGCAATATGGTAGAGCCGCCAGCTAAAGGGAGGAGCCACCGGCTGAGGAGGAGTTGCCAGCTGGAAACGCAAGTTCCAGCAGATCAGAAAGAGCTGCCGGATTGCAGAGAACAACCCCCAGCAGACTGGCTGAGCCGCCAACAGCAGGGAGAGGAGCCGCCAGCTGTCAGCAGGCTGAAACACAGGCAGAAAACAGCAAGTGCAATGGAGAGCAGCCGCCAGGTAAGGTGTTGATGTAGTAGAAGAAGAAGAGAAGTGGATGCCGAACCCGCCACCAGTCTTTGCCTTCACTGGAGTGGAGGATCTTTGCTGTTGTTTGAGCAGATCTAGCTCTGATAACATGTCAAAAGACAACATACCAGCGAGACAATAGGGTTTGCAGGGAGGAACACAAAGAGAACTCAGCAAACACTGAGAAGAGAAGAGATAAGAAACCCTGATGAATGGAATGATGAAGATTTGAATCATGGAGTGAATGCGATACAAGGGAACAAGCATGTCGTAGCACAAGGAATATGATGAAGACAACTATGAACCATGAACCACAATGTCCTCCTAAAGAGGTGTGGGGGCAATGGAGAGGTTGAAGAGAAGAGGTGACGGACTGAATGAATTAGCCGTAAAGAATGAGTGACACAAGTAGCCTATAAATAGACAAGAGACTGACTAGGGTGGCGCCCCACTATGGGCATTTAACCCCTTTTTGGGGTTTTCCACTGTGAAACCCTAAACGCAAAAACGCAAAACACAAAACATAGGTGAAGAGTTTCTCAACAAACACTGTCTCTAGAGGGCCTTGTACCTTGTATTTTTTTCTCAGGGGGATTTCTCCTAGGTACTATTAATAGAATTTTCTTTTCTCGAAAAAAAGGTTCACTAACCATTACCTATCCTTATTTTAAAATCCTAAGCCCTTTGAGCTTGAAAGTATTCTAACTTTCATTAACCTTAGACCAAAGTATTAAATGCTTTAATTCTCTAACCTCCATGATACCAAAAGTCATTTCCAAGGGCACATTCAATATCTTGAGCCAAGATCACACACTAGGCCCAACAACTTCTGGCAATGTCCCCCATTTCCCAAGATGAAGATAAAAATAAGGAAAGTGGAGAGAGATGCCCAGGACAACTGAGTGGTCAAAGAGCCTAAATTAAAATGGGAGTTCAAAGGTTCAAGAGAGGACAATGCAAACATAAATGTACTATTGAGACTAAAATCAATAATAAACAATGTTTAGTGTGAAAAGACTAAATTAAACAAAGAAAACCCTCTCTCAAGCACAGAACGCTGATCTCACTTTGTGAATTAAGTGTAAAATGACCATGGCAACCCAACATACAATAGATTTTTCAAGAGATCAGGACCAAAGACTTAGAGAGGAGCTTTGAGGTAAGATCAACAAGTACTATTATTAAAGCATGGAGATATGTTTCATATGGTCTGCATCAACTACCACCGACTATAGTTGAAGAGAAGAGAAGACTACCTCTTCTCTTCTAACACTATTTGAGACAAAACAAGTAAGAGACCACGTAAAGTAAGTACCTTATTTGCAATGTTTGTGTTAAAATGTATATGTAAAGTAACAAAAGATAAGTTCCAAATGACAAAAAAGATGCAACAATGCTACTTGCAATCCTCTTTTACAAATAAAAATTTAAACAAAGTCAAGGTATGCTTTAAAGTAGTTTTTGGTAAAAATCATTATTATAGATATGTTTCTAAATGAAGATGAATGACTTTTTGAGAATATTAACTTCTTACTTGTTTAAAAGGCTCTTGATGATATACGCCATGAATATGGTGATAAAATCCTCACTCCCATTGAAAATGTATGTTTTTATTTCTATGAGTCTACTCTTTTAAACTCCAATTATCAAAATAGATGATAATATGATTTGACTGTAATTTTAGGCATTCAATGAACATGATCAAGAGACTATTTGTATGAAATTTTTCAAAGTCAATAACATAGCAGAGATATATAGGCACATAAAGCTACACTATGATAGTTTGATAAAGAAGATGGGTTCTTTTTGTCAACGAAGCACTAAGAACAACATGAATGTATTTAGAGAGGAATAAGCTGAATTTTTGTTAGAAAATAATAAAGCATTTGTGCAAAAAACTGGGAACTTGGATCTCACACTTTACAACATCAATGTACAATGGGCATGAGGATGTTCAAGGTATCCTTTCTTTTTTCATTATAGGAGAGCATCTGACCAAGATCCCCACTCCAAATTACTTGCAAGAACAGTGGAGTCTGGACCAAGGACATTGTCAGAGACGGGAGCTGATCCCTGGTATAGCCTGGTACATTTGGATCTTGAGGTGCAGTCATGCTATAGATCTTCAAGACATATCCACAACATAGACTCTTTCGAGGATTTGGATGGAGATCATCCACACTCTGTAGGAGACGAGAGAGGATGCAGGGTAGCTCTGAGAGGAAGAGGAGCAGAGGAGAGGCCTTTCTATGGACCTAGGACTCGGGAATCTTTTTTCATACTGCCCCACAAATGGTCTGGCATTATAGCCCACCAGATACCATCGAATCTGTGTATACTCAGCTAATCTCTACAAGATTCCTTGTACATTGCATTTTACCTCGGGTATTTTTCCTGACATAGGAGCAGCAAATGTCGACAGCCAATCGTCAGTCAAAAGCAAGAAAACATCAGCATAGGCAGCTAAAACATAAGGTGGCAGCTGGTCTAGGTGAGAAGACAAGTGGATAAGCTGTCATCAGCCACCAAAACAGGCTATCCACACTGTGGACAAGCTGTCTTGCTGTGTAGACAGGCCACCCAGCAAAGACAATGAGAAAGAAGTGTGAGTGGAATGATTAGCAGCTCCAAATCAGTCAAAACGCAGCTGTTAATCACCTACAATCAGCCAAATACAACAAACAAGAGCACTAGAATATAGGAAGCTACAAGTCCGATATCATGTGAGAGTGCACAATGGAAGCAAAATCAACAAACACAAGGTACAGCACAAACACAATGAATGAGAAGATCAAAGAACTCAGATAGGATCATGAATGAGCAATGGAATCCATCACAGAAACCATAAGAACAAAAATACAATACCACTAGGGTAACCAGCCCTCAGGTGACCCCAGCAGCAGTGCCTCCAGTTCGTCTCTCCAAGAAAGCAAGTGTGATGCAAGACGAGTGTGTGGAGGAGGGGGTGGGGGCTATAAGCTATATATAGCCAAGAGTGGACCTGAGAAGGCAGCAGGTTGGCCAGCCTATGAGAAGCCAAAAGAGTATAAATGCTGCCACCCAACTGGGCATGTGCGGCCCAGAAAGTGACCATTAAGATGCACACTAATAGGCCACTTGAAGAGTGCCAAAGCCCATGATATGTACAAAGCTAATGCAGCCATCACATCTTGCTGCAGTTGTCACCCCAGCCTGCTGCCCAGCTGTGTTCAGCCCTATGTCATCATCTGTCCTCTTCGTAACTCCTGCACGGGACAGTCCTCTTTGTCTACACTGCTGCCAGAGTGGTCTACATCAGATTGCTGCATCAAGATTGGTGGTTGGCTACACTCGGGAAAGTTGGAAGAGATATCTTCACCTAGGCACTTTCAAAGGATCTGCTTCAAGTTCACTTTTCAGAAACTCCATGTTTGGTCAACCAAGTAGTTTCACTAAGAGGGGATAGCTTGGAGATGTGTTTTTTTTTTACCATCATTGTTGTCCTATACATGATCTATATTATACATTGAACTTGGTTTATCTAACAGAGGTGTTTATTAATAGCAATAGAAAGATCTTCTTTTCTTGAAAAAAGAACTGCAAACCCTAAGAATGTATTAGTAGAGCACTACTTTGACAAATATTTTTTTCAGATATATCAAGAAAAAAGAGACCGCAAATCCTACCTTACACATTCCCAAAGGACTACTTTCATAGAGATCATTTAGACAATTTACCCAACACTAATCACTCTTTGAGAGGTTACTTGGAGAAACTCTAAGGGGATGCAAAGTGAAGAGGGAGTGTGCCTATATGCACGTTCAAAAGGACCAGATACTTTTCTTCGTTACAAAGGAGAAGGGATTTAATGGCAACCTATGAAGCTCTTTCTTCTACACCATCTTTTGCACAAGGATGCTAACCTGTAGAACAGCCAGCTTGAAGCTCTCTAAAGCCCGTCTTTCATACTAGTGTAATGCTTAGTACTCACTAAACGTGCTGTTCCTCTTACCTGTGGAGTTTCTTCAGTGATAGGCATTTCAATCGGTTCACCATATGTTGCACATGTGCTCGAGTAAACAAATTTCACTGAATTCTGTGATGACAAAGCTTCCAAAAGTACGATGGTGTTTGCAGTAATGTTTTGATAATATCTGCAAGTGAATGGAGGGTTAGATTCTCATAAAGCAGTTCGGTTTACATTGAAAATACCATTGGAAAACACACTCTCTTGTCACTTGAAATTATTGTTTTATCAACCAAAAACTTTTCAAAGGATGGAGAATATTACAAATCCGTTACAGTGTTCACAAGGAAAGAAAGGTTTAAAGGCAGGTTCTTAATAGAAGATAGCAAACGATGACCATACCTGCTCTGCCTTCAGAGCCTTTTTCGCACCTCTGTCTTTCCTTTCACCACTAATTCCACCATTGTATCTGTCAAGAGCCTCACTACCCAATCATTATCCCTACCCTCCCTCTATTTTTGCTATAAAGAGCACTACCACCTTACTCTCACCTGCACAACTTTTGAGACCAGCACCTTCCTGCCTTCACTGTGCATTTTTGAGCAACCACATAACCTTAGGACTCACTGTAATGATGTTTCACACCTCATCCTTGAATTGCTTTCAGGATCTCACTACACCTTGGCTCAAGACACATCCCACCTGACATTTTCTTTCCTTCATAGTTTTGCAAGTCATCTCTTCAGTTCCCTAACTTTTTCTCCATCAAAAATATGTCCTCCCTCAAACCATCCTTCAAGAGGACGCTGTGGTATTCATTCCAACACCTGCAGCTGGTTATAAGGACATAACTAATTCACTCAGATTGAGCAGTAGCAGTTCACTAAGAGGACTCATCACATGAAGGTACTGTTAAGCTAAAACACTCTTTACAGCTGATTAGCATCTTTAAATAGCCCCAAGAAACACTTAATTAATGAAAAACACAAAATTGGTGTGTGGTTCGAGAGAGTTTCAGTGGTCCCCCAAAACCCTAATGTTTGGGGCACCCTTCAGCATCTATAAATAGACAGGCTGCCCACCATTCAGTCTCATCCCTTTTGTGCAGGATTTCACTGCTTTGTTGTATTTGGTTCATCTGCCATCGCCACCTCCTCCTACCTGCGTTTGACACTCCATCAGCCAAGCCACAAATGGTGGCAGCCCTTCCTCAGCTACAGGCAACTTTTGTTGTCAGCGTTGGTCCCTCCCTTCACGTGGCTGCAGTTGGCAACCCTCTCCATCCTCTTGGTGGCTGCATCATTGCTACATTTGTAGCTTTCTGCTACCCCCCACTGCAGCAAGCATCATCCACTGTTGTCGCCTCAAACCCCTGACTCTCTGGTGATCACGGTTTGGTGTTTTCCTCTTTTCCACACTCTAAATGGTGGTCATAGTACTTGAGATCCATCTCAGGTGGACATCACTCTCTGACACTTCATTGCTCTGCCCTTCGGCATTCTATATACTCTTACATTTATTTATAGCATTCATTCACTTCAAAGTTTCTTCTCTCTATGTTTGTCTCTGTGTTTGAGTTTTGAATTTTGTGTTTGCATCTTGCATTTTGTGTTTAGGGTAGTTCTACTTGTCTCTATCTGAGTCTTTGTGTTTCAATCTTGGTCGTACATGCTATGTTTCCTCAATGCAACCCCTAGCATATCTTCACATGGTATGAGAGCTAGTGCTCTTCTAAAGAGTAGCATGTGGTGATTGTGGAGACTAGTCTTTGTGTGAGACTCACACGCGACTCAATTCTAACTCATAATGTCTCAAGCACCTTCTTCTGGGGATCCTATGATGCCTTGTAAGGCTTCTCCATCATTGGAGGCTCTGAGAAGGCATTATGGTCTCGAGGAGGAGGTAGACACACCTTCACCTTTACCATCTTCTTCTTCATGATTTTGTTATCTTACAGATGAGGAGTTTAAGGAGTACTTGCACATCACGTACAATCAAGTTTACACCCCTCCAACAAGTGCTACTACTCCGTTTTGACCGATTGGTTAGATTGGCCATCTCTCTGATCTTGGAGGGACCACGACAGTCGACACGTTTGGCAATCCATCTTCTTCATCATAGCCAGGTCCTATGTCATGTTCATATCACCCTTTTGAGTCATATGAGTCAAAACCTTCTCCTGTTTCTTCTTTTGTTGTGCAAAATCCAGATGATTTTCATTATATTAGCTTTAATAGAGGAGGCTCTCGAAGCACATACCCTTCATTAGGTATATCTCTACCATCTATTTCATTTGAGCAAGTAAACCACACTTCTCAACTCTCTCCCATCCCACCACTATCTTCTCCACATTTTGATCTATTCGCATCTTCATTCCAAAACCTGGGATTACACCCCACTTCCGCTCATAGCACATTAGGGGTTGGATCTTCCATCTCAGCTCCTAGCACTTTCTTATTCCCCATCCCCCCATCTACCTATCCTCCATTCACTCCACCTCTTGGTGCATCGTTAGGGGGAATGCCACCCTTTAACACTATACCATCCACATATCCCTATTTTCCCACATCCTTACACTCTCGGATGGCTATGATAAGCATCCCCCTCACTGCCCCCGAATACTCACAACCCCCAACACGACCTTTCAAACGCAAGGATATCCCTTCTCTACTTATGGACTATCGTCACACATCCCTTAGGTCACTCCTACGCAAGGATTTCCATCCTTTGCTCCCCGTGTCCCTATCCCTCCACTATGGGCTCCTCAAGCGGTTACTATGTTCATACCCAATCCGCCCATGCCCCGCCCATGCCCACATTTGGATCCATTGTGCACACTTCTCATATGCATGGTGGGCACTCTAGGATTGCTTCCCACGTGTACTCCACTCCTCCACCTTATCCCCTACCCCCATTACCCACCTTCTCTGTCTCCTAGCACTACCACTCTTGTTGCAACAGCCAAGAATGCCTTCATAGATAAGACTCGTTTTAATGAGTTGAATTTTACCGCTTGGTCAAACTTCATGCAACAAGTGCTTGAATCTCAGGGACTTTGGGACCTTGTCGTTGGTACTGAGCCTATGATGAACCCTTGATTAGCTCACCCTAATCACATCCATCAATGAAGAGCCCACAATGCCACGGCCTATGTTGAGTTAATGTAGAGATTGCTTCTTGAATTTCACTCTCAACTATGGCATTTTTCACTCGCATCTGAGGGTTAGAGTCATCTCATTGATAGCATAAGATCACACTCGGCATATCGATCTCGATTTTCAGCTTCATGAAGAAAGTGATCCCTAAGTAGAAACACGCGGGCGAAAGCAAGAGCTATGGTGAAAGAAGCAAGAGCAAGAGAGAGACAAAGACACAAGATATGGGAACTCCAATAATCACAATGTGCGATCGGCTTTCCCTTTATTCAAATGTCACTAAAAGAATAAAAAATGATGTGACAGTAATAGGCACCTGCCACCTACAATGTACACGTGTGTGGGACTGTCAATGTAGTAATACACAGGCGGCTAGGCACAGGCGCCTTTACCCCCAACAACCTCCCACTTAACAGGCAAATGTGCCCTTAGTGAGAAGAGAATAAGAAAAAGTAACAAAGTAAAAATGTACATAAATACAACATGATGAGAAAAGACATCATCTCATCCAACGCCCATCAACTTCCTAAGGAAGCCAAAACGCACTAAGAGACTTTTCATGAGCACATCTACAAGATTTTGGTCAGTTGAGATCATGACAAGGTCAACAGACCTATTCTCAATGACCTCTCTAATGAAGTGGTAACACACCTCAATGTGTTTCGTCTTCTCATAGAAGACCGGATTCTTGGCTAACTAGATAGTACTCATAGGAATCCGAATGCAGTGTAGAAACCACATCAATAATACCAAGGTTGGCCTAACCAAAGAGCCTCCTTACAAACCTCAGTGGCTGCAACATACTTGGCCTCGGTAGTAAAGAGGGCCGTGCATTTCCGCACCATGGACATCTAAGAAACAACACCTCTAGCAAAGGTGAAGACATAGCCAAAGATGGACTTTCTATTGTCTGCATGTCCTACATAATCAGAGTTAGTGTATCCCACGACTCATGTATCATAGCCATCATAGCATATACACAGTTGTTGTGCCCTTCAGGTACCTCATGATACCCTTGACGGAATCCCAATGCAATCTGCCAAGTGTAGCCATATAGCGTACCACAACTTCCTCTACAAATGCTATGTCAAGACAAGTGGCTATCATGGCATACATCAAACTACCCACAGAGGATGTATAAGGGATCTTGGCCATCTCGGCCTTCTGCTCATCAGACTGCAGACAATTGGCCTAACTAACCTTCACATGAGAAGGTAAAGGACAGCCAATAGACTTACCATCTTGCACATGAAACCACTCAAGGACTTTTTACATATACTCCTTTTGTGATGACAAAGAGAGGAGTCTCTTAGAGCAATCGCCCGTGATATGCATTCCAATAATATACGAGGCCTCTCCCATATCCTCCATCTCAAAGCTCTTCTTAAGCTAAGTTTTCAAGGTGTCCATCTCATCATAAGCACTCCTAGCAATAAACATATCATCCACACAGAGGACCAAAATCATAAGGCTGCCATCACGAGTCTTTTCATATATAAACACAGATTCATAGCACGACAACTATATCCTTGTCAATGCATAAAAGCATCAAACTTACGGTACCATTCTCCTGATGCCTGCTTAAGGACATAAAGGCTCTTTCTCAACTTGCACACACTAGGTGTTCCTTGTCCTTTTCTTTAAAGCCCTTGGCTACTGCATATAGATCTCATCATGCAAGTCCCCATGTAGAAAAGCCATCTTTACATCCATCTAATAAAGGTCCAAATCTAGTTGAGCAACCAATGCTAATACCAGGTCGTCATTTTGACCACAGGAGAGAAAACTTCATCAAAGTCAACACCATATTCCTACTTGAAACCCTTAGCTACCAATCTGGCCTTATAAATGGGCTTGGGGCATCCAAGAATACTTTTCAACTTGTATACCCATTTGCTTAGCAATGCCTTCTTGCCACTAGGAAAAGGAACCAAATCCCACGTATGGTTAGTCTATAAGGAGTCAAACAGGCGGGGCCTCGGCCACTGGAGCATCAGTTGCTACAGGCTGTCTAGTTGGCTATATGGAAACAGGAGGCTCCTCCAAAAAGACCACCCTGCGTACATCAAATACCTACTCGAGCTATTATGCATCTTTTCATCATGAAAAATGACATCATGGCTACAGATAACCTTGCGAGCCTACACATCCCATAGACGATAACCCATTTCACATGCATCCCCATAACCAAGAAAGATGCATTTCATGGAGTTGGGATCCAGCTTATTACGCTTGTCCTTGGGAACATGGCAGAATACCTCACAACTAAAGACGTGCAAATGAGCATAGAATGGAGGTTTTCTAGTCCATACTTCCTTTGCAACCTCGCAATCAATAGTTGTACAAGGGAACCATCTAATCAAGTGTACGGTAGTAGTAACTGCCTCAGCCCAGAAGTGTTGTGGTAAGGCTATATGGCTAAGCATACTGCGGACTCTCTTTTGAATCGTCATGTTCATGTGTTCGGTAATACCATTCTGGAAGGGATATAGCAGGCAGTCAACTGACGCTCAATACCCTGCTCATCGCAAAACTACTCAAAAGCTTTTGAGACATACCCCCATTATCTGACCTTAGGCATTTCGATTGGTTCTCAACAAGAGCAAGCCAGCGCTCAAAGTTAGACAAGATATCCAATTTCTACTTGATACAATAAGCCTAGACCTTATGTGAGTAATCATGAATGAAGATGACGAAGTACTTTGCACCACCTAGCGATTGATAGGGCATGGGACCACATACATCCGAATGAACAACAGCCAAAGACTCACCCATCCACTTCATGCTAGACTTCTTACGTATACTACATGTCTGTCTGCCATAAAACCAAGGCGACGATGCCAAAGAAATAAATATGGAACTGCAGCCACAACCAAAACATGGTCAACTGACCCAAATAACAAGCAAAGGATAAAGGGTACTAGACTTAGCACCAGGTGTAATAACACGATTCTCACGGCCAATCTTTCGTGAGAAATCACCAAAAGAGACAACATAACGTACATCATCCAAGGTGCCAGCAAAGATAAGGCTCTTCGTGAGAGCCAGTACATGATATATATCATGAAGAGTGAGTACATGATATATATCATGAAGAGTGAACATGCTACATGAACCAAAACACAACTGGACATCACTAATACCAACTATCTCCAATGCCAGGTCATTACCCAAACGGGCAAATCCAGTCATACTGCGCTAGGAGTGAAACCACTCTCTATGCGGGGTCACATGAAAGGAAGCCCCTAAATCTATCGACCAATACTGAATATAGCCTAACAAAACATCAGCCAGCTGTGAAGCATCCAAAGAAAAAGCTGCTTGGATAAGATCATCAGATATATCAAGTTGCACTGCATTAATCTCCTCAAACTTGACACTAGACTTACTAGGCACAATGCTGCAATCATCATTCTTGTCCTACATTTTACCCTTTCCCTTTTTCTTGCGCTTATCTTCGCATATTTTATGGTGCTATGGCCGTATATGACTTGCTTTCCCACAATAATGACCAGACTTACGGCCAAGGGACTTACTGCGAAACTATCCACATATCCTAGACTAAGACCTGTTAGAGTCTCTGCAACGGCCATTTCCATCCTCTCACAGTCAATGCATGTGACATACGGGGGGAAGCATCCACATTCTTTTTGTTCACCCCTTCTGTCAAGAGGGCACCATCAACATCCTGCAATTTCAACCCATCCTTAGCACAAAGAGCCATATGGAAAGTGTCCCACGACTCAAGTAGAATACCAAGCAAAAATAAACATGCAAAGTATCCTTAAACTCAATCTCCTCTGCGAAGCTATAAGGTTTATGATGGAGTGAAACTAATTCAAGTGTGCAAACATAGAAGTCCCTTCCTTCATGTGAAGGTCCATCAACCATTTTAACCAATACATTTGAGATGAAGGATTGTGCTTGTCATAAACATTCTTAACTTGTGTCCACAGCTCATATGCAATCTAATTTCTAGTTACAATATTGTAGTAAATTCGCTTAGAAAGTGATAAAATGATTGTGGACTTGCATAGCTCATCCAATTCATCCCAATCCTTAACCGCAATGTTTTCCGGTTTGGCACCCTCATCTTTTAGTGGTCTAACCTGCAATTTTTGCAATAAAACGTCCCATGTCTTGGTCTTCCGATAGTTGTAATTGGTCCCATCCACTTTCTCAATATTGAAGATAGCATTGTCACGAGAACCATTAGCCATAATGAGACCAAGAAGGTACATAGAAGGGCAAGACAGGGCTGCTGTAATACCCTACAAATCAGTGCCAAAACCACTGGTAAATCAAGCGGAAGACAGAAGATACTATCAAAAGTAATAAGCTATCCACAACTTGTAAGCAAAACACTATCAAGTCCAGGTGACTGCCCTCAAATAGAAAGCATAAAACTAAAATGACAAGTTGCTGTAATTAATTGCAACAATATGGCAACAACCAACTATGAGCAACTAAGAGGGAAGAAGCGAGGAACAACCGGCACTGAAGACTGTCACAACTGCAATGTGTCAAAAACCATATATACAATAGGCATAGACATCATGCACAAGGTAAGTCTCAAGGGTAAATGAAGAGAACTACGAAATGCATAACCCATTGAGCAAAAGCTCAATACATAAACCAAAAGCATATAAATACCATTGACAACACCCTGAGACACATAAGTACCAAGTCCAAGCCAAGAAATCAAATCAGCCCATTATAGGGTAACTGCATCCAATAAATATCAAGAGAGCATGTGGATGTCACAATGAGTCCCACTGTCTCACTGTGATAAGCTCAAGCTCAACTATATAAACCAAATGCTCTGTAGTATATCCAAGTGCCAATGTTACTCAATACAGAAAGCCGGGTAGCTCCCACTAAAGCAAAAGTTGAATGCCAAATGAGCAAGCAAAGCTCAAAACATCATGTGAATAACATCCACACATCCAAGATCCATAGAGCATACATCCGAAAGCATAAACCCGATATAGTCTTCAAGCTTGTAACTGCATAAGCCAGTGAAGCAACCAAGGCTTGAACCATAGTCAAGATGAATATTGCCAAGCTCAAAATTGAAGCTCAAGAGTATCCCATAGCATATTCAAGTGTATAGACCAATGCTAAGCATCAATACATGTATATGAAACACTTGAATAACATTCAAGAGCAATAGGCATTTAGTATTCCTTGAGAAAAGCTTGCTGTCCACTATGTTACAACAGTGAAATCTCTATTAAAACTGAGCCAATGCAAGCTCAATCAAAGCCCAAAAGCATTCCAAGACATGTGTCAAGCATCCCCAAGTATCAAGCTAACATTCAAGCATCAATACCAAGCCCCAAATGCATCAAATGACAAGTGGCATATGCTTTTCCGGATAAAGGACACTCAGCCCTATTATTACAACAATGAAATCTCTGAGAAAACTGAGCCAAAAGTGTGCTCAAATGAGTCCAATAGCATCTCACATCAATGTCATACCATCCCTCAAGTATCTGGCATCAATACATGTGCATACGAGCATCCCAGGAAGCATGCACAAGCTTCAATGTCTAAGAAAACTCTGTTCAGACCTGTATAACAGCAGGTCTGCTGTATATTTCAGCAAGGAATGGAGGTTGGGAGCTCCAATACGCAAGTGACCAATGCCGGAGGAGTCCAAGAGGTTGCCCAAGTGCCAGGGGGTGTCAATGACCACACAGGAGTCAAGAGAGGCACCAAACTGATTGGGGAGGTGGGTGGACAGCCAGGCGCAAATCACACTGGCTGGTCTAGTATGGCTGCTGCTATGGCTGAGCTGAATGCTCACTGAAGTGGGCTCAAGGCAGGCCCAATGATGCCCTGCAGAAGCCTCAATAGACCCTAGTAGGTGCTGGAGCAATGGGAGATCAAAACATACCTTGAAGGTTGAAGCTCTGGCTGCCCATGACTGTAGGCATTCAAATGGAAGCTAAAGCAATGTTGGGTCGGCAGGCTCGAGCTCTCCGAGAAGATGGCTCTGATACTAGTTGAAGGGAGTGAGCTTGGAGTGGAAGCACATGAGCTGAAGCAAGAGCCATGGTGGAAGGAGCAAGAGCAAGCTAGAGAGAGACACAAGATGTGGGAACTCCAACAGTCACAATGTGTGACCGGCCTCCCCTTTATTCAAATGTTACTGAAAGAATAAAGAATGAAGTAATAGTAATGGGCGCTTGCCACCTACAGTGTACAAGTGTACGGAAACTGTCGGTGTAGTAATACATAGGTGGCTAGGCACAGGCGCCTTTACCCACAACATTTCAAGAGTTTTCCATTAAGGAAGGAGATGATCTAAAAGTCAAGTTGGCTGAATATCAGCGATTACTTGCTGAGTTTGCCAAGCTCCCCGAAGTCAAACAACGATTAGGTCACGTTCTTCTTGAACAAGTTGCCCGACAAATACTTCCATTTTATCCAGCACAGGGTGAGGGTTGGTTGCCTCTTCTTTGAGACGGAAAACCAACAGTTGCAAGAACTTGCAAGATGCAAAAGGCAAGCCAAAGCAAGGGTGATACCCCTTCTTCCGACGGAACCAAAGAAACATGACTCCTTTGCCAGCAAATCCCTAAGAAAAATAGGTTTTGCACACACTACCAAAGATCAAGCCATGTGGACGAGGAGTGTCGTACCAAGGCCTAGGGTCTTCCACCTAGAAAACCACAGCAAACTGTTGCAATTGTCTCCACTCCAACAAGCCAATCCAATGGGGCTATGCCTCCCGCTGCTGCACCCTCTACTCTGTCTATCCCAATGGCTACTAGAAATGTGGCACAGAGATAGCCTCAATAGCCTATATCCTTTACTACTCCTGAAGGACTAGCCTATTGGTCTGCTAGTGGCCCCCCTATTGCAATTTACGCATCCATTCCTAAGGTATCCACTGCACTTTCTAGGACCACTGCCCCACCTCACCATATGCCATGGTGGCCATACACTTGGCCTTTCCCTTTTTACACCTTTGTTGCATACTTATATTCTCATTGCATTGCACTTAGTTTTGCTTTCCTTTATTTTCAGTTTTGGTTTCTGAAGCATCTCACTACTCAACTCTGTGCTTGCGAATTTTGCTCTCTTTTGCATGGGTTTGTACTTCAGTGTAGGGCTAACATGCACGTTTGCACTAGTCCTTCCTGTGCTAGAGATAGAAGCTACGTGCCATTCCTTTCATGGTTCCATCTACTTGTAGTTTTGCTCTTCTACCAACATGGAGGCTTCCCCTTTTGCAGCAGATCATGCAACATCTCTCTTAATGCTATCATGGCAGTGACTTCTATCCTTCCTCTTCCAGTAGAGATGCTTCATCATCTTCATCCACATGGTTCTCAGCACCACATGAAGCCTAACATCATCAAGCTCCTCTTCCTTCTTCGGCATCGCATGATTTCATCATCTTTGTAAAGGGCGCTTGGGCAAGTAAATAATTTTCCCACAAGAGACATTATCCAAGTGGCACCTACTGCATGAGCTTTCTTCAACATGTAGCATACTATACATCCCATTGTGCAAAGCACCAATACATGGATCCTAAGTTGTTTCCTCCGACGGATTACACTACCATTCTTCTTCACATGATACTTCATCACTTCTCTCTCGTCATCAATATTCTCGAGTGGATGGATAAGCTTGTACTGTTTTGTGATGTGTTGGGTATACCATCTCTACTCTCATCTTTTGGGTCATTGTTACTTAATCAACTGCTACCCACAAAATAAACTTTCAACTTACTTTTAAAGCCAAAAAAAGATAAGCAAAAAAATAGTTCATTGTGGTTCCATCAGCCTTCGTAGGGCTTGGTAGGCCACTAGGCAGTTGAGCACCCTTTCTCCGATGCCCTCTCTTCTCTGGGGTCACTACTTGGACTCCCTTGGTAAGATAACCATTACCTCTGTAGTCTTCGTAGGCCACTCGGCAACCGACGTGTACCTTTTATTTAATGCCCTGGCTGCTTTGGGGTGGGACACCTTGGGGTAAACATTGTTGGCCTTTTCTTTTCGGCTCAATTTTGGGCTTGAGAGGGGGTATTGAGCTAAAACACGGTTTACAGCTGATTAGCATCTTTAAACAGCCCCAAAACACACTTACTTAATGAAAAATGCAAAATTGTTATGTGGTTCAAGAGAGTTTCAGTTGTCCCCCAAAACCCTAATTGTTGAGGCACCCTTCAACATCTGTAAATAGACAAGCTGCCCATCATTCAATCTCATCCCTTTTGTACAGGTTCTCACTTCTTTGCTACGTCTGGTCCATCTGCCACAACGAGCTCACAGACTACCTCCTGTCTCCATTTGACACTCCATCAGCTAGGCGATAGTTGTCAACCCTTCCTCAATTCCAAGTGACTTCTGCTATCAACGTTGCCCCCTCCCTTCACCTAATGGCACAACTGGCGACCATCTCCATCCTCTTGGCAGCTGCATCATTGCTGCATTTGCAGCTTTCAACTGCCCACTACATCAAGCATCATCTACTATTGTCGCCTCAAGCCTCTGACTCTCTAGTGATCGGCATTTGGTGTTTTCCTCGTCTTCGGCACTCCAACTAATAGTCACAATATTTGGCAACCATCTCTAGTGGACGTCACTCTCTGAAACATCATTGCTTTGCCCTTGGGCATTCTATACACTCTTGCATTCATTTATAGCATTCATCCACCTCAGAGTTTCTTCTCTTTGTGTTTGTCTCTATGTCTCAATTTTGCACTTTGCATTTAGGGTTTGAGTTTTGCTTGTCTATATCTGAGTCTTTGTGTTTCAATCTTGGTCATACATGTCGTGTTTCCTCAATGCAAACCCTAGTATATCTTCACAGGTGTCTTCACTTTTCATGCAAGTTTCTTGGGCCTTCATGTAGCATAACCAAAGACGTATTGAATGCTAGTTTAGAATGGAAATCATGCAAGTGAAGGTCTTGGAAATGGATATGGACTAATTTCTAGTAATTGGTAATGCTCATGCAATTTATTGTTTCAAGAACACAGTGGCCCTTGCCACAAAATAACAAGAGATGCCTCTCAAATTTCCTCATCCTTTCTAGGTCTCCCTATAGCTTTCCTTGATGGACTTTCAAATTGGATAAAGTCTAGCCATATGGCCATTGTTGTTACTACTACATGTCTTCTCTATTGCTCAATCACTTGCTCATATATTGCATTGAGACATCCTAAGCCACTATGGTGTTAAAAGTCTCCTATCTCCAACTCTTTCATATCTACCACCACTGTCTTTGATAAGCCTAGAGTAGGAACAAAGAATCATTAAATGTCTAGTAACTCAATAGAAATCAAGACGTTAGGCCTAGATCATTACCTCAAGTGATTATAACACTCCTAGGAAGACTAATGTAAAGAATCTCTATTGAACTTATTAAGAGGCTCTTACAATAAAGCAAAGTCTTGTATGGTACTAAGTCTCCAAATCCTTGTGTGAACAATAAAAGAAAGATGACCTTGTGCTTATCATGCCAATAACTAGCCCTTTTTTGTGGGCCATTTGAAAAGTATCATATTCCTTTGTTTTGAAAATGTATCTTAGTTTGAACAATAAAAGAAAGATGACCTTGCACTAACCATGTCAACAGCTAGCCCTTTTTTGTGGACCATTTGAAAAGCACCACCTTTCTTTGTTTGAAGCTATCCATTAATTTGCGTCAAAACCCCTTTAAAAAGTGAGACAACATTTTTTATCTCTTCCACTACTTTACAACTCCCTGCATACCATCCACAAAGTGTGTATAAATGGCCCACGTAATCAAACAAACCAATGCCAAATGAGTTCAACAAAAGTGTGAGAAAATGCACTACCTATGGAGGAGAGAGAAACAAGACAATGACAATGAGTAAGTTGAAGCAAGAGTGTAGAGTGCACTTAATGAACTTAAAAGATAGAGTGAAGGTACAGCCTAAGTTAGGACAAGGGTTGACCTAACCAACCTTCCACCAACTAACTAGAGTTCAGCTAACTTACTCTAGTCCCTAGTGTCACCACTTTAATGTCAAGACACTAGGTACACACACACTAAAGTTGACACTTATCAAAGTGTCCACATCACACGAATTACATGGGCACTGTCTAGAATTGGCAAATTCTAATATCCCCCTACAGTACCAATGTGATGAAGTACAAGAATGATCAATCACCAAAGGGTGATAAGTTTAAGGCTCAACCTCACAAGATAAGATAGCCACTCAATGCTATTTCCTTCATGAGGTGCGGTCCGCCTTGCGTGACAGTGGTGTCCACTCTATGGAATAAGTGGAATGAGCATGAGACAAAGGAGGCCAAAGCCATGCAACGCTTGTGCCTTAATGAGCAATTTTGGCAAAAAGTTCGTGACGTTGTCATTGTTGTGACTCCCTTTTATAGGGTGTTACGTATGCGAGGGGTCCACCATGGGCCTTCTCGTTCACTTCTTTAGAGCGGCATTGGCGGAGGCACGTGCTTGTACGGTGATCACAGAGACACAACGTGCACATGTTTTAGAGATACCAGAGAGGAGATGGGCGTGGATGCCTACCCATGGTTTTGCCGCATTGGTACATCCAACCTACAAGTCACCGGCGGTCATGGATGATAGAGAGTTCCATTCAGACCAGCTTGCTTATTTGACTCATGTGGTCCCTGTGGATGACCACAATGCAATGCTAAAGGAGCTAGGATGCTATGCAGATCGGAGAGGACATGTGGTTTTTGCTTCTCCCACTTGTTTGAGGAGAGAGTCACTTGTGAAGCCTTTATTTTGGAAACTTTGGATATGCAATGGAGACCCTTCAGCCCTTAGCCATGAGGGTCCTTGCCCAGGATTGCTCTTCGGGTGCATGTGAGAGAAACTAGAGTTTCTATTCTCTTATTCACACAAAGATTCGCAATAGGCTTAGCACACGACAGTTAGAGCGGCCAGTCTATTGCCGCACTAACTTACGCATGATGAGGGCTATGATGAGAATGGGTGGTCCGAAGCAGATAAAGTTTAAACACTTAACCATAACATTTAAAATTTGTTGTTTTAACTTTTAAACTTTGAGCTTTGAAGTTTATACTTTATACTTTACAATTTAGACTTTAGCATTTACAATGATCAATCTTACGTACATCACTGCATTGTCTAGGTGAATGTTAATGCATTCAAGTTGACGGGCAACACTCTTCTGAGTATACATAAGGAGGTAGACGAGGAGGAGAAGATGATTTTTGCAAAGCTCTATAGAGAGCTTATAGCAACAGATACTCGTGACACTCGTAGTCAGCGTGCTCTTGAGCGAGGAGTTCAAGTAGGTGGTAGCAAGGGCATGGTCATTCAATGCCCTCCATCATAGAGGAGGGGTGGTTCGAGTGGCTTGCAAACATATGTAAGGCGGGGCTCTAGTAGCTCACATCATGTGCCTCATGATGACATCTCCCCCTTGGCTACACAGCTGCCACCTACGGAGCCATCATTTGATGATGATGATAACCTCATCAATGAGGATGAGTATGAGTATGTCTCATCATCGGATGCCAAGGAGTCATCTTTAGACTCTCTTAATGAGCACTCAAATGGTTCTGATGATGATGATGATAATGATGATAGTGATACCTCATCATAGATTCATAGGTCTCTCTTTTTTTTGTATCAGATATACTAGACTGTAGTTGTATCGCATGTTTTGCACAGCCCATGCAACCACGACGGTCACCCTCATATATTCATCTTATTCTGTAATGAAATGGCTATTTCCACTTTAAACATATATTCTATGATCTTGTCAGAGTGCAGCGGTGCGGAAGCGTAGGACTGAGAGAGAGAGAACGCAGAGAGAAAAGGGAGAGAAAGAGACAGTGTACAATGAAGATCTGCTGTATAAAGCATGCTGAATACAAAGATATACACGGGCGCAGTGCGCTGGACTGCGTGTCTCTACCTCGACGATGCAACCTGCTGTCCACCTCGAAGTCTGCTGCAGTCTGCACTGTCTGCTGTCTGAAATCTGTGAACAGAGACAGAAAACTGCACAGCACCGGTCTGTAGTCTGCGACAGAGAAGAGTGGACAGACTGCTGGAAACGTCGGCAATATATAGCCGAAAAACTGCCTGAAATGGGGCGCCAGAAAATAGGGCAGGTCGACTGGTCGACTGCATTAAATGCAGCCGACTGGGCTGCAGGCAGTCGGACTGCCACGTGGCAGTCCGACTGCACAGTCCGACTGTGCAGCCCAGGCAATCCTGCCTGCCTGGCAATGATCTCTAACACCCCCTCTCAGAGCCGGGGCAGGGCAGAAGCCTGAGGGATCTGGAATGTTGCCGAAGTAGAGCCTGAGGAAGCGCCTTCGTAAACAAATCCGCAAGATTATCCTCCGTCTTGCAATACTCCGCAGTAATGGTATCATCCAGAAGCTTTTCTCGGATGAAGTGGTACTGAATCTCAATGTGCTTCGTCCGGGCATGAAAAACAGGGTTCCTCGCCAAGGCAATGCAACTTTCATTGTCACATCGCAGCAATGTAGGACGAGTCTGGGGGCACCCAAGCTCCTCCAACAATCTCCGAAGCCACACAACCTCGCATGTGGTGGAAGACGCGGCCCGATACTCCGCCTCAGTAGACGAAAGGGCTACCGTGGGCTGCTTCTTGCTACTCCATGAAATAACACCTGCACCCAAAGTAAAGCAGTAACCTGTTGTAGACCGCCTGTGGTCCACGTCACCGGCCCAATCCGAGTCGCTCCAACCTGCAAGTACGAGATCTGACCCATCTGTCCCTGCGGGGTAATGAATCCCCAAATCAGACGTCCCCCTGAGATACCAAAGTATCCTCTGAGCAGCCTGCCAATGCACCGTCTTAGGTTCACTCATGAACCCTGCCAAGAGCCCAACAGCAAAACATAGATCAACCCTCGTGTTGAGAAGCCAAATCAAGGACCCTATCAACTATCGATAGCGGGACACATCCGCCAAAGGAGAAGCTGAATGGGAAGTGGCCTTCCAGTTCGGATCCATAGGAGTAGAGAGGGCCCGACAATCTGCCATCTCAAAAGACACCAAGAGCTCCTGTACATATCTCTGTTGGGAGAGAAAGATCCCCCTCTGAGACTGATAAATCTCATGGCCTAAAAAGAAATGGAGTAGCCCCAAATCCGTCATCTCGAACGTCCGATGTAAAGCTGACTTTGTCTCCTGGACCTGCTGTGCATCATCACCTGTGACAATCAAATCATCAACATATAATACAAACAGCACACAACCATCCTCGGAAGTGTGAACATACAGTTGCGGATCGGCCTTGGACCGCCGATATCCCAACTGAGTCTGAAGGAACGAATCAATCTTCTCGTTCCAAGCGCGGGGGGCCTGCTTGAGACCATACAGGGCCTTCTTCAACCTGTAGACTTTCCCATCTGAAGAACCAAAGCCAGAGGCTGCTCAACGTAGATCTCCTCCTTCAAATCACCATTCAGGAAGGCCGACTTCACATCCAACTGATAAACAGGCCATCTCCTATGGCCAGCCAAAGCAAGAACAGCTCTAATGGTTGCCATACGAGCTGTGGGGGCAAAGGTGTCATGACAGTCAATCCCTGGGTGCTGGGCAAAACCCTTAGCAACAAGGCGAGCCTTGTGCTCATCCAAAGTACCATCACTGAGATATTTGGTCTTGAAGACCCACTTGACTCCAATCACCTTCTTCTTCGGGGGGCGTGGCACAAGTGACCAAGTGCCATTCCTCTCAATAGCCTCCAACTCAGCTTCCATAGCTTTCTTCCATGGGGCGGACTGTAAAGCCTCCTTCACGGAGGTGGGCTCTCGATCCTGCATAACACGGGACATCAAACAATAATTGGAGCAAACAAGCTCCGAAGAATGCGCCTGGTGCCTCCGTGACCGCCGCGGACCATCCTGCGGTCCCCCCTCCTCAGGAACCCCCTCGATCCCTGAATCACGGAGTGTGTCACGGGCCCAGCGAGGAGGAGGCCGAACCTCCCCTCGTCGTTCTCCATCAGTAGAAGACTCTGGAATGTCCATCGGTGGTAACTCCTCAGAAGGGTCCGGTGGAACAGTAGACTCTGTGTCAGAAACAGAATCATAATCAAAAGGCACGGGCTCCAGTGGAACTGTAGAAGGAGCCCAACTCTCCCCTGGATCTCCAAGAACGGGGTGCTCCTCACCCGTTGAAGAAGCCGGAACCTCCACAAACCGCACATCACGGCTAGTATATACATCCCGCTTGACGGGATCATACAGTCGGTAGCCTTGGGACTGGGAGCTGTAGCCAACAAATACCTGTTTGCGGGAAGCCGCTTCAAATTTATCACGGTGAGCCTTGGAAATGTGAACATAGGCATCACACCCAAAGACCCGAAAGTAAGAAACATCTGGCTTCGTCCCAAAATAAGCCTCAAATGGAGTCATCCCTTCCACGGCCGAAGTAGGGGATCGATTAAGGATGTGGACTGCAGTAGCCACAGCCTCGGCCCACAGAACCTAAGGGGTCTGTCGGTGCTCCATCATGGTGCGCGCCATCTCGATCACACTGCGGTTCTTCCGTTCTAAAATACCATTTTCTTGAGGAGTATTGGTATTGGCAAACTCCTGGTGAATTCCTCTATCTGCACAAAACCGAGCAAATTCATTAGACACAAATTCACCTCCCTTGTCGGATCGCAAGGTCTTCAACTTCCGGCCTGATCAGTTCTCCTCAAAGAGAAGCCAATCCTTGAAGTGCGAGAAAGCTTCTGACTTTAGTGCCAAAAAATAGGCCCATGTCATCCTGCTATAATCATCCACGATCAGCATGAATTACGAGCTCCCACGCAGGGACTCATTCCGCATAGGGCCACATAGATCCGTAGATACTAACTCCATCGGTGAAGTAGACCGCCGCAAAGCGGTGTGGGGAATGGCATCTCTATGCTGCTTCCCCCGTATGCAGGACACACATGGCTGCTGGCTCACCACTATATCCGGCAACCCTCGAACAAGTTGTCCACGTGACGCCCTCCGAAGATAGTCATAGTTCAGGTGACCAAACCGAGCATGCCATAACTCAGACTGTGACTGTGAGGTAAGAAGAAGAGAAGAGAGGGCAGTGGAAGACTTCAGTTTGTAAATGCCGTTCTCCTCATATCCAGATGATAGAACCTTCCTTGATTCACGATCAAGGACTCGCACAGTAGAACTGTCAAACTCCACCAAAAGACCAAGGGAGCAAATCTTATGAACTGAAAGGAGATGGTACCCTAATCCTAGTACATGCAAGACCTCTAAGGTATGGGTGCCACCTCGTCTATCCGGAATAAGCTGCATCTTACCCCGACCTCCAATAGAAACTAAAGAGCTGTCTCCAATGAGAACCTGCCCACGCGAAGGTCGCAGCTGGGCAACACCATCTGATGAAGGAGTCATGTGCCGTGAGGCACCACTATCAACAATCCACTCTCGAGCTTGGGGAGCCGCCATCGCAGCATCAGAAGCATTCGGTGAAGCGTCCTCAATGACAACTAAATGTAGAAATGCAGCTGATGAGGGTGCAGCCACCGCTCCAGAATCCTTGGTTTCCTTCTTCTTGGTGTCCTTCGAGTCTTTGTCAGGGCAATCCTTCTTCCAATGGCCAGTCTTTCCACAAATATGACATGTGGAGTCTTTGTCCTTGTCCTTCTCCTTGTCCTTCTTGGACTTGTTATCCCCGTTCTTCTTCTTTTGGTCCTTCCCCTTCTTCTGAGAGGCTTGACCTGTCAACGCCTCCGTCTTGGAAGCATTCTGTCCCTTTAACTGTTCCTCTTGGTCCAAGACCATAGGAACCAACTCTTCCCACCGAAGAGTAGACTCTTGCCCCGAAGCAATAAGGGCAGAGTAAAATGTACCAAATCGTGGCGGCAACTGGGACAATAGTGTGATCGCCATGTCTTCGAAGAAAATCAGCTTCCCCGCATTCTGAGCCTGCATCTGTAGCTGCCTTAGCTTGTTAATGTGTTCCCTTAGCGAAGAAGACTTATTGACGAACAAGGTCCGCATCTGTACCTCCAAAGAAACCCTCTTCATCAGGGTCATCCGATTGTACATTTGATCAAGCTCCAGCCATATCTCACGAGCCACCGTCAAGTGCTCGATGTGAGCGATCACGGCTGTAGTGCATGATAGAAAGAGAAAGGATCGAATCCTGGCATTCAGTTTGTCCCAATGAGACTGGGCCCTGGCCAACTCCACACGAGCATCGGAAGAGAGTTTGGACTCATCTCTTACCGAAGGCCGGTCAATATCCTCCTGTACCAACTCCGCTAAATCATAGGACTCAAGGATGGCCAACATCATAACGCGCCAAATGCGGTAGTTGTCGCCGTCGAGCTTCTGATCTGTAGGAAGAGCCGGTAGGACAGGCACCTTCCGGTCCATAATCGCCTGGAACTCCAAGTCCATCTCTGTAGACATCTTCACCTGCAATGCCTTCTCAAACGCAAAAGCAGCCCCCTCTGACTGGGTAAACTCAACCTGCTAAGGCTCTTCCGCGTCCTGAAGCTTCTTCACCCGCCGGAGGCGATGAAAAAGCAAAACCTGCACTTTTAGGTTGAAAACTCAAAACTTCCTCCGCGTCAAACAGCAGTAAACAGCAGCAAATCCACCACCTATACTCCTTTCCTGTGCGCCCACACTCGTTTTAGCCTTGTTCCAAGGCGCAGCCCTCCTGTCTGCCCTTAAATGCAAAAAACGCAAATTTGTGTCGCCATGGAAACTCCACTTCAGGTTGATTCTGCGCTCAGTCAGCCCTCAAACACTGCTCTGATACCATGTCAGAGTGCAGCGGTGTGGAAGCGTAGGACCGAGAGAGAGAGGACGCAGAGAGAAAAGGGAGAGAAAGAGACAGTGTACAATGAAGATCTGCTGTATAAAGAATGCTGAATACAAAGATATACACGGGCGCAGTGCGCTGGACTGCGTGTCTCCACCTCGACGATGCGACCTGCTGTCCACCTCGAAGTCTGCTGCAGTCTGCACTGTCTGCTGTCTGAAATCTGTGAACAGAGACAGAAAACTGCACAGCACCGGTCTGTAATCTGCGACAGAGAAGAGTGGACAGACTGCTGGAAACGTCGGCAATATATAGCCGAAAAACTGCCTGAAATGGGGCGCCAGAAAATAGGGCAGGTCGGTCGGCTGCATTAAAATGCAGCCGACTGGGCTGCAGGCAGTCGGACTGCCAGCCCAGGCAATCCTGCCTGCCTGGCAATGATCTCTAACAGATCTATCATTTAATGATTTATGATTTTTGTTATTTAAAAAATCATCTTAATTTTTTTTCGTACTAATATCGTACCGTACCTTATAAAATCATAAGGTACCATTTAGTACCATATTTTATCTTACTGTACCGTATTGTACCTTTCGTACCTAACAACTATGCTGTAGGTGGTGGATCCCAAGGCTATCTCTCTCTGTAGGTGAGCTCTGGTCTCCCTACACTTGTCACCATACCAACTGTTTTGAGGCATCAATCCACTAGTCGCTCTCTATGTGGATTGTGAGTGTGGAAAGGTTATGCCTACTACTATGTGCAATGTATCAGGGTAAGATCCTATAGTGAATGTCAGGGTTTGCATCATGTAGAGAGAAAGAAAGAAAGATATATTAATGTCTTTTGAGACCAAAATCGGCCTATGAGACAAAACCATATTCAATGTTGGTCATCACTTTATATCAAAGTGTGACATGCTAAAAGATAGTCAATGATATACTATGAAAAGAAGTTAAGGTGATGTACAAAACAAAATAGTGCTCATATGGGGATAGACCAAAATATAAGGCAGAATCATCTACAATGGTAATAGTGAGAGAGAGAGAGATTATAGCAAAATTGGAAAGCTAAAGATGATGTAGTCCTCTAGCACTCCAATCTCTTGTAGTCTTTGATTTAGCTTCTTTGGCACTCCAATCTCCTTGTAGTCTCCTTGTAAGCCTAGCTTGTGGGACAATGTAAAAGGCTTTACGGAAGTCTACAAAGTAGCAATATATCTTCCTCCCCCATGTGCATTCCTCCTCTATGATAGCCCTGATTGTGAGTATATGATCCAATGTTACGTCTAAAACCAACCTATCATGTGGCTCTATACGTGTATTTCTTTGTCCAACTACTCAGCTCATACTCAAGGATGATGCCATAGATCTTGGCTAGGTAGTGACCAATTATTATGGTTCTGTAATTGAAAGGGACCATGGGATCTCCACCCTATAAAGTGATACAATGGTATAAATTGTCCAACTGTTTGGGAATTCTAACATCTGTACTAAGAGTGGGGCCAATGTATCACTGGATATCAAAGTTTGACATACTAACAGATAATCAGTAATATACTATGCAAAGAAGCTAAGATGCCCATGTAGAGATACAACAGGAGGAGAATGGGATGGATATATGGCGTAGTACGCGTCTAGTTGTGTGGTGGAAGCATCAAGATTGATCCCTCAACATTGTCACGTACTACTTGTGTCACTAGGGAAAATCTCCCTCATCTCTCTGGTATAGCCTCTGTATATGGTACCCGCAATCAGCATATTGCTCTAATCTCCTCAGCTCTCTAGACT
This sequence comes from Lygodium microphyllum, assembly GCF_053477565.2. Classification (NCBI taxonomy): domain Eukaryota; kingdom Viridiplantae; phylum Streptophyta; class Polypodiopsida; order Schizaeales; family Lygodiaceae; genus Lygodium; species Lygodium microphyllum. The sequence goes on from NC_141162.1 coordinate 111,404,550, forward strand.
ATCACCCCCTCAGTGTAGGTGTTGTGTGTGTGATCACTATCTGGAAGAAATCAATGAGATGTGAATGTTGCCCCCCTCTCTGTAGGGTGCCTAATTGTAATGATGTGCAAAGCCTTTGAATCTCAACTAGGAACTCACCCAAGGCACAGTGGTCTAGGGACTCCATCACAAGTTTGAGGGAGAAGTCTCCTCTAGATAATGTGGGATACCTAGCCAAACTATACTTAGGCTCTACATCTCCAAATGTAATGCTCTTCGCTCTCCACCCCCTTTTTCCATAGTTTGTAGATCTCCTCGGCTCTCCGGATGGTGGCTGCTCCCCCAATCTCGATCACAAGCTGATGAGACGAGACCCTAAGCTGGCCAATGGCTACCCACATCTCATGTTGCATGTATATGTCTAGGTATCCACATCTCTCAATGAAACCGTCTATTGTAGTCATCATTAGGTGGTCCCTATAGTATAACATCTTTAGGGGAAAGGGCTACATGGGTGAGATCCATGTATGTCATATGTGCAGCTGGTAAAGATCCTTTTGTGTGACCAAGTTCCTACTAGTGTGAGAGGTGTACAACGGGGGATCACAGTCATACTAAAAGGGGGGGAGATAGTCCATGTTGATCCTGTATCTCATGAACCACTACTTGACCTGTGCGTACTATGATGTCTCATGTCTTGCTTGAGCTAGTTGAAACCAGCCTTCCTTCTGGGCAAGGGTGGTGATAACCTCATTTAACTCAAATTACAGCAAGCATTACCACTTAATCTTTGATAGCTGACACCCAATCAGCCCCAATAGCTGGCACCAATTGCAGCATTTCTTTATCTTGTATTGCTATAAGGTTGAAGCACACAAAGAAATACACAGAGCTCCTTCAATCTTCAATACAAATGGCTGTCATAATTGACCAACACTGCTTGGGCACCAATTTGCCCCTTGATCTCTGGCATGTGGACCACAATAATTGGAGAACGAACTATACTTCAGATCAGCTGCAAATTAATGCCTTCAGCTACTACATCAAGTACCTTGGTCTTTGGTAATTGAGCACATATCTCGAGGTGGCTGTGGAAATCCTGATTTCTGCGGTAAATTAGGGTTTCAGCAGCAATTTCTACAATTGCTCCACCCCAAGCTGAGGGATTGTTAGAGGATGAGAGAAAGCTGGAGAGAGAGAGAGAGAGAGAGAGAGAGAGATTTCTCAATTCTGTCATGCACAAGTGCCCACACCAGCTGTTACCCTGAGCAGGGACAGCAAATATGTCGCCTGCTGGTCTGGAGCCTCATCATGCTGTTGCCAGCCCCTGTAGGCAGTCGCCCTTCTCTGGAGAGGCCAGCCAAGCTGCCACTTGCTGCTCCTTGGCCTCCTGATGGAGGTAGCAGGGTGGGATCTCCTCTAGACTAGCTAGGAATGCTCTGGGACTGCTGGCACCTACTGTACCAGCACTCTCCCTATCTCTCTCAGCCTCCACACAGCTCAGAATGGCTGGAACGACCTTCATCCAGCAGTCCCCCAAACAGCTCTCACCCAGTTTGTATGGGTAATTTTGACAAGTGGCAGCCTGTTTTGCCACTTGGCAGCCTTCTAGTTGTAATCTCCAGCTTAATCAATTAATTTTCAAGTTTTAATTTCTGAAATTTAATTAATTATTCATTTGATCCTGCCTAATAACTGGCTAGTGTCCATTCACCATTAATGTGCTAACCCCCATGGGACATCTAATGGTCCCAACATTAATTGGCCTTGGACTAGCATTAATTTATTAATTAATGCCTAGTCCCACAATGTCACCACTCAACATTTAATGGCCAAATTAATGGGCTAGACCCAAACTAACACCAAGCACCCACAACTTCTTGTCTGGCATAACTTTATACAACTTTTGCCAATGTCACCCAATGTTCACTTGGGTTACTAAGGCCGTCACAGTGACTTAAATGACTTGCACTTCACATGTTCACCTCACATATGCACAACTTAATAATGCCAAAGCTAAGCATTAGAAATACACATCCTCATGACACTAGCTACTTGGAGGCCTTGAAAGCTCTTCTAGGTAGTCTGTCTTGGTGCATGTCTCATACTCTCTGTATGAAGCCAATGGTCTGAAAACGAGCCTCCAACATCATGGAGGGTGCAATAAACGCTACTCTAATGATCTCATGTGGTGCCGATGGTTTGCTGCAGATCATCCATGAAAGCATGATGATTTGTGGTCTCTCAATCCGTGTCCATAGAGATGTAGCCAAACCAGGTGTCCAAACAAATGCACCATACATCATGGCTGGTGTGACCAATGTGTCTCAAATAGCCATCTCCATGTGCAAGGCTCATGGAAGTGTGCCTAGTTGCATTGTCTCTCCAGCATGGTCAATGCTACTACATATCCTTGTGTAAGATGATTTCTAGTTGCCTCTGCCATGCTGAATCTCCCAACGGATGCAGTGAATGTGACCCCTAAGTAGACATATAAGTCCACAATCTCTACATGTTTGGCCCCCAAAGTGAAGACTGATCTCCTCCTCACTAGGGATGATGTGTGGAAGATCAAGATCTTGGTTTCCCGAAGATTACCTATCAATCTGGATTCCATGCCATGTGCAAAATTCATGAAGGACATGGAGATGTTGTTGTAGACCCTCCTCTAACTTAGAGACCAGAACAATATCATCAACATAAAGCATAATAGAGACCAGTGTACCTGCTATGTCCACCCTATATCCTCCTCGTGTTATCTAGTCTTCTATCTCATCGATGTAGAGTCCAAAGAGTGTAGGGGAAAGAGGGCATCCTTGCTTCACTCCAATGGTATTACATACCATGTCTAAAAGTCCTAGACATCTCACTCAATCTATCACCCTCTTGTATAGTGCATAGATGCCCCAAGTCATATCCAATGGGATCCCCAATGTCTATAACCTTTGTAGTAGTCTATCTCAAGGGACTGTATCAAAGGCTTTGTGGAAATCCACAAAGCAACAATAGAGTCTCTTCCTCCTCACTTTCACCTACTTAGTCATGCCTCTCAAGGTGAAGATGTTGTCAAAGGTGTAGAGGACCCCCTGTTTGAATATAGCCTGTCCTGCTGCTCTCAATCTCCCTCTCTCTGCATAGGCGCTCAGCTCCACCTATATCACTAGTCCATATATCTTGGCCACTGTGTGGCCTACCCTGATGGACCTATAGTTACCAAGATCTAGAGAATCTCTAGATCTGTGAATAGACACAATGGTATGCTTGGTCCACTCATCTAGGAATCCTTCTACTAGGGCCCTATTAAACATAAAAGCAAGGAGAGGAGCCAAGATGTCCATTGCATAAATGAAGTGTTCACCCTATATACCTATGTGATCCGTCGATTGTCCATGTTGTGGGCACTCTTATCACTCTCATCACCATTATCCATATCATCTGTGAGGAGAGTGGATGTGGTTAGGTGAGACTCCAGTGCTGAGAAATCAGTGGTTGAGTTGCATCACATAGTCTCTCTGCATAGGAGTGCCATATCTCCGAGTCACCGATAGATGTGGGTTGGCTCCCGCAGTTTGCGCCATCCTGTGGCTACATCTCTATTCATGAATAAGTGCTACAAATCCCAATATTGTGCCTCCTCGTATGTTCGTCGTTTACATCAAGTCACTCTCCTCATCTGCCTACGAGTCTCCCTCTCTACGGGAACAGATTTTTATGTAAATGAGAATCGCAACCCCATGCAATAGGAGGAACGTCGGAAGCAATACAATAAGCGAAAGAAATCTAGTGATAACACTTCAAAGGATGCATAGGGATGCGCGACCCATGGGAGCTGCACGCTTGTGAAGGTGTTGTTTTGAAATTGTATAATGCTATGGTTGGTGATGCTGACATTGTGTTCCTCGCCGAGACATGGGAGCGGGAGACATGTAGAATTCCGGATATCCCAGGGTACATAATTCATAGTGCATATCAGCCACATGTAGGAAAAAGAGAGCAAGGAGGAGTTGCATGCATATACAAATGTCATATGGAAGGAATGATTAATGTATGCAAAGTAGATCGACATATGCGGTATATGTGGATTACACTCAAGCACACTACACCGATGTACATTGGGGGATGTTACATTCCACATAAGGAGTCCCCCCTTCTATGCACGACATGAAGTGGATTCGCAAGAACCTTTTGAAGATTTGAGTATGGATGCATGCAAATATATGCAACAAGGACATGTGATGGTCTTAGGTGACTTAAATGTGTGAATTGGACGTATGCAATTTCAGCCCATAGTGTGTGATGAGCTAGACAAGAAAGAGGTTGTGGATGTAGATGCACGTTGGTATAGAGAGTCTGAGGATACAGACATTAATGCTCATGGACGTGCTTTGAGGGATATGGTTAATGATTTGCACATGCCGATATTGAATGGTATGAATTGTTTCCCCGATACTGAAGGATACACGTGCTACTCAGCTAGTGGAGATTCCAGTGTGGTAGACTATGCAATGGTACACATGAATGATTTATGAATGATTAGAGAGTCCTGGTTAGGTGAAAAACATCCAAAATCAGATCATATAGTTTTGGGCTTGACACTTGATATTTGCCACCAGGTAGGACATGCAAGGGACACAGTAGGTACTAGTGCATTCCGTATTGATGTAGACAAGAAACAAGCATATGTTGGTCACCTAGATAGTCTTATGAGAAATCTTACTAGGAGCACATGGGCTGATTTGAGAGATGCAATGTTAAATGAGCAGTCACAAAAATGTCAAAGGATTGCCATGCAAGAAATGGTTTAATGATGAATGCAAGGCTGCACGTAGAAAGCTGAAAATCCTCCCTAAGGGTCAAGAACGAAGTGAGGCGGAAAAACGATATAATGCTCTCACACGTAAAAAGCGATGACAATATGTAGTGGTGAAAGAAAGTGAAGATGCTAGGGAGTTTGAGAAATGTCCAAGGCAAGCATGGAGAAGATTGCAAACCAAATGGTCAAGTGTTATGGGAGATTTTACAGATGCTAACATGCTATCGTATGTTATAGAACTTTACATGTATAAAAGGGTACAGCCCATCAAATGTGATGTACATACGCAGCCATTTAGTGCTCTGTTCACTTTAGAAACATTGGAGACAGCCCTCAACAAGATAGCTAATGGAAAAGCATGTGATACTTTGCAGTTGAATGCGGAGATGTTGAAATGGACAACAAAGGAGACAAGATTGTCTATGTTGCATGTGATACATCATGCTTTTGCATATGGTTTTCCCCAAGAATGGCAGGAGAATTGGATAGAACCATTGTATAAGGGAGAAGATCGCACTTTGCTCACAAACTACCACATGATTATGGTCAGTTCAGCCATGGCAAAGCTATTCAGCACTATCTTGGAAATGCAATTGAGTAAATGGGCAGAAAGTAATAACAAACGAGCTTATGGACAAGCAGGTTTTCGCCCTGGTCATAACACCATAGACCATTTGGTTACTTTACGTGTGCTTATGGATGAGAGTCGCCTTGAGGGAGCAACCTTGTATTGCTGTTTTGTGGATTTTAAGAAGGTTTTTGACACCATACCAAGGGTTGGCTTATGGCAACGAATGCAAGAATTAGGGGTCCCAAATGATCTATGTATGGGAATTTACAGGATATATCAACGAGTGGTGTGCCGCCTCAAAGGTTGCAATGGGCTATCACAAGTATTTGAGAGTAATATGGGAGTCAAACAAGGTTGCCCTCTCTCCCCTACATTATTTGGTTTATGTATGTGAGTAAGACCATTGAGTCTTAAGCAAAAGCGCTAGCCCCATGGGCCCTAGAGCAATAGGTGGGGAGTCTCTGGCTTCCACAATAGAGGCATCAAGAAAGAAACCAATAGCCAAAGCAGACAACATAGCATTTGGGGGTGTGCTAACTGCCATAATCTAGGAAGTTGTGGGAGATGTAGAGAGGGAAGAAGTAGTGGAAGAAACACATGAGCACTCACCAGCCCATGGGTCACTAGTGCATTCACCCATTAAGGTGAGCACCCCAGTTTCATTCTCTACTAGAAACTTGGGGGATGAAGAAATTGCAAGAGTATAGAAGGAAGAAAATACTTCTCACGGCTATGAATGAAGAGGAAGCCAAAAGCCCACATATTGGTATGTTTGCCATCTTGCTTCTACTTTATGCAGATGATGTGATCTTCTTTACATGTACTGGGGAACATATGCAACAGTTCATGGGGATTCTTGAACGGTTTTGTCAAGATAGTGGTTTGACGGTGAATGTAACAAAAACAAAGCTAATGGTTGTGCGCACCAAGCAATCAAAGACCCCACCAAAAGTACACTATGCGGGACAGCCTATAGAGGTAGTATCTACTTTCAAATACTTGGGGATTGAGATACCTGCAGACCACAGATGGCATACATGTGTGGAGCTGCGATTAGCGGCAGGGAAAAGCAAGTATTATCACTTTGAAAAAGACTGTAGCCGTATAGATACTAAATGCTAGAAAATACATTGTATGATTTTTTATATATATGTTCTACAGACGGTATTATATGGAGTGGAAGTGTAGGGAGGAAACATCTCCTCATCTGCATGGAACGACATTGAGAAGCTACAGAAAGCTTTTATTCATAGACATTTGGGCATCAAAAGCACCACACCATATGTACTTATGCTTTTGGAAACTGTCCGTCAGCCAATTGAGGTACATGCTATGATCTAAGTACTGAGATATGCCACCCGAGTACATCAAATGGATAACAGTAGGCTCCCCAAACGGGCCTGGGATGCTAGCACACGCCTACAGAAAATATGGAAAAGTAAAGTACTTTCAACAGGATGGGTGTTGGATATTCGAAAATGGTTTAAAGGGTAGGGAGTGGATAAATATCTAGATATGGCATCCGAAGATATATGCATGGACACATTTCAATCAGACCTCTTACGAGCGTACCAAGCAAAACATCAAAGTAAGGGGGCAAATGGCAACTTGCTTATTACAGTATGCATATCTATCCTTCATGTTGGAAATCCTACATGCAGGCAGAGGCACACGTGCAGCCATACATAGCCAATCCGCTCTCAGTGGTATTTAGACGGAGTATTGTACGACTTCGAACTCGATCACACATTTTATTGATCGAGACAGGTGCATGGAGTGGACAAGTAAGAAGAGAAACGAGGTTATGCAAGTTGTGTGGACTACAGAGTGTAGAATCAGAGGAGCACATGATTATGACATGCCCAGCAAATGCACACATATGGGCTGACTTTGATATCCCTTTACAAGGGCCACTTCACCAGTTTTTGACTACTACTCCTATATCGAAGTTAGGGGCTCTCATCACCGCATGTTACGCTTTCAGAAGAACCACACTACATAGATCGTTCTTTCACCGTAGCTACCCTTTCCTACCATGGGGGAGGAGAATCATTGTATATGTGGAAAGGTCCATGGGTCATAATTTGGCCTTCCGAGGACGATAATAAACTACTCTACTCTATAATAAATCCTATCCCTCTTCAAATCTGGAGGTGTTTGTGTAGCTCCCTACACTTATCATCAAACCATTTGTTCTAGGACATGGTCCCACTCATATAAGTCCAATAGTGCATGTGGAGTGTGGGAAGTTCTAGGGAGCGGCCAAGTGTAGGATGGAGGTGAGCTGGAAGGTGAGTGCCCCTAGGGAAGCAGTGTGCTCAAACTCTATGAGCCCATCGTAGACGTAATGGTTGTACATATCAACTAGCTCACATGTGAAATAGAAGGTGGTGGACTCAATGTGGGCGGTGGCTGGAGCCTGTGGGCATGGGAAGGTGGATATTGTGAGGGATAGGTAGGTATAATCCGCTCCAAGGGGGGATGGTGAAGAATCTGACTAGCTCCATCATCCCAATGGAACCTAGTAACCATTACAATTCCACACTATCATCCATATCTCTAAAGGTGTCTGTCTCATAGGCCACGTGTCTCTATTCAACAGCCTTGCCATCAATGATGACTCAGCATAGAATCAAAGGAGGATGTAGTAGCTCACAACATCTCCTATTTGTGAACCCTACATAGAATCAAAGGAGACGGTAGGAGCTCTATCCAATTTTTCCCCTTTTGTCTAGTTTAAGATCAATGCCCTATTTTTTGGCCCGCTTGTGTTATTTTTGGGCCCTGTCACCTGAAGAATTTTACACCAATTTAGTTCACCATGCAATATGTACATGTTATAGGACAGCCATGGTTGACTATCCACTTTCATTTTGTCTCCCATCCTTCTATTGGCCCCTAGCTATGTCAAACCATGAACAGAAAAAGATTAAAACCTAAATCACGAACATAAAGAACTTTGACAGAAGAGTCATGTTGATCTCGAATGAGGGGAATCATCTCCACTCCTCGAACTGGCATTAATTAGTTGTAACCAATGGTGACATTGTCCCCTCTGGAACGGAGGTCATAGATCCAATCCCAACCATATGTCGTGTGAAGATGCACCACTATCCACAAGCAAAAGTTTAGCTGTTCTATTGTTTGATACACTGCACTTTAGTATATGATGCGGCTGCACATGAATTTTCATTTAGGGTCATGCAAGCATGTAAGTGAGGAGGGATCATTGAATGGTGAAATTCTGCTCATTATGCTAGTTTCTCACAAACAGGCCCTGGCCTTGGACTTTGTATGTAATCCATCCATATTCTCTAGAGGGAGGTTTAACTGCCAACACAGTGGGTTTCATGCACCCATTGGTTCGACTTTATTCATTCTTTTACATTCTGCCTGCTGCCAAAGGCCCCATTTGGGATGTAAACTGAATTAAAAGTTATGCGGTCTGCCCACTACAATTCTGACCCACAAGACCCATAGATGCAGAAATCAGTTAGCCTGAAATAAAATAATCTACAAGTGTAACTGAAAGACATTCCATGCCACAATCACTTATTAATCTGCAATATAGATCTCTCAAATTAGGAGAAATTTTTTATTAAGGTTACCAGAAATTCAAGTTTTGAAAGAATGAAGAGTCTACAAGATCATTCAACTATAGCAATATTCTAAACTGATCATTACCGAAGAGGCTCATCCACACTTTCTGCTACATATGCTATAGCAGCAAAATGCAATACTGCATCAAAAGTACTATGGGAGAAAATGTCTTTCACCTGCAGTACTGAATCAAGGTATGACACACACTCTGATAAAATTCCCTTGTGTCAGGCATCTTGAAAGATCTCAATGTCACCAGAGTAAATTTCAGGTTCAGACAATCCAGACTAGTATGCATCAAGCAGATAAAGTATCAACACCAAAAATACCAGTATACTTGTCAATTCACAAATAGTAACACAACATGTGCTTAAGAAGAGCATCAAACACAATCTGTACAACATTGAGGTCTTAGGTACTTGAGTGCCTATAAAACCAAGAAGGTTTAGACATCATAAATAGACAGGATTTCAAACAGAGTGGAAATATGGCCACCTAAATTTAGATACAAAGAGACCCAATAGTAGCACAAGCACAGAGGAAAGCATTCAACAATACTTGGGACCATGATGTAGAATTTTCTTTTACACCCAGAGATCTCACATGGCAATGATGTTCAATATTCTGTTGAGAATTTCTAATAAATAGGTAACTCCACGCACCCACATTAGATGTCACTTTAAAAAAACATGAAATTAACACTAATGTCCCCAACTACATAGACTCAATACAGGTCAGCAGCCACTCTCCAACTCATAGAAGTAGACAAAGATATAGGGACTTTTGTGTGAGTAGACCATGCCATCTTCAGTGCCATAATAATCACATAGTAGCAATTGTAAAAAGAAATATCTAGAGATTATGGCAATTGTGAAAAGCCATTCCCAGTAGGTATGGCATTCTCAACCAAGTTGAGGTACACTGTGGCCAAATGTGTTCCTGAATTGTAGGACAGAAGAATACATAATGGGCAAAGAGTCTGTGAAGAATTTCTCTTTTTGCTTATGCATATGCTGAACATGATCCAGGATTCAATAACGTGGTGGATGATTTTGTTCCACATGCCACAAATGATGTATGCACTACAGACCTCAGAGCCCTCAAGCATTCAAGTGCACCGTGCTTTCATCATATGCAAAAAATGCAGTCCATAATCTCCCAAATAGTACCAAGAGAGTTTGCTGTGGAGGTTAGCATGAACAGAAGACATCTTGAAGGAAGAATCTCCTAACTCTGCCATGGATTCTAATTGCTTCCTTCATCAAAAAGATGAAGTCTTGATCAAATCAAAAAACCACCAAACAAGTGATAAACATGAGATCTCTTGTCAGAAAACTAATCTAACACGCACATGGCATATGTCTTCACATTCCCATGTGGAATGAAAGCAATTCTCATGGCATAGAGCAACTCAAGCAGTTGCAATCAGCACGAGACACAGATCTCCACTGGTTGATAACTACCCACCATGCAAGGACACATAACAAAATGAGAGATCCAGCTTCTCCTGTAAGAAAGGAGATTGCAACTATTATCTCCAAGCTGCTCATAAGATGAAAGACAAACAAGCCACTAAGGCAAATTGATGCTGTTCACAGTGGGCAGACTAAATGAGCTCTCAACAGGAAATTGCAGACTACTAGCTTCATCATGCATCACGCAGAGAACGGAGCTGCTCAATCACAGAAATTTTTCAAACAGAGCTACTTTGCACTTTGCATTACCCAAATTTCAACTGAAGAGGCTTAAATAATTAGGATACAGTCTTAGAGTCTTCCAGATCTGCAAAAACAAAATGTAGCCTCCCCGGCTCAGGGAATAACTGTTGCAAGACCTTGACTGCTCCATAGTTTCCTCTTGATAGGTTATCCTGCATCCACATATACAAAGTCTTTTACCATATAGAAGAACAGATGCAGGTATGGGGAGATCAAGAGATACCAACCAGAATTGTCACCCTGTGACCCTCCTCTAAAAGCCGAAGTGCAGCATGGGAGCCTATATAACCAGCCCCCCCAGTCACCAGGATGTGCATATTAGATTCTTCATGATCTGGACACTGCAAAAATCATTTTAGGCATCAAACTTCAAATTGTGTGCATTAAGACAAAGCTCCGTTTGAGACATGCACATTCAGCCAACATCAACCTACTCCCTAAATTGTAAGAATGAAAATCCAGCAGTAGATTCATAATCTCAGAAAATTTTGATTTTTGAGTTGCAAACACATTTTCACAGCTAAAGGTGTTAAGACTTTAGCTTTTTGACCCAGTTTTTACAGTTTGTAAGAAGAAAATTCTATCAGCAGTCCCAGACTCCCAGTAACCTCTGGATGACTTACCATTTCCAAGTGATGAAGCGTTTACACAAATGATCAGAAAGATGTCAGCCAATTGATGCCCCAAGTCTTCTTGGCCTGAATTTCCAGAAAACACCATGAAAATAGACACTTACCAATCAGCCATTGCTTTACATGGATGAATTGTTCAAGAAATAGATCCACCAGTTAGTTAACCAAAATCTCACCAAAGGCGATTATACTTATAGACTACAAGGATCTACCAAAAGGACGGTGGATGCCAATCAGTGGAGTCATGATATTCACACTTGGCTTTGACCAAATCCACATTCCAGCATGGCTAGAGCCCATGCAGAGCACTTCTCTGACCCAAGTTCCAATAGTCTATGTGCCAGAAGTGGCATAGTATCAAATAGTAAACAATGAAGTGTTACACAGCAAATTCCAGAAACGTCTTCTAAAACATATTTGTTCTTCTTCAACAAAATAAAAGGTCAGTAACATCTTATGTAAGGTCTGGTTTCCCACCCATTCCACAGTAGCAGTCTATCCCTTGAGCAACACTGTAGTTTGTCACTTTGCAAATAAGTAATTTGGACAAACATCGGATCTTCAAACACAAGAAACCAACTCAGGTGCCTACGGTAAAAAATGGCACAGCATTTGCTTGGCACTCCAAAAAGTTTGGAGTACAGAAATGAGGCAACAAGGCACTCAAAAAAAAGTTGGGAGTACGGACAATAGGCAAGTGCCTATTTCCCATGTAGCAAGAAGGGCCAGGCTTGCACCTGCACAGCATGAAAAAACACAAATTCAAAAGACGGTTTGTTCAGTAATCAAAGAGGTCTACCCTCCTCCCTCAGCAACCCATTCACCTACCCAAATTGCCCATTCATTAAAGATGAACCATCCACCTAGCATTATGCCGTTGTTATTCAGACATTTGGGTGGACATCACACTCTCATCACCACCAATACAGTTGATTGTGGCCATGTTAAATAGTGACTCACAATATTTCTGGATCAGGGCAGATTAATTGCCTTTAAAAATGTCCTTTGTAGCCATGTTGTGCCATCAGATGTGTAAAAATGGTTAGGTTCATGTGCTAAAGACCGATGAACACTTGCAGCACCCCCCCCCCCCCCCCAAACCATGGGGTGTATTCTTGGATTTCATTCAGTAATCTAATTGGCCACTCTTTTTATTGGCCAAAATGAAAAGAATTGACTCCAAGGATGAACTACTATACTAAGAGGACCATGCAAGCCTGGCATGACATGGATTCTGCATACATGAGAGTTACAGGCCTTAACATTGGCTTCATTAACTGTTTTGCAGTGGGCATCATCAGAGAGGGTTTGTTGCACGGGGGAAGAAAAACCTAGAGCAAATAGTCAGGCAGCCGGTTATATGCAAGTGGGAACCATGGTCACCGCTCTCTCAGGTATTGTGACTCGTGGTAGTCTTCAAGAAGTTAGTTTCATGTGGAGGCCTGGCCAGATTATTTGGAGATTTGGATGCACTTTGATGCTCTTCTCTCCCTTCCAAGTTATAGGTTGACAAGCAAGAAGATTTTAGAGCTGGCATGAAAAGAGTAAGACATAAAGGAGGTTAATCCCCAAGAGCCATGCTAGCCTAGGACCTCTTCAAGATCTTCATGTTGAGTTAGGAGTCTGTCAAGCTCCATATGAGGATCATAATAGGAGTCCTGGCCCCAATCAATGGGCCCTTTTCTCTATCGCTTTCTAGGCTCTCCCTTTGATCAGTCAGCCATATGTTTGCTATCATGAGGACATGAAGTTTTATTGCTTTAAAGTTAATCAAATGTGATAATGTAACTTGCACATGTGAGGTGCAAATTAATTAGTGTAGAACCAAGGACCTCGAAATATTAGTTGATGCCAAAGGTAAAAGTTATAATAAGTTATGTCTGATACGTACTAGGTAGTACCTAGTGCCAGATTTTGGCCTAGACCAATTTACTGGGCACTGGGCACTAATTTCAGTGACATTAGAGACTAGGCATTAATTAACTGAGTAATGCTAGCCTAAGGGCTAATAATTGCTCACGGATACTTGGAAGCCAAATTGGCTAGGCCAATTTGATTATTGGCTAAGGGAATTAAATTTCTAGGCACTAGAATAATTATTGAATTAATTTTCAGAATTAATATTCTGAAAATTAATTTAATAAACTGGATAATGCTGAAAAATGGGATTAGAAGGCTGCTACTTCGCAAAACTTGCCCATACAAGTGGAAAAAAAACATTTTTGGAGACTGGTGGAAGTTTATTCCAGCCATTGTGAGAGAGAATGAGGTTGAAAGAGAGCAAGGAGATACTACTGATGTGATTTGCAACCACCACGGACTAGTTCTTTTTTTTTTTGGAAGTAAAATGTGGCTAATTATATTACTCAAAAAATTGATTACAATAGAGTGCTCATGCTCAACAGGCTAGCTAGAGCTGATGCAAAGTCACCAATACATCATGTATACAAGCCTCTCAAGGCGATCTGGGGGGGGATGGGGGCAAGAAGCCATGGGGGGGAGTATATCGCCAACTAGGGTTGTCTGCCTGCATCACGAAGAATAGACCCTGGCCACCCCAAGTGCGCATGAAGTGACCTCGGAGCTCCTGACAAGCCCTGGACTCGCCTTGCACCTGGTCCCATCGGCCGTGGAGGGAGTGGATGATGGAAGTCCAGAGCTCTGCTAAGGTCGCATGTGCACCACGAACTAGTTCTACCATAGACAATAGCAATTCGGAGCCCTCCAAGTAGATGATAGCAACCCAAGGTCCTTTACTTGGCAAAACTTGCCCATGGAAGTGGAAAAAACGTTTTTGGGGGCTAGTGAAAGTCTATTCCAACTATTGTGAGAGAGGAAAAGGTTGTTAAAGAGCAAGGAGATGTTGATGTGATTTACAGCCATCGGGGACTAGTTCTACAATAGGCAACAGCAGTTTGAAGCCCTCCATGTGCAAATGATAGCAGCCCAAGGTACTTCTAGTACAAATGACAATATACAAGAGGAAGCAGCAGCCTTTTGGGTGGTCCTAAGCTGTAGGTGGCAGACTTACGTCCTTTGCCTAAGGGAAAACATATGAAAGGTAGAGATTGAGTGGAAGCACACAAGTGGAGGAAAGTGTAGAAATTGCACGGCACAATGAACAGAATCTGAGCAAGGAGTAGAGAACACACAGCAAATATAAGAAAAATAGAAACTACTTTAATTTCAAACAAACTAATACAAAGATAGCTCTGTCCACCTGTGTGCTTCCACTGTGAAGCTCAGATGATGATCCAAACAGATGATAGGCGAAGAGCTTAGGATAGCTAGAAAAACTCTGACTAGGTGAGCAAGGCAATAATAGTTTTTCAGCCTTTCTCACGATGAGACTTTGAAATTTCTCTCTACAGTATTTTCTCTCATCCTATAGCCATCTCTCAAGTTATCTCAGCAAAATCTTATCATTTGAGTCATCATAGATACAAATATTGGAAGATCTCTGCTGTAAACCCTAATTTATAACAGAAATTAGGGTTTGACAACTACCTCAATATGCATGCTCAAATTTAAGGGCCTAGGACTTGAATTCCGACAACTGAAATTGAGAAATTTCAAGGAGATTTAAAAGGTCAACCAGCCAATATTAGATTTGGGGCTGAATTTGTCTTTCAAGGAGTAGGATAATGGCCAATCCCCTAGCAAACCAAGAGGCAGATTGGTTTGAAGGCTTGCTGGTCAGTTTTGACAACAAGAGACACTTGAATTAGCGAAGGAGATCAAAGGATCTCATTCAAAATATTAATTTTGAAATTAATTTAATAATTATTCTAGTGCTCATAAAATTAATTTCACCAACTAATAATTAAATTGGCTAGGTTAATTTGTCTTCCAAGTATCCCTAAGCAGTTATTAGCTCTTAGACTGGCATTAATTAATTAATTAATTTCTAGTCTCTAATGTCACCTCTGACATTAGTGGCCAATAAATTGGTCTAGGCCAAAATCTAAGACCGGGTACCACCTAGTATCTATCAAGCATAACTTATAATAATTTTTACTTTTGACATCCACTACATCCTCAAGGTCCTTAGCCTGTTACTATAAAATAGCTGCCATATGCATCATATGTGCTAAACAACCGTGCACATTTGATTAATAATTTAATCAAATGTTATCAATAAGATTAAAGCATCTCAAAATTTCATGACCCCATGACAGACCTTCCCCTTGAAATCCTTGCAATCATCCTCGATTACACTATATAGTATCAAACCAAAAGCACACTGCACTGGAATTTCCATAAGGCATCACAATCACAACACTGGCCATTATTGTCTAACCAAGCCATATGCCCCAAACCTTGTTGAAAATTTCCAATCAACATAAACATCCGATAATACTTAGAACTAGCCCAAAACTGTTGCTAGAAACCTATTGGATGTATCCATAACTCATGTTTCTCAACTGTTCTAACTTCACAACCATAGTAAAGCATATTCTCAACATAAACCATGATTGAAACTGTCAATGGCATTTACTAACATGCTGCTGTCCATGGAACCAGCTGTAAACCATTGAAAATTGAGCATAAACTGATCATAACTAATCATTTGCTGATTTGAGAACTAATCACCACAAACTGCTGTAAATGTGATCCCAAACTCATCACAAAGTGATGGTAAAAATTGATCAGTAACTAATGCAAAAATTGATGCAAAACTGATCCCAAAAGTGACCATAAACGGTTCTCAAACTTATCAAAAACTCAACTGAAACTGATCAGTAATTTATCTCAAAACTGGGGCAAAAGCTCATGTCCACCTGATCATGAACTGATCCCAAACTTATGCAAAAGTATAGTTTCAAAGCCACAGTAACAACCATACTCATTTGCATATATCTCACAATGACTAGTACACTAAGTAGTGATCCAATGGCAGACATTATGTCAACACAGTACCTTGGATATATGCTAAATACATTTGAGATCCACTACATATGAGAGCTGTCCACAACTACAGGAATGGAAGTGCTACCTCCCCCTTGAGCATCAAGTTGATCTGAAGTCGGCACTAACTGAAAGGCATCCGAGTGAAGTTGCAACAACTGAGAATAGTCTGCCAAGTCATTCTCTTCCATCTATTTTGCATCCATTGGTGAGTAATTCTGAAGCTTCACCAAGAAGCATATGGAAACTTAACCTCTAACTTTCCTTGCCGCAAACCTCCACTAGGGTTATTGGCCTTTCTTCCCTTTAAGCATTGCGATGCTTTATACTTTCACATTGTTGTAATTCCAACTTAACTTATATGCAACATTGCATCTAATTGACCAACCCCTGATGTGTATTTGACATGCTAGGAGCACCAATGCATTGGGAAACATTCTTGTTTGCATACTTTGGACCATTGCAATGTGATTGTGCATGGGAATTTGCAAATTACCAACCATACAAAGATACATTTTCCCATACATTGCATGTATTACTAGCTACATTTTTCCTCGTGACCAACACTATACAGAGCATTTGTATGACCAGTATTAATGCCATGAGTCCCAAACACAATGGGCTGCATATATGCATTGCCAAATTTGCCACATTGTGCCCCAGCATCATGCCAACATTATTATACATGGGGTTACGTATATTACCAGCCATACTCGCATACATTGGGCCTTGAACACCATGCATTGGTTATTGCATACCATAGGGATTTATGCCATACATTCCCATATGCCATCCTTGTCCAACCATAGCACGAAAAAGCATGCTATCATCAAAGTATCCTAGCTACCCCATCATAACATGCATGCCCAACTGTCATCCATTCGATTGTCACTTCCATGTCTTGAGAAACCACTTCTTCAGTTTACACACTTCATTTAAGATTTTACAATGACAACCCCAAAAAGAGCCAGTGTCCACATCTTGGCCACTTTTTCAGTGGGCACCCACAAAATGGTGCACCACCCTAGATAGCTTATACCTATGAATAGGTAGTCACTTCATTCATTCTTCACTCCTACCACCTCTCTTTACTCATTCTTGACCACCTTCTTTGGTCACCACCATCACTTCCCTTCTCTCACTTGCCCCTTCCATTGCCCTCACACCCCTTTAGGAGAACATTGCAATTTGTATCTTGTGGCTACCTTCACCCTTCCTCTTCTACTTTAGGTGCCATGTTCCAACATCAGGCTTTGCATTTGGATCATCTTCCACTTGGCATCACCATCATTTGCTTGGCATCAGCGCCGTTTTCCATCAAGCTCACCTTCACCTACGTTTTTCAATTTGGAGGTCTGCTCCTTGCCTGGCACCATCATCTCCAGTTTGACATCAGCATCCTAGCCTCTTGTGATAGTCTCCATCATCGAGCGTTGGTGATTTCATCACCCATCTATCATAGGGGCTAATGGGGCCTGCGTTTTTGCAGCCTGGCTTCTCCTCCATTACCTAGTATCACTCATCTATCTCAGGGGCTACTAGGACTTGCATTTTTGTAGCCCGGTTTCTCCTCCATCACCAGGCATCACTCATCTATCACAGAGGCTACAAGGACCTACGTTTTTGCAGCCCAACTCATCCTCCATCATCTGATGTCATCATTATCCACTTGGCGTCAACATCTAGACTGCTCTCCCTACATTTGACAGCTTCAACACTTTGGGATTTGCATTGTACTACCCAGTTCACTCCCTAGCATTAGAGGATTGCAGTTCGCTCCCTCAACAACTAGTGATCACCTCCACATCCCTGACGACATCAAAAAACTGCAGTTCGCTCCCTTAACAACTAGTGATCACCTCCACATCCCTGACGACATCAAAAAACTGCAGTTCGCTTCCTCAACAGTTCCATTTTCACCTTCTAGTGATTACTTTCATAGCCCATTACCTTGAGGACTACATTTTGCTCCTTTCACTGTGCAAATTTCCATGGGTGCTGCCGCCTGATTCAAACAGGACAGTGCAGTTATCTTTTAAGCTTCGACTCTATTGTATCAGCTTTTTTTCTCATAACATGATTCAATGCATCATCACCGTGTTCTTCTTGTGTTTCTGAGTTTCTCTTCTCTCTCAGTGTTTGCCATACATACTCTAGGTTACTCCCCACAAACCCTACTGTCTCTTTACATTGTCGCTTATTTTGACATGGTAACACAACATACTTGTTATTTTTGACACCATGATGGTCTTGCATTTGCATTCCTTGCCTCATAGATACTAACTATTTTGCTTCTATAACATCTTTGGGAGCTTCAAATGAAGGCTTTGGCACTTCCTTCGATATACCTTATTGTCCCAAAGGTGTAGAAGATGACTTTTTCTTCTTGTCCTTTTTGTCCCTCTTTGGAGTACTCAAAAATCAGGTGAACTAAGGATCCTTTGCCAATTAAGCGAAGAGATTTGTTGCAATCCTCATTCGATTCTTAAATTAGTCATCAAATTCCTCTTCACTTTGCTAGTCATCAGCGTCATTATACCTTAAAGGCCCTATATCTTGCCCAACAACAACATTTTCAACTTGTTGTCCATGGCCTAAGTCTTATCCAAGATCAGGCATTGCATTTCCTTCATTTCCATGTGAATGTTCATACTGAGAGACATCATCACTGTATGAAGACATTTCTATAATTTCTCAACTGAGAGCAAAATTCAGCACTAGCACAAAGCTTTGGCTTGCAATCAAGTGTCTCGGGCCCACGAAATCAACGGATTCAATGGTCTCTCGGCAATGGAACCTTGAAACTAGCCTTTCTCCTTGGATAGGGTGGTAAATAACCTAATGAAGTACTAATTACAGCAAGCATAAAATTCACATAAACTGAAAATACACACTTTACCACTATTATCTTGGACATTGGACACCTTGTTGGCCCCAAAATTGACATCCCTTGCAGTATTTTTTTATTTTATATTGCAAATGAAAGGAGTACAACTAAGATCTTCTAATCTCCTCATCTAATCCAAGTGCCTCTTGCTATTAACATTGACCACCAAGCCTCCAAACCAATTTGCCCCTTGGTTTGCTTGGGAATGCTTGCACCTTGATCCTTGAAAGACATATTCAACCTCAAATATGATATTGGCTGGTTGGCCTCTTGAATCTCCCCTGAAATTCCTCAAATTCACCTGCTCGAATTCAAGTCCTAGGCACTCAATTTTAAGCATATATCCCAAGGTGCTTGTCAAAACCCTAATTTCTGCTATAAATTAGGGTTTACAGTAGAGATTGACTGAAATCTCTTCCTCTGATGGCTCAAACTGCTGAAAAATGCTGAGATAACTTGAGAAATGGTTGGGGAATGAGAGAGAAGGTTGTAGAGAGAGAAATTTTAGAGTTTCATTATGATAAACACTGAAAAGCTATTGTTGCATGCTACTGAAGCAACCATGGAAGCTATCACCTTCAATTTAGGACCACCAAAAGATTAGTGCCCCCACTTGTATACTATCACTTGCACCAGACGGACCTTGGGCTATTGTCACTTGCTCCTGGAGGGCTCCAAACTACTATCACATACTGTAGGACTAATCCCTCGTGGCTGCAAATGACATCAGTAGTCTCTCCTTGCTCTCTAACAACCTCCTTCTCTTTCACAATGGCCGAAATAAACTTCCACCAGTCCCTAAAAACGTTTTTCCACTTGCATAGGCAAGTTTTGCCAAGTGACACCCTTCTAATCCAATTTTCCAACATTATCTAACTTATCAAATTAATTTTTAAAATATTAATTTTGAAAATTAATTTAATAATTATTCTAGTGCTCATAAAATAAATTTCACCATCCAATAATTGAATTGGCTAGGTCAATTTGTCTTTCAAGTATCCGTAAGCAATTATTAGCTTTTAGACTGGCATTAATTAATTAATTAATGCCTAGTCTCTAATATCACCTCTGATGTTAGTGGCCAATAAATTAGTCTCGGCCAAAAAAACAAAGTCATTTTTCACAAATCTCAAGTATTGATTCAAGTCTCTACACAAATTTTGCACCTAGAAAACATTTCAAACTGTATACAGCAAATTAGGTTGTCTTCCCCAAAACACGGTCATTTTTGACATAGCTTCAAATTTATGGCATCATCTGAAATCGTTTTGTTGTTAAACTTCCACACCAAAGATTCAGAAAAACATGGTAGGATCATTGCAGGATTGCCAAAGTGTTGCTACCCTATCTATATAGAATACATAATAGGATAGACAAAGCCTCATGGAAAAAATACCTAATCTTATATTAGAAACTCATAGAAACTCAAAGATAATCACATAGAGACATAATACAATTACCTTTTACGAAAAGGGGAAAAAAAAAAAAAAGAGACATAATAATATAAACTTCAGCACTCATAATCAGAGAATGAGAAGTAGAACACAGAGAAAATGCTGAGAATAAAATAGGAACACAATGAACAATGGCGCCGACTATCAGATCTACTATATAATAATGAAAATCCATCATACACAGGTCATGAACATCAGAGAAGAGCCCAAAAATGAGAATGACACAATGTGCCTCATCAAGTCACGTTTTTACAACTACCTACAAATTGTACTTCGTGAGGCATCAACTTCATGAGGCATTTTAAGACTGCTTCATACATGAAATAGTAAAGACTAAGGCTCTAAACCATGCTAAGGGCAAACATAGTATGTTAGGTCAATGGCTAACAATGGAGCTGAAGGCCGAAGAAGATGCGAATCCAAGGGTGACAAGAAGAGTGTCAATGCCAATTAAGTCCGTCGATGTAGTCCCCTGGTGAAGAAGCTCCTCACAATCTTGGGAATCCCCTTCTAAAACACTAGGGGCCAAGGAATCCACACCCGCATCACCGATATCGTCCCGCTCTGAGAGGGTGGGGAGGTACGAGGGAACCACTGAAGGAGAGGGGACATATGCATTTCCAACAAGGGGCAAGTGGCTGAAAATCTGTGTTTTCAGCCCCGGGGGCACTCACTTCGGCTTTGATACCATGTGAGTGCGCAACAGAAGAGAACTACAAACATGAGAGAGAGAGAGAGAGAGAGAGAGAGAGAGAGAGAGAGCAAGAGATGAAGAAAGAAATCTGCACTAACTGAAAAGAATGCTGAACAAAGGAGTGGACTGATCAGTCCTTGCACGCAGCCCGAAGCGAAAATGAGGGCACTGGATAAGACTGAAATGGACAATAGCACCAATGGTGACGGAGACAAAGAATATCCAGCTTGCTGTCCACGCCAAAGAGGGAGAAGACTCCAGCCACTTGACGGAGCTCTTGTGAAGCAAAGGAGTGCATGATCTGCCAACTAGTGGGTACGGCTATAAATAGCCTAATATGCTGGAAACTGGCCAACCAGCAATAAATAAGGCCATAAATGCTGTCCAATGTGCATAAAATGCTGACAAGGCATCAAATTGCTGGCAACTGCTGACATGGCAGCAATAAATGCTGGCAACTACACAATAAATGCTGGTGTGGCAGTCCACAGCCATCTGGGGCTACACAAGTGCCAAACACCAAACAATTGAAAAAAAAAATGCACACTCTAAAACGAGCTGCCTCCTCAGTCAAAGCACGTGACAGACATGTCAAAACTCCTAATATCCCCATCTGACTCAGACTAAGGCTCACAAGGAGGAGATGACAATGCATGACAAACATAACTACCAACAGTTGGAAGATCCTCCCATAGAAAAGGCTATGCTAATTTGCATAGTAGATGTGCTAGGAGTACTTATTGATGGTTTAGGTAGGATGGCCTTCAAGTTATATATAAATAATAAATGCGAAGCTGGCATTGTATACCAACATAAGACTCACCAAAACCCACCAAGGAATGCTAGGTTGCATAATAGATGTGCTAGGAGTACTTATTGATGGTTCAAGTGGAATGGCCTTCAAGTTATATATGGATAATAAATGCAAAGCTAGCATTGTATACAAACATAAGACTCACCAAAACCAACCAAGGAAAATCAAAACTATAGCATGTCACAATAGCAGCACAATTGAAGCAAGATGGATGAAGATCATCATGCAAGCTTGCTAGTTTGCCACAAGATGAGGACAAAAGGCAACAAATTGGAGAGACCATGTCCTGCCAAATAAACACATATATGTCTTTTGCTTGTAGTAGACTTGATGGAATAGATTGACATCTTTTGGAGCTTGCAAAAAATGAATATTGTATTACCATATTCTCCTCCTCACCCTTGCACCACTCCTCCTCCTCCACTAGAAGACCTATTACAAAGGTTCTCATGATCGTCCCAAATCCACCAAATATCTCAAAATGTTGAGCCTCGTATTCTAGCACCATAGGAATTAACTCCTCCCATGTCAAAGTCTCACATGCCCGTGAGGTAATCAAACTAGAATAAAACACATTGTACGTGGGGGAGGGAACACGGATCAGCAGTGTGATTCCCTGGCTCCACAAAATTATCAATTGTTTGCAGGTCACCAACTCACTCTCCATCCTCTCGATCATTACCAAGTGAGGAATAGGCTTCGAGACAAAAGTCTAACATCTCATGATGGAATAGTCAGTGCTATCCAACTTACAAGCCTCTAGGAGATCGATTGTAAGGGAATCTGCATTGTTGGTGCTAAAAGACAAAAACAGGGTTTACTTCATGGAGCCATCATGGTAGGGCTGGACAAAGAGGTAGAAGACGATGCTTCATCAAAAAGACTGAGAAACTCAGAAGAGAACACCATCAAGATGTTGAAGAAAGGAACACAAATTGCAAAAGATGACTATCGACCAAAACGTAGGTACTCCAAGCTGAAGAAGGCGGCTCTCCATGCAAAAACACAAGTGCCTACAGCTGCTTTTCACACATGAACAGCACCAGCATACATGAAACAGCAAATCCCAAACTATCAGAGGATTTCCAACAGGCAGAAAAGCAGCAGTGGACTGCTACAAACAGGCCAAAACAGCATGGGATCTGACACAATCAGCAGCAGATCCAATGACAGCAGCCGCAGGAGCAGTGTGGCTGCAAAATGCAGTTGGTAGAGGCTGTGTTTGCCTGAGATGAGGCTGGAGTAGGATGAAATCCAGCTGCTACAGTCAGCTACAGCAGGAAACACAACAATTCGGTACCAAGAAGCTTGTTGATGATGGCACAAGGCTGTGGCAAAGACCTGGAGGGGATGGCAAAGAATGTGCAGCCTGAAAATATGGTTGGCAGCACAGAAACTCAGGTGGCTGATCGAGAACTCAAACCCCATTCACAAGGAAAGGTGATGATACTGTGTCAAATTGTACTGAAGAAGGAACATGCACACAGGGAGACAAGAAAACTGAAGAGAGCAAGAATGAAGGCAATGAAGAACTCAAACTGGCAAGGACATCCCCTGCACATACCACACTTTGTTCCAATGGTGAGGACCTTGGGCTAGAGAGCTGGAAGTGGAAGACAAGGAAGAAGTTGTGGACATAACTAATGTGATGACGCCCTGTCAACAGGCTGCCTAAAAGTAGGCACATGACCTCAAACCTGAAACACAAAAGTGTGTCCAGGGCCCAATAAACATAAGCAAGCCCAAAAATGTGGGTATTGACTAAAGTTGACCAAAGTGACTAGGACCACACAGAACTCTTAATGCTCCTCACTAACTCAGTGCCGGGTTAATAGACAGGAGATGACCGTGCCACAAACAAGATCACCCTTAAGGCACAAAGGACAAGAATGGCTGGACTTCCAAGGTGGAAGTTAAGAAGGTGGAGGCAACCATAACCTCTACCACCAAAACTGCTAGCTTTTGATTGAAAATCATGGATTGATCTTCCTTGCCTCAACATGTTTTGTGCTTGGGAAGGCCTATTAGTTGTAAGTCACCCTACACTTTGTTTGGTGGTGGCAATGCATTTGAGAATTGGATCCAAGACCGGTTTGGACGAGAGCTGCACTAGTGTGTGCACTACATGGCTCTCAAAATCTCACTGTCAAAAACAAGTTTCCGTATGCTACAAATCAATGATTTTTCACAAACAAGTTCCACATTGACAAGTGTCACGATTAGTAGTTCACTGTCTATTGATACATGTAGTCCTAAGACACATCTCTTTGAGACAACTTTCATCAACATGATATGGCCATTTCTCAATTGAAAACTTTAAGCCTCACAAAAGATCCTCATGTCCTAGTGGCATAGCTCCTCTTGATGAGCTATCCCTTGTCCAAGATTTTGATACACTTTTATTCCCCCATGGTAGACACTTTTGCATGCAGCCATTGTCAATCATAAAGGGAACAAGCTCTTCAGCCCACTATTTTAAGAGAAAGAAGTTCATTCTCCAACATCTCTATCCTCTAGTTGGTCTTGACTAGGATAAGATAAGCAACTTTTGCTAGCATATCCACAATCACCATGATTGAGTTATAACCTCCTTGAACAAGAGGTAACCCAACTATTAAATCCATGTTGATAAATTCCCATTCATATGAGGGAAGTCAAGTGGCTAGAGCTTGCTTGGCATCTTGACACACTCATAGCTTTCACTCGTTGTGGCAGCTTAAACACTCAATAACATACTTAAGCACGTCACCTTTGGGTTTCTCCCAATAGTAGCTTTTCCTAACAATATTGAGAGTCTTAGCATAGCTAGGATATCCTAAGAAAGGGGAATCATGAGCTTCACATGGTATCTTCTTCTTGAGTACTTTACTCATAAGAGTACATAGCCTTATGCTAAAATAGATGAGTCCTTCATTGACAGAGAATTGCTCATACTTGATCTTAAACTTACGATTTGTAAGAATTTTCAATGATTCAAACGCCAACATCCTATCAAGGTAAAACTTTTTAAGATTTTGATTTGACTATGGAAGTATCCAATTATTCATCTCACCAAAGTGTGCTAGAAGGTTAGGAATAGACATAGTACTTGCATCAAAGTTTCTTGTGGAATTTTTTTTTAACCATGGAAAAAAAAGTGATTTCTACTCAGCAAGTTAGCAAAGTGAAATTTAACCTAGGAGAGAATCTTTCCAACACAGGATTCAAAGTAATGAACTTAGGAGCCTATGAATGCTTGCTAGGAATGGATTGGTTGATCCCTAATGACACATAACCAGCCACCATAACTAGGCTTTAAACATTTTAACCATAGAATCCCATAACCAGTCCTAACCAAACTAGAATAGTTTCATCAATAGCCATAACTAGGCAAATCACAGCCAATTTCAATCAACCAAAACAAAAAAAAAATTGCAAGTAATAATTTTACTTTTAAAGAGCCATTTTTAATTATAACATCCTTCATAATATTCCAACTTATGCTAGGACACATCTCTACATGCATTGTTGCCCTCTCTATGTTTTCCTCCAATGTTGGGTCTTCACCTTCTTCTACTTGGCTTACATCCTAAAAGCTACTTCCTAGATATATAAGGCGCAATTTGACTAGGGTATATAATAAGCAATGCATGGTAACAAAGGAATCAATAGCTATTTCGAACTTAAATTGCTTTTTGTTTTGAGCTATGCAGCATCACTCTACAAATGAAACATACTACATGTCAGACTTGATCATTCTTTCCCTTGAACTACAACCCCCAAAACCTTATGTCATGTGTTAAGTTTTTGGCCCTGTAGATATGGAGCTGATCAAGAAGCACTGACCAACCGGGCAGAGCTCTAACCTGAAAATTTGAACAGGTCTTGTAGACTTTGGCCTTGTAGACATGGAGTTAATCTAGAAGCACTGACCGACTGGGCAGAGCTCTAACCTGAACTTTGAAATTTGCGGTCAGAAGTGAAACGTTATCAATAAGTCCCCATCTTGAGGGTCCCTACATGTTCAAGTGTCAATTGATTAATTGAGGAATTTGGTCATCTATATAGTACTGTTGCTGTTTCACAATTTCCAGAAATCCTTGTAGTACCTGCCTTCACACAGCCTCCCCATGACTCTCTCAACCTATAAACCAATGTGTCATGACTGCTTGGGATGCTTGCAGATACAGCATTGTATCTGCTCCCTCCCTCTTTATGTGTGTCTTTGATCTCAGACTGCTGCCTATCTGCTTGACTGTATACTGTCAGCGATCTGTAGATGTCTCATTTGGGCACCTTGATCTCCTTCCTAATTATATAAACGAACAGAACGTTCGCGCGTTGAGGAATGGGGCATGGTTTGTTTGTTGAAGTTTCTGCTTTCAGGAGATTTTACTGCAAATTTGAGCAAACATTAAACTTCAACCTACATTCAAGCTGAAAGCGAATAAGTATCAGCTCAATCAGGCATGCAGGAGAAATTTCGAGAAGTAACTGTTCTCTCTTCCGATCAATCTGATAGAAGACCACGCAGATGAAGAGACCCAAAACAGAAAGAAGGAGCAAGAGCTTACAAAGTAATCTTCTCTTTATCTATCTGTGCAATGTGGGTAAAATGAGGCACCTTGCTTTTATTCCTTTGCTTGCTCGCGATCGATCATTTACTGTTTTCTGTCTGAACGCCCGTCAATTACTGGCTCGCAGTCGATCATTTATTCTTTTCAGTTTGAACGTCCGTCAAAGCCAGTTAAGGGTCACGGGCCACAGCGGGTTGGTAGTGATGGAATTTGGTGGGGGATGGAATTGTTTAGCTACCCCCAGATTTTCCACTATGTTGTAATTTGTTAGACGCAAAAGGATTTTGTATCTGTTGAATGTGGGGGCTTAGGCCTCTTACACACCTAACAGCTCCCACATTTAACAACAAATGTAGCTTGGCCCATTGGTATAGAGCCTTCCTTCTCGTGGATTGGCGCAAATTCTCTTTTTTAAAATGAGTGTGGTATCATAGTACGTTGGGCATGCCCTATTTAATTGGGGGGGGGGGGGGGGGGGGGAGGAGAGATCCCTCGCCCATAATTGTCCATCAACTGTGAAAAGTGAATTGAATGGTCTTATGACACGTTGCTCAACGAATGCTTATTTTTTATGAACTGCCCATCCAATGCTCAGTGTATAACAAGCCTTACATTGAGACTCTTAGTCTAAACTCTCATGGCTAGCCTAGTGTAGCCATAATCACTTTGTACATTGCACAAGCTTAGCAAGTCTTGGCAAGCTTTTACTACATTGTCAAAGCAACAAGACCCAAGGATCAGCTATGGTCCTCCATATTCATTGAGGGATAAACACAGATCAAAGACTATTACTTGAACAAGAATTATGACGCTTCAAAAATAAGAAGTGCAAGCTAAAAGCATAAGTAAGAGAATAAGTTTAAAAAGCACTTAAAGAACAAGAACTCGTGAGTCATCAATCAATCAGAAGACATATTATCACCTCTACAAGTAAGATCATTCAATGGCAAGCCTTACATGTAAGCCTAACAGTTATCATCCCATTAAATATGCAATGGAATAAGTAGAAATCCAAGTGAAAACCCACGAGTAAATGAAAAAAAAAACAAAACATTGAATAAAAAAGGAGGTGAACAAAGAAAAAGTTAAGACCTCTACAAGTAAGAGCATGCAATGGGAAAGTCTTACATGTAATAGTAATCATAATCATTTTATTAAATACCTATCAAAATGCTTTATAACTTCATGCAAAGACCCACAAAAGAAGAACCCAAAAATGTTAATATTTTGTTTAAAATATCATAATGTAAGCATTTAAAGACACATGGATAACCTCTAGAGGACTTCCTAAACCTAGAGGATAAGGGAAACTTACCAAATTTAAAATTTTGAAATTCTCCCTCTATCTAGCAACCATAAGAAACACACACACACTCTCTCTCTCTCTCTCTCTCTCTCTCTCTCTCTCTCTCTCTCTCTCTCTCTCTCTCTCTCTCTCTCTCTCTCTCTCTCTCTCTCTCTCTCTCTCTCTCTCTCTCTCTCTCTCTCTCTCCTTCCACCTTCCACCATAGCTCTTGCTCTTGCTTCCACTTGCATGCTTCCACTCCGAGCTCACTCCCTTTAATTAGTATCAAAGCCAGCTTCCCTGAGAGCTCGAGTCCCCAACCCAGCATTGCTTCAACTTCCATTCGAATACCTACAATAGTTCACAGTCATGGACAAGCAACCTTTAAGGTATGCATTGAGCTTCATCTTCTCCCGACTTCTCCCATCACTTGAGGCTTGTTTCAAATTCCTTGGGACCTACTAGAGCTCCCCTTATGCCACATTCCACTTAGCCATAGGAACAGCCACACCAAACCAGCTAGCGTGATTTGTGCTTGGCTGTCTAGCCCACCTCCCTGATCAACTTGGTGTCTCTCCTGCCTCCCGTGTGGTCATCAACACCCCCCAACAATTGTGCAATCTCTTAGACTCTTTCCGGCATTGGTCACTTGCATATTGGAGCTCCCAACCTCCATTCCTTATTGAAATATGTAGCACACTTGCTATTATATAGATCCAAACAGAGTTTTCTCGCATGTTGGAGCTTGTATATGCTTTTTGGGATGCCCATATGCACACTTATTGATGTCAGATTCTTCGAGGATGATAAGTCAATGTTATGAGATCCTATTGGACTGATTTGAGTTCACTTATGGCTCAATTTTCTCAAAGATTTCATTGTTATAATAACATGGTTGAATGTCATGTATCTAGGAAAAGCATATGCCTCCTATCATTTTATGATTCCAGGACTTGGTATTGATGCCCGCATGTTAGCTTAACACTTAGGGATGCTTGACACATGTCTTAGAATGCTTTTGGGATTTAATTGAGCTTGTTTTGACTCTATTTTAGCAAAGATTTCATTGTTGTAATACAACGGATATAAAGCTTCTCTCTAGGAACACTAAATCCCTATTGCTCTTGGCTATCATTCAAGTGCTTCATACAACTATATTGATATTTAGCATTGGTCTATGTACTTGAATATGCTCTTGAGCTTCAATTTTGAGCTAGGCAACATTCATCTTGACTATGGTTGCATGCCTTGGTTTCTTTAGTGGGCTATGTAGTTTTGGGCTTGAAGACTACATATTGGGATTTATGCTTCCAGTTGTATGATGTATGGATCTTGGATGTATGGATGACATTACCATGATGTTTTGAGCTTTATTTGCTCATTTGGAATTCGACTTTTGCTTTAGTGGAAGCTACTTGGCTTTATGTACTAAGCCACATTAACATTTGGATGTACTACAGTGCATTTGGTTTATATAGCTAAGCTCGAGCTTATCACAATGAGACAATGGGACTCATTGTGACATGTACATGCTCTCTTGATATTTATTGGATGCAGTTACCCTATCGTGGTCTGATTTAATCTCTTGACTTGGGCCTTATACTTATGTCTGTCATGGTGTTGTCAGTGGTATTTATATGCTTCTAGGTTATGTACTGAGCTTGAGCTTAGCGGGTTATGCATCGTTCTCTTTATTTACCCTTCAGACCTACCCTATGGATGACATATATGCATATTGCATATATGGTTTCTAACACACTGCAATTGTGGCAGTCTTCAGTGATGCTTAGTCTTGGCTTCTTCCTTCTTGGTTGCTCACAATTGGTTGTTGGCATATTGCTGCAGTTTATTACAACATGTCATTTTGGTTTCATGCATTCTATTTAAGGGTAGTCAACTAGACTTGACAATCTTTTGCTTACAAGTTGTGGACAGCTCATTACTTTGGCAATATCTCCTATCTCCTGTTTGATTTTAACAGTGGTTTTAGGGCTGATTTGTAGGGTATTATAACAGCTCGATGTCTTGCCCTTTTGTGTACTTTCTTCGTCTCATTATGGCTAGTGGTTCTTTTAACAGTACTATCTTCAATATTGAGAAACTGGATGGGACCAATTACAACTATTGGAAGACCCAGATATGGTAGGTTTTAGTGCAAAAATTGTAGGTTAGACCACTCAAAAATAGGGGTGCCAAACCCAAAAACATTGCAGCTAAGCATGGGGATGAAGTGGATGAGCTATGCAAGTCCACAATCATTTTATCACTCTCTAAGCAGGTTCACTACAATGTTGTTGCTAGAAATTAGATTGCATGTGAGCTTTGGACACGTATTAAGAATCTTTATGACAAGCACAATCCTATATCTCAACTGTATTGGCCAAAACACTTGATGGACCTTAGCATGAAGAAAGGGAATTCTACGTCTATACACTTGAATGAGTTTCACTCCATCATCAACCATTTAGCTTCGTAGGAGATTGAGCTCAAGGATACTTTGCATCCTTTATTTTTGCTTAGTACTCTACCTGAGTTGTGGGATACTTTCCATACAGCTCTCTGTGCTAAGGATGGGCTGAAATTACAGGATGTTGAGAGTGCCCTCTTGATAGAAGAGGTGAATAGAAAGAATGTGGATACTTCCCATACATCACATGCATTGATTTTATGAGAGGCCAGTAGGATGAAAATGGTTATGGTAGAGACTCTAATAGGTCTTAGTCTAGGACATGTAGATAGTCTTGTAGTAAGTCTCATGGCCGTAAGTTCAGTCTTACTTATCATTACTGTGGGAAAGCAAATCATATTTGGCCACAATGCTATAAAATTCATGAAGACAAGTGCAAGGAAAAGGGAAATGATAAAGTGCAGGATAAGAATGATGATCGCAACATTGTGCTTAGCAAGTCTATTGTCAAGATTAAGGAGATTAATGTAGTGCAACCTAATATATCTGATGATCTTATCTTGGTAGATTCTTCTTTGGATCCTTCACAGTTAGTTGATGCTTTGTCAGGCTATACTCAGTGTTGGTTGATAGATTCAAGGGCTCCCTTTCATGTGACCTCTCATAGAGAATGGTTTCACTTCTATTGCAGTATGACTGGATCTATCCATTTGGGTAATGATGTGGTATTGGAGATAGTTGGTATTGGTGATATCCAACTGTGTTTTGGTTTGGGCAATGTCATGATGTATGTCATGTACCAACTCTCACAAAGAGCCTTATCTCTATTGGCACCTTGGATGATGCAGGTTATGTTGTCTCTTTTGGTGATTTCTCATGGAAGATTACCTGTGGGAATCTTGTTGTAGCACGTGGTGCTAAGCCTAGTATCCTCTATCCTTCGCTTGTATCTAGGTTAGTTGACTGTGTTTTGCTGTGGCTACAATTCCACATGTATCTCTTTGGCATCATCACCTTGGGCACATGTCTTTGAAAGGAATGAAAATGCTTACTAGTTTGTAATATCTTCCGTTCCTAGACTATAAGTGTTTTGAGTATTGTGATCATTGTTTATATGGTAGGCAAACACATAGTACGCATAAGAAGTTTGGCATTGAGTGCACAGATGAGCCTTTGGCTCTTGTTCATTCTGATCTATGTGGTCCCATGACCTATCAGCCCACTAGGTGGTGTAAACTACTTCAACACACTCATTGATGATTACTCACATAAGGTTTGGGCTTACCCTAAGATGTATTGTCTACCTTTCTGCCTTAGCTTACTCTTGTTGAAAACTAGTTTGGGTATAGGTTAAAATGCACAAGGTCTGAGAATGGGGATGAGTATGTCTCGAAAGCTTTTAAGCAATTTTGTGATGAGTGGGATATTAAGTGTCAATTAACTGCTCTCTATACCCCTCCCCAAAGTGATATTGTTGAACGCATGAATATGACAATTCAAGAGAGAATCCTTAGTATGCTTAGCCAAGTAGGCTTATCCCAGCACTTTTGGGCCGAGGATGTTGCTATTGCTGTACACTTAATCAATTGATCCCCTTGCATTGCTACTGTGATTACTAGGTTATAGAGGAGGTCTTGATGATCGAGTGGCCCAAGCCCTACCTATTGTGCAGGATTAGCCTGCTTTGAAACACTCTACACATCAGCCTAAGCACTTTACACCCTCCATGGATTATGTTATGGTGACAAATGCAAGCGAGCCTCTCTTATGATGAGACCATGCTGCAGAGAGATGATAATCACTCATGGGATAGGGCTATGTAGTCAAATTTTGACTCCTTACAGACTAACCATATATGGGATTTGGTTCCTTTGCCTAATGGTAATAAGTCATTGCCATGCAAGTGGATATACAAGCTGAAAAGTATCCATGGATGCCCCAAGCACACTTATAAGGCCAGATTGGTAGCTAAGGGTTTCAAGTAGGAATATGGTGTTGACTTCGATGAAGTGCTTTCTCCTAACGTCAAAATGATGACCCTACGCTTGGTACTAGCATTGGTTGCTCAGCTAGATTTAGAACTTTATCAAGTGGATGTCAAGATGGCTTTTTTACATGGGGACTTGCATGTTGAGATCTATATGCAATAGCCTAAGGGCTTTGAAGAAAAAGACAACAGGGAACACCGAGTGCGCAAGTTGAGAAAGAGCCTATATGGCCTTAAGCAGACACCTAGGAAATGGTACCACAAGTTTTATGATTTTATACATTCACAAGGATATAGCTGTAGTGCTGTGGACCTATGTTTATACACGAAGAAGGCTCATGATGGCAACCTTATGATTTTTGTATTCTATGTGGACACTATGCTTATTGCTGGGAGAGCTCATGATGAGTTGGATGCCTTGACAACCCAACTCAAGAAGAGCTTTGAGATGAAGGACATGGGATAGGCCTCGCATATTCTTGGGATGTGTATCACATGTGATCGCTCTAAGGGCCTCCTTTATCTGTCACACAAAAGGAGTATATTCAAAAAGTCCTTGAGTGGTTTCATATGGAGGATGGTAAGCCTATTAGTTGTCCTCTACCTTCTCCTGTGAAGGCTAGTTGGGGTGGATTATTTGCAATCTAATGAGCAGAAGGATAAGATGGCAAAGATCCCTTATTAATCTATCATGGGTACTCGTCCTGATTTGGCATGTGCAGTGGGAGTTGTGGTATGCTATATGGCTATACCTGGCAGACCGCATTGGGATGCCATCAAGGGTATTATGAGGTATCTAAAGGGTATAATAGCTATGTGCATATGTTATGGTGGCCAGGATGTAGGAGTCATGGGATACATTGACTCTGATTATGCAGGACATGCAGATAGTAGGAAGTCCACCTATGGCTATGTCTTCATCTTTGCTCAAGGTGTTATTTCTTGGATGTCTAGGGTGCAAAAATGCATAGCCCTCTCTAGTACCAAGACCGAGTATATTGAAACCATTGAGGCTTACAAAGAGGCTCTCTGGTTAGGTTTTCTAACCTCGATATTACTAATGTGGTCTCTATATTGCATTTGGATTCTATGAGTGCTATCCAAGTAGCCAAGAAATCGGTCTTCCATACAAAGAAGAAATAGATTGACATTACCACTTCATTGGAAAGGTCATTGAGGACAATTCTATTGACCTTGTCAAGATCTCAACTGACCAAAATCCTACAGATTTGCTCACGAAAAGTATCTCAGTGGAGCGTTTTGCCTTTCTTAGGAAGTTAATGGGTATTGGATGAGATTACATATTTCCTCATCCTGTTGTACTTATGTATATTTGTACATTGTCACTTTTTTCTTGCTCTCTCCTCTAGGGACACACTCACCTTTAATTGGGAGGTTTTTGGGGATAAAGACACCTATGCCTAGCTACTCATATATTACTACAGTGACAATAGTTGCACACCTATATATAGCAGGTGGCAGGCACCCATCACTATCACTTCATTCTTTATTCTTTCAGTGACATTTGAAAAATGTCAGTCATACATTGTGACTATTTGAGTTTCCACATCTCGTGTCTCTCTCTCTCTCTTGCTCTTGCTCCTTCCACCATAGCTCTTGCTTTCACTCGATGCTTCCACTCCGAGCTCACTCCCTTCAAAGCTAGGAGTGTAAAAGAGAAGCAATAGATGCCAAAAATGGCATTTGTATTCTCTCTCTCTCTCTCTCTCTCTCTCTCTCTCTCTCTCTCTCTCTCTCTCTCTCTCTCTCTCTCTCTCTCTCTCTCTCTCTCTCTCTCATGAAATGGAGGCAAGCAAAGCAATGCAATAGAAGTGATAGATGCCAACAATGCAAAGAGAGGAGCATGGTGGGTAAGTAGCGTGGTAAGCCAATAGCATAGAAGATGAGTAGGGGACATTGAAAATGGTATCGAGTAGAGCAAGATTGGCAGCCACAATAGTATTGCAAGCAAGCAAAGTGGGCCATTGAGAGGTGATTCAATCGGTGATGATGTTGTGGATGGGTGGCACATCTTCTTTGAAGCTTGGGATTTTAGCTCTCTCTCTCTCTCTCTCTCTCCTCCACACAATGGACAAGTCAATAGAACCAACTAGCAAAGGAAAGTAAGCACAGAGAGAGAGAGAGAGAGAGAGAGAGAGAGAGAGAGAGAGAGAGAGAGAGAGAGAGAGAGAGAGAGAGAGAGAGAGAGAGAGAGAGAGAGAGAGAGAGATTTCCAATCATTAATTCAATCATCATGAGAATAAAAGGAAAATATAGAGGGGGAGAGGAGAGACCAAGGAAATGGATGGGAGAGAGATAGGTGAGAAAAATTCGGGGGAGGGGGTATTTTGATTCATTAACTCAAGCTTCTTTAAAAAGAAAATAGATATTTTTTGGGGGTGAAGAGAGAGGTTCACTAGAGAATAAGGGGAGAGAGAACAAAGATACAAAAAAGGAAACTTAACAAAGAACAAACTATGTGTGTGTGTGTTTTGGGGGGAGAGAGAGAGAGAGACCCAAAAAATAAGGGGAGAGAACAAAGAGACCAAGAAAGAAACTGAATAAAGAAAGGAGGGGGGAAGAGAGAGAGGTCTCTCAAATAATTAGTTCAAACTTAATGAAAAAACAAAGAGATATTTTGGAGAGAGAGAGAGAGAGAGAGAGAGAGAGAGAGAGAGAGAGAGAAGGAGAGAAACTCAATGTAAGAGAGAAAGTAGAGAGAGAGGCACAAAAAAACTAAGGCTAGAGAATAAATTGACATGGAGAAATTGAATGACGTGTGTGTGTGTGTGTGTGTGTGTGTGTGTTAGGGGTTAAAGGCCACCTGTGCCTAGCCACCTATATTTACTTTATACATAGTGTCCACACACCTTTACATT
The DNA here is from genome assembly GCF_053477565.2 of Lygodium microphyllum. NCBI lineage: Eukaryota > Viridiplantae > Streptophyta > Polypodiopsida > Schizaeales > Lygodiaceae > Lygodium > Lygodium microphyllum. The sequence goes on from NC_141162.1 coordinate 111,439,734, forward strand.
GTAGGTGGTGGCCGCCCATCATAGCCACTTTATTCTTTATTCTTTCTATGACAATAGAATAAGGAAAGGTAGGTCACACATTGTGACTATTGGAGTTTCCACATATTGTCTTGCTCTTTCTTGCTTGAACCTCCATAGCTCTTGCTTCCACTTATGCTCTCACTCTTGCTCCAACTTTCTATTGGTATCAAAGTAGGCATTTGAGAAGCTTCATCAACATTTACTTCAACCCAAGAATAGAGCTTCATTCTTAGTTTTCATGGTAGCCACTCAATGAGATATACATCAATCCTATTGCTTCTCTGATTAGCTCTTAACCTTTCAAGCTTACTAAGAGCCTTCTAGACACATTGCTTTGAGCCTTTCCTTGTGATCATTGAGCTCTAGTAGCAGCAACAACAACCTCAAGATAGTCAACATGATTTATCCTTCATCATGATTCTCTTTGTATCTTGATTCAATTCAGTTATAGCTACATTGTGCTGTAGGTTAGTAGGGCATGGCTTTGGCTAATTGTCTCATATGTTGTTTCTTGATTTTATAGATATTTTAATTCAAGATAGGCTAAGTTAGTTTCAAGGAATATTAGGCTTCAAAACTTAACCCCATTAGGTACAAAGAAAATAACTCATTCATTTTCATATTATAGTAATATGGTGGTATATTTTGCACACATCTTCTTTCAAGTATTTCCATGTGGCAACCAACTCGAATGTCCCATTGGCTTGACACCATTGCTTCCGCTATAGCCAAGCTTCCCTTGTCACGTTAAGCTTGGCTATCATGGCCTAATTCAAAGCACTAGTTTCAACAACGAGAAAATAATCCTCCATAACTTAATCTATACCTTGACATCTATTTCTACATCTTTTCCCTTATTGTTAAACTCATGTGGCTTGACTTGTTTAAGGAGAAATTTCTTATCTTGGACCTCGATAGGATTAGGGGCAAGTGCAATGTCTTGGATTTACAATAGACATACTCAATTTTGTACAATTCATCCGAGATTCTATTTAGACTTTTACATGTTTGCAACATAAGACTCAAGGAAACATTGAACTTTCACAAATAAAAGAAAATCTAAAGACATATTTATTATTCATAATTGCAATAGCCAAAAGGTGATGCATCATAATAGGGTTTTTTCTATATTTACAAGGTTTATCCATGAAATTTAGATACAATAATGGCTTAATAAATTGGAGGATTAGTGAAAATGTCTAGAGTTTTATATTAGAAGGAAGGTTGGGGAACACTTCTTTATAGTATTTGTTATGGTGAGAGCCGCCTAGAATAGTGAGATGCTTAGTTAGAATATCATGAGTTACTTGTTCATAGATACAACAATTTTGATGAATCCATTGTGCACTTATGTAGAGGGTGGATTTAATCTAGACTCCTCCAAAATGAATAATTTGATAATCTTAAGGTTTTCTATCCATCTAATTTGCATGAGGTTGCTCTGGATGTAGCAAGGCAATCAGCGTTAATGAAACAGTATACACCATTGTGCATTCAACACTATTTCTCACACAAAGGAGGAGGGTCATACATACACTCCAAAATCCACATAAATTGATCTCTCTAATAAAAATTGAGAGAGTGCATGGCAAACATGAACATAGCTTGGAACATTAGGAAACGTCTCTTGGTTTCATTCTTCATAAAAATTCATCAATGATTAGTGATAAGACATTTTATACAAGAGATGATTAATTTAATCATAATTTATATAGGCATGCAAACAATTATACCTAAGTTTCATGGCTAGAATTTCTTTTTGCTTTGATACCATATGTGACATGCTTATCTAACAACCTTTGATGGTATGATTTTGGTAGTTCATCAAGAGATATGCCTTTGCATCTCCATTCAGAACTCTCATGGAATATCTAAATTTTGCTCCCTAGGTCGCATGAGTCTACCCTTGGAGAGGAAGCTCCACTCTATTCTTACAAGGATCAACTTATAGAGCAAGGTTTCTAAATGACTTCTAAGGTCACCTAGCAAGTTTCTACATCAGTTATGGGTGGCTACTTATGCAAAACAAACCAAAATCTTAGCCAATCCATATCACATTTGGTTCAAAGAGAGTGAGAAATGATAAGAAGATAAACACATTGACCCCTCCACTTGTAGGGTAAAGTCTCATCCCAACATAGCATTGCACTATGTTGGAGAGGAGCCAAGTCCATAGTTGAAAAAGAAGGTACAGGGGGTACCCTAAGACTTGATGGAACATAGCATGATTGAGTGCAACTCCTGGATCTTGGTATCCTGACTATCAATTGTGGAGTTTGCTAACTATAACTCTATTATATGGGCAGCAATCAAAGCTTTGAACTCTTGGTTTTTATTAGAAAGATGATCTTTTTCCTCAGTAATAGTAGCTATCTGAGTTTTTGCTTCAATTAATTAGGGTTGCAAAGAGAATATCTCCACTTTATAAGCCTCTAACAATTTAGTCTACTACTCCTTTTGTTTGAATAGATCAGAGAGGGTTTCTTTAGTGGAGGCAAGCTCTATAGTGGCCTTGCATAACTCCTCCTTGGACTGCTGCATCTCCTCATAAAAAGAAGAATATATCTATTGAATATAAGTAGTAAGCTAATATCTCTATAGAGCTTTGAATATCCTTACACAAGAAAGGAATGGCATCTCCTGCTACGACCAGATGGTGTAGAGAAGGAAGTGATATTTCTATATTACCATCTCTGTGTGCATGAAACAAATTTGTAAATGTAAGGCATGTAGGAGGAAGAGCACTTCTTGATGTAGTAGGGACTAACACAGGAGGAACTGGAACTAGAACAATTTTCACCACACCCTTTAAGCACTTTCTTTGTATCACCATAGGAGGAGGAGGACAACTATCTTTAGGGGTGGATTCAGGATCTTCTCTAGGAGGAGGAGGAACCACTAGAGGGTTTTTAGAAGGTGGTGGTTTCCTTGGCAAGTGTAGAGTATGTCAGAAAAGCATACAAATACGATCTATAGGTGACATTAGTCACAATACCCCTAGTGACCTTGATAAAATGTTGATCTGTTTTTGTACAAAGGTATGAACTCTAGTCAATGATCATGCCTTTGAGCACTGTTCTAGAGGTAGTGAACAACTCCTTGGATAGGTAATTGGATAGAGTCTTGAGAAGCATAAACTTGTCTTGAAGAAATTAACACAATAGCTTTCAAAATGGATTAGAGATCTTTGTTACTAAGACACCTGAGGTAATAAAAACTTTCTTAGGATCTAGGATGGTATAGGTATGTTTCTGCAACACCTTGAGAATATTCTCATTAGCTAAGAGCTAACATGCAGTTGGAAAAACTTGTCCACAGTAAGAAAGAGACAAAACTTTTCCCAAGCCTCTAGGTATCATCGTAATAGTGGTATCTCAGATAGAACTAGCATGTTTGCTCTATAAGAGGATAAGAACTCATCACATAGAGCAGGATCATTTGGAATCAATGGAAATGAAAGAGCCACAAAATTGGAAAGTCTAGCCTTAATAATAAAGTTTGATTTCAACAATGAGGAATAGTCTCTACAAACCACCAGAGGAACATATTGGATGGGTTGAGGTGCTATTCGGATGATAATAAGACACACACACCACATATACAGAAAAAAAACATTGCAAAATGGTGAAACAAAAATAGATAAGAGATTGATAAAATATTAGCTCGTACATAGGACCATTGACCACTCCAAGCAAACCACATCCTACATAAATTTTGACATGACCTACCCCCACTGATACGATCAAAAGCTTCCTAATATGCAATGCACATGTACCCTGAAATCCTTGTATCAAGCAAATTAAAAAAAAAAAACAAAACAAAACATACATATCGTATCCTTGACTACAATATCATGATCATCACAATACCAAAAACCAATATCATATCCTTAACTACAATATCATGGTCATCACAATACCAAAAACCAAACAAACCATAACACATGGACACAACTGAACCAAGGCTAAACTGATTGTGTTGATAGTGATTGACTAGTAGACTGCATCATCCACACTCCCACGTAGTGTGTTCATTGAATTAGTGATGAATGAGAAGTGTTTAGATTCAAGTTTAATTTTCGATGGATTTTAAAAAATTATTACCAATGGGTGAATTTTTTATTAGGTACTAAACCTTATAAAAGGAAACAACAATTTCTTTTCTTCATTAAAAATTACTAAGTTTGCATAGTGCATGAAACATAGCATGAACTTCATATCCGACTGTGAGGGTCTCTAAATGCAAATTCATTCTTAAAAATTATTGTGTGTGGAGCACTTTTTGTTGCCAGTGTGTATGAGTGACGGTTGGTTCCTTTTATTACAAATAAAAAACGTGTATGTATAGTGCATGAAACATGTGCAATATGAATGACAAGTTTATTTTATTGCATTTCAATGGTATATTGGGTATAGATGTGCGTGGAAAATGTGATTAGTTGGGTTAAGTTTAGTAATTAAATGTCGTTTGTTGTGCATAAAAAAAGAGAAAAAATTAATTCTTGCAGGGTGTGTGTATGCACCACAATCTAAATGCGCACATAAAAAGTCAATAGGCATGTCCTTTAAAAAATTTCAAAAGGCAATTCAACAATTAGCAAATTTGTAGCATAATGAAACACATACACACACACGCACATGGACACGCGCACGCGCACGCACACACAAGATTTGGTATTTGGTGCGGATTTTTTTAAATTTAATAAAATTTATTTGGATTTTTTTCTTTGTTTTTTTAATTGTTTTTTTTGTCAACGAGTTTGTTGAATTTTTTCGTAATGAGATCATCAAGTTTTTATAGAAAATTTCAAATTTTTTATCTATTTTTAAATACTTTTTAATTTTTTAAAGATTTGTGTTTGTTTTGTTTTCTTTATAAATTTTTTAAAATTTAAATTTTTATGCGTGGAAAGACGTGTACCTAGATCCACTATGTTGCACTATGCTTCGTATAAATAGTAGCAATGAGCCCCATGGTATGAACAAAACCCCATGCATGTTCTCACGTGTAGGAATGGTATCATCATCATCATCTTCTCATGAGAAAGGCATCTCAATGCGACAAGAACCCTTATGAAAGGAAAGCTTGTTTTTCTTAATCCACTTCTTGTACATCTTCTGCACAATCTGAGGACCATTGAATACACTAAAAGGAACCATCGTCATGCCATCCAATAGGAAGGGCTATTCATCTTTTGAAGTCTCTAGGACTTCATTGCCATTTATATCTACTTCTAATAGGACACACTCTTTCTCTTCATTGTTTGAATCTTGATTTTCAATTTTGATATATTTCTCTTCTATCCCTATTTTTGCATCTGAAGGGGATCTGTACAGTAGAATAAGTTGTATGTTGCATCTTCTATTTCTACTTTTGCTTTGGGCTCTGTGATGGCCATGTAGTAACAGGAGTAGTACATCCATGCTTCAATTTTAATGTCAGAACTAATTTTAGAATTACCCCGGGTTCATGACGAATGTATTCACCCATTGACAATGACTTTTCTTTTGCTAGGAGTTGGCTCACAGTGCCCACTGTTAGGGACTATGCTTCTAGTTTCTTTGAGAATATATGTTTAATAGTATCTTCTTTTGTTGATGTTCCATTTGTATCTTCATTAGAACGGTCAGCTGAGATTTCTATGGAGGTGGACCCATGTCCTTTTTTAGCACCATATAGCTTTAAAACCACTTTATTTGGTCCCATGCCCAAGGTTAGGGTTCCTTTAAACCAATCAATCCTTGCTCTAGCTTTAAATAGCTAGCAACAAAGGGTAAGATGTTCCATAAGAGTTAGGCTTTACCACTAGGTAAGTAAGCCAATAGTCTCGTCCCTAGCCACTATGGCCTTAACATATGGGAGGATGCCTAAGGGCTTAATTTTGCTTTGATCCACTAGTTTGGTGAGCCACTGATTCAACTGCATGCCTTATAGGCCCAAATATTTCATCATCACATCAGCCATTGTGTTCACTAAGGAACCTCCATCAATCAGTGCACTTGCAATGAAACAACATTCTATTGAGATGCTAGGATCTAGGAAGGCATTGGCCACATCTACTTCTTTCATAGGCTCCATAACTTTATTTGCTTTTGATCTAGATGCATGATTGGCAAACCTTGAGCCTCATCTTCATGTCAGAATGATTTTGAATCTTTTTTAGCGATTGGGAGATAGCATCAATAGTTGTTAGAATGTCAGATTAGGGCAAAAGATATCTAGGTCCTTAACCAAGTCATATTCCTTTATGGGATCTATGGGCTTCTCCAATTGGCTAGGAAATGGGGCTATACTCACTTTCATTTTTTCTCTTTCTTCTAGACATGATAGCATCTAAAATTCTTCTATCATTGGGGGTACATCTACCTCCTCTATCCCATGGACCTCTGGCTCTACGTGTCTTGGACTATCTTTGTATCCTTTTGTTGCAGTGGACTATTCTGCATTGTACTGTACTGCTCTGTGGCTTAGTTGGGAGCTTGAACTTTATGGTTTTTGTAAGTGGAAATTCTCTTTAAAACTATTGGTTCTCTTTTCTTGGCACACATAATTGTAGCTATGTCCAATTCCACCAAGTTGGAGGTTGGCTCTTGAGCTTTCTACTGGTTATCTGGTTATCAAATGGCATTAGCCTTTGCAAGAGCTGGAGACTTGGATAGTCTTTAGCAATGTGGTCTTCTCCTTTACATCAACTACATAAGGGCTTGTAGTCCATGGATCTTGTAGGGTTTGGATAGTTTGTGGAGATATAACCCTTTTCTCTACGTCTGTAACATTCCACTTTTGATTTCTGACCATTGTCTTTCTTTGTAACTTTGGGTAGAGAACCTTCTTGGACCAAAATTAGGGCCAAACTCTCTTGCATTTCGTCCAATATCTTGGGTTATCATATTGGATTCTAGGAGGTTGAACCTTGCTTTCTCATCTTTCTTCCTTTTACCATACATCTACTTTAGAGAGTAGATGTCTTATGTATGGTTCTTTCATAGTAAGTAAGAATAGAATGCTGTAATGGTAGCCAAACTATGGCCATTTACCCTCATACAATTCCTCCACAAAATATTCTCTAGAAAATACCTAACATTTATGATCCATTATGGTGGTGGAAATATTATTCTCATCATTCTTTGCTAGCATAGCCTCTTCATGCTCATATCTATCTCTAGATAGCATATCCACTACCAAATTCTCTTTGCCTGCAATATGTCTAAACTAATGGTTCATTGAATTTATATGAGCAATCCATCTTAACATGGATATATTTGGAGTAGAGAAACTAGTAATCATGCCTATTAGAGGCAAATTAGTCTATCTCTACTATCATCGGAGTATCGATGGAGTACTCTTTATCATGCTTTAATGTAATCATAACACCCCATAGCTCTCTCTTAATTTATGGATATCTCCTCTGTCTTTCATTTGAAACTTTTGTACGAGACCTCATTGCATATCTATTTCCTTCTTCATCATCTTGATAGGGAAGGGCAAGAAGCAATATTTTTGAGTGAGATTTTTTAGCAACCCCTCTATTCTTGTTCCACATAGTTCTCTTACTCCATCCTTAGATATATGCACCACCACTTCCACTTCTACCATCACCACCATCGCTAGAGCCATCGAATATTAAATTTTGCTTGAGAGGGTTAGATTTATTTCCTCAAGCCTATCAAGTATTTTCTCACAATCTAATATATGATCTTTGAGAAACTTCCTACAACACTATTCATCCAACTCTTCATCCTTCTCTTTCTTTGCACAGCCCTTAATGGGCACATCATCCAAGATATGATGCATAGAGTTTGTGGATCCCTATGGTAATGGACATAAAAACCAAGCCAAGTGGTGGAGTCTTCATTGTAGTCAAGTCTTTGCTCTTTAATGCACACTAGAATTGGTCATATTCTCAGTATAGATCTCCCAAAGAATAAATAGTTTTGCTTCCAAATGCTTCTGCAAATTCATCCACTACTAGTCTTGCAGTCACATTTTGGATGGTCACTTTGTTCATTGGCTGAAGATCCTATATAAACCTGAGTTTACCATTCTTCTTACACACTGTGAACCATGCGCTACAATATGGTGCAAATGAAGGCTCTAGGATACCCATTCTTATTCTTTCATTTAATAGATCTATGAGTTCAGGGAAGAGAGCCCAGTGCACTGATGTAGGTTGCAAATTCTAGGGTATATGTGGTATGGTAAAAATCACCACGGGTGCTACTACTCTTGGATCCACACAGCCTATTTCATGTGATTGAAATGTGAAAGAGGTGCCATGCCTAGGTGACATATCTATAAAGCTGCTAAAAAAGAGAAACTCTATACTACCAATGTTTAGTTCTTCAAGAGATTCCTATGTGAATTTATGGCCAAATTTCCTTGGATCTCTTAGGTTTGGCTATTTGGAAGCTAACTTAATTAAGTCTTCACTCTCCGGAGGCAATGATGCTACAACTAGCTTCACCTTTTTATCCATTGTTTTGTACTTTGTCTTAACTTTGGCTTCAACCCTACTTTCCCCATATGACTCATCATCATCATAAATTCAACAATGACTTGAAACATATCCAAAGATTTTGCTTGTATGATGGTAGACCCAACATTATCACTTTTATATTATGTTGCAATGTTCTTATGCCCTTGGCCCTCTCCTTTCTTTTAATAAGAATATGTCTCATTCATATGCTTCCTCTTGATCTCTTTAATTAATCAAGCTTGTGTCTCTTTGATAATAAGATACCATTCTACAATTTCTTGATGTCTTCTCAACTTTCCTCATATTTTTTCTCTTTTGACCTTTTTGGAATGTTTGATATTTAGACATGTTTAACTCATTGGGTAGCATCAATCATGTATTAAAATTTGCTCAATTCATATGCATGGTATAATGAAAAACATTATAATTAGATGGGTATTTTGCAATAAAAAGGATATATAAAATACTAAAAGAACCTCTAAAGTGAAGTTGATTGATGCTATTTAAAGAGATTTTATAGAGGTCACATGGTGCATCCTTGAGAGTTTATTGCTTTCATATTTGTATATCAATCCTCATCCACTTGTTTTTTCTCTTGCTCACAAATGATATTCTTAGATTTTTCTATACAAATGAGGATGTCTCAATAGATCTCCATGGTTATATAAGCTTCTTAGACGTTTTTAAAGTAGATTGTACATCTAAGAAATCTAAAGTGATAATATTATGCATGTGAATATATACTTTCTATAAAAGCAATTCAAATTATGCTCATAATTTTAAGGAGGGATATTTCATAAGAATAGAAGTAGTAAATAGTGGTTCCCAAGTGAGTCCTTGGCAACAAACAAGATCCTTATCTCAGTATTGATAAAAACCATGTCTCCCTCAAGGGGAGACTAGGAGACAAAGCTAATGGCATGTGCACTAAGCATGGTATCTAGGTCTCCCAACTTTATGCTTAGTGCACTAAGCGACATCTTGTTTATTAGTCATATTTTTATATCAAATCAAAGTTCAACACTTGTCATTTGTATTCTTAATGTTTTGTTGGCTACTTTGATATTTTTACTTTCTTTTAACAAATTTATTGAATGTTTAAATTTTAATAATTAAAAATGGACCCCATTAGATAAGGGGTGTAGATGTGTAAAAGTACTAATCACATATCTAAAGTGATAATGATATCATGCTTAAGTGTATTATTGGAGGATGAAAGAATGTCTAGCATCATGCGGTTTTTTAAGAATAAGGTGTGCAGAAATTTAAGAAGAAACTTGGATATGTGCACGAGATTATATGTTTTCTAATACTACCTAATAGAGAACTTTTCATAGGGTTAAGCTTTAGCATATTGGACATCAACTAATGCTCGAAGAAATCATGTGAATATCAATACAAGGTCGATAGTACCACAACAACATCTTCGACAGACCTAGATGAAAGTAATGTAGTACCTAGTGCCATTAGATGTGGCAAGCTTGAGACATTCAATCATTTTTCTTTGTATATACTAGACCTAAAAGAATGTTTTTCAATAGAAAATGTAGGTCAATGTGGCACTAAATATGGTGAATATATTGTGTATGGATATTCTTTAATTCCCAAAAAGGTTGAGCTTTGATAATTTTGTATTTCATGATTTAACTTGCTTTAGTCATACTATTTTCTTTCCATTAACATAGTTGACCTATCTTTCATTCTATGCTTTCACTATCTTATTATTGAGAAAATTCTACCACTATTACTCTCAAAATAACACTTTAAAGTTCTATATCTCTATGAGTATCATTGGAAGTATTTTCCAAGACAATTATAAGATTTATTTTATTTAGACAAAAAATGCCTCACTTTCTAAACTAAGCTAGACCTTTAGCCACATATTCTATAACATAAAATTATTGATAGATCCTTAAAGGGATCCTTGGTTGATCTCATATGAGACACATGAATTTTGAGTAAAGCCCTTGTATATAAATAAGGGAATAATACAATTTAGTTTTTCCTTCCTTTTCTCTGAGTAATCTTGTCTTAAATAGAATTGCGATTTAAATTAACTTACCTTATCATTATATAGATTCATAAGGAGCCATTGCATGACTTTCTAGTCTTCCACATTATATACTAATCTACTTTGTATTTGTGGTCAAGACTAATCTAAAGAGGATTCGATGGATGGAAGAGCCTCTTTCTTTGTTACCCTCCTAAAGTATGCCTCTAAGATGACAATGATATAGTGTGTAGCTTGTTTTTGTCAAGGCCTAAACCCACCACTTAATGGATTTCCTAAAGCCATGAGACCTTCTAACCTTGAGGATGCTTTATTGTAGCTTAGTCCTTGGTGGACTCGCTTTCTAGATGCAAAATTTAGGCAATCCACACCTTCTAAATAGAGGGTTTTCCTATCCAAAGACATCTAGAATGGACCTCCAAATGGAAAATCAAAATTGGGATCATCTCAACCTTGTAAACAACATGTCAAACCACCCCCAACAACAACAATCCTAACCCTCAATACCAATGTCAATAAAGAAACCCAACCCCATTGTTTTAGGTGCAACCAGTTAGCCACTTTTGAGCCCAGTGCCCCGCTAAGGTAAACAATGCCAATGCAGGTCCTTCTCATAACCCTCTAACAAGAGGGAACTTTAATAACTATGGGTGAGGACGAGGATTAGGATAGGATGTAGGGGGCCGAGCTTTTTTCTTGGCTGGGAAAGAAGAAGAAGACTCTAATATATATGAAGAAGGAAAAAGAGGCACCATCCATACAACCATAAACAATCAAGAGGCTAGACACTAATAAACCATCTTGCAAGTTCATTAAGAGGACTAATGTAATTCCTTTCAAATTCTCATTGATTGTGGTGCCATTCACTCCATGTCTCCTAAGTGTATACAGAAATTACAGCTAGAATTTGAACCTATTGGAAAGCTGATAATGGAATTGGCAAATGGAAAAGAAGCCTATTCAACCCAAATAATCAAAAGTGTAGAACTCCATTTAGGAAACCAATATAAAAGGCAAAAATTGTGGGTCTTGTCCCTAGGAACCGATGACTATCTCCTAGGCATGGATTGGCTAGTCCTTAATTAGGAAAGTATTCATTCTGGGAAAGGAAATATTATCTTTAATGACATCAAAGGAACCTTAGTTAAGATGCCTTAAAGGAACCACATCTTATGACAATACCTAATCCACTGGATTGATTTCTTGGAAGAAGATGTAACCTAGATAGAGGAATGGACTCAATATATGGGTAGCTCACACTCAATTCCTAGGACACCCCCACCTAATCTAATAGGTCTTCAAGTGTAAAAGTTTTTAGTTAAGTAAAATCCTCAAAATTCAATGGTGAGGAAGCCAAGATCAAAACTAATGCTATTGGGACATGGCTAGAACAATGGAAGATTATTTCTCAACAACAATAATAGCTAACCAAGCTATGATTGCATGACTCTGACACACGAGGAAATCCCACCTATTGTAAAAGCAATGGTGCCATGATGAGGTGGTCACCAAAACTCCCCAATCATGGGAATAGATTAAAGTGGCTATTGAGGGAAGATATTTGTCCCCATAATACTAGATTCACAAAATGGATGAATTCTTCAACTTGGAACAAGGAGGTGTCACACTATGGAAGGCTATTATTCTTGCTTTCATAACACTTTTGAAGTATGCCGCCAAGATGACCATGACCTAATAGGTCACCCATTTCTAAAGTATGCCCCTAACATGACAATGACCCAATAAATCACCCATTTCTATCAAGGATATAATCCATCTCTCAATGATCAATTGGAGAACATGAAGACCTACAATCTTGAAGATGCCTTATTGAGAGCTCAACCCTTGATTGAGAAACTCTGCAGGTAGAACTATCTAGTCTTTCTAGAGCCATCAAATTTGAGATTTTCCTATCCTAAGAGAGCTCAAGTAAACCTACCAAAAAAATCTAGTAAACTATCAAGACATCTTGTTAGGGCTCGAATTGCATCACCCACCTTAGTACTTTTCACCTTAGTACTTGTAAGCATGTAGGTGCATGAAATCAACATATGTAAAGTGACCTTGGATGTCATGAGACTTCATTTGAAAAGGTGGTGCCTATCTTGGGTATTCTAGTTGTATCTTTTCAAATGTTTTTGGTTGTGAAGAATGAAATATCTTCAAGGTAGCACTTGTATAGGGTTGTTGATGCTCGATTCTACTACTTTGTTCTTGTTTCCTAAAAATTAGTGCTATATGTAATAAGCTATTTATTGAAGAAAAATCAGCTAATTGATAATTTTTAGGAGAGCAATGCTCTGTGAATGATTATAATATATATATTTATGTCTACATATTAGTCTTGAAGAGTAAATGATTAATATGTTTGTAAATCAATTCAAGATTTTTTTTGTAGTAGTAGGATTATTTTAGGCAAAACTAGTGTTTTTGTGTTTTTGTTTTGGTCTTTTGAGGCCATAGCACTCTAGTGATCCTATTGACTTCAAAGGCATAATTCTCATGATTTAGGCATCAAGCCCAGAAACAATTATTACAAAATCGGCTATAGGATTACAAGATGGTAATAGTAGTGATCATGTTTGAAGTGTTGATACAGGCAACAACATTTATGTCAGGGGGAGTTGCACGCCACAAAAGAATTGGATTATCACAAGAGCGTAAGTGAGAGAATTGAGAGAGGCCTTAAGAAGAGAAAATCAATGGTTTTTGTTTGAGCCAGAATTTGAAGTATTAGAAGGATGAAAAGGTGCAAGAAGACTTAGAGGGACACCTTCATGAATAGGCTGTTGAAGATCTGTATGTGGAGGAACCTGAATCTAAAAATCTAGCTCTAGAAGATGTTCCTTTTGCAAGTGCCTTTGGGAAAGGAAGCAATTAGGAACCATAAGAAGAATACATGATGTTCTTTTGGTAGGTACTACATTTTTTGGTCCACTTGCAAAGAGACAATTAGTATACAATCCATAGGCCTTGATACTAAACCAAAAAGAAAGATGTCATCTATAGTACCGCCTTCAAACCTTAAGTTTTGGGAAGCTAATTTTTTAGGAAAGAGGCACATATTGAGAAATATTAAAAAGATAAGGCAAAAGGATATGCTAGTTGAGAATTATGCTCAAAAGTTTAAGAACATGCTTAATAGATTCGATATTGCAGATGCACCATCACAGTAGAGATGTAGATCACTTATTTCACTAAGGGTTTGAGGGGTAAAATCAAGAATCCAATCGCTAATGTGGAGATGGGTCTGAAAGATACACTATATACCATGATAAGAGTTGTTATAGTGAGAAAACATGGATCTAGAGCATGGCTACAACTATGGAGGTTGGAACTCAAAGTACAAAATCATGAAGACATAGACTAGACAAGACCAATTGTCACACTAGACAAGACCAATTGTCACACAAGTGAATTAGGTTCCAAGATTGAGATTTGGACTCATAAACACATTCTTGTGTGTAAGGACAATGACACTGAAACTTGATTGAAAGGACAATAGCATTACATTTAAAAGTGAACCAAGTACATGTCTTTATAGCATTCCAGCTTCTCCACTATCCTCACTGTGCATATGGGATTCAAGACATCTCTTCCTGAACATACATCATTTGTTATTTCTCAACACCCCCCCTCAAATGACGAGTCCTTACACTTGCTGGATTTTGCCCCCCTACAGATAACCTGACCCGGGAGACTAGCTCATAGGTAGCCTAGTCAAGTTAAAGCTTGAGACCTTACATCTTTGGCAAGGGTTTTTACAAAGTAAATCCACTAAGGGAACAAAATTCCTTAGAACAATCTGTCAGAGTTGTTGATGGTAACGAAAGCATCATCATCATCATCTTCTTCTTCTTCATTTATGAATTGACTTTGGTGGTGGTCATTATGCATCTGCTGTGCTCTTTCCTTGTGAAAGCATTCATTGGCAATATGACCACCAGTCTTATCATAGTAATGGCATGCCATCCAAGTTTTGTTGTTGGTGTTGAATCCTCCACCTCTTCCTTTGGGTCTAGTAGCTCCTTTGGTGTATAAGAGATTTTCCATTGAACTAGTTTCTTTTTCATCTTTGCTTTTAAATTTGCTTTCTCCATCAAGCAGTGACTGCTCAATGTTTTTGAGTGAGAGACTGGGAACATTACTTAGTGTTGAAATAAGGTTCTTATATGGTTCATGATTCACAATGGCAAGTAGCACTGCTATTGCCTCATGTTCATCAATGTTCTTTTCAAGAGTTGCTAGCTGAGTTTTAAGGATCTTGAACTTATTGATGTGTACAGTCATAGATGAGTTGTCTTTTACATCCAACTTATAAAACGGCATAAGTAATTTTACCTTCGAGTTCTTTGCTTGTGTACCAAGGATATTGTCAAGTTCTTCCCGTGCCTTCTTTGCATCCATGATGCTAGAGATGTGGTGTAATACATCATTTGATAGACCCCATGCAATAATACCTAGAGCTTTGTTGTTCATCTTCTTCCAAGCCTTTGTTTTAGGCTATTCTTCTACAGCATCTTCCTCTTTAGCATTGTCATCAGTATCATCTTCCTCAAAGAGATCCCAGAGGTCTTTCCTCATGAGATGGTATATGGTTTTCTCCTTCCAAGCATGAAAGCCCTCACTGTTGAACTTTGCTATTTGCTCAAGCTCTGTCATGCTTATCAACTTCAAATGACCAGCAAAAAGTTGTAGGTCAATGTGCCAAGAGACACAAGAAGATCAATGTCAAATGTCACTAGTTGAGTATCAATGGCTACTATTCTTGAGCTTAGTGATGGGTGTCAATGCTTGATCTGCCTCTTGCTTGCTGATTTAATGTGATGGTTTGTTGGGAACTGAGTGTAGACTCAAATTAGAGTGGTAGTAGCTTGTCAGGATTGAGAATTTCAAGTTGTTTATGAGTTTCAAGCTCAAGGCTATGGAGTCCTACACTAGGGTTTCCACATGTGCTTGATAAATCAGTTGCAACATCTTGATGCATAACCCATTCCGCAAGATATTTTGTGAGAAGGTGCTCTATAGAGTAGGCTTTAGAAGCCCTATACTCACAAGACTGTCCGCAGCACGCAGGGAAAGAACTGATGGTACGACCACTAACAGGGCACAATATGATAGTGCGATGATCAGATGCAATGTTGGAGCCTAGAGAGACCAATGTTGCACTGTAAGGTGCCAGGAAGGAGCACAAGGAGTGTAGAAAGATATGTCTAGAAGAAAGTTTGTGGAGATATGGCCTCTACTATGAGATCCAGGAGCTCAAATGGTTGCAGGTCCTGTTGGCTATGGCTGCCAACTAGTCAAGATGGACAAAAGTGAGGAAATGGAGCTCATGTACTCAAGCTAAGGTGGAGCTGAGCTAGGAGGAGTGAGGGGAGACCTATAGGGGTAGAGAGATGAGCTAGCACATGCTAAGCCATGCTCAATTACGCTCTGATACCAAGTGAGAAAACATAGATCTAGAGTATGGTTGTAGCTATGGAGGTTGGAACTCAAAGTACAAACTCATGAAGACATAAACTAAACACGACCAATTGTCACACAAGTGAATTAGGTTCCAAGATTGAGACTTGGACTCATAAACACATTCTTGTGTGTAAGGACAATGACACTAACACTTGATTGAAATGACAATAGCATTACATTTAAAAGTGAACCAAGTACATGTCTTTATAGCATTCCAGCTTCTCCACTATCCTTAATGTGCATATGGGATTTAGGACATCTCTTCCTGGAGCATACATCATTTGTAATTTCTCAACAGTTATGAGGGTGGAGAGAAGGCTTGGTATTTCTTTATCAAAGACCCACAAGGATGAGGATTCATTAGATTTAGATTCAAAATTAGATAATGACAGTGAGTATGAGGAGAGTGACTTGAGTTCAACATCAGAAGATGAATCCAATAATTCGGTTGATGAAGAGTCTAGCAGGAAGAAGCATAGAAAGAAGAAAAAGAAACTAGGTTCAGCAAAGAACAAGAAGAATAAGCCAAAGAATAGAATCAAGAAGAATACAGAGGATAGTAAATTGGATAAGAAGATTAAGGAGAATCTAAAAGCCTTAGGTCTTTCTAGAACCACCATGATCTTGAGCTACTAGCATTTGTTCATGCCCTAAAGCTTTGGTGAGATTATCTAACTTTGCAAGAGGTTTACTTTTATCATCCAACACAAGAGCCAAACCCCAAATTGATGGGCAAATAGAGAGGGTAAAGTAGGTCTTGGAAGACATTTTAAGAGCCTATTGTAATATGAAGCCAATAACATGGAAAGAGTACCTTCCCTTGGTTAAGTTTGCATATAATGGATCCTTTTAGCTAAGTATTGGAATTGTCGCATGAGAGCAGAATTTTGGTGCCGAGAAGTGCTTAAAAATAGCTAAAAATTACGAATATCAAGGGAAAAATATTGAATGTCGAAGGCGGCAGCTCGATCTAGGTCGATTTTAAGCGCCAAAGTGCTTTAAAGGCACCCGAGCGACACTTGTTGATTTTTCATAATTTTTCAGACTGTCGTGTGGGTTCACAAGAGTTACCGGCCAATGCGGGATGCCAAGTCGAATGCCCAGGATTTTTCAGAGCTCAATTCCGAGTCAGGACAGGGAAAAGGCCAAGATTTGAAAGGATGGCCACAACATGGACCAAAGTGGGGTTGCCCTCTGGGGGAATTTTAACCCCCCAACCAAAAGGCATGCAATATGAAAAATCGTGGGCATGAGGGAAAGGAAGAAAACGATGTTTGTGTGGCGCCGAAATTTGCGCCATAGGAGGATGGGAGGCATCATGCAGCTTACAAACACCCTGCCTAATCGATTATGGGGCTTCATTCCCCTCTGTCTGTGGACTTTATCGCCTGTCTTCGCTCCTCCAATGGTGGCCTGAATGCAGAGATGGAAATCTAGTATTTCTCTCTCCTCCCTCTCTCTCCCCTAAAGGCAGATTTATGTGGTGAAGAAGAAGAAGAAGAATGGATGACGGATGCTTGTCCAATGAAGACCGGATTACTCCGTGGTGTAAGAGGAAGGAAGATTGCTGATTGTGGACTGTCATGAGCATTAATGGTGGCTGGAAATTAGTCCCGAGATATGGCAAATAAAAACCCGCAACCCGAAAGAACGGTAATCTCATTTTTACAAAGAAAATTGATGTTTTATGCAATTTGCTTCATGAATACTTGTTCCCATGGGATGATTTTGCATTATAATGTTGTTTGCAATGTCTTCCAACTATTTGAAGTCAGAAAATCATTAAGTGTTGTGGATGAAATTAATAGTGTAAAACCCATAAAATACACAAAATATGAAAAAATTGGGTGTTTTTGAGATATAAATGGAAAATATAGTAAGACACACCAACTAAACTTGTGCTTTTTGCTGCAAATGAACTAAGGGCCGCAGCCCATAACCTGTTTTGATTTTTCAGTAATTAAAAAATGCAAAAAATGGGAAAAACCACTAAAAATAGGGAAAAAATGGATTTTGAGTGCCGAAAATTAAGGAAAAATAAGAATCATATTTGTGGATGTATGGGGGGTCTGAAGTATGAGGTTTAGCCTCAGTTCAGCCCTACCTTTATGTTTTAGTGAGTTTCTATTACCTTTTATACAATGAAAACATGGAAAATGAACCCTAAACCTATGCAACATGCACAACCTAAACGGATGAGGGGGTAGAGTGTATAAAAAGTATTTAAATGCTGAATGAAATGATGGAAATCTTACTGGTTTTATGCATACCATTTAGGTTGGTTGATAATTGAAAATTAAGGACCTAGTAGCACGAGGGTTTCTCAGTGCTAGGTTCATGCAACACCGCATATGAGCAATAGTCAAATTCATTGAAAGAAATGTTTTTCACATGTGCACAAATACTGATTTTCTTAATTGTTTGAGCACGTGGACATTCACAAGTTGCATAAATTATAAAGAAGTTTAAAAGGTATCAGACAATATCTCCTGGATGCATGGCAATTGCTTTCTAGGGGAACATGACCAACGTTGAGTGAGTAAGGTTGTCCAAGCTGTAGGCTAGGAGTTGGGTCTAGGGGAAAGAAAAGTGAGGAAGCATGGTATATCTCCTTGAAATACGTGAATCATAAAAGAGAGAAGTTTGTGTTCATATGTTATATATGTTTAGCGACGCATCGAGGGGTCAATCCCCAAGGTGTAGGAGAGTCGCAGTGAGGTAGCGGCAGTCAGCTCTGTGGGAGGACCTTCTATGTTTGTACTTCGTGCTATTTGGCAATGTGCTAGGGAATCCCTCTGAGGAGTGTTAGTTGGGTTAGAGTTGGACTACGAGACATGATACAAATGCAAGATGTTTAGGAAGATGATGTATGTGTCATCCACGCTCCTGGCCATGAGGCCGTGGGGTTGTTGAGCGCATGATAGAGGTTTGGCTAGTGCATGAGCCAGTGCCTGCCCCTTTCAGGTCCCATCAGTGGTGCGTCTGTCAGGAGCCGCTTATAAGTGGTGGTCCTCGAGTCCTAGTTGTCTAGGGTACAGTTAGCAGTTTATGCCAAAGGATACTGAGGTTGATCCATTATTCATCGATAAGCATCGTCTACCCGCAATCCAAAGCAAGAGAGAGATGAAAGAGCTAGGCGACGTGCTAAAATTTTTAGGAGATATTCCCCTAAGCGTAGCGGTGCTGAACCCTTACGAGGGAGTGGATCTAGTGGTCTTGGTGCCACAAGGAGTAAGTTAGGAGAAGGTGGGAGCTCTAGTCCTCCCCTTCCTTCCATAAGCCAGTGTACATCAAGTGCGGGAGGTGTAACCCCACCGTTTCCTATTTCTAGTGCAAATCCAATTTCCGTCATGGCGCAGCCCATTGAAATTCCTGTAGGAAGGACAGATTTTTCGGCTTTAGGTTACCCGCTACCCATTTTTAATGGGCTAGTTGAGGAAGATGCGGAACTCCACATCAGGGAGTTTCAAAAGCTGATGTTTAACTGTCGCATCCAAGAAGAAGGACATTTAATGATGTTCTTCAACATGACTCTCAAAGGAAGAGCTGCCATATGGTATCATGGTTTAGAAGCCAGAACCATATTGAATATTGATTCATTTTATGGAGCTTTTCGAAGGGAGTTTGCCCTGAAAGGGGTGGGCAATATTGGTTGCGTGTACTTAACGTGACCCCCCAAGAACCACACGAGGATATTCGCGCTTATGCAAAGAAACTAAAAGAGGTTTTTCGTAAGTTGGACACCTCTATTCCTATCCCCGCAGCTGCCCAATTGCAACATTTTCTGCATGGTTTGGACTTTAATATCCAGTTGCAGTTGAGTAATGTCCCTTTGGGGGATATAGATACTGCCATTACACGAGCACAAGAAGTGGAATCCTAACTACAGGCAGCCTATGCCTCTCGTGCCAATTCGAATATGGGTCTAGCATTGGGAAATAACATGGTGACGGCCAATGGCAGTAGTAGCCAAGGGATAGTGATGGCTAATCCTAATGGGAGAGGGAATATGATGCAGAATGTGCCTTTATTACCAGCTCTCCCTAGCATGTCGATGCCTACGGGTAGTCAAATGGCTCCAAATGGTGGAGGCCAGGTAGTTAATCCTAATATCATGCCTGTGGTTCAACAACCAGTGCCTAATCGAATTGTTAGGCTGATGGAACGACAGGGTAATGATCAAGGCTACGAGTTGAGTGCTTCTAATGTTCTTGGCGAGGTTAAGGACATGATGAAGCATTATACCGACATGATTACGGAGCAGTATCGATAAATAGCCGTTGATGTCAACTTTCTTAAAAAACAACAAAATTTGATAGGAATTAGATACCCAGATGAGGGTGCACCTTTGAGGTTTAGCTGAAATGGTGTGGTGGGCAACATTATCCACGAAATTGCCCAAATGCCAAGTGCGACATCTGTGGAAAATTCGACCATTTAGCAGCCACTTGTTGGAGTAAGATTAGTTCCCTCCAGTGAGGTAGTCAGCAACCAGAGCTTGTTAATCATCTTGTGCAAGGAAATGATTCCCAGCGAGAAGACAGACCTAAACAAATACTCCAATGACCAAAGGCTACAGTGGAGGAGCTGCCTAGTGGTAGTGGGGTTAGTTTGATTGAGGCTGTGCACGTTAATGATGCTAAAACCTCTAATCTGCGAGCTGTCCTTATAAGAGGTCAAAAGGGCAGAGAGGCCGACAAGGATAAGCATGTCAACGGAAACCCTAAACAGGGTGACAAAGGAACGCAAGTTCTGGATCCTGCCATGGAAGGGGGACCTCTGAAGCCCGTGGAGAGTAAAGCCAATGCTAAGAAGGATAAGGAACCACCGAGGAAGAAGGTGAAAGTTAAAAAAGAGGCAATAAAGCCAGTTCAGCGACCTAAAGAGCGGATGGTTTGGCGTGAAAAGCGAACTCTATTGAACTATCATGAATTCGATTTGGCGAGCTCTCTTTGCGAAGTCAAGCTAGATGTGAACCTTTTACAGCTTATTAAGCTTTCCCCAGGAGTACGCAAGGAATTTAGAAAGATCCTGCGTACTGGGTATATCGTAGAACCTTTGGGTATTGCGCGAGTTGGTGATGACTGGTTTGGGCATGCTGAGAAGCATTGCCCAAGGGTTGCAGCTTATGTCGATGGGATATTAGTAGATTATGCCATTGTCGACACGAGATCATCTGTTAACATTATGAGTTCTGAACTGATGGAAAGGTTGGGTCTTGCGATCCAGAAAGATACCTCCACAATTCTCAGAATGGCGGATGATAGTTTGAGACAGCTGGAAGGCTGCATTATTAAGGTCCATGTCACTCTTGCAAATGTAGAATGCCTGTTGGACTTTAGGGTGATTCGTTTTGCAGGGCGTCCAAGTTACCAAGTATTACTTGGACGACCTTGGATCTTGCAAGCGGACTGCCAAGTGGATATACCCACCGGTCGGCTGATATTCGGCAGAGGTGCTCACCGCATGGTGATTGATGTTTATCCTGAGTCCCCGTAGAGTGAGAGAGCTTCTCTATCTTCCATAGAATTGGAGACATTAGAGGATTTATCCGCCAGTGAGACATCATTGAGTGATGAGTCCAAAGAGGGATCCACCATGGAAGACATCTATTAGATCACTTTGAACGAACCAATAGAGGTAGACCTTGGCACG
The DNA here is from genome assembly GCF_053477565.2 of Lygodium microphyllum. NCBI lineage: Eukaryota > Viridiplantae > Streptophyta > Polypodiopsida > Schizaeales > Lygodiaceae > Lygodium > Lygodium microphyllum. Next base: position 111,461,366 of record NC_141162.1, read on the forward strand.
CCAAATGATTTGCGGCCAATCAAATTAGGTTCTATGCTCAGTTCAGTAGAAAGGGAGGACCATGTGTCCTTGATTCAAGAATTTCGTGATATCTTTGCCTGGAGTTATGATGAGCTGAGAGGCATCCCTCCCAGCTTGGTTGTTCATACTATTCCTGTAAAAGAAGGCAGTCATCTTGTGCGTCAGAAAGTAAGGCGTATGCCTTTTGAACTTAGGGACGGGCTGTTTGAGGAGTTACAAAGCTTCGGAGAGCGGGTTTGATTTTTCCTGTGTAACACACGGAATGGTGTTCGCCAGTTGTGATCAGAAAGAAGAAAAATAATCAAATTCGATTATGTGTGGATTTTAGAGAGCTGAATAAGCAGACGATTAAGGATTACTACCCGTTGCCATTCATTGACCAGATTTTGGATCAATTAGCGGGTAGGGAGATATATTCATTTATGGATTTCTTTGCAGGATATAACCAGATGGCAATTGCAGAGGAGGACAAGTTGAAAACAACTTTTATTACTGTCTTTGGTACTTTTGCATACCATGTGATGGCCTTTGATTTATGCAATGCGCTTGGTTCGTGGCAACGAACATCAGATAAGACATTCAGTGACATATCCCCTGAAGAGTTGAAGGTGTTTATTGATGACTTAGGGGCAGCCACCGTGAGAGAAAGGTAGTTGATTATTTTGCGAAGATGCTTTGAGCGGTGTAGGCAATTTTGCATCGCTCTAAACCCACGGAAGTGTGTTTTTGGTGTACCTTATGGGCTCTTGTTGGGCCATGTGGTCAGTTCGGTAGGAATTGCAATATATCCCGAGAAGGTCAAAGTCATAGTTGCCATGGGTCCACCACGCACTCCGAAAGAAGTTCATAGCTTTCTGTCTTCAGTTGGTTATTACCGTAGGTTTATAAATGCCTTGGTAGAAAGAATGTTGCCACTTACAAATCTATTGTCCTTTAGCTGTTTATTTGTATGGGGTGACCCCTGTAAGGTAGCTTTCGAGGATGTGAAGTAGGAGCTAGTCAAAGCACCCGTTTTAAAGGCACCTAAAAGAGGCGAGGTGTTCTATATATTTACATGCATAGTATCAGCTGCTGTTTAGACCAAATCTGGGAGGAAAAGTGGTATCATCCGATAGCCTTTGCTAGTCGAAAATTGGGCATTTCAGAGATCAATTATACCTACATGGAGAAGTTGTGTCTTGCGATGGTCTTTGGGACTAAGAAATTCAGGCACTATATCATCTATGAGAAAGTTATGCTTTATACGAAGGTGGAGGAGCTTTGATTATTGATGAATAAGCTGTAGCCGCCTGATTGTTTAGCGAAGTGGTTAATCACTTTGCAGGAGTTTGATTATGAAATCAGGAGTAAGCCACCAAGGTTATAGGGAATTGTGGAATGTCTTGTGGACTTTGGGGAGCCGAAAGAATCTGTGGCTGAAGGTAGTGACATGGAGTTGTTATTTAAGATAGATACGGCGTCTATTCCCTCCTGGTACGCTACAATAACGCATTATTTATCGACAGGAGAGGCTGGATCCGAACTATCTAAAGCTTAGAGAAGGAAAATTAAGCAGTAAGCATTAAAGTTTGCCTTGATCACATGTACATTATATCGGCAAGGGGTTGATGACATCTATCGCCGATGTGTGATGCTTGACAAGGTGCCATTCATTTTGGAAGAGTGCCATGATTCCGCTTGCGGAGGTCATTTTGCTGGACGACTTACAGCACAAAAGGCTTTAAGAGCAGGTTATTGGTGGCTTGCCATCTTCCAGGATGCGTTCGCGTATGTTAAGAGATGCGATATTTGTCAACGACATGATAGTCTAGAGAATAGGAAAAGACCACTCACCCCTATTATGGCGATACTTCCATTTGAGAAGTGGGGAATAGACTTTGTGGGTCCTATTACTCCGTCGTCGACTGTGCAAAAGAGGTATATTATTGTAGCAACTGACTACTTCACAAAGTGGTCAGAAGCATGTGCAACAAGGAAAGATGATGCTAAAGAAACTGTTAGTTTTCTTTTAGAACAGATAATATGCCATTTTGGTCCACCGAAAGAATTAGTGTCGGACCGTGGAACCCATTTTGTGAATAAGGTGATCAAAAGCTTGACTGAGGCTTGGCAAATCAAGCACAATAAAACGACTCCTTATAATCCACAGGCAAATGGACAGGTTGAAAGTACCAACAAGCAGCTTGTGGGTATCCTATCAAAAGTCGTATCTGAAAAGAAATGTGACTGGGATAAGAAGCTATATGTGGCAATATGGGCATGTAATACCAAGTTCAAGCGAGCCACTGGCCACACGCCGTTCAAACTAGTTTATGGTGAAGAGTGCGTTTTACCCTTAGAAATTGAGTTGCCGACTATTAGATTCGCAATAAACCATTCTTTGGATAGTGAAGACACCCTATTAGAGCGATTTATGACCTTAGCACACCTAAATGAAATTAAATTGCAAAGCCTATTACATCAAGAGGTAGCTAAACGTTGCATGACCTAAAAGTGAAGAAGTATACATTTAAGAAGGGACAACTGGTTTTGTATTACGATGCGCATAGGGAGTTGTTCCCAGGAAAGTTGGAACCTAAATGGGATGGACCCTACAAGATTGTCAGGTTAGGGAAAAATAGGTCTACAGCCCTATTAGCTGATCTACAGGGAGTAGAGTTTAAGAATAAGGTTAATCTTAATAAGATTAAACCTTATTACTTCTAAGTATGCTAATACAAAAGAAATGCATTGCAGGTCCCTGCTAGGAATGATCTGAGACCTGCGAAAAAGAGCTTAAAAGCTGGTGGATGGGTCAGTTAATCCCTTATTTGGAGCACCCATATCTGGAGCAAAGATACCATCAGGGGAAACTCATCTGGTGGAGCAAAGGGTATAAAGTGATTGAGCAAGAAGACGGAACCTTTGTGTGGGAGATCAAAGTCTTCTGCCATCGCTGTTTACGACTGTTGACAAGTATCCCTGTTGAGTTCAATGAAGAAGGTGGGATGGAGGCGTCGGTTCATCCTCTCAACATGCTAAACTTTGATTACCATAATTACGAATAGAGGAGTTCGTGATGGCCAGCTATGTAAACCCATTGTGGACGTATACACTATATTTTGATGGAGCGTCCAAGGGCCCTACTAAAAAAGGAAGTGTTGGAGTCGTAATCCGAGATCCCCAACGTAGAGTGACGATGAAGTTAGCTGCTTATCTTGGGGTAGGATTCACTAACAGTATGGCGGAGTATAAAGCCTTGATTATGGGACTGCATATTGCCAAACAAGGTGGTATTCGTCAATTGTTAGTAAAAGGGGATTCCCAGTTGATCCTGAATCAGCTAGATGGGATATACACAATGCGGAATCCCATTCTTTGTATGTATCATTGGACTACTATGACCCTACTTGAGGAGTTTGAGAGAGTGTCTTTTCAGCTGATCCCACGTTACTGGAATCAGTTTGCGGATTCATTAGCAAATCTTGCTTATGAGGAAGACCTCTTCTTTAATTGTGGTCCTAGTCTAGATATTGTTATCAATGATGAAACAGGACCTGGTCGCTTGTGGGGGATGTTATCAGAACATGCAGTATATGGCAGACGATGGTTGATATGGGTAATGCAAAGAGTAGCCGAGACCAATCTACTATTATTATCTGGGATCCATAGGTTGATTAGACAACATATTATGCGTACGCCTCTTGCTATCTATGCAGGAGGGATGGGCCATAACATTATGCATTTAGTTTAGGGCTACGAGCCTGTTTTTCCTCCTTGGAGGGAGCCTATTATTGTATATTTGGATTCTTCCAGGGAAGGATGTGTAGGTGTTATTTTGTTCGATCTCGTTAGGCCAAGAGGGCCAGTTTTGCGAGGTTTTACTGTTTTATTTCGTTAGGCCAAGAGGGCCGATTAAGTTTTGTGGAGAAGTGTTTTATTTCATTAGGCCAAGAGGGCCAGTTTTAGCCTTTTGTCGCGGCATGGACACTTCTCGTGGCCCTATCCAGGTGAAATCTTTCCTTTATGAGTACTGTAGTTTTTATGCTATATGTGTTTGTGTACCTGTAAGAGGGGTTTTTCGTTTCTTGTTGGGGACCGGCATCCAAGGGATGAAGTCCCGCGGTTTAGGTTCAGTATGTTTGAGGGAGGTCTGAGTAGTCGTTGCCTCCTATAAAGTCATTGCCAAGCATTGAAAGACCTGTGCTAGAAGGGAGTCCTAGTGACCTTGTTCTGCTAGCCTGCTAGGCAACAGTTCTAGGAGTTCTTGTTAGTTGTGAGGTCGTTAGAGAAGCATGCAGACGAAAACTAATGATGATAAAGAAAATAAAACCCTGAATATATGCCAAGATAATAAAAAAATATACGAAGGTGTGAAAAAAGGGGTTCTAACCCCTATCAAAGAAAAGAAAGGAAAAAACTTATATGCAGTTGATCATTGCCTAGCGAGGGCCTAGTAGGTTCCTGGGGACGAGTTAGACCCAAGGCCGATGCCTTGTCTTCCTAGGGGTGGCATCTAGCTGAAAAAGAAGAAAACAATGAAGGTTGGAATGAAAATAAAAGTGAGCGTCAGAAAAGGATTAAGTGTTGCCTTGCGAAGGCTTGGAAGGTTCTTGGGTACCGAGACAGGTCCTGAGGCCGATGCCCTGTTCTCCTTGGGTCACTACGCTCAGCTCCCTCCTTTTTACATGCCCGAGTATACAAATAAAATAAAAACCTTAAAGGAAGGAATGTGTTGAAAGACAATACTTCTTGCTCAGGCTATAGGAGACCTCACCTAGCAGGAGCTCCTAGTTATGTTGTCCTTAGTTAGGTAGGTAGTTCAGACCACCACTTCGGGCAACCTCTTTGATAGTTCTTTTTAGTTTGGCCGTGTTGGAGCAGTTGGTCAGTGACTAGCTTCGGACCTTCTATCAGATTATGCTAGGCCTACTCCTTGTGGATGTCATGCCTTGGTTTTGTCAGGGGGTAGGGTGAGCGTTGTGATGTGTTTAGTATCTATTTGTTTTGTATCAGCTTGATGCTCCCTTTGTTTGTTTTGTGCATATCTGGTGAGGGATTCGACGGCCTAAGTCGCCCTATCCCGTGGTCGCCAATGAAAGCGGAATTTTGGTGCCGAGAAGTGCTTAAAAATAGCTAAAAATTACAAATATCAAGGGAAAAATATTCAACGTCGAAGGCGGTGGCTCGATCTAGGACGCTTTTAAGCGCCAAGGTGCTTTAAAGGCGCCCGAGCGACACTTGTTGATTTTTCATAATTTTTCAAACTGTCGTGCGGGATCACAAGAGTTACTAGCCAATGCAGGATGCCAAGCCGGACACCCAGGATTTTTCAGAGCTCAATTCCGAGTCCAGACGGGGAAAAGGCCAAGAAATGGTCAAGATTTGAAAGGGTGGCCACAACATGGACCAAAGGGGGGTTGCCCTTCGAGGGAATTTTAACCCCCCAACCAAAAGACATGCAATATGAAAAATCGTGGGCATGAGGGAGAGGAAGAAAACGACGTCTATGTGGCGCCGAAATTTGCGCCATGGGAGGTTGGGAGGCATCATGCAGCTTACAAACACCCTGCCTAATCAATTATGGGGCTTCATTCCCCTCTGCCTGTGGACTCTATCGCCTGTCTTCTCTCCTCCAATGGTGGCCTGAATGCAGAGATGGAAATCTAGTATTTCTCTCTCCTCCCTCTCTCTTCCCTAAAGGCAAATTCATGTGGTGAAGAAGAAGAAGAATGGATGACGGATGCTTGTCCAATGAAGACCGGATTGCTTCGTGGTGTAAGAGGAAGGAAGATTGCTGATTGTGGACTGTCATGAGCATTAATGGTGGCTGGAAATTAGTCCCGAGATATGGCAAATAAAAACCCGCAACCCGCAAAGAACGGTAATCTCATTTTTACAAAGGAAATTGATGTTTTATGCAATTTGCTTCATGAATACTTGTTCCCATGGGATGATTTTGCATTATAATGTTGTTTGCAATGTCTTCCAACTGTTTGAAGTCAAAAAATCATAAGTATTGTGGATGAAATTAATAGTGTAAAACCCGTAAAATACACAAAATATGGAAAATTTGGGTGTTTTTGAGATATAAATGGAAAATATAGTAAGACACACCAACTAAACTTGTGCTTTTTGCTGCAAATGAACTAAGGGCCGCAGCCCATAACCTGTTTTGAATTTTCAGTAATTAAAAAATGTAGAAAAATGGAAAAAATACAAAGAAAATAGGGAAAAACCACTAAAAATAGGGGAAAAATGGATTTTGAGTACCGAAAATTAAGGAAAAATAAGAACCATATTTGTGGATGTATGGGGGGTCTGAAGTATGAGGTTTAGCCTCAGTTCAGCCCTACCTTTATGCTTTAGTGAGTTTCTATTACCTTTTATATAATGAGAACATGGAAAATGAACCCTAAACCTATGCAACATGCACAACCTAAACGGATGAGGGGGTAGAGTGTATAAAAAGTGTTTAAATGCTAAATGAAATGATGGAAATCTTGTTGGTTTTATGCATACTATTTAGGTTGGTCGATAATTGAAAATTAAGGACCTAGTAGCATGAGGGTTTCTCGGTGCTAGGTTCATGCAACACCGCATACGAGCAATAGTCAAATTCATTGAAAGAAATGTTTTCCACATGTGCACAAATGCTGATTTTCTTAATTGTTTGAGCACGTGGACATTCACAAGTTGCATAAATCATAAAGAAGTTTAAAAGGTATCAGATAATACCTCCTGGATGCATGGCAATTGCTTTCTAGGGGAACATGACCAATGTTGAGTGAGTAAGGTTGTCCAAGCTGTAGGCTAGGCGTTGGGTCTAGGGGAAAGTAAAGTGAGGAAGCATGGTATATCTCCTGGAAATATGTGAATCATAAAAGAGAGAAGTTTGTGTTCATATGTTATATATGTTTAGCGACGCATCGAGGGGCCAATCCCCAAGGTGTAGGAGAGTCGCAATGAGGCAGCGGCAATCAGTCGTGGGAGGACCTCTTATGTTTGTACTTCGTGCTATTTGGCAATGTGCTAGGGACTCCCTCTGAGGAGTGCTAGTTGGACTACGAGACGTGATACAAATGCAAGATGTTTGGGAAGATGATGTATGTGTCATCCACACTCCTGGCCGCGAGGTCGTGGGGTTGTTGAGCGCATGATAGAGGTTCGGCTAGTGCATGAGCCAGTGCCGGCCCATTTCAGATCCCATCATCGCCATCCAACCATTATATAAACAAGAATGCATATCTCCCCTTAGCTTCTTTTATCCAACCGTGAGGGTCTAATGCTCTAAAGAGATGTAGGAGCAAGTTGAAGCCATTCATCTAGATATAAAGGTAGTCCAAGGTTGACATGTTCAAAGAAGGAGATATGTTATTTTTAAGAGTTTGATCCAAAAGAGTTCATTATCTCTTGGGAAGTTCAAGAAGCTTAGCTTGAGATACTATGGAGGTACATACGAATACAAAATGTATTGGTAACATGCCTACAAATTAGCCCTGCTTCCTCATTAAAAAATTCATGATGTATTCCATGAATATTTGTTAAGAACATATGTTTCCAATCCTGACCATGTCCTGATGACAATTAAATTGTAGCCTCCAATCGAAGGAGTCCTTGAGGTTCAGTTAGAGAGAATCTTAGAAACTAGAGAAAAACCCTTAAGAAATTGCATCTTGCAAGAATATCTAGTCCAATGGAAAGATTTCCATGAAGAGCAGGATGCAATCTAGAATGAGGAATCCCTCTTCCAAAGGGATCACCTTCGAGATAAGAACATCTTGATTTCTCTAAGGGAAAGAGACTGTAACATAGCCAATGCCAAGCCTAATTTCTTATCATTATATTTTTCTTATATCTTTCTTCACACATGGATGAACTCTTTTCTCCCCCACTTATGAGACCACATTGTTAGACATCCACGTGGACTCTTATATTGATCGAAACTCTCACACCAACAAGCTTTAGGAAAGGACCAAAATTGTCCCATGAATAAAATCCTGGAATGACATCGGATTAAAAGTCTGAAATAAACAAGCTTGAGGCATGACAGATTGAAACTCATGCATGAATGACCTTAAAACATGATTCATGTTAGTAAGTTACGAAACTAATTAATAAAGTTAGTGATGTTAGTTAGTTCAGTTAGCCTATATTAGTCTAAGTTAATCCTTTAGTTAAAATAATAAAATTAAAAGTACTAATAATAACAATAAAGATTAAGAAGAGAAGATAAGGGGGGAGGAGTTGTTAGCCAGTTGGCTATCTTTTTGGAGGGGTCCACCCCTTGTCCACATGGAAACCTCCCACCTCCCTCCTTCATGTGCAACAGGGAAGTTGGAGGGGGGGGGGGGGGGGGGCACAGCCACCTTATGGTCCCCCCAATCTTACTAGAAATATCCCCTCTCATATGGCCATATACCCCCCCCCCCCCCCCCCCCCTCTGAACGAATGAGCCTTAAAACATGAATGTTAATAAGTTAGTAATCTAATCAATTAAGTTAGTGGCATTTGTTAGTAGCATTAGTAGTTAGTAACTTAGGTTACTTTAACTACGTAAATAAGCTAGCTTAAAAAATAATATTAACATGAAAAAATAATAACAAGAACAATTAAGATTAATGATAGAAGATAAGGGGGAGGGGTTGCTCGGCACCTTTAGGGGGGCCCCCACCCCTTGGCCACATGGTGACCCCCCAACCCCCTCCTTCATGCACCATCTTTTTCCCCAATGGTGGCCATGATCACCCATATCTTGTAGCCTTCTTTTCCCTCCCCCTTCCACAGTTAGTGACATTTGTTAGTAGAGTTAGTAGTTAGTAACTTAGGTTAGTTTAACTAAGTAAATAAGCTAGCTTCAAAAATAATATTAACATGAAAAAATAATAACAAGAACAATTAAGATTAATGATAGAAGATAAGGGGGAGGGGTTGCTCCGCACCTTTAGGGGGGCCCCCACCCCTTGGCCACATGGTGACCCCCCAACCCCCTCCTTCATGCGCCATCTTTTTCCCCAATGGTGGCCATGATCACCCATATCTTGTAGCCTTCTTTCTCCTCCCCCTTCCACACATCCCCCATGGTATTGCCACTTGGCACCCCCCATTGAGCACACAAAATCCCCACCCATCCCCCCCTCAAGCATGCAAAGTCTTCCCTCCCCTTGATCATAATAAAACAAAAAAATACACCCCACCCTGTGCACTCTTGAGCTAGTTTCTTACCCCCCCCCCCCCCCCCCCCCCAAAAGGATGAAACACATAGGGAGCCCATGAAGCTGAGAGAGAGAGAGAGAGAGAGAGAGAGAGAGAGAGAGAGAGAGAGAGAGAGAGAGAGAGAGAGAGAGAGAGAGAGAGAGAGAGAGAGAGAGAGAGAGAGAGAGAGAGAGAGAGAGAGAGAGAGAGAGAGAGAGAGAGAGAGAGAGAGAGAGAGAGAGAGAGAGAGAGAGAGAGAGAATTGTGTGTGCGTGTGTGAAAAACTCAAGCTAGTGAGTGTGATCACGAAAGAAGAAGACAAAGAGAGCTTCACCTTTTGTCAAGTCCCCTTCAAGTCCCACCTTTTTCTATCAAAAAAATTTCCCTTCTATTTTTTTCCTTCACTTTGATGGAATCAAAGTCATGGAGCCTTTGTTTGCAAGTGAGTGTAAGATGTAAGAAGTCACTCATAATGATTCCGTGATCTCTTGCCTAAGTTCTACTTCCTTTGCCACATTAAAATAATGTCATGATAATGCCTTTTATTTCCCAACTCATGCAAGAATGATTAGAAAATGCATATATTTAAGTTGAATTTATCATTTAAATATCTAGTTTTAATTATACTACTAAGATCACTGGCATTATAATATTAAATTAGTTAAATATAACATTGTAACTTTTTTCTAAGTGATAATAAATATAGAAAAATAAATGAGTAAAGTAGAAAACCTATTAGAAAGAATAGCTAATAAGCATTTGTTCCAATTATGAAAATTTCTTAAATTCTACCTCTTTATTCCTTATCATAGTAATATGAAATAGCCTACTATATTTTATAAAGTTATTATAATTATATGTGTGTGTGTATGTGTAGTTTATTAGTTATATTTTTCTTAATATCACACGCACGCACACACACGCACGTGCGCGCGCGCGCACACACACACACACACACACACACACACACACACACACACACAGAGAGAGAGAGAGAGAGAGAGAGAGAGAGAGAGAGAGAGAGAGAGAGAGAGAGAGAGAGAGAGAGAGAGAGAGAGAGAGAGAGAGAGAGAGAGAGAGAGAGAGAGAGAGAGAGAGAGAGAGAGAGAGAGAGATTAGGGTTAGCCAACCTCCTTCAAATAACACGTTTTGTGGTAACATCCAAAAGATGACTCTATAATTATTGCATTTTTGGCTTATCAAGATAGGCACCTAGTCTATCATACATGAACAAAACACATTGGAGTGCACTATCATTTCATAAGAAAGAAAGTCACGGATGGAGAGATAGACCTAGTATATGTCAAGACCAATGACCAAGTCATGGATATCTCTACCAAAGCACTAGGTAAAGGTAAGTTTGAGTACTTTAGAAGTGCACATGGGGTGTTATATATGCAAGTTCATTTTGAGCTTGAGGGGGAGTGTTGAGAAATATTACATAGCTTGAGTCATATCCTATGGTTGTATGAAAATGGAAAAGAAGCTCTATGTAAAGTATCCAAAAGTCAAAGTATCTATCCACTTTGGGAGATACTCATTGAGTGAAAATGTGAGAAGAAGAAGAAGAAGATGGATTGAGCCTCCATATCCTGTGCCATCTCCCTTCCATTGTGAATCTAAATCAAATCATTTTAGTGTAAGTTGAACATGATTACTTTTGGGCGGTTTTAGATCAATTCTTTAGTATGTAATGTTTCGTATACACTCAACAATTGTCTTACATGATGAGTTTGTGTCCAACACAGACTTAGTCAAAATTTTCTTAGGTGTTTTGTTAACCAAGTACACTAACATAAACAACTTTTTTCCATTCCAAATCATGTGAAAAGAGGTATTGACAAGGTGATTCAACAACCTAGTAGTTTTGAACTTCTCATTTACTTTCTTATTGATATAGCTCTTACTTGAAATAATGGATTCATTCCACATGTATATAAACCTTATATTATGTATGTGTTGATTGTGACGACCTCTTGATTAAATAAAATAAAAATAAAAAATTAAGGTAGTTTTAGGGAGTGAGATTACACTTAAAACTCCATAGGCTTATGTTAAAGGAATATTGAATATTTGGAGATTGACTAATTTTTTGAAAAAATGAAGAGCAAGGATAGAAAAGTTTATTAGACTTAATAAGAACTTTTCAAGAAAGGATGCAAGAGTTACGAATACTTAAGATATTTTCATAAGTTTTACCAAAATATTCTTAAAAATATTATGTTTTTTTAGAATATATTTCAAGGATTTAAAGGTATTGTTGCGTGTTTTGTCCAAAAGATCTATGGATTAGGAACTTAGGAAGATGTTACTATCATTATAAAGCGAGATATAGGCAATCAAATAAAAATATTAATAGGCCTTTATGTGCTTAGAGTAAGTGAGTAATTGGACTTATAAGCAATGTGTATAGTGAATGATAAGCATCTTACACATAAAAATCTTTTAATGCATGATTTGGATAGCATATTTCTAAGAGAATGGGTTAACTAACTAAAGGAAGTACGAAAAGTAACTATCTAGATTCCTCTTGTGCATGGCAAAGGACATAAAAGAAAATAATAAAATGACATGATGTTGATCAAACATTGGCCTTAGCTACCATGAAAATTTCAAGGTTACCTTTTAGTAATGATGTTCCTACTTCCTTACATAGCTAATATAGAATTGGTCATTTTGGTGAGAGGCATTATATTTTTTTACAAGAAACAAGGATTTTGCTGCTCCAAAATTGCAATAGGCTGCATTACATTCTCATAGTCTTAGTATGATATCCAAGAAAAAATAAGCTTTAATTGATTTGAATAAGAAAGTGAACTCTGATTGTGATCCTTCAAGCATGACACATGAAAAGAACAATGTAGTTGACAACAACAAATGCAATTTGAAACAAGCACCCAACAATATTAGAAAGGGTACCCTCAAAATGGGTGGTGCAAGTTACAGTTCAAAAGTAAGATGTACAAGGTTTCATATCGCTCTACAACCTTACATATCATATCAAACTTTCATATCATGGGTTTATAAATCACTTTACATTTAGGATGCAAATCAACAACAATGAGTTGTTGAAGGACTAGTTTCCCTTTTGTTGTTCCTCTTTATCATCTTTGGTGATTTTGTGTGATCTCATGGGAGATATTTTCACAGTCTCTTTTCTCAGTTCTTTTTTCATGCAATTGGCCACATATTCTGCTGTTTGATTTGAATACTCATTTGAATACACGATTCAATAATAGGATACTTTTCATAAGCAAGGATGTGAATGGCAAGGAAGTTTGTGCATCTCATGAGTGAGAAAACCATTGCAAAATGACAAGGGGATTTTGTTCCAATTCAAAGAATGCAAAATGAATATGGGTCCCATAGAACACTTCTCATTATACTAGCAATCCAAAAGTGCTTAGCAAACATTAGACTTCAATCAAGAAGCACAAGAAATAAAATACCTAGTGTAGCTACATACTAATTGACATTATAATTCATGTTTTAGAATCTTTAAATTATCTTTCTATACATAGATCGAGTTGTTGAAGATTATGCAAAATTCAAAGATGCCATAATTTTACATGATCTGGCACAATCTATGTCATGATTTTGACTTAGTTCAATTTGTTAACTACACTTTTATATAATTTATGATGAATAATTGGTTTGCACTTTGTGGTATGTCCATGTCATGAGAAAGACATTGTTGACTCAAGTAAAGAACATTCTCAAGTGCATTAATTATTTTATTAAAGTGTGCACATGGGAGAATGTATGAGGATAACCATGGTAGGAATACATGATTGTGAGGTACAAGTAATCTATTGGTGCCAATATGCTCCTTACTCTTTAAATTAGGGAAATAAGCTAAATTTGCGAGTGCTCTATTTAGAATTCTTATGAACTATCCTTTGGTGAAATCATCTATAAATACACTCATAATGAGTGTAGACCCTTTCAAATTCTCGTGCGAGAAGAAAAACTGGAGATATCAAAATTTTTTGTAAATGTTTGAAGATGTCGGCATAAGGGAATTTTTACCCACCTAAAGGGAGGCTAGTCAAGTAAAGGCTATTGAGTGGTGGTGATGAGTGGGTCCAAGGAATTGGGGTAAAACCAAAGGGAAAGGGTTTGTAGCAATGATTTAAAAGGGGACCAATAATGCTAACATGGGGAGTAAAAATGGAAGGGGAGAGAGAGGGGGAGGGCATTCTTGTGGTGAGGTGTGTTGATATTTGTTGTCCCTGAGTGAGAGAGAGAGAGAGAGAGAGAGAGAGAGGGGGGGGGGGAAGACACTCTTTGAGTGAGAGGTGTGTTGATATTTGCTGCCTCTTAAGCATCAACCACAACAAATGGACTTCCTCTAAGGCTTTCTTCATGAGAGAGAGAGAGAGAGAGAGAGAGAGAGAGAGAGAGAGAGAGAGAGAGAGAGAGAGGATTGATTGATTGATTGATTGCCTCTCTCTTTGTTGGTGGTGAGAGGCACGAGAGTCTTCTTGTAATCCACAGAGAGAGAGAGAGTTGGTGGTGAGAGGCACGAGAGTCTTCTTGTAATCCATAGAGAGAGAGAGAGAGAGAGAGAGAGAGAGAGAGAGAGAGAGAGAGAGAGAGAGAGAGAGAGAGAGAGAGAGCTCTTGGCAATGGCGCCTAACAAGCAGACGAAGCCCAGGAGCAAGAAGGGGGCTGCGGCAGCGAAGGCGCCTCCCATGAAGAAGAAGGCGCCCCCTCGGAACACCCCCACTCCGACAAGCAAGGCCAAGCCTCAGCCGCCCCCCCAAAAAAAGCCCGCCACCACCAACAAGAAAGCCTCCAAGAAGAAGGCCGAGACGCCCCCCACCCAGAAGGATGAGGAAGCTCCCGGCCTCACCACCTCAGACGCTTGATTGGTCAATATTGAGAGAGAGAGAGAGAGAGAGAGAGAGAGAGAGAGAGAGGGTGTGATTGCCCCCATGTGTTCTTCCCAAGAGTGAGAGTGATTCCCACCATGTGCTCTCCTACCCCTCCTCTTCATCTCCTTCCTACTCTTGTACACTCCATTTGCTAGTGCTCATGATTATGAAACCCAACCTCTCCTCTACATGTTTTGAACCAAACAATCTCGAATACTATCTTACTTGCTTTTCTTTCTTGTTATAAAAATAGCTCTATTAGTTAGTTTGTGGGTATGAAAATATGTATACTCTAGGAATGTATGAATATATGTAAAGTCCAGGAATGGAAAGGTGTCTACAAAGTCTCTCATATACTATCCGTGGTATTGGAACATCAACACAAATTGCATGCATACTTTAAGGATGCAAGGGTGTCTACAAAATCTCTCGTACTATCCATGGCACTAGAGTAGTAATACAGATGCTAGCTACGGTCCTCTCTTGAGAAAAATGCCACATCTAAGTATGCTATAGCCTGTATTTCAAAGAAAAGCATTTGGACATGAGAAATGGATGTGGTAGATCCTCATTTCATGTGTCTTTCTAATAAAAATCTAAGATGAGAAGGTTGGAAAGGGGAGAAGAAGAATTGGTGCCCAACTTGTATTACATCCATTACAAAATATGGTGCCTTTGTGTAGGAGATTCACTCACAAGAATTATATGTGCTACATACTCTGAGAGACACTAGTTCTACCGAGGAAAGCGTGTGCAAGTTTGCCATTTAGTGGACTATTCACTTCTATTCAACTTTTACTAGAGATACTAAATTTTTTAGCTCACCTAGTTGGTGTTCTGGCCATGCTTGCTGATTGTGCTTCATGCAGTTTGGCATCTTGACTACTCCACTTTTCATTCCCAAAAAACACAACACATCAAGTTACACTCCTTAAATAGCCACCCATGACTTAGAGAAACTATATTCACAAATAGTGTACTAGAGAGAAACTATATTTGCAAATTGCGCACCAAAAGTTTATCATTGTAGTTGTTCTCCTTTTCAGTCACAAAAAACAAAAGATGAAAATTTACACTCATCATGTAGTCATCAAGTTAGCATAATTGTTTATCTAAATTGTATGAAAGGTCTACATCTTATTAACATGTGTGCAAGTCCACAGGGGCTTTATAGGAGTTATGCATTGGAAATATTTGCATAGCGAGATGGCTACAAAATTGTGTGAACTATATAGGGATATGGGTCTATTCATTCTCCATCATCTATAGACATGCACATGTGTGCAAGCACACCACCCACCATACAATTAGGCACACCCATCTGTCCAAACCATGAGCATACTCTATATTCTCACTTTAAACAAACATGGCTAGTGGTGCATTTACACATGTACATGCAATCAAAATAGTCAATTAAGATCAATGTGCAAACATACTTTATGCACATACATTGAATTCTCATTGCGATATGGCCATGTAGTGGATCTACAAACTCTTTGGACTCACTTTCAAGTCTCCTTTGATATCGTTTTATCTTTTTTGATGCATTTTGTTTTGCAATGTCCCTCTTCAATGTGCAACATTAGCATTAACACTCATGTCTAAACATGCCAACATTCATTAAAGTGTTAGCATCATGTCTAAACATCCTAGAACATGCATCGACCATATATGGAAAAAATGAGTGAATTAAATAAATAAGCATGTTCAACAAGATTGTTTTTAAATTGGTAGTTCTAATAAGCTTAATACTCAATAAGATTCATGAGAAGGCAAGCCATCCTATACACAAAAAATATAAAAGAAAAGCCAAGTCCAGTATCAAATTCAATAAAAGTATACCAAAGAAAATAGCATATAGACATGCATATGCATAGATTCTCACACCATAACCAAACATTGTGTGCATGCATGCATGCATGTGCACGCACGTGTGCGCATGCATCCCCCCCACACAAACATACATGGGGACATGCTTGCATGGGAGGAGTATGTTTGTGTGTTCTTTGTTTACCATTGTAAGAAGAGCTAAGAATATGTATGATTTGTTTATGCTTTTGTGCATTTCTTGAGGTTCACACATGAAAACAAACACAAGCACATAGTCATTAATGTTTAAAAATGTAAACATGAATGCAAAAACTAAGGCCTAGGTAAAAAGTGCAAAATGAATGAAGTTCTTAAATGCATGATGCTTTTAAAGAGAGTCCCTAGACATAAATGAACATGTTACTATGATCATCATTAGCCATATCTTGCAAAGATTATAAAGTCCTAACTCATTTTTCCAAGCTCAAATTTATGCTACCTCAACAAAAGAGAAAACTTTGTGTGGTTGTGACAACCAAAGTTGTCGCTTTTAACATTGGGGATAGTTGTGTGAGGTGTGTGAAGGTGCAAAATAAGGTAACTTGAGCTCTAGCTTGTGTCACCAACTTGACATGATAATACATAGGGGATGGGGAGAGGTAGCCTCAAATGGTTGAGACATGGGCCAATGATTGCTCCTCTTAAGTTCTTGTTTTGTACTTTGCTTATTTTTTCTCTATTACTTCTTTTTTGGCACCTAGAGTTTCAATAGGGACCTAAGGGTTTCTTTTACATAGGGAGGATGGATTAGGGTTTTGCATGGGAGTGGGGGGGGGGGGGGTCTAAATTTGACAAGGGCAAGTGTGTGAGTATGTTTCTACTAGTGGTTTATCCATCCTCTCCTTGCTCTACCTTTCGCTTTGTAGAGGAGTTTAATTAAAGAGTAGAAATATTACAAAGAGCCTTCTATCCAACCAATAGTGTCTCTCCTCTCTCTAAGCTAAGGGGGTCCATAGAGTTATGGTCCCTAGTACTCGTAAAACTTAAGTGGAAAATAAGATGCAATACTAAAATGGAGGGATGGGAGAAGTGGTCAATGGGAACATAACATGATAGTAGATGATTGGGAGAGAGGGGCTCCCATCTCATTAGGGGTGTGAGGATCAAATTGTGCATTGTAAGCCCACTAAAATGGAAAAATTATTTTGTACAATACCTCTACTAAGGTGACAACGGTGTTATGGGAATCTCCCCAAATGTTTCTTTAACGGTAGATGCCATTGTTAGCCATGGATTTAGATATCATATTTATCTTAATCTTTGTATTACCCTTAGTATCTTGACTTTAGTCTATTTAGCCGTTGATGCAACTGGACTTTAGGATTCATGTCATGTATGGTTATAGGTAGTTCTTGATCAGGCAAGCACGGCCTGAAAGGGCATTCTCATTCTCTTTGTTAATCACAACATAGTGAATGATGGGATTTTGATAATGAAATCTATCCTTATAGTTTGCACCATATTTTAGCTTCATTTCCTGTGCTCTACTATAGTAGTATTGTTTGTTCTTTATCTCATGGTGTTATATCTGAGAATGTTTGTTTCCTAAAGCAATGAGGTCATTTTCTACAATGCCTATAGTAGTATGATGTATTTTCTCATATAGCAATGTAGTCCTATTATGCATTCTACATAGATTTAGGTTTGTAACACTTTGGCAATCTTGCCATTGTCGCACTAAACCTCTTGTTTAAAACTCATTTAAAACAATCTTGTTTTTTGCCAAAAACCAAATTTCTAGTGAATCCTTGTAGCAAGATGATGTGGTTCAAAGGGTCAATTGTACATTTTTCTTTGTATGTTAGAGAATTGCCCCTATTTTTCAATTGCCACATTGATAAAGGAGAAAATCTAGAGGATTGTAGGAGTTGTTTTGCAAAGAAACAATAGCATGCACCATTGCAAGATGAAGGAGAAGAAGTAGGAGGATCTACAATCCTGGATGAAGAAGGAGATATAATCCATACCAAGGATTCCTAGGACATGGGTACCTTTGTGGGTGCCTCTATAGTATATCACTCTTCCACTGGTTCTATAAAAGAAGAGGAGCCAATCCCTCTTACCCAAACTCAAATTACTCCTCCTCATCAAGTAGTTGAGAGATTGCAACATTAAGTGTTGGATAGAGTGGTCTTCTTGTAGACTTCTATAGTGCTAGCTAGATCTCTGACTTTCAATCCCTTAGCTCTATTGAGAAGGCCAAGAAGACAACCCATAATGAATTCAAATCCACCAATTAACCCTTAGGTTAGGGCTTCTGAGTTTTCTAGAAAGAAGATCCCGATTTTCATATGACCCAGTTCAAGACAAGATGGCTTGCCATTGGCTTCAATAATATGTATGGGGATCAAGTTAAAATTCAGTAATTTGCTACAACCTTTCCTTTTAAGGGTAAGGCTATGGATTGGTACAACACATATAAAGTTGGTCATTTTTCCACCTATTATGCACTCAAAAATGCATTTTGAATAGGTTCAAAAAATATAAAACAGCTACAAATGTGTTAAAGAAGTTGAAGCAAATCAAATAAAAGTTGATGCTTGTACAATATTATTAATCAAAATTCAAGATTGGATGTTGTAGACATACCATCTTTGGATTTGTAGAGTTCTTACTTTGTAAAGGGTTTGGATAAAACTATTGTGAGTGTAATTTGCTAACATTTAATTGCAAGCAAATGCTACTATAGATGTGTTGGCTCATGTTGCCCAAAGGATAGAGAAGAGACTTGGAAAGAGCAAGTCCAAAAAGAAGGCTAGGAAGGAATCTTCTGACTCCAAATTTGATGATTTTGATATGGATGACAACAATGATGGCAAGGATTCTTCCTTTTTCAAATCAAACTGTGATAGTGAGTTTTGTGAGTGAGATGATGAAAGGGGGAAAATAAGGCATAGAAGAAATAAAAAAAGTCAAAGAAAGATTGAGAATACTCTAGGGATAAGATGAAAATCAAGAAAAAAGATGAGAGGATAGCCTTGGAAAAACAGCTAGAGAAGAAAATAAAAAGTAATTGATGGATATAGAAGTAGTAAATATCCAAAGGAATTTGAGATCTTGCACCATTTGTAAGAAAATTGGGCATGAATGTTGGTATAATCCAACTATAAGGAATGCAAAGATGCAACCAACACCAATAGAAGCACCTGCAAATCAAATAATTCTTGAGATGGCACCACAACGGGAATTCAGAGGGTTTGGTAGGAAGGGCCAACCACAAAAATAGTGCGGCAATGACCAACTAAGACAATCTAATAATGTATAGCAAAGGCTAGAATATCGTGCAACTACCGTAGATGGAAAGGACATATGTCAAGACCAAACTATGAATTACAGGTATACCATGGGCTGAAAGAGGTATACAGACCAATAATTAGCAAGAAATGTGACTAGCAGGAGTAGAATAACAATAACTATTGGCACCCACAGTAGTGTTCTTAGTCAAAATCCCTACAAAAATCATAGAGAGATAGTTATAGGCCAATAGATAAAGCAAAGAATCAAGGGAGTCATGATAACAAAGGTGTCATGTGAGGAGAAAAAGGTTATAGGAAACCATGTGTTGGATTAGCATGTGGAGTGTGATTGCTCCAATTACGCCATTGTAGAAGATTGTCCAAAGGAGGACACTGAAGTCTTGGCTATTACAAGAGCCAAAGCAAAGAAAAAAAGGATTGGGATCTGTAAGAGAAGGCTAGAGAAGGGGCTACAGAAGAGGTGCAAAGATAGCAAATAAAAATAGAAATAAGTAAACTTAGAACATAGACTTGGTTCTTGCAGTAAAAATCAAGAATATGACAAAGAGCAACAAGTAATGTAGTAGAAACTGCAGTAATAGAGTGGCTCGAAAGAAAGTTTGGATTTATATGAGCACTATCAAGGCTCAGACAAATTGTCCAAAGCATTGGCTAGATCCCCCTTACAACTATGTCTTGAGCAAACTCTTGATTTGATTCTAAGTTTTAAGGAGAAGTTATTATCAAAGATCACGATGAACCAAGTGAGAGTTTGGAAGCAATATGTACAAAACCAACATAGTATACTAGGTTGTCAATCAATGATCCCCACCCAGTCAAAGGTAGTGGATTATAAAGTACTGACTATCCAAGTGGAATACTTGGGCAACAAGTTTGATGTTGTCTTGTTGGATGGAGGATTAGGGGTGAACATAATTCATGAAGAGTTGTACATTTCTTATACAAGGACTAGTGCTTGCACCCTTTCAAGTCAAAATGGTAGACTAGAGGAGGCTTCAATCTTCACGAATTCTGAAGAACTAGCTTATAAGAGTTGTGGGTTTGAAATTCAAGGTTATTTTCGTTGTACTTTAGATGGAAGGGTTAGGACACTCTTATCATATGCTATTGGGAAGCCCATGGTTTTGAATGTCTAAATTAAAGCAAGATTGAGGAACATACATATTTATAATCCCTCACGAGGTAAAGCCTTCTATGGCTAACCAAGTTATTTAGAAATCCAAATTTCAGCCTTTAGTGGCATAGACTATTAGTGTGGCACTTGAAATTGGAGATGATGAAGAGGAGTTATTTTTGCAAGCTAATTCTACTGTTATTCAACGTTTGAAGTGGGTGTGGAATAGATCTTAGCAAAATATAATGTATTACTTGCAACTCTGCAATGGGAAATTGCAAGCCCATTGCAAAAGCTATAATCTCGCTATAGGAAACTATAAATTTGCTATAGGAAAGTGGTAACATGATGTAAGAAAGTAGTAGTTTAGAGAAAGTAACCAATAATACCATGCAAGAAAGCCAAGATAATGATGACGAAGTTTAGAATATACAAGATAAGCAACTGATAGAGACTAAAGAGGGTTTAGAGAATGCTATTCAATAGGAAATAATTAATGCATGACCAAAATTTGAGCATACTATGAGTAAATCAACAAGGGTGTTGGAAGATGATGTACAAGAGGTGAATTTGGATACTACAACAAATATTAAGACAAAAAAAATAGTATTTTTATGGAGAAATACTTCAAGCAACAATTAGTAAAGTTATTCAAGGAGTTTAAAGATATATTTGCATAGGAGTATATGAACATGAAAGGTTTTGATCCATAGGTATGCCAACATAGGATCAACCTAAAAGTAGATGCTAAGACAATCATGTAGAAAAGGTATCGCACAAATCCTAACTATGCCAAGCAAGTTAAGGAGGAAATTGATAAGCTACTTAGATTGGATTTTATGAAAATAGTGAATGAGTAACGTGGTTGTCACCAATAATGGTAGAATGGAAAGATTCAGGTTCATGTAGATTACAGGAAGTTAAATGTAGCCACCATCATTGATTTCTTCCTACTCCCATTCACAGATTCATTGCTAGATTATGTTGTGTAATGAAATTTATAGTTTTCTTGATGGTTTCTTCGGATATAATCAAATAAGGATGTACCTTGATGATATGGATAAGATCGCATTCATCATTGAATGGGGAGATTTTGTAAGCATGGTAATGAATTTTGGATTAAAGAACATACCATCTGAATTTGAGGGAGTATCCCATAAGACATTTGATCCAAATCTTACAACATTCATGAGAATTCACTAACAATTTTTGTGTTTTTGGAAAGAAGGAAGATCATTTATATCATTTAAGGTTATGCTTTTTGGGATATTATTGAACCCTTTCAAATGAATATTTGTTACTAAGAGGGGAGTCTTATTGGGACACATAATCTATGGAGAAGGGATGGCAATTGACCCTGGACATATCCAATTAGTTCATAAGGCTATAATATCTATGATAATGTAGGAGGTTATGGGTTTTGTGATTTAAGTCAAGTGGCATAGTAGGTATCTTAGATTCTTAGCATATATTTATACTCTTGTTACTTTGGTTACTAAGAAAGGTGTTTAGTTTATATTGAGAAACGATCAAGACAAGGCACTCAATGTATTGAAGAAGATGTTTGTTATATCTCCAATCCTACAAACCCCACAATAGGATGGTTTAAACATGCTTATTATGCTAGTCAAAGGATGAAAATAGTAGAAAAGAAATATACCATAACAAATAAAGAAGCTTTGGGTACGATCTTTGCATTGCAAAAGTTCCATCACTATCTGTCAGAAAATCCAGTGGTACTTC
Source organism: Lygodium microphyllum (assembly GCF_053477565.2). Classification (NCBI taxonomy): domain Eukaryota; kingdom Viridiplantae; phylum Streptophyta; class Polypodiopsida; order Schizaeales; family Lygodiaceae; genus Lygodium; species Lygodium microphyllum. The sequence continues at coordinate 111,483,421 of NC_141162.1, forward strand.
ATGTTGACTACCAATCTTTGTTATATTTGGTTAAAAAATCATAGTTGATAGGGAGGTTAGCCCAATGGATGCTTCTGTTACGTGAATTTGGTTATAAGATTATGCATACTCCTGAGGTAAGAAACATGTTATTGCATATTTCTTAAATAGACTTCACTCCCCAAATCTCGCACAAGGAGTAAACGATCAACTTCTCAATTTGGAGTATATGCACATCAATTTGACTATTATCTATGAACAAATGCTTTATTATTTTCTTGATGGGGTGATGTTAGTAGATTTATTAAGGGTGACGAGAATAGAAAAGGATGCACAATGGAAGGGAGCAATGCCTAGAGATATGGAGGCTTAAGAGTTTTTCTTCATCTTCATCTTCATTCTTCCTCTTCCTTCATTTCCAATGATAAACTACACATATCCTCTAAAGAGATAGATACCTTTTGACATTTTTTTATTACTCTTCACACATAGTTTACTTTGTTTGTGCATACATAGGTTATAACCTCAACATTCCCCCTCAAACTTAGAATGAGCTTGCAAATGTAATACCTCAAGTGCACTCCTAAAGTACTCAAACTCATCTTTACCTAATGCTTTGGTAAAGATGTCCACGACTTGGTTGTTGGTTTTGACATGTACAAATCTATATGTCCATCCAAACCTTCTCTGTAATGAAGTGGTAGTGCACTTCGATATGCTTTGTCCTTCTCTCTGATGAAGTGGTAGGGCACTTTGATATATTTTGTCATTGCATGCTAGATTGGATTCTTTGCCAACATAGAACTACTTATGTTATCACAACACATGATAACTCCACCATCCATCGCTATCCCCATATCACATAGTAATAGTCTCAGTCATGTTTGCTCACATGTTGCCAATGCAATACCTCTATACTGCTTATGTTATCACAACACATGATAGCTCCACCATCTATCTCTACCCCCATATCACATAGTAATAATCTCAATCATGTCTGGTGCCATGCTGCCGATGCAATACCTCTATACTTCGCTTCTATGCTAGAGAGAGCAATTGTAGGTTGCTTCTTGCTACTCTAACTTACCATGGCTAAACCAAATGAGAATGCATAGCCACTAGTGGATCTCCTACTCATGATACTTCCAACCTAGTTTGCATCTTTGTAGCCAAAAAATGTAGGTTTGATCCCTTTCTCATAGAACAAGCCAAAGCTAATTGTATTCTTCACATATCTCAAGACTCTCCTGACTGCATCAAAATGTGACTTATATGGTCTTTGCATAAACTAGCTAATGACTCCCATTGAGTAGCTCAAGTTAAGTCTAGTAATGGTTAGGTAGATTAGGCTACCAACCATCTTCTTGAACATAGTAACATCTTCCACATACTATACATTATCCACCATCTTAATGGTTTGATCCAAAGGTGTATCCATTGGCTTACATATTGTCATTCCATACTTCTCTTGCATCTCCAATGAGTATTGTCTCTACACTAACAAAACTCCATGTGGAGTATCAACCGGCTTGATGCCTAGAAAGTACCCTGATAAGCCAAGGTCTTTAATGTCAAATGCCTTGTGCAACCCATGCTTTACTTCAACAATCTCTCTCTCTCTAAAGCAGTTGTAATGATGAGATAATTGATATAGATGACCACAACAACCATTCCATCTCCTCTATGTCTAAAATAAAGTGGATAGTCAGTCATGCTTGTTGAAATCCTATGCTATATAATAATCCCACACCAGACTCTTGGTGTTTGATTCAATCCATACAATGCCTTCCTCAATTTCCACACATAATGTGTATATTTATGGTGAATATACCCTTCTAGATAATCCGTGTATACCTCTTTCTCCAATGTACCATTCAAGAAAGTATTCTTCACATCCATTTGATTTAATTTCTAGCCATAGGTAGAAGCCAATGCAATGACCGATCTCATTGTAGTCATCTTAGCCATTGGACTAAATATCTATTAATAATGCAAACCATATGTTTGAGCATAACCTTTTGCAACTAACCTTGCCTTGTAGCTCTCCAATGAACCATCAAATTTTCACTTGACTTTGTATATCCAGTTGTAGCCAACTGCCTTCTTGCTATAAGGCAACTAAACTAAGTCCCATGCCTTGTTCTTTGTTAGTGCATCCATCTCTTCACCCATAGCATTCTTCCAATCCTTATTTCCAACTACCTCTTCAAGTCAAGGGGGCTCAATATGCTAAACATACAATACCATGTATGCATAACGTATCTTCATGAAGCAATTATATATCAATCTATCCCCACTGGATATCTCATTCTGTTTGATCTCCTCAACAACTTCGGTGTTTCGAGTAATTACATGTGGTATGCAAAACTCATCATTTGTAGACTCATCCTCAAAAATTTCACCCATAGGCATTTGCCCTTGTGCAATCTCTACCCTCTTTTGTGCACTCCTCAACCTGCCACTCCATGGACTATAACTGCCATTGCCTTCCTAATGACCTTGAGGTCTATACATATCCTCAATACACTGATTTTTCAAAACCATTATTTGCTGTAATTTTCTTTACACACCCATCATCATCATTGCTCTCATAGATATCCATATCAACCACAACCTTTGGTTGATTCCAAGACTCATACTCATCGAATATCACATCCTTGCTTATGTGAACCTCTTTAGTGATAGGATCATAGCATTTGTTGCCCTTCTTCTCATTTGGACACCCAAGGAAAATGCATTTAACAGATGTTGGTTTCATCATGTTCCTTAAATCATTAGGGACATGTACATAACATACACAACCAAACAACCTAAAGTATCCAACTATAGGTGTTGTTTTCATTGTGTTCCTCAAATCATTAGGGACATGTACATAACATACACAACCAAACAACCTAAAGTATCCAACTATACGTGTCCTGCCATACATCTTCTCCTATGGAGACTTATGATGCGTCATATGTGTCCTGTTCATGATATGGACTATAGTACGTACTACCTCAGCCCAATAAGTTAAGGGCATGTGCATCTGATTCATCATTGCCCTTGCTACTTTTTGCAATAATCTTGTTCTTCTATTCTACCACACCATTTTGCTATGGTGTATATTGTAAGTAACCTGTCTTTTGACCCCTTTGATCTTTCAAATAGTAAGAGAACTCATTTGAGATATATTCTCCACCACTATCCGATCTTAAGTATTTAATGTAGCATGTCAATTACTTTTCTACCATAGCGTTACAACTACAAAAACTTTTCAAATGCTTCACTTTTGTGTTGCAAAAAATACACCCATGTCAACTTGCTAAAGTCATCAATGAAAGTGATATAAAACTTGCATTTTCCACTCAAAGAGACATTCTGACATGGATTCCAAATATCAAAATGTGTCATTTCCAAAGGATAGCTACTCACTCTCCCCCTCTTTGGAAATGGAAGTCTAGACTGTGTGCCAAACTGACAAGCCTAACATACATGATCATAGTTTACATAATGAGAGCAGATTTTAAAGGCTATTTTTGAAGCAAAATAGCACTTGAGAGGCCATCAAAGACCAAATTTTCATGCAAAATGAAATGGTTGTGGATTGATGAGCTAGAGTTTTCCTAGATAGAGTTCGATGCCAGGAACCTAACGCAAGTCTCGGTTCGTCGATTGGAGTCCGTTTGACTCCCCATTTAATCCCCGCAAGGTTTCGCGTTATGAAGCAGTTACATGATCCAAAAGCTAGAAAGTGCATCATGGTGTCCAAGTCTATAGATTTTGACGTCATGAAGTCAAGCCTCTAGATGGATCTCAATTTCGAGCACGATTTGTCCCTCTGAAAGAGAAAAAACTACTTTCCCTGCAGTGTGAAATCTCCAAAGTGAATCGGTTTTTCTCAAAAGCTTAAGTGTAAGCTTTAAACAAGCTTAAAGCCAAAGGACATAACTTTTCATGAGTCATTGGGGTGGGGGGGATGTCATTTTTTTTGCACTAACAAAATCCTCATTTTTGTGATTTTTAAATTTGCAACTGATCAAGGAACCATCTTGGCGGCATGCTCCACTAATTTCTCACCCTTCATCACCAGAAGAATGACCGAATTTGGTGCATTATTCAACAAGATCTCATTCTAGTCTTTCTCTCTTCTCTCCTCTTGTGGATTGTTCTTATGGATCAATGTAAAAGAGAGGGGGAGGGACTGAGATGGACGTTTCTTGTCAAACGATAAAGCAAAAATGTAAAGACATGTGAATTGGAGTTGGATGGATTGTCAACAACCGTGGAAGAGCGTTAACGGGCCTCCAATGTTGAAAAATGCACGTCATACTAGATGGTTTTATGAGTAAAAGGTAGATTTTACCATTTTATGATGAATTCTTGTTTGAAATGGTTAATAATGCTTGGATTTGATTGTCAATTCTCTATTTGATTAGTCATGTTGAAATAATCATAAAAAAATAATTGTATGCAAACCTGAGACTGCTGTCTTAGGAGGGAAAATATACGATTTTTGGGTTTCGGTGTGCATTTGCCATTCCCATGGAATGAAATATGCTACGAAAATCAATTTCTATGAGAACAATCAGTTTGCATGTGAAAATGGGTAATTATCAGTATTTTTCTAAAAATAAATAGAAAAAATTAAAGAAAAAGTAGTTTTTTTGCATCAAAAAATAAGAAAAAATTAGGTTAATGTATGTAATCATATAATGGAGTTGAAGCATGAGGTTCAGCCTCATTTCAGGCCCATTTCTTTGTTAGAGTAAGTTTTTTTACCACTTTAAACAAAGGAAAATACATAAAAAATCATGCCTACACATATCAATGTAAGCAAAATCTTAAACGGTAGGGGGTAAGGGGTTTGTTGAGTGGTTGAAGTGTGTTAAATGTTGATGTTTGATGTTGCATTTCATATAGAGGTTGCTAATCTTTAAAATTTAAAGGGACTAGTAGCACGAGGAAACTCGATGTTAGCCCAAGCCAACGAAGCACTATCGCGTCGAAAAGAAAACTCATGAAAAGAATTGTCTTCACACTTTCACGTTGCTGATTTTCAATGAATATTTGTTTGAGCACGATGGTCATATTCACCCTTGCATCGATGCACCTTATGGTATTGTATTGTGGATTCATAGCAACTGTTTGTATGAGTGATGACCGACTTTGAGAGTGTGAGATATCCCAAGCCGTAGGGCTAGACATTCGGTTCCTTGGGAGTTATATTTGGTGAGGCTTATATATCATCTCTTGGATCGATTTATCAAAAGAGTGGACTTTGTTTCAAAATTGTTTTATGTTCATGACACATCTTGGGGCCAATCCCCGAGGTGTAGGAGAACCACAGTGGAGCTGCGGTGATTAACTGAGGGGTGCTCTCTATGTGTGTGCCACATGGTGTATAATACTAGCATGTTTAGGGATTCCCTTTGAGGAGTGGGGAAAGAATTATTCGTTGGACTATGAAAAATGCTACAAATACAAACTTTTAGATGCTCCTGGCGGTGAGGCCATGTGGGGAGGTTTTAGGTGAGTAGTGAGGCTTAGCTAGTGCCTTAGAGTCAATGTTGGGGGCTCGTTTTAGGTCCCGAAAATTGGTGTATTTTTCGAGAGCCACTAATAAGTGGCAATTTTTGAATCTTGATCAATAGGGACTAGTTTATTAGTGTATGCTAAAAGGTAGCGACTATAAGGGTGGGATCTTAGTAACCCTAGCTTGACGCATAGTTCGTTAGGAGGAGGAAGTTCTAGTATTTCCCCTCTTCCAATCAATCCATCCACTTTGAGTGGAGCAATATTTCTGATCATTCAAACTCCTTTAGCAAATGTGGTTGTCACCATGGTGCAACACCCATTGCAATCCCAACAAGGACACTTAACTTGCCAGCCTTAGGGTTTCCTCTCCCCATTTTTAATGGGTTACTAGAGGAAGATGCAGAACTTCATATTAATTAATTTCAAAAGTTAATGTTTAATTTTCAAATTCAAGATGAAGGACACTTGATGATGTTCTTCAATATGACTTTGAAAAGACAAGGTGCAATATGGTATGACATTCTAGAAGCTGGAACCATAACTATAATTGAATATTTTTTTGTGACCTTTCAAAGAGAATTTGCCCCTAAAAGGGGAGGTTAGTATTGGCTACATGTCCTCAATGTAACACCTCAAGAACCTCACAAAAATATTCGTGGGTATGCCAAGAGACTGAATGAAGTATTCCATAAGTTGCAAACCTATATTATTATTCTAGCTACTGTTGATAAGTTATAATACTTCTTGAATGGGTTAGACTTTAACATTCAAGTACAGCTGAGTAGCATTTCTCTTGCTGACATTGATATGGCTATTGCAAGAGTAGAGGGGGTAGAATGACGATTACAAGCGGCTTACACCTTTAGCGCAAACTAGAATCCAAGTTTAGGGTTTGGAAATACTTTAGCGTTGACGAATGGCATTCAAGAGATACCCACGAGTCCTCCTAATGGGAGAGGAAGCGTGATTCAAAATGTACCTTTGTTGCTAGCTTCTCCCAGTGTGACCATGCCTATGGCTAGTCAGATGGCTCCACTAAATGTTGAAAGCCAAACGATAAATCCTACTATCGTTCCAAGAAATCAACAGTCGATTCCTAACGAAGTGGTTAGGCCAATGGAGCGACAGATAGATGATCACAGCTATGAGTCAAGTGCCTTGAATGTCCTTGGCAAAGTTAAGGATATGATGAAATATTACACTAACTTGATCACTAAACAATATAGGCAAATAGTTGTTGATGTCAATTTCCTTAAGAAGTAGCAGAATTGGATAGGGAGTTGATGCCTTGAAGAGGGTGGCCCCTTAAGATTCAACTGTAAGTGGTGTGGTGGCCAACATTTCCCTAGGAATTGTCCAAATGTTAAATGTGACATATGTGCCATTTAGTAAGTACCTGTTAGAGCAAGATTAGCTCTCGTCAACAAGGAAGTAAATAGCCAGGTCCAATTAATCATCAAGCACAAGAAAATAATCTCTAGCAAGATGAGGGATCGAAGAAAATACTACAAAGAGGGAAAACTATGCAAAGGAGCTACCTAGTGGTAGTGGAGTTAGCCTTAGTGAAGCCATTTGCATCAATGGAACTGAAGCTTCTAACCTAGAGTCATTATGAGAGGGCAAAAGGGTAAAGAAGTTGATAAAGACAAGGTAAAACCTGGCAAAGTCACATTGCATTGTGACAATCTCAGTAGTGTGATGCTGGCTAGCAACCCTATCTATCATGCTAGATCCAAACACATAGAGGTTCATTACCATTTCATCAGGGAAACAATACTTACAAGACAAATTGATCTACTTCATGTGAAGATAGAAGACCAGGTAGCACATATCTTTACCAAATCACTTGGTAAAGAGAAATTTGTTAGTTTCAGGGAGCTAGTTGGAGTACAACAGCTAGTCTGAGCTTGAGGGGGAGTGTTGAGACTTCAAGCTCAACTCATGTACAATGACATAACAGCTAGTGTCCACAGCTGTCTCTAGCATGTGAGTCATAGTCAATAAGTCGGCAGGTACACTTAACTCTGGTACAATTAGTCAGTGTGTAGTCATTAGGTCACTTAGACCTAGTTTTTTCTAGTCATTTAGTATGTGTGTGTGAAATATATAGAATAATGAAGAATATGGGAGTTCACTAGTCCCTGTTGCCTCATCTCTCTCTCCCTATCATTTTATAGACCATGATGACAAAGATTAGTTCTTCATTCCTTTGAAAAACAAAAAAAAGGAAAAAAAAAGAGAAAAAGAGAAAGAAAACAAAGAAGAAAATCACAAGAAAAAGTAAGAAATTCACTACATGAGCACCACAGTCACTACACTTAGGGATCCTCAAGTTAGATGCACCTAGTGGCTTGGTCAACCAGCTCTGTCCCTAACCCCCTAGTCCCTTTTTGATTCTCCACTTCATGCTTAAGGGCACATCATAAAAATAGTGTGCACGAGGTGAAGAGGTAGTAGTCTTCCATGTTAGGAATGCGCATGTGTTTTCAAATTTCAATTCTTAGTCCGTTTGGGCCTCTAAATTTAAGTAAGCCACTTGTTGGCAGTGCAAATGCAAGGGAAATGAACTGGATAATTTGTGAGTTAGTGAGTAATGAGGCTTAAGAAGCCTAATATGAACAAAAATTGAACGGGGGAAGGGGGGACGTTTTTTTCAATGCACCCCTTTATGCCCCCAAAAATGGCAATTTTTGCTTGGTGAAATCACAAGGCTTGACCATGGCTTCTTGCAAATTTTCACTCTTTTTTGCCACGATAAGAAAGAGAAATGATGCATTGAATGAAAAGATCAAAATCTAGTCTTCCTCTATTGCCATAATTGATGTTTATATGGGCTAAGAGAATGAGGAGAAATGGGTGTCGGATTGTGGCAAGATGCAAGGAGGGGAGAGAGGAAGTGTGAAGAAAGCATCAATGATTGTGTGATGGTGTTAGCAGCTTCATTTTTCAAAATATGATGCATCATATGTGTGGGATTTAGCATAAGTGTTGATTTATTGCATATTATGTCGTATCTCTTGTGTCTATCGTGAAAAATGGTTGATAATGCTTGAGTTATATTTGGCAACGTCTGAAATCATAAAAAACTTAGTCGATTTCAATCATTTATATAAAAAAGATTAAAACCACAAAACACGAGATGGAAGATTTAATGCAAAAATAGAAATGTTGTTGGGTTTTAAGGGTTAAATACTATCACATAGAATAATAATTGATATGTGGATTGACCACAGTCCTTGACCACAGTCCATACTAGTCACATAAATCAAAAAGTTAAGAAAAATTAGTAATTTATATTCAAATAAATAGAAAAACATAAAAGTAGTTTTTTTGAAGGAAAAAATATGAGACATTTATTTTTAATATGCTAAAAATTATCAAAAACTAGGAGTGTGTATATGTATGCATGATGAAGGTAAGGCATGAGGATTTGCCTCAGTATACCTCCTTTTAAGTGTAAAAAGTGTGTATTTATTGCTTATTCATACAAAAAGAAAGATGAAAAAACCCTTTTACACCTTTTCATGAAAGCAAAACCTAAGTGCTAGAGGGAAGAAATGGCTAAAAAGATATATGATTTGAATGAGTTCTTATTTAATTGCATATCATGGCATATAGGATTCAGTCTATTTCAATCTAAAGAGGAATAGTAGCACGGGCTAGCATGGTACTGTCCCTTTAATGCAGCATAACATTAGAGAAAAGAAATCATGAAAATATTGTTTTCACATAATACTTGTTTGATTTATAGTTAACATTATTTAAACACAATGAGTCATACCTGTTGCATTTGCATTTAAGCATGGTATCAAGAGAAAATTTTCTAGATGCATATCACGTTTATCCCTAGTTGTGACCAACACCGAATGTGTGAGATTCCTTTATTATAGGAGGGTAGCATGATGATCTCTAGGGAGATATTATGTGAGGCTAAAATATTCTTAGATCATATACATCATGAGAGGATTTTTTCATGTTTATTCTTTATGTTTGAGACGACGCATCTTAGGGCCAATCCTTGGGGTGTAGGAGAGCCATAGGAGCCACAACAATTAGTTGCACCGAGTGCTCTATTTGTGTATATAATGAGGTGTTAGTCACCTATATGTATGGGAAGCTCCTTGTGCTTAGAGTTGGGATGGTCAATACATTGGACTACAATTTGAAACTCATGTCTATTTGCGCATTCATTAGAAATCATTTCGTAGCATCTAGATGCTCCTAGCCTTGTGTCCCTTGGGGTTGCTTGGTATGTGTAGAAGCCTACAACTAGAGCCTTAAGGCTAGTGTCACGCCTATTTTTGGTCACGAAAAAAGGGATGTCAATCAGCTTATCATCCTACATATGAAACCACTCAAATACTTTGTGAATGTACTCCTTTTGTGAAAAGTAGAGGAGTTCTTAGAGAGATTGCATGTAATGTACTTCTTCTGTGATAAGTAAAGGAGTCCCTTAGAGCGATTGGATGTAATGCACATATCAAGTATGTGAGAGATATACCCCATGTCTTTCATCTCAAATCTCTTCTTAAGCTAAGTCAAAAAAGCATCCAACTCAGTATGACCACTCTTAACAATCAACATGTCATCAACATGTAGTACCACAATGATAAGGTTATCGTCATGGGTCTTCTTCATGTGAAGACATGGATCCATATCACTATGATAAAAACCCTATGAATGCATAAAGGCATCAAATTTATGATACCACTTCATAGGTGCTTGCTTAAGTCATAATAAAGACCTTTCCTCAACTTGCACACCTGGTGTTTCCTGCCAATTTTTCCAACTGTCACAATGTATGACCAACCTTCCCTTATTCTATTGTCATATTAGAAATAATGAATGAAGTGACAATGATGGGCAACTCTACCACCTACTATGTACAAGTGTGCAGGTAGTAAGTACAAGTTAAATGTAGACAACTAGGCACACAAGTAGCCTTTAGTCCCCCCAACACATAGTGTACCACCTTGAGATACTCAAGTCAAGTTCAATCACAATCCATCTTGACTATTCCATCAACAAACAACATGGGTGATGCTCTAAGATTAGTGTCCATGATGATTCACTCTTTCATATGCCCATGGGTACCATAGTCAATTGCATCAATTTCATTATTTGAGGTGTCTTTCTTACATTTGCAATCAATGTAATCACTTTTAGTGTATGTTTCATGGGAAGACTCATCACCAGAAAAAGCACATTGTGGTTTAGAGTATTACTCTCATAGAAAAGAGCTCAATTATACAGGAGGTTTAGGTCATGCATCTTGGTCCACTTCCATTTTTGAGATTCCAAGCAACCTCTAGAGGTTTCAAATTTGTGCTAGGTTCATTTTGCGATTCCTTCTTCAAAAACTCCAAGCTTCTCATCAATTTTAGTTTATTGGCAAATACTTTTGGTAGGTCATGCAAGGAGTCACATTTGCATGTCATGCTAGCATGTACATTGGTATAGAAGGTAGGGCATGGTTTGAGGTATGTATCACTTTGCAAGAAGGGTAAGGAGTTGCCAAAGAAGAAGGAAAAAGCTAAGAAAGAGCCACTAAAGCCAAATCAAAGACCAAAGGAGAGAATGGTCTAGTGAGAAAAGCGAGCTCTTGCTAGCTATCACGAATTTTATTTAGCGAATTCTCTTTGCAAAGTTAAGCCAAATGTGAACCTCTTGCAATTGATTAAGTTATCTCAAAGAGTGTGTAAATAAATTTAGAAGATTCTTCGCACTGGGTATATTGTTGAGCCCTTGGGAATAATGCGAGTAGGAGATGATTGGTTTGAACATGTTGAAAAGCATTTCCCAAGGGTAGCAACATATGTTGATGGAATGTTAGTGGATCATGCCATTGTGGACACAAGATTCTCCATCAATGTCATGAGTTAGAAATTGATGGATGAGGCTACAATTAGAAATTGTAATATGCTTGGTTCGCGACATGTTTTAGTAGTCCATTGGGAGTCTGACTAAAAGACACTACCTGGCACTCCCATAGAATGTCACAGGGTTTGTCGGATAGCGAATCTCGGGTCTACTCCACAATGAAGCATATTGGCCAACCCTATTAGGATCGACCTAAATCTTTCTAGGTTTCTAATGGTCAAGTCATGCTACAACCTTCTAGCATTGGTCTTCAGGAAATCTAGTTTGTGCAGAGTATCTAAACCGAGGGCAGACTCATATCACACTTGGTTCAAAGAGAATGGAAAACAAGAGGGATGCATCGCTCGACCTCTTTACGCATAGGGTAAAGTCCCATTCTGGTCCCCTAAAATGATATGAGCTAGGGTTCTACCCTACATTATCTAAGGTCAATACGTCATCGCAATTTGAATGTTGAGAAGCCTCCCATTTTTCTAGGACCACCTTGCTGTAGGATGGACCTGTCGGGGGTTTTTCCCACCCGCTTCCCTTGATAGCTTTAGTTTTCTACTTACCAATGGGCACATTAGTGGAAAACATTCAAGGAGCTTCCTTAATTAACCTGTAAGCCACATGTCCCTTTATGTAACCTTATGCTTTGACATGAAAAAAATTCAAACAAATTCCTTGAAAAGTAAATTGTATATTAAGATTTCAACTGAGATACAAATCCTGTCCATAGGACGATTCCCGCAATCTGTAAGGATGCGTCATATTAGCCTCCAAGTTTTCACCCTTGCACTAGTATCAGGGTCTCGAGAATCCATCTCGAGTCACGTAGACCGTTTGAGTAAGACCCGGAGGTAGGAATTTACAACCAGACCGTTTGAGTAAGACCCGGAGGAAGGAATTTACAACCAGAGCCCCCTTGGCATCCAAGCGTCCTCCTACTAGTAGTCAACCTTTGGATTTTTCTTGCCTTGGTATCAACTGCAATGCCCCATAGTAGGGGTATGGAATACCCTTGTTTCATCCCTCATTCTTATGTAATAAGAACAAGAATTTACGCAATTAGTCTTACATCCAATTAACAACACCCATTAATTTCTGGATGGTAAATTTTCCATGGGTTCTATAGCTCATGGGTTAGGTTTTCGGCAAGATCTTAGATAATCCAATCTAAGATCCTCAAGGTCCGTTTGAGGGTGGATCCACCCTCTTGAGAATCTATTACAAATTTCAATTTCTCTCCAGCTTCTATTAAGAGTTTCTCCCCTCTAGGGTTCCATGATGGAAATCTTTCTCACAATCCTCTTATTACTTGCCTTGATATCATCTGGAAGACCCAGGCTTTGGGGTAGAAAATACCCTCGATATATCTCCTTTCTAGGGAATGAGAATCCTCACAGTTGAATTTATATTCAATTGGTAACATCCAATAATTCCTAGATGACAATTGCCCTAATTTTCAACCTTTAGATTAGTGTTTCTTGTTTTGAGATCACAGGATCTAGATGATTCAATCTAAGATCCAAATTGATCATTTGGTAACCATTTACTTTCTTAGAACTCTATCAAGGTTTCTAAGTTTTCCCTAGGGTTTCATTCCCTCAAGATTTCATGATAGAAATCTTTCATTCATCTCTCCTGCAAGCCAAGAGTAACTTAAACCTTTGCAATCTTTGAGTAATTGCGAGCATCGAATGTCACATTGAGAATTGCCTTTCTTTTGTGTGGATACGACATTTGACTTTTTCATTGAGAATTGTTTTTCTTTTGTGTGCATACAACATTTGAATTTTTCATTTTAACATCGAGTTATATCATGGTCTAAAATGATACCTAAGAGTGTTATTGGACTTAACATGAGCTAATTGCTAGGGTAGAGATCTATGACCGTATTGATTTGATTCTATATCAATTTGTGATCGTAGCATTAATTGATTCATTTACAATTAAACCCTAACTTTAATACCATCCAATGATTCACTTAATGAATTCTTTCTTACAATTGAATTTATAATTTGTATGCATGTCTCAAATCTATCTTTTAAGATGAATTTATGTCGTGTAGTGCAACCAAATCTACCTACTATAATAAATCATAAATGCCTTACTCTAGGGTAGGCTAGGGTTAAGTATAAAAGGTGGAGATGTAACATGTGAAGGATCTTTTTGCCATTTTACAAACATTACATGTTTGAGGTCTCAACCTTCCACCATCTAAGAGGGTAAATACTCTTGTCCACCATAGCTTGGGATGCATACCTTGCTGCAGCCACTCATCATTTGATTCTCAACCAACATTGGTAATATCATTTTATGCCTAGCCACTTTGGCTATGGTTTCTTGGCATTTTATGTCTATTTATTGTATTTTTTAGTTAATGGCCTACTGTGGGAGTTAGCTTCTTTACACCTACCATGCCTTGCAAATAAAGATGCAAGATTTTCTTGATTTCATGATACAATGCAAGACGTCCATTCCTTGAAAATTGATTTCAATGAATTTATGCAAGTCATAAATTACAACTTATATTTTTAAGTGCAAAGTACATGAATCAATCATGGATTATGTAAATGCAAGCTAACTTTCTTTAATGGTTTATAATATGCAATCCTTTGCAAGAGCTTGTATATTTACATATCAGTAATCTAAGATGCATTTGCAAAATTTTACTAATCAGCTTAGTATTGCACTCAACCCATAAATGTTAATCAACCTGTAATTAGCATGACCATCATGAATTAGATTCAAAAATATGCATCTACCTTTCAATTTATACAATTTATATGATGCAAAAGTATGATTCTTTTCCATGATAATTATGATCTACCGTTCCATTCATAGGACAAGGCACCATAGTGGTACCTGGGTTTGGAGAGATGAGTTGGCATTTAAACCCGATAGCCCATTCGCATTTGTGGTGGCATCTTTACCCAAACCCCCTTCCATGGTTGCAGGCTTCTTGGCCACTTGGGAGAATCTGCATTTTGGGGCCATTCTTGAGCTTGGAATGCAGGGTTGGAGGAAGGAATAGATTTGAAAAGATCACAATCCGAAGAAGATAGTGATATCAATGATTATGAAAGAACCGACTTTGACCGAGAACGATCTCCCGCCTTCTCTTTTCTTGGTGCACTCCTTTTTGCAAGAATTTCCTACAACTCCACTGTGAATCTAGCAACCTCTTGCCCAAATAGAAGGTTGACGATAGTAAATTTGCAGGAATAGCGAAGGAGGGAGGGTGTTTGTGACCTCCCTCCAAGAGGAGGAGGGGAGGAAACTTTTAGAATATTATTCTCCCTCTCCCTCCCTCCCTCCCTCCCTCCCTCTCTCTCTCTCTCTCTCTCTCTCTCTCTCTCTCTCTCTCTCTCTCTCTCTCTCTCTCTCTCTCTCTCTCTCTCTCTCTCTCTCTCTCTCTCTCCTGCGCAGCTTGATAGGGGGTGGGCATGTATCTCTTCATCCCAGGAGGGGTCTTTATAGGGAGGCGGAATGGTATGCTGGCCTTCTTCCACCCTCCACTTGGCGATAGCATGGCAGCGGCCTATTTCAGCTGCCAAGGTGAGGGGTTTGGGGAAGGGATAGTAGGGGAGGGGGAGGGAGGTGGCACACATGTGCCCCTCCTCTCGCATCGTCATCGTTGTCATTTTCAGCTTCCCCTCCCTTCGGCACTTGGTAGCATCGACAGGGGGAAGTACAAAAATTTAAAATAATTTTAGTTATATTAGGGGGGGAATCCAATGGGGCACGAAAAATGGGAGGGGGAGGTTTTATTATAGAAATCAAGAAATATGCCTCCACAATTCTCCGAATGACTGATGATAGTTTAAGACAACTTAAAGGTTGCATTACTAAAGTCCATTTGAGCATTGCCAATGTGGAATACATTCTAGACTTTAGGGTCATTAGGTTTGCCGGGCGATGTAGCTATCAAGTATTTCTAGGAAAGCCATGGATTTTACAAGTAGATTGTCAGGTTGATATACCCGCTGGTTGGTTGATCTTTGAGAGAGGTGCGAGACGTGTAGTAGTAGATACCTATCCTAAATCTTCTCAAAGTGAGAGAGTTCCTTTTATCTTTGCCCAAGTTTGATACATTAGATGCTCCATTCACTAGTGACTCATCATCAGTGATGAATCCAATGAGGGGTCCAGTATAGAGGATATCTATCAAGTGACTTTGAATGAGCCAATAGAAGCTCAGGAGAGGATAAGGGATGCGGATGTAATTGAGTTAGACCTTGGCATGATGAATTCACGGCTAATCAAATTAGGGTCCATGCTCAGTTTGGAAGAAAGGAAGGACTATGTTTCCTTGATTCATGAATTTCGCGATATATTTGCTTGGAGTTATGATGAGCTAAGAGGTATTCCTCCCAGCGTGGTTGTTCATACGATTCCTTTGAAGGAAGGTAGCTACCCTATGCAACATAAGATAAGGCATATGCCTTTTGAATTAAGGGACAGGCTATTCAAAGAATTGATAAAGCTGTGAAAAACTAGCCTGATATTTTTGATTCAACACACAGAATGGTGTTCACTAGTTGTTGTGAGGAAGAATAAAAACAATTAGATTCAGCTTTGCGTAGATTTTAGAGAGCTTAATAAGTAGGCAGTTAAGGATTACTACCCATTGCCCTTTATTAATCAGATTTTGGATCAATTAGTGGGTAGGGAAATCTATTTGTTTATGGATTGCTTTGTCAGATATAACCAAATGGCTATTACAAAGGAACACAAGTTGAAAATGACATTTATCATTGTCTTCGGTACCTTTGCATATCATGTGATGGCCTTTGGTCTATGTAATGCACATGGTTCTTGGTAACGACCAGCTGATAAAAATTTTGGTGATATCTCCCTATAGGAGTTGAAAGTCTTTATTGATGATTTGGGGGCAACCACCACAAGTGAGAGGCAATTGATTATACTAAGGAAGTGTTTTGGGCATTGTAGGTAGTTCTGCATTGCTCTAAACTCACAAAAGTGTGCCTTTGGGGTTCCCTATGGACTATTATTGGGCCATGTGGTTAGTTTGACTAGTATTGCGACTGACCTTGAGAAGTTAAAGGTTATAGTCACTATGAGCCCACTAGCAGAAGGCCTTAGATTGCTGCTGAACAAGTTGCAATTGCTTGAACGTTTAACAAAGTGGTTAATTACTTTGCAAGAGTTTGATTATGAGATTAGAAGTAAGCCATTTAAGTTTTAGGGTATTGTTGAATGTCTTGTGGATTTCGGGGAGCCCAAGAAAAGCCTGGATGAAGTAAGTGACATTGAAGGTTTATTCAAGATTGATACAGCTTCCATCCCTTCTTGGTATGTAGCTATAACACACTATTTATCTATGGGAGGATTTGGGGCTGCTTTATCGATGTTTGAAAAGAGGAAGATCAAGCAACAAGCATTACTCTTTTTTCGATTATAGCAGGGGTTTTGTATCGGAGAGGAGTAGATGACATTTATCGTCGCTGTGTAGTACTTGATGAGGTACCATTCATCCTTGAGGAGTGCCATAATTCACCTTATGGGGACATTTTGCTGGCCGGCTTATCACCCAAAAAGCTCTCCATGTTGGCTATTGGTGGCCATCGCTAAACCCTATTTTGGTTACATTACCCTTTGAAAAATGGGGTATTGACTTTGTGGGACCAATATACCCTTCATCAACTACGCGAAAGTGGTATATTATTGTAGCAATGGACTACTTTACCAAGTGGTTTGAAGCTTGAGCCATAGTGAAGGACAATGCTAAGGAGACAGCAAGTTTCATTATGCAGCAAATTGTTTGCCATTTTGGTCCACTGAAGGAGATTGTGTTTGATCGAGGGACACACTTCTTGAACATACAAGGTAGTCTTGTTGTGCTCAATCGCCAAGTTGAGAGCACAAATAAACAGTTGGTAGGAATCTTATCCAAGATAGTATCGAAAAGTAAGTGTGATTGGGATAAGAAATTATATGTGCCTGTGTGAGCTTACAACATACATTCGAGAGAGCCATAGGTCACACCTCATTCAATCTCATGTATGGGGAGGAGTGCATTTTGCCGTTGGAAATAGAGATATCCACAATGTGTTTCACTCATAATCATTCGTTGGAGAGGTAGAATCATTATAAGAATGATATACTTCTCTTACACATCTTGATGAGATTCGATTGCAAGCTTTATTACATCAAGAATTAGGGAAGCGGAGAATGAAACCCCTTCATGACCTTTGGGCTAAGAAGTACAAATTTGCAAAAAGTCAGTTGGTGTTGTATTATGATGCTCATTGGCAGCTATTCCCAGGTAAATTAAAACCCAAGTGGGATGGACCATACAAGATTGTACATTTAGGAAAGAATGGCTCTACAGCCCTTCTAGCATATTTGCAAGGGGTAGAGTTTAAGACTAAAGTTAATTTTAATAAGCTGAAGCCTTACTATGTGTGAGAGCTAACGTTGGGCTTGGTGCCTATGTAGGTCCTTTAGGATTCATCTTTAACTTGCAGTAGGTACCAAGACAATTGGATGGGATGAATCATTCCATATTTGGAGCATTCGTATCTAGAGTAATGTTACCACCAAGGTTGAGTGATCTGGTGGAAAGGATATCAAGTTATTGAGTGGAAAGATGGATCTTTTATGTGGGAGATAAAGGTTTATTGCCACCATTGTCAACTAATTTTGACTAGCTTTCCTATGGTCGGGCTTTCCATGGTGGCAATGCGGGATGCATGCCCTTCGCCTGGAGGTGGACATGATCATGTGAGAGGGGGACCGGACTAGCCTAGCCTGTTGGTCCCAACTCTTCTATCTGTGCTTGACCTTTTATTGCTTGTGTGTGTTGATAGTGTCTATACAGGGTGAGACGAAAACCATTGTTTATATATATATATACATATTTACGAATCCCTGTCACTTCACGAGGATACAAACCAATTGTAGAACTCGGGATTGTACTGAAGCGTGGCATACGCATCTAGTACACGTGGCAGCTTACTCAATACTAATAGATATTTTGCCACATTGAGTAGCATGGATCCTTGCTCGAGTCTACTGGTGCATGTAACTCCTCCTCAGTGAGAACCTTATCAAGCAGAGGGTTTTCTTGGCTCGGTTCAGCCAAGTCCGTGCCCCGAATGGCAGTCAGCACTTGAAGGGAAGTTGGTGCCACATAGGTTGGGTCTTTTTGAGATCGCCATTTGGCCAATCGCTCCTCGGAGACTGTCATGATCTGAGCTCCTAGTTCGGCCTTCTGACAGTCGCTTTAGTTGCTCTATCTCTAAGAGATTTGATTGGCAGAGCGAATCATTGAATGTGATAGTTAAGCGCAGTTCGTCGGCTTCCTCGCCCGAGATGAGTAGCATGCATTCGTGCAGGAGCCTGCTATAGTGCTCGTCAAGATGTTCTTGCTCTTCCCAAGATAAGGGAAAGGGCAAGTATTCTCCAAGCTGCTCTTTAGGGAATGCGCGCATGTCTGCTAGGACATAGACACGTGCGAACACCTTGAGCTTGGCATCCAACTCAATTAGGGATTCTGTGACACTTCTATGTTCAATGAGGGCTTGCTTGGTTGCCATCTCATTCAAGGTTCTTGGAGTTTGCCTAGGCTTTAGCATAGCTGGGGGCTCAGGCCTAGACGAGCAAGATTGGTCAACACTAGAATTGCTCATGCGCTTGGGGTTTCCATGTTTCTCTTGAGGCTTCATTATTGCGTCATGGTTCTCCTTGGACGTGACTGGTATGAATTTGTCGCCCTGTTGTGACAGCGTTATATCCACTCTTGACCAGTCAATGCAAGTTCTATTGTCGGTGGATTGAGTGTTGCAAGTAGTTATTGATGGTGATGACTACTTTGATTCTTTAGAGCACACGGATGTGCCTGAGGTTTCAACGCTATTAGGGGAGGCGTCAATGGGTCCATTGGTGGGTGGAGTCGATGCTTTATTCATCAACTCTCCAGCGCTCTTTGTCTCAATGTTCTTGGGGTCCCCAACCACCTACAACTGTTGTTGTTTTCACTGTTTTCTCCTCTTTTTCTTGGTCAGTGAAGGCGCATCTCTCAATGACTCAGGACCCTGGACTAGGTCAACCGTTGTTGTGCCTGGTTGGGCCTTAGCATTTCCTTCCTCTAGTGTGTCCTCATGGAACATAGCCATGGCCCGCTGAATAGCCTTGCTAGGTTGAGTGGTTTGATGCGTCATCTCCTTGGCCACATCTTTGAGAGGTTTCTCCTCAAGCCTAGGCTTCAGGTGCTTTGGACAGGTTGGAGTTGTCACGGATACTGGTTGCGGCACCACGTCCGTAGATGAATTGCTAGGGGCACATTCTACAAGGGGTGTAGTCATGGCCGAAGGCTGTGACTGCTGAGATCCCTAATTGGAAGCAGTGGCGTTTAGTCTACTGGGCTGATTACTCTTGGTGGATCGCAGTGTCGAGTCCCTAGGGTGATCGGACATGGTCGTGTCTTTTGTTGTTCTTTGAGCATTCACTTGTGTAGATCTATCCTGAGTTGATCTAGTCACATTGGGTTGCACGGGCATATCCTTGGGCCGAGAGCTACGACTAGTGTCATGTTTCCCCTCTTGGATGTTTTGGAAGCTTTGATGGAGACAGGGATTGGGAGTGAGCAATCGCCATTAACGACTGCCGTTGTGCTTCCTGGGTCCGTTTGGGAAGAGAGGACATGGGAGACCTAGGACTCTTAGACAGCGGCTGAATGGTTTGCTCGTGATTATTAGAGGATTCTGTCATTAGCTTTGCTGAGCAATCAGCCTTATCATGAGTGATGTTGTGCCTGTGGTGCTGATTATCCTCGTGGGAAGTCAAAAGCTCCTTGGGCACTAGTGGACTTTGTGCACCTTGACAGATACATATGATATCTGCTTGCTAAGCACGGTAGGCTGAGGATCTAATTTTTGATAGGTCCTGTTCGGTTTCTTGATTCCCATTGTGAGGGGCCCAATCGTTCCAATATTTCTGGTTCGAGACATGGATTTTCGTTTAGGTTTCCTCCTACGCCTCTTTGCTTTTGGCATAATTTGAGCTTCTGGCACAGGTGGTTTAGCAGGGGGTTTTGGTACCCAAATCAATCGGTTGCCTGCATAATACCCTTGAGCACGAAGCAACGCCTTGGAAATCCATCGTGGCATTGTGCTAGCTCCCCATCGATGCCTTCGTCTATAAGGCTTGGGCTTATTTCATGGTCTTCTACGATATTTGTAAGTCCAAACCCTATCCTTGGCCTTGTCTCCTAACCTTTTTGTTTCAAGTATGGGCTCACTCACTGGTTCTCTCCGTTCAACCTGCGCTTGTATCAACTCTTTCAACAACTCCTTGCTCTCATTAGTAGGCTTGACTGTTACGTCAGCACCTTCCTTGCCTTTCTTTCGGGGTTCGATGAGTCACCCTTTCTAAAGGTCGTGACTATCCTTACACCCGGTAGTGTCAGGTGTATCCTCCGTGCCACATAGTCGACTTCACACTTCGTTGCCTTTTTGAAGGGCCTTCCTAGGAGGATTTCCTTTCCACAATTCTCGCCATTTGGAGGGATATAGAATAGGACTGGCAAGCTTTCTGTTTCAATAGTTACAAGGATTCTGCACTTCCCTAGAAGTGCTTGTGGGTGTTCCTCGTAAGGATTAAGAATTGCATTAGTCAGTTTGAGCTCTGGTTGACCTAGTAGAGGTCATGCTTCGTAAGTCAAGATATTAAAATCTGCTCCTTCATCAATGGGAGCATCAACACTATGCTCTCTTTTTGCGGTGAGTTTGACCCTAAGATAAGCAGGTGGCACTATGTCTTTATCTTTTGGGTCTTGGTTTACAGCTTCAAGCCTTCTGCTACAGGCCTTTGAGTCCCTAACTGCACAGTCAGACGTGGATTCTCTACGGAGGTCTTGGGTTGTCTGTGCAGCGCTGCTCAAGGCACATCTATTGTTAGGACTGTCATGTCTAGTCATCCTCGCATTGTTAGCTTGATGATGTTGCATTTTGCTTTGACTAGACGCAGTTTGAACACAATGTATATGTATTCTTGTGGTGTGGCCTTTTTGCCCTTGATGGTTAGATTGGCCCATTGGGGTTCTAGGGTCTTCGTCTCTCTCAGTTTGGGTGTGGGCCTTTGGTTGCTCTTTTGTTAGTGAGGATCCATGTGCATGTAGAGCCATTACTATGCTAGGGTCGAATTTGGAGGACCTGTCACAGCGTGCACCTTCTCTCCAACCTACTTGGGGGAGGTCTGAGGGGTCGGAGCCCCCTCTGGGGGGGTCCGGGGGGCAGTCCCCTCCCCGGCCCGCAGGGCCGTTACGGTAAACACCATGTGCAGTTTGGAGGACCGTTCAGCCAAATCTTGAACTACTTGCTCTAAGTTTTAGCCCAATGATGGATTTGTGATGCACCTTTAGCTCTATGTAGCCTGTGGGGTCAATTTCGGGGTTCAGAGTTTTTCTACTTTGTTGCCTCGTTTGTTTTTTTTTGGGTCCAATCAGGCTTTACCACCCAGCGGTTTGCGTCTAAGTCCCTAGTCTCGCAACTGCCTGCTTCTATAGCTGCCAAGCGGTTGCGCCCTATGATTTTGCCTATTCCGTGTGCTTGAATCAAGTTTTGAGCGTCCTAAGGCCTTTTGACAGTTTGCGTTGCTGAGTTCTAACCTGGTCAGATCAAATTTCTGATATCTGATCAAAATTTTCTTACTCAGCCCAGCTGCTCCGAATTGCAGGATCCGAGTGCTCGATTTGGCACATTCGAGGGTCGAGTGGAAAGGGTCGTATGTAACTGTCCAAATGCCAAATTCGGCCAGTCCAAACCCGGATGTGCAAGGGCCGAGTGGGCCGAGTGGGCCGAGTGGGCTGAGGCTGAATGGCCGAGTGGTCCGAGAGCTTGACTCGGACGGGCTGAGCATGGGCGTTTGAGTGGGCCGAGCATGGGCGTCCGAGTGGACCGAGGCCGAATGGCCGAGCGGTCTGAGAGCCGATTCTGGGACTCGGCCCAGAATCGCCGTTGATTTGGGTTTTTTACAACCCGGATTATTACCACAAAATTTGGCCAAAGCCCCTATCAAGATCTTACCATATCACTTTGGATTTACTCTTCAAGCACTAGGTATACTACATTGCTTCTCGATTATGATAACTCTAGCAAATGGGGGAACAAGTTCTTAGGAGGCATGTCAATGTAAAGGGTAAAAGGAATGGTTATCTTAGTGAAGATGAAAATGGATTACACCTAGGAGTTGAGTGAGTGCATAGATTTTTCAAAGGACTAGCCTCCAACTACACATGGACTCCGTGTGCATCACTAAGATTTGGAATCTATCACCATCATTAGAGGACACCTCACACTAGCACACAAGTCAATATCCACATCATGGTGTCATTTGGATCTTACACAAAATCTTACAAGCATGGATCTCTATTGTTACATGCTTATATGTATTTATATACATATGGGGGACTAAAGTCAAAGCAGCTTTTGAAAGCCATTTTTTATAATCTCAATAACTCCCAAGGAAAAGTGAATTTCAAGAAAATTCTCGTGATGCCCGATCGGTTTCGACCTGGTCTACAAAGTTGCAAAAGAAACTTTTTTCAAATTCCTCACGGATTTGAAGTTACGAAGGCGCAGACTGCTGGCTACATGCAATTTTCTTCTCTCTTTCACCACACCAACTTTCCACTCTATCCTTCTTGTAAATATATTATAATAATGTGCTTTGGGCACCCACCTCTTGTAATCTAGCTCCATTTCTCTATTTTGTCTACCACCACCCTTGGTTTCTTGCATGATGACCAAGGTGGGGACTTGTCCCATCCACTATTCTCCATATTTTCAAAGATGCCATACATAATCTAGAATTATGTTAATCAAGAAGATTAGCTTAATCTAATCCCTCATGGAGGCTATATAAAGAGCCCATGGAGAATGAAGAGGGGGGAAGGGAGGACAATGACAAGTCCATGAGAGCATTCTAGAATATCCTCATCTCTTTGAGGTAAGCTATGAGTAAGTTCTTTTATTATGTAGTGTAATGGCAAGCTTCCTCTACCTCTTCTCCTATTATCTCCCTCTCTTCTCATCTTCTCATTCCATGTAGCATAATGGCAAGCTTCTTCTACCTCTTCTCCTCTTGTCTCCCTCTCCTCTCATCTCTCTCTCTTATATTCCAATATGGTGTCTAGTACATATATTCTCTCTTGTAAATTTGTGTCTTGGTTCTCTTGATTCTCTTTGAGAAAAGGGATGTCCTAGCCCATCCTCCCTTTGGTTAGGTGGTGCCCCTCTTTAGTTCTCTTAGTGAGGATTGGAGGTTGGATGGGTAAGAGGCAACCCGTTCATCATTTCAGCCCTCACCGTCACTCGGACACGCCGGGCGCAGCGCGTTTTTTCGTCGAGCTTCACAAAATTCACCGTGCCGTGTGTTGGAAGGCTTCCCCTTGGTCAAGCAACTCCAGATCCATCCTACTCATGTAGGAGAAGGAGTAGAATTACCTGGGCTGGGCAAATATCTCTCTGATGCCAAGATCGAAGCGGATCCACTCACCAAGCTTTCCTCTTCTCTCCTGCTCTCCTGAAACCTTGTAGTGCACAATGTGGCCTTTCTTGCCACTTTTGGCCCTTATACCCCTTCTCGGGTATGGTATTGACGCCCCCAATAACTCACTTGCCGATCTTAGGCATTGCAAGCAAGTTTTTTACCATTTTTGCACAATTCTTGTCCTGTTTTTGCCCTGTTTTGCAACAGTAAACCCTAATGTCTATTTTCTTTATTTTTCTTTGTTTTCTCCTACTCTAATACATCCAAATCACAAAGTAAATACCTACACTACTCCATCTCACAACATAAATCTCAAAAAGCAAAAAACCTACTTCCCAAGGAGATCGAATACCATCTTTAACCCCCTCACTTCCTATCTATCTCAAGCACCGGTTCAGGGAAAACCCTTACTTCGATGCTCGATTCAAAGCGCGCAAGCGCTCAAGGCTTGAATCCGTTGGTCTCGGCAATGGAACCAAAATGTGGGAGCTTTCGCTCTACCGCAAGACCCACGGACCGCTTATTGTTTCAAGCGTTCCAAGCCGAGCACTAATGGCTACCTCTCACATAGCCAACGTGCCATTCATATCTACGGGTATAGTGAGCTTACCTCCATGCCGTTCGAGTTACCTCATCTCCCGCGCACTCTGGTAGCTCCACGATCCAAGTGCAAGTTTCAAGCAAGCTCCATCCTCAAGCTCCACGCTCCAAGCTCCATCACCACGAGCAAGAGAAGAGAAGAGAAGAGAAGAGAAGAGAAGAGAAGAGAAGAGAAGAGAAGAAGAGGGGAGAATATTGAGAGCTTCTCCACCCCACGGTCCCTCACCCTCACACACTCACTCCCTCACACTCTCACACTCCCTCTCTCAAACACAAGCTCAAGCAAGCAAGAAGAAGAAGAAGAGGAGAGCTACTTTTTGCTACACACAAGAATGAGCTTCTCATTCACTTTTCAACTTTATATACAAAACCCTAAATCCCTTTTGGGCGGTCATCCTCTTTTCCCTTTTTTACATGGCCGAAGGTCCTTTTCCCATTGTTCTTCTTTCTTTCTAGCTTTCTTTCCACCACCCATCTATATTTACAAATTGCAGGGGTGAGAGCCCGGTTCTCCTTGAATTAAACTGTGATGCACTTGCACTAATTTACACAAGTTTTGTATTGCACTTTTCCTTGTGCACCTTTGCTTTCCATTTCTCTTACCTTGGCCTTTGTCTTTGTCTTTTATTTTATGGGTATAGTGAGCTTACCTCCATGCCGTAAGACTAATGGCTACCTCTCACATAGCCAACGTGCCATTCATATCTACGGGTATAGTGAGCTTACCTCCATGCCGTAAGACAAAGGTAAGCCATCCACTCCAATCTCTTGATAAATTGATTAGCATCCTCATTTTTAGTACCAAAGAAGGGTTCATATCCAAATGCCGCCATGCTTGAGTTTGTGTATAGGTTGGTTTCCAAACCATACACTTCCCAAACTGATAAGATCAGCAAGAGATCTTCAACAGGGGAGATCCTCACAACGGGGGCACCAATCTATGGTAGGTGAATTGGGTAGTTGGCCTTTAACAACCCCCAAGATGATAAGATAAAGACCGAGGATCTCCCCTCAACAAAACCCATGAAACAACACCACTAAATACATGATCAAATATTTCTGATCACTCATTCCTCACTGAGACTTCAACTCAACACTTAAGCAGTTTAAACCTTCAAGGTCAAAATTACCATTTTTAGAGAGAATTGGATGCTGAAACAACCATGGTAGAGACTCTGACAACAAGAGCTTTTAGATTCACACAACTCCTATTTTTTAGGGATGGAAACCCCACAATGCAGCAAACTGCCCCACAAAGCGTGGTTGCCTCAATGTTAACCCCAATAGGAAGAAAGCAAAAGGAAATAAAAAAGACACAGGGCAAAGACGGAAAAAGGTAGCTCGACTGAAGAAAGAAGAGGAGAAAAGGCCAAAAGCGCAAGGGCAACCTTAAAAGTCCAAGGCAACTGAAAAAGGGGAAAGGTGCATTTTAAAATACAAAGGCGCACCCTAAAATCTTGTAAAAGAGTGCCAGGCAGTGGAAAATCAAGAGGTATTGCTGTGCATGCATTTTTTACGGCCTAATCAGGTTGACACTACCACAGGAAATGCAAGGACAATAAGTTGTGAATCTTCATGGGGCATTTGAAAGTGCAGATAATGGGACTCAACAAGACCATAGGAAACATGATGATGATGTGATTAATAAACTGCAGGAACAGTTGGCAAATTCAAATTTGAATATGATCCTATTACAGGCAAGGCAGCCTCAAATGCAACCTACATTTAGAGGACCTCCAAGAAATAGATGGGAAAACTTTGAATGCTTTAATTGTAGGGAGAGAGGTCATATTGCTCCTAATTTCCCTTATCCAAGAAGAACAGGAGGGGAGATGTATCCCATGCCACAACAGAATGCTAGGTAAGATGCTAGACCTCAATAGGAACAAAGGCCACTTGAATCAACTAGGCAACAATTGGAAAGAAGACTTAGTGAAGGCACATTCGAAATCAGCATGTCTGATGATGGGGAAAATGTAGATATTTTAGCTAATAACAGGGTCAGAGAGAGGGATACTGAAACTAAAACTCAAAGGGCAGCAATGATTAAAAAGGGAAAACAAGTCGCAGACGATCCAGCAACCAACTAGAAAGCTAGACAACGAAGGAAGATTCAAATGGGGGACTTTGCTTTGGGAGTCAATCAAGTTCCTTACAACTTGCTTGAGGATTTAAAAGGTAAGAAGGCTGATGTTACATATGGTCAGCTATTGCAGATGAACTCATCATTGAAGAGGCAATTGTAACGTGCCCGCCCCTCAATCGCGGGACACGTCTTAGTAGCCCATCGAGAGATCAATCTAGAAGACGCCGCCCGACACTCCCAAGGAATGACACGGGGTTTGCCAACTAGGGTCTCTGGAGTTTGCCTCGCAACGGAACTTATCCGACTGTTCCCACTAGGATCGACCTAAAGTCCGGGTTCCTAGTAGTTGAGTCTTCCTAACAGCCTTCTAGCGCTAGTCTTCAACTGCTCCACTTTGAGTAGATAC
Source organism: Lygodium microphyllum (assembly GCF_053477565.2). Taxonomy (NCBI): domain Eukaryota; kingdom Viridiplantae; phylum Streptophyta; class Polypodiopsida; order Schizaeales; family Lygodiaceae; genus Lygodium; species Lygodium microphyllum. The sequence continues at coordinate 111,510,390 of NC_141162.1, forward strand.
AACTGGACCCAAGTAGACTCATACTGCACTTGGTTCAAAGAGAATGGGAAAGGAGAGGGATGTATCGCTCAACCTCTCTGCCCGTAGGGCATAGTTCCATTCCAGTCCCCTAAAATGGTATGGATCAGGGTTCTAACCGACATTGTCTAAGGTCATTGTCCGACCTTCCCTAACATTCCTTGCTAACATTTCCTTTTGAGGAAAGCTCTCGGATAATCGAGACCACACTTCCGTAGGATAGAACCATTGATCACATCCACCACACTTCCCGTGGGGGTTGTTTTAGTTATCTAATCACCTACCACATTATGTTTGACACATAAAAGCAGCTTCCTTAATTAACCCATTAGTCACATGTTCCTTTACGTAATTTAGGACACTGACACGAAGACAAGATAAAACAAGATCAAACACTTCCTTAATTTATCTTAAGATTAATGTTTGTCTCCTGCCCATACAGGAGAATTAAGTGTTCCTTTTTGCCTCCGCAGAAAAATTCTTCCGTTTCCCGGCAATAAAAGTCGAAGGTTTATCCTCCCAAGATTCCGCCTTGTAACTAGTATCAAGGCCTCGAGATCCCATCTCGATTCACGTAGAACACTTGTGTAGGGCCCGTAGGCATTGGGATTTACGGCCAGACCCCCACTGGCACCCAAGCATCCTCCTATTCCAAGTAATTTCCACGGAGAGACCTCTTGCGGCGGGTTTGGTCCACATTCCCAGCGCAGATTCATAACCCCCTTGGTTAGGGTTTGGCAGCTCGAGGGGGATACCATCCTTCCTTAATTATTCCTTTAGGGAATCAATCATAGTTGAAGCACCCAGCTTACAAACAATAACTAAGGAAAACAACCCTTTCATTTCCAATCAAGAAAATATCATTTTCTACATCAAGTAATCATTTTGCTTATAAACCACTTGTCCTTAGTAGGGAACTCCTCTTACCAAGGCAACCAGTCAGTTCACTTAGAAATATCCTTTTCGAAACAACCAAGCATAAGCCTTGATCAACGTTCCATTTAGAGTTAGCTTACTAGCCTAGCTTAAGCTTGGAGGATATCCACTTCCAATAATCTAAGACAAGATCCTTAAAAACAACTCACAAGCACGTGTGTTTAATCACTCAACTTCTTTTGAATCCCTCTTTCCCTTGGGTTTTTCTCTAGGGTTCCAAGTTGTGAATCCTCCATTTTCTTGCACGTCTTTTAACATACTTGGTAATGTTTAAAGCACATTAAATATATTGCATGACTTGTCATACATTCATTCTTTCAATCCTCTCTTAGTGCGATGCTATGCAGAATTTTCTAATCAAACTTATCTCTCATGCACATGGTGCGTTTAATATATTAGTATAGCCTAAACAATCTTTAACTCTCTTCATATCTGGTAATGAGTACTTGTTCTTAAAGTGCGGGGTCTCATGTGACTTGAGTATATAAAAGTTTAAACCCAATTCACTTATCACCTCTATGCTCTAACATAGGTAAAAGATAATCATATAATGCATAAAAAAAATATTTCCTTGTAAGCGATCCATGAAAGTCTAAGAACCTGTTAGTATTCTAAATGCAATTTTACCCTAATATTTCATGCGGTCTCCAAACATAAACATTGGCTATCATAGGTTAAGACAACCTATTCGTGGTATGCAAGATCAAGACCTATCTTCCGCGTGGAATGCGAGATAGATGACAAGTCCTCTATGCTTCTGTGTAGTTGCATCCTATGAATGGAAGCTAACATTTCATGTATTTATTTTAATCACGGAAGTAAATCATGAATTATAGTTAACAAATCATGCACTAAACTAAGTGAAAGTCTATCATTTTATGTGATATATTATGAAAACCTTATCATTTCATGTGGCGGAATGAAATCAATAGTTCTTCCCTGGGCCAAGGAGGACTTGGTTCCGCAAGACGGGGTCTGGAGTTGTGCTAATTCCTGCATTGGCTATACCCGATGCTCCATTAATGGCCGCAATTCCAACGGCTCCATTTGTACCATGAATTCCATCTGTACTTGTCCCTTGGGCAACTATGATAGCTCCCGCGGTCTTCATTCCTTTGCCATGCTTGGGGGCCATGGTAAATAACTAGCCAAAAATTTCGGATATGATATCAAGAGGGTAAGGTGATGATGATAGTCAAGAGGGAGGATATCAAAATCTAAGTCTATCCCTGTCCCTTATCTCTCTCTTCTCTCTCACCCTTCTTCTTCTCCTTCTCTTCCTTCTCCTTCTTCTTCTTCCCTTCTCTCTTCTCTCCCTCTTCTCTCTCTTCCTCCCTTCTTCTTCTTTTCTTCTCTCCTTCTCCTTCTCTCACTCTTCTCCCCTTCTCTTCTCTATCTCTTCTCCTCCTTTTCTCTCTCTTCTCTCTCTTATTCTCCCTCTCTCTTCCTCTCCCTATCTCCTTCTCTTCTTATTCTTATTCTTATTCTTCTCTTCTTCTTCTCCTCTCTCCCTCCCTCTTTCTTCCTCTCCCTCTTCTCTTCTTCTTCTCCTCTTTCTCTTCCTCCCTCTCTCTCCCTCCCTTCCTCTTTCTTAGCGGTGGCAACAAGAGATAAGGAGGTGGTATCTTTATCGTTTGCTTAAGGGGGGGGGGGGGCGGCTATATAGAGGGAGAGGGGGGTTTATAATTGGGGAGAAAACGATAGTTGGGGGGTAATGGAGTTCCTCTCCTTGCCCTCCATCTCGGTAGCCAAATTTGGCATGTTGCCATGCAGTCTACCCCTCCTTCCTCATTACGATCGTCTAATCCTCATCAGCTACTACTGCATCATCACATTCAACCTCATCGCGATGTCCCCTCCTACTATCGTCATCTTCCACATCCTCCCCCCGCCACATGTTGACGATGACATGGGCGATTAAATTTTTCTTTTTGAATTATTTTATTTTAAAAATTAGGGGGGGGGGGGTTTGTTCCTCCACGGTGGTGGCCCATAGCGGGACATTACAACAATGGCATGGTTTGGTTAGCATCAAGAAAGGAAAAACCCATACTGGGCATGTTGGAGTGGTATACTTATCAGATGTGAAAGACATTATACTTGTCATGGATGCATGGATACATGGAAGGAAAACTGATCAAGTTTGTGTTGATGGTGGTGCACAAGTTTGTGTAATCATTGAAGAAGCAATGCTGCAAATGCATCTTAAAATGACAGGGAAGTCATTGTTTAAGGTTAAAATGGAAAATAGCTCAAAAGTAAAATGTTTAGGAGTCATTGAGAACTTGGAAATCAACATTGGAGGCCAAAGAGCATGTTTGGATTTCCATGTTATGCCTACAAAACTTGGGGCATATCCTCTCATTTTGGGATGACCATGGTTGATTGGTATGAGGTCCAAACATGACTGGTGTAGAGGTCAATTGGAACTCTATCTAGGGAAGCCAGTTCTCAAGAGGGTGATCTTTGACATGAAAACAGGGTCCGTCATTCAAAATGAACATGAAAGTGATGTTGGAGGTGATGAAAGTAGTGATTCAAAAAATTCCGACCTTGATGAGGAAGAGAAGAAAGAGAGAGAGGGGTTCGACATAAGAGACAATCACAGAGAGAGAGAGAGAGAGAGAGAGAGAGAGAGAGAGAGAGAGAGAGAGAGAGAGAGAGAGAGAGAGAGAGAGAGAGAGAGAGAGAGAGAGAGAGAGAGAGAAAGAAAGAAAGAAAGTTATATTAACGTCTTCTAAAGACCAAAATTGGCCTATGAGACAAACTGTGATACAACTGATGAGGTCCAGCTATACAAAATAAAAGTGCTGAATGAAAAGCTAAAAATTGGAAACTGAAAATACGGTGCTGTGAGTGTGATAAGTGCCGTGTATGTGTATGTGCGTATGTAGCTCTGGTACTCCAGATAATGGCTACAAAGGGGGAACAAATGTCGGCTGTGATAGGGGAACAACTATCGGCTGTGATAAAGTGGTGCGATGTGTATATGTAACAGATGCAGGGAGATATACTATCCTGGGATGTAGTAGCAGTCGTCGAAGTCGCTAATAGCAGGTGATCCCTCTTGGATGCAGGATGTGGTACATCGGCGGTGGAGAAAGAGTAAACTGGAGATCTGAGATCCAATGTGTCGAGTGTAGTCTGCTCTGTCGATGCAGATCAAGAATCCTCCGGATCTCCTGTCGGTGTGGCTGTGGGGTCCGAAACCCACAGATCCTCGTGCGGTGTCAGGTACGCTAGTCCTCAGCCTGCAGTAGTGTGAGCCCGGAGGTCTGACTGGGGGTTGGTACAGTAGCTCTCACTCTATCTGTCTGAAAGAACTGTGTAATAGTCGTCTGGGTGGGCCCCTCTCTGACCGAGACCCGCTGTGTGCTCTGCTCTCTGATGTGCCATGCCTCTCCCAGAAAATGGCCAAATGATCTCTGATCCATATTAGTCATACATCCCTGAAGTGAGCTGCTCAATGTGTATCTAGATCTCAACTCTGAGTATGCCGGGCATCTGAGAACAAAATGCTCCTCACTTTTCACCTCTGATCTGCAAAGGGGGCATATCCTCTCCTCCCATGGGATGCCACTGGCTCTGCCACTCTCAATCATAAGTTGATGTGATGATACCCTGAGCTGTCCAATAAGAACTCTCAATCGATGTGGCATATAGATCTGCATATATCTCGGAATCTCTATGAATCCTTGCTCTGATATGCTCAAGAACTGTGTATAATAATGTGCCATCTTCAATGGCAGTGGTTGTGCAGGGCTGACCCATGTCCTCTGTATATAAATATGCCATATCTCCTGTCTAATGACTCTGTTCCTCTCAGAGAGAGAGAGGGTGTAAGTGGGAGCCTGAGTATCATATAGAAGAGGTGGGAGTCTATCAATGTCCAGCCCATGTATGTCAAACCAAGCTCTAGTCTGTGCATACCATGATGTGGTATCCCCCGCTCGAGCCATCTCCTGAGATGCCATATATGCTTTGTATGCAATGCAATCTCTGTCCATATCCTGAAATCTGTGTAGGAAGCAGACTGTCTGAAATAATGCCTCGACTAGCATGGGCGGTCTGGCAAGCTCTGCTCGCACAATGTCATGTGGGACTGAGGCCTTGCTGCGAATCAATCTAGATATCATGATCACCTGAGGTCTCTCCATCAATGTCCATACATAATCGGCAAGGCCTGGCCCCCATATAGCTGCTCCATACATCAGTGCTGGAGTGACTAGAGTATCAAAGAGCCACCCCTTGGTGCAGGGCTCCTGGAAATGTGCCTGATGACACTGTCGCTCCATAAGAGCCAATGTTGAGTATCCTCTAGTGAGGCGGTCACAAGCTGCCTGTGTCATCGAGAAAGTCCCTGAAGCTGCTGTAAAGGTGGCTCCCAAATATACATATGATCCAGTGACCTCAATACTCCCTCTTGCTGCCATGAAAATACTCTGTGTGCGTATCTGAGTTGATGTATGGAATATAAGAACCTTGGTTTTACCAAGGTTCACTGTCATGCCTCTCTGTATGCAAAAATCATCCAATGCTAATAAATGCTGCTGTAATCCCTGAGCTGAGTCTGAGACCAACACAATGTCATCTGCATATAGTAAGATATGAACTGTGGCTCCACTGAGATCTATACCTCCACTGGCTCGCTGTTGAATAAACTCTGCTATCTCATCAATGTATAGCCCAAATAGAGTCGGTGAGAGTGGGCATCCTTGTTTCACACCAATGGTGCTCAGAAGGGGATCTGATATACCTCCCGAACATTTGACTCTACCAGTAACCCACTCATATAGTGCATAAATACCCCACATCATGTCATCGTCCACCCCCAGATCAAGTAGGCGTCTGAAAAGCCTCTCTCTCGGAACCATGCCAAAGGCTTTGCAGAAATCCACAAAGCAACAGTACAATCTCTGTTTCTTCACTCGTGTTTGGTCGATCAGACAACGGAGAGTGAAGATGTGGTCTATGGTAGAAAATGCCCGTCTGAACCCTGCCTGTCCGGGTGTGTGCATGCACTCTCTCTCTGCCAGCGTGCTGAGCTCCTCCTCCATCACCGTGCCATAAAGTTTGGCCAAAACTGGCCCAATCATGATGGTCCTATATGTGTTAGGGTCCATAGGATCCCCTGACTTGTGGATAGGTACAATGGTGTGCTCTGTCCACGAGTCAGGGAACCCCTCAGACAATGCACGGTTGAAGAGGTGAGCAATGAGTGGAGCCAATGTGTCTCTGCCATATATAATATGCTCTGCCTGAAGATCAAACTGGTCTCGAGCGCAGCCATGCTGTAATCATGAGAGAGAGAGAGAGAGAGAGAGAGAGAGAGAGAGAGAGAGAGAGAGAGAGAGAGAGAGAGAGAGAGAGAGAGAGAGGGGGGGGGGAGGGAGGGAGGGAGGGAGGGAGGGAGGGAGGGAGAAGAATCTTACAGCCTGAAGAGAAGGGATAAATTTGATGCTTAGAAGAAGAAGAACAAGTTTTTAGATGAAAGAGATTGTGAAGCTGAAGTTATCGGAGCAGTGGAACAGGATAGCAGGGCTGTTGAAGTCAATGGGCTAATGCGAATTCTCAATTTTTAGATGATGGTAATAAGAGTCTTCATTTTGTCTTGATTTCTTCTACCACTGCATGGGGCACAGAGTAAACAAATTTGTTTTGAGATATGGTTATGAGTGAAAGACAATACATGGCTATTCTTCATTGTGTTGAGAGTGATGCATGTTAGTTGTTTGCTTGAGGCTTCTCGTATAGGAGAAAAGAATGGAAGTAAAGGGTCTCTACATCTGAAACTAGGTATATGGCAGAGAATATGTATTATGGACAGATGTTGAATGCATGGACTCGAGTTAGTGGAAATCTGGAAGGATTTACAGCCAAGAAAATGATGAATTAGGGTTCATAAAGTTCGAAGCTCCCACAACACTTCATCAATGCAAGATATGTTGAGAAGTATCTGCTGGTATGCTAAAATGACAATTTGAAATCAAAGAAAGTGTCTTCCTGTTTGCAAGTTTGTGCTTTTGGAATAGAGAAGTTGTGTTTATTGTATAGAGCAATAGTAAATTTAGGACTGCAAACTGTGCAGAGGTGTTTCAGGATAGCAGATCAAAGAATTTGGCTCTGAGTTGTTCTGGAGGATTATAGATTGGAAAGAGAGATAGAACTTTCCTTTTTAAAGCTTGGCAATCCGTGAACTGGTTAGAAATGAACTGTTCTGTGTAATGCTCTATGAGGCAATTGCTGTGCTTTATGAGAAAACAGTGAATTCAACAATATCTATGTCACCAACCTGGTTTCCCATGAAAGTCATCATGATTATCCATTGCTATATCAGTGTAAACTGTGTTTTGTTGCAATAATGGAATATCTACAACAATGAAATGCTTGTAGTAGCTGAATGGACATGAAAATTTCCCATATAAAGCTTTGCTAACCTGTGATTTTTGGTTTGTATTTATGTGTGCTCTGAGAAAAGAGGAACAAAAAGGATCTACAATTGATTTTGCACTTATTGAGGCAACCATGCTTTGTGGGGTAGTTTCCTGTGTGGGGTTGCCATCTCTAAAAAATAGGAGCTATGTGAATTTGAAAGCTCGTGTTGTAAGAGTCTATGCCATGGTTGTTTCAACATTAGATTCTCTCTAAAAATGGTAATTTTGAGCTTGAAGATTTAAACTGCTTAAGTGTTGAGTTGAAGTCTCAGTGATGATGATGAGACCTAAAACGGGCCGGGATTGGCTATAGCACTAGCCAGGCCTTTGACATGCACAAGACAACCCCACGGCCTCACTGCTAGAAGCGTCTTTCATGTAATAGTGGATGCTTTATTGTGTACAAACAATTATAGTTTAAAATCAACCCATGTCCCTCATTCAAAAACAGCCCTTTTAATGAATTTCCGCTAATACGCAATGTTATGTTGTAGGAACCTAGCACCAAGGCAAACCTTGTGATGCTAGATCCATTATTTTCAAATAAACCGCATCCTAAATGTTATGCATAAAAAGAACAATCAGACTTTGTATTATTTCAGAGTTTAAACTATTGTGTAACATCATCGTCCCCCTCACCGTTTAAATTTTATTGCGGTGCATAGGTGTAGAGGGTTTTTAATGTCATTTTTTGTATGTAAAAGCAATAAATACTCACTTTAACATAAAGAAAAAGGGCCAAACTGAGGCTTAACCTCATGCTTCAGCCCCGTTAAACATTCACATACATAGATCTTGTTTTTCTATTTTTTCCATGCAAGAAATCTATTTTTTCCTATTTATTTTTAATAAAAAAGAGGTATTTTTGGTTTTTTTCTAATGATCGATCATTTAAATTAAAACTCAGTATTTTTCCTTATTTTATCCCATGTCCACTCATTTTTCCCCACTCAAAATAAAAAAAGCTATCAATTTCCATCAAATTAGTGTTTTTTCAGGTTTTGAAAATTTATAATTGTTGTCAATCAATACGGGTTCTGCATAATAGTGATTACAGCGCTCAAACATAATGCAAGGAACATTCAAATAAAATTTTAGCCCATATGCACACCATTTAGACCATGGACGATAAAAAACAAGCAAAATTCTTTCATAAAATAGAGCATACCACCTTTTTGCGTGTTTTGAGTTTCTTGAATAATTAATTGGGACTGTGTATCAACCCACTAGCCATGGATTTCAGCATAGATCTTTAGCCTTCAGCCTCCAGCCTCCTCAACCTATTGGAACAATCCGGTGCCTCCTGGACAAGCATCCATCACTCGATTCTCTTCTTGATTCTTGCCACATGAAGTGCCTCTATATAGGAGAGAGAAAGACTAGTTTTTGATCTCCACAACCAGGCAGCCAATGGAGGAGCGGAGTTTAGCGATTGGAAGCGTAGATTGAATGTAGATCAGGCCTAAGATCAGTTGGGGGGGTTATTTACAACCCCCATAGCCCCTCCTCTTCATCAAAATGATGGCGCCTTCTTGATCATGGCGTGGAAAAAACGACTGCCATCATCCCCACGATTTCCAAAAATGAGGGGGCCCCAAAGGGAGCCCCCAAAAGTCACATCTCTTGGGCTCCCTAAAGTCTATTCACACTTGGGATTTTGGGCTTGGCCTCTTGGGCATCCCCATTTCATCGGCCGGTGTCCAATTCTTGGTCCAAAATATCATGGGCATCCGTCTTGAAGTCCTATACCGCCGGGCATCTCCCAGGGTCTCATTTGACATGCCAAAAATTTATGAAAATCCACCAACTGTCGCTTAGTGGGTCTTTTAAGCCTTTTCGGGCATTGTCGCTTAAAATCATACTGATTGCCACTGCCACCTTCGATGAAGTCTATTTTTCTCTTGAAATTCAGAATTTTTAGCTATTTTAAAGCACTTCTTGGCATAGAAAATCATATGTCATTGGCGACCACGGGATAGGTGACTCAGTGCGTTGAATCCCATGAATAGATCTGCACATAAGCACAACGAAAAAGAGCATCAAGCTGATACAAAATAGATACACAACAAAACACATCACAGCTCTCACCCTACCCCCTTGACAAAACCAAGGCATGAAATACATGAGGAGTAGGTCTAGCATAATCTAGCAGAAAACCCAAAGTAGTTACTAACCAACTACTCCAACACAGCCAAGAGAAAAAGAACTATCAAAGAGGTCATCCTAAGTGGTGGTCTGAGCTACCAATCTAACTAAGGACAACTCATCTAGGAGCTCCTATAGCCTGATCAAGAAATAGTTTCTTTTAGCACATTGGGTCTTTAGCCTCTTATTTTCCATACTCGGGCGTGTAAAAAGGAGGGAGCTGAGTGTAGTGACCCAAGGAGAACATGGCATCGGCCTCAGGTCCTGTCTGAGTACCCAAGAACCTACCAAACCCTCACAAGGCGACACTTAATTCTTTTCTAACGCTCACTTTTATTTTCGCTCTAACCTTCTTGTATTCTTTGTTTTTCAGCTAGAGATGCCACCCTTAGGAAGACAAGGTATCGGCCTCGGGTCTTGTCTTGTTCCCAAGAACCTACCAGGCCTTCACAAGGCGATAAACAAGAGCTCAAGGATTTTTTTTCTTTCCTTTTCTATTTTTATAGGGGTTAGAACCCCTTTTAACACATCTCCATATATTCATATATTATCTTTCAAATATTTAGGGTTTTGCCTCTTTCCATCATTATTTTAGTAGGCTTCTCTACCTGCCTCACAACTAACATGACTCCTAGAACGGCTGTCTAGCAGGTCAGCAGAACAGGGTCACTAGAATTGTCTTCTAAAATAGGTCTTTCAATGCTTGACAATGCCTTTGCAGGAGGCAATGACTACTCAGACTCCCCCAGACATACAGAGCCTAAACTTGGGATTTCATGCCTCGAGTGCCGGTCCCCAACAAACAAAAGAAAGTAACCCTTACATGCACATATATAATTAATAATTGCTTAAGGGAAAAGACTCGGAAAGGGGACGAATCCACCTGGAATGGCCACAAGAAGCTCCTTCACAGCAAAGGCTCCCTCTAGCGGCTTCGTCAACCTGTATGATGCAATCACTATAACAAAAAACCATTAATTGTACCTTCACCAAACCAAAATGGGCCCTCTTGGCCTAAAGAAATAGCACATTGCACTGCAAACTAGCTGGCCCTCTTGGCCTAAAGAAATAGATTATTAAAACCTTAAAACAATTGGCCCTCTTGGCCTAAGGAAATAGATCATTAAAACCTTAAAGGGAAAAAATAGGGCTCTTAGACCTAAACTAAATGCATCAAGTTGTGACCCATACCTTCTGCATATATAGCAAGAGGCGTATGCATAACATGTCGTCTGATCAACCTATGGGTCCAGGATAATAGTGGTAGATGGGTCTCGGCCACTCTTCGCATTACCCATATCAACCATCACCTGCCATATAACGTGTGGTCTGATAACATTTCCCACAAGTGACCAGGGTTCGTCTCATTATCCATAACAACATCCGGACTAGGACCACAGTTGAAGAATAGGTCCTCTTTATAAGAAAAATTAGCTAAAAAATCCACAAACTGATTTTAATAACGTGGAATAAGCTGAAGAGATATGCTCTCAAATTCATCAAGTAGGGTTATAGCAGTTTGATGATACATATGAAGGATGGGATTCCGGACTGTATATGTCCCATTGAGTTGATTTAAGATCAGCTGGGAATCCCCCTTTACCAATAACTGCCGAATACCACCTATCTTGGCAATATTTAGTCTTAGCCCCATAATCAAGGCTTTATACTCTGCCATATTGTTAGTGAATCCTACCTCGAGATACACAGCTAATTTCATTGCAACTCTACGTCAGGGATCTCAAATAACTACTCCAACACTCCCTTTTTTATTAGGCCCCCGGGACGCTGCATCAAAGTATAACGTGTACGTCCATAATGAACTCCCCTATTTGTAATTACGATAGTCAAAATTCAACATATTGAGAGGATGAATTGACGGCTCCATCCCACCTTCTTCATTAAACTCAATAAGGATGCTTGTCAAAATTTGCAAACAGTGATGGCAGAAAACTTTGATCTCCCACACAAAGGTACCGTCTTCTTGCTCAATCACTTTGTATCCCTTGCTCCACCAGATAAGCTTCCCCTAGTGATATCTTTGCTCGAGATATGAGTTCTCCAAATAAGGGATTAACCGCCCCACCAACTAGTTTAAGCTCTGCTCTGCAGGTCTCAAATCAACCCCAGCATAGACATTCAATGCATTTAGCGCATTAGCATATAAAAAAATAATAAGGTTTAATCTTATTAAGATTAACCTTATTCTTAAATTCCACTCCTTGTAGATCAGCTAATAAAAGCGTGGACTTATTTTTACCTAACCGAACTATCTTGTAAGGGCCATTCCATCTAGGTTCTAGCTTTCGTGGAAATAGCTCTCTACGTGCATCATAGTATAGAACTAACTGCCATTTCTTAAAGGTATATTTCTTCACTTTTAGATCATGCAACCTCTTCATCCAATGTTTAGTCACCTCCTGGTGCAACAGACTCTGTAATTTAAGTTCATCCAAGTGGGCTATAGTCATGAACCACTCGAATAGGGCATCTTTATCACCCAAAGAATGATTGATTGCGAATCTTATGGTCAGCAACTTAATTTCTAAGGGCAAGACACATTCCTCCCCGTAAACTAATTTGAATGGGGTGTGGCCAGTGGCTCATTTAAACATCGTATTATACGCCCAAACCGCCACATATAATTTTGTATCCCAGTCCCGTTTCTTTTTAGAGACTATCCTGGATAGGATACCCACAAGTTGCTTATTGGTAGTTTCAACCTGTCCATTGGCTTGCGGATTATAGGGGGTCATCTTGCTATGCTTAATACTCCATGCTTCAGTCAGGCTTCTAATTACCTTATTCAAAAAGTGAGTTCCACGGTCCGATATTATTTCCTTTGGGGGGCCAAAACGGCAGATGATCTGCTCAAGTAGGAAACTAGCAGTCTCTTTTGCATTGTCCTGCCTCATCGCCCGTGCTTCTGACCACTTTGTAAAGTAATCAGTTGCTACTATAATGTATCTTTTCTGAGTAGAAGATGACGAGGTAATAGGTCCCACAAAATTGATGTCCCACTTCTCAAATGGAAGAATAGCCATAATAGGCGTAAGTGGATGCTTCCTATTCTCTCAACTGTCATGTCTTTGACATGTATCACATCTCTTAGCATAGTCAAGTGAATCCTGGAAGATGGACGGCCACCAATAACTAGCTCATAAAGCTTTCTGTGCCGTCAAACCGCCCAGCAAAGTACCCTCCACAAGTGGAGTCATGGCACTCTTCCAAAATAAAGGGAACCTTGTGAGGCATCACACATCGACGATAGATATCATCAACACCTTGCCGATATAATGTCTCTACGATTAAGGAAAATTTCAATGCTTGCTGTTTAATCTTTCTCATCTTGAGTTTTGATAGAGTAGCTACAGTCTCTCCCGTAGAAAGATAGTGTGTTATAGCAGCATACCAGGAGGGAATAGACACCGTATCAATCTTAAACAATGTTTCCATGTCACTTCCTTCAGCCACGACCTCTTTTGGCTCTCCGAAATCCACAAGACACTCGACAATGCCCTGAAGCTTTGGTGGCTTGCTCTTAATCTCGTAATCAAACTCTTGCAAAGTGATTAACCACTTTTCTAAACGATCAGGCGGGTATAACTTATTCAACAACAATCGAAGCCCTTTCGCCTTCGTATAAAAAACCATCCTCTCATAAAGAATGTAGTGCCTGAACTTGTTGATCGCAAATACGATCGCAAGGCACAACTTCTCCATATAGGTGTAGTTAATTTCGATATGCCTAACTTCCGACTAGTAAAAGCTATCAGATGGTACCACTTTTCCTCCCAAATTTGGGTGATACTATACATAGTTGCTGCTGAAAATATATAGAACATTTCACACCTTTTAGGTGCTTTTAAAACAGGTGCTTTGGCAAGCTCCTGCTTCACATCGTCAAAAGATACTTTGTGAGCATCATTCCATGCAAACTGACAGTTAAAGGACAATAGGTTCGTCAGTGGCAATGTTCTTATTGCCAGGGCATTGATAAACCTCTGATAATATCCTACTGATGATAGAAAGCTATGCACTTCCTTTGGAGTCCGTGGTGGACTCATGGCAACTATGACCTTGATTTTTTCAGGGTCAGTCTCAATCCCTACGGAACTGACCACATGGCCTAACAATAGCTCATAAGGCACTCCAAAGATACACTTCCGCGGGTTGAGAGCTAAGCAAAATTGTCTGCAATGCTCGAAACACTTTTGCAAAATAATCAACTACATTTCTCTTACAGTGGCTGCCCCTAGGTCATCAAAGAATACTTTCAACTCCTCTGGGAGATGTCACCAAAGGTCTTGTCGGCTGTTCTTTGCCACGAACCAGGTGCATTACATAACCCAAAAGGCATCACATGATACACAAAGGTACCAAAGACAATGATAAATGTCGTTATTAGCTTGTCTTACTCAACAATCGCCATTTGGTTATACCTTGCAAAGCAATCCATGAACAAATATATTTTCCTACCCAGTGATGGGACCTAAAATGAGCCGGCATTAGCTAAGGCACTAGCTCGACCTCATGCTCTCAACAGACAACCCCACTATAGCATACAACCTCACAGGCCAGGAGTGTTTGTCGAGGGATACACTATCTTAAACACTAATCACTGCACGTTTATAGTCTGTAATCCAACAACTATTCCCTTTCCTTCTCCTTAGAGGGAGATTATACATATATTGGCAATAAATGCCACATATCACAGACACAGGGCACCCATCGGTTGATTGCCATCGCCCTACTGTAGCTCTCCTACATCTTGGGGATTGGCCCCTCGATGCGTTGCTTCCACACATAGACACATTTGAAACAAACTCCTCTCTTAGTGCCAATATATTTAACGTTCCAGGAATGCACTTATCCTCACTTATCCGTCCCCTTGGACCCACTGTCTAGACCTACAGCCGGGTTGCTCACTCTCTCTATGTGGGTCAAGTCCTAGAGAAACCAAGTGCTATGCATCCAAGAGCTTGTAATTGATACCATTTAACGATGCTTGATGCAAATGTGTATATGATTAAGTGCTCAAACAATTGAAAAACATCCTCGTGCATTGTGCAAATCCATTCTGTTCATGTTTCCATACACTAATGCATAATTGCTGCAATGAGAGAAGACATCGAGCCTTACACTCGTGCTGTACTTCCCTTTATTTAACTTAACGTCATCCTATATGAATAGTAGAGAAAATACATCAGATTTTATATTATATTTCAGCACTCAAACTTCCCTCTTCCCCTACCGTTTAAGGTTTTGCCTCGTTGCATAGGTAAAGGGGTGATTTTATGTGTATTTCGCACGAAATAAGCAGTAAATACTCACAAAAACATATAAATGGGGATAACCTGAGGCCAACCCTCATGCTTTATCCTCATTATACATCCAAAGACACATCCATAATTTTCCATAATTTTCATCGTCCGTTCTCTATTTTTTTCATTTTAAAGAGTAATTTTTCATATTTTTCCTTATTTTTAATCAATAAAAATGGAAGAAAATTAGCATTATTTTAGAGCTATGGCTCTTGAGTCTTGAAATAGCAAACATGTACATTTTATTGGTGTTTTGTTTTATACTTTTCTGATTTTAAGCCCAAAAACTCCATTTTTACTCTAATAACCATGCTTTTCGGGGTTTTTTCATTTATTTTCCACACTTTAAGTGTATATTTTTTGAGTTTTTTATTATGAAAGACTAAACCCAATAGCAAACAACATGTCCATCAATTTTTAGCCCATATGAACATTGCTAACCTCATCAAATGTGAAAAAAGAGCCATTTTCTTTGTAAAAATGTCATTACGTGTATTTTTTATTATTTCAAATTTTGAAACTTGTTGCGGGTCTGCAAACCAAGCCCATTTTATTCTCAACTCGCCTCCACACTACCATCTTCAGCCCACCTTCGGTTTAGAAGCAATCCGGTACCATGCCGGACGTGCATTCACCAACTGGGCTTCATTCTTCTTTAGATGCAAGAACTGCCCCTTGCAGGAGAGAGAGGGAGGAGAGAGAAAGACTTAAAAAATGAGATTTTTAAATCCTCCATTAAAATGGGCAAGCTTGCAGCCATCTTGTTCCTCTCCTTGCCCTAATTGAGAATCTCCCCCTCTCTCTCCAAACTGGTTTGAATCGGAGAGGCAACGAGCAAAAATGAGGAGGCACATTGACGCTTTCCTCAGTTCGACAGTTTTTGCATTAGTTTCAAGGCTTTTATTAAGCCTAAGGTTTAAAACATTAAAATAATTGGTTCATCTTTTTGTGTTCACACTGTGTCACAAGTGGATTTTTCAATTTTGAAGGCCGAAACGAACTCTGATTTGCAATCCGATTGGACAGGCAACTTCGTGGCGTCAAACTCCATCAATCAGGCCTCTCTCACACACTTTACGGCTTCCCAATCTGGTAGTTGCTTTATAATGCCAAACCTTGCGGGGATTAAATGGAGGTTCAAACGACGTCCAATTGACAAATGGAGACTTGTGTTGGAATCGTGATGTCGAAATGCATCTAGGAAAACTCTAGCTTGGCCATTCGCCACCGTTTGATTTTTCATGAAAATTGGCTCTTTAGCACCTCTCATGCACTTTCCAACTCCAAAACAAGCTTCAACGCTTCAAGAATAGGTCCAAATCGGGTCCTAAAATCCAGGTCTCATTGGGGACCACGGGATAGGGCGACTTAGCCCATCAAATCCCACAAACGAATCTACACATAAACACAACCAGAAAGAGCATCAAGCTGATACAAAATAGATACACAACAAAACACATCACAGCTCTCACCCTACCCCCTTGTCAAAACCAAGGCATGAAATCCACGGCATCAAAGTGGTCATCCTTAGTGGTGGTTTGAACTATCTACCGAACTAAGGACAACTCAACTAGGAGCTCCTACTAGGTGAGGACTCCTATAGTTTGATCAATAAATATTGTCATTTAGCACATTGGGTCTTTAGCCTCTTATTTTCCATACTTGGGCATGTAAAAAGGAGGGAGCTAAGCGTAGTGACCCAAGGAGAGTAAGGCATCGGCCTTAGGTCCTGTCTCGGTACCCAAGAACTTACCAAGCCCGTGCAAGGTGACACTTAATCCTTTTCTAACACTCACTTTTATTTTCACTCCAACCTTCTTTTATTCTTATTTTTTTGCTAGAAGCCACCCCTAGGAAGACAACGCATCGGCCCTGGGTCTTGTCTCATCCCCAGGCACCTACCAGGCCTTCGCAAGGTGATAAACAACAGCTCAAAGATTTTTCTTTCTTTCCATTTCTATTTTTATAGGGGTTAAAACCCCTTTTTACACACCTCCGTTTATTTATATATTGTCTTTTAGATATTTAGGGTTTGTCTATTTTCATCATTATTTTTGTAGGCTTCTCTAACTGCCTCATAACTAAAAGGAACTCCCAGAACGGCCGCCTAGGAGGTCAGCAGAACAAGGTCACTAGAATTCCCATCTAAAATAGGTCTTACAATGCCTGAAAATGCATTGCAGGAGGCAATGACTACTTAGACCTCCCCCAGACATACAGAGCCTAATCCTGGGACTTCATGCCTCGATTGTCGGTCCCCAAATAAAAAAAAGTAACCCTTACACACACATACATCATTAATCGCTCAAGGGAAAAGACTTGAAAAGGGGACGAAACCACTTGGAATGGCCACAAGAAGCTCCTTCGCATCAAAGGCTCCCTCTAGCAACTTCGGTAACCTACATGATGCAATCACTACAACAAAAACCCATTAAGTGTACCTGCACCAAATAGACGAATGGCCCTCTTGGCCTAAAGAAATAGCACATTTCATTGCAAACTAGCTGGCCCTCCGCCTAAGGAAATAGATCATTAAAACCTGAAAACAAATGGCCCTCTTGGCCTAAAGAAATCAAGCACATTTCATTGCAAACTAGCTAGCCGTCCTAGCCTAAGGAAATAGATCATTAAAACTTGAAGACAACTAGCCCTCTTGGACTACAGAAATCAAGCAAACCTGCTCATATAGATCCTTCCTTGGAAGAAGGAATATATACAAACACACGCTCCACTCCATGGGGAAAGACAGGGCGCTCAGCCCTAAACTAAATGCATCAAGTTATGACCCATACCTCCTGCATATACAGCAAGAGGCGTATGCATAACATGTCGTCAAATCAACCTATGGGTTCAAGATAATAGTGGTAGATGGGTCTCGGCTACTCTTCTCATTACCCATATCAATCATTGTCTTCTATATAATGTGTGGCCTGATAACAGTCCCCACAAGCAACAAGGTCCTGCCTCATTATCAATAACAATATTCGGACTAGGACCACAATTGAAAAAGAGGTCCTCCTAGCAAGATTGGCTAATGAATCTGCAAACTAATTCCAATAACGTGGAATGAGCTGAAGAGATGTGCCCTCAAATTCATCAAGTAGGGTTATAGCAGTTCGATGGTGCATACGAAGGAGAGGATTCCAGACTGTATATGTCCCATTAAGTCGATTTAAGATCAACTGGGAATCCCCTTTTACTAACAACCACCTAATTCCACCTTTCTTGGCAATATTCAATCCCATAATCAGAGCTTTATACTCCGCCATGTTGTTAGTGAATCCCACCCCGAGATAAGCAGCTAATTTTATTGTAACTCTATGTCTGGGATCTTGGATGACTACTCCAACACTCCCTTTTCTATGAAGCCCCTTGGATGCTCCATCAAAGTATAACGTGTATGTCCACAATGGGTTTACACAACCAGCCATCAGGAACTCCCCTATTCATAAATATGATTCAAAATTCAACATATTTAGAGGATGAATTGACAGCTCCATCCCACCTTCTTCATTAAACTCAACAGGGATGCTTGTCAAAATTTATAAACACTGATGGCAGAAAACTTTAATCTCCCACACAAAGGTACAGTCTTCTTGCTCAATCACTTTGTATCCCTTTCTCCACCAGATAAGCCTCCCTTGATTATATCTTTGCTCTAGATATGGGTGCTCCAAATAAGGGATTAATCGCCCCATCAACCAGTTTAAATGCTCCTGCAGGTCTCAAATCAGTCCCAACATGGACCTGTAATGCATTTAGCGTGTTAGCATATTTAGAAATAATAAGGTTTAATCTTATTAAGATTAACCTTATTCTAAAATTCCACTCCTTGTAGATCAGCTAATAAAATTGTGGACTTATTTTTACCTATCCGAACTATCTTGTAAGGGCCATCCCATCTAGATTCCAGCTTTTGTGGAAATAGCTCCCTACGCGTATCGTAATACAGAACTGATTGCCCTTTTTTATAGGTATACTTCTTCGCCTTTAGATTATGCAATCGCTTTATCTGACGTTTAGCTACCTCTTGGTGCAACAAACTCTGCAATTTGAGCTCGTCCAAGTGGGCTATAGTCGTAAACCGCTCAAATAAGGCATCTTCATCACCCAAAGAATGATTGATTGCGAATCTTATGGTCAGCAACTTAATTTCTAAGGGCAAGACACATTCCTCCCCGTAAACTAATTTGAATGGGGTGTGGCCAGTGGCTCATTTAAACATCGTATTATACGCCCAAACCGCCACATATAATTTTGTATCCCAGTCCTGTTTCTTTTCAGAGACTCTGTTGGATAGGATACCCACAAGCTGCTTATTGGTACTTTCAACCTGTCCATTGGCTTGCGGATTATAGGGGGCTGTCTTGTTATGCTTAATTGGTGCGCAGATTGGTAGCAGAATGCTCATGTAGTGAATCCCGGAAGGTCCCCAAGAACAATGAACTCTACCTTTTTGCACAAAAAACAATGTAAAAGCATGAACGACAAGAGGCAAGAGACCAATTGGGTTCAATCTCCCCCCATGCCTTGTGTGAGCGCTTCACAAAGCATGTATTTTATGTATATTTCCATCTTCATGCTCAATAATAGCCCAATTTACAAAAATATGACAAGCTTTTAGCTTTTGAGTTTGCTTTCTACAAAAATAGGAAATAAAGCTAATGGACGGTGCCCATAGAGTCTGGCACGCCCAATCTCAATGTCCAAATAGAAACAACATATCCGTGCGCATAGGCGCATACAAAATAATAATCAATAATCAATGTCTCAATAGACATAACAAAATATAGGCGTGGCGCCTATCAAAATATAATCCAAAGGTCGAATACTCGCTAACTCCAATGCTTTCCTCCGCCACTGCTGCTATCTCTACACATCAACTGAAGCATTCACAATCGTTAGTAAAATAATACAATTAAATCGAAAAAAGTGAATACCTAGCAGTCTTCAGCTACATAAATAAATCAACTGGTTAGAAATAAATCCTAACCTTAATTTATTACGAGTGTGCACTCTAAACTCATAAACGTTTATTAATTTAATATGCATTTTGCGGAATCACCCGCTATGGAATCACCCATGTACACACTAAATTAATGAAACGCCCGAAAAGGACAGGCGTCCCCATCAACTTCTCGCACAAAGAATCCTCTTTGTGTATGAGCCCCGGTCATCTAAGTTTACGGAATCCACCGTAAAACCTCACGGAATCCACCGTGGAATATGCCTCCTGGCATCATACCCCCGGGGTGGGATAGCAATTGACCTCAATTGCTATTAGCTCAATGTGGAGCTAACAGAGTGGGGAAAGCATTTAAGTCTCTAGCGTGCATCCATTGTGCTTCCTCTACAGGATGGTTCTTAAATTTTACTAGATATCTAGAATACCTTCAGCCAGTTCTAGTGGTCATGTAGTTAGTGTCTATGATGGCTTCTAGTTCAAGTATTTCAGTCTCTTCCTCTAATAAAGGTGGGTTTTCATAAACAGGGTGGATAGGTAATTGGCCTCTAAATGGTCTCAATAAACTAATGTGAAATGTATTATGAATTTTCCAATGAGATGGCAATTCTAACTTGAATGCATTATCATTAATCTTATGAATGATTCTAAATGGTCCATAGAATCTAGGAGCTAATTTGACAATTGGATGTTTATCTACACTTTGCAGTCTACGTTTTTCTATTCTAAGCCAAACATAATCATCAACTTTGAAATTCATGGCTTGTCTTTTCTTGTTGGCTTGTTTGGTATATGATTGTTGGGCTTTAGCAATCATATCCTTAACCTCATCAAAAATACTATTATGCATAGTAGCAATATCATCAGCACTTTGAATTCTATTAGACAAAGATGCAACAGGTGTAGATAATCTATATCCATAAATGACTTCAAAAGGTGCTTTCTTTGTAGATGTGTGTGGTGTATTGTTGTATGCAAACTGTAATAAATGCAAATGAGTGTCCCATGTTTGAGGTTTAGAGATAGTATATGCACGTAAAAGATCTAGAATGGTGCTATTTGTGGCTTCTGTTTGTCCATTTGTTTCTGGATGAAATGCAGATGAGAAATCAATCTTTGTGCATAGATTTGCAAACAGTGTAATCCAAAAATTATTACAAAATCTAGAACCACGATCTGAAATAATCACTTTTGGCAATCCATGGTTAGTAAAAACAGTTTTCAAAAATAATTGTGCTGCTTGTGATGCTGTTAAAGTTTTCTTACATGCAATGAAATATGCTTGCTTACTAAATCTATCTACAATTGTCCAAATCATGTCATGGTTAGATTTAGTATTTGGTAAACTAGTAATGAAATCCATAGAAATATGTTCCCAAGGTTTAGAATGAATAGACAAAGGCATTAGTAATCCATACTGTTTATCATGATGTCTCTTTATTCTTTGACAAATCAAACATTCAGAAACGAAATTAGATACATCTGCATCCATATGCGGCCAATAAAAATCTTCAGTTAACATGCGTAATGTAGATATGATACTTCTATGACCTTGATATGGGGGACAATGAATTTCATTCAAAACAAAAGATCGGAATGGAATAGTAACACACAGTTTCTTTTCAAAAAACATAAATCCATCATTATATGACAATGAATCAACAGGAATAAAATTATTTTGAACTAATTTTTGCCAATCAGAATGAAAAGTTATATCCTGGTGATATGTATCTTTCATAGCAATCAAAGAATCAAAAGATATGACAGAAATATTATGAATTGCAGGTCTTCTACTCAATGCATCAGCAACTACATTTTCTTTTCCAAGTTGGTATTGAATGATAGGATGAAAACTTTGAATGAAGGAAGCCCATTTGATATGACGGTCAGAAATTTGGGGTTGGCTAAGTAGATGTCTAATGCTTTGCTGGTCGGTCTTTATCATGAATTCTGAACCCATTAAGTAGTGTTTCCACTGTTTTAATGCTTGTACTACTACTAATAGTTCTTTGTCATAAGTGGAATATTTCAGCTCAGAGGGTTTCAGCTTAGAACTAGAATATGCTATTGGATGATTGTCTTGCATTAGTACGGCTCCTATTCCTGATCCGCTAGCATCGGTCACAACTAGAAAGAATGGTCTATTAAAGTCAGGCAATTGTAGAACTGGGGCATTAGTTAATGCACGTTTCAGTAATCAAATGATTTCTGCTGAGTTTCAGTCCATTGATAAACAATTCCTTTCTTAAGAAGTTTGGTTAATGGTAAAGCAAGTAATGAAAAATTATGTACAAACTTCCTATAGAAACTAGCAAGACCAAGGAATGAGCATAACTCATGCACGTTTTTAGGAACAGGCCAATGCAATATTGCATCAATTTTCTTAGGATCAACTTTAATTCCTTCTTTTGATACAATATGACCTAAATATTCTATTTCTGTCTTAAAGAATTCACTCTTTTCAGGATTCGCAAACAATTGATTTTCTTTCAGTAATTGAAAAACTAATGATAAATGCTCATAATGCTCTTTTTCACTTTGACTAAACACCAAAATATCATCAAAGAAAAAAATCACACAATACTGATATTTCAGAAAGATACGGTTCATCATTCTACTGAAAGTTGCAGGTGCATTAGTCAATCCGAATGGCATGACTAAGAATTCGTAATGGCCAAACTGTGTCCTGAATGCGGTCTTAAATATGTCAGATCTATCTAGCCTCACCTGATGATATCCAGACTTAAGGTCAATTTTACTAAATATAGAAGATCCTTGCAGTTTGTCTGTAAGGTCATCAACTCTAGGAATAGGATACCTATTCTTTACAGTGATCTTATTTAATGCTCGGTAGTCAATACACATACGATAGGTATTATTCTTTTTCTTGACTAAGAGTACAGGTGCACCGAATGGAGAACTGCTAGGTCGAATTAAGCCTCTATTTAGTAATTCTTCAACTTGACTCTGGATTTCTTTTTGCTCTATTTGATTGTGCCTATATGGTGCTTTGCAAGGTGGTTGTGTGCCAGGGATTAAATCAATCTTATGGTCTTCTGGTCATGAAGGAGGTAAACCTGGTGGTAGGTCTTCTGCAAAACAGTCCTTAAAATATGCAAGAAATTCCTTATGCCTAGGGTGCATATGATTTTCCTTTGCTTGCAATTCATTCACCCAAATGAGATATGATTTAGTACTCTTTCGTAATGCACGTTTTGCTTGAGTATGCGAAAGCAGTGGAAAGACATTAGATGCATGCATACCATATAATGTAATAGATTTTCCTTGAAAATTAATATTCATTGTGTGTGAGGAATAATCTATATTTGGATTATGCTGGTGTCTCCAAGGCATTCCTAAAATAATGTCGCTTGACTGTAATGGGACAACTAAGAAATTTCTTCTTTCAATATATGAACCAATTTGAATCTCTAAATCTTGTACTTCTTGTGTGCCATTGTACCTAGTGCCTAAAAATGCAGCTTTTATGTGATAATGCGTAGGTACAGTCTGTAATTTCAATTCCTTTACCAATTTTGCTGAAATAAAGTCATGAGTACTACCATCATCATGCAAGATAGTTCTTTCCTTTCCATGCACCAAACATTTCATAGTCAACAATGAATGTGGAGTAGGCATACCTGGTAAAGTGTCGGAAGTAGTAGTTGATATGTGCTGGTGGTTTCTTTGAATGACAATTTGCTGCGAGATGCCCCGGTTGGTGACATTTATAGCATACTATTGGCTTGGCTTTGGTTACATTATTTGCAATGGCTGGAAGTCTGGGTACATTTGGATTTGCTTGTGGAATATGCTTAGAATTTGGATTGACATTGGATGGTAATGCAGGTGGTTTAGCCCAATTCTTGCGGAAAGATGATGATGAGAAACGACCTGGATTAAACCTTCTAAAATTGGAATTGAATTGTTTAGATCCATAATTACCATTGGCTTGGAATTGCTGTGGTCGTCTGTCTCTTCCCCGTAACTTATCTTCAGTGTCGTGAGCTAGTGAGATGGCGTCTTCAAGGGTAGCAGGCTTGAACATGTTCACTTCAGCGTAGTAATGTCCAAGGAGTCTAGACATATACTTCCGCTTATGTGTCATCTCTGGTACGTCTTCAAGCATGCGTAGCTGTAAGAGTGCATTCCAAAAACGCTCTGTATACTGTGGAATAGGCTCACGATCCCGTTGTTGAAGTAAATCCCATTGCTTGATAGCCTTCTCATGAAATTGCGGTGGAAGGAAATTCTGCATGAATTTCTTCTTGAAATCTTCCCAAGTAGCAGGACATTCTATGCTCTTGCGTACTACAGTCCACCAAAGTGATGCTCTGTCTATCAGATGATTAATAACACACTTGATTTTATCTTTTTCTGGATAGGTTTCCTCATGGAAATAGTCATCAAACTGGCTAATGAATGATAAAACAGTCTTTCCTTCTCGTATGCCATTGAAAGTGCGAAATTTGAAACTTCGTTTACTTATCTTTGATTCCTTGCGAATGGTTTGTGCTTCAAGATTGGCGTCGATGGTACGTCGAATCAAATCTTCAGCTTGAGGTTCTTCTTTGTCGGTAGACACTCTTTGTAATTTTGTCAATTGCGCTTGCAATGGTTGCCTAGCCCTTCGCTCTTCTTCCAATTGCAGCATGATTAGATCCATCTTTTGTTCCATGGTAGGCTCAGGTAGGTCGTCTTCAGTCATAGGATCATCCATATGTGGGGTCGTCATCCTGTAAAACTCAATAAACCTTTCTCACTCAAAATCAGGTTAGCGGGATGAGCGTAGCTCAAATTCGGGGTTATAAGGCTATGTATTTTTTGGGTATTTCTTTCTCAATTTTTAGAAAATCTGCAATATTTCCGTCTTCGTTTGCTGAAAATACTTCAGCGAACCTGTAGATAGGTAGAACACCTTACCACAAACAACTTTCCAGTTCAGAGTTTTTGCGCAGGAACAAGCCTTCTAGGAGTTTTGAGCACTAGTCAGTTTTGACTCCAGTTGACTAGTCTGACTTGCAGAGTTGCAGACTTAGCCGACTTACAAAGTTGCAGACTTGCAGAACTTAGGAAACTTGCAGAACTTGATTACTGTCGACTTGCAGAACTTGACTTCAGAGGTGCAGGACCTGAAGTTTGTGGACTTGTTTGTCTTGTCCAACTTGATGAAAGCTTAATGACTTAAGCTTAATAGCTTAAGGTTAATAAAGAAAAGGGGTAATTGTGGAAAAAACGGCGCAGTAGATTAGGACATGGGTAGCCGTTTCATGCCGTTGCGGAATTTTTGCGCCCCCTCATACACCTCGTGATGAATTTCTGAAGTGGTTAAGCTTTCTTCTAAAGCTTAAGTCAAGCTTAAACTTGAGAGATAAAAGAGATATGAAATTTTCTCACAATATATCCACGACTTGATGAAGGAGATGAATACGTGGTCCTCTGCCTACAGAGCCTGGTCCTTTGCGATCTGACAGTAGAAACAGGGGTTCTTGATCGCCAGAAGTCTGCCTGTATCGACGGTTCGCGACGAGATTGACTGTAGAGCCCGATCGTTCCTGGAGCTCCGCCTTCGCTCGAGATTGGTAGCGATTGGAAGCTCTTGATCTCAACTCCGCTCTGATACCACTGGTGCGCAGATCGGTAGCAGAATGCTCACGTAGTGAATCCCGGAAGGTCCCCAAGAACAATGAACTCTACCTTTTTGCACAAAAAACAATGTAAAAGCATGAAGACAAGAGGCAAGAGACCAATTGGGTTCAATCTCCCCCCATGCCTTGTGTGAGCGCTTCACAAAGCATGTATTTTATGTATATTTCCATCTTCATGCTCAATAATAGCCCAATTTACAAAAATATGACAAGCTTTTAGCTTTTGAGTTTACTTTCTACAAAAATAGGAAATAAAGCTAATGGACGGTGCCCATAGAGTCTGGCACGCCCAATCTCAATGTCCAAATAGAAATAATATATCCGTGCGCATAGGCGCATACAAAATAATAATCAATTATCAATGCCTCAATAGATATAACAAAATATAGGCGTGGCGCCTATCAAAATATAATCCAAAGGTCGAATACTCGCTAACTCCAATGCTTTCCTCCGCCACTGCTGCTATCTCTACACATCAACTGAAGCATTCACAATCATTAGTAAAATAATACAATTAAACTGACAAAAGTGAATACCTAGCAGTCTTCAGCTACATAAATAAATCAACTAGTTAGAAATAAATCCTAACCTTAATTTATTACGAGTGCGCACTCTAAACTCATAAACGTTTATTAATTTAATATGCATTTTGCGGAATCACCCGCTATGGAATCACCCATGTACACACTAAATTAATGAAACGCCCGAAAAGGACAGGCGTCTCCATCAACTTCTCGCACAAAGAATCCTCTTTGTGTATGAGCCTTGGTCATCTAAGTTTACAGAATCCACCGTAAAACCTCACGGAATCCACCGTGGAATATGCCTCCTGGCATCATTAATGCTCCATGCTTCAATCAGGCTTCTAATTACCTTATTCAAAAAGTGAGTTCCACGGTCCGATACTATTTCCTTTGGGGGGTCAAAAAGGCAGATGATCTGCTCAAGTAGGAAACTAGCAGTCTCTTTTTCATTGTCTTGCCTCGTTGCCCGTACTTCTAACCACTTTGTAAAGTAATCAGTTGCTACTATAATGTATCTTTTCTGAGTAGTAGACGATAGGGTAATAGGTCCCACAAAATCAATGTCCCAGTTCTCAAATGGAAGGATAGCCATAATAGGCGTAAGTGGACGCTTCCTATTCTCTCAACTGTCATGTCTTTGACATGTATCACATCTCTTAACACAGTCAAATGAATCCTAGAAGATGGACGGCCACCAATAACCAGCTCGTAAAGCCTTCTGTGTCGTCAACCGCCCAGCAAAGTGCCCTCCATAAGCTGAGTCATGGCACTCTTCCAAAATAAAGGGAACCTCGTGAGGCATCACACATTGATGATAGATATTATCATCGATATAATGTCCCTGCGATTAACGAAAATTTCAATGCTTGCTGTTTAATCTTCCTCTTCTCGGATTTTGATAGAGTAGCTCTAGTCTCTACCATAGAAAGATAGTGTGTTATAGCAGCATACCAGGAGGGAATAGACTCCGTATCAATCTTAAACAATGTTTCCATGTCACTTTCTTCAGCCACGACCTCTTTTGGCTCTCTGAAATCCACAAGACACTCGACAATTCCTTGAAGCTTTGGCGGCTTGCTCTTAATCTCGTAATCAAACTCTTGCAAAGTGATTAACTACTTTGCTAAACGATCAGGCGGCTGTAACTTATTCAACAACAATCGAAGCCCTTCCGCCTTCGTATAAAAAACCACCCTCTCCTAAAGAATGTAGTGCCTGAACTTCTTGGTCGCAAATACCATCACAAGGCACAACGTCTCCATATAGGTGTAGTTAATTTCCGATATGCCCAACTTTTGACTAGCAAAAGCTATCGGATGGTACCACTTTTCCTCCCAAATTTGGGCCAAACAGTAGTTGATACTATACATAGTTGCTGTTGAAAATATATAGAACGTTTCACCCCTTTTAGGTGCTTTTAAAACATGTGCTTTGGCAAGCTCTTGCTTTACATCGTCAAAAGATACTTTGCAAGCATCACTCCATGAAAACTGACAATTAAAGGATAACAGGTTTATCAATGGCAACGTTCTTTCTGCCAAGGCATTGATAAACCTCTGATAATACCCTACCGATGAAAGGAAGCTATGTACTTCCTTTGGAGTACACGGTGGACTCATGGCGACTATGACCTTGATCTTTTCAGGATCAGTCACAATCCCTACGGAACTGACCACATGACCTAACAAGAGCCCATAAGGGACTCCGAAGATGCACTTTTGTGGGTTGAGAGCTATGCAAAATTGTCTGCAAATGCTGAAAACACTTCTGTAAGATAATTAATTGTCAACCCCTTACGGTGACTGCCCCCAGATTGTCAATGAATACTTTCAATTCCTCGGGGGAAATGTCACCAAAGGTCTTGTGTCGGCTGTTCTCTGCCACATACCTGGTGCATTACATAACCCAAATGCCATCACATTGTATGTGAAGGTATCAAAGATAATAATAAACATCGTTTTTAGCTTGTCTTGCTCAGCAATCGCCATTTGGTTAAACCCTACAAAGCAGTCCATAAATGAATAGATTTCCCTACCCACTAGTTGATCCAAAATTTGATCAATAAATGGCAACGGGTAATCTTTAAGAGTTTGCTTGTTCAACTCTCTAAAGTCTACACAAAGCCGGATCTAATTATTATTATTCTTCTTGATCACAACTGGTGAGCACCATTCAGTATGCTAAATAGGGAAGATCAGACTCGCTTTCCGTAACTTTTGTAGTTCCTCGAACAACCCGTCCCTTAATTCAAAAGGCATACGCCTCACTTTCTGATGTACAGGGCGGGTACCTTCCTCTAGGAATAGTATGCACAGCTAAACTGGGAGGAATACCCCTAAAATCATTATAGCTCCAAGCAAAGATGTCACGGAACTCCTGAATCAGGGACACATAGTCCTCTCCCTCTTCCAAATTGAGCATAGAACCCAATTTGATTGGCTGCGAATCATTAGGCGTACCAAAGTCCAGCTCAATAACATCCACGTCTCTTATTCGATCATGAGGCTCTATCGGCTCATTCAAGGTTATTTGATAAATATCCTCTATAGTGGACCCTTCCTTAGATCCATCTCTCGATGACTTTTAGATGGATCATCTATTGTTTCTAGTTCAGTGGAGGATAAAGGAGCTCTCTCACTTTGAGGAGACTCAGGGTAAGCATCCACTGTTACACGATGCGCACCTCGACCTAGAATCACTCGACTAGCGAGTATATTGACTTGACAGTCTGTTCATAAAATCCAGGGCCTTCCTAGCAAAACTCGATAGCTAGGACGTCGTGCAAACCTTATCACCCAAAATTCCAGATAACATTCCACGCTTGCAACAGTAACGTGGACTTTAGTGATGCAACCTTTTGGTTCTCTTAGACTATCATTCGCCATCCTAAGAAGCATGGAGCCGTCTTTTTGAATTTCGAGACCTAGCCGCTCCATCAAGTCTGAACTTATGATATTGACAGAGGATCCAGTGTCCAGGATAGCGTGCTCCACTAATATTCCATTCACATACGCTGGAACCCTAGAGCAATGCTTTTCAGCATGATCAAACCAATCTTCTCCGACTCTAGCTATGCCCAAAGGTTCTACTATATACCTGATACGCAGGATTTTCCGGATTTTCCTGAATTCCTTGCGTAGTCCTAGAGAAAGTTTAATCAATTGCAGGAGATTTACATCTGGTTTGACTTCGCAAAGAGAGCTTGCTAGGTCAAAGTCATGGTAGTTAGCCAAAGTTCTCTTCTCATGCCAAACCATTCTTTCCTTTGGTCGTTGGACCGCCGGCTTTAGTGCTCTTTTTAAACTTTTGTCTTCTTTATTGGCACCTCTCTATCCTTCTCAGGATCCACTTTACCATCAATAGGCCTTAGAGGTCCACCTTCCATATCCCAATTCAGGACTTGCTTTTCCCTAGCATCCTGCTTAGGGTTTCCCTCGACAGGTTTTTACAGTTCCTCTATCACCCTCTTTAATCTTTTGCCCTCTTGTTACGGCTCGTAGATTAGAAGCTTTTGCATCATTGACACATACAGTCTCAATAAGGCTGACTCCACTGCCATGAGGCAACTCCTCTACAACAGCCTTTCCTCTTTGCAATATTTGTCTTGGTTCCTCATCTTGCTGGAGATTATTTCCTTGTGCACGATGATTAACTAGACGAGGTTGTTTACTTCCTTGTTGGAGAAAACTGATCTTACTCCAACAGATAGCAGCTAAGTGGCCAGACTTTCCACAAATATCACATTTGACATTCAGGCAATTCCTAGGGAAATGCTGGCCACCACACCACTTACAACTGAATCTTGAGGGGCCACCCTCTTTAGGGCGTCAGCTCCCTATCAAATTTTGTTGCTGCTTAAGGAAATCGACATCCATAGCTATTTGTCGATAATGTTCACAGATCATATTGGTATAGTGCTTCATCATGTCCTTAACTTCACCAAGGACATTAGAGGCACTCAACTCGTAGCCGGGATCATCAGTTTGTCATCCCATGGGCCTAACCACTTGATTAGGGATTGGCCGTTGACCTACTAGGACAACATTAGGATTCATTGTTTGGCCCCTACTATTTAGTGAAGCCGCCATGGGCATAGTCATGTTAGGAGGAGTTGGCAACATAGGCAAATTTGGCATGATCCCTCCTCTCCCATTCGCGTTTGACATGGGATCCCCATGACTCCCATTGGTCAAGGCCAAGTTAGTACCATTTCAATTTATCCTTGCTGCATAAGCCGCTTGCAAGCGTGACTCTACTCCTTTTGCTTGGGTAATAGTAGTGTCAATGTCGGCCAAAGCAACACTACTCAGCTACACCTGGATATTAAAATCCAATCCATGTAGGAAATATTGTAACTGGGCAACCACTGAAATGGGGATAGAAGTAATTAGTTTACAAAGAACTTGCTTTAATTTCTTGGCATAGGCCTGGACATTCTCATTTGGTTCTTGGCGTGTTACATTCAAGACACACAACCAATATTGTCCACCCTTCTCAAGGGAAAACTCACTATGGAAAGCTGTAAAGAATTGGGTACTGCTAGTTATGGTTCCGGCTTCGAGACCATAGTACCATACTGCTGCTCTTCCTTTTAACGTCATGTTGAAGAACATCATTAGGTGTCCTTCATCTTGGATTCGATAATTGAACATGAGTGTTTGAAACTCCTTAATGTGGAGTTCTCCATCTTCTTCTGCTTGCTAACCCATGGAAAATGGGCAACGATGCTCTTAATGCCAAAAAATCCAGTGTCCCTGCTAGAATTGCGATAGATTGTACCATGGCTACAACCGGATTGACAACAGGAGTTTGTGTAGGTAAAACTACACCCCCACTTGTTGTGGGTTGATTAACTAGAAGTAGAGAAGTACTAAGACTTCCACTTGCACTTGAAGAGCTACTTGTAACACTTAGGTTACTAGAACCACTGCCACTTATGTGCAACGGGCTGCTCCTTTGAGGGGAATAATGACTTATGATCTCCAACCACCGTCTAGCCCTCTCAACACGTTCTGCTTTTTGTATTTCGGCTTGATGGTCCTTGTCAGAGGACATAAACGAACTTTTTGATCCCTAGAAACCCTAGATTCGAGAACCACCACTTGTTGGCAGCTCCCGACAGACGCACTACACTGATGGGACCTAAAATGGGCCAGCACTGGCTAAGGTACTAGCCAGACCTCATGCTCTCAATAGATAGCCCCACCACACCACACGACCTCGCGCCAGCCAGGAGCGTTTGTCGAGGGATACACTATCTTAAACACTAATCATTGCACATTTATAGTCTATAATCCAACAACTATTCCCTTTTCTATCTCCTTAGAGGGAGATTATACATATATCGGCAATAAATGCCACATATCACAAACACAGGGCACCCATCGGCGGCTGATTTTGCCACCGCCCTACTGCAGCTCTCCTACATCTTGGGGATTGGCCCCTGAATGCGCTGCTTCCACACATAGACACATTCAAAACAAACTCCCCTCTTAGTGCCAATATATTTAACGTTCCAGGAATGCACTTATCCTCACTTATCCGTCCCCTTGGACCCACCGTCTAGACCTACAACTGGGTTGCTCACTCTCTCTATGTGCGTCAAGTCCTAGAGAAACCAAGTGCTATGCATCCAGGAGCTTGTAATTGATACCATTTAACGATGCTTGATGCAAATGTGTATATGATTAAGTGCTAAAACAATTGAAAAATAGCCTCGTGCATTGTGCAAATCCATTCTTTTCATTTTTCCATACACTAACGCATAATTGCTGCAATGAGAGAAGACACCGAGCCTTACACTCGTACTGTACTTCCCTTTATCTAACTTAATGTCATCCTATATGAATAATGCAGCAAATACATCAGATTTTATATTATATTTCAGCACTCAAACTTCCCTCCTCCCCTACTGTTTAAGGTTTTGCCTTGTTGCATAGGTAAAGGGGTGATTTTATGTGTATTTCGCACGAAATAAGCAATAAATACTCACAAAAACATATAAATGGGGATAACGTGAGGCCAACCCTCATGCTTTATCCTCATTATACATCCAAAGACACATCCATAATTTTCCATAATTTTCATCGTCCGTTCCCTATTTTTTTCATTTTAAAGAGTAGTTTTTCATATTTTTCCTTATTTTTAATCAATAAAAATGGAAGAAAATTAGCATTATTTTAGAGCTATGGCTCTTGATTCTTTAAACAGCAAACATGTACATTTTATTGGTGTTTTGTTTCATACTTTTCTGATTTTAAGCCCAAAAACTCCATTTTTACTCTAATAACCATGCTTTTTGAGGTTTTTAAATTTATTTTCCACACTTTAAGTGTATATTTTTTGAGTTTTTTATTATGAAAGACTAAACCCAACAGCAAACAACATGTCCATCAATTTTTAGCCCATATGAACATTGCTAACCTCATCAAATGTGAAAAAAGAGCCATTTTCTTTGTAAAAATATCATTACTGTGTATTTTTTATTATTTTAGGTTTTGAAACTTGTTGCGGGTGTGCAAACTAGGCCCTGTTTGATGCTCAGCCCGCCTCCACATTGCCATCTTCATCCCACCTTTGTTTTAGAAGCAATGCGGTACCATGCCGGACGAGCATTCACCAACCGGGCTTCATTCTTCTTCACACACAGGAATTGCCCCTTGCAGCAGAGAGAGGGAGGAGAGAGAAAGACTAAAAAATGAGATTTTTAAATCCTCCATTAAAATGGGCAAGCTTGCAGCCATCTTGTTTCTCTCCCTGCCCTGATTGAGAATTTCCCTCTCTCTCTCCAAACTGGTTTGAATCGGAGAGACAACAAGCAAAAATGAGGATGCGCATTGATGCTTCCCTTTGTTTGACAATTTTTGCATTAGTTTCAAGGCTTTTATTAAGCCTAAGGTTTAAAACATTAAAATAACTAGTTCATCTTTTCGTGTTCACATTGTCCCACAAGTGGATTTTTCAAATTTGAAGGCCCAAATGAACTCCGATTTGCAATCTGATTGGACAGCGGCTTCGTGGCGTCGAACTCCATCAACCTGGCCTCTCCCATGCACTTTATGACTTCCCAATTTGGTAGCTGCTTTATAATGCCAAACCTTGCCGAGATTAAATGGACGGTTAAATGACATCCGATTGACGAATCAAGCCTTGTGTTTGATTCCTGATGTCGAAATGCATCTAGGAAAACTCTAGCTCGACCATTTGCCACCCTTTGATTTTTCATGAAAATTGGCTCTTTAACACCTCTAGGGCACTTTTTGGCTCCAAAACGAGCTTCAACACTTGAAGAACGGGTCCAAATTGGGTCCTAAAATCCAGCTCTCACCCGCTAATTGATCCAAATTTGGTCAATAAATGGCAATGGGTAGTAATCTTTAACAGTCTATTTATTTAGCTCTCTAAAGTCTACACAAAGACGGATTTGATTATTCTTCTTCTTTCTAATCACAATTGGTGAATACCATTCAGTATGCTGAACTAGGAAGATCAAACGCGCCTACCGCAACTTCTGAAGCTCTTCAAACAGCGCATCCCTTAGTTCAAAAAGCATACGTCTTACTTTCTGACGTACAGGGCACGTACCTTCCTTTACAGGAATGGTATGCACAACCAGGCTGGGAGGAATACCCCTAAGTTCGTCGTAGCTCCAAGCAAAGATGTCACGAAACTCCTGAATCAAGG
This sequence comes from Lygodium microphyllum, assembly GCF_053477565.2. Classification (NCBI taxonomy): domain Eukaryota; kingdom Viridiplantae; phylum Streptophyta; class Polypodiopsida; order Schizaeales; family Lygodiaceae; genus Lygodium; species Lygodium microphyllum. Next base: position 111,544,065 of record NC_141162.1, read on the forward strand.
ACACATAGTCCTCTCTCTCTTCCGAACTAAGCATGGAACCTAATTTGATTGGCCGCGAATCATTAGGCATGCCAAGGTCCAACCCAATAACGTCCGCATCTCTTATTCGATATTGAGGCTCTATCGGCTCATTCAAGGTTATCTGATAAATATCCTCTATAGTGGACCCTTCTTTAGATCCATCACTCGATGACGTATCACTACCAGATGGATCATCTACTGTTTCTAGTTCAGTGGAGGATAATGGAGCTCTCTCACTCTAAGGAGACTCAGGGTGAGCATCCACTATTAGATGATGGGCACCTCGACCTAGAATCACTCGATTAGCGGGTATATCGACTTGACACTCTGTCCGTAGAATCCATGGCCTGCCTAGCAAAACTCAATACCTAGGATGTCTTGCAAACCTTATCACCCTAAAGTCCAGATAGCATTCCACACTCGTGACTGTAATGTGGACTTTAGTGATGCAACCTTTCGGTTGTCTTAGACTATCATCAGCCACCCTAAGAAGTGTGGAGCCATCTTTTTGGATCTCTAGACCTAACCTCTCCATCAAATCTGAACTCATGATATTGACGGAGGATCTAGTGTCCACGATAGCATGCTCCACTAATATTCCATCCACATATGCTGGAACCCTAGGGCAATGCTTTTTAGCATGATTGAATCAATCTTCTGCCACTCTAGCTATGCCCAACGGTTCTAGAATATACCCTACACACAGGATTTTCTTGAATTCCTTGTGTAACCTTGGAGAAATTTTAATCAATTGTAGGAGATTTATGTCTGGTTTAACTTTGCAAAGAGAACTTGCTAGGTCAAAGTCGTGGTAGTTAGCCAAAGTTCTCTTCTCGCACCAAACTATTCTCTCCTTTGGTCTTTCAATCGCCTTTGGTGCCTCTTTTTTAGCCTTTACCTTCTTTCTTGGCAATCCTTTATCCTTCTCGGGATCAACTTTACCACCAACAGGTCTTAAAGGTCCACCTTCCATATCAGGATTCAGGACTTGCTTTTCCCTGGCATCTTGCTTAGGGCTTTCCTTGACAGGTTTTACAATTCCTTTGTCACCCTCTTTTATCTTTTGACCTCTTGTTACGGCTCCTAGATTAGAAGTTTCAACATCATTGACACATACAACCTCAATAAGGCTGACTCCACTGCCATGAGGCAACTCCTCTACATTAGCCTTTCCTCATTGTAGTATTTGTCTTGGTTTCTCATCTTGCTGGAGATTACTCCCTTGTGCACAATGGTTAACTGGACATGGTTGTTTACTCCCTTGTTGGAGAGAACTAATCTTACTTCAACAGGTAGCAACTAAGTGGCCAAACTTTTCGCAAATATCGCATTTAACATTCAAAAAATTCCTAAGAAAATATTGGCCACCACACCACTTACAGTTGAATCTTGAGGGGGCACCCTCTTTAGGGCGTCGACTCCCTATCAAATTCTGTTGCTTCTTAAGAAAATTCATGTCCATAGCTATTTGTCTGTATTGTTCAGAAATCATATCAGTATAGTGTTTCATCATGTTCTTAACTTCGCCAAGGACATTAGGGGCACTCGACTCATAGCTGCGATCATCTATTTGTCGTCCCATCAGCCTAACTACTTGATTAGGAATTGGCCGCTGACCTACTAGGACAACATTAGGATTCATTGTTTGGCTTCCACCACTATTTAGTGAGGCCACCTGACTAGCCATGGGCATAGTCATACTAGGAGGGTTGGCAACATAAGCAAATTCGGCATGATACTCCCTCTTCCATTTGCATTTGACATGGGTTTCCCTTGACTCCCACTAGTCAAGGCTATAAGCCACTTGCAAGCGCGACTCTACTCCTTCTGCTTAAGTAATAACAGTATCAATGTCGACCAAAGTGACACTACTAAGTTGCACTTGGATATTGAAATCCAATCCATGTAGGAAATATTGCAACTGTGCAGCCGCTGGAATGGGAATATAAGTATTAAGTTTGCAAAGAACTTGCTTTAGTTTCTTGGTATAGGCCTAGACATTCTCATTTGGCTCTTGGCGTGTTACATTCAAGACACCAACCAATACTGTCCACCCTTCTCAGGAGCAAACTCTCTACGGAAAGCTATAAAGAATTGGGCACTGCTAGTTATGGTTCTGGCTTCTAGACCGTGATACCATACTGCCACTCTTCCTTTTAGCGTCATGTTGAAGAACATCATTAGATGTCCTTCATCTTGGATACGATAGTTGAACATGAGTGTTTGAAACTCCTTAATGTGGAATTCTCCATCTTCTTTTGCTAACCCATGGAAAATGGGCAATGGTGTTCTTACATGGGGACTTGCATGATGAGATTTATATGGAGCAGCCTAAGGGTTTTGCAGAACTTGACAGGGAGTACCTAGTGTGCAAATTGAAGAAAAGTTTTTATGGCTTGAAGCAGGCACCTGGGGAGTGTGCAAATTGAAGAAAAGTTTTAATGGCTTGAAGCAAGCACTTGGGGAGTGGTATCATAAGTTTGATGCCTTTATCCAGTCAATCACAGGGCTACAACAGGAGTGCTATGGATCCGTGTCTTTACACAAAGAAAGCCCGTGATGGTTCTTTATTGATTTTGGTACTCTATGTGGATGATATGCTAATAGCAGGGAAAGCTCATGATGAGCTAGATGCTCTTAAGGCTCAGCTCAAGAAGAGCTTTGAGATGAAAGATCTAGGACATGCCTCTCACATACTTGGTATGCACATTAGACATGACAGGCATCAGGGACTCCTCTACTTGTCACAAAGGGAGTACATTCATAAAGTCCTTGAGCGCTTCCGCATGCAGGACGTACAGCCTATTGGCTATCCATTGCCTTCTTATGTGAAGGTCTCATAGACTGATTGTCCGCAGACAGATGAGCAGAGGGCCGAGATGGCCAAGATTCCCTATGCATCTGCAGTGGGTAGTCTTATGTATGCCATGATCACCACTCGTCTAGATATTGCCTTTGCAGTTGGTGTTGTGGCATGCTATATGGCTACACCTGGCAAAAAGCATTGGGATGCCATGATCGCCACTCGTCCAGATATTGCCTTTGCAGTTGGTGTTGTGGCATGCTATATGGCTACACCTGGCAAAAAGCATTGGGATGCCATGAAGGGTATCATGAGGTACCTGAAGGGCACTACAGGTATGTGCATATGCTATGGAAGCCAGGATACAGGAGTCGTGGGGTATACTGACTCTCATTATGTAGGACATGCAGATAGTAGGAAGTCCACTTTCGACTATGTATTCACCTATGCTGGAGGTGTTGTTTCTTGGATGTCCAGGGTGCAGAAATGCACAGCCCTTTCTACTACACAGAGGCCGAGTATGTTGCCGCCATTGAGGCTTGCAAGGAGGCCATTTGGTTGGGTCGTTTGGTTGCTGATCTTGGTATTGATGTTATCCCTACACTGCATTCGGATTCTATGAGTGCTATTCAGTTAGCCAAAACGGTCTTCCATGCAAAGAGGAAATACATTGAGGTGAGGTATCACTTCATACGTGGGGTCGTTGAGGATGTTTGTTGATCTTGTCAAGATCTCAACTGACCAGAATCTTGCATATCTCCTCACGAAAAGCCTCTCTACAGAGCGCTTTGCCTTCCTCAGGAGGTTGATGGGCGTGGGATGAGATGACGTCTTTCCTCATCATGTTGTACATGTGTACATGTTGTACTATCTTTTTTTCTTTTTCTTTTCACTCCTCACTAGGGCCAATTCGCCTTTAAGTGGGAGGTTGTTGGGGGTAAAGACGCCTCTGCCTAGCCACTCGTGTATTACTACACTGATAGTCACCGCCACTGCACACTGCAGGTGGCGGGCGCCTGTCACTATCACTTTATTCTTTATTCTTTTACTGACAGTTTGAATAAAGGAAGGCCCAGTCACACATTGTGACTGTTGGAGATCCCATTTCTTGTCTCTCTCTTTCTTGCTCTTGCTCTCCTACCATAACTCTCGAGTGCAAGCTTTGATCCTTCTCACCTTTCCAATGCTTTTATTTATCAGTTAGTGACAGTCTCGTATATGTCACTCCTACACAAGATTGTGTTTATGAGTCCAAGCTTCCATCTTGGAACCTAATTCACTGGTGTAACAGTTGTAGTCTTCAATCAATGTCATCATGAGTTTAGTCTTTGCTTACAAGCCGCCATAACCATGCTCTAGATACTGTGTATTTTAACATGGTATCAGAGCTCAACTGAGTATGGCCCAACTCTCCTTTCACTCCTCTCAGCTCCTTTCCATCTCTGCTCAACTCAATTTGAGTACTGGACCCTATCTCCAACTTCATTTGCATTCCTACCTTCAATGAAGCTTCCATGGCAGCCATAGCCAGCAGCACCCTATTAGCTTGAAGCTTTTATATCTCTCTCCACAAGCCAAATATCTCTGAAATTCCTTCTAGACAAGTGTTTCTCTACTTCTAGAGCTCCTTTTTGGCTCTTCAATCAGTGAGATTGGGCAACTATAGCTTCAGCATTGCCTCTTTTCAGAGTCGCTGCCATAGCTATGTTTGTGGACAGCACCTACCTACCTCTGTTGGAGCAGCCATATCTCATCAACTAGGCCATATATCTTTGAGATTTCTTCTCAAGAGTTGTTTTTCAGGTCAAGGAGCAACTTATTGGCACAAAAATCAAGGAGATTGATGCACACCATGCCCAAAATTTGCATTTTCCCAAATCTGGGCGCAATTTTGACAATGACCACTTTGAAGGCTTAGATCTCTCAACTCGGGCAAAACGAGTACAAACCCTCTTAGGGGGAGTTAGACCCATTAGTGAGGGTCCTCATCTCAAAGGGTTTGAGAAGATTCGACCTGTGGAGCTCGTGGGATCTCATTTACCAGTCCCTGGTCCCTATTTTGACAGGACATCCATAGCCACTTACCTTCAAGCTCCTTTTTTCTTCATTTTCTCTCTCCTGCCACTTAAACCAAGCCAAGGCTACTCTAATCTGAAGTTTTCAGCAAGTATTCAACCATCAAATCAGTAAGGAAGGGAACTCTGAAGAGTTTTTGAAGATCATCAAGTCAAACTCAAGCAACAAACATAAAATTTCAAACTAGTATCTTTTGATACTTCACTGCCATTGCTTGTGTGTTTTGATACATACAAAGATCAACTCATTGCTGGTTATTCTCAGCCATTTGAAGCTGATTTCCATTATGGGAATGACCAAAATCAAGTATTTTATGAAGATGCTTCTCATGAAGAGTAACATTACTCTTGTTGCTCAATTCAACTACATGGAAGACTTGTTTATTCCACTTGTAGGGATGGATGGATTTACATGTTTTGAAGAGCAATCGATGAATTTATTTGAAGATTTTGAAGACATTTCTACTGCCTCAAAGACAATGATACCTTTGCTTGAGGGGGACATGGAGATAAAGGCTAATGCAACTATTGCAAGAAAAGTCAATGAAGGAGCAGATCAAGAGGACCAAAAGAACAAGAATAAGAAGAAGAAGCAGAAAAATCATGAAGACATTGAAGTGGCAAACAAAGTGAAGTACAAGTATAGTAAGCTAGATAAGAAGAAGTGCAATGAATCGAGTATCTATGTCAAAAGAAATGCTAAAAACTACAAGGACCTCACGGTCCTTGATCCTATTTTTTTACTGAATTTTTTAGGCTTGTAATGTCTAGCCCAAATGTCTTTTTCATAAGCTTGTAAACTCCTCATGTAGCCTTGTACTACAGCCTCTGTAAGGCCCCTATTACAGCCTCTGGATGACCATCATGTTTGTGGCACCCACACTTAACCTTTTTGGTGACAGCCTCTGGTGTTTTGCCATGTTTTTGGTGTGCCCACACTTTGCACATGTTACTTTCACTAAAGCCTCTACACACTTTGTACTTTTTGGTTGTGATTGAGGAGGGGTGTTGAGATATTAGCAATCACACTTAATGTAGCCTCTTTGTATGAGGCAGTTTAGGATGAAAGACATGCAGGCTGTAGGAATCCCATATGCACAGAAAGGGAAAACTATACCCATTAAAAAACTATAAAGCATTGTACTTGACTACCACTTTTGATAGATGAATGAATACATGATGATGCTTTTCTTTATTAGTTAGTGACAGTCTTGTACGTGTCAGTCCTACACAAGATTGTGTTTATGAGTCCAAGCTTCCATCTTGGAACCTAATTCACTTGTGTAACAGTTGTAATCTTCAGCCAATGTCATCATGAGTTTAGTTTATGCTTACAAGCTGCCATAGCCATTCTCTAGATCCTGCGTATTTTAACATCTCAAGAGGACTGACTTTAATTCACGAACTCCACTTGTATCTGCTCTTCAAAACCTTCACATCTGAATTTAGTGAGGAAAGCCAACTTCAAGTCATCCAATGTGCCAAAATTTCCTACTACTTTGCTCTCATACAACTGAAATGCCACATCTTTGAAAGCGGTGGGAAATATTGCTAAAACCAATGCTCGGGTGTTGTGGCATTGTTAGCCACACGTGCTACCATTAACTCTGCTGCATGAAGATTAGTATCTTCATTGTATTCTCCCTTAAAAATAGGCAATGGGACTACATTTGCTGGCATGCCATCAATATTTCCAAGAGGGATTTGACTAGGAAGGGGACCTTGAGTTGCCATGGGAACTTCTGTAAAGAGTGCTTTTAGGTCATCAAATGAGGCTTCTGATGTGTAAGTTTGTCGTTCTTGGCCTTGATTTTTTCCTTTTCTCTTCTCGCATACCTTTGGACTCTTCCTAGTGATTGGCTCTTAATTGCATAATTCATTAGGGGGTTGGCTCCAACTAGTTAATCTGTACTCAGTTGAATAGAATCAGAGGGGACTTCAGTCTCTAGAGGACTCTCTGGCCAACATCTCTTCTACTTCTTGCTTTTCTATGTCTCTGAATTCAACCTTCAAACCGCCACAGAGAGGAAGGTATTCTGTTCTAAAGGTATCAAAACTCATTCTTCTGAGGATCATTGTTGTGCCATCATTATAATAATGCTAGTTTCTAATGGTTTCAATAGTGTATGTTGTGAAGAATACTCTATCCACAAACTTTCAGTGGGTTGCTAATTGGACATGTTAGTACACCATGCGTTCCACATGTCATGTTGTTGAGCATCCACAAAGAAATGCCGGCTCTTTTTTTCTTGTTTTTGTGAACCTCCATTAACCACGACTCCTGAATCTTCTTCACAATCTCCTACTTGATGATATCTAGAAACTTCTCAATGAATGTCAAATCTCCCATGGATGATCATTCTTCCTCTTTTTCTCCACTTCAGTTTGTTCCCAAACAAATTTCCACCAAGATGCATGTCTCTCTTGCTTCAACAAGAAAAGGAAATCGTCCCACAGATAGAGCATGCATCATGATGGTAGTATATTTCCGCAATTGTTAGATAAATTTCTTGTGGAAAGTGGCTTTGGCAATGAGAATTTCCAATTCTTCAATAATAGAAGGAACTTTGCAAGCACCCATTAAATTCTTCTCTTCTTGGCAATGCCATTTCCTTCATTTTCAGCCTCTTTTGATGCTTGTCGATGGCAATTTTTCTTGGATGTGCACCAAAAATATAGAGCCCCAAAGGAACACCAGGGAAATAGAGTTTCTACTACAAGAAAATCTATCTTGTAACATAAAAAATCATCTCTTTCATATTTTAAATGATCTCGAAAAAGAAAACAACACCGTTAACAAGAAATCTTCACATAGCTTTATAAAAAAAATTCTCCCACGGTTTTAACTTTAACAAAACCCATCATGCTCTTCATATTTTTCATAAATTTCTTTGATAGAAATGAAAGAAACAAAATCATACTCCACTTTGAATGGAAAAATATCACATATGATTCATCTTCAAAGTTTCCATAGCTTTCTCTCACAATCTCTCATAGATAGATATATTGTTTTGCATAGAATTGGTTATCTCTAACACTCTCTCTCTCTCTCTCTCTCTCTCTCTCTCTCTCTCTCTCTCTCTCTCTCTCTCTCTCTCTCTCTCTCTCAATCAATCAATAGTACATCATATCCTCACTACAATACTCAATAAAAACTCATAATAATCCTTCTTTGGTCGTGGATGCCTCTCCCAAAAGGTGTGTCTGATATGAAAGGTCACCAGATCTACTACAGTGACTCTTCATAGCTCATCATTGTCACTTCACTCCAGTCTTCTCTTGAGTTTTCAGCAACTTCTTCTTTCAGTTCCTTGAGATCTTTTGAACTTACATTCACCTCTTTCAAAGGCTAGAAAACTTTCCCAAAGTCTCACATACATTCCACAGAACACTTACAGAGGCATTCAGAACAAAACATAATAAAAATAGAGGCTCTACAAAAGTTCAACAAAGGGTTACTGAAGGTCAATAGAAAACATCAGAACCATATAACTCATACTAAAACTATTCTAAATTGTCAAAACCATTCAATGAGCTTTCAAATAACCTCAATCTTCATCAATCATTACTCCATGCTTCATATAAAAGAAAAACAAAACAAAATAGAAGGTAAATAGAAGCTATCAAAACCAATCAGAACCTCAACAAAACCTATCAAAACATCATAGAGCCTCATATCTCTACTGAAAATCATCATGAGCTTTCAACAAATAATCAACCTCATCGAAAAAATCTCAAACACTTCCAAAAAAATCAATCATCACACAGAATCCATAAAAAATCAACCATTCAGCTCTCAAAAACAACAAAAATCAACAAAAAAACCAAGTCAATTCAACATTCAATAACCCTCCTCCCTATAAGCCCATAATGCTGCCATTAGCTTTTTATCCCAACCAGTATTGTATGAGCTAGAGACCACCTTTTTTAGGATAGTCACTAGGATTTTATTTGTGGCTTTAGCTTGACCATTGGCTTCAGGGTAATATGGTGAGGATTTTTGATGGATTATAAAGAAGGTGGAGAATAAGTGGGCAATCACTTCATTGATGAAGTGTGTGCCTCTTGATCATTGACTAGTTCTATGGGACATCTGAGCCATGAGATCTCTTTGTCCCAAAGAAATTGGGCAGTGCTCCTAGTGTCATTTTTTTGAGTTGCCACACTCGTGGCAAGGACAATGTAGTGGCTGATGCACTCTCTCGCATGTGGGCATGCAAGGTTTCATCCATCATTGAACTCCACCATGATTGGATTGAAGAGCTCCAAGAGGCATACTTGCTTGATGCTGAATTTAGCCCTCTTTTCCAGAAATTACAGCAAGGCGTCATGGATGACAATTCCCAATATCAGCTCCACAATGGCCTCATTTGGACCCATGGCCATATTGTGATTCCCCATGCCTCTCCCTTCACCCAAAGAATCCTAGAAGAGATGCATTCTTCAGCGATTGCTGGCCACTTAGGGGTCTTCAAAACATATGACCCAAAAATCTTCCATTAGAAAGGCCTATGGCGGGATGTTAAAGACTTTGTGTCTAGATGTGTGCCTTGCCAACAAAATAAAGATAGCTCTCTTAAACTAGGTGGCTTGTTGCAGCCTTTACCTATTACCGAAGGAAAATGGACCCACATTACCATGGATTTCATCACTAGTTTACCTACAACCAAGAAGGGTTGGGATAGCATATACGTGGTAGTTGACCGACTCACTAAAGTAGCCCATTTCATCCCTACAAAATCCCAGTTTACAGCATCCCAAGTTGCCACTCAGTTTATGGAGCATGTTTTTAAGTTGCATGGCTTGCCCCAAGTCATAGTACATGATCGGGACATCAAATTTATGAGTTAGTTTTGGCAGACCATTTTAAGCTCCATGGGGACCAAACCGTCCACAGCCTATCATCCCCAAACGGATGGGCAGACTGAGAGAGTCAATAAGTGGCTTAAAACTTATTTGCGACATTTTTGTCATGATGTGCAGAATTCTTGGGACGTATGGTTGCACTTGGTTGAATTTTCTTACAACAACTCCACTCATTCGAGCATTGGAGTCTCTCCCTTTGAAGCATTGTATGGTTATCGGGTGCCCCTTCTGACCGCGATCTTCAATGAAAAACTCAACCCCCTGGGAAAAGGAGAGTTTGACCGCATGCAAGCTCCACTTCAACAATGCAAGGTAAACCTCAAAAGGGCTCAAGAGCACATGAAGTTCCATGTTGATGCAAAAAGAAAACCCCTTGACTTTCAAGAGGGTGAAATGGTACTCCTCAAGGTTCCCAAGTCCCGTTATGCCACGCTAAAGGATGGTTCTTGCAACAAGTTGGCACATCGTTACTATGGGTCCTACAAGATCATTAAGAAGGTCGGGGACTTGGCTTACCATCTCCAACTCCCTCCCACCACTAAGATCCATGATGTCTTCCACGTGAGCCAATTGAAACCTTTCATTGGCACTCCTAAAGATCATGTAGAGGAGCTACCACCCATAGATGAGGAGTGCCTTATTCAGTACATTCCTGAAGCGGTCATTGGGCAATGTGAAAAGTAACTCCGCACCCATTCCATACATGAATACTTGATCAAATAGCAAGGTCTACCAATAGAGGAAGCCTCTTGGCGCCCAGCATCTATATTGAATAAATTTCCATACCTCAAGGAGGCTGTGTTGGCTCGAACTTAACCATGACACCTGTTTTGGGCTACAGTTTGCATCTGGACAACCACCTGTTTTGTACCAGATTTGGTCTTAGTCCATTTTCAGCCCCATCCTCCATACATGGCCTGAAAGTACACCTTGAGGGCTCCGTGCCAACACCTTATTTGCCCCGATCGGAGTTTCCTAGTGGAAGTTATGGCTATTTTTCTCCAGCCATACCATCTGGGACTGCATACTAGTAATTCCTGGACAGCCCTTTATTTTGTACCAATTTTGGTCCTGACCTGATTGCAGCCCCGCCCCACCCACACGGACTGAAAGTACATCTCATGGACTCCATAATGACACCTCAATTGTCCCATTCGGAGTTTCCTACACAAAGTTATGGCTGATTTCCTACAGCACATCCTTACAGTCCATGACTACATCCCTTGTTTTTGAGGACAAAAACTTTATGAGATGGGATGGTTTTAATGAACGGGGATCACAGGAACATGGCATGGGAACATACCAGTCACACTGACAGTATATAAGGTGTAAGAGGGTATTTTGAGGCATCACAGAAATTATCAAGAAACTCTCTTTTCACCTTCTCAAGCTTCCATGGCTTCTTCTTCTTCTTCCTCTTCTTCTTCCTCTCTCCCTCTTTCTCTCTCTTCTTCTTGCCTTTCTCTCTCCTCTTCCTCTTCTTTTGCAGTCCTTCTCTCTCTCCTTCTCCTTAGTTAGGACAGTTAGGTCTCTTTCATTATAGGATGAGTGGGTGGGGAAGGGAAACTATTAAAGTATAATTGGGACATGGCATACATGCATGATCAGATCATAGCATATGCATGAAGGTATGCAACATTGACACACATGGACACATCCCCACACTTAAGTCCTTACCAGGAAGGGTAAATTGAACATCAAGGACCTAAGACTGCACATTAGACCCAACTACGGATATCCCCACACTTAAAGCATGACTGTCACTAGAAGCAGAAGGTATAGGGTTAGAAAAACTTGGCCTATGTTTCCAAGGATTAAAGTTGATTGTCAATGTCATGTGCTGTGTCGCCGTCAACTGCAAGAGGTACCAAAGTATCTTCACATCACATGTTCAGCAAGGCAGGGACTATGTAGCAGCACCAAGGGAGGCAACTATGTTGAGGGAATTGTGGAAAATCGTTGATGGCGAAGGATATTGCACTTGGCTCATAGTCACTTATATAAGAATGAAAGAACAGTCACTCGCCCCACAATGGACATTGCTCGATTGAATAATGATGGAAACCTAGTCTCACACTGGTTTAGAAATCGACAAGGAAAATGGTTTAGAGGGAGTATGCCAGTGTGCATAGTTGATGGTGCATTAGTGCATCCATCCTTGTCTGCCATAGGTGCAAGCATAAAGATCAATGAGCCTTGTAGTGCAATGTACCAAATAGGGTGATGTATCCTATGGTGATGGTAGGGACCCATCCCGTATGTGCATAGGGAGATGAGAACGTTCTTGACACCAAGTGTTATAACGTCCCTCAATGCACACCTCTCAATAATTGTTTGAGGAAACATCATTCACACTCAATCCCCCCTCTATCTCACGCTCTGTTGATAGATATAGAGGTTTTCCCATTCCTGAAACCCATTGATGTTCTCCTCAATGTCACATGTGCAGAGGGTGTATGCCTTGTGCGCAATTGATGGTGCAATTATGCATCCCACCATGTGCATCCATATTGTGCAAGAAGGAAGGCTAAGGAGCCTTATAGTGACGGGCACATGAACAAGTTTGTGCTTTGTGCATTGAGAGGCCCATCCCGTGTGTGCAATGCTCCATTCACACCTCTCACCTCCAAGTTGGATATAAAGGGTAAGGATTGGTCACTCATTCCACCCTCTATCTCACACTCTATTGATAGATATAGAGGGCAGCCCATACTCACATCCCCATCCAGTTAGGATGAAAGCTCACAACACTCTAGGTTTGTCGATGAGGATCAGCTTTGTTTTGTTGATGGTGTCAACCTGGATTGGTTGATAAAGAGGAATACCCAGGGAGATAGCCAACAAGTTCAATGCTTGGATTGCATGTTGGAAACTTAGTCTATTGTAGGAATCAGAAGCACTGATGAGGTTACAGAATTCAATGCACCAAGGGAGGTAGCTCAAAGACTTCTTCTACAAGATTTCAGCTGATCCTGGATTGCGAGGTGTTACCACCTTTTCCATAACCAACTTCCCGTCCAATGGTGTGTGCCACCTTTTCTTGGAACAAGCCCTATTATGTCGGAGAATTGCTTCCTTTTCTCCCATAACAATTTTATTTTTATGTTTTTTTCTTCTCTTTTTTTTCCCCTATTCCCGAGGTTGTTTCCACCTTTTCCCGAAGAATAGGTTGGCATGCCAGGGACCGAAGTCCTTTTATCCTATGACCAATATATATATATATATATATAATATTATTTTTGAAGAGTAGAATGGCAGGAATGCCCTATATCAGAACCATCCTTGCCACCTCTACTGCATCATACGAAAAGGAAGCCAAGGAGGAGGAGAAGCTGGCTGCGAGGGCTATCAGAATGAAATCACATCATCAAGATCAGCAAGAGGGTTATCAAGAGCACTAGATAAAGGTGTATTGAGCGTCAATAAGGAGTGAGGAAGCTATTGATGGTGATTGTCAGGATCTCTAGGGAGAGTAATACTTCTTGAGGTGATAGCCATTAATAAAGAAGGGATCATCCAAAGCATCAACTATCTTTGAGCCATTAGGATTGATGACAAGTACCTTATAAGGGCCCACCCAACATTGTTGAAGCTTGCATGGAAACTTGCCAAATTGAGAATCATAAGTGAGGACTAAGTTTACTTCCTTGAACTCCTTCTGCTTAATGAAGCTATCATTGTCAAGATTGTGGGAGAGAAGGAAGGAGTCTCACTTGTAGCTTTCTTGCTTGCACAATGGGGGAATACACACAAGGGTGGAGACTGAAAATAGTTTTCCTCTCTTCGTTGTGTAAGCCAAAAGAACTCAAGTACAAAGAAATAGAAGAACCCTAGATATGGGTCTCAAACCAAACTCAACTAACTAAGGTGGCATACTAACTGAGCCACGAACTAGAGTAGATAAGGATAGCTATCATGTAGCTATTATTCAGGGGCGGTGTACCAACCGCATCTGCAACTGACAAGTCGGTGACATAAATACACAACGGTCACCCTGGCGTATCACGAGTGGAGCTCGATATCTCAACACTCCCCCTCGAGCTCAATCCCAATTCCTGCACACCAAGCAGGTCTCTGAACTTGCGTAGATTCTCTGCGCCCAATGCCTTCGTGAATATGTCAGCTACTTGATCCTCTATGCTGACATAAACTAGATCAATAAGACCTAGTAAAACCCTCTCTCGCACATAGTGATAATGCACCTCAATGTGCTTTGTTCTAGCATGATAGACTGGGTTATTTGCCAAGTGTATACTACTCATGTTGTCACAATAAATGACAACTGGCCCATCTGTAGACTGATGCATATCATAAAGTAGCTTATGCAACCAAGCTACCTCACATGCAGCCATTGCTGCACCCCTGTACTCAGCCTCTGTGCTCGACAAGGCAACTATAGGCTGTTTCTTACTGCTCCAAGTGACAGCAGCACTCCCAAAAGAGAACACATATCCACTAGTAGATCATCTATCAGAAATACTACCAGCCCAATCAGCATTAGTGTATCCATGCAACTGTATCTGAACCCCAGTCTCATAAAATAGTCCATACTGCAATGTGGACTTCACATACCTGAGTATGCGTCTAGCCGCATCCAAATGTGGTTTCCTTGGAGCCTGCATAAACTGACTTACCAATCCAACAGCATAGCTCAAATCTGGCCTGGTAATAGTCATATAAATCAAACTTCCTACTATGCATCTGTACATAGTAAGGTCTTCTAGAAGCTCACCTGCATCTGTGCTGAGCTTCACATTCTGCTCCAAAGGAACTGAAATAGGCTTACAGCCTGTCATCCCATATTTGGACAGCATGTCCAATCCATACTGCCTCTGTAAGAGCTGTATCCCACTTGGTGATCTAATCACCTCAATGCCCAAGAAATAACGCAGCTCTCCCAAATCCTTCATCTCAAACTTCTGCTTCAATAGCATTTTCACATGAAGGATATCTTCATCACTGTCACCTGTCATAATCAAATCATCAACATAAATGACAAGTAGCATAATACCTTTCTCTGTTTTTCTCACATAAAGTGAGAAATCTGCCTTGGAAATCTGAAAGCCAATAGTGACAAGATACTGTCCTATCTTATCAGACCATGCTCTAGGTGCTTGCTTCAAGCCATACAAGGCTTTCTTCAACTTGCAAACAAACTCGGGATGAACATCATGCACATAACCTGGTGGTTGCTCCATATAGACCTCTTCTTGCAAATCACCATGCAAGAAGGCATTCTTTACATCCATCTGATGTAAAGACCATCCCTTTGATGCAGCCATAGCAATGACTGCTCTTACAGTTGCCATCCTTGCAACTGGACTGAATGTTTCTTCATAGTCAATGCCATATGTTTGTGCATACCCCTTGACTACTAATCTTGCATTGTATCTGTTCACAGAACCATCTGCATTGTGCTTCACCTTATAAACCCACTTACAGCCAATTGCATTCTTACCTTTAGGCAAAGGTACTAACTCCCATGTAGCATTTGCTTCCAAGGCATCCATTTCTTCATCCATGGCTTTCTCCCATTTTTCTTTTCCCATGGCTTGCTCAAAAGATGTGGGTTCTGGTTCCTGTATCACTTTGACCATATATGCATAGTGAATGGCTGTAAATCCATCATATTTCAGCCTATCCACAGGATACCTAGCTCTCGTAGACCTGCGCAAAGTAGGTTCACTCCCAGGTGCTCTCAAAACATCCCTGGTCTTCCTTTCTCCAGGTGTAACAATAGAAGGAATACCCAACTCATCATCAATGCTCTGTTCTGAGCCACTGGATTCACCATCCACATAAGAGTGACCTGCATTCACATCAAACATGGGCTGATCAACCTTCTCTTTTCCTTTTCGTGATACCTGCATACCACTATTTGCATTGCTTTGAGAAGATTCTCCTGATCTCAATCTGCCTGTCCATGGTGAAGAATGTGAACCATTGCTAGAGGACACTCCAGGTCCACTAATATTTTGTGACTGCTGCTGTGAATTCTGTGCAGCATTACCATTTTGTGCATCTACATCATCAATCACATTTACTGGTTTATACCAGCTACTCATCTCATCAAAAACAACATCTCTGCTCACTGTAAACTTACGAGTAGAAGGGTTATAGCATCTATACCCTTTTTGCTGCAGAGAGTAACCAATAAAGGTGCACTTCTCAGCTTTTGGATCCAACTTGGATCTCAACTCATCTGGCACATGTACATAGGCAATGCAACAAAAAATTTTCAAATGAGAAATATTTGGTTTTCTACCAGTATACCTCTCCTCTGGAGTCATCCCATGTATTGCTGCAGTGGGAGTCCTGTTCATTATATAGACTGCTATAGCAACTGCTTCAGCCCAATAAAAATTTGGCAAGTCTTTTTCATTGAGCATAGCACGAGATACCTCTCCAATATGCCTGTTTTTCCTTTCTGCAATTCCATTTTGTTGTGGGGTATAACTGCATGAATATTGCTGCTTTATGCCATGCTCCTGCAAGAACTTTGCAAACTCATTTGAGAGGTACTCTCCCCCTCCATCTGACCTTAGGCATTTTATTTGCAGACCTGTTTCTTTTTCAGCCATAGATTTAAGGGTTTTGAAATGCCCAAAAACTTCACTTTTCTTTTTCATAAAATACACCCAAATTTTTCTGCTATAGTCATCAATAAACGTGACAAAATAATGACAGCCTCCAAGAGATGCAGCTTTAGTAGTCCACACATCAGAGTGGATTAATTCCAATGGCTTCTCACTCTCTTGAACATGTCTAGGAAATGGTTTCCTTGCCTGTTTTCCAAACTGACAGGCTTCACATATCTTATGCATTTCTGCAACCTTGAATTTTGGCAATCCTGCAACAATATTTTGGGCCTGCATTGATTTAAGTCGCTGTACATTAACATGACCAATGCGTTTATGCCAGATATCAATATCTGCAACTACACCGGTCCCATGTGCAAACATTGCTGCACTCAATTCAGACATGTCTGCATCCAACGTAAACATTCTGCCCTTCTTCTTTCCTTTTGCTATCAAGCGACCTTTATTTTTCATATCCTCAACAAAGCATCCATGAGGATTAAATCTGACCTGCAAGCCCTGCTCAACCATTTGACCGACAGAAACCAGATTCTTGGTGATATTCGGGACATGAAATACATCGGACAGGTATTTCTTTTTCTCATCCTGCATATACAAGGGAATTTTTCCAATCTGCACAATAGGATGTGCAGTATCATGACCAGTCTCCACAAATCCTGGTTTTTCCATTTTCCTTGCATCCTCCATCCATTCTGCATGACCTGTCATGCGGTTTGATGCACCTGAGTCAACATACCATACATCATTGCTTTCTTCTGCACTTGTCACAGAATTGTTCATGTGCTGCACCATGAACAAATGCTCATTTCTGTCATCACCCTGTCTGCTAGAAGATGCATAATTCCCTTGTTGCAGTTTTCCATTCATGATGTCATTCTGCTTTTTATAGCAGTCTTTAGCCATATGATCCATTTTACCACAGTAGTAGCATTCAATATTACTGTTTGCATTTTGGCCTCTTTGCCATCCACCACGACCTCTTTGGCTCCCCCTGCCTCTAGAGTTACCACGTCCTCCTCCATAGGACTGGTTTTCTTGAGTTTGCTGTATATTCTGATTTCTACCACGGCCTCCAAATCGGCCTCCTCTACCTCTGCCCCTACCTCTTCCAGCATTTGAGTAGAAGACAGTGTCGTATTGCTGCGCATTCGAGGTGTGTAAACCACTCAAAAGTCGTGTGTATGATTTAAAACTTTGTACATACTTAGTTGTTATGTTTGCTCTTTCATTTTATGCCGAAGACAGAGAAGAATAAGGAATTTTGGTAGATTGGTGACTCGAGATGCAATCTCATGGACCACTTTGATTGTGACCAAGGGTTCGTTTGAAAGCTTGTGACAACATTGGAGCCATTGAGCAGGGGAACCTAGTATTTATTCAGCTGACACTGGACAGTGTTGTATTTGATTTGGCCATTGGCAATGCACTGGTTGACATGTATGTGAAATGTGGGAGGATGGAAGATGTACGAAATGTTTTAATCGATTGCCTAAACAAGATAATGTCTCTTGGGGCTCAATTATTGCAGGGTATGCTCAGCGTGGGCAAGGGATACTGGCTCTCAAACTCTTCGAGAAAATGCAGTAACATGGCATGAAACCAGACGAGTTCATGTTCTCTACAGCTTTGAAAGCATGTGGAACCACATGCAATGAAGAATGGGGCGGGTGAATATGTGTGAAATATCACTAATTAGTCGGCTATTTTCAGGAAAAAGTTAATTTGAGGACTGCTTTTGGAGAGAAATTGGGAAAGGGAGGTGTAGAAAACGTGGAAGGAGGAGACTAATAAGGGATTTTTCAAAGACTAAAGAGGGGATTTTCAAAAGCTAAAGAGGGAGGGAAAATCAAGTGTATGGGATGGAAAAAAGAGGTCGAGGCTAATCGGGGAGGGGAGTATTACGCTGAATTTGAGAAAGAGGAAGGAACAGAGCATTAGAGAGAGAAAACAGGGAGGATACTCTGTAGCTAACGAGGGAAGACGGAGAATTCCTAGTGAAGCATGGCGCCCTTGCTCCTGAGAGGATAAGAGCTATAGAAACTGGTGGCTGTCCTCATGCAGTTGTTCGAGAAGATATAAGTATAAACCTTGGCCCATTGGAGGATCTATCCAGGACCTTTTCAGCAGATATTTTGCTTTGCGAATCAGGAGGAGACAATCTGGCTGCCAATTTCAGCAGAGAGCTTGTAGACTATATCATATATATCATAGATGTTGCCGGAGAGGATAAGATTCCACGCAAAGGAGGACTAGGAATTACACAGGCTAATCTTCTGGTGATCAATAAGACTGATCTAGCAGATGCTGTGGGTGCTAATTTTGAAGTGATGGAACGGGGTACTCTCTGCGGCTGATTGGAGAACAGGGAATGATTACGCGAATCTGGGGAAGAAAGGAGGACGAAGGGGAATGCCTCACGAAGCACACTAGACGAGGGATTCAAAAAGCAGCAGAAAATTTATGGGAGAATATCGGGAGCAAGAGGATGATCTTATTAAATTGAAACATGAAGCCATGTTGGCCTGGGTGTAAAGTGCAGCAAGGAGGTTGTGACTGCCATCCGTGGCGCCATCATCCTGGCCAAGCTCTCCGTCATCCCTGTGCGTCGAGGGTATACTGTGCCTTGCAAGGTCACTGGGAAATGTGGGTCCGTCACTGTCCGCCTTGTGCTTGCACCTCGTGGTTCAGGTATTGTTGCTGCACGTGTTCCCAAGAAGGTTTTGCAGTTTGCAGGGATTGAAGATGTGTTCACCTCATCCAGGGGCTCCACTAAAATGCTTGGAAATTTTGTGAAGGCAACATTTGACTGCTTGCTGAAGACCTACGGTTTCTTGATTCCCGATCTTTGGAAAGAGACAAGGAAACAGAGGGGGTGACTAAAAATCCTTCGAGAAGAGGAGGCAGGGCATTTGTGAAGCTTTGGAGGAGATGAATAGAAATCTGTTTCTTCTCCAGCTTAACTCGTATGTTTGTTGTCCTTTGTTTGCATCTAATCGGAGGAGAAATGAAGCAATTTTTAGAAGGAAAGCTTGCTTTTGATCTCAAAGCCTCTTGCTCCTAGCCTAGCAAGAGGTACCTTTGGCATCAGCAGTATCAGGCCATTACACCAGTTGCTTTTGACCTTGTGCAAGAAGCTTGATAAATTAATTGAATACTTAAACAGAATATATCATATAATCTTAATGCAAATGGAAGCATATCCAACAGCTTAGTCCGGCTCCTTTGTTTGATTCGAAGACCTAACATCGCTGTGTGTACTTGAAGGATCTTTACATTTATGTGCAGTGCAAACCCGTGCAATCAAAGAAGACTACCTTTTGGCACGTTACCAAAGCAGAAAGATTTAGATATGGAGGGATGAAACATGAATCAACTCTATTGTAGCTCATGAGGAGATATGTGTGAAGAAGAAGAACAACCTGTCCAGAGAAGAGAAGAAAAACAGTCATCCTGGGAAAAAAATCAGACAGTCATCCTTGGGAGAATAACAACAGTAATTACAACTGGAACTTGAGCTTGGGAATTATGTTCTCTCATACGGTGTTAATAGATATGGCATGAAAAGCTTTTGAATTGGAAAGCCCTCATCCAAATGTTGCAAAGCTTTCTTCGAATTCAGATGATGGCATGTCAATGCCTCATAAAGAGCCATCAGTTTTGTCTTGATTTAAGTACCATTAGTCCTTGAACCATACCATCAAACTAACTTGAAGAAAGAAGTCATGCTGTCCAAATTTCCAGCTCACCGATTGCTATTTCTGCTTTTATGCCTATGTATCATGATTGATGAGAAAACATGAGATTTCAAGGCAGATTCTAAGCTTTCCTTTGATCATCCATATTCCTCAACAGAAATTATGTTTGTTCCTGATAAAGAGTGCCAGAAATCTGATTTATTAGCCACAATTGATGACTATCTCTGGGTCTGACAATTCAGAGGCTGCTCAAGTTTCTTCTTCTTGAAACAGTGTCTTGGGATCATTTTCTCATCTTGATTATTCACCTGTTTGATCTTTTATCCTGAAATTAGTCAAGGTCTTCTGTAGACACGACTTTGCTTTGCTTTGGCAAATCCTTCGACAACAGCTTCTTTTGAACTTCCTCCTGAAGAAGATGCACCACCATTTCTTTGCTCCTCAGAAATTAGAAGAGCAATCAGCTCCTCAAAATCAGGAAATCTTTCACGAACTGAAATGGATGTCCGAAACTGTGCATAATCCTTTCCTAGACCATTCAAGGTCACAGAAACTAAATCATCATCTTCCACTGGCGACCTGATGGAAGCAAGTGCATCTGCAATCTTCTTCACCTTCATGTGGTAGTCATTGATGCTCATATTTTCTCTTTGCACATTATGCAACTCTTGCTTGAGTTGCATTTTCCTGGCTTGCGTATTTGTGCTATACATTTTTGACAAAGTATCCCATGCCTCCTTTGGTGTACTTGCATCCTGAATATGCACAATCATAGAGTCTGAAATGTTGATAGACAGCCAGTACATAACTTTCCTGGCTCTCTCATGCCATGTTTTAAATGCCTGCATTTGCTGTTGATTGGGAACATCAGGAAGAACTGGTTCTTCTTCATTTCCTGCAACAAATTCCCAATATCCTTTTCCCATAAGGAAATTCGTCATTCTAAACTTCCATGCTTGGAAGTTGTTCTTGTCAAGCTTTTCAGTGACAATCTGTGAAAGAGAATCAGATGCCATTACAGAACACTGCAAAAGATTCTGTCATTGCAAAAAACACAGCTTCACCCTCACAAGGGAAAATCTGCAAAACTGGCGAAAGTGGTATTTGACCACACAGTCACTTCCTAGTGACGATTTTGCATCAACAGGCAACAGGGATGATTCTGTAACTCCCAATGTCTCTGCGCACAAGCATACGATGCAATTTCTACAGTAACTTTTCACCGACCTGTAGAACAGTGGCTGCACAGCATAAAACTGGGCCTTTTTCTGAGTGCGTGCAGAAAACTTCCGCCTCCAAAACAGGCCCTGAAATGGCCTCAAATAAAAAAAACAAGGTCTCACCGCGAAGGGCGTCTCAACCTGAGACAATGCACTCCTGCACTTTCCGGCTGTGCTACCTGCAGAGATCTGCTCCCAAAACAGAAAATGAAAGCAACACTGCTCCTCTTACCAGAACACCGCAAGCTTGGCTTGCTTTCTTGAGCTCCTTACCACGAACAAGGCTCTGATACCATGTCAAGATTGTGGGAGAGAAGGAAGGAGTTTCACTTGTAGCTTTCTTGCTTGCACAATGGGGGAATACACACAAGGGTGGAGGCTGAAAACAGTTTTCCTCTCTTCGTTGTGTAAGCCAAAAGAACTCAAGTACAAAGAAATAGAAGAACCCTAGATATGGGTCTCAAACCAAACTCAACTAACTAAGGTGGCATACTAACTGAGCCACGAACTAGAGTAGATAAGGATAGCTATCATGTAGCTATTATTCAGGGGCGGTGTACCAACCGCATCTGCAACTGACAAGTCGGTGACATAAATACACAACGGTCACCCTGGCGTATCACGAGTGGAGCTCGATATCTCAACAATCATGATAGGCCTTTCTATGAGCTTGTGTGGCTTCCATTCACTCTAGGTCCATCCTGCAAATCTCATCAAGATACTCCAACTATAAGAGACAATGTTGCAGGGACTTGTCATCTAACAATCATTCTTTGATGGCCACATGCAAAGAGGGTAGCTCGAGTTCAACAGGAAAGATGGTTTCTGTTCCATACACCAGCTGGAAAGGGGTTTAGTTGATCGTCCCAATCACAATGATGTGCGGCTTCGTTCTTGTCAGAATCGAGCAGAGGATGCAATTGGTAACTTTGAATTGGCCATTGGCTCTGCGTAATAGGGTGTGGACTTACAATGATAGATCTTCTGTCAACTCTTCCATGATCTTGTTAAGAAAGTGGATACCTCGGTCATTGACGACTCTAGGGGATTGCCAAAATGGGTGATGATGTTCTCATACAAGAACAAGGCTATGCTATTCACTTTAGAGCTTTAGCTTAACACCACTTGGTTATGTAGTCTATACAAACCAAGATGTATCTATTCTATTTCCTTTTGGTTGGTGGATCAATGGGGCCCACGAAATCAATTCCCCACCTCGAATGGCTTTAGGAGAAGAATAGGTTTTAGGGGGATGGCACTAGATTTGGTAGGCTTTCCCATTCATTGACAAGCATAACACCATTTACAGTAATCATAAGTATCCTTATGGAGGGTAGCTTCATAGTCCACATAGAATCTGAAGCGCATTGACAATAGATAGTGTCAGAACTTCTCCAAGGCAAACACCATTCCAAGGCACTCAAGCTCCATCACTGTGTAGTTTTGCTCTTTGTCGGTTACTTTCTAGCTTGCATAATAGATAGGTTGATCTAAATTAGACGGGCTCTTTTGGCATAAGACTACACCTAGGCCTTCAGTTGATGCATCAGTGTGTGCATGGAACTCCTTTGTCCAAATAGGAGGTTGTAGGATGGGTGCTTCAATCAAACACTACTTTAGGGTGTTGAATGCCTCATCACAATCAGTGGTCCATGTAAACTCGACATCTTTTCTAAAGAATTTCTGCAAAGGGGATGCCTTTGTCGCAAAATGCACAATGAATCTTCTGTAATAGCCCACATGGCTGAGAAATCCCCTCAATTGTTTCAGGTTGATTGGGGTTGTTAAGGCAGCAATATTCTCAACCTTAGTAGGATGTGTTGCTATCCCTTGTTCTAAGACAATGTGGCCTAGAAGAACTCCTAATGAGACACCAAAGGCACATTTGTTAGGGTTGAGAGAAATCCCATACTCTTGACATATGTCAAAGCACTGCTCTAAGTGTCCCCAATGCTCACGAGTTAGGCTATAGACATAGAAGTCATCGAGGTACACCTCAATGAAATCATCTAGATGGTTTTGAAAGGTAGCCATCATCACTCATTAGAAAGTAGCATGAGCATTACAGAGCCTAAAAGGCATCACTCTGTAAGCATAGGTTCCCCATTTGATTGTAAAGGTTGTTTTTTATTGATCTTATTTTGAGATCTGGGCTTGATTATATCAGCCGAATCCATCCAAGAGGGAATAGAGTTCATGGACTGCCATTCTATCCACTAGTTAGTCTGTGAAAGGGATAGGGAAATGATCCTTCTTCAACTTGGAATTCAGCTTTTGGAAGTCCATACATATTCGTAGTTTTGCATACTTCTTAGGTACTATGACAATGGGCGAAACCCATTCACTCTTAGCCATTGGATAAATGAACTCAGCTTCAAGGAGATTCAATAATTTGGCCTTCACTAGGATAGAATAATTTTAATTCATACACCTTTGTCTTTGCCTCTCATGTTTGGCATCAAGCTCTAAGTCGATGTGGTGTTGGCATATTGTGGGATCAATCCCCTTTAAATCTTTGTACGACCATGCAAACATGTCTAGGTTCTCCTTTAGTAGGTCTCACAAGACCAACAGTTCTTGTTGTGGAAGATTTAGACCCACTTCAGGTGACGTTCAATACCATCAGCGTCCACGAACGTCAATTGATTTTCACCTTTCACTTTGCTGATGAATGTCCCACGGACTGCTTCTAGGTAAAGGTCTGTGACTCCTTCAAGGGAGTGGTCTCCTCTGCTAATAAATCACTGGAACTTATGTCTTGTTTTAATGGAGGCTTAGCTTGTTCTTTGGGAGGATGAAAGGGTATCATTGTGGTTTCTAGTTTGGGTTGGGGATAAGTTACTTCTTAGCTCGAGGACTCATCCTCTGAAGATGCATCTAAGAATGTCACATAACATGAACCTTCTATGTTCTGTTTGAACTTCCAAACTTGGGGTTGCCATTGGCAAGGTACATCATCATCATCTTCTCTTAGGAAGGGTAACTTTGGGTGAGAAGAGCCACTGTTGAAGGAAAGAACATTCTTCTTAATCCATTTCTTATAAAGGCTTTGCTTATGACGTGACTCATTAATCAATGGTGCACAGATCAGACGCGTATGCATGCGTAGTGAGCATCAAAAGGTCCCCAAGAACAAAAGAACTCTACTTTTGCACAAAAAACAAGGAAGAAAGTTTGCACAACATGAGACAAGAGACTAATTGGGTGCAATCTTCCCCCATGCCTTGTGTGAGCGCTCCACAAAGCATGTATTTTATATATTATTCATCTTCAAGCTCAAAAAATAGCCCAATTTACAATTAGCACGCTTTAGCTTTTGTGCCACTAAAGAATTAAAGCTATTGGGTGCCCAAGGAGTCAGGCAATACCCAAATACAATGTCCAATACAAATATTTAAATCGTGCGTCCATGTGCATACAAAAATAATAAATAAATATCAAGTGCCTTAGTAAATAAGCGCGATAAAATATGGGCGCCATGCCTAAGATACACGCCCATAAAAAATTGATAATAATTTGAATACACGCTATCCTCCAATGCTTCCCAATGCCACCACTGCTAGCTCTACACATCAACTGAAGCATTCACAATTGTTAGAAAAATAATACAATTAAATCGACAAAAGTGAATACCTAGCAGTCTTCAGCTACAAAAATAAATTGCTTAGAACTCAATCCTAACCTTAATTTATTACAAGTGCACACTCCAAACTCATAAACATTTATTAATTTAAATATATATTTTGTGGAATCACCCGCTATAGAATCACCCACTTACACATTAAATTAAAAAAACGCCCGAAAAGGATAGGCGTCCCCATCAACTTTTCGCATAAAGAGTCCACCTTGTGTATGAGCCCCAGTAATAAAATTTTACAGAATCCATCGCAAAACCTCATGGAATCCACTGTGGAATATGCCTCCTAGCATCATATCCCTGGGGTGGGATAGCAATTGTTCTCAATTGCTATTAGCTCAATGTGGAGCTAACAGTGTGGGGAAAGCACTTAGGTCTCTAGCGTGCATCCATTGGGCCTCTTCAACAGGATGATTTTTAAACTTGAGCAAATATCTAGAATATCTACGGCCAGTTCTAGTGGTCATAAAGTTAGTATCTATAATAGTTTCAGGCTCAAGGATTTCAGTTTCATTGTCTAGCAAAGGAGGGTTTTCATAGACAGGGTGTACAGATAGTTGTCCTCTAAAGGGTCATAATAAATTGATATGAAAGGTGTTGTGGATTTTTCAATGTTGTAGTAATTCTAGTTTAAATGCATTGTCATTGATTTTGTGTATGGTCTTGAATGGCTCATAAAATCTAGGTGCTAATTTGACAACGGGGTGTTTATCTATACTTTGTAATCTTCGTTTTTCAATTCATAACCAAACATAATCATCAACTTTAAAACTCATAGCTTTCTTTTCTTGTTTGCTTATTTTATGTATGATTGCTGGGCTTTGACAATCATATCTTTAACTTCATCAAAAATAGTAGTATGCATGTTAGCAATATCATCAGTAGTTTGAATTTTGTTTGATAATGATGTAACAGGTGTAGGCAATTGATATCCATAAATAATTTCAAATGGTGCTTTCTTTGTAGCTGTATGTGGTGTGTTATTATATGCAAACTGAAGTAAATGTAGATATGTATCCCATGTGTGTGGTTTTGAAATTGTGTAAGCACGCAAAAGATCTAAAATAGTACTGTTAGTAGCTTCCTTTTGACCATTTGTTTCAGGATGAAATGCAAATGAAAAATCAATCTTTGTTCCTAAGTTAGCAAACAAAGTAATCCAAAAATTATTGCAGAATCTAGAATCACGATCAGAAATAATGACTTATGGTAAACCATGGTTAGTAAAAACAGTTTTCAAAAACAATTGAGCAGCTTGAGATGCAGTTAAGGTTTTCTTGCATGAAATAAAATATGCTTGTTTGCTAAACATGTCTACAATAGTCCAAATCATATCATAATTAGCTTTAGTGTTAGGTAGACCAGTGATAAAATCCATTGAAATCAGCTCCCATGGTTGTGATGGAATGGATAATGGCATTAGTAAACCATATTGTTTACCATGGTGTCTTTTAACTCGTTGATATATTAGGCATTCAGATACAAAATTAGATACATCAGTGTCCATATGTGGCCAATAAAAATCTTCAATCAATGTACGCAAAGTAGATATAATTCCTCTATGACCTTGATATGGGGGACAATGAATTTCATGCAAAACAAAAGATCGAAATGGAACAGTTACATATAATCTTTTTTCATAAAACATAATTCCATTAGTGTAAGACAATGAATCAATAGGAATCCAATTATTTGCAACTAGTTTATTCCAATCAGCTTGAAAAGTAGGATCTTGGTGATAAGTATCTTTCATAGGAATAAGGGAATCAAATGATATCACAGAAATATTTTGAATTGTCGGTCTTCTACTCAAAGCATAAGCAACAACATTCTCTTTTCTAGGTTGATATTGTATAAGGGGATGAAAACTTTGAATAAAAGTAGCCCATTTAATGTGTCGGTCAGATATTTGTGGTTGACTAAGAAGATGCCTAATGCTTTGTTGGTCAGTTTTGATCATCAATCCAGATCCCATTAAATAATGTTTCCATTGATGTAAGGCTTGTACTATGGCTAACAATTCCTTGTCGTAGGTAGAATATTTAAGTTCAGATGGTTTGAGTTTGCAACTAGAGTAAGCTATGGGATGAGAATCTTGCATAAGGACTGCTCCTATTCCAGTTCCACTAGCGTCAGTAACTACTAAAAAGAATGGTCTATTGAAGTCATGTAATTGTAATATAGGAGCATGAGTTAAAGCATGTTTCAGCAAATCAAAGGACTTTTGTTGATTATCATACCAATTATACATGATACCCTTCTTTAAAAGTTTTGTCAAAGGTAATGCAAGTAATGAGAAATTCCTCACAAATTTTGTGTAAAAGCTAGCAAGACCTAGAAAAGAATGTAATTCATACACATTTTTCGGTATCGACCAATTTAAAATTGCTTCTATCTTTTTAGGGTCAACTTTAATACCTTCTGATGAAATAATATGTCCTAGATATTCAATTTTTGTTTGGAAGAATTCACTCTTTTCTGGATTAGCATATAATTGATTGTCTTTTAATAACTTAAAAACTAAAGACAAATGTTTGCTCATTCTCATTTTTACTGAAAACTAATATGTCATCAAAGAAAACAATGACACAATGCTGATGTTTCAAAAATATGCGATTCATCATACGATTGAATGTGGCTGGTGCATTAGTTAAACCGAAAGGCATAACTAGAAATTCATAGTGTCTAGATTGTGTTCTAAATGCAATTTTGAATATATCAGATTGGTCCAATCTTACTTGATGATATCTAGATTTAAGATCTATCTTACTGAATATGGCAGATCCTTGTAGCTTATCCATAAGATCATCTACCCCAGGAATCAGGTATCTATTATTAATCGTAACTTTATTTAGGACACGATAATCAATGCACATGCAATAAGTATTATTTTTCTTCTTCACTAATAAGACAGGTGCATCAAATGGAGAACTACTAGGTCTAATTAATCCTTTGTTAAGCAATTCGTCTATTTGGTTTTGAATTTCCTTCTGTTCAATTTGGTTATATCTATATGGTGCTTTACATGGTGGTTGTGTTCCAGGAATTAAATCTATCTTATGATCTTCAAGACATGCAGGTGGTAATCCAGGTGGTAAATAAGCAAGCAAAACAATCTTGGAATTGGGAAAGAAATTGTGCATGCCTAGGATGCATTTGTTTTTCTTTAGCTTGAATTTCATTCACCCATATTAAATAGGATTTGCTACTTTTAGATAATGCACGTTTAGCCTGAGTATGAGTAAGCAATGGAAAATTATTGAAAGCGTGCATACCATGTAGTGTGATTTGTTTCCTTGAAAATAAATTTTAATTGAATGTATAAAACAATCTATATCAGGATTGTATTGATGACACCAAGGCATTCCTAAGATAATGTCACTAGACTGCAAATGTACAACTAAGAAATTTCTTCGTTCAATATAATCACCAATTTTAATTTCTAAATTATGCACCTCTCGTGTTCCATTATATCTCGTACTTAGGAATGTAGCCTTGATGCGATAATGTGTAGAAACAATATGTAAATTCAATTCTTTGACCAATTTTGTAGAAATAAAGTCATGTGTGCTCCCATCATCATGTAAAATAGTCTTTTCTTTACCATGCACAAAACATTTCATTGTTAATAAGAAATGGGGAGTTGGCATACGTGGCAAAGTATCAGAAGTAGTACTAATGTCGTCATCTTCTTCCGTAAAGTCTGGCATCTCTTCACGTTCTTCATCTTCTATTGCTCCCAGATAATTGATATGAACATATTCCTTTTTGGATTGACAATTGGCTGCTAGATGTCCAGGTTGATGACATTTATAACAAACTATGGGTTTTTCTTTAGATACATTATTAGTAATGGCAGGAAGTTTAGGAACGTTGGGATTTGACTGTAGATATGGCTTGGGGTTCGATGGCAAGGCAGGTGGTCGTGTCCAAGATTTACTGAATGAAGATGGAAGAAAATGACTTTGATTGAATCTTCTAAAATTTGAATTGAATTGTTTAGAACTAAAGTTACCATTAGTTGGGAATTGTTGTGGTCACTTGTCTCGTCCACGAATTTGGACTTCAGTGTCATGGGCCAAGGAAATTGCATCTTCAAGGGTTGTTGGCTTGAACATATTGACCTCCGCATAAAAATGTCCAAGTAGACCAGACATAAACTTGCGTTTATGAGTTGCTTTAGGTACATCTTCGAGCATCTTCCACTTTAGAAACTTCTTCCTCATCTTTGCCTTTTGCGAGTAGGATTTACTCTTCTAGCTCGCTTCCATAATCTTCATTTGCATTATCACCTTCGTCCTCTTTAGGTTCTGTTTCTGCCTTAGTGGGGGCTCTATAAGAGAAGAACAAGCTCTCTGTTATGTCCTCTACTTCTACTTTTGTCTTTAGCTTTGTCTCTGCAAGACTGCCATGTAACATGGAGAACAATACATCCATGCTTCTATCTTGTTAGAGGTGATTTTAGAATTCAATTAGGCTTTAGGCAAGAGGTATTCTCCCATAGACAAAGACTTATATTCCTTCGTTAGTTGGCTTACAATGCCAACTATTAAGGACTGTGCCTTTGTTTTCTTGGAAAAGATCTATTTGATGGCCTCTTCATCTCCTAATGAACCATCTGTTACTTCATTTAAGGCTTTAGTTACGACTTCAATGGATGTGGATCCATTGCCTTTTTGTGATCCATACAACTTCAACACCACTTTGTTGGGTTGTCTGCCTAGGGTTAGAGTTCCTTTGAACCATTCCGTTCTTGCTCTTGCTTCAAAAATGCAATGTATTCCCATCAACAAGGGGTGTGAGGTCCTATAGGAATTTGGTTTGACCACCAGATATGTCAGCCAATAATTCTTTCCTGCAAGGATTTTCTTCATGTATGGGAGAATTCCCAATGGTTTGATTCTACTTTGGTTTGCAAATCTGATAAGCCATTGCATAGGCTGCATTCCTTATAAGCCTAGATCCTTCATTGTCACATCTGTCATTATATTTATTAATGAGCCTGCATTAATCAATGTATCTGCTATAAAGCATCCTTCAATTCACATGCCAAATCTCTGGGGTCCCCCGATCTAGGAAGGCATTAGCCACATCTACTTCCTTTACGGGTTTTGAGGTTCTGTTGGACTTGGTTGTCATGGAGGGAGCAGTTCTTAGGCCTCTTCTTCTTGTTAGTATGCTTTTGGATTTCTTTCAATAGCTAGAAGACAATACTAGAAATTGTTAGAATGTTAAGTTTGGTTTAAAAGTTTCTAGATCTGTGATCAAATCATACTCTTTGAGAGGACCCATAGGCTTTTCCAATTGGTTGGGAAATGGGGCCACATCCACTTTTATCTTCCCTTTTTCTTCTGGGAATGGCAACATTTGCACTTCTTCTCCATGAGGAGGTACTTCGGCATCCTGTATCTCCCGGACCTTTGGTCCTGCCTTTGAAACTCTCTCTATGGCTCTTTGTGGCTGTGTACTGCTCTATACTTCATTGTTCTAAATTTAATTGTTCTATTTTTCTCGAGGAAGGTTGAACTTCATAGTCTTGGCAGAGGAAATGCTCTCTTTTGGAACTATGGGTTCTCCTTTCTTTGCCTACGTTATTGCGGCCACTTCCAATTCCACCAAATTAGAAGCAGGTTCTTGGGTCTTCTCTTGGGTATTGATAGTAGCTTTCACAGGATCTGGACTTGGAGTCTTCTGCAATGTAGCCTTCTCCTTTGCATCGATTGCATAAGGGCTTGTAATCCACATACCTTCTAGGATTTGGACAATTTCATGAGATATGACCCTTTTCTCCACATCTGTAACACTCCACCTCTAATATTTGGCCACCACCAAGCTATCATCCTCTGTAAGTCTGAGAGGGAAACCTCCTTGGACCGAAAGTAGGACTGAAATCCCTAGGATTTGGTCCAATGTCGTGCATTGTCATTTTGGATTCTAGCAAGTTGAAGCTTGTGTCTTCATCTTTCTTTCTTCGTTCATGCATCTCTTTTAGAGAGCAGATATCCTCTGTATGGTTCTTCCTCAAATAGTATGAATAGAAAGCTTTAGGAATAGTTGGGTTTCAAGTACATTTAGTGGCTAAATGTATCGCTTGATGGCACTTTCCACACCATCTATTAGAACACATCACATCTCTCCCACCTCCTGCCGGAGTAGATATATTAGCGGTATTCATCTTTAATGTCTGTAGCTATTCTGTAATCACATCCATAAGCTATTTCTTGATGCTTGCAATTGAGTTGCATAGGTAGTCCTTTAGGTTTTCACCTCTTGGAGTACTTGTAGTAGGGTTTTGGGACGCTTCTGTGATCACTGCATATAGTGCTTGGGTTCCAGAGGATCCTTTGTTTTGGTTTTAATTCAGAGCTCGTATTGAGACTTGGGGTTGTTGATTCTAGTGGGTAGGGTTCCATTGTTATTGAATCGCCATTAGAGAAACTATTTGAGCCCACTATTGTTGTGGTTGAACCATCATTTGAGGCACTGTCCTTTGTGGCCACTGTGGATTTGATGTATTGTACTACGCCATTGTTTGCTAAGACAATGTGGCCTAGAAAAACTCCTGATGAGACACCAAAGACACATTTGTCACGGTTGAGAGAAACCCCAGACTTTCGACATATGTCAAAGCACTGCTCTAAGTGCCCCCAATGCTCACGGATTAGGCTATAGACATAGAAGTCGTCAAGGTACACCTCGATGAAATCATGGAGATGGTGTTGGAAGGTAGCCATCATCACTCGTTAGAAAGTAGAATGAGCATTACAAAGCCCAAAAGGCATCACTCTCTAAGCATAGGTTCCACATTCGGTTGTGAAGGTTGTTTTTGATTGATCTTCTTTAGAGATTTGGACTTGATTATATCTGTTGAATCCATCCAAGAGGGAATAGATCTCATGACCTGCTATTGTGTCCAACTTGGAATAAATCCATCCAAAAGGGATAGGAAAATGATCCTTCTTTAACTTGGAATTCAGCTTTCAAAAGTCCACACATATTCGCAGTTCCCTGTACTTCTAGGCACTATCACAATGGGCGAAACCCATTTATACTTAGCCACTGGATAAATGAACTCAGCTTCAAGGAGATTCAGTAATTCGGCCTTCACTAGGGTAGAATAATTTAAATTCATACACCCTTGTCTTTGCCTCATAGGTTTGGCATCAGGCTCTAAGTCAATATGGTGTTGGCATATTGTACGATCAATCCCCTTCAAATCTTTGTACGACCATGCAAATACGTCTAAGTTCTCCTTTAGTAGATCTCACAAGACCAATAGTTCTTCTTGTGGAAGATTTAGACCCAGCTTCAGGTGACGTTCAGTACCATCAACATCCATGAATATCAATTGCTTTTTGCCTTCCACTTGGCGGATGAATGTCCCACGGACTGCCTCTAGGTAAAGGTCTGTGACTCCTTTAAGAGAGTAGTCTCGTTTGCTAATAATTCACTGGAGCTTATGTCCTCTTTTGATGGAGGCTTAGCTTGTTCTTTGGGAGGATGAAAGGGCATCATTGCGGTTTCCGGTTTGGGTTGGGGATAAGTTACTTCTTAGCTCAAGGACTCATCCTCTGAAGATGCATCCAAGAATGTCACATAACAGGAACCTTCTATGTTTTTTTTGAACTGCCAAACTTGGGGTTGTTAGCAAGGTGCATCGTCATCATCTTCTCTTAGAAAGGGTAACTTTGGGCGAGAAGAGTGACTGTTGAAGAAAAGACCATTATTCTTAATCCTTTTCTTATAAAGGCATTGCTTATGATGTGAATCATTAATCAATCCAAAGGGTACTATAATCATTCTATCGAACAAAAAGGGATCTTCCGCTTTAGGAACTTCTTCCTCATCTCTGCCTTTTGTGAGTAGGATTGACTCTTCTAGCTCACTTCCATAATCTTCGTTTGCATTATCACCTTTGTCCTATTTAGGTTTTGTTTTTGCCTTAGTGGGGGCTCTATAAGAGAATAACAAGCTGTTTGTTATGTCCTCTGCTTCTCCTCCTGCTTCTAGCTCTATCTTTAGCTCTGTCTCTACGAGACTGCCATGTAACAGGGAGAACAATGCATCCATGCTTCTATCTTGTTAGAGGTGATTTTAGAAGTCAATTCGGTTTTAGGCAAGAGGTATTCTCCCATGGACAAGGACTTTCCTTCCTTGGATAGTTGGCTTACAACGCCGACTACTAAGGACTTTGCCTTGGTTTTCTTGGAAAAGATCTGTTTGATGGCCTCTTCATCTCCTGATGTAGCATTTGTTACTTCATTGAAGGCGTAAGTTACGACTTTGATGGATGTGGATCCATTGGATTTTTGCAATCCATACAACTTCAACACCGCTTTATCCGGTCCTCTGCCTAGGGTTAGGGTTCCTTTGAACCAGTCCGTTCTTACTCTTTCTTAAAAAAGCCAAGGTATTCCCAACAAGAGAGGGTATGAGGTCCCATAGGAATTTGGTTTGACCACAAGATATGTCAGCCAATAATTCTTTCCTACAATGATTGTTTTCATGTATGGGAGAATTCCCAATGGTTTGATTCTACTTTGGTCTGCCAATCTGATAAGCCATTGCATAGGTTGCATTCCTTATAAGCCTAGATCTTTCATTTTCACATCCGGCATTATGTTTATTAATGAGCCTCCATCAATCAATGTATTTGCTATAAAACATCCTTTAATTCACACGCCAAATCTTTGGGGTTCCCAGATCTAGGAAGGTGTTAGCCAGATCTACTTCCTTTATGGGTTTTGAGGTTCTATTGGACTTGATTGTCATGGAGGGAGCAATTCTTAGGCCTCTTCTTCTTGTCAGTATGCTTTTGAATTTTTTTTAATAGCTAGGAGACAACATTAGAAACTGTGAGAATGTTAAGTTTGGTTTAAAAGTGTCTAGGTCTTTGATCAAATCATACTCTTTGAGAGGACCCATAGGCTTTTCGAATTGACTGGGAAAATGGGGCCACACCCACTTTATCTTCCCTTTTTCTTCTAGGAATGGCAACATTTGCACTTCTTCTCCATGAGGAGGTACTTCGGCATCCTCTATCTCCCGAACCTCTGGTCTCGCCTTTGCAACTGTCTCTGGGCTCTTTGTGGCTCTGTATTACTCTGTACTTCATTGTTCTAAATTTAATTGTTCTATTTTTCATGAGGAAGGTTGAACTTCATAGTCTTGGCAGAGGGAACATTCTCTTTTGGAACTATGGGTTCTCCTTTCTTTGCCCACGTTATTGAGGCCACTTCCAATTCCACCAAATTGGAAGCAGGTTCTTAGGTCTTCTGTTGGGTATTAATAGTAGCTTTCATAGGAGCTGGACTTAGATAGTCTTCTGCAATGTGGCCTTCTCCTTTGAATTGACTGCATAAGGGCTTGTAATCCACAGACCTTCTAGGGTTTGGACAATTCGGTGAGATATGACCCTTTTCTCCACATTTGTAACACTCCACCTCTGATCTTTGGCCACCACCAAACTGTCATCCTTTGTAACTCTGAGAGGGAAACCTCCTTGGACCGAAACTAGGATTGAAATCCCTAGGATTTGGTCCAATGTCGTGTGTTGTCATTTTGGATTTCACCAAATTGAATCTTGTGTCTTCATCTTTCTTTCTTTGTTCGTGCATCTCTTTTAGAGAGCAGATATCCTCTGTATAACACCATATTGGGGAATATGGAAAATTTCCATAAGTTTGGGACACATGGTCAAATCTTTGGATTTGTCATAACTTGAACACTATAACTCCAAATTGAGTGCTCTATAGCTCAATCGATTCCATTTTTCAAACGCTTTCCAATGATAGGTCACATCATATGGTTTCGAGAAACTTATGGGCATGTTATCCGTGTGCCATCTTTTTAGTATTCAAAAAATGGGAATTGGGAGATTCCCAAACTCATTGATATTGTGTTGTATGGTTCTTCCTCAAATAGTATAAATAGAAAGTTCCAGGAATGGTTGGGTTTTCGTTACATTCAGTGGCTAAATGTCTTGCTTGATGGCACTTTCCACACCATGTATTAGAACGCATCACATCTCTCCCACCTCCTGTCGGAGTGGATATATTAGCGGTATTCACTTTAATGTATGTAGCTATTCTGTAATCACATCCATAAGCTATTTCTTGATGCTTGCAACTGAGTTGGATAGGTAGTCCTTTAAGTTTTCACCTCCTGGAGTACTTGTAGTAGGGTTTTGGGAAGCTTTTGTGATCCCTGCATACACTGGTTGTCTTTATCTAGAGGATCCTCCATTCTTGTTTTAATTCAAAGCTCCTATTGAGACTTGGGGTTGTTGATTCTAATGGGTAGGGTTCCATTGTTGTTGAGTCACCATTGGAGAAACTATTTGAGGCCACTGTTGTTGTGGTTGAACCATCATTTGAGGCACTGTCGTCTACGGCGGAACTGTGGATTCGATGCAATGTACTGCATCATTGTTTGCATTTGGTGGTAGGGGTAGGGGACTGCCTGAGAGCGGAGTTTTGAGCCCGGGATGTGCCTAAAATTTGCCAAAAAATTCAGAATTAAGGGAAAAAACATTCCACATCGAAGGCGGCGGCTCCAGCTAGGATGATTTTAAGCACCAAGTGAAATACGACTTTTAAAAGGTGCCCGAGCGACACTTGTGGATTTTTGATAATTTTTTTGACCACCATGCAGGTTGTCAGGAGTTGCCAGTCAATGCGGGATGTCAAGCCAGATGCCCAAGATTTTTTAGAGCTCGATTTGGATGCCGGACGGGGAAGGAGCCAACAAACGGATAAGATTCGAAGAGGTAGACATTTGAGAAGCCAAAAGGGGTAGTGCTTTTTGGAGTTTGGGGCCCCCTAAAAATTGTATGCAACATCTTGATAAAAAACATGGAGGGAAGAGGGAAATATGGCGTGAAAAACGGCGTGAGGCAGCAAGTGCAAATTTCACTTCATGCCATGGATTTGGGATTTGCTGGCTGTGAAGACCATATAGATCAGACATTGGGGCTTGATTTCTCCCTATGGGTTGATGCTATCGCCGCCCTTCGCTCGTGGAATGATGGCCTGAATGAAGAAATCTGATTCTAGTCTTTCTCTCTCCTCCCTCTCTCTC
Organism: Lygodium microphyllum; assembly: GCF_053477565.2. NCBI lineage: Eukaryota > Viridiplantae > Streptophyta > Polypodiopsida > Schizaeales > Lygodiaceae > Lygodium > Lygodium microphyllum. The sequence goes on from NC_141162.1 coordinate 111,580,060, forward strand.
TCTCCTCTAAAGGGTTGTTCCTGTGTGCAAGAGGAAATGAAGAATGGTGAAGGAAAGATTTTCCAGTTGGGACTGGATTGCTTCCGGGTCAATGTAGACATGAAGATTGCTGATTGTGAAGATACTGGACATTGAATGTGGGCTGACCCGTAGTCCCGTAGCATAACCGAGATCCCGAAACATGAAACCTAAGCGATAATTCAATTTTTATGAAGGAAAAATGAGTTTTTATACTATTTGATTTATGAAATATTGTTCCCATGGACTAAATATTCATTATGATGTTGTTTTCTATGAGTTTCAACAGTTTATAATCAGAAAATCAGAAAATCATAAGTGATATGGCTGAAATTAATGCAATAAAACCCAAAAAACACGCGTTTAAGGGGTAAAAATGGGATTTTTAAAAAATAAATGGGAAATATGAGACATAGAGAAAAAATACCAAAAATGGTGAAAAATGGATTTTAAATGGGAGAAAATTAGGAAACGGTAAAAGGAAAATTCCAAAAAATTACATGTGTATTCGTGTAGCATATAATGAAGGTAAAGCACGAGGTTGGCCTCGGTTTACCCTCGTTTCTATGTTTCCGTTCATGTTTATCGCTTTCTTTGTAAGGAAACACACATAAAACGACCCTTTTACCTATCAACGAATGCAAAACATTAAACGGCAGGGTGAGAGGGGAGGTTGAGCGTGAAAATATAAACTAAAATTTGGTTTATGTGTTGCATCTTGCCTATAGGATGTTGTTTTAAAATAAAGGGAAAGGCAGCATGAGCCTGAGGGTCTTTTCTCATTACATAAACGCTAGCATGGAAATCATGAAAAGATTGGTTTCGCACAATGCACAATGCTGATTTTCTTCTGTTTGTGCACTAAACAGTTCACATTATGCACAATGCATAGTTCATGGTATCAAGCTCCTGGACTGCATAGCACTTGTTTTCTTAGGAATTGGACCCATGATTGAGAGCGTAAGGTTATCCCTTGCCGTAAGATAGAGGGTCGGTTTCCTAAGGGACTGTTAAGTGAGGATACATGGTATATCTCCTGGATTCGAAATGAGGAGTGGGGTGTGTTCATATGGTTTATATGTTGAGCAGCGCATCAAGGGGCTAATCCCTGCGATGTAGGAGAGCTGCAGCGGGGCTGCGATGTTTCTACCGAGAGGTTGCCTCCATGTATGTGATCGTGGTATTTATTGCCAATGTGTATGGGTTCTCCCTCTATGGAGTTTATAGAAAGGGAAACGTTGGACCACAAAACTATAAAACTATAAATGCATAGATTAGGGTTTAGGACATGTTGTCCTTTAGCAATATATAGACGCTCCTGGTCTGCGAGGCTGTGAGGGTGTGTTTGTCTAGTATGAGCATGAGGTCCGGCTAGTGCCATAGCCAGTGCTGGCCCATTTCAGGTCCCATTAGTGGTGCGTCTGTCGGGAGCTGCCTATAAGTGGCGGTTTTTGAATCTAGGGTTTCCAGGGACCCTAAATTATCCAGAAAATGGGGTTTGTTCAAGGATGGAAAAACTTGGCTTTCCCCATACAAAACTTACTAATGGACTTAGTTAGTTATGTAGAGCATGAGTCCTCTACAAAAGATAATTTATGTGATGAAAAGAGTAGCCAATTAGTGGTTACCCCATCCTCTAATGCGATGGCATGGGCCGAGGTTCGCCTTGGTGTGGTCTCTACCCACGAGAAATCATGTTTAACCATCCATCAAGCTAGAGGGCATGAAACAAGCATGTTGGAAACTAGGGTAGTTATAGCATCAATAGGTCACCATGCTAAAGCCATAATGCCATGGGAAAGTGTTGATATACGATGGAACATGCTTGTGGTTGAAACATCCCGTGTAATGGGCCACCATGACGACATAGTAGGCATCATAAGGATGTTAGAAGCCCTAGCTGTCAAGGGAAAACCGTTGCTTAAAAGGTACGGTTCCCAAGTTTTAAGAAGTGGTAATGATAAATCTGCTTTAGATAAGGACCAAAAGCTCTTATATAAACCTGTTATGGACTTTCATTTTAAAGGGAAAGGTATGGAAGACCCTCTAAGAGGGGATCAAAATGACATGTTGAAATTTATAGGACTCCCTGAACCACTCAGTGAGTTGGCAGAAAGGGATGTTAATGAGGATATTAACCTCCCTACACCGAAAAGGGTGGGGATGGAAGAGGTTAAAGATCCTAAGAGGCTGGACCCAGATCATGATGAATATGAAGATTTTAATGACCTGATGTTGATCCCAAAAGGGAGGACTAAATGTGCTCCTCTTTATAGGGATCTCCCAGTGTTTTATGGGTTGCCAAATGAGGATCCAATGATTCATTTAAGAGAATATGGCCTAACTTGCATTGCAAGTGGGTTCAACGATATACATCGGATGGTTGTATTCCCAAGTACCCTAAAGGGAGAGTCAAGGAAATGGTACTGGAGCCTCCCAAGAGGGTCAATCAAATCATTTGAGGAGTCTTGTGATAGATTTCTAGATGAGTATGAAAAGAAGCTCCCTATGATTTAGGTCTTAAGGCAGCTTATGTAGTTTAGACATGAGCCTTATCTTTCTGTTAAAGAGTATGCTAGAGTTTGATAGTACTCTTAGGCTTTGGCCAAGAAGAGCCAGTGCACTACCAGATGATGTGCTATGTGAGCTCTTTCTGAATGGCTTAGAGATTAATACACAAATCCAAGTGGGATTGTGGAATCCTAAGTCGTTACGGGAAGCAAAAATGCATGCCATTGATTATGAGGGGCATATTCAGAGATGTTGGGAAAACTTTTGGAGTTTTCCCCACTTAGTACAAGTGCATCCTAACTTCCAACCATTTCTGCAAGAAGACAGCTCACTTGTTGATACCAAGGCAGCCTATGAGGGGAACCTTGGTGGCCAAAATCTCAAAGCAGAAAATGTCCATCCTATGAGTAGTAATGACATGCCTCTCAGTGAAAAGGTCCCAAGCCATGTAAGTCCCATTAGGGCTTGCAACACTTCCACGAGAGGTAGTTGTGATGGAAACATGGATAGAACCAATGGGCCTATGAGTGCTGATAAGCATTCTGTGTGTGGTTCTAATTTTGTTGCTAGTAAGGCTCTTGAGAGACCTTTGGTGTCGGAATCATGCTTCCAGGTGGATGTTGTTCCCTTCAGTGGAAGCATGGTGCTTATGGAAAAAAAATTATAGTATGGACGTAAACAAGTAAAGACATCTTTTGTAAAGAGGATGCAAAATGCTAAAAGTCCACCTATGTTTCACAAAGGTCATAAGGATGTGAGGCCATTTGGCCATAGGGATAAGTTTGCATTGAGTTCGTTAGTCCAGTGCAACAAATTGAGGGAATGCAAGAATATTAAGGAAAATGCGAGATGGGTTTGGAGACCCAAAATCTCCAAAAGTATGGCAGGAGTGTCGGATGCAAGGCCAAGGATCCCATCTGGATATATTTTGTCAAACTTGCAAGAGGATAAGACCGGATATACATCTGACAATATACACTACCTTGGGATACACCCATGTGATCTTGAAGCTCTACCTAGTTTGGGTCGCATCACTGATTTATGTGAAAACCCAAATAGGGGAGGTTGGAATGAGTACAAAGCTATGATTCTTTCTCCCAAAGGAGCCACTCAACCGCTTGAATGACCATTTTATTCGGATTATAATAAATGTGGGACATGCAAGCCCACTGAGGCCGTTCATTTAGCTCATAGTGCCCAAGAAGGGATCGGCTTTATTGATGAGTTATTTGTGGAAAGGCTTGGACTTGTAGCTCTACAAAAACCTAAGATCAAAAAATACATGATCAAGCTTTTAGCTAACTTGCATGAGTAGCATGGGGCTAGTCGACCTATGATATGCTATTCTTGGCACCCTGGGTAGTTTGATAGGGTGTGGTGTATATGCCAAGGACATCAGTATTACGTAGACTAAAATGACATATCTAGTTTTAAGCTAGGAAGGCTAGCTGCTTTGGATATTACGTCTAGATTTCGTTAGCCCAAGAGGGCAGCTCAGTTTCTTTAGAGGAAGTGCTTTATTTTGTTAGGCCAAGAGGGCCAGTTGTCTGTTTAGTACAGGTGTGGTTTATGGGTTTTTGTTTCCGTTCTGTGCTAGACAGGTTCGAAGAAGAGCTTGGAAGGAGCCTTTGTTGCGCGGAAGCTTCTTGTGGCCCTATCCAGGTGATATCTCTCCTTTATGAGTTTCGTGTTTTTCTGCTATATGCGTCTGTGTACTTGTGTAGGGGATTTTCTTTTCTTGTTGGGGACCGGAGTCCAAGGCATGAAGTCCCGAGGTTTAGGTTAGGTATGTCTTAGGGCGGTCTGAGTAGTCGTTGCCTCCTTTAAAGACATTGTCAGGCATCAAAAGACCTGTTTTAGAAGGCAGTTCTAGTACCCTGTTCTGCTAGCTTGCTAGGCAGCCGTTCTAAGAGTTCTTGTTAGTTGTGAGGTAGTTAGAGAAGCCTACCGAAGAATAATGATGATGATAAAGAGGAACAAAACCCTGAATATCTCAAAATGCAATAAATATATATATACAAAGGTGTGTAAAAAGGGATTTTCACCCCTATAAAAATAGAAAAGAAAAGGAAGGAAATTTTATAAGCAGTTGATCATCACCTTGCAAAGGCCTGGTAGGTTCCTGGGGACAAGTCAGACCCGGGGCTGGTACCTTGTCTTCCCAGGGGTGGTGTCTTGCTGGAAAAGAAGAAAGTAAGGAAGGTTGGAGCGAAAATGAAAGTGAGCGTTAGAAAAGGATTAAGTGTCGCCTTGCGAGGGCTTGGTAGGTTCTTGGATACCGAGACAAGACCTGAGGCCGATGCCCTATTCTCCTTGGGTCACTACGCTCAGCTTCCTCCTTTTTACATGCCCGAGTATAGAAAAATAAAAACCTAAAAGAAGAAATGTATTAAAAGAAATACTTCTTGATCCAACTATAGGAGTCCTCGCCTAGTAGGAGCTCCTGGTTGTGTTGTCCTTAGTACGGTAGGTGGTTGACACCACCACTTAGGGCGACCTCTTTGATAGTTCTTTTTAGTTTGGCCGTGTTGGAGCAGTTGGTTGGTGACTAGCTTGGACCTTCTATCAGATTATGCTAGGCCTACTCCTGCTGGATTTCATGCCTTGGTTTTGTCAGGGGGTAGGGTGAGCATTGTGCTGTGCTATAGTATGTATCTATTTTGTATAAGCTTGATGCTTCCTTTGGTTGTTTTGTGCAGATCTGTTGTGGGATTCGATGGGCTGAGTCACCCTATCCCATGGTCGCCAATGAGAGGTGAGTTTTGAGCCCGAGATGTGCCTAAAATTTGCCAAAAAATCCAAATTTAGGGAAAAAATATTCAACATCGAAGGCGGCGGCTCCAGCTAGGACGATTTTAAGCACCAAGTGAAATACGACTTTTAAAAGTTGCCCGAGCAACACTTGTGGATTTTTTATAATATTTTTGACTACTGTGCATGTTGTTAGGAGTTGCTAGTCAATGTGGGATGTCAAGCCGGACGCCCAGGATTTTTCAGAGCTCGATTTGGATGCCGGACGGGGAAGGAGCCAACAAACGGACAAGATTCGAAGAGGTGGAGATTTGAGAGGCCAAAAGGGGTAGTGCCTTTTGGAGTTTGGGCCCCCCTAAAAATTTTATGCAACATCATGATAAAAAACGTGGAGAGAAGAGGGAAATATGGCATGAAAAACGGCGTGAGGCAGCAGGCGCAATTTTCACTTCATGCCATGGATTTGGGATTTGCTGGCTGTGAAGACCGTATAGATCAAACATTGGGGCTTGATTTCTCCCTATGAGCTGATGCTATCACCGCCCTTCGGTCGTGGAATGATGGCCTAAATGAAGAAATCTGATTCTAGTCTTTCTCTCTCCTCCCTCTCTCTCTCCCCTAAAGGGTTGTTCCTGTGTGCAAGAGGAAATGAATAATGGTGAAGGAAAGATTGTTCGGTTGGGACTGGATTGCTTCCAGGTCGATGTAGACATGAAGATTGCTAATTGTGAAGATGCTAGACATTGAATGTGGGCTGACCCATAGTCCCATAGCAAAACCGAGATCTCGAAACACGAAACCTAAGTGGTAATTCAAATTTTATGAAGGAAAAATGAGTTTTTATGCTATTTGATTGATGAAATATTGTTCCCATTCGACTGAATATTCATTATTATTTTGTTTTCTATGAGTTTCAATAGTTTATAATCAGAAAATCAGAAAATCATAAGTGATATGGCTAAAATTAATGTTATAAAACCCGAAAAACACACATTTAAGGGGTAAAAACGGGGGTTTTTGTAAAATAAATGGGAAACATGAGACATAATGCCTACAAGACCTCAAATTTTGCTGTCAAGGAACCTAAGGGCCACAGCCCACAATCAATCTTAATTTTTAGTCATTTTTTATTGAAGAAAATAGAGAAAAAATACCAAAAAATGGTGAAAAATGGGTTTTAAATGGGAGAAAATTAGGAAACGGTAAAATGAAAATTCCAGAAAATTACATGTGTGTTTGTGCAGCGTATAATGAAGGTAAAGCATGAGGTTGGCCTCGGTTTACCCTCATTTCTATGTTTCCGTTCATGTTTATCGCTTTCTTTGTAAGGAAACACACATAAAACGACCCTTTCTAACGAATGCAAAACATTAAATGACAGGGTGAGAGGGGAGGTTGAGCGTGAAAATATAAACTAAAATTTGGTTTATGTGTTGCATCTTTCCTATAGGATGTTGTTTTAAAATAAAGGGAAAGGCAGCATGAGCGTAAGGCTCGGTGTCTTTTCTCATTACATAAACGCTAGCATGGAAATCATGAAAAGATTGGTTTCACATGATGCACAATGCTGATTTTCTTCTGTTTGTGCACTAAACCGTTCACATTATGCACTATGCATAGTTCATGGTATCAATGAAAAACCTCCTGGACTGCATAGCACTTGTTTTCTTAGGAATTGGACCCACGATTGAGAGCGTAAGGTTATCTCTTACCGTAGGATAGAGGGTCGGTTTCCTAAGGGACTGTTAAGTGAGGATACATGGTATATCTCCTAGATTCGAAATGAGGAGTGGAGTGTGTTAGTTTGGTTTATATGTTGAGCAGCGCATCAAGGGGCTAATCCCTACGATGTAGGAGAGCTGCAGCAGGGCCGCGGTGTTTCTACCGAGAGGTTGCCTCCATGTATGTGATCGTGGTATTTATTGCCAATGTGTATGGGTTCTCCCTCTGTGGAGTTTATAGAAAGGGAAATGTTGGACTACAAAACTATAAAACTATAAACGCATAGATTAGGCTTTAGGATAGGTTGTCCTTTAGTAGTAGATAGACACTCTTGGTCTGCGAGGCCTTGAGGGTGTATTTGTCTAGTATGAGCATGAGGTCCGGCTAGTGCCATAGCCAGTGCTGACCCATTTCAGGTCCCATCACTGCCCCTCTAAGACTGCATTTGGTGGGTATACCATTCTTGGCATGGGAGGAGATAAGACTCCTCTTCTAAAGGTCATTGACAATCTTGCTTCAACTTCATCATAGAGTCTTGTACCTTCCACTGCAGCTTGCAGATTGATTGGTCTTCTCAATTCCACAAACTTGCAAGCTTCTAGTTGTAGGCCTTTGAGGAAAACTCCCTTCTAGATGTCTTCATTCAAATGATGGTTGGTCCATCTATTTAGTATGGATTCCATTCGCGAGACATAAGCTTCTCCTCTTTCTCCAAAGGGTTGACTTCGATTCATGAACTCCTCTCCCATCCACTCTTCAAAACCTTCACGCCTGAATTTAGTGAGAAAAGCCAACTTCAGGTCATCCCATGTGCCAAAATTTCATGTTGCTTGTTTCTCATACCATTGAAATGCCATGTCTTTGAAAGTGGTGGGGAGTATTGCTAACCAATGCTCGGGGGTTGTGACATTGTTAGCCACACATGCTACCATAAACTCTGCTACATGAGTGTCAGGATCTTCATTGTATTCTTCCTTGAAAATGGGCACTGGAACTACATTTTCTGGCATGCCATCAATATTTCTAGGAGGGATTTGACTAGGAAGGGGACCTTGAGTTTCCATGGAGACTTCTATAAAGAGTGCTTTTAGGGCATCAAAGGAGGCTTTTGCTGTGCAAGTTCCTTCTCGGCCTTGATTTTTACCTTCTCTCTTCTCACATACCTCTGGACACTTTCTAGTGCTTGGCTCTTGATTGCATCATTCATCAGGGGGTTGGCTCTAACTAGTTGGTCTATACTCAACTGAATAGAATCAAAGGGGGCTTTAGTCTCTCTGGAGGACTCTCTGGCCAACATCTCTTCTACTTCTTTTCTACATCTTTGAATTCATCCTTCAGACCGCTATACAGAGAGGAAGGTATTTCTTTCTAAATGTATCAAAACTCATTCTTCTGAGGATTGTTGTTGTGCCATCATCATAATAATCTTCTGATGGTTTCAATAGTGTATATTGTGAAGAGTACTGTATCCACAAACTTCCAATGGGTTTCTAATTGGACATGTCAGTACACCATGTGCCCCACATGTCATGTTGTTGAGCATCCACAAACAAATGCCAACTCTTTGCTTTCTTGTTTTTGTGAACCTCCACTAACCACGACTCTTGAAGCTTCTTCACGATCTCCCACTTGATGATGGCTGGAAACTTCTCAATGAATGCCAAACCTCCCATGGATGATCATTCTTCCTCTTTTTCTCCACTTCAGTTTGTTCCCAAAAAAATTTCCACCAAGATGCAATCTCTATTGCTTCAACAAGAAGAGGAAATAGTCCACTAGATAGAGCTGCATCATGATGGTAATATATTTTCGCCATTGTGGGATAAACTTCTTGTGGAAAGTGGCTTTGGCAATGAGAATTTCCAATTCTTTAGTAATAGAAGGAACTTTGCAAGCATCCATTAAATTATTCTCTTCTTAACAATGCCATTTCCTTCATACAAAAGAAAAACAGAACAAAATCGAAGCTATCAGAACCAATTAGAACCTCAACACAACCTATCAGAACATCACAGAACCTCATATCTCTACTAAAAATCACCATGAGCCTTCAACACATAATCAACCTCATCGAAAACACTCTCAAACACTTTCAATAATCACACAAAATCCATAAAAATTCAACCATTTAGCCCTCAAAAACATCAAAAATCAACAAAAAAACTAAGTCAATTCAGCATTCAACAACCCTCCTCCCTATAGGCCCATAATGTTGCCATTAGCTTTTTATCTCAGCCACTACTACATGAGGTAGAGACCACATTTTTTAGGATAGTCACTAGGATTTTATTTATGGCTTTATCTTGACCATTGTCTTTAGGGTAATATGATGAGGATTTTTGATGGACTATCAAGAAGGTGGAGAATAAGTGGGCAATCACTTCATTGATGAAGTGTGTGCCTCTTGATCATTGACTAGTTATATGGGACATATGAGCCGAGATCACTTGTTCCCAAAGAAATTTGGCAGTCGTCCTAGCATCATGTTTTTGAGTTGCCCGAGCTTTAGTCCACTTGATGAGATAGTTTGTGGCTACAATTATGTACCTCGCTTGTGAATATTGTGCACAGGGTTGATTGGATCCATGAAATCAATTTCCCATTTTTCAAAAGGTTGGCATGCTATCACTGGGGTCAGCTCCATCTTATCCTTACAAATAGAGACTTTGGTTTCTTGGCACTTATCACAGTGCTTCACAAACTTGGCTACATCGTGAAATAGTGTAGGCTACCACAATTGAGACTAGAGCACCTTACATACTGTAGTGTCCCCATTGAAGTGTCCTCCAACAATTCCGTCATGAGCTTCTACAAGCACATCATACATCTCATGCTCACAAACACATCTCCTCAACATTCCATCCTATCCTAATTGGTAGAGTTGGTTGGCAATCAACTAATAGGATTGAATCTTTAGAATGAGACATTTTAGCCTAGCCTTCTCAATTGGACATTCAAGTAATCCATGTTCTAGGATGTGGACTATGTTATCAATCCAATAAGGTGTAAGATCTACTCTAAAAAAGTCCCTTTCAATGGATATTCTAAATAGATGTGCATCGAGTAGGTCATCTACAATGCCTTGTCCAAACGCTTCTCTTATGGTTATGTAAAGAGACATATGGTCTACTATGTAATGTTGTTTGTCCTTACGTACTACTACAGAGAAGTCAAATTCTAATAGCAAGAGTAACCATTGAGCAATGCATCTTGTTGTGTAGGGTTTGTTATAAAGCAATGCTTGATGATCAAAAAAGAAAGTAAAGGGTGTACCTAGAAGGTAATGTTGAAATTTCTTAATAGCAAAAACCACAGCTAGCCCTTCCCTCTCTATTGTGCAGTAATTCATTTCCGTGTCAATAAGTTGTCTACTTGTAAAGCTCAGTGGATAATCCAAGTTATGCTCTCCAAGTTGGCACAAAATTGCTCCCATGGTGAACTTTGATGCATCAATGTACACATGGAAGGTAATTGACCAATTTGGGGCTTGTAGAATATGTGCGGTCATCAAAGTTTTTTTAAATTCTTCATAAATGTGTTGATACTCCTTGGTCCACTCAAATATAATAAACTGCTTGTAAAGTGGTCATGTAATGAGTGCATAATTCAACACAAATCATCAATAGTATCACGTGTAGTTGAGGAAGCACTGAACTCCCTTGTAGTTGATTGGTAGTGATAAATCAACAATCATTCTAAATTTGAAAAAGTTGGTAATAATGCCATTTTTTGAGACTACGTATCCTAGGATACATCCATGCTTTACCCAAAACTAGTATTTGAAGGGGTTCAATGAGAGACCATATTGTCTACACTATTCAAAGACTAGGCAAAGTTTATCCAGGTGCTCCTCCCAACAACTGGAATGAACACATAGATCATCCACAAATACTTCTAGCCACTTCCTAAGCATATCCTTAAAAATGGTACACATGAGACATTGAAAGGTAGCATGTGCATTAGTCAGCCCAAATGGCATGACTATGTAGGCAAACACATCCCATTCTGTTGTGAATGCCATTTTATGCCTATCATCCAGGTGCACTTGCACTTGGTTTTAGACGTAGAAGCCATCCAAGAAACTATAGGCTTCCTTCCCTAGCACTCTCTCAAGCATGTGCTTAGTGTATGCTAATGGATAATTCTCTCTTTGTCACTCCATTGACCTTTTTGTAGTTCATGCACACTCAAATCTTTCCATTCTTTTTTAGGATAATTACTATGGGTGATATCCACTCAATGTGCTCAATTTTGAAAATGAATCTAGCATTCAATAGCTTGTCTATTTTCTCCTTCACAACATGAGTATGTTTTGGATTCAATGCGTATAGTCTTTGTTTCACTGGTGTTGTGTTGGGGGTCATAGGAATGTTGTGAGTCACAATACCTAAAATGATTCCTTTCAACTCTTCTAAGCACCTAGAAAATACCTCTACATACTCTTGTAAGAGATTAATGAGATTATGCTCCTCTTTCTCAACTAAATTGTCAACTATGTACACATGTCAAGGCTTGTCCCCTTCCCTTGCCAAGTTGACTTTGTTAACTTTAGCGGGTCATTCAATGGGTTCACTAACCTATCCTACTCATTTCTCTCCTACTAATACTACTATGCACTTGCCCTTTTTATACTTAGTGAAGCGTTTGGGTAAGTTCTATGGTTTCTTTTGCCATTCAGCTTCTAAGGACTTGGACTATTTCCTTCTTTCTTGTGTGAGCCTCTTGTTGTAAAAATTACATGGTGCAACAAATAGAATCTGAGAAAGAGATAGAGAGTTCATAACAGATGAAAGGAGAATTTAAAAAAATTATTTAACTCCAACCAAATGATACAAAGATGGCTTTGTCCACCCGTGCGCTTCCATTATGAAGCTTAGATGGCGACCTAGATTAAAGATAGGTGAAGAGCTTAAGGCTAGCTGAAACAACTATGACTGGGTGAAAGATAGATGAAAACTATGAAAGGGTCTACCTTTTATAGCCTTTGAAGGGAGTCATGATGGTTGGCCTTCCATATGCACTTGTGTCTATTGACTTTCCATACGTGTGTCTGTTGACCTTCCATGTGCACGTGTCTGTTGACCTTCCATATGCACCTCCACTAGTTGACTAGGGAATATTCTAGGGAATATTCCTTTTACCATTGGCTAGGGCACCTAATAACTCCCTTACCATTGGCTAGGGCACCTAATATTCTAGGAAGTTGTACCAGCTTAACTACTCCATCTAACCTAAAGATTAGACCCAGAATGGTCACCTTTTTGCCATTCGATCACATAGACCTCATCTGACATACAATTGAAGACTCAACCAATATCGGAGCTCACATATGGCTTCTTCTCATAATGGGGGCCTTACAACTTTGAGGACCATGGATTATTGGTGGCACCTTATGAGGGTGGGGCATTGAGCATATCTATAACACCCCCTCAATGTCCACCCGCAAGTGAACTATCTCCTCGGACGAGTCTCTGAAGATGAACTTGAAGCAGATTCTTCATAATTGCTTTGGTGAAGATATATGCTTCATTCTCCTTTGTTGGAAAATAGACCAGTTTTACTATCCCATCCTCAATCAAATCACACACATAGTGTTATTGGATCTCTATATGTTTGGTGTGCTCATGACACACTGGATTTTTGGCAATGGCGATGCAACTCTAATTGTCACATCTCAGCATAGTTGGTTCTTCATCCTGCACTCCCATATGCCATAGGATCCTTCTCAACCATATTGCTTCACATACAGCAAAAAAAGCTGCCTTGTATTCTGTTGTGGTAGAAGACAATGCCACTATTGGCTACTTCTTAGTAATCCAAGAGAAAATGCCTAAACCCAAAGAGAAACAATAACTAGAAATTGACTTCTTGGAATCATTGTCTCTTGCCCAATTTGAGTCACAATTCCCCACAAGATAAGTTTTGAAATTGTATGTGATACCATAGTCAAGAGTTTCCTTCAAGTATCCGAGCACCCGATACCAGCTTTCCAATGACTCTCATGAGGTTTGTTTGAGAACTTGCTCAAAACACCAACATTAAAACTAATATCTAGTATGGTGTTTCACATGTAGATCAGACTGCCAACCAACTTCTTGTACCTCCTAATGTTTGCTAGTGCTAATGTATCCTCAATGAATAACTTTACATTCACCTCCATAGGTGTAGTTATCTCCTTGCACTCGGTCATGCCAAATGCCTTCAAGATCTCCCATGCATACTTCTTCTGAGAGATGAAGATCTTTCCTGTGAAATGAAGGTTGCCTCTTCAATGAAAATTACACAAAGACTAATAAGAAATGCTAAACAACAAGAAATGTTGAGAACCATAGCTTTCCACTTCTTTATTCAAGATATCTTACAACCAAGAATTACAAGAGATGTTGAAGCCATGGTAGCTTGAGAATCAATTGATGATAGTTGTTGCAAGGAACTCGCCCCTCACAATGCTGGGGAAGGAATTACCTTCAAGCTCCAAGAAGTGGAGATGTGAAAAATGATTAAAATATGATTTACATTGGCACACTATTTTCTTTTATACTCCAGTTTAAAATAGACTAATTGCCTAACTAAGGTAGCATGAAAAATTGCTTTATTACAATCCATCCTTGCCCAAAAGTTTTGTCCTCAAAACTTTGAAGACCGAAATGACAAGTGGATGGTAAATGTGAAGAAATGAGAGGCTGATGTTGAATATCCTTGTTGAAGTTTTCCATTGAAGAAGATAATATTCCATTAAAAATAAATCTCCAAAATAAGCTCAAAACAGTGGAAATATAGAATGCTGTCCTAAATAGGGTAGTGATAGTAAATGGCCCATAACTTTGGATAGAAATGTTGAAATGACGCATATGAGATACAAAAATGAAATATACTTCATAAGGTATCCATCCATATCATCAAAATTCAATTATGTTGATAAGTCAATTATTTTTATTACAAAAGTTATAAAAACAAGTTGTCCAATGTGCAATATGAACTACTTTTCTTGAAGAAGCCATGGAAATTGATCTAAATATGAAGCATGTTGCCAAGATGATTCTTTCATAGGTAAGCCCTTCCACTTGTCAAGATGTTCCATAACATTATGGTTCCTTAGAACCTTCTCTCTCTTGCCAATAATCCTTTTGGACTCATACATGATCAAGCAATCTTCATCAAGAGGAGGTAGTTCTTCAAGAACTTGTATGTCAGGGCCAATGAATTTCTTGAGTTGAGACACATGAAAAACATTGTGAATGCATGTGGTTGAAGGCAAATCAAGTTGGTAAGCAAGATCTCCAACTTTTCTTGTGATTTGATATGGACCATAATAGCGATGAGCAAGCTTGTTATGTCCATCCTTGAGAGAAGCATAACGATACTTAGGTACTTTAAAAAATACCCATTCTCCTTCTTCAAAATCCACATGCCTTCTTTTATCATCAGCATATAATCTCATTGTCTATTGTGCCTTCCTGATGTTTTCTTTGTACTGCTTCATTAAGGCTTCCATATTTTCCAACTCTTCTCGAGCAAGAGGATTCATTTCGTCATGAAATAATGTTGAATGTACTTGGACTTTATATCCATACAATGCCTCAAATGGTGACATAGCAATAGTACTCATGTGATGAGTATTATTATAACAGAAATCCACAAGATGAATCAAATGATCCCATGCATTCTGTGTATCATGGCAAAAGTGTATGAGGTAGATTTTTAACCATTTATTGACCATTTCAGTTTGGCCATATGTTTGTGGATGGTAGGCAGTACTTGGAGTTAGTTTGGTGCCCATGGAAGTCAAAAGGATTTTCCAAAAATTGCCCATGAACTTGGAATCCCTATTAGAAACAATGAAGTTTGAAAATTTCTTCCATGAATTGATTTGTTGATTGAATATTGGACTTTGGTAAGTAAGAAGTGGGCTGATTTTGTAAGACAATCAACCACAACAAAAATGCTATTCCAGCCCTAGTTAGTGGTAGGAATCCATGTAATAAAATCCATGCTGATATCAGTCCATTTAACATGTGGGATAGGCAAAGGCTGAAGTAGACCACTAGGCAATAAATTTGAATCTTTATTCTAATGGCATGGTAATCACTACATCACATACTCATTGATATCTTTCCAAAGTCCCTTCCAATAGAAACATTTATGGATCTTGTCAAAGGTTTTGAACAATCCAATATGTATTGCCAAAGGAGAAGAATGCATCTCCTGTAAAAATTGAGACCTAAATGATAAATAAGGGGTTAAGTATACTTTCCCTTTAAACCAAAGAATTCCATTTTGCCATTTGAAATTGAAAAATTCAAATCCATCATCTTGCTATAATTTCTTCATAGTATCGGCAGTGTGCTCATCTAAAAGATATTCCTCTTGAATGTCCTGGACTTAATCCTTATGTATGGTAGAGATGGTAGAAATGGAACATGCCCACATCCTGGATAAGGTATCTATCACTACATTATCCTTGCTTGCCATATAAGAAATATCAAAATCATATCCCTGAAGTGTAGCTAACCATCGTCTTTGTTTGGGAGAGAGATTTGGCTGAGAAAGGAAATACTTCAGCACATATGATGGTCGCTCTTCACCTTAAAATGGTTGCCACAAATGCAGTGGTGCCACTTCTTGATTACATGAAGAATAGCTAACATTTCCTGCTCATAGACATGGAGTTCTCTTTCTTTATCATCCAACTTCCTGCTTTCATAAGTAATAACACCATGGTCTTGGCATAAAACAACCCCACCACCTTTGCCACTAGCATCAACAAATATAGTGAACTCATTGGAAAAGTTTGGGCACACTAAGATAGGTGCTGAGATGAGAAGAGTTTTCTACTCATTGAAACTCATAGTGGCTGTAGCATCCCAAAAGAAAGCTTTCTTTTTCAATCTATCAGTGAGAGGAGCTGCTACATGGGCATAATTCTTGATGAATCTCTTATAGAAAGAAGATAGTCCAAGAAATCCTTGCAATGAAGTAGAATTCTGTGATATGGGCCAATCCTTGATGCACTAGACCTTCTTTGGATCAACCATAATTCCTTTCTCACCAACTATATGACTCAAGTATTCTACCTCATTAGCCTTAAAAGTAAACTTGCTTTCCTTTGCAAAAAGCTTGTGTCTTCTCAAGGTAAAAATGACTTCTTTGACATGCTTCAGATGTTTCTCTCTATTCTTGCTATAGATGAGAATATCATCAAAGAATACCAAGACTGATTTATATAAGAATGGATGCAAAATCTTGTTCATAAGAGCTTTGAAAGTTGCAGGTACATTTGAAAGTCCAAATGGCATAACTAGGAAGTGGTAGAGACCTCTTTTTGTCCTAAAAGCTGTCTTGCTCTCATCCCCTGCTTTCATCTTGATTTGGTCATAACTTTACCTTAAGTCAAATCTTAGTTAGAACTCTTGCATCCTTGAGTTCATGTAACAAATCATCAATGCGGGGGATTGGGTATTTGTTCTTTATGGTGCTCTTGTTTAAGTCTCTATAGTCAATACACATCCTAAATGATCCAATCTTTCTTCTTGACAAGTACTACGGGAGAAGAAAAAGGTGACTGACTAGGCTGAATAAACCCCATTTCGAGCAAGTCTTTAACATGTTTCTCTACTTTTTCTCTCTCATACTTGGATAACCTGTAAGGAGGTTTGTTAATGGGTTTAGTGTCATGCATTAAATCAATAGGATGATCCACTTCTCGCTAAGGAGGCAATGATGTAGGTGGCTGGAATATGTCCTTAAACTCTTCCAAAAGTTTACATAGACATGGATCTTCCTCGTTAGGTGAAGTAGTTTGCTAATTTTCATCTGCCTTTGATAGAATAAGTGTGAAAATGTAAGACATAGCATTAATTTCCTTCTTCATATTCTTATTTTTGATTATTTCCACTTGCTTTCTCTCTATGCCATTAAGTTTTACTTGCTACCCATTCCAAGTAAACTCCATGAACATCTGATTTATAACCAAAGAAAATTTTCCAAGTTGTTTAAGCCAATCATAGCCAATGATGATGTCAATAGGACCCATATCTAGGACAATCGGGTCCATCATAATAGTGCAAGACTATGATAATTCAATAGGAGTCTGCCAACATATCTCTTTGCTCAACTCTTGAGCACCATTAGCCACTTGTACCTTCAGTGGGGCATCTATTTCTTGAGGTAGTAACTTCAACTTGTATAATGATTTTGCATTGATAAAACTATGTGTGCTGCTTGTATCAATGAGAATAGGAGCAACCTTTGAATTTGTGGTACCTTTGAGCCAAAGTGTATTTTCACCTTTACAACCCATCCATGCATCCTGAGATATGGAACATAACATGGGTTGACAAGAAACCATAGAAGGATGATCAATATCTGATCCATTAGGATCAAATGGACCACTTGGATCATAAGGGAAACTATTAACCAGCTCTAATTCCTTGTGTGTGTCATGATCATCATGCTCATGCATCCCATCACAAGTAGGAACTACCTCTACTTGCAAAAGATTTCCTTATTGTGTCCCCTCTTCATCAAAGTCTTCAATATTCAGCATATTAGACTTTGTCATACATCCTTTGCACTTGTGCTCAAGAGACCGTTTCTCCCCACATTTATAGCATAGACCCTTGGATTTGTCATTGGGAAGTGGCTTGTTGTTGTTGTTATTGGGATATTGCTTAACTGCACCTTCAGCCCTCTTGAATTTTCCTTTTGGATCAACATTATATATGAAAATATTGCCCTATTTTGAAGCATATGCTGTAGGTTAGGTTGGAACCTTCTTGAAATTTTTTTGAAACTTGTTTTCAGCTCTAAATCCCTCTCTTTATTGGTTGAACTACTATCCAAATCTCATAGGTTGATTTGATTGATAATTCATTTATGTTTTGGGTTGAAATGATTTTAATTCTCTTCTATATTTTTGGCTGTACCTCTTAGCATATTGAATGGCTACATGGACATTTGTAGGCTTGGTTGCCCCAATTTTAGCTGAAAGGTTTGGATCAAGACCAAAAGTATATTTATTCAATTTGGTTGAATAGGAAATGCCTTCTATATAAATGGAAAGGTTTAAGAACTGGTTGGAATACTCGCTCATGGTAGAACCCCTTTGCTTAAGATCATACCATTTCCTTTCAAGCCTTTCCTTCTCCATCGATGACACAAACACTTGAGTCATGGCTGTTTTGAAGTCCTCCCAAGACTAAAAATTATCCCCAATCTTGCTCATGTATCTCCACCACGTATGCACATATCCTTCTAGGTGTAGGGCTACATAAAAAATCTTTGCTTGATCATTGCATTTATACAGAGTGAAATACATTTCCAATTGTTGATCCATTCTTCAAGTTCAGTCTCGGTGAAGGGTTATCTCCTTTGAAATTGGATATGCTGATCTTGTCCTTGTACTCCTTGTCATAATGATAGTGCTACCCATTAGGATTGGTATATCCAAAAGACTACTGGCTATTAAAATGATCACTCATTGCTTGCTCTCCATGATTAGGGGTAAATAAATGCTACCCATTTTGATTATTTCCAAAATATTGACAACCAAACAATGAGTTCCCATGTGATTGTTTGTTATGACTGGATATCCCATGTGGAAACCTATCATCATGATCTTCAGCATGCAAGAAATTGTCTCCATTCCTTGCTTTATCATGTGCATAATACCCTTGATCATCTCTTGCATTATGAATTTGAGTATGTTGAGAACCAAACTCTTTATAGAAGGGATGACATCCATGTAAAAAACTCATTTTTGTTGTCATGCAGGGAATAATCTTGATGTCCCTTATCTCTTGAATTAGTGAAGTTTGGCATGTTTCTATTCCAAGAGTTGGTATGAGGCTAAACTATTTCATTCACCTTAGAAGGTCCTCCATGTTCAAAAGTGGATGTTATATGCTCGTGGGTTGTTGTGAACCTCACATTGCCATGAATAATAAGTACATCTTTAGCATGGGAAGGTAGATTGCTTTGCAATTTGTTACCCAAGTTGTTGAATATCGTAACCAGTTGTTCAAATTTGGCATCCAACCTATGGTTTTATTGCTCCATGTGTGTAATCAACTTGCCAAAATTGTTATCCATTGAATGAGTAAGTTGGATTAGACCTTCATTCATATTACCAACTTAATTTGATAGCTACTGAAAATCATTAGAGTCATGAGAAACATTTACTTCAGTTTTAGGATCATTGTCATGAACCCTTGGGGGCATTGGATCTCTTCATTAGTTTTACTATTGCCCATGGCCCCTATGGTAGAATTTGCTTCAATATTGTAATCTTCTAAGCCCTCATTAATATGCTCCAATACCTGCTCCTTCTTCTTATTCCTTGCCATCATGGAAATTGTAGTAACTCAAGATTGCCCATCAAAGAATGGTCAATAACTAGAGCTATACTCCTCCAATCTAAGTGTGTGATAACTCCAAATGAGCTTGATAACACTTAGTTATACTAGATTTATTGATATAACAAGTTTGGGAGTGGTATATGGTTGCTTTAGATCAAAACATTGGACTTTGTCAACCTGTCCAAGTGCTATATATAGTAACCACATGTCACTCAAATAACCATAACTTTTAAATCGCAGGTCGAAATGAGGTGTTCTATATCTAGGGTCGAAGCTAACTCTTTCCTCTATGCATAGAGTATAAGAATAAAATTTTTAGAATAAAATATTCCATTCTTATAATTGATTCTTTATGACTGTCCAGTATGAGACAACAACATGTAACCACCTGTAAACTCACTGTTTGGACCCTGTTTCAACCCACTTGGTCATAGATAATTAAGAATTCCTTATGGGCACTGAAGTACAACCACTAGGCTCTCTCACCAACCTCTAATCACCTACAAAGTACATGTAGACTTGCATCTTTCTTGAAAAATGTCACGAATTGTCATGTTTTTCCTTATTTGGTACCAAAAATCTTCAAGTCTTTGTCTACTCTTTTCCAAGTGGTATTCTGTGGTCGATGATGGGACCTAAAATGGGCCGACACTAGCTATAGCACTAGCTAACGGACCTCTAACATGCACAAGACAACTCCACGGACTCGAGATCATCGTATGTACATTTTGCATTTGTATCGTGTTTATAGTCTAACCCTTAACCTTCTCAGACTCCTCAAAGGGAAACCTTACAAATTTTGGTGAAATTCACCACGTAGAATAACATAGGAGGCACCCCTCCGCTGATTGCCACGGCCCCACTGCGACCCTCCTACACCTTGGGGATTCACCCCTTGATGTGTCGCTAACACATATAACACATACGAAACAGACTCTGCTCTTGGTACCAATATTATATTGTTCCAAGAATATACCAGTCCTCACTTATTTGTCCCCTTGGACCCACCATCTAGACCTACAGCTTGGGTGCCTTACTTTCTCCAGTGTGGGTCATTTATAAACTAACCAATTGCTATGCATGCCAGGAATAGATACCATGTGCATGTTTCATGCAATGGTGGATGCCTTATTGTGCACAAACAATTATGGTTTAAAATCAGCCTATGTGTCGTGCAAAAACAACCATTTTAATGAGTTTCCAATAATACGCAATGCTTCGTTATAGAAACCTAGGCGAACCTCATGCTGCTAGATCCATTATTTCTAAATAAACCGGATCCTAAATGTTATGCATAAAGAGAACAATTAGACTTTGTATTATTTCAACATTTAAACTATTGTATAACATCATTCTCCCCCTCACCTTTAAATTTTGTTGCGTTGCATAGGTGTAGAGGTTCTTTTATGTCATTTTTTGTATGTAAAATCAATAAATATACACTTTAACAGAAAGAAAAAGGGCCAAACTAAGGCTTAACCTCATGCTTGAGCCCCGTCAAACATTCACATACATAGATCTCATTTTTCCATTTTTTTTCCAACGCAAGAAACCCATTTTTTTCTATTTTTACTATTTATTTATAATTAAAAATGAGTATTTTTTGGGTTTTTTCTGATGACTGATCATTAGAACTTAAACTCAACATTTTTTCTTATTTTACCCCATATCCACTCATTTTTCCCCACAAAGAAACTATCAATTTTCATCAAAATTTGTGTTTTTTTGGGTTTTGAAAATTTATAATTGCTGTAAATCAATACAGGTTCTACATAACAGTGACTTCAGCCCTCAAACATAATGCAAGGAACATTCAACACTACTCAGTTGCACCTAGATATTAAAATCCAATCCATGTAGGAAACATTGCAATTGTGCAGCTGCTGGAATAGGAATATAAGTGTTAAGTTTGCGAAGAACTTACTTTAGTTTCTTGGCATATGCATGGACATTCTCATTTGGCTCTTGGCGTGTTACATTCATAACATGCAACCAATATTGTCCACCCTTCTCAGGGGCAAACTCCTTGCCGAAAGCCATAAAGAATTGGACACTGCTAGTTATAGTTCCGGCTTCTAGACTGTGATACCACACTACCTCTCTTCCTTTTAACGTCATGTTGAAGAACATCATTAGGTGTCCTTCATCTTGGATTCGATAGTTAAACATGAGCATTTGAAACTCCTTAATGTGGAGTTCTCCATCTTCTTCTACTAACCCATGGAAAATGGGCAACGGTGCTCCTAATGCTGGTAAATCCGGTGTACCTACTGGAATTGTGATAGGTTGTGCCATTGGCTACAACCAGATTGACAACAGGAGTTTGTGTAGGCAACACTACACCCCCACTTGTTGTGGATTGATTAACTAGAAATAGGGAAGTACCAAGACTTCCACTTGCACTCGAAGAGCTATTCGTAACACCTAGGTTACTAGAACCACTGCCACTTATGCGTAACGGGCTGCTTCTTTGAGGAGAATAGCGTCTTACAATCTCCAACCGCCGTCTAGCCCTCTCAGCATATTCTGCTTTTTGTATTTCGGCTTGACGGTCCTTGTCAGAGGACATAAACCAACTATTTGGTCCCTAAAAACCCTCGATTCAAGAACCACCACTTGTTGGTGGCTCTCGGCGGACGTACCATTGATGGGATCTAAAATGGGCCAGCACTGGCTATGGCACTAGTCGGACCTTATGCATACGACAACAACCCCACTACACGGCCTCACGGGCCAGAAGCGTCTAAAACTCACTTTGCACTAAATGCTTATGACGATTTTGCGTTTGTATCCAATATGTAGTCCAATGTTCACCTTCCCTTCTCCTAAGAGGGAGATCCTATAACATATACCCATAATGCCTCGTAATACACACATAGTGAAGCACCTCTCGGCTGATTGCCATGGCTCCACTGCAACTCTCCTACACCTCGGGGATTGGCCCCAAGATGCGTCGCTAACACATATAACATTCACACAAACTCCACTCTTTCATAATTCAACGTTCCAGGAGATTTTTGATTTGACTCACAAAACTTTCCCCAATGGAAGCGCCCGTCTAACCCACGACTAAGGTTTCTTGTTCTCTCAATGTTGGTCAAAGTTTATCAATCAATTGCAATGCATTCCAGGAGATACCACATGACATGCTTGATGCAAGGTGTATGACAATTGTGCCCAACCATTTTATGATTAAAAAAAACCAGCCATGTGAGGTGCAAAAAATAGCCCTTTCATGAATTTTAACTAGGTGTTACGTGCTGCGCTACTTTAGGGACTAGCACCGGAACTTTCGTGCTACTAATCAACTATATTTAATTATGGAACAATCCCTAAATGCTATGCATAAAGAGGAAAATGAAAATTTGTATCTTTTAAGCAATTAGATCGTCGCACAAACTTCATTCCCCCCCGCCGTTTAGGTGTTGTTGCGTTGCATATGTGTAAATAGTTGTCTTGTGTCATTTTGTATGTAAAAAATAATAAACACATATTATAACACTAAGGACGAGGCCAAACTGAGGCTTGACCTCATGCTTTAACCTTGCCAAATATTCACGCACATAAATCTTATTTTTTCATATTTTTTGAGCGTAAAAACCCTAATTTTCTCTATTTTTTGCTATTTTTCCTATTTATTATTCATGGAAAATAGGTGTTTTCCGATTTATTTGTGTTGTCTTATTACTTGACTGAGACTTAACATTTTCTCTGATTTTATTCCATTTCCACTCCTTTTTCCCAACTCAAAATCGAAAAACCACTAATTTCCATTGAAAAATGACATTTTGTTGGTTTTACAAAATTAATAACGGCTCTAAATCATTACCGGTTCTACATTTTTGTAGTTGGAGCCCTCAAACATGAGGCAAAAAAGATTCAAACAAACATTCATCGCATATGGACAACATTTGGACCATGAAACAACAAAAACAATCAAATTTCTTTGTAAAATTGGAGCATATTGCATGTCTTGCATGTTGTGGGTTTTTAAATAATTATTGTGGGCAGCCCACGGATGGACCAGCAACCATTCTTTAGTGCTGAACCTCTTTCCTTAGCCTCCTCTTCATCTTGAAGCAATCCGATCACAGTGGACAAGCATCCTTCAGCCCCTCTTCTTCTTGGTTTCTGCATGCAAACCACCGCTTAAAGGAGAGAGATGGAGGAGAGAGAGATAGGGCCAAGAGGATTCCTCCTGCCTCTGACCGATCAGAAATCCCTAAAAAATGGGGATTTAGGAGGTGTAGAAAAATTGATTCCCCCCCTCCCCCCCACAAATGGTGTTTCATTCTTGGTTGTTAAGCTCTTTGTTAAGAGCTTTTAAGCTTTTAATCAAATTATCTAGTTCATGACTGTTGCTTTCACACTTCCGGCAAGTGAAATTTTGCTTTTGGAGGGGCCAAAAACATCGGATTTGAGTTCCGTCTAGACGGGTGGTTTCGTGGCATTGAAATCTACAAAGCTGGGCCCCGTCACCCTCTTCTCGACTTCCAAATCCAGTAGCCGCTTCACAACCCCGAACCTTGCGGGGATTAAATGGGGGATCAAACAACCTTGGAATTGAGATCTGAGACTTGCGTTGAATTCTTGACGTTGTTTTGCATCTAGGGAAACTCCAGCTTAGCCATCTGCCACCATTTGATTTTCCATGAAAATGAGCATTAGCGCTTTAGGGATTTGCCGCTTAAAATCGTATTGATTTCCACCGCCGCCTTTGATGAAGTCTATTTTTCCCCTAATATTCATAATTTTTGGCTATTTTTAAGCACTTATTGGTATCAAAAATCATATGTCAGCATACGCCTAACTTTCTATCGTACAGGACGACTTCTTTCCTTCAATGGAATTGTATGGACAATGAGGCTGGGATGAATGCCCCTAAGTTCACCATAACTCCAAGCAAAAATATCGCAGAACTCTTGGATCAGAGTGACATAATCCTCCCGTTCCTCCGCACTAAGCATAGACCCTAGTTTTATATTGGATGCAC
Organism: Lygodium microphyllum; assembly: GCF_053477565.2. Classification (NCBI taxonomy): domain Eukaryota; kingdom Viridiplantae; phylum Streptophyta; class Polypodiopsida; order Schizaeales; family Lygodiaceae; genus Lygodium; species Lygodium microphyllum. Next base: position 111,604,411 of record NC_141162.1, read on the forward strand.
ATTATCTGGCATACCAAGGTCTAGCTCCATAACATCTACGTCCCTTACTCTATCTTGAGCTTCTAATGGCTCGTTCAACGTTACTTGATAAATGTCTTCTGTGGTCAATCCCTCTTTCGATTTGTCAGTCGACGACGTCTCACTTGTAGACACATCTTCCATTGTCTCTAACTCTATAAAAGATAGGGGAGCTCGCTCACTTTGATGTGATTTAGGAGATGCATTGACTACTATACGTCTAGCACCTCTGCCAAATATCAATCTACTAGCGGGTATATCTACTTGACAATCTGCTTGCAAAATCCAAGATCAACCAAGCAATACTTGGCAACTCGGAGGCCCTACAAATCGAATTACCCTAAATTCCAACAGGCATTCTACCTTCGCAATTGTCATGTGGACTTTAGTAATGCAGCCCTCTGGCTGTCTTAGACTATCGTTAGCCATTCTAAGGATTGTGGAGGCATCTTTCTGAATTGCAAGATCCAACCTCTCCATCAATTCAGAACTCATAATATTAACCGAGGATCTAGTGTTGACGATAGCATTATCCACTAGAATCCCATCAACATAGGCTGTAACCCTTGGGTAGTGCTTTTCGGCATGTTCAAACCAGTCATCCCCTACCCATGCTATTCCCAAGGGTTCTACGATATAACTCGTACGTAAGATCTTTTTAAATTCTTTGCATACTCTTGGCGACAACTTGATTAGCTACAAGATATTCACTCCTGGTTTAACATCACAAAGGGAGCAAGCTAAATCAAATTCGTGATAATTCACTAAAGCTCGCTTCTCACGCCAAACCATCTGCTCTTTAGGATGCTACACTGCCTTTATTGCCTCTTTTTTAACTCTCACCTTCTTTCTCGACACCTCTTTATCTCTCTTGGTGTGAGCCTTACTCTCTACGAGCTTCAGAGGTCCCCTTCCTCATTAGGATTTAGAACTTGCGTTCCTTTATCATCCTGCATAGGGTTTCCATTGAAAGGTTTTACATTATCTTTGTTGTCTTCTCTATTTTTTTGGCCTCTTGTTATGGCAGGTAGGCTAGAAGCTTCAGTGCCATTAACCTGCACAGCCTCGATGAGGCTCACCCCACTACTGCCTCATAGTTCTTTGATAGCCTTACCCCTTTGGAGTATTTGTTTCAGCCCATCATCCTGCAGAAAATTGAAGTTCCTTGCACACAATGATTAACAGGCCCTGGTTGCCAACTGCCTTGCTGGAGGGAACTGATCTTGCTCCAATAGGTGGCTACTAAATGGCCTGACTTCCCGCAAATGTTGCACTTGACATTTGGGAAATTATGTGGATAATGTTGCCCACCACACCATTTGTAGCTGAATCTAGAGGGTGCATCCTCTTTAGGGTGTTGATTCCCTATCAGATTCTGTTGTTTATTTAAGAAATTAATGTCAATGGCTATTTTCTGATATTGTTCAGAGATCATATCCATGTAGTGCTTCATCATGTCCTTGACTTGGCTAAGGACATTTAATGAACTCGACTCATAGCCCTAATCGTCTACCTATCACGCACAATTTGATTAGGCATTGGTTGCATTAGATGCTGACCCATAGGAACAACGTTAGGGTTTGCTACTTCGCCTCCCACATTTGGAGGCATCTGACTAGCCTTAGGCATAGTCACACTAGGTGGAGCTGGCAATAAAGGAACATTTGGCACCACATTCCCTTTCCCTTTAGGGTTGGCCATCCCTATCCCTTGGCTTCCACTGCCATTGATCTGTTGCGAATTATTTCCCAACGCTAGACCCATATTGGGATTGGTTCGAGAAGTATAGGCCACTTGTAGTCGGGATTCTATTTCTTGCGCTCGTCTAATGGCAGTGTCTATATCCACCAAGGTGACACTACTTAGCTGCATCTGGATGTTAAAATCAAGACCATGCAAGAAGTATTATAATTGGGCAGTAGGTGGGATAGGGATAGAGGATCCAATTTATAGAAAACCTCTTTGATCTTCTTGGCATACGCTCGTATATCTTCCTGTGGTTCTTGGCGTGTCAAATTCAACACGTGCAGCCAATATTGGCCACTCCTCTTAGGGGCAAACTCCCTTCGGAAGGCTTCATAAAATAAGTCCACGGTGGTTATGGTTTTGACCTCAAGGCCCTGATATCATATAGTTGCCCTTCCCTTCAAGGTCATATTGAAGAACATCATTAGATGCCCTTTGTCTTGGATGCGGCAGCTAAACATCAGCTTTTGGAACTCCCTAATATGAAGCTCCACATTCTCTTCCACTAACCCATTAAAAATGGGTATGGGGAAACCTAAGACTAGCAAATCCATCATTTCTATAGGGATTGCGATAGGTTGCGCCATGGCAATAATCAGATTTGCTAATGGAATCGAGACAGGCAACACTGTCACACCACTCGAAGTGGGTAGATTAATCAGGAGGGGAAAAGTACTAGAACTTCCACCTCCTGATGGACTTTGATTCTCATGCTAAGGTTACTAAGACCCCACCCTTGAATAGGTTCAGGACTACTCCTTTTAGGAGAACAATGGCTATTGATTTCGACACTCCATCTAGCCCTCTCGGCTCTCTCGTTTTTTTGGAGTTCGGCTTGACAGATCTCTTCAAAGGACATCAATTGACAAGTAGGTCCCAAGAGACCCTAGATTTAGAAACCATCACTTTGAGGCGGCTCCAAGAAGATGCACCACTGATGGGACCTAGAATGGACCGGCACTGGCTATGGCACTAGCCGGACCTCATGCACACAACAGACAACTCCACCACTACACGACCTTGTGGGCCAGGAGCGTCTGTAATAACTAAATGCACACTAGATATATCTAATATTGCATTTGTAGCTAATGAAACCTTCCCCAAAAACCCCTCAAAGGGAGTATCCCACACATATTGGCAATAAGTCCCACGTATCACAGACATAGGAGGCACACCCGTTAATTGATTGCTGTGGCCCCACTGCAACTCTCCTACATCTTGAAGATTGGCCCCTCGATGCGATACTTTTATATATAAACACATTTGCAAAACACTCCTCTTTTTTTCAGCGAGATCCAGGAGATACCATGTTTCCTAACCAATAATTTTCCCCAAGAAATGAATAGCTAACCTACGGCAAGGGGAATCTTACCCTCTCAAGCGTGGGCCAACTATAATTCAAACAATTGCTATGCATTTCCAAGAGTTGATACCATATGTATGATCAATACAATAGTGGATGTATCATTGTGCACAAACAGTTGTGTTTCGAAATTAGCCTATGTGCTAGTATGCAAACAGTCTTTTCATGAATTCCAACTAATATGTATATGCTTCGTTGCAAGAATCTAGCACTAAGGCGAACTTTGTGCTACTAGATCCCTTATTTTCAAATAGGTTGTTGCTTAAATGCTATGCATAGAAAAAAAAATCAGAATTCATATTATTTCAGCCCTCAAACTGTTGCACAAAATTCTCCACCCCCTCACCATTTAGGTTTTGCTTCATTGCATAGGTGCATAGAGGTTTTTTTGTCATGGTTTAATTTATAAAAAACAATAAATCATGCACTCTGACAAAAATATAGGGAAAACTAAGGCCAAACCACATGCTCTACCACTACCATACATTCACAACCACTTATTATATATTTTCTATTTTTTCTAAGGCGTATTTCTATTTTTCCCTTATTTTTCTCCATTTTTCTCTATTTTTTGAAAAAAATTGATATATTTTCAGCATTGTGGCTCTTGATTCTTAGAATAGCAGAATATATAGATTTTATTGGCATTTTATCACATGTGTATTGGTTCATCCCACCCGAAAACACCAAAAATCCCATTTTCTTCATAAAAATCGTGTTTTACGGGATTCTAAAAATTATTTCCAGCATTTTGACTTTGTGTTTTCTAATTTTCCACTATCAGAGCATAAAAAAAAATGCTAAACAGCATATCTGCCAATTTTCACTCCATAAAAACAGCATTGGCTCAATCAAATATTTTAAAAAAGCAAAATTCCTTTGTAAAATAGAGTTACCATTTTTTCCCTTCTTTGTGGGTTTTAAAATCTAATGTGGGACTGTAGATCAACCCTCATTCAAGGCTCAGCCCACCTCCAAACAGTCAACTCTAGCCCTCCGTCGAGTTGGGAGTGATTGATACCATGCCGGACAAGCATTCACCACCCGATTCTCTTCTTGATTCTTCCCACATGAATTGCCTCTTTTAAGAGAGAGAAAGAGGAGAGAGAATGACTAAATTTGTATCTCTATGTCATGGTAGCCATTGGATGCGCAAAGACTGGCGATGGAGAGCATGGAAATACTCAAGATCTCTAATGCTTTTGCTAGGGGGGGTTGCTTTTCAACCCCCATATCCAATTTCTCCATGGAGGAGGGGGGAGTCACTGTTTTTTCTACCATGCACAAAAAAAAAAATGCCCCCCCCCCCCCCCCCCCCTCCCCTAGAAGTGAATTTTGGATTGGGGGCTCCAAGGGGAGCCCCCAAAGGTCACACCCTTTGGCCTTAAACTCATTTAACTTGACCCTCTTTTGGGTCCTCCATTTCGGCCATCCCCAATTCCTGGTCTCGCCTCCATTTTGTGATTTGAAAATTCTTGGGCGTCCATCTCAAAGTCCCCCATTGCCAGGCATCTCTGAGAATATCGTCTGACATGTTGAGAAATTATGAAAATTCCCCAACCGCTGCTCGGTGGGTCTTTAAAGCACTTTTGGGGCTTTGTCGCTTAAAATTGTAGTAATTGTAGCGGGGCCACCTTCGACGAATTCTATTTTTCCCTTGGCATTTGGAATTTCTGGCTATTTTTGAGCACTTCTCGGAGTCAAAAATCATATGTCACATAACAGTCCAAATCACGTGGCCGAATGCTTACTTGCATGATGTAAGTCAATACATCAGTCAAGAGGTCACCTAAGTTGAGCCAACTTGAAATGTGGAGTTCCTCTTCCATTAGAATCTTATCTAAGCATGGGTGAAGCATGACATTGTCTTCTAATGTTTGATTCCTAGTTAAGGCCAACACTCCAAATGAGGTGGGGGCCACATAGGTTGGGTTATACTCAGAAGTCTTGATGGCACGTCTTTGCTACTTAGTGGTCATGATTTGGTGCCCCTCTTGGGCCCATGAAAGCCACAAATTATACCACTTACATATGTAATTGGACTCAGATTCAATGAGTTATTTGATTTCATAGAGTTCTTGGATTGGCATGGAAGTTTTTCTTTTTTAATAAGATGTGATCAAACATTTCCTTCCAACCTTTTCTCGTGAGATTTCATCACCAATCATATTGTTTGCAATAGCAATTTTTTTAATAAATATAAATTTGTATTCTTCCCAAGAACATGATAAGGGACATATCTCATTTGCTATAGACTCATCAAGCAGGCCTAGGTCTAAACGTTCATAACTTCTAGCAATTGGTGTGAAAGTTGAATCTAGCCATTGGATGCATGTAGCCAAATCAGCCCCTATGGCCATGTGCCATATTAGATGCCACTTCAAGAATGGATTGTCATCATGGCGGTGCCTTAAGGTGTTTTGGTGGCTTGGGTTTGGCTTGAGCAGGACAAGTTGACTCGCGACACTTCCATTGGAAGATTTGTAGTGGGTGTGCTAGGCTTGGATTGTGAGGTTTGAAACTCAATTGATGTGTAGGTATTGGGGTTCGTGGTGATTATATTAGAGCCTTTAGGGCATAGCCTTGTTTGGTTTCTCATGGACTCTTATTTGATCGATAGACCCTTTGAGCACTGAAGGATTTATCACCTTCTGTCTTGGTTCTTCTCCTCTCTTTTTTTGATTGACGTTGAGGAAACTTGATTTGTGGGGCCTGAGATTGAGGATCCAAGTTAGCATTTGTGAGTTTGGACACCCACTATGAGGTATTACTATCATAGTATCCTTGGGCTCACAATAAGGCCCTTGGGACCTAGCGTTGCTCAATCATATGTGCACTATAGGAGTTTCAACTCCACCGTTTAGGCCTAGAGCATGAGTAATGAAATTATGCACACCTGGTGTTGCACATTTTTGAAATTGTGGTTTATGCTTGGGAATTCACTTGTGTGTTTAGGTCTTGGTTCTTTGATGCATAGGGGAAGGTACTATGGAAGCACGTCAAAATGTATCACTCTCCTCCTTGGGGTGGACACTAGGCTCAGCTACCAGAAGCACTATATATTTTGGGATAGCTACAGTGCTCTTACTAAAAGCCATTACAATTCTAATGTGCTCGATGGCAAGGTGGATGCACTACAAGTCATCGTAGTATACATTGCAATGAACTCATTTTTTGAACATTCGTCCCAATAGGGTTTCCTTGCCAACACTTTGCTTGTTGGGTAGCACGTGTAGAAAATGAGGGGTAGACTCTTAGTTGTCTCGATAAAAACCATCAATTTGCATTTTTCTAAGAGTGGATAGGACTGTCCCCCAAATGGGCTCAATTTTGCATTGGTTGGTTGCAATTGGGATTGACCCAATGTGGTCCACTGTCCATGCGTTAAGATATCGGCATTAGCTCCCTCGTCAATAGCGCATCAAGGATATGTATTGTTTGGGAGGTCACGCCAATCCACATGTAGGTTGGTGCTATTGCTTCCTCATGCACATCCTCAAGCTCTATGATGGTCACAACCATCACATTCAATGATGGGTCCATTTTCTAGTGCGCAGATCGGATGCTGTATGCTTGCGTAGTGAATGCCGGAAGGTCCCCAAGAACAAAAGAACTCTACTTTTTGCGCAAAACTCAAGGTAAAAAGCATGCACGACATGAACAAGAGACCAATTGGGTGCAATCTCCCCCCATGCCTTGTGTGAGCGCTCCACAAAGCATGTATTTTTATGTATTAATCATCTTCAATCTCAAATAATAGCCCAAATTACAAAATAGCATGCTTTTGGCTTTTGAGTTTGCTTTAGCACAAAATAGAAATAAAGCTAATGGGCGGGCGCCCAAAGAGTCAGGCGTACCCAATACAATGTCCAAATACAAATATCATAATCGTGTGCCCATGCGCATACAAAATAATAAATAAATATCCAACACCTCAATAAATAGGCGCGACAAAATATAGGCGCCATGTCTAAGGTATACACCCATCAAAACATAAGTGATAAATCTAATACATGCTATCTTCCAATGCTTTTCTCCGCCCCACTGCTGCTATCTCTACACATCAACTGAAGCATTCACAATCGTTAGTAAAATAATACAATTAAACCGACAAAAGTGAATACCTAGCAGTCTTCAGCTACATAAATGAATCAACTGGTTAGAAATCAATCCTAACCTTAATTTATTACGAGTGAGCACTCTAAACTCATAAATATTTATTAATTTAATATGTATTTTGCGGAATCACCCCCTATGGAATCACCCATGTACACATTAAATTAATGAAATGCCCAAAAAGGATAGGCATCCCCATCAACTTCTCGCATAAAGAATCCACTTTGTGTATGAGCCCCGGTCAACAAAGTTTACAGAATCCACCGTAAAACCTCACAGAATCCACCGTGAAATATGCCTCCTGGCATCATTTTCAAAGGTTCATGAGAAGTGGATATGATGGGGGATAGTACTTTTTGATGTGGCTTTCATTGAAGAAACCTATACCCTGTCCCTCTAGGGCTTGTAGTTCCACATCCCCTGTTCTACCGATAGTACCAACCTTGAAGGGTCCCAATACCCTAAACTTCATTTTTTGCTCGTTTTCTTTGATATAGAATAGCAAGACTAAGCCTCCTTGCCCAAAATTAGGTTGCTTAACATATTTGTCAAGCCAACTCTTGTAGTATGCCTTTTTGTAGATTAGAGCATGGGTTGCAATGAGATTGGTTTTAGAGAGGAATCCTAGCTCAACTAGGTGATTTATCCATGCTTCTTGGCCCTCCCATAATTCTTGGGCTACTATTCTCAAGATGAGAACAAAGAATTCCTCTAGAAAAACAAATTTATTTTTGTAGGTCAGCCTGAATGGAGTCTATTCTGTGGTTGTTTTGTATACCATTCTGTATGCCCATAAAGTTGTTGAGAATCTGCCAATCACACCCTATGTATGCCCCTTTGTATGGAACAACTAGGCTAGGAAGATGCAGTTCATTCTAGGAAGAGAGACAGATCCCATAGGCACAGTGATGAAATGTGCTACCAAGCAATCCTATATAATGATGTACTTGACTATCACTTTCATATGATGATAATGCAATAGTACTTGTCTCTTTCTGTCAAGTCTCTGTGTCATTGTCAGTCCTACACAAGATTGTGTTTATGAGTTCAAGTCTCAATCTTGAAACCTAATTCACTTGTGTAACAGTTGTCTTCTTTGTCAATGTCAACATGAGTAGTATCTTCATCTTCCATCCTCCATAGCTTCCGCCTCTGCCATGCTCTAGATCCCGCATTTCTCTCATGGTATCAGAGCCCAGTCGGGCATGACATAACTCCCTTATCTGCTCTCTCAGTCCCTCTTAACCTCAGGTCAGCTCAAGTCCAGCTCATGGTTCCATTTCTTACCTCTATCCTCACTGAAGCTTCCATGGCAGCCATAGCCAGCAGCACCCTGTCAACTTGAAGCTCCTGGATCTCTCTCCATAGGTCATATCTGAACCTGCTCTCTTCTAGATATTTGCTCCTTGACTCCCAAGGCTTCTTTCTATCACTTAAGAGCTTAACATTGGCCACTCCATAGCTCAGCATTGCTTAAACTGTCAATCATTGCCATAGCCCAAATCTGTGACCTACAGGACATACCTTGATTGGAGTCCCTAGATCTCCCAACACAAAGCATATCTCCTCTTGCTTCCTTCTAAGGAATCATTCTTCTACTCAAGGCGCTTCATCCTGGCACGAAAATCGATCACATTGCTATGCCCTGACCCCAGCATTGCGGAAATCGTGAAAATCTGTATAAACTGCGCCTGTTCACGGAAATTGTCTCTGCGCGTGCAGTACGGGCCGCGATCTGGACGAGGAGATTAGGGCTTTGGTAGAGCATCACATAAGCTACATTTCCATAAAAAAAGTTTTGAAAATGGTCCACCATAGCTCCTGCAATGTTAGAAAAACCAGGCCCTTGTCTCAGAAACCCTAAAATCCACCATAGCCAAAATCCTTCAAACTCAAAAATTCTTCATTTTCTCTCTCCTAACACTCAACCCAAGCCTCTGTCACTCTGATCCACTGTGTTACTAAAGTTCCCAGCAAGAAAAAGATTCAAGAAGATAAGCTTCAACAAAATCAAAGCATCAAGAATCATCATCAGTTCAACCATAGTATCTTTTGATACTACATAGTGTGTTTTTTCACACTGCCATTTGTTGTGTCTTCTGACACATTAGATTTCAACTTTGTGCTAGAAAGTTTCAGAAATTTTAAGCTGATTCCATCATGGAAATGCCAAGCATGAAGTCTCTTGGGTGGTTACCTGTTATAAAGAGTAACATTACTCTTGTTGCCCATTTACATTGCATGCAAGACTTGGCTATCTTAACTGCAGAAAGACGTGGAGCTGTCTACATCAAAGTTCAATCAATGAATCCATCAGAAGATTTTGAAGACATTTCCACTACCTCAAAGAGGATACCTTTGCTTGAGGGGGACATCGACATGAAGATTAAAGCTGTAAGCAAAGACAAAGAAGAAGCAGACCAAGAAGACCATAAGATCAAAAAGCAAAGGAAGAAGGACAATAAGAAGATCAGCCATGAAGACCAAAAGACCACATCATTCAAAGCTGAAGAACCAAAGATGAAAGACAAGAAGATTTTCCATGCTAACAAAGAGAAATCATATGCTGAAAAAGACCATAAGGGCTTATCGGTCCTTGTCTCTCATTTTCTGTTTTAAAAGCATTGTACCTGCCTTAATGTTCCTTTCATAAGCTTTGTAAACTCCTCATGTAGCCTTGTACTACAACCTCTGATACACTTTGTGAGGCCCCTGTTATAGCCTCTGGATGTCCACCATGTTTATGGTACCCACACTTAGCCTTTTCTACGACAGTCTCTGGTGTTTTGCCATGTTTGTGGTATGCCCACACTTTGCAGGTGCAGCTCTCACTAAAGCCTCTACACACTTTGTACTTTCAGGTTGTGATTGAGGAGGGGTGTTGAGAATCTGCCAATTACACCCTATGTATACCCCTTTGTATGGAAGAACTAGGCTAGGAAGATGCAGTTCATTCTAGGAAGAGAGACAGATCCCATATGCATAGTGATGAAATGTGCTACCAAGCAATCCTATATAATGATGTACTTGACTATCACTTTCATATGATGATAATGCAATAGTACTTGTCTCTTTCTGTCAAGTCTCTGTGTCATTGTCAGCCCTACACAAGATTGTGTTTATGAGTTCAAGTCTCAATCTTGAAACCTAATTCACTTGTGTAACAGTTGTCTTCTTTGTCAATGTCAACATGAGTAGTATCTTCATCTTCCATCCTCCATAGCTTTCGCCTCTGCCATGCTCTAGATCTCGCATTTCTCTCAAAAGCTACCGTAAGTTTGTTGTCCTAGTCAATGCATGAGGCAGATATGACTTTCGTTAGAATACCCACCAAGATATTGTTTGTGGATTTGGCACCATTGGCCTATGGATAGTATGGAGAGGACTTCCTATGGATTATTATGAAGGTGGATAACAAGTGAGTGATCACTTCATTGATAAAGTGTGTGCCTTGGTCACTAACCAACTCTATGGGGTAGTTGAACCATGAGATTATTTGCTCCCAAAGAAACTTGGCTATGGTGTATCATTTTTGTGAGTTTCTTGAGCTTTTGCCCACTTGGTGAGATAGTCCATGGCAACAATGATGTATTTGCATTGAGTGAGAGTATTGAGCTAGAAGACTCACTAGGCCAATGAAATTGATTCTCCACTTCTCGAATGGTTGGCATGCAATCACTGGGGTCAACTTCATTTTTTCCATATGAGTAAGGACTTTGGCTCATTGGCACTCATCGCAATGCTTTACAAACTTAGTTGCATCATGGAGTAACGTTGGCCACCACAATTGGGACTAGAGCATCTTGCATGTGATAGTGTCCCCATTGAAGTGCCCTCCAGCTATTTTACCATGTGCTTGCTTGAGTACATTATACTTTTGTGCTCACAAACACACCTTCTTAATAGTCCATATCCTATCCCACTTGATATAGTTGGCCTGCAATTAACTGATATTCTTGGATCTTCAAGACAATTCTTTTTAATCTAGCTTTCTCTATTGATTGTTTTGGTAGTCCATTCTTGAGTATATGGACTATGTCATCCACCCAATGTTGTGTGAAGTTTACTCTAAACAATTCTTATTCATCAGACATTTTAAAAAGGTGTGCGTTGAATAGGTCATCACTAATTCCTTGTCTAGCATCCTCTTCTGTGGGTATGCAGGACATATGAGTTGCTAAATAATATTGTTTCCTTGCATATGACCACAGAGAAGTCAAATTCCAAGAGTACAAGTAACCATTGAGCAATACATTCCATTGTGCAAGGTTCATTCACAAGATAAAGCAATGCTTAATGGTCCACAAAGAAGATGAAGGGTGTTACTAGAAGATAGTGTCTAAATGTCTTTACCGCAAACACCATGGCTAGCCTTTCTCTCTCCATTGTGGAGTAGTTAGTTTCTATCTATGTGAGCTATTTGCTAGTAGAAATCACTAGATAGTTTAGGTTATGTTCACTAGGTTGGCACAACACTACTCTCACGGAGAATCTTGATGCAATAATGTACACGTGAAACGTGATGGACCGATTTGGGGCTCTTCATATAAGAGGTGAAGTTAGAGCTTGTTTAAGCCTCTCATAGGCCTGTTGATATTCTTGGGTCCACTCAAATACTATCAGTAGCTTATGCAAAGGTCAGGTAATCAATGCATAGTTTAGTGGAAACCATTGGTAGTATCTTGTGTTGCCTAAGAAACATTGAACTCCCTTAAAGTTGGTCAGAGGGGGAAGATCTATAAGCACCTTGAATTTAGAAAAGTTTGTGGTTAACCCATTCTTTGACACAACGTGCCCTAAGATTCAACCATGCTTTACCCAAAATTGACACTTTAAGGGGTTCAAGGAGAGACCATATTGCGTGCACCATTCAAAGACTAGTCACATCTTTTCCAAGTGCTCTTCCCAATTGGTGTGGAGGAATAGATCATTGACAAAGACTTCCAATCATTTCTTAAGCATGTCCTTGAACACATGAGACATTGGAAGGTAGCAGGAGTATTAGTTAATCCAAATGGTATGACTAAGTAGGCAAAGACATTTGGATGGACTTGCACTTGGTTATAGCCTAAGAAGCCATCCAAAAAGTTGTAGGCTTCTTGTTTTTCCGCTCTCTTTAGCATGTGTTCCGTGTATGATAGCAAGTAATTGTCTTGCTCGGTGGTTGCATTGACCTTCTATAGTTTACACACACTCAAATCTTCCCATTCTTTTTCATGAATATGACTATGGGTGATACGCACTCTGTATGCTCTATCTTGTAAATGAATCTTGCCTTCAATAGCTTATCAATCTCCTCCTTTATGGTATGTGTATACTTAGGATTCATTGTATGTGGTGGTTACTTGACTAGTGCTGCGTCGAGGGTCATTGAAATGTTATGAGTCATGATACTCAGATCTATTCCCTTTGGTTCATCTAAAGACCATGCAAACACATCAGTGAACTCCCTCTCAGGAGATTTATAAGATCATTCTCTTCCTTCTCAGCTGGGTCATTTACTATGTACATTGGTCAAGGCTTGTCCTCCTCTCTTGCCAAGTTGACCTCCTTAACCTTGGCTGATCCTTCAATGGGTTCACTTGCTTGCCCCTTCCATTTGGCTCCTACCAACACCACTATTCTATCACCCTTTTTATACCTCATGAAGTGCTTTGATAGGTCCTAGAATTTCTTTTGCCGTTTAGCTTCTATCGATTATGACTATTTCCTTTTTTCTTCCTTTAGCTTCCTACACCACCTTAGGTGGTGGATTGAAATGTCCCCCTTGGTGTGCCAGGTACCAAGTGCTTGAGGTATCTTGGGGTCACTATTGGAGCTTTCCTCTGACTCGAAATTGTACTCGCCCTCCTCACTGGAAGAACTTGTCTCCCTTGGTGCTCACAACTCTGAGGATGTCTCAACTCCGAATAGTGGTGGGGGGCAAGGATGAGATAATCCTACTTACTCATGATTTACCACCTCAAGACACTCTAGCCAATTTCGATCGTAGTCTACCTTGGCCACTCCTCTACTTACTCAGAACATGTTCATATCTTGGGGTTTAGAATCTACTCTAATATATTCAATTATCCTTCCTTTTGTATCATATTCTATGGTTAATACTTCCTCCTTGCTTTCCTCACTAGCGGAGCAACCGTCCTCGTACTCATCGTTAGAATTTTTAGACTGGGTCTATAGGTTTCTTGTAGGGTTCTTACTTTCTGGATGGAGTCTCACTTGTCATGAGAGCCCAATTATATGACAAATTTAGGTCATACACCTTGATCCATTGCCACTCCCTACTTCCCATAAGATCCTTGAGGGGCTTCAAGTTGGTGACTGGTTTGTCCACAAGATTTCTAGACAAGTGCTTGAGAATTTTGCGAAGTTCAAGTTTACTTCTTGGGACATGGCAAGTGATTGATGTTGGTGGCCTGTGGGGCTTTCGGACATCATGCACACAGGTACTATGGGTAGGGTTGCTAGTGGAGTCTACAACTTGCCTATATTCTTCCTTTTTCTCCAAGAATGGGAGATCAATGGTTGCCAACACATGCACCCAATCCTGCTCATCCTCAGGGAAAGGAATGTATTTTGTTAGAGGCCCATAATTGCCTCTCAACTTTGAGTCCTCCTTCAATAGGTTAGAGATGGTATCTAAATCCATGCGGGTGTAGTCTTCCTAGTGTCCATTTCTACTCTAACTACTTCAAATCTATTGCCCAAGAATATTAGGCCACTACCCAGTCCTCTACTACTCTGGCTTTTCTCATCCATGGCCTCCCTAGAAGGATATCATAATCCACTCCTTTTATAACTATGAAGTTCACCAAGATTTGGATTTCCACTATCTTTAGTGGCCATTCCTTTAGGACTCCAAAGGGTCTAACCTTCATCCCATTTGCTAGGGCGACATTGAACCTTATGGTTTCCACCGGTGGATTTTCTCAAGTTTTCAAGATTGCATGACTAAGTATACTAACCCCTACTTCCATGTCCACTATCCCCTTTCATGTAGCATCTCCTAAGGCAATGATAGGTAAGACAGTGTGCAACTGAGTACGCTCCCAAAAGGGATTTATTCGTGGGGACTTAGACATGGGATTTAGTGTTAGGCTTGGTATGTGTGTCATGGCATGGTGGTTTGGAAAGTCTTGCGGCTTATGGTCATTACTGTGTTCTACCCATCGCTTCAATTCTTGTCAAAGTGCGTGGTTTTGTTTAAGCAGTTTTCCCAATGAAACTCTCATTTTTTTAAATTCCTTGTCATCTCACTCTGCCCATGCAGCTGCTCACATGGTGGTGTTGTCTCTTCTGTGCCCTCAAATATGTGGGCGAGACTATTGCACTCATGGTTGAGAGTTTCTCAATCTCTTGCTCAACTATAGGTTCAGTATCTTGAAGGTGAGTCTTTCCTTCTTTTATCCACTCCTTCACCTTATCTGCAACCTTTAGCTATTGGTTGGGATTATGGTACTCTCCAACCTTAGTGCTTTTCTTCTCTCTCATCTTAGGAGCCAATGTCTCTACTTCGACATCCGTAACTTGCTTACCTTTGGTTATTGTGGTCTCACTCTTAGTTTTGAGCACTATTTTTACATCAATTATCTTTTTCCTCTATCGTTCATTCTTCTTCCCTATGGAGGATGCATCCAAGTTGCTAGGCCCAGGTGAGATATCGGCTTACTTCATTTGAGCTTGTCTCATGACTTATAGGGTAATTATAGGTGTGGCATCATTGTCATGCAATTTGACACAAAAGAGCTTGAGTGGCATAGATGGTACAATTGTCGAGCTAGTGGAGGGGTTTCGCCTAGGGCAATTAGCAAATAGAATATGTGTGGCATCATTATCATGCAACTTGATACAAAAGAGCTCGAGCACCATAGATGGTGCAATTTCTGAGCTAGTGGAGGGCTTCCGCCTAGGGAAATTAGCAAATAGATGTATGACTCCACATTTGGGGCACCTCAAATCATCCTTCTCTCTATTTTCTTACTCCTTTTCACGATAGTGAGATGAGATATGACTTGGATGACCACATCTCCAACATGCTATGGGTCCCTGGTTCTAAGTTCCTCATAGGCCTCTACTTGTTTCTTTGCTTGAGAGCATGATTGGCATGGGTCTGTAATCCACCAATAGTGGATTTCCTTCTTCATTATAATAGACATAAGGATTCAAATAAGAATCTTCCTCTAGGGGTTCCTCCACAAAGTGCACTGGAGCTTTGCTTGGTGGATGGGCTATGATAGGTGCAAGAGGTCTAGGTATCCTTATAGGGTTTATATGTGTCCTTGGTGTATCTTTCTTTGAATCATTGGGTGCATGGAGTGCCAAAGGGCCTCGCCTTTTGAAATATTGTTGTCTAACCCCTGGATAGTATGGCTACATGTAAGGTTGCTAAGGCAACTATTTTGGTAACCAACATTACATGGCATCATGCCCAAATCTTCCAAAATTGGCACAAGACCTTGATTGGGATCGGGGCATTCAAATGGTAGGTGATTTCATCCATAGTGTACAACCTGCATGTGGGGTCACATAGATCTTTGTATTAACTCTTACAATCTAGCCAACTCTACTTTTAGGTTGATGTCATTGACTTGTACAGGTTCCTCAAAGAATCTCACAAGCATATTCCTTTGCATGTTTGATTTTCTTGCCGAGGCCTTACATAGTTCTTCATTGTGGATCCCGTTAATGAACATGTAGAGACTACTCTCTCATTGTCACTCAGCAGCAGTAAGTATTTTCTTAAAGAGACTTCTTATCTGGGTAATATAATCTCTTATGTCCTCTTTGTCTTTCTAATTGAAATTCATTAGCTTAACAATGAGGTTATCAAAGTACCTTGCCTTCAAGAATCTCTTGATGAAGAGATCCTTCAGCTAGGTGAAGTCATTATGTTCAACATTGTCTGGACTGGTGAACTGCGTTCGTCCCTTGTCTCCTAGGGATAGATCGAATGCCTGTGTTCAGTGAGTAGGTTATGTGAGGTTATTAGCCTCACACACTTGCTCAAACTACTCAACAAAGCTGTAGGGGTCATTCCCTACCTGGTATATTTATCAAGTTGCTTCACAACTATGGGTAATTTCATTTGGTTACTTGCATTTGAGGTAACTCCCGGCCCAGCTAGCAATGATGCCACCAAGGCTGCCCCACTCAGATCAGCGCTAGTTGTATCTAGCAATCTCTTGGTGAGTAGTTTTCTTAGTGTAAGATTGACTTCCAGAACTCTCTTCCTATTGGCATTGCCTCCCATTCTATTCCTACCTGATATGGCTAGGATCCTGTGAATCTCATTAAGCTCCCTCTCCAAATGTAGTCCTTGAGCCCTTTCCTCCTGATTATAACTTGCCATGCATTGAAATGCCATCCTTGATAGTCTTCTCTCTTCCTCAAGGTCAGCTACAATGTTTGCCACTAATCTTCTATGGTGTACTATCCTCGTTTGCTAGTTGTATTGTGTGACAAGTCCTCAAATGTCATCGGGGTGCTCAGCCATACTAAGGCCAAGGCCAAGGTCTAGGTTGTTCTCATTCAAGCTAGTGCATGACATAATAGTTACCTCTTGACCCACTACTATTTCTATGAGGTCAAGTAAGTCAGCTAGGGACATATCCATAATCTTCACAAGCCTTTCCTTCACTTGGCAATGTGATGATTTGGTCCTCTTTGTGTCTTTATCCTTGGTTTTTTGGTTCTCTTGTCTAATTATTGGGGTTGTACTCCTATTGGTGGGTTCATTTTTATGTTAACTACCCTTAATGTGTTCTTTGTTCATCCACCCATTCATGATTGTGCAATACTTATACTCTAGAAATGCATCATGATGTGTGATGTGCAAAATCAAGCTTTCTAGTTTCCATACATCTTTACGTGCCTATACTGTCAAGTGTGGCCTTTAATGGAGTCAACTACTTCAATCTATTTCCTACTCTTGATGTGGTTATAAGAAGGGGTTTTGATTACTCCTATTGAGTTGAGCCTGTGTTCTCTATGGGTCACTACAGGTGGTCTATTGTGGGTGTCTAGCCTAGTGAGTTAGCTTGGGTCTCTAATTAGTTAGTAGCGGTCGAGTCCTTTGGTTCCCCACAGACTACTACATTGAGATTCCTTCTTTTTCTAGGTGCAAACAATTATATGGGTTTATTTATGAGTTTGGACTCTAATGTGGTCACTAGGCAGTTGCTGGGGCAGCCCCTGTGGGAGGTTGAAAAACTTAGTCAGACAGGGTTCTAGTTACCTAGTCCAAGTCCCAAACTTAGACATCGGAGTGGTCTGGCTCGGACTCAGACAAGGGGTACCCATTGGAGTATCCAAAGGGTGGTTGAATATCAATGGTTAGCCATTCAAGACCCAAATTCAACCATCTGAGGCCGAGTGGTTCAGATGCGAGGGTGGCCATCCGAGGCCAAGTTGTTTGAGTGGACACTTAAGTGGCTCAGATATCCAAGCCCAGTTATGACTCGAACTGCTGTCCAAGACCTGCAGTCATCATTCGAACGGCGTGCAAAACCCACCAAATGGCACAAATGTGCTTTCATTTCACTTAATCCATGCTAATCAATACTATCACAATTCCAAAACTCACAATAGATAGCAATAGGGATCCCAAGCATACCTAGTAGGGTTGAATGTGTCAAACTTAGGATTGTAAGCAATCCAGTCTGTAGACCTATAATTCTCTTCCTTTCTCTCACAAGCTCTCTCTCTCAATCTCCTTAAATAAAAATGAGCTCGCTACCCCCTTTATTCCACCTTTTGTGTTCTCTTTTTCTCTTCTCACCTCTATTTTTTTCTTCATGGATATGCAAAATCTGATTCTTATCTTCCTCTATTTCCTAGTTATCCAAAGAGTTATCTTTTCCTTGTTTTTTCTTATTTTCCAAACCTTAGAGTCTCAAATTTTTTACAAAACACGCAACTCCTATTCTAACCAATGCACAGAAAGCTTCCTACACCTAACTAATCCGCAAGAGAGATTGAACATGCCTTTGAATCCCTTGCTTCCTACCTAAGACCAAGTGTTATTTTGGAGTTGAACTCCTACTTCATTGCTCGATTTGAAGCATGAAAGCACTCAAAGCTTGAATCTGTGTGTCTTGTCAATGGAACCAAAATGTGTGAGCTTATGCTCAACCATCAAGACCCACGGACCACTTATTGCTTCAAGTATTTCAAGCCGAGTGCAATGACTACCTCTCACATAGCCATATGTGCTCTCACACCTATGAGTGTAGTGAGCTTACCTCCATGCTTGATTGAGTTCCTTCTACCTCAAGCACTATGGTAGCTCCATGATCCAAGGTGAAAACTCAAGCAAGCTAGATCCTCAAGCTCCAAGCTCCCAGCTTCATTGCCACATGTGTCAGACAAGAGAAGAGAAGAGAAGAAGAAGAAGAGAGGAGAAGATGGAGAGCTTCTCCACCATGGTCTCTCACCCTCACACACTCACTCCCTCACACACACTCTCGCAAGCATAAACATAAACACACAAGAATAAGAAGAAGAAGAGAAGAGGCGAGCTAGTTTTTATCACACACAAGAATGATCGTTTCCATTTCTTTTTATATATACCCTCTTCCTCCTTGTGTGCCCATCCCTTTTTACATGACCCATCGTTTTAGCCAAGGTTTTCTTTCTTTATTTCTTTCTTCTTTTCATGGTTCTTTCATCCATGTGTGCCTAGATTTACAAAATACACAAGAGGAATCCTAGTGCTCTTTTACAAAATAATTTACAATGCACCCAATGCTTTCTTTACTAGAATTTTCGATGCACTCATTATTGTGCACTTTCTTTTGTATTAAGAATTTTCCTACATTTTTCTGAGCTTTCCTTTCTTTTTTGCTTTTCTCACCTCGGGATATCTTCCATTTCCAAATTTTTGCGGCATTTCTGTCTTGGGCTTTCTTTTGGGATGTTACCATGTGAGAGTGCACATGGCTATGTGAGAGGTAGCCATTGTAGTTGGCTTGAAATGCTATAATAAGTAGTTTGTGGGTCTTGGTGGTTGAGCGTGAGCTCCCACATTTTGGTTCCATTGCCAGGACAAACAAGTTCAAGATTTGAATACTTGTGCGCTCCAAATAGTGCATTGAGGTAGGGTATTCTCCAAATCGGTGCTTGAGATAGGTAGAAAGTGAGGGAATTGAAGAGATATTTGATCTCCTTTACAAGTAAGTTTTTCTTAGCTTTTTGGATTTAGGTAAGTAGGTTGGATTAGTGTAAGTGCTTTCTTGTGATTTGGATACATTTAGGTAAGGAAAAAATTAAAAAAAAAGAGAAACGCACAATAGAGTTTTTGTTGTAATAGTAGTAGGCCCAAAAAAAAGAAAAAAAGAGGAAAAAGAGAGCTTCAAGGCATTAAGATGACAAAGAGAGAGAAGAGAGAGGTAAAATACTAAGCAAAGAGGGGTTTAAGAAGCCAAGAGGGTGGCCCATAAGAATTCCAAACCTCTGAGACTCCTTTTTCAAGATAGTGGAGATGGCATCTAGGTCGACCGACATAGTGTTTGAGGTATCCATCTTGACTCTTACATCCTCTAATCTATTACCTAATAATATGATGCCATTGCCCTAATCTTGTATCACTGTGTGTTCGCATCCAGGGTCAGCCTAGTAGGATGTCTTAGTCCACTACTTTCATGACTATGAAGTTCACCAAGAACTGCACTCTCACTATCTTCAAGGGCCAATCCTTCAATATCCCAAATGGCATGACTTTCATTCCATTGGCTAGCGTGACATTTAACCTTGTAGTCTCCATAGGTGAGTCCCAAGCCTAGTGGACTACATGGATGAGCACACTCATTCCTCCTCCTGTGTCTATGATCCTCTTTCTTGTAGTGTCTCATAATTCTATGACAAGTAGGACCACATGCATTTTCATGCCTTCCCAAAAAAACTTCATGAGTAAGGACTTATGCACTGAGTTTAGGGTCAAGCTAGGTATCTACATGGTTGCATCATGGTTGGGCAAGTCAGTTGCTCCAAGCTTATTTGGTCTTTCCACCCATTGAGTTTAGGGTCAAGCTAGGTATCTTCATGGCTGCATTGTGGTTGGGTAAGTCGATCACTCCAAGCTCATTTGGTCTCTCTACCCACTGCTTCAGCACTTGCCATAAGGTTGGATTCTGCCCCTAAGTAGTTCTCCCAAAGGTAGAGTCATAGGGGCCGATATCAACGTTGTGAACAAGAATCCAACTGTCTACTTTTCATTAGGATCTATACTCTTTTGCCAATGAACTTGGGCAATCTACCTACCTTTCATGTCTAGATTCTATTTATGGAGAACTAGGTGGGGTGCAGATGTGTCTCTTGATCTTAACCGAGTAGGTGAGACTGGTGTGCTTATGTTAGAGAGCTCATCAATATCGTCTTCGGTAATGGGATCCACATCCTTTAGCTATGCTTAGGATTATCTCACCCACTCCTTGATCTTATCAACCACTTCTAATTGGTGCCTTGGATTGGGATAGTCTCTAATCTTGGCACTTTCCTTTTTAGTTGTCTTAGGAGCTGATGTCTCAACTTCTATGTCCGTGACCGACTTTTCCTTTAGTAACATGGTGGCATTATCAGTATTAAGTGTATTATCTATCTCATCCCTCTTTCTTCTTCTTCTATGGCTTTTATTCCCTATTGAAGTTGCATCGAGGTTGCTAGGTTTGGGTAATGAAATATATGACTACTTTACCTATGCTTAAGTAATGACATTTAGTGGAATTGGCATGGCTTCACTATCAAATGTCTCAACTCCAAACAACCCCAATGGTACAGATGGTACATGATCTCAGGTAGGTCTTGTCTCGATTGGCTTGCTCCCTTTTGGAGCATTGAGATGAGATATGCCATGGGTGATGGCAAGTCCACAGCATATAATGGGTTCTTGATTCTGTCCTCCTAGACCTCTACCTCTTTTCCTACCCAATGCTATCACTGACATTGATATGAAATCCATCAAGATGGGATTAACCTCCTTGTCATATGAGATGTAAGGATTCACATATGCTTTATTCTTGTTGGGATCCTCTACATAATGTATCAGAGCATCGCTTGGTGGATGGATGGATCCATGTGGTCTAGGTATCCTTGTGGGGTTGATATCCATCCTAGGGGCAGTTGGCTTTGAATCATTTGGTGTTGGGAGAGCTAGTGCAGCTCCCCTTTTGAAATGTGGCAGTCTATTCCCTAGGTAGTAAGGCTGAGTGTATGGCTATGAGTATGGAAATTACCTCGGTAATTGGCAGTGCATTGCATCATGGCCAAACCTAACACAATTAGCACAGGGTCTGGATCTAGGATCCATGCACTCAACTAAAAGGTAAGTTTCTCTATAGTGCATGCATTGCACGTGAGATCATGTTGGGCCCTCTCATTATCTCTTGAAGCCTAGCCAACTCTAGCTTCACGTTCTACAATTCTTGGCTCCACTTCTCGACACTCTTTCCCTTATCTTGGGTCCTCGAGAGCTAGATCTTTCACTCATGGTTGTAGCTATTTTTGAGGTTCTAGAGAGATAATGTTGGCTTAGTTTGTCAAAGTATCTTGCCTTAGAGAATCTCTTGGTGAAGAGACACTTGAGGTTATTGAAGTTATTGCATTGACTAGTATACCACATATTTCCTTTGTCTCCTCCTAGGAAAATTCCAAAAGCTTATGCACATTGAGTAAGGTCCGTGAGGTTGTTTGCCTCACATACTTGCTCAAACTACTCTACAAAGGTATATAGGTCATTGTCGGGCTAATACTTGTCGAGTTACTTAGCAACCATAGGTATCCTGGTCTAGCTCTTAGAATTTGGACTTTGCACATTTCTATATCTTGCCTTAGCTTTTGAGCTCTTACTCTTAATTGTAGGTAGTTATGCCATAGAGTGCCTTCCTTGACAACTTTTACTCTTCTTGAAGATCGGCTATAATGCTCTCGACTAGTTTACTATGATGCTCTATTTTGATTTGTAGGTCATATCATATTATCATTTGTTGGATATCGATAGGGAATTCTCCCAAGTCAAGCTAATCATTTTTTGGGTTGGTGTTGGCTCTTGACATGTTACCAGTTTCTTGAGCAACTAGGATGTCGAGATCAAATTTATCAAAATCAAGTAGAACTACGTCCCTAAATGTGCCTATCACTGCTTCTCCGTAAGTGGCTCCATGATTCAAGTCTCTCAATATTTGATGATTGGTGTCCTTGGCCACTATTCAATGTCTAGGAATCTCTTCCTACTATTGGGTTCATTCAGCTTATCTTATCTTGCATGAATTCCTTATTATTTAAAACAATCATCAATGTTATGTGCACTCAGATATGTGCTATGTGAAATCAGGCTTTCAACTTTTCTAGTGTACGTCAAATGTTTAATTCATGCAATGTTTGAATTCAATGAAAGCAATATAGTGCAATATACACTTTTCCTGCTCCTTTCGTATATGGGTGATGGACATTCTAGCTAGTATGTTCTAGTATGGGAGCTCTCGCTAAACTGCCAAGACCCATGGACCACTTATTGCTTCAAGCATTCCAAGAGAGCTCTCATGGCTATCTCTCACCTAGCCAACACACCGTCGATCCTCTTGGGGTGTAGTGAGCTTACCTTGATGCCGAAATGAGTTGCCTCCTCCCTCACACAAGTCGGTAGCTCCACGATCCTAGATGCTAGCTCAAGCATCCTCAAGCCTCCTCCATCTCCAAGCTCCATCCACCATAGCCACATGCGAGATAAGAGAAGAGAAGAGAAGATAGAAGAAGAGAGGAGAGGAGATGGTGAAGAGCTTCATCCTCTTGATCACTCACTCCCTCACACTCTCACACTTCCTCCCTCAAGAGCACACACACAAGCAAGATGAAAAGAAGAAGAGAAGAAGAGAGGACTCTTATTAGCCACACACCAAAGAATGAGCTTCCATTCACTTTTGAACTTTATATATACAAATCCTAAAACCTCATGGGCGCCCATCTCTTTTTACATGACTGGCCATTTTGGCAAGGTCCCTTTTTCTAATTCCCTCCTCTTGCTTCATGCCCTAAGCCTATACCCGTCTATTCTTTTACAAGTGGCATAGGAGGGAACCTGACGCTATTTTACAAGAGGTCTTAGAATTTTCGAGGCACCTTTCCTTTAAATTTTCTCTTTTTGCCTCAGTTTAGCTTTAGAGACTGCCTCTACATTTTTGCTATTTTTTCATTATTTTTCCACTTTTTCCTTCATTTTTCGGCCATTTTGATTTGAGGTTAACATTACCCCCCTTCGATGCGGGTGCCAGTCCCATGGCACCTCGACCTGTTTGTTGGGGAAGGATAGGCGGTTGGCAAGTTGTGGGTCAGGCAATGGTAGGGTCATATGTGGGTTGGGCTACCTCGACTTGTTTGTTGGGGAAGGATAGGCAGTTGGCAAGTTGTGGATCAGGCAATGGTAGGGTCATATGTGGGTTGGGCTACCTTGGAAGCGCGGGCAATGATGTCAAGTGGATGATGGGGCCACCGAAGTTGATGGTTGGGCACATCTTGCAATATCTGAAAGGAGAAAGTGCGGTGCTCTACCTAAGGGGAGTGTGTGCTTTACTGTGTGGTGTCTTGTGCTCGTGCTGATGGAACAGGGAGCTAGGTCTAAACATAGGTAGGCTTACGTGATGTCCCACACTTGAGGACCCCATTCGTGTGGTAGGGAGGTGCGGTGAGTGTAGCGTAGGGTGACAGGTCTAACCATAGGTGAGTGATACCTCCCTAGGTATGTCCTGCCCTTGGGGTGCCCTAAGCATGAAGTGGGGGCAAAAAAGGGCTAGGGGGTTAGGAACGAGGCTGGCCGATCGTTGGCACTCATATTCGAGCATGGACCGAGGCACTTCAAAAACTTTATTCTGCTAGTATTCCACATCCTCAGTGCCCGAGAGGGTGGGATTCTTCTCTCTTTCCTTCAGCCCATTGTTGGCCTAGTCGGCTTTTGACGTTGATCACCTCGTCCACTAGTTTAGTGAGAAGGACTCTGCACATGCCATTAGGGATGAGGAAGTTGAAGCTGAAGGACTACTTCTCCTATTATTGTCTCTCCCAGAGTATGAGCTCTGCATGAAAACTGGGAGGCATGTCATTTGGGCATGGTGGGAGGGGTACAGATGGCTAGGCCATAGGGCTAGCCCTTAATCTTTGTCTGGCTTCTTCCACCAGTTTCCTCTTCTCCCTCAGGGTGGTTTTTCTCTTTGTAGATGCGTCTGCTAGCTGTCGTTGCCCTTCGAGATGGGGTGAAGGGAGTTATGGATCCACTTCTTCTTTGAATCCGCCTAGGTCGATGTGTAGTTCTATCTCACCCCCTTGGCGCTCTTGCTATTGTATACCTTCTAAGAACTCCAAATCATCAATTTCATGGGGGTTTAGGCCGGTCGATAGCAGATACCTAGGTCGTTCCTTCAGGCTTAGCCTCACTACAAGGGGTTGGGAGGGCATGTGTAGCCTTGCTCACAAGGCTCAGCGTGCTATGCTCAGTTTCTTTTTTGCTGTCTCCAAGGACTCCCCTTCCTCCTCATGAGTGGTATCCATCAAGGTATTCAAGAAGATTCATTGTTCAGTATGGAGGGCCACTTGGGCTGCCTCTACTCTACCTTCTTCTAGGATTTTCTCTTTCTCCACTAGAGCCAAGCGATGCGCCAAGGTCTTCATTCTTTGCTCATTCTGGGGTGCCCACTCTTCAACCCTCTTTTTCATTTCTTCCAAGCCTTCTCCCTATCTTTGCACCAAGATTGTGAGCCTCTGCTGCTGATCTTCCAACTCTTTGCTCATTCTATCCTGCTCTTCTCTTTCAAGTCTCATCCTTTCGGTCATTGTTTCCATTTCTTGATGGTGGTGCTCCTCTTCTTTTTTCCTCCCTTCCTCCCCTACGGTAAACTCCTTCATTCCTTGTTCAATCCACCCTATCATTGTTTCTAGATCCTCGTGTTGCATGATTAGAAGGTTATATTCTTTTTGCATATTTTCAAGCTCTTGATTTTCATCTATGAGATGTCGCTGCTAGCTTTGCTCCTTTTGTTCTTTGGTCTTTAGTTCCCTCTTCAGGTTGAGAATTTCCTTTTGTTGCATAGCCATTTGCTTTGTCTTTTCAAGCTGGAAGGCCGTTATCACTTCCCTTTCTACCTCCAACTCGACCACTGTGATCCTCCTTTCCTCCCTTGCCCTTTCTAATTGCGAGAGCAATCCATCAACGTATTCATCACGATTTGTGTGTGGCATCATAGTGGTGGGGATTGGGGTGGTTGAGGCTTCCATTTTTTGGAATTTTGGCTCTTGCCTAGATTCGGCGTCTGTAGTTGGCCTTTTGTGCCTGGTGGCTGTGGCCTCCCCACTCCTTCCTTGTGCTAGCTCCTTATTGATAAAGTATTACATCCACGCCACAAAATTGTTCATGTCGGTGCTGGTTGGGATGCTTGGGGTGACAGTGGTGGCTTCGTTGGTGGGTACCAAGGGGGCCAGAATGGGATGGATGGGGGCCTTACCCTTGCCCTCGATAACCATGGACGGCATGGCTTCAAGTACTTGTGCGCTTGAGTCGGGTCTATCTTCCTTAGGTGGACTTAAACTCCCTAGGCCATCGAGTTGGAAACAAGACTCGTCTCCTCTTCCTCAATTAAGTCATCAGCAATTAAGACCGGTTGGGGTGTCTTCCCTCCTATGCTAGGTTCACCTCCTTGACCTTGGTTGGTCATTCGATAGGTTCACTCGATTGCCCTTGGTGTTTGGCACCCAACATGATTACTACCCTATCACCCTTCTTGAATAATATCCTAAATATCTTCGAGAGATCCTACGGCTTTCTTTGCTCTTCCGTTTGTGTGTCTGTAGGCTGTTTTGCCCCTTCTTCCTTCAACCGTCTGCGCCTCAGGTGGACAGGTAGGTCCCCCTTGGTGTGTCTGGTCTTGGATGGTCTAGGTATCTCTGGATCGCTATCTGAGCTCACTTCCAACTCGGAATCAAACTCACCATTTTCACTAGAAGGGTGGTTGCAACTCAGAGGGTGACTCTGTTCTAAACACTGGTTTTGTATTTAGTTGGGTTAGGCCTGCTTGTTCAAAATGTTAAGATATTGAGCTCCACTCGCGATATGCCAGGGTGACCGTTGTGCATTTATGTCACTGACTTGTTAGCTCTATATATGCGGTTGGTACACTGCCCACGAATAATAGCTAGATGACAGATATCCTTATCTACTCTAGTTTGTGGCTCAGTTAGTATGTCACCTTAGTTAGTTGAGTTTGGTTTGAGACCCATATATAGGGTTCTTCTATTTCTCTGTACTAGAGTTCTTTTTGGCTTACACAACTAAGAAGAGGAAAACTATTTTCAGCCTCCATCTTTGTGTGTATTCCCCCATTGTGTAAGTGAGAAAGCTACAAGTGAGACTCCTTCCTTCTCTCACACAATCTTGACATGGTATCAGAGCCTGGTTTGTGGTAAGGAGCTCAAGAAAGCAAACCAAGTTCGCGATGTTCTGGTAAAAGGACTAGTGTTGCTTTCATTTTTCGAGTTTGGGAGCAAGTCTCTACAGGTAGCACAGCCGGTAAGTGCAAGAGCGCATTGTCTCAGATTGAGACGCCCTTCGTGGTGTAGCAAGAGGGCAGTATATGCTGCGGGAAAGGGCTTTAGCCCTTGGTTGTGCCCTGTTTTTTTTATTCGAGGCCATTTCGGGGCTTGTTTTGGAGGTAGAAGTTTTTCGCACGCAGTCAGGAAAAGGCCATGTTTTTTGCTGTGTGACTACTGTTCTACAGGTCGGTGAAAAGTTACCGTAGAAATTACATCGTATGTCTGTGCTCATAGACATTGGGAGTTACAGAATCATCGTTGTTGCCTGTTGATGCAAAATCGTCACTAGGAAGTGACTGTGTGGTCAAATACCACTTTTGTCAGTTTTGCAGATTTGCCCTTGTGAGGCTGAAGCTGTGTTTTTTGCCGTGACAGAATTTTTTGCAGTGTTTTGTAATGGCGTCTGATTCTCTTTCACAGATTGTTACTGAAAAGCTTGACAAGAACAACTTCCAAGCATGGAAGTTTAGAATGACGAATTTCCTTATGGAAAAAGGATATTGGGAATTTGTTGCAGGAAATGAAGATGAACCAGTTCTTCCTGATGTTCCTAATCAATAGCAAATGCAGGCATTTAAAGGATGGCATGAGAGAGCCAGAAAGGTTATGTACTGGCTGTCAATGCTTTCAAGCCCCTAGGTAAGCTTTGAGTGTGCCTTCGTGTTACATAATTGCTTCCATGATCATAGTTAAGAGATTGATCAAGGTGTGTGTGAGATTTGTCACAATTTTTATCATTCTGGAACATTTGGTGCCACGCTTGGATGGATTTGTAATCATCTCAGTCTTGCTCTATAGCTTGGACAATCCAAGCCCTTAGTCCACTTTGACAAACCATACCAGTCTAATTCCTAGACTCAAACTCAGACAATGACATTTGGCCTTGGACAGTGGCCTTGGATGGCTAACCTAAATACCTCAAATGACCAAATTCAGACTCCGAAAAATAGTCCACTAAGAAGCACACACATTTAATCTCAGACATTGGTCAAGTGTCCATTCACTCAGACCACTCCTTGGACTCAAACGGTTTGAGCGAGACAGTGAGACAAATTTTACAAGGCCTAGATTCTGGCAAGTTGGGACCCACCCCAAGGCAACCCCAAGGCAAGTAGAGCCTAAGCCCAAGCTAGAAGACACCCCTTAGGCCTCTAAATGTGTAGAACGGTAGGCCACGAAACTCATGAATCATGATGTAATGGTCTAGAAAATGATTGCAGTCATTCACCCTCAGCTACATGTCCTATACAACCACTAGGGGAAACTCCTTCTTCTAGCAAAGGTTGTGAGTTTAACTCCAAGTCAAAAGTGAACTCTAAAAGTGACCCAGAAATACCCCAACCCCCCTAAGACCAAATGCACCAAAGTGAACCTACCAGTCCACATAAGGCACATGCGATTGAAGGAGAAAAAGAGAAAACATCTAAAGGGGTTGGAAACCAAAGA
Source organism: Lygodium microphyllum (assembly GCF_053477565.2). Lineage (NCBI taxonomy): Eukaryota > Viridiplantae > Streptophyta > Polypodiopsida > Schizaeales > Lygodiaceae > Lygodium > Lygodium microphyllum. The sequence goes on from NC_141162.1 coordinate 111,632,666, forward strand.
ATAATGGAAGCCCCAAGTCCTACCTAAGTGCTTCACGAAGCTCAAAAAGTGTGATAGGGTAGTGATCTTATTAGGAGATAAGAGGCAAGGACAAGAAAATGAACCAATAGCAGGGTTTATAAGATAAAGGGAGTCAACAACTTGGCAAGGGAAGGAGAAAAGCCTCGATCTTTATTCATAGCTAAGAACCTGACTGAGCAAGAGGAGGCTAATCTTGTCACTGTCCTTTATGAGATTACTTGAACTCAAAGGAGTCAAGGATCATGACCCATAACATCCCAATAACTCTTGATGCAAGACCAATTAAACAATGGCCATACTATCCAATGAATTCAAAGCATGCACTCACTATCAAAGGAGGAGATATATAAGTTGCTAAAGGCTAGATCGTCTACAAAATTGAGCAAATGGACTAGACCATTCTTAGTGTTCTTCTATTTATTGGTAATCTTTTTTTTTATGTTTTTACTTTTTTATTTTAAGCTATGTTATTAATAGAAAATCAACAAAACTGAGAACAACCAATGTTAAGTAGTGATAACTATCTTTATGTATTTCTTTATATGTCTTTATAATAGTTTCTCAATTGGATTTTATTTGCTATAAAAACTAAGCCACTTACCCATTGACCACCTATACGCCCTCTCACAAATGAGATGCTGAGTGGTTCCCAAGGCCACTAACATTTACCATAGCCATTGATATGCTTGAGGAGTCCTCCAAACATATGAGTAACATGCCACAAACCATTTCTTTCACATAACTCGCACCTCTCCCTCTCTTTCACTCCTCCCCCATCTCTCATGAATAGCCATTATGCAAGAGAAAAGGGAGGAGAGAGGAAGACTATTTTGAGTGAGGAGAGAGAAATACTAGAAAAACAACATTTCTATATCTTAAAATTAGGCCACAACATTTACATGAGCGTGTAGAGGATGGAGATGGAAATCCATTCTTCATGTTCTTCATGACAGACAATGAATATCTCACATGTATGAATTATCATAAGCCATGAAATATAGCATCTACTTCTTTTGCTCTCTATTCCTTACTCTTCATGATCCATGCCCAAAAAAAAAACCTTAAATTAAAGCATGTCTTTATCCTTTGGTCCATCTCCCATTGAAACTGGTCAACATCCCTTCAAATCTTGGCCAATTTTTGGCCTCCTAGGCTACTCGAACCTTGTCCTTCACAAATTAACACCTCGTAGTCTCAAACTCCATTCCAAATGCACGTAATCAATTTGCAAGTGATGGCTAGATTCTTCTTTATTATTTATGGACTTGAGTTTGCACTTTGCTTTAAAATATTATGTCTCTTATGCCTTGATTGCTTTGCACCACAAACCACTTTAGAGCCAAAATGTTCATTTTCTTTATTATCACTCACAAATGCCTTGTGGATCCACCTAAAATTGTCTAGAATATAAAAAGTGCACCTTTAAATTTTCCTCTCATAGTTGACCATGGGATAGGGTGACCCAACACATCGAATCCACAAATACATCCTACCAAGAAAACAAAATACATGAAAGCACAATTGATAGGCAAAAAATAAAACAACATAACATAGAAAACAATAAACACTCAACCCAACACCCATGAATCCTATAGCCAAAGAAAGGACCAAGGGATGAGGGTCTCCCTAAGGAAATGACATTCAATAACTAGCTCTACCATATAGTCATACGATGAACCAAATAACAACGCAACCTAGCTAGACAGCCACCTAGGGTATAACCCAGGCTCACACCAATACAAGTAAGAGGCCTAGGTTGACTCTAGACTACCACTTAGGAACCACTAATGGCAAATATAAGATAAACCCATTAAGTTTCTTTTAGAATTCTTTTTGATAGTCCAACAACATGTATGTATATTTTCATTTTCTTTAGCGGAAATGGCATGTTAGCCATTTTGCAATGTATTGCCCTAGGAAGACAAGGCATTGGCCTCAGGTCTGCTAGCTTAGATCCAAGAGCCTACTAGAATCTCACAAGGTGATACCCAAATTTCTTTTTTTTTTCCTTTTTTTTCTTATAACCCCACATCTAGGTCTCATCCCAAGGAAGACATTGCATTTTCCTTAGGCCTCTGACTTGAACCCCCCAAGAACCTACCAAGCCACGTGAGGCAACAAGTATATTCTAGCACTTCTCTTTTCTTTTTCCACATGATTGGAATTGGAACAAATATCATCCCATAGGCCACACTAAAAGGAAAATCCCTCACTCACTAGGGGACTTTATCATGATATAAAATCAAACTAAATACTCCTACTAGGTTGACTACCCTACCAAAGACAGCTGGCTTCCTATTAACTATAAAGCTGGTAGGCTTGACACCCAAAGTCATCTTACAAGAACCATCAAGCAAGAACCTACTAAGCAAGGTATCCCACTTAGCAAGGATACTAAAACACTAGCCCAAGTCTTGGCCTCAGATCCATAGAAAAACATATACAAGTGATTCCAACCCATGCCTTACAAAAAAAAATCAATAACCAACAAGGGACAAGGTGATATAGATACTTGGCATTAAAGAAGTGTCAACATTGATGCACAACACTTGCAAAATAATACTAACTAATAGGCCATGGGTTAAAAGCATGGGCACCAAGAAAGATAATGAGTTTCTCTCTTGGTCTAATGAAATATAACCATAAAGCATATTATGCAGCAATCTACCACTGAAAGAAAACCCTTAGTCCCCACATAAATCCTACTAAAGCACAAAATCCAGACTAATGGATGGACTATTCAAGCCCTAACTAATAAATGCATCAAATTGTTGGCTAACCACCCTACATAAATGGCAAGGGGCTTCTGATGAATATGCCATTGAATGATTTGATGCATCCATGAAAGAATAGGAAGATGAATGATTGCAACCTACCTCATAACCCATACTAACCATCAATGGCCAAAGTAGGACATTTTAGCAAACAGTCCCCATGGTAGCCTTGTGCTAATATTAGCAAACACTTGTAAAAGCCCCTCCGGATCACAATTGAGAAATACATTTTTGACAAAGGCATAAATAGCCGGGATTTTGCAAAGCGATTCTAGTGAAAGATAATGAACTCGCAAGTCAATAGCTCAAAGATCTCAAGTATGTCCTCAAGTATGTCTAAGGCTACAAGATGGTATATCCATAGAATGGGATCCCTTAGACTAAAGGTCCCATTCAACTAGTTGATCACCAATTATGAGTCGTCTTTCACCATGAATATCACCATGTTTGGCTAGAATTAGCCCCATAAGCAAGGCCTTATATTTTTCCATGTTATTAGTAAAAGTGCTATCTAAATACACTCTCATATTCAAAACCACTCAATGAGGGGGGATCTTTAATGATGAACCCTATACTCACATGTTAGGAGGTCCTTGAGAAGCTTCATCAAAATATATGTGTACAGAAAGGCTTTATCAATGTAACCTGGAATAATGATCAACCTACTCATACTTATGCTAATCAAAGTCCAACCCAAAGAGGGGGTGTAAAACAGGTACAATCCCCCTCAAATGCTTCCTTACATGGTTCAATCCATTTAGAACACATGGTTATGTGAGAAGAGATTTGTGAAAGGAAAATAACACTCAACCAATGCATTAATGAACCAATTATAATAGCCCATAAATGAGATAAAACTATGAACCTCCCTAGGGATGGTGGATTGGCTCATGGCCACAATGACTACTACTTTGTCAGGATTAATGGCAATATTGGCTGCACTCTCACAACATGGCCCAACAACAAATCATAAGAAACCCCAAATACATACTTCTAAGGATTTAATATGATACAATACTCATGGAAGTTCTCAAAACATTTATGCAAAATAATAAGCTATCTATTTTGGATCGTGGTAGACCCAAATCATCTATAAGGACCCTGAGCTATTTAGGGAAAATATCAATGAATGTCTTGTTAGCTATCTTTTCCTAAGACCTAGGGGCATTACACAAGCGAAAAGCCATAACATGGTATGCAAAGGTACCATAGATAGTGATAAATGTCATTTTAACCTTGTCATCCTCAATTATGGCCATTTGATTGTAGCCCACAAAACAATCCAAAAAATAATACATCTCTCACCCTACTAACTAATCTAATATCTACTTAATAAAGGTCAGAGGGTAGTAGTCCTTCACAGACTGCTTATTTAGCTTCTTGAAATCCACATAATAGGATTTGATTACTTTTCTTCTTCCTTATTATAATCTGCAAGCATCATTTAGTGTGTTCAACAAGGAAAATTAGACTTACCTTCTTTAGACTCATCAATTCCTCAAAAAGAGGCTCCCTCAACTCAAAATGCATTTGTACAACCTTCTGCCTTACTACCTTAGTGCCTTCTTTCAATGGGATCATATGCACAGGAATAGAAGGGGAATATCCTTCAATTTATTGTAGCTCCATGCAAATATATACCTAAACTCCTATAGAAGTGACACATACTTTGCATTCTCATCATTGGATAATATAATACCAGAGTTTGGTTGGGATAGGGATCATTACGAGTCCCAAGATCCATCTCTACTACATTAACATCACATATCTAATCTTTTGGCCCTATCGGCTCATTCAAACACACTTAATAGACTTGCTCTATTATGAAACCCTCATCAAAATCACTGGAGCTTGATGTTCCTACAGTAGAGGTTCCCTCAAGTGTCTCCCATTCTATAGTGGGAGGTAAGGCCTTTCATTCTATAGTGGGAGGTAAGGCCTTTCATTCAATGGGTGCTCAGGTAAGTATATTTTAGATATTATCCTAAAAAGATAGAACTGGATGTCATTTAAAAGAAAAGACAAGTGATGTTTTAGTTAGTTTGGAGATTTTATAAAAAGAAAAAAGATAAAGAAAGTGATTGGCGAAATCGTGTGCACCGCGATCGCAGTCTACAGGCAGTAGACAACACTTTGAATAGGGAGAGAAAGAAGGAGTGATCTAAAAGCTTTCCAACCAAGTATCTAGGGGTTTTACCTCCCTTTTGGAACCAATGGAACCATCATATTTATGATTTGAGCATCAGATCACTGATTCTTCCAAGAGCCCCTCCACTCTTGTTCTCAGCCTCATCCCCTCTTCTATAATTCATTATAAATATGAGGCATGGGGAGGCAGAAGGGAGCATAAGAATACTCAGAAAGACTGCGAGAGAGAGGTAGAGAGAAGGATACCCCTCCAAGATATTGTGAGAGAGAGCTTGAGAGAGAGAGAGAGAGAGAGAGAGAGAGAGAGAGAGAGAGAGAGAGAGAGAGAGAAGAGCTACCCTGAGAGGCTACAAGGGAGAGAGTTAGCTCAACTCCCTCTATCTCGATCCTTGACTTAGCCATCTTCTCTTACACTCTCCCATCTCAAATCTATTCCGCCTTCTTAATCTCTTGAGTCTAATTGAAGATGATGGCCTCCAAGCAAAGAATGTCATGTGCAAATGGAAATCCTACAACCAGCAATGAAGCTTTAAGCGAAGGCATCACTGTCAATCCAACTGTCATTCTGGTCGTAAGTAATGTGTTGAGATGACAAGCTCAACACATGCGGACATTGATGATGGACCGCCTGGTTAGATGTGTCCACACGTCTACACTTAGCACGTCAGTGGTCATTATGAATCTCACATGGCCACTGACTCATTACTTATTATATTCAGGTTGTTACACCTATTTACAGCTAGCATAGTTATAGCGTCAGTCGACTAGTGTAGTCTGTTATGCATTGTTTGACTTAGTAGGCCACTTTTCTTTATATTGTATCTTATCTAAACTTTGTGTACATTGTAAAGAGTGTGGAAGAAGAAGAAGAAAACCAGCAAGAAAACGTTTTGGCCTCCATCTCTCTTTTTGTCTCTTGAGTGAGCTTCTCCTTGTGCATTCTGTGTGTGTTCGGCACGCAGCATCTTGAGCAAGTCTCCCCACACGTGATTCTTGACATGATATCAGATCCGTGCCATTGAGAGAGGCTTATTTCGAAGGTTGAAGTGAAGGAGAAGAAGCAAGGTTCGAGCAAGCAAGCCACGGGTAAGAAGTTCTCCCATTCTTCCACTCTCTCTCTTGGATAGTGCCTGTGGAGGCACCGGAAGCAGGGTCGAGCAAAAATCTCAGATTGCAGTGAGATTTGGTGTGCGCGAAGAGCGCTGTATATTTTGGGCATTTGAGGCCGTTTCAGGCCCTGTTTTAGAGCCGCAAGGTTGCGGACAACAGTTTCAGGGTACACTGTGACTTCGACTGTATTGATCGAAAGTGGGTGTGTAGGTTACAGATTTCAGATTTGTAAGTTCAAAGGTGTTTACCAGTGAGTAAACACAAGGTTTATCTGCAAACTAGTTGCAGATTGCATGTATTGTTGAGGAGAAAGTAAAAAAGGCTGTCTGGTGTATTGTTGTGTACTACACGTCGAGGGTTGCAGAAGATTTGCTTGCTATTTGGTATTAATTTTGTGATAATGGCAGAGAACAGTGGAAGCCCCATCATTGAGATGCTTGACAAGAACAACTACCCTTCATGGAAGTTCTGTGTCACGAACTTCCTTATTGGAAAAGGCCTCTATGAGTTTGTTTCAGGTGAAGAAAAGGAGCCGGATGTGAGTGATTCTCCAACTGCAGAAGAGAGAAAGGCACGAAAGGAATGGAATGCAAAAGACAAGAAGGTCATGTATTGGCTGTCTGCAGTAATTGACAATAATATGCTGGGATATATTAGAAATGCAGAGAATTCATATGTAGCTTGGACCATACTTGAAAGTATGTTTTTCGTAAATACAAAGGCACGAAAGATTCAACTCAAGCAAGAGTTGAATACATTGAAGAAAGGGAAGATGTCTATCAATGAGTATGCACTGAAGGTAAGGAGCATTGCAGATGCATTGGCAGCAATTGATGCAATGCCCGATGATGATGATTTGCTGTCGTTTACCTTGGGTGGACTTAACAATGAAAAGGCTTGGAAGTCTTTTGTAACTTCAGTATATGTTAGAAAGCCATTTCCAAATTTCGATGAGTTGGTCTTCCTTATGATCACTGAAGAGATCAACATGCAGAGTGAGACATCTGAAAAAAGTGGTGAACAGGTCCAAGCTTTCTACTCCAGTTTAGGAAGGGGACGTGGCAGGTTCTCTCCAAGAGGCCGTGGTACAGGACGTGGTAGTGACAACTAGCAAAACAGATTGAATCAGCAATTTGGTGATATGCAGGTTTCAGGAGGTTGTGGTAACTTTAGAGGCAGGGGGAGCATTAGAGGAAGAGGTGGATGGTAGAACAGAGGCTCTAACAACTCTAGTATTGTGTGTCACTACTGTGGCAAAACAGGTCATATTGCGGCCCAATGTTATGCTAAGAAAGATGATATTCGTAGTGGTAAGTTGCAGTAAGGAAACTATGCATCGTCTTCACGACATAATGAAGACAAAAATGAACGTATGTTTGTTATGCAGCATATGCTGAATGCTATTACAGGAAAGGGAACACATGATGATGCTTGGTATGTTGATTCAGGTGCATCCAATCATATGTCTAGCCATGCAGAATGGTTTGAAGAGATGCAGGATTTGCAAAATGTAGGTTATGTGCAGACAGGTGATGATTCATGCCACCCAATTTTACACATTGGAAAAGTTCCCTTGTCCTTGCATGATGGTAAGACAAAGAGTCTTTCAGATGTATTACATGTGCCATCTATTACAAAGAACTTGGTGTCAGTCGGTCAAATGGTAGAGCAAGGGCTGCAAGTCAAATTTAATGCAAAGGGCTGCTTTGTAGAAGACTTCAATAACAAGTGCAGGTTGGTAGCAAAGGGAAGTAGAGTTGGACGTATGTTTACTCTGGATGCTGGAATTCCTACTATGAATGCTGCTATGTATGCTAAAGGAAAAGGTGTTGTTGCAGATATTAAAATTTGGCACAAACGCATTGGACATGCAAATGTACAAAGGCTGAAATTAATGCAGTCCAAAGGGTTGGTTACAGGTTTGCCTACATTTAGAGTTGCAAAATTTCATAAGGTATGCCAAGCATGTCAATTTGGTAAGCAGGCAAGACAACCCTTTTCACATGACAGAGATGTAAGCAGAAATATCCTTGATGTTGTGCATACGGACATTTGGGGGCCTACACAAAATGTATCTCTTGGAGGCAGTTCATACTTTGTCACATTCATTGATGATTGTTCTAGAAAGCAGTGGGTATATTTTATGAAGGAAAAGAGTGAAGCGTTTGAGCACTTTAGAACTTTCAAGGCTGCAATTGAAAGAGAAACAGGCTTGAAAGTAAAGTGCTTGAGGTCAGATGGAGGGGGAGAGTACCTCTCAAATGAGTTCAGTGATTTTCTGAGGTCTCATGGGATAAAGAGGCAGTTCACATGCAGGTATACCCCACTGAAAAATGGGGTTGCAGAAAGGAAAAACAGGCATATTGCAGAAGTTGCACGTGCCTTGATGGCTGAAAAGAATATGCCTAAGCATTTTTTGTCTAAGGCTGTTCATACTGCTGTTTATATTATGAACAGAACTCCCACAACTGTAGTTCATGGTATGACCCCCGAAGAATGTTTTACAGGTAAGAAGCCTGATGTCTCACACTTGAAAGTGTTTGGCTACATTGTGTATGTTCATGTGCCAGATGAGTTGTGGAAAAAACTGGATCCAAAGGCTGAAAAGTGTGTCTTTATTGGATACTCTTTAGAGCAGAAAGGGTATCACTGTTATAACCCTGTCACATGTAAGTTCAGAGTGAGCAGGGATGTCATCTTTGATGAAATGAGCAGTTGGTATGCATCCAGTGGTGATGCATTGGATGATGATGATGATAATGACACTCATGTGCAGGCTGAAAAGCAAGAATCACGGACTCTTAGTGGACCAAAGACATCATCTGGTAGTCCTTGGTCTGAGAGACTAAGGAGTACCTCTACATCTTCAGGTGCATCTAGTAGCACTACATGTAAAGACAAAGGAAAGAATAAAGTGTCAGATGACATTGATGGAGTTCTTGATGGAGACTCCAGTGGCTCGGAGAGCTTAGATGATGAGCTTGGTATTCCTTTTGTCAAGACACCAGGTGTATAGAGAGCTCATAATAATGTAAAGGCTCCATTGAGTGATCCGGTGGTACGCAGATCTAGCAGGGTCAGATACCCTGTTAAAAGATTTGGTTTTGAAGGTTATGCAGCTCATCATTATGCTTATATGGTGAAACTAGTTGAGGATGTTGAGCCCACTTATTTTGAGGATGCTATTGGTCATACTCATTGGGATGCATCAATGGATGAGGAGATGGCTGCATTAGAGGCCAATAAGACTTGGGATCTAGTATCATTGCCAAAGGGAAAGAAAGCTATTGGATGTAAGTGGGTTTATAAGATTAAGCACAATGCAGATGGTTCTATTAGCAGGTACAAAGCTAGGCTGGTTGCAAAAGGCTATGCCCAGACATATGGCATAGATTATGATGAAACCTTCAGTCCAGTTGCTAGGATGGCAACTGTCAGATGTGTGATTGCTTTGGTAGCAGCCAAAGGTTGGAGGTTGCAACAAATGGATGTGAAGGATGCCTTCTTGCATGGTGATTTGCAGGAAGAAGTGTATATGGATCAGCCAGCAGGTTATGAATATTTAGAGCATCCCACGTATGTGTGCAGGTTGAAGAAGGTACTCTATGGGCTCAAGCAAGCACCTAGAGCATGGTCTGACAAGATCAGAGAGTATCTTGTCAATATTGGCTTTTATGTTTCTGATGCTGATCACTCACTTTATGTGAGAAAGGGAGATGTAGGTTTGGTCATCATAGTCATCTTTGTGGATGACTTGATTATTACAAGTGATAGTGATAGTGGGATTGTTGAAGTCTAGGAATTTTTGAAGAAGAAGTTTGAGATGAAGGATTTAGGTGAGCTAAGGTACTTCCTTAGCATTGAGGTGATCAGATGTGATGATAGTATATGGTTGTCCCAAAGATAGTATGGCTTGGATATGTTGTCCAAGTATGGTATGACAGCATGCAAACCACTTTCAGTCCCGTTGGAGCAGAATGTAAAGTTGAGTGGTGATTTTGGGGATGAGATAGAAGACCCTACTATGTTTAGGAGGATAGTGGGGAGTTTGATCTACATGACCATTACAAGGCCAGACTTGAGCTACGCTATTGGTCTTTTGAGTCAGTTTATGCAAGTACCTAGAAATCCACATTTGGATGCAGTCAGACGCATATTGAGATATGTGAAGTTCACATTACATTATGGACTTTTCTATGAGGCAAGTACAAATGTATAGGTGTTTGGATACAAAGATGCAGATTGGGTTGGTAGTATGTCTGATAGAATATCTACCAGTGGATACATGTTCTCTCTTGGTAGTGCAGTAGTTGCTTGGAGCAGCAAAAAGCAATCTACAGTTGCTTTGTCGAGTACAGAGGCTGAGTATAGAGGTGCTGCTGTTGCAGCATGTGAGGTAGTATGGCTACAAAAGTTAATGGCTGATTTGGATGTGCAGGTGGAAGGTCCAGTTGTCATTTATTGTGACAACATGAGCAGTATACAGTTGGCTAGGAACCCTGTGTTCCATGCCAGGACAAAACATATTGACGTACACTATCACTTTGTGAGAGAGAAGGTACTAGCATGTGAGATTGACTTGGTGTATGTTAGCACACAGGATCAGATAGCTGACATCTTCACGAAGGCATTGGGTACAGAGAAGCTTCAAAAGTTTCGAAGCTTACTTGGAGTTGCAGAGATGCAATTGAGCTTGAGAGGGAGTGTTGAGATGACAAGCTCAACACATGCGGACATTAATGATGGACCGCTTGGTTAGATGGATCCACATGTCTACACTTAGCACCTCGGTGGTCATTATGACTCTCACATGGCCACTGACTCATTACTTATTATATTCAGGTTGTTACACCTATTTACATCTGGCATAGTTATAGCGCCAGTTGACTAGTGTAGTCGGTTATGCATTGTTTGACTTAGTAGGCCACTTTCCTTTATGTTGTATCTTATCTATACTTTGTGTACATTGTAAAGAGTGTGGAAGAAGAAGTAGAAGACCAGCAAGAAAACGTTTTGGCCTCCATCTCTCTTCTTGTCTCTTGAGTGAGCTTCTCCTTATGCATTCTATGTGTGTTCAGCGCAGCATCTTGAGCAAGTCCCCCCACCACGAGATTCTTGACATAATGTATTTCTAAATTGATAGATTCTTACTTTGATTCTCGCATGAGATACATTAGGCTCCATACTATGATATACAAGAATAGGTCATGGGAAGGGATAGGCCTCTTCTCACATATTCAAAAGATGGAGTTTGCAAAGTGCATGTATCAAGGGAAGTTAATTGCACCTAGTTGCATATGGCTTATTCGTCAATAGACCAATTACTAGGAAGAATCAGTCAAGGGTTATGAATGGCATAATTGTAAAAAGAATGATATTAAAAATTGTGCATACAAGTGTTAAGTAAATTTTACATAGAATCGCTCTTTAATCCCAAGGGGGGAGAGTAGATATGCGATGGGAATGTTATCGCGACTATTCTTGCATTGTTTGGGAAGAATACAATTGATTTTTTTTGTTGGTTGACCAAACAACATCCTAAATGCTTTTACATTCAACTGGTTGTTGATTTGTTGTTTGGATGATTGTTCCAAGTGATTGTGTTTGATGGTAAAAGCATGGCAAAGAGGATAGTAATGACAAGTAGCCATGAGAAATAAAGGAATGTTTCACTGGAAGATGATATTAGGTTGATTGCCTTGATTATGCTTGACTCTTAATTGGTTAATTAAGGAAGGATATTTGCATGGGTGTGATCATCTCCAAGATCGCACCATGGATTACCCCAAGAGGGCATTGCTTGATTCACGAGCCAAAAGTCAAGTGGTGAAAAGGCCAACCACGGAAGTTGTGTCTCACTAGGTCACTCGGGGTCAGTGGAGCTCTAGACACCCCTTGCCAAGTCTGGAACAAAGTTGTAGACTACCATGAGCCCAACATCTGGGGCATTGGAAGATCCTATTCTAGATAAAGGATGGAAATTATGGTGCCATATGATTTGGACCGGGTGCTTCTGTTGGACAGAAGGGATACATAATTCTCATGTATGGGCAAGAGACAAAGATTAACTTGAAGATAAGTTAAGGAACTTGTTTGATAAAAGGACAGTTTGTTTTGTTTTTGTGTCTGTGCTATAAATTACGCGAACAAACCCTATGCACTAAAAGACTTAATTAATGAAGCTAATTTTGAATGTTGCACATAAATGTGGTAGGACCTAATTAGAAAACTAAAGCTATCAAGGGAAGTGGGTGGACGAAATCCCTGACGGGTTTGTCCTATGGCAAAGTGATCCCAGAGAACTGGGAGGCTTCTCACAAGTATTTATTGCCGTTCGACTTTAGGTATTGTTAAGTTAGAACCCAATTCATGCCGTTTTAGGGGACCAGAATGGGATTGTGCCCTATGGGCAGAGAGGTTGAGCGGCGCATCCCTCTCGTTTCCCATTCTGTTTGAACCAAGTGCAGTATTTATCAGCTTCGGATTAGGTATCTTTGCATAAAGTAGGATGTCCAAAACCCAACGCTAAAATGCTGTTGGGAGACCTTGGCCCTAGGAACCTAGATTTCAGGTTGATTTTAGTGGGTTTGGCCGTGAACGTTCTGTTGTGAGGTGGACTTGGGAAACCCTAGGCGAAAAACCCCCGAACATTCCCTGGGAGTGCTGGGCGGCGACACTTAAATTCATTTCTTGATGGACCATTAAAACATGTTTGGGCAGGTGATAGGCATGCACATTACATTGAGATACCACTCCTTTTGGATATCTCAAGCTATCATCAGTCATTTTTTGGATTGTGCTGATATTATTTTGGATGGGCAGACCAAGCCTCTCCAATAAGTCCATACTCATTATGTTCATGGATGACCACTACACTTTCTATCAAAATCCACTTACATGCACACCCTACAACAATGTTTCTCCACATGTATCCACCATTTGCTACCCACTTGATTGACATCACAACAAGTGCTAAAACTTTAATTTGTTTGTAGGATTTTCTTGAACTCCTTGCAAACATTAGGTGACAAACATATTAGTTGTAGCAAATTCATAGTTGATTTGCCATCACATAGGGCATTTGCTAAGCCAAACTCACGAAATCCAAGTGCGTTTTGCTCTTAAGTTTTTATGCATAGTTCAACTCTTCATTATGTTTTTCCTTTGTGTTATGTTTTCCTAATCACCTTAACTCTTCATTTTTTTTTTCCTTTGTGTTATGTTTTCCTAATCACCTTACCCCCTCCCCCGCATGGAAAGATAAAAATCCTTCCTAGGATTGAATAGGACGAGGCAAGGGTGTTCAAGCACAATGTGGTGTGTCTAATTTGACAATAGCCACACTGGTAGAAATTTGGGCTGTATTCCAATTGGGCATGTCAGTCAAGTTCATGCGCAATTAGTAGTGGTTGGTTTAGAGCCAGCGGGTTACGGCTTTGGCTGATAGATGGGCTTAGGTTGTGGGGCTTTGGCCTTTGTGGTTGTCATAGAGTTGACAGCTTGGGTATTAGGTATGGTTGGTTGTTTAGTGAACATGCTGCTTGAAGCAGGTGTGGCCACAAGTTGTGTAAGGGGTATTAAGGATTGATGTCTTGAGCACCCAGATCCAGCTGTTGCCCTCATAGTATCCTTGAGCACGTAATAGGGTTATGGGGACCCATCGCAGCTGAAGGATGCGTTCATGGCTTTGGCATCTAGGCTGCTTTCTAGGCTTTTCATGAGAGTTCCTAGGTCTTTGAGGTCCCATTTGCTTACTGTGGGAAGGCTTGCCTTGATGTTTAGGTACCCATTGAAATGTAGGTTGCTTAACCTTAGGAGTGGATTTGGTGGGGTGGTGTTTTGTGGGTTGAGTGGGGTGTGACACATCATGACCCCCCTCCTTAGCCTTTAGCATGGTGTTCTCTATTAGTGGAGTGGTAGTCTTGGAGGGACCCGCAATGCCCTTGCTGAAAGTTTTCAAGATGCGCACATTTCCTATTGCAAGATGGATAAACCACATGTCATAATCGACATAACAATGGGTTTGTTTTTTGAAAGTGCACCCTAGCAATGATGCCTTGCCTGCCTCCTTCATGTTGGGCAACACATAGAAGATGATTGGAAAACTTTCAAACTCAATAGAGACAACGACTTTGCACTTCCCAAGGAGTGCATAGGATTCGCCCCCAAATGGGCTAAGTTTAGCGTTAGCTGGCTGCAATTGGGGTTGACAAATGAGGGTCCAATGAGCATGGGTTAGGATGTTGACGTCAATTCCCTCATTGATCAAAGCATCAAAAGAATGTGTCTTTTGGGCTGTCACTGTGATTTGTAAATAAGCTGGAGCAACAGCTTCCTCATCATCCTCTATCTCGGTGATGGTTGCAACACAGACATTGATAGGGGCCTCTATCATAGGGGGGCTCATGTAAAGGATGTGTGGGAGGGTAGTACTTCTTCATGCGACTACCATTGAAAAAGCCTATGCCCTCGCCTTCTAGGATTTAAGTTTGACATTGCCCATCCTAGTGATGGCACACACTCTAAAAGGTACAAGCCTAGCCTCCTCATCCTTGGTCAGGTAATCTGCTATGAATACAAGTCGAGGATTCTCACCTTCCCCTACCAGGTTGACTTCCTTGACCTTGGTGGGTCCTTCAATCGGCTCTTTGTTCTGGCCCTGCCTCTTTGCTCCTAGCAGGACCACCACTGACTTTGACTTAGTGAAGCATTTCGGTAGGTGTTATGGTTTCTTCTGTCATTCTGCGTCTAACTCTTTTGTTCATTTCTTTCTTTCCTCCTTTAGCCGATTGTGCCTTAGGTGGACCAGAAAGTCCCCCTTGGTGCATTTGGTTTTGGATGGCATGGGTATTTCAGGGTCGCTCTCTGTACTAACTTTAGACTCTGAGTTGAACTCACAGCCCTCCCACTGGAGGAAGGAGTCTCCCTAGGTGGTCGTAGTTTAGTAGGTGTGTCTCTCCTAAGCACAGGTACCACTAGTGGTTGGGCAATTCCAGCGTGCTCATAATCGACTATCCCTATGCATTCCAACCAAGAGCGATTGCAATCTGATCTCATAACTCCTCTCTTGATCTCACATGCATTCCTTTCTCGAGGCCTGGAGTCAACTCTTATCTGCTCTACCACCCTTCCATCAGTATTGTACTCCACGGTATCCATTTCCTCCTCACTCTCCTCACTGATGGAAGAACAATCCTCATATTCATTGTCAGAACCATCACTCCCTGACTGCTCGTTGTCTCCTGGGTCCTCCTTTCTAGCCTCATTCTCGTCGGTGACTAGAGCCCAACTGTATAGCAAGTTCAGGTCATGAACTTTGGTCCACTTCCACTTATGCTCACCCAGGAGGTCTCTGTGGGGCAAGAGATTAGTGAAAGGATTGCCCTCCAATCCGCCTATCAAATACTCTAGGGTCTACTAGAGTTCTAGCTTATTATTTGGGACATGGAAAGTGACAGGTTTGGGCTGACCACATGCACTCCTTGCCATCATGCAGAGTGGTACTTCATGTTCCTCATCTGGCATGCCCATGGCTTGTGCGGTTTGCTTATACTCCTCCTCATTGTCTGAGAATGGGAGATCGATGGTTGCAAGGACATGCATCCAATCTCGCTCATCCTTAGGGTAGGGGATATAGTTGGTCAATAGCCCATTTTATGTGGTTGGTTATGTGTCACCCCTCAATGTGGCTGAGATGGCATCTAGATCAATAGATGTTGTCTTCTAGGTATCCATCTCCACCCTTACTACTTCCTTTTGATTCCCTAAGAAGATTAGACTATTGCCCTAGTCCTCGATGACTCGTGCATTCCTCATCTAGTGTCGATGGCCTAGCAGGATGTCATAGTCCACTCTCTTCATAACAATGAGGTGTACAAAGAATTGGACACCTGCAATCTTCACTGGCCAATTCTTTAAAACTCCGAACGGCCTTACCTTCATTCCATTTGCTAGTGTGACATTGAACCTACCAGTCTCAATGGAAGGGTTTCCTCAGGCCTACAAGACTTTGTGGCTCAAGACACTAACCCCTGCGTGCATGTCTACGATTCCTTTCCAAGTCATGTCTCTTAGGACCAGGATAGGTAGCATAGCGTGCATGTCTATGATTCCTTTCGGTGTCATGTCTCTTAGGACGAGGATAGGTAGCACAACGTGCATCTCAGTGCCCTCCCAAAAAGCATTTAGATGCAAAGATTTAGGCACTAAGTGCAGCGTGAAGCTCGCTATCTATGTGACTAAATCATGCTCATGTAGGTTAGCAGTAATCTACTCAGTTTGTTCGTCCACTCAGTGCTTCAGTTCTAGCTAAAGCGTCGGATGCTGCCTAAGTAGGTCTCCTAGGCTCAGGGTTATTGGGGCGGTTACTAATTTTGTGAGGAGGTTACATGTCATTTGTATCTCCTCCATTCCCACACCTCTAGGCCATTGGCCTTGGGTGTTTGCTCACCCATGGCTCCTAAGCTTCTCTTGGGTGGTGCTGCCCATGGCATAGACACATCTCTTGACCTTGGTCGAGAGGCTGAGACTTGGGTGCTCACACTAGAGAAGTCATCAGTTCCATCTTCTATGATGGCCTCAACATCCTTTAGGTTGTCTTGGGCTTCCTTTACCCACTCCTTGACCTTTTCAATTGCTTCTAATTGGCGCTTCGGGTGGGGGTACTCCCCTACCTTAGCACTCCCTTTCTCTGTTGTTTTCAGAGCGGTGGTTTTAGCCGCAGCATCAATTACCTTCTTGCCACTCACTAGCGTTGTCTCTCCGTGAATTTTGAGAGTGATCTTAGCGTCAATTTTCTTCTTTCTCTGCCTACGACTCTTCTTTCCTATTGAGGCAGCTTCTAGGTTGCTAGGCCTAGTCACTGATATGTCGGCTTGCCGTGTTTGTGCACATGTCATGACATGCAGTGGGATGGGTGTATCCTTGCTGTCGAATGTCTCAATGCCAAACAGCCCCAAAGGTATTGATGGTACATTTCTTGAGCTCAAGGATGGATTTTGTCTAGGGCATTCCCTGAAGAGATGGGAGATGCCGCACTCGGCACTCTTGAGATCAGCTCTCTCCCTAGTAGCATGCTCTTTTTCTGGGCATCGTGTTGATATGTGACTAGGGTGACCACAAGTCCAACATGTGACTAGATCTTGGGTTGGCCCTAAAAGACCTCTGCCTCTTCCCCTTCCTAACGCCATCATTGGCACTGGTCAATAGTCCATGAGGACCGTATTACCCTCTTCATCAAACAAGATGTAAGGGTTCACATATGACTCCTCGTCATCAGGCTCTTCCACGTAGTGGATAGGAGCGTCACTCAATGGATGTGTCACGAAGGGTCTAGGCGGTCTAGGGGGTATGCCCATGGGGTTGATCTCTAATCTAGGAATGGCTGGTTTTGCATCATTAGGTACTGGAAGGGCCAATGGGACTCCTCTTCCGAAGAAGTTAGGCAGCCTATTCCAGTAGTAGGGTGAGTTGTACTGTTGTGCGCAGGGAAACTTTCTTGGCAATCGACAATGCATTGCGTCGTGGCCAAACCTTTTGCAACTTGCACAAGGCCTGGATCTTGGATCCTCACACTCAGCAGGGATGTGGTTGCATCGACAGTGCACACAGTGGACATGCAGGCTAGTGGGTCTCTTTACCAACTCCTGCAACCGTGCTAGCTCCATCCTGACTTTGGTCAGCTCTTGGTCTTGTGTCGTGCTCTTGCCCTTATCTTGCACGTAAGGGGCTGATCTCTCACTATAGGTTGTGGCTTTCTCTGTGGTTCTTTGGCTAGAGCCATCTCGATTTAAGCTTCTAACACTTCTCTCCCTAAGCTGGTCATCTACCCTTATTGCCTCATCGAAAACCCTAGCGAGAAAATCTCTTTGCAAGCTCAAGTTACTTGCTAGTGCCTTGTAAAGTTCCTCACAATGGATTCCATTTATAAAAACAGTAGAGATCGCTGTCTCGTTTGATCGTTTGTTGGTAGGGATTCTCTTAAACAAGCTACGTACATGAGTAGCATAGTCTCTAATGCCCTCTTTGCCCTTCTGAGTGGCATTCATCAGTCGGACTATGAAGTTGTCTGAATACCCTATCTCTAAAAATCTATTGATAAAAAGATATTTAAGGTGATTTAAGTTCATTCGCTCTGGTGCATCTAGGCCGGTGTACCACGTCCTTCCTGTTAGCTATGTATAGACAGACTATATATAGCTAACATGTTAGCTATGTATAGTCTGTCTATATATAGCGCCAGGTCCTAGGTCCCCTCTATATATTCCTATCATGTGTGCTCAGTTGACACACTTCTGGGGTTCCACTTTCGGTGTCTTGTTTCTCTCTTCTCCTCTCTCTTCCTCCGTTCCTCGTCTCCCTTGCACATTGTTCAACATGGTATCAGAGCGAGGTTCTACAACATCACAAAGAGCTTTCCAGCATTAGTGTTTACACTAGATACGTGTTGTTGGCATCATCTTCCAATCCAGCAGTTGCAGTGGCGGTGATGGGACCTAAAATGGGCCGGCATTGGCTCATGCACTAGCCAGACCTCTATCATGCGCTTAACAACCCCACGGCCTCGCGGCCAGGAGCGTTGATGACACATACATCATCTTCCTAAACATCTTGTGTTTGTATCACGTCTCATAGTCCAACTCTAACCCAATTAACACTCCTCAAAGGAAGTCCCAACACATTGCCAAATAGCACGAAGTACAAACATAGGAAGTCCTCCAACGGCTGACTACCGCTACCTCACTGCGACTCTCCTACACCTTGGGGATTGGCCCCTCGATGTGTCGCTAAACATATATAACACAATATCGCACATATTTCCACTCAAGATACCAATTATTTCGTTCCAGGAATGTACCATACCTCACTTTACTTTCCCACTAGACCCACGTCTAGCCTACAGCTTGGGACAACCTTACTCACTTAACGTTGGTCACGATCTAGAGAATACAGGTGCTATGCATCCAGGAGGTGTTGTGTGATACCTTTTATCATTTTATGCTTCATGCAAATTGTGAATGTCCATGTGCTCAAACAAAAAAACAATCAGCATTGTGCTTAGTGCAAAAGCATTCTTTCAATGAATTTGACTATCGCTCGTATGCGGCATTGCATGAACCTAGCACCGAGGAGACCTTGTGCTACTAGATCCTTATTTTAAATTAACGATCGATCTATATGATATGCATAGATAAAAACCATCAGCCTTTTCCTTCTCTCAACACTTAAACACCACTCTCATCCTCTTTACCCCCTCACCGTTTAGATTGTGCACGATACATAGGTTTAGGGTAATATTTTCCATGTTTTTATTGTATAAAAAGCAATAAAAACTCACTAAACATAAAGGTAGGACTGAACTGAGGCTAAACCTCATACTCCAGACCCCCCATACATACACAAACATAGTTCTTATTTTTCCTTAATTTTCGGCACTCAAAATCCATTTTTCCCCTATTTTTCGTCATTTTCTCTTTTTTTGGTATTTTTCCACAATATTAAATAACTAAAAATTCAAAATGAGTTATGGGTTGTGGCCCTTAGGTTCATTTGCAGCAAAAACACAAATTTAGTTGGTGTGTCTTATTATATTTTCCATTTATATATCAAAAACACCCAATTTTCCCATATTTCGTGTGTTTTACGGGTTTTACACCATTAATTTCAGTCACAACACTTATGATTTTCTGATTTTTTGAGCATAGATTGATCAAACTCATAGCAAACAACAACATAATGCATAATCATCCCATGGGAACAAATATTCATGAAACAAATTGCATAAAACATCAATTTCCTTTGTAAAAATGAAATTACCGTTCTTTGCGGGTTGCGGGTTTTTATTTGCTATGTCTCGGGACTGATTTCCAGCAATCATTAATGTCCATGACAGTCCATAATCGACAATCTTCATTCCTCTTGAACCATGGAGCAATCCGGTCTTCATTGGACAAGCATTCGTCATCCATTCTTCTTCTTCTTCTTCACCACATGAATCTGCCCTTAGAGGAGAGAGAGGGAGGAGAGAGAAAGACTAAAATCAGAGATCTTCATAGAGACCACCATTGGAGGGTCGAAGCACGGCGAAATGACCAGCATCCAGAGGGGATTGAAGGGCAATGATCATTTGTAGGGGTTGTATTGAGGTTGCATCATCCATCTTCATCTTCCAAGCGCAAATTTCGGCGCCATCAGGATGCGCCCTCTCCTCACGTTTCATACCTCCAAAAGATGCCACGATTTCATGTGGCATAAAATGCCCCCCAAGGCCCCCCCAAAAGTCACTTACATTTGGCCACTCTAATGTCCACCTTTTCGTACCCGTTTGGACTCCGAATTGAGCTCTGAAAAATCCTGGGCATCCGGCTCGGCATCCCGCATTGCCCTAACTCGTGACAACCCGAACGACAGTTTGAAAAATTATGAAAAATCAAGAAGTGTCGCTCGGGCGTCTTTAAAGCACTTTTTCGCTTAAAATCGTCCTAGATTGAGCCGCCGCCTTTGACGTTGAATATTTTTCCCTTGATATTCGTAATTTTTAGCTATTTTTAAGCACTTCTCGGCATCAAAATTCTGCTCTCATTGGCAACCAGGGGATAGGGTGACTCAGCCCATCAAATCCTACAATATATCTGCACAAAACAACCGAAGGAAGCATCAAGCTGATACAAAATAGATACATACTAAACACACAGCACAATGCTCACCCTACCCCCTGACAAAACCAAGGCATGACATCCACAAGGAGTAGGCCTAGCATAATCTGATAGAAGGTCCCAGGCTAGTCATTAACCAACTGCTCCAACATGGCCAAACTAAAAAGAACTATCAAAGAGGTTTCCCTAAGTGGTGGTCTGAACTACCTACCTGACTAAGGACAACACAACTGTGAGCTCCTACTAGGCGAGGACTCCTATAGCCTGATCAAGAAGTATTTTCTGTCAGCATACTTCTTCTTTTAGGGTTTTGGGTTTCACACTCGGGCATGTGAAAAGGAGGGAGCTGAGCGTAGTGACCCAAGGAGAACAGGGCATCCGCCTCAGGTCTTGTCTCGGTACCCAATAACCTACCAAGTCCTCGCAAGGTGACACTTAATCTTTTTCTAACGCTCACTTTTATTTTCGCTCCAACCTTCCTTATTTTTTTTCAGCACGATGCCACCCCTAGGAAGACAAGGCATCGGGTCTGACACGTCCGCAGGAACCTACCAGGCCTTCGCAAGGCAATGATCAACTGCGTATAAATTTTTCTTTCTTTCCGCTTCAATTTTTATAGGGGTTAGAACCCCTTTTTACACACCTTTGTATATATTTATTATCTTTAAGATATTCGGGGTTTTTTTTCCCTTTATCATCATTATTTTTCTTCTGGCAGGCTTCTCTAGCTGCCTCACAACTAACAAGAACTCGTGAAACGGTTGCCTAGCAGGCTAGCAGAACAGGGTCACTAGGACTCCCGTCTAAAACAGGTCTTTTGATGCTCGACAATGTCTTGACAGGAGGCAACGCCTACTCAGACCTCCCTCAAACATCTTGAACCTAAACATGGGACTTCATGCCTTGGACGCCGGTCCCCAATAAGAAACGAAAAACCCCCCTTAACAAGTACACGAACACATATAGCATAAAAACCACAGTACTCATAAAGGAAAGATATCACCTGGATAGGGCAACGAGAAGCTTCCACGCAACAAAAGGCTCCTTCCAAGCTCTTCTTCAAACCTGTCTAGCACAGAACTCAAACAAGAAACCATTAACTGCACCTGCACTAAACAGACAATGGGCCCTCTTGGCCTAATGAAATAAATCACTTCACTACAAAACTTAATCGGCCCTCTTGGCCTAATGAAATAAAACAGGCTCGTAGCCCTAAACTAAATGCATAAGGTTATGACCCATCCCTCCTGCATAGATAGCAAGAGGCGTACGCATAACATGTTGTCTAATTAACCTATGGGTCCAGGATAATAACGGTAGATTGGTCTCGGCTACTCTTTGCATCACCCATATCAACCATCGTCTGCCATATATTGCATGTTCTAATAACATACCCCACAAGCGACCGGGTCTTGTTTCATCATTGATGACAATATCCAAACTAGGACCACAATTGAAGAAGAGGTCTTCCTCATAAGAAAGATTTGCCAGTGAATCCGCAAATTGATTCCAGTAACATGGAATCAGCTGAAAAGACACTCTCTCAAACTCCTCAAGTAGGGTCATACCAGTCCAATGATACATACAAAGAATGGGACTCCGCACTGTGTATGTCCCTTCTAGCTGATTCAGGATCAACTGGGAATCCCCTTTTACTAACAACCGACGAATACCACCTTGTTTGGCAATATGCAGTCCCATAATCAAGGCTTTATACTCCGCCATATTGTTAGTGAATCCTACCCCGAGATAAGCAGCTAACTTCATTGTAACTCTACGTCGGGGGTCTCGGATTACTACTCCAACACTCCCTTTTTTATTAGGGCCCCTGGACGCTCCGTCAAAATATAATGTATACGTCCACAATGGGTTTACACAGCTGGCCATCACGAACTCCTCTATTTGTAATTATAGTAATCAAAGTTTAGCCTGTTGAGAGGATGAACTGATGGCTCCATCCCACCTTCTTCATTGAACTCAACAGGGATACTTGTCAACAGTCGTAAGTAGTGATGGCAGAAGACTTTAATCTCCCATACAAAGGTTCCGTCTTCTTGCTCAATCACTTTATATCCTTTGCTCCACCAGATGAGCTTCCCCTGATGGTATCTCTGCACCAGATATGGGTGCTCTAAATAAGGGATCAACCGACCCATCAACCGACTTTAAGCTCTTCTGTAGGTCTCAAATCGTCCCTAGCATGGACTTGCAATGCATTTCTTTGTATTAGCAGACTTAGAAATAATAAGGTTTAATCTTATTAAGATTAACCTTATTTTTAAACTCTACTCCCTGTAGATTAGCTAATAGGTCCGTAGACCTATTCTTCCCTAACCTGACAATCTTATAGGTGCCATCCCATTTGGGTTCCAGCTTCCCTGGAAACAGCTCCCTACGGGCATCATAATAAAGGACTAACTTTTCTTTTTTAAAGGTGTATTTCTTCGGTCTAAGGTCATCCAATTGCTTCATCCGACGTTTGGCTACCTCCTGGTGTAACAAGCTCTACAACTTTAGCTCATCCAGGTGGGCTATAGTCGTGAAATGTTCAAAAAGGGAATCCTTATCTCCCAAAGAATGGTTAATTGCAAACCGTATGGTCGGCAATTCGATTTCAAGGGTAACACATACTCTTCCCCATAAACCAATTTGAATGGAGTATGGCCGGTAGCTCGCTTGAACGTGGTATTATACGCCCACACTGCCATATACAACTTCTTGTCCTAGTCTCGTTTCTTCTCAGAGACTATCTTAGAAAAGATCCTCATAAGCTGTTTATTAGTACTTTCAACTTGCTCGTTCGCTTGCAGATTATAAGGAGTCGTTTTATTGTGCTTGATTTGCCAAGCCTTTGTCATGCTTTTGATCACCTTATTCAGAAAATGGGTCCCACGGTCCGACACTAATTCTCTCGGTGGACCAAAGCGGCATATAATCTGCTCTAACAGGAAACTTGCAGTCTCTTTTGCATTGTCCTGCCTCGTCGTGTGCGCTTCTTACCATTTTGCGAAATAATCAATGGCTACTATAATGTACCTCTTCTAGGCAGTAGACGACGGCGTGATAGGACCCACAAAATCAATGCCCCACTTCTCAAACGGAAGGATTGCCATGATAGGCGTAAGTGGGCGTTTCCTATTTTCTCTACTGTCATGCCTTTGACAGGTATCACATTGCTTCACATACTCAAAATAATCTTGGAAGATGGACGGCCACCAATATCCTGCTCTTAACGCTTTCTGTGCCGTTAACCGTCCTGCAAAGTGCCCTCCACATGCAGAGTCATGGCACTCTTCCAAGATAAAAGGAACTTGATCAGGCATCACACATCGGCAGTAGATATCATCAACACCTTGCCGATATAGTGTCCTTGCGATCAATGAAAACTTCAAAGCTTGTTGTTTGATTTTCCTCTTCTCAGACTTTGACAAACCAGCTCCCGTCTCTCCTGTTGATAGATAATGCATAATAGCAGTATACTAAGATGGGATAGAAGCTCTATCAATTTTAAACATTTCCTCAATATCACTTCCTTCAGCCAAAGTCTCTTTCGGCTCCCTGAAATCCACAAGGCATTCCACAATACCCTACAACCTCAGTGGCTTACTCTTAATCTCATAATCGATCTCCTGCAAAGTGATTAACCACTTTGCCAAATGATCAGGCGGTTGCAGCTTGTTCATAAGCAATCTAATTCCTTCCACCTTCGTATATGAGAGTGGAATTTTGGTGCCGAGAAGTGCTTAAAAATAGCTAAAAATTATGAATATCAAGGGAAAAATATTCAACGTCAAAGGCGGCGGCTCGATCTAGGACGATTTTAAGCGCCAAAGTGCTTTAAAGGCACCCGAGCGACACTTGTTGATTTTTCATAATTTTTCAGAAAGTTGTGCAGGTTGACAAGAGTTACCGGCCAATGCAGGATGCCGAGCCGGATGCCCAGGATTTTTCAGAGCTCAATTCCAAGTCCGGACGGGGAAATGGCCACAAAATGGTCAAGATTTGAAAGGGTGGCCACAACATGGACCAAAGGGGGGGTGCCCTTTGGGGGAATTTTAACCCCCCAACCAAATGACATGCAAATGAAGAATAGTGGAGAGAGAGAGATGAAGAACACGTGAGGAAACATGGCGCCGAAAAATGCGCACCATTGTTGATCAATGGAGCATGGCTGCTGCAAACAACCCCCATCACTGATCATTGCCCTTGCTTCCCTCCTGGATGTGACTCTATCGCCGCCTCTCGCCCGTCAAATGGTGGTCTCTATGAAGATCTCTGATTTCAGTATTTCTCTCTCCTCCCTCTCTCTCCCCTAAAGGCAGATTCATGTGGTGAAGAGGAAGAAGAAGAATGGATGATGGATGCTTGTCCAATGAAGATCGGATTGCTCCATGGTGTAAGAAGATTGAAGATTGCTGAATGTGGACTGTCATGAGCAGTAATGGTGGCTGGAAATCAGTCCCGAGATATGGCAAATAAAAACCCGCAACCCGTAAAGAACGGTAATCTCATTTTTACAAAGGGAAATGGTGTTTTTATGCAAATTGCTTCATGAATTCTTGTTCCCATGAGATGATTATGCATTATAATGTTGTTTGCAATGTCTTTCAACTGTTTATGCTCAGAAAATCAGAGAATCATAAGTGTTGTGGATGAAATTAGTAGTGAAAAACCCGTAAATATGCAAAATATGGGGAAATTGGGTGTTTTTGAGATATCAATGGAAAATATCATAAGACACACCAACTAAACTTGTCTTTTTGCTGCAAATGAACCTAAGGGCCATAGCCCATAACCCATTTTGAATTTTCATTAATTAAATATTGGAAAAAATAAGAGGAAAATAGGAAAAATAAGGAAAAAATAGGGGAAAAATGGATTTTGAGTGCCAAAAATTAAGGAAAAATAAGAACCATGTTTTTGGATGTACGGGGGGGTCTGAAGTATGAGGTTTAGCCTCAGTTTAGCCCTACCTTCATGTTCTAGTGCATTTTTATGGCTTTTATGCAATAAAAATGTGGAAAATGAACTCTAAACCTATGCAATATGCACAACCTAAACGGGTGAGGGGGTGGAGTGTATAAAAAGCGTGTAAATGTTGAAGGAATGAAAAGCTTGCTGGTTTTTTATGCATACCATATAGATTGGACGATATTTAAAAATTAAGGACCTAGTAGCACGGGGGTTTCTCGGTGCTAGGTTCATGCAACGCTGCATACGAGCAATAGTCAAATTCATTGAAAGAATGCTTTTGCACTAAGCACCAATGCTGATTTTCTTAATTGTTTGAGCACATGGACATTCACAATTTGCATGAAGCATGAAATTTAAAATGTATCAAACAATACCTCCTCGATGCATAGCAATTGCTTTTTAGAGGAATATGACCAACGTTGAGTGAGTAAGGTTGCTCAAGCTGTAGGCTAGGCGTTGGGTCTAAGGGAAAGAAAGTGAGGAAGCATGGTATATCTCCTGGAAATACGCGAATCATAAAAGAGAGAAGTTTGTGTTCATATGTTATATATGTTTAGCGAGGCGTCAAGGGGCCAATCCCCAAGGTGTAGGAGAGTCGCAGTGAGGTAGCGGCAGTGAGCCGCCGTGGGAGGACCTCCTATGTTTGTGCTTCGTGCTATTTGGCAATGTGCTGGGACTCCCTCTGAGGAGTGTTAATTGGGTTAGAGTTGGACTACAAGACGTGATACAAATGCAAGATGTTTAGGAAGATGATGTATGTGTCATCCACGCTCCTAGCCACGAGGCCGTGGGGTTGTTGAGTGCGTGATAGAGGTCCGGCTAGTGCATGAGCCAGTGCCGGCCCGTTTTAGGTCCCATCAGTGGTGCATCTGCCGGGAGCCGCTTAGAAGTGGGGGTCCTCGAATCGTCGTTGTCTAGGGACCAATTAGCAATTTATGCCAAAGGATACTGAGATTGATCCGTTATTTATCGATAAGCATTGTCTAGCAGAAATCCAAAAGCAAGAGAGAGACGAAAGAGCTAGGCGACGTGCTGAAATTCTTAAGAGGTATTCCCCTAAGCGTAGTGGTGCTGAACCCTTACGAGGGAGTGGAGCTAGTGGTCTTGGTGCCACAAGGAGTAAGTTAGGAGAAGGGGGAAGCTCTAATGCTCCCCTTTCTTCCATAAGCCAGTCTACATCAAGTGCGAGAGGTGTAACCCCACCATCCCCTATTCCTAGTGCAAATCCAACTCTCGTCATGGCGCAGCCTATTGCAATTCCTGCAAGAACAATGGATTTGCCGGCTCTAGGTTACCCGCTACCCATTTTTAATGGGCTAGTTGAGAAAGATGCAGAATTCCACATCAGGGAGTTTCAAAAGCTGATGTTCAATTGTCGTATCCAAGAAGAAGGACATTTAATGATGTTATTTAACATGACTCTCAAAGGAAGAGCTGCCATATGGTATCATGGTTTAGAAGCCGAAACCATATTGAATATTGATTCATTTTATGGAGCTTTTCGAAGGGAGTTTGCCCCTGAAAGGGGGGGCAATATTGGTTGCGTGTACTCAACATGACCCGCCAAGAACCACATGAGGATATTTGTGCTTATGCGAAGAAAATAAAAGAGGTTTTCCGTAAGTTGGACACCTCTATTCGTATCCCTGCAGCTGCCCAATTGCAATATTTTTTGCATGGTTTGGACTTTAATATCCAATTGCAGTTGAATAGTGTCCCTTTCGGGGATATAGATACTGCCATTACAAGAGCACAAGAAGTGGAATCCCGACTACAAGCAGCCTATGCCTCTCAAGGCAATTCGAATATAGGTCCAACATTGGGAAATAATATGGCAATGGCCAATGGCAGTAGTGGCCAAGGGATAGCGATGGCTAATCCTAATGAGAGAGGGAACATGATGCAGAATGTGCCTTTATTACCACCTCCCCCTAGCATGTCGATGCCTACGGGCAGTCAAATGGCTCCAAATGGTGGAGGCCAGGCAGTTAAATCTAATACCATGCCTGTGGCTCAACAACCAGTGCCTAATCGAATTGTTAGACCGATGGAACGACAGGGTAATGATCAAGGCTACGAGTCGAGTGCTTCCAATGTTTTTGGCGAGGTTAAGGACATGATGAAGCATTATACCGACATGATTACGGAGCAGTATCGACAAATAGCCGTTGATGTTAACTTCCTTAAAAAACAACAAAATTTGATAGGAAGTAGATACCCAGATGAGAGTGCACCTTCGAGGTTTAGCTGCAAATGGTGTGGTGGGAAACATTATCCACGAAACTGCCCAAATGTCAAGTGCGACATCTGTGGAAAATCCGGCCATTTAGCAGCCACTTGCTGGAGTAAGATTAGTTCCCTCCAGCGAGGTAGTCTAAACAAATACTTCAACGACCAAAGACTACAGTAGAGGAGCTGCCTAGTGGTAGTGGGGTTAGTTTGATTGAGGTTGTGCACGTTAATGATGCTGAAACCTCTAATCTGCGAGCTGTCCTTACAAGAGGTCAAAAGGGTAGAGAGGCCGACAAGGATAAGCCTGTCGACGGAAACCCTAAACAAGGCAACAAAGGAACGCAAGTTTTGGATCCTGCCATGGAAGGGGGACCTTTGAAGCCCATGGAGAGTCAAGCCGATATTAAGAAAGATAAGGAACCACCAAAGAAGAAGGTGAAAGCTAAAAAAGAGGCAATAAAGCTCGTTCAGTGACCTAAAGAGGGGATGGTTTGGCGTGAAAAACGAACTCTATCGAACTATCATGAATTCGATTTGGCGAGCTTGCTTTGTGAAGTCAAGCCGATGTGAATCTTTTGCAGTTTATTAAGCTTTCTCCAGGAGTACGCAAGGAATTTAGAAAGATCCTGCGTACCGGGTATATCGTAGAACCTTTGGGTATTGCGCGAGTTGGTGATGATTGGTTCGAGCATGCTGAGAAGCATTGCCCAAGGGTTGCAGCCTATGTCGATGGGATATTAGTAGATTATGCCATTGTCAACACGGGATCATCCATTAACATTATGAGTTCTGAAGTGATGGAAAGGTTGGGTCTTGCGATCCAGAAAGATACCTCCACAATTCTCAGAATGGTAGATGATAGTTTGAGACAGCCAGAACGTTGCATTACTAAGGTCCATGTCACTGTTGCAAATGTAGAATGCATGTTGGACTTTAGGGTGATTTGTTTTGCAGGGCATCCAAGTTACCAAGTATTACTCGGACAACCTTGGATGTTGCAAGCGGACTGCCAAGTGGATATACTCGTCGGTCGGCTGATATTCGGTAGAGGTGCTCAACGCGTGGTGGTTGATGCTTATCCTGAGTCCCCGCAGAGTGAGAGAGCTCCTCTATCTTCTACAGAATTGGAGACATTAGAAGATTTATCTGCCAGTGAGACATCATCGAGTGATGAGTCCAAAGAGGGATCCACCACGGAAGACATCTATCAGATCACTTTGAACGAGCCGATAGAGGCCCAAGATTGCATAAGAGATACAGATGTTATCTTGCTAGACCGTGGTACGCCTGATGAGTCGCGACCAATCAAATTAGGTTCTATGCTCAGCACAGCAGAAAGGGAGGACTATGTGTCCTTGATTTAGGAATTCCGCGATATTTGCCTGGAGTTATGATGAGCTGAGAGGCATTCCTCCTAGTCTTGCTGTTCATACAATTCCGTTGAAAGAGGGCAATCGTCCTGTATGACAGAAAGTAAGGTGTATGCCTTTTGAACTGAGGGACGGGCTGTTCGAAGAGTTACAGAAGCTTTGGAAAGCGGGTATGATTTTTCCTGTGCAACACACGGAATGGTGTTCGCTAGTTGTGATCAGAAAGAAGAAGAATAATCAAATCCAATTATGTGTAGACTTTAGGGAGTTGAATAAGCAAACATTTAAGAACTACTAACCCTTGCCATTTATTGACCAGATTTTGGATCAATTATAGCGGGTAGGGAGATATATTCGTTTATGGATTGCTTTGCAGGATATAACCAGATGGCAATTGCAGAAAGGACAAGTTGAAAAAAACTTTTATTACTGTCTTTGGTACTTTTGCGTACCATGTGATGGCCTTTGGTTTATGCAATGCGCCTGGTTCGTGGCAACGAACAACAGATAAGACATTCGATGACATATCCCCTGAAGAGTTGAAGGTGTTTATTGATGATTTAGGGGCCGCCATCGTGAGAGGAAGGCAGTTGATCATTTTAAGAAAATGCTTTGAGCGCTGTAGACAATTTTGTATCGCTCTAAACCCACGGAAGTGTGTTTTGGTGTACCTTATGGGCTCTTGCTAGGTCATGTGGTCAGTTTGGTAGGAATTGCGATAGATCTCAAGAATGTCAAAGTCATAGTGGCCATGGGTCTGCCACGCACTCCGAAAGAAGTTTATAGCTTTCTATCTTCGGTTGGTTATTACCGCAGATTCATAAACGCCTTGGTAGAAAGAACGTTGCCGCTCACCAATCTATTGTCCTTTAGCTGTTTGTTTGTATGGAGTGACCCTTGTAAGGTAGCTTTCAAGGATGTGAAGCAGGAGCTAGTAAAAGCTCCCATTTTAAAAGCACCTAAAAGAGGTGAGGTGTTCTATATATTTTCAGTAGCCACCATGCATAATATCAGCTACTATTTAGCCCAAATTTGGGAAGAAAAATGGTACCACCCGATTGCTTTTGCTAGCCCGAAGCTAGGGTTATTCGAAATCAATTATACCTACATGGAGAAGTTGTGTCTGGCGATGGTCTTTGGGACCAAGAAATTCAAGTATTATATTCTCTATGAGAAAGTCGTGCTTTATACGAAGGCGGAGGGGCTTCGATTATTGATGAATAAGATGCAGCCGCCTGATCGTCTAGCGAAGTGGTTAATCACTTTGCAGGAATTTGATAATGAGATCAGGAGTAAGCCACCAAGGTTGCAAGGCATCGTGGAATGTCTTGTGGACTTTGGGGAGCTGAAAGAATCGGTGGCTGAAGGTAGTGACATGGAGTTGTTATTTAAAATAGATACGGCATCTATTCCCTCCTGGTATGTTGCAATAACACATTATTTATCGACAGGAGAGGCTGGATCCGAACTATCTAAAGCTGAGAGAAGGAAAATTAAGCAGCAAGCATTAAAGTTTTCCTTGATCGCAAGCACATTATATCGGCAAGGGGTTGATGACATCTATCGCCGATGTGTGATGCCTGACAAGGTGCCATTCATTTTGGAAGAGTGTCATGTTTCCTCTTGCGCAGGTCATTTTGCTGGACGGCTTATAGCACAAAAGGATTTAAGAGCAGGTTACTAGTGGCCTGCCATCTTCCAGGATGCGTTTGCGTATGTTAAGAGATGCGATATTTGTCAACGACATGATAGTTGAGAGAATAGGAAAAGACCACTCACTCCTATTACGGCGATACTTCCATTTGAGAAGTGGGAAATAGACTTTGTGAGTCCTATTACTCCGTCATCGACTGCGCAAAAGAGGTATGTCATTGTAGTAACTGACTACTTTACAAAGTGGCCAGAAGCATGTGCAACAAGGAAATATGATGCTAAAGAAACTGCTAGTTTCCTTTTAGAGCAGATAATATGCCATTTTGGTCCGCCGAAAGAATTAGTGTCAGACCGCGGAACCCATTTCCTGAATAAGGTGATCAAAAGCTTGACAGAGGCTTGGCAGATCAAGCACAACAAAACGACTCCTTATAATCCGTAGGCGAATGGGCAGGTTGAAAGCAGCAACAAGCAGCTTGTGGGTATCCTATCGAAAGTCGTGTCTGAAAAGAAACGCGACTGGGATAAGAAGTTGTATGTGGCAGTATGGGCATATAATACCACGTTCAAGCGAGCCACTGTCCACACGCCGTTCAAACTAGTTTATGGTGAAGAGTGTGTTTTACTCTTGGAAATTGAGTTACCGACCATTAGATTTGCAATAAACCATTCTTTGGGTAACGAGGACGCCCTATTAGAGCAATTTATGACCTTAGCACACCTAGATGAACTTA
Organism: Lygodium microphyllum; assembly: GCF_053477565.2. Taxonomy (NCBI): domain Eukaryota; kingdom Viridiplantae; phylum Streptophyta; class Polypodiopsida; order Schizaeales; family Lygodiaceae; genus Lygodium; species Lygodium microphyllum. The sequence continues at coordinate 111,664,336 of NC_141162.1, forward strand.
AGTTGCAAAGCATATTACACCAAGAGATGGCTAAACGTCGCATGAAACAGTTGCATGATCTAAAAGCGAAGAAGTACACCTTTAAGAAGGGACAACTGGTTTTATATTATGATGCGCGTAGGGAGCTTTTCCCAGGAAAATTGGAGCCTAAATGGGATGGACCCTACAAAATTGTTAGGTTAGGGAAGAATAAGTCTACAGCCCTATTAGCTGATTTACAGGGAGTGGAGTTTAAGAATAAGGTTAATCTTAATAAGATTAAACCTTACTATTTCTAAGTCTGCTAATACAAAGGAAATGCATTGTTGGTCCATGCTAGGAATGATCTGAGACTTGCGAAAAAGAGCTTAAAAGATGGTTGATGGGTTGGTTAATCCCTTATTTGGAGCACCCATATCTGGAGCAATGATACCATCAAGGGAGACTCATCTGGTGGAGCAAAGGATATAAGGTGATTGAGCAAGAGGATGTAACTTTTGTGTGGGAGATTAAAGTCTTCTACCATCACTGTTTACGCCTGTTGACGAGTATCCCTGTTGACTTCAATGAAGAAGGTGGGATGGAGCCGTCAGTTCATCCTCTCAACATGCTAAACTTTGATTACCATAATTACGAATAGAGGAGTTCGCGATAGCCGGCTGTGTAAACCCATTATGGACATATACATTATATTTTATGGAGCGTCCACGGGCCCTAATAAAAAAGGAAGTGTGGGAGTAGTAATCCGAGACCCCCGACGAAGAGTTACAATGAAGTTAGTTGCTTATCTTGGGGTAGGATTCACTAACAATATGGCAGAGTATAAAGCCTTGATTATGGAACTGTATATTGCCAAGCAAGGTGGTATTCGTCGATTGTTAGTAAAAGGGGATTCCCAGTTGATCCTGAATCAGCTAGATGGGACATACACAGTGCGGAATCCCATTCTTTGTATGTATCATCGGACTGCTATGACCCTACTAGAGGAGTTTGAGAGAGTGTCTTTTCAACTGATCCCACGTTACCGGAATCATTTTGCGGATTCATTAGCAAATCTTTCTTATGAAGAAGACCTCTTCTTTAATTGTGGTCCTAGTTTGGATATTGTTATCACTGATGAAATCGGACCCGATCGCTTGTGGGGGATGTTATCAGAACATGCAATATATGGCAGACGATGGTTGATATGGGTGATGCAAAGAGTAGTCGAGACCAATCTACCGTTATTATCTGGGACCCATAGGTTGATTAGACATCATATTATGCGTACGCCTCTTGCTATCTATGCAGGAGGGGTTCCTGGGGACGAGTCAGACCCGGGACCGATACCTTGTCTTCCTAGGGGTGGCTTCTTGCTGGAAAAAAAAGAAATTAATTAAGGAAGGTTGGAGCAAAAATAAAAGTGAGCGTTAGAAAAGGATTAAGTGTCACCTTGCGAGGGCTTGGTAGGTTCTTGGGTACCAAGACAGGTCCTGAGGCCGATGCCCTGTTCTCCTTGGGTCACTACGCTGAGCTCCCTCCTTTTTACATACCCGAGTATGTCACTCAAATAAAGCCCTCAAGGAAAAGGTGCTGCAAGAAAATAATTCTTGATCAGGCTATAGGAGTCCTCGCCTAGTAGGGGCTCCTAGTTGTGTTGTCCTTAGTTGGTAGGTAGTTCAGACCACCACTTAGGGCAACCTCTTTGACAGTTCTTTTTAGTTTGACTGTGTTGGAGTAGTTGGTTAGTGACTCGCTTCAGATCTTCTCTTAGATGATGCTAGGCCTACTCCTTGTGGATGTCATGCCTTGGTTTGTGAGGGGATAGGGTGAGCATTGTGCTGAGTTTTATTATATATTTGTTTTGTATCAGCTTGATGCTTCTTTGGTTGTTTATATGCAGCTATGTTCATGGATTCGACGGGCTGAGTCGCCCTATCTTGTGTGGTCGCCAATGAGAGGGGAATTTTGGTGCCGAGAAGTGCTTAAAAGTAGCTAAAAATTATGAATATCAAGGGAAAAATATTCAACGTCAAAGGCGACGGCTCGATCTAGGACGATTTTAAGCGCCAAAGTGCTTTAAAGGCGCCCGAGCGACACTTGTTGATTTTTCATAATTTTTCAGGCAGTTGTCGGGTTGACAAGATTTATCAGCCAATGCGCGATGCCGAGCCAAACGCCCAGGATTTTTCAAAGCTCAATTCCGAGTCCGGACGGGGAAATGGCCACAAAATGGTCAAGATTTGAAAGGGTGGCCACAACATGGATCAAAGGGGGGGTGCCCTTTGGGGGAATTTTAACCCCCCAACCAAATGGCATGCAAATGAAGAATCATGGAGAGAGAGAGATGAAGAAGACGTGAGGAACCATGGCACCGAAAAATGCGCCCCATTGTTGACCAATGGAGCATGGCTACTGCAAACAACCCCCATCACTGATCATTGCCCTTGCTTCCCTCCTGGATGCTGACTCTATCGCCGCCTCTCGCCCGTCAAATGGTGGTCTCTATGAAGATCTCTGATTTCAGTCTTTCTCTCTCCTCCCTCTCTCTCCCGTAAAGGCAGATTCATGTGGTGAAGAGGAAGAAGAAGAATGGATGATGGATGCTTGTCCAATGAAGACCGGATTGCTCCATGGTGTAAGAAGATTGAAGATTGCTGAATGTGGACTATTATGAGCAGTAATGGTGGCTGGAAATCAGTCCCGAGATATGGCAAATAAAAACCCGCAACCCGCAAAGAACGGTAATCTCATTTTTACAAAGGGAAATAGTGTTTGTATGCAATTTTCTTCATGAATTTTTGTTCCCATGAGATGATTATGCATTATAATGTTGTTTGCAATGTCTTTCAACTATTTATGCTCAAAAAATCAGAGAATCATAAGTGTTGTGGATGAAATTAGTAGTGAAAAACCCGTAAATATGCAAAATATGGGAAAATTGGGTGTTTTTGAGATATCAATGGAAAATATCATAAGACACACCAACTAAACTTGTCTTTTTGCTGCAAATGAACCTAAGGGCCACAGCCCATAACCCATTTTGAATTTTTAGTAATTAAATATTGGAAAAAATAAGAGAAAAATAGGGAAAATAAGGGAAAATTAGGGAAAAAATGGATTTTGAGTGCCAAAAATTAAGGAAAAATAAGAACCATGTTTGTGGATGTATGGGGGGTCTGAAGTATGAGGTTTAGCCTCAGTTCAGACCTACCTTTATGTTCTAGTGAGTTTTTATGGCTTTTATGCAATAAAAATGTGGAAAATGAACTCTAAACCTATGCAATATGCACAACCTAAACGGGTGAGGGGGTGGAGTGTATAAAAAGCGTGTAAATGTTGAAGGAATGAAAAGCTTGCTGGTTTTTTATGCATACCATATAGATTGGACGATATTTAAAAATTAAGGACCTAGTAGCACAGGGGTTTCTCGGTGCTAGGTTCATGCAACGCTGCATACGAGCAATAGTCAAATTCATTGAAAGAATGCTTTTGCACTAAGCACCAATGCTGATTTTCTTAATTGTTTGAGCACATGGACATTCACAATTTGCATGAAGTATGAAATTTAAAATGTATCAAACAATACCTCCTAGATGCATAGCAATTGCTTTTTAGAGGAATATGACCAACGTTGAGTGAGTAAGGTTGCTCAAGCTGTAGGCTAGGCGTTGGGTCTAAGGGAAAGAAAGTGAGGAAGCATGGTATATCTCCTGGAAATACGCGAATCATAAAAGAGAGAAGTTTGTGTTCGTATGTTATATATGTTTAGCGACGCATCGAGGGGCCAATCCCCAAGGTGTAGGAGAGTCGCAGTGAGGTAGCGGCAGTCAGCCACCGTGGGAGGACCTCCTATGTTTGTGCTTCGTGCTATTTGGAAATGTGTTGGGACTCCCTCTGAGGAGTGTTAATTGGGTTAGAGTTGGACTACAAGACCTGATACAAACGCAAGATGTTTAGGAAGATGATGTATGTGTCATCCACGCTCCTGGCTGCGAGGCAGTGGGGTTGTTGAGTGCATGATAGAGGTCCGGCTAGTGCATGAGCCAGTGTCGGCCCATTTTAGGTCCCATCAGTATAGAACACTACCTTTTCATAGAGGATGTAGTGCCTAAATTTCATAGTCCCAAAGACCATCGCAAGATACAACTTCTCCATGTAGGTATAATTAATCTCTGAAATGCCCAACTTTCGACAAGCAAAAGCATCAGGTGATACCACTTGTCCTCCCAGATTTGGGCTAAACATCACTGATACTATGCATAGTGGCTGCTGATAATATATAGAACACCTCTCCTCTTTTAGGTGCTTTTAAAACGGGTGCTTTGTGGTTGTCATAGAGTTGACAGCTTGGGTCTTAGGTATGGTTGGTTGTTTAGTGAACATGCTGCTTGAAGCAGGTGTGGCCACAAGTTGTGTAAGGGGTATTAAGGACTGATGTCTTGAGCACCCAGATCCAGTTGTTGCCCTCATAGTATCCTTGAGCACGTAATAGGGTTATGGGGACCCATCGCAGCTTAAGGATGCGTTCATGGCTTTGGCATCTAGGCTGCTTTCTAGGCTTTTCATGAGAGTTACTAGGTCTTTGAGGTCACATTTGCTTATTGTGGGAAGGCTTGCCTTGATGTTTAGGTACCCATTGAAATGTAGGTTGCTAAACCTTAGGAGTGGATTTGGTGGGGTGGTGTTTTGTGGGTTGAGTGGGGTGTGACACATCATGACCCCCCTCCTTAGCCTTTAGCATGGTGTTCTCTATTAGTGGAGTGGTAGTCTTGGAGGGACCCGCAATGCCCTTGCTGAAAGTTTTCAAGATGCTCACATTTCCTATTGCAAGATGGATAAACCACATGTCATAATCGACATAACAATGGGTTTGTTTTTTAAAAGTGCACCCTAGCAATGATGCCTTGCCTACCTCCTTCGTGTTGGGCAACACATAGAAGATGATTGGCAAACTTTCAAACTCAATAGAGACAACGACTTTGCACTTCCCAAGGAGTGCATAGGATTCGCCCCCAAATGGGCTAAGTTTAGCATTAGCTGGTTGCAATTGGGGTTGACGAATGAGGATCCAATGAGCATGGGTTAGGATATTGACATCAATTCCCTCATTGATCAAAGCATCAAAAGAATGTGTCTTTTGGGCTGTCACTGTGATTTGTAAATAAGCTGGAGCAACAGCTTCCTCATCATCCTCTATCTCGGTGATGGTTGCAACACAGACATTGACAGGGCCTCTATCATAGGGGGGATCATGTAAAGGATGTGTGGGAGGGTAGTACTTCTTCATGCGACTACCATTGAAAAAGCCTATGCCCTCGCCTTCTAGTGTTTCAAGTTTGACATTGCCCATCCTAGTGATTGCACACACTCTAAAAGGTACAAGGCTAGCCTCCTCATCCTTGGTCAGGTTATCTGCTATGAATACAAGTCGAGGATTCTCACCTTCCCTTGCCAACTTGACTTCCTTGACCTTGGTGGGTCCTTCAATCGACTCTTTGTTCTGGCCCTGCCTCTTTGCTCCTAGCAGGACCACCACTCTATCACCCTTCTTGAACTTAGTGAAGTGTTTCGGTAGGTGTTATGGTTTCTTCTGCATTCTGCGTCTGACTCTTTTGTTCATTTCTTTCTTTCCTCCCTTAGCCGATTGTGCCTTAGGTGGACCGGAAAGTCCCCCTTGGTGCATTTGGTTTTGGATGGCATGGGTATTTCAGGGTCGCTCTCTGTACTAACTTTAGACTCTGAGCTCAACTCACAGCCCTCCCACTGGAGGAAGGAGTCTCCCTAGGTAGTCGTAGTTTAGTAGGTGAGTCTCTCTTAAGCACAGGTACCACTGGTGGTTGGGCAATTCTAGCGTGCTCATAATCCACTATCCCTATGCATTCCAACCAAGAGCGATTGCAATCTGATCTCATAACTCCTCTCTTGATCTCACATGCATTCCTTTCTCGAGGCCTGGAGTCAACTCTTATCTGCTCTACCACCCTTCCATCAGTATTGTACTCCACGGTATCCATTTCCTCCTCACTCTCCTCATTGATGGTAGAACAATCCTCATATTCATTGTCAGAACCATCACTCCCTGATTGCTCGTCGTCTCTTGGGTCCTCCTTTCTAGCCTCATTCTCGTCGGTGACTAGAGCCCAACTGTATAGCAAGTTCAGGTCATGAACTTTGGTCCACTTCCACTTATGCTCACCCAGGAGGTCTCTGTGGGGCAAGAGATTAGTGAAAGGATTGCCCTCCAATCTGCCTATCAAATACTCTAGGGTCTCCTAGAGTTCTAGCTTATTATTTGGGACATGGAAAGTGACAGGTTTGGGCCGACCACATGCACTCCTTGCCATCATGCAGAGTGGTACTTCGTGTTCCTCATCTGGCATGCCCATGGCTTGTGCGGTTTGCTTATACTCCTCCTCATTGTCTGAGAATGGGAGATTGATGGTTGCAAGGACATGCATCCAATCTCACTCATCATCAGGGCAGGGGATATACTTGGTCAATAGCCCATTTGATGTGGTTGGTTACGTGTCACCCCTCAATGTGGCTGAGATGGCATCTAGATCAATAGATGTTGTCTTCCAGGTATCCATCTCCACCCTTACTACTTCCTTTTGATTCCCTAAGAAGATTAGACTATTGCCCTAGTCCTCGATGACTCGTGCATTCCTCATCTAGTGTCGACGGCCTAGCAGGATGTCATAGTCCACTCCCTTCATAACAATGAGGTGTACAAAGAATTGGACACTTGCAATCTTCACTGGCCAATTCTTTAAAACTTCGATCGGCCTTACCTTCATTCCATTTGCTAGTGTGACATTGAACCTACCAGTCTCAATGGAAGGGTTTCCTCAGGCCTACAAGACTTTGTGGCTCAAGACACTAACCACTGCTTGCATGTCTACGATTCCTTTCCATGTCATGTCTCTTAGGACCAGGATAGGTAGCACAACGTGCATCTCGGTGCCCTCCCAAAAAGCATTTAGATGCAAAGATTTAGGCATTAAGTGCAGCGTGAAGCTCGCTATCTATGTGACTACATCATGCTCATGTAGGTTAGCAGTAATCTACTCAGTTTGTTCGTCCACTCAGTGCTTCAGTTCTAGCTAAAGCGTCGGATGCTGTCTAAGCAGGTCTCCTAGGCTCAGGGTTACTGGGGCGGTTACTAATGTCATGAGGAGGTTACATGTCATTTGTATCTCCTCCATTCTCACACCTCTAGGCCATTGGCCTTGGGTGTTTGCTCACCCATGGCTCCTAGGCTTCTCCTGGGTGGTGCTTCCCATGGCATAGACACATCTCTTGACCTTGGTCGAAAGGGTGAGACTTGGGTGCTCACACTAGAGAAGTCATCAGTTCCATCCTCTATGATAGCCTCAACATCCTTTAGGTTCTCTTGGGCTTCCTTTACCCACTCCTTGACCTTTTCAATTGCTTCTAATTGGCGCTTCAGGCAGGGGTACTCCCCTACCTTAGCACTCCCTTTCTCTGTTGTTTTCAGAGCGGTGGTTTCAACCACAGTATCAATTACCTTCTTGCCACTCACTAGCGTTGTCTCTCTGTGAATTTTGAGAGTGATCTTAGCATCGATTTTCTTCTTTCTCCACCTACGACTCTTCTTTCCTATTGAGGCAGCTTCTAGGTTGCTAGGCCTAGTCAGTGATATGTTGGCTAGCCATGTTTGTGCACATGTCATGACATGCAGTGGGATGGGTGCATCATTGCTGTCGAATGTCTCAATGCCAAACATCCCCAAAGGTATTGATGGTACATTGCTTGAGCTCGAGGATGGATTTTGTCTAGGGCATTCCCTGAAGAGATGGGAGATGCCGCACTCGGCACACTTGAGATCAGCTCTCTCCCTATTAGCATGCTCTTTTTCTGGGCATCGTGTTGATATGTGACTAGGGTGACCACAAGTCGAGCATGTGACTAGGTCTTGGGTTGGCTGTAAAAGATCTCTGCCTCTTCCCCTTCCTAACGCCATCACTGGCACTGGTCAATTGTCCATGAGGACCGGATTACCCTCTTCATCATACAATATGTAAGGGTTCACATATGACTCCTCATCATCAGGCTCTTCCACGCAGTGGATAAGAGCGTCACTCGATGGATGTGTCACGAAGGGTCTAGGCGGTCTGGGGGGTATGCCCATGGGATTGATCTCTAATCTAGGAATGGCTAGTTTTGCATCATTAGGTAATGGAAGGGCCAATGGGACTCCTCTTCCGAAGAAGTTAGGCAGCCTATTCCAGTAGTATGGTGAGTTGTACTGTTGTGCGCAGGGAAACTTTCTTGGCAATCGACAATGCATTGCGTTGTGGCCAAACCTTTTGCAACTTGCACAAGGCTTGGATCTTGGATCCTAACACTCAGCAAGGATGTGGTTGCCTCCACAGTGCACACAGTGGACATGCAGTCTAGTGGGTCTCTTTATCAACTCCTGCAACCGTGCTAGCTTCATCCTGACTTTGGTTAGCTCTTGGTCTTGTGTCGTGCTCTTGCCCTTATCTTGCACGTTAGGGGCTGATCTCTCACTATAGGTTGTGGCTTTCTCTGTAGTTCTTTGGCTAGAGCCATCTCGATTCAAGCTTCTAGCACTTCTCAAGCTGGTCATCTACCCTTATTGCCTCGTCGAAAACCCTAGCGAGAAAATCTCTTTTCAAGCTCAAGTTACTTTCCAGTGCCTTGTAAAGTTCCTCCAGCGGATTCCATTTATAAAAACAGTAGAGATCGCTCTCTCGTTTGGTCGTTTGTTGGTAGGGATTCTCTTAAACAGGCTATGTACATGAGTGGCGTAGTCTCTAATGCCCTCTTTGCCCTTCTGACGGACATTCATCAGTCGGACTATGAAGTTGTCGGAATACCCTATATCTAAAAATCTATTGATAAAGAGATATTTCAGGTGATTGAAGTTCATTCGCTCTGCTGCATCTAGGCCGGTGTACCAGGTCCTTCCTGTTAGCTATATATGGACAGACTATATATAGCTAACATGTTAGCTATATATAGTCTGTCTATATATAGCGCCCCAGGTCCCAGGTCCCCTCTATATATTCCTATCATGTGTGCTGAGTTGACGCACTTCTAGGGTTCCACTTTCGGTGTCTTGTTTCTCTCTTCTCCTCTCTCTTCCTCTGTTCCTCGTCTCCCTTGCGCACTGTTCAACATGGTATCAGAGCGAGGTTCTACAACATCACAAAGAGCTTTCCAGCATTAGTGTTTATGCTAGATACATATTGTTGGCATCATCTTCCAATCCAACAGCTGCAGTGGCGGTGATGGGACCTAAAATGGGCCGGCACTGGCTTATGCACTAGCCGGACCTCTATCATGTGCTCAACAACCCCACGACCTCGCGGCCAGGAGCGTTGATGACACATACATCATCTTCCTAAACATCTTGTGTTTGTATCACGTCTCATAGTCCAACTCTAACCCAATTAACACTCCTCAGAGGGAGTCCTAAAACATTGCCAAATAGCACGAAGTACAAACATAGGAGGTCCTCCAATGGCTGACTACCGCTACCTCACTGCGACTCTCCTACACCTTGGGGATTGGCCCCTCGATGTGTCGCTAAACATATATAACACAATATCGCACATATTTCCACTCAAGGTACCAATTATTTCGTTCCAGGAATGTACCATACCTCACTTTACTTTCCCCTTAGACCCACGTCTAGCCTACAGCTTGGGACAACCTTACTCACTCAACGTTGGTCACAATCTAGAGAATATAGGTGCTATGCATCCAGGAGGTGTTGTCTGATACCTTTTATCATTTTATGCTTCATGCAAATTGTGAATGTCCATGTGCTCAAACAAAAAAACAATCAGCATTGTGCTTAGTGCAAAAGCATTCTTTCAATGAATTTGACTATCACTTGTATGCGGCATTGTATGAACCTAGCACCGAGGAGACCTCGTACTACTAGATCCTTATTTTAAATTAACGATCGATCTATATGATATGCATAAATAAAAACCATCATCCTTTTCCTTCTCTCAGCACTTAAACACCACTCTCATCCTCTTTACCCCCTCACCGTTTAGATTGTGCACAATGCATAGGTTTAGGGTAATATTTTCCATGTTTTTATTGTATAAAAAGAAATAAAAACTCACTAAAACATAAAGGTAGGGCTTAACTGAGGCTAAACCTCATACTTCAGACCCCCCATACATACACAAACATGGTTCCTATTTTTCCTTAATTTTTGGAACTCAAAATCCATTTTCCCCCTATTTTCTCTCATTTTTTCTTTTTTTTTGGGTATTTTTTTGCAATATTAAATAACTCAAAATTCAAAATGAGTTGTGGGCTGTGGCCCTTAGGTTCATTTGTAGCAAAAACACAAATTTAGTTGGTGTGTCTTATTATATTTTCCATTTATATATCAAAAACACCCAATTTTTCCATATTTCGCGTGTTTTACGGTTTTAATACCATTAATTTCAGTCACAACACTTATGATTTTCTGATTTTCTGAGCATAGATTGATCAAACTCATAGCAAACAACAACATAATGCATAATCATCCCATGGGAACAAATATTCATGAAGCAAATTGCATAAAACATCAATTTCCTTTGTAAAAATGAAATTACTGTTCTTTGTGGGTTGCGGGTTTTTATTTGCCATGTCTCAGGACTGATTTCTAGCAACCATTAATGTCCATGATAGTCCACAATCAGTAATCTTCATTCCTCTTGAACCACGGAGCAATCCGGTCTTCATTGGACAAGCATCCGTCATCCATTCTTCTTCTTCTTCTTCACCACATGAATCTGTCCTTAGAGGAGAGAGAGGGAGGAGAGAGAAAGACTGAAATCAGAGATCTTCATAGAGACCACCATTGGAGGGGCGAAGCACGGCGAAATGACCAGCATCCAGAGGGGATTGAAGGGCAATGATCATTTGCAGGGGTTGTATTGAGGTTGCATCATCCATCTTCATCTTCCAAGTGCAAATTTCGGCGCTATCAGGATGCGTCCTCTCCTCACCTTTCATGCCTCCAAAAGATGCCACGATTTCATGTAGCATAAAATGCCCCCCAAGGCCCCTCAAAAGTCACTTACATTTGGCCACTCTAATATCCACCTTTTCATACCCGTCCGGACTCCGAATTGAGCTCTGAAAAATCTTGGGCGTCCGGCTCGGCAACCCGCATTGCCTGGTAACTCGTGACAACCCGCATGACAGTCTGAAAAATTATGAAAAAACAAACAAGTGTCGCTCGGGCGCCTTTAAAGCACTTTGCCACTTAAAATCGTCCTAGATTGAGCCGCCGCCTTCGACGTTGAATATTTTTCCATTGATATTCGTAATTTTTAGCTATTTTTAAGCACTTCTCGACATCAAAATTCCGCTCTCATTGGTAACCACGGGATAGGGTGACTAAGCCCGTCGAATCCCACAGTACATCTGCACAAAACAACTGAAGGAAGCATCAAGCTGATACAAAATAGATACATACTAAACACACAGCACAATGCTCACCCTACCCCCTGACAAAACCAAGGCATGACATCCACAAGGAGTAGGCCTAGCATAATCTGATAGAAGATCCCAAGCTAGTCATTAACCAACTGCTCCAACACGGCCAAACTAAAAAGAACTATCAAAGAGGTTGCCCTAAGTGGTGGTCTAAACTACCTACCTGACTAAGGACAACACAACTGTGAGCTCCTACTAGGCGAGGACTCCTATAGCCTGATCAAGAAGTATTTTCTGTCAGCATACTTCTTCTTTTAGGGTTTTGGGTTTCACACTCAGGCATGTAAGAGGGAGCTGAGTGTAGTGACCCAAGGAGAACAGGGCATTGGCCTCAAGTCCTGTCTCGGTACCCAATAACCTACCAAGTCCTCGCAAGGCGACACAATCCTTTTCTAACGCTCACTTTTATTTTCACTCCAACCTTCCTTATTTTTTTTCAGCATGATGCCACCCCTAGGAAGACAAGGCATCGGCCTCGGGTCTGACTCATCCCCAGGAACGTACCAGGCCTTCGCAAGGCAATGATCAACTACATATAATTTTTTCTTTCTTTCCTCTTCAATTTTTATAGGGGTTAGAACCCCTTTTTACACACCTTTGTATATATTTATTATCTTTAAGATATTCAGGGTTTTTTTTCCTTTATGATCATTATTTTTCTTCTGGCAGGCTTCTCTAGCTGCCTCACAACTAACAAGAACTCCTGAAACGATTGCCTAGCAGGCTAGCAGAACAGGGTCACTAGGACTCCCGTCTAAAATAGGTCTTTTGATGCTCGACAATGCCTTGACAGGAGGCAATGCCTACTCAGACCTCCCTCAAACATACTGAACCTAAACCTAGGACTTCATGCCTTGGACGCTGGTCCCCAATAAGAAACGAAAAACCCCCTTAACAAGTACACGAACACATATAGCATAAAAACCAGAGTACTCATAAAGGAAAGATATCACCTAGATAGGGCCACGAGAAGTTTCCACGCAACAAAAGGCTCCTTCCAAGCTCTTCTTCAAACCTGTCTAGCACAAAACTCAAACAAGAAACCATTAACCGCACCTGCACTAAATAGACAATGGGCCCTCTTGGCCTAATGAAATAAAGCACTTCACTACAGAACTTAATCGGCCCTCTTGGCCTAATGAAATAAAACCAAATAGCACCTACACATCCCTCCCTGGAAGAATCCAGATATACAATAATAGGTTTCTTTCCAAGGAGGAAAAACAGAATCGTAGCCCTAAACTAAATGCATAAGGTTATGACCCATCCCTCCTGCGTAGTTAGCAAGAGGCGTACGCATAACATGTTGTCTAATTAACCTATGGGTCCAGGATAATAACGGTAGATTGGTCTCAGCTACTCTTTGCATCACACATATCAACCATCTTCTGCCATATATTGCATGTTCTGATAACATACCCCACAAGCGACCGGGTCCTGTTTCATCATTGATGACAATATCCAAACTAGGACCACAATTGAAGAAGAGGTCTTCCTCATAAGCAAGATTTGCCAATGAATCCACAAACTGATTCCAGTAACATGGAATCACCTGAAAAGACACACTCTCAAACTCCTCAAGTAGGGTTATAGCAGTCCGATGATACATACAAAGAATGGGATTTCGCACTGTGTATGTCCCATCTAGTTGATTCAGGATCAACTGGGAATCCCCTTTTACTAACAACCAACGAATACCACCTTGTTTGGCAATATGCAATCCCATAATCAAGGCTTTATACTCCGCCATATTGTTAGTGAATCCTATCCCAAGATAAGCAACTAACTTCATCGTAACTCCACGTTAGGGGTCTCGGATTACTACTCCAACACTCCCTTTTTTATTAGGGCCCCTGGACGCTCCGTCAAAATATAATGTATACGTCCACAATGGGTTTACACAGCTGGCCATCACGAACTCCTCTATTCGTAATTATGGTAATCAAAGTTTAGCATGTTGAGAGGATGAACTGACGGCTCCATCCCACCTTCTTTATTGAACTCAACAGGGATACTTGTCAACAGTCGTAAGTAGTGATGGCAGAAGACTTTAATCTCCCACACAAAGGTTCCGTCTTCTTGATCAATCACTTTATATCCTTTGCTCCACCAGATGAGCTTTCCCTGATGGTATCTTTGCTCCAGATATGAGTGCTCCAAATAAGGGATTAACCGACCCATCAACTGACTTTAAGCTCTTCTGTAGGTCTCAAATCATCCCTAGCATGGACCTGCAATGCATTTCTTTGTATTAGCAGACTTAGAAATAATAAGGTTTAATCTTATTAAGATTAACCTTATTTTTAAACTCTACTCCTTGTAGATCAACTAATAGGGCCGTAGACCTATTCTTCCCTAACCTGACAATCTTGTAGGGGCCATCCCATTTGGGTTCCAGCTTCCCTGGAAACAACTCCCTACACGCATCATAATAAAGGACTAACTTTCCTTTTTTAAAGGTGTATTTCTTCGCTCTAAGGTCATGCAATTGCTTCATCTGACGTTTGGCTACCTCCTGGTGTAACAAGCTCTAAGGTCATGCAATTGCTTCGCTCTAAGGTCATGCAATTGCTTCATCTGACGTTTGGCTACCTCCTGGTGTAACAAGCTCTGCAACTTTAGCTCATCCAGGTGGGCTATAGTCATGAAACGTTCAAAAAGGGAATCCTTATCTCCCAAAGAATGGTTAATTGCAAACCGTATGGTCGGCAATTCGATTTCAAGGGGTAACACATACTCTTTCCCATAAACCAATTTGAACGGAGTATAGCCAGTAGCTTGCTTGAACGTGGTATTATATGCCCATACTGCCACATACAACTTCCTGTCCTAGTCTCGTTTCTTCTCAGAGACTATCTTAGACAAGATCCCCACAAGCTGTTTATTAGTACTTTCAACTTGCCCGTTCGCTTGTAGATTATAAGGAGTCGTTTTATTGTGCTTGATTTGCCAAGCCTCTGTCATGCTTTTGATCACCTTATTCAGAAAATGGGTCCCACGGTCCGACACTAATTCTCTCGGTGGACCAAAGCGGCAGATAATCTGCTCTAACAGGAAACTTGCAATCTCTTTTGCATTGTCCTGCCTCGTCGCGTGCGCTTCTGACCATTTTGTGAAATAATCAATGGCTACTATAATGTACCTCTTCTAGGCAGTAGACGACGGTGTGATAGGACCCACAAAATCAATGCCCATCTTCTCAAACGGAAGGATTGCCATGATAGGCGTAAGTGGGCGTTTCCCATTTTCTCTATTGTCATGCCTTTGACAGGTATCACATCGCTTCACATACTCAAAAGAATCTTGGAAGATGGATGGATGGCCACCAATATCCTGCTCTTAAAGCTTTCTGTGCCATCAACTGTCCTGCAAAGTGCCCTCCACATGCAGAGTCATGGCGCTCTTCCAAGATAAAAAGAACCTCATCAGGCATCACACATCGGCAGTAGATATCATCAACACCTTGCCGATATAGTGTCCCTGCGATCAAGGAAAACTTCAAAGCATGTTGTTTAATTTTCCTCTTCTCAGACTTTGAAAAACCAGCTCCCGTCTCTCCTATTGATAGATAATGCGTAATAGCAGTATACCAAGATGGGATAGAAGCTGTATCAAATTTAAACATTTCCTCAATATCACTTCCTTCAGTCAAAGTCTCTTTCGGCTCCCTGAAATCCACAAGGCATTCCACAATACCCTCCAACCTCGGTGGCTTACTCTTAATCTCATAATCGATCTCCTGCAAAGTGATTAACCACTTTGCCAAACGATCAGGCGGCTGCAGCTTGTTCATAAGCAATCTAAGTCCTTCCGCCTTCGTATAGAACACTACCTTTTCATAGAGGATGTAGTGCCTGAATTTCATAGTCCCAAAGACCATCGCAAGAAACAACTTCTCCATGTAGGTATAATTAATCTCTGAAATGCCCAACTTTCGACAAGCAAAAGCTATCGGGTGATACCACTTTTCCTTCCAGATTTGGGCTAAATAGTAGCTGATACTATGCATAGTGGCTGCTGATAATATATAGAACACCTCTCCTCTTTTAGGTGCTTTTAAAATGGGTGCTTTTACTAGCTCTTGTTTCACATCCTCGAAAGCTACCTTACAAGGGTCGCTCCATTCAAATGAACAGCTAAAGGATAATAAATTCGTTAATGGCAACGTTCTTTCTGCCAAGGCATTTATAAACCTCCGATAGTACCCTATTTATGAACCTCTTTCGGAGTGCACAGTGGACTCATAGCGACTATAACCTTGATCTTTTCAGGGTCAGTTGCTATCCCTACTGAACTGACCACATGGCCCAGCAATAGCCCATAAGGTACTCCAAAGACACACTTCCGTAGATTAAGAGCGATGTAAAATTGTCTGCAACGCTCAAAGCACTTTCTTAAGATAACCAACATCCTTTCCCTTACAGTGGCTGCCCCTAGGTCATCAATAAATGCTTTCAACTCATCTGGGGAGATGTCACCAAAGGTCTTGTCTGTTGTTTGTTGCCATGATCCAGGTGCATTGCATAAACCAAAGGCCATCACATGGTACGCAAAAGTACCAAAGACAGTAATAAAAGTTGTTTTCAACTTGTCCTCTTCTGCAATTGCCATCTGGTTATATCCTGCAAAGCAATCCATAAAGGAATATATTTCTCTACCTGCTAATTGATCCAAAATCTAGTCAATAAATAGCAACAGGTAGTAATCTTTAACCATCTGCTTATTCAGCTCTCTAAAATCCACACATAATCAGATCTGGTTGTTTTTCTTCTTCTTGATCACAACTGGTGAACACCATTCTGTGTGTTGTACAGGGAAGATCAAACCAGCTTTCCTTAACTTTTGCAACTCTTCAAACAGCCCGTCCCTCAATTCAAAAGGCATACGCCTTACCTTCTGACGCATAGGACGACTGCCTTCTTTTCCGGGAATAGTATAAACAGCCAGGCTGGGAGGAATACCCCTCAGCTCATCATAACTCCAAGCAAAGATATCGCGGAATTCTTGAATCAATGACACATAGTCCTCGCTTTCTGTTGAACTGAGCATAGAACCTAATTTAATTGGCCGCGAATCAGTCGACGTGCCAAGGTCTAACTCAATTACATCCGCGTCTCTTATCCTATCTTGCAACTCTATCAGCTCATTTAGAGTTATCTGATAAATATCCTCTGTAGTGGACCCCTCTTTAGATTCATCGCTGGATGATGTCTCACTACCAGATGGATCATCTGCTGTCTCTAATTCAGTAGATGATAAAGGAGCTCTCTCACTTTGAGGAGACTCAGGATAAGCATCAACTATTACTCGATTAGCACCTCTACCTAGAACCACTCGATCGGCAGGTATATCGACTTGACAGTCCGTTCGTAAGATCCAAGGTCTACCTAGCAAAACTCGATAGCTAGGGCGTCCTGCGAATCTTATCACCCTAAAGTCCAAGAAGCATTCTACACTCACGATTGTAACATGGACCTTAGTAACGCAACCTTCTGGTTGTCTTAGACTATCATCAGCCATTCTCAGAAGGGTGGAGCTGTCTTTTTGAATGCCTAGACCCAACCTCTCCAACAATTCCGACCAGAGGATCCAGTGTACAATGGCATGTTCTACTAATATTCCATCTACATAAGCTAGAACCCTAGGGCAATTCTTTTCAGCGTGGTCAAACCAATCTTCCCCTACTCGCGCTATGCCCAAAGGTTCCACAATATACCCGATACGCAGGATCTTCTTAAATTCCTTGCGTACTCCTAGAGATAATTTGATTAATTGCAATAGGTTCACATCTGGTTTAACTTCGCAAAGAGAACTCGCTAAATCGAAGTCATGATAAGTAGCCAAAGCTCTCTTTTCTCACCAAACCATCCTCTCTTTGGGTCTTTGGACCGTTTTTGGTGCTTCTTTCTTGGCTCTTGCCTTCTTTCTTGGTATCTTCTCATCCTTCTTAGGGTCGCCTTTCCTGTCAACCTGCTTTAGCGGTCCCCCTTCTATGCTAGGACTCTGGACTTGCGTCCCCTTATCCCCTTGTTTAGGGTTTGTATCAACGGTTTTGTACTATCTTTGTCAACCTCTTTAGCCTTTTGGCCTCTTGTCATGGCTCTTAAGTTAGAGGTTTCAGCATCATGGACTCGTACAGCCTCAATAAGGTTGACTCCGTTTCCTTGTGGCAATTCTTCTATATTTGTTTTTTCCCTCTGTAATATTTGCCTAGGTGCATCATTCTGCTGCAAGTTATTTCCTTGCGCTCTATGATTCACTGGGCCCGGTTGTTTACTCCCTTGTTGGAGAGAACTAATCTTACTCCAACAGGTTGCAGCTAGATGGCCTGACTTCCCACAAATGTCACATTTCACATTTGGACAGTTTCTGGGGAAGTGCTGTCCACCACACCATTTACAACTGAATCTAGAGGGTTCACCCTCTTCAGGGCGTCGACTCCCTATCAAATTTTGTTGCTTCTTTAAGAAATTAACGTCGACGGCTATTTGTCGATACTGTTCGGAGATCATATCGGTATAATGCTTCATCATGTTCTTAACTTCACCAAGGACATTAGATGCACTCGACTCGTAGCCTCGATCATCAACCCGTCATTCCATTGGCCTAACAATCTGATTTGGCATTGGCTGTTGACCCACAGGAACAACATTCGAATTTGAAACTTGGCCTCCAAAATTTTGGTGGAGCCAACTAACTTGCCATGGGCATAGTCACACTGGGAGGAGCCGGTAATAAAGGTACATTCGAGACCTAAACCAACTTCCTTTTGGTCCCTAGAAACCCTAAATCCAAAAACCACCACTTATAAGTGGCTCCTGGCAGATGCACCATTGATGGGACCTAAAACGGGCTGGCACTGGCTCATGCACTAGCCGGACCTCTATCATGCGCTCAACAACCCCATGACCTCGCAGCTAGGAGCGTTGATGACACATACATCATCTTCCTAAACATCTTGCGTTTGTATCACGTCTTGTAGTCCAACTCTAACCCAATTAACACTCCTCAAAGGGAGTCCCAACACATTACCAAATAGCACGAAGTACAAACATAGGAAGTCCTCCAACGGCTGACTACTGCTACCTCACTGCGACTCTCCTACAACTTGGGGATTGGCCCCTCGATGCATCGCTAAACATATATAACACAATATCGCATATATTTCCACTCAAGGTATCAATTATTTCATTCCAGGAATGTACCATACCTCACTTTACTTTCCCCTTAGACCCACATCTAGCCTACAGCTTGGGACAACCTTACTCACTCAACGTTGGTAACGATCTAGAGAATACAGGTGCTATGCATCCAGGAGGTGTTGTCTGATACCTTTTATCATTTTATGCTTCATGCAAATTGTGAATGTCCATGTGCTCAAACAAAAAAATAATCAGCATTGTGCTTAGTGCAAAAGCATTCTTTCAATGAATTTGACTATCGCTCGTATGCGGCGTTGCATGAACCTAGCACCGAGGAGACCTCGTGCTACTAGATCCTTATTTTAAATTAACGATCGATCTATATGATATGCATAGATAAAAACCATCAGCCTTTTCCTTCTCTCAGCACTTAAACACCACTCTCATCCTCTTTACCCCCTCACCGTTTAGATTGTGCACGATGCATAGGTTTAGGGTAATATTTTTCATGTTTTTATTGTATAAAAAGCAATAAAAACTCACTAAAACATAAAGGTAGGGCTGAATTGAGGCTAAACCTCACACTTCAGACCCCCCATACATACACAAACATGGTTCTTATTTTTCCTTAATTTTCGGCACTCAAAATCCATTTTCCCCCTATTTTCCCTCATTTTCCCTATTTGTTTTGTATTTTTTCGTAATATTAAGTAACTAAAAATTCAAAATGAGTTGTGGGCTATGGCCCTTAGGCTCATTTGCAGCAAAAACACAAATTTAGTTGGTGTGTCTTATTATATTTTCCATTTATATATCAAAAACACCCAATTTTCCCATATTTCGCGTGTTTTATGGGTTTTACACCATTAATTTCAGTCACAACACTTATGATTTTCTGATTTTCTGAGCATAGGTTGATCAAACTCATAGCAAATAACAACATAATGCATAATCATCCCATGGGAACAAATATTCATGAAGCAAATTGCATAAAACATCAATTTTCTTTGTAAAAATGAAATTACCGTTCTTTGCGGGTTGCGGGTTTTTATTTGCCATGTCTCGGGACTGATTTCCAGCAACTATTAATGTCCATGACAGTCCACAATCAGCAATCTTCATTTCTCTTGAATCACGGAGCAATCCTGTCTTCATTGGACAAGCATCTGTCATCCATTCTTCTTCTTCTTCTTCACCACATGAATCTGCCCTTAGAGGATAGAGAAAGACTGAAATCAGAGATCTTCATAGAGACCACCATTGGAGGGGCAAAGCACGGCGAAATGACCAGCATCCAGAGGGGATTGAAGGGCAATGATCATTTGCAGGGGTTGTATTGAGGTTGCATCATCCATCTTCATCTTCCAAGCGCAAATTTCGGCGCCATCAAGATGTGCCCTCTCCTCACATTTCATGCCTCCAAAAGATGCCACGATTTCATGTAGCATAAAATGCCCCCCAAGGCCCCCCCAAAAGTCACTTACATTTGGCCACTCTAATGTCCACCTTTTTATATCTTGACCGGTTTCTTGGCTCCTTACCTGTCCGGACTCCAAATTGAGCTCTGAAAAATCCTGGGCATCCGGCTCGGCATCCCACATTGGCCGATAACTCGTGACAACCCACACAGTAGTCTGAAAAATTATGAAAAATCAACAAGTGTCGCTCGGGCATCTTTAAAGCACTTTGCTGCTTAAAATCGTCCTAGATTGAGCCGCCGCCTTCGACATTGAATATTTTTCCCTTGATATTCGTAAGTTTTAGCTATTTTTAAGCACTTCTCGACATCAAAATTCCACTCTCAAGCGAAGACGAGGTGAGAGCAATGCTGTCGTGTGAGGGGGGCGGTGAGTCTGACAGTGAGATCTGCGCTAAGGACGTCCGCTCTCTCATGAAGCCTCTCTCCAAGGAGCAGCTCATGGACCTTTTACAAGAAGCAACCATGGATCATGCCGATATCGTGGAGGAGATCAAAGATCTCGCTGACAAAGACCCTGCGCACCAGAAATTGTTCATCCATGGCCTCGGCTAGGAGACCTCCTCCGAGACTCTCAAGGCGGCCTTCGCTCCCTACGGTGACATCGACGAATGCCTCGTCATCACCGACAAGAAGACTGGCAAAGGTAAGGGCTACGGCTTTGTCACATTTAAGCACAGGGAT
Organism: Lygodium microphyllum; assembly: GCF_053477565.2. Classification (NCBI taxonomy): domain Eukaryota; kingdom Viridiplantae; phylum Streptophyta; class Polypodiopsida; order Schizaeales; family Lygodiaceae; genus Lygodium; species Lygodium microphyllum. The sequence goes on from NC_141162.1 coordinate 111,685,099, forward strand.
GGCATGCAGTGCGCGCTCAAGGAGCCTAGCAAGAAGATCGATGGCCGCAAATGTGTTTGTCAGTTTGCATCTGCAGGGCCTTCATCCACTCAATCGCAACTTGCACAGGCAGCATCTACCAGTGCGTGCAAGATTTATGTGGCGAATGTCCCCCGTGACATGCCAGCTGAGAAGCTCCTAGCTGCATTCTCCAAGTACGGAGAAATTGAAGAAGGTCCTCTAAGGTTTGATAAGCAGACAGGTAAGTCAAAAGGATATGATTTGTTTATTTACAAGTCAACAGAGTCTGTTAAGCGTGCTCTAGAAGATTGTGGAAGGACACCAGATGACTTGTAAGCTTGCAGAAGGGCAAAAGCAGAAAGCTATTGTTGTAGATAATCAGATGCAGGGTGAGCCCTGCGGGCATTGGGATTACATCTTCAGCTATGTAAAAACCTTCCAGGAACAAGGACATCCAGACAGGCTCCTTCATGCCGTGTTCTTGTCGGCATGAGCTAGCACTTCATGAAGAGCTATACTGAGTTGTTGATTCAAACATGCCATGGACATGGAGTGCATGCAATGGGAGGGATGGCTGCTCAAATTCCCATCAGGGATAATACAAATTACGTGAAGTAAAAGCTGGGCATGATGGCACATGGGCAGCACATCCAGGCCTCATTGGTTTGGTCACTCAAGTGTTTGATCAGAATATGCCCAAATCTAATCAGACTGTAGGGTTAGTAGCTCCTGGATCTGGCTTGATTAACAGTGCTGCTGGGCGTGATGGCACATGGGCAGCACATCCAGGCCTCATTGGTTTGGTCACTCGAGTGTTTGATCAGAATATACCCAAACCTAATCAGACTACAAGGCTAGTAGCTCCTGGATCTAGCTTGATTAACAGTGCTGCTAGGCATGATGGCACATGGGCAGCACATCTAGGCCTCATTGGTTTGGTCACTCAAGTGTTTGATCAGAATATGCCCAAACCTAATCAGACTGTAGGGCTAGTAGCTCCTGGATCTGGCTTGATTAACAGTGCTGCTGGGCATGATGGCACATGGGTAGCACATCCAGGCCTCATTGGTTTGGTCACTCAAGTGTTTGATCAGAATATGCCCAAACCTAATCAGACTGCAGGGCTAGTAGCTCCTGGATCTGGCTTGATTAACAGTGCTTCTGGGCATGATGGCACATGGGCAGCACATCCAGGCCTCATTGGTTTGGTCACTCAAGTGTTTGATCAGAATATGCCCAAACCTAATCAGATTGCAGGGCTAGTAGCTCCTGCATCTAGCTTGATTAACAGTGCTACTCTTTCGCGGCGGAAAAAGGAAGATGCGGTCCTCATACAAAGGAACAAGGCAGTGGGGTCAAGAACTCGTCCTCTAACAGCAGCAGCAACAGGCCAAGGCTTCAGCTCAAGTGGAGCATGCTACTCAGCACCGAAGCCCTAGAGGACACGTAGATATCGCGAGTAGGCAGTGTCACAGATGCTCATGTCTTGCGACGCAAAGGCCGCCTAAAAGAGCAAGTTGCTTCTTCCCTACATTACTCTCTCTCTACATTTCAACATCAACATTACTTTTGGATGTTGATATTGCCATGCCTCATGATGATCGTCCTCGTTCGTTATTCCATTGATGAGCGTCTATATTCCAATTGATGACACTATTGCCATGCTTCATGATGATCATCCTCGTTCGTTATTCCATTGATGAGCGTCTATATTCCAGCTGATGACACATTATTTTGTTTATATTCTTTCCAGCTGATGACAAATTTTTTATTTATATTCTGTTCATGGGGCCCCATATGTGTTAAGTTGTCTATAGAGTGGCATCGCGAACTGTCTCTATAGACCTTGTGTTATTCTAATGTCACTGTAACATTTTTCTTTAAGTTTTGATGTGACAGGTATACTGCTTACATCCCAAGTTCAATTGAAGGAATTTCTTGGAGATTTTATCTTTTCCAGTGATGTTGCTTATCCTTATTTTACATGTTGTATATTTAGGAGTGATAAAGCTCTTTTCATGCCTCTGAATAGGCTGTTGTAATTCAGGAGTGATGTAGCTCCTGAGTGATGTAGCTCCTTCTCCATTGATGTTGTAATTCACGAGTGATGTAGCTCCTTTGATGCCTATGAATAGGCTCTTGTAAGTTCAACTTTGTAATTTTATATTTTGAATATTAATATAACGGTAGGCCTATATAGAGCTGTGGATTTTTCCCTTGAGCCCCCAAGGGTTTTTTTTCATCCATAGAAAGGGACCTTTATTTGAGCGGGGATGTTAGCTATATATAGTCTGTCTATATATAGCGCCCCACGTCCTAGGTCCCCTCTATATATTCCTATCATGTGTACTCAGTTGACACACTTCTGGGGTTCCACTTTCGGTGTCTTGTTTCTCTCTTCTCCTCTCTATTCCTTTGTTTCTCGTCTCCCTCGCGCATTGTTCAACACTTCCCTTATAACCCAAGCAAATCTCGAAAGCCTGCGAGCATTGGGTGAGGTCCGTAAGACTGTTGGCATCACAAACGTGCTCAAACTGCTCCACGAAGCTATAGGGGTCATTGCTGGGCTGGTGCTTGTCTAGCTGCTTGGCCACTGCAAGGATCTTGTTGTGGCTCCTCCCCCCCTATGTGACTCCTAAGCCTGTGAGCAAAGAGGTGGCTAGCGCAGTTGCACTCTGTTCTGTAGTTATGTTGTCTATGAACCGCTTGGTGACAAGCTCGCTCCACGTTAGATCTTCCTCCAGCTCCCTCTCCCTCTTTGTGTTTAGCCCTGCGTTACTAGCTAGAATGTGTCGTGTCTCATGCACCTCTAAGTCTTGCTGCAATTTCCTTGTCCTTTGCTCGCGGTTATATACTGTGATGTTGTGCATCGCTTTCCTAGCTACCTTCCTCTTTTCCTCAAGGCTTGTAACTACTTCCTCGATTGGTCTACCGTGGATCACAATCCTTATTAGCCCGTCGTATTGGTCAACCATATGCTGCAATTCAATTGGGAACTCACCAAGTTCAGCTGGTCATCCTCTCAGTCCACGTTTGCTCCTAACATTTCTGTAGCCTCTCGTTACACTAGGTTGTCAATCAATCCAGTCAGCTTGGTTAGCAACTTGCCCTCAATCATATCGTCTTCGAACTCTTTGGGGTCTTCAAGGTCCTATTAACGGGGCTCTATGGCACCAGCTATGTCTCAGGGTCTATGTGAGTTCCTTGTTATTGAAAGTAGTTGTCATCAATTTTATTCACACTTTGCTTAGTGCTTTCCGATGCACAGTGCCAAATCAAGCTTTCTCCCATTTAGTGCACTTTAAATTATGAAATAAGAGTGTGGTGCGAATGCAAAATGAACAATGCAGTTCCCACTTTTCCCCCTTTTTTTCATAGCCTAATATGGCTCTAAGAGCATTTTATGGCTGTCCTCTCATATTGTGTAGGGTCTATGCTGCACACTCTACACTCCGTCAAGGCTGGATTGGAATCTCAGGGTCATTTTCAGCTCTAAGTCTCGCATGTTCTATGGCCTGCTACTAGAGGTTGACTCTAGGCTGCCTAGGTGTGGTTTCTCCAATTTCTGGATTTTGAGAGCCGAGTTAGGTACCTAGGGATGTTTGGGGACGTGTTTGAAGTGGCCTTGCCATGAGGAGGTGGCTCACTTACCAATTTAAAATGGTCTGCCATGGTGGTACGATTTCCAAAATCGAATCCTCCAATTTTGGAGATGGTCCGACTATCCAAGTCGGACTATCCGATCGGACCGAGTGGTCTAACTGGAGTTGGTCCGATCGGGTGGTCCGAGTCTAAGGTGGTGTGTCCGATTCTGGGTGGTCCGATCCTAGTCTTGGTCATCCGATCGAACTGGGTGGTCCGAGTCTAAGGTGGTGCATTCGATTGGATGAGTGGTCTGAGTGGTGGTCTGACTGTCTGACGGTGGTCCGATCGGACGGGTGGGTCCAAGTCTAAAAATGAATCCTACTGCCACATTGCAGGGTCCGACTGGTAGAGTCGATTGGTGGTCTGACTGGTTGAGTCGAACGGTCTGTCTGGTCAAGTGGAACGGTCCAACTCCGAGAGTTGGACAGTCCGAGTGTCCAATTCTGGGACTCGGACACCTACAGCCTAGTCCGATTGCGTTTTCCGCAGTGCAGTTGCGAGGACACGAGCGATGAATGCTACGCGTGGGGGTCCTGGTACAAGCTTCAACTTTCCAAATCAAACAAGTACAACTCAGAGAAGGTCAAGGAATATCTAGAATGGCTAGGCAAGAGCAAAAAAAAACGAATCGAATTCCTTCTATTCCTCTACTCACACACTCTCTCTCAAGCTCTCTCTCTCTGGATGTCTGACTGCAAAATGAGGCCTCCCTTGACCTTTTGAGCCTCTTATTGCCCTGCTCAAGTCTCCTTCAACCTTATGGTTGCCCCTCTAGCACCCATCTACTCAAGATCTAGGATTCATGCCCCTTTCTCCCAGTTTTCAGCCTATTTTTAGCAGTAGAAAACCCTTTTGTTTTCCCTATTTCCATGGTCGTAATCCTATCCAAGCGCAACAAAAATAAAAAACAGTTGTTGATTTTGATTTACCTACTTGCCTACTCAACAACAAACCAAAATACTTACTTGTTTCAAAGATCAAACCACCTAAATCTCCTATCTATCTCAAGCATCGGTTCGGGCTGAAAACCCTACCTCTATGCTCAATTCGAAGCACGCCGTGCTCAAAGCTCGATTCTGTCAGTTGTGGCAATGGAACCAAAATGAAGGGAGCTACAAGCTCAACCCGCGAGACCTACAGACCGCTTATTGGTCAAGCGTTTCAAGGCAAGTGGCCATGGTTACCTCTCACATAGCCGGCATGCCCTCCCTACCTATGGGGTGTAGTGAGCTTACCTTGATGCCCGATCGAGTACCCTCCTCTCCCATGCACGCCGGTAGCTCCATGATCCTTGAGGCAAGCTCAAGCAACCTCAATCCCTCTCCAACAAGCTCCGCCCTCCATAGCTGCATGAGACAAGAGAAGAGTAGAGAAGAGAAGAAGATGAAGAGAGGAGACACATAGCTTCTTCTCCTTGATCCCTCACTCCCACACACTCACTCACTCCCTCTCTCAAGCACAAGCAAGAAGGCAAGAAAAAGAGAAAAAGAAGAAGATTTTTGCCACACACAAGAATGAGCTTCTCATTCAATTTTCAAGTTTATATACATGTCCTACTTCCCACAGGTGGTCATCCTCAATTTTTACATGGCCGGCCATGGCCTAGGCCCTTTTTCTCCATTCTTTCACTTCCTAGCTAGTCCTACCGTCCTTCTAAGTTTACAATTTTCATAGGAGGTAGCCTAGCGCTCTTTTACAAGGATTTGAGAGTGCCTTTGCATTTAAAGGTGCGCTTTCTTGCTTTTAACTCCTTCAGACTTCGGCGGCTGCGCCTTGGACTTTTGGCAGTTGTTTCCATGCTTTTGGATTTTTTTCGGACTTATTATTCTTATGGGTGCCTTCTCCATGCCTGCCCTATGCCTTTTTCTTCTTCTTAGATTTTTCTACTTTCTCGCTTTTTTCCTATTACTTGTGTTGCAGTAAACAAGCACACTCACTCACTCATTCACTCACTCATGCACATACACATGCTCCCTTGCTCACTTCCACACACACACACACACACGATTCTCTTTCCTTCCATGTAAAGTGTCTCAAAAAATTCCTATAGCTATCTCTTAGAGGCTACTATTCTATCTATAATACTTTCAATTCAACATCTTGTGGCTTCTTAAGTTTCTAATGGTGTTAATGTTGTTACTTATCTTTCTCATTTTCTTGTTATAGCGTGCGTACATGCACACGCACACGCGCACGTGCACGTGCGCACACACACAAAACTACTAATAGAGATATACATACCTTAAAAGAAAACATATATAGCATAGTTTAGGTTACAAAATATGTTTTTTGGTCCATATGATATAATCTACAGATGTTTTAAACTTATTTTTGTGATATCAATTTGCCCTATGTGATTGAATATTAAAAGTTAAGGATAATGGCTCTTATTATATAAGTTATTTGTGTTAGTTAATTAGTCATATGAAAATGCATATTTTAAAAATAGACATCTCTCTTGTTATGTCTAAAAGTAATCCTTAACAAATGATTCCTTTTGGGTAGGTATTTTCTCTACTTGGTGACTTTTATTGCTCAAATTAACATTTCTTCTTAATTTCTTAAGATGTGAGTTATTATGTTATACTATGACTTTGATCATTAGTAGAAATACTTTTTGGAATTGTTCAAATCATGACATTGGAAAATAACATATATGTATCTAAAAAGAATAATCTATGTGGTTGTAGTAGAGAGTCCTTCTTTTACATGTGATAGAATTGATATAATATTTTCTCAATGACATGTGTCCTAAAACTATAGAAGGTTTCAAGTATTGTTTTTTTATAACTTTGAGTTGCTATGTGTTTTTTTTATCAATTTTTTCTAGTGTCTTAGTAAGTGTAACAAGGATAGCAACCTCATTCCAATTTCAATACTTGCAATACACTTTAACATAGATGGTTCTAATAATGTGTTTTGTATAAATGTAGATAATTGTTAGACACTTACCTTATTGAGACCAATAATAACTACTCCATTGAGACTTTTTGGAAAAGCACTGGGATGTATGTGAATATATGTATTTAAAGTAAGCCTAATGGTTAGACATATATTCCATGAGATTGTAATACTTTTATAAAAGATTATAGCTTCTTTGCAAGGATTCTATTAAGGCGTTTGAAAATTAGAGTCCCCACCACGGGTTGCTAACTGTGAAGTGATAATAGTTGTTGCTATGCTTAGTGTCTGTTTTCTTGTCTACATTAGCTATTGATCAACTCATAGTTTCTTCTTCTCAAATTCATCTAGTTTATGAGTAAAGTTTAGGGTGCTACCGAGTGCTAGAGCTTGTATTGAAGGTGTGGGAGCCTTATTAGCATTAAGAGAATCATCTTCTCAAAAGATATTAGGTTATATAGTTAGGATAAATTTGTTTTGGATGTTTAGACCTTTGTTTGTTGTTTTTAATATTTTTTCATATGTATTGTGGCAACACATATCTAAGGCTTGTTGGTGTTAGGTTTCATTCCTCTATGGTTCTATCTATAATCTCAGGTAAGTTACTCGTGAATATATGTGAGCATCACGTGGATTCAAAATAAGGTATTTTTAAAATACCATTTTTTGCATATAGAGAAGTGTAATATGAATGAGTTATTTACAAATTAAATAGAAAAGGGTTATGTTTTATTCATGAAAAATTCACAGATAAGGATATTTATAAATAGGCATTGAATGCACGTGATGTAAAGGATATGTATTTAGTAACTTCCTTGAGTCTAAAATGAAGATGAACAATATTCCTTAATGGGCACCTACGAGATGCAAGCTTCTATTTTTAAGAGAAAGGGAGAGAAAAAAGGGGAGAGACTAGGGCAACATATAAACATGTTGTGAATTTAAATCAAGGAGTGACAACTTTGTTGGGTCGAGTACTATAATATTCCATAGATGCTAATATTGTCTATCTGAATATATTGAAGCCTCGACTATATACAAGAGTTAGATATGTAACGTCTTTGAAGAAGTTGCAAAAGTTCTTGCGGATCGTCATCATCCTATAGATACTAATAGTGAAGGCACTCCATCTATTGATAGGAGTTAAACTAATATTTATGGACATGTTTTAGTAGGATGTGCCATGTGTCTTTAGGCTTTATCATACCTCCTATTTTGCAATGCATGCCAACTTGTCATGGATTTTGCAGCAAACTCATCTTATACTTTCTAAAAGCTTTTTAGTAACTAAAGATTTAAATAGCCTCATGCAATTTGTATTATTATGAATATATAGTTCAAGAACTTTTCTTTTACCATTTGGTTCATCTTGGGTCTCCTTTAATTCTTATTGTGTATAGTTTTTTGTTGACTCAAACTATATTATTGTGTCTAACGAGAGGAAAAAAACTAGGGAGTTGTTGGTTACAAAGTTGTGGTTGAAGCCACATGTCTACAACTAGCAGCCCCCTACCTTTTTTTGTTTGCACAAATTGCATTTGATGAAGCGTGAAAAGTGTAGGTTTTGTTGCATGTAAAAAAGTGTGCAATTTTACGTTTATTAGTAAGAAAATAAGCACGATTTTGGATACTAATATGCTTGTTTTTATGATCGTAGACGCACTCGTAAGTTTTCTTTCTTAGTTAAGAGAATGTGTCAATGAGGCCATTTTTGGGCCTAATCCCCCATGTAGTATCATCTCAGCTCACTTAGCTCTTTGAAAAGTTGAACATGTAAAATAGAGACCTTAATTCAAATTAGTTTGAGCCAAACACTACACCAAATGGAAAATGTGAATGTATTCACTTTAACCTTCTCTCTCTCTCTCTCTCTCTCTCTCTCTCTCTCTCTCTCTCTCTCTCTCTCTCTCTCTCTCTCTCTCTCATTTGTTTTTCTTTTGTCATAATGTAGCGGATTTGAGATTAACGGTTGGAAACCCAACTTTATTCACTCAGTCTCAAAGGATAAGATGCCACCAAACTATTCGCTTGGGGGGTTTTAACCAAAGACCTTGCAACCCACTCACCTTCCCAAACCATCTCACTCACCTCCTCAAACCATCTGTGCTACTACTTGTTGGTGATGCCAGGAGGCATATTACACAGTGGATTCCGTGAGGTTTTACGGTGAATTCCGTAAACTTAGATGACCGGGGCTCATACATAAAGTGGATTCTTTGTGCGAGAAGTTGATGGGGACGCCTGTCCTTTTCGGGCGTTCAATTAATTTAGTGTGTACATGGGTGATTCCATAGAGGGTGATTCCGCAAAATGCATATTAAATTAATAAACGTTTATGAGTTTAGAATGTGCACTCGTAATAAATTAAGGTTAGGATTTATTTCTAACCAGTTGATTTATTTATGTAGCTGAAGACTGCTAGGTATTCACTTTTGTCGGTTTAATTTTATTATTTTACTAACGATTGTGAATGCTTCAGTTGATGTGTAGAGATAGCAGCAGTGGCGGAGGAAAGCATTGGAGTCTAGCGAGTATTCGACCTATGGATTATATTTTGATAGGCGCCACGCCTATATTTTGTTATGTCTATTGAGGCATCGATTATTTATTATTATTTTGTATGCGCCTATGCGCATGGATATGTTATTTCTATTTGGACATTGTGTTGGGCGTGCCAGACTCTATGGGCACCGTCCATTAGCTTTATCTTCTATTTTTGTAGAAAGCAAACTCAAAAGCTAAAAGCTTGTCATATTTTTGTAAATTGGGCTATTATTGAGCATGAAGATAGAAATATACATAAAATACATGCTTTGTGAAGCGCTCACACAAGGCATGGGGGGAGATTGAACCCAATTGGTCTCTTGCTCTTGTCGTTCATGCTTTTTACATTGTTTTTTGTGCAAAAAGGTAGAGTTCATTGTTCTTGGGGACCTTTCGGGATTCACTACGTGAGCATACTGCGACCGATCTGTGCACCAGTGGTATCAGAGCGGAGCTGAGATCAAGAGCTTCCAATCGCTACCCATCTTGTGCGAAGGCGGAGCTCCTGGAACGATCGGGCTCTACGGTCAATCTCGTCGCGAATCGTCGATATAGGCATATTTCTGGCAATCAAGAACCCCTGTTTCTACTCTCAGATTGCGAAGAACCAGGCTGTACAGGCGGAGGACCACTCCATCATCTCCATAAACAAGTCGTGGATATACAGTAAGATCTTCCATATCTACCTTCTTCAAAAGCTTAGTAAGATAGCCTAAAAGCTTAAGGGAAGCCTCATAAGCTTCAATATCTACCATCGAGGTATAAGAGGGGGCCCGCAATTTACGCGACGTCAGCAAACGGCTGCCCATATCCTCACGTACTACGCCGTTTTTCCACGATTAGCCCCTCCTTCATAAGCTTAAGCTATTAAGCTTAAGACACTAAGCTTTCATCAAGTCAGACAAGACAATCAAGTTAACAAACTCCAGGTCCTGCACTTCCGCAATCAAGTCCTGCAAGTCGACTGTAATCAAGTCCTGCAAGTTCACTAAGTCGGCTAAGTCTGCAACTCTGCAAGTCGGCTAAGTCTACAACTCTGCAAGTTAGACTAATCAACTGGAGTCAGAACTGACTAGTGCTCAAAACTCCTAGAAGGGCTGTTCCTACGCAAAAACTCTGAACTGCAAAGTTGTTCGTGGCAAAGTATTCTACCTATACGCAGGTCTGTTGAAGTATTTTCAGCATATGAAGAAGGAAATATTGCAGATTTTTTGAAAATTGAGAAAGAAATACCCAAAAACACATAGCCTTGTAACCCCGAATTTGAGCTACGCTCATCCCGCTAACCTGATTTTGAGTGAGAAAGGTCTTTTCAGTTTTACAGGATGATGGAACCACATATGGATGATCCTATGGGGCTGAAGACGATCTACCTGAGCCTACCATGGAGCAAAAGCTGGATTTAATCATGATGCAATTGGAAGAAGAACGAAGGGCTAGGCAAGCATTGCAAGAGCAATTGACAAAATTACAAAGAGCGTCTACCGACAAAGAAGAACCTCAAGCTGAAGATTTGATTCGACGTACCATCGACGCCACTCTTGATGCTCAAACCATTCGCAAGGAATCAAAGATAAGTAAACGAAGTTTCAAATTTCGCACTTTCAATGGCATACGAGAAGGAAATACTATTTTATCATTCATTAGTCAGTTTGATGACTATTTCCATGAGGAAACTTATCCAAAAAAAGATAAAATCAAGTGTGTTACTAATCATTTGGTAGACAGACCATCACTTTGGTGGACTGTAGTACGCAAGAGCATAGAATGTCCTGCTACTTGGGAAGATTTCAAGAAGAAGTTCATGCAGACATTGAGCTAATAGCAATTGAGGTCAATTGCTATCCCACCCCGGGGGTATGATGCCAGGAGGCATATTCCACGGTGGATTCCGTAAGATTTTACGGTGGATTCCGTAAACTTTTATTACCAGGGCTCATACACAAAGTGGATTCTTTGTGCGAGAAGTCGATGGGGACGCCTATCCTTTTCGAGCGTTTTGTTAATTTTATGTGTACATGGGTGATTCCATAGCGGGTGATTCCGCAAAATACATGTTTAATTAATAAACGTTTATGAGTTTAGAGTGCGCACTCGTGATAAATTAAGGTTAGGATTGATTTCTGACCAGTTGATTTATTTATGTAGCTGAAGACTGCGAGGTATTCACTTTTGTTGGTTTAATTGTATTATTTTACTAACGATTGTGAATGCTTCAGTTGATGTGTAGAGATAGCAGTAGTGGCAGAGGAAAGCATTGGAGTCTAGCGAGTATTCGACTTATGGATTATATTTTGATAGGCCCCACGCCTATATTTTGTTATGTCTATTGAGGCATCGATTATTTATTATTATTTTGTATGCGCCTATGCGCACGAATATGTTATTTCTATTTGGACATTGTGTTGGGCGTGCCAGGCTCTATGGGCACCGTCCATTAGCTTTATCTTCTATTTTTGTAGAAAGCAAACTCAAAAGCTAAAAGCTTGTCATATTTTTATAAATTGGGCTATTATTGAGCATGAAGATGGAAATATACATAAAATACATACGTTGTGAAGCGCTCACACAAGGCATGGGGGGAGATTGAACCCAATTGATCTCTTGCTCTTGTCGTTCATGCTTTTTACATTGTTTTTTGTGCAAAAAGGTAGAGTTCATTGTTCTTGGGGACCTTTCGGGATTCACTACGTGAGCATACTGCGACCGATCTGCGCACCAGTTGGCAATAGAATCATTTATTGTTACTCAATATGTTGCTTCACACGTTAAGCACATAAGAATACTTGCTATATAGTGCAAGGCACATGGGAGTTTGGTTGAGCACTACCTTAAAGGAACATAGAAATTCACACATACACACACTCGATCCAAAAAGATACATAAGTAGGAGAGAGAACACAAAAATGACTCATTATGACAAAATGCATATGAAGTTTATTATCTTCAAGTAAATGTGTTGTCCTTAAGAGCAATGCATATTAACAAGAGCCAAACTATCATTCATTCCAACTCCATTTATAATCTAAATTAGAGTGATTGCTTAAGGATTTGGGGAGAAGTTTTTAACCCTCGAGACTACAGTATAGGCAATAGACATTTTCACCTTTTGCATGAATAACCGTTCACATTATTGATGAGACTATGATGCGAACTTGTACACAAAGTTATGGCAATGTCGTCTGCTTTAGTAAGGAAACTGAATGCAGCCGCCCTTCAAAAGCTAAGCAAAAGCCAGCAGCTAGTAATGGGGAGGCGGCGGGTAGGAGTACTTAGGAGGCTTGGGGGTGTAAGGGGGCTTGTTATGATAAGGGGGAGGCTTGTGGACAGGCGGGGGCTTGTGATAGGGGGGAGAGGCGGAGGGTGGGCTTTTGCCAATTCATGAGATCTTTAACTTAGCACGACCAATAGATTCATGAGTGTGGATTTAAGCCATTCTTTTATTGGGGGGAAGGGTAATTATGTCTTCAGAAACAAAAATATGTATATAACAATGGACCGTTTCAACAAGGTGATGAAATTATCACAACACCCTACAAGATTATAAAAGGTTCAAACAGTTATTTGAGGTAAGGGAATGATCCAATCATCAACATAATTAAAGTGTTGTAAAGATAATAGGCTATATAGCACCATGCTATATCTTCACCATAGATGCTATATAAACACGTTACCCCATCTTGAGCAAGATGATGTATGTAATTTTCAGTAACAAGTAACAACACCTTGCAATAGAGTCTCAAAAATAATATAACTGGATCAAACACCGTCCTTTGGTCCGCAATTCAATCTTTCTTGTGAACGGTAATGAGTAGTACATATGCTAAGGCCCTTAAAATTCACACCACTCAATTATATTACGTAGTATATATGCTAAGGCCCTTAAATTTCATACCCTTCAATTCTATTACATGTAATATATATTTCAACCAAACTATTACGAAATATTAGCTTCAACAGTTAGATGTATCTGCATTTACAAATGAAAACACACAAGGATGGAAATGTGAGGACTTGATCGTGAATTGTAGGAGGGTTCTACAAGTATAGAATGAGAAGGTTCGCGAGTTGAAGCATGTGATTGAAAACATTGTGGGGCAGTGGTGGACGTGGGAATTTGTAGCAACATGTGAGTTGGAGCACTGAAGTGAGTGAATGCTGAGGAGAGAGGGGTTTGGCTCTCTTGGATTCTTTGATTGATGGCCATAGATTGAAACGATTGATCTCTAATTGCGGGCGGCTAGGTACATAAGACATTTTGTAGTGGGGATGGAGGGCAGGGTAAGGAGCGTTGGGTTTGGGAGTGGTAGTGTGAAAGAGTAAGGAAGGGGGAGGTTATTATGCACATGAGGAGCAACTAGAGATGAGGCGTTGTAATTGTTTGGTGGCACACTATGAGAGGTGACCGTGTCGTGCCGCTACGCGCACACCCTGTAAAAAAATCTAGAGTGTGGCTTTCTTATTGATTTAGAGAGCCAATGCCATTTTAAACATTAGTGTTAGTGTCCATGGTTCAAAAATATTATATTTTTGGATAAATTTTAGCCAATTTTTGATATTTTAGATATTATCTCTTGTAAAAATCTATAAAACTGTAGACAACTTCTAGATTAGGATGACATGTAAAAGAATGCATGTATCTTTCATCCAATTTGAAAGGATTTTATGTAAAAAGAGAGATTGACGAAATCGCGCGACACGCGATCACTGTTTTCAGGTAGTGAATAACACTTTAAAGGGGAAGATGAAGGAGTGATCTGACATAATTCTGGCCAGGTGCGCTGGTATTTTACCCCCCTTTCAAATCCAATGGAGGCATTCGATTGGCGATTTGAGCAGCATAGAGGAATGTATTATTTTATACACGTTTTTTATCTATTAGAGTTTTATCTTCTCATAATGCTGAAATAAATTGACAGGCTTCATCTCTGTTAGTATTCTTATACATTTTCTAATTCTTTTTGGGAGTATTCTTCTACATCTTCAATTTCTTCGAACCCCTTCTCTTTCATCTCCCTGAATCTACCTTCACCTTGTTGTCTCTTACCCTCGTGGTGGACTATTGACACCAAATGCACCGACACTGTGTTAGGGGAAGTTTATGCTATCATCAAAGGAACTCAATTTGAAGCTCTCTTGAAGCAAGTCTCTTTGCCCTACAAGCCTTGTAATTGACTCATAAGCTTTTATCCCTAACAGTCTACATTGAATGTAATCATGCAAAGATGATTCATACTATAGCATCATGTTTGAATGACGGGATGCATAGTTGTTTATGATACATGACAGCATATTGTACTTGATTTTATAATTTGTGATTGCTCTTATAGTTAAGAAAACAAGCTTGATTTGAGATAATACTATTATGATCTTTGCTAAGAACATGCAGTGGGAAGCTCTATCAACATCTTCAAGAACTTAGCTTGAAATCTTCAACTCTTCTTTTATCTCTACCATCTCCGGAGTCTAAGCTCTTGAACCCCCATACATTCTTCTCTCTCAATCCCATGTGATTGACTATGAAGTACCTCTTGAATCTTTAATCATTTACTGTAATCTACTTATCTCTTGAAGACACATCTCCATCTATCTTGTCTAGTTTTCTTGCCAAACCCTTGTGGTGACCTTCAACCCTACGCACTGCGACATTGGTGAACCTGACGTGAAGGTCGATGTAAGAGAACTCCAAGGTGGGGGATTATTTAGGAGATACTCTATAACAATTGGTGCGCATACTGCAGCAGACTCGGCAACAATAAATCCAAATGTTACAACAACAACAATAAAGGCAAGACAAACAGAAGATTGATTCCACAACTATCAAGGTCCTACAGAAAGTTGGAAGGGAATTTAAAAAATTTAATGGTCACAATTTCTTTGTTTTTATTCGCTTGTATGTTGAGAAAATTCTCTTATTTGGTGTACCGCAACATTCATGGAGTCGCTATTTTACTAAACTAGTCAAGCATGGTCTTCAAGAAAGAATCCATGGTCTTTTGCAGGGAGATGCAGATTGGGCTGCATTCAAAAACGTGCTACGCAAAGAATTCTTCTTAGAAGACTCTGGCCTAGTGACGAGAAGAAAATTTTCACTGATTGGGTTGAGAAACCCAACAAAGGTTTAGCTGCAACAGCTTTATACCATAAGTTTGAAAGTAAATTTGGGCAACTTGATGCTGAAGACCAACAAAGTATGGAAGGTCAAAAGATTGAATTATTCCTTAAGGCTGCAGATCCCATTCTGCAAGAGAAGCTTGCTGATCACCTAGAAGATGCTACCTTCGAATTAGGAGTCAAGGCTGCATGGACAGATGTTACTGATGCAATTAACATGATTGCTCAAAGAGAGCGGATATGACTAAGATTGGGCTCTACTTCAACTTCAACAACTCAATTGATGGAGTTTGTTCCACCTTCAAAATCCCCTATTCCTTTGACTAATCAACCAACTCTTTCTTCTTCTGTCCCTTCTAAAAATGATATCATGGATGAACTTATTAAAAGTATACGTGACCTTCATTTGAATCTGACAGAAATTAGTCCCAAGGTGGAGAAGCTGGATATCAAAGTTTAAGAATGAGGTCGATCATCAACTCAAAGACCCATGAGAGAAGGCTTTAAGAGGCGTTGTATTGTTGAGATGGAAAGCTCAACACGTGCGGACATTGATGATGGACTGCCTGGCTAGATGAGTCTGCACGTCTACACTTAGCATGTTAGTGGTCATTATGATACTCACATGGCCACTAACTTATCACTTATTTATATTTAGTTTGTTACACCTACCTATAGCTGGCAAAGATACTGTGCCAGTCGATTAGCGTAGTCGATTATGCACTGTTTGACTTAGAAAGCCACTTTCCTTTATATTGTATTTTATTTATACTTTGTGTATATTGTAAAATCAGCAAGAAAACGTTTTGGCCTCCATCTCTCTTCTTTTGTTCTTGAGTGAGCTTACTCTTGTGTATATAGTGTGTGTTTGGCGCAACAACTCAAGTAAGTCTCCCCACCATGCGATTCTTGACATATATTTGGTGTGATAGCCAACAACATGACAAGAGGGAGTGTTCTGCCTTCCGTGAGGCTGAAGCACATAAGCTCATCTTTTGGAAAGATGAAAAATTTCATGCAATTGAAAATGGTCTTCCACTGGAGCCAAAATTTGGCAATGGTGGAATGAAGAAAAGATTAGAAGATTTAGTTGTAAAGAATGCCTACGTAGCAATTGATGTAGCTACCTATGGGCTGCAAATTGAGCCAACTAAATCAAATTTGAAAGCATGTAAAGTTAATGTGTAATCTAAAGTATGGATGTAGGCATTAGATCAAATGGAATGTGGCAAAGTAGCCAAAGATGATTTGACTAACACCAGTCAGTGAATTCGAGGAATAACTGGTTGGAAAGAACTGATAGATTCTTTTTCTGCCTTTGCACAATCATAAAGAAGTCTTGATTGAAGAAATGGGAAGATGAGAAGATGAACCAGGGTCTTCCTCTTTTGGCCCTTTGAAACGAGTAACTAGAAGAACGCCTGAACAACCAAAGCTTGTTGAAACTATAACCCCAGATCAAGAGATGGAAGATGCACCACAAATAAAGAAGACCGCAGTCTGACATAGAATCTGCAACCGATCTCAAATGAGTCCTAGAAGAATGAATTCTGGGAAGCAAAATTGAATTCACCTTAGGCAAAATTCTTGGAATTGCCAAATGCAAATTCCATGATGTAATTATTAATGTAATCAAAAGGAAAAGAAAGTATGTTGGTAATGAAGCTGAAGAAATAGTACATGCTTTTTTGCAAGTTCTTCGAGTTTTTGTGTAGGATGAAGAGAAGCTGACTTCACAAGGAATTCATCTTGAAGTAGTTATGGTGCACAAATTGAATGATGTATCTATATGTAGCGAGTGCCGGAACGTCTCCAAGAACAAAGAACTCTACTTTAAGCTCAAAAATCAAGAGAATAAACTTGCACGACATGAGGCAAAAAGACCAATTGGGTACAATCTCCCCCCATGCCTTGTGTGAGCGCTCCACAAAGCATGTATTTATAAATTTATTCATCTTAAAGCTCAAAAATAGCCCAATTTTACAATTATCATGCTTTAGCTTTTAAGTTTTTTTTGTCCAAATAAAGAATAAAGCGGTTAGGTGGCCCAAGAGTCGGACATTGTCCAAATACAATGTCTAATAATAAATTTTTAAATCGTGAGCCCATGCACATACAAAATAATAGATATATGTCAAGCGCTTCAATAAATAAGCATGCCAAAATAGATATTAGTGCCATGCCTCTAATGATAAGACGCACGCCCATCAAAATTTATAATTTCTTCTCAATAACTTGAATACACGTTATCGCCCAGTGCTTTCGAATGCCACCGTCGCCTGCTCTACAGATCAACTGATTGTGAATACTTTATAAGTGCTTCTGTAGTGGTAGAAACTGATCATCTTTCACTCTTGGGCATGATTGCCAACTGCTCTATACTCGACATTGCTATGCTAAGATGGATTGCATATATTAAATCTCTCAACCTTGAATTAAAGCATATTGCAGGAAAGGTAAATCCAGTTGCTCACATGCTATCATGTGCAAGATATGACAATGAAGAAGAGATGATGGAAGAAGATAAAGCTAAAGAATCTATACTTGTTGAATTTCATTCCAAGGCTACTGAAAGTACATTTTCAGTTGTTGCATATACAAACCCAAAGCTGAATCTTGTAGGTGAAGCTGATCTTTTTAATGGTATAGCATTAAGTACAATAAGAATAGGAATGTACTGATGTAAATCAACATAGAGCAACAAAGATCAAAGATTTATCTATGGAAGAAGGGTGGTCAACTAAAATCCAGAATGCTCATTGGATTGCTCAAGTTCTAGTTCATTTCCTTGAAGAACATTATGAAGAAGATTGGCTGAAGATTGGCCAATATTTGGGCACAATGAAGAAGGAGGAGTCTTGGACTGATGAAGAGTTCAAGCATATTAAGAGAAAAGCTTATGACTTTTTTCTTAAAGAATGGCATCTATGGAAGCATACAAAGAAGAAGAAAGGAGCGTTGTCGAAGTTTTAGGTAACAAAAGATTGCAACAACAAGTAATGAATGATGCCAGGAGGCATATTACACGGTGGATTCCGTGAGGTTTTACGGTGGATTCCGTAAACTTTTATTACCAGGGCTCATACACAAAGTGGATTCTTTGTGCGAGAAGTCGATGGGGATGCCTATCCTTTTCGGGCGTTTTGTTAATTTTATGTGTACATGGGTGATTCCATAGCGGGTGATTCCGCAAAATACATGTTTAATTAATAAACGTTTATGAGTTTAGAGTGCGCACTCGTGATAAATTAAGGTTAGGATTGATTTCTAACTAATTAATTTATTTATGTAGCTGAAGACTGCTAGGTATTCACTTTTGTCGGTTTAATTGTATTATTTTACTAACGATTGTGAATGCTTCAGTTGATGTGTAGAGATAGCAGCGCTGGCAGTGGAAAGCATTGGAGGATAACGTGTATTCAAATTTATCGTCAATATTTTGATGGGCGCATATCTTAGGCATGGCGCCTATATTTTGTCGTGCTTATTTATCAAGGCGCTTGATATTTATTTGTTATTTTTGTATGCACATAGGCACACGATTTAGATATTTGTATTTAGACATTGTATTTGGGTATGCTTGACTTCTTGGGCGCCCATTAGCTTTATTCTCTATTTGGCACAAAAGCAAACTCAAAAGCTAAAGCGTGCTATTTTGTAATTTGGGCTATTATTTGAGCTTGAAGATGATTAATACATAAAATACATGTTTTGTGGAGCACTCACACAAAGCATGGGGGGAGATTGCACCAACTGGTCTCTTGTTCATGTCGTGCAAGCTTTCTGCATTGATTTTTTGTGCAAAAAGTAGAGTTCTTTTGTTCTTGGGGACCTTCTGACGCTCACTACGCGCACTTACGATATCCGATCTGTACACCAGTGGTATCAGAGCAAAGCTGAGATCGAGAGCTTCCAATTGCTTACCATCTTGCGCGAAGGCGGAGCTCCTGGAACGATCGAGCTCTACAGTCAGTTTCGTCACAAACGATCGATACGAGTGTATTCCTAGCGGTCAAGAACCCCTATCTGCATCCTCTAATCGCGAAGGACCGGCCTGAGGAGGTGGAGGACCACTTATACATCTCCTACTTCAAGTCGTTTTTCAACAGAGACAGTAAGCTTCCATAGCTATAAAGCTTAAAAGCTTTACTTCAAAGTTTATTAAGCTTAAGTAATAAGCTTTATAAGAAGCTTATAAAAGCTTCAAACACAAAATTCGTCATCGAGCGGCATGAATATGTGTTGGGCGGCGTCAAAACGGAAGTCCATGTCCTCACATACACGACGATCACGCAGGTCCTATCAAGCTTAAGGCTCTTTAATCCACTAAGTTACTCCAAGTCTTCCAAGTTCTATTACTTCTGCAAGTCAATTAAGTCCATAGAAGTCAACAAAGACTTATTTCAACCACTCCCATAAAGGATGTTCATACGCAGAAGCACAGAAACCGTTTATTACTCTCTGGAAGACCCTGTTCCTATTTGCAGACTTGCTGAACCAGTTTCAGCAAACGCAGAAGGTCATACGAAGATTATACGCAACTTCTACGAAGACAACGAATACTGCAATTGCAAAAGAGAAAGACTACAAAAGCCAAACAAAAATTTACAAGCCTTGTATACCCACCTTTGATCTATGCTCATCCCGCTAATCAAATTTTGAGAGTGTGAGGTCTTTTGGATTTTACAGGATGAAGGAACAACACATGGACGATTTAACGGTTGAAGGTGATTTACCCGAACCAACGATGGAACAAAAATTGAATTTGATTATGATGCAACTTGATGAAGAACGAAGAGCCCGACAAGCTTTGCAAGTTCAATTGGCCAATTTGCAACGATCTACCACCGACAAAGATGGACCACAACCTGAAGATCTTATACGACGTATCATCGATGCGACACTTGAAGCTCAATCCATCTGCAAAGAAACAAAGATAAGTAAAAGAAACTTCAAATTTTATACTTTCAATGGATCTCGAGATGGAAAGACTGTACTTGCATTTATCAGTCAGTTTGATGATTACTTTCATGAAGAGACATATGCTGAGAAAGACAAAATTAAATGTGTCACTAATCATTTAGTCGATTGAGCATCTTTATGGTGGACTGTGGCTCGCAAGAGCATTGATTGTTCCACTACCTGGGAGAGTTTTCAAAAGAAATTTTTGTAGAATTTCCTTCCTCCTCAATTCCATGAAAAAGCCATAAAGCAATGGGATATTCTATAACAAGGAGATCGTGAACCTATTTTCCAATACACTGAACGTTTTTTGAATGCTCTACTGCAACTCTGAATGCTCAAAGATGTACCTGAAGCGACTCACAAACGCAAGTTTATGTCTGGTCTACTTGGACATTACTATGCTGAAGTCAATATGTTCAAGCCAAAAAACCCTTGAAGATGCAATTTCCTTGGCTCATGATACTGAAGACAAGATTCGCGAAAGAGACAAGCGTCCACAACAATTTCAAACTAATGGTAACTATGGTTCCAAACAATTCAATTCAAATTTTAGAAGATTCAATCAAAGTCGTTTTCTTCCATCTTTATTCCGTAAGTCTTGGACACGACCACCTGCTTTGCCATCAAATACCAATCCAAACCCTAAGCCATCCTCACAGCCAAATCCTAATATTCCTAGACTTCCTGCCATTACCAACAATGTATCTAAAGCCAAACCTATGGTTTGTTACAAATGCCATCAACCTGGACATCTAGCAGCCAATTGCCAAACCAAAAAGCCACCTGTCCATATCAATTATCTTGGATCAATGGAAGAAGAAGAACGTGAGGAAATGCTTGACTTTACGGAAGATGATGACGGCATTGGTACTACTTCGGATACTTTGCCAGGTATGCCAACTCCACATTCTTTGTTAACAATGAAATGTTTTGTGCATAGTAAAGAAAAGATTATTTTACATGATGATGGTAGCACACATGATTTTATTTCTGCAAAGTTAGTGAAAGAATTTACAAATTGTTTCTACACATTATCGCATTAAAGTAGCATTCCTAGGCACAAGATATAATGGAACACAAGAAGTGCATAACTTAGAAATTAAAATTGGTGAATATACTGAATGAAGAAATTTCCTAGTTGTACCTTTGCAGTCTAGTGATATTATCTTAGGCATGCCTTGGCGTCATCAGTATAATCCTGACATAGATTATTCTACGCATTCGATTAAAATTTATTTTCAAGGAAAACAAATCACATTGCATGGTATGCACGCATCCAATTATTTTCCACTGCTTACTTATACTCAGGCTAAACGTGCATTACGTAAAAGTAGAAAATCTTATTTAATATGGGTGAATGAACTTCAAGCTACAGAAAAACATATGCATCCTAGGCATACACAATTTCTTGCTCAATTGAAAGATTGTTTTGCTGATGATTTACCACCTGGACTACCACCTTCACGACTTGAAGATCACAAAATAGATTTAATTATTGGTACACAACCACCATGTAAAGCACCATATAGGCATAACCAAATTAAACATAAAGAAATTCAAAATCAAGTAGAGGAATTGCTTAACAGAGGATTAATTAGACCTAGTAGTTCTCCATTTGGCGCACCTGTCTTATTGGTAAAGAAGAATAATAATACTTATCGTATGTATATTGATTATCATGCCCTGAATTAAATTACTGTTAAGAATAGATATCCAATTCCTAGGGTAGATGATCTTATGGATAAACTACAAGGTTCTGCTATATTTAGTAAGATAGATCTTAAATCTGGTTATCATAATGTAAGATTGGATAAATCTGATATATTCAAAACTGCATTTAGAACACAATTTGGACACTATGAATTTCTAGTAATGCTTTTTTGTCTAACTAATGCACTAGCTACATTTAGTCGAATGATGAATCACATATTTCTGAAATATCAGCATTGTGTTATAGTATTCTTTGATGATATATTGGTATTCAGTAAAAATGAGAATGAGCATTATGAACATCTATCTTTAGTTTTCAAGTTATTAAAAGACAATCAATTGTATGCTAATCTGGAAAAGAGTGAGTTATTTCAAACACAAATTGAATATCTAGGACATATTGTTTCATCAGAAGGTATTAAGATTGATCCTAAAAAGATAGAAGCAATTTTAAATTGGCCCATACCCAAAAATGTGCATGAGTTACGTTCTTTTCTAGGTCTTGCTAGTTTTTACAGAAAGTTTGTGCGAAATTTTTCATTACTTGCATTACCTCTGACTAAACTTTTAAAGAAGGGTATTGTGTATAACTGGTCTGATAATCAACAAAAATCTTTTGATTTATTGAAACATGCATTAACCCGTGCTCCTGTATTACAACTACCTGATTTTAATAGACCATTCTTTTTAGTAGTTACTAATGCTAGTGGATCTGGAATAGGAGCCGTCCTTATGCAAGATAATCATCCCATAGCTTACTCTAGCTGTAAATTGAAACCATCCAAACTTAAATACACTACCTATGATAAAGAATTGCTAGCTGTAGTACAAGCCTTACGACAATGGAAACATTACTTAATGGGTTTTGAATTTATGATTAAAACTGACCAACAAAGAATTAGACATCTCCTTAGTCAACCGGCATATTAAATGGGTAGCTTTTATTCAAAGTTTTCATCCCCTTATACAATATCAACAAGGAAAAGAGAATGTTGTGGCCGACACTTTAAGTAGAAGACCAACAATTCATAATTTTTCTGTGATATCATTTGATTCCCTTATCCCTATGAAAGATACTTATCATCAGGATCTTACTTTTCAAGCTGATTGGAATAAACTAGTTGCAAATAATTGGATTCCTATTGGTTCATTGCCTTACAATAATGGATTCATGTTTTATGAAAAGAGATTATGTGTGACAGTTCCATTTAGATCTTTTGTTTTGAATGAGATTCATTGTCCTCCATATCAAGGTCATAGAGGTATTATATCTACTTTGCGTACATTGACTGAAGATTTTTATTGGCCACATATAGACACTGATGTATCTAACTTTGTATTTGAATGTTTAGTTTGTCAACGAGTTAAAAGACACCATGGTAAACAATATGTTTTACTAATGCCATTATCTATTTCATCACGACCATGGGAACAGATTTCTATGGATTTTATTACTGGTTTACTTAACACTAAAGCTAACCATTATATGATTTGGACTGTTGTAGACAGGTTTAGTAAACAAGCATATTTCATTCCATGAAAGAAAACTTTAACTGCATCTCAAGCAGCTCAATTGTTTTTGAAAACTGTGTTTACTAATCATGGTTTACCAAAAGTTATTATTTCTGATCGCGATTCTAGATTTTGTAATAATTTTTGGATTACTCTGTTTGCTAACTTGCGAACAAAGATTGATTTTTCATCTGCATTTCATCCTGAAACAAGCGGACAAACAGAAGCTACTAATAGTACTATTTTAGATCTTTTATGTGCTTACACTATTTCAAAACCACACACATGGAATACACATCTACATTTACTTCAGTTTGCATATAACAATACACCACATACAACTACAAAGAAAGTACCATTTGAAGTTATTTATGGATATAGATTGACTAGACCTGTTGCATCATTATCAAACAAAATTCAAACTGCTGATGATATTGTTAACATGCACGCTACTATTTTTGATGAAGTTAAAGATATGATTGCCAAAGCCCAGCAATCCTATACAAAACAAGCAAATAAGAAAAGACAAGCTATGAATTTCAAAGTTGATGATTATGTTTGGTTACGCATAGAAGTGTAGATAAACACCCAGTTGTGAAATTAGCACCTAGATTCTATGGACCATTCAAGATCATACACAAAATCAATGACAATGCATTTAAACTAGAATTACCACAACATTGGAAAATTCACAACACCTTCCATATTAGTTTATTACGACCCTTTAGAGGCCAATTATCTGTACACCCTGTCTATGAAAACCCACCTTTGCTAGATGAAGAGATTGAAATCCTTGAGCCTGAAGCTATTATAGATACTAACTTTATGACCACTAGAACTGGCCGTAGATATTCTAGATATTTGTTCAAGTTTAAAAACCATCCTGTTGAAGAGGCCCAATGGATGCACACTAGAGACTTAAATGCTTTCTCCACTCTGTTAGCTCCACATTGAGGTAATAGCAATTGAGGACAATTGCTATCCCACCCCGAGGGTATGATGCCAGGAGGCATATTACACGGTGGATTTCATGCCACGGTGGATTCTGTAAACTTTTATTACCGGGGCTCATACACAAAGTGGATTCTTTGTGCGAGAAGACGATGGGGACGCCTATCCTTTTCAGGCGTTTTGTTAATTTTATGTGTACATGGGTGATTCCATAGCAGGTGATTTCGCAAAATACATATTTAATTAATAAACGTTTATGAGTTTAGAGTGTGCACTCGTGATAAACTAAGGTTAGGATTGATTTCTAACCAATTAATTTATTTATGTAGCTGAAGACTGCTAGGTACTCACTTTTGTCGATTTAATCATATTATTTTACTAACGATTGTGAATGCTTCAGTTGATGTGTAGAGATAGCAGCGCTGGCAGTGGAAAGCATTGGAGGATAGCGTGTATTCAAATTTATCGTCAATATTTTGATGGGCGCATATCTTAGGCATGGCGCCTATATTTTGTCGCGCTTATTTATCAAGGCGCTTGATATTTATTTGTTATTTTTGTATGTGCATGGGCGCACGATTTAGATATTTGTATTTGGACATTGTATTTGGGTACGCTTGACTTCTTGGGCGCCCATTAGCTTTATTCTCTATTTGGCACAAAAGCAAACTCAAAAGCTAAAGTGTGCTGTTTTGTAATTTGGGCTATTATTTGAGCTTGAAGATGATTAATACATAAAATACATGCTTTGTGGAGCGCTCACACAAGGCATGGGGGGAGATTGCACCCAATTGGTCTCTTGTTCATATTGTGCAAGCTTTCTATATTAATTTTGTGTGTAAAAAGTAGAGTTCTTTTGTTCTTGGGGACCTTTTGATGCTCACTATGCGCGCTTACGGCATCCGATCTGTGCACCAATGAAGGAATTTCATGAAAGCTTGTGGGCTCGCCATAGAGGCATATGGGGAACCTTAAGTAAAGTCAAAGAAAAATATTGGTGGCAAAACATGTATCGGGGCATAGCACATTTTGTTGAAACCTGTTATGTGTGTCAGATTTATTCTATGGTCAAGCATTGAGATGGATTACAACCAACTTATCCTTTGTCTATACATTATAGATGGGTTATTGATCTTATAACTATGCCTATAGGAATATGGAATATACGATATTTAGTGCTTGCAAGAGACAATCTAACCAATCAAGTTGAAGGCATAGTCTTAACAACCAAGACCACTCAAGCTGTTTGTGGTTTTTTACTTGAAGAAGTGTTTTGCAAATATGGTTTTGTGGGTAAAGTAACTGCAGATAGAGGAGAGTTGGATGGTGATGAGGAACACAACTTCTTTGCTCAATTGGGTATTAAGTTGGCTTTAACATCAGCCTACAACCTTGAAGGCAATGGGAAAAGTGAGAGAGGGCACTAGCCTATTCTCAAAGCTCTAGCAAAGTCTTGTAGAGGAAATATCAAAGAATGGCCTAAAATGCTACCTTTTGCATTATGGGATGACTGAACTACTCACAGTACAGTGACTGGCTATATGCCAGCTGAACTTATGCATAGATAACAACCAATTATGCCAATTGAAGAATCTATTATCACATGGAGTTTTCTACCTTGGGAGGAAGACATCAATAGAGAAGAGTTGCTCACTTTGCGCATATGGCAGCTAGAAAGAAGGCCTGAAGATGTTCAAGCAGCTATTGAGAAGTTAAAGACAACAAGACTAAAGAACAAATGAAGATTTGTTAAGCGACATCGACTTCGACCAAGAGAAATTCAAGAAAACAACTAGGTGCTTGTTTGTGACAATAGCCTAGACAATCAATATAGTGCTTCTAGGAAGATGAGAGATGGGTAGGAAAAATCATAAAATGAGGAATGAGCTAAAGATGGATTAGCTGAGAATTTAGACAAATAGGTTAAGAAATGTGTTAATTGATAAGCAGGAAAAGTGGAAGGAATATGTATGGATGGGGAAGACCAAGACAAAGAAGGGGAAAATATTCAATCTTCAATGAAAGAATAATAAGTAAAGATCAGAATTTGAGGGACACCCTGAGGTTGGAAAATGAGAGGTAAAATGATTGTTGAGTTGGATTTATAAAAGGGGAAATAAGCATCATATCGATGGGCCATTTTTTGATAAAGGAGGAGCTAGGAGCGGATGGACTTAAAGCAGATTGTTGATGGTAAGCATCAAAGAAAGATGAATCAAATGGATATTGTTTGAAAAGATAGGCTAAAAGATCCACCCTCAATTGGTTGATTTTCTACACATGAATAGAGGCTTTATTCTGTCTTTGGTTTAGGATCACAGAATCAATCATTGGATGCCATGAAGTGTTAGGGCAAGCAACCACTTTGGAAGAATAACACTAAAAAATTTCATCTATCAACAAATCCAAATGTTTGACGTACAAGGCAATGTGTAAGACCACTTCCCCAATATACCAAGCTAGATCTTCATCGTATGGAATCAACAGATCACCTCTCAAATACATATAAGACACTAGCATTATATTTGAAGTCATAGAGTCTTCAAAAACCATTTGGACTACTTTAGTTAATAAATTGGAAGACCAAGCTCCACTCCATCCATCCTTTCGAAGAGGTAGATCCACCATTGAGAGCTTAATATAGAAGACCAACTTTTGTAATTGGTAGTGTACAAAAAAAAAAGTGATCTGGAGGAACATACTCCTAGAACTGCTCAAATGAAGACCATAATAAGTCCATCCTAGGAACTGAAGCCTTTCCACTTTAGCTTGGAACAAAGAACATAATGTGGCTTGTCATTGGACAATTGCCAAGTCTGCAGGGGACAAAGAAGGAACTAAATGTACAAGAGGACTCTGTGAAGAAGAACATAACTGAACCAACTGATCGTTAAGTTGCTGAATTTGGATGTTGCTCTATTCTAGGGTGGTATTTGCTATTTTAAGCTCCTATGTCTGGGTAGCTATGAAATCTTGAAGCTCTTGAGATTCCTTCAACAATCTATCCCTTTGCTCAGTCACATTAATCACTTTGGTTCTAGTGTTAGCCAACCGAGTATGCAAACTAGAAATTTCCATTTCTTGAGCATCAATGATCTTAGTTTGCTACTCCATTTGGGTACAAAGATCAGAAAAGTGTTCATGAGCAAAAGCTAGCTCCTCATTTGCTTTTGTCAGCTCTTCTTTGGTCTATTGAACTTCATCATAACAAGAGGAATAGAGCTGACGGTGGATACATGCAGTCATCAAGAGCTCAATAGAACTCTAGATGTCTTGACATAGGAAGGGAATTGCATCTCCAGCTACCAAATGTCGTTCAAAAGGAATGGAAATCTCTAAAGTACCATCAAAATGTGCTCCGAGTAGATTCGTCGTTGAAGATGATAGTTGACTGTTAGATTGAATAAGAATGGAGATTGGAGGAACTGGGGCTGATTCAGCCACTCGTTGAAGGTGTTTCCTCTGAACTACCATTGGAGGGATCCTCAATGACAACATTAGTGTGTTCAATAGAAGGGGAAGCTTCTAATTGATGCCAGGAGGCATATTCCACGGTGGATTCCGTGAGGTTTTACGGTGGATTCCGTAAACTTAGATGACCGGGGCTCATACGCAAAGAGGATTCTTTGTGCGAGAAGTTGATGGGGACGCCTGTCCTTTCTAGTGCGCAGATCGGACGCAGGTAGCTCACGTAGTGAATTCCCAAAGGTCCCCAAGAACAAAGTACTCTACTTTTTAGCACAAAAACCAATGTAAAAGCAAGCACGACATGAGAGAAGAGACAAATTGGGTTGAATCTCCCCCATGCCTTGTGTGAGTGCTTCACAAAGCATGTATTTATTGTATATTTCCAATCTTTTTGCTCAAAAATAGCCCAATTACAAAAATATGACAAGCTTTTAGCTTTTGAGTTTGCTTTCTACCAAAAATAGGAAAATAAAGCTAATGGACGGTGCCCAAAGAGTCTGGCACGCCCAATCTCAATGTCCAAATAAAAATAACATATCCAGGCGCATAAGCGCATACAAAATAATAATAAATAATCGATGTCTCTATAGACATAATCAAAATATAGGCGTGGCGCCTATCAAAATATAGTCCAAAGATCGAAAACCCGCTAGACTCCAATGCTTTCCTCCGCCACTGCTGCTATCTCTACACATCAACTGAAGCATTCACAATCGTTAGTAAAATAACACAATTAAACCGACAAAAGTGAATACCTAGCAGTCTTCAGCTACATAAATAAATCAACTGGTTAGAAATAAATCCTAACCTTAATTTATTACGAGTGCGCACTCTAAACTCATAAACGTTTATTAATTTAATATGCATTTTGCAGAATCACCCGCTATGGAATCACCCATGTACATACTAAATTAATGAAACGCCCGGAAAGGACAGGCGTCCCCATCAACTTCTCGCACAAAGAATCCTCTTTGCGTATGAGCCCCGGTCATCTAAGTTTATGGAATCCACCGTAAAACCTCACGAAATCCACCGTGGAATATGCCTCCTGGCATCATATACTGTGGAATAGGCTCACGGTCGCGTTGTTGAAGTAAATCCCATTGCTTGATAGCCTTCTCATGAAATTGCGGTGGAAGGAAATTTTGCATGAACTTCTTCTTGAAATCTTCCCATGTAGCAGGACATTCTATGCTCTTGCGGACGACAGTCCACCAAAGTGATGCTCTATCTATCAGATGATTAGTAACACACTTGATTTTATCTTTCTCAGGATAAGTTTCCTCTTGGAAATAGTCATCAAACTGGCTAATGAATGATAAAACAGTCTTTCCTTCTCTTATGCCATTGAAAATAATGTGACCAAAGCCAAGCCCATCGTATGCTACAAGTGTCACCAGCCAGGGCATCTCGCAGCAAATTGTCATTCAAAGAAGCCATCAGCACATATCAACTACCTTGGAGCTATGGACGAGGACGAGCATGAGGATATGCCGGATTTCACTGAAGAAGAAGATGATCCTACTACTACTTCCGACACTTTACCAGGTATGCCTACTTTACATTCATTGTTGACTATGAAATGTATGGTGCATGGAAAAGAAAGAATTATATTGCATGATGACGGTAGTACCCATGACTTTATTTCAGCAAAATTGGTAAAGGAATTGAAATTGCATACAGTACCTACGCACTATCGCATAAAAGCTGCATTTTTAGGTACTAGGTACAATGGCACACAAGAAGTTCAAAATTTAGAAATTCAAATTGGTCCATATATTGAAAGAAGAAATTTCTTAGTTGTCCCATTACAATCTAGCGACATTATTCTAGGAATGCCATGGAGACACCAACATAATCCCAATATAGATTATTCCACACACACAATGAATATAAATTTTCAAGGAAAATCTATTACATTATTTGGTATGCATGCATCTCATATGTTTCCACTGCTTTCGCATACTCAAGCAAAACGTGCACTACGCAAGAATACTAAATCATATCTCATTTGGGTGAATGAATTACACGCAAAAGAAACTCATATGCACCCTAGACATAAGGAATTTCTTGCATATTTTAAGGACTGTTTTGCAGAAGACCTACCACCAGGTTTACCTCCATCACGTCCAGAAGACCGTAAGATTGACCTAATACCTGGCACACAACCACCTTGCAAAGCCCCGTATAGGCACAATCAAATAGAGCAAAAAGAAATCCAGACTCAAGTAGAAGAATTACTAAATAGAGGTTTAATTCGACCTAGCAGTTCTCCATTCGGTGCACCTGTGCTCTTAGTCAAGAAAAAGAATAATACTTATCGGATGTGTATTGACTACCGAGCATTAAACAAGATCACTGTAAAGAATAGGTATCCTATACCTAGAGTTGACGACCTTATGGACAAACTGCAAGGATCTTCTATATTTAGTAAAATTGACCTTAAATCTGGATATCATCAGGTGAGGTTAGATAGATCCGACATATTTAAGACTGCATTCAGGACACAGTTTGGCCATTACGAATTCTTAGTTATGCCATTCGGATTAACTAATGCATCTGCAACTTTCAGTAGAATGATGAACCGTATTTTTCTAAAATATCAGTATTGTGTGATTGTTTTCTTTGATGATATTTTAGTATTCAGTCAAAGTGAAAAAGAGCATTATGAGCATTTATCATTAGTTTTTCAATTACTGAAAGAAAATCAATTGTTTGCAAATCCTGAGAAGAGTGAATTCTTTAAGACAGAAATAGAATATCTAGGTCATATTGTATCAAAAGAAGGAATAAAAGTTGATCCTAAGAAAATTGACGCAATATTGCATTGGCCTATTCCTAAAAATGTACATGAATTATGCTCATTCCTTGGTCTTGCTAGTTTCTATAGGAAGTTTGTACGTAATTTCTCATTACTTGCTTTACCACTGACCAAACTTCTTAAGAAAGGTATTGTTTATCAATGGACTGAAAACCAGCAGAAATCCTTTGATTTACTTAAACGTGCATTGACCAATGCCCCTGTCCTACAATTGCCTGACTTTAATAGACCATTCTTTTTAGTTGTGACCGATGCTAGCGGATCAGGAATAGGAGCCGTGCTAATGCAAGACAACCATCCAATAGCATATTCTAGTTCTAAGCTGAAACCCTCTGAGCTTAAATATTCCACTTATGACAAGGAACTCTTAGCAGTTGTACAAGCATTAAAACAATGGAAGCATTATTTAATGGGTTCAGAATTCATGATAAAGACTGACCAGCAAAGCATTAGACATCTACTTAGCCAACCCCAAATTTCTGACCGTCATATCAAATGGGCTTCATTCATTCAAAGTTTCCATCCTATCATTCAATACCAACCTGGAAAAGAAAATGTAGTTGCCGATGCATTAAGTAGAAGACCTGCAATTCATAACATTTCTATCATATCTTTTGATTCTTTGATTGCTATGAAAGACACATATCACCAGGATATTACTTTTCATTCTGATTGGCAAAAATTAGTTCAAAATAATTTCATTCCTGTTGATTCATTGTCATATAATGATGGATTCATGTTCTTTGAAAAGAGACTGTGTGTTACTATTCCATTCCGATCTTTTGTTTTGAATGAAATTCATTGTCCCCCATATCAAGGTCATAGAGGTATCATTTCTACATTACGCATGTTAACTGAAGATTTTTATTGGCCGCATATGGATGCAGATGTGTCTAATTTTGTTTCTGAATGTCTGATTTGTCAAAGAATAAAAAGACATCATGGTAAACAGTATGGGTTATTAATGCCTTTATCTATTCCATCTAAACCTTGGGAACATATATCTATGGATTTTATTACTGGCTTACCAAATACTAAATCTAACCATGACATGATTTGGACAATTGTAGATAGATTTAGTAAGCAAGCATATTTCATTGCATGTAAGAAAACTTTAACAGCATCACAAGCAGCACAGTTTTTTTGAAAACTATTTTTACTAACCATGGATTGCCGAAAGTGATTATTTCAGATAGAGATTCTAGATTTTGTAATAATTTCTGGATTACACTGTTTGCAAATCTAGGCACAAAGATTGATTTTTCATCTGCATTTCATCCAGAAACAAATGGACAAACAGAAGCCACAAATAGCACTATTTTAGATCTTTTACGTGCATACACTATCTCTAAACCTCAGACATGGGATACTCATTTACATTTATTACAGTTTGCATATAACAATACACCGCACACATCTACAAAGAAAGCACCTTTTGAAGTTATTTATGGACATAGATTATCTACACCTGTTGCATCTTTGTCTAATAGAATACAAAGTGCCGATGATATTGCTGTTATGCATAACACTATTTTTGATGAAGTAAAGGATATGATTGCTAAAGCCCAACAATCATTTACCAAACAAGCCAACAAGAAAAGACAAGCCATGAATTTCAAAGTTGATGATTATGTTTGGCTTAGAATAGAAAAGCGTAGACTGCAAAGTGTAGATAGACATCCAGTTGTCAAATTAGCCCCTAGATTCTACGGACCATTTAGAATCATTCATAAGATTAATGACAATGCATTCAAGTTAGAATTGCCATCTCATTGGAAAATTCATAATACATTTCATATTAGTTTATTGAGACCATTTAGAGGACAATTACCTATCCACCCTGTCTATGAAAACCCACCTTTACTAGAAGAAGAGACTGAAATCCTTGAACCAGAAGCCATCATAGACACTGATTACATGACCACTAGAACTGGCCGAAGGTACTCTAGATATCTCGTGAAATTTAAGAACCATCCTGTAGAAGAAGCACAATGGATGCACGCTAGAGACCTAAATGCTTTCCCCACTCTGTTAGCTCCACATTGAGCTAATAGCAATTGAGGTCAATTGCTATCCCACCCCGGGGGTATGATGCCAGGAGGCATATTCCACGGTGGATTCCGTGAGGTTTTACGGTGGATTCCGTAAACTTAGATGACCGGGGCTCATACGCAAAGAGGATTCTTTGTGCGAGAAGTTGATGGGGATGCCTGTCCTTTTCAGGTGTTTCATTAATTTAGTGTGTACATGGGTGATTCCATAGCGGGCGATTCTGCAAAATGCATATTAAATTAATAAACGTTTATGAGTTTAGAGTGCGCACTCGTAATAAATTAAGGTTAGGATTTATTTCTAACCAGTTGATTTATTTATGTAGCTGAAGACTGCTAGGTATTCACTTTTGTCGGTTTAATTGTGTTATTTTACTAACGATTGTGAATGCTTCAGTTGATGTGTAGAGATAGCAGCAGTGGCGGAGGAAAGCATTGGAGTCTAGCGGGTTTTCGATCTTTGGACTATATTTTGATAGGCGCCACGCCTATATTTTGATTATGTCTATAGAGACATCGATTATTTATTATTATTTTGTATGCGCTTATGCGCCTGGATATGTTATTTTTATTTGGACATTGAGATTGGGCGTGCCAGACTCTTTGGGCACCGTCCATTAGCTTTATTTTCCTATTTTTGGTAGAAAGCAAACTCAAAAGCTAAAAGCTTGTCATATTTTTGTAATTGGGCTATTTTTGAGCAAAAAGATTGGAAATATACATTAAATACATGCTTTGTGAAGCGCTCACACAAGGCATGGGGGAGATTCAACCCAATTTGTCTCTTGTCTCATGTCGTGCTTGCTTTTACATTGGTTTTTGTGCTAAAAAGTAGAGTACTTTGTTCTTGGGGACCTTTGGGAATTCACTACGTGAGCTACCTACGTCCGATCTGCGCACCACTAATGGATCAACTACCAACATAGGAACTTTCTTCGGGGGGGGGGAACAACATATGCCAAGAAGACAAAAAGGTAGGAACCAACTATAACATTAGTTACATTACCCCTTGTGGCTCTGGATCCATCTTTGACAAAAGATAGGAACTCGAGTCAATAATTATGCCTTTAAACACCATTCTGGAAGCTATAAAAAACTCCTTTGAAAGGTAATTAGAGGGTGTCTTGGTAGGCATGAACCTTTCCTAAAGAAATTGGCATAGCTACTTCCACACATGATTAGAGATCATGAAGACACTGATGTCAAAGGTATTAAGAACCTTCTTAGAATCCAACACATCTTGTGTCTGCTTTTGCAACAACTTAAGGATATCCTTTTTCGAGAATAATTCTCTAGCGATAGGAAAAGAGTTTCCTTGATAGGGTAAAGACAGAGCCTTGCCCAAGCTTTTAGGTGTCAGTTGGATAATTGTTCCTCTTACAGGGCCACACCTCTTACTATAAGAGGATAGAAAGTGATCACAAGTACCAATATCCTCCAGGATAAGTGGCAATGAGTGTGTTACAAACTTAGCTATCCGAGCTTTGCTGACCAAATGTGAATTCAGTAATAAAGAATAATCATGAGACACCAATGGAACGTATTGAACAGGAGGAGGAGTAGGAGGTGCCATTCAGATGGATTACACACACACCACACACAGACAATCATAACAAGTGTCTACAAAACAACATGATACGAATAAGACATCAAGCTAAAGAAACTGACACAAACTCAACCGACTAACTAACCATCCCCAGTAATCCACATCCTAGAAAAAAAATTCGGCATGACCTCTACACATGTGTGATCGAAAGCTTCATGCGATGCAATACAATCAGATACTCTGGATCCTTGTATCAGGTAGAAAAGAAAAATAACAAGACATACTGTATCCCTGACATGTCCATAGAACCAGGACAAAAAGGAAAATCGCAAAGGAACTAATCACGTTGACATGACATTGGAACTATTAACCACCATTAACGATAATAGACACTAGATAAGACTCTATTGTGATTAATTTCCACAAATTGCATTTATTAAAAAGGGAATGTGCAATGTAGGAGAATTAAATATAATGAATATTTCATTTTAATAATGTTACTAATGGTTATAACCTTTAAAAGAAAACAGTGGTTCCTTCTTATCCTTTAGTTAAAAATTATTAAGTATGAAACTGTGCTTTTTATCATAACCCTGACTTCAAATCTCGATTGTAGTCTCTAAATGCAAATTCATTGATTAAAAATTAAGTATGTGTTTAGCACTTTTTGTTTAGTGTGTGCACTTGTGACAGTAAGTTCATTTTTAGATAAACTTAGATGTGTTTGTAGTGCATGAAGCATGTGCTAAGTGAACTGTGGGTTTATTTTTCATTTAGAAATTTATGTGTTTAGTGCGAATGCAGGTGAAAACATGTGTGGATTAAAATTCATTTTAGTAATTAATCATGGTTTTGGGAAAACCAAAAATAAAAGAAATAGAAAAAGAAATACTTTGGCAGGGGTGTGTATGTAACGAAAACTTTGGCCCACTCGTCCAGTGATGTGATGCAAATGCAAACACGAACTGAATGCAAGCACAACAAAATCCAATAAGCAAGTCGACTGACTAGAAAGTTGAGCACATGAGCTAAAAATAAAACATCATATAGAAATTTTCAATATACATTTAATGTGGTAATTAGATTGTTAACAACAGATCCATGAATATGATCTAAAATGTGTAGGCTTAGATTTAGGTTTGTTTTGTTTGTATTACTGGTTTGTTTGTTTATTTGTTTGTTTTGTATTGCTTATTGTGTTTCTTTAAAGATTTGGAATTTTCATTATTAATTCTTTATAATTTTTAGTTAATGTGTTGATATAGGCATATTTGTGAGGAAGTTGAAAGTTGTTTGTGTACTTGAATCAGCGAAAGTGTGGTTAACATTTAAAAAAAAGATCCACTTGATTTTTCATAATTTTTGAAAAATTTTAAGCTATTTTTCAAGTTGTTAAATTTTTTTGTGAAAAATAACTCATTTAAAAATTAATTTATTATGAAAATAATAATCCTTCAATGTGTTTTGAAGGTTCCATCTCTTGTTAACTATCCATAATGAAAGCTGATTTTTTTTTTCGAATTTATGGGAAGTTCTAGGGATTTTTTTTCTAATGGAGAAACATTGTTGTAGGGTGCGCATGTAAGTGGATTTTGATAGAAAGTGTAGTGGTAGACACAGGTTCATCCATGAACATAATGAGTATGGACTTATTGGAGAGGCTTGGTCTACCCATCCAAAATAATATCAGCACAATCCAAAAAATGACTTATGATAGCTTGAGATATCCAAAAGGAGTGGTATCTCAATGTAATGTGCATGCCTATCAGCTGCCCAAACATGTTTTAACGGTCCATCAAGAAATGAATTTAAGTGTCACCGCCCAGCACTCCTAGGGAATGTTCGGGGGTTTGTTGCCTAGGGTTTCCTAAGTCCACCTCACAATAGAACGTTCACAGCCAAACCCACTAGGATCGACCTGAAATCTGGACTCCTAGGGCCAAGGTCTCCTAACAGCATTTTAGCGTTGGGTTTTGGACATCTTACTTTATGCAGAGATACCCAATCTGAAGTTGATCCATACTGCGCTTGGTTCAAAGAGAATGGGAAACGAGAGGGATGCGCCACTCAACCTCTCTGCCCATAGGGCACAATCCCATTTCGGTCCCCTAAAACGGCATGAATTGGGTTCTAACTTAACAATACCTAAAGTCGAACGGTGATAAATCCTTGTGAGAAGCCTCCCAGTTCTCTCGGACCACCCTGCCATAGGACAAACCCATCAGGGATTTCGTCCACCCGCTTCCCTTGATAGCTTTAGTTTTCTAATTGGGTCCTACCACATTTATGTGCAACATTCAAAATTAGGTTCATTAATTAAGTCTTTTAGTGCATAGGGTTTGTTCACGTAATTTATAGCAGAGACACAAAAACAAAATAAACAGTCCTTTTGTCAAACAAGTTCCTTAACTTATCTTCATGTTAATCTTTGTCTCTTGCCCATACACGAGAATTATGTATCCCTTCTGTCCAACAGAAGCACCCGGTCCAAATCAGATGGCACCATAATTTCCATCCTTTATCTAGAATAGGATCTTCCAATGCCCCAGACATTGGGCTCATGGTAGTCTACAACTTTGTTCCGGACTTGACAAGGGATGTCCAGAGCTCCACTCACCCCAAGCGACCTAGGAGTGAGACACAACTTCTGTGGTTGGCCTTTTCACCACTTGACCTTGGCCCGTGAATCAAGCAATGCCCTCTCGGGGTAATCCATGGTGTGATCTTGGAGATGATCCCACCCATGCAAATATCCTTCCTTAATTAACCAATTAAGAGTCAAGCATAATCAAGGCAATCAACCTAATATCATCTTCCAGTGAAACATTCCTTTATTTCTCATGGCTACTTGTCATTACTATCCTCTTTGCCATGCTTTTACCATCAAACCCAATCACTTGGAACAATCATCCAAACAACAAATCAACAACCAGTTGCATGTAAAAGCATTTAGGATGTTGTTTGGTCAACCAACAAAAAAATCAATTGTATTCTTCCCAAACAATGCAAGAATAGTCGCGATAACATTCCCATCGCATATTTGCTCTCCCCCCTTGGGATTAAAGAGCAATTCTATGTAAAATTTACTTAACACTTGTATGCACAATTTTTAATATCATTCTTTTTACGATTATGCCATTCATAACCCTTGACTAATTCTTCCTAGTAATTGGTCTATTGACGAATAAGCCATATGCAACTAGGTGCAATTAACTTCCCTTGATACATGCACTTTGCAAACTCCATCTTTTGAATATGTGAGAAGAGACCTATCCCTTCTCATGACCTATTCTTGTACATCATAGTATGGAGCCTAATGTATCTCATGCGAGAATCAAAGCAAGAATCTATCAATTTATAAATACATTACTTACGACCAGAACAGCAGTTGGATTGACAGTGATGCCTTCGCTTGAAGCTTCATTGCTGGTTGTAGGATTTCCATCCGCACATGACATTCTTTGCTTGGAGGCCATCATCTGCAAGTAGACTCAAGAGATTAAGAAGGTGGAATAGATTTGAGATGGGAGAGTGTAAGAGAAGATGGCCAAGTCAAGGATCCAGATAGAGGGAGTTGAGCTAACTCTCTCCCTTGTAGCCTCTCAGGGTAACTCTTCTTTCTCTCTCTCTCTCTCTCTCTTTCTCTCTCTCAAGATCTCTCTCACAATCTCTTAGAGGGGTATCCTTCTCTCTACCTCTCTCTTGCAGTCTCTCTGAGTCTTCTTATGATCCCTTCTGCCTCCCCATGCCTCATATTTATAATGAATTATAGAAGAGGGGATGAGGCTGAGAAAAAGAGTGGAGGGGCTCTTGGAAGAATCAATGATCTGATGCTCAGATCATAAATTTGATGGTTCCATTGGTTCCAAAAGGAAGGTAAAACCCCTAGACACTTGGTTGGAAAGCTTTTAGATCACTCCTTCTTTCTCTCCCTATTCGAAGTGTTGTCTACTGCCTGTAGACTACAATCACGGTGCATACGATTTCGCCACTCACTCTCTTTATCTTTTTTCTTTTTATAAAATCTCAAAACTAACTAAAATATCACTTGTCTTTTCTTTTAAATGACATCCAGTTCTATCTTTTTAGGATAATATCTAAAATATACTAGTTTTTTTGGCCCAAAAATCTAATATCTTTGGACCATCCATATTATACACATTAACATTAATGATTAATATGGCTCATAACTCTCGTTCATGTTTTAACTTCCGTGAAGGGTGGCTATGGTCCTTGTTAATCCGAGGAAAATATCAAATTTACGACTCTTGATTTTCTTTAAATCAAATATTTTTAATTAAATAAAAATTATTAGTTATTAATGTTTGTTAGTTTTTACCTTAGTAAGTCTTTAGTTAGTAATCTTACTAACTTATTAATTGACTAACTAACTTTCGAACTAATCAACTAACTTTTATTGCGTGGAAATATTACACTCAAGTACATGTGACCTTAGTGCATATTGAGTGTGCTCTTCACTTTCACATTATTGGATTTGCTAGGAGGCTAAGCTATCGATTGTTGCTTGGGCAACCATGGATCTTACACTTTCATTGTTTAGTGGATATCCCAACTCGTTGGTTGATCTTTGGATATGGATCAAAGAGAACAATTTTTTATACTTACCTTGAGCACCCATTGAATGAAAGGCCTTACCGCCCACTATAGAATGGGAGACACTTGAGGGCACCTCTACCGTAGAAACATCAAGCTCCAGTGATTTTGATGAGGGTTTCATAATAGAGCAAGTCTATTAAGTGTGTTTGAATGAGCTGATAGGGCCAAAAGATTAGATATGTGATGTTAATGTAGTAGAGATGGATCTTGGGACTCGTAATGATCCCTGTCCAACACAACTCTTGTACTATATTATCCAATGATGAGCATGCAAAGTATGTGTCACTTCTATAGGAGTTTAGGTATATATTTGCATGGCGCTATAATAAATTGAAGGATATTCCCCTTCTATTCCTGTGCATATAATCCCATTGAAAGAAGGCACTAAGCTAGTAAGGCAGAAGGTTATACAAATGCATTTTGAGTTGAGGGAGCCTCTTTTTGAGGAATTGATGCGTCTAAAGAAGGTAGGTCTAATTTTCCTTGTTGAACACACTAAATGATGCTTACAGATTATAATAAGGAAGAAGAAAAGTAATCAAATCGTATTATGTGGATTTCAAGAAGCTAAATAAGCAGTATGTGAAGGACTACTACCCTCTGCCCTTTATCAAGTAGATATTAGATTAGTTAGCAGGGTGAGAGATGTATTGTTTTTTGGATTGTTTTGTGGGCTACAATCAAATGGCCATAATTGAGGATGACAAGATTAAAATGACATTTATCACTATCTATGGTACCTTTGCATACCATGTTATGGCTTTTGGCTTGTGTAATGCCCCTAGGTCTTAGGAAAAGATAGCTAACAAGACATTCATTGATATTTTCCCTAAATAGCTCAGGGTCCTTATAGATGATTTGGGTTTGCCACGATCCAAAATAGATAGCTTATCATTTTGCATAAATGTTTTGAGAACTTCCATGAGTATTGTATCATGTTAAATCCTTAGAAGTATGTATTTGGGGTTTCTTATGATTTGTTGTTGGGCCATGTTGTGAGAGTGCAACCAATATTGCCATTAATCCTGACAAAGTAGTAGTCATTGTGGCCATGAGCCAATCCACCATCCCTAGGGAGGTTCATAGTTTTATCTCATTTATGGGATATTATCATTGGTTCATTAATGCATTGGTTGAGTGTTCTTTTCCTTTCACAAATCTCTTCTCGCATAACCATGTGTTTTGAATGGATTGAACCATGTAAGGAAGCATTTGAGGAGGATTGTACATGTTTTACACCCCCTCTTTGGGTTGGCCTTTGATTATCATAAGTATGAGTAGGTTGATCATTATGACAGGTTACATTGATAAAGCCTTTCTGTACACATATATTTTGATGCAGCTTCTCAAGGACCTCCTAAACATGTGAGTGTAGGGTTCATCATTAAAGATCCCCCCTCATTGAGTGGTTTTGAATATGAGAGTGTATTTAGATAGAACTTTTACTAATAAAATGGAAAAATACAAGGCCTTGCTTATGGGGCTAATTCTAGCCAAACATGGTGATATTCATGGTGAAAGGAGACTCATAATTGGTGATCAACTAGTTGAATGGGACCTATAATCTAAGGGATCCCATTCTATGGATATACCATCTTGTAGCCTTAGACATACTTGAGGACATACTTGAGATCTTTGAGCTAGTGACTTGCGAGTTCATTATCTTTCACTAGAATCGCTTTGCAAAATCCCAGCTATTTATGCCTTTGTCAAAAATGTATTTCTCAATTGTGATCCGGAGGGGCTTTTACAAGTGTTTGCTAATATTAGCACAAGGCTACCATGGGGACTATTTGCTAAAATGTCCTACTTTGGCCATTGATGGTTAGTATGTATTATGAGCTAGGTTGCAATCAATCATCTTCCTATTCTTTCATGGATGCATCAAATCATTCAATGGCATATTCATCAGAAACCCCTTGCCATTTATGTAGGGTGGTTAGCCAACAATTTGATGCATTTATTAGTGTAGGGCTTGAATAGTCCATCCATTAGTCTGGATTTTGTGCTTTAGTAGGATTTATGTGGGGACTAAGGGTTTGCTTTCAGTGGTAGATTGCTGCATAATATGTTATATGGTTATATTTCATTAGACCAAGAGAGAAATTCATTATCTTTCTTGGTGTCGATGCTTTTAACCCGTGGCCTATTAGTTAGTATTATTTTGCAAGTGTTGTGCACCAATGTTGACACTTCTTTAATGCCAAGTATCTCTATCACCTTGTCCCTTGTTGGTTATTGATTTTTTTTTGTAAGGCATGGGTTGGAATCACTTGTATATGTTTTTCTATGGATCTGAGGCCAAGACTTGGGCTAGGGTTTTAGTATCCTTGCTAAGTGGGATACCTTGCTTAGTAGGTTCTTGCTTGATGGTTCTTGTAAGATGACTTTGGGTGTCAAGCCTACCAGCTTTATAGTTAATAGGAAGCCACTTGTCTTTGGTAGGGTAGTCAACCTAGTAGGAGTATTTAGTTTGATTTTATATCATGATAAAGTCCCCTAGGGAGTGAGGGATTTTCCTTTTAGTGTGGCCTATGGGATGATATTTGTTCCAATTCCAATCATGTGGAAAAAGAAAAGAGAAGTGCTAGAATATACATGTTGCCTCACGTGGCTTGGTAGGTTCTTGGGGGGTTCAAGTCAGAGGCCTAAGGAAAATGCAATGTCTTCCTTGGGATGAGACCTAGATGTGGGGTTATAAGAAAAAAAAGGGAAAAAAAATGAAATTTGGGTATCACCTTGTGAGATTCTAGTAGGCTCTTGGATTTAAGCTAGCAAACCTGAGGCCAATGCCTTGTCTTCCTAGGGCAATACATTGCAAAATGGCTAACATGCCATTTCCGCTAAAGAAAAGGAAAATATACATACATGTTGTTGGACTATCAAAAAAATTTCTAAAAGAAACTTAATGGGTTTATCTTATATTTGCCATTAGTGGGTCCTGAGTGGTAGAGAGTCAACCTAGGCCTCTTACTTGTATTGGTGTGAGCCTGGGTTATACCCTAGGTGGCTGTCTAGCTAGGTTGAGTTATTATTTGGTTCATCGTATGACTATATGGTAGAGCTAGTTATTGAGTGTCATTTCCTTAGGGAGACCCTCATCCCTTGGTCCTTTCTTTCGCTATAGGATTCATGGGTGTGGGGTCGAGTGTTTATTGTTTTCTATGTTATGTTGTTTTATTTTTTGCCTATCAATTGTGCTTTCATGTATTTTGTTTTCTTGGTAGGATGTATTTGTGGATTCCATGGGTTGGGTCACCCCATCCCATGGTCAGCTATGAGAGGAAAATTTAAATGTGCACTTTTTTATATTCTAGACAATTTTAGGTGGATCCACAAGGCATTTTTGAATGATAAGAAAGAAAATGAACATTTTGGCTCTAAAGTGGTTCGTGGTGCAAAGCAATCAAGGCATAAGAGACATAATATTTTAAAGCAAAGTGCAAACTCAAGTCCATAAATAATAAAGAAGCATTTAGCCATCACTTGCAAATTGATTTCGTGCATTTGGGATAGAGTTTGAGACTACGAGGTGTTAATTTGTGAAGGACAAGGTCCGAGTAGCCTAGGAGGCCAAAAATTGGCCAAGATTTGAAGGGATGTTGACCAGTTTCAATGAGAGATGGACCAAAGGATAAATACATTCTTTAATTTAAGGTTTTTTTTTGGGCATGGATCATGAAGAGAAAGTAATAGAGAGAAAATAAAGTAGATGATATATTTCATGGCTTGTGATAATTCATACATGTGAGATATTCATTGTCTGTCATGAAGAACATGAAGAATGGATTTCCATCTCCATCCTCTACATGCTCATGTAAATGTTGTGGCCTAATTTTAAGATATAGAAATGCTGCTTTTCTAGTATTTCTCTCTCCTCACTCAAAATAGTTTTCCTCTCTCCTCCCTTTTCTCTTGCATAATGGCTATTCATGAGAGACGCGGGAGGAGTGAAAGAGAGGGAGAGGTGCGAGTTATGTGAAAGAAATGGTTTGTGGCATGTTACTCATATGTTTGGAGGACTCCTCAAGCATATCAATGGCTATGGTAAATGTTAGTGGCCTTGGGAACCACTCAACATCTCATTTGTGAGAGGGCGTATAGGTGGTCAATGGGTAAGTGGCTTAGTTTTTATAGCAAATAAAATCCAATTGAGAAACTATTATAAAGACATATAAAGAAATACATAAAGATAGTTATCACTAGTTAACATTGGTTGCTCTCAATTTTGTTAATTTTCTATTAATAACATAGCTTAAAATAAAAAGGCAAAAACATTTAAAAAAAATATTACCAATAAATAGAAGAACACTAAGAATGGTCCAGTCCATTTGCTCAATTTTGTAGACGAATCTAGCCTTTAGCAACTTATATATCTCCTCCTTTGATATGAATTCATTGCAT
Organism: Lygodium microphyllum; assembly: GCF_053477565.2. Lineage (NCBI taxonomy): Eukaryota > Viridiplantae > Streptophyta > Polypodiopsida > Schizaeales > Lygodiaceae > Lygodium > Lygodium microphyllum. The sequence continues at coordinate 111,728,348 of NC_141162.1, forward strand.
AGTATGGCCATTGTTTAACTGGTCTTGCATTAAGAGTTATTGGGATGTTATGGGTCATGACCCTTGACTCCTTTGAGTTCAAGTAATCTCATAAAGGAGAGTGACAAGATTAGCCTCCTCTTGCTCAATCAGGTTCTTAGCTATGAACAGAGGTCGAGGCTTTTATCCTTCCCCTGCCAAGTTGTTGGCTCCCTTTATCTTAGAAACCCTTCTATTGGTTCATTTTCTTGTCCTTGCCTCCTATCTCCTAATAAGATCACTACCCTATCACACTTTTTGAGCTTCGTGAAACACTTAGGTAGGTCTTGGGGCTTCCATTATTCTTTGGTTTCCAACCCCTTTAGATGTTTTCTCTTTTTCTCCTTCAATCGCATGTGCCTTATGTGGACTGGTAGGTTCACTTTGGTGCATTTGGTCTTAGGGGGGTTGGGGTATTTCTGGGTCACTTTTAGAGTTCACGTTTCACTCGGAGTTAAACTCACAACCTTTGCTAGAAGAAGGAGTTTCCCCTAGTGGTTGTAACTCTAAGGCTAATTTTGTTCTAAGGAATGATGCGGTACTTAGTTAAACTACTACAATTTTCTTGTAGTCTATCACTTCTATGTAGTCCCAACCAAGTACAATCACCATTTGTTTTGAATACTTCTCTTTTGATCCTAAAGACATTGGATTTCAGTGACTTGGAGTCTACTCATATCTGTTCAATCACTCAGCCGTCCATATCATGCTCTATTGCCATGACCTCTTCCTCAATTTCCTCATTTGTAGAGTAGCCATCCTCATACTTGTCATCCGAACTATTATCTTTTGGCTGCTCATCATCTCCTAGGTTTCTATTCTCAACCCTCTTCTCATTCATGATCAGTGCCCAATTGTACACTAGGTCCAAGTTGTGCACTTTGGTCCACCACCACTTCAGCTCGTCCATGAGATCCTTGAGGGGTTTGAGATTGGCAATTGGGTTACCTACTAGCTCTCTTGTCAAGTATCCAAGGATCCCATAGAGCTCAAATTTATTAGACAGAATGTGGAAAGGGACAAGTATTGATTTTCTAATAGAGCTCGTGGACATCATGCAAAATGGTATTGATGGCGGGGTGGTCTTACCCTTTGGCCCAGTTGAGATATTGTGGCTTTATGGGACTCACTAATTGTACTTGCAGCCTTCTTATAATCCTCTTCGTCATATGAGAACGGTAGGTCAATGGTGGCTAGCACACGCATCCAATACCGTTCATCCTCAGGGCAAGAAACATAATTTGTTAGTGGCCCATAGAATTCCAAACCTCTGAGTCTCCTTTTTCAAGATAGTGGAGATGGCATCTAGGTCGACCGAAATAGTGTTTGAGGTATCCATCTCGACTCTTACATCCTCTAATCTATTACCTAATAATATGATGCCATTGCCCTAATCTTGTATCACTATGTGTTCGCATCTAGGGTTGGCCTAGTAGGATGTCATAGTCCACTACTTTCATGACTATGAAGTTCACCAAGAACTACACTCTCACTATCTTCAAGGGCCAATCCTTCAATATCCCAAATGGCATGACTTTCATTCCATTGGCCAATGTGACATTAAACCTTGTAGTCTCCATAGGAGAGTCCCAAGCCTAGTGGACTACATGGATGAGCACACTGATTCCTCCTCCTGTGTCTACGATCCTCTTTCTTGTAGTGTCTCATAATTCTATGACAAGTTGACCACATGCATTTTCATGCCTTCCCAAAAAAACTTCATGAGTAAGGACTTAGGCACTGAGTTTAGGGTCAAGCTAGGTATCTACATGGTTGCATCATGGTTGGGCAAGTCAGTTGCTCCAAGCTCATTTGGTCTTTCCACCCATTGAGTTTAGGGTCAAGCTAGGTATCTTCATGGCTGCATTGTGGTTGGGAAAGTCGATCACTCCAAGCTCATTTGGTCTTTCTACCCACTGCTTTAGCACTTGCCATAAGGTTGGATTCTGCCCCTAAGCAGTTCTCCCAAAGGTAGAGTCATAGGGGCTGATATCAACGTTGTGAGCAATTTTCCAACTGTCTACTTTTCATTAGGATCTATACTCTTTTGCCAATGAACTTGGGCAGTCTACCTATCTTTCGTGTCTAGACTCTATTTATGGAGTGCTAGGTGGGATGCAGATGTGTCTCTTGATCTTAACCGAGTAGGTGAGATTGGTGTGCTCATGTTAGAGAGCTCATCAATCTCGTCTTTGATAATGGGATCCACATCCTTTAGCTATGCTTAGGATTATCTCACCCACTCCTTAATCTTATCAACCACTTCTAATTGGTGCCTTGGATTGGGATATTCTCTAATCTTGGCACTTCCCTTTTCAGTTGTCTTAGAAGCTGATGTCTTAACTTCTACATCCGTGACCGACTTTCCCTTTAGTAACATGTTGGCATTATCAGTATTAAGTGTATTATCTATCTCAGCCCTCTTTCTTCTTATTCTATGGCTTTTATTCCCTATTGAAGTTGCATCGAGGTTGCTAGGTTTGGGTAATGAAATATATGCCTACTTTACCTATGCTTAAGTAATGACATTTAGTGAAATTGGCATGGCTTCACTATCAAATGTCTCAACTACAAACAACCCCAATGGTACAGATGGTACATGATCTCAGGTCGGTCTTGTCTTGATTGGCTTGCTCCCTTTTGGAGCATTGAGATGAGATATGCCATGGGTGATTGCAAGTCCAGGGCATATAATGGGTTCTTGATTCTGTCCTCCTAGACCTCTACCTCTTTTCCTACCCAATGCTATCACTGACATTGATATGAAATCCATCAAGATGGGATTACCCTCCTTGTCATATGAGATGTAAGGATTCACATATGCTTTATTCTTGTTGGGATCCTCTACATAATGTATCAGAGCATCGCTTGGTGGATGGATGGATCCATGTGGTCTAGGTATCCTTGTGGGGTTGATATCTATCCTAGGGGCAGTTGGCTTTGAATCATTTGGTGTTGGGAGAGCTAATGCAGCTCCCCTTCTGAAATGTGGCAGTCTATTCCCTAGGTAGTAAGGCTGATTGTATGGCTATGAGTATGTAAATTACCTCGGTAATTGGCAATGCATTGCATCATGGCCAAACCTAGCACAATTAGCACAGGGTCTGGATCTAGGATCCATGCACTCAACTAAAAGGTAAGTTTCTCTATAGTGCATTCATTGCACATGAGATCAGTTTGGGCCCTCTCATTATCTCTTGAAGCCTAGCCAACTCTAGCTTCACATTCTACAGTTCTTGGCTCTACTTTTCGACACTCTTTCCCTTATCTTGGGTCCTCTAGCTAGATCTTTCACTAATGGTTGTAGCTATTTTTGAGGTTCTAGAGAGACAATGTTGGCCTAGTTTGTCAAAGTATCTTGCCTCAGAGAATCTCTTGGTGAAGACACACTTGAGGTTATTGAAGTTATTGCATTGACTAGTATACCACGTCTTTCCTTTGTCTCCTCCTAGGCAAATTCCAAAAGCTTATGTGCATTGACTAAGGTCAGTGAGGTTGTTTGCCTCACATACTTGCTCAAACTACTCTACAAAGGTATATAGGTCATTATCGGTTGTCGAGTTGCTTAGCAACCACAGGTATCCTGGTCTAGCTCTTAGAATTTGGACTTTGCACATTTCTATATCTTGCCTTAGCTTTTGAGCTCTTACTCTTAATTGTAGGTAGTTATGCCATAGAGTGCCTTCCTTGCCAACTTTTTCTCTTCTTGAAGATCGGCTATAATGCTCTCGACTAGTTTACTATGATGCTCTGTTTTGGTTTGTAGGTCATATCATATTATCATTTGGTGGATATCGACAGGGAATTCTCCCAAGTCAAGGTAATCATTTTTTGGGTTGGTGTTGGCTCTTGACATGTTACCAGTTTCTTGAGCAACTAGGATGTCGAGATCAAATTTATCAAGTCAAGTAGAACTACGTCCCTAATTGTGCCTATCACTGCTTCTCCGTAAGTGGCTCCATGATTCAAGTCTCTCAATATTTGAGGATTGGTGTCCTTGGCCACTATTCAATGTCTAGGAATCTCTTCCTACTATTGGGTTCATTCATCTTATCTTATCTTGCATGAATTCCTTATTATTTAAAACAATCCTCAATGTTATGTGCACTCAGATATGTGCTATGTGAAATCAGGCTTTCAACTTTTCTAGTGCACGTCAAATGTTTAATTCATGCAGTGTTTGAATTCAATGAAAGCAATACAATGCAATATACACTTTTCCTGCTCCTTTCGTATATGGGTGATGGACACTCTAGCTAGTATGTTCTAGTGTGGGAGCTCTCACTAAACCACCAAGACCCACGGACCGCTTATTGCTTCAAGCATTCCAAGAGAGCTCTCATGGCTATCTCTCACCTAGCCGACACACCGTCGATCCTCTTGGGGTGTAGTGAGCTTACCTTGATGCCAAAATGAGTTGCCTCCTCCCTCACACAAGTCGGTAGCTCCACGATCCCAGATGCTAGCTCAAGCATCCTCAAGCCTCCTCCATCTCCAAGCTCCATCCACCATAGCCACATGCGAGATAAGAGTAGAGAAGAGAAGATAGAAGAAGAGAGGAGAGGAGATGGTGAAGAGCTTCACCCTCTTGATCACTCACTCCCTCACACTCTCACACTCCCTCCCTCAAGAGCACACACACAAGCAAGATGAAAAGAAGAAGAGAGGACTCTTATTAGCCACACACTAAAGAATGAGCTTCCATTCACTTTTTGAACTTTATATATACAAATCCTAAAACCCCATGGGCGCCCATCTCTTTTTACATGATTGGCCATTATGGCAAGGTCCCTTTTTCTAATTCCCTCCTCTTGCTTCATGCCCTAATCCTATACCCGTCTATTCTTTTACAAGTGGCATAGGAGGGAACCTAACGCTATTTTACAAGAGGTCTTAGAATTTTTGAGGCGCCTTTTCTTTAAAATTTCTCTTTTTGCCTTAGTCTAGCTTTAGAGACCGCCTCTACACTTTTGCTATTTTTTCATTATTTTTTCACTTTCTCCTTCATTTTTCCGCCATTTTGATTTGAGGTTAACATTACCCCCCTTCAATGCGGGTGCCAGTCCCATGGCACCTCGACCTGTTTGTTGGGGAAGGATAGGAGGTTGGCAAGTTGTGGGTCAAGCAATGGTAGGGTCATATGTGGGTTGGGCTGCCTTGGAAGCGTGGGCAAGGATGTCAAGTGGATGATGGGGACACCGAAGTTGATAGTTGGGCACATCTTGCAATATCTAAAATGAGAAAGTGCGGTGCTCTACCTAAGGGGAGTGTGTGCTTTACTGTGTGGTGCCTTGTGCTTGTGCTAATGGAACAGGGAGCTAGGTCTAACCACAGGTAGGCTTATGTGATGTCCCACACTTGAGGACCCCATTCGTGTGGTAGGGAGGTGCGGTGAGTGTAGCATAGGGTGACACGTCTAACCATAGGTGAATGTTACCTCCCTAGGTATGTCCTACCCTTGGGGTGTCCTGAACGTGAAGTGGGGGCAAAAAAGGGCTAGGAGGTTAGGAATGGGGCTGGCCGATCGTTGGCACTCGTATCCGAGCACAGACTTAGGCACTTCAAAAACTTTATTCTGCTAGTATTCCGCATCCTCAGTGCCTGAGAGGGTGGGATTCTTCTCTCTTTCCTTTAGCCCATTGTTGGCTTAGTCGGCTTTTGACGTTGATCACCTCGTCCACTAGTTTAGTGAGAAGGACTCTGCACATGCCATTAGGGATGAGGAAGCTGAAGCTGAAGGGCTACTTCTCCTATTCTTGTCTCTTCCAGAGTATGAGCTCCGCATGAAAACTGGGAGGCATGTCATTTGGGCATGGTGGGAGGGGTACAAATGGCAAGGCCATAGGGTTAGCCCTTAATCTTTGTCTGGCTTCTTCCACTAGTTTCCTTCTCTTCTCCCTCAGGGTGGTTTTTCTTTTTGTAGGTGCGTCTACAAGCTACCCTTGCCCTTCAAGATGGGGTGAAGGGAGTTGTGGAACCACTTCTTCTTCGAATCCGCCTAGGTTGATGTGTAGTTATGTCTCACCCCCTAGGCGCTCTTGCTATTGTATCCCTTCTAAGAACTCCAGATCCTCAATTTCATGGAAGCTTAGGCCGGTCGATAGCAGATACCTACGTTGTTTCTTTAGGCTTAGCCTCACTACAAGGGGTTGGGAGGGCATGTGTAGCCTTGCTCATAGGGCTCTGCGTGCTATGCTCAGTTTCTTTTTTGCTGCCTCCAAGGACTCCCCTTCCTCCTCATGAGTGGTATCCATCAAGGTATTCAGGAAGATTCATTGTTCAGTATGGAAGGCAACTTGGGCTGCCTCTACTCTGCCTTTTGCTAGGATTTTATCTTTCTCCACCAGAGCCAAGTGATGCGCCAAGCTCTACATTCTTTGCTCATTCTGGGGTGCCCACTCTTCAACCCTCTTTTTCATTTCTTCCATGCCTTCTCCCTGTCTTTGCACCAAGGTTGTGAGCCTCCGCTGTGCTGATCTTCCAACTCTCTGCTCATTCTATCCTGCTCTTCTCTTTCAAGGCTCATCCTTTCATTCATTGTTTCCATTTCTTGATGGTGGTGCTTCTCTTCTTTTTTCCTCCCTTCCTCTCCTACGATAAACTCCTTCATTCCTTGTTCAATCTGCTCTATCATTGTTTCTAGATCCTCGTGTTGCATTATCAGAAGGTTATATTCTTTTTGCATCTTTTCAAGCTCTTGATTTTCATCTATGAGTTGTCGCCGCCAAATTTGCTCCTTTTGTTCTTTGGTCTTTAGTTCCCTCTTTAGGTTGAGAATTTCCTTTTGTTGCATAGCCATTTGTTTTGTCTTTTCAAGCTAGAAGGCCATTACCACTTCCCTTTCTACCTCCAACTCGACCACCGCGATCCTCCTTTCCTCCCGTGCCCTTTCTAATTGCAAGAGCAATTCATCAACGTATTCATCACGATTTTTGTGTGGCATCATAGTGGTGGGGATTGGGGTGGTCGAGGCTTCCATTTTTTGGAATTTTGGCTCTTGCCTAGATTCAGCGTCTGTAGTTGGCCTTTTGTGCCTAGTGGCTGTGGCCTCCCCACTCCTTCCTTGTGCTAGCTCCTTATTGATAAAGTATTACATCCATGCCACAAAATTGTTCACGTCGGTGCTGGTTGGGATGCTTGGGGTGACAGTGGTGGCTTCACTGGTGGATACCAAGGGGGCCGGAATGGAATGGATGGGGGCCTTACCCTTGCCCTCGATAACCATGGATGGCATGGCTTCAGGTACTTGTGCGCTTGAGTTGGGTCTATCTTCCTTAGGTGGACATAAACTCCCTAGGCCATCGAGTTGGCAACAAGACTCGTCTCCTCTTCCTCAGCTAAGTCATCGGCAATTAAGACCGGTTGGGGTGTCTCCCCTCCTATGCTAGGTTCACTTCCTTGACCTTGGCAGGTCCCTCGATAGGTTCACTCGATTGCCCTTGGCGTTTGGCACCCAACATGATTACTACCCTATCACCCTTCTTGAATATCCTAAATCTCTTCGGGAGATCCTACGGCTTTCTTTGCTCTTCCATTTGTGTGTCTGTAGGCTGTTTTGCCCTTTCTTCCTTCAACCGTCTGCGCCTCAAGTGGACGGGTAGGTCCCCCTTGGTGTGTCTAGTCTTGGATGGTCTAGGTATCTCAAGGTCGCTATCTGAGCTCACTTCCGACTCAGAATCAAACTCACCATTTTCACTAGAAGAGGTGGTTTCTCCTGGTGGTTGCAACTCAGAGGGTGACTCTCTTCTAAGCACTGGTCTCATATTTAGTTGGGTTAGGCCTGCTTGTTCAAAATCTATCGCTCCTTTGTGTTCCAACCATGCACGATCACAATCCATGTGCGTGACCCCTCATTCCATCCTTAAGACACCCTTTTTCTGTGGCTTGGAGTCCACTCATATCTGTTCTATTTCTCGTCCCTCAGTGTCGTATTCCATCGTGTCCATCTCACCCTCACTTTCGTTACTAAAAGAATGACAGTCTTCATACTTGTCATTGGAGTCATCTTCGTCTGACTGCTCATCTCTCCTAGGTTTTGGAATATCTCTTATCTCTGGTCAGAGATTAGGGCCCAATTTTACATGAGGTTTAAGTCATGCACCCTGGTCCATTGCAACCTTGGTTCATCTAATAGATCTTGGAGTGGCTTGAAGTTTGCTGCTAGATTGCTAGTAAGATTGCCAGTAAGATACTCGAGAATCTCTTGGAGTTCCTTCTTATTATTTGGCACTTGGAATGTGATAGGATTAGGTCACCCACAAAGGGTTCTTGCCATCATGCACACTGGTATGGAGGGTGTGTCTTTTGACCTACCAACTGTCTTGATGGCTTGCCGGTATGCCTCATGATTTGAGAATGGCAAGTTCATCATAGCAAGGACATACATCCAGTCTCGCTCATCCTCAGGGCATGGGATATACTTGGTCAAGGGCCCATAGAACTTCTTGACTTCAGCGTTACCTTTAAGCATCACGAAGATGGCATCCAAGTTGACTAGTAAGGTTTTCCACGTATCCATCTCTACCCTCACAACTTCTGTTCTATTGCCAATGAAGATTAAGCCATTACCCCAATCTTTGATGACTTTGGCATTGCGCATCTAGGGTCATCCTAATAGGATATCCTAGTCCACTCCCTTCATGGCTATAAAGTCAACTGAGAACTTGACACCTGCGATCTTCACTGGCCAATTTTTAAGTATCTCGAATGGTTTCACTCTCATATTGTTTGCTAATGTGACATTGAGCCTGATAGTCTTGACAGGTGGGTTTCCCCATGTCTGAATGTGGCTCAGTACACTAACCCTCGCTTTTGTATCTATAATCCCCTTTCTAGTTGTGTCACCTAGGGCTAAGACAGGTAAGACCGCATGTGTCTCGGTGCCTTCCCAGAAAGCATTAACGTGCAAGGACTTAGGCATAGAGTGTAGCGTTAGGCTCGGTATTTGTGTCTTTGGATCATGGTCGTGCAGGTCTGTAGCAACTTGATCTCATGATCCTTCAACCCATTGTTTCAGGTCTTGTCATAGGGTGGACTACTGCCTAAGCAAGTCTCCCAGGCTCAGTGTCACAGGGATGGTCATCACTAGCGTGGTAAGGAGTTCATTAGTTTCTCGTCTCTCTCCTATTCCGGATTGTCCTGGCCAATGGCCGTGATGATGGCCTATAGCGCCAAGGCTTTGCCTAAGCAGTACCGCTTGCGGCGCAGTTGCATCTCTTGCTTTTGGTCGAGGGGGTAAGACTGGCATGCTTATGTTGGAGAGATCTTTGATCTTGTCCTCTAGGATGGGCTCAGCATCTTTTAGGTGATCTTGGGCCTCTTTTACCCATTCCTTCACTTTCTCGATAGCATCTAGTTGGTGCTTCGGATGTGGATACTCCCCTACCCTAGAACTTCCCTTTTTGGTCGTCTTAGGAGCTGAGGTTTCTGCCTTCGTGTCAATGACCTTATTTCCAGTAGGCAAAGTAGTGGCACTCTTGGTTTTCAACATGATCTTGGCTTTGGGTTTCTTCTTTCTCTATCTATGGCTCTTCTTCTTGATTGAGGCTGCATCGAGGTTGCTTGGACCTGGCAACAATATGCCGCCCAGCTTCATCTGTGCTCGGGTCATGATACACAATGGGATAGGTGTGGCCTCCCCATCAAGGTTCTCAACGCTAAACAACCCCAATGGGATAGATAGCACATCGACTGAACTTGATGATGGTTTTTGCTTGGGACAGTCAATGAAGAGGTGAGTGATTCCGCATTCTGGGCTCCTTAGGTATGCCTTGTCTCTATTTGGTTGCTCCCTTTCAGGAAAATGTGATGAGACATACCTTGGATGATTGCAAGTCCAACATATGATTGGATGCTGCATCTACCCTCCTAGGACTCTACCTTGGCCTCTTTCTAACACCATCACTAGTACTGGTTGATAGTCCATAAGGACTACATTGCCCTCGTCGTCATGTAAGACGTATGGGTATACGTAAGTCTCTTCCTCACTTGTCTCCTCCACGTAGTGGATTGGAGCATCACTTGGTGGATGAGGCACATAGGGACCAGGCAGCCTAGGTATTCATGTAGTCCATTATGAAATAGCCAGCTTAACGTCGTTAGGAGTAGGAAGGGCCAATGGGCCCCCCCTTCGAAGAATTGTTGGAGTCTCCTCGCTAGATATGGCTAGCCATAGGGTTGTGAGTACGGGAGTCTTCTCGGTAACCTGCAATGTGCAACATCATGACTAAATCTACTGCAATTAGCGCAAGGTCGTGACCTAGGGTCTTCACACTCGGTTGGCAAGTGGTTTATGCATTGGACGTGTGGGCATGTGGGTCATCTCAACATATCCTGTAGTTTGGCTATCTCCATTTTTACCTCAGTCAAGTCTTGGTTTGTCGTAGTGGCTTTCCCTTTGTCATAGGCTATTGGACCTGATCATTCACTAGAGGTTGACTCTCTCTAACTCTGCGAGTTGGTCTCTTTTGAATTTGAGCTCCTAGAGCTTTGCTCTTTCAGCTGGTCATCTACTCGAATGGCCTCTTCAAACATCCTAGCTATTGACTCTCGCTGTAAGCTCGAGTTGCCTGCCAGGCCTTATATAGCTCCTCACTCCGTATTCCACTGATAAATATGGTGGACACTGCTCTTTCAGTAGGTCTTTCCCCCACCGGGATTCTTTTGAAGAGGCTCCTCATGTGGGTGACATAGTCATGGATGTCCTCTTTCTCTTTTTGCTTGACATTCATCAATCTCACTAGTAGATTGTCACAGTATCCAAGCTCAGAGAATCTCTTAATGAAGAGGTTTTTGAGGCCGTTAAAGTTTGCTCGTTCGCTAACATCTAGACTCATGTACCAAGTCCTACCCTTATCGCCTAAGCAAAGCCCAAATATTTGAGAGCATTGAGTCAAGTTGGTGAGGCCGTTGGCCCTTACAGACTTGCTCGAATTGCTCTACAAAGCTGTATGGATCGTCGTGGGGTTGGTACTTGTTGAGTTACTTTGCAACAATTGGGATTCTAGACTAGTCCTTAGAGCCTTGGTTTTCTTTCAATCTTGCTAGTAATGATGTCGCTAGTGCTGCAACACTCTGCTCTGCTTGTCCTATGTTGTCGAGTAGTCGCTTCATGAGAAGCTCACTCAATGTCAAGTCTCCTTCCAGGGCTCTCTCATGATTGGTCTGATTCCCACCTACCAGGTTCAGCACCCGTTGTACCTCGTGCAATTCTGTGTTTTGCCTTAAGCTCCTAGCATGTTAGTCTTGGTTGTATTTCACTATGCCTTGCAGTGCCTTGTAGGCTAGCTTCCGTTCCTCTTCCAACTTTGTTATGATAGCTTCTACCGTTTTGCCACGGTGCTCATACCTGTAAAAATTACACGGCGCAGCAAACAGAATCTGAGAAAGAGATAGAGAGTACACAATAGATAAGAGGAGAATCACTCAATTCTTTAGCTCCAAACAACTGATACAAAGATGGCTCTGTCCACCAGTGCGCTTCCACTGTGTGAAGCTTAGATGGCGATCTAGACAGAAGGTAGGTGAAGAGCTTAAGGCTAGCTGGAGCAACAACTTTGACTGGGTGAAAGATGAATGATTGATGGCTGTGAAGGGGTTTAGCTTTTATAGCTCGGGAAGGCTATTAGGTCAGCGTGACCGACCTACCATATGAGCTTCCACTAGTCGGTCAGGGAATATTCCCTTTACCATCAGGCCAGGGGCGCTACCCCCGGACCCCCGCCAGGGGGGCCGCTGGCCCCCCTGGGACCCCCCAACCAGGGGCCGCTTTTGCGGCCCTCGGACCCCAAAATAGGGGCCCCTTTTAACTCCCTTACCCCCAACTCAATGCAATGTGCCTCGAGTTGCTACCAGCTTAACCACTCCGTCTAATCCAAAGATTAGACCCACAACGGTCACCTTTTTGCCATCTGGTCATATAGACCTCATCTGATATACAAGTCAGGACTCAACCAATGTTCGGGCTCACATTTGGCTTCTCCTCATAATAGGGGCCTTACAACTTTGAGCACCATGGATCATTGGTGGCACCTAATGAGGGTGGGGCATTGATCATATCTAACACCCCCCCTCAATGTCCACCCATATGTGAACTATCTCCTCGGCCCTATCTCCTCAGCCCAATGCCAAGTCTCTAAAGATGAACTTGAAGCAGATCCTTTGTTAGTGCTTTGGTGAAGATATCTGCTCCATTCTCCTCTATTGGACAGTAGACCAGTTCCACTATCCCATCCTCTATCAAATCACGCACATAGTGATACTGGATCTCTATACGTTTGGTGTGTGCATGAAATACTGGATTTTTGGCAATGGCGATGCAACTCTGATTGTCACATCTCAGCACAGTTGGTTCTTCATCCTGCACTCCCATATGCCATAGAATCATTCTCAACCATACTGCTTCACATGCAGCAAAACAAGCTGCCTTGTACTCTGCTTCGGTAGAAGACAATGCCACTGTTGGCTGCTTCTTACTAATCCAAGAGAAAATTCCTGAACCCAAAGAGAAACAATAACCAGAAACTGACTTCCTGGAATCACTGTCTCCTGCCCAATCTCAGTCACAGTTCCCCACAAGAGAAGCTCCGAAACTGTATGTGATACCATAGTCAAGAGTTTCCTTCAAGTATCTGAGCACCCGCATCCCAGCTTTCCAATGACTCTCATGAGGTTTGTTTGAGAACCTGCTCAAAACACCAACAGCAAAATTGATATCTGGTCTGGTGTTATACAAGTAGATCAGCCTACCGACCAACCTCCTATACCTCCCAATGTCTGCTAGTGCTGATGTATCCTCGACGGATAACTTTGCATTCACCTCCATAGGTGTAGCTATCTCCTTGCACTCAATCATGCCAAATGCCTTCAAGATCTCCCATGCATACTTCTTCTGAGAGATGAAGATCTTTCCTAGCTCTTGCCAGACTTCAATCTCCAAACAACAATGCAGCAAGCCCAAGTCTGTCATTTCAAACTCAGAACTCAAAGCCTTTCGAGTTTGGTTGATCATATCTTCATAGTCACTTGTAATAAGAATGTCGTCCACATATAGGACAATCACTACAGACTTTTTGCCATCCCTGTAAACATACAAGTTAGCATCTGAAGCACATCTTTTGAAGTTTAGGTTTAAAAATAACTTATCTATCCACTGGTACCATGCTCTGGGGGCTTGTTTCAACCCATACAATGCCTTCTTGTTAGAAATGCGGGATCTAGAGCATGGCATAACCGGAAGCTATGGAGGATGGAAGGAGAAGTGTAGACTCATGATGGAATGGACACTGTTTGTTACACAAGTGAATTAGGTTCCAAGATTGAGACTTGGACTCATAAACACAATCTTGTGTATGTGGACAATGACATTGACACTTTACTGAAATGAAAAGAGTACTATCATTGCATTAAGAAAGGAAGCAAGTACAATGCTTTATAGGAAAGTAGGAAACTGCAGTAGGCACCATTGTGCATATGGGATAAGTTAGCCTGCATGTCCTTGACCCTGAGACTCCATACAAAGAGGCTGTTTGAGTGTGATTACTGATTCTCAACACCCCTCCTCAATCACAACTAGGAAAGGCACAAAGTGTGTAGAGGCTGTAATGAGAACCACCTGCAAAGTGTGGGTATACCACAGACATGGCAAAGCACCAGAGGTTGTCGCAGAAAAAGCTAAGTGTGGGTATCATAAACATGGTGGACATCCAGAGGCTGTAACAGGGGCCTCACAAAGTGTACAGGGACTGTAATGCCAAGTTACATAAGGAGTTTACAAAGCTTATGGCAGGAAACATTAGGGCAAGGAAAATACAAGGCTATTAAAACAGTCTATCAGAATTATGAGAGTACAAGGACTGATGAGTCTTGTCCTTCCGATCCTGGTGGTCTTCATCTTCATCTTCCTTTGCTTCATTTTCTTCTTCTTCTTTGACTGCGACTAGATAGGCCTTTTGGGATCTCTTTCTTGCGTGGCAGAACTTCTCGGTGTGTCCGGTCCTTTTGCAGAAGTCACAAAAGAGCTGATTTTTCTTGCCTTTGTACCTATTGCCAACATATAATGCATGCTCATCTCTAGAGGTACTTGGTTCTTCTTTAGTTTTTAGCTTCTTTTCTTCTTCTAACAGTGATGCCTGGATATCAACAAGTTCAGGATTTGGCATGTTGATTAAAGTTGTTGATACGTTATTATATTCAGGAGGCAAGCTCTTAAGTAGAACACCGATGCAAACATCTTCATCCATTTTAATGTTGATTCCTGCAAGTTGGGTTAGGAGTCCTTCCATGTAATTAAGATGTGTGGCAAGTGATGTGATGGACTTCATTTCAAGCCTGAAGAATTCAATTAGGAGACCATACTTTGATGATTTAGATTGTGCACCGAACAGGGTGTCAAGTCTTTTCTATGTATCCTGTGAGGTCTCACAGTTATCCACGTGATGGATATAACTATCATCTAGCTCCAATTTGATAATGGCCTGGGCTCTGTCATCATTCTTTTGCCAAGTAGTTGCAAGGTCCGCGTCCCGAGGTTTCTTCTCTTTGCCATTTGTGATGGCCCAGAGACCCTTCTTCATCAGGATGAGCTTGATGCGGGTTTGCCAAGTGTGGAATCCGACTCCTTTGAATCGAGCATTTGGCGAGTCTTTGCCCATGTTAGATTTACGGGAACAGTAGCAAATCAACTTCAGACTTTATTAGATTTGAGCAACAGAAGAATTGATTGAGAGACACAAGTGCTAAAAAGCACTAACTGAGTGTCAATGAATACCAAATCTGCAAAAGTCTTTTACTCCAAGTGATCTTCCCCTTCTTGATTTGATGCTGATGTCGTCAGATCTGAGTGACAGTACTTTAACGAACTTCAGAGAGTATTGCTCAGTGATTAAAATCACTGTTGATAACTTCAGTGAGAGAAACAGTGAAAAATGTCAAGATTTTGAAGCTTTTGGCTATGGTGGATTTAGGGTTTCTGAGACAGGGGCCTGGTTTTTTGCTTATTGCAGGAGCTACAGTGCATCATTTTTAAAACTTTTTACATATCTAGGAAGCTTATGTCATGGGCTACCAAAGCCCCATGAAGATTGTGTAGATCGTGGTCAGTATAAGGCGCGCAGTGCCGCGAACAGATTCGGCGCAGATCTGGACAGCGTGGTCGAATTTCTGCAATGCTGGAGCCAAGGAGCATCAATGTCATTGATTGTTGTGCCAAGATGAAATGCCTTGAGCAGAGGAACAACTCTCTAGAAGAAATCGTGGGCTGAAATGGCCTGGTTGAAGAGTTATGGAAGCTCCAAGCAAGGTAGGTCCTGTCTGGCTATGGCAGACACAAAACAGAGATTTGGGATTTTCACAATGCTGAGCTCCAGATGGTCCAATGTCCTGGATTGATGTGATACAGAGAAGCTTTATGAGTTGGGGAATACTTTTCCAGAAGGAAGCTGTAAGAGATTTGACCTGTGGAGTGAGATATAAGCAGTTCAATCTAATAGGGTGCTGCTGGCTATGGCTGCCATGGAAGCTTCAGTGAGAGTAGAGTTGGGAGATGAAGTCATGAGCTGACATTGAGCTGAATGGAGGTTCAGAAGAATCAAGAGAGGCTAGAGAAGCAATGCCATGCCCAACTGGGCTTTGATACCATGTTAGAAATGCGGGATCTAGAGCATGACATAACCGGAAGCTATGGAGGATGGAAGGAGAAGTGTAGACTCATGATGGAATGGACACTGTTTGTTACACAAGTGAATTAGGTTCCAAGATTGAGACTTGGACTCATAAACACAATCTTGTGTATGTGGACAATGACATTGACACTTTACTGAAATGAAAAGAGTACTATCATTGCATTAAGAAAGGAAGCAAGTACAATGCTTTATAGGAAAGTAGGAAACTGCAGTAGGCACCATTGTGCATATGGGATAAGTTAGCCTGCATGTCCTTGACCCTGAGACTCCATACAAAGAGGCTGTTTGAGTGTGATTACTGATTCTCAACATTCTTCAGCTTACACACTTTGTTCTCTGAATGGGGGGCCTCAAACCCTGGTGGCTAAGCCACATACACCTCCTCCTTGAGGTCACCATTTAAGAACGTTGACTTAACATCCATTTGGTACACTGGCCACTTCTTGTGGGCAGCCACTGCAAGTACCGTGTGAATAGTGGTCATTCTGGCAGTTGGGGAAAATGACTCTTGAAAATCAAACCCTTCAACTTGAGAAAATCCTTGGGAAACCAGTCTAGCTTTGTACTTTTCTAAGGTACCATCAGCCTTGTACTTTACCTTCCAGATCCACTTGGTGCTAATAACCTTCCGCTTTGCTGGTCAATCCACTAGCTCCCAAGTGTCATTCTTCATTATGTTGTCATACTCTGCTTGCATAGTAGCCTTCCATGATGGATCTGCAAGTGCTTCTTCAAAGTCAGTTGGCTCCTTTACGTCTCTCATAATCTCAACCATCAAGGCCATATTGACTATGTGAGCAGAAGCCCGCCTTTGCTCCTCTATTCTCTGAGACCTCCTTGGTCCATCTGCCTTCTCCTCAACAGATGCAAGCATAGGATTATTATGGTCATAGAGCTGCTTCACCCAGCACGGCAATGGC
Source organism: Lygodium microphyllum (assembly GCF_053477565.2). NCBI lineage: Eukaryota > Viridiplantae > Streptophyta > Polypodiopsida > Schizaeales > Lygodiaceae > Lygodium > Lygodium microphyllum. The sequence goes on from NC_141162.1 coordinate 111,744,966, forward strand.
TTTTCCGGTGGGGTGATGTCAGGTTGGTGAACTTTTTCCTCATCATCTGAAGATGATGCTTCCTCCTCCTTAAGGATAGGGACAACTCTCGGGACAGGTTCATAGTGGACTACTTCTTTGCTTGATGAAAAAGTGGAAGAACTTACCTTCTTCTCCTCCACTGTATGCAGCTCCTCCTTGAACATCACATCACGGCTCACGATGATCTTCTTTGCCTCTTGGTCATATAATTTGTAAGCCTTCTGCTCATCACTATAACCCAAGAAGATACATTTTCTGCTTTTTGGTTTTAGCTTGTTTCTCTTCTCATCTGGAACATGTGCATAACATTCACATCCAAAAATTCTGAAATGTGAGACAGATGGTTTCTTACCAGTGTAAGCCTCATGAGGTGTTTTTCCCTTGAGAGCCTTTGTGTAGCTCCGATTTAAAATGTAGATTGCAGTATTAACAACTTCAGCCCAAAAATGGTTAGGCAATCCCTTGCCCTTTAGCATGCATCTTGCCATCTCCACAATGGTGCAATTCCTGCATTCCACAACACCGTTTTGCTGAGGTGTGTGAGGCATCGTCAATTGACACTTGATCCCTTTGCTCTTGCAAAAGTCTTCAAACTCCTTTGAGTTGAACTCATCACCACCATCTGTTCTAAATTTCTTCACACTTTTCCCTGTTTCATTCTCAACAAGTTTTAGCCATTCTTTAAACTTACCAAAAGCTTGAGCCTTATCACAAAAGAAGTACACCCACATCTTCCTACTGTAGTCATCGACAATTAACATAAAATAAGAAGATCCCCCCAAGGCCTGTGTAGGCATCTTACCACACAAGTTAGCATGCACCAACTCTAGAGGAGCCTGTGCTCTATTCTTGCTTTCTTATGGAAATGCCTTTCTCTGTTGCTTGCCCATCATAAAAGCTTCACATGGTTCCTTCAATTCAGCTATTGTAGGCAGGTGAGCAACCATACCTTGCTTTTGCATCTCCTTCAACACTGCAAATCTGATGTGTCCAAACCTTTCATGCCAAAGCTTACTTGTACCCACTCCAACGGTGGCTGTAAGAGCACTTAGCTCATATAGGTTGTTCCTTCTTTCTCCTTTGCCGACAATTGTGCTAGCACTATCAAGAATTTCTGCACCTATCTTCTTGAACCTCACTTCATGACCAAGATCAGTTATGGTAGCAACTAATAATAGATTTCTCCTGATTTCGAGAACATACAACACATTTGAAAGCTTTTTGAATTCACCATTTGTAGTAACAAAAGAAATAGTACCTATGCCCGCAGCAGGGCATTTAGCATCATTTCCAACCGTCACAGTGATGGATTCTTGTAGAGGCTGCATAGACTTGTATAGACATTTCTTATTGGTCATGTGACGGGAGGCCCCACTATCCAACACCCATGAGTTAGTGGTAGATTCTTCTTGCATCGAGGAGCACACTTCCTCAATGGTCACGATGAATAATTCCAACTCTGCTTCAGTCGTATTGGCTGTCTCTTTCCCTTTACTTTTAAGGGTACCATTCTTTTCATCTGCCTTCTTGACATGACAATCTGCAATTGCATGTCCTTTCTTCTTGCAGTAGAAGCACTCTCTTTGAAACTTCTTCTTGCCGCCCTTCTTCTTTTTGTCACCATCATTTTTGGTGGAGGAACCACCTTTGCCTTTTGCATTGGCAGAGAATGCAGCATCTCCATTGTTGCTTCCTTCTCAGGCTTTCAGCCTCAACTCCTCCTCTATTAATAATGCACAAAACTCCTCAAAAGTCAAAGCTTGAGGTCTCACCTAAGTATTAAGGGCAGTTACTAGTCCATCAAACTTTTGTGGACAAATTCGAAGACACCTCCGAGCTAGCTCTTCACTAGTCTTTTGTATCCCAGCGCCAGCCATATGGTCGCGCAAATTCTTGATCCGAGTGATGAATGCTTCAACCATCTCTCCTTCAGCAAACTTCTCCGCTGCTAGTTGATTCTCCAAGTTTTGAATCCTTGTTTGGTTGTGTGTTTCATACTGACTCCTTAGTACATTCCAAGCCTCTGACGCTTTGGTTGTATGCTGAATCAAAGTCAAAACACTGTCAGAACAACTTGTAACTAAGGCACACAATGCATCTGCATTCCTTCATTTCCAAGCTCGTAGAAGATCTGCATTCGGAGGAATCATCACACTAGGATTTGATGGGTTGGGGGTAGGCTATGGTTCTGCGTCAGTCCCCAGCACAGTCTCCAGAAGCTCATAAGAATCAAGGATAGTTGTAATTTTGAACTTCCACAAGGTGTAGTTTGTACCATCTAACTTGCCTTTGCTGAAGGTTGGTGGACGAATCCTCAGTGTTTGAATAGCCGGTACAGCAGCACCACCTCCTGCACCACTTCTTGATGGGCCAGAACCACTTCCGAAAGTCGACATAGTTTCTCTTTGCTGTTAAAGCCTTTGCCTCTTGCACACTCTCCAATCTTTAGAGTCCCCTGGGCTTTGATACCATGTAAAAATTACACGACGCATCGAATAGAATTTGAGAAAGAGATAGAGAGTACACAACAAATAAGAGGAGAATCAGTAAATTCTTTAGCTCCAAACAACTAATACAAAGATGGCTCTGTCCACCCGTGCGCTTCCACTGTGTGAAGCTTAGATGGCGATCTAGACAGAAGATAAAGAGCTTAAGGCTAGCTGGAACAACAACTCTGACTGGGTGAAAGATGAATGATCGATGGCTGTGAAGGGGTTTAGCTTTTATAGCCCACAAAGGCTATTAGGTCGACCTGAGCGACCTACCATATGAGCCTCCACTAGTTGGCCAAGGAATATTCCCTTTACCATCTAACCCAAAGATTAGACCCACAACGGTCACCTTTTTGCCATCCGGTCACATAGACCTCATCTAATATACAAGTCAGGACTCAACCAATGTCCCGGCTCACATTTGGCTTCTCCTCATAATGGGGGCCTTACAACTTTGAGCACCATGGATCATTGGTGGCACCTAATGAGGGTGGGGCATTGATCATATCTAACAATACCAAGCATGCACATCATAGCTGCTTACCAGTTTTGCTAAATTGCCTCTGGAAAAACTCCTAAGTCGAGTTCCTCGTTTGGCATGCCGTGTGAGCTTTCCTCTGACATGATTGCATTCTTGTGCTCCACCAAGCTATCGATCAGGTTGAGCAAGTTGGTTAGATCCACTTCTCTAGTGCTGCTTTCTTGGTCCTACTCTGTACTTTGGTTGTATGTCTATGTCTTGGGATCTTCTTCTATTGGTGGGTTCCTTGAGGCGTTTATTTGAGTGAATTCCTTGACTTGTTGCATCCAATCCTCAAATTTTCTCTACTCAACATGTGTGTGTTCTTTCCCATGCACTTGTGCTGCTCAATCAGGCTTTTAGTTGTCCTTAAGTGTACTTCAAGTGCAGAATATCAAGGTGAGTGTGAAAAATAAGTATGTAAGTGGCTTACACACTCTCTCACTTCATTTTAGGCCTAATAGGCTTGTTGATCCATGTTTTGCCATCTTGTCAATTTTTAGGATTTCTGACTACGTTGTCTTGCCCGTTTTAGGGTTGTTTAGGGTCTTTGTCTCAACTGGCTATCACTAGGACTCTAGGTCTAGCAAGCCTACTCGAGCTACTAAGTGATAGTGTCCTATGAATTTGCCTATTCTCCCTGCGCCAGAATTGAGTTCCACGCCTTGGGGGTACTCAGGAAGGTTTACGCAGCCGGAGAATTTGGAAAAATCATGACTTGTCCCAACTCATCCAAGTTGCAGGAGCCGAGTGTGTCACTCGGATGGGTCGAGGACCGAATGGTAACTAGTCTAAGTGAGGACGGGGGGCCGAGGGCCCAATGGTAACTAGTCCTCAGGCCAAGTGGTTGAATGGTACTAGTTCGAGTGGGGATGAGCCAAGTGGCCAAATAGTACCAGTCCAAGTGGGCCGAGGGCCGAGTGGCCGAGTCGAGTGGGCCGAGTATGATGTGGTCCAAGGGATTCACTCAGAGAGGCCGAGTGAAAGGCTAGTTCGGCCGAGTGGGCTGAATGGGAAAGGGCCGAGTGGGCTGAATCGGAAGTTGTGGGCCGAGGGTCGATTTTGGGACTCGGCCTAGAATCACCGTCACTCGGACAGGCCGAACCGTGCGTGACAACGGCTGCATCGGGGATGATTTCGTTGAATCTAGCGATCTACACAATCACCAAGTACGATGTCTTCCAGATCACAACAAATACATAGCAGGGAGGTCCTGATGTTCCTCAATCATGCGAAGAACTCCCCAATGGCAAGATCGAATCGAATCAATACTGGAACCACACTCTCACTCTCTCTCAATGTCAGGGTATGAAATGAGCTCTTCCTTGACCTCTTGGCTCTTAAATCCCTTCGTGGGTAAGGTTTTGATGTCCCAGATCACTCATTTACCATCATTAACATCCCAAGCATTCTTTTTTCCCATTCTTGCATGACTTGTGCCTTGTTTTTCCCTGTCTTACTGCAGTAAACCCTACGCTTTTCCTATCTGGTTTCCTAATCCTAACCTACTATAAATGCAACAACGGTGGAAGGAAAAAAACTAAAATGATTTCTCCATCTTTTCCAATCATGAAACTAGGAAAATAACCCAAAATACTTACTTGTTTCAAAGATTAAAAAACCCAAACCTTCTACCTACCTCAAGCTCTGGTTCAGGGATGAGTCCCTTACTTCGATGCTCAATACGAGGTACGCGACTGCTCAAGCGGCAATGGAACAAAAATGTGGAAGCTCTCACTCAACCGCCAAGACCCACAGACCACTTATTGCTTCAAGCATTCCAAGCAATCTCTCATGGCTATCTCTCACCTAGCCCATGTGGCGTTGATCCTCTCGGGGTGTAGTGAGCCTACCTTGATGCCAAAATGAGTTTCCTCCTCCCTCACAAAAGCCGGTAGCTCCACGATCCTAGATGCTAGCTCAAGCATCCTCAAGCTTCCTCCATCTCCAAGCTCCATCCACCATAGCCTCATGCGAGACAAGAGAAGAGAAGAGAAGATAGAAGAACAGAGGAGAGGAGATGGTGAAGAGCTTCACCCTCTTGATCACTCACTCCCTCACACTCTCACACTCCCTTCCTCAAGAGTACACACATAAGCAAGATGAAAAGAAGAGGAGAAGAAGAGAGGACTCTTGTTAGCCACACACCAAAGAATGAGCTTCCATTCACTTTTTAAACTTTATATATACAAACCCTAAAACCCCATAGGTGCCCATCCCTTTTTACATGACCGGCCATTGTGGGAAGGTCCCTTTTTCTAATTCCCTCCTCTTGCTTCATGCCCTAAGCCTATACTTGTCTATTCTTTTACAAGTGGCACAAGAGGGAGCCTGGCACTCTTTTACAAGAGTTCTTAGAGTGTTTGAGGCGCCTTTCCTTTAAATTGCAATTTTTGTCTCACTTTAGCTTTAGAGGCTGTCTCTACGCCCTTGCTCTTTTTCTATTATTTTTTTGTTTTTTCCTTCATTTTTTCACCATTTTGATTTGAGGTTAACATCTAGTCTCTATGGCATTCTATACGTTGTTGAAATGCATGGATCTAGAGCATGGCTATGGTGGATGGAACACAAAGACAATGTTCATGATGACATAGATTAGAGAAACCAACTATTACTCAGGTGAATTAGGTTTCAAGATGGAAGCTTGGACTCATAAACACAATCTTGAGAATGTCACTGACTATGACTGAAATGACAAAGTACAATAGTATTCCATCATTGAATGATAAGAAGGTACATCACTTTATAGGCTCATGATGGTTTCCTTTTTCTCCATTGTGCATATGGGATTCAAGACATCTCTTCTTAGAGCATACATCATTTGTCATTTCTTTCATATTAAGCCACTTATGGCAAGCCTCTTTTGGGCACACATCCAGCCTCTATGGGCATACATATCAAGCATCATTTGCTATTCTCAAAAGATGTGTGGTCTGAGTGGTATCAAATTTGATCAATTAGTCTAGGTCTCTATCAGGACATGTAGCTAAGGATGAATGATTGCAATCATTTTCTAGACCATTACATCATGATTCATGAGTTTTGTGGCCTGCCGTTCTACACATTTAGAGGCCTAAGGGGTGTCTTCTAGCTTGGGCTTAGGCTCTACTTGCCTTGGGGTTGCCTTGGGGTGGGTCCCAACTTGCAAGAATCTAGCTCTTGTAAAATTTGTCTCACTGTCTCGCTCAAACCGTTTGAGTCCAAGGAGCGGTCTGAGTGAATGGACACTTGACCAATGTCTAAGATTAAATGTGTGTGCTTCTTAGTGGACTATTTTTCGAAGTCTGAATTTGGTCATTTGAGGTATTTAGGTTAGCCATCCAAGGCCGCCGTCAAAGGTCAAATGTCATTGTCTGAGTTTGAGTCTAGGAATTAGACTAGTATGGTTTGTCGAAGTGGACTAAGGGCTCAAATTGTCCAAGCTATAGAGCAAGACTGAGATGATTACAAATCCATCCGAGCGTGGCACCAAATGTTCTAGATTGATAAAAATTGTGACAAATCTCACACACACCTTGATCAATCTCTTAACTATGATCATGGAAGCAATTATGTAACATGAAGGCACACTCAAAGCTTACCTAGGGGCTTGAAAGAATTGTGGTGAAGATCACTAAGTAGAAATGTCTTCCACCCCTATAGCTCTCTCTCTCTCTCTCTCTCTCTCTCTCTCTCTCTCTCTCTCTCTCTCTCTCTCTCTCTCTCTCTCTCTCTCTCTCTCTCTCTCTCTCTCTCTCTCTCTCTCTCTCTCTCTCTCTCTCTCTCTCTCTCTCTCTCTCAACTTAGAAATTACAAGTCAGCTCTCCCCCTACCCTCTTGGCTTCTTAAACCCCTCTTTGCTTAGTCTTTTACCTCTCTCTTCTCTCTCTTTGTCATCTTAATGCCTTGAAGCTCTCTTTTTCCTCTTTTTTTCTTTTTTTTGGGCCTACTACTATTAAACAAAAACTCTATTGTGTGTTTCTCTTTTTTCTTGTTTTTTCCTTACCTTAATGTATCCAAATCACAAGCAACCACTTACACTAATCCAACCTACTTACCTAAATCCAAAAAGTTAAGAAAAACTTAATTGTAAAGGAGATCAAATATCTCTTCAATTCCCTCACTTTCTACCTATCTCAAGCACCGATTTGGGGAATACCCTACCTCAATGCACGATTTGGAGCGCACAAGTATTCAAATCTTGAACCTGTTTGTCTTAGCAATGGAACCAAAATGTGGGAGCTCATGCTCAACCACCAAGACCCACAAACTGCTTATTATTTCAAGTATTTCAAGCCAACTGCAATGGCTACCTCTCACATAGCAGTGTGCACTCTCACATGGTTACATCCCAAAAGGAAGCCCAAAAAAGCCCAAGATAGAAATGCCGCAAAAAGTTGGAAATGGAAGATATCCCGAGGTGAGAAAAGCAAAAAAGAAAGGAAAGCTTAGAAAAATATAGGAAAATCCTTAATACAAAAGAAAGTGCACAATAATGAGTGCATCGAAAATTCTAGTAAAGAAAGCATTGGGTGCATTGTAAATTATTTTGTAAAAGAGCACTAGGCTTCCTCTTGTGTAATTTGTAAATCTAGACACGCATGGATGAAAGAACCATGAAAAGAAGAAAGAAATAAAGAAAGAAAACCTTGGCTAAAATGATCGGTTATGTAAAAAGGGATGGGCACCCAAGGAGGAAGAGGGTATATATAAAAGGGAAATGGAAACGATCATTCTTGTGTGTGATAAAAACTAGCTCTCCTCTTCTCTTCTTCTTCTTCTTCTTCTTGTGCGTGGCTGCTTATTCTTGAGAGAGTGTGTGTGAGGGAGTGAGTGTGTGAGGGTGAGAGACCATGGTGGAGAAGCTCTCCATCTTCTCCTCTCTTCTTCTTCTTCTCTTCTCTTCTCTTGTCTCACGCATGTGGCAATGAAGCTTGGAGCTTGGAGCTTGAGGATCAAACTTCCTTGAGTTTGCACCTTGGATCATGGAGCTACCATAGTGTTTGAGGTAGAAGGAACTCAATCAAGCATGGAGGTAAGCTCACTACACTCGTAGGTGTGAGAGCACATATGGCTATGTGAGAGGTAGTCATTGCACTCGGCTTGAAATACTTGAAGAAATAAGTGGTCCGTGGGTCTTGGTGGTTGAGCAAAAGCTCACACATTTTGGTTCCATTGACAAGACACATGGATTCAAGCTTTGAGTGCTTTCATGCTTCAAATCGAGCAATGAAGTAGGAGTTCAACTCCAAAATAACACTTGGTTTTAGGTAGGAAGCAAGGGATTTGAAGGCCTGTTCAATCTATATTGCGGATTAGTTAGGTGTAGGAAGCTTTTTGTGCATTGGTTAGAATAGGAGTTGCGTGTTGTAAAAAATTTGAGACTCTAAGGTTTGGAAAATGAGAAAAAATAAAGAAAAGATAACTCTTTGGATAACCAAGAAACAGAGGAAGATAAGAATTAGATTTTGCATATCCATGAAGAAAAAAATAGAGGTAAGAAGAGAAAAAGAGAACACAAAAGGTGGAATAAAGGGGGTAGAGAGCTCATTTTTATTTAAGGAGATTGAGAGAGAGAGCTTGTGAGAGAAAGGAAGAGAATTATAGGTCTACAGACTGGATTACTTACAATCCTAAGTTTGACACATTCAACCCTACTAGGTATGCTTGGGATCCCTATTGCTATCTATTGTGAGTTTTGGAATTGTGATAGTATTGATTAGCATGCATTAAGTGAAATGAAAGAACATTTGTGCCATTTGGTGGGTTTTGCACACCGTTTGAATGACGACCGCAGGTCTTGGACAGCGGTCCGAGTCATAATTGGGCTTGGATATCTGAGCCACTTAAGTGTCCACTCAGACAACTTGGCCTCGGATGGCCACCCTCGCATCGGAACCACTCGGCCTCAGATGGTTGAATTTGGGTCTTGAATGGCTAACCATTGATATTCAGCCACCCTTTGGATACTCCAATGGGTACCCCTTATTTGAGTCCGAGCCAGACCACTCCGATGTCCAAGTATGGGACTTAGACCATGTAACTAGAACCGTGTCTGACTAAGTTTTTCAACCTCCCACAGGGGCTGCCCCAACAACTGCCTAGTGACCACATTAGAGTCCAAAGTCATAAATGAACCCATAGAATTGTTTGCACCTAGAAAAAGAAGGAATCTCAATGTAGTAGTCTGTGGGGAACCAAAGGACTCGACTGCTACTAACTAATTAGAGACCCAAGCTAACTCACTAGGCTAGACACCCACAATAGACCACCTATAGCGACCCATAGAGAACACAGGCTCAACTCAATAGGAGTAATCAAAACCCCTTCTTATAACCACATCAAGAGCAGGAAATAGATTGAAGTAGTTGACTCCATTAAAGGCCACACTCGACAGTATAGGCACGTAAACATGTATGGAAACTAGAAAGCTTGATTTTGCACATCACACATCATGATTCATTCCTAGAGTATAAGTATTGCACAATCATGAATGGGTGGATGAACAAAGAACACATTAAGGGGAGTTAACATAAAAATGAATCCACCAATAGGAGTACAACCCCAATAATTAGACAAGAGAATCAAAAAACCAAGGACAAACACTACAAGATATAGACCTTATACCGACGTTTAAAGCGACGAAAATACAAACAACAAAATTTGCCCCCGTCGTCACAAAAAACGTCGTTATTGACGATGCCATAGAAACGTCACTATTGGCGTCGCTATATGCGTCGCATATAGTGATGCCAATAGCGACGCAACCAATAAATTTGCGACGCACATAGCGACACCAATAGCGACGCAAGTAGTAAATTTGTGACGCAAATAGCGACGGTAACAGGAAAAAAAAAATTTGTGGCAGGGCAGCATAGTTTCTGTACTAGTGTATACAAAGCACTTGCAAACAAAAAGAATGTATACTGAAATCATAAAACTGATACATGAAATAAATACATGATCGCATAAAAAGCAATTGGTACAATCATGACGGGATATCACTAATACATAGAAAATGTCTACATAGATCAGGCGACTAAAAAATAAAGGTGTGTGAGCTCCAAGGATCCAAGGGCGAGCTACAAATCCTCGTCCCCCGAAAGCTCGTCCCACCGCAAAGGAGCATCGAACGGATTCTGCAGAAAAAGAAACAACACATCAATCCACCATACAATAATGCATTCAAATATCTCATGGTAACTACGGACAAGAAAGATGAGTGACTTACAGGGCCACCGCGTCTATACAATCGGTCGATCAATGCATTGAGACCGTGCCTCTCTGCATATTGAGTCTCAAGGCCTTGCGGATCGCGATTTGTAATGGAGTGCTGCAAAGAAAACAAAATGCTAACTGTTAGAAACATGATTGTCAGTACAAAGAATATTTCAAAAAAACAAACAAGCAAAACAAAAGAGAAACTTACAAAGACCTCCAAATATGTCCTGTGGCCGCCACTCCCAAGATGATGGACCACTCCGGCCTCGAGTCGTGCCCTCGCCGCCTCGCGCTGCTGACTCCAATGTCCTGGGGAATCTGTAGCCTCCTCCCTCAATCGGCGCTAGTCGTCTGCATCTAACCACTGAGGCTTTGCAGCCCCACTCTTGATTGCCTTGCGTGCATCGGATCGTCTATGTGACATGTATGCACGTATGCAATCCATCATCCAGCCCGTAGATAATCTATCTACTGCGGCTGGCACCGGAAACTCCTCGTGCAAGGATGCTACTATGTAGTCCTTGCTCCCCTCCGGTATGTTCATCCAATGATCCAGGACGTTGTGCCGAAAAACTTGTTGGCACAACTCTCTCATGCGAGCCATCACCCTCCTCCCCTCACCATTCATGATGATGGCTCCTGACCTACTATCAACCAGATATCCATAACCCCTAGGAGCCTGCCTAAGATGGGTCCTCTCCCATCTCCGTCCACACTCCTGGGCATATCCAAGAGACCCCTCTACATCCGGTGTACCGACGGGGGTAACCTCTCTCGGAGTGGCACCCAAAGGGGTGCCACCAAAAGGGGTGCCACATGCTGATAGCTGCGCAAAAGCCAGAGTAACTGGAGTAGACGTCCCCACAGGTGTGACAAATCCTGGAGGTGACGCAACTCCAGCTGAACGACGAGACGGAGACACCACATCCGTATCTCCACAACAGCATCCCCCTGATCCCGATGCAGTCCCTCTCTCTGGCCCAAGTAGTGAGCGTCGAGATCATCAGCTCGAAGCTGAAGCATCTGATCGTGCTGAAGCAGATCTAGCAGAGCGCCCTAACGAAGAACGAGACAGCTCCTAGTCTGCCATCTCTCTAAATCTGGCGAGCTAGTCTGGAGACATGCGTGCGAAGATGTCCTGAAACTCCTCATCGCTCATCCCTCGACTCATCCTGAAAATGTCACCTGCACAGATAAAAAATGGTGTTAGAATAATCAATTTAAATTATACAAAGCACAGTAATATAAATCACTTTTTAAAAATCCCTCTTAAAATGCATATCTTATGGACCTTTATAAGAGATCTAAACAACGAATTGAGTAAGTGGATGCTCCAAGAATGAAGTATCCTATGGTCCCATGTTAATCTCCTGACACAACTCTGCATACACTGGAAGGTTAATAGACATGTCACCACAAAAGAATGAGTCTGCCTCGTTCTCAAAAAATTATTGGACTCCTGTATTTCCATCATTGTTAGCCGATGCGGGCTCCAAGCTTGCGGCGGCCTCCACCCCTTGTAATATCGACCCCTCTATTTGCATATTATCTTCATTTATGCTCGGAACATTGCTTTGATCATATACTCTCGCACTTCTGGGAGTTGAAGGTATAACATACCACCATCGAGGTTGTCGGGGGTTTGGATAGAAGATTACCTGTTCACAAGCACATACAAAGCGAGTTCAAACCATTGTGACATAAACCATGTCGTATTACAATTAGCAAGTAAATGACTCTATGCACCTGTTCACAATGGGCTGGCAACACAAAGGTGTCGCGCAAATCCGTCCATTTTTTTTCGAAATCTATTTCGAGAAATCCAGATGGACCTCGTCGAACTGTTGCTCCAGCTCCTCCAAGTACCACTTTGAACCACTGCACATCGAATAGTATCATGGAGAAGCTACAGTAATCCACCGTAATAATACTTTGCAAGTTTCCAAAATACTCCATCTCATCCACAACCGTGTTCGGATCCGTTGCTCGTCGTCGGCTCTCTTGCTCAAACCTTGCCATGATACCACAGTCCATTGTGGAGCGCATTTTGTCAATACGCTCCATGCAAAAATGCTGTCCGCGCGACCACGCTGCACTATATATTTTGTACTGTACATTAAAACACTCAAATTAGACGTCGCATATAAAATTTAGATACGACATATTCTAAACCCCTCATCACCTTTGGACTACATCCCCTCGAGAATTCCCACTCCTCCATTGAGATCTCTGTCCCTTCGCTGGATGTTGCGGTCAAGGCTCCATGCAACCATCGTGTTGACATAAACACAGCATCTCCTCCATGCCTTCAGGATATCGAATCGGTCGATGACGCGTACTACGTCAGAATTCAGCTCACGCTTCCTCTCGATCTTGCCTTGCAATCTGGTACTTGGCGAGCCACGTCTCCATGAAGGCATGGTGCAACATACAAAAGCGATTCACCTTCTCTTCCATTGAGGCATCCATTCTTTTTTCTACCTCATTTCCAACCACCACATCTCCAGTCAATCTATCATCATCCTTCAGCGTCCATAGCATTTCATTGTCTGGTTCCACCATTGGTAGCCATTGTGAGATATGCACTAACGCCTCTAACACCAACCAACCTTCGGCCATACTACCTTCTGGCCGAGCTCGTTGTTGCACAAAGCCTTTCAAGGTTTTCATGAAGCGGTCCAGAAGAACATCCATCGCATATGGATAGGTCCAGCAATCTCCACTTCGTCCACAAGATGTGCAAGAAGGTGGACTTGTATCGTGAGCATGCTAGTGGGCAAGTATTTCTCAAAGAGACAGACCGTCTCCACTGCTCCCCGCCTCGTGGATTCAATAGAGGACATCTTAATCTCTTTCTGTGAGATCCATTGCACCAAAGTCGACAACTTGTAAATGGCCCCGCGAATTTCTGGAGTAAGGCATCCTGCGATTGCGATCGGTAGGACAAACTGCCACAAATGAGAAAGCATTATGAATATAGGATTATAGCAGTTCAATGATACATACGAAGGAGAGGATTCCGAATTGTATATGTCCCATTGAGTTGATTTAAGATTAGCTAAGAATCCCCTTTTATTAACAACCACCTAATACCACCTATCTTAACAATATTCAATCCCATAATCAGAGATTTATACTCGGCCATGTTGTTATTAAATCCTACCCCGAGATAAGCAGCTAATTTCATTGTAACTCTACGTCAGAATCTCGGGGATAACTACTCCAATACTTCGTTTTCTATTAGGGCCCCTGGACGCTCCATCAAAGTATAATGTATACGTCCATAATAGGTTTACACAGCAGCCATCAAGGACTCCCCTATTCGTAATTATGATAGTCAAATTTCAACATATTTAGAGGATGAACTGATGGCTCCATCGCTCCTTCTTCATTAAACTCAACAGGGATGCTTGTCAAGATTTGTAAGCAGTGATGGCAGAAAACTTTAATTTCCCACACAAAGGTACCGTCTTCTTGCTTAATCACTTTATATCCCTTGCTCCACCAGATAAGCCTCCCCTGATGATATCTTTGCTCGAGCTATGGGGATTAACCACCCCACAACCAATTGAAGCTCTCCTGCAGATCTCCAATCAGCCCCAGCGTGGACCTGCAATGCATTTTTCCACGTTAGCATACTTAGAAATAATAAAGTTTAATCTTATTAAGATTAACCTTATTCTTAAATTTCACTCCTTGTAGATTAGCTAATAGAATTGTGGACTTATTTTTACCTATCTGCACTATCTTGTAAGGGCCATCCCATCGAGGTTCCAACTTTCTTGGAAACAGCTCCCTATGCACATCGTAATATAGAACTAACCATCCCTTTTTAAAAGTATATATTCTTTGCTTTCAGATCATGCAATTGTTTTGTCCGACGTTTAGCTACCTCCTGGTGCAATAAACTCTGCACTTTGAGCTCGTCTAAGTAGGCTATAATCATAAACCGCTCAAATAGGGCATCTTCATCACCCAAAGAATGATTGATTGAGAATATAATGGTTGGAAACTCAATTTCTAAGGGCAAGACACACTCCTCCCTGTAAACTAATTTAAATGGGGTGTGGCCAGTGGCTCGTTTAAATGTCGTATTATACGCCCAAACCGCCACAAATAATTTTGTATCCCACTCTCACTTATTTTCGGAGACTATCTTGGATAGGATACCCATAAGCTGCTTATTGATACTTTCAACTTATCCATTTGCTTGTGGATTATAGGGGGTCATCTTGTTATGCTTAATTTTCCAAGCTTCAGTCAGACTTTTAATCACTTTATTTAAAAAGTGAGTTCCACAGTCCGATACTATTTCCTTTGGTGGACCAAAACGACAGATGATTTGCTCAAGTAGGAAAGTGGCAGTCTCTTTTGCATCGTCCTGCCTCGTCGCCCATGCTTCTGACCACTTTGTAAAGTAATCAGTTGCTACTATAATATATCTCTTTTGAGTAGTAGACGATGGGGTAATAGGACCCACAAAGTCAATGCCCCACTTCTCAAATGGAAGGATAGCCATGATAGGCACAAAGTAATCAGTTGCTACTATAATATATCTCTTCTGAGTAGTAGACGATGGGGTAATAGGACCCACAAAGTCAATGCCCCACTTCTCAAATGGAAGGATAGCCATGATAGGCATAAGTGGGCGTTTCCTATTCTCTCTGCTATCATGCCTTTGATAGGTATCACATCTCTTAACGTACTCAAAGGAATCTTGGAAGATGGATGGCCACCAATATCCAGCTCCTTTTGTGCCGTTAACCGCCCAGCGAAGTGCCCTCCACACATGGAATCATGGCACTCTCCCAAGATGAAAGGAACCTCGTCATGCATCACAGATCGGCGATAGATATCATCAACACCGTGCCAATATAGTGTGCCTGCGATCAAGGAATATTTCAATGCCTGTTGTTTAATCTTCCTCTTCTCCGATTTTGATAAAGTAGTTCTAGTCTCTCCCGTAGAAAGATAGTGCATTATAGCAACATACCAGGAGGGAATGGACACCGTATCAATCTTGAAAAAAGTCTTCATGTCACTTCCTTCAACCACGATCTCTTTTGGCTCTCCGAAATCCACAAGACACTCTACAATGCCTTAAAGCTTCGGTGGCTTGCTCTTAATCTCATAATCAAATTCCTGCAAAGTGATTAATCACTTTGCTAAACAGTTAGGCGGCTGTAACTTATTCAACAACAATCAAAGCCCTTCCGCCTTCATATAAAAAACCACCCTCTCATAAAGAATGTAGTGCCTGAACTTTTTGGTCGCAAATACCATCACAAGGCACAACTTCTCCATATAGGTGTAGTTAATTTCCGATATGCCCAACTTCCGACCAACAAAAGCTATTGGATGATACCACTTTTCCTCCCAGATTTGAGCTAAACAGCAGCTGATACTATACATGGTTGCTCCTGAAAATATATAGAACATTTCGCCCCATTTTCCCTAGTTTTGAAATAGGTGCTTTGGCAAGCTCCTGCTTCACATCATCAAAAGACACTTTTCAAGCATCACTCCATATAAACTGATTGTTAAAGGACAATAGGTTTGTCAGCGACAACGTTCTTTCTGCCAAGGCATTGATAAACCTCTGATAATACCCTACTGATGACAGAGTGATATGCACTTCCTTTGGAGTACGTGGCACACTCATGGTGACTATGACCTTGATCTTTTCAGGATCAATCGCAATCCCTACAGAACTGACCACATGGCCTAACAAGAGCCCATAAGGGACTCCGAAGACGCACTTACGTGGGTTAAGAGCTATGCAAAATTGTCTGCAACTCTCGAAACACTTGCGCAAAATGATCAATTTTCTATCCCTTACAGTGGTTGCCCCCAAATCGTCAATGAATACTTTCAGCTCCTCTGGGGAGATGTCACGAAAGGTCTTGTCGACTGTTCTTTTCCACAAACCAGGTGCATTACACAATCCAAATTCCATCACATGGTATGCAAAGGTACCGAATATTGTAATAAACGTTGTTTTTATCTTGCCTTGCTTAATGATCACCATTTGGTTATACCCTGCAAAGCAGTCCATAAACTAATAGATTTCCCTACCCGCTAGTTGATCCAAAATTTGGTCAACAAACGGCAATGGGTAGTAATCTTTAACAGTCTGCTTATTCAACTCTCTAAAATCTACACAAAGATGGATCTGATTATTATTCTTCTTCCTGATCACTACTGGTGAACACCATTTTGTATGTTGAACATGGAAGATCAAACCTTCTTTACACAACTTATGTAGTTCCTCATACAACCCGTCCCTTAAATAAAATGGCATATGCCTTACTTTTTGACGTACAGGGCGGGCTTCCTTAGATCCATCGCTCGATGACGAGTCACTACCAGATGGATCATCTATTGTTTCAAGTTCAGCGGAGGATAATGGAGCTCTCTCACTCTGAGGAGACTCAAGGTAAGCATCCACTATTACACCATGGGCACCTTGACCTAGAATCACTTGACCAGCGGGTATATCGACTTGACAGTTTGTCCATAGAATCCATGGCCTGCCTAGCAAAACTCGATAGCTAGGATGTCCTGCAAACCTTATCACCCTAAAGTCCAGATAGCATTCCATGCTCGCAACTATGACGTGGACCTTAGTAATGCAATCTTCTGGTTGTCTTAGACTATCATCAGCCATCCTAAGAAGTGTGGAGCCGTCTTTTTGGATCCCTAGACCTAACCTCTCCATCAAGTCTAAACTTATGATATTGACGGAGGAACCAGTGTCCACGATAGCATGCTCCATTAATATTCCATCCACATATGCTGGAACCCTAGCGGAATGCTTTTCAGCATGATCAAACCAAGCTTCCCCCACTCTAGCTATGCCCAAAGGTTCTACTATATACCCTATATGCAGGATTTTCTTGAATTCCTTGCATATTCCTAGAGAAAGCTTAATCAATTGCAGGAGATTCACATCTGGTTTGACTTCGCAAAGGAAACTTGCTAGATCAAAGTCGTGGTAATTAGCCAAAGTTATCTTCTCACACCAAACCATTCTCTCCTTTGGTCTTTCCATCAGCTTTGGTGCCTCTTTTTTAGCCTTTACCTTCTTTCTTGGCAATCCTTTATCCTCCTTGGGATCGACTTTACTACCAACAGGTCTTAACGATCCACCTTCCTTATCAAGATTCAGGACTCGCTTTTCTCTAGCGTTTTGCTTAAGGCTTCCCATGATAGGTTTTACCATTCATTTGTCACCCTCTTTAATCGTTTGACCTCTTATTACGGCTCGTAGATTAGAAGTTTCAGCATCATTGACACGTACCGCCTCAATAAGGTTGACTCCATTGCCATGAGGTAACTCCTCTACAACAGCCTTTCCTCTTTGCAATATTTGCCTTGGTCCATCGTCTTGCAGGAGATTATTCCCTTGTGCGCGATGGTTAACTGGACCTGGTTGTTTACTCCCTTGTTGGAGAGAACTGATTGTTGAGATATCGAGCTCCACTCGTGATACGCCACGGTGACCGTTGTGTATTTATGTCATCGACTTGTCAGTTGCAGATGCGGTTGGTACACCGCCCCTAAATAATAGCTACATGATAGCTATCCTTATCTACTCTAGTTCGTGGCTCAGTTAGTATGCCACCTTAGTTAGTTGAGTTTGGTTTGAGACCCATATCTAGGGTTCTTCTATTTCTTTGTACTTGAGTTCTTTTGGCTTACACAACTAAGAAGAGGAAAACTGTTTTCAGTCTCCACCCTTGTGTGTCTTCCCCCATTCTGCAAGCAAGAAAGCTTCAAGCGAGACTCCTTCCTTCTCTCCCACAATCTTGAGATGGTATCAGAGCCTTGTTCGTGGTAAGGAGCTCAAGAAAGCAAGCCAAGCTCGCGGTGTTCTGGTAAGAGGAGCACTGTTGCTTTCATGTTCTGTTTCGGGAGCAGATCTCTACAGGCAGCACAGCCGGAAAGTGCAGGAGTGCATTGTCTCAGGTTGAGACGCCCTTCGCGGTGAAGCAAAAGGGCAGTATATGCTGCGGGTGAGGCCTTTAGCCCTCGGCGACCTTGTTTTTTTTATTTGAGGCCATTTCGGGGCCTGTTTTGGAGGCGGAAGTTTTTTGCACGCACTCAGGAAAAGGCCCAGTTTTATGCTGTGCAGCCACTGTTCTACAGGTCGGTGAATAGTTACTGTAAAAATTGCATTGTATGCTTGTGCGCAGAGACATTGGGAGTTACAGAATCATCCCTGTTGCCTGTTGATGCAAAATCGTCACTAGGAAGTGACTGTGTGGTCAAATACCACTTTCGCCAGTTTTGCAGATTTTCCCTTGTGAGGGTGAAGCTGTGGTTTTTACAGTGACTGAATTTTTTGCAGTCTTCTGTAATGGCATCTGATTCTCTTTCACAGATTGTCATTGAAAAGCTTGACAAGAACAACTTCCAAGCATGGAAGTTTAGAATGACGAATTTCCTTATGGGAAAATGATATTGGGAATTTGTCGCAGGAAATGAAGAAGAACTAGTTCTTCCTGATGTTCCCAATCAACAGCAAATGCAGGCATTTAAAGCATGGCATGAGAGAGCCAGGAAAGTTATGTGTTGGCTGTCTATCAGCATTTCAGACTCTATGATTGTGCATATTCAGGATGCAAGTACGCCAAAGGAGGAATGGGATACTTTGTCAAAAATGTATAGCACAAATACGCAAGCCAGGAAAATGCAGCTCAAGCAAGAGTTGCACAATGTGCAAAGAGAAAATATGAGCATCAACGACTACCACATGAAGGTGAAGAAGATTGTAGATGCACTTGCTTCCATTGGGTCACCAGTGGAAGATGATGATTTAGTTTCTGTGACCTTGAATGGTCTAGGAAAGGATTATGCACAGTTTCGGACATCCATTTAAGTTCGTGAAAGATTTTCTGATTTTGAGGAGTTGATTGCTCTTCTAATTTCTGAGGAACAGAGAAATGGTGGTGCATCTTCTTCAAGAGGAGCTTCAAAAGAAGTTGTCTTCTACTCAAATGCTGGAAGAGGTAGAGGCAGAGGTAGAGGAGGCTGATTTGCAGGCCGTGGCAGAGATCAGAATATGCAGCAAACTCAAGAAAACCAGTCCTATGGAGGAGGACGTGGTAACTCTAGAGGCAGGGGGAGCCAAAGAGGTCGTGGTGGATGGGAAAGAGGCCAAAATGCAAACAGTAATGTTGAATGCTATTATTGTGGTAAAATGGGTCATATGGCTAAAGACTGCTATAAAAAGCAGAATGACATCATGAATGGAAAACTGCAACAAGGAAATTATGCATCCTCTAGTAGACAGGGTGATGATAGAAATGAGCATTTGTTTATGGTGCAGCACATGAACAATTCTGTGACAAGTGCAGAAGAAAGCAACGATGTATGGTATGTTGATTCAGGTGCATCAAACCACATGACAGGTCATGCAGAATGGATGGAGGATGCAAGGAAAATGGAAAAACCAGGATTTGTGGAGACTGATGATGATACTGCACATCCTACTGTGCAGATTGGAAAAATTCCCTTGTCTATGCAGGATGGGAAAAAGAAATACCTGTCCGATGTATTTCATGTCCCGAATATCACCAAGAATCTGGTTTCTGTTGGTCAAATGGTTGAACAGGGCTTGCAGGTCAAATTTAATCCTCATGGATGCTTTGTTGAGGATATGAAAAATAAAGGTCGCTTGATAGCAAAAGGAAAGAAGAAGGGCAGAATGTTTACATTGGATGCAGACATGTCTGAATTGAGTGCAGCAATGTTTGCACATGGGACCGGTGTAGTTGCAGATATTGATATCTTGCATAAACGCATTGGTCATGTTAATGTACAGCGACTTAAATCAATGCAGGCCCAAAATATTGTTGCAGGATTGCCAAAATTCAAGGTTGCAGAAATGCATAAGGTATGTGAAGCCTGTCAGTTTGGAAAACAGGCAAGGAAACCATTTCCTAGACATGTTCAAGAGAGTGAGAAGCCATTGGAATTAATCCACTCTGATGTGTGGACTACTAAAGCTGCATCTCTTGGAGACTGTCATTATTTTGTCACTTTTATTGATGACTATAGCAGAAAAGTTTTGGTGTATTTTATGAAAAAGAAAAGTGAAGTTTTTGGGCATTTCAAAACCCTTAAAGCTATGGCTGAAAAAGAAACAGGTCTGCAAATAAAATGCCTAAGGTCAGATGGAGGGGGAGAGTACCTCTCAAATGAGTTTGCAAAGTTCTTACAGGAGCATGGCATAAAGCAGCAATATTCATGCAGTTATACCCCATAACAAAATGGAATTGCACAAAGGAAAAACAGGCATATTGGAGAGGTATCTCGTGCCATGCTCAATGAAAAAGACTTGCCAGATTTTTATTGGGCTGAAGCAGTTGCTATAGCAGTCTATATAATGAACAGGACTCCCACTGCAGCAATACATGGGATGACTCCAGAGGAGAGGTATACTGGTAGGAAACCAGATATTTCTCATTTGAAAATTTTTGGTTGCATTGCCTATGTACATGTGCCAGATGAGTTGAGATCCAAGTTGGATCCAAAAGCTGAGAAGTGCATCTTTATTGGTTACTCTCTGCAGCAAAAAGGGTATAGATGCTATAACCCTTCTACTCGTAAGTTTACAGTGAGCAGAGATGTTGTTTTTGATGAGATGAGTAGCTGGTATAAACCAGTAAATGTGATTGATGATGTAGATGCACAAAATGGTAATGCTGCACAGAATTCACAGTAGCAGTCACAAAATATTAGTGGACCTGGAGCGTCCTCTAGTAATGGTTTACATTCTTCGCCGTGGACACGCAGATTGAGATCAGGAGAATCTTCTCAAAGCAATGCAGATAGTGGTATGCAGGTATCACAAAAAGGAAAAGAGAAGGTTGATCAGCCCATGTTTGATGTGAATGCAGGTCACTCTTATGTGGATGGTGAATCCAGTGGCTCAGAATAGAGCATTGATGATGAGTTGGGTATTCCTTCTATTGTTACACCTGGAGTAAGGAAGACCAGGGATGTTTTGAGAGCACCTGGGAGTGAACCTACTTTGCGCAGGTCTACGAGAGCTAGGTATCCTGTGGATAGGCTGAAATATGATGGATTTACAGCCATTCACTATGCATATATAGTCAAAGTGATACAGGAACCAGAACCCACATCTTTTGAGCAAGCCATGGGAAAAGAAAAATGGGAGAAAGCCATGGATGAAGAAATGGATGCCTTGAAAGCAAATGCTACATGGGAGTTAGTACCTTTGCCTAAAGGTAAAAATGCAATTGGCTGTAAGTGGGTTTATAAGGTAAAGCACAATGCAGATGGTTCTGTGAATAGATACAAGGCAAGATTAGTAGTCAAGGTGTAACGTGTCCACTAGAATCATCCCGGACACGTCTTAGCAGTCCATCGGGAAGGATGTCTAGAAGGCTCCGCCCGGCACTCCCATGGAATGTTACGGGACTTGCGATCTAGGTCTTCCCGCGTCTGCCACGTAGCAGAAGTATCCTGGCCGTTCCCACTTAGGGTCGACCTGAATTTGGGTTTTCCTGTTTGGTCGTTAGCTAGCAACAACTAGAGTCAGACCCGAGCGAACTACTTTACGCAGAAACGCCAGGTCCGAAGCGGATTCACGCTGCACTTGGTTCAAGGAGAATGGGAAACGAGAGGGATGCAAGGCTTGACCTCTCTGCCATAAGGCATAGTCCCATTCCATTCCCCTAAAACAGCGTGAATCGGGTAATAGTTAATTCTAAGTCATCGTTCTCGTTACTTGTTTCGGAGATGACGATCATCCTATGTTCGTCGAAGACTTTGAGAAAAGTTCCCGGCTAACCGGGACCACCCATCCATAGGACGGACCCATGGTCCATCCTCCGCACTTTCCTCGGTTTGTTTTAGTTATGTAATTACCTACCACATTAGTTTGACATATACAAACAGCTTCTTTGATTAACCCTGTTATGCACTGGTTCCTTCACGTAATCTTATCACAGGACATAAAGAAAACAATGCCAAACAACTTCTTTATTATCATTTTATCATTTTATCTTTGAAATACAAGGAGTTCCCGCCCATAGGCGTATCATAATCCGCCCGAAGGCTATCCAGTAATCCACCAGGGATCACTAATCCAAGTTTCCGCCCGTAGACTAGTATGCGGGCCTCGAGATCCAATCCCGAGTCACGTTAGCCTCTTATGCAGGGCCCGAAAGGCGAGGGATTTACGGCCAGAGCCCCCCTTGGCACCCAAGCATCCTCCTGCTCCAAGTAGAACTCAACGGAGAGACCTCTCGCGGCGGGTTCGGTCCACGTTCCTGGCGCGGCTAACAACCCCCTTGGTTAGGGTCAGGCAGGCAGTCGAGGGTAACTGAAGCTGCCTCTCCCTTCAGGCTTCAACCTGAAGCTTTAGATATCTTTTCATCCTTTAGTTCCTTGAGCAAACAATGCAAACAGTGCTTTCTAAACTATTACAAGCACAATCAATTCCAGTGGTCGTTTAGCTGGCAAACTGTTAAGGAGTGACTCCTTTTCTCCGAATGCAACCTGCATTCGATCCGGAATCAATTGCAACTTGGCAAGATTCCTATCATTCTTGGGTTAGGGTCATACCCTACCAATACTTTAGGTTTTGTTGTGGTAGATTCCAGCGACCATGTCGCTTTAGTTTATTGTCTGGTCATTTGCTTCAAGGCAAATACCTAACTTTCCTTTTCCTTGGCAATTATCCCCCAAGAAAAGTGAGTAACAGGATGATTACTCATCCTCTTGTAAGTTAAATTCTTTCAATAACTTGCCAACCTCATTTCGAGAGATGACAAAACTCTCTTGTGGACAAATCTCAAGTCTATACGATGTTGCAACCTTTTTGCACATGTGTTGCATCATTCCACGGGATCATTCCACCCATTGAATGGCGTCCCCCGGCCACGGAATTACCTCTAGCCGAGTAGCAGGGTTTAGGGTATCCTCCAACCCATTCCTAATTATGTTGGCCCATGGTCCTAGAAATTTGCAACTCCGTCGGAGTTTCATCATTTGAACGAATGATCCTTAGGATAAAACCTTAGATCATTTTATGCATGAACATCCAATTGATTCGACATTTCGTGAACGTGTGTAAGATCTTTGGATTTGCGGGTTTAGACTTGGCAACAAGTGTAAAACTAGGTCGAATTCTTATTGCACTTGGCACTTGGGATACCTATCATATCGACTGAGCCATGCCCATATGAATCCCTTGTGTTTAGGTTACTTAGACAACTCGATATACTTGTATTGTGACAAGGATGAACCTTCTAAAGGTAATAAACTAAATCTAATGGAGAACAATAGTTACAACTACACCAATACGCGTAAACATGTGATTTATTGCTTCTACGCATCACATGGTTCACGATAATTTTATCTTTCCTTGGTGTAGCAAAAATGCATGATAATCTGGATACTAACTTTTCCTAAGACCTATTAATCATGCCTACAACCTTGTAGTCTATACTTTCGAATCTTATGCTTTGACGAACCATGCAACCTTTCCTAAATGCGGCTTCTGATGAATGACGTCTTCGCATGATGACTATGCAATACGCAACATTCTCCTAGCTATAATGTAGTTAACGAAGTTTATACCAAACTAAAGCTAGTGTTAACTCATTCCATTTTACATGCTATTTGCAGGTCCATAAGATCATTTTCGTACTCTATTATTTCTTTTCGGATAATATCTTATGGGTGTTAACCTTTCCTCATGAAATCATTACGAGGAGGATGTTACCTAACATGCGGCACACGCTTATTCCTACCATGTCTAGGACGAAAGAGAATGCACTTATAAATTCCATTTCTTTGCCCTAAGTTTAGGCTCATTACTTTGATAATGTACCAAAAAAAGAAAACTACATGCAACTAGTCTTCTAAGGTGGATAACTCGTTTCAAATTCATGACATATTTCAATCTTGCCTAATGTTTCAAGAGATACTTTATCAAATGTATTTTTTTCCAATTTCCACATGCATTAAAATTAAGCATAAAAATGCAATTCCCTTTATGAACTAAGCGCGCCTAATCATTTCTTTATGCGAAAATAACTCGAAAGAACCTGGACTTGAGGGCTCGGGGAGATATCCACTTGTATACTCGGAGATGAACCTCCCGCGGTCGCACCTTGTGATCTTTTTGGGGCCATCGTAGGCGTAGATTCGGCTTCTGATTTGCCTTTGTGGTCTACGAATTGACTTGCCTCGGAATGCAGCCTTCCGACCTTTGCCTTTTTTCCTCGTATGCGGAAGATTCCTTTGCGGGATGGCGCTTGCGGCAAAGGGCTTTAGGAGTTCTTTTAGGAAAAACTCGAGTTGGCACGGAATTGATTCACGGATGGCTTGAGGGCTTTGAAGTCTTTTTGGCGAAAAGTCTTTTTCGATGGGTGTTGTGGGGGTCTTTACGGGCTTCACCTTCTCCTCTTCACAGTCTCGGGGAGGGGGTATGAATGGGCCTTTGGGAAATGTGGTGGGAAGGGGGGTTAAGGAAGCCCCCTCCTCTTAGAAGCTTCTAAGAAGCTTCTGGACCCCCTGCAGCAACGTCGAGGGCGGGGGTCGTGATCCAGCGTGGCGGCGGCGGCCTAAGATGGCTTGGCGGTCTGGGCGGCAGCGATGGCGGACTGGCGGACTGGCGGCAGCGTGGCGCTTCACGGCGACCTCCCCCTTCTCACAGCCCGGCCTCCTCCCTTCACGTCCGGCACCTCCTCAGCACCCCCTAGCTAGGGAGTGTTTATATAGGCATGGGGGGGGGGGTGGGGAAGAGGGCCTCCACACACCTGGAGGACTCCCCCTCATGCAGTCCGACTTTACTCCACCTTGGCCATCCCCCCTCCACACTCCCTCTCCCCCAGCCATGCATCGGCTGGGGGAAGGGATAATAATTAAAAAAATTTGCCTTGAATTTATCCCATTTGCCCTTCCCAATCGGTTGTTTCCTCGCGGCTTTTACGGTCTTCAACCCCGGCCTTTAATTCTCGACGTGGAGGCCTCATTTTTGAGCGTGCATGGTGTGGATGAGGTTACCAATAATTACGAAGTAGGGAATACCCTTGCACAGGGTTTACACGGCGTGCGGTAAGTTAATATTTACGGTATGCGGTACGCGGAAATATTACCTTCTCTCCCCCTTAGAAGAATCGAGATGTCCTCATCTCGAGGTAAACTGGGGATATTGAAGATTGGGAGAGCTTTCATCCATCCAGGTAGCATCCTCTTCGGGATAATCTTTCCACTGGACGAGGCATTCTTTCAAGGTTCTAGATCTCAACTGTCTCTCCCTGACATCTAAAATCTTTTCCGGTCTTAGTTCAAGGACTCCTTGACTAGGTATTACAATTTGTTGGTCATCAAGTACATGATTTGGGTTGGGTACATACTTTTTTAAGAGACTAATATGGAATACATTGTGAACTTTTAGGTTATCAGGAAGTTGCAATTTATAAGCATTGGGTCCTAGGCATTTGAGGATTGTATACGGTCCACAATACCTTAGACTTAGCTTCTTGCATTCTCCTAGAGATAAAGAGCTCCTCTTGGGGCGTACACGAATGAAAACCATGTCTCCTTCTCCGAAGACCCTCTCTTGGCGCTTCAAATCCGCATATGCCTTTTGTCTATCTTTGGCTGCTTGTATGTCTTGTCTTATTGACCTTATTTGGTCATCCATGTCCTCCAACATTTGTCTTGAAGCTTCCACTCTCAGGGTAGGATCAGAAAAATTTAGGGGACTTTGACAATCATGACCATACAATGCCTGAAAAGGCGTCATTTGAATGCTCTGCTGGTAAGAAGCATTGTAAGCAAATTCTACTAACGGCAAGTATTGAATCCACCTCTTCGGCTCACGACAGCAGTAAGCCCTAAGCATATCCTCAATGATTTGATTTACTCGCTCTGTTTGTCCATCTGTTTGGGGATGGTAGGCAGTGCTAAAACAGAGTTGGGTTCCAATAGCTTCAAAGATAGCTCTCCAGAAGTGTGAAGTGAAAAGAGAATCTCGATCGCTAATGATCCTTCTAGGTAACCCATGTAGCTTGAATATTTCTTTGATAAACACTCTAGCAATGTCGGAGGCTTTATAGTTTGTCTTTACTGGAATCAGGTGTGCAACCTTAGTAAGCATGTCAACTACAACCATAATGGAGTTGTACCCTCCTTGGACTTGGGGTAAGCCCACCACAAAATCCATACTGATGAATTCCCATTTCATTTGGGGAATGTCAAGTGGTTGCAATTTTCCTGGCATCAAGACATGTTCAGCCTTGATACGTTGGCAAGACAAACATTCAGTGACATATTTGAGAACGTCACCCTTGAGCCTCTCCCAATGATAGCTCTTCCTAACTGCATTAAGAGTTTTTGCATAGCCAGGATGTCCTGCGAAAGGGGAATCATCAGCTTCCCACAATATCTTCTGCTTAAGTGACTGGCTTGCTGGTATATATAGCCTTGTTCTATAGTAAATAAGTCCATTGTCAACAGAAAATTTATGATACTTGGCCTGTAACTTCAAATTCTGAACCTTGGTAGATATTTCTTTTATCATTGCTTGGTAGGCCAAGTCATGGCATGCTTCCTCTCTAGCCAATTCGAGTATAGGGTTGCTTGGCATAGATACCTTTGTAGCCAGAGATCTAGCCGTTGATGGATTCTGCAAGATTAGGGAGTTTAGGAATGCCTTGCGACTGAGTGCATCGGTAACTACATTCTCTTTCCCTAGTCGATACTTGATTTCAAAATCATATTCCTCCAATACTTCAATCCATCGACGTTGCCTCATGTTGAGCTCGTTTTGGGTAAAAATCCATTTGAGACTCTTATGATCGGTTACTAGAGTGAACTTATTTCCCAACAGATAATGTCTCCAAAGCTTTAGAGCATGGATGACAGCTAATAACTCCAGATCATGAGTGGCATAATTCTTTTCGTGACTCTTCGATTTCCTTGAAGAATATGCTACTGGATGACCTTCCTGCATAAGAACACACCCCAAGGCAAGAATGCTGGCATCAGTTACTACCTCGAACTCCTTATTGAGATCCGGAAGTTTCAGAATAGGTGCTGATACCAAACATTGCTTCAATTGGTCGAAGCTATTTTGTTCGGGAGTAGACCATATAATAGAAGTCTGCTTCTTTAATAAGTCGGTAAGAGGTGCTGCAATCAAAGCATAGTTTTTTATAAAGATCCTATACCATCCTGTCAAGCCAAGAAAACTACGTATCTCTTTGACAGATACTGGTATTGGCCATTCAAGCACATCTCTGACTTTGGCTGGATCTACTGATATTCCTTCTGATGATACTATGAATCCTAGATATTCAATCTGACGTTTGAAGAATGCACACTTCTTCATTTTTGCATACAGCTTATGAGACCTCATTGTCTCCAACACAATCCGTAGTTGAGGTTCATGATCTTCTTCCTGTTTAGAATAGACTAAAATGTCGTCGAAGAAGACAAGCACGAAATCATCAAGGTATGGTCTAAAAATATCCTGCATTAATCTATTGAAGGTGGCAGGTGCATTTGTAAGCCCGAATGACAACCAAGAATTCAAAGTGCCCATATCTTGTATTGAAGGCTGTTTTTGGAATATCCTCATCCTTGATCCTGATTTGATAGTAACCTGACCTGAGATCAATTTTGGAGAAGATCTTTGCACCTTGAAGGTGATCGAGAAGCTCATCTATTCTAGGAATAGGATACTTGTTCTTGACTGTTGATTGATTCAGCCCACGGTAATCAATACATAGCCGAAGTGTCCCATCTTTCTTTTTCTGGAATAGGACTGGAGCTCCCCATGGTGAATTGCTAGGCCGGATGTAGCCTTGGTTTAACAGTTGCTTGCGTTGTTCCTTCAACTCAATAGCTTCCGATATAGACATTCTATAGGGTCTCTTCGCAATTGGCGCAGCTCTTATTACTAGCTTGATCTCATGATCTACTTCTCTTTAAAGCGGGAGTTCTGTTAACTCTTCAGAACTACGTCCACGTATTCCTTCAGCCAAGTGACCAATTCACTTTACTACTTTTATCAATATTCACAGTCAAGACAATCGGGAAAAAGTTTTATTCCATTCATATCAGCATAGCCCTTTCATGGTATAATTATTTCTTGGGCCGATGGAACAAGTTAATACATTAATTCGAGGAGAATAAGATGTTGTTGCATTCAGCCACAGGAACTGAGTAGTAGTACGGATTGGGATCATCGATCTTCAGGAATCGGTAGTTCATTGGAAGATTAGGGTATCTTTTCCTTTGATATCCATTCTTCTCATGACGTCCCAAAATCTTGATTCGGTCGGCAGGGATTCTTTGAATTACTTCTCTGTACACATACTTATTCTGGTTAACCCTTCGACCTCCAACCTGTAGAGTCGCGTTTGCGTGAGCCTCAACAAAGATGAACAGCTTTACGATCTTCAAATCCTCCATCCACTTGATTCTCTTCAAGTTAATTTGAAGGTACGCAGGTCGATAGGCAGTTATGTAATAGATCCCTGAAACACCCATCCATCTCTGTTCCACGTACACAGGCGATGGATTGTAAATGCGGTCTAAGATGTTCATCATCTCAACCCTTTGTCGATAATTTGTGGAATGCATCGCGGTCATAAACATGACTCGAAACACTAAGAACCTGTTCCATGCTTCATAATTCTGGAAGACAGTAATCAAAGTAAGGAAATGTTTGGGACACAACATTTGCTTTACTTCTTCTTATTAAAATTTCCTAAAAACAAGTCCTTTGTTGGTTTGCTCTGATACCAACTGTAACGTGTCCACTAGAATCATCCCGGACACGCCTTAGCAGTCCATCGGGAAGGATGTCTAGAAGGCTCCGCCCGGCACTCCCATGGAATGTTACGGGACTTGCGATCTAGGTCTTCCCGCGTCTGCCACGTAGCGGAAGTATCCTAGCCGTTCCCACTTAGGATCGACCTGAATTTGGGTTTTCCTATTAAGTCGTTAGCTAGCAACAACTAGCGTCAGACCCGAGGGAACTACTTTACGCAGAAACGCCAGGTCCGAAGCGGATTCACGCTGCACTTGGTTCAAGGAGAATGGGAAACGAGAGGGATGCAAGGCTTGACCTCTCTGCCATAAGGCATAGTCCCATTCCGTTCCCCTAAAACAGCGTGAATCGGGTAATAGTTAATTCTAAGTCATCGTTCTCGTTACTTGTTTCGGAGATGACGATCATCCTCTGTTCGTCGAAGACTTTGAGAAAAGTTCCCGGCTAACCGGGACCACCCATCCATAGGACGGACCCATGGTCCATCCTCCGCACTTTCCTCGGTTTGTTTTAGTTATGTAATTACCTACCACATTAGTTTGACATATACAAACAGCTTCTTTGATTAACCCTGTTATGCACTGGTTCCTTCACGTAATCTTATCACAGGACATAAAGAAAACAATGCCAAACAACTTCTTTATTATCATTTTATCATTTTATCTTTGAAATACAAGGAGTTCCCGCCCGTAGGCGTATTCATAATCCGCCCGAAGGCTATCCAGTAATCCACCAGGGATCACTAATCCAAGTTTCCGCCCGTAGACTAGTATGCGGGCCTGGAGATCCAATCCCGAGTCACATTAGCCTCTTGTGCAGGGCCCGGAAGGCGAGGGATTTACGGCCAGAGCCCCCCTTGGCACCCAAGCGTCCTCCTGCTCCAAGTAGAACTCAACGGAGAGACCTCTCGCGGCGGGTTCGGTCCACGTTCCTGGCGCGGCTAACAACCCCCTTGGTTAGGGTCAGGCAGGCAGTCGGGGGTAACTGAAGCTGCCTCTCCCTTCAGGCTTCAACCTGAAGCTTTAGATATCTTTTCATCCTTTAGTTCCTTGAGCAAACAATGCAAACAGTGCTTTCTAAACTATTACAAGCACAATCAATTCCAGTGGTCGTTTAGCTGGCAAACTGTTAAGGAGTGACTCCTTTTCTCCGAATGCAACCCGCATTCGATCCGGAATCAATTGCAACTTGGCAAGATTCCTATCATTCTTGGGTTAGGGTCATACCCTACCAATACTTTAGGTTTTGTTGTGGTAGATTCCAGCGACCATGTCGCTTTAGTTTATTGTCTGGTCATTTGCTTCAAGGCAAATACCTAACTTTCCTTTTCCTTGGCAATTATCCCCCAAGAAAAGTGAGTAACAGGATGATTACTCATCCTCTTGTAAGTTAAATTCTTTCAATAACTTGCCAACCTCATTTCGAGAGATGACAAAACTCTCTTGTGGACAAATCTCAAGTCTATACGATGTTGCAACCTTTTTGCACATGTGTTGCATCATTCCACGGGATCATTCCACCCATTGAATGGCGTCCCCCGGCCACGGAATTACCTCTAGCCGAGTAGCAGGGTTTAGGGTATCCTCCAACCCATTCCTAATTATGTTGGCCCATGGTCCTAGAAATTTGCAACTCCGTCGAAGTTTCATCATTTGAACGAATGATCCTTAGGATAAAACCTTAGATCATTTTATGCATGAACATCCAATTGATTCGACATTTCGTGAACGTGTGTAAGATCTTTGGGTTTGCGGGTTTAGACTTGGCAACAAGTGTAAAACTAGGTCGAATTCTTATTGCACTTGGCACTTGGGATACCTATCATATCGACTGAGCCATGCCCATATGAATCCCTTGTGTTTTAGGTTACTTAGACAACTCGATATACTTGTATTGTGACAAGGATGAACCTTCTAAAGGTAATAAACTAAATCTAATGGAGAACAATAGTTACAACTACACCAATACGCGTAAACATGCGATTTATTGCTTCTACGCATCACATGGTTCACGATAATTTTATCTTTCCTTGGTGTAGCAAAAATGCATGATAATCTGGATACTAACTTTTCCTAAGACCTATTAATCATGCCTACAACCTTGTAGTCTATACTCTCGAATCTTATGCTTTGACGAACCATGCAACCTTTCCTAAATGCGGCTTCTGATGAATGACGTCTTCGCATGATGACTATGCAATACGCAACATTCTCCTAGCTATAATGTAGTTAACGAAGTTTATACCAAACTAAAGCTAGTGTTAACTCATTCCATTTTACATGCTATTTGCAGGTCCATAAGATCATTTTCGTACTCTATTATTTCTTTTCGGATAATATCTTATGGGTGTTAACCTTTCCTCATGAAATCATTACGAGGAGGATGTTACCTAACATGCGGCACACGCTTATTCCTACCATGTCTAGGACGAAAGAGAATGCACTTATAAATTCCATTTCTTTGCCCTAAGTTTAGGCTCATTACTTTGATAATGTACCAAAAAAAAAAAACTACATGCAACTAGTCTTCTAAGGTGGATAACTCGTTTCAAATTCATGACATATTTCAATCTTGCCTAATGTTTCAAGAGATACTTTATCAAATGTATTTTTTTCCAATTTCCACATGCATTAAAATTAAGCGTAAAAATGCAATTCCCTTTATGAACTAAGCGCGCCTAATCATTTCTTTATGCGAAAATAACTCGAAAGAACCTGGACTTGAGGGCTCGGGGAGATATCCACTTGTATACTCGGAGATGAACCTCCCGCGGTCGCACCTTGTGATCTTTTTGGGGCCATCGTAGGCGTAGATTCGGCTTCTGATTTGCCTTTGTGGTCTACGAATTGACTTGCCTTTGAATGCAGCCTTCCGACCTTTACTTTTTTTCCTCGTATGCGGAAGATTCCTTTGCGGGATGGCGCTTGCGGCAAAGGGCTTTAGGAGTTCTTTTAGGAAAAACTCGAGTTGGCACGGAATTGATTCACGGATGGCTTGAGGGCTTTGAAGTCTTTTTGGCGAAAAGTCTTTTTCGATGGGTGTTGTGGGGGTCTTTACGGGCTTCACCTTCTCCTCTTCACAGTCTCGGGGAGGGGGTATGAATGGGCCTTTGGGAAATGTGGTGGGAAGGGGGGGTAAGGAAGCCCCCTCCTCTTAGAAGCTTCTAAGAAGCTTCTGGACCCCCTGCAACAACGTCGAGGGCGGGGGTCGTGATCCAGCGTGGCGGCGGCGGCCTGAGATGGCTTGGCGGTCTGGGCGGCAGCGATGGCAGACTGGCGGACTGACGGACTGGCGGCAGCGTGGCGCTTCACGGCGACCTCCCCCTTCTCACAGCCCGGCCTCCTCCCTTCACGTCCGGCACCTCCTCAGCACCCCCTAGCACCCCCTAGCTAGGGGGTGTTTATATAGGCATGGGGGGGGGGGGGGGGGGGAAGAGGGCCTCCACACGTGGAGGACTCCCCCTCATGCAGTCCGACTTTACTCCTCTTAGCCATTCCCCCCCCACACTCCCTCTCCTCCAGCCATGCATCGGCTGGGGGAAGGGATAATAATTAAAAAAATTTGCCTTGAATTTATCCCATTTGCCCTTCCCAAGCGGTCGTTTCCTCGCGGCTTTTACGGTCTTCAACCCCGGCCTTTAATTCTCGACGTGGAGGCCTCATTTTTGAGCGTGCATGGTGTGGATGAGGTTACCAATAATTACGAAGTAGGGAATACCCTTGCACAGGTTTTACGGTCCTCAACCCCTGCCTCTAATTTACAATGTGGCGGCCTCGTGAATGGTATGGATTAAGCTACCAATAATACGATGTAGGTGATACCCTTGCACAGGGTCTACACGGCGTGCGGAAAGTTTAATATTTACGGTACGCAGTACGCGGAAATATTACACAAGGGGTATGCACAAACATATGGCATTGACTATGAAGAAACATTCAGTCCGGTTGCAAGGATGGCAACCGTAAGAGCAGTCATTGCTATGGCTGCATCAAAGGGATGGTCTTTACATCAGATGGATGTAAAGAATGCCTTCTTGCATGGTGATTTGCAAGAAGAGGTCTATATGGAGCAGCCACCAAGTTATGTGCATGCTGTTCATCCTGAGTTTGTTTGCAGGTTGAAGAAAGCCTTGTATGGCTTGAAGCAAGCACCTAGAGCATGGTCTGACAAGATAGGACAGTATCTTGTCACTATTGGTTTTCAGATTTCCAAGGCAGATTTCTCACTTTATGTGAGAAAAACAGAGAAAGGTATTATGCTACTTGTCATTTATGTTGATGATTTGATTATGACAGGTGACAGTGATGAAGATATCCTTCATGTGAAAATGCTATTGAAGCAGAAGTTTGAGATGAAGGATTTGGGAGAGCTGCGTTATTTCTTGGGCATTGAGGTGATTAGATCACCAAGTGGGATACAACTCTTCCAGAGGCAGTATGGATTGGACATGCTGTCCAAATATGGGATGACAGGCTGTAAGCCTATTTCAAATCCTTTGGAGCAGAATGTGAAGCTGAGCACAGATGCAGGTGAGCTTCTAGAAGACCCTACTATGTACAAATGCATAGTAGGAAGTTTGATTTATATGACTATTACCAGGCCAGATTTGAGCTATGCTGTTGGATTGGTAAGTCAGTTTATGCAGGCTCCAAGGAAACCACATTTGGATGCGGCTAGATGCATACTCAGGTATGTGAAGTCCACATTGCAGTATGGACTATTTTATGAGACTGGGGTTCAGATACAGTTGCATGGATACACTGATGCTGATTGGGCTGGTAGTATTTCTGATAGACGATCTACCAGTGGATATGTGTTCTCTTTTGGGAGTGCTGCAGTCACTTGGAGCAGCAAGAAACAGCCTACAGTTGCCTTGTCGAGCACAGAGGCTGAGTACAGGGGTGCAGCAATGGCTGCATGTGAGGTAGCTTGGTTGCATAAGCTACTTTATGATATGCATCAATCTACAGATGGACCAGTTGTCATTTATTGTGACAACATGAGTAGTATACACTTGGCAAATAACCCAATCTATCATGCTAGAACAAAGCACATTGAGGTGCATTATCACTATGTGCGAGAGAGGGTTTTACTAGGTCTTATTGATCTAGTTTATGTCAGCACAGAGGATCAGGTAGCTGACATATTCACGAAGGCATTGGGTGCAGAGAAGCTGCGCAAGTTCATAGACCTTCTTGGTGTGCAGGAATTGGGATTGAGCTCAAGGGGGAGTGTTGAGATATCGAGCTCCACTCGTGATACGCCAAGGTGACCGTTGTGTATTTATGTCACCGACTTGTCATTTGCAGATGCGGTTGGTACACCGCTCCTGAATAATAGCTACATGATAGCTATCCTTATCTACTCTAGTTCGTGGCTCAGTTAGTATGCCACCTTAGTTAGTTGAGTTTGGTTTGAGACCCATATCTAGGGTTCTTCTATTTCTTTGTACTTGAGTTCTTTTGGCTTACACAATTAAGAAGAGGAAAACTGTTTTCAGCCTCCACCCTTGTGTGTCTTTCCCCATTGTGCAAGCAAGAAAGCTTCAAGCGAGACTCCTTCCTTCTCTCCCACAATCTTGACACTGATCTTCCTCAAACAGGTAGTAGCTAAGTGGCCAGCCTTTTTACTAATATCACATTTGGCATTCAGTAGGGAAATGTCGGCCCCACACCACTTACAGTTGAATCTTGAGGGACCACCCTCTTCAGGGAGTCGGCTCCCTATCAAATTCCATTTCTTCTTAAGGAAATTAACATCCACAGCTATTTGTCGATAATGTTGAGAGATCATATTAGTGTAGTGATTCATCATATCCTTAACTTCACCAAGGACATTAGAAGCACTCAACTCATAGCTGCGATTGTCAGTCTATCACCCCATGGGCCCAACCACTTGATTAGGAATTAGCTGCTGACCAACTGGGACAACATTGGGATTCATTATTTGGTTTCCACCACTATTTAGTGAGGCTGCCTGACTAGCCATAGGCATAGTCGTGCTAGGAGGAGCTGGTAACATAGGCAGATTTGACAATAATACTCCCTCTACTAGTCGTATTTAACATGGGATCCCCTTGACTCCCATTGGTCAAGGCCAAATTATTACCATTCCAATTTATCCTTGTTGTATAAGCCACTTGCAAGCGCGACTCTACTCCTTCTGCTTGGGTAATGGCAGTGTCAATATCGGTCAAAGCAACACTACTCAGCTGCACGTGGATATTAAAATCCAATCCATGTAGGAAACATTGCAACTATGCAGCTGTTGGAATAGAAATATAAGCGTTAAGTTTGCGAAGATCTTGCTTTAGTTTCTTGGCATATGCATGGACATTCTCATTTGGCTCTTGGCGTGTTACATTCATAACACGCAACCAATATTGTCCACCCTTCTCAGGGGCAAACTCCTTGCGGAAAGCCATAAAGAATTGGACATTGCTAGTTATGGTTCCGGCTTCTAGACTCTGATACCACACTACCACTCTTCCTTTTAATGTCATGTTGAAGAACATCATTAGGTGTCCTTCATCTTGGATTCGATAGTTGAACATAAGCATTTGAAACTTCTTAATTTGAAGTTCTCCATCTTCTTCTTCTAACCCATGGAAAATGGGCAACGGTGCTCCTAATGCTGATAAATTCATTGTACCTGCTAGAATTGTGATAGGTTGTGCCATTGGCTACAACCAAATTGACAACAGGAGTTTGTGTAGGCAACACTACAACCCCACTTGTTGTGGGTTGATTAACTGGAAATAGGGAAGTACCAAGACTTCCACTTGCACTCGAAGAGCTGCTCATAACCCCTAGGTTACTAGAACCACTGCCACTTATGCGTAACGGGCTGCTTATTTGAGGAGAAAAGCGTCTTACAATCTCCAACTGCCATCTAGCCCTCTGAGCATGTTCTGCTTTTTGTATTTTGGCTTGATGGTCCTTATTAGAGGACATAAACCAACTATTTGGTCCCTAAAAACCCTCGATTCAAGAACCACCACTTGTTGGTGGTTCTCGGCAGACGTACCATTAATGGTACCTAAAATGGGCCAGCACTGGCTATGGTACTAGCCGGACCTTATGCATACGACAGACAACCCCACCGCACGACCTCGTGGGCCAGGAGCGTCTAAAACTCACTTTGCACTAAATGCTTATGACGACTTTGCGTTTGTATCCAATATGTAGTCCAATGTTCACCTTCCCTTCTCCTCAGAGGGAGATCCCATAACATATAGCCATAATTCCTCGTAATACACACATAGGGAAGCACCTCTCGGCTGATTGCCATGGCTCCACTGCGACTCTCCTACACCTCAGGGATTGGCCCCAAGATGCGTCGCTAACACATATAACATTCACACAAACTCCACTCTTTCATAATTCAACGTTCCAAGAGATTTTGATTTGCCTCATAAAACTTTCCCCAACGGAAGCGCCCGTCTAACCCACGACTAAGGTTTCTTGTTCTCTCAACGTTGGTCAAAGTTTATCAATCAATTGCAATGCATTCCAGGAGATACCACGTGACATGCTTGATGCAAGGTGTATGACAATTGTGCACAGCCATTTTATGATTTTAAAAAACCAGCCATGTGAGGTGCAAAAAACAACCCTTTCATGAATTTTAACTAGGTGTTACGTGCTGCGCTGCTTTAGGGACTAGCATCGGAACTTTCGTGCTACTAGTCACCTATATTTATTTATGGAACAATCCCTAAATGCTATGCACAAAGAGAAAAATCAAAATTTGTATCTTTTAAGCAATTATATCGTTGCACAAACTTCATTCCCCCCACCGTTTAGGTGTTGTTGCGTTGCATAGGTGTAAATGGTTGTCTTGTGTCATTTTTGTATATAAATAATAATAAACACATACTATAACACTAAAGGGCGAGGCCAAACTGATGCTTGACATCATGCTTTAACCTCACCAAATATTCACACACATACATCTTATTTTTTCATATTTTTTGAGCGCGAAAACCCTAAATTTCTCTATTTTTTGCTATTTTTCCTATTTATTATTCATGAAAAATAGGTTTTTTCTGATTTATTTGTGTTGGCTTATTATTTTGACTGAGGATTAACATTTTCTCTGATTTTATTCCATTTCCACTCCTTTTTTCCAACTCAAAATCGAAAAACCACTAATTTCCATTGAAAATTGACATTTTGCAGGTTTTAAAAAATTAATAACGGTTCTAAATCATTACAGGTTCTGCATTTTTGTAGTTGCAGCCCTCAAACATAAGGCAAACAAGATTCAAACAAACATTCATCACATATGAACAACATGACCATGAAACAACAAAAACAATCAAATTTCTTTGTAAAATTGGAGCATACTGCGTGTCTTGCGTGTTTCGGGTTTTTAAATAATTATTGTGGGCAGCCCACGGATGGACCAGCAACCATTCTTCAATGCTGAACCTCTTTCCTCAGCCTCCTCTTGATGTTGAAGCAATCCGACAAGCATCCTTCAGCCCCTCTTGTTCTTGGTTTCTGCATGCAAACCATCGCTTAGAGAAGAGAGATGGAGGAGAGAGAGATAGGGTCAAGAGGATTCCTCCTGCCTCAGACCGATCAAAAATCCCTAAAAAATGGGGATTTAGGAGGTGCAGAAAAATTGATTCCCCCCCTCCCCCCTCCCCTCCCCAATGGTGTTTCATTCTTGGTTGTTAAGCTCTTTGTTAAGAGCTTTTAAGCTTTTAATCAAATTATCTAGTTCATGACTGTTGCTTTCACACTTCCGGCAAGTGATTTTTTACTTTTGGAGGGGCAAATGACATCAGATTTGAGATCCGTCTAGACGGGTGGTTTCGTGGCATCGAAATCTACAAAGCTGGGCCCCGTCACCCTCTTCTCGACTTCCAAATCTAGTAGCCGCTTCACAACCCCAAACCTTGCAGGGATTAAATGGGGGATTAAACAACCTTGGAATTGAGATCTGAGACTTGCGTTGGATTCTTGACGTTGTTTTGCATCTAGGAAAACTCTAGCTCGGCCATCTGCCACCATTTGATTTTCCATGAAAATTAGCATTAGCGCTTTAGGGACTTGCCGCTTAAAATCGTATTGATTTCCACTGCCACCTTTGACGAAGCTATTTTTCCCTTGATATTCGTAATTTTTGGCTATTTTTAACCACTTCTTGGCATAAAAAATCATTTTTCAGCATACGCCTAACTTTGTATCGCATAGGACGACTTCTTTCCTTCAATGGAATTGTATGGACAATGAGGCTGGGAGGAATGCCCCTAAGTTCATCATAACTCCAAGCAAAAATATCGCGGAACTCTTGGATCAGAGTGACATAATCCTCCCGTTCCTCCGCACTAAGCATAGACCCTAGCTTTATATTGGTTGCACATCGTCTGGTGTACCAAGGTCTAGCTCCATAACATCTACGTCCCTTATTCTATCTTGAGCTTCTAATGGCTCGTTCAGTGTTACTTGATAAATGTCTTCTGTGGTCAATCCCTCTTTGGATTTGTCAGTCGACGACGTCTCACTTGTAGACACATCTTCCATTGTCTCTAACTCTATAGAAGACAGGGGAGCTTGCTCACTTTGAGGTGATTTAGGAGATGCATCGACTACCACACGTCTAGCACCTCTGCCAAATATCAATCTACCAACGGGTATATCTACTTGACAATCTGCTTGTAAAATCCAAGATCAACCAAGCAATACTTGGCAACTCGGAGGCCCTGCAAATCGAATTTCCCTAAATTCCAACAGGCATTCTACCTTGGCAACTGTCACGTGGACTTTAGTAATGCAACCCTCTGGCTGTCTCGGACTATCGTTAGCCATTCTAAGGATTGTGGAGGCATCTTTCTGAATTGTAAGATCCAACCTCTCCTTCAATTCAGAACTCATAATATTAACCGAGGATCAAGTGTTAACGATAGCATTATCCACTAGAATCCCATCAACATAGGCTGCAACCCTTGGGCAGTGCTTTTCGGCATGTTCAAACCAGTCATCCCCTACCCGCGCTATTCCCAAGGGTTCTACGATATAACCCATACGTTGTCAAAGAGATCGTGCAAGAGCTGCAGAACACGGGGTTCAAGGTGCAGCAAGAAATGAGGCTAACAAGAAAAAAAAAATCAAATATTTGATGCCAAAGTTCACTACCGTGTTTGAGAGCTCTTCAAAACCAATCAAATAAGTCAACGACTGACACTCTTCCAAGATAGAGCATTCACTGCAATTTGTAAAGCTTTTACAGCTAGATCAACAGAAATTCAGTGAGGATGATGACGACAACTGAAATTCATGACACTACATCACAGTTCAGAAGCTGAACGAAAACACTGTGTAAATCTTCCAAGCTCCCGCACTTAGCATACCTATCAATAAGAACATTACCAACAAGAAGGACCAGCATTCCAAAGTACTAAGCAATCCTTTCACAATGTTCTGGAGTTTGTACAGTTCTTCAATGTTCCAACAATATTTGCTTTTCTCTGTTCCATACTTGACTATGTGTTAGGACACATGTGATTGAATTTGGAGTCCAGGGTCCATGGAAGCACTGTTCTGGTTCATTAGAGGCTTTTCATCACCGAGGGTTCAACCGGTTTCAGTAAGAAGTCTTTTCAGGCCTCAGATTTGACATCCTCAGGGCAGGAACAATGCATCACAGGTGGCAGCATGTTCTGCGAAGCTACTGTGGTGCTTAAAGCACTGCCAATTGCATCAAACTGCACTGCAATGCAGATGCTTCAAGCATTCTGGAGGTCATTAAAAGCATTCACAGCTTCAGTATACAACATGCTGCTGAGATTCCAAAGGTTCAAGACCATGTGAGTGGTAAGCCTTCCTCCAAATCCCTTATCCTGAGAATGGAATGCGATACCTTCTCAGAAATGCTTTTCTTCTTATCTTTCGTGCAACATATAACTCTTACCATTCTTTTCCATTCATGGAGTCAATAGCATCCCGCATGAAATGCTCGTCCGCAAAGGTCACAAAGCCAAAACCCCTGGATCTTCCAGTTTCACGGTCATTGATTACCTTGGACTCCAAAACTTCACCGTAAGAACGGAACGCGTCACACAGGCCGTGG
Source organism: Lygodium microphyllum (assembly GCF_053477565.2). Lineage (NCBI taxonomy): Eukaryota > Viridiplantae > Streptophyta > Polypodiopsida > Schizaeales > Lygodiaceae > Lygodium > Lygodium microphyllum. The sequence goes on from NC_141162.1 coordinate 111,785,101, forward strand.
TCATCAGTAGCCCAGGCCAAGTCACCAACGAAGCAGCGGAATTCCACATCTGTTCAAAACTTCATAGGATCCCTCCGAACCACCCAAAAGCACGTCAGCGTGCGCCTTATCCTTTAGTGACAGGAAAGCTTCATCCTTTGAGGTTGTTGAATCTTCTGGATATAGGAAGAGATATTCTGCTGTGGAATTAAACGAGGCCCTTCACGCTGCGATTCTTGAGGAAGATAGATCTGGGGAACTTTGACGACCGTTGAAGCAACGACTATGATGTACCCGATGGCCTTCGAGACGAAAGGCAAGAGGCAATCGTGCAGGGAAGAGAGTTCTTCATGCCCATCTTTGATCAGACAAGAGATAAATCACCAAGCCTCTGTAATCGAAGCCTCGACCACCCAAAAGCACGATAGCGTGCGCCCCCACTGTCGATGGAGGCCCCTTGATTTAAGATGGTGCCCTCAATTGATCAGTCGCCTCTCGAGACTCCACGACATCTGCTCTCGTCCTCCGTCCTCACCGAAGCGTTGATCCCGGAAAGTAGAATCCCCGAGCAACATACTGATTTTTCCCCCATAAAGCATGTCTCTGTAGTGATTATCTCCCTTCTGCCTCCCTCCTTTGATTACTTAATGCGAAGAGTCGGGCTAAGCAACAGTGCTCAACGGGTTCTCCATGCCTTGTCAATCGAGATCTACGGTTTCTTGAGTTCCAGCCATCGACGATAGCGAAAGCAGCTGCATTGTGTGGCATCAATGAGTTTCTACCACAACAATAGCTAGAGTAGTTGCATTGTGCGGCCTCAAGGAGTTCCTATCGTAGCAGTTTTATCAGTACAAGAAGATGCTCTTCACGATCATTCCATTGTAGCTCAAAGTTCCGGTGGAGAATATTTTCCCTTGATGCTGGACTTGTTCTGCAGGGGTGAAGGATGCGAGAACTCAGTGTCACAGAGTCTTACGGGAGTGCTGCAAAGCCCATGAACATAGTAGATTATGCCACACCCCAGGATAGCGGACAATAAACTAGTGACCTCGATTTGAAGCTGGAGGGAAGAAGATCCCCCCCAGAATAGCAACCGCCATCCTCTAGATAGATCATCCCCTTCTTTTTCCCTCTCTTTTTGCCATTCAAAAATACTCTTTTCCCCAATTAGTCTCCCTTTTCCCTTCCTTTTCTCCTCACCACAATGACACAGCATCATCATCCACTTAATCTCGTAATAAGGGCATTAATTTTTGTTCATGTTCTGCATAAAGCCTTTGTTCATCTCCTTGCTCCTGACGTAGTGATTTTCCGCAACATCTGATGTCTGACATCTCTTTGCAATCAGCATTTCAGTCCTATTGACGGAATTCATCCTCCTCACAACCTGATCAACCACTATGACAGCCTCTGACAGTTTATATATTATCAATCTCTCATGAGGATTTCAGTGAGAAAGGAGCAATGGTGACACATCATGCATCCAAACAAAATCATGCGTATGCACTAAGGGAATATATACATTGGATGCGAATTATTAAAAAGCATCACACAAACAATAAATCACACGCAGAAATTAACACAAATGCACAACAAAAATGGAGGTGTATACGGCTCGGATGCGCAGCATCACGACATCCACCCCCTCTAAACCTGCGCATCCTCCGGATGTGCCAACTATCCAGGATCATTCAAGTCCACAAACAGGTCAAGTCCATCTTCTGATTCTAGTAAACCTGTTTCTCCATCAGCTTCATCATCTATGTTTTCTGTCTCTTCAGCTTGTCTTTCATCTTCCTGCTCTTGTTCTGTCAATGCTTCAAGTGCATATTCTTCATCCTCTCTTCTCTTGAAAATCTTGACTCGTTTTCCAGCAATAGGCACCTTCAATAATGCTCCATCTAATTCAGCCAGCTCATAAGTACCATTGTCAAAAACCTTTTTCACTTCATACGGTCCAAACCATCTTTGAACCATTTTTCTCATGCTACTATGCTGATTTTCTAGACTACTGTCGTAGACTAGAACCCAATCTCCTTCTTTTATGGCTCTAGGCCTCAAGCGATGCCTTAAATCAAACCTGTCCTTATTTCTGAGGCGGGCTGCTTTCAAACGGTCAATGGCTAGCTGCACATCTTCTGTTCTTCTCTCTAGTTGACGAATCCGAAGGGCTAACAACTCTTCCCTTGATAAATTCTCATGCCAAGGAAGAACACTCCAAGTGAGAGCACAAATTTCAGTAGGCATGACAGGTTTTTGCCCATACATCAACTCCGCAGGCATGTATCCAGTAGTCACACTATGTGTAGAGCGATCAGCCCACAACGCAAAAGGTAGCAATCTCGGCCAATCTCCAATCCGACCTCTACAAGCTTTTGCCAATGCTTTAACTATAGGCGGATGTCCTCTTTCACTTTTGCCATTTCCTTCTGGATTATAGGCAGTAGTAAGAGCCAATTTAATCCCAAGCCGTGAGAAGAATTCTCTAGCTTCATCAGCATCTAGCTCTCCACGATCAGCTGTAATCTTGCCTATACATCCATACCTGCAAAATATTTCTTCCAACAAGAATTTACATACTGTAGTGGTAGTCTTCGTCCGCAATGGTCTACCTTCAACATAGTTTGTAAGATCCTCCCTAGCCAAGACAAGATATCTCATCTGCCAAAGTCCCACTGGCAAAGTAACCAAGTCTACCACCCACTTGTAATGCATACATAGTGGATAAGTCGGATGCAACTCATCACGATGTCGCACTATAGAGTAAAGCTGGCAATCCCTGCAAGTCTCCATAAAGTGAGAAACATCTTTATACATCCCTTTCCACCAGTACCTTTCTTTGATTTTCTCATAGGTAGCCCACACACCTCTATGTCCTGCCCATGAGCTCTCATGAAACTCTCGCATAATCTGTATTTGCATGGCTTCATCACAAACTACTCTCAAGGGCAAACCTCCTCTCTTTCTTGGATGCTTCCAAAGTAAACCATCCTTCAAGAAATACCCATAAGCCTTCCTTCTGATTTTCTTGAACTCATCATCTGTCCAATCAGCTCTTCGAGTCAATGAACTTAGATACTGTCCAATTTGCAGCCACTCATCAACATAAAGCTCTTCAATAAAAGCTTCAACAGTAGATACATGACAATCATGAGTAAGGACAGAAGTAGCAAACTCTGTCTCATCATCTTCTGCAAGCATTGACTCCTCATCCTCATATCTCGCTCTAGAAAGCATATCAGCAACTGGATTATCTTTCCCTGCTATGTGTCGAAATTCTGGATTCAATGATTTGATATAGGCAATCCATCGAAGCATCGCTATATCTGGAGTCGAGCAACTAGTAATCATCCCAAGCAAAGGTAAGCAATCTGTTTCCACAATAACTGAAGCTCCAATGAAATACCCTTTATCACACTTCAGTGCAGTGACTACTCCCCACAACTCTCTTTTGATCTGCGGATATCTCCTTTGTCGCTCATTAAGAACTTTAGCTCCAAAGCGGATAGCATACCTATTTCCATCAGCATCATCCTGTCCAACAGCCCAACCTATGCCAATAGGGCTAGTATCAACTGTCAACATGATCGGCCGTCCACACTGATAATCCGCCTTGCGTAGAGTAGGAGCTGATTGCAACAGCTTCTTGAGCTTACGCATGGCTCTTGAATGCTTCTCATCCCAATGAAATTTCTGCCCCTTTCGAAGCAGCTGATAGAGAACATCTGCAATATGAGCAAAATGAGGAATCCAAATCATGTAAAATACACAAGCTCCCACAAATCTCCGCACCTCTGAAGTAGTCGAGCAATACTCTGCAATCCTGTTTATGGCATCCACCTTCGCAGGAGAAGGCTTTCTGCCATAATATCCAACCATATGCCCAACTATAATGACTTCATTAACAGCAAAGACAGATTTCAGCCCTGAAAGTGTCAAATTTACCTCCTCTAATCGTGTCAATATTTGCTCACAAGCTTTCAAGTGATCAGCCACAAACTGTCTACATCCACACAAATCAAGACTTTCATTCTTTTCTTCTTCTGCACAACCCTTAATAGGCACATCATCTAGAAAAGGCATGGTATACTGTGGAATGTAGTCTCGAAGAACTCTATGCATAGCATTCATCATATGAGCAACTGAGTTTGTAGCACCTTGAGGCAAGGTACACATCCTCACAAGACCAATAGGTGTCCGCATAGTAGTAATATCCCTGCTTTCCAAGGCAAGCTGAAACTGATCATAACCTGAATACAAGTCACCTAGTGAATAGATGGCTCGTCCTGCAAAAGCCTCAGCAAATTCATCCACAACTGGACCTGTTCCCACATTCCTGATTGTCACTTTGTTCACGGGCTGCATATCCTGAATAAATCTCAAAGTACCATTCTTCTTTGGTACAGTAAACCACCTGTTAGAATAGGGTGCAGAAGAGGGCTCCAAAATCCCCATTTTAATCTTCTCATTCAGCAACTCTATCAGCTTTGGCAAGTGTGCTTTAGGCACAGGTATAGGACGAATATTCCATGGTACATGAGGAACAGTGAAAATGACCATGGGTGCAACCAATTCAGGACTAATGCAGCCAATTTCATGTGGAAAGAAAGCAAATGCCTTACCATGACGTCCAAGCATCTCTCTAAAACATTCTTTTTCCACTGGAAGCAAAAAATCCTCATTTCCAATCTTCAATTCTGCAAGTGTTTCAGCTGTAAACTTATGTCCAATATGTGCAGGATCCCTCAACATAGGCTGCTTCATAGCTTTTTCAATCTGCTCATCACTATCAGAAGGAAGCGGGCCTGCAACCGGCTTAACCTTCTTATCAACTGTTTTATATTTTGTGTCAACCTTGGCATCATTCAAGCACTCTTTTCTTTGCTGCAATTTCTGCAAATTTTCAGCATCTTTCAACTCTGTTGGCTGAAAAATTTCAGCCTTTAGCTCTATGGACTGCATGGGTGCAGTCTGAAACTCTGTATGCAGAAATTTTTCTGCATTCAACTCTGTTGGCTGAATGAATTCAGCCCTCGGCTCTATGGACTGCATAGATGCATCCTGAAACTCTGTATGCAGAAATTTTTCTGCATTCAACTCTGTTGGCTGAATGGATTCAGCCCTCTGCAATTCTATTAGCTGATCAAGGTCAGCCATAAATTCAGTTTGCTGAGTTTTCTCAGCCTCTAACTCTGTTTGCAGCATAAAACCAGAAATTTCCTGAAACATATCCAAGGTTTGCACAGGTATGATCTTTGAACCCTTGCATACATCAGTTTTCAGCATTGCACTCATCTCAAACAATGTATCTGCATAAGACATCCCTTCATACAATCCATCCACATGCTCTTCTGCTTGCAAAATACCTGCATTCTTCAACTCTTTCTCCTTACGACCAATGTACTGCCTGGCAGCTCTAGGCAAATCTGAAATTTTATGATAACTTACTGAACTATCTGAAGTAAACCCAACAAAGTTATTGGAGAAAGACTGGCTGCCAGGAGGCGAGATCTCCTCTTTTCTCCGCTCCGTACCACTGGCGTCTCGCAAGACAGCGGTACCTAATGAAAATCCAACTCCTTCGCAGGTAGTGGCGCCTCACGTAAGGAGTCCCTGTTTCTCGGATGATTTACCCCAACAGTCATAAACTGAACAGCTCGCATACCATCTTTACTGCGTATCCGCGCATAAGCTGATCCATCATCCATCACTTTTGTTTCCATTCTCGCTTCTGTAATGAAAGGCTGTCCAAGAATAATCGGATAAGAGCATGAATCCTGAACAAAGCAATGATAATCCTCTTCAACATTACCAATAGAAATTCTGATACTCGGACAAGCAGCATACATATCACCAGAAGTATTATTGGTGGCTCTCATGCGCCAGCCATGCTCTGCATCCATAGGCCACTTGCCACTCTCATAAACACCTCGAGCAATAAGATTAATTTCAGAACCATGATCAACTAAAGCAATCAAGGGAATTTGTTTCTCTCCAATCCTTACCACTGTCTCAGTGGTTGCTCTAGCCCAATGACTTCGTGAAAAATGACTGCGAGGAATGAGAATAGGAGTCTCATCATCTTCATACTGTATAGGCTGCATTATTTTCTCCATAGAAGCATTCTCAACCATCACTGCATCATCATGCTCTTCTCCAAGAGCTCCATGCCACAATCCCTGTAAAGCAGGTCCTTCCATCGCATGTCGTTTCCTTCGCAAAAGATCCTACATCTGATCCTGTATTTCTCTTCTAGCAATCCCAAGAGCCTCTCCAACAGTAAAAGTGACTTCACTATTCAAAATTCTTTCATGAAAAATCTTACTCATATCCGTTTGCATATCAAGGTCTGACAAGAGCTTGAATCCTGGCTCTTTTCTTGATTGCTTCTTTTCCTTCTGCTTGTCTACCATTGGCTGATCGGAACCTGTTTGGGTTGGAGAATTTGACATAGGTGGAGCTGAAATAGGTGGTGAAACAAAGTCACCCCCTCTAGTCTTTTTGGAGGTACTAGGACCCTCCTCATCTCTCTTTCTCTTTTCCTCAACCATGGCATCTAAACCCTGCATTTTAGCCATATAAGCAAAAATAGAATACCTGTCAACGGGAGAATCCCATCCTGTTTCTCCTCGGATGCTAGAGCCCACACAAGTCATAGTAGAAGTTTGCACTTTCCCTCTTTTCGCTATCTCCAAGGCAGAAGACCATAAAGCAGAGTCTCCATCAGATTTCTGCTCAAGCTGGACTCCAAAAGCTGAAGCATCTCCTCTAACACTCACATAAGCTGATCGCGCAGCCATATCATCAACAAACTTCTTCATACCTCCCTTACCAAAGTTCGTGTCAAGAGGAGCGCCAGTCTCTGTCAGCCATATCTTCCCATCTTGTCCCCAGAACACTACATTCTTCCTACGTGCTTCTTGAAAAGCATCACAATCTCTGCAGTGTTGATGCTCTGTACTATCACACCAAATACATCGTCGCCCTTTTCTTTGACCAGCTGGAAAAGCAGTCACTGGAGCAGGTGCTACAGCAGGTACTGACATAAGTTGCTCCTTTAACTTACCAACTTCAGCTTTGACTGCTTCAATCGTCAAATCCGCCAAGCCTTTAATAACATCATCTACAGATAAGGGCATTGGAGCAGCAGGAACTGGTGGATTCACAACAGGAAGAGTAGGCTTAGACAAAGAAGTAGCAGGGGTAGATGAAGAAGTCTCCAAAGATTTCTCAGGAGCTGATCCTGTATTTCGATGCAATCTGACTCTCCTGCGCTGCTTCTTGACAAGAGCATTCACAGCATCAATGACATGTCTCCACTCAGTCTTTAAACCTGAATCAGTAGCTTGATCTTCCAAAAGATCATCCAACTTTTCCTGCAAAACAGCATCTGCAGCTTGCAAAAATAATTCCACTTTCTGCATCTCCAAAGCTTGTTGTTCAGTCCCATCCAACTGATCATAACGGCTTTCAAACTCTCGCAGAAGAGCGGTAACAGAAAGTCCCTTATTGGGCATAGAAACCCATGCTAAAAAATTCCTGCGATTCATAAGACCTGTATCCTCCAGGAAATATTCATCTTTTAATGCCTTTTTAAATTCAGCCCAACCTGCATGTGCCTCTTGAATTTCTGCAATTCGGCCTTCAAGAGCGCGCACCACGATCCGCAAGAAGTAGCGGCTCCAAACATCTTGAGAAACACCAAAAAACTTCATCTTTTCTTCATACAAATGCAAGTAAGTTGACACTTGCTGGCCATTAAACTGCTTCATCTCCTGTTGGACAGCTTTCAAAGCATCCATAGCATCACTGTCTCGTTTTGCATGAGCTTGCTGCTGCATATACATGGTAAATGACTGAAACAGGTTCTTCATGACATTATCATCTGTCATCTCTTCTTGCGAGTCTCCCATCTTGCTGATGACGCAGCACTTTCACGTCGGGTTCACCAGAAATGTCAAAGAGATCGTGCAAGAGCTGCAGAACACGGGGTTCAAGGTGCAGCAAGAAATGAGGCTAACAAGAAAAAAAAAATCAAATATTTGATGCCAAAGTTCACTACCGTGTTTGAGAGCTCTTCAAAACCAATCAAATAAGTCAACGACTGACACTCTTCCAAGATAGAGCATTCACTGCAATTTGTAAAGCTTTTACAGCTAGATCAACAGAAATTCAGTGAGGATGATGACGACAACTGAAATTCATGACACTACATCACAGTTCAGAAGCTGAACGAAAACACTGTGTAAATCTTCCAAGCTCCCGCACTTAGCATACCTATCAATAAGAACATTACCAACAAGAAGGACCAGCATTCCAAAGTACTAAGCAATCCTTTCACAATGTTCTGGAGTTTGTACAGTTCTTCAATGTTCCAACAATATTTGCTTTTCTCTGTTCCATACTTGACTATGTGTTAGGACACATGTGATTGAATTTGGAGTCCAGGGTCCATGGAAGCACTGTTCTGGTTCATTAGAGGCTTTTCATCACCGAGGGTTCAACCGGTTTCAGTAAGAAGTCTTTTCAGGCCTCAGATTTGACATCCTCAGGGCAGGAACAATGCATCACAGGTGGCAGCATGTTCTGCGAAGCTACTGTGGTGCTTAAAGCACTGCCAATTGCATCAAACTGCACTGCAATGCAGATGCTTCAAGCATTCTGGAGGTCATTAAAAGCATTCACAGCTTCAGTATACAACATGCTGCTGAGATTCCAAAGGTTCAAGACCATGTGAGTGGTAAGCCTTCCTCCAAATCCCTTATCCTGAGAATGGAATGCGATACCTTCTCAGAAATGCTTTTCTTCTTATCTTTCGTGCAACATATAACTCTTACCATTCTTTTCCATTCATGGAGTCAATAGCATCCCGCATGAAATGCTCGTCCGCAAAGGTCACAAAGCCAAAACCCCTGGATCTTCCAGTTTCACGGTCATTGATTACCTTGGACTTCAAAACTTCACCGTAAGAAGGGAACGCGTCACACAGGCCGTGGTCATCAGTAGCCCAGGCCAAGTCACCAACGAAGCAGCGGAATTCCACATCTGTTCAGAACTTCATAGGATCCCTCCGAACCACCCAAAAGCACGTCAGCGTGCGCCTTATCCTTTTGTGACAGGAAAGCTTCATCCTTTGAGGTTGTTGAATCTTCTGGATATAGGAAGAGATATTCTGCTGTGGAATTAAACGAGGCCCTTCACGCTGTGATTCTTGAGGAAGATAGATCTGGGGAACTTTGACGACCGTTGAAGCAACGACTATGATGTACCCGATGGCCTTCGAGACGAAAGGCAAGAGGCAATCGTGCAGGGAAGAGAGTTCTTCATGCCCATCTTTGATCAGACAAGAGATAAATCGCCAAGCCTCTGTAATCGAAGCCTCGACCACCCAAAAGCACGACAGCGTGCGCCCCCACTGTCGATGGAGGCCCCTTGATTTAAGATGGTGCCCTCAATTGATCAGTCGCCTCTCGAGACTCCACGACATCTGCTCTCGTCCTCCGTCCTCACCGAAGCGTTGATCCCGGAAAGTAGAATCCCCGAGCAACATACTGATTTTTCCCCCATAAAGCATGTCTCTGTAGTGATTATCTCCCTTCTGCCTCCCTCCTTTGATTACTTAATGCGAAGAGTCGGGCTAAGCAACAGTGCTCAACGGGTTCTCCATGCCTTGTCAATCGAGATCTACGGTTTCTTGAGTTCCAGCCATCGACGATAGCGAAAGCAGCTGCATTGTGTGGCATCAATGAGTTTCTACCACAACAATAGCTGGAGTAGTTGCATTGTGCGGCCTCAAGGAGTTCCTATCGTAGCAGTTTTATCAGTACAAGAAGATGCTCTTCACGATCATTCCATTGTAGCTCAAAGTTCCGGTGGAGAATATTTTCCCTTGATGCTGGACTTGTTCTGCAGGGGTGAAGGATGCGAGAACTCAGTGTCACAGAGTCTTACGGGAGTGCTGCAAAGCCCATGAACATAGTAGATTATGCCACACCCCAGGATAGCGGACAATAAACTAGTGACCTCGATTTGAAGCTGGAGGGAAGAAGATCCCCCCCAGAATAGCAACCGCCATCCTCTAGATAGATCATCCCCTTCTTTTTCCCTCTCTTTTTGCCATTCAAAAATACTCTTTTCCCCAATTAGTCTCCCTTTTCCCTTCCTTTTCTCCTCACCACAATGACACAGCATCATCATCCACTTAATCTCGTAATAAGGGCATTAATTTTTGTTCATGTTCTGCATAAAGCCTTTGTTCATCTCCTTGCTCCTGACGTAGTGATTTTCCACAACATCTGATGTCTGACATCTCTTTGCAATCAGCATTTCAGTCCTATTGACGGAATTCATCCTCCTCACAACCTGATCAACCACTATGACAGCCTCTGACAGTTTATATATTATCAATCTCTCATGAGGATTTCAGTGAGAAAGGAGCAATGGTGACACATCATGCATCCAAACAAAATCATGCGTATGCACTAAGGGAATATATACATTGGATGCGAATTATTAAAAAGCATCACACAAACAATAAATCACACGCAGAAATTAACACAAATGCACAACAAAAATGGAGGTGTATACGGCTCGGATGCGCAGCATCACGACATCCACCCCCTCTAAACCTGCGCATCCTCCGGATGTGCCAACTATCCAGGATCATTCAAGTCCACAAACAGGTCAAGTCCATCTTCTGATTCTAGTAAACCTGTTTCTCCATCAGCTTCATCATCTATGTTTTCTGTCTCTTCAGCTTGTCTTTCATCTTCCTGCTCTTGTTCTGTCAATGCTTCAAGTGCATATTCTTCATCCTCTCTTCTCTTGAAAATCTTGACTCGTTTTCCAGCAATAGTGATGGACCTAAAAACGGGCCGGCACTGGCTCATGCACTAGCCGGGCCTCGTCACTACGCACAAGACAACCCCTCGGCCTCGCGGCCAGGAGCGTCTATCAAAATCTCTGCCTTCCTAAACATTGCGTTTGTAATACGTTGTAGTCCAACTGATCCTAACCCAATATTACTCCTCAGAGGGAGCCCCTTTCACATAGCCAAAAAGGCTCGAATCACATACACATGGGGTTCCTCCTACGGCTGAATGCCGTCAACCCTCTGCGACTCTCCTACACCTTGGGGATTGGCCCCTCGATGCGCCGCTCAACATTTAGACATTTCGCACAAACGTCGCTCAAGGTACCAAATAAACGTATCCAGGAATGTACCATTGTCCTTACTTAATTTCCCCTTTAGGATCCCACGACTAGCCTACAGCATAGGAACCTCACACTCTCAACGGTGGGTCACAGGCCTATTGAAAACAATTGCTATGCGTATCCAGGAGCTAACTCTGATACTTTTAATTTCCTCTAAATGATCATGCAAAGAGGTGGATGCCTAGTGCTCAAACATTTTAAAAACCAGCAGCGTGCAAGTGCAAAACATCTCTTTCATGCTTTTCTTTCTAACCGCTTTGTGCTTCGCTGCAACACCTAGCACCGAAGTGATCTTCGTGCTACTAGGTTTTAATTTTTATCATTATTATTCCGTCCTAGATGCAATGCATATAAAATCAGCAAATTATTCCTCATGCTCAGCGGCATTTAACCATTTTTTCCACAACTCTACCCTTCCCCGTTGATAGTGCATCATTGCATTCATTTCTTTTAGGGTTTCCTTGTCATTTTATGTGGAGAAAGGAAGGAAACACACACTAAAACATATAAACAAGGCTGAACTGAAGCATAACTTCATGCCCCAGCCTTGCTATACATCAACAAACATAAATCCTATTTTTCTATATTTTTCGTAGCCCCAAATGTATTTTTCCCCTATTTTTCATGGTGTTTTTATCATTTTTCCCCATTTTCTTCATTTTCTTGTATTTTTTAAATTGCTGAAAATGAAAACCAGTTTGTGGGCTATGGCCCTTAGTTCATTTGCAACAAAATTGAAAGATTAGTTGATGTGTATCGACGGTTTTCCCCATTTATATGCCCAAAACCCTTGTTTTTCCCCATTTTTCATGCATTTTCGGGTTTCTTGACATTATTTCGGGCCATGAAATGCATGTTTTTCATAATTTCTGGTTATAAATAGTAAGAACTTAGAAGAATCAGCAGCATAATCAAATCTTAGTCCATATGAACGGCATTCCATCAATCAAAAGCATAAAACACTAAATTTTCTTTGTAATTTTTTAGTTTACCGCTTAAACGCGTGTTTCGGGTTTTGTGTCCATGGCTGTAGATTTGGAAAACAGCAACACTTCATGTCCAGCAACATCACAAATCACCATTCTCAGCCCGTGGAGCAATCCGGTCCATGCCGGACAAGTCTCCATCATTCTTTCTTCATTGCTCCTTCCCACACATGAACTGCCTCTTAGAAGAGAGAGAGGGAGGAGAGAGAAAGACTGAAATCAGAATTCTTCATAGAGACCACCATTTCTCGGGCGAGAGGCGGCGATAGAGTCCACAGACAGAGGGGAATGAAGCCCCATAATCCATTGGGGGGGTTGTTTGCAGCAGCCATGATGCCTCTCATCCATTCATGGCGCATTTTTCGGGCGCCATCTTCTTCCACGTTTTTTCATGCCTCTTCATTCTCTCTCCACGTTTTTTGCTTCATAAGGTGCATAAATTTTTGGGGGGGGGTCTAAACTCAAAAGGCATGCTCAAATTTGGCCTCCCAAGTGTCCACCTTTTCATATCTTGACCGTTTCCTTGGCCATTTTCCTGTCCGGACTCCGAATTGAGCTCTGAAAAATCCTGGGCGTCCGGCTTAGCATTCCGCATTGGCCAGTAGCTTGTGTCAACCCGCACAACTGTCTGAAAAATTATGAAAAATCAACAAGTGTTGCTCGGGCGCCTTTAAAGCACTTTGGCGCTTAAAATCGTCCTAGATCGAGCCGCCGCCTTTGACAGTGAATATTTTTCCCTTGATATTCATAATTTTTAGCTATTTTTAAGCACTTGCCGTCTCCTAAATTCCGCTCTCATTGGCGACCACGGGATAGGGCGACTCAGCCCGTCGAATCCACGAACATATCTGCACATAAACAACCAAAGAAGCATCAAACTGATACAAAACAATTATCATCATAAAACTCAGCACAATGCTCCCCCTACCCCTGGACAGAACCAAGGCATGACATCCACAAGGAATAGGCCTAGCATCATCTAATAGAAGATCCGAAGTGAGTCACTAACCAGCTGCTCCAACACAGCCAAACTAAAAAGAACTGCCAAAGAGGTTGCCCTAAGTGGTAGTCTGAACTACTGACCAACTAAAGACAACGCAACTAGGAGCTCCTACAAGGCGAGGACTCCTATAGCCTGAGCAAAGGATATTTCCTTTCAGTATATCTCTTCTTTGAGGGTTTTGATTGGATGAACATACTTGGGCATGTAAAAAGGAGGGAGCTGAGCGTAGTGACCCAAGGAGAATAGGGCATCGGTCTCAGGACCTGTCTCGGCACCCAAGAACCTACCAGGCCCTCGCAAGGCGACACTTAATCCTTTTCTAACGCTCACTTTTATTTTCGCTCCAACCTTCCTGGTTTTGATATCATTTTTCCAGCAAGAAGCCACCCCTAGGAAGACAAGGTATCGGCCCTGGGTCTGACTCGTCCCCAGGAACCTACCAGGCCTTCGCAAGGCAATGATCAACTGCTTATATATTTTCATGTCTTTTCTCCTCTTCTTTGATAGGGGTTAGAACCCCTTTTTACACACCTTCGCATTTATATTCATCTTTTAGGATATTCAGGATTTCTTGGCATCATTATTATTATCTTCTAGCAGGCTTCTCTAACTGCCTCACTACTAACAAGAACTCCTAGAACGGCTGCCTAGCAGGTTAGCAGGACAGGGCCACTAGGACTTCCTTCTAAAACAGGTCTTTCAATGTCTAACAATGTCTTTACAGGAGGCAATGACTACTCCGACCTCCCTCAAACATACTTAGCCTAAACCTGGGACTTCATGCCTTGGTCGCCGGTCCCCAACAAAAAGTATCCCCTCAACAAGTACAAATACACATATAACAGGAAAGAAAGGTACTCGTAAAGGAGAAATATCACCTGGAGTGGCCACAAGAAGCTTCCATCGCAGCAAAGGCTCCTCCAGGCTCCACCAAATTCCACAACCCGCGAAACCTGTCCAGCACAACACTAAACAAAAACCCAATTAAACGCACCCGCACTAGACAGGGAAATGGCCCTCTTGGCCTAATGAAATCAGACATGACTTTGCTACAAAACTAAATCGGCCCTCTTGGCCTAATGAAATCAAACAATACTATGCAGAACATCCACCTGGAAACAACCATGATAGACATCAAAGCATACTATTCCCAGGGGAACAGAGGCTCGTAGCCCTAAACTAGGTGCATTAAATTATGACCTATCCCTCCTGCGTACATCGCAAGAGGTGTGCGCATCACATGTCGTCGAATCAGTCTGTGGGTCTGAGATAATAAAGGTAGATGAGTCTCACTTACCCTCTGCATCACCCAAATCAACCATCGTCTGCCAAAGAGGGCATGTTCAGAAAGCATACCCCACAAACGACCAGGTCCTATCTCACCATCAATAGATATATCGGGACAAGGGCCACAATTAAAGAAGAGGTCCTCTTCATACGCAAGATTAGCCAATGAATCGGCAAACTGATTCCAATTCCGTGGAATCAGCTGAAAAGACACTCTATCGAATTCGTCTAGCAGGGCTATGGCAGTATGATGGTACATACAAAGGATCGGGTTCCGCACCATGTACGTCCCATTGAGTTGATTTAAAACCAACTGAGAGTCCCCTTTCACCAACAACTGGGGGATACCACCCTTCTTTGCAATATTCAAACCCATAATCAGGGCTTTGTATTCTGCCATATTATTGGTAAAATTCGCCCCGAGATAAGCAGCTAACTTCATGACAATGCGTCGTCGGGGGTCTCGGATGACAACTCCTACACTTCCTTTTTTGCATGCACCCCTGGACGCCCCATCAAAGTACAAGGTGTACGTCCATAAAGGGTTTACATATCCTGCCATCCTGAACTCTACTCGTAATTATGGTAATCGAAATTCAGCATATTCAACGGGTGGACTGTAGGCTCCATCCCTCCATCATCATTGAATTCAACAGGGATGCTCGTCAAAAGTTGTAGGCAATGATGGCAGAAGACCTTGATTTCCCAAATAAATGTCCCGCCTTCTTGCTCAATCACCTTGTATCCTTTGCTCCACCAAATGAGCTTTCCCTGATGATACCTCTGTTCCAAATATGGGTGTTCTAAATAAGGGATCAGACGACCCATCAACCTCTATCACGATTTCCTTGCAGATGTTTGATCAATCTTGCCTAGACCTGCAAGGCAGTCATAGCATTAGTGCAATCAGAAGTAATAAGGTTTAATCTTATTAAGATTAACCTTATTTTTAAATTCTATCCCCTCAAGGTCAGCTAACAAAACTGTGGATTTATTCTTTCCTATTCTAACGATCTTATAGGGCCCATCCCATTTGGGTTCTAGCTTGCCTGGGAATAATTCACGTCGTGCGTCATAATACAGAACAAGCTGTCCTTTCTTGAAGGTGTATTTCTTGGCTTTGAGGTCGTGTAGCTTCTTCATTCGGCGCTTCGCCACTTCTTGGTGCAATAAGCTCTGCAGCTTAAGCTCATCTAAATGTGCCAGTGTCGTCAAGCGCTCAAAAAGAGCGTCTTCATCGCTCAAAGAATGATTGATAGCAAATCGAATAGTCGGCAGCTCAATCTCTAAAGGCAAGACACACTCCTCCCCATATACTAACTTGAACGGGGTATGGCCAGTGGCTCGTTTGAAAGTCGTATTATAAGCCCACACTGCCACGTATAACTTTTTATCCCAATCCCGTTTCTTTTCCGACACAATTTTGGACAGGATGCCTACAAGCTGCTTGTTGGTGCTTTCAACCTGACCATTAGCTTGCGGATTATATGGGGTTGTCTTGTTATGCTTGATGTTCCACAACTCTGTCAAACCTTTGATCACCTTATTCAGGAAATGAGTTCCGCGGTCCGACACTAATTCTTTCGGTGGACCAAACCGGCATATTATCTGCTCTAAAAGGAAACTAGCAGTTTCTTTAGCATCATCTTTCCCTGTTGCACGTGCTTCTGACCACTTTGTGAAGTAGTCAGTTGCGACAATGATGTACCTCTTTTGCGTAGTCGATGATGGAGTAATAGGACCCACAAAGTCTATTCCCCACTTCTCAAATGGAAGTATCGCCATAATAGGGGTGAGTGGTCGTTTCCTATTCTCTCGACTATCATGTCGTTGGCAAATATCGCATCGCTTAACATACGCAAACGCATCCTGGAAGATGGCAGGCCACCAATAACCTGCTCTTAAAGCCTTTTGTGCTGTAAGCCGTCCAGCAAAATGGCCACCGCAAGCAGAATCATGGCACTCTTCCAAAATGAATGGCACCTCGTCAGGCGTCACACATCGGCGATAGATATCATCAACCCCTTGCCGATATAATGTACCTGCGATCAAGGCAAACTTTAACGCTTGCTGCTTAATTTTCCTTTTCTCAGCCTTAGATAATTCGGATCCCACCTCTCCTGTTGATAAATAATGCGTTATTGCAGCATACCAGGAGGGAATAGATGCCGTATCTATTTTAAATATCATCTCCATGTCACTACCTTCAGCCACAGATTCTTTCGGCTCCCCAAAGTCCACTAGACATTCCACGATGCCTTGCAACCTTGGTGGCTTACTCTTGATTTCATAATCAAATTCCTGCAAAGTGATTAACCACTTCGCTAGACGGTCAGGCGGCTGTAGCTTATTCATCAATAGTCGAAGTCCCTCCGCCTTCGTATAAAGCACAACTTTCTCATAGAGAATGTAATGCCTAAACTTCTTGGTCCCAAAGACCATCGCTAGACACAGCTTCTCCATGTAGGTGTAATTGATTTCGGATACCCCCAGCTTCCGACTAGCAAAAGCAATCGGGTGGTACCACTTCTCTTCCCAAATTTGGGCTAAACAGCAGCTGATACTATACATGGTGGCTGCTGAAAATATATAGAACACGTCACCTCTTTTAGGTGCTTTTAAAACGGGCGCTCTTGCTAGCTCTTGTTTCACATCCTCGAATGCTACCTTACAAGGGTCACCCCATACAAACGAACAGCTAAAGGACAATAAATTTGTAAGTGGCAACGTTCTTTCTGCTAAGGTGTTAATGAATCTACGGTAGTAACCAACCGAAGACAGAAAGCTATGAACCTCTTTCGGAGTGCGTGGTGGACCCATGGCAACTATAACTTTCACCTTCTCGGGGTCTGTCGCAATTCCTACCGAACTGACCACATGGCCTAGCAATAGCCCATAAGGTACTCCAAAAGCACACTTCCGTGGGTTTAGGGCGATGCAGAATTGTCTACAGCGCTCAAAGCATTTTCGCAAAATGATCAACTGCCTTTCTCTCACGGTGGCGGCCCCTAAGTCATCAATAAACACCCTCAACTCTTCAGGGGATATGTCACCGAATGTCTTATCGGCTGTTCGTTGCCACGAACCAGGCGCATTGCATAAACCAAAAGCCATCACATGGTAAGCAAAAGTGCCAAATACAGTGATAAAAGTTGTTTTCAACTTGTCCTCTTCTGCAATTGCCATTTGGTTGTATCCTGCAAAGCAATCCATAAACGAATATATCTCCCTACCCGCTAATTGATCCAAAATCTGGTCAATAAATGGTAATGGGTAGTAGTCCTTAACTGTCTGCTTATTCAGCTCCCTAAAGTCTACACATAAACGGATCTGATTATTCTTCTTCTTTCTAATCACAACTGGCGAACACCATTCTGTGTGTTGCACAGGAAAAATCAAACCCGCTTTTCGAAGCTTCTGTAACTCTTCAAACAGCCCGTCCCTCAATTCGAAAGGCATACGCCTTACTTTCTGCCGTACAGGACGACTGCCCTCTTTCAACGGAATTGTATGAACAGCAAGACTGGGAGGGATGCCTCTCAACTCATCATAACTCCAGGCAAAGATATCACGGAATTCCTGGATCAAGGCCACATAGTCCTCCCTTTCTGCTGAGCTGAGCATAGAGCCTAATTTGATTGGCCGCGAATCATCAAGCGTACCAAGGTCTAGCTCGATAACATCTGCATCTCTTATACGATCTTGGGCCTCTATCGGCTCATTCAAAGTGATCTGATAGATGTCCTCCGTGGTGGATCCCTCTTTGGACTCATCACTCGATGATGCCTCACTAACAGATGAATCTTCTAATGTCTCCAATTCTGTAGAAGATAGAGGAGCCCTCTCACTCTGCGGGGACTCAGGATAAGCATCAACCACCACACGCTGGGCACCTCTGCCGAATATCAATCGACCAGCGGGTATATCCACTTGGCAATCCGCTTGCAAGATCCAAGGTCGTCCAAGTAATACTTGGTAACTTGGCCGCCCTGCAAAACGAATCACCCTAAAGTCCAACAGGCATTCTACATTTGCAACAGTGACATGGACCTTAGTAATGCAGCCTTCCGGCTGTCTCAAACTGTCATCTGCCATTCTGAGAATTGTGGAGGTATCTTTTTGGATCGCAAGGCCCAACCTTTCCATCAGTTCAGAACTCATAATGTTAACAGATGATCCTGTGTCGACAATGGCATAATCTACTAATATCCCATCGACATAGGCTGCAACCCTTGGGCAATGCTTCTCAGCATGCTCAAACCAGTCATCACCAACTCGCGCAATACCCAAAGGTTCTACGATATACCCGGTACGTAGGATCTTTCTAAATTCCTTGCGTACTCCTGGGGAAAGCTTAATAAGCTGCAAAAGGTTCACATCCGGCTTGTCTTCGCAAAGAGAGCCCGCCAAATCGAATTCATGATAGTTCGAAAGAGCTCGCTTTTCACGCCAAATCATCCGCTCTTTAGGTCGCTGAGCTGGCTTTATTGCCTCTTTCTTAACTTTCACCTTCTTCTTTGGTGCTTCCTTATCGGCTTTACTCTCTACGGGCTTCAAAGGTCCCCCTTCTAGGGCAGGATCCAAAACTTGCGTTCCTTTGTCGCCTTGTTTAGGGTTTCCGTCGACAGGCTTATCCATGTCGGCTTCTCTACCCTTTTTACCTCTTGTAAGGACAGCTCGTAGATTAGAGGTTTCAGCATCATTAACGCGTACAGCCTCAATCAAACTAACCCCACTACCACTTGGTAGTTCTTCCACCGTCGTCTTTGGTCGTTGAAGTATTTGTTTAGGCCCATCCTCTCGCTGGGAATCATTTCCTTGGGCACGATGATTAACAGGCCCTGGTTGCCGACTACCCCGCTGGAGAGAACTGATCTTACTCCAGCAAGTAGCCGCTAGATGGCCGGATTTTCCACAAATATCGCACTTAACATTTGGGCAATTTCTTGGATAGTGCTGCCCGCCACACCATTTGCAACTAAACCTCGACGGCGCACCCTCTTCTGGGTATCTACTTCCTATCAAATTTTGTTGTTTTTTAAGGAAGTTGACATCAACGGCTATTTGTCGATACTGCTCCGTAATCATGTCGGTATAATGCTTCATCATGTCCTTAACCTCGCCAAGAACATTGGAAGAACTCGACTCATAGCCTTGGTCATTTCCATGTCGTTCAATCGGCCTAACAATTCGATTAGGCACAGGCTGTTGAGCTACAGGCATGGTGTTAGAATTGACCGCCTGGCCTCCACTACTTGGAGCCATTTGACTGCCCGTAGGCATCGACATGCTAGGGGGAGCTGGTAATAAAGGGACATTCTGTATCATGTTCCCTCTCCCATTAGGGTTAGCCATCGCTATCCCTTGGCCACTACTGCCATTGGCTATTGCCATATTGTTTCCCAATACTAAACCCATGTTCGAATTGCCTCTAGAAGCATAGGCTGCTTGTAGTCGGGATTCCACCTCTTGTGCTCGTGTAATGGCAGTATCTATATCCCCCAAGGGGACACTACTCAACTGCAATTGGATATTAAAGTCCAAACCATGTAGGAAATATTGCAATTGGGCAGCTGCGGGGATAGGAATAGAGGTGTCCAACTTACGGAAGACCTCTTTTATCTTCTTCGCATAAGCACGAATATCCTCGTGTGGATCTTGGCGGGTCACGTTGAGTACACGCAACCAATATTGCCCACCCCTTTCAGGGGCAAACTCCCTTCGAAAAGCTCCATAAAATGCATCAATGTTCAATATGGTTCCGGCTTCTAAACCATGATACCATATAGCGGCTCTTCCTTTGAGAGTCATATTGAAGAACATCATTAAATGTCCTTCTTCTTGAATGCGACAGTTAAACATCAACTTTTGAAACTCCCTAATGTGGAGTTCCGCATCTTCCTCAACTAGCCCATTAAAAATGGGTAGTGGGTAACCTAGAGCCGGCAAATCCGTCGTTCCTGCTGGAATTGCAATAGGCTGCGCCATGACGGGGATTGGATTTGCACTAGGAATAGGGAACGGTGGGGTTACACCTCCCGCAATTGACGTGGATTGGCTTATGGCAGGAAGGGGAGCACTAGAGCCTCCACCTTCTCCTAACTTACTGCTTGTGGTCCTAAGACCACTAGATCCACTCCCTCGTAAGGGTTCAGCACCGCTACGCTTAGGGGAATATCTCCTAAAAATTTCAGCACGTCGCCTAGCTCTTTCGTCTCTTTCTTACTTTTGGATTTCTGCTAGACGATGCTTATCAATAAATAACGGGTCAAGCTCAGTATCCTCTGGCATAAACTGCTAGTTGGTCCTTAAACAACCAGGATTCGAGAACCGCCACTTTTAAGCAGCTCCCGGCAGACGCACCACTGATGGACCTAAAAACGGGCCGGCACTGGCTCATGCACTAGCCGGGCCTCGTCACTACGCACAAGACAACCCCTCGGCCTCGCGGCCAGGAGCGTCTATCAAAATCTCTGCCTTCCTAAACATTGCGTTTGTAATACGTTGTAGTCCAACTGATCCTAACCCAATATTACTCCTCAGAGGGAGCCCCTTTCACATAGCCAAAAAGGCTCGAATCACATACACATGGGGTTCCTCCTACGGCTGAATGCCGTCAACCCTCTGCGACTCTCCTACACCTTGGGGATTGGCCCCTCGATGCGCCGCTCAACATTTAGACATTTCGCACAAACGTCGCTCAAGGTACCAAATAAACGTATCCAGGAATGTACCATTGTCCTTACTTAATTTCCCCTTTAGGATCCCACGACTAGCCTACAGCATAGGAACCTCACACTCTCAACGGTGGGTCACAGGCCTATTGAAAACAATTGCTATGCGTATCCAGGAGCTAACTCTGATACTTTTAATTTCCTCTAAATGATCATGCAAAGAGGTGGATGCCTAGTGCTCAAACATTTTAAAAACCAGCAGCGTGCAAGTGCAAAACATCTCTTTCATGCTTTTCTTTCTAACCGCTTTGTGCTTCGCTGCAACACCTAGCACCGAAGTGATCTTCGTGCTACTAGGTTTTAATTTTTATCATTATTATTCCGTCCTAGATGCAATGCATATAAAATCAGCAAATTATTCCTCATGCTCAGCGGCATTTAACCATTTTTTCCACAACTCTACCCTTCCCCGTTGATAGTGCATCATTGCATTCATTTCTTTTAGGGTTTCCTTGTCATTTTATGTGGAGAAAGGAAGGAAACACGCACTAAAACATATAAACAAGGCTGAACTGAAGCATAACTTCATGCCCCAGCCTTGCTATACATCAACAAACATAAATCCTATTTTTCTATATTTTTCGTAGCCCCAAATGTATTTTTCCCCTATTTTTCATGGTGTTTTTATCATTTTTTCCCATTTTCTTCATTTTCTTGTATTTTTTAAATTGCTGAAAATGAAAACCAGTTTGTGGGCTGTGGCCCTTAGTTCATTTGCAACAAAATTGAAAGATTAGTTGATGTGTATCGACGGTTTTCCCCATTTATATGCCCAAAACCCTTGTTTTTCCCCATTTTTCATGCATTTTCGGGTTTCTTGACATTATTTCGGGCCATGAAATGCATGTTTTTCATAATTTCTGGTTATAAACAGTAAGAACTTAGAAGAATCAGCAGCATAATCAAATCTTAGTCCATATGAACGGCATTCCATCAATCAAAAGCATAAAACACTAAATTTTCTTTGTAATTTTTTAGTTTACCGCTTAAACGCGTGTTTCGGGTTTTGTGTCCATGGCTGTAGATTTGGAAAACAGCAACACTTCATGTCCAGCAACATCACAAATCACCATTCTCAGCCCGTGGAGCAATCCGGTCCATGCCGGACAAGTCTCCATCATTCTTTCTTCATTGCTCCTTCCCACACATGAACTGCCTCTTAGAAGAGAGAGAGGGAGGAGAGAGAAAGACTGAAATCAGAATTCTTCATAGAGACCACCATTTCTCGGGCGAGAGGCGGCGATAGAGTCCACAGACAGAGGGGAATGAAGCCCCATAATCCATTGGGGGGGTTGTTTGCAGCAGCCATGATGCCTCTCATCCATTCATGGCGCATTTTTCGGGCGCCATCTTCTTCCACGTTTTTTCATGCCTCTTCATTCTCTCTCCACGTTTTTTGCTTCATAAGGTGCATAAATTTTTTGGGGGGGGTCTAAACTCAAAAGGCATGCTCAAATTTGGCCTCCCAAGTGTCCACCTTTTCATATCTTGACCGTTTCCTTGGCCATTTTCCTGTCCGGACTCCGAATTGAGCTCTGAAAAATCCTGGGCGTCCGGCTTAGCATCCCGCATTGGCCAGTAGCTTGTGTCAACCCGCACAACTGTCTGAAAAATTATGAAAAATCAACAAGTGTCGCTCGGGCGCCTTTAAAGCACTTTGGCGCTTAAAATCGTCCTAGATCGAGCCGCCGCCTTTGACAGTGAATATTTTTCCCTTGATATTCATAATTTTTAGCTATTTTTAAGCACTTTCCGTCTCCTAAATTCCGCTCTCAAATAGGCACCTTCAATAATGCTCCATCTAATTCAGCCAGCTCATAAGTACCATTGTCAAAAACCTTTTTCACTTCATACGGTCCAAACCATCTTTGAACCATTTTTCTCATGCTACTATGCTGATTTTCTAGACTACTGTCGTAGACTAGAACCCAATCTCCTTCTTTTATGGCTCTAGGCCTCAAGCGATGCCTTAAATCAAACCTGTCCTTATTTCTGAGGCGGGCTGCTTTCAAACGGTCAATGGCTAGCTGCACATCTTCTGTTCTTCTCTCTAGTTGACGAATCCGAAGGGCTAACAACTCTTCCCTTGATAAATTCTCATGCCAAGGAAGAACACTCCAAGTGAGAGCACAAATTTCAGTAGGCATGACAGGTTTTTGCCCATACATCAACTCCGCAGGCATGTATCCAGTAGTCACACTATGTGTAGAGCGATCAGCCCACAACGCAAAAGGTAGCAATCTCGGCCAATCTCCAATCCGACCTCTACAAGCTTTTGCCAATGCTTTAACTATAGGCGGATGTCCTCTTTCACTTTTGCCATTTCCTTCTGGATTATAGGCAGTAGTAAGAGCCAATTTAATCCCAAGCCGTGAGAAGAATTCTCTAGCTTCATCAGCATCTAGCTCTCCACGATCAGCTGTAATCTTGCCTATACATCCATACCTGCAAAATATTTCTTCCAACAAGAATTTACATACTGTAGTGGTAGTCTTCGTCCGCAATGGTCTACCTTCAACATAGTTTGTAAGATCCTCCCTAGCCAAGACAAGATATCTCATCTGCCAAAGTCCCACTGGCAAAGTAACCAAGTCTACCACCCACTTGTAATGCATACATAGTGGATAAGTCGGATGCAACTCATCACGATGTCGCACTATAGAGTAAAGCTGGCAATCCCTGCAAGTCTCCACAAAGTGAGAAACATCTTTATACATCCCTTTCCACCAGTACCTTTCTTTGATTTTCTCATAGGTAGCCCACACACCTCTATGTCCTGCCCATGAGCTCTCATGAAACTCTCGCATAATCTGTATTTGCATGGCTTCATCACAAACTACTCTCAAGGGCAAACCTCCTCTCTTTCTTGGATGCTTCCAAAGTAAACCATCCTTCAAGAAATACCCATAAGCCTTCCTTCTGATTTTCTTGAACTCATCATCTGTCCAATCAGCTCTTCGAGTCAATGAACTTAGATACTGTCCAATTTGCAGCCACTCATCAACATAAAGCTCTTCAATAAAAGCTTCAACAGTAGATACATGACAATCATGAGTAAGGACAGAAGTAGCAAACTCTGTCTCATCATCTTCTGCAAGCATTGACTCCTCATCCTCATATCTCGCTCTAGAAAGCATATCAGCAACTGGATTATCTTTCCCTGCTATGTGTCGAAATTCTGGATTCAATGATTTGATATAGGCAATCCATCGAAGCATCGCTATATCTGGAGTCGAGCAACTAGTAATCATCCCAAGCAAAGGTAAGCAATCTGTTTCCACAATAACTGAAGCTCCAATGAAATACCCTTTATCACACTTCAGTGCAGTGACTACTCCCCACAACTCTCTTTTGATCTGCGGATATCTCCTTTGTCGCTCATTAAGAACTTTAGCTCCAAAGCGGATAGCATACCTATTTCCATCAGCATCATCCTGTCCAACAGCCCAACCTATGCCAATAGGGCTAGTATCAACTGTCAACATGATCGGCCGTCCACACTGATAATCCGCCTTGCGTAGAGTAGGAGCTGATTGCAACAGCTTCTTGAGCTTACGCATGGCTCTTGAATGCTTCTCATCCCAATGAAATTTCTGCCCCTTTCGAAGCAGCTGATAGAGAACATCTGCAATATGAGCAAAATGAGGAATCCAAATCATGTAAAATACACAAGCTCCCACAAATCTCCGCACCTCTGAAGTAGTCGAGCAATACTCTGCAATCCTGTTTATGGCATCCACCTTCGCAGGAGAAGGCTTTCTGCCATAATATCCAACCATATGCCCAACTATAATGACTTCATTAACAGCAAAGACAGATTTCAGCCCTGAAAGTGTCAAATTTACCTCCTCTAATCGTGTCAATATTTGCTCACAAGCTTTCAAGTGATCAGCCACAAACTGTCTACATCCACACAAATCAAGACTTTCATTCTTTTCTTCTTCTGCACAACCCTTAATAGGCACATCATCTAGAAAAGGCATGGTATACTGTGGAATGTAGTCTCGAAGAACTCTATGCATAGCATTCATCATATGAGCAACTGAGTTTGTAGCACCTTGAGGCAAGGTACACATCCTCACAAGACCAATAGGTGTCCGCATAGTAGTAATATCCCTGCTTTCCAAGGCAAGCTGAAACTGATCATAACCTGAATACAAGTCACCTAGTGAATAGATGGCTCGTCCTGCAAAAGCCTCAGCAAATTCATCCACAACTGGACCTGTTCCCACATTCCTGATTGTCACTTTGTTCACGGGCTGCATATCCTGAATAAATCTCAAAGTACCATTCTTCTTTGGTACAGTAAACCACCTGTTAGAATAGGGTGCAGAAGAGGGCTCCAAAATCCCCATTTTAATCTTCTCATTCAGCAACTCTATCAGCTTTGGCAAGTGTGCTTTAGGCACAGGTATAGGACGAATATTCCATGGTACATGAGGAACAGTGAAAATGACCATGGGTGCAACCAATTCAGGACTAATGCAGCCAATTTCATGTGGAAAGAAAGCAAATGCCTTACCATGACGTCCAAGCATCTCTCTAAAACATTCTTTTTCCACTGGAAGCAAAAAATCCTCATTTCCAATCTTCAATTCTGCAAGTGTTTCAGCTGTAAACTTATGTCCAATATGTGCAGGATCCCTCAACATAGGCTGCTTCATAGCTTTTTCAATCTGCTCATCACTATCAGAAGGAAGCGGGCCTGCAACCGGCTTAACCTTCTTATCAACTGTTTTATATTTTGTGTCAACCTTGGCATCATTCAAGCACTCTTTTCTTTGCTGCAATTTCTGCAAATTTTCAGCATCTTTCAACTCTGTTGGCTGAAAAATTTCAGCCTTTAGCTCTATGGACTGCATGGGTGCAGTCTGAAACTCTGTATGCAGAAATTTTTCTGCATTCAACTCTGTTGGCTGAATGAATTCAGCCCTCGGCTCTATGGACTGCATAGATGCATCCTGAAACTCTGTATGCAGAAATTTTTCTGCATTCAACTCTGTTGGCTGAATGGATTCAGCCCTCTGCAATTCTATTAGCTGATCAAGGTCAGCCATAAATTCAGTTTGCTGAGTTTTCTCAGCCTCTAACTCTGTTTGCAGCATAAAACCAGAAATTTCCTGAAACATATCCAAGGTTTGCACAGGTATGATCTTTGAACCCTTGCATACATCAGTTTTCAGCATTGCACTCATCTCAAACAATGTATCTGCATAAGACATCCCTTCATACAATCCATCCACATGCTCTTCTGCTTGCAAAATACCTGCATTCTTCAACTCTTTCTCCTTACGACCAATGTACTGCCTGGCAGCTCTAGGCAAATCTGAAATTTTATGATAACTTACTGAACTATCTGAAGTAAACCCAACAAAGTTATTGGAGAAAGACTGGCTGCCAGGAGGCGAGATCTCCTCTTTTCTCCGCTCCGTACCACTGGCGTCTCGCAAGACAGCGGTACCTAATGAAAATCCAACTCCTTCGCAGGTAGTGGCGCCTCACGTAAGGAGTCCCTGTTTCTCGGATGATTTACCCCAACAGTCATAAACTGAACAGCTCGCATACCATCTTTACTGCGTATCCGCGCATAAGCTGATCCATCATCCATCACTTTTGTTTCCATTCTCGCTTCTGTAATGAAAGGCTGTCCAAGAATAATCGGATAAGAGCATGAATCCTGAACAAAGCAATGATAATCCTCTTCAACATTACCAATAGAAATTCTGATACTCGGACAAGCAGCATACATATCACCAGAAGTATTATTGGTGGCTCTCATGCGCCAGCCATGCTCTGCATCCATAGGCCACTTGCCACTCTCATAAACACCTCGAGCAATAAGATTAATTTCAGAACCATGATCAACTAAAGCAATCAAGGGAATTTGTTTCTCTCCAATCCTTACCACTGTCTCAGTGGTTGCTCTAGCCCAATGACTTCGTGAAAAATGACTGCGAGGAATGAGAATAGGAGTCTCATCATCTTCATACTGTATAGGCTGCATTATTTTCTCCATAGAAGCATTCTCAACCATCACTGCATCATCATGCTCTTCTCCAAGAGCTCCATGCCACAATCCCTGTAAAGCAGGTCCTTCCATCGCATGTCGTTTCCTTCGCAAAAGATCCTACATCTGATCCTGTATTTCTCTTCTAGCAATCCCAAGAGCCTCTCCAACAGTAAAAGTGACTTCACTATTCAAAATTCTTTCATGAAAAATCTTACTCATATCCGTTTGCATATCAAGGTCTGACAAGAGCTTGAATCCTGGCTCTTTTCTTGATTGCTTCTTTTCCTTCTGCTTGTCTACCATTGGCTGATCGGAACCTGTTTGGGTTGGAGAATTTGACATAGGTGGAGCTGAAATAGGTGGTGAAACAAAGTCACCCCCTCTAGTCTTTTTGGAGGTACTAGGACCCTCCTCATCTCTCTTTCTCTTTTCCTCAACCATGGCATCTAAACCCTGCATTTTAGCCATATAAGCAAAAATAGAATACCTGTCAACGGGAGAATCCCATCCTGTTTCTCCTCGGATGCTAGAGCCCACACAAGTCATAGTAGAAGTTTGCACTTTCCCTCTTTTCGCTATCTCCAAGGCAGAAGACCATAAAGCAGAGTCTCCATCAGATTTCTGCTCAAGCTGGACTCCAAAAGCTGAAGCATCTCCTCTAACACTCACATAAGCTGATCGCGCAGCCATATCATCAACAAACTTCTTCATACCTCCCTTACCAAAGTTCGTGTCAAGAGGAGCGCCAGTCTCTGTCAGCCATATCTTCCCATCTTGTCCCCAGAACACTACATTCTTCCTACGTGCTTCTTGAAAAGCATCACAATCTCTGCAGTGTTGATGCTCTGTACTATCACACCAAATACATCGTCGCCCTTTTCTTTGACCAGCTGGAAAAGCAGTCACTGGAGCAGGTGCTACAGCAGGTACTGACATAAGTTGCTCCTTTAACTTACCAACTTCAGCTTTGACTGCTTCAATCGTCAAATCCGCCAAGCCTTTAATAACATCATCTACAGATAAGGGCATTGGAGCAGCAGGAACTGGTGGATTCACAACAGGAAGAGTAGGCTTAGACAAAGAAGTAGCAGGGGTAGATGAAGAAGTCTCCAAAGATTTCTCAGGAGCTGATCCTGTATTTCGATGCAATCTGACTCTCCTGCGCTGCTTCTTGACAAGAGCATTCACAGCATCAATGACATGTCTCCACTCAGTCTTTAAACCTGAATCAGTAGCTTGATCTTCCAAAAGATCATCCAACTTTTCCTGCAAAACAGCATCTGCAGCTTGCAAAAATAATTCCACTTTCTGCATCTCCAAAGCTTGTTGTTCAGTCCCATCCAACTGATCATAACGGCTTTCAAACTCTCGCAGAAGAGCGGTAACAGAAAGTCCCTTATTGGGCATAGAAACCCATGCTAAAAAATTCCTGCGATTCATAAGACCTGTATCCTCCAGGAAATATTCATCTTTTAATGCCTTTTTAAATTCAGCCCAACCTGCATGTGCCTCTTGAATTTCTGCAATTCGGCCTTCAAGAGCGCGCACCACGATCCGCAAGAAGTAGCGGCTCCAAACATCTTGAGAAACACCAAAAAACTTCATCTTTTCTTCATACAAATGCAAGTAAGTTGACACTTGCTGGCCATTAAACTGCTTCATCTCCTGTTGGACAGCTTTCAAAGCATCCATAGCATCACTGTCTCGTTTTGCATGAGCTTGCTGCTGCATATACATGGTAAATGACTGAAACAGGTTCTTCATGACATTATCATCTGTCATCTCTTCTTGCGAGTCTCCCATCTTGCTGATGACGCAGCACTTTCACGTCGGGTTCACCAGAAATGTCAAAGAGATCGTGCAAGAGCTGCAGAACACGGGGTTCAAGGTGCAGCAAGAAATGAGGCTAACAAGAAAAAAAAAATCAAATATTTGATGCCAAAGTTCACTACCGTGTTTGAGAGCTCTTCAAAACCAATCAAATAAGTCAACGACTGACACTCTTCCAAGATAGAGCATTCACTGCAATTTGTAAAGCTTTTACAGCTAGATCAACAGAAATTCAGTGAGGATGATGACGACAACTGAAATTCATGACACTACATCACAGTTCAGAAGCTGAACGAAAACACTGTGTAAATCTTCCAAGCTCCCGCACTTAGCATACCTATCAATAAGAACATTACCAACAAGAAGGACCAGCATTCCAAAGTACTAAGCAATCCTTTCACAATGTTCTGGAGTTTGTACAGTTCTTCAATGTTCCAACAATATTTGCTTTTCTCTGTTCCATACTTGACTATGTGTTAGGACACATGTGATTGAATTTGGAGTCCAGGGTCCATGGAAGCACTGTTCTGGTTCATTAGAGGCTTTTCATCACCGAGGGTTCAACCGGTTTCAGTAAGAAGTCTTTTCAGGCCTCAGATTTGACATCCTCAGGGCAGGAACAATGCATCACAGGTGGCAGCATGTTCTGCGAAGCTACTGTGGTGCTTAAAGCACTGCCAATTGCATCAAACTGCACTGCAATGCAGATGCTTCAAGCATTCTGGAGGTCATTAAAAGCATTCACAGCTTCAGTATACAACATGCTGCTGAGATTCCAAAGGTTCAAGACCATGTGAGTGGTAAGCCTTCCTCCAAATCCCTTATCCTGAGAATGGAATGCGATACCTTCTCAGAAATGCTTTTCTTCTTATCTTTCGTGCAACATATAACTCTTACCATTCTTTTCCATTCATGGAGTCAATAGCATCCCGCATGAAATGCTCGTCCGCAAAGGTCACAAAGCCAAAACCCCTGGATCTTCCAGTTTCACGGTCATTGATTACCTTGGACTCCAAAACTTCACCGTAAGAACGGAACGCGTCACACAGGCCGTGGTCATCAGTAGCCCAGGCCAAGTCACCAACGAAGCAGCGGAATTCCACATCTGTTCAGAACTTCATAGGATCCCTCCGAACCACCCAAAAGCACGTCAGCGTGCGCCTTATCCTTTTGTGACAGGAAAGCTTCATCCTTTGAGGTTGTTGAATCTTCTGGATATAGGAAGAGATATTCTGCTGTGGAATTAAACGAGGCCCTTCACGCTGCGATTCTTGAGGAAGATAGATCTGGGGAACTTTGACGACCGTTGAAGCAACGACTATGATGTACCCGATGGCCTTCGAGACGAAAGGCAAGAGGCAATCGTGCAGGGAAGAGAGTTCTTCATGCCCATCTTTGATCAGACAAGAGATAAATCGCCAAGCCTCTGTAATCGAAGCCTCGACCACCCAAAAGCACGACAGCGTGCGCCCCCACTGTCGATGGAGGCCCCTTGATTTAAGATGGTGCCCTCAATTGATCAGTCGCCTCTCGAGACTCCACGACATCTGCTCTCGTCCTCCGTCCTCACCGAAGCGTTGATCCCGGAAAGTAGAATCCCCGAGCAACATACTGATTTTTCCCCCATAAAGCATGTCTCTGTAGTGATTATCTCCCTTCTGCCTCCCTCCTTTGATTACTTAATGCGAAGAGTCGGGCTAAGCAACAGTGCTCAACGGGTTCTCCATGCCTTGTCAATCGAGATCTACGGTTTCTTGAGTTCCAGCCATCGACGATAGCGAAAGCAGCTGCATTGTGTGGCATCAATGAGTTTCTACCACAACAATAGCTGGAGTAGTTGCATTGTGCGGCCTCAAGGAGTTCCTATCGTAGCAGTTTTATCAGTACAAGAAGATGCTCTTCACGATCATTCCATTGTAGCTCAAAGTTCCGGTGGAGAATATTTTCCCTTGATGCTGGACTTGTTCTGCAGGGGTGAAGGATGCGAGAACTCAGTGTCACAGAGTCTTACGAGAGTGCTACAAAGCCCATGAACATAGTAGATTATGCCACACCCCAGGATAGCGGACAATAAACTAGTGACCTCGATTTGAAGCTGGAGGGAAGAAGATCCCCCCCAGAATAGCAACCGCCATCCTCTAGATAGATCATCCCCTTCTTTTTCCCTCTCTTTTTGCCATTCAAAAATACTCTTTTCCCCAATTAGTCTCCCTTTTCCCTTCCTTTTCTCCTCACCACAATGACACAGCATCATCATCCACTTAATCTCGTAATAAGGGCATTAATTTTTGTTCATGTTCTGCATAAAGCCTTTGTTCATCTCCTTGCTCCTGACGTAGTGATTTTCCGCAACATCTGATGTCTGACATCTCTTTGCAATCAGCATTTCAGTCCTATTGACGGAATTCATCCTCCTCACAACCTGATCAACCACTATGACAGCCTCTGACAGTTTATATATTATCAATCTCTCATGAGGATTTCAGTGAGAAAGGAGCAATGGTGACACATCATGCATCCAAACAAAATCATGCGTATGCACTAAGGGAATATATACATTGGATGCGAATTATTAAAAAGCATCACACAAACAATAAATCACACGCAGAAATTAACACAAATGCACAACAAAAATGGAGGTGTATACGGCTCGGATGCGCAGCATCACGACAACGTAAGATCTTTTTAAATTCTTTGCATACTCTTGGCGATAGCTTGATTAGCTGCAAGATATTCACGCCTGGTTTAACATCGCAAAGGGAGCTAGCTAAATCAAATTTGTGAAAATTCACTAAAGCTCGCTTCTCGCGCCAAACCATCTACTCTTTAGGATGCTACACTGACTTTATTGCCTCTTTTTTAACTCTCGCCTTCTTTCTAGACACCTCTTTATCTCTCTTGGTGTGTGCCTTACTCTCTACGGGCTTCAGAGGTCCCCTTCCTCATTAGGATTTAGAACTTACGTTCCTTTATCATCCTGCATAGGGTTTCCATTGAAAGGTTTTACATTATCTTTGTCGTCTTCTCTATTTTTTTGGCCTCTTGTTATGGCAGGTAGGCTAGAAGCTTCAGTGCCATTAACCTGCACAACCTCGATGAGGCTCACCCCACTACTACCTCATAGTTCTTTGATAGCCTTACCCCTTTGGAGTATTTGTTTCAGCCTATCATCCTACTGAAAATTGAAGTTCCTTGCACACAATGATTAGCAGGCCCTCGTTGCCGACTGCCTTGCTAGAGGGAACTGATCTTGCTCCAACAGGTGGCTACTAAATGGCCTGACTTCCCGCAAATGTCGCACTTGACATTTGGGCAATTATGTGGATAATGTTGCCCACCACACCATTTGCAACTAAATCTAGAGGGTGCACCCTCTTCGGGGTGTTGATTCCCTGTCAGATTTTGTTGTTTATTCGAGAAATTAACGTCAACGGCTATTTGCTGATATTGTTCAGAGATCATATCCATGTAGTGCTTCATCATGTCCTTGACTTGGCTAAGGACATTTGACGAACTCGACTCATAGCCCTAATCGTCTACCTGTCGGTCCCTTGGCCACACAATTTGATTAGGCATTGGTTGCATTAGATGCTGACCCACAGGAACAACGTTAGGGTTTGCTACTTTGCCTCCCACATTTGGAGGCATCTGACTAGCCATAGGCAAAGTCACACTAGGTGGAGCTGGCAATAAAGGAACATTCGGAACCACATTCCCTCTCCCGTTAGGGTTGGCCATCCCTATCCCTTGGCTTCCACTGCCATTGATTGGTTGTGAATTATTTCCCAATGCTAGACCCATATTGGGATTGGTTCGAGAAGCATAGGCCACTTGTAGTCGGGATTCTATTTCTTGCACTCCTCTAATGGCAGTGTCTATATCCACCAAGGTGACACTACTCAGTTGCATCTGGATGTTAAAATCAAGACCATGCAAGAAGTATTATAATTGGGGAGTAGGTGGGATAGGGATAGAGCATCCAATTTACAGAAAACCTGTTTGATCTTCTTGGCATATGCTCGTATATGTTCATGTGGTTCTTGGCGTGTCAAATTCAACACGCCCAGCCAATATTGGCCACCCCTCTTAGGGGAAAAATCCCTTTGGAAGGCTTCATAAAATAAGTCCATGGTGGTTACGGTTTCGACCTCAAGGCTGTGATACCATATAGTTGCCCTTCTCTTCAGGGTCATATTGAAGAACATCATTAGATGCCCTTTGTCTTGGATGTGGCAGTTACACATCAGCTTTTGGAACTCCCTAATATGAAGCTCGGCATTCTCTTCCACTAACCCATTAAAAATGGGTAGGGGGAAACCTAAGGCTAGCAAATCCATCATTCCTATAGGGATTGCGATAGGTTGCGCCATGGCAATGATCAGATTTGCTAATGGAATCGGGACATGCAACACTGTCACACCACTCGAAGTGGGTAGATTAATCAGGAGGGGAAAAGTACTAGAACTTCCACCTCTTGATGGACTTTGATTCTCATGCTAAGGTTACTAAGACCCCACCCTTGAATAGGTTCAGGACTGCTCCTTTTAGGAGAATAATGCCTATTGATTTCGGCTCTCTCGTTTTTTTGGAGTTCGGCTTGACAGATCTCTTCAAAGGACATCAATTGACAAGTAGGTCCCAACAGACCCTAGATTCAGAAACCACCACTTTGAGGCGGCTCCTGGCAGATGCACCACTGATGGGACCTAGAATGGACCAGAATTCATATTATTTTAGCCCTCAAATTGTTGCACAAAATTCTCCACCCCCTCACTGTTTAGGTTTTGCTTCATTGCATAGGTGCATAGAGGTTTTTTTGTCATGGTTTAATGTATAAAAAGCAATAAATCACGCATTGTGACAAAAAGATAGGGAAAACTAACGCCAAACCACATGCTCTACCACTACCATACATTCACAACCACTTATTATATATTTTCTATTTTTTCCTTAATTTTCTCCCATTTTCTCTATTTTTTGAATTAAAAAATTGATATATTTTCAGAATTGTGGCTCTTGATTCTTAGAACAGCAGAATATATAGATTTTATTGGCATTTTATCCCATGTGTATTGGTTTATCCCACCCGAAAACACCAAAAATCCCATTTTCTTCATAAAAATTGTGTTTTACAGGATTCTAAAAATTATTTCTAGCATTTTGACTTTGTGTTTTCTAATTTTCCACTATCAGAGCATTAAAAAAACACTAAATAGAATGTCTACCAATTTTCACTCCATAAAAACAGCATTGGCTCAATCAAATATTTAAAAAAAGCAAATTTCCTTTGTAAAATAGAGTTACCATTTTTTTCCTTCTTTGTGGGTTTTGAAATCTAATGCGGGACTGTAGATCAACCCTCATTCAAGGCTCAGCCCACCTCCAAACAACCAACTCTAGCCCTCCATCGAGTTGGGAGTGATTGGTACCATGCCGGACAAGCGTTTACCATTTGATTCTCTTCTTGATTCTTCCCAGATGAATTGCCTCTTTTAAGAGAGAAAAAGAGGAGAGAGAAAGACTAAATTTGTATCTCTATGTCATGGTAGCCATTGGATGTGCAAAGACTGGTGATGGAGAGCATGGAAATACTCAAGATATCTAATGCTTTTGCTAGGGGGGGGGGGGGGGGGGGGTTGCTTTTCAACCCCCATATTCAATTTTTCCATGGAGGAGGGGGGAGTCACCGTTTTTTCTGCCATGTGCAGGAAAAAAAACGCTCCCCCCCCATGGAAGTGAATTTTGGATTGGGGGCTCCAAGGGGAGCCCCCAAAGGTCACACCCTTTGGCCTTAAACTCATTTAACTTGACCCTCTTTTGGGTCCTCCATTTCGGCCATCCCCAATTCCTGGTCTCGCCTCCATTTCGTGAAAATTCTTGGGCGTCCATCTCAAAGTCCCCCATTGTCAGGCATCTCTGAGAATATCGTCTGACATGCCAAGAAATTACGAAAATTACCCAACCGCCGCCCGGTGGGTCTTTAAAGCACTTTTGGGACTTTGTCACTTAAAATCGTAGTAATTGTAGCGGCCACCTTCGAGAAGTCTATTTTTCCCTTGACATTCGGAATTTATGGCTATTTTTGAGCAGTTCTCGGAGTCAAAAATCATCTGTCACATAATAGTCCAAATCACGTTGCGGAATGCTTACTTGCATGATGTAAGTCAATACATCAGTCAAGAGGTCACCTGAGTTGAGCCAACTTGCAATGTGGAGTTCCTCTTTCATTAGAATCTTATCCAAGCATGGGTGAAGCATGACATTGTCTTCTAATTTCTGATTCCTAGTTAAGGCCAACACTCCAAATGAGGTGGGGGCCACATAGGTTGGGTTGTACTCAGAAGTCTTGATGGCACGTCTTTGCGACTTAGTGGTCATGATTTGGTGTCCCTCTTGGGCCCGTGAAAGCCACAAATTATACCACTTACATATGTAATTGGACTCAGATTCAATGAGTTATTGGATTTCATAGAGTTCTTGGATTGGCATGGAAGTTTTTTTTTTTTATAAGACATGATCAAGCATTTCCTTCCAACCTTTTCTCGTGAGATTTCATCACCAATCATCTTGCTTGCAATAGCAAAATTTTTAATAAATATAAATTTGTATTCTTCCCAAGAACATGATAGGAATAATCTCATTTTTATAGGCTCATCAAGTAGGCCTAGGTCTAAACGTTCATAACTTCTAGCGAATGGTGTGAAAGTTGAATCTAGCCATTGGATGCAAGTAGCCAAATCAGCCCCTGTGGCCATGTGCCATATTAGATGCCACTTCAAGAATGGATTGTCATCATGGCGGTGACTTAAGGTGTTTTGGTGGCTTGGGTTTGGCTTGAGCAGGACAAGTTGACTCACGACACTTCCATTGGAAGATTTGTAGTGGGTGTGCTAGGCTTGGATTGTGAGGTTTGCAACTCAATTGATGTGTAGGTATTGGGGTTCGTGGTGATTATATTAGAGCCTTTAGGGCATAGCCTTGTTTGGTTTCTCATGGACTCTTGGTTGATCGAAGACCCTTTGAACACTAAAGGATTTATCACCTTTTGTCTTGGTTCTTCTCCTCTCCTTTTTTGATTGACGTTGAGGAAGCTTGATTTGTGGGGCCTGAGATTGAGGATTCGAGTTAGCATTTGTGATTTTGGGCACCCACTATGAGGTATTACCCTCATAGTATCCTTGGGCTCACAACAAGGCCCTTGGGACCTAGGGTTGCTCAATCATATGTGCACTATAGGAGTTCCAACTCCATCGTTTAGGCCTAGAGCATGAGTAATGGAAATTATGCACACCTAGTGTTGCACATTTTTGAAATTGTGGTTTATGCTTGGGAATTCACTTGTGTGTTTGGGTCTTGGTTCTTTGATGCATAGAGGAAGGTACTATGGAAGCACATCAAAATGTATCACTCTCCTCCTTGGGGTGGACACTAGGTTTAGCTACCAGAAGCACTATAGATTTTGGGATAGCTACAGTGCTCTTACTCAAATCCATTACAATTCTAACATGCCCGATGGCAAGGTGGATGCACTACAATTCATCATAGTATACATTGCAATGAACTCATTTTTTGAACATTCGTCCCCATAGGGTTTCTTTGCCAAGACTTTGCTTGTTGGGTAGCACGTGTAGAAAATGAGGGGTAGACTCTTAGTTGTCTTGATAAAAACCATCAATTTGCATTTTTCTAAGAGTGGATAGGACTGTCCCCCAAATGGGCTCAGTTTTGCATTGGTTGGTTGCAATTGGGATTGACCCAATGTGGTCCACTGTCCATGCGTTAAGATATTGGCATTAGCTCCCTCGTCAATGGCGCATCAAGGATATGTATTGTTTGGGAGGTCACACAAATCCACATGTAGGTTGGTGCTATTGCTTCCTCATGCACATCCTCAAGCTGTGTGATGGTCACAACCATCACATTCAATGATGGGTCCATTTTCAAAGGTTCATGAGAAGTGGATATGAATCTGGGGGATAGTACTTTTTGATGTGGCTTTCATTAAAGAAACCTATACCCTGTCCCTCTAGGGCTTGTAGTTCCACATCCCCCGTTCTACCGATAGTACCAACCTTGAAGGGTCCCAATCCCCTAAAATTCATTTTTTGCTCATTTTCTTTGATATAGGATAGCAAGACTAAGCCTCCTTGCCCAAAATTAGGTTGCTTAACATATTTTTCAAGCCAACTCTTGTAGCATGCCTTTTTGTAGATTAGAGCATGGGTTGCAATGAGATTGGTTTTAGAGAGGCATTCTAGCTCAACTAGGTGATTTATCCATGCTTCTTGGCCCTCCCATAATTCTTGGCATACTATTCTCAAGATCAGAACAAAGAATTCCTCTAGAAAAACAAAATTATTTTTGTAGGTCAGCTTGAATGGAGTCTATTCTGTGGTTGTTTTGTATACCATTCTGTATGCCCATAAAGCTACCATAAGTTTGTTGTCCTAGTCACTGCATGAGGCAGATATGACTTTCGTTAGAATACCCACCAAGATATTGTTTGTGGATTCGGCACCATTGGCCTATGGATAGTATGGAGAGGACTTCCTATGGATTATTAGGAAGGTGGATAACAAGTGAGCGATCACTTCATTGATAAAGTGTGTGCCTTGGTCACTAACCAACTCTATGGGGTAACTGAACCACGAGATTATTTGCTCCCAAAGAAACTTGGCTATGGTGTATCATTTTTGTGAATTTCTTGAGCTTTTGCCCACTTGGTGAGATAGTCCATGGCAACAATGATGTATTTGCCTTGAGTGGGAGTATTGAGCTAGAAGACTCACTAGGCCAATGAAATTGATTCTCCACTTCTCGAATGGTTGGCATGCAATCACTGGGGTCAACTTCATTTTGTCCATATGAGTAAGGACTTTGGCTCATTGGCACTCATCACAATGCTTTACAAACTTAGTTGCATCATGGAATAACATTGGCCACCACAATTGGGACTAGAGCATCTTGCATGTGATAGTGTCCCCATTGAAGTGCCCTCCAGCTATTTTACCATGTGCTTGCTTGAGTACATTATACTTTTGTGCTCACAAACACACCTTCTTAATAGTCCATATCCTGTCCCACTTGATATAGTTGGCCTGCAATTAACTGATATTCTTGGATCTTCAAGACAATTCTTTTTAATCTAGCTTTCTCTATTGATTGTTTTGGTAGTCCATTCTTGAGTATATGGACTATGTCATCCACCCAATGTGGTGTGAAGTTTACTCTAAACAGTTCTTATTCATCAGACATTTTAAAAAGGTGTGAGTTGAATAGGTCATCACTAATTCCTTGTCTAGCATCCTCTTCTGTGGGTATGCAGGACATATGAGCTGCCAAATAATGTTGTTTCCCTTGCATATGACCACAGAGAAGTCAAATTCCAAGAGTACAAGTAACCATTGAGCAAGGTTCATTCACAAGATAAAGCAATGCTTAATGGTCCACAAAGAAGATGAAGGGTGTTACTAGAAGATAGTGTCTAAATGTCTTTACCGCAAACACCATGGCTAGCCTTTCTCTCTCCATTGTGGAGTAGTTATTTTCTATCTATGTGAGCTATTTGCTAGCATAAATCACTAGATAGTTTAGGTTATGTTCGCTAGGTTGACACAACACTGCTCTCACGGAGAATCTTGATGCAATAATGTACATGTGAAACGTGATGGACCGATTTGGGGCTCTTCATATAAGAGGTGAAGTTAGAGCTTGTTTAAGCCTCTCATAGGCCTGCTGATATTCTTGGGTCCACTCAAATACTATAAATAGCTTATGCAAAGGTTTGGTAATCAATGCATAGTTTAGTGGAAACCATTGGTAGTATCTTGTGTTGCCTAAGAAACATTGAACTCCCTTAAAGTTGGTCAGAGGGGGAAGATCTATAAGCACCTGAATTTAGAAAAGTTTGTGGTTAACCCATTTTTTGACACAACGTGCCCTAAGATGCAACCATGCTTTACCCAAAATTGACACTTTAAGGGGTTCAAGGAGAGACCATATTGCATGCACCATTCAAAGACTAGTCACATCTTTTCCAAGTGCTCTTCCCAGTTGGTGTGGAGGAATAGATCATCGACAAAGACTTCCAATCATTTCTTAAGCATGTCCTTGAACACATGAGACGTTGGAAGGTAGTAAGAGTATGAGTTAATCCAAATGGTATGAATAAGTAGGCAAAGACACCCCATTTGGTGGCAAATGTCATCTTGTGCCTATCATTTGGATGGACTTGCACTTGGTTATAGCCTAACAAGCCATCCAAAAAGTTGTAGGCTTCTTGTTTTTCCACTCTCTTTAGCATGTGTTCCGTGTATGATAGCAAGTAATTGTCTTGCTCAGTGGTTGCATTGATCTTCTTATAGTTTACACACACTCAAATCTTCCCATTATTTTTCATCAATATGATTATGGGTGATACGCACTCTGTATGCTCTATCTTGTAAATGAATCTTGCCTTCAATAGCTTATCAATCTCCTCCTTTACGGTATGTGTATACTTAGGATTCATTGCATGTGGTGGTTGCTTGACTAGTGCTGCGTCGAGGGTCATTGAAATGTTATGAGTCATGATACTCAAATCTATTCCCTTTGGTTCATCTAAAGACCATGCAAACACATCAGTGAACTCCCTCTCAGGAGATTAATAAGATCATTCTCTTCCTTCTCAGCTAGGTCATTTACTATGTACATTGGTCGAGGCTTGTCCTCCTCTCTTGCCAAGTTGACCTCCTTAACCTTGGCTGATCCTTCAATGGGTTCACTTGCTTGCCCCTTCCATTTGGCTCCTACCAACACCACTATTCTGTCACCCTTTTTATACCTCATGAAATGCTTTGATAGGTCCTAGAATTTCTTTTGCCATTTAGCTTCTATCTATTGTGACTATTTCCTTTTTTCTTCCTTTAGCTTCCTACACCACCTTAGGTGGTGGATTGAAATGTCCCCCTTGGTGTGCCAGGTACCAAGTGCTTGAGGTATCTTGGGGTCACTATTGGAGCTTTCCTCTAACTCGGAATTTTACTCGCCCTCCTCACTAGAAGAACTTGTCTCCCTTGGTGCTCACAACTCTGAATATGTCTCAACTCGAAATAGTGGTGGGGGGCAAGGATGAGATAATCCTACTTACTCATGATTTACCACCTCAAGACACTCTAGCCAATTTCGATCGTAGTCTACCTTGGCAACTCCTCTTCTTACTCAGAACATGTTCATATCTTGGGGTTTAGAATCTACTCTAATATGTTCAATTATCCTTCCTTTTGTATCATATTCTATGGTTTATACTTCCTCCTTGCTTTCTTCACTAGTGGAGCAACCGTCCTCGTACTCATCGTTAGAATTTTTAGACTGGGTCTATAGGTTTCTTGTAGGGTTCTTACTTTTCGGATGGAGTCTCACTTGTCATGAGAGCCCAATTATATGACAAATTTAGGTCATACATCTTGATCCATTGTTGCCACTCCCTACTTCCCATAAGATCCTTGAGGGGCTTCAAGTTGGTGATTGGTTTGTCCACAAGATTTCTAGACAAGTGCTTGAGAATTTTGTGAAGTTCAAGTTTACTTCCTAGGACATGGCAGATGATTGATGTTGGTGGCCCGTGGGGCTTTCGGACATTATGCACACAGGTACTATGGGCTAGGGTTGCTAGTGGAGTCTACAACTTGCCTATATTACTCCTCTTTCTCCAAGAATTGGAGATCAATGGTTGCCAACACATGCATCCAATCTTGCTCATCCTCAGGGAAAGGAATGTATTTTGTTAGAGGCCCATAATTGCCTCTCTCAACTTTGAGTCCTCCTTCAATAGGTTAGAGATGGTATCTAAATCCACGTGGGTGAAGTCTTCCTAATGTCCATTTCTACTCTAACTACTTCAAATCTATTGCCCAAGAATATTAGGCCACTACCCAGTCCTCTACTACTCTAGCTTTTCTCATCCATGGCCTCCCTATAAGGATATCATAATCCACTCCCTTTATAACTATGAAGTTCACCGAGATTTGGATTTCCACTATCTTTAGTGGCCATTCCTTTAGGACTCCAAAGGGTCTAACCTTCATCCCATTTGCTAGAGTGACATTGAACCTTATGGTTTCCATCAGTGGGTTTTCTCAAGTTTGCAAGATTGCATGACTAAGTATACTAACCCCTACTTCCATGTCCACTATCCCCTTTCATGTAGCATCTCCTAAGGCAATGATAGGTAAGACTGTGTGCAACTCAGTGCGCTCCCAAAAGGGATTTATTCGTAGGGACTTAGACATGGGATTTAGTGTTAGGCTTTGTATGTGTGTCATGGAATGGTGGTTTGGAAAGTCTTGCGGCTTATGGTCATTACTATATTCTACCCATCGCTTCAATTCTTGCCAAAGTGAGTGGTTTTGTTTAAGCAATTTTCCCAATGACACTCTCATTTTTTTAAATTCCTTGTCATCTCACTCTGCCCATGCAGCTGCTCACATGGTGGTGTTGTCTCTTCTGTGCCCTCAAATATGTGGGTGAGACTATTGCACTCATGGTTGAGAGTTCCTCAATCTCTTGCTCAACTATAGGTTCAGTATCTTGAAGGTGAGTCTTTCCTTCTTTTATCCACTCCTTCACCTTATCTGCAACCTTTAGCTATTGGTTGGGGTCATGGTACTCTCCAACCTTAGTGCTTTTCTTCTCTCTCATCTTAGGAGCCAATGTCTCTACTTCGACATCCGTAACTTGCTTACCTTTGGTTATTATGGTCTCACTCTTAGTTTTGAGCACTATTTTTACATCAATTATCTTTTTCCTCTATCGTTCATTCTTCTTCCCTATGGAGGATGCATCCAAGTTGCTAGGCCCAGGTAGTGAGATATCGGCTTACTTCATTTGAGCTTGTCTCATGACTTATAGGGTAATTATAGGTGTGGCATCATTGTCATGCAATTTGACACAAAAGAGCTTGAGTGGCATAGATGGTACAATTGCCGAGCTAGTGGAGGGGTTTCGCCTAGGGAAATCAGCAAATAGAATAGGTGTGGCATCATTATCATGCAACTTGATACAAAAGAGCTCGAGAACCATAGATAGTGCAATTGCTGATCTAGCGGAGGGCTTCCGCCTAGGGCAATTAGAAAATAGATGTATGACTCCACATTTGGGGCACCTCAAATCATCATTCTCTCTATTTGCTTACTCCTTTTTAGGGTAGTGAGATGAGATATGACTTGGATGACCACATCTCCAACATGATATGGGTCCCTGGTTCTAAGTTCCTCATAGGCCTCTACCTGTTTCTTTGCTTGAGGCCATGATTGGCATGGGTCTGTAATCCATCAATAGTGGATTTCCTTCTTCATTATAATAGACATAAGGATTCAAATAAGAATCTTCCTCTAGGGGTTCCTCCACAAAGTGCACTAGAGCTTTGCTTGGTGGATGGGCTATGATAGGTGAAAGAGGTCTAGGTATCCTTATAGGGTTTATATGTGTCCTTGGTGCATTGTCCTTTGTGTATCTTTCTTTGAATCATTGGGTGCATGGAGTGCCAAAGGGCCTCCCCTTTTGAAATATTGTTGTCTGACCCCTGGATAGTATGGCTACATGTAAGGTTGTTAAGGAAACTATTTTGGTAACCAACATTACATGGAATCATGTCCAAATCTTCCAAAATTGGCATAAGACCTTGATTTGGATCGGGGCATTCAAATGGTAGGTGATTTCGTCCATAGTGTAAAACCTGCATGTGGGGTCACATAGATCTTTGTATTAACTCTTACAATCTAGCCAGCTCTACTTTTAGGTTGACATCATTGACTTGTACAGATTCCTCAAAGAATCTCACAAGCACATTCCTTTGCATGTTTGATTTTCTTGCCGGGGCCTTACATAGTTCCTCGTTGTGGATCCCGTTAATGAACATGTAGAGACTACTCTCTCATTGTCACTCAGTAGCAAGTATCCTCTTAAAGAGACTTCTTATATGGGTAATATAATCTCTTATGTCCTCTTTGTCTTTCTAATTGAAATTCATTAGCTTAACAATGAGGTTATCAAAGTAACTTACCTTCAAGAATCTCTTCATGAAGAGATCCTTCAGCTAGGTGAAGTCATTATGTTCAGCACTGGTGAACCGCGTTTGTCCCTTGTCTCCTAGGGATAGATCGAATGCCTGTGCTCAGTGAGTAGGTTATGTGAGGTTATTAGCCTCACACACTTGCTCAAACTACTCAACAAAGCATTCCCTACCTGGTATATTTATCAAGTTTCTTCACAACTATAGGTAATTTCATTTGGTTTCTTGCATTTGGGATAACTCCCGGCCCAACTAGCAATGATGCCACCAAGGCTGCCCCACTGAGATCAGCGCTAGTTGTATCTAGCAATCTCTTGGTGAGTAGTTTTCTTAGTGTAAGATTGACTTCCAGAACTCTCTTCCTATTGGCATTGCCTCCCATTCTATTCCTACTTGATATGGCTAGGATCTTGTGAATCTCATTAAGCTCCCTCTCCAAGTGTAGTCCTTGAGCCCTTTCCTCCTGACTATAACTTGCCATTCATTGAAATGCCATCCTTGATAGTCTTATCTCTTC
This sequence comes from Lygodium microphyllum, assembly GCF_053477565.2. Lineage (NCBI taxonomy): Eukaryota > Viridiplantae > Streptophyta > Polypodiopsida > Schizaeales > Lygodiaceae > Lygodium > Lygodium microphyllum. Next base: position 111,828,711 of record NC_141162.1, read on the forward strand.
CTCAAGGTCGGCTACAATGTTTGCCACTAAACTTCTATGGTGTACTATCCTCGTTTGCTAGTCATATTGTGTGACAAGTCCTCGAATGTCATCGGGTTCTTAGCCATACTAAGGCCAAGGCGAAGGTCTAGGTTGTTCTCATTCGAGCTAATGCATGCCATGATAGTTACCTCTTGACCCACTACTATTTCTATGAGGTCAACTAAGTTAGCTAGGAACATATCTGTAATCTTCACAAGCCTTTCCTTCACTTGGCAATGTGATGATTTGGTCCTCTTTGTGTCTTTCACTACAAGGATTTGAGGTAGTAGCGACGCCGATTAGTGACGGCGGGTAGCGGCGTCGCTATTTACGTCGCTATTTGCATCGCAAAAGCGACAAAAATAGCGATGCAAATAGGGACGCCAATAGCGATGCAAATAGCGATGCTCCACAGGGAAAAAAAGCGGGCCAAAACCGAGCGCGGTTTCATTTCGCGTTTGCACATTGTGTGTTTTGAGAGCGAGAGCGAGGGTTAGAGCGACCGTCGTGAGAGAAGGAGAGGAAGAAGACCGTTGTGCTTTGCCATGGGCCACGTACATTGGTGACTCTTTAAGATGGCTTAAAATTGGTCATGTCCTTCATAATGTCCAAGTAGGGGATCTAATTGTGATATGCATAATTCATTGTTTTTGTATTAACTTTATAGGCATAACAAATTAGAAATCATGCCAACTAGTCAACGGAAGGACTAAACGAAAATGATACCCTAGCTAATGGTCATTACAGTACTTCATCAAAATGAACCCAAAAGTATTGTTATAGAAGAAGAATCCCTTGAATTGAGCATAGGATATTTTCTCTCAGGTCTTATGACTATGAGTAGAATTAATTGAAAAAAAAATTATTACTATAGTTGATAAATTTCATAGATGGCATTAATTTTAATACACGATCCTAGGACAAAAAAACCACATTTCTAATATGCTTTTTGTTGAGACTGATTTATTATTAGACTAAGAGATCCTCAATGATGCTCATAAATGGATTACTTATACTCAAAGCCCTCTAGTGCAGTTGTATAAGTAATCCTAGTAGAGCCCCTCTAAGGTACTCAAAGTACATAACCTAGAGACCGTAGCTAGGTATATAAGGTATAATGGTTGTACAAGAAGACACCTCAATAATTGACTTATCACCATTAAATCCCAAAGAAGAATCGTGTTCCATCCCCTTCAACTCTATATTCACCTCGTGAAGAACTTCATTAATCATAGCATCCTTGTCACCAATCTTTTTGTTGCAATGATGAAGTAACATATTCATCACTTTTCCTTTTAGCATCTAAGCCATTATACAATCTTTTAGTCAAGTCCAAACATTTAGTCTTCGACTCATGAACCTTATGAACCAATGCTCTTTTTTTTAACAATAACGAATAATTATCTACCGGGACAAACAAATCCTTGAGCATGATATAGGGCCGAGATATAACATCAATAAATCTCTCAACTACTATGTACAATGCAAGAGCTTATGGTCAACTTGCAACTTGACATACATCTCCATAAAGCTATCCATTTGAGCATCGTTTGCTGTAATGTAGAAAAGATGGAAAACGAAGAAGGTCTTATTGTTCAAGATCGTGAGGCGTATCTTAATCAGCGTGTCCCATGTCCTTGCTCTCAATGCAAGTTGGCAATTAGACAAAAATGCCGATTGTCTATAGAACACCTACGATGATTTGGCGAGTTTCAATCTGAGATCATTGATCAGGCGATTGCGGATTTTCAGCAAACGGTAATTTGAAGTTAACATTAATCATGCATTGTACTCGCAAGCTAATTGAAAACCATACACAATAAGATTGGGTCTTGTTGGCAAATTTTCTATCCAGGGGGTGATGTCTCGACCCAAGGGGGAGTGCACCCTTTGCGGCCAATTAGAAGAGTTCATGGATGTGCGATGTATGGATTGTAGGAGCCAATCCACCACTCGCAAGGCCCGTCTATACTGTCAATGCCAGAGGAGACAGACAACCTTCCCGACCTACCTACAATCTTGGAGCCTGAGATGGAGGCAATGATCGATGCATTGATTCCCATGGATGTCGAGACATCTGATCCGCTTAGAGAGGAAGCATCCATACCATTATATGATGGGTGCCGAGTATCTCGGTTGAAGACATTGCTTGCACTCTTAAGTGTGCAAGCAAAATATGGGTGGAGTGATACGAGTGTGACCAAGTTATTCAAGTACCTTGCACATAGGCTTCATTGATTTTTTTTTTGACACTATTATTACAAACATTTGTGTTTTTTCAAGGTGTTTTATGATTTTTTTCAGGTTATTGAAATATCATATATTACCACCTGCAAATACTATGCCTGAGTCTCGTGATGATGCAGGACATGTTTTACGGAAGCTTGGCATGGACTACAATAACATCCATGCATGTATCAACGACTGCATACTATTTTGAGATGAATACGAGACTATGGAGACATGTCCAAAGTGTGGTGCTCACAGGTATCAACATGACTTGCAAGGGCACACCATCCCTCAAAAAGTTCTCAGACACTTTCTGCTCATCCCCCGCATAAACCACATGTTTCACACGTCCGGCATGGCAAGCTTGACAACGTGGCATGTGCAGAATAGGTCCATGGATGGAGTTCAATGAATATCAGCGGATTCGCGCGCATGGAGCCACATTGACTCTACCTTCCCAGGCTTTGCGCGAGAGCCAAGGAATCTTCGGCTCGGTTTCGCAATGGATGGTGTGAACCCATTTGGTCTGCGCTCAACTTCTTACAGTGTGTGGCCTATAGTGCTTGTCAACTACAACATCCCTCCATGGCTTTCTACGAAGAAAGGACATCTCATCCTTAGCTTGCTCGTCCCAAGCCGCTACAAAGTAAAAAATATGGATGTGTATCTTCGTCCATTAGTCGATGAGCTAAAGATTTTGTGGGAGGAGGGGGTCACTGTGCAAGATATGAGCAAGCACGATGGTCGGCGGTCAGCCAACATTCAAGGTTCTTTGACCTCCATCACTTTTTTCATGTAAGCATAATGCATTGCAGAGTAGCCACTGTATGTCAACCTATCAACAGGGTATCTGACCCTCTGCGAGCGTCTAAGCTGTGGTGCACTACTCGATTCCCCTCTCTCATGAGGCGGAATATACCTGCTCTGCCTTGTGCCAGGCGTATATTCAGTCGGAATACCAACTTCGCTGTCTAACTTCTTCTTCTTCTTTCTCTCTCTCTCTCTCTCTCTCTCAAGCAAGGTGGTTGAGTGTAAGGGTAAATGGCACACTCGAGAAAGAGGGATCATCATTCTATGAGGAGGGTAAGAATTTGTGCATATGCCTTGGATACAAAGAGGAAGATACACCCATTTCCCAAATCCTAGAGAGTTGAGAAAGAAGCCCAAAAGCGCACTCTCATTTTGAGGTTCCAAGATGGGATAGAGAGTATGACCTTCATGAAGAAGCGCATACTTATTTTGAGGTTTTGAGATGAGATGGAGAGGATGACCTTCATGAAGAAGAAGGACATACTATATGAACTCCCAAGGGATTCCACCTATCACGAATTGAGTGGATCCAAAAGAGAATGTTCCCTCTGCCAAGACTATGAAGTTCAACCTTCCTCATGAAAAATAGAACAATGAAATTTAGAACAATGAAGTATAGAGAAGTACAGAGCCATAGAGAGCCCCAGAGACAGTTGCAGAGGCAAGACCAGAGGTTCAGGAGATAGAGGATGCCGAAGTACCTCCTCATGGAGAAGAAGTGCAAATGTTGCCATTCTTAGAAGAAAAAGGGAAGATAAAGTGGGTGTGACCTCATTTTCCCAGCCAATTCGAAAAGCCTATGGGTCCTCTCAAAGAGTATGATTTGATCAAAGACCTAGACACTTTTAAACCAAACTTAACATTCTAACAGTTTCTAATGTTGTCTCCTAGCTATTGAAAAAAATTCAAAAGCATACTAACAAGAAGAAGAGGCCTAAGAATTGCTCCCTCCATGACAATCAAGTCCAACAGAACCTCAAAACCCATAAAGGAAGTAGATGTGGCTAACATCTTCCTAGATCTGGGAAAGCCAAAGATTTGGCATGTGAATTAAAGGATGTTTTATAGAAAATACATTGATTGATGGAGGCTCATTAATAAACATAATGCCGGATGTGACAATGAAGGATCTAGGCTTATAAGGAATGCAGCCTATGCAATGCCTTGTCAGATTGGCAAACCAAAGTAGAATCAAACCATTGGAAATTCTCCCATACATGAAAACAATCATTGTAGGAAAGAATTATTGGCTGACATATCTTGTGGTCAAACCAAATTCCTATGGGACCTCATACCCTCTCTTGTTGGGAATACCTTGGCTTTCTTAAGCAAGAGTAAGAACGGACTGGTTCAAAGGAACCCTAACCTTAGGCAAAGGACCCGACAAAGCGGTGTTGAAGTTGTATGGATTGCAAAAATACAATGGATCCACATCCATCAAAGTCATAACTAACGCCTTCAATGAAGTAACAGATGCTACATCAGGAGATGAAGAGGCCATCAAACAGATCTTTTCCAAGAAAACAAAGGCAAAGTCCTTAGTAGTCGGCATTGTAAGCCAACTACCCAAGGAAGGAAAGTCCTTGTCCTTGGGAGAATACCTCTTGCCTAAAACCGAATTGACTTCTAAAATCACCTCTCACAAGATAGAAGCATGGATGTATTGTTCTCCATGTTACATGGCAGTCTCATAGAGACAGAGCTAAAGACAGAGCTAGAAGCAAGAGGAGAAGCAGAGGACATAACAGACAGCTTGTTATTCTCTTATAGAGCCCCCACTAAGGAAAAAACAGAACCTAAATAGAATGAAGGTGATAATGCAAACGAAGATTATGGAAGTGAGCTAGAAGATTCAATCCTACTCACAAAAGGCAGAGATGAGGAAGAAGTTCCTAAAGCAAAAGATCCCTTTTTGTTCGATAGAATGATTATAGTACCCTTTGGATTGATTAATGAATCACATCATAAGCAATGCCTTTATAAGAAATGGATTAAGAAGAATGGTCTTTCCTTCAAACAGTCACTCTTCTCACCCAAAGTTACCCTTTCTAATAGAAGATGATGACGATGCACCTTGCTAACAACCCCAAGTTTGGCAGTTTAAAAAAAGCATAGAAGGTTCTTGTTATGTGACATTCTTGGATGCATCTTCAAAGGATGAGTCCTCGAGCTAAGAAGTAACTTCTCCCGGACCCAAACCAGAAACCGCAATGATGCCCTTTCATCCTCCCAAAGAACAAGCTAGGCCTCCATCAAAAGAGGACATAAGTTCCAGTGAATTATTAGCAGAGGAGACTACTCTCTTAAAGGAGTCATAGACCTTTACCTAGAAGCAGTCTGTGGGACATTCATCTACGAAGTGGAAGGGAAAAAGCAACTGATAAACATCACTTGAAGGTGGGTATAAATGTTCCACAAGAAGAAGTATTGGTCTTGTGAGACCTACTAAAGGAGAACTTAGACATATTTGCATGGTCGTACAAAGATTTGAAGGGGATTGATCATACAATATGCCAACACCACATTGACTTAGAGCCTGATGCTAAACCTATGAGGCAAAGACAAGGGTGTATGAATTTAAATTATTCTACCCTAATGAAGGCCGAATTACTGAATCTCCTTGAAGCTGAGTTCATTTATCCAGTGGCTACGTGTGAATGGGTTTCCTCCATTGTGATAGTGCTTAGAAGTACGGGGAACTGCGAATATGTGTGGACTTTTGAAAGCTGAATTCCAAGTTAAAGAAGGATCATTTTCCTATCCCTTTCACCAGCAACTGTTGGACACAATAGCAGGCCATGAGATCTATTCCCTCTTGGATGGATTCAACGGATATAATCAAGTCCAAATTTCTGAAGAAGATCAATCAAAAACAACCTTCACAACCGAATGTGGAACCTATGCTTAGAGAGTGATGCCTTTTGGGCTCTGTAATGCTCATTCTACTTTCTAAGGAGTGATGATGGCTGCCTTCCAACACCATCTCCATGATTTCATTGAGGTGTATCTCAATGACTTCTATGTCTATAGCCTAATTTGTGAGCATTGGGGGCACTTAGAGCAGTGCTTTGACATATGTCGAGAGTATGGGGTTTCTCTCAACCGCAACAAATGTGTCTTTGGTGTCTTATCAGGAGTTTTTCTAGGCCACATTGTCTTAGCAAACAATGGTGTAGTACTATGCATCAAATCCACAGTGGCCACAAAGGACAGTGCCTCAAATGATGGTTCAACCACAACAATAGTGGGCTTAAATAGTTTCTCTAATGGCGACTCAATAACAATGGAACCCTACTAACTAGAATCAACAACCCCAAGTCTCAATACGAGCTTTGAATTAAAACCAGAACAAAGGATCCTCTGGATCAACCCAACCACTATATGCAGTGATCACAGAAGCTTCCCAAAACCCTACTACAAGTACTCTAAGAGGTGAAAACCTAAAGGACTACCTATGCAACTCAGTTGCAACCATCAAGAAATAGCTTATGGATGTGATTACAGAATAGCTACAGACATTAAAGATGAATAACGCTAATATATCTACTCCGGTGGGAGTTGGGAGAGATGTGATGTGTTCTAATAGATGGTGTGGAAAGTGCCATCAAGTGAGACATTTAGCCACTGAATGTACTCGAAACCCAACTATTCCTAGAGCTTTCTATTCATACTATTTGAGGAAGAACCATACAGAGGATATCTGCTCTCTAAAAGAGATACACGAACGAAGAAAGAAAGATGAAGACACAAGATTCAACTTGCTAGAATCCAAAATGACAACGCATGACATTGGACCAAATCCTAGGGATTTCAGTCCTACTTTCGGTCCAAGGAGGTTTCCCTCTCAGAATTACAGAGGATGACAATTTGGTGGTGGCCAAAGATCAGAGGTGGAGTGTTAGAGATGTGGAGAAAAGGGTCATATCTCACCAAATTGTCAAAATCCTAGAAGGTATGTGGATTACAAGCCCTTATGCAATCGATGCAAAGAAGAAGGCCACATTGCAGAAGACTCTGTCCAAGTCCAGATCCTATGAAAGCTACTATCAATACCCAAGAGAAGACCCAAGAACCTGCTTCCAATTTGGTGGAATTGGAAGTGGCCGCAATAACGTAGGCAAAGAAAGGAGAACCCATAGTTCCAAAAGAGAGCATTCCCTCTGCCAAGACTATGAAGTTCAACCTTCCTCGAGAAAAATAGAACAATGAAGTATAGAGTACTACACAGCCACAGAGAGTCATAGAGAGAGTTATAGAGGCAGGACCAAAGGTCTGGGAGATAGAGGATGCCGAAGTACCTCCTCATGGAGAAGAAGTGCAAATGTTGCCATTCCTGGAAGAAAAAGGGAAGATAAAAGTGGGTGTGGCCCCATTTCCCAGCCAATTGGAAAAGCCTATGGGTCCTCTCAAAGAGTATGATTTGATCAAAGACCTAGACACTTTTAAACCAAACTTAACATTCTGACAGTTTCTAATTTTGTCTTCTAGCTATTGAAAGAAATTCAAAAGCATACTGACAAGAAGAAGAGGCCTAAGAATTGCTCCCTCCATGACAACCAAGTCCAACAAAACCTCAAAACCCATAAAGGAAGTAGATGTGGCTAATGCCTTCCTAGATCGGGGAACCCCAGAGATTTGGCATGTGAATTGAAGGATGCTTTATAGCAGATACATTGATTAATGCAGGATCATCAGTAAACATAATGACGGATGTGACAATGAAGGATCTAGGATTATAAGGAATGCAGCCTATACAATGGCTTATCAGATTTGCATACCAAAGTAGAATCAAGCCATTGGGAATTCTCCCATACATGAAGAAAATCCTTGCAGAAAAGAATTATTGGCTGACATATTTGGTGGTCAAACCAAATTCCTATGGGACCTCACACCCCTTGTTGATGGGAATACATTGCATTTTTGAAGCAAGAGCAAGAACCAACTGGTTCAAAGGAACTCTAACCCTAGGCAGAGAACCCAACAAAGTGGTGTTGAAGTTGTATGGATCGCAAAAAGGCAATGGATCCACATCCATCGAAGTCGTAACTGAAGCCTTAAATGAAGTAACAGATGATTCATTAGGAGATGAAGAGGCCATCAAATAGATCTTTTCCAAGAAAACAAAGGCACAGTCCTTAATAGTTGGCATTGTAAGCCAACTACCGAAGGAATATAAGTCTTTGTCCATGGGAGAATACCTCTTGCCTAAAGCCTAATTGAATTCTAAAATCACCTCTAACAAGATAGAAGCATGGATGTATTGTTCTCCTTGTTACATGGCAGTCTTGCAGAGACAGGGCTAAAGACAAAAGTAGAAGTAGAGGACATAACAGAGAGCTTGTTCTTCTCTTATAGAGCCCCCACTAAGGCAGAAACAGAACCTAAAGAGGATGAAGGTGATAATGCAAATGAAGATTATGGAAGCGAGCTAGAAGAGTAAATCCTACTCGCAAAAGGCAGAGATGAGGAAGAAGTTTCTAAAGTGAAAGATCCATTTTTGTTCGACAGAATGATTATGGTACCCTTTTGACTGGTTGATGCTAGGAGGCATATTCCATAGTGGATTCCGTGAGGTTTTGTGGTGGATTCTGTAAAATTTTATTACCGGGGTTCATACACAAGGTAGATTCTTTGTGCGAAAAGTCGATGGGGACGCCTATCCTTTTCGGGCATTTTGTTAATTTAATGTGTAAGTGGGTGATTCCATAGCGGGTGATTCCGCAAAATACATATTTAAATTAATAAACATTTATGAGTTTGGAGTGCACACTCGTAAAAAATTAAGGTTAGGATTAAGTTCTAACCAATTTATTTTTGTAGCTGAAGACTGCTAGGTATTCACTTTTGTCGGTTTAATTGTATTATTTTTCTAACAATTGTGAATGCTTCAGTTGATGTGTAGAGCTAGCAACAGTGGGGGGGGGGGGGGGGGGGGGGGAAGATTGCACCCAATGAGTCTCTTGTCTCATGTCGTGCAAGCTTTCTTCCTTGTTTTTTGTGCAAAAGTAGAGTTCTTTTGTTCTTGGGGACCTTCTGACGCTCACTACACGCACATACGGCATCCAATCTGTGCACCAGTGGTATCAGAGCGAAGCTGAGATCGAGAGCTTCCAATTGCTTATCATCACACGTGAAGGCGGAGCTCTTGGAACGATCAAGCTCTACAATCAGTCTCGTGGCAAACGGTCGATACCAGCGTGTTCCTGGCAGTCAAGAACCCCCTGTTGTACACTCAGATTGCAAGGGACCGGCCTCTACAGGCAGAGGACCACGCGAGAAGATTCTTCATGAAGTCGTGGAGAATAGATAAGAAATTTCATCCATAGATTTTCAAGCTTTAATAATAAGCTTATTAGGCTTCAAAAGAAGCTTAATAAAAAGCTTCATTACTCAAATTCACCCGTCGGCGGCGATAGCACGTACTGCCGATCCTCAAAATCCAAGCTTAGTCATAAAAGACTAAACCCTCAAGTACTCCAAGTCACTCCAAGTCACTAAGGTCATAAAGGTCATCTTCAACAACTACTATAGCAGCAGTTTGTCTTCAGCAATTTATGAATCAGTTTACTACCCTCTGGAAGCCCGTGTTCACACCTATGAACTGACAGAAGTAGATTACAGCAAACAATCATCAACACGCAGACTATACGCAAAATTATTTTCTTGGAAGGTGATTGTGACATCGAATTTCACAATCGTAAAGGAGAAATACTACAAAATCCAAACTAAAAAAATATATACAAGCCTTATAAACCCACCTTTGAGTTACACTCATCCCGATAACAAGGTTTCGAGTGTGTGAGGTCTTTTGAAATTTTGCAGGATGACTGATCAAACTATGGAAGATTTTATGGCTGAAGGTGATCTAGCCGAACCAACAATGGAGCAAATTTTGGATTTGATTATGATGCAACTTCAAGAAGAACGAAGAGCACGACAAGCTTTGCAAGCTCAATTGGCCAATCTGCAACGATCTACCACTGACCAAGATGGATCGCAACCTGAAGATCTTATACCACGTACCATCGATGCAACACTTGAAGCCCAATCTATTCGGAAAGAAACAAAGATAAGTAAAAAAAACTTCAAATTGCATACTTTCAATGGATCGCGCGATGGAAAGACTATCCTTGCTTTTATCAGTCAATTTGATGATTATTTCCATGAAGAAACATATGCTGAGAAAGAAAAAATTAAATGTGTCACTAACCATTTAGTTGACTGAGCATCCTTATGGTGGACTGTGGTCCGCAAAAGTGTTGATTGTCCCACTACTTGGGAGACTTTCCAAAAGAAATTTTTGTAGAATTTCCTTCCTCCCCAATTCCACGAAAAAGCAATCAAACAATGGGATCTTCTATAACAAAGGGATTGCGAACCTATTTACACAATCAGCCCGTAAAAGTTGATTACAGCAAAGCCTTCTTGTGTGAATGAGCGCAAGATCTATAGCTTGATTGGAAGAGGGCATCTTCCCCTTCGATCTGAGCTAAAAATATACCCATTCTGCCTTACGGTTTGGGAGATACACTCAGTTTTGTGCTCAGAGGTACTGTGGGACAGGCAGTAGTCCTACACAATCAGCCCGCAAAAGTTAATTATAGCAAAGCCTTCTTGTGTGATTAAGTGCAAGCTCTATAGCTTGATTTGAAGAGGGCATCTTCCCCTTAGATTTGAGCTAAAAACCTCCCCATTCCACCCTACAGTTTGGGAGATACACTCAGTTTTGTGCCGAGAGGTACTGTGGGACAGGCAGCAGTCCTACACAGTCAGCCCACAAAAAGTGATTACAGCAAAGCCCTGATCATTTACTGTCGGAGATATTTTTACATACCATCATAGAGGGGATAGAGTCTTTCATTTGAATCAGAAAGTTTGGCAATCGGAGTTCCCTAGCTCAAGTTATCGTCATTTCTGTAACAAGGGGTCTGATGGACTACACTTGGGATGGCAGGCCACAAGGGTAAAGCAAAGGCCCAGGAGGAATTTCAGCATGAAATAAGGGACTCCCGTGCCTCAATAAACGATCCTAGCTCAGCCCAGGAGGATCCTGAAGACATGTTTGAAGAGGGTGCCCCGGAGATAAACCGCTTATCTCTGCTCAACCAAACCTTATGCCAACATGAGACCCGTCATGTTGAACGACATCGAGAGATGGAGCAACGCCACAGGGAGATGGAAACCCGCCAAGATCACCATCATTCCGAGATGATGGCCAAGATGGAATAACTCATAGAGCGCATGGGCCCCCTCATCCCCACCATTGCCCCCCCCCTCGGATCGACCCAAGGAGTATGTCCCTCCCCGTGAGGCTAACCACCCTCCCCCCTTGGAGACCGGGCGCAGCCACAAGGTCTCGGTGGTACCCATGGCATTCTCCATAGAACTTATGAGACGGGTGAGCTCTCCACTCGACATGATGAGCCCCTCCTTCCCTCCCCCGTTACGAATCCTTCAAGCCCATCATTGGCACCCCAACTCCCCCATAAGGAAAGCTACTTGCACACTCAAGGGAATGGCTCCAATGCAAATCTTGGGCAACATGAAATGCACGGAATGCATGGGCAGCATGCACATGGCAATGGGTAGCATGCATATGGCAATGGACAGCATGCATATCGCAATGGGCAGCATGTATATGGTAATGGGTAGCATGGACATTTTGGACAGCAAGGTCCTAATGGGCAATTTGGTCCTCATGTAATGCACGGGCAGCATGGCCCCCATGGGAATTTTGGACAGCAAGGCATGTATGGGCAGCATGTAGCACATGGCATTCATGGGCAGCCAGGCCCAAATGAGCTGCGTGACAAGATTGTGTTTACAAAATTCAATGGGCAATCCTCATCCCCAATTGAACTAGAGGAATGGACCTCTAAATTGGACGCTTATTTTCTCATCTACCCCCGTATCGATGAGGCAAAGATCATTTTTGCCTCCCTTCATTTAGAAGGTTTTGCCACACATGGTGGAGATTTGTTCAAAGAGAAAATCAGCAATTTCGTGATTGGGAAGAGTTCAAGATGCATATGATCCAAGTTTTTGTCTCCCCGGTGAAAAAAGAACGCTTGGCCAGGCAGTGGTATCATTTTGATCAACAAAATCTCACCGTGAGGGAGTACACCAACCAATTTATGAACCTATCCATGTATGTTGTGTCAAGATTGTGGGAGAGAAGGAAGGAGTCTCACTTGTAGCTTTCTTGCTTGCACAATGGGGGAATACACACAAAGGTGGAGGCTGAAAAACAGTTTTCCTCTTCTTAGTTGTGTAAGCCAAAAGAACTGTAGTACATAGAAATAGAAGAACCCTATATATGGGTCTCAAACCAAACTCAACTAACTAAGGTGGCATACTAACTGAGCCACGAACTAGAGTAGATAAGGATAGCTATCATCTAGCTATTATTCATGGGCGGTGTACCAACCGCATCTGCAACTGACAAGTCGGTGACATAAATGAACAACGGTCACCCTGGCATATCACAAGTGGAGCTCAATATCTCAACACTCCCCCTCGAGCTCAATCCCAATTCCTACACACCAAGCAGGTCTCTGAACTTGCGCAGCTTCTCTGTGCCCAATTGGAGCCCCGAGAGGAACACCAAGGAAAAGGGAATTCTCTTGCAAGAAAATCTATCATGTAACATCAACAAGCTTGTTTATCATGTTTCATATGATCACCACAAAGAAAAGAACACCAGGCACAACAAATCTTCATGCAGCATCATGTAAATCTCCCACGGTTTTAATAGAATCAACCATATTCTTCAACATCTTCACAAAATCCATCAATAGAACAAAGAAAGCAAAGAAGTACACCATCTTTGAATGGAAATATATCACATAGTATTCTTCTTCAATATCTTCATAGTCTTCTCTCTCAATCTCTCATATACAATCACTCTGTTTCAATATAATTGGCTATCTCTGACTCTCTCTATCTCACTCTATCAATAATACATCATATCCTCACTACAATCTCTCAAAAATTACTCTCAATAATCACTATTAGGTCGTGGATACCCCTCCCAAGAGGTATGTCTGATATGAAGGGTCACCAGAGCCACTACAGTGTCCTTTCATAGCTCACTACTGTCACTTCACTCTAGTCTTCTCTTGAGTCTTCAACAGCTACTTCTTCCACTTCCTTCAGCTCTTTTGCACTTGTATTCACCTCTTTCCAAGGCTAGAAAACTTTCCCAAAAATCACACATACATTCCACAGAACACTTACAAAAGCATACAGAACAGTCTACAGAACAGTACCAGAACAGCTACAGTACAGAACAGAACAGAAGCAGAACAGTCTACAAAAGACCTACAGAAGGTTACAGAAGATCATCAAAACCACATAACTTACTCTCAAACCATTTCAAACTCTCACAAACCATTCAATAAGCTTTCACAATATCTCATTCTTCATCAATCAATACTTCATCCCTCCTTACAGAAGACAATCAGAACAAAACAGACCAAAACAGAACAAAACAAAAGGTATACAGAACCAATCAGAACCTATCAGAACATCACAGAACCATCAACAAACATCATGATCTTCCAAAACACAATCAATATCATCCAAAACACTCTCAATCCTCTTCCAAATCAATCAATCATCTCATAAAATCAACCATTCAGCTCTCAAAAACAAGAAAAAATCAGCCAAAAAACAAGTCATTTCAACACTCAACATATCCCCACACTTAATAAGGAAGCGTCCTCGCAACCCATGAAAAAGGTAATACAAGTTCATTGAAAAGCTTCACTTTGATCTTCAATATCTTCTTACAAAGAATCCATCCACCACGACCCCAACTTATAACATGTTTCTGATATAAAAATACAAAGAAAGGAAAACTCTTTACACATTAACACCTCTTATCAAACTAAAAATCACAACAAATTTGTAAAGGATATAAGAGTTTGCTTCTTCTTCTTCAGCATCAGCTTTAATTCTCCAACCACGACCCCATCTCGACAAATCTCCAAAACATAGCTCGTACACGAAATCCAATAGGAAACCACCACGTTCGTTTGACATACATGAACTCACAACACAAACACTAATACACAACACAACCATCTGAATGACTTCTTCAAAAAGAAGAGTTTGGCATTAAAAGCTTTCACCATACATTGGAAAGGCATCAATGAAGATGATCCCTCTTAAAAGATTGATGTTGTCGGAATCGATCCATAGATAAGGATTCATCTACAAAGTTTTTAGGAGGATTTTGAAAAAATTGGAGACAACACATCCTTTCCAATAGGACCAAGTATCTGCTAGGCAAACAGAGGGCATGAAAATACAATATCTCCAGCTGTTGAGAATCAATGCTAACATTGACATTCATGCACAACTTTGGAATAGGCTTTGAATCAGTATGAGAGTGCCTATGCATATACGCCAGGTACCAAGCAAAGTGACCAGTTAATCTCACTGAGGGATCTGCAGACTGTGAATATTGTTGGGCAAAATGAACATAGTTTTGATAAGCTTGACTTGAAGCTGTCCATTCCCCTGGAATAACTGGCCAATTAATCTGCGGTCCTGTAAGGCAATCATCCGAACTCCATCCCCTTCTTCTGGAAATCTGAGTATCAAAACCGTCACAGTCACTAACCAACTGAGGTGGTTGAGATATGGAAGTGTTAGGAGAGGGTAATGGAATAAGGGAAAGTGGATGTAGGGAAGGATAGGAAAAATCATAAAAGGAAGAAAAGGTTAAAGAAGGAGTGGCAGAAATTTGTAAGGAATCACTAAGGAAAGGTGTTAATTGATAAATAGGAAATGTGGAGGGTACATTTATGAGGGGTGAAGGACAGGGTGGAGAAGGGAAAAATACCCTATCCTCAATAAAGGAACAGTAAGTGAAAATAGGAATTTGAGGGAAATTGGAAGGTTGGAAAAGAAGGGGTAAAATTACTGTGGAATTTGTTTGACAAAGGAAAAAATATATAGTATAACGGTGAGCCAATTGTTGGTAATAGAGGAGGGTAGGAACAGAAGGTCCTAAAAGAGATCGTCTATGATAGGCATCAAAGAAGGTAGCATCAAATGGATTATGTTTGGAAAGATAGGTTAAGAGATCCAGCCTCAGTTGGTTAGTACTCTGGGCAAAGGTAGGAGCTGTGTTTTGTCTTTGATTGAGGACCACCGAATCAATCATAGGATGCCACGAATTATCCTGACAATGAGCTACTTTGGAGGAATAACTCTGAAACATATAAGCTATGCGCAGCTCCAAATGATTGACATATAGAACAGCCTGTAAGACCACATCCCCCACATACCATGCCATATCTACCTCATCTGGAATTAACAAATCTCCTCGGAGATACATGTATGACATCAACATGGTATCTGGCGTGATAGAATCTTCAAACACCATTCTGACTACCTCTGTCAACAACTCAGCAGACCAAGCCCCACTCCAGCCATCCTCTGGAAAAGGTAAATCCATCGTGGAAAGCTTCATATAGAAGACCAACTTCTGTAAGTGGTAGTGGACAAAGAAAGAATGGTCTGGTAAGACATATTCCTGAAACTGCTCAAAGGTAGACCATAACAAGTCCATTCTGGACTGCAATCTTTCCACTTTATCTTGGAATAGAGGGCACAAAGTAGCCTGTCTCTGTAGGGCAGCCAAGTCCTGCTGTGAAAGAGAAGGAATCAATGAAACAGGAGGGCTTGGAGGAACAGAGCGGAACTTTGCAAGCTGATCTTGCAACTGCTGGATTTGGGAGGCTTGGTTGGCCACTGTGTCATTAGCCGTCTGTAAAGCTGAAAGCTTGTCATCTAAAAGAACTTGGAATTCTTTCGCTTCACTGGACATCCTCTCCTTCTCTGCTGAAAGGCTAGTAACCTGTGACTGAGCCTCGAATAACTGGGTCTTCAATGAAGAAATCTCATCACTTTGAGTGGCAACCAGTTGGGTTTGCTGTTCCATTTGCTTAAATAGATCTGCTAGGGTATCCTTAGCAGAAGCTAACTCAGATGTTGCCTTATGCAACTGGTCTTTGGACTGCATGAGCTCCTCATAGAAAGATGCGTACAGCTGTTGAACACAGGCTGTCACTGATAACTCAATGGAACTTTGAATATCCTTGTAGAGGAAAGGAATGGCATCTCTTGAGACGAGACTGTTCAGGGAAGGAACTGAGATCTCCAAGGATCCTTCTCTATGTGCTCGGAACAGATTATTGCAAGTGAGATACCCAGGGAGTTCACTGCCAGAAGTAGCAGGGATAGACACTGAGGGAAGTACAGCAGGGGCTTAATCCGCTACCCTCTTCAAGCGTTTACGTTGTATGACCAGGGGAGGCGGAGAATCATCATCCTCAATGTCAATGGGTGCTGACTCTTCTGAAGGTGGAGGAGGAGGTACTGGATCTGATGGAGGAGGTGGAGGCACAGTCTTCTGTAAACCTGAATAGGTCAAGAAGGCAGACAAATATGATCCATAGGTAACATTGGTAACATTACCCCTCCTGACTTTAACAAAATGCTGATCCATTTTAGTAAGGAGGTAAGTGCTCCAATCAATAGCAACTCCTTTCAGCACCATCCTGGAAGCTGTGAAAAGCTCTTTGGACAAATAGTGGGATGGCGTTTTGGCAGGCATAAACCTGTCCTGAAGGAACTGACACATCGTCTTCCATACAGGATCAGTGATCATAGAAAAAGAAACTCCTGAAGAGTTTATCACCTTCTTAACATCAAGGACTTCCTTTGTCTGCTTCTGCAACAGCTTGAGAATCTCTTCATTAGAGAAGAGCTGACGAGTGGTCACAAAAGGTTCTCCTTTGAAGGGTAAAGACAGAGCCTTCCCTTAGCCGCGAGACGTCAATGTCATAGACATGCCTTGGACTACTCCTGTCTTCTTGCTGTAAGAGGCCAGGAACTCATCACATACGGACGGATCCTCTGGAAGTAATGGAAAAGGAGTGGCCACAAAAGCAGCAAGTCCTGCCTTCGTGAGGGGCTCAAAAGTAAGTAGGGACGAGTAATCCCTACTAACTAGTGGGACGTACTGGATAGGGGGAGGAGCATGAGAAGGCGCCATTCAGATGGTTACACACACACCACAAACACAGACAATCAAGGAGAATGCCTGCAAAGCAACAGACAAAAACCAAGGATAAGAGAATTACCAAGCAAAACGTGACACGACCTACTAACCCCAAGCAAACCACATCCTAGAAAAAATTCGACATGACCTTGAGACAAATGCGACCGAAAGCTTCATGCGATGCATCAGACAAACACCCAGAACCCCGTATCAGGCAATAAAAGAAAAAACTACATACCGTACCCTTAACCGTAACTAAAACAGGAAACCAAAACCATACCATATCCAACACATATCAATACGATATTTGTGATAGAACCAAGACTGGACCATGGAAAATAACACTAAGAACTGCGCATACCCATCCCATGAAACGGTTCATTAACAAGGGAATTAAGTGCAGTGAGGGGGAATTAATTTAATGAAGAGTTGATTTTAATCAATTATTAAAAATGGGTGAATTTTTATTAGGTGATAAACCTTAGCAAGAAAACGGCGGTTCCTTATTATAAATTTATTTACCAATTATTAGGTTAAACGGTGCAGTTATACGATTCCCGGACTTCGATTCCCGACTGGGTCTCTAAATGCAATTCATTGATTATAAATTAAGGTGATGTGGAGCGCTTTTTTGCCAGCGCGTGCTCATGTGACAGCTGGTTCATTTTTAATTAAAAATTTAAAGTGTCTCTTTAGCGCACGTAGCGCGTGCTAAGTGAATGGCTGGTTGATTTTAATTTGAAAAGTATGTGTGTTTAGCGCGAATGAGCGTGGGAACTGTGGGTGAATTAAAGGGTTCATTTTAACAATTAATTTGTGATTAAGGGGAAAAATAAATAAATAAATAACATAAAATAAATACCTGGAAGGGTGTGTATGTAATGCAGGAATGCGCACGGAAGAGTTCCAGTAAAGGAAAAGTAAAGAACATTGGTGAAACAACAAGGACAACACCTTAGCAGATGTGTTAATTGGGTTTGTGTTGGTTTTTTTTTTAAATTTTTAATTGTGATTATTTATGGTTGAATAAATGGAAAATGAGCAAGGGAGGTAAGGGAAATTTTTTATAAGGTTTTTAGAATTTTTTAGAATTTTTTACAATTTTAAAATGAATTTTCTATATTTATTGGCAATTTAGGGATTAATTTAGGAAATGTGGAAGTTTCAGAAATTATAGGGTAGGCAATTCCCAGCAGACAAATTTCCAAAAACTGGCAAAAGGCACAAGGAATTTTAGAAATTTTTTTGAAATTTTTTTAATGGAAAAATTAATGTAGTGATTAATTAAGGCACATTAATCACATTAGTCACATTAGTCAATTAAGTCATAAGTCAATTAAGTCAGGTTAGGAGGAATAAGTCAGGTTAGTCTACCTAAGGCTAGTCTGGTAAGTCTACCTAAGTCGAGTCTGGTTAGTTAAGTTTGATTAGGTAAGTTCTAACTAACCTAGTTAGGTTAGTTAAGTTTGATTAGGTTAGGGCTAACTAACCTAGTCTGGTTAGTACTAACTAACCTAGGGTGAGTTAGTGGGGGGAAAGACTAACCTGAGGTAGGTTAGTGGACTAACTAGAGTTAGGTAAGAGTTAACCTAACCCTAGTTAAATGTTGACTTAGGTTAGTGGTTAAGTAAACTAAGGTTAGTAATTAACCAAACTAAGGTTAGTAATGAACCAAACTAAGGTTAGTAAGGAACCAAACTAAGGTTAGTAATGAACCTTAGGATGGGAGGAGGAGGAGAAGGGAGATGGAGGTGGTGGGCGGCGAGCCGGCCAGGCGGGGCGGCGTGTCGTGGCGATCCGGCGAGGAGGCGCGGCGGCGGCGGCGGACGACGCATGCGACAGCGGCGGCGAAGGCGTTCTGGAGGCGGCGTGTCGACCAGGCTGACGGGGGCGGCGTGTCGACCAGGCTGACGGCAGCGGCGAGGGCGGCGACGGCGGGCGAGAAGAAGGAGGGTGAAGAAGGGTAGGAGAGGTGGAGGAGGTGGCGGACTGGGGGAAGGAGGGAGTGGAGGAGACGAAGGAGGAGGAGGAAGGTGAAGGGCAGGAGGGCGGGGGGGTAGTAGGAAGGCGAGGATGGAGGGAGGAGGACGCGCTGGGGAGGAGGAGGTCGCGGGCAGGGAGGGTGGAGGCGAGGGTGGAGGGAGTGAGTGGAGAGGGAGAAGGAAGGGAGGAGGAGGTCGTGGAGGGGGGAGGAGAAGGAGGAGAGAACGCAGGGAGAGGAGGGCAGTGTGGAGGCGAAGGAGGAGGGAGGAGGAGGCAAGGAGAAGGAGGAGAGAAGGAGGGGAGGATGAGAGAGGAAAAGAAGGGAAGGAGCAGAAAGGAAGGAGAGGAGGTGGAGATGGAGGGAGAAGAGGAGAGGGAGGTGGAGATGGAGGCAGGGAGAAGAAGGGGAAAGAGGAGTAGGAGGAGGGGGGAAATGCAGGAGGAGGAGGGAAGAGGAGGGCGTCGTGAGGAAGGAGAGAGAAGGAGAGGAGAGGGAGAGAGTACGCACAGAGAGAGAGAGAGAGAGAGAAAGAAGAGAAAGAAAGAGAAAGAGAGAAAAGAGAGAGAGAGAAGGGACGGTTGGTGGGAGGGGGTGTCCGTTTGTTTTTTTTTTTTTTATAATAAATAAAAGGTGGGCGGGCAGGTTGGGGTGGGCAGGGGGTCTAAAAGGGGGCGTATCCCCGTCCCGCGCACGTGCGCGGGGCGGGGGGAAAAAAATTTGCCGTGACGGGATTGGAATGGCGCGAGGAAGACGGTACGGGGTACGCGGACACGACCGAGGCGCGTGGAGATTCGTAAAATCGAAAAAGGGAGTGTTCACGCGCAAAACGGGCGCGCGAATACACGTAAAAATAAAGAAAAATTAATAACTCACAATCCAGATGTCAAAATGAAATATCGTAAAAACGAAAAGTGGGCAGGACGACAGGGGGGAAACAAGAAAAATATGGGACGGGGGTTCCGGGAGGGGTAAAGGGCGTTCACGTGCAAAAAACACAAAAAATGAACCAAAAACGCAATTTAAAAATTAATATCGAAAGATCCGTGCATCGGAATGAGGTGTAGAAAAAAGGAAAACTGTGCAGAAAGATGTGCCCGACAATCCTATTACGTCAAAACATAATTCTGACTGAGATAAGATGCGTTCACATGGGAAAAACCCAAAAAACAAACCCGAAAATGGAATCGGAAATTAATATCTGACAAACCGGTCACCGGAATGACATACAGTAAGAAGGAAAAATGTCCGCAGAAAGGAGTGGCACAGAGTTATCATGTTAAACTGTAGTTCCGATGGAAGTAGGAGGGGTTCACATGTGAAAAACTCCAAAAATACTCCCTAAAACTCATTTAAAAATTAATAAGTAAAAATCCAGAAGTCAAAAAAGGGTGGAGGAAAAAGGAAAAAGGTAGGGAAAGGCACGGGGGACACGGCTGTCAAATCAAATTGGAATTCCGATACAAGTAGGGCAGGTTCACATGGAAAAATGTCAAAAATATGCACGAAAAAAATGGAAAAAACCGGAAAAATTAATAACGGACAAACCGTGTATCGGAATGATGTGGAATAAAAAGGAAAAATATCAGGGGAAAAGTGGTTGGCAGGGCTAGGACGTCAGATCCTAGTTTCGAAGCAAAAAAAAACGCGTTCACATGGAAAACTGGCTAAATTGCGCAAAATGCTTCAAAAATTAATAACTCGAAAACCGTGCACCGGAACAGGGGTAGGTAAAAAGGAAAAATGAGCAGTTCAAAGGGAGGAACAGGGCTATAAGGTTGGATTTGGATTTTGGTGAACGTAAGAGGCATTCACATAGCAGGACCTCAAAATCAGGGAATGAAGGAAAACTGCAAGGGAACAGCCCCAAGGGTGGGTGGAACATAACCGGGCGGGTGGGAAGGGTCCCCAGGAGGGTAAAAGCAAGTCATGGTATACATGCATGAGCAAGATAAGGCATATGCAAAGGATATGCAATATAGACGCGCAGGGACACGTCCCCACACTTAAGACCTTAACGGATAGGGTTAACCGAACAACAGGGACCTAGGACCACGCCACAGATCATCCACTAACTTCCCCACACTTAAAACGTGACCGGCACGAAGAAACCAAAGTGTAGGGTTAGAAAAACTTGGCCCGTTTCGTCCAGAATCAAGGTTGAATATCGATGACACGTCCAGTGTTGTTGTCGGCGCTGGAGGGACCAAGGCATCTTCTTGGCACACGTTCGACATGGCAGGGACCACGCGGCCGTACCCAGGGAGGTAGCTGATGGAAGGAATCGTAGGAAATTCGTTGTCGATGATGAGGGATACTACACTCAACTCACAATCACTCAATTGGAATGAAAGAACAGTCACTCGCCCCATGACTAATATCACTCGCGGAAGAATGATTAAAACCCAGATCTCATACCCGGTTGAGGAATCAACAAGGGGGAAATGGTGCAAAGGGAGTATGCCAGGGTGCATAGTTGATGGTGCATTAGTGCGTCTAACCCGTCTGGCATAGGTGCAAGAAGAAAGGCAAGGGAGCCTTACAGTGCAGTGTACAGAACAGGGTGATGTGTCTTGTGATGACGGCAAAAATCCATCCCGTGGGTGCATAGGGAAACGGAAACATACCTGACTCCAAGTGTCGTAACGTCCCTCAATCTCACCTCTCGGTAAGTGATTGAAGAAACTCCAGTCAAACTCAACCCACCCTCTGTCTCACGCTCGGTGGATAGATACAGGAGGGCAGCCTTTTCCTGAAACCCATTGATGTAATCCTCACCGTCACTTGTGCAAAGGGTGTATGCCTTGTGCGCAGTTGATGGTGCAACAGTGCATCCCGCCCTGTGCCGGCATACAGTGCAAGAAGGAAGGCCAGGGAAGCCTTACAGTGCAGTGCACAGAAACAAATTGTGCTTTGTGCTTTGAGAGGCCCATCCCGTGCGTGCAACACTTCATTCACACTTCTCACCTCTCATTTGATTTGAAGGGAAAAGACTGGTCTCTCGTCCCACCCTCTATCTCACTCTCTGTTGATAGATACAGAGGGCAACCGTACTCACTTCCCCATCCGGTTAGGATGAAAGCTCAAACCACTCGATTGTTTGTCGATGAAGATCGCGTCATCAGTTGTTGAAGAGGCGTACCCAGGGAGGTAGCCATCAAATCGAACATTGTATTGAATAGAAACATGTTGTCTGCTAGAGGACAAGTAGTCACTTTACAAAGAGACCCAGGACACAGCGTACCAAGGGAGGCAGCTTCGGAATTGAATCCTAGGGATATCAATTAATGAATCCACTTTCTGGACTGCTGGGTGTTACCACCTTTTCCACAGCCAGCTTCTCGCCCAAGGGTGTTTACCACCTTTTCTTGGAACGAGGCCTGCTATGACAGGGAATTGCTTCCTTTTCTCTCATAACAGATTTGTTTTGTTTTTTTTTTCTCTCTTTTTTTTTCTTTTTTTTTTTCCCTATTCCCAAGGGTGTTTCCACCTTTTCCCGAAGAAGAGGTCGGCATGACAGGGACCTAAGTCCTTTTCTCCCATGACCGATATGTTTTGTTTTGTTTTTTTTTTTTCAAATTGAGCCAGGGAATGGTAGAAAGACCATGTATCAAGACCAACCTCGCCATTGTCGCTGGTGGAAAATAGAGGATAAGAGATCAAGGCTGGAAGGGGGTTTTGAGGGGACAGAGGGTTGCACCCACTTCATCAGAAGTGGCTGAAGAACGGCTATCAGAAATAGCATCATAAGAAGTACAGTGCCGCGCCAATGAGGGAAATGATCAAGTGTCCGTAATTGTCAAGATGCCCAAGGAGGGAAGTACTTCTTCAGGCGATATCCATTGATCAAAAAGGGATCATCAGAGGCATCAACGGTCTGTATTTGGACAGAACCATTAGGGTTGACTGCAAGTACCTTATAGGGGCCCATCCACCGCTGTTGGAGCTTGCCAGGAAACTTGCCAAAGCGTGAATCATAGGCTAGGACCAAATCACCTTCTTTGAACTCCTTGTGCTTGATGAAGCTATCATGGTA
Organism: Lygodium microphyllum; assembly: GCF_053477565.2. NCBI lineage: Eukaryota > Viridiplantae > Streptophyta > Polypodiopsida > Schizaeales > Lygodiaceae > Lygodium > Lygodium microphyllum. The sequence continues at coordinate 111,851,862 of NC_141162.1, forward strand.
AGCCTTACGTCGAGCTTGCGTGGCTTCCATGCACTGTAGAGCCATCCTACGAATTTCGTCCAAACATTCCAAGTGCAGGAGACGGCGTTGCAGTGAATCGTCATCCCCCAAACGCTCTTTGATCGCCACTCTCAAAGAGGGTAGTTCCAGTTCAACAAGAAAAACTGCTTCTGTACCATACACCAGCTGGAAAGGTGTCTGTCCCGTTGCTGCTTTATGGGAGGTTCTGTACGCCCAGAGGGCCTCTGTAAGTCGATCATCCCAATCACGACGATGTGCGGCGACTGTTCTTGTCAGAATCGAGCAGAGGATGCAATTGGTGACTTCGACTTGGCCGTTGGCTCTGGGGTAATAAGGAGTGGACTTGCGATGGCAGATCTTATACAACTCTGTCAACTCTTCCATGACTTTATTAAGGAAATGAGTGCCTCTGTCACTTACCAGCTCTAAGGGACTGCCAAAACGGGTGATGATATTCTCGTACATGAACAGGGCCACGCTGTTACCATCGTCCCGCTTGAGGGCTTTAGCTTCACACCACTTTGTGACATAATCCGTACATACGAGGATGTATCGGTTCTGTTTCCTTCTGGTAGGAGGATCAATCGGACCTACGAAGTCAATGCCCCACTTCTCAAACGGCTTTAACGGAAGGATAGGTTGCAACGGCATGGCACTTGTCTTGGTGGGTTTCCCCATTCTTTGACAAGCATCACATCTTTTACAGTAATCATAGGAATCTTTGTGGATGGTAGGCCACCAATATCCTGCTAGCAGAGCCTTCCTGGCTGTAGCTTCTCCTGCAAAGTGACCTCCACATGGCTCATCATGGCAAGCCTTCAAAACAATCCCAATCTTGTCTCCTGCAACACATCTTCTGAGTACTTCATCTTTGCCTTTCTTGTACAGTGCACCACCTAGCAGGGTGTAGGGGGCTGATTGTAGCATGAGCTTCTTCCTTTCCCGACTAGAAATACCAGGAGGGTACTGTTGGGTTGCCAGCAGATTGGCAATGTCTGCATACCAGGGAGTTACAGTTTCTACCAAGAATAGGGAAGCATCAGGGAGGTCTGGATCATCCTGCTCCTCGTCTGCAGTTTGTGGGATACGCGACAGATGATCAGCCAGAACATGGGAACGACCAGGCTTAGTAATCACCTCAAAATCAAACTCCTGGAATAGAAGGAGCCATCTCATCATTCGTCCTTTCACATCTGCTTTAATTACCTCTTGGCTTGAGGACTCATCTTCTGAAGACACATCCAGGAACGTCACATAACAGGGACCCTCTGATGCCTGTTGGTTTTGTGGGACTGGTGCTTGTTGGCACGGTGCATCATCATCATCTTTCTTTGGCAAGGATGGGTTAGGACGGCAAGAGCCACACTTAAAAGACGGCTTGCTCTTCTTAATCCATTTCTAATAAAGGTTTTGCATATGAGATGATCCATTTTCCAGACCAAATGGTATCATCATCATTTTGTCCCATAGCATGAGCTCATCGGCTTCTGATACTTCTGGAACTTCTTCCTCAAATGTATCCTCTTCAAGTGGGATAGATTCTTCCGGCTCACTTTCATCACCTTCTTCGTCCATATCATATTCATCCTCTTCTGTCTCTGTCTCTGCTTCTGCTTCTGCTTCTGCTTCTGTCTCTGCTTCTACTTCTGCTTCTGTCTCTGCTTCTGTAGGAGCTCTGTAACAGAAGAACAAATTCTCTGTTTCCTCTTCTACCTCTGTCTCTGTTTCTACTATGGCCATGTAACAGGGAGAGCAATACATCCATGCTTCTATCTCACTATCAGAAGTTATTTCAGAAGTCATTCCCGGTTCAGGCAGGAAGTATTCACCCATTGATAATGGCTTTGCATCTTTTGGAAGTCGGCTTACAGTATCCACTGTTAAGGAATGTGCCACTGTTTTCTTGGGAAGGATCTGTTTGACAGCATCTTCGTCTGCTGATGTTCCATCTATAGCCTCATTAGGGGAGTCAGAAGATAATTCCAAGGAGGTGGATCCATGTCCTTTTTGAGAACCATACAGTTTCAGCACCACTTTGTTGGGTCCTCTACCCAAGGTCAAGGTTCCTTTGAACCAATCCGTCCTTGCTCTAGCTTCAAAAAGCCATGGTGTGCCCAGTAACAGAGGATAGGATGTACCATAAGAGTTTGGCTTCACCACCAAATAGGTCAGCCAATAATCTTTTCCAGCCACTGTAGTCTTCACATATGGAAGAATGCCCAAAGGCTTGATTCTACTCTGATCCGCCAGTCTGATGAGCCATTGGGTTGGTTGCACACCTTGTAGGCCTAGATCCTTCATTGTAACATCCGTCATAATGTTCACCGATGAACCACCATCAATCAATGCATTTGCGATGAAGCAGCCTTCTATCCACACGCCAGTCTCTGGGGTACCCGGATCTAGGAAAGCATTAGCCACATCCACTTCTTTTACAGGTTCTGAAGCCTTGTTGGACTTTGTTGCTGTTGAGGGAGCAATCCTTAAGCCACGTCTTCTTGTCAATATACTTTTGAACCTTTTCCGGCAACTGGGGGACAACATCAATAATTGTCGGAATGTGAGGTTTGGTCTAAAGGTATCTAGATCTCTGACCAAATCGTATTCCTTAATAGGATCCACTGGCTTCTCTAACCGATTAGGGAATGGGGCAACACCCATTTTCATTTTTCCTCTTTCTTCCAACAGAGAAATTACAGGAACTTCTTCTGCCACTTGTGGCACTTCCTCCTCTTCTGTATCCTAGACCTCTGGTCCTGTCTCTGTAACTGTCTCTGTAACTCTCTGTGGCACTGTAGGGCTTTGTACGGCACTGTTAGGCTCTGTTCTGTTCTGTTCTTCTGGTGGAAGACTGAACTTCACTGTTCTGGCAGGAGGGTTATTTTCTTTCTGGATAGGTGGTTCCTTCTACTTTGCTTGCGTGATGACAGCAACTTCCAATTCCACTAAATTGGAGGTAGGCTCTTGGGTCTTGGCTGGACTATCAATAGCACTGTTTTTCACTGGGGCTGGACTTGGACAGTCTTTTGCAGTGTGGCCTTCTCCTTTGCATTGACTGCATAAGGGCTTGTAATCCACTGACCTTCGAGGATTTGGACAATTTGGTGAGATGTGCCCCTTTTCTCCACATCTGTAACATTCCACTTCTGATCTCTGACCACCGCCAGACTGTCTTCCTCTGCAACTTTGAGAGGGAAATCTTCTGGGTCTGAAATTAGGACCAAACTCTCTAGGCTTGGGTCCAATATCTTGTGTTGTCATTTTGGATTCCAGCAGGTTGAATCTTGTGTCTTCTTCCTTTCTTCTCCTATCATGCATCTCCTTCAGAGAGCAAATGTCCTCTGTATGGTTCTTCCGCAAACAGTAGGAACAGAAGGCTCCAGGGATTGTTGGTTTCCGTGTACATTCAGTGGCTAAATGGCCTGCTTGATGACACTTACCACACCAAGTATTTGACCGCATCACATCTCTTCCTGCTCCTGCAACGTTGGATATGCTTGCGGTATTCACTTTCAACGTCTGTAGTTGCTCTGTAATCACATCCATCAACTCCTTTTTGATATTTGCAACTGAGTTGGATAAATAATCCTTCAAGCTTTCTCCTCCGGACGTACTGGCAGGAGGGTTTTGAGGAGTCTCTGTAATCACTGCATAAACTGGTTGGGTTGGTACAGAGGGGTCTCTGTTCTGGTTCTGATTTAGAGCTCCTGTTTGAACTGTTGGCTGTTGACTCCAGTTGGTAGGGTTCCACTGGTGCTGCTGATTTGGCATTGAGGAAATTGGTTGAGACCATGGTTGTTGTGGTGGAACCACCATTTGAGGCATGGATTGTGGCCACTGTGGATTTGGTGCACTGTACTGTGATACTGAGGGCATCTGTTGGTAAGGATAGGGAACAGTCCCTGGAACTGCATTTGGTGGGTACATCATTCCTGGCATCAGAGGAGGTAGGACTCCTCTTCCTGAATTCATCGCCAATCGAGCTTCCACTTCATCGTATAGTCTTGCACCTTCTGTTGCAGCTTGCAGGGTGGCTGGTCTTTGTAGCTCCACAAACTTACGGACTTCTGGTTGTAATCCTCTGAGAAATACCCCCTTTTGAATGCCATCATCTAGATTATGGTTAGTCCATCTCTTCAGGATGGATTCCATTCGTGAGACATAGGCTTCTACTCTTTCTCCAGAGGACTGACTTAGGTTCATGAATTCCTCTCTCATCCGCTCTTCAAAACCTTCACGCCTGAATTTAGTAAGGAAGGCCAACTTCAGGTCGTCCCATGTGCCAAAAGTTCCTGCTGCTTGTCTTTCATACCACTGAAACGCCGCGCCCTTGAAAGTGGCGGGGAATATTGCTAACCAATGCTCAGGGGTTCTGGCATTGTTAGCCACACACGCTACCATAAACTCTGCTACATGAAGATCGGGGTCTTCATTGTACTCTCCCTTAAAAACTGGCAATGGGACTACATTCGCTGGTCTGTCATCAATATTTCCAGGACGGATCTGGCTTGGAAGTGGACCTCCAGCAGGAGGAGGAAGGGCTTGATGTGCCATTGGGACTTCTGTAAAGAGTTCCGCAAGGGCGTCAAAGGCGGCTTCTGCTGCGAGCTCGCTCTCGGCTCTGATCCTTGCTTTCTCTCTTCTCACGTACCTCTGGACCTCTTTATTGCGTCATTCATCAGGGGGTTGGCTCCACTATGTTGTTAGTGCTCCATAGAGGGTTAATAGAAGGCCTCAGTCTCTGTAGGACTCTCTTGCCAACATTTCTTCTACTTCTTTCTTTTCAACGTCCCTGAATTCTACTTTCATGCCACTACATAGAGGAAGGTATTCGGTTCTGAAGGTGTCAAAATGCATACGTCTGAGCATTGTGGTGGTGCCATCATTATAGTAATGCCAGCTTCTGATGGTTTCAATAGTGTATGTTGTGAAAAACACTCTGTCTACCAACTTCCAGTGGGTTGCTAATTGAACAAACAGAAGATTATCAGTACACCAAGCATCCCATGTATCTTGCTGTTGAGCATCCACGAACAAATTCCAACTCTTTTCCTTCTTGTCTTTGTGAACCTCTACAGACCAAGACTCCTGAAGCTTCTTCACAATCTCCCACTTGATGTTGTCTGGAAACTTCTCAATGAATGCCAAATCTTCCATGGATGGTCATTCTCTCTATTTCTGCTCTTCAGTTTGTTCCCAAACAGTTTGCCACCAAGATGCAAGTTTCTGCTGCTTCAACAGGAAGAGGAAACTGTCCACCACATAAAGCATGCATCATGATGGTGATGTGTTTCCGCCATTGTGGGATGAACTTCTTGTGGAAAGTGGCTTTGATTATGAGGAATTCCAACTCTTCAGTGGAAGAAGGAACTTTATAAGCATCCATTGAATTCTTCTCTTCTTGGCAATGCCATTTCCTTCATTTTCAGCCTCTTCCGGTGCTTGTTGATGGCAAGTTTCCCCGGCTGCGCACCAAAAACATGGAGCCCCGAGAGGAACACCAAGGAAAAGGGAATTCTCTTGCAAGAAAATCTATCGTGTAACATCAACAAGCTTGTTTATCATGTTTCATATGATCACCACAAAGAAAAGAACACCAGGCACAACAAATCTTCATGCAGCATCATGTAAATCTCCCACGGTTTTAATAGAATCAACCATATTCTTCAACATCTTCACAAAATCCATCAATAGAACAAAGAAAGCAAAGAAGTACACCATCTTTGAATGGAAATACATCACATAGTATTCTTCTTCAATATCTTCATAGTCTTCTCTCTCAATCTCTCATATACAATCACTCTGTTTCAATATAATTGGCTATCTCTGACTCTCTCTATCTCACTCTATCAATAATACATCATATCCTCACTACAATCTCTCAAAAATTACTCTCAATAATCACTCTTAGGTCATGGATACCCCTCCCAAGAGGTATGTCTGATATGAAGGGTCACCAGAGCCACTACAGTGTCCTTTCATAGCTCACTACTGTCACTTCACTCTAGTCTTCTCTTGAGTCTTCAACAGCTACTTCTTCCACTTCCTTCAGCTCTTTTGCACTTGTATTCACCTCTTTCCAAGGCTAGAAAACTTTCCCAAAAATCACACATACATTCCACAGAACACTTACAGAAGCATACAGAACAGTCTACAGAACAGTACCAGAACAGCTACAGTACAGAACAGAACAGAAGCAGAACAGTCTACAGAAGACCTACAGAAGGTTACAGAAGATCATCAAAACCACATAACTTACTCTCAAACCATTTCAAACTCTCACAAACCATTCAATAAGCTTTCACAATATCTCATTCTTCATCAATCAATACTTCATCCCTCCTTACAGAAGACAATCAGAACAAAACAGACCAAAACAGAACAAAACAGAAGGTATACAGAACCAATCAGAACCTATTAGAACATCACAGAACCATCAACAAACATCATGATCTTCCAAAACACAATCAATATCATCCAAAACACTCTCAATCCTCTTCCAAATCAATCAATCATCTCATAAAATCAACCATTCAGCTCTCAAAAACAACAAAAATCAGCCAAAAAACAAGTCATTTCAACACTCAACACCAATGCCTTCGTAAATATGTCAGCTACCTGATCCTCTGTGCTGACATAAACTAGATCAATAAGGCCTAGTAAAACCCTTTCCCGCACATAGTGATAATGCACCTCAATGTGCTTTGTTTTAGCATGATAGACTGGGTTATTTGCCAAGTGTATACTACTCATGTTGTCACAATAAATGACAACTGGCCCATCTGTAGGCTGATGCATATCATAAAGTAGCTTATGCAACCAAGCTACCTCACATGCAGCCATTGCTGCACCCCTATACTCAGCCTCTGTGCTCGACAAGGAAATTGTAGGTTGTTTCTTGCTGCTCCAAGTGACTGCAGCACTCCCAAAAGAGAACACATATCCACTGGTAGATCGTCTATCAGAAATACTACCAGCTCAATCAGCATCAGTGTATGCATACAACTGTATCTGAACCCCAGTCTCATAAAGTAGTCCATACTGCAATGTGGACTTCACATACTTGAGTATGCGTCTAGCCGCATCTAAATGAGATTTCCTTAGAGCCTGCATAAACTGACTTACCAATCCAATAGCATAGCTCAAATTTGGCCTCGTAATAGTCATATAAATCAAACTTTCTACTATGCGTCTATACGTAGTAGGGTCTTCCAGAAGCTCACCTGCATCTGCGCTCAGCTTCACATTCTGCTCCAAAGGAACTGAAATAGGCTTACAGCCTGTCATCCCATATTTGGACAACATGTCCAATCCATATTGCCTCTGTAAGAGCCATATCCCACTTGGTGATCTAATCACCTCAATGCCCAAGAAATAACGCAGTTCTCCCAAATCCTTCATCTCAAACTTCTGCTTCAATAGCATTTTCACATGAAGGATATCTTCATTACTATCACCTGTGATAATCAAATCATCAACATAAATGACAAGAAACATAATACCTTTCTCTGTTTTTCTCACATAAAGTGAGAAATCTGCCTTGGAAATCTGGAAGCCAATAGTGACAAGATACTATCCTATCTTGTCAGACCATGCTCTAGGTGCTTGCTTCAAGCCATACAATGCTTTCTTCAACCTGTAAACAAACTCAGGATGAACAGCATGGACATAACCTGGTGGCTGCTCCATATATACCTCTTCTTGCAAATCACCATGCAAGAAGGCATTCTTTACATCTATCTGATGTAAAGACCATTCCTTTGATGCAGCCATAGCAATGATTGCTCTTACGGTTGCCATCCTTGCAACCGGACTGAATGTTTCTTCATAATCAATGCCATATGTTTGTGCATACCCCTTGACTACTAATCTTGCCTTGTATCTATTCACAGAACCATCTGCATTGTGCTTCACCTTATAAACCCACTTACAGCCAATTGCATTCTTACCTTTAGGCAAAGGTACCAATTCCCATGTAGCATTTTCTTCCAAGGCATCCATTTCTTCATCCATGGCTTTCTCCCATTTTTCTTTTCCCATGGCTTGCTCAAAAGAAGTGGGTTCTGGTTCATGTATCACTTTCACCATATAGGCATAGTGAATGGCTGTAAATCCATAATATTTCAGCCTATCCACAAGGTATGGGGGGAGATTGCACCCAATTAGTCTCTTGTCTCATGTCGTGCAAGCTTTCTTCCTTGTTTTTTGTGCAAACTAGAGTTCTTTTATTCTTGGGGACCTTCTGACGCTCACTACGCACGCATACGGTGTCCGATCTGTGCACCACTTATTAATGAGTCATGTCATAAGTAAAGCCTTTATAAGAAATGGATTAAGAAGAACGGTATTTCCTTCAACAGTGGCTCTTCTCGCCCAAAGTTACCCTTCCTAAGAGAAGATGATGATGATGCACCTTGCCAACAACCCCAAGTTTGTAAGTTCAAATAGAACATAGAAGGTTCATGTTATGTGAGATTCTTGGATGCATCTTCAAAGGATGAGTCCTCGAGCTAAGAAGTAACTTATCCCCAACCCAAACCAGAAACCACAATGATACCCTTTCATCCTCCCAAAGAACAAGCTAAGACTCCATTAAAACATGACATAAGTTCCAGTGAATTATTAGCAAAGGAGACCACTCCCTTGAAGGAGTCACAGACCTTTACCTAGAAGCAGTCCATGGGACATTCATCCACAAAGTGAAAGGTGAAAATCAATTGACGTTCGTGGATGCTGATGGTATTGAACGTCACCTGAAGTGGGTCTAAATCTTCCACAAGAAGAACTATTGGTCTTGTGAGACCTACTAAAGGAGAACCTAGACGTGTTTGCATGGTCGTACAAAGATTTGAAGGGGATTGATCCCACAATATGCCAACACCACATCGACTTAGATCTCGATGCCAAACATGAGAAGCAAAGACAAAGGTTTATGAATTAAAATTATTATACCCTAGTGAAGACCAAATTATTGAATCTCCTTGAAGCTGAGTTCATTTATCCAGTGGCTAAGAGTGAATGGGTTTTGCCCATTGTGGTAGTACCTAACAAGTATGCAAAACTGCGAATATGTGTGGACTTTTGAAAGCTTAATTCCAAGTTGAAGAAGGATCTTTTCCCTATCCCTTTCACAGACCAACTATTGGATAGAATGGCAGTCCATGAGCTCTATTCCCTCTTGGATGGATTCAGCTGATACAATCAAGTCCAGGTCTCAAAATAAGATAAATAAAAAACAACCTTTACAACCGAATGGGGAACCTATGCTTATAGAGTGATGCCTTTTAGGCTCTGTAATGCTCATGCTACTTTCTAATGAGTGATGATGGATGCCTTTCAAAACCATCTAGATGATTTCATTGAGGTGTACCTCGATGACTTCTATGTCTATAGCCTAATTCGTGAGCATTGGGGGCACTTAGAGCAGTGCTTTAACATATGTCAAGAGTATGGGATTTCTCTCAACCCTAACAAATGTGCCTTTGGTGTCTCATCAAGAGTTCTTCTAGGCCACATTGTCTTAGAACAAGGGATAGCAACACATCCTGCTAAGGTTGAGAATATTGTTGCCTTAACAACCCCAATCAGCCTGAAACAATTGAGGGGATTTCTCAGCCATGTGGGCTATTACAGAAGATTCATTGTGCAGTTTGCGACGAAGGCATCCCCTTTGCAGAAATTCTTTAGAAAAGATGTCGAGTTTACATGGACCACTGATTGTGATGAGGCATTCAACACCCTAAAGTAGTGTTTGATTGAAGCACCCATCCTACAACCTCCTGTTTGAGGAGTTCCATGCACACACTGATGCATCAGTTGAAGGCCTAGGTGTAGTCTTATGCCAAAAGGTCCCGTCTAATTTAGATCAATCTATCTATTATGCAAGCTAGAAAGTAACCGACAAAGAGCAAAACTACATAGTGATGGAGCTTGAGTGCCTTGGAATGGTGTTTTCCTTGGAGAAGTTCTGACACTATCTATTGTCAATGCACTTCAGATTCTATGTGGACCATGAAGCCCTATCCTTCTTGATGAGCAAGTCCGATGTGAAGGGAAGAATGATGTGATAAATTCTTTTGTTTTAGAAGTTCGACTTTGAAGTGGTTACCAAACTTGGTCGATCTCATGTTCTGGCTGATCATTTGTTGTAAATCCCTTAAAGCAATGATGAAGAAGAGCAAGATGATCCAGACCTTCCTAATGATTCCTTGTTTCTAGTTGAAATAGTTATCCCATGGTACACAAACATAGCCAACCTCCTGGCCAACCTCCTAGCAACCCAACAGTACCCCTAGGTATCTCGAGCCATGAGAAGAAGAAGCTTCTATTAGAATTAGCCCCCTACACCTTGTTGGGAGGTGATCTGTACAAGAAAGACAAGGATGAAGTCTTGTAAATATGTGTGGCAAGATAAGAGATTGGTATCGTATTGAAAGTATGCCATGACGAACCCTGTGGTGGACACTTCACAGGAGAGGCGATAGCCAAAAAGGCCTTACTTGCATGATACTGGTGGGTGGCCGACCCCCCATAAGAATACTTATGATTACTGCAAATGGTATTATGCTTGTCAATGAATGGGAAAGCCTACCAAATCTAGTGCCATCCCCCTAAAACCTATTCTTCTCCTAAAGCCATTCGAGAAGTGGGGAATTGATTTTGTGGGCCCCATTGATCTGCCAACCAAAAGGAAATAGAATAGATACATCTTGGTTTGTATAGACTACATAACCAAGTGGTGTTAAGCTAAAGCTTTGAAGTGGAGCAATGATAATAGCATAGCCTTGTTCTTGTATGAGAACATCATCACCCATTTTGGCAATCCCCGAGAGTCATCAGTGATCGAGGTACCCACTTTCTTAACAAGATCATGGAAGAGTTGACAGAAGATCTGTCATTGTAAGTCCACACCCTATTACGTAGAGCCAATGGCCAATTCAAAGTTACCAATTGCATCCTCTGCTCGATTCTGACAAGAACGAAGCCGCACATAATTGTGATTGGGATGATCAACTAAACCCCTTTCCAGTTGGTGTATGGAACAGAAACAGTCTTTCCTGTTGAACTCAAGCTACCCTCTTTTCACGTGGCCATCAAAGAATGATTGTTAGATGACAAGTCCCTGCAACATTGTCTCTTACAGTTGGAGTATCTCGATGAGATTTGTAGGATGGACCTAGAGTGAATGGAAGCCACGCAAGCTCATAGAAAGGCCTATCATGATAGCTTCATTAAGCAGAAGGAGTTCAAGGAAGGCAACTTAGTCCTCGCTTATGATTCTCAATTTGGTAAGTTTCCATGCAAGCTTCAACAATGTTGGGTGGGCCCTTATAAGGTACTTGTCATCAATCCTAATGACTCAAAGATAGTTGATGCTTTGGATGATCCCTTCTTTATCAATGGCTAACACCTCAAGAAGTATTACTCTCCCTAGAGATCCTGACAATCACCATCAATAGCTTCCTCACTCCTTATTGACGCTCAATACAGCTTTATCTAATGCTCTTGATAACCCTCTTGCTGATCTTGATGATGTGGTTTCATTCTGATAGCCCCTCGCAGCCAGCTTTCCCTCCTCCTCGGCTTCCTTTTTGTATGATGCAGTAGAGGTGGCAAGGATGGTTCTAATGTAGGGCATATATATATATATATAGATCATAGGATAAAAGGACTTCGGTCCCTGGCATGCCAACCTATTCTTCAGGAAAAGGTGGAAACAACCTTGGGAATAGGGCAAAAAAAAGAGAAGAAAAAAAGCATAAAGATAAAATTGTTATGGGAGAAAAGGAAGCAATTCTCCGACATAACAGGGCTTGTTCCAAGAAAAGGTGGCACACACCATTGTACGGGAAGTTGGTTATGGAAAAGGTAGTAACACCCCGCAGTCCAAGATCAGCTGAAATCTTATAGAAGTCTTTGAGCTGCCTCCCTTGGTACGTTGAATTCTGTAACTTCATTAGTGCTTCTGATTCCTACAATAGACTAAGTTTCCAACATGCAATCCAAGTATTGAACTTGTTGGCTACCTCCCTAGGTATTCCTCTTTATCAACCAATCCAGGTTGACACCATCAACAAAACAAAGCTGATCCTCATCAACAAACCTAGAGTGTTGAGAGCTTTCATCCTAACTGGATGGGGATGTGAGTATGGGCTGCCCTCTATATCTATCAACAGAGTGTGAGATAGAGGGTGGAATGAGTGACCAATCCTTACCCTTTATATCCAACTTGGAGGTGAGAGGTGTGAATGGAGCATTGCACACACGTGATGGGCCTCTCAATGCACAAAGCACAAACTTGTTCATGTGCCCGTCACTATAAGGCTCCTTAGCCTTCCTTCTTGCACCATATGCCAGCACATGGTGGGATGCATAATTGTACCATCAATTGGGCACAAGGCATACACCCTCTGCACATGTGACATTGAGGAGAACATCAATGGGTTTCAGGAATGGGAAAACCTCTATATCTATCAACAGAGCGTGAGATAGAGAGGGGATTGAGTGTGAATGATGTTTCCTCAAACAATTATTGAGAGGTGCGCATTGAGGGACGTTATGACACTTGGTGTCAAGAACGTTCTCATCTCCCTATGCGCATACGGGATGGGTCCCTGCCATCACCACAGGATACATCACCCTATTTGGTACACTGCACTACAAGGCTCATTGGCCTTTCTACTTGTACCTATGGCAGACAAGGATGGATGCACTAATGCACCATCAACTATGCACACTGGCATACTCCCTCTGAACCATTTTCCTTATCAATTTCTAAACCAGTGTGAGACTAGGTTTCCATCATTATTCAATCGAGCAATGTCCATTGTGGGGCGAGTGACTGTTCTTTCATTCTTATATAAGTGACTGTGAGCCAAGTGCAATATCCTTCACCATCAACGATTTCCCACAATTCCCTCAACATAGCTGCCTCCCTGGGTGCTACTACATAGTCCCTGCCTAGCTGAACATGTGATGTGAAGATACTTTGGTACCTCTTGCAGTTGACGGTGACACAGCACGTGACATTGACAATCAACTTTAATCCTTGGAAACATAGGCCAAGTTTTTCTAACCCTACACCTTGTGCTTCTAGTGACAGTCATGCTTTAAGTGTGGAGATATCCGTAGTTGGATCTAATGTGCAGTCTTAGGTCCTTGATGTTTAATTCACCCTTCCTGGTAAGGTCTTAAGTATGGGGATGCGTCCATGCGTGTCAATGTTGCATACCTTCATGCATATACTATGATCTTATCATGCATGTATACCATGTCCCAATTGTACTTTAATAGTTTCCCTTCCCCACCCACTCATCCTGTAATGAAAGAGACCTAACTGTCCTAACTAAGGAGAAGGAGAGAGAGAAGGGCTGCAGAAGAAGGGGGAGAGGAGAGAGAAAGGTAAGAAGAAGAGAGAGAAAGAGCCAGAGAGGAAGAAGAAGCCATGGAAGCTTGAGAAGGTGAAAAGAGAGTTTCTTGATATTTTCTATGATGCCTCAAAATACCCTCTTATACCTTATATACTGTCAATGTGACTGATATGTTCTCATGCCATGTTCCCATGATCCCCATTCATTACAAACCATCCTATCTCATGAAGTTTTTGTCCTAAAAAACAAGGGATGTAGTCATGGACTGTAAGGATGTGATGTAGGAAATCAGCCATAACTTTGTGTAGGAAACTCTGAATGGGACAGTTGAGGTGTCCTTACGGAGTCCATGAGATGTACTTTCAGCCCATGTGGGTGGGGCAAGGCTGCAATCAGGAATTACTAGTGATTGTAGCCCCACCCCACCCACATGGGCTGAAAGTACATCTCATGGACTCCCTAACGACACCTCAACTGTCCCATTCGGAGTTTCCTACACAAAGTTATGGCTGATTTCCTACAGCACATCTTACAGTCCATGACTACATCCCTTGTTTTTTAGGACAAAAACTTTATGAGATGGGATGGTTTGTAAACACTAGTGTGCAGTCCGAGATGGTATGGCTAGAGAAAAACAGCCATAACTTCCACTAGGGAACTCTGATCGGGGCAAGTAAGGTGTCGAAACGGAGCCCTCGAGGTGTACTTTCAGCCCATGTATGGAGGATGGGGATGAAAATGGACCAGGACCAAATCTGTACAAAACAGGTAGCTGTCCATATGCAGATTGCAGCCCAAAACAGGTGTCATGGTTAAGTTCAAGCCAACACAGGCTCCTTGAGGTGTGGAAATTCATCCAATATAGATGCTGGGTACCAAGAGGCTTCCTCTATTGGTAGGCCTTTCCATTTGATCAGGTATTCATGTATGGAATGGGTGAGGAGTTGCTTTTCACATTGCCTAATAACCGCTTCAGGAATGTACTGAATAAGGCCCTCCTCATCTATGGGTGGTAGCTCCTCTACATGATCTTTACGAGTGCCAATGAAAGGTTTCAATTGGCTCACGTGGAAGACATCATGGATCTTAGTGGTGGGAGGGAGTTGGAGACGGTAAGCCAAGTCCCCGACCTTCTTAATGATCTTGTAGGACCCATAGTAACGGTGTGCCAACTTGTTACAAGATCTATCCTTTAGCATGGCATAACGGGACTTGGGAACCATGAGGAGTACCATTTCAACCTCTTGAAAGTCAAGGGGTTTTCTTTTTGCATCAGCATGGAGCTTCATGTGCTCTTGAGCCCTTTTGAGGTTTACCTTGCATTGTTGAAGTAGAGCTTGCATGCGGTCCAACTCTTCTTTTCCCAGGGGGTTGAGCTTTTCATTGAAGATCACGGTCAGAAAGGGCACCCGATAACCATACAATGCTTCGAAGGGAGAGACTCCAATGCTCGAATGAGTGGAGTTGTTGTAAGAAAATTCAGCCAAGTGCAGCCATACATCCCAAGAATTCTGCACATCATGACAAAAATGTCGCAAATAAGTTTCAAGCCACTTATTGACTCTCTCGGTCTGCCCATCCGTTTGGGGATGATAGGCTGTGGACGGAGCCAATTTGGTCCCCATGGAGCTGAAAATGGTTTGCCAAAACTGACTCATAAATTTGGTGTCTCGGTCATGTACTATGACTTGGGGCAAGCCATGCAACTTAAAAACATGCTCCATAATCTAAGTGGCAACTTGGGATGCTGTAAATTGGGATTTTGTAGGGATGAAATGGGCTGCTTTAGTGAGTCGGTTAACTACCACCTATATGTTATCCCAACCCTTCTTGGTTGTAGGTAAACTAGTGATGAAATCCATGGTAATGTGGGTCCATTTTCCTTCGGGAATAGGTAAAGGCTGCAACAAGCCACCCGGTTTAAGAGAGCTATCTTTATTTTGCTGGCAAGGCACACATCTAGACACAAAGTCTTTAACATCCCGCCATAGGCCTTTCCAATGGAAGCTTTTTGAAACTTGGTCATATGTTTTGAAGACCCCTAAGTGGCCAGCAATCGGTGAAGAATGCATCTCTTCTAGGATTCTTTGGGTGAAGGGAGAGGCATGGGGAATCACAATACGGTCATGGGTCCAAATGAGGCCATTGTGGAGCTGATATTGGGAATTATCATCCATGACACCTTGCTGTAATTTTTGGAAAAGAGGGCTGAATTCAGCATCAACAAGTATGCCTCTTGGAGCTCTTCAATCCAATCATGGTGGAGTTCGGTGATGGATGAAACCTTGCATGCCCACATGCGAGAGAGTGCATCAGCCACTACATTGTCCTTGCCATGGGTGTGGGCCATAATCTCAAAAACATAGTTTTGTAGGGTAGCCACCCATCTACATTGTTTGGGAGTGAGGTTGGGCTGAGTCAAGAAATATTTGAGCACACGGTGGTCACTTTTCACCTTAAATCTGCTGCCATACAAGTAGTGATGCCACTTTTTGATAGCATGAATGACTGCCAACATCTCCTGATCATAAACATGCAACTCTCTCTCTTTATCATCCAATTTTTGGCTCTCAAATGCTATTACCCCATGTTCCTACAGCAAGACTGCACCAATACCCCATCCACTAGCATCACACTGGATGGTAAAATCCTTTGAAAAGTTGAGGCATACGAGGATGGGGGCTGAAGTGAGCAAGTCTTTCAGCTACTGAAAACTGCGGTCAGCCAATTCATCCCATAGGAAAGCCTCTTTTTTCAACTTGTCTATTAACGGGGCTGCAATCATGGAATAATGACGAATAAATCTCCGATAAAAGGAGGAGAGGCCAAGAAAACCACGCAAGGAGGTAGTGGTAGTGGGGGTGGGCCACTCCCGGACACATTGCACTTTCTTAGGATCAGCTTGGATGCCTTTTTCACTAACGATGTGTCCTAAGTACTCAACCTCTGTTTGCATGAAGACACATTTGCTTTCTTTGGCAAATAACCGGTGCTCTCTTAGTACATCAAAAATTTTCCTGACATGCTTCAGATACTCATGCAGCGACTTGGTGTAAATGAGTATATCATCAAAGAATACCAACACAAACTGGAAAAGCCATGGCTGCAATATCTTGTTCATTAAGCTCTAAAATGTGGCAGGTGCATTAGTGAGCCCAAATCGCATGACAAGGAAATGGTTCAAACCACGGTCTTCATCACCCACCCTCATTCTGATTTGGTGGTAACCGGATCATAAATCAATCTTGGTGAAGTAGCATGCTCCCTTGAGTTCATCAAGCAAGTCATCAATTCGAGGGATGGGGTATCTATTTTTGACGGTGATCTTATTGAGATCACGGTAGTCAATGCACAACTGGAAAGATCTGTCCTTTTTCTTAACCAATAGAACTGAGGAGGCATAAGGGGAAGAGCTAGGCTCTATGAATCCCATCTCACTGAGCTCCTTGACTTGCTTTGCTACTTCCTCTCTCTCACATTTAGAGAGTCAATATGGGGGTTAATTGATGGGCTTGGCATGGGGCTCCAAGTCAATCGGGTGATCCACCAATCTCTGAGGGGGAAGGGTAGTAGGGGGCTGAAATAGGTCCGCATATTCAGCCAAAAGTGCTTTTAGTGCTGCATTTTGCTTCCCCAAGGTGTGTTGGTCATCATTATCCTTATGCAAATGCAAGACAAAGATTTGGGAGTGTTTCTTGAACTCTTTTTGGAGTTGTCTTGCTGTTATAAGCTGAAAATCTACATTTTCTTTGATTCCCTCCAAGTGTACAAGCTACCCATGCATTATAAACTCCATATACAGTTGAGAGAAGTCCATAGAGATTTTTTCCAACTGCTGAAGCCAATCACATCCCAAAACAACATCCGCGGGGCCCATATCAAGGGTAATTAAGTCCACCTTTGCTGTGTAATTTTCAGCCAGCATAAGAGACACTTGTGTGCATACATGGGAGCTCACTTCCTCATTTCCATTGGCCACTTGAACCCGAAGAGGTTGCTGTAATTCAGTGGGAACACATGTCAAACGGCCAAGAGTTGATTTATTTACAAAATTGTGCGTGCTGCCACTATCTATGAGGATGGCTCCTAGAGCCAGTCCATGCATCCATGGAGATTGAGCAAGCTGATATAGTGGTGAATGAGGGGTGCCAAGGGTCATTCCCAAGCATGTCATCAATGGGGCAGCCACCGGGCTCAAAAGGGAACCCGTCTGGTGAGTCATAAAACTGACCAGGATCAATATTCAACATTTTCAGCAAGTGTCTATTATTGGAGAGTTATCATGCATGTCCTCTTCCAGCTTGTCACTATCTTCCAGCATGTACATGCTATTAAACTTGACAGTGGCGTTCTTAAAGGGGCATTTGGATGCATGATCAGTCGTGTAGTTATCCCCACATTTAAAGCATAAGCCTTTTGGCTTTTCTATCCTTGACAACTTCAGGAGGAATGAATTTTTGATGGTTAGGACTGAAGCCATTCCTTGCCTTATTTTCAGCATACTTTGGGTCACTTTTGGGGGGTGGTGTTGTCCCAAAACTGCAATATTTCCTTTTAGCATTAAAAGTGGGGTAAGTAGGAATTTTGGGGTTGCCATTCCCTGCATTGTTGCTGCGATAATTATTAGCATATAGGGGTTGCTTGATAGGGTATCTTTGATGTCCTGCAATGGGCTGCATGCTCTCATTGCGGCGGTATTTTTGACCATAGCGTTCGGCCAATTCTATGGCTGCAAACAGGGTGGCTAGCTTTTGAGCCATTACATCAGCTGAAAGATGCGCATCTTGCCCATAAATGTATTTATGCAATTTGGCCTCATCACTGACTGCCTCAACATGTTGAGATATCGAGCTCCACTCGTGATATGCCAAGGTGACCGTTGTGCATTTATATCACCGACTTGTCAGTTTTGCAGATGCGATTGGTACACCGCCAATGAATAATAGCTAGATGACAGCTATCCTTATCTACTCTAGTTCATGGCTCAGTTAGTATGCCACCTTAGTTAGTTGAGTTTGGTTTGAGATCCATATATAGGGTTCTTCTATTTCTATGTACTATAGTTCTTTTGGCTTACACAACTAATAAGAGGAAAATTGTTTTTCAGCCTCCACCTTTGTGTGTATTCCCCCATTGTGCAAGCAAGAAAGCTACAAGTGAGACTCCTTCCTTCTCTTCCACAATCTTGACATGGTATCAGAGCATTGTTTGTGGTAAGGAGCTCAAGAAAGCAAGCCAAGTTTGCGGTGCTCTGGTAAGAGGACTAGTGTTGCTTTCATTTTTCTGTTTTGGGAGTAAGTCTCTGCAGCAGGTAGCACAGCCAAAAAGTGCAAGAGTGCATTGTCTCAGGTTGAGACGCCCTTCGCGGTGAAGCAAGAGGGCAGTATATGCTACGGGCAAGGGCTTTAGCCCTTGGTGACCCTGTTTTTTTTATTTGAGGCCGTTTCGGGGCCTGTTTTGGAGGCGGAAGTTTTCTGCACGCACTCAGGAAAAGGCCGTGTTTTATGCTGTGCAACCACTGTTCTATAGGTCAGTGAAAAGTTACTGTAGAAATTGCATCATATACCTGTGCACAGAGACATTGGGAGTTATAGAATCATCCTTGTTGCCTGTTGATGCAAAATTGTCACTAGGAAGTGACTGTGTGGTCAAATACCACTTTCGTCAGTTCTGCAGATTTGCCCTTGTGAGGCAAAAGCTGTGTTCTTTGCAGTGACATAATTTTTTACAGTGTTCTGTAATGACGTCTGATTCTCTTTCACAGATTGTCACTGAAAAGCTTGACAAGAACAACTTCCAAGCATGGAAGTTCAGAATGTTTCCTTATGGGAAAAGGATATTGGGAATTTGTTGCAGGAAATGAAGAAGAACTAGTTCTTCCTGATGTTCCCAATCAACAGAAAATCCAGGCATTTAAATCATGGCATGAGAGAGCCAGAAAAGTTATGTACTGGCTGTCTATTAGCATTTCAGACTCTATGATTGTGCATATTCAAGATGCAAGTACGCCAAAGGAGGCATGGGATACTCTGTCAAAAATGTATAGCACAAATACGCAAGCCAGGAAAATGCAGCTCAAGCAAGAGTTGCACAATGTGCAAAGAGAAAATATGAGCATCAATGACTACCACATGAAGGTGAAGAAGATTGCAGATGCACTTGCTTCCATTGGGTCGCTAGTGGAAGATGATGATTTAGTTTCTGTGACCTTGAATGGTCTAGGAAAGGATTATGCACAGTTTCGAACATCCATTTCCGTCCGTGAAAGATTTCCTGATTTTGAGGAGTTGATTGCTCTTCTAATTTCTGAGTAGAGAAATGGTGGTGCATCTTCTTCAGGAGGAACTTCAAAAGAAGCTGTCTTCTACTCAAATGCTGGAATAGGTAGAGGTAGAGGTAGAGGAGGCCGATCTGGAGGCCGTGGTAGAAATCAAAATATGCAGCAAACTCAAGAAAACCAGTCCTATGGAGGAGGACGTGGTAACTCTAGAGGCAGGGGGAGCCAAAGAGGTCGTGGTGGATGGCAAAGAGGCCAAAATGCAAACAACAATGTTGAATGCTACTACTGTGGTAAAATGGGTCATATGGCTAAAGACTGCTATAAAAAGCAGAATGACATCATGAATGGAAAATTGCAACAAGGCAATTATGCATCTTCTAGTAGGCAGGGTGATGACAGAAATGAGCATTTGTTTACGATGCAGCACATGAACAATTCTGTGACAAGTGCAGAAGAAAGCAACAATGTATGGTATGTTGACTCAGGTGCATCAACCACATGACATGTCATGCAGAATGGATGGAGGGTGCAAGGAAAATGGAAAAACCAAGATTTGTGGAGACTGGTGATGATACTGCACATCCTATTGTGCAAATTGGAAAAATTCCTTTATCTATGCAGGATGGGAAAAAGAAATACCTGTCCGATGTATTTCATGTCCCGAATATCACCAAGAATCTGGTTTCTGTTGGTCAAATGGTTGAGCAGGGCTTGCAGGTCATATTTAATCCTCATGGATGCTTTGTTGAGGATAGGAAAAATAAAGGTTGCTTGATAGCAAAAGGAAAGAAGAAGGGCAGAATGTTTACATTGGATGCAGACATGTCTGAATTGAGTGCAACAATGTTTGCACATGGGACCGGTGTAGTTGCAGATATTGATATCTGGCATAAATGCATTGGTCATGTTAATGTACAATGACTTAAATCAATGCAGGCCCAAAATATTGTTGCAGGATTGCCTAAATTCAAGGTTGCAGAAATGCGTAAGGTATGTGAAGCCTGTCAGTTTGGAAAACAGGCAAGGAAACCATTTCCTAGACATGTTCAAGAGAGTAAGAAGCCATTGGAATTAATCCACTCTGATGTGTGGACTATTAAAGCTGCATCTCTTGGAGGCTGTCATTATTTTGTCACTTTTATTGATGACTATAGTAGAAAAGTTTGGGTGTATTTTATGAAAAAGAAAAGTGAAGTTTTTGGGTATTTCAAAACTCTTAAAGCTATGGTTGAAAAAGAAACAGGCCTGCAAAGAAAATGCCTAAGGTCAGATAGAGGGGGAGAGTACCTCTCAAATGAGTTTGCAAGGTTCCTGCAAGAGCATGGCATAAAGCAGCAATATTCATGCAGTCATACCCCACAATAAAATGGAATTGCAGAAAGGAAAAACATGCATATTGGAGAGGTATCTCGTGCTGGGCTGAAGTAGTTGCTACATCAGTCTACATAATGAATAGGACTCCCACTGCAGCAATACATGGGATGACTCCACAGGATCGGTATACTCGTAGGAAACCATATATTTCTCATTTGAAGATTTTTGGTTGCATTGCC
The DNA here is from genome assembly GCF_053477565.2 of Lygodium microphyllum. Classification (NCBI taxonomy): domain Eukaryota; kingdom Viridiplantae; phylum Streptophyta; class Polypodiopsida; order Schizaeales; family Lygodiaceae; genus Lygodium; species Lygodium microphyllum. The sequence continues at coordinate 111,873,086 of NC_141162.1, forward strand.
TATGTTCATGTGCCAGATGAGTTGAGATCCAAGTTGGATCCAAAAGTTGAGAAGTGCATCTTTATTGGTTACTCTCTGCGCGGCAGAAAGGGTATAGATGCTATAACCCTTCTACTCGTAAGTTTATAGTGAGCGGAGATGTTGTTTTTTATAAGATGAGTAGCTAGTATAAACCAGTAAATGTGATTGATGATGTAGATGCACAAAATGGTAATGCTGCACAGAATTCACAGCAGCAGTCACAAAATATTAGTGGACTTGGAGCGTCCTCTAGCAGTGGTTCACATTCTTTGCCATGGATAGGCAGATTGAGATCATGAGAATCTTCTCAAAACAATGCAGATAGTGGTATGTAGGTTTCACAAAAAGGAAAAGAGAAGGTAGATCAGCCCATGTTTGATGTGAATGCAGGTCACTCTTATGTGGATGGTGAATCCAGTGGCTTAGAATAGAGCATTGATGATGAGTTGGGTATTCCTTCTATTGTTACACCTGGAGTAAGGAAGACCAGGGATGTTTTGAGAGCACCTGGGAGTGAACCTACTTTGCGCAAGCCTACTAGAGCTAGGTATCCTTGGGTCATCAACAAGCTTGTTTATCATGTTTCATATGATCCCAATGAAGAAAAGAACACCAGGCACAACAAATCTTCATGCAGCATCATGTAAATCTCCCACGGTTTTGATAGAATCAACCATATTCTTCAACATCTTCACAAAATCCATCAATAGAACAAAGAAAACAAAGAAATACACCATCTTTGAATGGAAATACATCACATAGTATTCATCTTCAATATCTTCATAGTCTTTTCTCTCAATCTCTCATATACAATCACTCTGTTTGAGTAGAATTGGCTATCTCTGACTCTCTCTATCTCACTCCATCAATAATACATCATATCCTCACTACAATCTCTCTAAAATCACTCTCAATAATCACTCTTAGGTCGTGGATACCCCTCCCAAGAGGTATGTTTGATATGAAGAGTCACCAGATCCACTACAGTGTCCTTTCATAGCTCACTACTGTCACTTCACTCTAGTCTTCTCTTGAGTCTTCGGCAGCTACTTCTTCCACTTCTTTCAGCTCTTTTGCACTTGTATTCACCTCTTTCCAAGGCTAGAAAACTTTCCCAAAGTCACACATACATTCCACAGAACACTTACAGAAGCATACATAACAGTCTACAGAACTGTACCAGAACAGCTACAGTACAGAACAGAACAGAGACAGAACAGAAGCAGAACAGAAGCAGAAGCTCTACAGAAGACCTACAGAAGGTTACGGAAGGTCATCAAAACCTCATAACTCACTCTCAAACCATTTCAAACTCTCACAAACCATTCAATAAGCTTTCACAATATCTCATTCTTCATCAATCAATACTTCATCCCTCCTTACAGAAGACAATCAGAACAAAACAGACCAAAACAGAACAAAACAGAAGGTATACAAAACCAATCAGAACCTATCAGAACATCACAGAACCACCAACAAACATCATGATCTTCCAAAACACAATCAATATCATCCAAAACATTCTCAAACCACTTCCAAATCAATCAATCATCCCATAAAATCAACCATTCAGCTCTCAAAAACAACAAAAAATCAGCCAAAAAACAAGTCATTTCAACACTCAACATATCCCCACACTTAATAAGGAAGCGTCCTCGCGACCCAGGAAAAAGGGAATACAAGTTCAGGGAAAAGCTCAACTTTGATCTTCAATATCTTCTTACAAAGAATCCATCCACCACGACCCCATCTTATAACCTGTTTCTGATATAAAAATACAAAGAAAGGAAAACTCTTTTGAAATTAACACCTCTGATCAAACTAAAAATCATCACAAATTTGTAAAGGATATAAAAGTTTTCTTCTTCATCAGCATCATCTTCAATACTCCATCCACGACTCCATCTTTACAAATCTCCAAAACATAGCTCGTACACAAAATCCCATAGGAAACCACCACGTTCGTTTGACATAAAGGAACTCACAACACAAACACTAATACACAACACAACCATCTGAATGACTTCTTCAAAAAAGAGCATTGTTCATTAAAAAGCTTCCACCATACATTGGAAAGGTATCAATGAAGATGATCCCTCTTAAAAGATTGATGTTGTCGGAATCGATCCATAGATAAGGATTCATCTACAAAGTTTTTAGGAGGATTTTGGAAAAATTGGAGACAGCACATCCTTTCCAACAGGACCAAGTATCTGCTAGGTAAACAGAGGGCATGAAAATACAGTATCTCCAGCTGCTGGGAATCAATGTTTATATTGACATTCATGCACAACTTGGGAATAGGCTTTGAATCAGTATGAGAGTGCCTATGCATATACGCCAGGTACCAAGAAAAGTGAGCAGTTAATCTCACTGAGGGATCTGCAGACTGTGAATATTGTTGGGCAAAATGAACATAGTTTTGATAAGCTTGACTAGAAGCTGTCCATTCTCCTGGAATTACTGGCCAATTAATCTGCGGTCCTGTAAGGCAATCATCCGAACTCCATCCCCTTCTTCTAGAAATTTGATTATCAAAACCGTCACAGTCACTAACCAACTGAGGTAGTTGAGATATGGAAGTGTTAGGAGAGGGTGTTGGAATAAGGGAAAGTGGATGTAGGGAAGGATAGGAAAAATCATAAAAGGAAGAAAAGGTTAAAGAAGGAGTGGCAGAAATTTGTAAGGAATCACTAAGGAACGGTGTTAACTGATAAATAGGAAATGTGGAGGGTACATTAATGAGGGGTGAAGAACAGGGTGGAGAAGGGGAAAATACCCTATCCTCAATAAAGGAACAGTAAGTGAAAATAGGAATTTGAGGGAAATTTGAAGGTTGGAAAAGAAGTGGTAAAATTACTGTGGAATTAGTTTGACAAAGGGAAATATATATAGCATAGCGGTGAGCCATTTGTTGGTAATAGAGGAGGGTAGGAACAGAAGGTCCTAAGAGAGATCGTCTATGATAGGCATCAAAGAAGGTAGCATCAAATGGATGATGTTTGGAAATATAAGTTAAGAGATCCATCCTCAGTTGGTTAGTACTCTGTACAAAGGTAGGAGCTGTGTTTTGTCTTTGATTGAGGACCACCGAATCAATCATGGGATGCCACGAATTATCCTGACAATCAGCTACTTTGGAGGAATAACTTTGAAACATATCAGCTATGCGCAACTCCAAATGATTGACATATAGAACAGCCTGTAAGACCACATCCCCCACATATCATGCCATATCTACCTCATCTGGGATTAACAAATCTCCTCGTAGATACATGTATGACATCAACATGGTGTCTGGCATGACAGAATCTTCAAAGACCATTCTGACTACCTCTGTCAACAACTCAGCAGACCAAGCCCCACTCCAGCCATCCTCTGAAAAAGGTAAATCCATCGTGGAAAGCTTCATATAGAAGACCAACTTCTGTAAGTGGTAGTGGACAAAGAAAGAATGGTCAGGTAAGACATATTCCTGAAACTACTCAAAGGTAGACCATAACAAGTCCATTCTGGACTACAATCTTTCCACTTTGTCTTGGAATAGAGGGCACAAAGTAGCCTGTCTCTGTAGGGCAGCCAAATCCTGCTGTGAAAGAGTAGGAATTAATGGAACAGGAGGGCTTGGAGGAACAGAGCGGAACTTTGCAAGCTGATCTTGCAACTGCTGGATTTGGGAGGCTTGGTTGGCCACTGTGTCATTAGCCATCTGTAAAGCTGAAAGCTTGTCATCTAAAAGAACTTGGAATTCTTTCGCTTCGCTGGACATCCTCTCCTTCTCTGCTGAAAGGCTAGTAACCTGTGACTGAGCCTCGAATAACTGGGTCTTCAATGAAGAAATCTCATCGCTTTGAGTGGCAACCAGTTGGGTTTGCTGTTCCATTTGCTTAAATAGATCTGCTAGGGTATCCTTAGCAGAAGCTAACTCAGATGTTGCCTTATGCAACTGGTCTTTGGACTGCATGAGCTCCTCATAGAAAGATGCGTACAGCTGTTGAACACAGGCTGTCACTGACAACTCAATGGAACTTTGAATATCCTTGTAGAGGAAAGGAATGGCATCTCCTGAGACGAGACTGTTCAGGGAGGGAACTGAGATCTCCAAGGATCCTTCTCTATGTGCTCAGAACAGATTATTGCAAGTGAGATACCCAGGGAGCTCACTGCCAGAAGTAGCAGGGATAGGCACTGAGGGAAGTATAGCAGGGGCTTTATCCGCTACCCTCTTCAAGCATTTGCGTTGTATGACCAGGGGAGGCGGAGAATCATCATCCTCAATGTCAATAGGGGCTGACTCGTCTGAAGGTGGAGGAGGAGGTACTGGATCTGATGGAGGAGGTGGAGGTACAGTCTTCTGTAAACCTGAATAGGTCAAGAAGGCAGACAAATATGATCCATAGGTAACATTGGTAACATTACCCCTCGTGACTTTAACAAAATGCTGATCCATTTTAGTGAGGAGGTAAGTGCTCCAATCAATAGCAACTCCTTTCAGCACCATCCTGGAGGCTATGAAAAGCTCTTTGGACAAATAGTGGGATGGCGTTTTGGCAGGCATAAACCTGTCCTGAAGGAACTGACACATCGTCTTCCATACGGGATCAGTGATCATAGAAAACGAAACTCCTAAAGAGTTTATCACTTTCTTAACATCAAGGACTTCCCTTGTCTGCTTCTGCAACAGCTTGAGAATCTCTTCATTAGAGAAGAGCTGACGAGTGGTCACAAAAGGTTCTCCTTTGAAGGGAAGAGACAGAGCCTTCCCTAAGCCTCGAGACGTCAATGTCATAGACATTCCTTGGACTACGCCTGTCTTCTTGCTGTAAGAGGCCAGGAACTCATCACATAACGACGGATCCTCTGGAAGTAATGGAAAAGGAGTGGCCACAAAAGCAGCAAGTCCTGCCTTCGTGAGGGGCTCAAAAGTAAGTAGGGACGAGTAATCCAAGGGGTGTGTATGTAATGCAGGAATGCACACGGAAGAGTTCCAGTAAAGGAAAAGTAAAGAGCACTGATGAAACAACAATGACAACACCTTAGCAGATGTGTTGATTTGGTTTGTGTTGGTTTTTTTTTTTTTTTTTTTTTTTAAAATATTTAGTTGTGATTATTTATGGTTGAATAAATGGAAAATGAGCAAGGGAGGTGAGGGGAATTTTTTAGAATGTTTTTAGAATTTTTTACAATTTTGTAAATGAATTTTCTACATTTGTTGGCAATTTAGGGGTAAATTTAGGAAATGTGGAATTTTCAGAAATTATAGGGTAGGCAATTTCCAGCAGACAAATTCCAAAAATTGACAAAAGGCAAAATGAATTTTTAAAAATTTTTCTGAAAATTTTTTATGGAAAAATTAATGTAGTGATTAATTAAGTCACCTAAATCACATTAATCAAATAAGTCAGTTAAGCATAAGTCAATTAAGTCTGGTTAGTGGGAGAAGTCAGGTTAGTCTACCTAAGTCTAGTCAGGTAAGTCAGTCAGCTAGGTTAGTCAGGGTAGGTTAGTCAACCTAACTAAGGTTAGGTTAGGGTTAATGGGTGGGATTAGGTTAGTTAACTTAACTAAGGTTAGGTTAGGGTTAGTGGGTGGGATTAGGTTAGTTAACCTAACTAAGGTTAGGTTAGGGTTAATGGGTGGGATTAGGTTAGTTAACCTAACTAAGGTTAGGTTAACCTAGTTAGGTTAGTCAATTAACTAGGGTTAGTTTTAACCTAGTTAGATTAGTCAATTAACTAGGGAGGTTAGTTACTAGCCTGAGGGAGGAGGTGGAAGAGGAAGAGGAGGAGGAAGGAGAGGTGCGTCGGCGGCGGTGGCGGAGTCGGCGGCAGCTGTGGCGGAGTCGACAGGCGGCAGTCCGGGGGCAACGAGGGCGGCGGCAGAAGGGGGAGGGAGGAGAAGGCGAGGAGGCTCGCTGGGGGGGGCGCTGGGGGGCGAAGAGGGCGGCGTGCGGGAGGGAGAAACGCCGCCGGGGGAGAAGACGAAAGAGTGGGGGAGGGTGGCGCTGTGGGAGGGAGGCGAAAGAGTGGGGGAGGGTGGCGCTGTGGGAGTGAGGCGTTGGGGGAGAAGAAGGAGTGGGGGAGGGTGGGGAAGAAGAAGGCGACGGAGGGGCGAAGGGCAGAAGGTGAAGGAGGGGAAGGGCGTAGAAGCTGACGGAGGAGAGGGAAGGGCAGAAGGTGAAGGACGCAGGAGGAGAGAGAGAAAGAAAGAGAGAGAGAGAGAGAGAGAGAGAGAGAAAGAGAAGGAGAGAGACGGGCGGTTGGGGGGAAGGGGTGGGTAGTTAGGGGAAAGGGGTGGGGGGGCCCGTGGGGGGGCCAGGGGGTGGGCAGGTGGGGGGAAGGGTAGGGAAGGGTAGGGACAAGGGTAGGGTAGGGGGGTGGGTAGGGTGGGGACAAGGGTAGGTACCCTCGTCCCGCGCACATGCACGGGGCGGGGTAAAAAAATTTGCCGTGACGGGATTGAAAGGACGCTGGGATGACAGTACGGGTTAGGCGGACACGACCGGGGCGAGTGGAGACTCGTAAAATCGAAAAAGGGCGCGTACACGCGTAAAACGGGCGCGCGAATACACGTAAAAATAAAGAAAAATTAATAACTCCCAATCCGGACGTCAAAACGAAATAGCGTAAAAATGAAAAGTGGGCAGGACGACAGGGGGGAAACAAGGAAAATACGGGACGGGGGTTCCAGGAGGGGTAAAGGGTGGTCACGTGCAAAAAACACAAAAAACGAACCAAAAACGCAATTTAAAAATTAATATCGAAAGATCCGTGCATCGGAATGAGGTGCAGAAAAAAGGAAAACTGTGCAGAAAGATGTGCCCGACAATCCTATCATGTCAAAACATAATCCCGACTGAGAGAAGACGCGTTCACATGGGAAAAACCCAAAAAATAAACCCAAAAATGGGATCGGAAATTAATATCGAACAAACCATTCACCGGAATGACATGCAGTAAGAAGGAAAAATGTCCGCAGGAAGGGGTGGCACAGGGTTATCACATTAAACCATAGTTCCGGTGGAAGTAAGAGGGGTTCACCTGTGAAAAACTCCAAAAATACTCCCGAAAACTCATTTAAAATTTAATAAGTAAAAATCCAGAAGTCGAAAAAAGGTGGAGGAAAAAGGAAAAAGGTGGGGGAAGGCATAGGGGACACGGCTGTCAAATCAAATTGGAATTCCGATGCAAATAGGGCAGGTTCACATGGAAAAAGTCAAAAATACACACGAAAAAGTCGTGAAAACCCGGAAAATTAATAACGGACAAACCATGTATCGAAATGATGCGGAATAAAAAGGAAAAATGTCAGGGAAAAAACACTAGTCAGGGCTATGACGTTAGATCACGGTTCCGAAGCAAGAAAAATGCGTTCACATGAAAAATCGTCTAAATTGCGTAAAATGCTTCAACAATTAATAACTCAAAAACCGTGCACCGGAACAGGGGTAGGTAAAAAGGAAAAATGATCAGTTCAATGGGGGGAACAGGGCTATGAAGTTGGATGAGGACTTTGGTGAACGTAGGGTGTATTCACATGGAAGGACCTCAAAATCAAGGAATGAAGGAAAACTGCAAGGGAACAGCCCCCAAGGGTGGGTGGAACAGAACCGGATGGGTGGAAATGGATCCCATTAGGGTAAAAGCAAGGTAAGGCATACATGCATGAGCAACATAAGGCATATGCAGGGGATAGACAATACAGACGCGCAGGGACGCGTCCCCACACTTAAGACCTTAACGGATAGGGTTAACCGAGCAACAGGGACCTAGGACCACACCACAGACCATCCACTAACTTCCCCACACTTAAAACATGAACATCACTAAGAAACAGAAGTTGTAGGGTTAGAAAAACTTGGCCCGTTGCGTCAAGAATCAAGGTTGAGTATTGATGGCACGTCCAGTGTTGTTGTCGGTGCTGGAGGGACCAAGGCATCTTCACAGCACACGTTCGTCATGGCAGGGACCATGCCGCAGCACCCAGGGAGGTAGCTGATGGAAGGAATCGCAGGAAATTCGTCGATGATGAGGGATATTGCACTCAACTCACAGTCACTCAATTGGAATGAAAGATCAGTCACTCGCCCCATGACTGATATCACTCGAAGAAGAATGATTGAAACCCATATCTCATACCCAGTTTAGAAATCGACAAGGGGGAATAGTGCAGAAGGAGTATGCCAGGGTGCACATTTGATGGTGCATTAGTGCGTCCAACCCGTCTGGCATAAGTGCAAGGAGAAAGGCAAGGGAGCCTTACAGTGCAGTGTACAGAACAGGGTAATGTGTCTTGAGATGATGGCAAAAACCCATCCCGTGGGTGCATAGGGAAAGTGGAACATACCTGACTCCAAGTGTCGTAACGTCCCTCAATCTCACCTCTCGGTAATTGATTGAAGAAACTCCAGTTACACTCAACCCACCCTCTGTCTCACACTCTGTGGATAGATACAGGAGGGCAGCCTTTTCCTGAAACCCATTGATATAATCCTCACAGTCACTTGTGCAAAGGTTGTCTGCCTTGTGCGCATTTGATGGTGCAACAGTGCATCCCGCCCTGTGCCGGCATACGGTGCAAGAAGGAAGGCAAGGGAGCCTTATAGTGCAGTGCACAGAAACAAATTGTGCTTTGTGCATTGAGAGGCCCCTCCCGTGCGTGCAACACTGCATTCATACTTCTCACCTCTCATTTGATTTGAAGGGAAAAAACTGGTCTCTCGCCCCACCCTCTGTCTCACTCTCTGTTGATAGATACAGAGGGCAACCGTACTCACTTCCCCATCCGGTTAGGATGAAAGCTCACATCACTCAAGGGGTTGTCGATGAAGATCGCGTCATCAGTTGTTGAAGAGGCGTACCCAGGGAGGTAGCCATCAAATCGATTATTGTATTGGATAGAAACATGTTGTCTGCTAGAGGACAGTTAGACGCTTTGCAGAGAGACCCATGACACAACGTACCAAGGGAGGTAGCTTCAGAATTGAATCCTAGGGATATCAATTAATGAATCCACTTTCCGGACTGCTGGGTGTTACCACCTTTTCCACAGCCAGCTTCTCGCCCAAGGGTGTTTATCACCTTTTCTTGGAACGAGGCCCGCTATGACAGGGAATTGCTTCCTTTTCTCTCACAATAGATTTGTTTTGTTTTTTTTTTCTTTTGCTTATTTTCCCCTATTCCCGAGGGTGTTTCCACCTTTTCTCGAAGAATAGGTCGGCATGACAGGGACCTTAGTCCTTTTCTCCCATAACCGATATATTTTGTTTTGTTTTGTTGTTCTCTCTTTTTTTTTCTCTCTTCCAGTTGAGCAAGGGAATGGTAGAAAAACCATGTCTCAAGACCAACCTCGCCACTGTCGCTGGTGGAAAATAGAGGATAAGAAATCAAGACTGGAAGGGGGTTTGGAGGGGACAGAGGGTTGCACCCTCTTCATCAGAAGTGATTGAAGAACGGCTATCAAAAGTAGCATCATAAGAAGTACAGTGCCGTGCCAACGAGGGGAAGGATCAAGTGTCCGTAATTGTCAAGATCCCCAAGGAGGGAAGTACTTCTTCAGGCGATATCCATTGATCAGAAAGGGATCATCAGAGGCATCAACGGTCTGCACTTGAACAGAACCATTAGGGTTGACTGCAAGTACCTTATAGGGGCCCATCCACCGCTGTTGAAGCTTGCCAGGAAACTTGCCAAAGCGTGAATCATAGGCTAGGACCAAATCACCTTCTTTGAACTCCTTGTGCTTGATGAAACTGTCATGGTAAGCCTTGCGTCGAGCTTGCGTGGCTTCCATGCACTGTAGAGCCATCCTACGAATTTCGTCCAAACATTCCAAGTGCAGGAGACGGCGTTGCAGTGAATCATCATCCCCCAAACGCTCTTTGATAGCCACTCTCAAAGAGGGTAATTCTAGTTCAACAGGAAAAACAGCTTCTGTACCATACACCAACTAGAAAGGTGTCTGTCCCGTTGCTGCTTTATGGGAGGTTCTGTACGCCCAGAGGGCCTCTGTAAGTCGATCATCCCAATCACGACGATGTGCAGCAATTGTTCTTGTCAGAATCGAGCAGAGGATGCGATTGGTGACTTTGACTTGGCCGTTGGCTCTGGGGTAATAGGGAGTGGACTTGCGATGGCGGATCTTATACAACTCTGTCAACTCTTCCATGACTTTGTTAAGGAAATGAGTGCCTCTGTCACTTACCAGCTCTAAGGGACTGCCAAAACGGGTGATGATATTCTCGTACATGAACAGGGCTACGCTGTTACCATCGTCCCGCTTTAGGGCTTTAGCTTCACACCACTTTGTGACATAATCCGTACATACGAGGATGTATCGGTTCTGTTTCCTTCTGGTGGGAGGGTCGATCGGACCCACGAAGTCAATGCCCCACTTCTCAAACGGCTTCAACGGAAGGATAGGTTGCAACGGCATGGCACTTGTCTTGGTGGGTTTCCCCATTCTTTGACAAGCATCATATCTTTTACAGTAATCATAGGAATCTTTGTGAATTGCAGGCCACCAATAACCTGCTAGCAGAGCCTTCCTGGCCATAGCTTCTCCTGCAAAGTGACCTCCACATGGCTCGTCGTGGCAAGCCTTCAGAACAATCCCAATCTCTTCTCCTGCAACACATCTTCTGAGCATTTCATCTTTGCCTTTCTTGTACAATGCACCGCCTAGCAGGGTGTATGGGGCTGATTCTAGCATGAGCTTCTTCCTTTCCCAACTAGAAATACCAGGAGGATACTGTTGGGTTGCCAACAGATTGGCAATGTCTGCATACCAGGGAGTTACAGTTTCTACCAAGAATATGGAAGCATCAGGGAGGTCTGGATCATCCTGCTCCTCGTCTGCAGTTTGTGGGATATGCGACAAATGATCAGCCAGAACATGGGAACGACCAGGCTTAGTAATCACCTCAAAGTCAAACTCCTGGAATAAAAGGAGCCATCTCATCATTCGTCCTTTCACATCTGCTTTGTTCATCAAGAAGGACAGGGCCTCATGATCCACATAAAAATTAAAGTGGGTGGATAGGAGGTAGTGGCGAAACTTCTCCAGGGCAAACACCATTGCCAAGCACTCCAGCTCTGTCACTGTATAGTTTCGTTCCCTATCAGTGACTTTTCGGCTTGCATAATAGATCGGTTGATCCAACTTTGAGGAGCCCTTTTGGCAGAGGACAGCACCTAAGCCTTCAATTGATGCATCAGTGTGTACATGGAACTCTTTCGTCCAATCAGGAGGTTGCAGAATGGGTGCCTCTATCAGGCACTGCTTCAGAGTGTAGAAGGCTTTGTCACATTCTTCCGTCCAAGTAAACTCTGCATCTTTCCTCAGAAGCTTGTGCAAGGAAGTTGCCTTTGTTGCAAAATGGGCTCTGAACCTTCTGTAGTAACCCACATGGCCTAGGAATCCCCTCAACTGTTTGAGGTTGGTGGGTGCTGTCAGAGCTGCGATCTTTTCGATCTTTGCAGGGTCTGTTGATATCCCTTGTGCTGAGACAATGTGGCCCAACAGAACTCCAGAAGAAACCCCAAAGATGCATTTGTCGGGGTTGAGGGAAATCCCATACTCCCGGCATCGGTCAAAGCATTGTTCCAGGTGTTCCCAATGTTCACGGATCAAACTATAGACACAGAAGTCATCCAAATATACCTCAATAAAGTCGTGCAGATGATTTTGAAATGCGACCATCATGACTCGTTGGAAAGTAGCAGGGGCATTGCAGAGCCCAAATGGCATCACTCGGTAAGCGTAGGTCCCCCATTCTGTGGTGAAGGTTGTTTTGGATTGGTCTTCTTCTGCGATTTGCACTTGGTTGTATCCGCTGAATCCATCCAGAAGGGAATAAAGCTCATGTCCTGCCACTGTGTCCAACAGTTGGTCTGTGAAAGGGATAGGAAAGTGATCCTTCTTTGTCTTGGAATTAAGCTTTCGGAAATCCACACATATTCGCAATTTGCCATTCTTCTTGGGTACAACCACGATGGGTGAAACCCATTCACTATTTGCCACTGGATAGATAAACTCGGCTTCCAGAAGCTTCAACAGCTCCGCTTTCACCAATGTGGAATAATTCGGGTTCATTCGCCTCTGTCGTTGCCGTACTGGCTTGGCATCAGGCTCCAAGTCAATATGATGTTGACATATTGTGGGATCAATCCCCTTTAGGTCTTTGTAGGACCACGCAAACACGTCCAAATTTTCTTTCAACAAGTTGTACAAGGTTGACAACTCCTCTTCTGGGAGACTGCTACCCACCTTCAAGTGGCGTTCAGTGCCTTCTGAATCCACAAAGGTTAACTGCCTTTCACCTTCTACTTCACGGATGAAGGTCCCACGGACTGCTTCTGGATACAGATCCGACTCCTTCAAGGGAGTGGTGTCCTCTTCTGATGTCCCACTAGAACCAACTTCTTCTTTTGGTGGAGACTTAGGTTGCTCCTTAAGACGTTGGAATGGAATTAGAGCTGTTTCGGGTTTGGTTTCAAGATTAATTACCTTGTGGCTTGAAGACTCATCTTCTGATGATACATCCAGGAACGTCACATAACAGGGACCCTCTGATGCCTGTTGGATTGGTGGGATCGGTGCTTGTTGGCACGGTGCATCATCATCATCTTTCTTTGGCAAGGATGGGTTAGGACGGCAGGAGCCACTCTTGAAAGACGGCTTGTTCTTCTTAATCCATCCCTTATAAAAGTTTTGCATATGAGAAGATCCATTTGCCAGACCCAATGGTACCATCGCCATTCTGTCCCATAGCATGAGCTCGTCTGCTTCTGATGCTTCTGGAACTTCTTCTTCAAATATATCCTCTTCAGGTGGGATAGACCCTTCCGTTTCACTTTCATAATCTTCTTCGTCCATATAATATCCATCCTCTTCTGTCTTTGTTTCTGCTTCTGCTTCTGCTTTTGCTTCTGCTTATGCTTCTGTAGGAGCTCTGTACCAGAAGAACAGATTCTCTGTTTCCTCTCCTGCCTCTGTCTCTGCTTCTGCTTCTGTTCCTACTGTGACCATGTAACAGGGAGAGCAGTACATCCATGCTTCTATCTCACTGTCAGAAGTGATTTCAGAAGTCATTTCTGGTTCAGGCAGGAAGTATTCACCCATTGATAATGGCTTTGCATCTTTTGGAAGTCGGCTTACAGTATCCACTGTTAAGGAATGTGCCACTGTTTTCTTGGGAAGGATCTGTTTGACAGCATCTTCGTCTGCTGATGTTCCATCTGTAGCCTCGTTAGGGGAATCAAAAGATAATTCCAAGGAGGTGGATCCATGTGCTTTTTGAGAACCATACAGTTTCAGCACCACTTTATTGGGTCCTCTGCCCAAGGTCAAGGTTCCTTTGAACCAATCCGTCCTTGCTCTGGCTTCAAAAAGCCATGGTGTGCCCAGTAACAGAGGATAGGATGTACCATAAGAGTTTGGCTTCACCACCAAATAGGTCAGCCAATAATCTTTTCCAGCCACTGTAGTCTTCACATATGGAAGAATGCCCAAAGGCTTGATTCTACTCTGATCCGCCAGTCTGATGAGCCATTGGGTTGGTTGCACACCTTGTAGGCCTAGATCCTTCATTGTCACATCCGTCATAATGTTCACTGATGAACCACCATCAATCAGTGCATTTGAAATGAAGCAGCCTTCTATCCACACACCAGTCTCTGGGGTACCCGGATCTAGAAAAGCATTAGCCACATCCACTTCTTTTACAGGCTCTGGAGCCTTGTTGGACTTTGTCACTGTTGAGGGAGCAATCCTTAAACCACGTCTTTTTGTCAGTATACTTTTGAATCTTTTTCGGCAACTGGGAGACAACATCAATAGTTGTCGAAATGTGAGGTTTGGTCTAAAGGTATCTAGATCTCTAACTAGATCGTATTCCTTAATAGGATCCACTGGCTTCTCTAATCGGTTAGGGAATGGGGCAACACCCATTTTCATTTTCCCTCTTTCTTCCATCAGAGGAATTACAGGAGCTTCTTCTGCCACTTGTGGCACTTCCTCCTCTTCTGTATCCTGGACCTCTGGTCCTGTCTCTGTAACTCTCTGTGGCACTGTAGGGCTCTGTACGGCACTGTTAGGCTCTGTTCTGTTCTGTTCTTCTAGTGGAAGATTGAACTTCACTGTTCTGGCAGGAGGGTTATTTTCTTTCTGGGTAGGCGGTTCCTTCTGCTTTGCACGCGTGATGGCAGCAACTTCCAATTCCACCAAATTGGAGGTAGGCTCTTGGGCCTTGGCTGGACTATCAGTAGCACTGTTTTTCACTGGGGCTGGGCTTGGACAGTCTTTTGCAGTGTGGCCTTCTCCTTTGCATCGACTGCATAAGGGCTTGTAATCCACTGACCTTCGAGGATTTGGACAATTTGGTGAGATGTGTCCCTTTTCTCCGCATCTGTAACACTCCACTTCTGATCTCTGACCACCGCCAGACTGTCTTCCTCTGTAACTTTGAGAGGGAAATCTTCTGGGTCCGAAATTAGGACCAAACTCTCTAGGCTTGGGTCCAATATCTTGTGTTGTCATTTTGGATTCCAGCAAGTTGAATCTTGCGTCTTCTTCCTTCCTTCTCCTATCATGCATCTCCTTCAGAGAGCAAATGTCCTCTGTATGATTCTTCCGCAAACAGTAGGAACAGAAGGCTCCAGGGATGGTTGATTTTCGTGTACATTCAGTGGCTAAATGGCCTGCTTGATGACACTTACCACACCAAGTATTTGACCGCATTACATCTCTTCCTGCTCCTGCAACGTTGGATATGCTCGCGGTATTCACTTTCAACGTCTGTAGCTGCTCTGTAATCACATCCATCAACTCCTTTTTGATGTTTGCAACTGAGTTGGATAAATAATCTTTCAAGCTTTCTCCTCCGGACGTACTGGCAGGAGGGTTTTGAGGAGTCTCTGTAATCACTGCATAAACTGGTTGGGTTGGTACAGAGGGGTCTCTGTTCTGGTTCTGATTTAGAGCTCCTGTTTGAACTGTTGGCTGTTGACTCCAGTTGGTAGGGTTCCACTGGTGCTGCTGATTTGGCATTGAGGAAATTGGTTGAGACCATGGTTGTTGTGGTGGAACCACCATTTGAGGCATGGATTGTGGCCACTGTGGATTTGGTGCACTGTACTGTGATACTGAGGGCATCTGTTGGTAAGGATAGGGAACAGTCCCTGGAACTGCATTTGGTGGGTACATCATTCCTGGCATCAGAGGAGGTAGGACTCCTCTTCCTGAATTCATCGCCAATCGAGCTTCCACTTCATCGTACAGTCTTGCACCTTCTGTTGCAGCTTGCAGGGTGGCTGGTCTTTGTAGCTCCACAAACTTACGGACTTCTGGTTGTAATCCTCTGAGAAACACCCCCTTCTGAATGCCATCATCTAGATTATGGTTAGTCCATCTCTTCAGGATGGATTCCATTCGGGAGACATAGGCTTCTACTCTTTCTCCAGAGGTTTGACTTAGGTTCATAAATTCCTCTCTCATCCGCTCTTCAAAACCTTCACGCCTCAATTTAGTGAGGAAGGCCAACTTCAGGTTGTCCCATGTGCCAAAAGTTCCTGCTGCTTGTCTCTCATACCACTGAAACGCCGCGCCCTTGAAAGTGGCGGGGAATATTGCCAATCAATGCTCAGGGGTTCTGGCATTGTTAGCCACACATGCTACCATAAACTCTGCTACATGAAGATCGGGGTCTTCATTGTACTCTCCCTTAAAAACTGGCAATGGGACTACATTCGCTGGTCTATCATCAATATTTCCAGGACGAATCTAGCTTGGAAGTGGACCTCCAGCAGGAGGAGGAAGGGCTTGATGTGCCATTGGGACTTCTGTAAAGAGTTCCGCAAGGGCGTCAAAGGCGGCTTCTGCTGCGAGCTCGCTCTCGGCTCTGATCCTTGCTTTCTCTCTTCTCACGTACCTCTGGACTCGTTCTAACGCTTGCCTCTTTATTGCGTCATTCATCAGGGGGTTGGCTCCACTATGTTGTTAGTGCTCCATAGAGGGTTAACAGAAGGCCTCAGTCTCTGTAGGACTCTCTTGCCAACATTTCTTCTACTTCTTTCTTTTCAACGTCCCTGAATTCTACTTTCATGCCACTACATAGAGGAAGGTATTCGGTTCTGAAGGTGTCAAAATGCATACGTCTGAGCATTGTGGTGGTACCATCATCATAGTAATGCCAGCTTCTGATGGTTTCAACAGTGTATGTTGTGAAAAACACTTTGTCTACCAACTTCCAGTGGGTTGCTAATTGAACAAACAGAAGATTATCAGTACACCAAGCATCCCATGTATCTTGCTGTTGAGCATCCACGAACAAATTCCAACTCTTTTCCTTCTTGTCCCTGTGAACCTCTATAGACCAAGACTCCTGAAGCTTCTTCACAATCTCCCACTTGATGTTGTCTGGAAACTTCTCAATGAATGCCAAATTTTCCATGGATGCTCATTCTCTCTGTTTCTGCTCTTCAGTTCGTTCCCAAACTGTTTGCCACCAAGATGCAAGTTTCTGCTACTTCAACAGAAAGAGGAAACTGTCCACCACATAGAGCATGCATCATGATGGTGATGTGTTTCTGCCATTGTGGGATGAACTTCTTGTGGAAAGTGGCTTTGATTATGAGGAATTCCAACTCTTCAATGGAAGAAGGAATTTTACAAACATCCATTGAATTCTTCTCTTCTTGGCAATGCCAATTCCTTCATTTTCAGCCTCTTTTGGTGCTTGTTGATGGCAAGATTCCCCGGCTGCGCACCAGAAACATGGAGCCCCGAGAGGAACACCAAGAAAAATGAATTATCTTGCAAGAAAATCTATCTTGTAACATCAACAAGCTTGTTTATCATGTTTCATATGATCCCAATGAAGAAAAGAACACCAGGCACAACAAATCTTCATGCAGCATCATGTAAATCTCCCACGGTTTTGATAGAATCAACCATATTCTTCAACATCTTCACAAAATCCATCAATAGAACAAAGAAAACAAAGAAATACACCATCTTTGAATGGAAATACATCACATAGTATTCATCTTCAATATCTTCATAGTCTTTTCTCTCAATCTCTCATATACAATCACTCTGTTTGAGTAGAATTGGCTATCTCTGACTCTCTCTATCTCACTCCATCAATAATACATCATATCCTCACTACAATCTCTCTAAAATCACTCTCAATAATCACTCTTAGGTCGTGGATACCCCTCCCAAGAGGTATGTTTGATATGAAGAGTCACCAGAGCCACTACAGTGTCCTTTCATAGCTCACTACTGTCACTTCACTCTAGTCTTCTCTTGAGTCTTCAGCAGCTACTTCTTCCACTTCTTTCAGCTCTTTTGCACTTGTATTCACCTCTTTCCAAGGCTAGAAAACTTTCCCAAAGTCACACATACATTCCACAAAACACTTACAGAAGCATACAGAACAGTACCAGAACAGCTACAATACAGAACAGAACAGAGACAGAACAGAAGCAGAACAGAAGCAGAAGCTCTATAGAAGACCTACAGAAGGTTACGGAAGGTCATCAAAACCTCATAACTCACTCTCAAACCATTTCAAACTCTCACAAACCATTCAATAAGCTTTCACAATATCTCATTCTTCATCAATCAATACTTCATCCCTCCTTACAGAAGACAATCAGAACAAAACAGACCAAAACAGAACAAAACAGAAGGTATACAAAACCAATCAGAACCTATCAGAACATCACAGAACCACCAACAAACATCATGATCTTCCAAAACACAATCAATATCATCCAAAACATTCTTAAACCACTTCCAAATCAATCAATCATCCCATAAAATCAACCATTCAGCTCTCAAAAACAACAAAAAATCAGCCAAAAAACAAGTCATTTCAACACTCAACAATATAGGACAATCACTACAGACTTTTCACCATCCCTATAAACATACAAGTTAGCATCTAAGGCACATCTTTTGAAGTTTAAGCTTAAAAAGAACTTATCTATCCGCTGGTACCGTGCTCTGAGGGCTTGTTTTAGCCCATACAATGCATTCTTCAGCTTACACACTTTGTTCTCAGAATGAGGGGCCTCAAACCCTAGTGGTTGAGCGATGCACACCTCTTGCTTGAGGTCACCATTTAAGAATGCTGACTTAACATCCATTTGGTAAACTGGCCATTGCTTGTGGGTGGCCACTACTAGTACAGTGTGAATAGTGGTCATTTTGGCAGTTGGGACAAA
Organism: Lygodium microphyllum; assembly: GCF_053477565.2. Classification (NCBI taxonomy): domain Eukaryota; kingdom Viridiplantae; phylum Streptophyta; class Polypodiopsida; order Schizaeales; family Lygodiaceae; genus Lygodium; species Lygodium microphyllum. The sequence goes on from NC_141162.1 coordinate 111,891,337, forward strand.
TGACTCTTGAAAATTAAACCCTTAAACATGTGAAAATCCCTATGCAACCAGTCTGGATTTGTACTTTTCTAAGGTACCATCAACCTTGTGCTTTACTTCCAGATCCATTTGGTGCCAATAATCTTCTACTTTTCTAGCCGATCCACTAGCTCCCAAGTGTCATTTTTCATTATGTTGTCATACTCGGCTTGCATAGTTGCCTTCCATGCTAGATCTGTAAGTGCTTCTTCTAAGCTAGTTGGCTCCTTTACTTCTCTCATAATCTTAGCCATCAATGCCATATGGGCTATGTGAGCAGAAGCCCTCCTTTGCTCCTCTATTCTTTAAGACCTCCTTAGTTTGTTTGCCTTCTCCTCAATAGATGTAGGCATAGGATTATTGTAGTCATAGAGCTGATTCACCCAACGCGGCAATGGATTTTTTGATGGGGTGATGTCAGGTTGGCGAACTTTTCCCTCATCATCTGAAGATGATGCTTCCTCCTCCTTAAGGATAGGGATAACTCTTGAGATAGGTTTATAGTGGGCTACTTCTTTGCTTTATGATAAAGTGAAAGAACTTGCCTTCTCCTCCTCCACTATATGTGGTTACTCTTTGAACACCACATCATGGCTTGCGATGATCTTCTTTGCCTCTTGGTCATATAATTTGTAAGCCTTCTACTCATCACTATAACCCAAAAAGATACATTTTCTAGTTTTTGGTTTTAACTTGTTTCTCTTCACATTTGAAACATGTGCATAACATTCATATCCAAAAAATTTGAAATGTGAGATGGATGGTTTCTTACATTTGTAAGCTTCACAAGGTGTATTTCCCTTGAGAGCCTTTGTGTAGCTCCAATTTCAAATGTAGACTGCAATATTAATAACAACTTTAGCCTAAAAATGGTTAGGCAATCCCTTGCCCTTTAGCATGGATCTCGCCATCTCCACAATGGTGTGATTTCTATGTTCCACAACACTATTCTATTGAGGTGTGTGAGGTGTCGTCAATTGACGCTTGATCCCTTTGCTCTTGAAAAAGTCTTTAAACTCCTTTGAGTTGAACTTACAACCATCATCTGTTCTAAATTTCTTCACACTTTTTCCTATTTCATTCTCAATAAGTTTTAGCCATTCTTTAAACTTACCAAAAGCTTGAGCCTTATCATGAAGGAAGTACACCCACATCTTCCTACTGTAGTCGTCGAAAATCAACATAAAATAAGAAGATCCTGCCAAAGCCTGTGTAGGCACCTTACTGCACAAGTCAGCATGCACGAACTCTAGAGGAGCGTGTTCTCTATTCTTGCTTTCTTATGGAAATGTCTTTCTTTGTTGCTTGCCCATCACACAAGGTTCACATGGTTCCTTCAATTCCATCACTGCCGGTAGGTGAGCAACCATACCTTGCTTGTGCATCTCCTTCAACACTGCAAATCCGGTGTGTCTAAATATTTCATGCCAAAGCTTACTGTTCCAACTCTAGCGGTGGCTGTAAGAGCACTTAGCTTATACAAGTTGTTCCTTCTTTCTCCTTTGAGAACAACTTTTCTAGCACTATCGAGAATTTCTACACCTGTCTTCTTGAACCTCACTTCATGACCAAGATCAGTTATATTAGCAACAACTGATAATAGATTTCTCCTAATTTCAAGAACATTAGTACATGTGCCCACAATAATGCATTTTGTATCATTTTCAACTCTCACATTGATGGATTCTTGTAGAGGCTGCATAGAATTGTATAGACATTTCTTGTTGGTCATGTGACGGGGGAGGCCCCACTATCTAGCACCCATGAGTCAGTGGTAGATTCTTTTTGCACTAAGAAGCACACTTTCTCCATGGTTTCCATGAATAACTCTAACTTTTCTTCAGCTGTATTGGTTGTCTCTTTCCCTTTACTTTTAAGGGTACAATTCTTTTAATCTTCCTTTTTGACACGACAATCTGTGATTGCATGTACTCTCTTCTTGTAGTAGAAGCTCTCCTTGAAACTTCTTCTTACCACCCTTCTTCTTTTTTTCACCATCATTTTTGGTGAAGAAACCAACTTTTCCTTTTGCACTGGTAGAGAATGTAGCATCTCCATTGTTACTTCCTTCTCGAGCTTTTAGCCTCAACTCCTCCTCCATCAATAATGCACAAAACTCCGCAAAACTCAAAGCTTGAGGTCTCACCTAAGTACTATGGGTAGTTACTAGTCCACCAAGATTTTGTGGAAAAATCCAAAGACACCTCCTTGCTAGCTCCTCGCTAGTCGTTTGTATCTGAGAGCCAGCCATTTGATCCCATAGATTCTTAATCCAAGTGATGAATGCTTCAGCCTTCTCTCCTTCAGCAAACTTCTCCACTGCTAGTTGATTCTCCAAGTTTTGAATCCTTGTTTGGTTTTGCATTTCATGCTGACTCTCAATACATTCCAAGCCTCTGATGCTTTGATTGTATGATGAATCAAAGTCAGAACACTGTCACAATAGCTTGTAACTTAGGCACACAATGCATCTGCATTCCTTCGTTCCCAAGCTCATAGAAGATCTGCATTCCAAGGAATCATCACACTAGAATTTGATGGGTCGAGGGTAGGCTGTGGTTCTATGTCAGTCCCAACATAGTCTCCAAAAGCTCACATGAATCAAGGATAGCTGTAATTTTGAACTTCCACAAGGTGTAGTTTGTATCATCTAACTTGCCTTCGCTAAAGGTTGGTGGACGAATCCTCGGTGTTGAATACCCATACAGAAGCACCACCTCCTACACCACTTCCTGATGCACCAAAACCGCTTCTGGAAGATGACATACTTTCTCTTTGATGTTGAAGCCTTTTTCTCTTGCACACTCTTTGATCCCTAGAGTCACCTGGGCTCTGATAGGTGAACAGCTTAAGGCTAGTTGGAATGGGTGAAAGATAGATCATGAAAACTATGAAGGGGTCTACTTTTTATAGCTTGTGAAGGGGGTCATGATGGATGACCTTCCATATGCACATGTGTTTGTTGATTTTCCATGTGTATGTGTGTCTGTTGTACTTCCATGTGCACGTGTCTATTGACCTTCCATATGCACATGTGTCTATTGACCCTCCATGTGCACCTCCACTTGTTGGCTAGGGCCCTTGATAACTCCCTTACCCTGTAACTCAATGCAATGTGCCTCGAGTTGCTACCAACTTAACTACTCCGTCTAACCCAAATATTAGACCCACAACACTCACCTTTTTGCCATCCGATCACATAGACCTCATCTAGCATTGTATTTTGGGAAAAACAAACCACGAGTCATGCTTGTTTAACGGTAGCTGCCATGTCCCCTAGCATGCCTAGTCTGTGTTCTTGCATTGTTTCCGTAGCATGGCTAGTTTTGTACAAAAGCAAGCTTACCATCTTGGTGCTCTACAATACGTGTGTTAATTCGATGTGATGCCTCACTACTTCTTATCATTGTCATGCATCTCTCTATAGCAGTGTGTCAGGAAACACTCTCCACCATAAGATCTGGAAGAACTTCTTGTATTCTTCTATCCATGCCAATGTTGCTGACCTCCTCGGTGTGATGCCTTCCATTGCGATCTGCTCTTTAGTGGTATCCACCAAGGGGCCTACATGGTTTGGAGGTTACAATTCATATTCAAGGAAATATTTTCACTAGAGGGACACAAGACATGCCTTTGCTATAGTACTTTAAAACATCAAACCTTTTAGGTATGGAGAAAACAAATTAATTGGTGATGAGGGATGTAGATCTTTTCTTGGCCTCTCTTCAATGATATTGGATGTGCACTTGCTCTTATGTTTTCTTTTTATAGTAAGTGCACTACTAGTATCAGTTTCTTGTGAACCCATCATAGTCTCTTTATTAGGAGACAACAAAGCGCAATATACTCCTAAGAATGCAACTCATATACTTACCATGCCTCCGAATCCTTGTGTCTCTTATGTTTGTTTTTTTCTTGAGTATTTTTAGTACAAACCCTTCTTATTGGAGGGGTATTCACCTTTTGGATAGTGAAGGAAAATAGGGATCTTTGATATACCTCATCGTCCCACTCATGCTCTATTTGGTAATCCTCATACATGCACTAATCCTCCTGCATGTTTGCCCAGTCCTCACACTCTCCTAGTAGAGTTTGTATAGTCCCCCCTCTCCATCTTCCCATACATGAACCTCACTTCCAAAGTCACCATTACAATTTTGGAATGGATTGGCAAGATAGCACCATAGACATGCTATTAAAGAAGGATATTGTGAACTACCTATACAGAAGCCTCCATGCTGCCAACTTTGTTGACTTCTGTGACTCTATATCTTTATATGGCTTAAAATCATGGATGAAGTGTAAAACATTTTCTCTTTATGGCTTATCTTTATCTCCTGGGTGTAATGAAAGAATAAACCCTGTTCCACTCGAATGTTATAGTAGTCCTCCCAACTCAAAAGCAATCTCTTTCCGCCATCTTGCAATATGGCTCAAAAGGTCTCTTGCCTTATCCAGCTTGAAAACAATCCATTTCCATTTTCTCGAATCAAAGTTATGTCGTTTAATACCAATTCATCAAACTTATAATGCACATAATTTAGAAAAATAAGAACAACCTACATTTAGGCATGCCCATCAACGTTTGAATTTTCCTGTCAGAACTCTCCATGGCCTTCAAAATCCTTACAAAATCAGTCTCGTTTAGCTTTGAGGATGCCAATGTGTATACTCTCTCCTCGTTCAATACACCCCCCATCTTGAAGCCCCACTCCAAGCATGAGATAGTTTTGCATTAACAAAAATATTGTTACTTTGGAGAAATGTAGTCTGAGTACATATAAATGGCAAGTACAATGAGGTAGCAACTTACTGATACCACTTCTCTCCAAGGCTGGGGTCTACAACTCTTAGCACGCAACCCGCATATCCATTGTCTCTTCATTTTAAGTGGGTGGTGGATTTGGTCACAATGCCTATAGGTCTTTGGAAAATGAGGTATTTTGTGCTTGCTCGTGAAGACTTGACTAATCAAGTGGAAGGAAGAGCTCTACGTACTAAGGCGACAAATGTCGTATGTACTTTTTTCTTAGAATAGATCTTTTGTCGATATGGCTGTGTGGGAAAAATTACATCAGATAGGGGTGAGCTAGATGGAAATGAAGCTCATGATTTCTTTGCACGGTTGGGGATAAAGCTTGCTTTAACTTCAGCCTATAACCTTGAAGTAAATGGAAAAAGTGAAAGAGGTCATCCACCTATTGTGAAGGCACTGGCAAAAGCATGTGGGGAGAAGATAAAAGAGTGGCCATGATTGCTCCCTTATGCTTTGTGGGCTGACAGAACAACTCATAGTGCTGTTACACAATATATACCTACAAAATTGATGTATGGTCAAAAACCTATCATGCCCATAGAAGAGATAACAGTCACATGGAGTGTGTTACCTTGGGAGGAGGAGTTGAATCGAGAGGAGTTGTTGGCCTTATGGATTAGACAGTTGGAAAGAAATTCAAAAGACATAGAGGCAGCAACTGCAAAGTTAAGGGCAGCAAGGATACAGAACAAGAAACGGTTTGACAAAAGACATAGACTAAGACCAAGAACCATACAAGATGGTGATTGGGTATTGGTTTATGATAGTAGTTTAGATAACCAACATAGTGCCATGCATAAAGTTTCCAAAAGATGGTTTGGACCCTATGTGGTAAGACAGGTGTTTGATAATGCTGCTTATGTATTAAATGAGCTGGATGGGACAACCATAAAACTTCCGGTAGCAGGGAAAATAATCAATTTATTCAAAAGGCGGGAATCTACTGCCTATGAGTTGCCAGACTTGGAAGAAAATAGTGGCCATGATACAAGACTCAGAATCCGATAACAACTAGGATTTTGGCACATACGCGAGGATGTGCAGGTTCAGAGGGGGTGGATGTCGTGATGTTATGAGGACACAGTGTGAAAAAGTATGGAATGCATCAGCATCCAACTTTATTGATCTAGAGAGTCAGTGTGATCTGAGTCATTAGTATTAGTGTGAGTTGCATGGATTATCCAAAAATACTAGATTTTTGGATAATTTTAGCCTATATTTGATATTATTTATTGTAAAAATCCAAAAAAGTTAGAAAAGCTTCTAGATTAGGATGGCATGCAAAAAGCTAGTTGCTTTTTTAGCCAATTAGGAGATTTTTCATAAAAAAGACAGATAGACAAAATCGCGCGCGTCGCGATCGCTCTAAACAGACTGAAAACTGCAGATTGAACTGAAGGAAGAAGAAGGAGTGATCTGGGAGATCCGTGAATAGGTGTTTTGGAGTTTTACCCCCCTTTCGGAGCCAACGGAGCTATCAGATTTGGGTTTCGGACAGCAGAGAAAGAGCATATTTTTCTTATCAACGTTTTTGGGTCTACGAAGGAGCTCCAAGAGAGCTAATGCGTGGAGATTGCTTCTGAGTAGTATGAAGATTCTAGGTTATTTCAATACATATTGATTCAATTCATTGTGATTTGTTTTTGTCGTGTTTACCACTTGGGTATTCTCTATCTTCTCTTCCATCTCCTATCTCTACTTCCTTCTACTTCTGATCCCCGGTGGATTCGACCTTTCAACAAAAACCCCTCCAACACCGGGTGCTAGAGCTTGTATTGAAGGTGTGGGAGCCTATTAGCATTAAGAGAATCATCTTCTCAAAAGATATTAGGTTCTATAGTTTGGATAAATTTGTTTTTGATGTTTAGAGATTTGTTTGTTGTTTTTAATATTCTTTTATATGTATTGGTGCAACACATATCTAAGGCTTGTTGGTGTTAGGATTCATTCCTCATCAAATATGGTTCTATCTATAATCTTGGGTAAGTTACTCATGAATATACGTGTGCATCACGTGGGTTTTAAAATAAGGTATTTTTAAAATACCATTTTTTACATATAGAAAGGTGTAATATAGATGAGTTATCTACAAATTAAATAGAAAAGGGTTGTGTTTTATTCATGAAAAATTCACAGATAAGGATATTTATAAATAGGCCTTGAATGCACGTGATGTAGGGGATATACATTTAGTAACTTCCCCAAGTCTATAATGAATGAAGAATATTACTTAATGGGCACCTACAAGATGCAAGCTTCTATTTTTAAGAGAAAGGGAGAGAACCAAGGGGAGAGATGAGGGAGAGACTAGGGCAACATATAAACATGTTGTGAATTTAACTCAAGGAGTGATAAATTTGTTGGGTCGAGTACTATAATATTCCATAGATGCTAATATTGTTTATTTGAATATATTGAAGGCTCAACTACACCAAGCCATTTTGTATATGCGTCATCTCAACTATATATGAAAGTTAGATATGTAACATCTTTGAAGAGGTCGCAAAAGTTATTGTGGATAGTCATCATCCTATAGATACTAATAGCGAAGGCACTTCATCTATTGATAGGAGTTAAACTAATATTTAGGGACATGTTTTAGTAGTATGTGCCATGTGTCTTTAGGCTTTATCATACCTCCTATTTTGCAATGCATGCCAACTTGTCATGGATTTTGCAGCATTATCATCTTATACTTTCTAAAAGCTTTTTAGCAACTAAAGATTTAAATAGCCTAATGAAATTTGTATTATTATGAATATATAATTCAAGAACTTTTATTTACCATTTGGTTCATCTTGGGTCTCCTGTAATTCTTATTGTGTATAATTCTTTGTTGACTCAAACTATATTATTGTGTCTAACGAGAGGGAAAAAACTAGGGAGCTGTTGATTACAAAGTTGTGGTTGAAGCCACATGTCTACAACTAGTAGCTCCCTACCTTTTTTTGTTTGCACAAATTGCATTTGATGAAGCGTGAAAAGTGTAGGTTTTGTTGCATGTAAAGCAGTGTGAAATTTTATGTTTATAAGTCAGAAAATAAACACGATCTTGGATAATAATATGCATGTTTTTATGATCGTAAACACACTCACAAGTTTTCTTTCTTAGTTAAGAGAATGTGTCAATGAGGCCATTTTTGGGCCTAATCCCATGTAGTATCTTCTGAGCTCACTTAGCTCTTTGAAAAGTTGAACATGTAAAATAGAGACCTTCATTCAAATTAGTTTGATCCAAACACTACACCAAATGGAAAATCTAAATGTATTCACTTTAACCTTCTCTCTCTCTCTCTCTCTCTCTCTCTCTCTCTCTCTCTCTCTCTCTCTCTCTCTCTCTCTCTCTCTCTCTCTCTCTCTCTCTCTCTCTCTCTCTCTCTTATTTGTTTTTCTTTTGTCATAATGTAGCGGATTTGAGATTAACGGTTGGAAACCCAACTTTATTCACTCAGTCTCAAAGGATAAGATGCCACCAAACGATTCACTTGGGGGGTTTTAACCAAAGACCTTGCAACCCACTCACCTTTCCAAACCATCTCACTCACCTCCTCAAACCATATGTGCTACTTCTTGTTGGCAATAGAATCATTTATTGTTACTCAATTTGTTGCTTCACACTTTAAGCACATAAGAATACTTGCTATATAGTGCAAGGCACATGGGAGTTTGCTTGAGCACTACCTTAAAGGAACATAGAAATTCACACACACACACACTCGATCCAAAAAGATACTTAAGTAGGAGAGAGAACACAAAAATGACTCATTACGATAAAATGCATATGAATTCTATTATCTTCAAGTAAATGTGTTGTCCTTAATAGTAATGCGTATTAACAAGAGCCAAACTATCATTCATTCCAACTCTATTTATAATCTAAATTAGAGTGATTGCTTAAGGATTTGGGGAGAAGTTTTTAACCCTCGAGACTACAGTATAGGTAGTAGACATTTTCATCTAAATGAAAAGTTGGGTAGCCCTTCAAATTTGAGGGCTGGTCTAGAGTCTAGACCATCTTTTGATCCACTCTTTGAAAGGTCACGCAATATTCACTATCATTCACTTTCACTCCCCAAAAGAAACCTATGACATTTCAACAGCCTTGCTTCCTTTTCCATTATTGTGAGCAATATTCACTATCATTCACTTTCACTCAAATGACTATTTCATCGAGTAATTAATGCTACTATACCTATACTTTCCTAATTGATGAAGACGAAGTGACATTGACTTTATTGTAGCAATCTGTCTTGTTGTGGTTGAAGAAATGGTGCTACCTTGATTTTTGGGCATTCACTTTTGATAAATGTATACTTTCATAGGAGTTTTCCAATTCATGAGATCTTTAACTTAGCATCACCAATAGATTCATGAGTGTGGATTTAAGGCATTTTTTAATTGGGGGAAGGGTAATTAAGCCTTCAGAAACAAAAATATGTATATAACAATGGACCGATTCAACAAGATGATAAAATTATCACAACACCCTACAAGATTATAAAAGTTTCAAACAGTTATTTGAGGTAAGGGAATGATCCAATCATCAACATAATTAAAGTGTTGTAAAGATAATAGGCTATATAGCACCATGCTATATCTTCACCATGGATGCTATATAAACACGTTACCCCATCTTGAGCATGATGTATGTAATTTTAAGCAACAAGTAACAACACCTTGAAATAGAGTTTCAAAAATAATATAATTGGATCAAACACCATCCTTTGGTCTGCAATTCAATCTTTCTTATGAACGGTAATGAGTAGTACATATGCTAAGGCCCTTAAAATTCACACCACTCAATTATATTGCATAGTATATATGCTAAGGCCCTTACATTTCATACCCTTCAATTCTATTATGTAATATATATTTCGACCAAACTATTACGAAATATTCGCTTCAAGAGTTAGATGTATCTGCATTTACAAATGAAAACATGCAAGGATGGAAATGTGAGGACTTGATCATGAATTGTAGGAGGGTTCTACAAGTATAGAATGAGAAGGTTCATGAGTTGAAGCATGTGATTGAAAACATTGTGGGGCAGTGGTGGACATGGGAATTTGTAGCAACATGTGAGTTGGAGCACTGAAGTGAGTGAATGCTAAGGAGAGAGGGGTTTGGCTCTCTTGGATTCTTCGATTGATGGCCATAGATTGAAACGATTGATCTCTGATTGCGGGCAGCTAGGTACATAAGACATTTTGTAGTGGGGATGGAGGGTAGGGTGAGGAGCGTTGGGTTTGGGAGTGGCAGTGTGAAAGAGTAAGGAAGGGGGAGGTTATTATGCACATGAGGAGCAACCAGAGATGAGGGGTTGTAATTGTTTGGTGGCCCACTACGAGAGGTGACGGTGTCTTGTTGCTACACGCACACCTTGTAAAAAAATCTAGAGTGTTGCTTTCTTATTGATTTAGAGAGCCAATGCCATTTTAAACATTAGTGTTAATGCCCATGGTTCAAAAATATTAGCTTTTTTGACAAGTTTTAGCCAATTTTTGATATTTTAGATATTATCTCTTGTAAAAATCCATAAAATTGTAGACAAATTCTAGATTAGGATGACATGTAAAAGAAGGCATGCAGCTTTCAACCAATTTGAAAGGATTTTATGTAAAAAGAGAGACTGACAAAATCGCACGACGCGAGATTGTTGTTTTTAGGTAGTGAATAGAACTCTGAAGGGAAAGATGAAGGAGTGATCTGGCATAATTCTGGCCAAGTGTGCTGGTATTTTACCTTGAAGACACATCTTCATCTATCTTGTCTAGTTTTCTTGCCAAACCCTTGTGGTGACCTTCAATCCTATGCGCTGCGACATTGGTGAACCCGACGTGAAGGTTGATGTAAGAGAACTCCAAGATGGGGGATTATTCTGGAGATACTCTACAACAATTGGTGTGCATACTGCAACAGACTTGGCAACAATAAATCCAAATGTTACAACAACAACAACAAAGGCAAGACGAAGAGAAGATTGATTCCACAATTATCAAGGCCCTAGAGGAAGTTGGGAGGGAGTTAAAGCAATTTAATGGTCAAAATTCTCTGTTTTTATTCACTTGTATGTTGAGAAAATTCTCTTCTTTGGTGTACCGCAACATGCATGGAGTTGCTATTTTACCAAACTAGCATCTTCAACAAAGAATCCTGGCCTAATGATGAAGAAAAGTTTCACTAATTGGGTTGAGAAACCCAACAAAGGTTTAGTTGCAATAGCTTTATACCATGAGTTTGAAAGTAAATTTAGGAAACTTGATGCTGAAGACCAACAAAGTATGGAAGGTCAAAAGATTGAATTATTCCTTAAGGCTGTAGATCCCATTCTGCAAGAGAAGCTTGTTGATCGCCTAGAAGATGCTACCTCCGAATCAGGAGTCAAGATTGCATCGATAGATGTTACTAATCCAATTAGCATGATTGCTCGAAGAGAGCGGATGGGACTAAGTTTGGGCTCTACTTCAACTTCAATAACTCCATTGATGGAGCTTGTTCCACCTTCAAAATCCCCTATTCCTTTGTCTAATCAACCAACTCTTTCTTCTTCTGTTCCTTCTAAAAATGATGTCATGGATGAACTCATTAAAAGCATACGTGACCTTCATTTGAATCTTACAGAAAATAGCTCCAAGGTGGAGATTCTGGATGTCAAAGTTGAAGAACGAGGATAATCATCAACTCAAAGACCCATGAGAGAAGGGTTTAAGAGGCATTGTATTTGGTGTGATAGCCAACAACCAAGAGGGAGTGTTTTGCCTTCCGTGAGGCTAAAGCACAAAAGCTCCCTGTTTGGAAAGATGAAAAAATTCATGCAGTTGAAAATGGTCTTCCACTGGAGCCAAATTTTGGCAATGGTGGAATGAAGAAAAGATTAGAAGATTTAGTTGTAAAGAATGCCTACGCAGCAATTGATATAGCTATCTATGGGCTGCAAATTGAGCCAACTAAATCAAATTTGAAAGTATGTAAAGTTAATGTGAAATCTAAAGTATGGATGCAGGAATTAGATCAAATGGAATGCAAAAAAGTAGCCAAAGATGATTTGACTAATGCAAATCAGTGCATTCGAGGAATAACTGGTTGGAAAGAACCGGTAGATTCTTTTTCTACCTTTGCACATTTGGCTGACATCAATCATAAAGAAGCCTTGATTGAAGAAAAGAGAAGATGGGAAGATGAACTAGGGCCTTCCTTTTTTGGCCCTTTGAAATGGGTAACTACTAGAAGAACACCTAAACAACCAAAGCTTGCTATGAAATATAACCCCAAATCAAGAGATGGAAGATGCACCACAAACAAAGAAAACCGAAGGAAAGAAGAAAGGCAAGCAGCCAGGCTACAAATTGTAGTCTGAAATAGAATCTGCAACCGATCTCAAATGAGTCCTAGAAGAACAAATTATAGGAAGCAAAATTGAATTCACCTTAGGCAAAATTCTTGGAATTGCCAAAAGCAAATTCCATGATGTAATTATTAATGTAATCAAAAGGAAAAGACAGTATGTTGGTGATGAAGCTGAAGAAATAGTGCATCCTTTTTTGCAAGTTCTTCGAGTTTTTATGCAGGATGAAGAGAAGCTAACTTGACAAGGAATTCATCTTGAAGTAGTTATGGTCCACAAATTGGATGTTGGATGCGTATGTAGCGAGCGTCGGAAGGTCCCCAAGAACAAAGAACTCTACTTTAAGCTCAAAAATCAAGAGAATAGACTTGCATGACATGAGGCAAAAAGACTAATTGGGTACAATCTCCCCCCATGCCTTGTGTGAGCGCTCCACAAAGCATGTATTTATAAATTTATTCATCTCAAAGGTAAAAAATAGCCCAATTTTACAATTAGCATGCTTTAGCTTTTATGTTTTCTTTTGTCCAAATAAAGAATAAAACGATTGGGTGGCCCAAGAGTTAGACAGTGTCCAATAATAAATATTTAAATCGTGAGCCCATGCACATACAAAATAGTAGATATATGTCAAGTGCTTCAATAAAAAGGGGTTCCTAAATAGATATTAGTGCTAATTTCTTCTAAATAACTTGAATACACGCTATCGCCCAGTGCTTCCCAACGCCACCGCCGCCTGCTCTACACATCAACTGATCATGAATACTTTATAGGTGCTTCCGTAGTGGTAGAAACTGATCGTCTTTCACTCTTGGGCATGATTGCCAACTACTCTATACCCGAAATTGCTATGCTAAGATGGATTTCATATATTAAATCTCTCAACCTTGAATTAAAGCATATTGCAGGAAAGGTGAATCCAGTTGCTCACATGTTGTCATGTGCAAGATATGACAACGAAGAAGAGATGATGAAAAAAGATGAACTTGAAAAATTTATACTTGTTGAATTTCATTCCACGGCTGTTGAAAGTACATTTTCAATTGTTGCATATACAAACCCAAAGCTGAATCTTGTAGGTGAAGTTGATCTTTTTAATGGTATAGCATTAAGTACAGTAAGAATAGGAAAATGCACTAATGTAAATCAGCATACAACAACAAACATCAAAGATTTATCTATGGAAGAAGGGTGGTCAACTAGAAGCTAGAATGCTCATTGCATTGCTCAAGTTCTAATTCATTTCCTTGAAGAATATTATGAAGAAGATTGGCTAAAGATTGGCCAATATTTGAGCACAATGAAGGAGGAGTCTTGGACTGATGAAGAGTTCAAGCATATTAAGAGGAAATCTTATAACTTTTTTCTTAAAGAAGGGCATCTATGGAAGCATGCAAAGAAGAAGAAAGGAGCACTTGTCGGAGTTTTAGGTAACAAAATATTGCAACAACAGGTAATGAAGGAATTTCATGAAAGCTTGTGGGTTGGCCATAGAGACATATGGGGAACCTTTAGTAAAGTCAAAGAAACATATTGGTGGAAAAACATGTATCGGGGCATAGCACATTTTGTTGAAACCTGTTATGTGTGTCAGATGTATTCTATGGTTAAGCATCGAGATGGGTTACAACCAACTTATCCTTTGTCTATACATTATAGATGGGTTATTGATCTTATAACTATGCCTATAGGAATATGGAATATATGATATTTAGTGCTTGCAAGAGAGGATCCAACCAATCAAGTTGAAGGCAAAGTCTTAACAACCAAGACCACTCAAGCTGTTTGTCGTTTTTTACTTGAAGAAGTGTTTTGTAAATATGGTTGTGTGGGTAAAGTAACTACAGATAGAGAAGAGTTGGATGGTGATGAGGCACGCAACTTCTTTGCTCAATTGGGTATTAAGTTGGCTTTAACATCATCCTACAACCCTGAAGGCAATGGGAAAAGTGACAGAGGGCACCAGCCTATTCTCAAAGCTCTAGTAAAGTCTTCTAGAGGAAAGATCAAAGAATGGCCTAAAATGCTACCTTTTGCATTATGGGCTGATCAAACTACTCATAGTACAGTGACTGGCTATATGCCAGCTGAACTTATGCATGGACAACAACCAATTATGCCAATTGAAGAATCTATTATCACATGGAGTTTTCTACCATGGGAGGACGGCATCAATAGAGAAGAGTTATTGACTTTGTGCATATGGCAGCTAGAAAGAAGGCCTGAATATGTTCAAGGAGCTATTGAGAAGCTAAAGACAACAAGACTAAAGAACAAAAGAAGATTTGATAAGTGACATCGACTTCGACCAAGAGAAATTCAAGAAAATGACTAGGTGCTTGGATATAAAAACATCCTAGACAATCAATACAATGCTTTTAGGAAGATGGAAAAGTGTTGGTTTGGCCCGTATGTGGTAAAGGTCGTTCATGACAATGCCACATATTCATTGGCTGAATTGGATGGGACCAGTATAAAGATACTCATAGCTAGAAAAAAATCAAGCTCTTCAAATGAAGAGAAAGTTTAACATATGAGTTAGAAGACTTGGATGTAAGTCAAGAGCATGAAGACATAGAAGAAGAAGAAGAAGAGGCAAAAGATGAAGACATTGACATGGCAGAAGTTACTTCTTCTAACACTATAGATCCGTAAGACTTTGGCACATGCCAAAGGATGTGTAGGTTAGGAAGGGTGGGTGTCATGCCGCTACGTGCACATCGTGTAAAAAAATCTAAAGTGTGGCTTTCTTATTGATTTAGAGAGCCAATGCCATTTTAAACATTAGTGTTAGTGTCCATGGTTCAAAAATATTAGATTTTTGGACAAGTGTTAGCCAATTTTTGATATTTTAGATACTATCTCTTGTAAAAATCCATAAAAATGTAGACAACTTTTAGATTAGAATGACATGTAAAAGAAGGCATGTATCTTTTAGCCAATTTGAGAGGATTTTATGTAAAAAGAGAGATTAACAAAATCGCACGATGCGCAATCGTTGTTTTCAGACAGTGAATAACACTTTGAAGGGGAAGATTAAGAAGGAGTGATCTAGCAAAATTTTGGCCAGGTTTGCTAGTATTTTACCCCCCTTTCAAAGCCAATGGAGGCATCAGATTGGCAATCTGAGCAACATAGAGGAAGGTATAATCTTATACAAGTTTTTGTCTTTTAGAGTTTTATATTCTCATAATACTGAAATAAACTGATAGATCATCTCTATTAGTATTCCTATACATTTTCTAATTCTTTTTGGGAGTATTCTTCTATTTCTTAAAACCCCTTCTCTTCCGTCTACTCCTCTCCTTGAATCTACCTTCACCCTGTTGTCTCTCACCCCCATGGTGGACTCTTGACACCAAAAACACCGACATTGTGTTAGGGGAAGTTTATGCTATCATCAAAGGAACTCAATTTAAACCTTCTTGAAGTAAGTCTCTTTGCCTTACAAGCCTTCTAATTGACTCATAAGCTTTTGTCCCTAACAATCTAGATTGAATGTAATCATGCAAAGATGATTCATGCTATGGAATCACATATGAATGATGGGATGCAGAGTTGCTTATGATACATGACAGTATATTGTACTTGATGTAAAATATTACACGGCGCAGCGAACAGAATCTGAGAAAGAGATAGAGAGTACACAACAGATAAGAGGAGAATCAGTAAAATTCTTTAACTCCAAACAACTGATACAAAGATGGCTCTGTCCACCCGTGCGCTTCCACTGTGTGAAGCTTAGATGGCGATCTAGACAGAAGATAGGTGATGAGCTTAAGGCTAGCTGGAACAACAACTCTGACTGGGTGAAAGATGAGTGTAAGATGGCTGCGAAGGGGTTTAGCTTTTATAGCCCGCGAAGGTCGTTAGGTCGGCCTGCTGACCGACCTACCATATGAGCCTCCACTAGTCGGCCAGGGAATATTCCCTTTACCATCGGGCCGGGGGCGCTGCCCCCGGACCCCCGCCAGGGGGGCCGCTGGCCCCCCTGGGACCCCCCAGCCAGGGGCCGCTTCCGCGGCCCCCGGACCCCACAATAGGGGCCCCTTTTAACTCCCTTACCACGCAACTCAATGCAATGTGCCTCGAGTTGCTACCAGCTTAACCACTCCGTCTAACCCAAAGATTAGACCCACAACAGTCACCTTTTTGCCATCCGATCACATAGACCTCATCTGATATACAAGTCAGGACTCAACCAATGTCCGGGCTCACATTTGGCTTCTCCTCATAATGGGGGCCTTACAACTTTGAGCACCATGGATCATTGGTAGTACCTAATGAGGGTGGGGCATTGATCATATCTAACACCCCCCCTCAATGTCCACCCATAGGTGAACTATCTCCTCGGCCCAATGCCGAGTCTCTGAAGATGAACTTGAAGCAGATCCTTCGTAAGTGCTTTGGTGAAGATATCTGCTCCATTCTCCTCTGTTGGACAGTAGACCAATTCCACTATCCCATCCTCCATCAAATCACGCACATAGTGATACTGGATCTCTATATGTTTGGTGCGTGCATGAAACACTGGATTTTTGGCAATGGCGATGCAACTCTGATTGTCACATCTCAGCACAGTTGGTTCTTCATCCTGCACTCCCATATGCCATAGAATCCTTCTCAACCATACGGCCTCACATGCAGCAAAACAAGCTGCCTTGTACTCTGCTTCGGTAGAAGACAATGCCACTGTTGGTTGCTTCTTACTAATCCAAGAGAAAATTCCTGAACCCAAAGAGAAACAATAACCAGAAACTGACTTCCTGGAATCAATGTCTCCTGCCCAATCTGAGTCACAGTTCCCCACAAGAGAAGTTCCGAAACTGTATGTGATACCATAGTCAAGAGTTTTCTTCAAGTATCTGAGCACCCGCATCCCAGCCTTCCAATGACTCTCATGAGGTTTGTTTGAGAACCTGCTCAAAACACCAACAGCAAAACTGATATCTGGTCTGGTGTTACACAAGTAGATTAGACTGCCGACCAACCTCCTATACCTCCCAATGTCTGCTAGTGCTGATGTATCCTCAACGGATAACTTTACATTCACCTCCATAGGTGTAGCTATCTCCTTGCACTCGGTCATGCCAAATGCCTTCAAGATCTCCCATGCATACTTCTTCTGAGAGATGAAGATCTTTCCTGGCTCTTGCCAGACTTCAATCCCCAAACAATAGTGCAGCAAGCCCAAGTCTGTCATTTCAAACTCAAAACTCAAAGCCTTTCGAGTTTGGTTGATCATATCTTCATAGTCACCTGTAATAAGAAGGTCGTCCACATATAGGACAATCACTACAGACTTTTTACCATCCCTGTAAACATACAAGTTAGCATCTGAGGCACATCTTTTGAAGTTTAGGTTTAAAAAGAACCTATCTATCCGCTGGTACCATGCTCTGGGGGCTTGTTTCAGCCCATACAATGCCTTCTTCAGTTTACACACTTTGTTCTCAGAATGGGGGGCCTCAAACCCTGGTGGCTGAGCCACGTACACCTCCTCCTTGAGGTCACCATTTAAGAACGCTGACTTAACATCCATTTGGTACACTGGCCACTTCTTGTGGGCAGCCACTGCAAGTACCGTGCGAATAGTGGTCATTCTGGCAGTTGGGGCAAATGACTCTTGAAAATCAAACCCTTCAACTTGTGAAAATCCTTGGGCAACCAGTCTAGCTTTGTACTTTTCTAAGGTACCATCAGCCTTGTACTTTAC
The DNA here is from genome assembly GCF_053477565.2 of Lygodium microphyllum. Lineage (NCBI taxonomy): Eukaryota > Viridiplantae > Streptophyta > Polypodiopsida > Schizaeales > Lygodiaceae > Lygodium > Lygodium microphyllum. Next base: position 111,909,232 of record NC_141162.1, read on the forward strand.
CTTCCAGATCCACTTGGTGCCAATAATCTTCCGCTTTGCTGGCCGATCCACTAGCTCCCAAGTGTCATTCTTCATTATGCTGTCATACTCCGCCTGCATAGCAGCCTTCCATGATGGATCTGCAAGTGCTTCTTCTAAGTCAGTTGGCTCCTTTACTTCTCTCATAATCTCAACCATCAAGGCCATGTTGACTATGTGAGCAGAAGCCCTCCTTTGCTCCTCTATTCTCTGAGACCTCCTTGGTCCGTCTGCCTTCTCCTCAACAGATGCAGGCATAGGATTATTGTGGTCATAGAGCTGCTTCACCCAGCGCGGCAATGGCTTTTCCGGTGGGGTGATGTCAGGTTGGTGAACTTTTTCCTCATCATCTGAAGATGATGCTTCCTCCTCCTTAAGGATAGGGATAGCTCTCGGGACAGGTTCATAGTGGACTACTTCTTCGCTTGATGATAAAGTGGAAGACCTTGCCTTCTCCTCCTCCACTGTATGCGGCTCCTCCTTGAACACCACATCACGGCTCGCGATGATCTTCTTTGCCTCTTGGTCATATAACTTGTAAGCCTTCTGCTCATCACTATAACCCAAGAAGATACATTTTCTGCTTTTTGGTTGTAACTTGTTTCTCTTCTCATCTGGAACATGTGCATAACATTCACATCCAAAAATTCTGAAATGTGAAACAGATGGTTTCTTACCAGTGTAAGCCTCATGAGGTGTTTTTCCCTTGAGAGCCTTTGTGTAGCTCCGATTTAGAATGTAGACTGCAGTATTAACAGCTTCAGCCCAAAAATGGTTAGGCAATCCCTTGCCCTTTAGCATGCATCTTGCCATCTCCACAATGGTACGATTCCTGCGTTCCACAACACCATTCTGCTGAGGTGTGTGAGGCGTCGTCAATTGACGCTTGATCCCTTTGCTCTTGCAAAAGCCTTCAAACTCCTTTGAGTTGAACTCACCACCACCATCTGTTCTAAATTTCTTCACACTTTTCCCTGTTTCATTCTCAACAAGTATTAGCCATTCTTTAAACTTACCAAAAGCTTGAGCCTTATCACGAAGGAAGTACACCCACATCTTCCTACTGTAGTCGTCGACAATCAACATAAAATAAGAAGATCCCCCCAAGGCCTGTGTAGGCATCTTACCACACAAGTCAGCATGCACCAACTCTAGAGGAGCATGTGCTCTATTCTTGCTTTCTTGTGGAAATGCCTTTCTCTGTTGCTTGCCCATCATACAAGCTTCACATGGTTCCTTTAATTCAGTTATTGTAGGTAGGTGAGCAACCATACCTTGCTTTTGCATCTCCTTCAATACTGCAAATCCGATGTGTCCAAACCTTTCATGCCAAAGCTTACTTGTGCCCACTCCAGCGGTGGCTGTAAGAGCACTTAGCTCATACAGGTTGTTCCTTCTTTCTCCTTTTCCAACAATTGTGCCAGCACTATCAATAATTTCTGCACCTGTCTTCTTGAACCTCACTTCATGACCAAGATCAGTTATGGCAGCAACTGATAAGAGATTTCTCCTGATTTCGGGAACATACAACACATTTGAAAGCTTTTTGACTTCACCATTTGCAGCAACAAAAGAAATAGTACCTGTGCCCGCAGCAGGGCATTTAGCATCATTTCCAACCGTCACAGTGATGGATTCTTGTAGAGGCTGCATAGAACTGTATAGACCTTTCTTGTTGGTCATGTGACGGGAGGCCCCACTATCCAACACCCAAGAGTCAGTGGTAGATTCTTCTTGCGCCGAGGAGCACACTTCCTCAATGGTCGCCATGAATAATTCCAACTCTGCTTCAGCCGTATTGGCTGTCTCTTTCCCTTTAGTTTTAAGGGTACCATTCTTTTCATCTGCCTTCTTGACACGACAATCTGCAATCGCATGTCCTTTCTTCTTACAGTAGAAGCACTCTCCTTGAAACTTCTTCTTGCCGCCCTTTTTCTTTTTGTCACCATCATTTTTGGTGGAGGAAACACCTTTGCCTTTTGCATTGGCAGAGAATGCAGCATCTCCATTGTTGCTTCCTTCTCGGGCTTTCAGCCTCAACTCCTCCTCCATTAATAATGCACAAAACTCCTCAAAAGTCAAAGCTTGAGGTCTCACCTGAGTATTAAGGGCAGTTACTAGTCCATCAAACTTTTGTGGACAAATCCGAAGACACCTCCGAGCTAGCTCTTCGCTAGTCTTTTGTATCCCAGCGCCAGCCATCTGGTCGCGCAGATTCTTAATTCGAGTGATGAATGCTTCAACCGTCTCTCCTTCAGCAAACTTCTCCGCTGCTAGTTGATTCTCCAAGTTTTGAATCCTTGTTTGGTTTCGTGTTTCATATTGACTCCTTAGTACATTCCAAGCCTCTGACGCTTTGGTTGTATGCTGAATCAGAGTCAAAACACTGTCAGAACAGCTTGTAACTAAGGCACACAATGCATCTGCATTCCTTCGTTTCCAAGCTCGTAGAAGATCTGCATTCGGAGGAATCATCACACTAGGATTTGATGGGTCGGGGGTAGGCTGTGGTTCTGCGTCAGTCCCCAGCACAGTCTCCAGAAGCTCATAAGAATCAAGGATAGTAGTAATTTTGAACTTCCACAAGGTGTAGTTTGTACCATCTAACTTGCCTTCGCTGAAGGTTGGTGGACGAATCCTCAGTGTTTGAATAGCCGGTACAGCAGCACCACCTCCTGCACCGCTTCCTGATGCGCCAGAACTGCTTCCCGGAGTCGACATCGTTTCTCTTTGCTGTTGAAGCCTTTGCCTCTTGCACTCTCTCCGATCTCTAGAGCCCCCTGGGCTCTGATACCATGTAAAATATTACACGGCGCAGCGAACAGAATCTGAGAAAGAGATAGAGAGTACACAACAGATAAGAGGAGAATCAGTAAAATTCTTTAACTCCAAACAACTGATACAAAGATGGCTCTGTCCACCCGTGCGCTTCCACTGTGTGAAGCTTAGATGGCGATCTAGACAGAAGATAGGTGATGAGCTTAAGGCTAGCTGGAACAACAACTCTGACTGGGTGAAAGATGAGTGTAAGATGGCTGCGAAGGGGTTTAGCTTTTATAGCCCGCGAAGGTCGTTAGGTCGGCCTGCTGACCGACCTACCATATGAGCCTCCACTAGTCGGCCAGGGAATATTCCCTTTACCATCGGGCCGGGGGCGCTGCCCCCGGACCCCCGCCAGGGGGGCCGCTGGCCCCCCTGGGACCCCCCAGCCAGGGGCCGCTTCCGCGGCCCCCGGACCCCACAATAGGGGCCCCTTTTAACTCCCTTACCACGCAACTCAATGCAATGTGCCTCGAGTTGCTACCAGCTTAACCACTCCGTCTAACCCAAAGATTAGACCCACAACAGTCACCTTTTTGCCATCCGATCACATAGACCTCATCTGATATACAAGTCAGGACTCAACCAATGTCCGGGCTCACATTTGGCTTCTCCTCATAATGGGGGCCTTACAACTTTGAGCACCATGGATCATTGGTAGTACCTAATGAGGGTGGGGCATTGATCATATCTAACACTTGATTTTATAGTTTGTGATTGTTCTTAAAATCAAGAAAACAAGCTTAATTTGAGATAATACTCTTGTGATCTTTGCTAAGAACATGGAGTTGGAAGCTCTATCAACATCTTCAAGAACTTAGCTTGAAACCTTCAACCCTTCTCTTATCTCTACTATCTCTAGAGTCTAAGCTCTTGAACCCCCATACATTCTTCTCTCTAAATCCCTTGTGATTGACAGTGAAGTACCTCTTGAACCTTTAATCATTCACTGTAATCTACTTATCTCTTGAAGACACATCTTCACCTATCTTGTCTAGTTTTCTTGTCAAATCCCTGTAGTGACCTTCAACCCTATGCGTTGCGACAATGCTGGTTAGTGTTTCACGAAAAAGTGGGGAAGAAAACGTGGTGAGAGAAAGGAGAAGGGAGCGTGAGAAAATGGCACCGAAAATTGCGCCCAATTCTTGGAAATGATGGTAGCAGCCTCAATACAACCCATAGAGCAGACATTGGGCCTTGATTCCCCTCTGGTTTGCTGATCATTTCACCGCCCTTCGCTCGTCCAATGATGGCCTGGATGAAGAATTCTGATTTTAGTCTTTCTCTCTCCTCCCTCTCTCTCCCTTAAGGGGCTGTTCTTGTGTGCAAGAGGAATTAAATGAAGAATGATGGAGGAAAGCTTATTCGGATGAGACCGGATTGCTTCCGGATCAATGAAGACATGAAGATTGCTGATCTTGAAGATATTGGACATTGAATTAGGGCTGACAAGCAGTCCCGTAGCAAAACCGAGATCCCGAGACACAAAGCCTAAGCAGTAATTCAATTTTTATGAAGAAAAAATGAGTTTTTATGCTATTTGGTTGATGAAATATTGTTCCCATGGGCTGATTATGCACCATGATGTTGTTTACTATGAGTTTGATCAGTTTATGCTTTGAAAATCAGAAAAACATAAGTGATATGGCTGAAATTAATGTCATAAAACCTGTAAAACACCCGTTTAAGGGGTAAAATGGGGGTTTTTTGCAAAACAAAGGGGGATATATGAGATATAACATCTACAAAACCTGAAATTTTGCTATCAAGAAATCTAAGGTCCACAACCCACAATCAATCTTAATTTCTAGTCATTTTTTATTGAAGAAAATAGAGGAAAAATACCAAAAAATAATGAAAAATAGATTTTAAATGGGAGAAAATTAGGAAACGATAAAAGAAAAATTCCAAAAAATTACATAAGTGTTTGTGCAATGTATAATGAAGGTAGAGCACGAGGTTGGCCTTGTTTTACCCTCGTTTCTATGTTTCTGTCTGTGTTTATCATTTTCTTTATAAAGAAATACACATAAAACAACTCTTACACCTATCAACGATTGCAAAACATTAAACGGTAGGGTGAGAGGGGAGTTTGAGCGTCAAAGTATAATCTTAAATCTGATTTATATGTTGCATCATGGCTATAGGTCGTGGTTTTAAAATAAAGGAAAAGGCAGCATGAGCGTAAGGCTCGGTGCCTCTCCTCGTTTCAATATATAAACACTAGTATAGAAATCATGAAAAGATTGGTTTCGCAAGATGCACAATGCTGATTTTCTTTTGTCTGTGCACTAAACCATTCACATTATGTACTATGCATGGTTCATGGTATCAAATGAAAAATCTCCTGGACTGTATAGCAATTGTTTTCCTAGGACTTTGACCCACGATTGAGAGTGTGAGGTTATTGCTTGCCGTAGGATAGAGGGTCGGTTTCCTAAGGGACTGTTAAGTGAGGAAGCATGGTATATCTCCTGGATACGAGAAATATAAAAGAGAGGAGTTTGTGCTCGTTTGTGTTATATGTTTAGCAGCGCATCAAAGGGCCAATCCCTGCGATGTAGGAGAGCTGCAGTGGGGCCGCGGTGTTTCTACCGAGAGGTTGCCTCCGTATGTGTGTGATTGTGGCATTGCCAATGTGTAAGGGTTCTCCCGCAGAGGAGTTTAAGGGAACGTTGGACTATAAACTATAAATGCATGAATTACGCTTTAGGGCAGTTTGTCCTTTAGCATTAGATTGACGCTCCTGGTCCGTGAGGCCTTGAGGGTATTTGTGTGTCATGAGCATGAGGTCTGACTAGTGCCATAGTCAGTGCCGGCCCATTTCAGGTCCCATCATTTTTCTTTTTTTCTTTTACTTGTTTTTGTTAAAAATCATGTGTATTGAGAAAGGGAGATGAAATGAGAGAGGGAGAGGAAGAGAGAAAAGGAAAGAAGAAACGAGAGAGAGAGAGAGAAAATATTAAACATAATAGGGAAAGAGAGAAAGAGAGGGAGAGGAAGAGAGAGGGAGAAAGAGAGGGAGGGAGAGGTTGTTGTTATTTTTTTATTTCTTCTTTTCTTTTTTTATTGTTTGTTGTTGTTGTGTTAGTCATAGTAGTAGTAGTGGTAATGGTAGTGGTAGTGGTAGTTGTTGTTTAAATTTTTATTTTCTTGTTTGTTGTTTTTGTGGTAGTCGTAGTAGTGGTAGTGGTAGTGGTAGTGATAGTAGTAGTTGTTATTTAATTTCTTCTCTTCTATTTTGTTGTTGTTGTGGTAGTCGTAGTCGTGGTCGTAGTCGTCGTAGTCATGATTGTAGTAGTACTACTAGTAGTAATAGTAGTTTTCTTGTTTGTTGTTGTTATAGTAGTAGTAGTTCTTTTTCTTTTCTTGTTTATTGTTGTTTAGTTTTCTTGTTTATTGTTTTTGTTTTTGCTGTGGTAGTAGTTTTTTCTTATTTTCTTGTTTGTTGTTATTGTAGTAGTAGTAGTTGTTGTTTTTTTCTTTTTCTTTTTCTTTTTTCTTTTTTTCTTTTCTTTTCTTGTTTATTGTAGTGGTAGTGGTAGTGGTAGTGGTATAGAGAGAGAGATGTTTTGTTAAATGAAGTTGGTAGTAGAGAGAGAGAGAGATGTTTTGTTAAAGGAAATGAGAGAGGGAGAGGAAGAGAAAAAGGAAGAAGGAACAAGAGAGAGGAAATAAACATATAACATAATAAAGAAAGAGAAAAAGAGAGAGAGATGGAAGGAGAGGAGAGAATGAATGGATAAAAAACAAAAAGAGAGTGGTGGCGAGATCCGGTGAGGTCCGGTGCAATACCACGAGACGGGAAACACTCTGACATACGTTAATTTGTGGGTGGGTGAAGACTTTACATACGTTAATTTTTGTTGAGTTACAAGAGAAGAAATATCTTCTCAAAAAATTTAAGAAATAAAAAAAGAATGATAAAATAAATATTTTTTTTGTCGTAACATAGACAAAATAGAAAATGATGAAGGTCATGATGTTCAAGATTGTGAGACGTATCTTGATCAGCATGTCCCATGTCCTTGCTCTCAATGTAAGCTGACAATTAGACTAAAACATCGATTGTCTATAGAACACGTACGATGCTTAGTGAGATTCAATCTGATATCATTGATCAGACAATCTCAAATTTTAAGCAAACGATAAGAAAAGTGTATATCAATCATGCATTGTATTCGCAAGCTAATTGAATACCATATACAAAAAGATTGGGTGTGGCTGGCAAATTTTCTATCCAGGGAGGTGACGTCTCGTCCCAAGGAGTGGACCCTTTGCAGCCGGTTAGAAGAGTTTGTGGGCATGCGATGGATGGAGTGTCTGAGCCAATCCACCACTTGGAAGGTACTACCCAATCTATACCATCAATACCAGAGGAGACAGGCAACCTTCCAGACTTACCTACAATCTTGGAGCGTGAGATGGAGGCAATGATCGATGCATTGATGCCCATGGATGTCGAGACTTCTGATCCGCTTAGAGATGAAGAATCCATACCATTATATGATGGGTGTTGATTATCTCACCTGGAGACACTGCTTGCACTCCTAAGTGTGCATGCAAAATACGGGTGGAGCAATGCGAGTGTGATCGAGTTATTCAGGTATCTTGTACGTATGCTTCGTTGATTTCTTTTCGAGTGGAGCAATACGAATGTGACCGAGTTGTTCAGGTATCTTGTACATATGCTTCATTGATTTCTTTTCGAGACTATCTTATACGGGTGGAGCAATACGAGTGTGACCAAGTTGTTCATGTATCTTGTACGTATGTTTCATTGATTTCTTTTCGAGACTATCATTAAAAACATTTGTGCTTTTTCAAGGTGTTTTATGATTTTTTTTCAGGTTACTAAAGTATCATATATTACCACTTACAAATACCATGCCTGAGTCTCATGATGATGCACGACATGTTTTACGAAAGCTTACAATGGACTACAGTAGCATCCATGCATGTATCAATGATTGCATATTGTTTCGAGGAGAATATGAGACTATGAAGACATTTCCAGAGTGTGGTGCTCACAAGTATCAACAGGACTTGCAAGGGCAAACCATCCCTCAAAAAGTTCTTAGACACTTTCCGCTTATCCCTTGCATAAACCACATGTTTTATATGTCCGGCATGGCGAACTTGACAACGTGGGATGCGCAGAAAAGGTCCACAGATGGAGTTCAATGAATATGAGTGGATTCACATGCATAGAGCCACATTGACTCTATCTTCCTAGGCTTTGACCGAAAGCCAAGGAATCTTCAGCTCGGTCTTGCTATGGATGGTGTGAATCCATTCGGTCTGCACTCAACTTCTTACAATGTGTGGCCTATAGTCATTCTCAATTACAATATCCCTCCATAGCTTTCTATGAAGAAAGAACATCTCATCCGTAGCTTACTCATTCCCAGCTGCCACAAAGTCAAAAATATGGACGTGTATCTTCGTCCATTAGTCGATGAGCTTAAGATTTTGTGGGAGGAGGGGGTCACCGTGCAAGATATGAGATGTTCATAATGATCCTAACCTTACAGTCACAATTTTTAACATTGTAATCTCTAGCTGGGAGGGTGCTTTACCACTCGTTCTTTATTTATAGTTGGATAACACAACAAGATAGAACAAAAATCAGTCAATTTTGGGCTATCTCGATATGCTTGTACACATGGGGGTATTTCAAAAAGTAAAAGTGAAATTTTTAATGGTGGATCTTACACATGATCATATTGATTAAATGTTCAGCACATTTACTAGGCGACTATCTTAACACAATGGTCTTAGCTTGCCTAAAATGTTGTGTATCATACAAGACACTTATACATCAAAACTACTTGTCATGCACCTAAGAGAAACATATGACTTCAAAATTTTTGCATATGGCTCAAAGAAAAAAAACCAAGAGAAAATACTTACAAAAATACAGAATGGTGATTGGCATCTAACAAAACCTTTTGCATGGCCTAAAATTTTGAGTATTGCAAATCCTCTTGCTACAAGGAGCAATGCACAAATGTAAGAGGAGATCCAAAAGATCTTGCATCCTAAGGAGTGAGAAATGTATATTGGTAGTAGAAGGTCAAGAAAAAAAAGTGAGAAGCTACAAGAAATATGGCAAGGTGATATTAATGATATTAAGGTAGACTCAGTTGTGGCAACACTGGCAAAGGATGGTGAGATGGGTCATCCATTTTGGATAGCAAAATTTTCGAAAGTTAAGAAGGATGATACTTTAGGTAAGATATGCTCCATAGAAGTACACTGGTTTCAAATAAAGCATAAGATGCAATTGTAGGTAAGCACACAAACACTAGCCATGAACTCTACAAGAAATCGTAGAACAAAAAGAATGTGAGAAAAATCAAGCTGATGCATAAGCATATTGAAACAAGATGAGGTGGATATACTAGTATATGATTTTTCCCTTACAACAACTAGACATATAAGGAAGTCAACCATTGCAATTCTCAAAGAAAAAAATTATAGTTTGTAGAAAGATGATGATGATGTTGATCATGATGAGCCTAGGAAAACAAGATGTACTAGAAGTAGAGCCGAAAACTTAGAAAAGCAAAGTCTACATTTGCACTTGTTGATAGTAGAGAGCAGGTTGTATCATCTAGTTCAAAAGGTTCATGGAAAGAAGCTAGTGATTTTGATGGTGCAACACAAGAGGAAGATAAAGAAGAGAGAATGTTTTACAACAATGAAATTTATCCATGTTTTTTCTTACCTCTTCTTGTTGAAATATCTATAATTTTCTCAATAAGTATAAATTTTGTAAATGTTTTAAAATCTCACCAACATGTGTATATAGAGTTGTAGTGAATAGTAAGTATAATATAATTGATAAAATTTGTATACTTCTCTTATGGTCCCCTTTTAAAATTTCTTTCAAAATATAGGTACATTTCAAAATGATAAATATGATACTATTTAAAAAAATTAGTCAATTTTATATCAATTTTTCAAAAGATTGACTCAAAAAAGTGTGATTTTGAATAATAATATGGAAAAATTGTAGTTTTTAAAGGGAATCTTTGAAAAGATTCCAAATGTTTCTCCTAAGACAAAAAATTACCCAAAATATTTGCAAGTGTGTTGTGCTATTCCATCATACAATGGTTTCAAATGAGCATCTCTATTGTACACATTGGATGTTCTATATGAGAGCTTAGATCCACATTGTGCATATGATTTGAAAACATTATTTGCAATTTATTATATTTGAATACATCATGAAATTGGCATCTTCATATTGCATATCTTATTAATGAGCTTATAACAAACCTACACTTCCATTTGCAAGGTGTGTCCACACACACACACACACACACACACACACACACACACACACACATTGATATATAGGCATGCATACACACATAAAAGCATAAGAACACCCTTTAAACTATTCTTGGCCAAAGAAATCCTTGATGAATTTGATCAAAATTCCTTGTATCGTTTTCCCCCTTTCCATGGTCTACATCAACACTAAGGATACTACAAAGAATATCTCAGTTATGGATTTGGCACTCGTTTGGATGTAAAAGGAATGTTAACTTTGCATAAGATTTTCATTGGGCTCTACTCTCAAATTTAAAGCTTTTCAATTTTGCAAATTATTTGTCTTTAACAAATCTTTTTATTGATTGTACTATTTGGACAACTTCACTACAATACATGAGCATGGTCTCATTAGGATATACTTCTAGGCATTCTCTAACTAATGATGCACCTGTTACTATTTTATCAATGCTCTCATGGTATATCTTCTTTATGCTATAATTTAATTAGGACCCACCTCATCTTTGCATGCATGCTATCCCAGTCTTTATGTAGCATAAATTGATGATTGAAAATGTCCATGCTAGGATCAATCATGCGCCTACTTCTACTATTCTTGGTATATCTTATTTATGGCAAAGCTAATTCATTGCTATCTCCATAGCTCTTTGTATGCATGATTTTCCAACAATATATGATAGTATACAATAGAATATGGCTCTGAAAGAAAGGGTGTCCTTGACTAAAAATGAAGAGCTTGGTCCAAATTTTCCCTAGCATAAATGGACAATTGAAAATGGCCATGCTCAAACATTTGGAAATGGCAATGCTTTGATAGTATCTAAAGGAAATAATGCAATTTTCACTACTAGGAATAACATGTAGTATTAATAAACTACTCTATTTTTAAATATAACAGTTGATCGAGTTTGATAAACACAAATATTTACTCATGAATCTATAATGCAAGTATGCACGTTTATGGTAGCACCTTCAAGACTTGGAAAATAGTTAAATTTTCACAATTGTATACTCATTTTATACATCATGTGATAGTAATAAACTACTCTAGTGCTAGAAAAGTAGTTGATTAAGTATGATGACCAGAAATCTATGAATTACCCTTGAATGTTTTTGACTACCTTAGCTTGTTGATGATGGCGCATTACATATATTCTTTGAGAAGAAATTATATCCAAGATGTTAACCCTCGGAATGACACAACACACAAGTGGAATGACACGAGGCGCAAAGAAGGCTTAAGAAAATGGCTCGATGGGAAAAGAAAACCAAAAAGTGCAGGAAAATGTTTAAAAAACAAGAACAAAGTACACGAGATAGATCACATTTTAGTCCTTGTAAAAGAGTGCCAAGCTCCCTCCTTCTATGCAAGTTGTAAATCAAAAGGTGTATATAAAGGAGCCATGAGAGTCGGAAAGAATAGGAGAAGAGTGAAAAAGAGAACAAAAATAGCCATCTAGTCCCTCTCTAGTCCATGGAATGGGTCAGGTGTCCAAGGGGAGAAGGGCATGCATAAAAGCCAAAAAGTGAATGGATAAGCTCATTCTTGGTATGTGTGCAAACTATCCCTCTTCTTGTTCTTGCTCTTTCTTCCTTCTTATGCATGAGAGAGGGAGTGTGAGAGAGGGAGAGTATGAGTGTGTGAGAATGAGGGACCATGGAGAAGCTCTTCTCCTCTTTTCTTCTTCTCCTTCCTCTCTTCTCTTTTCTTGTGCACGCAGTTGAGGTTGGAGCTTGGAGCTTGGAGCATGGAGATGGATCTTGCTTGAGCTAGTACCTTGAATCATAGATCCATCAAAGGATTTGAGGAAGAGGACTATAATGATTAGATTTGATGGTGACCTCACTACATCATTGTACGAGAGCATGCACAGCTATGTGAGAGGTATTTGTTGCCACTCACTTGAAGCACTTGACTTGATAAGTAGTACATAGAGTCTTGCTCATTGCTAGTGGTAGAGACAACATTTTGCTTCCGTTGCTGAGAGAACATATTCAAGCTTGAGTGCTTGTATGCTTCAAATCGAGCAACAGAGTAGGAGTTTGTCTCCGAAACAGTGCTTGGTTTAGGTAGGAAGCATGGGATTTAGAAGATATTCAATCTCCTTTGCTAGATAGTTTAGGTTTTGAAAGATTTAGGAACATTACTCAAATCAATGGTAGGATGTTTTTCATTAGTAGGATGCATTAAGGTTGATAAAATAAGGAAAAAGAAAAAAAAGATAAGTTTTTGTAACAATTAGGAAGTAAGGAAGAAGGAAAAGCAAAGAAATATGACTTTGAATACTTTGGAAGAAAAGCAGGGAGTGAGAAAAGAAAGAGAGAGTAGTAAAAGAAGAGAAAAGAGGGAGAAGAGATCATATTATTTTGTGAGAGATTGAGAGAGAAAGAGAGTCGCAGGTCAAGAGAAAAGCATGTGCAGAAATCTATTGTACCATCACTCTCGATGATTCCAAGTATGCTCAGAACCTTCCTTGCTAATTGAGGAATAAGGACAAGATCATAGCTAGAAACACATGTGAATTAGAGAGTCATTTGTCATCGATTTTTTCCATTCGATGTGTTTTTCTTTTGCTACTCGGATGGCATCCCAAGCCTCAAATGGTCGATCATAACCAGCCCCTTGAATGGTCGAGTCACTTTTGTCCACTTGGAGAGCCCTTCTAGGACTTAGACGATCCACACTCGAATGCTCGAGTTGGTCCACTCAAAGAACCCACACTCGGATATCCGGATTTTCGACTTGGACACATCTTCTCGGAATCAGACATGCATTCCTATTTAGGTTGGACCCAACCATTTGGACGGTTGAATTTGGGACTCGGACAGACAAAAACATTGCAACTTGGATGTATGAATTGAAAGACTACTTGAACCAAAATACATTTTTAGGGACCATCTAGACCCCCCAAGCATACCAAAGAGTATGAGATAATTTACCAAGTGACCCTAGTTAGATCCTAGACTTGCAAGTGTGACCATAGAGTTTAGCAACACTAAAATTTACCCTAACAAGCACAAAATTGACCAAATTAGCAAATCACTTGATATTTAATTCCTAGTAGAGACACTACTTGATTCCTTGGTGTGATCACAACTTGCAGAAAAGAGCTACAACCCTAGGGAACTGACTAGCAAGGTGTGTGTAACAATGGTTTCATTGAAGGTTGCACATTGCATTGTAGGTACTTAGGTTCAGTAGAAAATTTGAAAGCTTGATTGTGTACAACTCACCTTTCATTGCACCATCCAAGTGTGTTAGTAACCAACAAGATGATATACTAGAAAGATTGAATAGAAAGCTTGAGTAGCCACACTAATAGAGCTTCCACAACATGGATGTGCCAAAAGGGTGAATACAATTGAGACCTCCCACCCTTATATAGACTAAGAATTAGGGTTAGGGTTAGGGTCTCTGTCCCTTTTTGCATTTTGCATTTAAGGTTTGTGCCCCTCTTGGGCATCCCACCAACTTTGTGGGCTCTAGGTCGGCGGTCAATCCTCATTACATATGCATGTATCTTAGCGACAAATACAACTACGAGTGTGGTGAATAAAATGTGCACAGGCTCTCACAAAATAATATATCCATGATAATGTGGTGATTTCCATAAAGTAAAGTATAATCCAAGTGCCCAAAAAATAAGGCACTAAAGCTCCAAAAAAATAATATCCACTAAAAAATAGTAGCCAACACTTCTGCTTTTGTAGTCTTCTCAAAACACCGTTAACAACTTCTCTCTCTCAATAAGTCGTCCATGCGTATTACCTCTTCAAAGACCATGGCTAACACATCCCTTTGCCAGTTTGAGTTACTATCTAAGGCCTCATAGAGCTCTTCATTTTGGATTTTGTTGATAAAAACAGTGGAGACTGCTCTCTCATTAGGTTGCTCCATCATGCTAGAATCCTCTTGTAGAGACTTCTCAAGTGAGCAACATTGTCTCAAATTTTCTCCTTACCTTTTTGGCTGACATTCATCAACCTGACAATGAGGTTGTTTGAGTATGTGACTTTGGAAAATCTCTTAAAGTAAAGATCCTTTATGTTATTGAAGTTGTTGCGCTCAGCATTGTCTAGCCTTGTAAACTAAGTTCATCCTTGTCCCGTAGGCAGAGTCCAAAAGCTTGAGCACATTGAGTGGGGTCCATGAGGCTATTTTGCCTTGCACACTTGCTCAAAGTACTCAATGAAGCTATAAGGATCATTATCTATCTGATACTTCTCAAGTTTCTTTGCAACTATAGGCATATTGGTTTGGCTTCTAATATTTGGGGTGATACCCAATCCAGCTAGCAACAAAGTTGCTAGGGCTGCTCCACTTTGCTCTGTGGTAGTGTTGTCTAATAGTCTCTTAAATTGTGAGAAGCTCACTCAATGTAAGATCAGCCTCTAATGCTCTCTCCCTATCAACACTTCCTAGTCTCCTCTCCCCCTCAAGATTAGCTATGAATTTGTAGATCTCCCGTGGTGTGCTATTTTTATTTGATTGTCATATCATGATATGAGTTGTTGTATGTCGACTAGAAAATTGCATAGATTGATGTCTTGATTGTGTGTTTGTGTGCTAGCACCTGCCATATTGGGAATATCTTGAACCACTAAGGTGTCAATGAGGGTGCTTAGGTTGACTAAGGACATGCCTCTAATTGTGGTTCATTCCTTTCTTTACTTGGTTATCAAGTGGTTTGCGGTTGTTCACTTCATAATGTTGGGTTTCTTGGTTTGTTTTCATGATCCTAGGGGTGTTACAATTCCTACTAGTAGATTTGTTTCTCAGCTTAATTCCCCTCTAGTGTGTTCCTTGTTAATTAAATCACTTCACAAGTTTAGCTAGCATTCTAAAACCCATGCAACTAGGTTAGGAAGGCTGAATAGAAAGACATCGGTTTGTTGGATTGAGATTGTGAAGATAGGCATTGTTAGAGTAGGAAAAAACACAAAACACAAACATTTAAAGAGAACACATGAAAAACTCAAAACTCAAATCTTAAAAAAAAAACACAAACTCATACTCTCCTTGTTCGATTTCTTATGTGGCAAGGTTGTGCATATATGCTATTAATTTTTATGTCTTCTTGGAAAGCTTGTAGTTTTTTTAAGGGAAAGGGCAAGAAGCAAGATTTTTTAGCAAGCATTTCAACAAGCTTTTTTTAGGCAACCTCCATCTCTTGATCCACATATTCCACTTATTCCTCCTATTCTCTTGTGCACATATCAAGCACCACTACCGCCCCTACTACCACCACCATCTCCACCACCACCACCACCACCTCTATCGCCATCTCCACCACCGTTGTCACTACCACCTCCACTGCTTCCACCACTATCATCCCCTCCCATGTTTCTCCCTACATGTTAATTACCTTAAGTACAGGTCTCTCTCTCTCTCTCTTTCTCTCTCTCTCCTATCTTCCACCAATTATTATCTCTCTATTTTCTCTGCTTCCCATATCCCCCCCCCTCTCTCTCTCTCTATCTGTCTCTCTCTCTTGGCAACTTCTCGCTTCTCCCTCTCTTACACTCACCTTCTCTCACTTGCTCTCTCTCTCTCCTTGTGTCACTCACAAATATATATACACCCTCTCTCTCTCTCCTTTCCTCCTCTCTCTCTCTCCCTCTCTCCTTTCCTCCCTCCCTCCCCCCCCTCTCTCTCTCTCTCAAATAGACCAAGGAAATAAAGAAACTAATGAGTATTAGATTGGAGAGCACTAGAGCAAATGAGCAACTCCTCTCTTTCTCCCCCTTCTATGCACACACACACACACACACTCTCTCTCTCTCTCTCTCTCTCTCCCTCTCCCTCTCTCTCTCTCTCTCTCTCTCTCTCAATGAGCAACTTTTCACTTTCTCCCTCTCCTACACACTCACTCACTCACTCACTCACTCACTCTCTCTCTCTCTCTCTCTCTCTCTCTCTCTCTCTCTCTCTCTCTCTCTCTCTCTCTCTCTCTCTCTCTCTCTCTCTCTCTCTCTCTCTCCCCCCCTTGTGTGCTCACAAAGACACACACACACACACTCTCTCTCTCCCTCTCCCCCCTCTCTCTCTCCCCTATCTCTCTTTATCAAATAGCAACCTCTCTCTCTCTCCCCCCTCTTTCTCTCTCTCTCTCTCACTCTCATAAATTAGCAACTTCTCTCTCTCTCCCCCCACTTAATTTCGCAAGGGTCATTAATCCATTTTTCACAACCCTCTTATTTTTACAAGGTTCAAGGTTTTGCATGAGCTAAATTGTCTTAGACACTTTTAGTTGTTAATATTAGGACAAAAAGAATATCACATCGTTATCCCACATGCATATATACATTCATGTACCTCTTATTTTTATGTACGTGATTTGATATTATATCTTGATATATCACTTCCATTGTGCACACATAAGTGAAACTACATTGCACATGTTTTCACTACTTTCAATTGAGCGTTATTGTGTGGACTTACTACAAGAGGATAGGGTATCAAATAATTTGTTACACTCACTGCAATAATGTGCGATATTTATTATTTTTCACTTTTTTTGAATAGTTAATATCATAACAACAATATTACCTTATTGTTACTCAATCCACTTTGCGCATATACATTTGCATGCATGCATGTTTCTACACTCCACCCTTTCCTAGATATTTTGCATGTGCTTTGTTTGCACATCTTGTAGTATTGCAATTGAGTGAATGTCTATACATAATCTCCTTCACTTGCACATTCCTCTCTCTTTCTCCTCTTTCCTCTCATCCTCATTTCATTTCCCTTGTAAATAAATAGAATCTAATAATTCTGAAAGTACATATTCATCATGCACGTCAAATATCAATTGAGTTCCATTTCTAGGGGGTGGAATTGGTGGTCACTAACAAAGCCTAGGATTGAACCATGGAAGCATGCTAGCTCGGTCAAGTAGGAAAGCAAGTGCTCCAAAAGGATAGTTTCGGGTTTTCCTCAAATGGGGATGGACATATAAAGGCATTGGATGGGTTCATCTACATCTTCTCCATGCTATCATCCACAAATAGTATTGTTGTTGGGTTGAAGTGTAGCCAATCAATGTGATCAAAACATTGCATGAAAAGGGGCTTTGTGTAACTCATTCTAGTAGAAGTTGTTGTGGAGGTTGGCCTGCACTTTCCTTGTCCATATTGGAATACAAAGGTTTGTGCTTACTTGTACAACTTCACACATTCACTTCTAACCAATTGAAGTAGCTCACTTAAGTTTTCTTCCTTCATGGAGCTCCAGATGGCAATGTCAAACAATGTAGATATTTCCTTCAAAAACCTTGCAAGAATTGGCTGCAAAATCACCCAATACCTGCCCACTTCTAGGGGCTTCAGTGGTAATGGTCCCTTTTTCTTTGCCCACCTATGTAGAAGCAGCCCATTCATATTGAACATGATTAATTTTTGGGTTATGGGAGGTAGCTATACATGAACAAGTGGAAGGGTGAGCAGCCATGTATTGGTATGATATTAAAAAGAACACTGCATTATAGCCAGATATTAAACAAGTTTATGTAAACATGTTACCTTTTCTCTTAGATATCTTCCATCTCCGATGAAGCAATATAGACATGCAATCTGTCTATTGGAATTTGGCACTACCAATGTAAAGTCACTACATCCCGCATTGCAATCTAAAATGGTGTCCCCTCCTTTTGTGTACATTTGCAAGAATGAGCTCCAAAAAGCCCTGCCACATTGCATGCCATGTACAATATTTGATAGTCATATAACAAACTAAGAATCTACTAAATGTTTACAAAACATCTCTACAATAGTTTAACAACATTGGATCTCATATTGACCTCTCATTGGGGATCTTTATGTATCACTCACCCACTCAATCACAATAATGTCATTTTTTGTGAACTCTAGAGGGATGATTCCATTGTAAGTGATAACTCAATGCATGTACGCTAGAATATCCAATCAATGTAAAGCAATAAAATCAATAATCTAAATCATGCTGCCATCTCTTATAACAAGCACTCACCATTAACATTTCCAACTGGTCTTCTATGCATGCTTACACAATACGTTTATTGCAAGTGATTGTGAGACGATATCGCCAATTATTTCATCGGCATCTATCATGCATTTCTTTTTGATTCTTTGCATTCAATTCTTCTTGGTTTGCATATGGCCATGCCCTTGATGTGCACTAAAGGGCTTGATGCTTTGATGGTCGTTGCTTCCTCATCAGTATCACTATCTGATACTACAAGATTTCTCTTGCCCTTCCTTGCCTACATCATCGAAGTGTGCCCACCTTCTCTTGATGTCACTCCCTCCCCACATGCAATTGCAATGGTTGCATTAGGGGAGTTTTGAGGTCTCGAAAATGCTCTGTAAGCGATCCTAGAGAGAGATAATATTTTAGGAAATAAGAAAATAAATCATTTTTAGATTTTTAAAAACTTTTATATTTTGGTAAGTAAATATATAAAAAATTGTTAATAAGTCATTATCGTGATATTCTCGTAGTCACATCAAACCTAGAAATATAGGCCGCCATAAAGGTGACAAAGATTGTCATAATGAATATCTTACTCATCCTCATTAAAGTGATAAACTAATATTCAATTTGAATTTTGTTCGCCATTTGATTACTTCCCTCCATTCTCACTCTCTTCTTTCTTTCCCATCCTTACTAGTTTCTTCTTCGTTTTCCTTCTTATTTCTAATTGGCATACTTTTTTAATCTAGTCCTCTAATCACATCCTTAGCTATGGATCAATCATCCAATGATCTTTGTAGCTCTAGTAGAAGGCCTCTCTATCATTTTCATATTGAGTTGGATAGTGAGTATGAACCAATAAGGAAGAGAACAAAACCCATTACTATTACAAAGTCTACAGAACATATACTGAGGTTTTAAGGAAAGAAGAATCTTGATCTTTGGTTAGATGGCAGGCTATAACCCAAAGATCCTAATAAAAATAGCACTCCGTCTTTCTATACTAGCTATTCATTGTTTAGGTCCATTGGTGATGGTTATAATGGGTTTCTAGGCTATACACTTAACTTGGTTGTAGAAAAGGATGTCCTCAAATTGGAGAACCATCTGTTATCAAAACATAACAATGAGTTATTGCAGAAGCTATAAGGCTATTAACTGAGGATTCATTTATTAGAGAAACACATCAAATCTTATCAACAAAAGTAAACTATTTTAGAACTTTAAAATTGACAAAAGGCTCTTAGAAATATATTGAATCTCAAACGAGGAGGTGGTGGTTGTAGTAAAAGAATCCAAGTAGCAAGGTACATTTTTTTTCACTTTAAAAATATGAAATATGACTTTGTTTATAATTAATTGTATTGATTTGTGATGTTGATTTTGTTTAGGTCTCTTCTTCAACTGGATGCAAGTGAAAGAGATTATTTGAAAGCATCCTAGTTTTATTATCATCTTCTTCCTTCAATAGTTTCAAAGGATATTTTGGAGAAGATGAAATTTAAAAAGGCAAAGAAACAATGCTTGGAGTCATTTATAAAGGATCTCTCATTGGATACTGAGTTAGTGCAGAAGACACTCGATAATATCGGTATCAGTCGAGATGCTTATATAAAACTTTTTCAGCTTTTACAATCAAATAGAAGCAAGGACAAGTACATAATTGCATACTTCCAAGGCCATCTATGATAGAACTATTAGACAGACAGTGAATAATAAAGTATTGGAGATTTTGGGTGAGCCTTTCCATATCAAGGCTAGCTTCAAGGCCAAGAAAAAGAAGTTGTATTCAATGAATTTAAAAATATTTTCCTAGACTTGCCCACCCTAAAATGCTTAATGATTAGATTCTATGACTTCTCACTAGAAGGGACACAAGGAGTGGCTAGATTTGTGGTTAAACTTAATGAAAGTGGGATTCTAAAATGTACAAAACTAGAGACTCTATTACCTTGATGAATAAAGCACTTTCATCAAATCATTAGGATAACTCAATATCGTTTAGTGTTCAATCGGAACACAACATTTGTTGGTTAAGAGCATTCGAAGTAGATACAGAGGATTTTGATATATTGTATTGGGTTTTTCATCCAACACTAATACTTGATGTTATTAAGAGACAACAAGCAAGAGAAGAGTATTTGTTGAAGGATTTTGGAACTATAAGATTGAGTGGCACGTAGCTGGTGACTTAAAGATACTTAAATGTATGTACAATGTATCAAAGGGAGCCAACTCTAGATCTTATTGCCTATATTGCATGTCCCCAGCCATAGAGTTGAACTCAAGCAATTGGAATAGAGCAACCTCTAGGCAGAACAAGGATCCATAGTTTAAGCCAGTCCTAGATATTCCTTTAGTGAATGCCCATATTTATACACTTCATGCGCTTTGTAGGATAACTGAAAAGCTTGTTTATATTTATATAGGATTTTCATGGAAGTTTAAGCCATTATTAGCTAGAGGAGATGCTATAACAAAGATTGAAAAAGTTTTATCTACAATTGGTTTTCATGGTGGTAATGTTGTTATTGAACTGGATCTTCAAAAGTCTAAGGATGGAAATTGTGTCCCCAAACAGCCATCTATTGGTGGAGTGAAGGCTAGAAGGTTCCTAGACTTTCATGGAGACTTGGTAAGGTAAACTCTAAGAATGGTGGCTCAAGTATTAGTGTAACGTGTCCCCCTGTCCACTTGTAGGACACGTCTTAGTAGCCCATCGGGAAGAGAGTCTAGAAAGCGCCTCTTGGCACTCACAAGGAATGTCACAGGGTTTGCAATCAAGGTCTTCTCGAGTCTACCACGAAGCAGAAGTATTTGGCCATTCCCACTTAGGACAGACCTGAATCACAGTTTTCCTAATAGTCAAGTTTCTAGGAAGTAGCTAGCGACGACGAACCACTTTGCACAGAAACATCAGGGTCGAAGCAGATTTATACTGCACTTGGTTCAAGGAGAATGGGAAATGAGAGGGATGTGAAGCTCAACCTCTCTGCCCGTAAGGCAAAGTCCCATTCCGTTCCCCTAAAACAGCATAAATAGGGAATCTAACTCTATTGATTCTAGGTCATCTCTATTTCGCTATCAATTCCTTCGAGAAAAGTTCTCGGCTAACCAGGACCACCCTTTCGTAGGACGGACCCAGGGTCACATCCACTGCACTTTCCTCAGGTTGCTTAGTTACCTAATTACCTACCACATTATGTTTGACATGCAAAAATAGCTTCCTTAATTAATAAATTAAACACTGGTTCCTTCACGTAACTTAGGCACTGACATAGAAAAACAATGTCAAGCAAGTTACCTCTTCAATATTTGATCTTTATTTATCATAGTCTTTGGAATACATCAAATATCCTGCCCGAAGGCTATCCCAGCAATCCTCATGATTGCTACTCCAAGTTTCGCCCGTTGACTAGTATGGGGGCCTCGAGATCCCATCTGGAGTCATGTCAACCTCTTGTGCAGGATCCGGAGGCAAGGAATTTACGGCCAGAGCCTCCCCTGGCACTCAAGCGTCCTCCTGCTCCAAGTAGCATCCACGGAGACCCCTCTCATGGCCCGTTAAGTCCACGTACCCGGTGCGGCTAACAACCCCCTTGGATAGGGTCAGGCAGACAGTCAGAGGTAACTAAAACTGCCTCTCCCTCCAGGATTTTAACTTGAAGCATTAGTTGTTTTTCTTGAATTAGTTCCTTGAGCAAAGAAGTACAAACAGTGTATCTAAGTGTACAATCACGATCATTCCAGTGGTCGTTCGTGCAGCCAACTGCTAAGGTGTGATTCATTTTCCCTGAATACTCCCAGCATTCCATCCTGGATCATTCGTGACTTGGCAAGATCCCAAAGGTTTAGCAAGCTGGGTTGCTTATTTACCCTTTTTCCTTGGGTTAGGGTTTATACCATGTTGACCCCAAATTGTCACTACCTTAGGTTTCCTTATTTAAAAGTGACAACCCCGTTGTCCTAACTTGGTTGGTCAATTGCTTTCTTGGCAATTCACAACTGCCCTAGCTTGACAAATCAGTCTCCAAGGAAGAGTGTTGTAGCAGGACGACTACTCAATTCTTAGAGAATTAGACTTGTTATTAAAACTCCCCAAGCTTGGTCTAAGGTGTAGCAGTACTATCTTGTGATTTAGACGCAAGAGCATATGACCTTACAGACTTGTTGCCCAAGATAGGTGTCAGTACCTAACTTGAGGGGCCATATCTCTTATCATACGATATTTCTTGATCAAGAATACCTTTG
Organism: Lygodium microphyllum; assembly: GCF_053477565.2. Taxonomy (NCBI): domain Eukaryota; kingdom Viridiplantae; phylum Streptophyta; class Polypodiopsida; order Schizaeales; family Lygodiaceae; genus Lygodium; species Lygodium microphyllum. The sequence continues at coordinate 111,931,580 of NC_141162.1, forward strand.
ATCAAGATATAGGGTTTGGGAGTCCCATTGACTCCAATCCAAAACCTTGAACCTACTAGGCTGATAAACGTTTTGGCCCTAGGGTCCCTAAATTCCTTGCGGAATTCTAGCATTTGGTCATCTAATCCTTAGGGTGAGAACCCTAGATCATTCTTGCACGGTTGTTTTGATAACCCTAACATTTCGTGAATGTGGGTAGAACTTTTAAGATCAAAAATATCAAATCGGCATCCTAAGTGCGATACTAAGCAGAATTTTATCATAACTTAACCCAACCTAGCACATTGAGGTGACTGTCGTATGCTAGCTAATCATACCTTTATGAATTTCATGTAGGCCACTTAATTACACGCAAATTAGTTAGTTGATCTAACCAACTTATGATTAAAGAGGATTGTCCCTTTAAAGATGCAAATACTTTCCTCTAAACTTGCAAGTACTTTCCTTAAAAGATGTAAGTAACTGCAAGGACTATGAGATGTATCATTCCATGTGAATATGCAATTTCAAGACCATAGGCCTTTCACCTTTATGCAACTATAGGATCTACAATGATCTTCGCGTCTTTCCTTGCCCTATACGATTTTGATTGACATTAAGAACTACCTCCTATAAACTTTATGTTTATGCATCGAATTCAAAGCTTTTGTATTTTAATGAAGATGCATCCTTTCCCCAATTGTGAGCTTTGATAAAAGAACTCTATGCATGGATGCATCATTCCTTCATGACCAGATGCCAATGAATACATCATTGATTTAATCCATCCTTTTACCACTTCACTTAGCCTAAAATGTATCTATCATTTCATGCGAGATGCATACTATATGCTTTTTGTCAAAGTTCATAGATCTTTTCCTTTCATTGCAACTATTTATTCATCATTAAACAACCTTCTACAATTATCCTATATACGAGTCACAACAAGGAATTTATTACATAAGTGCATCAAGTGCTATATTATGCCCCTTTCTTTCCAACAATGTGAACCTCCAAATACATAAGAACATCTCAAAAATGCATTTAACCTATATTTGCGATGCAAGAAGGACGTCTTTGCACAAGTGCATCTTTAACTTGTGTATCATATGTTCAAATGTGACTACCCTTGATCATGGAAGTGCAAGCATTACAAGTACGTCGTCATGCAACTGAACTTTTTACATCGAAGCAAAATATATAAATTTTCCAACGCATTTAAGTTTTTCTATGTGAATTAAAACATGCTTTATGCATCCTTCCCATGCGAAGATAATTTTTGAAACCTGGGCATTTAATATCGGGGCGTTGTCCATTCTCGTGCTTTGGGTGGAAGCTCCCGTGTGTGCTCCTGTTGATTTTTTCTTAGGAGCCATTGACGAAAATAGTATCGAATCAATAAACTCTCCGTTGGTCCCCTTTTACGAATTCTGAAATTGCTTACGACCCGAGATCTCCTTCGGAGCACAGGAAATAGGCCTTGTACGACACGATCTATGAAACCCCCAAAACAACGGATGAACTTGACACTTCTCAAGATTCTGACTTTCAGAGATGACGTGAATGATGATGATGACGAATGGGATGATGATGGTGAGGATGATGATGAACAATCATGTGAGGAAGAGGAAGATGATGGCGATGGGGGCGGCAGCCTGGCGGTAGCTTGATGGTGTGGGCAGCAGCTTGATGGTACAGGCAGCAAGGCCAGACGATGGCCTTGAAGATTGGGAGGGGGGTTAATATAAGGTGGAGGTGGGGGGAAATGGTTAAAGGACTGGGAGGGGGGGTGGGGACACACAGGTGGCAGCTGCATGCCTTCCTCATCATGCCCCTCCATAAACTCCTTCACACTCTCTCTCTCCCGGCCATGCAACGAGAGAAGGAGAGGGAGCTTTTTTTAAAAAAAAAGTGCAATTACCCATTATCCTTTTTCCCTTGAAGGGGAGTTCCTGCGGTGACTACGGTTTATAAGCACACGGTTCCTTATGCACAACGCCGGGGGGATGATACTGTTATTATGCGAGGATGGAGCACTTAGGCCAAAGTTTTTTTGTTGTGGGAGATTACTTCAAATTGCTTTTGCACGGGATCTAGGGTCTTATAATATTTTGTTGTAGAAATATTGCATTCTCTCCCCCTTAGAGGAATCGAGATGTCCTCATCTCGAGAAAATCTAGGGGTATTATTGGTTGCGAGTACGTTCATCCATCTAGGTGGCATCCTCTTCGGGATAATCTTTCCACTGGATGAGGTATTCTCTCAAGGTCCTGGATCTTAATTTCCTCTCCCTAACATATAGGATTCTGTCAGGTCGTAGCTCAAGGACTCCTTGGCTAGGAATTACAATTTGTTGATCATCAAGCACATGGCTAGGGTTAGGTACATACTTTCTCAATAGGCTGACATGGAATACATTATGAACTTTTAGGTTTGCAGGGAGTTAAAGTATATAAGCATTAGGTCCTAGGCACTTGGGAATCTTGTAGGGTCCACAATATCTTGGACTTAGCTTTTTGCACTCTCCCAAGGATAGGGAACTCTTCTTTGGACGTACGTGAATGAAGACCATATCACCTTCAACGAACGATCTATCTTGCTATTTCAAGTCCGTGTAAGCCTTTTGTCTATCCTTGGCGGCTTGGATGTCCTATCTTATTGATTTGATTTGGTCATCCATGTCTTCTAGCATCTGCTTTGAAGCTTCAACCCTCAAGGTTGGATCCAAAAAGCTCAAAGGAGTATGACAATCGTGCCCATACAATTCTTGAAAAGGGGTCATTTGAATGCTTTGTTGGTAAGAAGCATTGTAGGCAAATTTCTGATAGGTTGGGTCATGACATGCCTCTTCTCTAACTAGCTCAAGAATTGGGTTGTTTGGCATGGAAACCTTTGTGGCTATAGATCTTGCTGTTGATGGATCTTGCAAAATCAGAGAATTTAGAAATGCCTTGCAAGACTGAGTGCATCGGCAACTACATTCTCCTTTCCAAGCTGGTATTTGATTTCAAAATTATATTCTTCCAGAACTTCGATCCATCGATGTTGCCTCATATTGAGCTCATTCTGGGTGAAAATCCATTTAAGACTCTTGTGGTCGGTCACTAAGGCAAATTTGTTACCCAACAAGTAGTGTCTCCAAAGTTTGAGAGCATGGATGACAGCCAACAACTCCAGATCGTGGGTAGCATAATTCCTTTCATGGCTCTTTAGTTTCCTTGAAGAGTATGCTACGGGATGACCTTCTTGTATAAGCACACATCTTAAGGCAAGTGCGCTAGCATCAGTTATCACTGCAAACTTCTTACTAAGATGAGGAAGTTTCAGGATGGGTGTTGATACCAAGCTTTTCTTTATTTTTTCAAAGTTGGTATGTTTAGCAGGTGACCATACAATTGATACTTGCTTCTTTAATAGATCAATTAGAGGTGCTGCAATCAAAGCATAGTTTTTGATAAAGACCCTATACCATCCTGTCAATCCAAGAAACTACGTATTTCTTTGACAGAAATTGGTGTTGGCCATTCCATAACGTCTCTGTTGGTCGGGTCCACTGAAATTCCTTCCGCTGATACAATGAATCCCAGATATTCAATCTGTCACTTGAAAAATGCACACTTCTTCTTCTTGGCATAAAGCTTGTGTGCTCTCATTGTTTCAAGAACAATGTGAAGCTGGGATTCATGATCTTTTTCATGCTTGGAGTAGACTAGGGTATCGTCAAAGAAGACGAGTATGAAGTCATCAAGATAGGGCCTAAAGATATCATTCATGTTAGATATGATCAATGCCCCACCCTCATTAGGTGCTACCAATGATCCATGGTGCTCAAAGTTGTAAGGCCCCCATTATGAGGAGAAGCCAAATGTGAGCCCGGACATTGGTTGAGTCCTGACTTGTATATCAGATGAGGTCTATGTGACCGGATGGCAAAAAGGTGACTGTTGTGGGTCTAATCTTTGGGTTAGACGGAGTGGTTAAGCTGGTAGCAACTCGAGGCACATTGCATTGAGTTGCGTGGTAAGGGAGTTTAAAGGGGCCCCTATTGTGGGGTCCGGGGGCCGCGGAAGCGGCCCCTGGCTGGGGGGTCCCAGGGGGGCCAGCGGCCCCCCTGGCGGGGGTCCGGGGGCAGCGCCCCCGGCCCGATGGTAAAGGGAATATTCCCTGGAATATTCCCTGGCCGACTAGTGGAGGCTCATATGGTAGGTCGGTCAGCAGGCCGACCTAACGACCTTCGCGGGCTATAAAAGCTAAACCCCTTCGCAGCCATCTCACACTCATCTTTCACCCAGTCAGAGTTGTTGTTCCAGCTAGCCTTAAGCTCTTCACCTATCTTCTGTCTAGATCGCCATCTAAGCTTCATTCATTGGAAGCGCACGGGTGGACAGAGCCATCTTTGTATCAGTTGTTTGGAGTTAAAGAATTTTACTGATTCTCCTCTTATCTGTTGTGTACTCTCTATCTCTTTCTCAGATTCTGTTCGCTGCGCCGTGTAATATTTTACAATTCATTAACTTGTTGAAGGTATCAGGAGCATTTGTCAGCCCGAATGACATGACTAGGAGTTCAAAGTGTCCATACCTTGTGCTGAATGCAGTCTTTGGGATATCTTCTTCCTTGATCCTTATCTCATAATATCCAGACCTAAGATCTATCTTAGAGAAGATATTGGCACCTTGAAGACGGTCAATAAGTTCATCTATTCTTGAAATGGGGTATTTGTTTTTAATGGTTGATTGATTCAACCCTCTGTAGTCAATGCATAACCGAAGCGTTCCATCTTTCTTCTTCTGGAACAACACTGGAGCTCCCCATGGCGAACTGCTAGGATGGATGTAGCCATGGTCTAATAGTTGCTTGAGTTGCTCCTTCAGTTCAATCACTTCCAAGATGGATATCCTATATGGTCTCTTTGCGACTGGTGCAGCTCCTGGGGCCAGCTTGATTTCGTGATCGACTTCCCTTTGAGGAGGAAGTTCTGTCAGCTCTTCACGAAATACATCTACGTATTCCTTTAACCATGAAGGTTCTTCCCTAGATTCCTAATTCTGATCTAGCTTATTTAGTTTAATCAAATAGACAGGTAGGCCCTTCCTAACTCCTTTTATTATTCATGTTGCTTTTGCCAACAGCTGAATTTTTGGCTTACTAGCCTCTCTTGAGTTGTAACTAGTTCCCCTTCCCAATTTCGAAAGGAGACTTGGCCCTTTCCATAGTGAATGTGGGCATCTTTGGGTATTAGCCAATCCATTCCGAGCAAACATTCGTAGACACCTAGGTTCATTACCTTGAATCTGACCGAAGTCGAATTTCCACCTAGTAGGAACTTCACCTTAGCAGTTTGCTTGGTACAAGAGACCTCTCGACCATTTGCTAATTCCACGAGTAAGGTAGGTGCATCTATTGTGGCTATTCCTAATCTTTTTGCACAAATTGGTCAAATGAAGGAATGTATACTGCCACAATCAATCAAGGTTTTGAAGCTTTTACCTTGATAATCCGATGGAGTTTGAATCACCAAGAATTGGCGATTCGGGCCTTTCTTGTGAAGAGTGGCATGAACCGTTGCCCTCTCAATGTCAACTTCCATGGATGGATCTTCTTCATCACCCAACTCCTTGTTGGCAACACTGGAGGTTCTCCCTCTGGCCATGACGGTGGCTCCTTGGCCATGGACGGCGGCTCCTTGGAATGACCCTTGGTGTTGTCCTCTGCTAAGCTTGGGACACTGTCTTTTGAAGTGCCCATGCTCGTTGCAATGGAAGCAATGAGGATTGCGGCCATTACTTGGTGTAGAAATGAAGTTTTTGACGGCGTTGGTCCTAGCTTTCTTCCTTTGTCCTTGATTTTGGTCCTGCGCTCTCTTAGCCTGAGACCTATAAATTCCCTTGTCCTAATCCCTATAAGACCAAGTCCTGTTGTTCCTTGGTGGCTGGTCTGCACCTCCTGTATTATTGGTGCAGCTCGAATGAGTGCGTCTTGTAGGTCCGTTGGGCACATTGATTCCAAGCAGGTGTTTATGGGTGGATTTAACCCAGCACAAAACTTTGACACTTGTTTTGTCATGTCCATTTGTGGTGCATACTTTAAGAGAGAGACGAACTTTGAATAATATGCATCAAGGGATAGTCTAAGCTGCTTCAATTCATAGAATTCATTCATCTTCTATGTGCGGTAGGCAGGTGGCAGATATCTCCGTCGCACAGCTTTTTTAAGCTTCTCCCAAGTGACTGACCCTTTCGAGATCCCCTGGTCTCTACACCATTGTTTCCGCCAAAGTCTTGCTTCGCCGGTAAGTTTCAATTTGGCGAGCATAGCTTGGTTAGCGGGTGCAGTTCTTATTGCCTCAAAATAATCCTCCATGGACTCAATCCAGACTTCGGCGCCAGTTTGAATAGTCTTTTCCTTACCATCGAATTCAGGTGGCTCGATTTGTTTGAGAAGGAACTTCTTCTCTTGTATTACAACTGTACTTAGTGCAGGGGTTAGACTAGGAATCTGCACTTGGGGTTGTGCCTGTGCAATAAGATTCTTTGCATTAAAAACTTACCAAACATTTCTCATATTACATTAATATGCCCAGTACAGCTTTTAGTCAAGCGACCCAATCACTTAACTCCTTTACCAACACTTACAGCCATGACAGACAATGATAAAAATCTTATTTATTCATGAGGGCATAGCCCTTTTGTGTACATTTATTTTGCAAAAGTAGAACAAGCTAATTGGCACATCAGTTTGGGGAAAATAGGATTGTGTTACATTCAGCTATGGGGACTGAGTAATAATATGGAGAGGGGTCATGGATTTTCAGGAATTGATAGGTCATAGGAAGCTTGGGGTATCCCTTCCTTTGATACTCGTTCTTCTCATAACGTCCCAGCACCTTGATTCTATCGGCAGGGATCACTCGAGTCACTTCTTCGTCCACATACTTGTTCTGCTTGACTTTCCGACCACCGACATGCAGGGTTGCGTTTGCGTGAGTCTCTACAAAGATGAACAGCTTCACGATCTTTAAATCCTCCATCCACTTGATTCTCTTCAAGTTGGTCTAAAGGTATGCAAGTCGGTGGGTTGCTATGTAATATATTCCTGATTCACTCGTCCATCTCCGTTCCACGTATAGGGGTGAAGGATTGTAGATGCGGTCTAGAATATTCATCATGCCTAGTCTCTTTCGATAATCTGAAGCACGCATTGCAATCATAAACATAACCTCGAACACCAAGAATTTGTTCCATGCTTCGCGACTCTGCAGCCCAGCATCCATAAGTAAGTAAGAAAAAGTTCTCAACAGCAACATTGCTCTACTTCCCCCCATTAAGTTCCCTTATAAATATCAGATCCCGTTGGTTTGCTCTGATATCAACTGTAACATTTTCCCCCTGTCCACTTGTAGGACACGTCTTAGTAGCCCATTGCGAAGAGAGTCTAGAAAGCATCGCCTTGCACTCACAAGGAATGTCACGGGGTTTGTGATCAGGGTCTTCCCAAGTCTGCCACGAAGCAAAAGTATTCGGCCGTTCCCACTTAGGACCGACCTGAATCAGGGTTTTCCTAATAGTCAAGTTTCTTGGAAGTAGCTAGCGACGAGCTCCAAACGAACCACTTTGCGGAGAAACATCAGGATCGAAGTGGATTTATACTGCACTTGGTTCAAGGAGAATGGAAAACGAGAGGGATGCAAAGCTCAACCTCTCTACCCGTAAGGCATAGTCCCATTTTGTTCCCCTAAAACACTATAAATTTGGACTCTAACTCTATTGATTCTAGGCCATCTCTATTTCTCTATCAATTCCTTCGAGAAAAGTTCCCGACTAACTAGGACCACCTTTTCGTAGAACGGACCCAGAGTCACGTCCACTACACTTTCCTCAGGTTGCTTAGTTACCTAATTACCTACCACATTATGTTTGACATGCAAAAACAACTTCCTTAATTAACCAATTAGACACTAGTTCCTTCACGTAACTTAGGCACTGATATAGAAAACCAATGTCAAGCAAGTTCCTTTTTCAACATTTGATCTTTATTTATCATAGTCTTTGGAATATATCAAATATCTTGCTCGAAGCCTATCCCAGCAATCCTCAGGATTGCTACTCCAAGTTTCACCCGTTGACTAGTATGCGGACCTCGAGATCCCATCTCGAGTCATGTCAGCCTCTTGTACAGGATCCGAAGGCAAGGAATTTATGGCCAGAGCCTCCCTTGGTACCCAACCATCCTCCTACTCCAACCAGCACCCACGGAGAGACCTCTCGCGGTGGGTTCGGTCCACGTACCCGGCGCGGCTAACAACCCCCTTGGATAGGGTTAGGCAGACAGTCGGAGGTAACTGAAACTGCCCCTCCCTCCAGGCTTTTAACTTGAAGCATTAGATGTTTTTCTTGAATTAGTTCATTGAGCAAAGAAATACAAACGGTGCACCTAAGTGTACAATCACGAGCATTCTAGTGGTCGTTCATATGGCCAACTGCTAAGGTGTGATTCCTTTTCCCCGAATACTCCTAGCATTCGATCCTGGATCATTCGGGGCTTGGCAAGATCCCAAAGTTTTAGCAAGCTGGATTGCTTGTTTACCCTTTTTCCTTGGGTTAGGGTTTATCCCCTGTTGACCCCAAATTGTCACTACCTTAGGTTTCCTTATATTATAGTCAAATAGATCCTGGACAACTCTGTCGTCCTAACTTGGTTGGTCAATTGCTTTCTTGGCAATTCACAACTGCCCTAGCTTGAAAAATTAGTCTCCAAGGAAGAGTGTTGTGGCAGGACGACTACTCAATTCTTAGAGAATTAGACTTGTTATTAGAACTCCCCAAGCTTGGTCTAAGGTGTAGCAGTACTATCTTGTGATTTAGACGCAAGAGCATATGACCTTGTAGGCTTGTTGCTTGAGATAGGTGTCAGTACCTAACTTGAGGGGTTATATCTCTCATCATACGGTATTTCTTGATCAAGAATACCTTTGATCAAGATATAGGGTTTGGGAGTCCCATTGACCCCAATCCGAAACCATGACCCTACTAGGCTGATAAACGTTTTGGCCCTAGGGTCCCTAAATTCCTTGCGAAAGTCTAGCATTTGGTCATTTGATCCTTAGGGTGAGAACCCTAGATCATTCTTGCACGGTTGTTTTGATAACCCTAACATTTCGTGAATGTGGGTAGAACTTTTAAGATCGAAAATATTAAATCGGCATCCTAAGTGCGATACTAAGCAAAATTTTATCATAACTTAACCCAACCTAGCACATTGAGGTGACCATCGTATGCTAGCTAATCATACCTTTGTGAATTTCATGTAGGCTACTCAATTACATGCGAATCACTTAGTTGATCTAACCAACTTACGATTAAAGATGATCGTCCCTTTAAAGATGCAAATACTTTCCTCTAAACTTGCAAGTACTTTCCTTAAAAGATGTAAGTAACTGCAAGGACTATGAGATGTATCATTCCATGCGAATATGCAATTTCAAGACCATAGACCTTTCACCTTTATGCAACTATAGGATCTACAATGATCTTTGCGTCTTTCCTTGCCCTATACGATTTTGATTGACATTAAGAACTACCTCCTATAAACTTTACGTTTATGCATCGAATTCAAAGCTTTTGTATTTTAATGAAGATGCATCCTTTCCCCAATTGTGAACTTTGATAAAAGAACTCTATGCATGGATGCATCATTCCTTCATGACCAGATGCCAATGAATACATTATTGATTTAATCCGTCCTTTTACCACTTCACTTAGCCTAAAATGTATCTATCATTTCATGCGAGATGCATACTATATGCTTTTTGTCAAAGTTCATAGATCTTTTCCTTTCATTGCAACTATTTATTCATCATTAAACAACCTTCTACAATTATCCTATATACGAGTCACACCAAGGAATTTATTACATAAGTGCATCAAGTGCTATATTATGGCATGCACAAGTGCATCTTTAACTTGTGTATCATATGTTCAAATGCGACTACCCTTGATCATGGAAGTGCAAGCATTACAAGTACCTCGTCATGCAACTGAACTTTTTACATCGAAGCAAAATATATAAAATTTCCAATGCATTTAAGTTTTTCTATGTGAATTAAAACATGCTTTATGCATCCTTCCCATGCGAAGATAATTTTCGAAACCTGGGCATTTAATATTGGGGCGTTTTCCACTCTTATGCTTTGGGTGGAAGCTCCTGCGTGTGCTCCTCTCGATTTTTGCGTAGGAGTCATTGACAAAAATAATATCGAATAAACAAACTCTCTCTTGGTCCCCTTTTAAGAATTTTGAAATTGCTTACGGCGCGAGATCTTCTTCGAAGTACAGGAAATAGGCCTTGCACGACACGATCTATGAAACCCCCAAAACCACGGGTGAACTTCGTTTAGTGGAGCTTCAATAGAAGCTTCTCAAGCTTGTGACTTTCAGAGATGACGTAAATGATGATGATGACAAATGGGATGATGATGTTGAGGATGATGATGAGCAATCATGTGAGGAAGAGGAAGATGATGGTGATGCCGGCAGAGCCTGGCGACGATGGCGGTAGCCTGGCGGTAGCTTGATGGCGTGGGTGGCATCTTGATGGTGTAGGCAGCAAGGCCGAACGATGGCCTTGAAGATTGGGAGGGGGGTTCATATAAGGTGGAGGTGGGGGGAAATGGTTAAAGTAGTGGGGGGGGGGGGGGGGGGGTGTGGCCACACAGGTGGCAACCGCATGCGTTCCTCCTCATGCCCCTCCATAAACTCCTTCACACACTCTCTCTCCTCGCCATGCAACAGGAGAAGGAGAGGGAGTTTTTTTTAAAAAAAAATTGCAATTACCCATTATCCTTTTTTACTTGAAGAGGAGTTCCTGCGGTGACTGCGGTTTATAAGTACACGGTTCCTTATGCACAACGCCGGGGGGATGATATTGTCATTACGCGAGGATGGAGCACTTAGGCCAAAGCTTTTTTGTTACGGAAGATTACTTCAAATTTCTTCTGTGCGGGATCTAGGGTCTTATAATATTTTGTTGTAGAAATATTACAATTAGATACAATCAATGGAAGTGCCTACATAATGTAGTTAAGGATCATGCTGATAATGGACAAGCTCGGAATAGAAAAGCCAATGTTTGGGAAACACTAGACAAAGTATTATTTTATTTTGATAAAATAGAGTGGAATTATGATGATCTCAAAGACTTCAAAAACCAATTGAACATTTTTAAAAAAGAAATGATAGAAGCTTGGGGTAATCAACACTTCACTCACTATATGGTAAGAAGTTTGCATATGTATGTCTCTTTATTGTCTGACTCATATAGGGTTTTCTAATTGAATTTCTTTATGTGTTATCTACACAACATATTTTATACAAGCATGCTCCATATTTTATAAAGAAATATGGATCTCTATCTATTTGGTCAACACAAAATCACATTATCAAGCAAGAACAAAATACTTTAGACACACAAGACATTGAGCTGGAATATACAAAGAAAACAGTTTATTAGAGGTCTTTCAATGGTTCTACAAACAAATTTGGCAAAAATTCAAGCTCAAAGACACAATCGCATCATGTAATGCATCATCTTTGGCAAGGGCTATATCCACTATTACCCAAAAAAGAAAAGAGGGATATTTGAACTCTTGTGCAAAGTAAAGATATTCTAAATGGTTACAAACTAGACAAAGAGATAGAAAAAGATGGGTTTCAAGAAACCCTTAACATTTTTTATTATGACTCTGTTGTAGAAGAGTCTTTAGTTTCAGGGAATTCACTAGGTCCTCTAAAGGAATCTTTTATTTCATCCCACTCGATGAGACCTCTACATTTAAGGAACTCTTGTTTCCTATAGCCTAGAAGGAGCTTCAAATTCTTGGAAACTCCTACATGGGAGAGCAAATAAGAGGCAAGAACTCCAAAGTATCCTACCCTAGATCCACTATATGCAGGCATGAAGCCAAAAACTCTTACAGCCTCTTCCTTCTCCACCAAAATTATATTATTTGAACCTCTATTGAAAGCTTCGGATCTAATCACCTTGGAGATAGCTCTCAAAGCCATTATTGGTAAGCTTGGAGAGCTTGACAACCTGCTATGATAAATTGCAACTTTTTGATTATTTAAGCTTCCAATATAATGACCAAGGCCTTGACTTTTGCCAGGCTTCTATGGCCTTGAGCCCTTGGCTCTTCCAAGAAAGTTATCAGCATCTTCAATTTTTATCTGCCCAATAAACCGCAATAGTATAAGATGTCAGTAGATATCCATAACATACTCTAATATAAATCACAATGGATATCTTAGAATTACCTTTCATACCTTAGGGTTTCATCTTCTTCAAGAAGACTACCATCATATAGATTTATTGAACTTTTGGGTTTCTCCTCTAATGGAGACTTTAGTTTCTCTTCATACCCCATGTTATCAATACCAAGTCTTTGTTGAATTTGTAAGTACTCTTCCTCTATAGGTATCCCCCCTTTTCATATTCCACGATCTGATTAATACAAGAATGCAAGGCTACAGAACTGTCTTGAAAATTCTCTCCCTCCACATCAAGAGTTGCTAGCAATTCCAATTTATAGCCTATAAAATTCTTATCATTTTGACCCCATGCAAAAAAAATTGACAAGCAGTAATCTTCTCTAAGATAAAAAAGGTATTGAATATCATTTAGCAATACATATCTCTTTTTGTTAATGACATAACTGGAAAATTTTGGGACACATTCAAGAGGACATGTTTCAATCTCTACACTCAACTCTATCTCCTTTTCTTCCACTTTTGCAATGTTCTCACTTTTAAACAAAGCAACATCAAATCCCTACACTAATTGGTTCTCAATATCCTCTTGAAACATTTCACCCTTCTCTTCAACTTCTTTGTCTTTTCATGCAATATCCTCCATCTTCTTCTCTTGTATTGTATCTGAAGAACAACTATCCATATATTGAAGATATACAATAAATCTAACATCCTTCTGTACAAGAAGACATTGTTGCTGATTCTGATTAAAAGGACAATCTGCTTTCCACTTCTTGAAGTCTTCATTAATAAGGCTAAACCTTGTTTGGAAAGTTATTCTAGTAGCATTGGAAGCTTCCATTACATCGCTATAATTGACAAATCCCTCAATCTCTAGGCCTTCCACATGTCTATCATAAAACTCCTTGAAATCCTTTAGTTTATCTTCAAGATCCTTAAAAGCTCTTGCAAATCAAAGGGAACATTGAGCATATCTTTGATGCAAATAAATCTAGATGAATCTCTAGTTGCATGAAGAAAATCAAACAACTTTTCATCATAGGTATCCTCCAGATCCTCCTCCTCCATTTTCTCTAAAGACAACTTCCTTTTAGTCATCTTGATTACTCACAAAATAAAATCCAAAAAACAAAAAATTGAATTTGGGGGATAATTTACAAATCAACATTCACTCATATCCAATAGATTAAAGAAAGATTGCTAAATTTCTTTGGCATGGAGTTTAAATGAATTGAAACTTTCTGCAGCATTACAAAACCTATAATATACAAGATAAAATTATTGAAATGAATGAATGAAATGAAATTTAGTCAAAATCTATAATATACATGATGAATGTAATGAATTGAAACTTTATGCAACAAAGAAAGCATGAAACATTCACGACTCATGAAACGCGAAGATAATGATTTAGACGGGGTCACAGCTCACAAAACCGTATTTCACATGCCACTTTGACAAAAAAACTTGATGAATTCATGTTTTATAAAATCAAAAATTTTGAACAAAATAATGCATCAAGAACATTAAAAACCAATCATTTAATATGTGTACCAAATCAATATTGATAGAAAAACAAAGTAAAAACCTTACAGAATTTCTAACTTCCTGATGTAACATTGTCCTCTTAAACCAACTAACATATTCAATGCCATGAAAATCACGATTGCAAAGAAAAATATTAAGAAAAGTGTGATGCCTGATATTTTCAGGCCTTACTCCTGAGAATAAATAATTCTTAGTATGGCTTGTGATGCTTACAAGATAAATAGTTGGTCGAAAACGATATAAGATACATGAAAGAAGTAGTAACCAAAACCCAAACCTGAGTGTTCATATATATATATATATATGCCAATACTCACCATACGGTTGATCAAAAAGTATATTGCACTAATTTAGAGGAGGTGTGCTTAAAAAGAAAATGGTAAAAACTTAAAAATTGAAGTAATAAAAGCGCTATCATGTTGAAAAAGTAAATGACATGTGGCATAGCTTCTCAGGGCAAAATGGTTTTAAGTTGCACATGTGAAATTAACTACGCATTATACTAACCACACTTGTAAACAAATGTCCTTATAAACCCAATTTCTAAACCTTAAGAGAGTTTTTTCAAAGGCAAAGCTCTCTCTCTGCTCAAGTACACCAATACAACGCTAATTTGATTGTAGGAAAAATTATTCTTCTGCGCAAGGCTACTGAAGAAGGTTTTCTCACCCAGTATACGCATCGAACACTCGAGAATGTATGTTTTTTGCTAAAATATAAGTTACTGAGAGAGGAGTTTTGATGCCGAGAAGTGCTTAAAAATAGCTAAAAATTACGAATATCAAGGGAAAAATATTCAACGTCGAAGGCGGCGGCTCAATTTAGGACGATTTTAAGCGTCAAAGTGCTTTAAAGGCACCCGAGCGACATTTGTTAATTTTTGATAATTTTTTAGACTGTCGTGTGGGTTGACAAGAGTTACCGGCCAATGCGGGATGTCAACTAGATGCCCAAGATTTTTCAGAGCTCGAATCGAAGCCAGGATAGGGAAATGGCCACAAAATGGGCAAGATATGAAAATGTGGACACTTGGGAGGCCAAAATTGGGCATGCCTTTTGAGTTTGGACCCCCCCCTAAAATTTTATGCACCTTATGAAGCAAAAAACGTGGAGAGAGAATGAGCGATGAAGAAAAAACGTGGAGCAACATGGCGGCCGTTTTTTGCGCCCTCTCATGATGGAGATGGAGTATGCAGGCTGAAAGCAACCCATACAATCGATCATGGGGCTGAACTTCCCTCTCTTGGCTGGTCTTATCGCATGTCTTCGCCCGTACAATGGTGGCCTGAATAAAGAGAGCCAATTCTAGTCTTTCTCTCTCCTCCCTCTCTCTCCTCTAAGGGCAGATTCATGTGGTGAAGAAGAAGAAGAAGAATGGATGACATATGCTTGTCCAATGAAGACCATATTGCTCCGTGGTTCAAGAGGAATGAAGATTGCTAATTGTGGACTGTCATGAGCATTAATGGCTGCTGGAAATCAGTCCCGAGACATGGCAAATAAAAACCTGCAACCCGCAAAGAACGGTAATCTCATTTTTACAAAGGAAATTGATGTTTTATGCAAGTTGCTTCATGAATATTTGTTCCCATGGGATGATTATGCATCATAATGTTGTTTGCTATGAGTTTGATCAGTTTATGCTCAGAAAATCAAAAAATCATAAGTGTTGTGACTGAAATTAATGGTGTAAAACCCGTAAAACACGCGAAATATGGAAAAATTGGGTGTTTTTTATATATAAATGGAAGATATAGTAAGACACACCAACTAAATTTGTGTTTTTGCTGCAAATGAACCTAAGGGCCACAGCCCACAACTCATTTTGTATTTTCAGTTATTTAATATTGCAAAAATACAAGAAAAATAGGAAAAATGGGGAAAAATAAGGGAAAAAATGGATTTTGAGTGCCAAAAATTAAGAAAAAATAAGATTCATGATCGTGAATGTTTGGGGGGACCTGAAGTATGAGGTTTAGCCTCAGTTCAGCCCTACCTTTATGTTTTAGTGAGTTTTTATTGCTTTTTATACAATAAAAATGTGGAAAATGAACCCTAAACCTATGCACCATGCACAACCTAAACGGGTGAGGGGGTAGAGCGGATAAAAGGTGTCTAAATGCTGAATGAAATGATGAAAATCTTGCTGGTTTTTATGCATACCATTTAGGTTGGTCAATATTTAAAAATTAAGAACCTAGTAGCACGAGGGTTTCTCGGTGCTAGGTTCATGCAACGCTGCATATGAGCGATAGTCAAAATCATTGAAAGAAATGTTTTCCACATATGCATCAATGCTACCATTTGCATGAAGCATGAAATGATAAAAATACCTCCTGGATGCATGGCAATTGCTTTCTAGAAGATCGTGACCAACGTTGAGTGAGTAAGGTTGTCCAAGAGTTGTAGGCTAGGTGTTGGGTCTAAGGGAAAGAAAGTGAGGTACGGTACATTCCTGGATATGATCAATTGGTACCTTGAGTGGAAATGTGTGCGATAATGTGTTATATATGTTTAGCGACGCATCGAGGGGCCAATCCCCAAGGTATAGGAGAGTCGCAGTGAGGTAGCGGCAGTCAGCCGTGGGAGGACCTCCTATGTTTGTACTTCGTGCTATTTGGCAATGTGCTAGGACTCCCTTTGAGGAGTGTTAGTTGGGTTTGAGTTGGACTACGAGATTGATACAAACGCAAGATATTTAGGAAGATGATGTATGTGTTATCCACGCTCTTGGCTGCGAGGCCGTGGGATTGTTGAGTGCATGATAGAGGTCCGGCTAGTGCATGAGCCAGTGCCGGACCGTTTTAGGTCCCATCAATGGTGCGTCTGCCGGGAGCTGCCGATAAGTGGCGGTCTTCGAATCTTGGTCTCATAAGGGACCTATTAGCTTTATTCTATTGGTCGATAGCCACCTTGAAGCAGTGGATATCAAGTTAGTTTGATAAAAACATTGGTCATCAGTATGACGGTCAATCCAAGAAATCCCCAACACCCAAAGGATACTTTGTCTATCTTGAACAGTCTAGTGGGATCTTTGACACGTCGGATGATTGACTATTTTACCCTTTGCCTTGAAAGTGATACCATGCTTGAGTTTGGGTCACTATGGGAAAACACCCATGAAGCTACCTCTAAGATTAACAGCCCATGGAGATTAGAGAAAAGGGAAAGTGAAAGTAGTGCTAAGATGACACAGTCATCTATGATCATTCGTGATGATAATGTCATAGAAAAGACTGTGACAATGATGGTTAATATGCACATAGGAGGACATGATGATTATGATCTAAAGATACATCTGATGCTAGTGCCCGACGCAGTTGGGTACCGTAGTGTGATTGCCAAGATCCATAAAGCATTGGATGATCTCCATGTGTGTGGAAAACCATTGTTAGTAAGAAAGATCTCATTAGGACCTATCCTAAGTTCTAGCAAAGTGGTGGTAGATGATAATAGGCTTACTAGAACACCACTAGCAGATGATGGGATAGATTCCCTATTGCATAGTGTTGGACTCCCTAAACCACTTTGTGAGTTGGCGGAAAGGGAAGTTCATGGAATTAGTGACTCTTCCACACCAGTAAAGGTGGAAATGGAAGAGATTAAAGACCCTAACACACTGGTATTAGGTCAAGAGGAATACGAAGATTTTGATGACCCAGTCTTGATCCCAAAGGAGAGGACTAAATGTCCTCCTCTTTATAGGGATCTCCTAGTGTTTTATGGGTTGCCAAATGAGGATCTGATGATTCGTTTAAGAGAATATGACCTAACTTGTATTGCAAGTGGGTTTGACGATATACACCGGATGCTCGTATTCTCAAGTACCCTAAAGGGAGAGGCAAGGAAATGGTAGTGGAGCCTCCCAAGAGGGTCGATCAGATCATTTGAGGAGACTTGTGATAGATTTTTAGATGAGTATGAAAAGCAACTCCCTATGATTCAGGTCTTAGGACAGCTTATGCAGTTTAGACAGGAGTCTTATCTTGCTATTAAAGAGTATGCTAGAGCCTTTGATAGTACTCTCAGGCTTTCGCCAAGAAGAGTAAGTGCACTACCAGATGATGTGCTATGTGAGCTCTTTTTGAATGGCTTAGAGATTAATACGCAAATCCAAGTGGGACTGCAGAATCCTAAGTCGTTAAGGGAAGCAAAAATGCATGCCATTGATTATGAGGGTCATATTTAGAGATGTTGGGAAAACTTTTGGAGTTTTCCCCGCTCAGTACAAGTGCATCCTAGCTTCCAACCATTTCTACAAGGAGAGAGCTCACTTGTTGATACCAAGGTAGCCTATGAGGGGAACCTTGGTAGCCAAAATCTCAAAGCAGAAAATGGCCATCCTATGAGTAGTAATGACATGCCTCTCAGTGAACAGGTGCCAAGCCATGTAAGTCCCATTAGGGCTTGCAACACTTCCACGAAAGGTAGTTGTGATGGCAATATGGATCATACCAATGGGCCTATGAGTGTTGATAAGCATTCTATGTGTGGTTCTAATTTTGTTGCTAGTAAGGCTCTTGAGAGACCTTTGGTGTCGGAATCATGCTTCCAGGTGGATGTTGTTCCCTTCAGTGAAAGCATGGTTCTTATGGGGAAAAATTTGCAGTATGGATGTAAACAAGTAAAGGCATCTTTTGTAAAGAGGATGAAAAATGCTAAAAGTCCACCGGTGCTTCACAAAGGTCATAAGGATGTAAGGCCATTTGGCCATAGGGATAAGTTTGAATTGAGTTCGTTAGACTAGTGCAGCAAATTGAGGGAATGCAAGAATATTAAGGGAAATGTGAGATGGGCTTGGAGACCCAAAATCTCCAAAAGTATGGCAGGAGTGTCGGATGCAAGGCCAAGGATCCCATTTGGATATATTCTGTTGAACCCCCAAGAGGATAAGATTGGATATACATCTGACAATATACACTGCCTTGGGATACACCCATGTGATGTGCCTAGGCTTGAAGCTCTACCTAGTTTGGGATTTATGTGAAAACCCAAATAGGGGAGGTTCGAATGAGTACAAAGCTATAATTCTTTCTCCCAAAGGAGCCACTCAGTCGCTTGAATGACTAGTTTATTCGGATGACAATAAATGTGGGACATGGGAGCCCACTGAGGCCATTCATTCAGCTCATAGTGCCCAAGAAGGGATTGGCCTTATTGATGAGTTATTTGTGGAAAGGCTTGGACTTGTAGCTCTACAAAAAAAAAACCCAAGATCAAAAAATACAAGACCAAGCTTTTAGGTAATTTGCTAGTCGACCTATGATATGCTATCCTTGGCACCCTGGATAGTCTGTTAGGGTGTGATGTATATGCCAAGGACATCAGCATTACGTGGACTAAAATGACCTATCTAGTGTTAAGCTAGCAACGCTAGCTGCCTTGGATATTACGTCCAGATTTCGTTAGGCCAAGCGGGCCGATCAGTTTTTGTAGTGAAATGTTTTATTTCGTTAGGCCAAGAGGGCCAGTTTTTTGTTTAGTGCAGGTGCGGTTAATGGTTTCTTGTTTTAGTTCTGTGCTTGACAGATTCCATGGAGATGGAGAGAGCCTTTGTCGTGGCATCGACGCTTCTTGTGGCCAGTCTAGGTGACATCTCTCCTTTATGAGTACTGTGGTTTTCATGCTATATGTGTGCGTGTACTTGTTAAGGGGATTTTCTTTTCTTATTGGGGACTGGCAACCAAGGCATGAAGTCCCAGGTTTAGGTTCAGTATGTTTGAGGGAGGTCGGAGTAGTCATTGCCTCCTGTAAAGACATTGTCAAGCATTGAAAGACCTGTTTTATAAGGGGGTCCTAGTGACCCTGTTCTGCTAGCCTGCTAGGCAGCTGTTCTAGGAGTTCTTATTAGTTGTGAGGCAGTTAGAGAAGCCTGCCGAAAAAGGAAAAATGAGGATAAAGGAAAAGAAACCCTGAATATCCCAAAAGACAATAAATATATACAAAGGTGTATAAAAAGGGGTTCTAACCCCTACCAAAATAGAAAAGAAAAAAAATGAAAATGTATACGCAATTGATCATTGCCTTGCGAAGGCTTGGTAGGTTCCTGGGGACGAGTCAAACCCGGGGCCGATACCTTGTCTTCCTAGGGGTGGCTTCTTACTAGAAAAGAAGAAACAAGGAAGTTGGAGCGAAAATAAAAGTGAGCATTAGAAAAGGATTAAGTGTCGCCTTGCGAGGGCTTGGTAGGTTCTTGGGTATCGAGACAGGTCCTGAGGCCGATGCCTTGTTCTCCTTGGGTCACTACGCTCAGCTCCCTCCTTTTTACATGCCCAATTATGGAAATAATAAAAACCCTAAAAGAAGAAATGTGCTGAAAGAAAATACTTCTAGAATCAGGCTGTAGGATTCCTCACCTAGTAGGAGCTCCTAGTTGTGTTGTCCTTAGTTTAGTAGGCAGTTCAGACCACCGCTTAGGGCAACTTCTTTGACAGTTCTTTTAGTTTGGCCGTGTTGGAGCGATTGGTTAGTGACTAGCTTCGGACCTTTTATCAGATTATGCTAGGCCTACTCCTTCTGGATGTCATACATTGGTTCTATCAGGGGATAGGGTGAGCATTGTGCTGTGTTTAGTATGTATCTATTTTGTATCAGCTTGATGCTTTCTTTGGTTGTTTTGTGCAGATCTATTGTGGGATTCAACGGGCTGAGTCGCCCTATCCCGTGGTCGCCAATGAGAGCGGAGTTTTGATGCCGAGAAGTGCTTAAAAATAGCTAAAATTTACGAATATCAAGGGAAAAATATTCAACGTCGAAGGCAGCGGCTCGATCTAGGACGATTTTAAGCGTCAAAGTGCTTTAAAGGCGCCTGAGCAACACTTGTTGATTTTTGATAATTTTTTAGACTGTCGTGTGGGTTGACAAGAGTTATCGACCAATGCGGGATGTCAAGCCAAACACCCAGGATTTTTCAGAGCTCAAATCGAAGCCAGGACGTGGAAATGGCCACAAAATGGGCAAGATATGAAAAGGTGGACACTTGGGAGGCCAAAATTGGGCATGCCTTTTGAGTTTGGACCCCCCCCCCCCCCCCCCCCCCCCCAAAATTTTATACACCTTATGAAGAAAAAACGTGGAGAGAGAATGAGGAATGAAGAAAAAACGTGGAGCAACATGGCGGCCGTTTTTTGCACCCTCTCATGATGGAGATGGAGTATGCAGGCTGAAAGCAACCCATACAATCGATCATGGGGCTGATCTTCCCTCTCTTGGCTGGTCTTATCGCCTGTCTTCGCCCGAAAAATGGTGGCCTGAATGAAGAGAGCCAATTCTAGTATTTCTCTCTCCTCCCTCTCTCTCCTCTAAGGGCAGATTCATGTGGTGAAGAAGACGAAGAAGAATGGAAGACGGATGCTTGTCCAATGAAGACCGGATTGCTCCGTGGTTCAAGAGGAATGAAGATTGCTAATTGTGTACTGTCATGAGCATTAATGGCTGCTGGAAATCAGTCCCGAGACATGGCAAATAAAAACCCGCAACCGCAAAGAACGGTAATCTCATTTTTACAAAGGAAATTGATGCTTTATGCAAGTTGCTTCATGAATATTTGTTTCCATGGGATGATTATGCATCATAATGTTTTTTGCTATGAGTTTGATCAGTTTATGCTCAGAAAATCAAAAAATCATAAGTGTTGTGACTGAAATTAATAGTGTAAAACCCGTAAAACACGCGAAATATGGGAAAATTGGGTGTTTTTGATATATAAATGGAAGATATAGTAAGACACACCAACTAAATTTGTGTTTTTGCTGCAAATAAACCTAAGAGCCACATCCCAAAACTCATTTTGTATTTTCAGTTATTTAATATTGCAAAAAATATAAGAAAAATAGGGAAAATTGGAAAAAATAAGGGAAAAAATAGATTTTGAGTGTCGAAAATTAAAAAAAAAAAGATTCATGTTTGTGAATGTTTGGGGGGTCTGAAGTATCAGGTTTAGCCTCAGCTCAGCCCTACCTTTATGTTTTAGTGAGTTTTTATTGCTTTTTATACAATAAAAATGTGGAAAATGAACCCTAAACCTATGCACCATGCATAACCTAAATGGGTGAGGGGGTAGAGCGGATTAAAGGTATCTAAATGTTGAATGAAATGATGAAAAGCTTGCTGGTTTTTATGCATACCATTTAGGTTGGTCGATATTTAAAAATTAAGAACCTAGTAGCGCAAGGGTTTCTCAGTGCTAGGTTCATGCAACGCCGCATACGAGTGATAGTCAAAATCATTGAAAGAAATGTTTTTCACATATGCATCAATGCTTATTTTCTTAATTGTTTGAGCACATGGACATTCACAATTTGCATGAAGTATGAAATGATAAAGGGTATCAGATAATACCTCCTGGATGCATGGCAATTGCTTTCTAGAGGAATATGACCAACGTTGAGTGAGTAAAGTTGTCCCAAGTTGTAGGCTAGGCGTTGGGTCTAAGGGGGAAAGAAAGTGAGGAATGGTACATCCCTGGATACGAATAATTGGTACCTTGAGAGAACTATATGCGATGTTGTGTTGTATATGTTTAGCGACGCATCGAGGGGCCAATCCCCAAGGTGTAGGAGAGTCACAGTGAGGTAGCGGCAGTCAGTTGTGGGAGGACCTCCTATGTTTGTACTTCGTGCTATTTGGAAATGTTCTGGGACTCCCTTTTGAGGAGTGTTAATTGGGTTAGAGTTGGACTATGAGACGTGATACAAATGCAAGATGTTTAGGAAAATGATGTATGTGTCATCCACGCTCCTGGCCGTGAGGCCGTGGGGTTGTTGAGCGCATGATAGAGGTCTGGCTAGTGCATGAGCCAGTGCCGGCCCGTTTTAGGTCCCATCAGTTACCTCTGAATCACTTGAGAATTCCTACTAGACCATCCCCAAAAATGCCAAAAGTATGAAATGCAACGAGCCATGGATATTCACATCGGCAAGAGCTATTCGCGATTCATACGTATTAAACGTGAGATTGTGTTGGTTTCTCTTCTCCGTGTAAGGTCTCCTTGCATTTTATGTGACTTAGGAGTGCATTTATCCATTTGTGACATATAAAACACAATGGATATGAGATTTCTCTTTTCCATGTAAGGTCTCCTCACATTTCATACGACTTAGGTGTGCATGGTTTCTCTACTGACGTATGAAAAGTGATATGGTTTTAAGTACTCTGGTCAAAAAGGTCCCTCACGTTCCATATGACTTAGGCATGCATAGTTTCTCCTTTGACGTATGAAACGTGATATGGTTTTAAGTTCCCTTGTCCAAAAGGCTTCCTCACGTTTCATATGCCTTGTGCACTATTTATTGAAATTGGATTTAGACTATGTGATTAGTGTTTGCTTGCTTTTTACTAATTGGGTATCTTTCCTAATTTTTTTGTATTATTTATTTTTTTGGATATTTCAAATGGCTAGAACTAAGGCCACTGCAAGGAAGCAGAAAGTTGATCCTAGAGCTCTTGCTTCAAAGATCCATCAGTCCTCCAAGCCTTCCAAGCTTACTAGGAAATCAAAGCCAAGAAGAAGGTTCTCACAGCATGTGAGGGGCCTTAAGGAGACTAGAAGTGCAACGAAGGCTTTGAATAATGCAATTCCAAAGCTGCCTTTTAAGAGGCTTGTTAGATAAATTTGTGACAAGAATAGTCTACATAGTTTTAGATGGACTAGGGTAGCTCTCAATTGTATTCAGGAGGCTACATAAGACTTTTTGATTGAGTTTTTCCAATATTCATATATATGTGCTGCTCATGCACATAAGCTTATGCTAATGGATAAAGACATGATAATTCACAAGAGATTGAGATACAGGTTTTCAAAGGTCCTTGCGTCAGTCCCTCTTTCTGATATGAAGGCTTTCAATATTTTAAATGTGCCTCCATATATGAAAAAAAAAGATCATGGTCTGAAGGTTGAAGATATTACGCATGTAAAGGACACAAGACAACATGAGAAAGAGGAAAAGGCCATAGAAGAGCACGAAGATAAATGGAGAGAGTATAAAAGAAAGAAGGAAGAAGAAAAGGAAGTAGAACAACTTCCATCTTTTGAAGAGGAGTTATCTACCCTTCTTGAAACGACTGAACCTAAGGGATTCAATGTTTGTTGCTTTTTGCCTGGTGATATTAACAAAAGATATGATATGGTATTTTTGGACTCTGATTGTGTTCAAATTCTCAAGAATAAAGTGAGAGAAGTAAATGACTCGATTCTTCTTGCTAGGATGAGGTATAGTATACCAAAATTTGTATTTACTCACCATATTTTTCTAGCAATAGACTTTCATGTTAATGCTTACTATCTCCATTCCTTTGCTAGGTGTGTAATGCACGAGCTCCCCTTTGATATACAACAAAAGATTGAGGTTCTTGATCCATCCATCTCATACTATGTGAGGAGTGAGCTTGATGCAAGTGCTATTAATTTAGTTGACTTTGAATCTTTGGAGCTTCTTCTAATCCCATACAATGACAAGTAAGTAATTTGATATTTTGTTAGATTTTATGAGATCTTGTTTTGCTAGATTATTGAAATAAATTTTTTTCTAGTTCTCATTGGAGCCTAATTGGAAAATATACTAAGTGGAGAGGCAATGTTTCCTCATCAATTCTATAAAAGGAAGCCATGGAAATGCCAAGTTGTAAGTTATATAATCGAGGGTCTCCTTGATATTTTGATATTTTTGTTGCAGGTACTCTAAATATTTTGATATTTCTTTTGTAATAACTCTAAATTTTATTGCCTTTTTAGTATAGAATTGTAAAAAGATTGATTGAAGTGCTAGAGAAAATGCCTCTCATGCCTTCTGACTTACTTGCAACAATGCAATATAGACAAGTTATGGTAAGGTCTTGATTAATATGGTTGGAACATATTAAGAAAATTTATTCTAAAAACTACCATTAACAAGTCTCATAGTTTTACTTTATATTGTTGATTGCAGTGTCCTCATTAGGATGATAGTTACTCCTGTGGAGAGTAGTTGTAAATGCCAGAAGATTTGTTCAGTTTATTTATCTCAATGATGATAAAATTATAAAGGTAATGCGAAACATACTAAAATTTAAGATAGAGTTTTATTGAAAAATAGTCCATTGTAAAAAATAACAATGAGCTAAAAAAAATTTTATACAAATGTATGACATTTTACAAGGTATTGCTATACAAGTGAGCACATTTGGTATATAAGAGCAAAGCTCATGAAATACATAATGGCCAATTTTATACAACTGACAAGAATGGACAATAGTGGGGGCTTAGATATGGAAGGAGAGGAGGTGCATGTAACTATAGTAGGTGAAGCTATGCCTTCAACACCCAAGGCAACCCAAGCATCAAAGATAGGCAAAAGGAATCCTAGGAAGGATGTCCCATCTCCTAAGAAAAGTTCTCAAAAAAAGTAGCTTTGCCTCAAATTGTAAGCCCTTGTGTATAATCCATGGAGATGGCTGACAAAAATTAGTACATGTATTTTATATTGATAGTAAAGAGATATTTTCTTCAATATCCTTGCATTGTATATTCTTCTCTCTCCTCGTTGATATCTATAAAAAAAATATGTTACAAATTTTTATTAATCAAGAAGTGAAATCAAATATACACCTAAGGGAATATAATATGATATAAAAACTTACTGATTTGTTATTAAGTTGAAACACAAATGAGTATGGTAGTTCAATATCTTCATTCTGTAAATCCATCCTCACTTGATGTAGCGTACATGATGATCTAACCTTTAGGATTGCAATAGTGTCCTCATTGTACCAAATATTAAGATCCACTATAGGATATTTGCTAAAATTATCAAGATTTTGGTCTAAGGCAACCAGACTACCACGAACATAATGCCATCTACTATAATAAAAGCTAAGGATGAAATTTTGAGTAGCAATCATATATTTAAAAGCTATAGAGTCTTGATCTATCTTACATATAATTTTCCCTTTTGTCCTAGTGTCCCATCCCTCATCAACAAATTGTATAACATGATCATATGTTAGTCTCTTCACTGAAAGCATAGCCTTTGATTTTCTTATCTAAGCATTAGAAAAGAAGTCAACAAATATATTGAATGAGATACTAGGTTTTAATGCTCTATGTATCTCAGAAAGTATATTATATATATTGACCTCACTACTAGCCGGACTTGGCAAAGGCCACTCAAAGCTTGAAAAATCTAACAAAGGAAGGGGGGATATTAATCCCCATTGGCTAGCTGCATGAGGACAATATAAGAATGGTCATAGAAGAATATTCCATTCTCTACAAGCTCTGCCTTCTTTCTACCTTTGTACATCTCTTCTCCAATCAAGCCATGCATCACATCAATCACATCAACAATAGACTCGACCGGTTGCTACCCCTTGTGATTGCATGTTGTCGATGACAATAGCCTGTCATCCTACTCTAGATCATGGAGGCAAGTCAAAGTCCTCTGGAGACTCGTCCAGTTGTCACTCTCTTTCTATCACAAACAATGATCCGAAATAGGATAAGATGGGGAGATAGAGCACTCCTAATAAAAACCAAGAGAGGGGCTACTTATCGTCTATTCAATTGGCCATTGCACAATTGTGTTTTCCTCAACATCAATCTTAGTATTGCCTTTTCCATGGGCCTTCACACCCCTCTAATGCATGATGGTGATAAGAACTTCCACTCATCCTGGGAGCAAGCTCAGTGAGGGGAATGTTTGTCGTATTAAACCTTCTGCAATCCTTTCATTACCCTTGAAAAGGGTGACATGATCTTGTCTTTTAAAATTAGATTTGGCCATGATAGAGGGCTTAGGGTTACTTCTTATAGATATACTACTTCCTCGAAATTTCACCAATGAAATACCAATAGACAGAGAGAAAGAGAGAGAGAGAGAGAGAGAGAGAGAGAGAGAAGGAGGGGGAGGATGAGATGACATTGGGATAAGAGAGTGAGACATGAAGAGAGAGAGGGAGAGGGAGAGGGAGAGATGGGGGGAGAGAGTGAGAGCAAGAGCAAGAGGGAGAGATAGGGAGAGAGAGAGAGGGGGAGGAAGGAGGAGATAGAGAGAGGGAGGAAGGTGGGGATAGATTGAGAGAGAGACATAGATAGAGAGTCAGAGTGAGAGTGATAAGTGGAGAGAGAGGGAGAGGGGAAAGCCTGGGATAGAATAGTAAGATAGAGTATGTGTGACGGTGCTAGAGAGAGAGGTGTGGAGAGAGAGAGAGAGAGGGAGAGAGAGAGAGAGAGAGGGAAGAGAGAGACAAAATAGTGTTGAGGGTAGGGGATAGAAAACAACAACCTGAATTGCAAGGGGAGGGGAATCCTTTTAAAGACAAAGGAGAGAGAGTGAAGGAGGGATAAAAAGAGAGAGTCACATACCAAGAGTGGAACAATTCGCAATGTGAAAAGGGGGGGTGGGTCCTTTTATTAATAGAGAAAGTATGCGATGTGTAATTTTTTCTCACCAGAAAGGGGTCACTAACAGCCCCTTATTGGACGTTTTTTTTAAATGACCTATTCTTAGAGAGAGTAAATTTTGGCCCAGCAATATTTGTGGTTTCTTTTTTGCCTAGTGAGGGGCTACCAACGATCCCTTTTTGGCAAAAAGGCAAATCACAATTCTGAGAATAGATAGCATGGGAAGAAGAGAGACCAATAGGGTACGGGCTGTCGACATCCCCTTCTTGGGTGAAAAAAAAACGCTATGTTACTCTCTCTTCTTCCCATGTCATCTATTCTCAAAACTGTGGTTTGTTTTTTTGCCAAAAAGGGGTCACTAGCAGTCCCTTACTAGGTGAAGAAAACCCAAAAATTGAGTTGGGCGAAAAGTTACCCTCGCCAAGAATGGGTTGCCAAAAAAAGTTATTGTTTGATAAGGGGCTACTAGTGACCCTTTTTTAGCGAGAAACAATTACAATATCACATGTTCTCTCTCTCATCACCCTTTCTCTCTCTCCCCCCATTTTCTCAACTAGTTAACTTATATTTACTTAATTAACTTTATGAGAGAAAGAGAGAGATATAATTTTCTAAATAGTAGATGTTTACACTCCTAGAAGCATAATATGAGATAGTCATACAAAGTAAAAGCTTATACATACTCATTCAAACATTGCTTTATTGCTAAAAAAATACACTTATTCAAACATTGCTTTATTTATGTTTTCTCTTTCTCTCTCATCCCTCTCCCATCACTCTGTTACTCTCTTCCCCCCATGTGTTCTTGGACATGTGGCATTCTTTTCTGTCGAGAAGGGGTCGCCAACAGCCCCTTCTTGGGCGAAAAAAAGAACCACACTATGTTGCTCTCTCTTCTTTCCATGTTGTATATTCTTGGAACTGTGGTTTACTTTTTCGCAAAAAATGGGTCGCCTACAGCCCCTTATCGAGCAAAGAAAACCCACAAATCTAGTTGGGTGAAAAGTTACCCTCACTAGGAATAGGTCACCAGAAAAAGTTTGCGATTGATAAGGGGCTGTCGGCAACCCTTTTTTGGCGAGAAAAAATTACACATATCACATGTCCTCTCTCTCATCACCCTTTCTCTCTCTTCCCCCATCTTGGATATCCTTCAAAGGGAAAATTGTAATAGCCCTTTAGGATTAGAGTCACACAATCTTTTTATTCATGCTAGAAGGCTTGGACAATATATTTGGCTACCATTTTTCCTAATAGTTTAAGTAGGTTGGGTAATCCTAGGTCATCCTTTTGTTATACTAGTTTTTTTAAGTTCCCTAAACAAACTCCTTCACTAAGTTTAGTGTACGATCTTTGAAAGGATAATCAACATGATACATCAATGAAAGTGTGTTTTGGGGGGAGGGGAGTAGGGGGGATGGACAAAGAGGTTTTTGGCATATTGCAAGGGGGCACCAATGCCCCCTTCGTAGCACGGAACTTACATGTGCTGACCATTGTCAGAGGGGTTTTTGTTGAAAGGTCGAATGCATCAGGTATTAGAGGTAGAAGGAAGTAGAGATAAGAGATGGAAGAGAAGAAAAATAATAGACAAGAGGTAAACACGACAAAGAAAAAGCACAATTAATTGAATCAATATGTATTAACAGAACCTGAAATCCTTTGACTGGCACTACTTAGAAGCACTCTCCAAGCATTAGATCTTCTGGCTCCTTCATAGACAAAAAACGTGCATCAAAATAACAACTCCTTCTCTGCTGCTCGAAAACCAAATCTGATGGCTTTGTTGGCTTCAAAAGGGGGGTAAAACCCTATGACACCTGATCAGGGATCTCCCAGATCACTTCTTCTTCTTCTTCCAGTTCAAAGTGTAGTTTTTAGCTTGTCAACATTGATCGTGACGCACGCGATTTCGTCAATCTATCTTTTTTATGAAAAATATCATAATTGGCTAAAAAAGAAACTTGCTTTTTGCATGCCATCCTAATACAAAAGCTTTTCTAAAAATTTCAAAATTTTTACAAAAAATAATATAAAAAATATGCTAAAATTATCCAAAAATATAGTATTTTTGGATAATCCATGCCACTCACACTAGTACTAATGACTCAAATCACATTAACTCTCTTGATCAATAAGAAAGTTAGATGACGATGCATTCCATGCTTTTTCACACTGTGTCCACATAGTATCACGACATCCATCCCCTCTGAATCTGCACATCATCTGGTATGTGCCACCAATGCACCACTCAGATCAAACACCCATAGTATCAACTTGTTGCTTATCATGCATATAAGAAGGCATCCCCCTGGATTATAGATCAAAATACTCAGCATTTGTACAAGTCTTGAGCCATACTTAGTACCCCCTCTAGGGTCATAAGGCCTTGGGTGTATATCATACACTAGAGGTTGTTGAATCTCTATATACATGCTATCAATACACCCATCAACAAATACATAGCAACATGCCTACTCTTTCAAAGTCCATCGTATGGGAAGTTTCTTTTGATAACCTTTTTACTCCTCATCTAACATAAACTTAGTCTCACTTGCATTCAACACATTCTCATCATCACTGAAAATAGTGAAACAATCCATACCTTGAAGTATCTTAGAATTGCCAATTAAGGTATTTGACAAAGCATCCGAAACGTTTTCCAGCTGTAAAGCATTACATCTAACATCTTGTAAATGCATATCCTCGAGCTCATGAACTATTTCAGAAATGATAACTTTATCATCTTGCAAATCATGTATATCTAACAAGTCACCAATCTCTGTTTGAGTCCCTGCATCAAGGAAAACATTATCTTCACAAACCTCTTCATATGCTTTAAAAACATCTATAGGTGCAATGGTTGAATCTTCCAGTACATGATCTTCCAAGGTATCCATAACTATCTCAATATTAGACTGTAGCTTATATCCATGTTATTTGTCCTCTTGCTTATTATCATGTTTTTGCTCTTGCTCAATCTCTTCCATAACATGCTCAGGAGATGGCTGATTTGTAGCTTTAGACAAATCCATACTTCTTCTTGTCACTTCCTTAAATATCCCTGCATTATCTTCATCTCTCATTTGTTTCTTTTCAACAAGTGCGTCCATGTTTTTCCCTTTTTCCAAATATGCATCCACTAAATATGCATCTATCGATGATTCCCAACCAATTATGTCACGAATGTATTGCCCTGCATGAGACATTTCACTATCAGTAACCTTTCTTTTTTTAGCTACATGTAAATAATGTGTCCATATTTCATCCTTTGGACCAACCATCACTTGGCCATGCATTCTATCCAATTGTAGACGAAAAGTAGAAGCATGTACAACTGCATAACTATTTCGGACAGCCAAGTCTTCCAACAACTTCTGCATACCTCCATTTTCAAAATTCAAAGTAAAAGGCAATCCCGTTTCTTGTGCATGGATCTTGCCATCTTTTCAAAAGATGAGTTGTTGTGCCAAGGCCTCCTGATAGGTAGCACAATCCTTTCTCTCATGCTGCAAACTATCACACCACATACATCTTTTTCCTGGCTTAAGTTAATTAACTAATTAACTAATTAATCAATAAATCAATAACCAATTAATAAATAATTACCTAATGAAAAACTAAGTAACTAATTAAGTAATCACTTAGCTAATTAAGTAATTAATTATTAATAAACAAATAAAAGTATATATTAGTTGAATAGTTAAAATTAATAATTAAGTGCTTAAAAGTAATTAATATTTAATTAAATAATTAATAACTTAAAATTAATAATTAATAAATAAATAATTGGTTTAATAACTATTAAGTCAATTACTTAGCCAATCAAACTATATATTATTTGATTAGTCAAAATTAATAATTAATTATTAAAAAACAACAGCTAATAACTAGAAACCAATTAGTAGTAACCAATAACTAGTTACTTGAAATTAATAACAAATTAGCTCATTTTAATTTTATATATTTATCTTATTAAAAAGATTAAATAATTTTATCCCATAATTATTTAGTAATTAAAATTATTTATTACTCAATTGATTAATATTAACTTATTAATTAAATTATTAACGATTTATTATAAATCAAATAATATTTACCAAGATTGTATCAGTTAGTTCATTGATTAGTTAATTAGTGTATTGATCAAATTATATCAATTAATTTATTAATTGATGATAGTTAGCTTGTTTATTAGTTTACGTATATCAACTAGTTTATTAATTAATTAGTTATTATAGTAATCAATTAGTATGAAGTAAACCATTTGTATATTAATATTACTTAACTTGTTTGTTTGATTTATATATTATTATTAATCATTTCATATAAATAAATGTGTTAGTATAGTAATACTAATTAATCAGTTAATATAATTATACATTAATTCGTTAGTTATATGGGATTTTTAAAAAAGGGAATGAAGAGAGAATGCAAGTACATGTGGATTAGGATTGTTTTGCTCACGAAGAAAGGGGTTGCCGGCGCTCGGATCTATCTTAGTGATTTGGGTTTAAGGTCAAGGGTATGAGAGAATGTGTACATGTAGGCCAGGATGGCTGATGAGAGAGAGTGCATGTGGACTGGGATCATTTTGTCGCCAAAGAAGGGGTCACCAAAAGCCCAATATTTGGTGTAGAAAAATATGACTACCAACCCTCGCGCCGCCCCCCCTCCCCCCACCCCCCAACATCTCTCTCTTTGTATGACACATGTCTTCCAGTCTCCCTTTCTCCATCTCTTTCTCTCTCTCTCTCTCTCTCTCTCTCTCTCTCTCTGACATGCATTTAATGCCCCACTATCTCAAAGTGGTTATATAAAGCCACACACCCCCTATGACACTACGCCTCTCCCTCCCTCAAGTTGTGGAATATTTTCTTAATCTCACAGGTATGTACACATCTCCCTCTCTCTTCCTCTCTCTCCCTCTCTCCCTCTCTCTCTCCATCTCCCTCCTCCCCCGCTCACTTTATCCATCACCCCCCGGTCTCTCTCCTTGGCTTCCTCTTGGTGCTCTCTCTCTCTCTCTCTTAGTAGCACCCACATCCACTCACACACATACTCTCTCTCTATCTCCCTCTTTTGCTTTCTCTCTTCCACACAAATCTTTATATCCTCTCTCTCTCTCTCTCTCTCTCTCTCTCTCTCATGCCAAATACTTTATATATCTAGCACGCACACACACACACATGCGCTTATACTCTCTATCTCCCTATCTCTCTCTCTCTCTCTCTCTCTCTCTCTCTCTCTCTCTCTCTCTCTCTCTCTCTCTCTCTCTCTCTCTCTCTCATGCACATGCTTTACATATCCTCCCCTCTCCCTCTCTCCCTCTCTTATATATGACATACACCCCCAACCTAAGTCTTTCAATGACACCCATATCTGACATGCGTATTCCTACATGTGTAGATAGATTTGGAAATAGATCCAGTATCCAGTGGTACACTAAATATCAAGGTTCGCATATATGTATCCTCCCTCTCTACCAAACCTATTATGAACTACACAAGTAGTCAGTTCTTCCTAATGTTGAAGAAAGAAGATATTTGCAATGGCAATAGCTACTGTGTTCTTGCTATCACCCATGCAAATGGCCAAATACAAAGCATGTCAATCCATTGTAACAATGACCATAAGGCTGTCTAGGTATATGTTTTGGATACCTTGGTTTTGCAATACTATCTTGTGGAACAAGGAAATGGGCCTACATTGCAGTCTTCCCCCACCATAGACCTCACCTAGAGCCCTTGTAGTGTTGAGAAAACAACAATCACCATGGAAGCCTCACCATCCCCCTGGACATTGATTAAAACAAAACCACCCTATCACGCTTGATGTGAAAGAGGAGGGGATGCGACAATCCTTTTATGTTGTAAGTGTAGTTGAGTACATAATATCTTCCAGGGGCTGACATGGAGTGTTGTCATTTGCTCCAAAATACGAGCGCTATAGAGAGAGTGGAAGAGATCCCAGTTTTCTATGATGGCAATGTGGTGTATGAGCTTCCACCAGTAGTAGAAAATATGCGTCCAATGGAGGATATGGAGCAAAAGTATGATGGCCATTGTTGGACAAAGCCCGCATCAACATCGATGGCATTCCTTGGTATTATTCACCAAAGAAAATGTATCGGAGAGCTAGAGTATCCCAATAGAGATTGTATTGGCGTGTCAATTTTTGGCTCCCCAAACAAGGTGGCATGGGCAGGGACAAGATTCTTCATTCACTCCACTATCATTAAAATGATTACGAAGTCGCATGACATGGTTTTAGTACCCTATTGCAAGTAAATCATACTAATTAAGTCCTAATACATGATGTGTAGGTAAACTTAGTATTAACATATTTACTGTCGGAATGTCAGCTGATGGTCTCGAAAGCCTTGTATGCTTCTATTGTAAGAACCCCCCATCCTGCTCTCCAAGTACGAGTGTGTAGTGTATTATGTGATGTTAGCAAGGCCAATGTCAAGACTGTTTATCCATCAAGGAAAACATAACCATGAGGTGAAAAGAGGCACATGTAGAACTAATATCAAAGGTGTGAAAGACTATAGAGGAAATAGTAAGAGACATTAGTGCAACTGGACCTTGACAACTGCAAATGAATGTGGCTAGAAGGCTAGTGATGGGTGCCTTGGTTTGTGAGCAAGGTATCCCCATGTCTGACACTGAACTCTCGACGATGCTCAAGGAACTCAAACCACTCATTTAGAGGAACAGGTAACATATTATTCCATTCATAATACATTCCAAAATATAATTAAAAAGACATACATATGAAGATCAATCTTTTGTGCATGCAGGCTCAAACACATGGTCCCTATAGCATGCGCTGAGAGTGATCAAGGAATGGAATCTTGTCTTCTAAAGTTAAAGCAATCTCATGCATACAGATTTTTCCATGGTATCCCATTGCTTGGGCAAGCCACTGACAATGATAATAGGTGCTTTATATTCAAAATGTCAATGACTAGGCCAGTTTCAAGGGTTGACTTACAGAATCGTATGTGAAGGAATGGCATTGGGAACCTAAGCAATATCTTGGTATGCTTTGACCACGTGCATCCCATGAATGATTGGACCACCATGGCAGCACATGTGTATGACCTAAGGTATTTTTTCTTACGTGATTCTACCATCACAACACGAACTTAAGTAACATAGTTCTCCTTACTCTCCTATTTCTTTCTTGTGTTTCTGTAGTGTACAAGAGTTGACTCTAGCAATATGTGAGATGAATGAAGAAGATACATATGCACAAGCTCTTTCTTGGACAAAGATGAATGAAGTGATGGAGAAGTGTGGATACCCAAGCACTAATTTTCCAGGATTCATGGCAAATGAGGCAGTCGCCAATTGGAGGGCCATCCACATAGTGTTCAATGGTGGTCCGGAGAATGTAATGTAAGGAAGGGAGAGATCTTGCTTATTTCATTGGGAACAAAGTCTCCAAATACATACATCATAGTATGTGTGCAAGAGTTTCCAAGATGAGCATATGCACTTGTGCTGCATGTGGAGGTGTAAAGT
The DNA here is from genome assembly GCF_053477565.2 of Lygodium microphyllum. Lineage (NCBI taxonomy): Eukaryota > Viridiplantae > Streptophyta > Polypodiopsida > Schizaeales > Lygodiaceae > Lygodium > Lygodium microphyllum. The sequence goes on from NC_141162.1 coordinate 111,966,283, forward strand.
CACTAAAGATGATGCAACAATGCAATATTGATTCATTCGGGCTTGGTGGGCCTTACGAAAAGTTGTGGATTGCAATATACCAGTAATGGATTATTGGTTTAGTTTGTGGCATATCAAATATTCATATTGAAGGAAGCACAATGTCAGGGTAAGACTAGTTCGTAATAGTAGGAAGTGATGTGTGGTGCATTTGTTTTCTCATACTCCATACCTTCTCATACTGTATTTTTGTGCAAGTAGTGGAGGACATTGCTCATATGAAAACCACGAACCTAACAGAGCCAATGCATGCAAGTTGGTTGGTAGGGGAGGGATTCAATGGATCTATCAGCTTGTATGATGCATGTGTTAGTGATTTGGACAATGCTCTACTACAGAGCACAAAATGACTTGCATTCATTTGTGGAAAGTTTCGTGGTGTAGGACCCATTGCAGAGTAGCCTTTGAGTTGACTACAACAAGGAATTAGCCCCATATCTCAAGCAATGATAAGGATGGTTGAAGCCAACACCTCTCACACGCCTGAGTATGTGACCAAAAACATACCTAGAAGAAAGGGTACAAGAAAACTAAAATTTAAGGATCCTTTTCCTTCCGACCAATCAAGGGTAGTATCACCGAATTGTTTGAAGGAAATGGTGGTGGAGACAGTCATTCATGACACTGGTTGGCCTACAAGAAGGATTCCAACTCGTAGTCATGTACAATGTCAAGGATGGTTGGGAGCTAAAGAGGGAAAATGTAAAAAACCTATAAAAATTATGTCACATGGGGTGCTTGCACCTTCATTTTGGGGAATCCTGGAGTGGTCCAGCTCAAGAGGAGAAGCTAGCAATTAGCATGGAATGAAGCTCTAGTTCATGTGGTTTTGTAATGATAGTGTAGACCATACATGGAACATTTGTTCTTCCATTCATCACGCACCGCCCTAGGTTCCACAATTATAGCTTGTGGGAAGAGGCACTAATTTGACCGTACAAGAAACCCACATGTTGGAGTGTGATGGGTTTGTTTTAAAAAGTTTACACAAGAGGCAGAGGGCTCGTGTAGATATCAAGAAATGTTTCACAGGCTACAAGGAAAAGGATAGACTCAACTTTGGCTCTAGATGCATCTGTGAAAGGCTACATAGTGGCGAAGTCCTTGAAGCATGAGGTTTTCAAACTAGAGACAGCTAACTCAAGAGTCATGCATGAGTGTTATGATATGCACATTGCAAATAATCCAACTTGTAATTACCAGGATTTCACGGACCATGCCATAGAAGGAAAAATGTATTTGGCCTACAAGCACCTATAGTACCTTCGAGTGTTTGGGATGGATGCAAATGCCAACATGTTTATACACCAATCCACACTCACTAAAGAAAACTTGCACATTGTATTTGGAAGTAGAAGAACTTTTCCAACGCCACCTATATAGTGACCAGCAATGCAATGCCAGCACTATCTCTTAGCACAACCACATTTTATTTTGTTGAGAAAGTCATCATTATACAATCCAATTGGATGGCAAGTCTTTGGTGACCTTGCCTCGCTTAATTTGACAAGAAAAAGCACTTTTTCCAGAGTTAACACAATATAAATGTACATTTGGATTGCTTATATGAATTGTCTTGTATCATATTTGTTGGAGAGAGGGGGGAGGGGAGGGAGCTATCAATCCATTGAAATTTAAGTTCTAAAAGCATTGAGTGGTTGTCCAAGCATTCACATTGTGTGTGTGTGTGTGTGTGTGTATGTGTGTGTGTGTGTGTGTGTGTGTGTGTGTGTGTGTGTGTGTGTGTGTGTGTGTGTGTGTGTGTGTGTGTGTGTGTGTGTGTGTGTGTGTGTGTGTGTGTGTGTGTGTGTGTGTGTGTGTGTGTGTGTGTGTGTGTGTGTGTGTGTGTGTGTGTGTGTGTGTGTGTAGGATTTAAGAGAAGTGTTTGTTATAACACATGCCATAATCTGATGTGAGACATTATTATACAATGTGGATTGATCGCATGTATGAGAGAGAGAGGGAGATAAACAGGAGAGTGAGTGACATACATACATACATACATACATACATACATACATACATACATACATACATACATACATACATACATACATACATACATACATACATACATACATACATACATAGGTGAGAGGGAGAGAGGGAATGTAGAGTAAGAGGGGAGATGGTCACTTCAGCTAAAGAACAAGCCTCTAATACTTCAATCTCACACAAGGATATAGAATTTGGTGTAGAGAGCATACTGAACCCATTGACTCACAAGTCATGTTCTTCTTGCCCAAAAGCTCCAATACACTTGAAACTAGCTAAATTATCAATTCTTGAGATTTTAGAAAAGAGGTTGCAACAAAGAGATCATTTAGAAGCTAGAATTCTCAAGGACTAGATGAAACACTCTTGACTTCACTTGCTTGTGCATATATTCATGCTGACCTTGGAATTTAGACTGTAAGCATTAGAAAATCTTAAAAAAACCTTTGACATGGTCAGAGCAATAAAAATTTGTTGGATCTACCCAACAATCATGGGAGAAGTTATAAAGCAAATCACCAAGGTAGAGTAGGAGATGCATCACTTAATTCCTGTGTTCTACACTAGGAAGCACACAACAAGTAGTAGGAAAGATGTTGCAGCATTGGCCAAGAAAGCAGAACGACAACATGAGTTTGAACGGAAATGGTATTCTAGTTGAGGGTTAGCAACACAATATGGTAGCCGCTTGATGACTATTGCTGAGGAAAGAAAGGCACTTTGGACTTCAATGCATGATCCTACATATGTTGCTCCTACATCTCTTTGAGTGCTTACACTTGTCCATGGTGTCAACATTTCTAAATTGGCTAAACTTGATTGCTTGTGTGAAAAAATTCTTTTAGAGAAAGAGCAACACATTGTAAGTTGATTAGGACAACAAGATATGATCATTGATGTCACTAGATATATCTTTTGTCTCACCCATGACCCACAACTTCTTGATGACCATGCTTCATTAGAGTACAATCCTAATTTCTATGAATGGCGACAAATCCAAATCTTATCTATGCTTCTAGTACTACAATGATTGAATCTTCATCAAATGATGTGAAGCAAAGTGATGTACATAAACCTTCTACTAACCTAGACACAGTGGTTAGAAGAGGTATGCTTGCAGCTCTAGAAGGCACAAAACCATTCATGTCCCTACAAAATCACCCCGCCGGTTAGTCCCAATTGAGTTGATTGGACCCCAAGATGCTCTAGAGGAGGTTGTTGAGACACATCTCTAGATAAGCGCTACTAAACCTGACCCTCCTTTTGGCATCAAGCCTTTTCTAGTATGTCAACCATTGAGTTCCATGATTGCTCATTTGGCAAAGAAATTCAATTTCTCTGAAATAGAATGCCTACTCCAATTTGAGGTCTTGCTGATGATGAGGAAGTTCAGGTTGCTTCTAAATGGCATTCCAGTTAGGAGGACAAAAAACATATTTTTGATAAAAGCCTCTTGATTTAGAAGGAAAATGTTAGGACTCTGCCTCAAAAGCACTTGCTATCATGTAGATTTATTGCTTCTTATGCTCTTGTGACCAAAGTCCAAGACCAATTAGTACTTCATGAGCTTGAGAAGAATTTTGATTCCTCGAGTCTATTCTTGTAGAAGTGGTTTTCTCATCAACTTGAGATTTCTTGCAATGGTAGTCATCTTATGACCACAGTTGAGAAACTCCATACAATTAGTACAATTCAAGCTAAGCCAACTCATTATGAGACCACTTCACTGCACTCTATCATCTTAGCTCGAAATCTTGCCTTGCCACAAAAGTTGATATATCACCCATTGCTTGACAAGATTCTGATCAAAGAGGAACTACACATTGCCAGTCGCTTTGTAGGACCCTCTTTGCTTGGTGATTTGATTACTTACATTTGTGCATTGTATACCAAACCACCTAACTTGGATGGTTTTGCCAAATTGCAGTACAATCCAAATTTTATGACTGGTGGATCCCAAAAACTAAAAAATACTAACTCTTTTTCCTTTTCAGTCTTAGTTTATTTGCACATATTTTCTTTAACTCAATTTGTTGCATAAACAAGAGCAAAAGTCTCTCCGACTTTAGAAACAATGTTGCATCTTATGTGATGGCCCCAAAAAAAAAAGAGGTACAAGCTCAAACCCTTTCACTTCTCATGTGATGGTGATATTCAAGGAAGAAGAAAGTTATTTGTAATTCTTTCTATCTTTTTCCCTTGAGTCCACTGCATGGTACTCTCAAAGTTTCACTAAGTGAATGTAGGAAAACAATAGGCAACAAAGCAATGTAATGAACCTCAAGGCTTGAATAAAATATCATTGGTAATAGAAGCTTTCCATGAATATCCTACATTGCAACAACATTAAAGACTTGAAGCTGACACTAGCATCAAAACCTTCCTAAAGATCTCAAGATCGAGGCATCACGTCAAGACATCAAAGGCCAATCAAGACAACAAGTTTAAATTGTAGCCTCACTGAAGAAACACAGAACTTATAGAACCATCAACAATGAGGTTCCACTTTCTTCAATGATACCATACCTTTACTAAAACATCTAATAGTCATCTACTTCCTTAAGAGCAGTTGCAAATTGCTTTATCAATGAGCATACTAGTCTTCATTGACAAGTTCTGCTTCTTTAACAATAGGTTCATCAACAATGTGAAAATGTGCTTTAATGTCCAAGCTCAATGTTCTTCATTATATGCACCTCAGTGCACCAATCATCTTGTGTGTCAAGTTTTATTATTTGCAGTCAGTCTTCTGATCTCATACTTCCATTTCTCCTTGTAAGCAGCGTGCCTTGTTGTACATCATTGCTGTTATTTGACTTGCCATTTTTTAAAAAAAATTAAAAAAAGGAGAGAAAAAAATAAAAATTAAAAAAGTAAGAAAAAATAAAAAAGAAAAAAAGAAAAAAAAGAAAAAGAAAAATGCCTGCACATGCACTGTACTACACCTAGGGGTCCTCAAGTTGGACACATCAACGTTAGGACATACCTAGGGAGTCTCCGCTCACCCTGATTGACATGTCTCCTGGAGTCACTTGCACATTTCATCCTTTCATTTGGTTCACCCAGTTTCATCAATCCTTACTTATCAAAAAGGTGGAAAAGGTTCTTCAACATAAAGCCAACAATTGCATCAACTACCATGTGTGGTTGATCCTAGAGAGACCCACGTTCTTCAAGAGCTTATTGGATTGAACGCTTGCTCCTATCCGTCCCACATCGGTGTCTCCCTAGGATATTCATCAATAACTACCTTTTCCCTTAACACCCACAATTCTTTCAATGTTCATTAGATCAAGATCCCTTGCTTCATCAAGCACCAATCATCACTCACATAATCCATGAAGCAGTCTTCTAACTATGTATTAAACTATATGTGCACACACACTCATTATAGTATTTGCACAATAACTTATTCATAGTTTTGGGTCCTCAAGTGTAGGATAACACTTCAAGATTGCTTTGATTTCAACCTGTCTCCCAAACCGAGAACATCATATGTCTTGTGCAGGTCGCACTTTTCTCTAAGAAGTGATTGCACATGAGGTTTGCTTTACAAGTACAACATTTCATGGAGGATCGTGAGCCATCACTTCTACATCAACATTGAATCTCCAATATTCTCCAATCTCCCATTCAACTTCAAGGGCTACTCTAGCGCTCTCCATTAGAAGAACCATTGGTCAAGTATATCTTCAGCACAATCAATTCTACATAATTTGTCACTATTCACAACATCAGTCACCATCTACCACAATATGAGCAACATCATCTGTACCCGCAGTAAGAAACAAATCATCCCCTTTCACAGTAACAAGTTCTTCATTAGCAACATTCGTTTCACCTTATCATGACTACTTCTTCAATCAACTATTCCCAATATTTCGTGTCTTTGGTGCAAGCTCCAACATGCTACCTAAGACATGAGTGCCATTTGACTGGCACTCCTCTAGGGGAAATAATGTTAATGGTGTTTTAAGAAGACTATAAAACCGGAAGTGCTGGCTACTATTCTTTGGTGGATATTATTTTTATTGAGCTTCAGTGCCTTATTTTTTGGGCACTTGGATTATATTGGTACTTTATGGACATCACCACATTATCATGAATGAATTACTTTGTGAGAGCTGAGCTCAATCTTGCGAACATTGTATTCACCACCTTCTGTCGAAGGGTTTTCGAAAACAAAGTTGGGTCCACAGAGGACCTTGAGGAATTTCAATATAGAAGATCAATCAAGCAAATAACCAAGACGAGAAAATGATGCCAAGACTCTATTTTATTTATGCCAATAACAAATACAAAGTACAAGAAGAAGAAACCCGAGTAGCCTGTGGGCTTAGGCCACCCATACATATCGAAGAGAATTTCCAAGAGAATGGTCTTCATCCATGAGTGAGAAAGCGGATGAACGTGGATAATCTTCTAATCCAAGTTCCATCATGTTGGCTATTTGCTAATACAGAGATGGCTTACGGCTAGAGACAATCTTCAAATTGTCCATATTTATAGATTATGTTAGCCTTCAATCTGCCCTGTTCGTGGATCTGCCAGACCCAGAGATAGTCACCAATTTCGGCTAATAAGTCAAATTTTTGGCACTCTTTATTAGGAACAAACATAATTTTTGTTGGGGAATATGGATGGTCAAAGGAAAGCTTAGAATCTGCCTTGAAATCTCCTGTTTTCTCATCAAGCTGCACAATCTCCACTTTGTTATTGTATTCCTCCAAGAAACTACTAATACCCAATCAAAATCTCTTGTCTTTTCACACACTCCAATTCATTACATAAATTTTCCATGATGCGCTGGCATCACAAACAGAAATAGCAATCAGTGAGCTGAAATTTTGACAGCACGACTTCTTCCTTCAAGATAGTTTGGTGGTATGGTTCAAGGACTGATGGTACTTAATTCCAAACGAAACTACTATGGGAAGACAACCTTACAACTTGAGACGAGAATTATTTCGTACCACTCGAGGGAATGATAATGAGGTAGCATCTTTTCTGCGATCTATTTTGCGATGATGCTTTGTAATGGGCCCAAAAGATTTTCAAAAATTATGCAAGGAGGCAGATGATGTGTTTCTCTACGAGCTTGAGATCAACTTCTCCTGAGAATCTGTACATGGCTTTCATGAAGCATTGACACGCCATCATCTGGATTGGAAGAAAGATTTGCAACTTCTGGATGAGGGGTTTCCAATTCAAAAGCTTTCGAGACCATCTCTATTAGCACCGTATGGGGAGAACATTCTATTTCCCAAGCTCGAGTACCGATTGTAATTCATAGAAGAGTTATAACCTCCGAAAATAGTAGTGTTATTCTCCCAAGGATGACTGTCCTTATTCTCCCCAAGACGACTGTTCTTCTTCTCCCTAGGATAGGCGGCCATGCTTTTTGCACATATCAGAGTGTGTTTTTCCCTTTCTGGATTGACAGAACTGAGGATAAATCCAGGACTAATCACCAGGGGAAAACAGGGATAAGCCTCGCTTTTTTAGATAAAAAGCTTGCTATATCCTGCTTAAGCTTTAACAAAAGGCTTAATAGGGAAGCTCCAAGAGATGGTTGTGGCCCTTGGGCTGGTGGAGACCGTCGACTAAACAGAGCTTGGAGGAAGTCATACTTCGTCTGTACGTCAGCGGCACCTTGTAAATAGTAGCATAGTTGCAATTACTTCCCCATAGATTTATTCCCTTAAAGAAACTTTAATCTTTATTCTTTATATGGATTCCATATTAACTTCGAAGGGTCCACCTCAAACATGGACAAAGTTCCAGATCGGTATATTTCATTCCTAGGAGGATGCTTCAAGTTACATTTTTTTTAAATGTGCCTTGTGAGCTACTCCTTGCGCTTCATAAAATTGAGGTAGAACTCACAAACATATAGCTTATCACAATCATTATACTCTGATGGAAATGGTGAGAAGTATCATGTGTCAATCTCATACTTCCCAAGATCTATCTTGCCAATGTTTTTCACCTTTGTGAACTCTTCATGTTCGCGTAGACTTGCAGCATCTAAATCTTCATGTCCCTCCTCTACATGTGTCTCATCAATTTTGCGTTTTTGATAGCGAGTCATCTTTACGCTCCTAGCCTTATCATCAACTTTTTCATCTCCCTCATGTTTGGTAGAATCAAGTTCCAACTGATCCTGCTTCACCCATTCATCAAGTCTCCTAATCGTCCACTTGTAGGGCATTCTTGTATTTCTTCTTATCTTAGATCCGAGATTTCTCGTACCGCTTTGACAACTTCAACAAACTACCTTGGCATCGGTTTTTTTCAATATTTTTGAGACACACACACACACACAAGCATTCATTCACACACACAGAGAGATAAATGCACATAGATAATATTATTTACAATGGAACGAGGTCCCAACACACACATGGATTTGAGACGATAAATCGAAACACACTTACGGGAAAGCTAGGGTTCATATACACACAAACATGCAAGACACATACAGAACAAAATGAAAACACAATGACTAGGTATACACAAAACACGAATGTCACACACACAAAATTTTTGGTGGATTCCACACCTCAAATATGCAGTAGCACAACATCCACCTCGTCTGATCCTGTGCATCCTCTAGATGGGCCAACTACCCATGATCATTGTTGTCAAGATCCACGAACAGATCAATCTCTACTTTGTCTATTTCTGGTATATTAGCAAGGTTATCTGTCATATCATCTATCTCTTCTACTAGAGTTGCTTCTCGTTGCTCTTCTCTTGCAAATTCTTCCAATGCATAATCCTCCTTATCTCTTTTCTTGAAAATCTTAATTCTTTTTTTCTGCAATGGGCACTCTAAGCACTGTCCCATCCAATTCTATCAGCTCATATGTTGCATTGCCAAAGACATGTCTTGTATAGCCCAAACCATCTTTTCACCATCTTTCAAAGTGCAGTATGCTAATTTTCAAGGCTGCTATCAAAGACTAATACCCAGTCTCCCTCTTATATTGCTCTAGGCCGCAAGCGATGCCTGCTGTCAAACCTGTCCTTATTTCTAAGTCTAGCAACCTTCAACCTGTCAATAGCTAGCTGAATATCCTCTGGTCTTCTCTCCAACAGCCGGATCCGAAGAGCTAAGAGCTCCTCTCTTGTCAAATCCTCCTGCCAAGGTAAAACTAACCAAGTCAAAGCACAAGTCTCAGTCGGCATAACCGATTTATGGCCATACATCAACTCTACGGGCATATATCCTGTGGTAACACTGTGAGTTGTACGATCAGCCCACAAAGCAAATGGTAGAAGTCTCGGCCATTCTCCAATCCGTCCTCTGCATGCTTTGGCTAATGCTTTCACTATCGGCGGATGCCCTCTTTTACTCTTTCCATTTCTCTCTGGATTGTATGCTATGGTTAGAGCCAACTTGATTCTTAGTTGAGAGAAAAACTCCCTAGCTTCATCTGCATCTAATTCACCACGGTCTGCAGTGATCTTACCCACACAGCCATACCTGCAAAAAATTTCTTCCAATAAGAACTTACCCACTACACTAGTGGTCTTCGTTCTCAAAGGTCTGCCCTCAACATGATTGGTAAGATCCTCTCTAACAAATACAATATATCTCATTTGCCATAGACCCATCGGCATAGTAACCAAGTCAACTACCCACTTATAATGAATGCATAGCGGATAGGTCGGGTGAAGCTCGTCTCGATGACGCACTACGAAATACATTTGACAGTCTCTACAAGTCTCTACAAAGCGAGAAACATCTCTGTACATGCCTTTCCACCAATATTTTTCCTTGATTTTCTCATAAGTAGCCCACACTCCTCTAGGACCAGCCCAAGGACTCTCATGAAACTCTCTCATCACCTACAACTGGATCTCTTTATCGCAGACAACCTGCAAGGGTAACCCACCTCTTTTCTTTGGGTGTTTCCAAAGAAACCCGTCCTTGAGAAAATAACCATAGGCTTTTCTCTTGATCTTCTTGAAGTCTTCATCTGTCCATTCATCTCTTTTGCTTAGTGTACTAAGGTACTTGCCAATCTGTAATCAATCTCTAGCATAGAGTTCTTCTATGAAAGCCACAATATCATAGACATGGCAAACATGATCAACCATAGCGGCTGAAATTTCTGCATCATCCTCTTCTGCAAGTAATGTCTCCTCATCATCATATTTGGCTCTAGACAGCATATCCGCCACTGGATTATCCTTCCCTGCTATGTTTAAATTCCGGATTTAATGACTTGATGTATGCAATCCATCTCAGAATAGCTATGTCCGGAGTAGAGCAACTCGTAATCATACCTATCAATGGCAAGCAATCTGTCTCTACCACAACTGGGGCTCCAATAAAATACTCCTTGTCGCATTTGAGAGCTGTAACAGTCCCCACTAATTCCCTCTTGATTTGTGGATACCTCCTCTGTCTCTCGTTTAGGACTTTCACCCCAAACCGAATAGCATACCTATTTCCATTTGCATTATCTTGACCCACATCCCAACCTATGCCAATTGGACTAGAGTCAACTGTCAATACAATAGGCTTTCTGCAATTATAATCCGCTTTCTTGAGAGTAGGAGCAGTCTGCAATAACTTCTTCAATTTCTGCATGGCTCTAGTGTGGCTCTCATCCCAATAAAATTTCTACCCCTTTCAAAGCAGCTGATATAAACAATCTGCTATGTGTGCAAAATGGGGTATCCAAATCATGTAAAACACACAGGCTCCAATGAATCTCTGTACCTTTGAAGTGGTAGAACACTACTTCGTGATCTTTCCTATAGCATCCACCTTTGCAGGTGAAGGTTTCCTGCCATAATACCCACACATATGTCCAACAATGACGACCTCATTTACTTCAAAAATAGATTTCTACCTTGATAGTGTCAAGTTCACTTCTTCTAACCTGGCCGAAATCTTTTCACAAGCTACAATATGATCAGCCATAAAGTATCTGCATCCCTGCTCATTTAGACTCTCATTCTTCTCTCCTTTTGTACACCCCTTAATGGGCACATCATCCAAGAAAGGCATAGTAAGCTGAGGTATGTACTCACGAAGGACCTTATGCATGGCATTCATCATATGCGCGACAAGATTAGTGGCACCTTGAGGCAAAGTACACATCCTGACAAGCCCAATAGGAGTTCTCATAGTGGTTAGGTCTTTGCTTTCCAAGGCCAGCTGAAACTGATCATATCTCGGATACAAGTCACCTAAAGAATAGATGGCACATCTAGCAAATGCTTCTACAAACTTATCCACAACTAGACCTATACCAACATTCTTGATAGTAACTCTGTTTACTAGCTGCATGTCCTGTATAAATCAGAGAGTACCATTCTTCTTTGGAACTGTAAACCACCTATTTGAGTATGGCACAGATGATGGCTCTAAGATTCCCATCTTGTTTTTCTCATTCAGCAAGTCAACTAGCTTTGGCAGGTGTGCCCTAGGCACTGGAATTGGTCGAAGGTTCCAGGGAATATGAGGGATAGTAAAGATCATCATAGGGGCAACAATATCCGGATTCACATAGCCAACCTCATGCGAAAAGAAATCAAACCCCCTTCCATGTCGCTCAAGCATATCTTGAAAGCACTGCTTCTCTGAGGGTAGCAAGAAATCACTATTTCCAATTTTTCATTCAGCAAGAGTCTTTGCTGAAAATTTATGGCCTATATGCTCCCGGTTCCTCAAAATTGGCTACTTAGCAGCCCTCTCTACTTGCTACTGATCACTGTCAGGTGGAAGGAGTTCAGCTAACCGGCTTCACCTTCTTATCCACAGTCTTGTATTTCGTGTCAATCCTAGCTTCATTATGATCCTCTGCACTACTCAAATCTTTCTATAAAATAGCAATTCTGCCTTTTGGTGGCTGAATATCCTCAGCCCTCTGCTCCATGGACTGCATAGGAATAGCTCTAAACTCTGGATGCTGAAATATTTCAGTAGTAAACTCTGTTGGCTGAAAGTTTTCAGCCCTCCGTGTCTCTGTAGGATAATCATAATCAGTCGAAAACTCTGTTTGCTGAATTTCTTCAACACTCAACACTTTTTGCTGAGTCACCTTAGCCTCTGACTCTATCTGTGACACAAAATCTGAAATTTCATGAAACATGTCTAGGGACTACACTGATACATTACTGGGACAATTCTGCATATCAGCTTTCAGCATATTTTCCATCTTTGTCATTGTATCTGCACAAACCATACTATCATACATCCCATCTATATGCTCATCATCCTCTAAAATACCTACATTTTTCAAATCTTTCTCCTTCCTGCATATGTACTGCCTGGCAGCTCTAGGCAACTCAGAAATCTTCTGATAACTCATCGAACTGTTTGCTGAAATTTCAACAAAATTGGAGGAGAAAACACTGCTGCTGCCAGGAGGTGAGAACTCCAATCTCCTCTGCTCTGTACCACCATCATCTCGTGGGATAGCGGTACCTAATGAAAATCCGAATCCCTTGCAGTGGGCAAAGGCGCATCTTGAAGAGTATCCCTATTTCTAGCATGATTTTTACACACACAGTCATAAACTGGGCTGCTCTCATACCATCTTTACTGCAAATCCATGCATAAGCAGACCCGTCATCCATTACTTTTGTCTCCATGCGCATCTCTGTGATGAATGGTTGTCCTAGGATTATGGGGTAAGAGCATGAATCCTACACAAAGAAATGAAATTCTCCTCTACATCTCCAATAGAAATCTTGACACTGGGACATGCAGCATACAAATCACGTGCAGTGTTGTTGGTGGCTCTCATACGCCACCCATGCTCTGCATCCATAGGCCATCTATTACTTTCATAAACTCCACGAACTGTGAGATTAATCTACCATGATCCGTCAAAGCAACATAAGGCACATGCTTCTCTCCAATTTTTACCATTGTTTCTGTAGTTGCCCTAGCCCAATGACTCTATGAAAAGTGACTGCATGGTACCAAGATAGGCTCATTAGTTTCAGCATAATGCATAGGCTGAACCCTTTTCTCTATCTGTGGAAAAACAAAAGCATTCTCGACCATAACCTCATCCTCATCCAACTCCTCAATCAAAACTCCCTATGTATCAGTAGTAGGCAATGTATGTCTTTTTCTCTTCAGGACTTCTTGGAACTGATCTTGAAAATCTCTTTTCGAGATGCCCAAAACCTCAGAAATAATAAAAGTCACCTCACTACCAAGTATCTTGTCATTAAAGATTTTCTTCATGTCCGTAGATGTCTCAATATCAGACATTAATCTAAATCCTGGTTGCTTTCTCTGTCTAGGTTCCTGCCTCTTTTCTTTCTTCTGAGCATCCTCCATTTGTCATTCTGGTCCTGGTCTCGAAGATGGCCTTGCAGTAGGTGGAGTAACAAACTCACCCCCTCTAGTCTTTTTAGCTGCATTTGGATTCTCTTCATCTCTCTTACGCTTCTCCTCAACAAGTACATCTGCTCCCTGAGATTTAGCCAAGTAGGCATAAATAGTGTACCTGTCAACAGGTGAATCCCAACCTATCTCAGATCTGAAGCTAGAACCTGCACTAGACCAAATAGTCTACTGGATTTTTCCCTTTTTTGTCGTCTCTATAGCATAGGTCCATAATGCTGACTCATTCTCTGACCCTTTCTCAATCTGGACTCCATATGCAAAGGCATCTCCTCTAGCTGTCACATAAGAAGTACGCGCAGCCATGTCATCCACTAATTTCTTCATTCCGCCTTTCCCAAAATTGGTAGCAAGCGGAGCTCCTGTTTCAGTCAACCAGATTTTGCCATCTTGTCCCCAAAATACCAAATTATTCCTCCTTGCATCTTGAAAAGATTTGCAATCCCTGCAATGCTGATGGTTCGTAGTATCACACCAAATACATCTTTGATCTCTCCTAGGTGCACTAGGAGCACTAGAAGAAATAGTAGGCGCAGTCGAGGCAAACTGCTCTTTTAATTTTCCCACCAATTCTGCTTTAACTAACTCTAATGTCAAATCTCTTATGCCTTTGATTATGTCATCAAGAGAGGAAGGAACCAAAGGAGTGGATGATTTTGGAGAACAGGAGAAACGAGAGGATTAGAAACAGTAGGCACTAGCATAGGCCAAGTAACTGGCTGAGGAAGAGAAGAAATAACAAGGGTAGAAGTAGACATAGGAGCAGAAGACGACGTCGGAGTGATAGATCCATTCTGTAATCGGGTCTTCCATATTTGCCTCTTGGTCAAAGTCGAGACCGCATCCTGAGCGTCCTGCCAATCTGTTTTAAGACCCACAAGCTTCGTGCGATCCTCAAGAAGCTCTCCTAATTCTTCCTGAAGATTAGAATCTGCAGCTTGCAAGAAAAGCTCAACTTTCTCAATGTCCAATGCTCTTTGTTCAGTGACATTAAGCTGACTATACCTCTCTTCAAATTCTTGTATCAATTCTGAAGACCCACTCTCGGAATGACCGTCGTGTAGCCATCCCAAAGTCCTCAAGAAAATACTCCTCTTTCAGGGCCTTCTTAAAATCTTGCCAATGTGAATTTTGAAGGAAAAGATCAGTCACTTTTACCCTCAAGGCGGGTGTGACAAGGTGAAGAAAATATTTGCTCATAAGTCCTATCGGTACTCCAAAAAATCCCATCTTAATCTCATACAACTTCAAATAAGATGATACATTACGGCCATCGAATAGCTTCTTTTCATTTTCAACTGCTTCAATCGCCTTAGTTGCGCTGATTGCATTCTCTTCTTCCGAATATAGTTGCCTTTGCTGAGACAACTGTTGTTGATGTAACTACTGTTGTTGCTATATATACAATTGTGTCTTCTGATTTTAAAGTTGCATATACATAGACATATTCTGCAAAATCTGCTTTAAATCATCTGTAGAAGTACTTAAAGCAGAAGTCGATGATGGAGTCGAAGTAGAGGAAATCGTAGAAGGGGCTGAAGTTGATGCTGAAGTATCTCCCATCCTGAAATTTTTAAATGCGATGCTTTCACGTCGGGTTCACCAAAGATGTCGAAGGGTTTTTGAAAACAAAGTCGCATCCACTGAGGACCTTGACGAATTTCAAGATAGAAGATCAATCAAGCGAAGCAAGACGAGAAAAGGATGCCGAGATTCTATTTTATTTCTGCCAATAACAAATACAAGGTACAAGAAGAAGAAACCTCAGTAGCCTCTGGGCTTAGGCCACCCATACATATATCGAAGAGAATTTCCGAGAGTATGGTCTTCATCCATGAGTGAGAAAGTGGATGAACGTGGATAATCTTTTGATCCAAGTTCTATCATGGTGGCTATTTGCTGATACTGAGATGGCTTACAGCTAGAGACAGCCTTCAAATTGTCCATATTTATAGATTATGTTAGCCTTCAATCTGCCCTGTTCCTGGATCTGCAAGACCCAGAGTTAGTCACTAGTTGCGGCTAATAAGTCAGATTTCTGGCACTTTTTATTAGGAACAAACATAATTTTTGTTGGGAAATATGGATGGTCAAAGGAAAGCTTAGAATCTGCCTTGAAATCTCCTGTTTTCTCATCAACCTGCACAATCTCCACTTTGTTATTGTATTCCTCCAAGAAACTACCATTACCAATCAAAATTTCTTGTCTTTTCACACACTCCAATTCATTACATAAATTTTCCATGATGCACATGCATCAAAAACGGAAATAGCAGTCGGTGAGCTGGAAATTTGGACAGCACGACTTCTTCCTTCAAGATAGTTTGGTGGTATGGTTCAAGGACTGATGGTACTTAATTCCAAACGAAACTACTATGGGAAGACAGCCTTACAACTTGAGATGAGAATTATTTCGTACCACTCGAGGGAATGATAATGAGGTAGCATCTTTTCTGCGATCTATTTTGCGACGATGCTTTGTGATGGGCCCAAAAGATTTTCAAAAATTATGCAAGGAGGCAGATGATCTGTTTCTCTGCGAGCTTGAGATCAACTTCTCCTGAGCATCTGTACACGACTTTTCATGAAGCATTGACACGCTATCATCTGGATTGGAAGAAAGCTTTGCAACTTCTGGATGAGGGGTTTCCAATTCAAAATCTTTCTAGACCATATCTATTAGCACCGTATGGGGAGAACATCCTATTTCCCAAGCTCGAGTACCGGTTGTAATTCATAGAAGAGTTATAACCTCCAAACATACTAGTGTTATTCTCCCAAGGATGGCTATCCTTATTCTCCCCAGGATGATTGTTATTCTTCTCCCCAGGAAGGGCAGTCACGCTTTTCGCACATATCAGAGTGTTTTTTCCCCTTTCCGGATCGACAGAACTGAGGATAAATCCAGGACTAATCACCGAGGGAAAATAGGGATCAGCCCCACTTTTTCAGATAAAAATCTT
This sequence comes from Lygodium microphyllum, assembly GCF_053477565.2. Classification (NCBI taxonomy): domain Eukaryota; kingdom Viridiplantae; phylum Streptophyta; class Polypodiopsida; order Schizaeales; family Lygodiaceae; genus Lygodium; species Lygodium microphyllum. The sequence goes on from NC_141162.1 coordinate 111,982,660, forward strand.
GCTATATCCTGCTTAAGCTTTAACAAAAGGCTTAATAGGGAAGCTCCAAGATATGGTTGTGGCCCTTGGGCTGGTGGAGACCGTCGACTAAATAGAGCTTGGAGGAAGTCATACTTCGTCTGTACGTCAGTGGCACCTTGTAAATAGCAGCATAGCTGCGATTACTTTCCGATAGATTTATTCCTTGAAAGAAACTTTAATCCTCATTCTTTGTATGGAGTCCATATTAACTTCGAAGGGTCCACCTCAAACATGGACAAAGTTCTAGATCTGTATATTTCAGTCCCAAGAGGATGCTTCAAGTCACATTTTTTTTTTAATGTGCCTTGTGAGCTACTCCTTGCGCTTCATAAAATTGAGGCAGAACTCACAGAAATATAGCTTATCACAATCGTTATACTCTGATGGAAATGGTGAGAAGTACCATGTGTCAATCTCATAATTCCCAAGCTCTATCTTGCCAATGTTTTTCACCTTTGTGAATTCTTCATGTTCATGTAGACTTGCAGCATCTAAATCTTCATGTCCCTTCTCTACATGTGTCTCATCAATTTTGCATTTTTTATGGCGAGTCATCTTTAAGCTCCCAGCCTTATCATCAACTTTTTCATCTCCCTCATGTTCGGTAGAATCAAGTTCCAACTGATCCTGCTTCACCGATTCATCAAGTCTCCTAGTCGTCCACTTGTAAGGCATTCTTGTATTTCTTCTTATCTTAGATATGAGATTTCTTGTACCGCTTTGACAGCTTCAGCAAACTACCTTGGCATCGGCTTTTTTCTTAATTTTTGACTCACACACACAAAAGCATTCATTCAACACACACAGAGATAAATGCACACATATAATATTATTTACAATGGAACGAAGTCCCAGCACACACACGGATTTGAGACGATAAATGGAAACACACTTATGGGAAAGCTAGGGTTCATATACACACAAACACGCAAGCCACACATAGAACAAAATACAAACACAACGACTAGCTATACACAAAACATGTATGTCACACACAAACTTTTTGGTGGATTCCACACCTCGGATATGCATCAATACTATAATATGTCAAACGTTGAAAATTTTATGGTAAATTTTTTTTCTCTTAATTCACCGTCGGCGACGGTCATGTTGGAGGATGGAGAAGGAACTAGTAGGCCAGCAAGCTCCTCGCTGGAGCTTGCTCGGCCTCATGGTCATGTAGGGCGACATGAGGGGAGGGAGGATTTCCTTCCCTCTCCCTATAAAAACCCCCCAACCAAGGGAAGGAGAAGGGGAAGTGAGAAGATGACGCTGCCCAGACTCACCGTACGGAGGAGCTGAAGTGAGGAGGAAGAGGTGTACGAGGAGGAATATCGTTGAGAGCGTCGCCGCCTACAGCCATCGACCTCGGTTCGCAGCGCCGCCTGTCCATTGCCAACGCGGCGTTGAAACGCCCCTTGCCACATTGAAGCATAGAAGCTTCTTAAGGGGGCTAATTAAGCCCCCTTTCACCCCCCCCCCCCCCCCCCCCCCCCCCCCCCGGGTTTTTAAGACCCTTAAACCCCATTTATTTCCCCCCCCCCTTCCCCCCCCCCGGTTTTATCTTCTTAAGGGCCTTTCACCCCCTTGTGTTGCCCTTCATCTTTCCCCCTGGGTTTTAAAACCCCTAAGGCCTTTTCACCCCCCGTGTCCACACACCCCCCCCCCGTGTCCTAAAATCCCTCCAAGATCCCCCTTCCTATACCTTTCACTCCCGTGTCCAAAAATCTCCCAAGGCCCCCTTCTTATACCTTTGGAACCACACACACACAACCCCCCTCCCCCCCCCCCCCCCCCCCCGTGTTTTAAGCCCCCTCATCCCATGGGTGTTGGAACCCCGTAATTTAAACCTTTTTTCCCCCGTATTTAGCCTTTAAACCCCTTTCTTTTGGTCTAGTTACTCCCCCCCCCCCCCCCCCCCCCCCCCCGTGTATAAACCCCTATAGGGCCTTTTCCTTGGGTTTTGTAAGCCTTTCCCTCCCAAAAGAACTAGGACCTTAAAGGTCTTATTACCCCCTCCTCGTGGTTAAACCCTTAACTAATCCTTGCCTTTCCAAAATACCCTTGGGACTTGGTTTTTTCCCCTACTCGAAAAAGAGAAGAAGAGTATTGACGTGCAAGGGAGCGATGGTGGAATTCCGAAAAAAGTGTAAAGCTGCTTCCACGTTTGAAGGACTACAATTGTGATGCCTCCTAAGAAAGTCCAAGGAGTAGCTGCAGGAGGGTCATCTCCCGGTATCCATGTGGATATCTCACCCCAAACCCAAGTTTTTTCTTCTTAATTTTATATCGTTGTAATTCAATCATGCAAGATGAATTGTTAGGGATAGGATATATTTTGTCCTAGTTGTTCACGACGAAGGAATTTAGTTTAATGGAACATGCAAAATAGATAAAGCATAAGCGTAATTTTTTTTCAAATAGCTTTATGCATGGAAAATGCAAATCATGAAAGGACTCTTACGATGCATAAGCTCTATGAAATTATCATTGTTCACTACATAACTTAGCAAGGAAAAGGTTGCTTATTTAGCATGAGTTTGTTAGCAAAGAAAAGGGAAGATTAGTTGGATTTAACCTAACCTCAAATCGATAAAGTATAGGATCGAAAAGTCAATTGACACATAGATAACAAATCATACGGAAGTAATCTCGAAATTACCTTTTAGAGTTAACCAAATTAAACTTAAAAATACCTATGCTGCGAAATATTCGTTGGGAATGAGTTAAAATTCCAAGGAAACATCTATACCTTAAATACTTGTCCACATTCCCTGAATGTAGGTTCAGTAAATTGTAATCGAAAAAGGAACTAGGGTTTGTCCCTGAGATTCTTACAAGAATGAATCTAGGAAACCCTAGGTCTAACAACTTCAGCTTAAAGAAACTGAAACGGATTGTTTCGTGACTCCATTATCGCGTAGTACGATGCGGGACTTGCGCAGCAAGCACGGAGTCATATGGTCTTGTGATTGAATCACAAGAAGAAAGGCCAAATTCTCGCAACAAGGATGGCGGATCCTTACGCAAGTTATCTTGCAAGAGGATGTATACTTTGATATCCTTCTGAGTGAGGAAGATTAATTGGAGATTAAAAACCAGAAACTGAAGTATCCAATGAACTTTAAGGTTTGACCAAGTTGGGTTAATATGGTACGCCCTCACCCAGAATATACGGGATCTTGCCAAGTTGCAAGACACCCCGAATCGAGTGCTCGATACATTCGAAAGGAAGGAATCATTCCTTAGCAGTTTGCCAACAATAAAATCGATCAATGGAAATTTTTGTGCTTGCTAGAGATTTTAGAGCACTGTTTTGACTTGTTGACCAATGAATTACAAAATAAATAAATACTTATACTTCAGGTTGAAGGCCTAAAGGGAGAGGCAGCTTCAGTTACCCCCGACTGCCTCCCTGACCCTAATCAAGGGGGTTGTTGACTGCGCCGGGAATGTGGACCAAACCCACCGCGAGAGGTCTCTTAGTTGAGCACTACTTGGAGCAGGAGGACGCTTGGGTGCCAGGGGGGCTCTGGCCGTAAATCCCTCGCTTTCCGGGTCCTACACAAGAGGCTAACATGACTCGAGATTGGATCTCGAGGTCCATATACTAGTTGTCGGGCTGAAACTTGGATTAGTGATCCCTGTGGATTGTTGGATAGCCTTTGGGCAGATTGTGGATAAGCCTACGGGCGGAACTCTTGTATTTCAAATTTAAATATGATGTCATATTAATAAAGAACTTGTCTGATAATGTTTTCTATGTCAAGTGATAAGATTACATGAAAGAACCAGTGCTTAACGGGTTAATTAAAGAAGCTGGTTGTTACATGTCCAACTATTGTGTTAGATAATTACATAACTAAAACAACCTAAGGAAAGTGCGGAGGATGGGCCATGGGTCCATCCTACGGTTGGGTGGTCTCGGTTGGCCAGGAACTTTTCTTAAATCATGAAGAACAGCGGGATGATCGTCAAAGGACAGAACAACAAAAGCGTTGACCTAGAGTTATGTCTTATCCCGATTTACGCTGTTTTAGGGGAACGGAATGGGACTATGCCTTATGGCAGAGAGGTTGAGCTTTGCATCCCTCTCGTTTCCCATTCTCCTTGAACCAAGTGCAGCGTGAATCCACTTCGGACCTGGCGTTTCTGCATAAAGTAGTTCGCTTGGGTCTGACGCTAGTTGTTGTTAGGAAATGAACAATTAGGAAAACCCTAATTCAATTTGATCCTAAGTGGGAACGGCTGGAATACTTCCGCTACGTGGCAGATGCGGAAAGCCCTAGATCGCAAATCCCGTTACATTCCATGGGAGTGCTGGGCGGAGCTTTCTAGACATCCTTTCTGATGGACTGCTAAGACGTGTCCTGGATGATACTAGTGGACACGTTACAAGCACGACATCGCAGTTGTATTTATTGTACCTGCAAGTGTTACGTGGGTTGCACACATGTATTTGTGATTAGAATTATATCTTAGGCTTGGTCTAACTAGGATAAGATACAAGCATGTTATGAAGATTCAATAGCCTAGAGTCCACAAAGTGGGTAGGATGCCCAAGAGGGGTGCAAACCCTAAATGCAAAACAAAAAAGGGGAGCAATCCCTAACCCTAACCCTAATTCTTAGTCTATATAAGAGTGTAAGGTCTTAGTTGTATTCACTCTTTTGGCACATCCATGCTATGGAAGCTCTATCTATGTGACTATTCAAGCTTTATACTCAATCTTTCTAGTCTATCATCTTGCTTCCATTGTGTTGAGAGTGACTGAGAGGGAGAGAAAGAGAGAAGTGTTGAGTCAGGGAGTGAAGGAAGGTGAAGCGCTTTATCATCGTCTTGCTTTTATTGTCTTCTCTACTAGCTCTTCGACTTGTTGGTGTGCTTGGTTGTGAATGCGAAGGAATGATAGCATTGGATCATGTTGATCATGGTCATGGAACCATCTTCAATCCTTTGAGTCATCAAACACAAGAAGATAAGTTAGGTCAGTCTTGTGTTGTTGCTTTCTTGGATTGGAGAGGAGGATGTTTGGTTAGTTAGAATGGAGTATTGAGTGACAAGGTGAGAGATTGTCACCGAAGTGAGTTGCAACTTTTGAAATAATAGAAGTCAGTCCAAAGTCTCAATTTTTTGGTGTATTAGGCTCAATAGAAGCTCAAGAGTCACACTACAAGAGAAATCATCTCTAGGAACATTGAGAGAACCATAATTGTTACTGATCGGTCAAGCCATGGGCATGCAAGATAAGGGAAAAAGCATTGACCAAAACCAAGAACTAGCTTACTTGAAGTTAGAGTTGGCCAAGCTACAAGAGATGCTGATAAGGCTAGTGCGACCTCATGTTGTCGTACCGCTATGCACACACCATGTGAAAAACTCTAGAGTGCAAATTTCTTATTGATCTAGAGAGCCAATGCCATTTTAGACAATAGTGTTAGTGTCCATGGTTCAATAATATTAGATTTTTAGACAAGTTTTAGTCAATTTTTTATATTTAAGATATTATCTCTTGTAAAAAATCCAAGAATTATAGATAATTTCTAGAATAGGATGACATGTAAAAGAAAACATATAAGCTTTCAGCCATTTGTGAGGATTTTATGTAAAGAGAGAGATTGGCAAAATCATGTGACGCACGATCGCTATTTTCAGGCAGTGAACAGCACTCTGAAGTGGGAGATGAAGGAGTGATTAGGCAGAACTCTGGCTAGGTGTGCTAGTATTTTACCCCCCTTTTGGAGCCAATGGAAGTATGAGATTGGTGATCTGAGCAGCATAGAGGAAGGTATTATTTTATGCACATTTTTTTCTACAAGAGTTTCATCTCCTCATAGTGCAGAAATAAGCTGACGGGCTTCATCTCTATGAGTATTCCTCTATATCTTCTATTTCTTTCTATGAGTATTCTTCTACATCTTCTATCTCTTTGAAACCCTTCTCTTCCATCTACTCCTCTCCTTGAATCTCCCTTCACCTTGTTGTCTCTTACCCCCATGGTAGACTTTCAACCCCAAATGCTCTGATAGTGGTGATCCCAACATGAAAGTCAGCAAACAGAGGTGTGTAAAGACGGGGGATTCTGCTGGATCAAGTGGTGGTGATGCTTTACCATAGATGATTGCTTTGTTGCATCAACAACAACAGCAACAATTGTTGTTACAACAACAGATGCAAACTCGGCAGGAAGCAGAAAGAATTGAATCCTTAGCCATGAATGCATTGCAAGTAGTGGGACAAGAATTGAAGTAATTTAAAGATCAAAATGTTTTGGCCTTCATCTAGTTGTATGAAGAAAAGATGTTGTTTCATGGAGTATTGTAGTATGCATGGAGTCTATATTTCTCCTATTTGACCATGCATGCATTGCATGATCGAATTGATGAGTTACATAGAAGAGATGCTGATTGGGTTTCTTTTAAGAAAGCTTTGAGGGAAGAGTTTTTCTTGGAAGATGCATTATTGCTAACTAAAAAGGCATTTATAGATTGGATTGAAAAGCCCAATAAAGGGTTGGCTGCTACAGCTTTGCTCCGTGAATTTGAAAGTCGGCATGTGCAGTTGGATGCAAATGAGCAGCAATCCTTGGAGAATTAGAAAATTGATTAAAGGTTGAAGATCCTATTTTGCAAGAGAAGCTAACCGATCATTTAGAAGATGCCTCTTCTAAATTGGGACTCAAGTCAAATTGGGCCAATGTAATTGAGGCAGTGCATATGTTGGTAAAGAGAGAGCAGATGAAATTAAGATGGGGAATAGGCACCACATTTGCCAGTGCTTAGAAGGGGGACTGAAATTGCAACCAAGGTGCCTGTAGCTATGACAGAACAACCGGCTATACCTGTTGGTCCGGCTCTTAAAGGTGATGCTCTGGATGAATTAATCAAAGGCATGCATGATTTGAACAAAAATCTATGCAAAGGTTGAAAAGTTGGATGTCAAGGTAGAAGAGAAGGGTCGGGCAATAGCCCAAAGGACGTATAGAGAAGGATACAAGAGAGTATGTATTTGATGTGATAGTTTTCAGCATGAAAAGCAAGATTGTGCATCTTACCGTTGTCGTGATGTTATGAGGGCACAGTGTGAAAAAGTATAGAATGCATCATCATCCGACTTCTTTATTGACCTAGAGAGTCAATGTGATCTAAGCCATTAGTACTAGTGTGAGTTGCAGGGAGTATTCAAAAATACTAGATTTTTTGATAATTTTAGTCTATTTTTTATATTATTTATTGTAAAAATCTAAAAAAGATAGAAAAAATTCTAGATTAGAATGGCATGCAAAAAACTAGTTGCTTTTTCAACCAATTATGGGATTTTCACAAGAGGGACAAATTGACGAAATCGCGTGCATCGCGATCACTGTAAACAGGCTGAAAACTATAGATTGAACTGAAAGAAGAAGAAGGAGTGATATGGGAGATCTGTGAATAGGTGTCCTGTAGTTTTACCCCCTTTTGGAGCCAACGTAGCCATCAGATTTGGGTTCCGAGCAGTAGAGAAAGAGCTTTAATTTTGATGCACATTCTGTTCTACGAAGAAGCTCCAGGAGATCTAATGCCTGGAGATTGCTTCTGAGTAGTGCAAAGATTCGAGGTTCTTTCAATACATATTGATTCAATTCATTGTGCTTTGTCTTTGTGTTTATCACTTGGATATTCTCTATCTTCTCTTCCATCTCCTATATCTACTTCCTTCTACTTCTGATCCTCAGTGGATTCGACCTTTCGACAAAAACCCCTCCGACATTGGTGAACCCGCATGAAAGGTTGTCAGAAGAAGGAAAGACAAGATGGGAGAATCTTCGAATACAATATCCATTGATGTTTTGTAATAGTTGGTGCAAAATATGAATATGCTTATGCAGGTACAACAATAACAATAGGTGATGCAAGCTTCAGCTCAAACAGAAATGCTTTGCAAGCAGTTGAGCATGAGGTGAAGTTAGTCAATGGCAGGAATGTATCTGCATATGTATATACCTATGCTCAGAAGATGGAATTGTTTGGGGTGGGGCAATCTACATGGAGCCAAGAGAGGGAGAGGGAGAGGGAGGGGAAGGAAATGAGAGAGGGAGAGAAAGAGAAAGAGAAAGAGAGGGAGAGTGCATTCTCTCTCTCCCTCTCCCTTTTGCTTGTTTAATGTTTAAATCACTTTTTTTTTGCTTGTTTAGGAGAGGAAACGAGAGAGTAAGAGAGAAAGAGAGGGAGAGAGAGAGAGAGAGGGAGAGGGAGAGGGAGAGGGAGAGGGAGGGGGAGGGGGAGGAAATGAGAGAGGGAGAGAAAGAGAAAGAGAGGGAGAAGGAGGGAGAGTGCATTCTCTGTCTCCCTCTCCCTTTTGCTTGTTTAATGTTTAAATCACTTTATTTTTTGCTTGTTTAGGAGAGGAAATGAGAGAGAAAGAGAGGGAGAGGGAGAGGGAGGGGAAGGAAATGAGAGAGGGAGAGAAAGAGAAAGAGAGGGAGAGTGCATTGTCTCTCTCCCTCTCCCTTTTGCTTGTTTAATGTTTAAATCACTTTATTTTTTGCTTGTTTAGGAAATGAGAGAGAAAGAGAGATAGAGATGGAGAGAAAGAGAAAGAGAGGGAGAGGGAGAGAAAGAGAAAGAGAGGGAGAGGGAGAGGGAGGGGAAGGAAATGAGAGAGGGAGAGAAAGAGAAGGAGAGGGAGAGGGAGAGGGTGAGAGAGAGAGAGTGCATTCTCTCTCTCACGACGGGTTTGGTTGTTTGTTGTTTGAATCACTTTCTTTTTTGCTTGTTTAGGACAGGAAATGAGAGAGAAAGAGAGAAAGAGAGAAAGAGAGGGAGAGGGAGAGAGAGGGAGAGAAAGAGAGGGAGAGGGAGGGGAAGGAAATTTAAGATAATAGACTTATCGATAATGGTATGCAATGTGCTTTGCCATGGGCCACGTACATTGGTGACTCTTTAAGATGGCTTAAAAATGGTCAATTCCTTCATAAAGTCCAAGTAGGGGATCTAATTGTGATATGCACAATTCATTGTTTTTGTATTAACTTTATAGGCATAACAAATTAGAAATCATGCCAACTAGTCAATGGAAGGACTAAAAGAAAATGATACCCTAGCTAATGGTCATTACGGTACTTCATCAAAATGAACCCAAAAGTATTGTTATAGAAGAAGAAACCCTTAAATTGAGTATAGGATATTTTCTCTCAGGTCTTATGACTATGAATAGAATTGATTGAAATAAATTTTATTACTATAGTTATTAAATTTCATAGATGGCGCGCATTAATTTTAATACGCGATCCTAGGACAAACAAACCACATTTCTAAGATGCTTTTTGTTGAGACTGATTTATTATTAGACTAAGAGATCCTCAATGATGCTCAAAATGGATTACTTATACTCAAAGCCAAGATATAACAAATAATTATCTACCGGGACAAACAAATCCTTGAGCATGATACAAGGCCGAGATATAACATCCAAAAATCTCTCAACTACTATATACAATGCAAGATTTATGGTCAACTCGCAACTTGACGTACATCTCCATAAAGCTATCCATTTAAGCCTCGTTTGCTGTAATGTAGATAAGATGGAAAACGAAGAAGGTCTTATTGTTCAAGACCACGAGACGTATCTTAATCAGCGTGTCCCATGTCCTTGCTCTCAATGCAAGTTGGCAATTAGACGAAAACGCCGATTGTTTGTAGAACACGTACGACGATTTGGAGAGTTTCAATCTGAGATCATTGATCAGGCGATTGTGGATTTTCAGCAAACGGTAATTTGAAGTTAATATTAATCATGCATTGTACTCTCAAGCTAATTGAAAACCATACACAATAAGATTGGGTCTTGTTGGCAAATTTTCTATCCAGGGGGGTGATGTCTCGACCCAAGGGGGAGTGCACCCTTTGCGGCCAATTAAAAGCGTTCGTAGACGTGCGATGGATGGATTGCAGGAGCCAATCGACCACTCGCAAGGCCCATCTATACCGTCAATGCCAGAGGAGACAGACAACCTTCCGGACCTACCTACAATCTTGGAGCCTGAGATGGAGGCAATGATCGATGCATTGATTCCCATGGATGTTGAGACATCTGACCCGCTTAGAGAGGAAGCATCCATACCATTATATGATGGGTGCCGAGTATCTCGGTTGAAGACATTGCTTGCACTCTTAAGTGTGCAAGCAAAATACGGTTGGAGCGATACGAGTGTGACTGAGTTATTTAGGTACCTTGCACATAGGCTTCATTGATTTTTTTTTAACAGTATTATTGCAAACATTTGTGTTTTTTCAAGGTGTTTTATGATTTTTTTCAGGTTATTAAAATATCATATATTACCACCTGCAAATACCATACCTGAGTCTCGTGATGATGTACGACATGTTGTACGGAAGCTTGGCATGGACTACAATAACATCCATGCATGTATCAATGACTGCATATTGTTTCGAGATGAATACCAGACTATGGAGACATGTCCAAAATGTGGTGCTCACAGGTATCGACAGGACTTGCAAGGGCAAACCATCCCTCAAAAAGTTCTCAGACACTTTCCGCTCATCCCTCGCATAAACCACATGTTTTGCACATCTGCCATGGCAAGCTTGACAACGTGGCATGTGCAGAATAGGTCCACGGATGGAGTTCAATGAATATCAGCGGATTCGCGCGCATGGAGCCACATTGACTCTACCTTCCTAGGCTTTGCGCGAGAGCCAAGGAATCTTCGGCTCGGTCTCGCCATGGATGGTGTGAACCCATTCGGTCTGTGCTCGACTTCTTACAGTGTGTGGCCTATAGTGCTTGTCAACTACAACATCCCTCCATGGCTTTCTATGAAGAAAGGACATCTCATCCTTAGCTTGCTCGTTCCGGGCCGCTATAAAGTAAAAAATATGGATGTGTATCTTCGTCCATTAGTCGATGAGCTTAAGATTTTGTGGGAGGAGGGGGTCACTGTGCAAGATATGAGCAGGCGCGATGGTTGGCGGTCAGCCAACATTTGAGCCATTCTCATGTGGACAATGCATGACTTTCCGGGATTGGGAGAGTGCTCAGGTGAGCAGACCTTTGTTCTCGCTGCTAATATCTATATTTTATTTCATTCAATCAAGTATTCACTAGGTCGTGGATCGCCTTACAGGTCTGGTTACCTCAGGTTATCATGCATGTCCATTGTGTGGGCCACAGTTAGACTCCCGAAGGTCACGAACCATGAAGAAGATGGTATATCAAGGACACACCGCTTTCTTGCTGGAGGATCATGAACTCAGGGAAGGTTTTCTTGGATGACCTCCAGCACGTATGAACGCTGCAAGCTGGTATGAGCTGAAAATGGTAAACCCGGAATCACATCCAAATGGAATGCGACGGTTCTCAATTTTCTACGAGTTGCCATATTGGACCCACTTACAGGTCAACCACTTGTTGGATCCCATGCATATTTTCAAGAATGTGGGCAGCTTGCTATGGGACCACATCACAGGAAAGAGAGACACTATAGGGTCACGAATGGATTTAAAGGAGGTAGGTAAGATGGAGGCGCTTTGGCCGCAGTCGAGTGCTGAAGGGGGAGTGCAGCTTCCTCGCGCTCCCTGGGTTTTGTCTACCAAAGAAGAGCGCATTGTGAAGCAAGTAATCAAGTCTATCCGCACTCCGATGGGTATGATGCGTTCTCTCAGGTCCGCATTTTCTAAAGATGACCAAATGTCTGGGCTAAAATCCCATGATTGGCATAAGATATGTCAGGTTTGTGAACAGAATGGATTTTAATTAGCGTGAACATTTTGCAATTTGAAAAGTGGCCATTATTCATAATGCTTTCTCATTTGTGGCAGTTTTTCCTACCGATCACGATCGCAGGATGCCTTACTCTAGAAATTCGTGAGGCCATTTACAAGTTGTCAACTCTGGTGCAATGGATCTCACAGAAAGAGATTAAGACATCCTCTATTGAATCCGCAAGGCGGGGAGCAGTTGAGACGGTCTGTCTCTTTGAGAAATACCTGCCCAGTAGCATGCTCACGATACAAGTTCACCTTCTTGTGCATCTTGTGGACGAAGTGGAGATTGCTGGACCTGTCCATACGCGATGGATGTTCTTCCTGGAGTGCTTCTTGAAAACCCTAAAAGGCTTTGTGCGACAACGAGCTCGTCCAGAAGGTAGCATGGCGGAAGGTTGGTTGGTGTCAGAGGCATTAGTGCATATCTCACAATGGCTACCAATGGTGGAACCAGACAATGAAATGCTATGGATGCTGAAGGACGATGATAGGCTGACTGGAGATGTGGTGGTTGGAAATGGGGTAGAAAAAAGAATGGATGCCTCAATGAAGAGAAGGTGAATCGCTTTTGTATGTTGCACTATGCCTCCATGGAGACGTGGCTCGCCAAGTACCAAATTGCAAGGCAAGATAGTGAGGAAGCGCGAGCTGAATTCCGACGCAGTACACGTCACCGACCAATTCGATATCCCAAAGGCATGGAGGAGATGCCGCGGTTTATGCCAACATGATGGTTGCATGGAGCCTTGACCGCAGCATCCAGCGAAGGGACACAGGTCTCAATGGAGGAGTGGGAGTTCTCGAGGGGATGTAGTCCAAAGGTAATGAGGGGTTTAGAATGTGTCGTATCTAGATTTGCTTGCTACATCTAATTTGAGTGTTTCAATGTACAGTACAAAATATATAGTGCAGCGTGGTCGCACGGACGGCATTTTCGCGTGGAGCATATTGACAAAATGCGCTCCACAATGGACTGTGGTGTCATGGCAAGGTTTGAGCAAGAGAGCCGGCGACGAGCAACGGATCCGAACACAATTGTGAATGAGATGGAGTATTTTGGGAACTTGCAAAGTATTATTACGGTGGATTACCGTAGCTTCTCCATGATACTATTCGATGTGCAGTGGTTCAAAGTGGTACTTGGAGGAGATGGAGCAACAGTTCGACGAGGTCCATCTGGATTTCTCGAAATAGATTCCGAAAAAAAATGGACGGATTTGCGTGACACCTTTGTGTTGCTGGCCCATTGTGAACAGGTGCAAATAGTTATTTGCTTGCTAATTGTAATATGACATGGTTTATGTCACAATGGTTTGAACTCGCTTTGTAAGTGTTTGTGAACATGTAATCTTCTATCCAAACCCCCGACAACCTCGATGGTGGTATGTTATACCTTCAACTCCTTGAGGTGCGAGAGTATATGATCAAAGCGATGTTCCAGGCATAGATAAAGAAAATATGCAAATAGAGGGGTCGATATTACAAGGGGTGGAGGCCACCGCAAGCTTGAAGCCCGCATCGGCTAACAATGATGGAAATACAGAAGTCCTAGAATTTTTTGAGAACGAGGCAGACTCGTTCTTTTATGGTGACATGTCTATCGACCTTCCAGTGTATGCAAAGTTGTGTCAGGAGATTAACATGGGACCATAGAATACTTCATTCTTGGAGAATTGTATTACTCAATTTGTTGTTTAGATCTTCCATAAAGGTACATAAGATATGCATTTTAAGAGGGATTTTTCAAAAATGATTTATATTACTGTGCTTTGTATAGTTTAAATTGATTATTCTAACATCATTTTTTATCTATGCAGGTGACATTTTCAGGATGAGTCGAGGGATGAGCGATGAGGAGTTTCAGGACATGATGGCACGCATGTCTCCAAATCAGCTCGCGAGATTCAGAGAGATGGCAGACGAGGAGCTGTCTCGTTCTTCGTCAGGGCGCTCTGCTAGATTTGCTTCAGCGCGATCAGATGCTTCAGCTTCGAGTAGACGATCTCGATGCTCACGATGCTCACGACTTGGGCCAGAGGGAGGGAATGCAGGAGGATCAGGGGGGTGCTGCTGTGGAGACACGGACGTGGTGTCTCCGTCTCGTCGTTCAGCTGGAGCTGCGTCACCTCCAGGATTTGTCACACTTGTGGGGACGTCTACTCCAGTTACTCCGGCTTTTGTGCAGCCGTCAGCAGGCGGCACGCCTTTTGATGGCACTCCTTTTGGTGGCACCCCCTTTGGTGGCACCCCTTTGAGTGGCACTCTGGGAGAGGGTACCCCCGTCGGTACACCGGATGTACAGGGGTATCCTGGATATACCCAGGAGCGTGGACGGAGATGGGAGAGGGCCCATCTTAGGCAGACTCCTAGGGGTTATGGATACCTAGTGGATAGTAGGTCAGGAGCTATCATCATGAATGATGAGGGGAGGAGGGTGATGGCTCGCATGAGGGAGTTGTGCCAATAAGTTTTTCGGCACAATGTCCTGGATCATTGGAGGAACATATCGGAGGGGAGCAAGGACTACATAGTAGCATCCTTGCACGAGGAGTTTTCGGTGCCAGCCGCAGTAGATAGATTCTCTACGGGCTGGATGATGGATTGCATGTGTGCATACATGTCACATAGACGATCCGACGTACGCAAGGCAATCAAGAGTGGGGATCCAAAGCTCGAGTGGTTAGATGCAGACGACTGGCGCCGACTAGGGAGGAGGCTACAGATTTGCCAGGACGTTGGAGTCAGCAGCAGGAGGCGGCGAGGGCACGAATCGAGGTCGGAGCGGTGCATCATCTTGGGAGTGGCGGCCACAGGACATATTTGGAGGACTTTGTAAGTTTCTCTTTTGTTTTGCTTATTTGTTTTTTTGAAATATTCTTTGTACTGACAATCATGTTTCTAACAGTTAGCATTTTGTTTTCTTTGCAGCACTCCATTACAAATCGCGATCCGCAAGGCCTTGAGACTCGATATGCAGAGAGGCACGGTCTCAGGGCATTGATCGACCGATTGTATAGACGCGGCGGCCCTGTAAGTCACTCATCTTTCTTGTCCATAGTTACCATGAGATATTTGAATGCATTATTGTATGGTGGATTGATATGTTGTTTCTTTTTCTGCAGAATCCGTTTGATGCGCCTTTGCGACAAGACGAGCTTTCGGGGGACGAGGATTTCTAGCTCGCCCTTGGATCCTTAGAGCTCACACACCTTTAGTTTTTAGTTGCTTGATCTATGTAGACATTTTCTATGTATTAGTGATATCCTTTCATGATTGTACCAATCGCATTTTATGCGATCATGTATTTATTTCATGTATCAGTTTTATGATTTCAGTATACATTCTTTTTGTTTGCAAGCGCTTTGTATGCAGCAATATAGAAACTATTTTGTATGACTCTCATACAGCACACAGTGCTATATGTGGCAGGGCAGCTTGCTGCCCTGCCACAAATTTTTTTTTCCCTGTTACCGTCGCTATTTGAGTCGCAAATTTACTGCTCGCGTCACTATTGGCGTCGCTATGAGTGTCACAACTTTAGTGGTTGCGTCGCTATCTGCGACGCATATAGCGACGTTTATATGGCGTCATCAATAACGACGCCGACGGGGGCAAATTTTGTTGTTTGTATTTTCGTCGCTTTAAACGTCGATATAAGGTCTATATCTTGTAGTGTGAGCATGTTATGGAAGAGGTCAGTCTCACAAGAGAAAAAATAGAATAACAAACAAGAGGGCAAAAAGAAGGGCAAGCAGTCAGGATATAAGTTGCAATCTGACATTGAGACAACCACAGATCTTAAGAAGGTTCTTGAAGAACAGATCTTAAATAATCGGGTGGAATTCACATTGGAAAAGGTGCTTAGCATTTCCAAGCAAGAATTTCATGATGAAATCATTGACATAATTAAAAGGAGGTAGCAGTTTCTTGGTGATACTACTAGTGCATTGCTGCAATTTGAAGAGAAAACTAGTTTGTTGGGTATTCGGGCTGAATATGAGCATGAAGTAAGTACAGGATTGTCTATACAGGATGCTACTAATCAGTGTGGACAACATGTGGAAAAGAGAAGAAAGTGGCTGAAAATGCATTGTATTGTAGCAATATGCATGGCGAAGTAAGGAAAATGCAACAATATGGAGAAGAGACTCTAGGATTTATTCCTCGAAGTCACTACACAAGGAATCATTGTGCTAGAGCTACCACTAAAACGGTAGTGAAAATAGGGGAGCATGAAAATCCTTGTGTTGCTTTACTTGACCATGGGTCTGAGATAAATATCATTGAGCATGGATTGTATGAAAATGGTGCATGGCCTGTAGACACTGATCATGGTTGGCGAATGAGGGCTGCAAATAATTCTTCAGGGGAGCTCTATGCTGCATGTCATATAAAAGTGATGATTGGTGATGTACAAGAAGAGAAACACTTCTTTGTGCAAGATAATTCCTCATATGCAATGATTTTGGGACAACCCTATATTACAGGTGTGGGTATGGAAACAAAGGTGCTTGATGATGGTTCTGCTTATGCAAGAGTCAGAAGCAAGGATGGGAGAAAAGCTGTCCAATTTCTTACTGTTTGTGTTAATCATCCTAAAAATCAGGATACGATTTGAGAGTCTCCTTTGGTTCCAAATGCAAGGGAATTCAAAGACCTGGATTCTCATTAAGCACTACTGTAATGCGGGGCTACAGTAGTGATATTTAGAGGGTGTACTCGCCTCTTGATGAAATGAAGCATGTATTTACTATTGGTAATTCTCAGTTTATAGCAAAAAGTTCATGTTGGTTTAAGCCTATGGAAGCTATGTGCAGGGCTGAACACATATCTATGAAACGGGCTACTAAGGAACTGAGAGCATTGGGTTGTTAGCTAAAAATGATGGCATCTCAGGCATCTTTTATGGGCTGAATATTATTGACACTATGGCTGAAATTTCAGCAACTATACATGTATAAAATGAGGCTGAAAACAAAGTATTGTGAGTATGTTCTTTGGATTTGTATGATATTATAGCATTGTTTTCTCAACAAGAAGGATTACAATGGGTTGAAGCATGCAGAGGCTTTTGCAGGTAGAGCGATCTATTCTTTGGGTGATCTTTACTCGGGTTATGATCACTTTCATCTTGCAATTGAAAGTAGGGATATCACGACCATGAAGATTCCCTTGGGGTTAGTACGGATGTGTACACTCCCACAGGGAGCAACAAACTCAGTGATACACATGACAAATGCTATGAATAGGGTACTTAGAGATTTTATACCACAATTGACTATGCCCTTCTTGGATGATGTTCCAATCAAAGGGTGTGTAGTGGATGAAAAGAATGAAGAGATGGATGCACATGGATGCAGATAGTTTGTTGCAGACCATATTGTGGGTTCTGAGAGGATTTGACACGTCTAGAAGAGGTCCATTTAACTCTTTCTGGACAAAAGTCTGCCTTTGGAGTTGAAGAGGTTTTGATTGTTGGACATATGTGTGGGCCTTATGGGCGAAGGCCATTACCAGCAAAAATAGATGGGATTGATAGAATGCAACATGTATGCACGAATGTATCATAGGTGCGTAGATTCTTGGGTGCATGTGTGTTCTATTTGATATGAATTCCTCACTTTGCACATGTAGCCAATGCTCTTTATCAACTTCTAAGGAAAGGTAAAAAATTTCATTGGGAAAGGAAGCATCAGAAAGCAATGAAGAAATTGAAGAAACTCTTAAAATATGCTCCTGCATTGAGAAAGGCTAACTATTCACATGGAAATCCTATCATTATTACTGTTGATACAAGCCAAATCATGATTGGATGGGCAATTGGGCAAGATGATGAGGGAGGGCAAATATATGCAATTCACTTTGGTGCTAAAGTATTGATTGAACGATAGAGAAGATATCCATAGGTTAAAAGAGAATTATGGGGAATTGTGACAACCCTTAAATGTGATAAGGAGTATTTTATGGGTGCTCATGTAGTCATTGAGACTAATTGTTTACCGGTATTGGGTATGATTACTAGTTGTGCTACTCTGGACATTGCTATGCTCCGGTGGATTGCATACATCAAATCTTTGAACCCTGAAATTTAGCATATTGCAAGAAGAGATAACCTAGTGGCAGACATGTTATCTCGAGCACGTTAAGAGAATGAAGATGGGATGATGGATGAGGAGGAAGAAGATGACTTTCTTATGGCTGAAAATGATGTTGCAAGAGTGAATTTAGCAATGCAAAGTGTTGCTACAGCATTAATAGAAGCTTGGACAACAAAGAGGAGACACTTTAGATGTTTTGCATCTTGTGTAGAAGTGTTTCTAGAAGACAAATATGCAGGAGAGTGGCTAAGAATTGGTCAATACGTCAGTACATTAACAAAGAGAGATGAATGGTTAGATGAGGAGTTTAAGAAAATCAAGAGGAAAGCATATGGGTTTTTTTAAAAAGATGGATACTTATGGAAACATGCTAAAAAGAAACAAGGTATGCCATTGCGAGTTTTGGGTGATAGAGCTTCACAAGTAAAAGTAATGCAAGAATTTCATGAAAGCTTGTGGGCTGGTCATAGAGGTGTTTGGGGTACTTTTACAAAGATCAAAGAAAGATATTGGTGGCAGGGTATGTATAAGGATGTTGCTCACTTTGTGGAAACATGTAGTGTTTCTTCATCACCAACATATTGTAGCCTGGCTGCTTGCCTTTCTTCTTTCCTTCGGTCTTCTTTGTTTGTGGCACATCTTCCATCTCTTGATCTGGAATTATATTTTTAGCAAGCTTTGGTTGTTCAGGTGTTCTTCTAGTTACCCGTTTTGGAGGGCTAGAAGAGGAAGGCCCTGGTTCATATTCTCTTTTTCTCTTTTCTTCAATCAAGACTTCTTTATGATTGACTTCAGTCAAATGTGAGCAAAGGAAAAGGAAAAGGAAAAGGAAAAGACAATATGTTGGTGATGAAGATGAAGAAACACTGCATGCTTTTTTGCAAGTTCTTCGAGTTTTTGTGTACGATGAAGAGAAGTTGACTTCACAAGGAATTCATCTTGAAGCAGTTAAAGAATTAATTGGAGAAATTGAAGCTGAAGATAAAGAAAGCATGAATGCAAAAATGAAAGAAGTGAAATTTGAAAATGTAATGGTCGTCTGGTCCAAACTAGTTGGGCAGCCCACTTCTCAAAAAGAAGGCCTGAAGATGTTCAAGCAGCTATTGAGAAGCTAAAGACAGCAATACTAAAGAACAAAAGAAGATCTGATAAGTGACATCGACTTCGACCAAGAGCAATTCAAGAAAATGACTGGGTGCTTGTCTATGACAATAGCCTAGACAATCAATACAGTGCTTCTAGGAAGATGGTAAAGCATTGGTTTGGCCCATATGTGGTAAAGGTTATTCATGACAATGCCACATATTCATTGGCTGAATTGGATGGAACAAGCATGAAAATACCCATAGCTGGAAAAAGAATCAAACTCTTCAAACGAAGAGAAATTTCAACATATGAACTAGAGGACTTGAATATAATTCAAGAGCATGAGGACATCGAAAAAGAAGAAGAGGCAGAAGATGAAGATATTGACATGGTAGAAGATACTTCTTTTGACATTGCAAATCTTTAAGACTTTGGCACATGCCAGAGGATGTGCAGGTTAGGAGGGGGTGGATGTTGTGCCTCTACGTGCACACTGTGTAAAAAATTCTAGAGTGTGGCTTTCTTTTAGATTTAGAGAGCCAATGCCACTTTAGGCATTAGTGTTAGTGTCCATGGTTCAAAATATTAGATCTTTTTGGACAAGTTTTTAGTCAATTTTTTATATTTTAGATATTATCTCTTGTAAAAATTCATAAAAGCTATAGACAACTTCTAGATTAGGATGACATGTAAAAGAAAGCATGTAGCTTTTAGCCAAATTGAGAGGATTTTATGTAAAAAGAGAGATTGATGAAATCATGCGATGCGCGATCATTGTTTTCAAGCAGTGAACAACACTCCAAAGTAAGAGATGAAGGAGTGATCCAGCTGAATTTTGGTCAGGTTTCCTGGTATTTAACCCCCCTTTCGGAGCTAAGAAAAGCATCAGATTTGGCGATCTAAGTAGCATAGAGGAAGGTATTATTTTGTACACGTTTTTGTCTATTAGAGTTTTATTTTCTCACAATGCTGAAAGAAACTGACAAGCTTCATCTTTGTTAGTATTCTTCTATATTTTCTAATTCTTTTTGGGAGTATTCTTCTACATCTTCAATCTCTTAGAACCCCTTCTCTTCCATCTACTCCTCTCCCTAAGTCTATCTTCACCTTGGTGTCTCTTATCTTCAAGAACTTGGCTTGAAACCTTCAACCCTTCTCTTATCTCTACCATCTCCAGAGTAAAAGCTCTTGAACCCCTATACATTCTTCTCTTGCCAAACCCCTATGGTGACCTTCAACCCTATGTGTTGCGACATTGGAGATGGTAGAGATAAGAGAAGGGTTGAAGGTTTCAAGCTAAGTTCTTGAAGATGTTGATAGAGCTTCCAACTGCATGTTCTTAGCAAAGATCACAAGAGTATTATCTCAAATCAAGCTTGTTTTCTTGATTGTAAGAGCAATCACAAATTATAAAATCAAGTACAATATGTTGTCATGTATCATAAACAACTCTGCAGCCCATCATTCATACATGATGCCGTAGCATGAATAATCTTTACATGATTACATTTAATGTAGACTGTTAGGGACAAAATCTTATGAGTCAATTACAAGGCTTGTAGGGCAAAGAGACTTGCTTCAAGAGAGCTTCAAATTGAGTTTCCTTGATGATAGCATAAACTTCCCCTAACATAGTGTTGGTGTGTTTGGTATTGAGAGTCCACCATGGGGATAAGAGATAGTAGGGTGATGGTAGATATAGGTAAAGGAGTAGACGGAAGAGAAGGGGTTTGAAGAAATTGAAGATTTAGAAGAATACTCCCAAAAAGAATTAGAAAATGTATAAAAATACTAACAAAGATTAAGCCTGTCAGTTTATTTTAGCATTATGAGAAGATAAAACTCTAATAGACAAAAACGTGTATAAAATAATATATTTCTCTATGCTGCTTAGATCGCCAATTTGATGCCTCCATCAGCTCCGAAAGGGGGGTAAAATACTAGTACACTTGGCCAAAATTCTGCCAAATCACTCCTTCTTCATCTCCCCCTTCGGAGTGCTGTTCACTGCCTAAAAACAGTGATCGCGTGTCACTCAAATTTGTCAATCTCTCTTTTTACATAAAATCCTCTCAAATTGATTGAAAGCTACATGATTTCTTTTACATGTCATAATATCAAAAATTGACTAAAATTTGTCCAAAAATCTAATATTTTTGAACCATGGATACTAACACTAATGTTTAAAATGGCATTGGCTCTCTAAATCAATAAGAAAGCACACTCTAGATTTCTTTACACGATGTGCACGTAGCAAAACGACACCCATCCCCTCCTAACCTGCACATCCTCTAGCATGTGCCAAAGTCTTACGAATCTGCAGTGTTAGAAGAAGTATCTTTTACCATGTCAATGTCTTTATCTTCTACCTCTTCTTCTTCTTCTATGTCTTCATGCTCTTGAATTATATCCAAGTCTTCTAACTCATATGTTAAAATTTCTCTTCGTTTGAAGAGCTTGATTCTTTTTCCAGCTTGAGTATCTTTATGCTGGTCCCATCCAATTCAACCAATGAATATGTGGCATTGTCATGAACGACCTTTACCACATATGGGCCAAACCAACACTTTACCATCTTCCTAGAAGCACTGTATTGATTGTCTAGGCTACTGTCATAGACAAGCACCTAGTCATTTTCTTGAATTTCTCTTGGTCGAAGTCGATATCGCTTATCAAATCTTCTTTTGTT
Source organism: Lygodium microphyllum (assembly GCF_053477565.2). Taxonomy (NCBI): domain Eukaryota; kingdom Viridiplantae; phylum Streptophyta; class Polypodiopsida; order Schizaeales; family Lygodiaceae; genus Lygodium; species Lygodium microphyllum. Next base: position 112,004,319 of record NC_141162.1, read on the forward strand.
CTTTAGTCTTGCTGTCCTTAGCTTCTCAATAGCTGCTTGAACATCTTCAGGCGTTCTTTCTAGCTGCCATATGTGCAAAATCAGCAACTTTTCTCTATTGATGCCTTTCTCCCAAGCTAGAAGACTCCATGTGATAATAGATTCTTCAATTGGCATAATTGGTTGTTGTCCATGCATAAGTTCAGGTGGCATATGGCCACTCACTGTACTATGAGTAGTTCGGTCAGACCATAATGTAAAAGGTAGCATTTTAGGCCATTCTTTGATCTTTCCTCTACAAGACTTTTCTAAAGCTTTGAAAATAGGCGGGTGCCCTCTATCACTTTTTCCATTACCTACAGGGTTATAGGCTGATGTTAAAGCTTACCCAATTGAGCAAAGAAGTTGCGTGTCTCATCACTATCCAACTCTCCTCTATCTGCAGTTACTTTACCCACACAACCATATCTGCAAAACACTTCTTCAAGCAAAAAACGACAAACAACTTGAGTGATCTTGGTTGTTAAGGCTTTGCCTTCAACTTGATTGGTTAGATCCTCTCTTATAAGCACTAAATATTGCATATTCCATATTCCTATAGGCATAGTTATAAGATCAATATCCCATCTATAATGTATAGACAAAGAATAAGTTGGTTGTAACCCATCTCGATGCTTGACCATAGAATACATTTGATACACATAACAAGTTTCAAAACAATGTGCTATGTCCTGATACATGTTTTGCCACCAATATTTTTCTTTGACTTTACTAAAGGTTCCCCATATGCCTCTATGGCTAGCCCACAGTCTTTCATGAAATTCCTTCATTACCTGTTGTTGCAATCTTTTGTTACCTAAAACTTAGACTTGCACTCCTTTCTTCTTCTTTGTGTGCTTCCATAGATGCCCTTCTTTAAGAAAAAAGCCATAAGATTTCCTCTTAATATGCTTGAACTCTTCATCAATCCAAGACTCCTCCTTCTTCATTATGCTCAAATATTGGCCAATCTTCAGCCAATCCAAGATTCCACAAACATGTAGTGTTGCTCACTTGCAAAAAAGAATGTAGTGTTTCTTCAGCTTCATCACCAACATATTGTCTTTTCCTTTTGATTACATTAATAATTGCATCATGGAATTCACGTTTGGCAATTCCAAGAATTTCACCTAAGGTGAATTCAATTTTGCTTCTTAGAATTCGTTCTTCTAGGACTCGTTTGAGATCAGTTGCAGATTCTATGTCAGACTGCAATTTTTAGCTTGGTTGCTTGCCTTTCTTCTTTCCTTTGGTCTTCTTTGTTTGTGGTGCATCTTCTATCTCTTGATCTAGGGTTATATTTTCAGCAAGCTTTGGTTGTTCAGGCGTTCTTCTAGTTACCCGTTTCGGAGGGCCAAAAGAGGAAGGCCTTGGTTCATCTTCTCTTTTCTTCAATCAAGACTTCTTTATCATTGATGTCAGCCAAATGTGCAAAGGTAGAAAAAGAATCTACCAGTTCTTTCCAACCAGTTATTTCTCGAATATACTAATTGGTGTTAGTCAAATCATCTTTGGCTACTTTTTCGCATTCCATTTGATCTAATGCATGCATCCATACTTTAGATTTCACATTAGCTTTACATGCTTTCAAATTTGATTTAGTTGGCTCAATTCACAACCCATAGGTAGCTGCATCAATTGTTGCGTAGGCATTCTTTACAGGTAAATCTTCTAATCTTTTCTTCATTCCACCATTGTCAAAATTTGGCTCCAGTGAAAGACTAGTTTTAGCTACATGAAAATTTTCATCTTTCCAAAAGATGAGCTTCTATGCTTCAGCCTCATGGAAGGCAGAACACTCCCTCTTGTCATGTTGTTGGCTATCACACCAAATACAATGCCTTTTAAAGCCTTCTCTCATGGGTCTTTGAGTTGATAATCGTCCTCGTTCTTCAACTTTGACATCCATCTTCTCCACCTTGGAACTGATTTCTATAAGATTCAGATGAAGGTCATGTATGCTCTTAATGAGTTCATCCATGACATCATTTTTAGAAGAAACAAAAGAAGAAAGATTTGGTTGATTAGTTAAAGGAATAGGGGATTTTGAAGGTGGAACAAGCTCCATCAAAGGAGTTGTTGAAGTTGAAGTAGAGCACAATCTTAGTCGCATCCAATCTCTTCAAGCAATCATGTTAATTGCATCAGTAATATTTGTCCATGCAGCCTTGACTCCTGATTCAGAGGTAACATCTTTTAGGCGATCAACAAGCTTCTCTTGCAGAATGGGATCTACAGCCTTAAGGAATAATTCAATCTTTTGACCTTCCATACTTTGTTGGTCTTCAGTATCAGGTTGCCCAAATTTACTTTCAAACTCATGGTATAAAGCTGTTGCAGCTAAACCTTTGTTGGGTTTCTCAACCCAATTAGTGAAACTTTTCTTCGTCATTAGGCCAGAGTCTTCTAAGAAGAATTCTTTGTGTAGGGATTTTTTGAATGCAGCCCAATTCGTATCTCGCTGCAAAAGACTATGGATTCTTTCTCGAAGACCATGCTTGGCTAGTTTGGTAAAATAACGACTCCATACATGTTGCGGTATACCAAAGATGAGAATTTTCTCAACATACAAGCGAATAAAAACAGAGACATTGTGACCATTAAATTGTTTTAATTCCCTCCTAACTTCCTCTAGGGCCTTGATAGCTGTGAAATCAATATTCTCTTCATCTTACCTTTGTTGTTGTTGTTGTAACATTTGGTTTATTGTTGCCGAGTCTGCTCCAGTATGTGTACCAATGGTTGTAGAGTATCTCCTGAATAATCCCCCATCTTGGAGTTCTCTTACATCGACCTTCACGTCAGGTTCACCAATGTCGCAGCGCGTAGGGTTGAAGGTCATCACAGGGGTTTGGCAAGAAAAGTAGACAAGATAGATGGAGATGTGTCTTCAAGAGATAAGTAGATTACAGTGAATGATTAAAGATTCAAGAGGTACTTCACGGTCAATCACAGGGGATTGAAAGAGAAGAATGTATGGGGGCTCAAGAGCTTAGACTCCGGAGATGGTAGAGATAAAAGAAGGATTGAAGGTTTCAAGCTAAGTTCTTGAAGATGTTGATAGAGCTTCCAACTGCATGTTCTTAGCAAAGATTACAAGAGTATTATCTCAAATCAAGCTTGTTTTCTTAACTATAAAAGCAATCACAAATTATAAAATCAAGTACAGTATGCTGTCATGTATCATAAACAACTCTACATCTCGTCATTCAAACATGATACTATAGTATGAATCATCTTTGCATGATTACATTCAATGTAGACTATTAGGGACAAAAGCTTATGAGTCAATTACAAGGCTTGTAGGGCAAAGAGAATTGCTTCAAGAGAGCTTCAAATTGAGTTCCTTTGATGATAGCATAAACTTCCCCTAACATAGTGTTGGTGCGTTTAGTGTCAATAGTCCACCAGGAGGGTAAGAGACAACAAGGTGAAGGTAGATTCAGGGAGAGGAGTAGACAAAAGAGAAGGGGTTCGAAGAAATTGAAGACGTAGAAGAATACTCCCAAAAAGAATTAGAAAATGTAGAAGAATACTAACAAAAATGAAGCCTGTCAATTTATTTTAGCATTATGAGAAGATAAAACTTTAATATACAAAAACGTGTATAAAATAATACCTTCCTCACAATACATATGAAAAAATATTAAAAACAACAAACAAAGGTCTAAACATCCAAAACAAATTTATCCTAACTATATAACCTAATATCTTTTGAGAAGATGATTCTCTTAATGCTAATAAGGCTCCCACACCTTCAATACAAGCTCTAGCACTCGGTACCACCCTAAACTTTACTCATAAACTAAATGAATTTGAGAAGAAGAAACTATGAGTTGATCAATAGCTAATGTAGACAACAAAACACACACTAAGCATAGCAACAACTATTATCACTTCACAGTTAGCAACCCGTGGTGGGGACTCTAATTTTCAAACACCCTAATAGAATCCTTGCAAAGAAGCTATAATCTTTTATAAAAGTATTACAATTTCATGGAATATATGTCTAACCATTAGTCTTACTTTAAATACATATATTCACATACATCCCTTTGCTTTTCCAAAAAGTCTCAATGGAGTAGTTATTCTTGGTCTCAATAAGGTAAGTGTCTAACTATTATCTACATTTATACAAAACACATTATTAGAACCATCTATGTTAAAGTGTATTGCAAGTATTGAAATTGGAATGAGGTTGCTATCCTTGTTACACTTACTAAGACACTAGAAAAAATTGATGAAAAAAACACATAGCAACTCAAAGTTATAAAAAAACAATACTTGAAACCTCCTATAGTTTTAGGACACATGTCATTGAGAAAATATTATATCAATTCTACCACATGTAAAAGAAGGCCTCTTTACTACAACCACATAGATTATTCTTTTTAGATACATATATGTTATTTTCCAATGTCATGATTTGAACAATTCAAAAAAGTATTTCTACTAATGATCAAAGTGATAGTATAACATAATAACTCACATCTTAAGAAATTAAGAAGAAATGTTAATTTGAGCAATAAAAGTCACCAAGCAGAGAAAATACCTACCCATAAAGGAATCATTTGTTAAGGATTACTTTTAGAAATAACAAGAGAGATGTCTATTTTTAAAATATGCATTTTCATATGACTAATTAACTAACACAGATAACTTATATAATAAGAGCCATTATCCTTAACTTTTAATATTCAATCACATAGGGCAAATTGATATCACGAAAATAAGTTTAAAACATCTGTAGATTATATCATATGGACCAACAAACATATTTTGTAACCTAAACTATGCTATATATGTTTTCTTTTAAGGTATGTATATCTCTATTAGTAGTTTTATGTGTGTGCGCACGTGCACGTGTGCGTGTGCGTGTGTATGTACACACGCTATAACAAGAAAATTAGAAAGATAAGTAACAACATTAACACCATTAGAAACTTAAGAAGCCACAAGATGTTGAATTGAAAGTATTATAGATAGAATAGTAGCCTCTAAGAGATAGCTATAGGAATTTTTTGAGACACTTTACATGGAAGGAAAGAGAATCGTGTGTGTGTGTGTGTGTGTGTGTGTGTGGAAGTGAGCAAGGGAGCATGCGTATGTGCATGAGTGAGTGAATGAGTGAGTGAGTGTGCTTGTTTACTGCAACACCAGCAATAGGAAAAAAGCGAGAAAATAGAAAAATCTAAGAAGTAGGAAAAGGCATAGGGCAGGCATGGAGAAGGTACCCATAAGAATAATAAGTCCGAAAAAAATCCAAAAGGAAGGAAACAACTGCCAAAAGTCCAAGGCGCAGCCGCCGAAGTCTGGAGGAGTTAAAAGCAAGAAAGCGCACCTTTAAATGCAAAGGCACTCTCAAATCCTTGTAAAAGAGCGCTAGGCTACCTCCTGTGCAAATTGTAAACTTAGAAGGACGGTAGGACTAGCTAGGAAGTGAAAGAATGGAGAAAAAGGGCCTAGGCCATGGCCGGCCATGTAAAAATTGAGGATGACCGCCCGTGGGAAGTAGGATATGTATATAAACTTGAAAAGTGAATGAGAAGCTCATTCTTGTGTGTGGCAAAAATCTTATTCTTCTTCTCTTTTTCTTGCCTTCTTGTTTGTGCTTGAGAGAGGCAGTGAGTGAGTGTGTGAGAGTGAGGGATCAAGGAGAAGAAGCTCCCCGTCTCCTCTCTTCATCTTCTTTTCTTCTCTACTCTTCTCTTGTCTCGTGCAGCTATGGAGGACGGAGCTTGTTGGAGAGGGATTGAGGTTGGTTGAGCTTGCCTCAAGGATCGTGGAGCTACCGGCGTGCATGGGAGAGGAGGGTACTCGATCGGGCATCAAGGTAAGCTCACTACAGCCCATAGGTAGGGAGGGCGTGCCGGCTATGTGAGAGGTAGCCATGGCCACTCGGCTTGAAACGCTTGACCAATAAGCGGTCCGTAGGTCTCACGGGTTGAGCTTGTAGCTCCCTTCATTTTGGTTCCATTGCCAGGACTGACAGAATCGAGATTTGAGCGCTGCGCGCTTTGAATCGAGCATAGAGGTAGGGTTTTCAGCCCGAACCGATGCTTGAGATAGATAGGAGATTTAGGTGGTTTGATCTTTGAAACAAGTAAGTATTTTGGTTTGTTGTTGAGTAGGCAAGTAGATAAATCAAACTCAGTAACTGTTTTTTATTTTTGTTGTGCTTGGATAGGATTACGACCAAGGAAATAGGGAAAACAAAAGGGTTTTCTGTTGCTAAAAGTAGGCTGAAAACTGGGAGAAAGGGGCATAAATCCTAGATCTTGAGTAGATGGGTGCTAGAGGGGCAACCATAAGGTTGAAGGAGACTTGAGCAGGGCAATAAGAGGCTCAAAAGGTCGGGGGAGGCCTCATTTTGCAGTCTGACATCCAGAGAGAGAGAGCTTGAGAGAGAGTGTGTGAGTAGAGTAATAGAAGGAATTCGATCCGTTCATTTTGCTCTTGCCTATCCATTCTAGATATTCCTTGACCTTCTCTGAGTTGTACTTGTTTGATCTGGAAAGTTGAAGCTTGTACCAGGACCCCCATGCATAGCATTCATCGCTCGTGTCCTCACAACTGCATTGTGGCAAACGCAATCAGACTAGGTTGTAGGTGTCCGAGTCCCAAAATTGGACACTCGGACTGTCCAACTCTCGAAGTTGGACCGTCTCACTTGACCAGACAGACCGTCCAACTTGACCAGACAGATCGTCAGACTCAACCAGTCGGACCACCAATCGACTCTACCAGTCGGACCCTGCAATGTGGCATTAGGATTCATTTTTAGACTTGGATCCACCCATCCGATCAGACCACCGTCAGTAGACCACCCGTCAGACAATTGGCGGACCACCAGTCGGACCACTCGTCCGATCGAATGCACCACCTTAGACTCGGACCACCCAGTCCGATCGGACCAACTCCAAACCAAGACTAGGATCGGACCACCCAGAATCAGACACACCACCTTAGACTCGGACCACCCGATTGGACCAACTCTAGTTAGACCACTCGGTCCGACCGAATAGTCCGACTTGGATAGTCGGACCATCTCCAGAATCGGAGGGTCCAATTTTGGGAATCCTACCACCATGGCAGACCATTTTAAACTGGTAAGTGAGCCACCTCCTCATGGCAAGGCCACTCCGAACACGTTCCCAAACATCCCTGAGTACCTAACTCGGCTCTCAAAAGCCAGAAATTGGAGAAACCACACCTAGGCAGCCTAGAGTCAACCTCTACTAGCAGGCCATAGAACATGCGAGACTTAGAGCTAAAACTGACCCTCAGATTCCAATCCAGCCTTGACGGAGTGTAGAGTGTGCGGCATAGACCCTAGACAATACGAGAGGACAGCCATAAAATGCTCTTAGAGCCATATTAGGCTATGAAAAAAAGGGGGAAAAGCGAGAACTGCATTGTTCATTTTGCATTCGCACCCCACGCTGATTTCATAATTTAAAGTGCACTAAATGGGAGAAAGCTTGATTTGGCACTGTGCACTGGAAAGCACTAAGCACAAGTGTGAATAAAATTGACAACTACTTTCAATAACAAGGAACTCACATAGACTCTGAGACATAGCTGGGTGCCACAAAGCCCCATTAATAGGATCCTGAAGACCCCAAAGAGTTCAAAGACGATAAGATTGAGGGAAAGTTGCTAACCAAGCTGAATGGATTGATTGACAACCTAGTGGAGTGAGAGGCTACAGAAATGTCAGGAGCAGACATGGACCGAGAGGATGACCAGCTGGACTTGGTGAGTTCCCAATTGAATTGCACCATATGGTTGACCAATATGTGGGGCTAATAAGGACCGTGATCCACGGCAGACCAATCGAGGAACTAGTTACAAGCCTTGAGGAAAAGAGGAAGGCAGCTAGGAAAGCGATGCACAGCATCACAGTATATAACCGCGAGCAAAGGACAAGGAAATTGCAGCAAGACTTAGAGGTGCATGAGACACGACACATTCTAGCTAGTAATGCAAGGCCAAACACAAAGAGGGAGAGGGAGCTGGAGGAAGATCTAATGCGGAGCGAGCTTGTCACCAAGCGGCTCATAGACAACACAACTACAGAACAGAGTGCAACTGCGCTAGCCACCTCTTTGCTCACATGCTTAGGAGTCACATAGGGGGGAGGAGCCACAACAAGATCCTTGCAGTGGCCAAGCAGCTAGACAAGCACCAGCCCAGCAATGACCCCTATTGCTTCGTGGAGCAGTTTGAGCACATTTGCGAAGCCAACAGTCTTACAGACCTCACCCAATGCTCGCAGGCTTTCGGGATTTTCTTGGGTTACAAGGGAAGTGTTGAACAGTGTGAGAGGGAGATGAGGAACGGAGGAAGAGAGAGGAGAAGAGAGAAACAAGACACCGAAAGTGGAACCCCAGAAGTGTGTCAACTGAGCACACATGATAGGAATATATAAAGGGGACCTGGGACTTGGGGCGCTATATATAGACAAACTATATATAGCTAGCAACCCCACTCAAATAAAGGTCCCTTACTATGGATAAAAAAAAACCCTTGGGGCTCAAGGGAAAAACCCACAGCTCTATATAGGCCTATGGTTATATTAATATTCAAAATATAAAATTATAAAGTTGAACTTACAAGAGCCTATTCATAGGCATCAAAAGAGCTACATCACTCGTGAATTACAACATCAACGGAGAAGGAGCTACATCACTCAGGAGCTACATCACTCCTGAATTACAACAGCCTATTCAGAGGCATCAAAAGAGCTTTATCACTCCTAAATATAAACATGTAAAAAAAGGATAAGTGACATCACTGGAAAAGATAAAATCTCCAAGGAATTCCTTCAACTAAACTTGGGATGTAAGCAGTATATCTATCACATCAAAACTTAAAGAAAAACGTTACAGTGACATTAGAACAACACAAGGTCTATAGAGATGGTTCGCGATGCTGCTCTATAGACAACATAACACATTTGGGGCCCCATGAACAGAATATAAATAAAACAATTTGTCATCAGCTGGAAAGAATATAAACGAAATAATGTGTCATCAGCTGGAATATAGACGCTCATCAATGGAATAACGAACGAGGACGATCATCATGAAGCATGGCAATAGTGTCATCAGCTAGAATATAGACGCTCATCAATGGAATAATGAACGAGGATGATCATCATGAGGCATGGCAATATCAACATCCAAAAGTAATGTTGATGTTGAAATGTAGAGAGAGAGTAATGTAGGGAAGAAGCAACTTGCTCTTTCAGGCGGCCTTTGCATCACAAGACATGAGCATCTGTGACACTGCCTGCTCGCGATATCCGCGCGTCCTCTAGGGCTTCGGTGCTAAGCAGCATGCTCCACTTGAGCTGAAGCCTTGGCCTACTACTGCTACTGTTGGAGGACGAGTTCTTGGCCCCACTGCCTTGTTCCTCTATATGAGGACCGCGGCTTCCTTTTTTCGCTGTGAAAGAGCAGCACTGTTAATCAAGCCAGTTGCAGGAGCTAGTAGCCCTGCAGTCTGATTAGATTTGGGCATATTCTGATCAAACGCTTGAGTGACCAAACCAATGAGGCCTGGATGTGCTACCCATGTGCCATCATGCCCAGCATCATTGTTAATCAAGCTAGATCCAGGAGCTACTAGCCCTGCAGTCTGATTAGGCATATTCTGATCAAACACTTGAGTGACCAAACCAATGAGGCTTGGATGTGCTGCCCATGTGCCATCATGCCCAGCAACATTGTTAATCAAGCCAGATCCAGGAGCTACTAGCCATGCAATCTAATTAGGTTTGGGCATATTCTGATCAAACACTTGAGTGACCAAACCAATGAGGCCTGGATGTGCTGCCCATTTGCCATCATGCCCAGCACCACTGTTAATCAGGCTAGATACAGGAGATACTAGCCCTGCAGTCTGATTAGGTTTGGGCATATTCTCATCAAATACTTGAGTGACCAAACCAATGAGGCCTGGATGTGCTGCCCATGTGCCATCATGCCCAACTTTTACTTCACGTAATTTGTCAGCTCTTACCAGGGCCATAGCTGCCTCATTTTCTTTTGCATTATTCCTGATGGGAATTTGAGCAGCCATCCCTCCCATTGCATGCACTCCACCTCTATGGCACGTTTGAATCAGCAACTCAGTATAGCTCTTCATGAAGTGCTGGCTCATGCCGATAAGAACACGGTCAAGGAGCCTGTCTGGATGTCCCTGTTTCTAGAAGGTTTTTACATAGTTGAAGATGTAATCCCAATGCCCGTAGGACTCACCCTGCATATGATTATCTACAGTAGCAGCTTTCTCCTTTTGCCCTTCTGCAAGCTTACAAGTCATCTAGTGTCCTTCCACAGTCTTCGTCATGCTTAGCAGACTCTGCTGACTTGTAAATAAACAAAGCATATCCTTTTGACTTACCTGTCTGCTTATCAAACCTTAGAGGACCTTCTTTAATTTCTCCGTACTTGGAGAACGTAGCCAGGAGCTTCTCAGCTGGCATGTCACGACGAAGGCCCCATGGATGCAAACTGACAGACACATTTGCGGCCATCGATCTTCTTGCTAGGCTCCTTGAGCACGCACTGCACGCCGTCCCTGTGCTTAAATGTGACAAAGCCGTAGCCCTTACCTTTGCCAGTCTTCTTGTTGGTGATGACGCGGCATTCGTCGATGTCACCGTAGGGAGCGAAGGCCGCCTTGAGAGTCTCGGAGGAGGTCTCCCAGCCGAGGCCATGGACGAACAATTTCTGGTGAGAGGGGTCTTTGTCAGTGAGGTCTTTGATCTCATGCAGGATATCGGCATGATCCATGGCTACTTCTTGTAAAAGGTCCATGAGCTACTCCTTGGAGAGAGGCTTCATGAGAGAGCGGACGTCCTTAGCGCAGACCTCACTGTCAGACTCACTGCCCCCCTCACACGACAGCATTGCTCTCACCTCGTCTCCACTACTGTAGCTCCCTACTGGATTGGAAGACGATGCCAACAACATATATCTAGCGTAAACACTAATGATGGAAAGCTCTTTGTGATGTTGTAGAACCTCGCTCTGATACCATGTTGAACAGTGCGCGAGGGAGACGAGGAATGGAGGAAGAGAGAGGAGAAGAGAGAAACAAGACACCGAAAGTGGAACCCCAGAAGTGTGTCAACTGAGCACACATGATAGGGATATATAAAGGGGACTTGGGACCTAGGCCGCTATATATAGACAGACTAAATATAGCTAACATGTTAGCTATATATAGTCTGTCTATATATAGCTAACAGGAAGGACATGGTACACCGGTCTAGATGTAGTAGAGCGAATGAACTTCAATCACCTGAAAGATCTCTTTATCAAGAGATTTTTAGAGATAGGGTATTCAGAAAACTTCATAGTCCGACTGATGAATGTCAATCAGAAGGGCAAAGAGGGCATTAGAGACTACGCCACTCATGTATGTAGCCTGTTTAAGAGAATCCCTTCCAAAAAACGACCAAACGAGAGAGCGATTTCTACTGTTTTTATAAATGGAATCCGCTGCGAGGAAATTTACAAGGCACTGGCAAGTAACTTGAGCTTGCAAAGAGATTTTCTCGCTAGGGTTTTCGACAAGGCAATAAGGGTAGATGACGAGCTTAGGGAGAGAAGTGCTAGAAGCTTGAATCAAGATGGCTCTAGCCAAAGAACCACAGAGAAAGCCACAACCTATAGTGAGAGATCAGCCCCTGACGTGCAAGATAAGGGCAAGAGCACGACACAAGACCAAGAGCTAGCCAAAGTTAGGATGGAGCTAGCACGGTTGCAGGAGTTGGTAAAGAGACTCACTAGACTACATGTCTAGTGTGTGCACTGTGGAGGCAACCACATCCTTGCTGAGTGTGAGGATCCAAGATCCAGGCCTTGTGCAAGTTGCAAAAGGTTTGGCCACCACGCAATGCATTGTCGATTGCCAAGAAAGTTTCCTTGCACACAACAGTACAACTCACCATACTATTGGAATAGGCTGCCTAACTTCTTCGAAAGAGGAGTCCCATTGGCCCTTCCAGTACCTAATGATGCAAAACTAGTGGTTCCTAGATTAGAGATCAATCCCATGGGCATACCCCCCAAACCGCCTAGAACCTTCGTGACACATCCATCGAGTGACGCTCCTATCCACTACATGGAAGAGCCCAATGACGAGGAGTCATATGTGAACCCTTACATCTTGTATGATGAAGAGGGTAATCCGGTCCTCATGGACTATTGACCAGTGCCAGTGATGGTGTTAGGAAGGGGAAGAGGCAGAGGTCTTTCAGGGCCAACCCAAGACCTAGTCACATGCTGGACTTGTGGTCACCATAGTCACATATCAACACGATGCCCAGAAAAAGAGTATGCTAATAGGGAGAGAGCTGATCTCAAGTGTGCCGAGTGTGGCATCTCCCATCTCTTTAGGGAATGCCCTAGACAAAAGCCATCCTCGAGCTCAGGTAATGTACCATCAATACCTTTGGGGCTGTTTGGCATTGAGACATTCGACAGCGAGGATACACCCATCCCACTGCATGTCATGACACGTGCACAAACACGGCAAGCCAACATATCACTGATTGGGCCTAGCAACCTAGACGCTACCTCAATAGGGAAGAAGAGTCGTAGGCAGAGAAAGAAGAAAATTGATGCTAAGATCACTCTCAAAATTCACGGAGAGACAATGCTAGTGAGTGGCAAGAAGGTAATTGATGCTGAGGCTGAAAACACCACTCTGAAAACAACAGAGAAAGGGAGTGCTAAGGAAGGGGAGTACCCCCGCCCGAAGCGCCAATTAGAAGCAATTGAAAAGGTCAAGGAGTGGGCAAAGGAAGCCCAAGAGAACCTAAAGGATGTTGAGGCCATCATAGAAGATGGAACTAATGACTTCTCTAGTGTGAGCACCCAAGTCTCACCCTCTCGACCAAGGTCAAGAGATGTGTCTATGCCATGGGTAGCACCATCCAAAAGAAGCTTAGGAGCCATGGGTGAGAAAACACCCAAGGCCAATGGCCTAGAGGCGTGGGAATGGAGGAGAGACAAATGACATGTAACCTCCTCACGACATTAGTAACCACCCCAGTAACCCTAATCCTAGGAGACCTGCTTAGGCAGGCAGCATTCGACGCTTTAGCTAGAACTAAAGCACTGAGTGGAGGAACAAACTGAGCAGATTGTTGCTAGCCTACATGAGCATGGTGTAGTCACATAGATAGCGAGCTTCACGCTGCACTTAGGGCTTAAATCTTTGCATCTAAATGGTCTTTGGGAGGGCACCGAGATGCATGCTGTGCTACCTATCCTAGCCCTAAGAGACATGACATGGAAAGGAATCGTAGACATGCACGCAGGGGTTAGTGTCTTGAGCCACAAAGTCTTGTAGGCCTAAGGAAACCCTTCCATTGAGATTGGTAGGTTCAATGTCACACTAGCAAATGGAATGAAGGTAAGGACGTTCGGAGTTTTAAAAAATTGGCCAGTGAAGATTGTAGGTGTTCAGTTCTCTGTATACCTCATTGTTATGAAGGGAGTGGACTATGACATCCTGCTAGGCCATCGACACTAGATGAGGAATGCACCAGTCATCGAGGACTAGGGCCATGGTCTAATCTTCTTACAGAATCAAAAGGAAGCAGTAAGGGTGGAGATGGATACTTGAAAGACAACATCTATTGATCTAGATGCCATCTCAGCCACATTGAGGGGTGACACGTAACCAACCACATCAAATGGTCTATTGACCAAGTATATCCCCTGCCCTGAGGATGAGCGAGATTGGATGCATGTCCTTGCAATCATCGATCTCCCATTCTCAGACAATGAGGAGGAGTATAAGCAAGCAGCACAAGCCATGGGCACGCCAGATGAGAAACACTGAGTACCACTCTGCATGATGGCAAGGAGTGCGTGTGGTCGGCCCAAACCTGTCACTTTCCATGTCCCAAATAAGAAGCTAGAACTCGAGGAGACCCTAGAGTATTTGATAGCCAGATTGGAGGGCAATCCTTTCACTAATCTCTTGCCCCTCAGAGACCTCCTGGGTGAGCATAAGTGGAAGTGGACCAAAGTTCACGACCTAAACTTGCTAAACAGTTGGGCTCTAGTCACCGACGAGAATGAGGCTAGAAAGGAGGACCCAGGAGACGATGAGCAGACAGGGAGTGATGGTTCTGACAATGAATATGAGGATTGTTCTTCCATCAGTGAGGAGAATGAGGAGGAAATGGATACCATGGAGTATGATACTGATGGAAGGGTGGTAGAGCAGATAAGAGTTGACTCCAGGCCTTGAGAAAGGAATGCATGTGAGATCAAGAGAGGACTTATGAGATCAGATTGCAATCACTCTTGGTTGGAATGCATAGGGATAGTGGATTATGAGCACGCTGGAATTGCCCAACCACCAGTGGTACCTATGCTTAGGACAGATACACCTACTAAACTACGACCACCTAGGGAGACTCCTTCCTCCAGTGAGGGTTGTGAGTTCAACTCAGAGTCTGAAGTTAGTACAGAGAGCAACCCTGAAATACCCATGCCATCCAAAACCAAATGCACCAAGGGGGACTTTCCGGTCCACCTTAGGCACAATCGGCTAAAGGAGGAAAGAAAGAAATGAACAAAAGAGTCAGACGCAGAACGACACAAGAAACCATAAGACCTACCCAAATGCTTCACTAAGTTCAAGAAGGGTGATAGAGTGGTGGTCCTGCTAGGAGCAAAGAGGCAAGGCCAAACCAAAGAGCCTATTGAAGGACCCACCAAGGTCAAGGAAGTCAACTTGGCAGGGGAAGGTGAGAATCCTGGACTTGTATTCATAAGCAGATGACCTGACCAAGGATGAGGAGGCTAGCCTTGTACCTTTTAGAGTGTGTGCCATCACTAGGATAGGCAATGTCAAACTTGAAACACCGGAAGGCGAGGGCATAGGCTTTTTCAACGGTAGTTGCATGAAGAAGTACTACCCTCCCACACATCCTTTACATGAGCCCCCCCTATGATAAAGGCCCCTGTCAATGTCTGTGTTGCAACCATCACCGAGATAGAGGATGATGAGGAAGCTATTGCTCCAGCTTATTTAGGAATCACAGTGACAGCCCAAAAGACACATTCTTTTGATGCTTTGATCAATGAGGGAATTGACGTCAACATCCTAACCCATGCTCATTGGACCCTCATTAGTCAACCCCAATTGTAGCTAGCTAACGCTAAACTTAGCCCATTTGGGGGCGAATCCTATGCACTCCTTGGGAAATGCAAAGTCGTTGTCTCTATTGAGTTTTAAAGCTTGCCAATCATCTTCTATGTGTTTCCCAACACGAAGGAGGCAGGCAAGGCATCATTGCTAGGGTGCACTTTCAAAAAACAAACCCATTTTTATGTTGATTACAACATGTGGTGTATCCACCTTGCAATAGGAAATGTGCGCATCTTGAAAACTTTCGGCAAGGGCAGTGCGGGTCCCTCCAAGACTACCACTCTACTAATAGAGAATACCATGCCAAAGGCTAAGGTGGGGGGTCATGATGTGTCACACCCCACTCAGCCCACAAAACACCACCCCACCAAATCCATTCCTAGGGTTAAGCAACCTACATTTCAATGGGCGCCTAAACATCAAGGCAAGCCTTCCCACAATAAGCAAATGCGACCTCGAAGACCTAGGAACTCTCATGAAAAGCCTAGAAAGCAGCCTCGATGCCAAAGCCATGAACGCACCCTTAAGCTGTGATGGGTCCCCATAACCCTATTATGTGCTCAAGGATACTATGAGGGAAACAAATGGATCTGGGTGCTCAAGACATCAATCCTTAATACCCCTTACACAACTTGTGGCCACACCTGCTTCAAGCAGCATGTTCACTAAACAACCAACCATACCTAAGACCCAAGCTGTCAAATCTATGACAACCACAAAGGCCAAAGCCCCACAACCTAAGCCCATTTATCGGCTAAAGCCATAACCCGCTGGCTCTAAACCAACCACTACTAATTCTAGAGTAAAGTTTCTAGAGACTCAATCAATCAGTCCCATGCAGCGTGAACCCACTATGTCTCTCGAGATCTCATAAACCCATCAACTTACGTGGCAACTAGATGTCCTACAATCATCTAATGCGACCGACTCTTGCATGCTCAAAGCAGCTCATGATGAAGGTTGCACGTCTTCCAAGCCCCTCGCAGGACACACAACAAACCTTCCAAGTAGATGCTCATCCCAAGGAGCAATCTAGCGGAACATCATTGCTAATGCATCCATCTAGTTCTGTTCCACCGCAGCCACCAACAAGTCTTAGGCCTTCATATGCGCAACACTCATTTCTTGCTATGGCCAAGGACCTTGCTACCAATTCAGGTGATGACTTGGTTACTTGTATTAAAATAATGGACAACACATTCACTACCTTTGCCAGAAGTTATGGGTGGCTAGACCTTGGCCTTCTTGATGAGCCACTTGCTTCTGCAGTCCGTGCCTTACCATTCACTTCGGAAGAGTATGACGAGCTCATGACCATCAAATTCCCCAAGGTTGCAGCTAAGCTTATCACTAGCGGTGAAGTCTCAAAGGAGCAAGCAATCATCGGCAAGATGCTGACCTCACACCGAAAGCCTACTGGCTCTTCACCACTTGACCTTTGGCCCGTGAATCAAGCAATGCCCTCTCGGGGTAATCCATGGTGTGATCTTGGAGATGATCCCACCCATGCAAATATCCTTCCTTAATTAACCAATTAAGAGTCAAGCATAATCAAGGCAATCAACCTAATATCATCTTCCAGTGAAACATTCCTTTATTTCTCATGGCTACTTGTCATTACTATCCTCTTTGCCATGCTTTTACCATCAAACACAATCACTTGGAACAATCATCCAAACAAGAAATCAACAACCAGTTGCATGTAAAAGCATTTAGAATGTTGTTTGGTCAACCAACAAAAAAATCAATTGTATTCTTCCCAAACAATGCAAGAATAGTCGCGATAACATTCCCATCGCATATCTGCTCTCCCCCCTTGGGATTAAAGAGTGATTCTATGTAAAATTTACTTAACACTTGTATGCACAATTTTTAATATCATTCTTTTTACGATTATGCCATTCATAACCCTTGACTGATTCTTCCTAGCAATTGGTCTATTGACGAATAAGCCATATGCAACTAGGTGCAATTAACTTCCCTTGATACATGCACTTTGTAAACTCCATCTTTTGAATATGTGAGAAGAGGCCTATCCCTTCCCATGACCTATTCTTGTACATCATAGTATGGAGCCTAATGTATCTCATGCGAGAATCAAATCAAGAATCTATCAATTTAGAAATACATTACTTACAACCAGAACGACAGTTGGATTGACTGTGATGCCTTCGCTTGAAGCTTCATTGCTGGTTGTAGGATTTCCATCCGCACATGACATTCTTTGCTTGGAGGCCATCGTCTGCAAGTAGACTCAAGTGATTAAGAAGGCGGAATAGATTTGAGATGGGAGAGTGTAAGAGAAGATGGCTAAGTCAAGGATCGAGATAGAGGGAGTTGAGCTAACTCTCTCCCTTGTAGCCTCTCAGGGTAACTCCTCTCTCTCTCTCTCTCTCTCTCTCTCTCTCTCTCTCTCTCTCTTAAGCTCTCTCTCACAATCTCTTGGAGGGGTATCCTTCTCTCTACCTCTCTCTTGCAGTCTCTCTGAGTCTTCTTATGCTCCCTTCTGCCTCCCCATGCCTCATATTTATAATGAATTATAGAAGAGGGGATGAGGCTGAGAAAAAGAGTGGAGGGGCTCTTGGAAGAATCAGTGATATGATGCTTAGATCATAAATCTGATGGTTCCATTGGTTCCAAAAGGGAGGTAAAACCCCTAGACACTTCGTTGGAAAGCTTTTAGATCACTCCTTCTTTCTCTCCCTATTCGAAGTGTTGTCCACTGCCTGTAGACTACGATCGCGGCGCATACGATTTCGCCAATCACTCTCTTTATCTTTTTTCTTTTTATAAAATCTCCAAACTAGCTAAAATATCACTTGTCTTTTCTTTTAAATGACATCCAGTTCTATCTTTTTAGGATAATATCTAAAATATACTAGTTTCTTTGGCCCAAAAATCTAATATCTTTGGACCATCCATATTATACACATTAACATTAATGATTAATATGGCTCATAACTCTCATTCATGTTTTAACTTCCATGAAGGGTGGCTATGGTCCTTGTTAATCCGAGGAAAATATCAAATTTACGACTCTTGATTTTCTTTAAATCAAATATTTTTAATTAAATAAAAATTATTAGTTATTAATGTTTGTTAGTTTTTACCTTAGTAAGTCTTTAGTTAGTAATCTTACTAACTTATTAATTGACTAACTAACTTTCAAACTAACCAACTAACTTTTATTGTGTGGAAATATTACACTCAAGTACATGTGACCTTAGTGCATATTGAGTGTGCTCTTCACTTTCACGTTATTGGATTTGCTAGGAGGCTAAGCTACCGATTGTTGCTTGGGCGACCATGGATCTTACACTTTCATTGTTTAGTGGATATCCCAACTCGTTGGTTGATCTTTGGATATGGATCAAAGAGAACAATTTTTTATACTTACCTTGAGCACCCATTGAATGAAAGGCCTTACCTCCCACTATAGAATGGGAGACACTTCAGGGCACCTCTACCATAGGAACATCAAGCTCCAGTGATTTTGATGAGGGTTTCATAATAGAGCAAGTCTATTAAGTGTGTTTGAATGAGCCGATAGGGCCAAAAGATTAGATATGTGATGTTAATGTAGTAGAGATGGATCTTGGGACTCGTAATGATCCCTGTCCAACCAAACTCTTGTACTATATTATCCAATGATGAGCATGCAAAGTATGTGTCACTTCTATAGGAGTTTAGGTATATATTTGCATGGAGCTACAATAAATTGAAGGATATTCCCCTTCTATTCCTATGCATATAATCCCATTGAAAGAAGGCACTAAGCTAGTAAGTCAAAAGGTTATACAAATGCATTTTGAGTTGAGGGAGCCTCTTTTTGAGGAATTGATGCGTCTAAAGAAGGTAGGTCTAATTTTCCTTGTTGAACACACTAAATGATGCTTGCAGATTATAATAAGGAAGAAGAAAAGTAATCAAATCCTCTTATGTGGATTTCAAGAAGCTAAATAAGCAGTCTGTGAAGGACTACTACCCTCTGCCCTTTATCAAGTAGATATTAGATTAGTTAGCAGGGTGAGAGATGTATTATTTTTTGGATTGTTTTGTGGGCTACAATCAAATGGCCATAATTGAGGATGACAAGATTAAAATGACATTTATCACTATCTATGGTACCTTTGCATACCATGTTATGGCTTTTGGCTTGTGTAATGCCCCTAGGTCTTAGGAAAAGATAGCTAACAAGACATTCATTGATATTTTCCTGGTCCTTATAGATGATTTCGGTCTGTCACGATCCAAAATAGATAGCTTATCATTTTGCATAAATGTTTTGAAAACTTCCATGAATATTGTATCATGTTAAATCCTTAGAAGTATGTATTTGGGGTTTCTTATGATTTGTTGTTGGGCCATGTTGTGAGAGTGCAGCCAATATTGCCATTAATCCTGACAAAGTAGTAGTCATTGTGGCCATGAGCCAATCCACCATACCTAGGGAGGTTCATCGTTTTATCTCATTTATGGGCTATTATCATTGGTTCATTAATGCATTGGTTGAGTGTTCTTTTCCTTTCACAAATCTCTTCTCGCATAACCATGTGTTTTGAATGGATTGAACCATGTAAGGAAGCATTTGAGGAGGATTATACCTGTTTTACACCCCCTCTTTGGGTTGGACTTTGATTATCATAAGTATGAGTAGGTTGATCATTATGACAGGTTACATTGATAAAGCCTTTCTGTACACATATATTTTGATGAAGCTTCTCAAGGACCTCCTAAACATGTGAGTGTAGGGTTCATCATTAAAGATCCCCCCTCATTGAGTGGTTTTGAATATGAGAGTGTATTTAGATAGCACTTTTACTAATAATATGGAAAAATATAAGGCCTTGCTTACGGGGCTAATTCTAGCCAAACATGGTGATATTCATGGTGAAAGGTGACTCATAATTGGTGATCAACTAGTTGAATGGGACCTATAATCTAAGGGATCCCATTCTATGGATATACCATCTTGTAGCCTTAGACATACTTGAGGAAATACTTGAGATCTTTGAGCTAGTGACTTCCGAGTTCATTATCTTTCACTAGAATCGCTTTGCAAAATCCCAGCTATTTATGCCTTTGTCGAAAATGTATTTCTCAATTGTGATCCGGAGGGGCTTTTACAAGTGTTTGCTAATATTAGCACAAGGCTACCATGGGGATTATTTGCTAAAATGTCCTACTTTGGCCATTGATGGTTAGTATGGATTATGAGCTAGGTTGCAATCAATCATCTTCCTATTCTTTCATGGATGCATCAAATCATTCAATGGCATATTCATCAGAAACCCCTTGCCATTTATGTAGGGTGGTTAGCCAACAATTTGATGCATTTATTAGTGTAGGGCTTGAATAGTCCATCCATTAGTCTGGATTTTGTGCTTTAGTAGGATTTATGTGGGGACTAAGGGTTTACTTTCAGTGATAGATTGCTGCATAATATGTTATATGGTTATATTTCATTAGACCAAGAGAGAAATTCATTATCTTTCTTGGTGTCGATGCTTTTAACCCATGGCCTATTAGTTAGTATTATTTTGCAAGTGTTGTGGGTTGGAATCACTTGTATATGTTTTTCTATGGATCTGAGGCCAAGACTTGGGCTAGGGTTTTAGTATCCTTGCTAAGTGGGATACCTTGCTTAGTAGGTTCTTGCTTGATGGTTCTTGTAAGATGACTTTGGCTGTCAAGCCTACCAACTTTATAGTTAATAGGAAGCCACCTGTCTTTGGTAGGGTAGTCAACCTAGTAGGAGTATTTAGTTTGATTTTATATCATGATAAAGTCCCCTAGTGAGTGAGGGATTTTCCTTTTAGTGTGGCCTATGGGATGATATTTGTTCCAATTCCAATCATGTGGAAAAAGAAAAGAGAAGTGCTAGAATATACTTATTGCCTCACGTGGCTTGGTAGGTTCTTGGGGGGTTCAAGTCAGAGGCCTAAGGAAAATATAATGTCTTCCTTGGGATGAGACCTAGATGTGGGGTTATAAGAAAAAAAAGGGAAAAAAAAGAAATTTGGGTATCACCTTGTGAGATTCTAGTAGGCTCTTGGATTTAAGCTAGCAGACCTGAGGCCAATGCCTTGTCTTCCTAGGGCAATACATTGCAAAATGGCTAACATGCCATTTCCTCTAAAGAAAAGGAAAATATGCATACATGTTGTTGGACTATCAAAAAAATTTCTAGAAGAAACTTAATGGGTTTATCTTATATTTGCCATTAGTGGGTCCTAAGTGGTAGAAAGTCAACCTAGGCCTCTTACTTGTATTGGTGTGAGCCTGGGTTATACCCTAGGTGGCTGTCTAGCTAGGTTGAGTTGTTATTTGGTTCATCATATGACTATATGGTAGAGCTAGTTATTGAGTGTCATTTCCTTAGGGAGACCCTCATCCCTTGGTCCTTTCTTTCGCTATAGGATTCATGGGTGTGGGGTTGAGTGTTTATTGTTTTCTATGTTATGTTGTTTTATTTTTTGCCTATCAATTGTGCTTTCATGTATTTTGTTTTCTTGGTAGGATGTATTTGTGGATTCGATGGGTTGGGTCACCCCATCCCATGGTCAGCTATGAGAGGAAAATTTAAAGGTGCACTTTTTTATATTCTAGACAATTTTAGGTGGATCCACAAGGCATTTGTGAGTGATAATAAAGAAAATGAACATTTTGGCTCTAAAGTGGTTCATGGTGCAAAGCAATCAAGGCATAAGAGACATAATATTTTAAAGCAAAGTGCAAGCTCAAGTCCATAAATAATAAAGAAGCATTTAGCCATCACTTGCAAATTGATTTCGTGCATTTGGGATGGATTTTGAGACTACGAGGTGTTAATTTGTGAAGGACAAGATCTGAGTAGCCTAGGAGCCCAAAAATTGGCCAAGATTTGAAGGGATGTTGACCAGTTTCAATGGGAGATGGACCAAAGGATAAAGACATTCTTTAATTTAAGGTTTTTTTTTTGGGCATGGATCATGAAGAGAAAGGAATAGAGAGCAAATAAAGTAGATGCTATATTTCATGGCTTGTGATAATTCATACATGTGAGATATTCATTGTCTGTCATGAAGAACATGAAGAATGGATTTCCATCTCCATCCTCTACACGCTCATGTAAATGTTGTGGCCTAATTTTAAGATATAGAAATGCTGCTTTTCTAGTATTTCTCTCTCCTCACTCAAAATAGTCTTCCTCTCTCCTCCCTTTTCTCTTGCATAATGGCTATTCATGAGAGATGCGGGAGGAGTGAAAGAGAGGGAGAGGTGCGAGTTATGTGAAATAAATGGTTTGTGGCATGTTACTCATATGTTTGGAGGACTCCTCAAGCATATCAATGGCTATGGTAAATATTAGTGGCCTTGGGAACCACTCAGCATCTCATTTGTGAGAGGGCATATAGGTGGTCAATGGGTAAGTGGCTTAGTTTTTATAGCAAATAAAATCCAATTGAGAAACTATTATAAAGACATATAAAGAAATGCATAAAGATAGTTATCACTACTTAACATTGGTTGTTCTCAATTTTGTTGATTTTCTATTAATAACATAGCTTAAAATAAAAAAGCAAAAACATTAAAAAAAAAATTACCAATGAATAGAAGAACACTAAGAATGGTCCAGTCCATTTGCTCAATTTTGTAGACGAATCTAGCCTTTAGCAACTTATATATCTCCTCCTTTGATAGTGAGTGCATGCTTTGAATTCATTGCATAGTATGGCCATTATTTAACTGGTCTTGCATCAAGAGTTATTGGGATGTTATGGGTCATGACCCTTGACTCCTTTGAGTTCAAGTAATCTCATAAAGGAGAGTGACAAGATTAGCCTCCTCTTGCTCAGTCAGGTTCTTAGCTATGAACAGAGGTCGAGGCTTTTATCCTTCCCCTGGCAAGTTGTAGACTCCCTTTATCTTAGAAACCCTTCTATTGGTTCATTTTCTTGTCCTTGCCTCCTATCTCCTAATAAGATCACTACCCTATCACACTTTTTGAGCTTCGTGAAACACTTAGGTGTTGAGATATCGAGCTCCACTCGTGATACGCCAGGGTGACCGTTGTGTATTTAGGTCACCGACTTGTCAGTTGCAGACGCGGTTGGTACACCGCCCATGAATAATAGCTACATGATAGCTATCCTTATCTACTCTAGTTCGTGGCTCAGTTAGTATGCCACCTTAGTTAGTTGAGTTTGGTTTGAGACCCATATAGAGGGTTCTTCTATTTCTTTGTACTTGAGTTCTTTTGGCTTATACAACTAAGAAGAGGAAAACTGTTTTCAGCCTCCACCCTTGTGTGTCTTCCCCCATTGTGCAAGCAAGAAAGCTTCAAGCGAGACTCCTTCCTTCTCTCCCACAATCTTGACATGGTATCAGAGCCTTGTTCGTGGTAAGGAGCTCAAGAAAGCAAGCCAAGCTCGCGGTGTTCTGGTAAGAGGAGCAGTGTTGCTTTCATTTTCTGTTTTGGGAGCAGATCTCTGTAGGTAGCACAGCCGGAAAGTACAGGAGTGCATTGTCTCAGGTTGAGATGCCCTTCGCGGTGAAGCAAGAGGGCAGTATATGCTGCGGGAGAGGGCTTTAGCCATTGGCGACCTTGTTTTTTTTATTTGAGGCCATTTCGGGGCCTGTTTTGGAGGCGGAAGTTTTCTGCACGCACTCAGGAAAAGGCCTAGTTTTATGCTGTGCGACCACTGTTCTACAGGTCGGTGAAAAGTTACTGTAGAAATTGCATTGTATGCCTGTGCGCAGAGACATTGGGAGTTACAGAATCATCCCTGTTGCCTGTTGATGCAAAATCGTCACTAGGAAGTGACTGTGTGGTCAAATACCACTTTCGTCAGTTTTGCAGATTTGCCCTTGTGAGGCTGAAGCTGTGTTCTTTGCAGTGACAGAATTTTTTGCAGTGTTCTGTAATGGCGTCTGATTCTCTTTCACAAATTGTCACTGAAAAGCTTGACAAGAACAACTTCCAAGCATGGAAGTTTAGAATGACAAATTTCCTTATGGGAAAAGGATATTGGGAATTTGTTGCAGGAAATGAAGAAGAACCAGTTCTTCCTGATGTTCCCAATCAATAGCAAATGCAGGCATTCAAAACATGGCATGAGAGAGCCAATAAAGTTATGTATTGGCTGTCTATCAGTATTTCAGACTCTATGATTGTGCATATTCAGGATGCAAGTACGCCAAAGGAGGCATGGGATACTTTGTCAAAAATGTATAGCACAAATACGCAAGCCAGGAAAATGCAGCTCAAGCAAGAGTTGCACAATGTGCAAAGAGAAAATATGAGCATCAACGACTACCACATGAAGGTGAAGAAGATTGCAGATGCACTTGCTTCCATTGGGTCACCAGTGGAAGATGATGATTTAGTTTCTGTGACCTTGAATGGTCTAGGAAAGGATTATACACAGTTTCGGACATCCATTTCAGTTCGTGAAAGATTTCTTGATTTTGAGGAGCTGATTGCTCTTCTAATTTCTGAGGAGCAAAGAAATGGTGGTGCATCTTCTTCAGGAGGAACTTCAAAAGAAGCTGTCTTCTACTCAAATACTGGAAGAGGTAGAGGCAGAGGTAGAGGAGGCCGATTTGGAGGCCATGGTAGAAATTAGAATATGCAGTAAACTCAAGAAAACCAGTCCTATGGAGGAGGACGTGGTAACTCTAGAGGCAAGGGGAGCCAAAGAGGTCGTGGTGGATGGCAAAGAGGCCTAAATGCAAACAGTAATGTTGAATGCTACTATTGTGGTAAAATGGGTCATATGGCTAAAGACTACTATAAAAAGCAGAATGACATCATGAATGGAAAACTGCAACAAGGAAATTATGCATCCTCTAGTAGACAGGGTGATGACAGAAATGAGCATCTGTTTATGGTGCAGCACATGAACAATTCTGTGACAAGTGCAGAAGAAAGCAATGATGTATGGTATGTTGACTCAGGTGCATCAAACCACATGACAGGTCATGCAGAATGGATGGAGGATGCAAGAAAAATGGAAAAACCAGGATTTGTGGAGACTGTGATGATACTGCACATCCTATTGTGCAGATTGGAAAAATTCCTTTGTCTATGCAGGATGGGAAAAAGAAATACCTCTCCGATGTATTTCATGTTCCCAATATCACCAAGAATCTAGTTTCTGTTGGTCAAATGGTTGAGCAGGGCTTGCAGGTCAGATTTAATCCTCATGGATGCTTTGTTGAGGATATGAAAAATAAAGGTCGCTTGATAGCAAAAGGAAAGAAGAATGGCAGAATGTTTACATTGGATGCAGACATGTCTGAATTGAGTGCAGCAATGTTTGCACATGGGACCGGTGTAGTTGCAGATATTGATATCTGGCATAAACGCATTGGTCATGTTAATGTACAGCGACTTAAATCAATGCAGGCCCAAAATATTGTTGCAGGTTTGCCGAAATTCAAGGTTGCAGAAATGCATAAGGTATGTGAAGCCTGTCAATTTGGAAAACAGGCAAGGAAACCATTTTCTAGACATGTTCAAGAGAGTAAGAAGCCATTGGAATTAATCCACTCTGATGTGTGGACAACTAAAGCTGCATCTCTTGGAGGCTGTCATTATTTTGTCAGTTTTATTGATGACTATAGCAGAAAATTTTTGGTGTATTTTATGAAAAAGAAAAGTGAAGTTTTTGGGCATTTCAAAACTCTTAAAGTGATAGTTGAAAAAGAAACATGCCTGCAGATAAAATGCCTAAGGTCAGATGGAGGGGGAGAGTACCTCTCAAATGAGTTTGCAAGGTTCCTGCAGGAGCATGGCATAAAGCAGCAATATTCATCCAGTCATACCCCACAACAAAATGGAATTGCAGAAAGAAAAAACAGGCATATTGGAGAGGTATCTCGTGCCATGCTCAATGAAAAAGACTTGCCAGATTTTTATTGGGCTGAAGCAGTTGCTACAGCAGTCTATATAATGAACAGGACTCCCACTGCAGCAATACATGGAATGACTCCAGAGGAGAGGTATACTGGTAGGAAACCAAATATTTCTCATTTGAAAATTTTTGGTTGCATTGCCTATGTACATGTGCCAGATGAGTTGAGATCCAAGTTGGATCCAAAAGCTGAGAAGTGCATCTTTATTGGTTACTCTCTGCAGCAAAAAGGGTATAGATGCTATAACCCTTCTACTCGTAAGTTTACAGTGAGCAGAGATGTTGTTTTTTATGAGATGAGTAGCTGGTATAAACCAGTAAATGTGATTGATGATGTAGCTGCACAAAATGGTAATGCTGCACAAAATTCACAGTAGCAGTCACAAAATATTAGTGGACCTGGAGCGTCCTCTAGTAGTGGTTCACATTCTTCGCCATGGACAGGCAGATTGAGATCAGGAGAATCTTCTCAAAGTAATGCAGATAGTGGTATGCAGGTATCACGAAAAGGAAAAGAGAAGGTTGATCAGCCCATGTTTGATGTGAATGCAGGTCACTCTTATGTGGATGGTGAATCCAGTGGCTCAGAACAGAGCATTGATGATGAGTTGGGTATTCCTTCTATTGTTACACCTGGAGTAAGGAAGACCAGGGATGTTTTGAGAGCACCTGGGAGTGAACCTACTTTGTGCAGGTCTACGAGAGCTAGGTATCCTGTGGATAGGCTGAAATATGATGGATTTACAGCCATTCACTATGCATATATGGTTAAAGTGATACAGGAACCAGAACCCACTTCTTTTGAGGAAGCCATGGGAAAAGAAAAATGGGAGAAAGCCATGGATGAAGAAATGGATACCTTGGAAGCAAATGCTACATGGGAATTGGTACCTTTGCCTAAAGGTAAAAGTGCAATTGGCTGTAAGTGGGTTTATAAGGTGAAGCACAATGCAGATGGTTCTGTGAATAGATACAAGGCAAGATTAGTAGTCAAGGGGTATGCACAAACATATGGCATTGACTATGAAGAAACATTCAGTCCGGTTGCAAGGATGGCAACCGTAAGAGCAGTCATTGCTATGGCTGCATCAAAGGGATGGTCTTTACATCAGATGGATGTAAAGAATGCCTTCTTGCATGGTGATTTGCAAGAAGAGGTCTATATGGAGCATCCACCAGGTTATGTGCATGCTGTTCATCCTGAGTTTGTTTGCAGGTTGAAGAAAGTCTTGTATGGCTTGAAGCAAGCACCTAGAGCATGGTCTGACAAGATAGGACAGTATCTTGTCACTATTGGCTTTCAGATTTCCAAGGCAGATTTCTCACTTTATGTGAGAAAAACAGAGAAAGGTATTATGCTACTTGTCATTTATGTTGATGATTTGATTATGACAGGTGACAGTGATGAAGATATCCTTCATGTGAAAATGCTATTGAAGCAGAAGTTTGAGATGAAGGATTTGGGAGAGCTGCGTTATTTCTTGGGCATTGAGGTGATTAGATCACCAAGTGGGATACAGCTCTTGCAGAGGCAGTATGGATTGGACATGCTATCCAAATATGGGATGATAGGCTGTAAGCCTATTTCAGTTCCTTTGGAGCAGAATGTGAAGCTGAGCACAGATGCAGGTGAGCTTCTAGAAGACCCTACTATGTACAGACGCATAGTAGGAAGTTTGATTTATATGACTATTACCAGGCCAGATTTGAGCAATGCTGTTGGATTGGTAAGTCAGTTTATGCAGGCTCCAAGGAAACCACATTTGGATGCGGCTAGACGCATACTCAGGTATGTGAAGTCCACATTGCAGTATGGACTATTTTATGAGACTGGGGTTCAGATACAGTTGCATGGATACACTGATGCTGATTGGGCTGGTAGTATATATGATAGACGATCTACCAGTGGATATGTGTTCTCTTTTGGGAGTGCTGCAGTCACTTGGAGCAGCAAGAAACAGCCTACAGTTGCCTTCTCGAGCACAGAGGCTGAGTACAGGGGTGCAGCAATGGCTGCATGTGAGGTAGCTTGGTTGCATAAGCTACTTTATGATATGCATCAGTCTACAGATGGACCAGTTGTCATTTATTGTGACAACATGAGTAGTATACACTTGGCAAATAACCCAGTCTATCATGCTAGAACAAAGCACATTGAGGTGCATTATCACTATGTGCGAGAGAGGGTTTTACTAGGTCTTATTGATCTAGTTTATGTCAGCACAGAGGATCAGGTAGCTGACATATTCACGAAGGCATTGGGCGCAGAGAAGCTGCGCAAGTTCAGAGACCTGCTTGGTGTGCAGGAATTGGGATTGAGCTCGAGGGGGAGTGTTGAGATATCGAGCTCCACTCGTGATACGCCAGGGTGACCGTTGTGTATTTATGTCACCGACTTGTCAGTTGCAGACGCGGTTGGTACACCGCCCATGAATAATAGCTACATGATAGCTATCCTTATCTACTCTAGTTCGTGGCTCAGTTAGTATGCCACCTTAGTTAGTTGAGTTTGGTTTGAGACCCATATAGAGGGTTCTTCTATTTCTTTGTACTTGAGTTCTTTTGGCTTATACAACTAAGAAGAGGAAAACTGTTTTCAGCCTCCACCCTTGTGTGTCTTCCCCCATTGTGCAAGCAAGAAAGCTTCAAGCGAGACTCCTTCCTTCTCTCCCACAATCTTGACATTAGGTAGGTCTTGGGGCTTCCATTATTCTTTGGTTTCCAACCCCTTTAGATGTTTTATCTTTTTCTCCTTCAATCCCATGTGCCTTATGTGGACTGGTAGGTTCACTTTGGTGCATTTGGTCTTAGGGGGGTTGGGGTATTTCTGGGTCACTTTTAGAGTTCACTTTTGACTCGGAGTTAAACTCACAACCTTTGCTAGAAGAAGGAGTTTCCCCTAGTGGTTGTAAATCTAAGGCTAATTTTGTTCTAAGGAATGATGCGGTACTTAGTTAAACTAATCCAATTTTCTTGTAGTCTATCACTCCTAGGTAGTCCCAACCAAGTACAATCACCATTTGTTTTGAATACTCCTCTTTTGATCCTAAAGACATTGGATTTCTGTGGCTTGGAGTTACTCATATCTATTCAATCACTCGGCCGTCCATATCATGCTCTATTGTCATGACCTCTTCCTCAATTTCCTCATTTGTAGAGTAGCCATCATCATACTTGTCATCCGAACTATTATCTTTTGGCTGCTCATCGTCTCCTAGGTTTCTATTCTCAACCCTCTTCTCATTCATGATCAGTGCCCAATTGTACATTAGGTTCAAGTTGTGCACTTTGATCCACCACCACTTCAGCTCGTCCATGAGATCCTTGAGGGGTTTGAGATTGGCAACTGGGTTACCTACTAGCTCTCTTGTCAAGTATCCAAGGATCCCATAGAGCTCAAGTTTATTAGACAAAATGTGGAAAGGGACAAGTATTGATTTTCTAATAGAGCTTGTGGACATCATGCAAAATGGTATTGATGACGGGGTGGTCTTACCCTTTGGCCCAGTTGAGATGTTGTGGCTTTATGGGACTCACTAATTGTACTTCCAGCCTTCTTATAATCCTCTTCGTCATATGAGAATGGTAGGTCAATGGTGGCTAGCACATGCATCCAATACCGCTCATCCTCAGGGCAAGAAACATAATTTATTAGTGGCCCATAAGAATTTCAAACCTCTGAGTCTCCTTTTTCAAGATAGTGGAGATGGCATCTAGGTCGACCGAAATAGTGTTTGAGGTATCCATCTTGACTCTTACATCCTATAATCTATTACCTAATAATATGATGCCATTGCCCTAATCTTGTATCACTATGTGTTCGCATCTATGGTCGGCCTAGTAGGATGTCGTAGTCCACTACTTTCATGACTATGAAGTTCACCAAGAACTGCACTCTCACTATCTTCAAGGGCCAATCCTTCAATATCCCAAGCATGACTTTCATTCCATTGGCCAGCGTGACATTAAACCTTGTAGTCTCCATAGGTGAGTCCCAAGCCTAGTGGACTACATGGATGAGCACACTGATTCCTCCTCCTGTGTCTACGATCCTCTTTCTTGTAGTGTCTCATAATTCTATGACAAGTTCACCACATGCATTTTCATGCCTTCCCAAAAAAACTTCATGAGTAAGGACTTAGGCACTGAGTTTAGGGTCAAGCTAGGTATCTACATGGTTGCATCATGGTTGGGCAAGTCAGTTTCTCCAAGCTCGTTTGGTCTTTCCACCCATTGAGTTTAGGGTCAAGCTAGGTATCTTCATGGTTGCATTGTGGTTGGGTAAGTCGATCACTCCAAGCTCATTTGGTCTTTCTACCCACTGCTTTAGCACTTGCCATAAGGTTGGATTCTGCCCCTAAGCAGTTCTCCCAAAGGTAGAGTCATAGGGGCCGATATCAATGTTGTGAGCAAGTTTCCAACTGTCTACTTTTCATTAGGATCTATACTCTTTTGCCAATGAACTTGGGTAGTCTACCTACCTTTCGTATCTAGACTCTATTTATGGAGTGCTAGGTGGGGTGCAGATGTGTCTCTTGATCTTAACCGAGTAGGTGAGACTGGTGTGCTCATGTTAGAGAGCTCATCAATCTCGTCTTTGATAATGGGATCCACATCCTTTGGCTATGCTTAGGATTATCTCACCCACTCCTTGATCTTATCAACCACTTCTAATTGGTGCCTTGGATTGGGATATTCTCTAATCTTGGCACTTCCCTTTTCAGTTGTCTAAGAAGCTGATGTCTTAACTTCTACGTCCGTGACCGACTTTTCCTTTAGTAACATGGTGGCATTATCAGTATTAAGTGTATTATCTATCTCAGCCCTCTTTCTTCTTCTTCTATGGCTTTTATTCCCTATTGAAGTTGCATTGAGGTTGCTAGGTTTGGGTAATGAAATATATGCCTACTTTACCTATGCTTAAGTAATGACATTTAGTGGAATTGGCATGGCTTCACTATCAAATGTCTCAACTCCAAACAACCCCAATGGTACAGATGGTACATGATCTCAGGTCAGTCTTGTCTTGATTGGCTTTCTCCCTTTTGGAGCATTGAGATGAGATATGCCATGGGTGATTGCAACTCCACAACATATAATGGGTTCTTGATTCTGTCCTCCTAGACCTCTACCTCTTTTCCTACCCAATGTTATCACTGACATTAATATGAAATACATCAAGATGGGATTACCCTCCTTGTAATATGAGATGTAAGGATTCACATATGCTTTATTCTTGTTGGGCTCCTCTACATAATGTATCAGAGCATTGCTTGGTGGATGGATGGATCCATGTGGTCTAGGTATCCTTGTGGGGTTGATATCCATCCTAGGGGCAGTTGGCTTTGAATCATTTGGTGTTGGGAGAGCTAGTGCAGCTCCCCTTTTGAAATGTGGCAGCCTATTCCCTAGGTAGTAAGGCTGATTGTATGGCTATGAGTATGGAAATTACCTTGGTAATTGGCAATGCATTGCATCATGGCCAAACCTAGCACAATTAGCACAGGGTTTGGATCTAGGATCCATGCACTCAACTAAAAGGTAAGTTTCTCTATAGTGCATGCATTGCACGTGAGATCATTTCGGGCCCTCTCATTATCTCTTGAAGTCTAGCCAACTCTAGCTTCACATTCTACAATTCTTGGCTCTACTGCTCGACACTCTTTCCCTTATCTTGGGTCCTCTTTCACTAATGGTTGTAGCTATTTTTGAGGTTCTAGAGAGACAATGTTGGCCTAGTTTGTCAAAGTATCTTTCCTCAGAGAATCTCTTGGTGAAGAGACACTTGAGGTTATTGAAGTTATTGCATTGACTAGTATACCACGTCTTTCCTTTGTCTCCTCCTAGGCAAATTCCAAAAGCTTATGCGCACTGAGTAAGGTCCGTCAAGCTAATCATTTTTTGGGTTGGTGTTGGCTCTTGACATGTTACCAATTTCTTGAGCAACTAGGATGTCAAGATCAAATTTATCAAGTCAAGTAGAACTACGTCCCTAATTGTGCCTATCACTGCTTCTTTGTAAGTGGCTCCATGATTCAAGTCTCTCAATATTTGATGATTGGTGTCCTTGGCCACTATTCAATGTCTAGGAATCTCTTCCTACTATTGGGTTCATTCAGCTTATCTTATCTTGGATGAATTCCTTATTATTTAAAACAATCCTTAATGTTATGTGCACTCAGATATGTGCTATGCGAAATCAGGCTTTCAACTTTTCTAGTGCACGTCAAATGTTTAATTCATGCAGTGTTTGAATTCAATGAAAGCAATACAGCGCAACATACACTTTTCCTGCTCCTTTCGTATATGGGTGATGGACACTCTAGCTAGTATGTTCTAGTGTGGGAGCTCTCACTAAACCGCCAAGACCCACGGACCGCTTATTGCTTCAAGCATTCCAAGAGAGCTCTCATGGATATCTCTCACCTAGCTGACACACCGTCGATCCTCTGGGGGTGTAGTGAGCTTACCTTGATGCCGAAATGAGTTGCCTCCTCTCTCACACAAGTCGGTAGCTCCACAATCCCAGATGCTAGCTCAAGCATCCTCAAGCCTCCTCCATCTCCAAGCTCCATCCACCATAGCCACATGCGAGATAAGAGAAGAGAAGAGAAGATAGAAGAAGAGAGGAGAGGAGATGGTGAAGAGCTTCACCCTCTTGATCACTCACTCCCTCACACTCTCACACTCCCTCCGTCAAGAGCACACACACAAGCAAGATGAAAAGAAGAAGAGAGGACTCTTATTAGCCACACACTAAAGAATGAGCTTCCATTCACTTTTTGAACTTTATATATACAAATCCTAAAACCCCATGGGCACCATCTCTTTTTACATGACTGGCCATTGTGGCAAGGTCCCTTTTTCTAATTCCCTCCTCTTGCTTCATGCCCTAATCCTATATCCATCTATTCTTTTACAAATGGCATAGGAGGGAACCTAACGCTATTTTACAAGAGGTCTTAGAATTTTTGAGGCGCCTTTCCTTTAAAATTTCTCTTTTTGCCTCAATTTAGCTTTAGAGACCGCCTCTACACTTTTGATCTTTTCTCATTATTTTTCCACTTTCTCCTTCATTTTTCCGCCATTTTGATTTGAGGTTAACATTACCCCCCTTCAATGCGGGTGCCAGTCCCATGGCACCTCGACCTGTTTGTTGGGGAAGGATAGGAGGTTGGCAAGTTGTGGGTCAGGCAATGGTAGGGTCATATGTGGGTTGGGCTGCCTTGGAAGCGTGGGCAAGGATGTCAAGTGGATGATGGGGCCACCGATTTGATAGTTGGGCACATCTTGCAATATCTAAAAGGAGAAAGTGCGGTGCTCTACCTAAGGGGAGTGTGTGCTTTACTGTGTGGTGCCTTGTGCTTGTGCTGATGGAACAGGGAGCTAGTTCTAACCATAGCTAGGCTTACGTGATGTCCCACACTTGAGGACCCCATTCGTATGGTAGGGAGGTGTGGTGAGTGTAGCGTAGGGTGATAGGTCTAACCATAGGCGAGTGTTACCTCCCTAGGTATGTCCTGCCCTTGGGGTGCCATAAGCGTGAAGTGGGGGCAAAAAAGGGCTAGAAGGTTAGGAATGGGGCTGGCCGATCGTTGGCACTCGTATCCGAGCATGGACCGAGGCACTTCAAAAACTTTATTCTGCTAGTATTCCGCATCCTCAGTGCCCGAGAGGGTGGGATTCTTCTCTCTTTCCTTCAGCCCATTATTGGCTTAGTCGGCTTCTGATGTTGATCACCTCATCCACTAGTTTAGTGAGAAGGACTCTGCACATGCCATTAGGGATGAGGAAGCTGAAGCTGAAGGGCTACTTCTCCTATTCTTGTCTCTCCTAGAGTATGAGCTCTGCATGAAAACTGGGAGGCATGTCATTTGGGCATGGTTGGAGGGGTACAGATAGCTAGGCCATAGGGTTAGCCCTTAATCTTTGTCTGGCTTCTTCCACCAGTTTCCTCCTCTTCTCCCTCAGGGTGGTTTTTCTTTTTGTAGATGCGTCTACTAGCTGCCCTTGCCCTTCAAGATGGGGTGAAGGGAGTTGTGGAACCACTTCTTCTTCAAATCTGCCTAGGTTGATGTGTAGTTCTGTCTCACCCCCAGGTGCTCTTGCTATTGTATCCCTTCTAAGAACTCCAGATCATCAATTTCATGGGGGCTTAGGCCAGTCGATAGCAGATACCTACGTCGTTTCTTCAGGCTTAGCCTCACTACAAGGGGTTGGGAGGGCATGTGTAGCCTTGCTCACAGGGCTCTGCGTGCTATGCTCAGTTTCTTTTTTGCTGCCTCCAAGGACTCCCCTTCCTCCTCATGAGTGGTATCCATCAAGGTATTCAGGAAGATTCATTGTTCAGTATGGAAGGCAACTTGGGCTGCCTCTACTTTGCCTTCTGCTAGGATTTTATCTTTCTCCACCAAAGCCAAGCGATGTGCCAAGCTCTTCATTCTTTGCTCATTCTGGGGTGCCCACTCTTCAACCCTCTTTTTCATTTCTTCCATGCCTTCTCCCTGTCTTTGCACCAAGGTTGTGAGCCTCCGCTGTGCTGATCTTCCAACTCTCTGCTCATTGTATCCTGCTCTTCTCTTTCAAGGCTCATCCTTTCGTTCATTGTTTCCATTTCTTGATGGTGGTGCTTCTCTTATTTTTTCCTCCCTTCCTCTCCTATGATAAACTCCTTCATTCCTTGTTCAATCTGCTCTATCGCTGTTTCTAGATCCTCGTGTTGCATGATCAGAAGGTTATATTCTTTTTGCATCTTTTCAAGCTCTTGATTTTCATCTATGAGCTGTCACCGCCAACTTTGCTCCTTTTGTTCTTTGGTCTTTAGTTCCCTCTTTAGGTTGACAATTTCCTTTTGTTGCATAGCCATTTGCTTTGTCTTTTCAAGCTAGAAGGCTGTTACCGCTTCCCTTTCTACCTCCAACTCGACCACCGCGATCCTCCTTTCCTCCCTTGCCCTTTTTAATTGTGAGAGCAATTCATCAACGTATTCATCACGATTTTTGTGTGGCATCGTAGTGGTGGGGATTGGCACGGGTGGACAGAGCTATCTTTGTATCAGTTGTTTGGAGCTAAAGAATTTAGTGATTCTCCTCTTATCTGTTGTGTACTCTCTATCTCTTTCTCAGATTCTATTCGCTGCGCCGTGTAATTTTTACATGGTATCAAAGCCTAGGGGGCTCTAGAGATTGGAGAGTGTGCAAGAGGCAAAGGCTTCAACAGCAAAGAGAAACTATGTCGACTTCCGGAAGTGGTTCTGACCCATCAGGAAGTGGTGCAGGAGGTGGTGCTGCTGTACCAGCTATTCAAACACTAAGGATTCGTCCACCAACCTTCAGCAAAGGCAAGTTAGATGGTACAAACTACACCTTGTGGAAGTTCAAAATTACAACTATCCTTGATTCTTATGAGCTTCTGGAGACTGTGTTAGGGACTGACGCAGAACCACAGCCTACTCCCGACCCATCAAATCCTAATGTGATGATTCCTCCGAATGCAGATCTTCTACAAGCTTGGAAACGAAGGAATGCAGATGCATTGTGTGCCTTAGTTACAAGTTGTTCTGACAGTGTTCTGACTTTGATTCAACATACAACCAAAGCGTCAGAGGCTTGGAATATACTAAGGAGTCAGTATGAAACACGCAATCAAACAAGGATTCAAAACTTGGAGAATCAACTAGCAGTGGATAAGTTTGCTGAAGGAGAGATGGTTGAAGCATTCATTACTCGGATTAAGAATTTGCGTGACCATATGGCTGGCGCTGGGATACAAAAGACTAGCGAAGAGCTAGCTCGGAGGTGTCTCTGAATTTGTCCACAAAAGTTTGATGGACTAGTAACTGCCCTTAATACTCAGGTGAGACCTCAAGCTTTGACTTTTGAGGAGTTTTGTGCATTATTAATGGAGGAGGAGTTGAGGCTGAAAGCCTGAGAAGGAAGCAACAATGGAGATGCTGCATTCTCTGCCAATGCAAAAGGCAAAGGCGGTTCCTCCACCAAAAATGATGGTGACAAAAAGAAGAAGGGCAGCAAGAAGAAGTATGAAAGAGAGTGCTTCTACTGCAAGAAGAAAGGACATGCAATTGCAGATTGTCATGTCAAGAAGGTAGATGAAAAGAATGGTACCCTTAAAAGTAAAGGGAAAGAGACAGCCAATACGGCTAAAGCATAGTTGGAATTATTCATCGCGACCATTGAGGAAGTGTGCTCCTCGATGCAAGAAGAATCTACCACTGACTCATGGGTGTTGGATAGTGGGGCCTCTCGTCACATGACCAACAAGAAATGTCTATACAGTTCTATGCAGCCTCTACAAGAATCCATCACTATGACGGTTGGAAATGATGCTAAATGCCCTGCTGTGGGCACAGGTACTATTTCTTTTGTTGCTGCAAATGATGAAGTCAAAAAGCTTTCAAAAGTGTTGTATGTTCTCGAAATCAGGAGAAATCTGTTATCAGTTTGCTGCCATAACTGATCATGGTCATGAAGTGAGGTTCAAGAAGATAGGTGCAGAAATTCTTGATAGTACTGGCACAATTGTTGGCAAAGGAGAAAGAAGGAACAACATGTATGAGCTAAGTGCTCTTACAGCCACTGCTGGAGTGGGTACAAGTAAGCTTTGGCATGAAAGGTTTGGACACATCGGATTTGCAGTGTTGAAGGAGATGCAAAAGCAATGTATGGTTGCTCACCTGCCTACAATAACTGAATTGAAGGAATCATGTGAAGCTTTTATGATGGGCAAGCAACAGAGAAAGGCATTTCCACAAGAAAGCAAGAATAAAGCATAGGCTCCTCTAGAGTTGGTGCATGCTGACTTTTGTGGTAAGATGCCTACACACGCCTTGGGGGGATCTTCTTATTTTATGTTGATTGTCGACGACTACAGTAGGAAGATGTGGGTGTACTTCTTTCGTGATAAGGCTCAAGCTTTTGGTAAGTTTAAAGAATGGCTAAAACTTGTTGAGAATGAAACAAGGAAAAGTGTGAAGAAATTTAGAACAAATGGTGGTGGTGAGTTCAACTCAAAGGAGGTTGAAGACTTTTGCAAGAGCAAAGGGATCAAGCGTCAATTGACGACGCCTCACACACCTCAGCAAAACGATGTTGTGGAACGCAGGAATCACACCATTGTGGAGATGGCAAGATGCATGCTAAAGGGCAAGGGATTGCCTAACCATTTTTGGGCTGTCCACTGTGTGAAGCTTAGATGGCGATCTAGACAGAAGATAAAGAGCTTAAGGCTAGTTGGAACAAAAACTATGACTGGGTAAGATAAATGATCGATGGCTGTGAAGGGGTTTAGCTTTTATAGCCCGCAAACGCTATTATGTCGGCCTGACCGACCTACCATATGAGCCTCCACTAGTTGGCCAAGGAATATTCGAGGGAATATTTTCTTTACCATCTAACCCAAAGATTAGACCTACAATGGTCACCTTTTTGCCATCCGGTCACATAGACCTCATCTGATATACAAGTCAGGACTCAACCAATGTCCGAGCTCATATTTGGCTTCTCCTCATAATGCGGGTCTTACAACTTTGAGCACCATGGATCATTGATGGCACCTAATGAGGGTGGGGCATTGATCATATCTAACAATACCAAGCGTGCACATCATAGCTGTTTACTAGTTGTTGAATTGCCTCTGGAAAAACTCTTAAGTCGAGGTCCTCATTTGGCATGCCGTGTGAGCTTTCCTCTGACATTATTGCGTTCTTGTGCTCCACCAAGCTATCCATCAGGTTGAGCAAGTTGGTCAGATCCACTTCTTTAGTGCCGCTTGCTTGGTCCTACTCTGTACTTTGGTTGTATGTCTATGTCTTGGGATCTTCTCCTACTGGTGGGTTCCTTGAGGCATTTATTTGAGTGAATTCCTTGACTTGTTGCATCCAATCCTCAATTTTTCTCTACTCAATATGTGTGTGTTCTTTCCCATGCACTTGTGCTCAGTCAGGCTTTCAGTCGTCCTTAAGTGTACTTCAAGTGCAAAAATTCAAGGTGAGTGTGGAAAATAAGTATCTAAGTGGCTTACACACTCTCTCGCTTTGTTTTAGGCCTAATAGGCTTGTTGATTCGTGTCTGGCCATCTTGTCAGTTTTTAGGATTTCTGACTACGTTGTCTTGCCCGTTTTAGGGTTGTTTAGGGTCTTTGTCTCAACTGGCTATCACTAGGACTTTGGGTCTAGCAAGCCTACTCAAGCTACTAAGTGACAGTGTCCTATGAATTTGCCTATTCTCCCTGTGCCAGAATCGAGTTCCACACCTTGGGGGTACTCAGGAAGGTTTACGCAGCCGGAGAATTTGGAAAAATCTTGACTTGTCCCAACTCATCCAAGTTGCAGGAGCCGAGTGTGTCACTCGGATGGGTCGAGGGCTAAATGGTAATTAGTCTGAGTGAGGACGGGGGGCCGAGGGCTGAATGGTAACTAATCCGAGTGGGGATGGGCCAAGTGGTCGAATGGTACTAGTTCGAGTGGGGACGAGCCAAGTGGCCAAATAGTACTAGTCCAAATGGGCCGAGGGCCGAGTGCCGAGTCGAGTGGGCCGAGTATGATGTGGTCCAAGGGATTCACTCGGAGAGACCGAGTGAAAGGCTAGTTGGGCCGAGTGGGCTGAATGGGAAAGGGCCGAGTGGGCTGAATCGGAAGTTGTGGGCCGAGGGTCGATTTTGGGACTCGACCTAGAATCACCGTCACTCGGACAGGCGGAACCGTGCATGATGACGGCCGCATCAAGGATGATTTTGTTGAATCTAGCGATCTACACAATCACAAAGTACGATGTCTTCCAGATCACAACAAATACATAGCAGGGAGGTCCTGATGTTCCTAAATCGTGCGAAGAACTCCCCAATGGCAAGATAGAATCGAATAAATACTGGAACTACACTCTCACTCTCTCTCAATGTCAGGGTATGAAATGAGCTTTTCCTTGACCTCTTGGCTCTTAAATCCCTTCCTGGGTAAGGTTTTGATATCCCAGATCACTCACTTACCATCATTAACATCCCAAGCATTCTTTTTTCCCATTCTTGTATGACTTGTGCCTTGTTTTGCCCTATCTTACAACAATAAACCCTACGCTTTTCCTATCTGGTTTCCTAATCCTAACCTACTCTAAATGCAACAACGGTGGAAGGAAAAAAACTAAAATGATTTCTCCATCTTTTCCAATCATGAAACTAGAAAAATAACCCAAAATACTTACTTGTTTCGAAGATTAAAAAACCCAAACCTTCTACCTACCTCAAGCTCCGGTTCGGCGATGAGTCCCTTACTTCGATGCTCAATACGAGGCGCGCGACTGCTCAAGCGGCAATGGAACAAAAATGTGGGAGCTCTCACTCAACCGCCAAGACCCACGGACCACTTATTGCTTCAAGCGTTCCAAGCAATCTCTCATGGCTATCTCGCACCTAGCCCATGCGGCGTTGATCCTCTCGGGGTGTAGTGAGCTTACCTTGATGCCGAAATGAGTTTCCTCCTCCCTCACAAAAGCCGGTAGCTCCACGATCTTAGATGCTAGCTCAAGCATCCTCAAGCTTCCTCCATCTCCAAGCTCCATCCACCATAGCCGCATGCGAGACAAGAGAAGAGAAGAGAAGATAGAAGAAGTGAGGAGAGGAGATGGTGAAGAGCTTCACCCTCTTGATCACTCACTCCCTCACACTCTCACACTCCCTCCCTCAAGAGCACACACATAAGCAAGATGAAAAGAAGAGGAGAAGAAGAGAGGACTCTTGTTAGCCACACACCAAAGAATGAGCTTCCATTCACTTTTTAAACTTTATATATACAAACCCTAAAACCCCATGGGTGCCCATCCCTTTTTACATGACCGGCCATTGTGGAAAGTCCCTTTTTCTAATTCCCTCCTCTTGCTTCATGCCCTAAGCCTATACTTGTCTATTCTTTTACAAATGGCACAGGAGGGAGCCTAGCACTCTTTTACAAGAGTTATTAGAGCTTTTGAGGCACCTTTCCTTTAAAATTGCTCTTTTTGTCTCACTTTAGCTTTAGAGGCTGCCTCTACGCCTTTGCTCTTTTTTTTTTTCCTTTTTTTTTTCACCATTTTGATTTGAGGTTAACATCTAGTCTCTATGGCATTCTATACGTTGTTGAAATGCATGGAACTAGAGCATGGCTATGGTGGATGGAACACAAAGACAATGTTCATGATGACATAGATTAGAGAAACCAACTATTACTCAGGTGAATCAGGTTTCAAGATGGAAGCTTGGACTCATAAACACAATCTTGAGAATGTCACTGACTATGACTGAAAGGACAAAGTACAATAGTATTCCATCATTGAATGATAATAAGGTACATCACTTTATAGGCTATGATGGTTCCCTTTTTCTCCATTGTGCATATGGGATTCAAGACATCTCTTCTTAGAGCATACATCATTTGTCATTTCTTTCATATTAAGCCACTTATGGCAAGCCTCTTTTGGGCACACATCCAGCCTCTATGGGCATACATATCAAGCATCATTTGCTATTCTCAAAAGATGTGTGGTCTGAGTGGTATCAAGTTTGATCAATTAGTCTAGGTCTCTATCAGGACATGTAGCTGAGGATGAATGACTGTAATCATTTTCTAGACCATTACATCATGATTCATGAGTTTTGTGGCCTGCCGTTCTACACATTTAGAGGCCTAAGGGGTGTCTTCTAGCTTGGTCTTAGGCTCTACTTGCCTTGGGGTTGCCTTGGGGTGGGTCCCAACTTGCCAGAATCTAGCTCCTGTAAAATTTGTCTCACTGTCTCGCTCAAACCGTTTGAGTCCAAGGAGCGGTCTGAGTGAATGGACACTTGAACAATGTCTGAGATTCAATGTGTGTGCTTCTTAGTGGACTATTTTTTGAAACATTGACTGGCAACTCTTGACAACCCGCACGGTAGTCAAAAAAATTATCAAAAATCCACAAGTGTCGCTCGGGCGCCTTTTAAAAGTCGTATTTCACTTGGTGCTTAAAATCGTTCTAGCTGGAGCCGCCGCCTTCGATGTTGAATATTTTTCCCCTAAATTCCGGATTTTTTTGCAAATTTTAGGCACATCCCGGGCTCAAAACTCCACTCTCAGGCAGTCCCCTACCCCTACCACCATATGCAAACAATGATGCAGTACACTACATCAAATCCACAGTGGCTGCCACAGACGATAGTGCCTCAAATGATGGTTCAACCACAACAACAGTGGCCTCAAATAGTTTCTCCAATGGCAACTCAACAACAATGGAACCCTACCCACTAGAATCAACAACCCCAAGTCTCAATAGGAGCTTTGAATTAAAACAAGAACAGAGGATCCTCTAGATAAACACAACCAGTGTATGCAGTAATCACAGAAGCTTCTCAAAACCCTACTACAAGTACTCGAGTAGGTGAAAACTTAAAGAACTACCTATCCAACTCAGTTGCAAGCATCAAGAAATAGCTTATGGATGTGATTACAAAATAGCTACATACATTAAAGGTGAATACCGCTACTATATCCACTCCGACAGGAGGTGGGAGAGATGTGATGTGTTCTAATACATGGTGTGGAAAGTGCCATCAAGCAGGACATTTAGCCATTGAATGTACCCAAAACCCAACCATTCCTGGAGCTTTCTATTCATACTATTTGAGGAAGAACCATACAACACAATATCAGTGAGTTTGGGAATCTCCCAATTCCCATTTTTTGAATACTAAAAAGGTGGCACACAGATAACATGCCCATAAGTTTCTTGAAACCATATGATGTGACCTATCATTAGAAAGCGCTTGAAAAATGGAATCTATTGAGCTATAGAGCACTCGATTTGGAGTTATAGTGTTCAAGTTATGACAAATCCAAAGATTTGACCATGTGTCCCAAACTTATGGAAAATTCCCATATTCCCCAATATGGTGTTATACAGAGGATAACTTCTCTCTAAAAGAGATGCACGAACAAAGAAAAAAAGATGAAGACACAAGATTCAACTTGGTGGAATCCAAAATGATAACACATGATATTGGACCAAATCCTAGGGATTTCACTCCTACTTTCGGTCCAAGGAGGTTTCCCTCTCAGAGTTACAAAGGATGACAGTTTGGTGGTTGCCAAATATCAGAGGTGGAGTGTTACAGATGTGGAGAAAAGGGTCATATCTCACTGAATTATCCAAACCCTAGAAGGTCTGTGGATTACAAGCCCTTATGCAGTCAATTCAAAGGAGAAGGCCACATTGCAGAAGAATATCTAAGTCCAGCTCCTATGAAAGCTACTATTAATACCCAACAGAAGACCTAAGAACTTGCTTCCAATTTGGTGGAATTGGAAGTGGCCACAATAACGTGGGCAAAGAAAGGAGAACCCATAGTTCCAAAAGAGAATGTTCCCTCTGCCAAGACTATGAAGTTCAACCTTCCTCGTGAAAAATAGAACAATGAAATTTAGAACAATGAAGTATAGAGCAGTACAGAGCCATAGAGAGCCCCAGAGATAGTTGCAGAGGCAAGACCAGAGGTTCAGGAGATAGAGGATGCCAAAGTACCTCCTCATGGAGAAGAAGTGCAAATGTTGCCATTCTTAGAAGAAAAAGGGAAGATAAAGTGGGTGTGACCCCATTTTCCTAGCCAATTCGAAAAGCCTATGGGTCCTCTCAAAGAGTATGATTTGATCAAAGACCTAGACACTTTTAAACCAAACTTAACATTCTGACAGTTTCTAATGTTGTCTCCTAGCTATTGAAAAAAATTCAAAAGCATACTGACAAGAAGAAGAGGCCTAAGAATTGCTCCCTCCATGACAATCAAGTCCAATAGAACCTCAAAACCCATAAAGGAAGTAGATAAGGCTAACACCTTCCTAGATCTGGGAACCCCAAAGATTTGGCATGTGAATTAAAGGATGTTTTATAGAAAATAAATTGATTGATGGAGGCTCATTAATAAACATAATGCCGGATGTGACAATGAAGGATCTAGGCTTATAAGGAATGTAGCCTATGCAATGGCTTATCAGATTGGCAGACCAAAGTAGAATCAAACCATTGGGAATTCTCCCATACATGAAAACAATCATTGTAGGAAAGAATTATTGGCTGACATATCTTGTGGTCAAGCCAAATTCCTATGGGACCTCATACCCTCTCTTGTTGGGAATACCTTGGCTTTCTGAAGCAAGAGTAAGAACGAACTGGTTCAAAGGAACCCTAACCCTAGGCAGAGGACCCGACAAAGCGGTGTTGAAGTTGTATGGATTGCAAAAATGCAATGGATCCACATCCATCGAAGTCATAACTGACGCCTTCAATGAAGTAACAGATGCTACATCAGGAGATGAAGAGGCCATCAAACAGATCTTTTCCAAGAAAACAAAGGCAAAGTCCTTAGTAGTCGGCATTGTAAGCCAACTACCCAAGGAAGGAAAGTCCTTGTCCATGGGAGAATACCTCTTGCCTAAAACCGAATTGACTTCTAAAATCACCTCTAACAAGATAGAAGCATGGATGTATTATTCTCCTTGTTACATGGCAGTCTCGTAGAGACAGAGCTAAAGACAGAGCTAGAAGCAGGAGGAGAAGCAGAGGACATAACAGGCAGCTTGTTATTCTCTTATAGAGCCCCCACTAAGGCAAAAACAGAACCTAAATAGGATGAAGGTGATAATGCAAACGAAGATTATGGAAGTGAGCTAGAAGAGTCAATCCTACTCACAAATGGCAGAGATGAGGAAGAAGTTCCTAAAGCGGAAGATCCCTTTTTGTTCAATAGAATGATTATAGTACCCTTTGGATTGATTAATGAGTCACATCATAAGCAATGCCTTTATAAGAAATGGATTAAGAAGAATGGTATTTCCTTCAAACAGTCACTCTTCTCGCCCAAAGTTACCCTTTCTAAGAGAAGATGATGACGATGCACCTTGCTAACAACCCCAAGTTTGGCAGTTCAAAAAAAAACATAGAAGGTTCTTGTTATGTGACATTCTTGGATGCATCTTCAGAGGATGAGTCCTTGAGCTAAGAAGTAACTTATCCCCAACCCAAACCAGAAACCGCAATGATGCCCTTTCATCCTCCCAAAGAACAAGCTAAGCCTCCATCAAAAGAGGACATAAGTTCCAGTGAATTATTAGCAGAGGAGACTACTCTCTTAAAGGAGTCACAGACCTTTACCTAGAAGCAGTCCGTGGGACATTCATCCGCGAAGTGGAAGGCAAAAAGCAACTGATATTCATGGATGTTGATGGTACTGAACATCACTTGAAGGTGGGTCTATATCTTCCACAAGAAGTACTATTGGTCTTGTGAGACCTACTAAAGGAGAACTTAGACATATTTGCATGGTCGTACAAAGATTTGAAGGGGATTGATTGTACAATATGCCAACACCACATTGACTTAGAGCCTGATGCTAAACCTATGAGGCAAAGACAAGGGTGTATGAATTTAAATTATTCTACCCTAGTGAAGGCCGAATTACTGAATCTCCTTGAAGCTGAGTTCATTTATCCAGTGGCTAAGTGTGAATGGGTTTCACCCATTGTGGTAGTGCTTAGAAGTATGGGGAACTGCGAATATGTGTGGACTTTTGAAAGATGAATTCCAAGTTAAAGAAGGATCATTTCCCTATCCCTTTCACCAGCAAGTGTTGGACAAAATAGCAGGCCATGAGATCTATTCCCTCTTGGATGGATTCAACGGATATAATCAAGTCCAAATTTCTGAAGAAGATCAATCAAAAACAACCTTCACAACCGAATGTGGAACCTATGCTTAGAGAGTGATGCCTTTTGGGCTCTGTAATGCTCATTCTACTTTCTAATGAGTGAT
Source organism: Lygodium microphyllum (assembly GCF_053477565.2). NCBI lineage: Eukaryota > Viridiplantae > Streptophyta > Polypodiopsida > Schizaeales > Lygodiaceae > Lygodium > Lygodium microphyllum. The sequence goes on from NC_141162.1 coordinate 112,049,242, forward strand.
GATGGCTGCCTTCCAACACCATCTCCATGATTTCATTGAGGTGTACCTCGACGACTTCTATGTCTATAGCCTAATTTGTGAGCATTGGCGGCACTTAGAGCAGTGCTTTGACATATGTCGAGAGTATGGGGTTTCTCTCAACCGCAACAAATGTGTCTTTGGTGTCTCATCAGGAGTTTTTCTAGGCCACATTGTCTTAGCAAACAATGGTGTAGTACAATGCATTAAATCCACAGTGGCCACAAAGGACAGTGCCTCAAATGATGGTTCAACCACAACAATAGTGGGCTCAAATAGTTTCTCTAATGGTGACTCAATAACAATGGAATCCTACCCACTAGAATCAACAACCCCAAGTCTCAATACGAGCTTTGAATTAAAACCAGAACAAAGGACCCTCTGGATCAACCCAACCACTATATGCAATGATCACAGAAGCTTCCCAAAACCCTACTACAAGTACTCCAAGAGGTGAAAACCTAAAGGACTACCTATGCAACTCAGTTGCAAGCATCAAGAAATAGCTTAAGGATGTGATTACAGAATAGCTACAGACATTAAAGATGAATAACGCTAATATATCTACTCCGGCGAGAGGTGGGAGAGATGTGATGTGTTCTAATAGATGGTGTGGAAAGTGCCATCAAGCAAGACATTTAGCCACTGAATGTACTCGAAACCCAACTATTCCTAGAGCTTTCTATTCATACTATTTGAGGAAGAACCATACAGAGGATATCTGCTCTCTAAAAGAGATCCACGAAGGAAGAAAGAAAGATGAAGACACAAGATTCAACTTGCTAGAATCCAAAATGACAACGCACGACATTGGACCAAATCCTAGGGATTTCAGTCCTACTTTCGGTCTAAGGAGGTTTCCCTCTCAGACTTACAGAGGATGACAATTTGGTGGTGGCCAAAGATCAGAGGTGGAGTGTTAGAGATGTGGAGAAAAGGGTCATATCTCACCAAATTGTCTAAATCCTAGAAGGTATGTGGATTACAAGCCCTTATGCAATCGATGCAAAGGAGAAGGCCACATTGCAGAAGAATGTCCAAGTCCAGATCCTATGAAAGCTACTATCAATACCCAAGAGAAGACCCAAGAACCTGCTTTCAATTTGGTGGAATTGGAAGTGGCCGCAATAACGTAGGCAAAGAAAGGAGAACCCATAGTTCCAAAAGAGAGCATTCCCTCTGCCAAGACTATGAAGTTCAACCTTCCTCGAGAAAAATAGAACAATGAAGTATAGAGCAATACACAGCCACAGAGAGCCATAGAGAGAGTTACAGAGGCATGACCAGAGGTCTGGGAGATACAGGATGCCGAAGTACCTCCTCATGGAGAAGACGTGCAAATGTTGCCATTCCTGGAAGAAAAAGGGAAGATAAAAGTGGGTGTGGCCCCATTTCCCAGCCAATTGGAAAAGCCTATGGGTCGTCTCAAAGAGTATGATTTGATCAAAGACCTAGACACTTTTAAACCAAACTTAACATTCTGACAGTTTCTAATTTTGTCTTCTAGCTATTGAAAGAAATTCAAAAGCATACTGACAAGAAGAAGAGACCTAAGAATTGCTCCCTCCATGACAACCAAGTCCAACAGAACCTCAAAACCCATAAAGGAAGTAGATGTGGCTAATGCCTTCCTAGATCGGGGAACCCCAGAGATTTGGCATGTGAATTGAAGGATGCTTTATAGCAGATACATTGATTAATGCAGGCTCATCAGTAAACATAATGACGGATGTGACAATGAAGGATCTAGGATTATAAGGAATGCAGCCTATGCAATGGCTTATCAGATTTGCAGACCAAAGTAGAATCAAGCCATTGGGAATTCTCCCATACATGAAGAAAATCCTTGCAGGAAAGAATTATTGGCTAACATATCTAGTGGTCAAACCAAATTCCTATGGGACCTCACACCCCTTGTTGATGGGAATACATTGCATTTTTGAAGCAAGAGCAAGAACCGACTGGTTCAAAGGAACTCTAACCCTAGGCAGAGAACCCAACAAAGTGGTGTTGAAGTTGTATGGATCACAAAAAGGCAATGGATCCACATCCATCGAAGTCGTAACTGAAGCCTTAAATGAAGTAACAGATGGTTCATTAGGAGATGAAGAGGCCATCAAATAGATCTTTTCCAAGAAAACAAAGGCACAGTCCTTAATAGTTGGCATTGTAAGCCAACTACCGAAGGAATATAAGTCTTTGTCCATGGGAGAATACCTCTTGCCTAAAGCCTAATTGAATTCTAAAATCACCTCTAACAAGATAGAAGCATGGATGTATTGTTCTCCGTGTTACATGGCAGTCTTGTAGAGACAGAGCTAAAGACAAAAGTAGAAGTAGAGGACATAACAGAGAGCTTGTTCTTCTCTTATAGAGCCCCCACTAAGGCAGAAGCAGAACCTAAAGAGGACGAAGGTGATAATGCAAATGAAGATTATGGAAGCGAGCTAGAAGAGTAAATCCTACTCGCAAAAGGCAGAGATGAGGAAGAAGTTTCTAAAGTGGAAGATCCATTTCGACAGAATGATTATGGTACCCTTTTGACTGATTGATGCCAGGAGGCATATTCCATAGTGGATTCCGTGAGGTTTTGTGGTGGATTCTGTAAAATTTTATTATCGGGGCTCATACACAAGGTAGATTCTTTGTGCGAAAAGTCGATGGGGATGCCTATCCTTTTCGGGCATTTTGTTAATTTAATGTGTAAGTGGGTGATTCCATAGCGGGTGATTCCGCAAAATACATATTTAAATTAATAAACATTTATGAGTTTGGAGTGCGCACTCATAAAAATTTAAGGTTAGGATTAAGTTCTAACCAATTTATTTTTGTAGCTGAAGACTGCTAGGTATTCACTTTTGTCGGTTTAATTGTATTATTTTTCTAACAATTGTGAATGCTTCAGTTGATGTGTAGAGCTAGCAACGGTGGGGGGGGGGAGAGATTGCACCCAATTAGTCTCTTGTCTCATGTCGTGCAAGCTTTCTTCCTTGTTTTTTGTGCAAAACTAGAGTTATTTTGCTCTTGGGGACCTTCTGACTCTCACTACGCGCGCATACGGCATCCGATCTGTGCACCAGTGGTATCAGAGCGAAGCTAAGATCAAGAGCTTCCAATTGCTTATCATCACACGCGAAGGCGAAGGTCCTAGAACGATCAAGCTCTACAATCAGTCTCGTGGCAAACGGTTGATACCCGCGTGTTCCTGGCAGTCAAGAACCCCCTGCTGTACACTCAGATCGCAAGGGACCGGCCTCTGTAGGAGGAGGACCACGCGAGAAGATCCTTCATGAAGTCGTGGAGAACAGATAAGAAATTTCATCCATAGCTTTTCAAGCTTTAATAATAAGCTTATTAGGCTTCAAAAGAAGCTTAATAAAAAGCTTCATTACTCAAATTCACCCATCGGGCGATAGGACGTACTGCCCGTCGTCGAATCTGGCAATGACATACTCAGGTCCTCAAAATCCAAGCTTAGTCATAAAAGACTAAAACATCAAGTACTCCAAGTCACTCCAAGTCACTAAGGTCATAAAGGTCATCTTCAACAACTACTATAGTGGCAGTTCGTATTGAGCAACTTACGAATCAGTTTACTACCCTCTGGAAGCCCCTGTTCACACCTGTGAATTGATAGAAGTAGATTACAGCAAACAATCATCAACACGCAGACTATACGCAGTCTATACGCAGACTATACACAAAATTATTTTCTTGGAAGGTGATTGTGACATCGAATTTCGCAATCGTAAAGGAGAAATACTACAAAATCCAAACTAAAAAAATATATACAAGCCTTATAAACCCGCCTTTGAGCTACGCTCATCCCGCTAACAAGGTTTCGAGTGTGTGAGGTCTTTTGGAATTTTGCAGGATGACTGATCAAACTATGGAAAATTTTATGGCTGAAGGTGATCTACCCCAACCAACAATGGAGCAAAATTTGGATTTGATTATGATCTAGCTTCAAGAAGAACGAAGAGCACGACAAGCTTTGTAAGCTCAATTGGCCAATCTGCAACGATCTACCACTGACCAAGATGGATCGCAACCTGAAGATCTTATACGATCTACCATCGATGCAACACTTGAAGCCCAATCTATTCGGAAAGAAACAAAGATAAGTACAAAAAACTTCAAATTCTGTACTCTCAATGGATCACGCGATGGAAAGACTATCCTTGCTTTTATCAGTCAATTTGATGATTATTTCCATGAAGAAACATATGCTGAGAAAGACAAAATTAAATGTATCACTAACCATTTAGTTTACTGAGCATACTTATAGTGGACTGTGGTCCGCAAAAGCATTGATTGTCCCACTACTTGGGAGACTTTCCAAAAGAAATTTTTGCAGAATTTCCTTCCTCCCCAATTCCACGAAAAAGCAATCAAACAATGGGATCTTCTATAACAAAGGGATCGCGAACCTATTTCACAATATACTGAACGTTTTTGAAATGCTCTATTGCAACTACGAATGCTCGAAGATGTACCTGGAGCAACTCATAAACGCAAGTTTATGTAAAATATTACACGGCGCAGCGAACAGAATCTGAGAAAGAGATAGAGAGTACACAACAGATAAGAGGAGAATCAGTAAATTCTTTAACTTCAAACAACTGATACAAAGATGGCTCTGTCCACCCGTGCGCTTCCACTGAGTGAAGCTTAGATGGCGATCTAGACAGAAGATAGGCGAAGAGCTTAAGGCTAGCTGGAACAACAACTCTGACTGGGTGAAAGATGAGTGTCAGATGGCTGCGAAGGGGTTTAGCTTTTATAGCCCGCGTAGGTCGTTAGGTCGGCCTGCTGACCGACCTACCATATGAGCCTCCACTAGTCGGCCAGGGAATATTCCAGGGAATATTCCCTTTACCATCGGGCCGGGGGCGCTGCCCCCGGACCCCCGCCAGGGGGGCCGCTGGCCCCCCTGGGACCCCCCAGCCAGGGGCCGCTTCCGCGGCCCCCGGACCCCACAATAGGGGCCCCTTTTAACTCCCTTACTACGCAACTCAATGCAATGTGCCTCGAGTTGCTACCAGCTTAACCACTCTGTCTAACCCAAAGATTAGACCCACAATGGTCACCTTTTTGCCATCCGGTCACATAGACCTCATCTGATATACAAGTCAGGACTCCACCAATGTCCGGGCTCACACTTGGCTTCTCCTCATAATGGGGGCCTTACAACTTTGAGCACCATGGATCATTGGTAGTACCTAATGAGGGTGGGGCATTGATCATATCTAACACCCCCCCTCAATGTCCACCCATAGGTGAACTATCTCCTCGGCCCAATGCCGAGTCTCTGAAGATGAACTTGAAGCAGATCCTTCGTAAGTGCTTTGGTGAAGATATCTGCTCCATTCTCCTCTGTTGGACAGTAGACCAATTCCACTATCCCATCCTCCATCAAATCACGCACATAGTGATACTGGATCTCTATATGTTTGGTGCGTGCATGAAACACTGGATTTTTGGCAATGGCGATGCAACTCTGATTGTCACATCTCAGCACAGTTGGTTCTTCATCCTGCACTCCCATATGCCATAGAATCCTTCTCAACCATACGGCCTCACATGCAGCAAAACAAGCTGCCTTGTACTCTGCTTCGGTAGAAGACAATGCCACTGTTGGTTGCTTCTTACTAATCCAAGAGAAAATTCCTGAACCCAAAGAGAAACAATAACCAGAAACTGACTTCCTGGAATCAATGTCTCCTGCCCAATCTGAGTCACAGTTCCCCACAAGAGAAGTTCCGAAACTGTATGTGATACCATAGTCAAGAGTTTTCTTCAAGTATCTGAGCACCCGCATCCCAGTCTTCCAATGACTCTCATGAGGTTTGTTTGAGAACCTGCTCAAAACACCAACAGCAAAACTGATATCTGGTCTGGTGTTACACAAGTAGATCAGACTGCCGACCAACCTCCTATACCTCCCAATGTCTGCTAATGCTGATGTATCCTCGACGGATAACTTTGCATTCACCTCCATAGGTGTAGCTATCTCCTTGCACTCGGTCATGCCAAATGCCTTCAAGATCTCCCATGCATACTTCTTCTGAGAGATGAAGATCTTTCCTGGCTCTTGCCAGACTTCAATCCCCAAACAATAGTGCAGCAAGCCCAAGTCTGTCATTTCAAACTCAGAACTCAAAGCCTTTCGAGTTTGGTTGATCATATCTTCATAGTCACCTGTAATAAGAAGGTCGTCCACATATAGGACAATCACTACAGACTTTTTACCATCCCTGCAAACATACAAGTTAGCATCTGAGGCACATCTTTTGAAGTTTAGGTTTAAAAAGAACCTATCTATCCGCTGGTACCATGCTCTGGGGGCTTGTTTCAGCCCATACAATGCCTTCTTCAGTTTACACACTTTGTTCTCAGAATGGGGGGCCTCAAACCCTGGTGGCTGAGCCACGTACACCTCCTCCTTGAGGTCACCATTTAAGAACGCTGACTTAACATCCATTTGGTACACTGGCCACTTCTTGTGGGCAGCCACTGCAAGTACCGTGCGAATAGTGGTCATTCTGGCAGTTGGGGCAAATGACTCTTGAAAATCAAACCCTTCAACTTGTGAAAATCCTTGGGCAACCAGTCTAGCTTTGTACTTTTCTAAGGTACCATCAGCCTTGTACTTTACCTTCCAGATCCACTTGGTGCCAATAATCTTCCGCTTTGCTGGCCGATCCACTAGCTCCCAAGTGTCATTCTTCATTATGCTGTCATACTCCGCCTGCATAGCAGCCTTCCATGATGGATCTGCAAGTGCTTCTTCTAAGTCAGTTGGCTCCTTTACTTCTCTCATAATCTCAACCATCAAGGCCATGTTGACTATGTGAGCAGAAGCCCTCCTTTGCTCCTCTATTCTCTGAGACCTCCTTGGTCCGTCTGCCTTCTCCTCAACAGATGCAGGCATAGGATTATTGTGGTCATAGAGCTGCTTCACCCAGCGCGGCAATGGCTTTTCCGGTGGGGTGATGTCAGGTTGGTGAACTTTTTCCTCATCATCTGAAGATGATGCTTCCTCCTCCTTAAGGATAGGGATAGCTCTCGGGACAGGTTCATAGTGGACTACTTCTTCGCTTGATGATAAAGTGGAAGACCTTGCCTTCTCCTCCTCCACTGTATGCGGCTCCTCCTTGAACACCACATCACGGCTCGCGATGATCTTCTTTGCCTCTTGGTCATATAACTTGTAAGCCTTCTGCTCATCACTATAACCCAAGAAGATACATTTTCTGCTTTTTGGTTGTAACTTGTTTCTCTTCTCATCTGGAACATGTGCATAGCATTCACATCCAAAAATTCTGAAATGTGAAACAGATGGTTTCTTACCAGTGTAAGCCTCATGAGGTGTTTTTCCCTTGAGAGCCTTTGTGTAGCTCCGATTTAGAATGTAGACTGCAGTATTAACAGCTTCAGCCCAAAAATGGTTAGGCAATCCCTTGCCCTTTAGCATGCATCTTGCCATCTCCACAATGGTACGATTCCTGCGTTCCACAACACCATTCTGCTGAGGTGTGTGAGGCGTCGTCAATTGACGCTTGATCCCTTTGCTCTTGCAAAAGCCTTCAAACTCCTTTGAGTTGAACTCACCACCACCATCTGTTCTAAATTTCTTCACACTTTTCCCTGTTTCATTCTCAACAAGTATTAGCCATTCTTTAAACTTACCAAAAGCTTGAGCCTTATCACGAAGGAAGTACACCCACATCTTCCTACTGTAGTCGTCGACAATCAACATAAAATAAGAAGATCCCCCCAAGGCCTGTGTAGGCATCTTACCACACAAGTCAGCATGCACCAACTCTAGAGGAGCATGTGCTCTATTCTTGCTTTCTTGTGGAAATGCCTTTCTCTGTTGCTTGCCCATCATACAAGCTTCACATGGTTCCTTCAATTCAGTTATTGTAGGTAGGTGAGCAACCATACCTTGCTTTTGCATCTCCTTCAATACTACAAATCCGATGTGTCCAAACCTTTCATGCCAAAGCTTACTTGTGCCCACTCCAGCGGTGGCTGTAAGAGCACTTAGCTCATACAGGTTGTTCCTTCTTTCTCCTTTGCCAACAATTGTGCCAGCACTATCAATAATTTCTGCACCTGTCTTCTTGAACCTCACTTCATGACCAAGATCAGTTATGGCAGCAACTGATAAGAGATTTCTCCTGATTTCGGGAACATACAACACATTTGAAAGCTTTTTTACTTCACCATTTGCAGCAACAAAAGAAATAGTACCTGTGCCCGCAGCAGGGCATTTAGCATCATTTCCAACCGTCACAGTGATGGATTCTTGTAGAGGCTGCATAGAACTGTATAGACCTTTCTTGTTGGTCATGTGACGGGAGGCCCCACTATCCAACACCCAAGAGTCAGTGGTAGATTCTTCTTGCGCCGAGGAGCACACTTCCTCAATGGTCGCCATGAATAATTCCAACTCTGCTTCAGCCGTATTGGCTGTCTCTTTCCCTTTAGTTTTAAGGGTACCATTCTTTTCATCTGCCTTCTTGACACGACAATCTGCAATTGCATGTCCTTTCTTCTTACAGTAGAAGCACTCTCCTTGAAACTTCTTCTTGCCGCCCTTTTTCTTTTTGTCACCATCATTTTTGGTGGAGGAAACACCTTTGCCTTTTGCATTGGCAGAGAATGCAGCATCTCCATTGTTGCTTCCTTCTCGGGCTTTCAGCCTCAACTCCTCCTCCATTAATAATGCACAAAACTCCTCAAAAGTCAAAGCTTGAGGTCTCACCTGAGTATTAAGGGCAGTTACTAGTCCATCAAACTTTTGTGGACAAATCCGAAGACACCTCCGAGCTAGCTCTTCGCTAGTCTTTTGTATCCCAGCGCCAGCCATCTGGTCGCGCAGATTCTTAATCCGAGTGATGAATGCTTCAACCGTCTCTCCTTCAGCAAACTTCTCCGCTGCTAGTTGATTCTCCAAGTTTTGAATCCTTGTTTGGTTTCGTGTTTCATACTGACTCCTTAGTACATTCCAAGCCTCTGACGCTTTGGTTGTATGCTGAATCAGAGTCAAAACACTGTCAGAACAGCTTGTAACTAAGGCACACAATGCATCTGCATTCCTTCGTTTCCAAGCTCGTAGAAGATCTGCATTCGGAGGAATCATCACACTAGGATTTGATGGGTCGGGGGTAGGCTGTGGTTCTGCGTCAGTCCCCAGCACAGTCTCCAGAAGCTCATAAGAATCAAGGATAGTTGTAATTTTGAACTTCCACAAGGTGTAGTTTGTACCATCTAACTTGCCTTCGCTGAAGGTTGGTGGACGAATCCTCAGTGTTTGAATAGCCGGTACAGCAGCACCACCTCCTGCACCGCTTCCTGATGCGCCAGAACTGCTTCCCGGAGTCGACATCGTTTCTCTTTGCTGTTGAAGCCTTTGCCTCTTGCACGCTCTCCGATCTCTAGAGCCCCCTGGGCTCTGATACCATGTAAAATATTACACGGCGCAGCGAACAGAATCTGAGAAAGAGATAGAGAGTACACAACAGATAAGAGGAGAATCAGTAAATTCTTTAACTTCAAACAACTGATACAAAGATGGCTCTGTCCACCCGTGCGCTTCCACTGAGTGAAGCTTAGATGGCGATCTAGACAGAAGATAGGCGAAGAGCTTAAGGCTAGCTGGAACAACAACTCTGACTGGGTGAAAGATGAGTGTCAGATGGCTGCGAAGGGGTTTAGCTTTTATAGCCCGCGTAGGTCGTTAGGTCGGCCTGCTGACCGACCTACCATATGAGCCTCCACTAGTCGGCCAGGGAATATTCCAGGGAATATTCCCTTTACCATCGGGCCGGGGGCGCTGCCCCCGGACCCCCGCCAGGGGGGCCGCTGGCCCCCCTGGGACCCCCCAGCCAGGGGCCGCTTCCGCGGCCCCCGGACCCCACAATAGGGGCCCCTTTTAACTCCCTTACTACGCAACTCAATGCAATGTGCCTCAAGTTGCTACCAGCTTAACCACTCTGTCTAACCCAAAGATTAGACCCACAATGGTCACCTTTTTGCCATCCGGTCACATAGACCTCATCTGATATACAAGTCAGGACTCCACCAATGTCCGGGCTCACACTTGGCTTCTCCTCATAATGGGGGCCTTACAACTTTGAGCACCATGGATCATTGGTAGTACCTAATGAGGGTGGGGCATTGATCATATCTAACAGTTTATGTCTGGCCTACTTGGACATTTTTATGCGGAGGTCAATATGTTCAAGCCAACAACCCTTGAAGATGCAATTTCCTTGGCCCATGACACTGAAGACAAAATTCGCGGACAAGACAAGTGACCACAACAATTTCCAACTAATGGTAACTTTGGTTTCAAACAATTCAATTCAAATATTTGAAGAATCAATCAAAGTCCTTTTCTTCCATCTTCATTTCATAAATCTTGGGCACGACCACCTGCCTTGCCATCAAACACAAATCCGAACCCTAAGCCATCTCTACAATCAAATCCCAACATTCCTAAACTTCCTACCATTACTAATAATGTATCTAAAGCAAAACCCATAGTTTGTTATAAATGTCATCAACCTGGACATCTAGCAGCCAATTGTCAATCCAAAAAGCCATCTGTTCATATCAATTATCAGGGAGCAATAGAAGATGAAGAACGTGAAGAGATGCTAGATCACTTTACGGAAGAAGATGACGACATTGGTACTACTTCTGATACTTTGCCAGGTATGCCAACTCCCCAATCCTTATTAACAATGAAATGTTTTGTGCATGGTAAAGAAAAGACTACTTTACATGATGATGGGAGCACACATGACTTTATTTCTACAAAATTGGTCAAAGAATTGAATTTACATATTGTTTCTACACATTATCGCATCAAGGCTGCATTCCTAGGTACGAGATATAATGGAACACGAGAGGTGCATAATTTAGAAATTAAAATTGGTGAGAAGAAATTTCTTAGTTGTACCTTTGTAGTCTAGTGACATTATCTTAGGAATGCCTTGGCGTCATCAATACAATCCTGATGTAGATTATTCTACGCATTCAATTAAAATTTATTTTCAAGGAAAACAAATCACACTGCATGGTATGCACGCTTCCAATAATTTTCCATTGCTTACTCATACTCAGGCTAAACGTGCATTACGTAAAAGTAGCAAATCCTATTTAATATGGGTGAATGAAATTCAAGCTAAAGAAAAACAGATGCATCCTAGGCATGCACAATTTCTTTCCCAATTCCAAGATTGTTTTGCTGTTGATTTACCACCTGGATTACCACCTGCACGTCCTAAAGATCATAAGATAGATTTAATTCTTGGAACACAACCACCATGTAAAGCACCATATAGACATAACCAAATTGAATAGAATGAAATTCAAAACCAAATAGACGAATTGCTTAACAGAGGATTAATTAGACCTAGTAGTTCACCATTTGGTGCACCTGTCTTATTAGTGAAGAAGAAAAATAATACTTATCGCATGTGCATTGATTATCGTGCCCTAAATAAAATTATTGTTAAGAATAGATACCCGATTCCTAGGATAGATGATCTTATGGATAAGCTACAAGGATCTGCCATATTCAGTAAGATAGATCTTAAATCTTGATATCATCAAGTAAGATTGGACAAATCTGATATATTCAAAACTGCATTTAGAACACAATTTGGACACTATGAATTTCTGGTTATGCCTTTCGGTTTAACTAATGCACTAGCCACATTCAATCGTATAATGAATCACATATTTCTAAAACATCAGCATTGTGTCATTGTTTTCTTTGATGACATATTAGTTTTCAGTAAAAATGAGAATGAGCATTATGAACATTTGTCTTTAGTTTTTAAGTTATTAAAAGACAATCAATTATATGCTAATCCAGAAAAGAGTGAATTCTTCCAAACAAAAATTGAATATCTAGGATATATTATTTCATCAGAAGGTATTAAAGTCGACCCTAAAAGATAGAAGCAATTTTAAATTGGCCGATACCCAGAAATGTGCATGAATTACGTTCTTTTCTAGGTCTTGCTAGCTTTTACAGAAAATTTGTGAGGAATTTCTCATTACTTGCATTACCTTTGACAAAACTTTTAAAGAAGGGTATTGTGTATAATTGGTCAGATAATCAACAAAAGTCCTTTGATTTGTTGAAATATGATTTAACTCATGCTCCTGTATTACAATTACCTGACTTCAATATACCATTCTTTTTAGTAGTTACTGACGCTAGTGAATCTAGAATAGGAGCAGTCCTTATGCAAGATTCTCATCCCATAGCTTACTCTAGCTGCAAACTCAAACCATCTAAACTTAAATATTCTACCTATGACAAGGAATTGTTAGCCGTAGTACAAGCCTTACATCAATGGAAACATTATTTAATGGGATCTGAATTCATGACCAAAACTGACCAACAAAGCATTAGACATCTTCTTAGTCAACCACAAATATCTCACCAACACATTAAATGGGCTGCTTTTATTCAAAGTTTTCATCCCCTTATACAATATCAACCTGGAAAAGAGAATGTTGTTGCTTATGCTTTGAGTAGAAGACCGAAAATTCGAAATATTTCTGTGATATCATTTGATTCCCTTATTCCTATGAAAGATACTTATCACTAAGATCCTACTTTTCAAGCTGATTGGAATAAACTAGTTGTAAATAATTGGATTCCTATTGATTCATTGTCTTACACTAATGGATTTATATTTTATGAAAAAAGATTATGTGTAACTGTTCCATTTCGATCTTTTGTTTTGCATGAAATTAATTGTCCCCCATATCAAGGTCATAGAGGAATTATATCTACTTTGCGTACATTGATTGAAGATTTTTATTGGCCACATATGGACACTAATGTATCTAATTTTGTATTTGAATGCCTAATTTGTCAATGAGTTAAAAGACACTATGGTAAACAATATGGTTTACTAATGCCATTATCCATTCCATCACGACCATGGGAACAGATTTCAATGGATTTTATCACTGGTCTACCTAACACTAAAGCTAATCATGATATGATTTGGACTGTTGTAGACAGGTTTAGCAAACAAGCATATTTTATTCCATGCAAGAAAACCTTAACTGCATCTCAAGCTGCTCAATTGTTTTTGAAAACTGTTTTTACTAACCATGGTTTACCAAAAGTCATTATTTATGATCATGATTCTAGATTCTGCAATAATTTTTGGATTACTTTGTTTGCTAACTTAGGAACAAAGATTGATTTTTCATCTGCATTTCATCCTAAAACAAATGGTCAAACAGAAGCTACTAACAATACTATTTTAGATCTTTTGCGTGCTTACACAATTTTAAAACCACACACATGGGATACATATCTACATTTACTTCAGTTTGCATATAATAACACACCACATACAGCTACAAAGAAAGCACCATTTGAAATTATTTATGGATATCGATTGCCTACACCTGTTACATCATTATCAAACAAAATTCAAACTGCTGATGATATTGCCAATATGCATGCTACTATTTTTGATGAAGTTAAAGATATGATTGCCAAAGCCCAGCAATCATACACAAAACAAGCAAACAAGAAAAGAAAAGCTATGAGTTTTAAAGTTGATGATTATGTTTGGTTACGAATTGAAAAATGAAGATTACAAAGTGTAGATAAACACCCCATTGTCAAATTAGCACCTAGATTTTATGGACCATTCAAGATCATACACAAAATCAATGACAATGCATTTAAACTAGAATTACCACAACATTGGAAAATCCACAACACCTTTCATATCAGTTTTTTATGACCCTTTAGAGGACAACTACCTGTACACCCTGTCTATGAAAACCCTCCTTTGCTAGACGACGAAACTGAAATCCTTGAGCCTGAAACTATTATAGATACTAACTTTATGACCACTAGAACTGGCCGTAGATATTCTAGATATTTGGTCAAGTTTAAAAATCATCCTGTTGAAGAGGCCCAATGGATGCACGCTAGAGACCTAAGTGCTTTTCCCACACTATTAACTCCACATTGAGCTAATAGCAATGGAGGGCAATTGCTATCCCACCTCGGGGATATGATGCCAAGAGGCATATTCCACAGTGGATTCCGTGAGGTTTTGCGGTGGATTTCGTAAAATTTTATTACCGGGGCTCATACACAAGGTGGATTCTTTGTGAGAAAAGTCGATGGGGATGCCTATCTTTTTCGGGCTTTTTGTTAATTTAATGTGTAAGTGGGTGATTCCATAGCGGGTGATTCCGCAAAATACATATTTAAATTAATAAACGTTTATGAGTTTGGAGTGCGCACTCGTAATAAATTAAGGTTAGGATTGAGTTCTAACCAATTTATTTTTGTAGCTGAAGACTGCTAGGTATTTACTTTTGTCGGTTTAATTGTATTATTTTTCTAACAATTGTGAATGCTTCAGTTGATGTATAGAGCTACCAGCAGTGGCATTGGGAAGCATTGGAGGATAGCATGTATTCAAATTATCATCAATTTTTGATGGGCGCGTATCTTAGGCATGGCGCCCATATTTTGTCGCACTTATTTACTAAAGCGCTTGATATTTATTTATTATTTTTGTATGCGTATGGGCGTACGATTTAAATATTTGTATTGGACATTGTATTTGGATACCGTCTGACTCCTTGGGCGCCCAATAGCTTTAATTCTTTAGTGGCACAAAAGCAAACACAAAAGCTAAAGCGTGCTAATTGTAAATTGGGCTATTTTTTGAGCTTGAAGATGAATAATATATAAAATACATGCTTTGTGGAGCGCTCACACAAGGTATGGGGGGAGATTTCACCCAATTAGTCTCTTGTCTCATGTCGTGCAAGCTTTCTTCCTCGTTTTTTTGCAAAAGTAGAGTTCTTTTGTTCTTGGGGACCTTCTGACGCTCACTACGCGTGCATACGGCGTCCGATCTGTGCACCTCTGATTAATGAGTCATGTCATAAGCAAAGCCTTTATAAGAAATGGATTAAGAAGAATGGTATTTCCTTCAACAGTGGCTCTTCTCGCCCAAAGTTACCCTTCCTAAGAGAAGATGATGATGATGCACCTTGCCAACAACCCCAAGTTTGTAAGTTCAAACAGAACATAGAAGGTTCATGTTATGTGTCATTCTTGGATGCATCTTCAGAGGATGAGTCCTCGAGCTAAGAAGTAACTTATCTCCAACCCAATCTAGAAACCACAATGATACCCTTTCATCCTCCCAAAGAACAAGCTAAGCCTCCATTAAAACATGACATAAGTTCCAATGAATTATTAGCAGAGGAGACCACTCCCTTGAAGGAGTCACAGACCTTTACCTAGAAGCAATCCGTGGGACATTCATCCACAAAGTGAAAGGTGAAAATCAATTGATGTTTGTGGATGCTGATGGTATTGAACGTCACCTGAAGTGGGTCTAAATCTTCAACAAGAAGAACTATTGGTCTTGTGAGACCTACTAAAGGAGAACCTAGACGTGTTTGCATGGTCATACAAAGATTTGAAGGGGATTGATCCCACAATATGCCAACACCACATCGACTTAGAGCTTGATGCCAAACATGAGAGGCAAAGACAAAGGTGTATGAATTAAAATTATTCTACCCTAGTGAAGACCAAATTATTGATTCTCCTTGAAGCTGAGTTCATTTATCTAGTGGCTAAGAGTGAATGGGTTTCGCCCATTGTGGTAGTACCTAAGAAGTATGCAAAACTGCAAATATGTGTGGACTTTCGAAAGCTGAATTCCAAGTTGAAGAAGGATCATTTCCCTATCCCTTTCATAGACCAACTGTTGGATAGAATGGCAGTCCATGAGCTCTATTCCCTCTTGGATGGATTCAGCTGATACAATCAAGTCCAGGTCTTAAAATAAGATCAATAAAAAAAAACCTTTACAACCGAATGGGGAACCTATGCTTATAGAGTGATGCCTTTTAGGCTCTGTAATGCTCATGCTACTTTCTAATGAGTGATGATGGCTGCCTTTCAAAACCATCTAGATGATTTCATTGAGGTGTACCTCGATGACTTCTATGTCTATAGCCTAATTCGTGAGCAATGGGGGCACTTAGAGCAGCGCTTTGACATATGTCAAGAGTATGGGATTTCTCTCAACCTTGACAAATGTTCCTTTGGTGTCTCATCAAGAGTTCTTCTAGGCCACATTTTCTTAGAACAAGGGATAGCAACACATCTTGCTAAGGTTGAGAATATTGTTGCCTTAACAATCCCAATCAGCCTGAAACAATTGAGGGGATTTCTCAGCCATGTGGGCTATTACAGAAGATTCATTGTGCAGTTTGCGACAAAGGCATCCCCTTTGCAGAAATTCTTTAGAAAAGATGTCGATTTTACATGGACCACTAATTTTGATGAGGCATTCAACACCCTAAAGTAGTGTTTGATTGAAGCACCCATCCTACAACCTCCTGTTTGGACAAAGGAGTTCCATGCACACACTGATGCATCAATTGAAGGCCTAGGTGTAGTCTTATGCCAAAAGGGCCCGTCTAATTTAGATCAACCTATCTATTATGCAAGCTAGAAAGTAACCGACAAAGAGCAAAACTACACAATGATGGAGCTTGAGTGCCTTGGAATGGTGTTTGCCTTGGAGAAGTTCTGACACTATCTATTGTCAATGCACTTCAGATTCTATGTGGACCATGAAGCCCTATCCTTCTTGATGAGCAAGTCTGATGTGAAGGGAAGAATGATGTGATAAATTCTTTTGTTTTAGGAGTTCGACTTTGAAGTGGTTACCAAACTTGGTCGATCTCATGTTCTGGCTGATCATTTGTTGTGAATCCCTTAAAGTGATGATGAAGAAGAGCAAGATGATCCAGACCTTCCTAATGATTCCTTGTTTCTAGTTGAAATAGTTATCCCATGGTACGCAAACATAGCCAACCTCCTGGCCAACCTCCTGGCAACCCAACAGTACCCCTAGGTATCTCGAGCCATGAGAAGAAGAAGCTTCTATTAGAATCATCCCCCTACACCCTGTTGGGAGGTGATCTGTACAAGAAAGACAAGGATGAAGTCTTGTAAATATTTGTGGAAAGATAAGAGATTGGTATCGTATTGAAAGTATTCCATGACGAACCCTGTGGTGGACACTTCACAGGAGAGGCAATAGCCAAAAAGGCCTTACTTGCATGATACTGGTGGCCGACCCTCCATAAGGATACTTATGATTACTGCAAATGGTGTTGTGCTTGTCAATGAATGGGAAAGCCTACCAAATCTAGTGCCATCCCCCTAAAACCTATTCTTCTCCTAAAGCCATTCGAGAAGTGGGGAATTAATTTCGTGGGCCCCATTGATCCGCCAACCAAAAGAAAATAGAATAGATACATCTTGGTTTGTATAGACTACATAACCAAGTGGTGTTAAGCTAAAGCTTTGAAGTGGAGCAATGGTAATAGCATAGCCTTGTTCTTGTATGAGAACATCATCATCCATTTTGGCAATCCCCTAGAGTCATCAGTGGACTGAGGTACCCACTTTCTTAACAAGATCATGGAAGAGTTGACAGAAGATCTGTCATTGTAAGTCCACACCCTATTACGTAGAGCCAATGGCCAATTCAAAGTTACCAATTGCATCCTCTGCTCGATTCTGACAAGAACGAAGCCGCACATCATTGTGATTGGGATGATCAACTAAACCCCTTTCCAGCTGGTGTATGGAACAGAAACCGTCTTTCCTGTTGAGCTCAAGCTACCCTCTTTACACGTGGCCATCAAAGAATGATTGTTAGATGACAAGTCCCTGCAACATTTTCTCTTACAGTTGGAGTATCTCGATGAGATTTGCAGGATGGCCCTAGAGTGAATAGAAGCCACGCAAGCTCATAGAAAGGCCTATCATGATAGCTTCATTAAGCAGAAGGAGTTCAAGGAAGGCAACTTAGTCCTCGCTTATGATTCTCGATTTGGCAAGTTTCCATGCAAGCTTCAACAATGTTGGGTGGGCCCTTATAAGGTACTTGTCATCAATCCTGATGGCTCAAAGATAGTTGATGCTTTGGATGATCCCTTCTTTATTAATGGCTATCACCTCAAGAAGTATTACTCTCCCTAGAGATCCTCACAATCACCATCAATAGCTTCCTCACTCCTTATTGACGCTCGATATAGCTTTATCTAATGCTCTTGATAACCCTCTTGCTGATCTTGATGATGTGGTTTCATTTTGATAGCCCCTCGCAGCCAGCTTCCCCTCCTCCTTGGCTTCCTTTTCGTATGATGCAGTAGAGGTGGCAAGGATGGTTCTGATATAGGGCATTCCTGCCATTCTACTCTTCAAAAACAATCTTATATATATATATATATATATATATATTGGTCATAGGATAAAAGGACTTCGGTCCCTGGCATGCCAACCTATTCTTCAGGAAAGGTGGAAACAACCTCGGGAATAGGGCAAAAAAAAGAGAAGAAAAAAAACATAAAGATAAAATTGTTATGGGAGAAAAGGAAGCAATTCTCCGACATAACAGGGCTTGTTCCAAGAAAAGGTGGCACACACCATTGGACGGGAAGTTGGTTATGGAAAAGGTAGTAACACCCCGCAGTCCAAGATCAGCTGAAATCTTATAGAAGAAGTCTTTGAGCTACCTCCCTTGGTGCATTGAATTCTATAACCTCATCAGTGCTTCTGATTCCTACAATAGACTAAGTTTCCAACATGCAATCAAAGCATTGAACTTGTTGGCTACCTCCCTGGGTATTCCTCTTTATCAACCAATCTAGGTTGACACCATCAACAAAACGAAGCTGATCCTCATCAACAAACCTAGAGTGTTGTGAGCTTTCATCCTAACTGGATGGAGATGTGAGTATGGGCTGCCCTCTATATCTATCAACAGAGTGTGAGATAGAGGGTGGAATGAGTGACCAATCCTTATCCTTTATATCCAACTTGGAGGTAAGAGGTGTGAATGGAGCATTACACACACGTGATGGGCCTCTCAATGCACAAAGCACAAACTTGTTCATGTGCCCATCACTATAAGGCTCCTTAGCCTTCCTTCTTGCACCATATGCCAACACATGGTGGGATGCATAATTGTACCATCAATTGGGCACAAGGCATACACCCTCTGCACATGTGACATTGAGGAGAACATCAATGGGTTTCAGGAATGGGAAAAACTCTATATCTATCAACAGAGCGTGAGATGGAGGGGGGATTGAGTGTGAATGATGTCTTCTCAAACACTTATTAAGAGGTGCTCATTGAGGGACGTTATGACACTTGGTGTCAAGAACGTTCTCATCTCCCTATGCGCATACGGGATGGGTCCCTACCATCACCACAGGATACATCACCCTATTTGGTACACTGCACTACAAGGCTCATTGGCCTTTCTACTTGCACCTATGGCAGACAAGGATGGATGTACTAATGCACCATCAACTATGCACACTGGCATACTCCCTCTGAACCATTTTCCTTATCAATTTCTAAACCAGTGTGAGACTAGGTTTCCATCATTATTCAATCGAGCAATGTCCATTGTGGGGCGAGTGACTGTTCTTTCATTCTTATATAAGTGACTATGAGGCAAGTGCAATATCCTTGGCCATCAACGATTTCCCACAATTCCCTCAACATAGCTGACTCCCTGGGTGCTGCTACATAGTCCCTACCTTGTTGAACATGTGATGTGAAGATACTTTGGTACCTCTTGCAGTTGACGACAACACAGCAGTGACATTGACAATCAACTTTAATCCTTGGAAACATAGGCCGAGTTTTTCTAACCCTACACCTTCTGCTTCTAGTGACAGTCATGCTTTAAGTGTGGAGATATCCATAGTTGGGTCTAATGTGCAGTCTTAGGTCCTTGATGTTCAATTCACCCTTCCTGGTAAGGTCTTAAGTGTGGGGATGCGTCCATGCGCATCAATGTTGCATACCTTCATGCATATACTATGATCTTATCATGCATGTATACCATGTCCCAATTGTACTTTAATAGTTTCCCTTCCCCACCCACTCATCCTGTAATGAAAGAGACCTAACTGTCCTAACTAAGGAGAAGGAGAGAGAGAAGGGCTGCAGAAGAAGAGGGAGAGGAGAGAGAAAGGCAAGAAGAAGAGAGAGAAAGAGGGAGAGAGGAAGAAGAAGAGGAAGAAGAAGAAGAAGCCATGGAAGCTTGAGAAGTTGAAAAGAGAGTTTCTTGATATTTTCTATGATGCCTCAAAATACCCTCTTATACCTTATATACTGTCAATGTGATTGGTATGTTCCCATGCCATGTTCCCATGATCCCCATTCATTACA
Source organism: Lygodium microphyllum (assembly GCF_053477565.2). Lineage (NCBI taxonomy): Eukaryota > Viridiplantae > Streptophyta > Polypodiopsida > Schizaeales > Lygodiaceae > Lygodium > Lygodium microphyllum. The sequence goes on from NC_141162.1 coordinate 112,069,565, forward strand.
AACCATCCCATCTCATAAAGTTTTTGTCCTAAAAAACAAGGGATGTAGTCATGGACTGTAAGGATGTGCTGTAGGAAATCAGCCATAACTTTGTGTAGGAAACTCCGAATGGGACAGTTGAGGTGTCGTTACAGAGTCCATGAGATGTACTTTCAGCCCATGTGGGTGGGGCGGGGCTGCAATCAGGAATTACTAGTGATTGTACCCCCACCCCACCCACATGGGCTGAAAGTACATCTCATGGACTCCGTAACGACACCTCAACTGTCCCATTCGGAGTTTCCTACACAAAGTTATGGCTGATTTCCTACAGCACATCCTTACAGTCCATGACTACATCTCTTGTTTTTTAGGACAAAAACTTTATGAGATGGGATGGTTTGTAAACACTAGTGTGCAGTCCGAGATGGTATGGCTAGAGAAAAACAGCCATAACTTCCACTAGGGAACTCTAATCGGGGCAAGTTAGGTGTCGGCACGGAGCCCTTGAGGTGTACTTTCAGCCCATGTATGGAGGATGGGGCTGAAAATGGACCAGGACCAAATCTGGTACAAAACAGGTGGCTGTCCAGATGTAGACTGCAGCCCAAAATAGGTGTCATGGTTAAGTTCAAGCCAACACAGGCTCCTTGAGGTGTGGAAATTCATCCAATATAGATGCTGGGTGCCAAGAGGCTTCCTCTATTGGTAGGCCTTGCCATTTGATCAGGTATTCATGTATAGAACGGGTGAGGAGTTGCTTTTCACATTGCCCAATGACTGCTTCAGGAATGTACTGAATAAGGCCCTCCTCATCTATGGGTGGTAGCTCCTCTACATGATCTTTAGGAGTGCCAATGAAAGGTTTCAATTGGCTCACGTGGAAGACATCATGGATCTTAGTGGTGGGAGGGAGTTGGAGATGGTAAGCCAAATCCCCGACCTTCTTAATGATCTTGTAGGGCCCATAGTAACGGTGTGCCAACTTATTACAAGAATCGTCCTTTAGTGTGGCATAACGGGACTTGGGAACCTTGAGGAGTACCATTTTACCCTCTTGAAAGTCAAGGGGTTTTCTTTTTGCATCACATGGAGCTTCATGTGCTCTTGAGCCCTTTTGAGGTTTACCTTGCATTGTTGAAGTAGAGCTTGCATGCGGTCCAACTCTTCTTTTCCCAGGGGGTTGAGCTTTTCATTGAAGATCACAATCGAAAAGGGCACTCGATAACCATACAATGCTTTGAAGGGAGAGACTCCAATGCTCGAATGAGTGGAGTTGTTGTAAGAAAATTCAGCCAAGTGCAGCCATACGTCCCAAGAATTCTGCACATCATGACAAAAATGTCGCAAATAAGTTTCAAGCCACTTATTGACTCTCTCAGTTTGCCCATCTGTTTGGGGATGATAGGCTGTGGATGGAGCCAATTTGGTCCCCATGTAGCTGAAAATGGTTTGCCAAAACTGACTCATAAATTTGGTGTCCCGGTCATGTACTATGACTTGGGGCAAGCCATGCAACTTAAAAACATGCTCCATAAACTAAGTGGCAACTTGGGATGCTGTAAACTAGGATTTTGTAGGGATGAAATGGGCTGCTTTAGTGAGTCAGTCAACTACTACATATATGCTATCCCAACCCTTCTTGGTTGTAGGTAAACTAGTGATGAAATCCATGGTAATGTGGGTCCACTTTCCTTCAGGAATAGGTAAAGGCTGCAACAAGCCACCCGGTTTAAGAGAGCTATCTTTATTTTGTTGGCAAGGCACACATCTAGACACAAAGTCTTTAACATCCCACCATAGGCCTTTCCAATGGAAGCTTTTTGAAACTCGGTCATATGTTTTGAAGACCCCTAAGTGGCGAGCAATCGGTAAAGAATGCATCTCTTCTAGGATTATTTGGGTGAAGGGAGAGGCATGGGGAATCACAATACGGTCATGGGTCCAAATGAGGCCATTCTGGAGCTGATATTGGGAATTATCATCCATGACACCTTGCTGTAATTTCTGGAAAAGAGGGCTGAATTCAGTATCAAGCAAGTATGCCTCTTGGAGCTCTTCAATCCAATCATGGTGGAGTTCAGTGATGGATGAAACCTTGCATGCCCACATGCTAGAGAGTGTATCAGCCACTACATTGTCCTTGCCACGAGTGTGGGTAATCTAAAAGTCATAGTTTTGTAGGGTAGCCACCCATCTACGTTGTTTGGGAGTGAGGTTGGGCTGAGTCAAGAAATATTTGAGCACACGATGGTCACTTTTCACCTTAAATCTGCTGCCATACAAGTAGTGATGCCACTTTTTGATAGCATGAATGAATGCCAACATCTCCTGATCATAAACATGCAACTCTCTCTCTTTATCATCCAATTTTCGGCTCTCAAATACTATTACCCCGTGTTCTTGCAGCAAGACTGCACCAATACCCCGTCCATTAGCATCACACTGGATGGTAAAATCCTTTGAAAAGTCGAGGCATATGAGGATGGGGGCTGAAGTGAGCAAGTCTTTTAGCTCCTGAAAACTGCGGTCAGCTAATTCATCCCATAGGAAAGCCTCTTTTTTCAACTTGTCTATTAACGGGGCTGCAATCGTGGCATAATGGCGAATAAATCTTCGATAAAAGGAGGAGAGGCCAAGAAAACCAAGCAAGAAGGTAGTGGTAGTGGGGGTGGGCCACTCCTGGACACATTGCACTTTCTTAGGATCAACTTGGATGCCTTTTTCACTAATGATGTGTCCTAAGTACTCAACCTCTGTTTGCATGAAGACACACTTGCTTTCTTTGGCAAATAGCCGGTGCTCTCTCAGTACATCAAAAATTTGCCTGACATGCTTCAGATGCTCATGCAGCGACTTGCTGTAAATGAGTATACCATCAAAGAATACCAACACAAACTGGAAAAGCCATGGCTGCAATATCTTGTTCATTAAGCTCTAAAATGTGGCAGGTGCATTAGTGAGCCCAAATCGCATGACAAAGAAATGGTACAAGCCACGGTCTTCATCACCCACCCTCATTCTGATTTGGTGGTAACCGGATCGCAAATCAATCTTGGTGAAGTAGCGTGCTCCCTTGAGTTCATCAAGCAAGTCATCAATTCGAGGGATGGTGTATCTATTTTTGACGGTGATCTTATTGAGATCATGGTAGTCAATGCACAACCGGAAAGATCCGTCCTTTTTCTTAACCAATAGAACCGAGGAGGCATAAGGGGAAGAGCTAGGCTCTATGAATCCCATGTCAGTGAGCTCCTTGACTTGCTTTGCTACTTCCTCTCTCTCACATTTAGAGAGTCGATATGGGGGTTTATTGATGGGCTTGGCATGGGGCTCCAAGTCAATCGGGTGATCCACCAATCTCTGAGGGGGAAGGGTAGTGGGGGGCTGAAATAGGTCTGCATATTCAGCCAAAAGTGCTTTTAGTGATGCATTTTGCTTCCCCAAGGTGTGTTGGTCATCATTATCCTTATGTAAATGCAAGACAAAGATTTGGGAGTGTTTCTTGAATTCTTTTTTGAGTTGTCTTGCTGTTATAAGCTGAAATTTTACATTTTGTTTGATTCCCTCCAAGTGTACAAGATGCCCATGCATTATAAACTCCATATACAGGTGAGAGAAGTCCATAGAGGCTTTTTCCAACTGCTGAAGCCAATCACATCCCAAAACAACATCCACGGGGCCCATATCAAGGGTAATTAAGTCCACCTTTGCTGTGTAATTTTCAGCCAGCATAAGAGACACTTGTGTGCATACACGGGAGCTCACTTCCTCATTTCCATTGGCCACTTGAACCCGAAGAGGTTGCTGTAATTCAGTGGGAACACATGTCAAACGGCCAAGAGTTGATTTATTCACAAAACTGTGTGTGCTACCACTATCTATGAGGATGGCTCCTAGAGCCAGTCCATGCATCCATGGAGATTGAGCAGGCTGATATAGTGGTGAATGAGGGGTGCCAAGGGTCATTCCCAAGCATGTCATTAATGGGGCAGCCACCGGGGTCAAAAGGAAACCCGTCTGGTGAGTCATAAAACTGACCAGGATCAATATCCTCCTCATATTCAACATTTTCAGCAAGTGTCATTATTGGAGAGTTATCATGCATGTCCTCTTCCAGCTTGTCACTATCTTCCAGCATGTACATGCTATTAAACTTGACAGTGGAGTTCTTAAAGGTGCATTTGGATGCATGCTCAGTCGTGTACTTATCCCCACATTTAAAGCATAAGCCTTTGGCTTTTCTATCCTTGACAACTTCAGGAGGAATGAATTTTTGACAGTTAGGACTGAAGCCATTCCTTGCCTTATTTTCAGCATACTTTGGGTCACTTTTGGGGGGTGGTGCTGTCCCAAAACTGCCATATTTCCTTTCAGCATTAAAAGTGGGGTAAGTAGGAATTTTGGGGTTGCCATTCCCTGCATTGTTGCTGTGATAATTATTAGCATATGGGGGTTGCTTGATAGGGTATCTTTGCTGTCCTGCAATGGGCTGCATGCTCTCATTGCGGCGGTATTTTTTACCATAGCGTTCGGCCAATTCTATGGCTGCAAATAGGGTGGCTGGCTTTTGAGCCATTACATCAGCTGAAAGATGCGCATCTTGCCCATAAATGTATTTATGCAATTTGGCCTCATCACTGACTGCCTCAACATACATGGATAGGTTCATAAATTGGTTGGTGTACTCCCTCATGGTGAGATTTTGTTGATCAAAATGATACCACTGCCTAGCCAAGCGTTCTTTTTTCACCAAGGAGACAAAAACTTGGATCATATGCATCTTGAACTCTTCCCAATCATGAAACTGCTGATTTTCTCTTTGAACAAATCTCCACCATGTGTGGCAAAACCTTCTAAATGAAGGGAGGCAAAAATGATCTTTGCCTCATCGGTACGGGGGTAGATGAGAAAATAAGCATCCAATTTAGAGGTCCATTCCTCTAGTTCAATTGGGGATGAGGATTGCCCATTGAATTTTGTAAACACAATCTTGTCACGCAGCTCATTTGGGCCTGGCTGCCCATGAATGCCATGTACTACATGCTGCCCATACATGCCTTGCTGTCCAAAATTCCCATGGGGGCCATATTGGCCGTGCATTACATGAGGACCAAATTGCCCATTAGGACCTTGCTGTCCAAAATGTCCATGCTGCCCATTACCATATACATGCTACCCATTGCCATATGCATGCTGTCCATTGCCATATGCATGCTCACCCGTCTCATAAGTTCTATGGGGAATGCCATGGGTACCACTGAGACCTTGTGGGCTACACCCGGTCTCCAAGGGGGGAGGGTGGTTAGCCTCACGGGGAGGGACATACTCCTTGGGTCGATCCAAGGGGGGGGCAACGGCAGGGATGAGGGCGCCCATGCGCTCTATGAGCAAGTCCATCTTGGCCATCATCTCGGAATGATGGTGATCTTGGTGGGTTTCCATCTCCCTGTGGCGTTGCTCCATCTCTCGATGTCGTTCAGCATGACGGGTCTCATGTTGACATAAGGTTTGGTTGAGCAGAGATAAGCGGTTTATCTCGGGGGCACCCTCTTCAAACATGTCTTCAGGATCCTCCTGGGCTGAGCTAGGATCGTTCATTGAGGCACGGGAGTCCCTTATTTCACGCTGAAATTCCTCCTGGGCCTTTGCTTTACCCTTGTGGCCTGCCATCCCAAGTGCAGTCCATCAGACCTCTTGTTACAGAAATGACGATAACTTGAGCTAGGGAACTCCGATTGCCAAACTTTCTGATTCAAATGAAAGCCTCTATCCCCTCTACGAGGTTATGTAAAAATATCTCCACAGTAAATGATTAGGGATTTGCTGTAATCATTTTTTTTGGGCTGACTGTGTAGGACTGCTGCCTATCCCACAGTACCTCTGGGCACAAAACTGAGTGTACCTCCCAAACTGTAGGGCGGAATGGGGAGATTTTTAGCTCAAATCGAAGGGAAAGATGCCCTCTTCAAATCAAGCTATAGAGCTTTTACTCAATCACACAAGAATGCTTTGCTGTAATTAACTTTTGCGGGCTGATTGTGTAGAACTGCTGCCTGTCCCACAGTACCTCTGAGCACAAAACTAAGTGTATCTCCCAAACCGTAAGGCGGAATGGGGATATTTTTAGCTCAGATCAAAGGAGAAGATGCCCTCTTCGAATCAAGCTATAGAGCTTGCACTCATTCACACAAGAAGGCTGTGCTGTAATCAACTTTTACAGGCTGATTGTGTAGGACTGGCTGTTTGCAATACCCTGCAAAGACTCCCTCAAGGAGCATACTTTATCCCAATGTTGAGGGTCTTATCCCAGACATCCAGGGCCTCAACAGTGGCTCTCAATGCCCCATAAAGCCATACATCCTTTGAATTCATAGCTCATTGCTGAGACCAATTCCATAACTACATACCCTGCCCTTCTTGCATTGCATCCACCATACATTACCAAGTGGTTGGTGACATTACAATGCATGTAGGGGCTTGTAGGCTCAAGTGATCAGGGTTCGGGAAATTCCATCAAATGTACCTGCACCTGCAATAATTCTTTGGGCTCCCGATCACTGCGAGGTGGGAAAAGTTCCCCCCGGGCCGGGTTGTGCACCCCTTCAGGGTCTTTGATGGCAAGGGGGGTCACTCCTCTTTTGTCTTGCCACCTCGCCTGGCATCGGGCTTTTCCTCACCCGGAATACACATGGCAGACATTTATTAATTAAACAACCAACATGAGATGCATTTCAGGAATCAAAATTTTGGGCTTTTCATGAAGTGCATGGAATTGGAATGGGAAATAGGGATAAAGGCTTACCGGCAGTGACTCACTGCCTACTCACCCTTATACAATGGATTTTTTATCACTTCTTGGCTCAGCCAATTAACAAGAAGCCAAACGGGTTATGGGTAAGCAAAATATAATCACAATGAAGCTTCAGCATGAGTAAAATCCATTTCAGTACTGTAAGATCAAAGGGAAATGACTGAGATTAATACTCAGCATGCATTCAAGGTCTGGGACTCCTATTATCTACTTGGACTCATACATTCTCTCAAACAAGTGGATGGGATTCAACAAGAAGCTTAAAGGGAGAGAATGAGAGCCAAGAATCGGTTACCTTGAGTCTTTTGGAGAAGAAGGCAGCCACTAATGCCACCTCAGTCCTTCATGAGAGCTCCACTTGATCCCACATGCTCCATAGCTCCAAAATGGTTGTGCTCCGTCAAGAAAGGGTGAAGTCACGCTTGGGGCAGGATGGTTCAGGACCTTCCCATGAGGAGTTCTTGCTAAAATTTAAGTCCTACTCCATAGCCATGGCTGCCCACAGCGGAATGGGGATATTTTTAGCTCAGATCGAAGGGGAAGATGCCCTCTTCGAATCAAGCTATAGTGCTTGCACTCATGCACACAAGAAGGCTTTGCTGTAATCAACTTTTACAGGCTGATTGTGTAGGACTGGCTGTCTGCAATACCCTGCAAAGACTCCCTCAAGGAGCATACTTTATCCCAATGTTGAGGGTCTTATTCCAGACATCCAGGGCCTCAACAGTGGCTCTCAATGCCCCATAAAGCCATACATCCTTTGCATTCATAGCTCATTTCTGAGACCAATTCCATAACTGCATACCCTTCCCTTCTTGCATTGCATCCACCATACATTACCAAGTGGTTCGTGACATTACAATGCATATAGGGGCTTGTAGGCTCAAGTGATCAAGGTTCGGGCAATTCCATCAAATGTACCTGCACCTGCAATAATTCTTTGGGCTCCGGATCACCGGGAGGTGGGCAAAGTTCCCCCCGGGCCAGGTTGTGCACCCCTTCAGGGTCTTTGATGTAAAGATGGGGTCACTCCTCTTTTGTCTTGCCACCTCGCCGGGCATCGGGCTTTTCCTCACCCGGAATACACATGGCAAACATTTATTAATTAAAAAACCAACATGAGATGCATTTTAGGAATCAAAATTTTGGGCTTTTCATGAAGTGCATGGAATTGGAATGGGAAATAGGGATAAAGGCTTACCGGCAGTGACTCACTGCCTACTCACCCTTATACAATGGATTTTTTATCACTTCTTAGCTCAGCCAATTAACAAGAACCCAACCAGGTTGTGGGTAAGCAAAATATAATCACAATGAAGCTTCAACATGAGTAAAATCCATTTCAGTACTATAAGATCAAAGGGAAATGACTGGGATTAATACTCAGCATGCATTCAAGGTCTGGGACTCCTATTATCTACTTGGACTCATACATTCTCTCAAACAAGTGGATGGGATTCAACAAGAGGCTTAAACGAAGAGAATGAGAGCCAAGAATCGGTTAGCTTGAGTCTTTTGGAGAAGAAGGCAGCCACTAATGCCACCTTAGTCCTTCATGAGAGCTCCACTTGTTCCCACATGCTCCATAGCTCCAAAATGGTTGTGCTCCGTCAAGAAAGGGTGAAGTCACGCTTGGGGCAGGATGGTTCATGACCTTCCCATGAGGATTTCTTGCTAAAATTGAAGTCCTACTCAATAGCCATGGCTGCCCACAGCGGAATGGGGATATTTTTAGCTCAGATCAAAGGGGAAGATGCCCTCTTCGAATCAAGCTATAGAGCTTGCACTCATTCACACAAGAAGCCTTTGCTGTAATCAACTTTTACGGGCTGATTGTGTAGGACTGGTTGTCTGCAATACCCTGCAAAGACTCCCTCAAGGAGCATACTTTATCCCAATGTTGAGGGTCTTATCCCAAACATCCAGGGCCTCAACAGTGGCTCTCAATGCCCCATAAAGCCATACATCCTTTGCATTCATAGCTCATTGCTGAGACCAATTCCATAACTGCATACCCTGCCCTTCTTGCATTGCATCCACCATACATTACCAAGTGGTTCGTGACATTACCAATGCATGTAGGGCCTTGTAGGCTCAAGTGATCAGGGTTTGGGCAATTCCATCAAATGTACCTGCACCAGCAATAACTCTTTGGGCTCCGGATCACCGGGAGGTGGGCAAAGTTCCCCCCGGGCCGTGTTGTGCACCCCTTCAGGGTCTTTGATGGCAAGGGGGGGTCACCGCTCATTTGTCTTGCCACCTCGCCTGGCATCGGGCTTTTCCTCACCCGGAATACACATGGCAGACATTTATTAATTAAACAACCAACATGAGATGCATTTCAGGAATCAAAATTTTGGGCTTTTCATGAAGTGCATGGAATTGGAATGGGAAATAGGGATAGAGAGCTTACTGGCAGTGACTCACTGCCTACTCACCCTTATACAATGGATTTTTTATCACTTCTTGGCTCAGCCAATTAACAAGAAGCCAAACGGGTTATGGGTAAGCAAAATATAATCACAATGAAGCTTCAGCATGAGTAAAATTCATTTCAGTACTATAAGATCAAAGGGAAATGACTGGGATTAATACTCAGCATGCATTCAAGGTCTGGGACTCCTATTATCTACTTGGACTCATACATTCTCTCAAACAAGTGGATGGGATTCAACAAGAGGCTTAAACGGAGAGAATGAGAGCCAAGAATCGGTTACCTTGAGTCCTTTGGAGAAGAAGGCAGCCACTAATGCCACCTCAGTCCTTCATGAGAGCTCCACTTGATCCCACATGCTTTATAGCTCCAAAATGGTTGTGCTCCGTCAAGAAAGGGTGAAGTCACGCTTGGGGCAGGATGGTTCAGGACCTTCCCATGAGGAGTTCTTGCTAAAATTGAAGTCCTACTCCATAGCCATGGCTGCCCACAGTGGAATGGGGATATTTTTAGCTCAGATCAAAGGGGAATATGCCCTCTTCGAATCAAGCTATAGAGCTTGCACTCATTCACACAAAAAGGCTTTGCTGTAATCAAACTTTACAAGCTCATTGTGTAGGACGGGCTGTCTGCAATACCCTGCAAAGACTCCCTCAAGGAGCATACTTTATCCCAATGTTGAGGGTCTTATCCCAAACATCCAGGGCCTCAACAGTGGCTCTCAATGCCCCATAAAGCCATTATTACATCCTTTGCATTCATAGCTCATTGCTGAGACCAATTCCGTAACTGCATACCCTGCCCTTCTTGCATTGCATCCACCATACATTACCAAGTGGTTCGTGACATTACCAATGCATGTAGGGGCTTGTAGGCTCAAATGATCAGGGTTCAGGCAATTCCATCAAATATACCTGCACCTGCAATAATTCTTTGGGCTCCGGATCACTGGGAGGTGGGCAAAGTTCCCCCCGGGCCGTGTTGTGCACCCCTTCAGGGTCTTTGATGGAAAGGGGGGGTCACCCCTCTTTTGTCTTGCCATCTCGCCTGGCATCGGGCTTTTCCTCACCCGGATTACACATGGCAGACATTTATTAATTAAACAACCAATGTGAGATGCATTTCAGGAATCAAAATTTTGGGCTTTTCATGAAGTCCATGGAATTGGAATGGGAAATAGGGATAGAGAGATTACCGGCAGTGACTCACTGCCTACTCATCCTTATACAATGGATTTTTTATCACTTCTTGGCTCAGCCAATTAACAAGAAGCCAAACGGGTTATGGGTAAGCAAAATATAATCACAATGAAGCTTCAACATGAGTAAAATCCATTTCACTACTATAAGATCAAAGGGAAATGGCTGGGATTAATACTCAGCATGCATTCAAGGTCTGGGACTCCTATTATCTACTTGGACTCATACATTCTCTCAAACAAGTGGATGGGATTCAACAAGAGGCTTAAACGGAGAGAATGAGAGCCAAGAATCGGTTACCTTGAGTCTTTTGGAGAAGAAGGCAGCCACTAATGCCACCTCAGTCCTTCATGAGAGCTCCACTTCATTCCACATGCTCCATAGCTTCAAAATGGTTGTGCTCCGTCAAGAAAGGGTGAAGTCACGCTTGGGGCAGGATGGTTCAGGACCTTCCCATGAGGAGTTCTTGCTAAAATTGAAGTCCTACTCCATAGCCATGGCTGCCCACAGCGGAATGGGGATATTTTTAGCTCAGATCAAAGGAGAAGATGCCCTCTTCGAATCAAGCTATAGAGCTTGCACTCATTCACACAAGAAGGCTTTGCTGTAATCAACTTTTACAGGCTGATTGTGTAGGACTGGCTGTCTGCAATACCCTGCAAAGACTCCCTCAAGGAGCATACTTTATCCCAATGTTGAGGGTCTTATCCCAGACATCCAGGGCCTCAACAGTGGCTCTCAATGCCCCATAAAGCCATACATCCTTTGCATTCATAGCTCATTGCTGAGACGAATTCCATAATTGCATACCCTGCCCTTCTTGCATTGCATCCACCATACATTACCAAGTGGTTCGTGACATTACCAATGCATGTAGGGGCTTGTAGGCTCAAGTGATCATGGTTCGGGCAATTCCATCAAATGTACTTGCACCTGCAATAATTCTTTGGGCTCCGGATCACCGGGAGGTGGGCAAAGTTCCCCCCGCGCCGGGTTGTGCACCCCTTCAAGGTCTTTGATGGCAAGGGGGGGTCACCCCTCTTTTGTCTTGCCACCTCGCCTGGCATCGGGCTTTTCCTCACCCGGAATACACATGGCAGACATTTATTAATTAAACAACCAACGTGAGATGCATTTCAGGAATCAAAATTTTGGGCTTTTCATGAAGTCCATGGAATTGGAATGGGAAATAGGGATAGAGAGCTTACCGGCAGTGACTCACTGCCTACTCACCCTTATACAATGGATTTTTTATCACTTCTTGGCTCAGCCAATTAACAAGAAGCCAAACGGGTTATGGGTAAGCAAAATATAATCACAATGAAGCTTCAGCATGAGTAAAATCCATTTCAGTACTATAAGATCAAATGGAAATGACTGGGATTAATACTCAGCATGCATTCAAGGTCTGGGACTCCTATTATCTACTTGGACTCATACATTCTCTCAAACAAGTGGATGGGATTCAACAAGAGGCTTAAACGGAGAGAATGAGAGCCAAGAATCGGTTACCTTGAGTCTTTTGGAGAAGAAGGCAGCCACTAATGCCACCTCAGTCCTTCATGAGAGCTCCACTTGATCCCACATGCTCGATAGCTCCAAAATGGTTGTGCTCCGTCAAGAATGGGTGAAGTCACGCTTGGGGCAGGATGGTTCAGGACCTTCCCATGAGGAGCTCTTGCTAAAATTGAAGTCCTACTCCATAGCCATGGCTGCCCACAGCGGAATGGGGATATTTTTAGCTCAGATGGAAGGGGAAGATGCCCTCTTCGAATCAAGCTATAGAGATTGCACTCATTCACACAAGAAGGATTTGCTATAATCAACTTTTACAGGCTCATTGTGTAGGACTGGCTGTCTGCAATACCCTGCAAAGACTCCCTCAAGGAGCATACTTTATCCCAATGTTGAGGGTCTTATCCCAAACATCCAGGGCCTCAACAGTGGCTCTCAATGCCCCATAAAGCCATACATCCTTTGCATTCATAGCTCATTGCTGAGACCAATTCCATAACTGCATACCCTGCCCTTCTTGCATTGCGTCCACCATACATTACCAAGTGGTTCGTGACATTACCAATGCATGTAGGGGCTTGTAGGCTCAAGTGATCAGGGTTGGGGCTATTCCATCAAATGTACCTACACCAGAAATAATTCTTTGGGCTCCGGATCACCGGGAGGTGGGAAAAGTTCCCCCCGGGCCGGGTTGTGCACCCCTTCAGGGTCTTTGATGGCAAGGTGAAAGAGAAGGATTAAGGACAAAGCTCTGATACCACTTGTAATGAAAGAGACCTAACTGTCCTAACTAAGGAGAAGGAGAGAGAAAGGCAAGAAGAAGAGAGAGAAAGAGGGAGAGAGGAAGAAGATGAGGAAGAAGAAGAAGAAGGCATGGAAGCTTGAGAAGGCGAAAAGAGAGTTTCTTGATAATTTCTGTGATGCCTCAAAATACCCTCTTACACCTTATTTACCGTCAATGTGACTGGTATGTTCCCATGCCATGTTCCTGTGATCCCCATTCATTACACATCCTTCTTTACCCCCTTCTTGTGACCGTTCCTTTTATGTTTTCCTTTATCGCTTGTTTTGATGTTTTTCCATGTGCATGCATCCTCCATTCACCAAAACTCCCATCCAACCTGGTAGCCCGGTTTGTCCCTTTGACCTGGCTACTTTTCCTTTTTACAGCCCCCTATTATGAGCCACAGATCTTGAATTATTAATTTTTGAAGAATTTTATGTCCCTTTCACGTGTTTCCATGCGAACATGCCTTTTTCACATCAAAACTACAATTTGATATGACAACCCTCACCTCCACCTTCTCTTGAACATTTTTTCTTTTTATTGCCCATCATTCCGATGGACGATTTGTCTGTTATTAATTTTTCTATAAATTCGAGTATTTTTGTATGCATTTTTGAATATTTTTCCATGTGAACCGACCTTAGTTACTTCCGAATTGCATTTTGATTCCATAGCCCTATTCGGCTTAACCCCGTGCTTGCTTTTCCTTTTTCTCCCCTCCTATTATGGTCTACCAATTTTATTTTATTAATTTTTTTGTGTTTTTATACTCTTTTTTCCATGCCCTCGGAACTGCGTTTTGACTGGAAAAAACCCATCCCACTCCCTTCTCCTGACATTTTTTCTTTTCATTGCCCTATGTTTCGATGCACAGATGTCTCCACATTAAATTTTGACTCTGTTTTTTTTTGTGTTTTTGTCATTTTTCCCATGCGAACATGCCTTTCCGTCCCCAGAACCACGTTCGACCTTTCCCATCCAATCCTTCTTATTCCTACAGACATTTTTTGTGTTCATTGCGTTGCAATTTGACCACTGGATCGTTACATATTAATTTTTCTTCTTTGTTTCGGATATATTTTTTTGGTTTATTCCACAAGATAGGGGTCTATCTATGTCAGAATGGCATTTTGAGGTGAAAAGCCTATCCGCATGCTATTGTGGATATTTTTCATTTTTTCCACACTTTGTTTCGATGAACGGATTTTTCGAAATTAAATTTTGTCTATTTTTGCATTCCAAAGTCACATGGGTTTGTGTGCCAATGCCCTCGTTTCTGTCTTTCGACCCTCGTGTCACGTTCGTGCCCTCCCCCCACGACCCCCACTCCCTTATCCCCCCCGCCCCACTTGTTGTTTACCCCCCCATTACCCTCATCCCATTCCCCTCTATGACCCCCACCCCATTACCCCCCATTAACCCCTGTCCCCCAACCCGTAGAAACCCACCCTTATCCTCTCCTAAGCCCCCCTTCCCACACCCCCCTTTAAACCCCCTTTCCCCTCCTCCAGTCCCACACCTGCCTCAAGCCTCGTTTTTGGCCACTGATCATACCCTCGATGTCTCCATTTTTGGTGTGTTCGTGTCTTAGTGTGCTAGAATTTTTTCGTGCATTGGTTGTTGATGTTCATGCGCAGTGCGTATGTGGTCGCGTATGTGTAACGTTCAAGCGCCCGTACACGCGCGAGGACATGCGTCTTGTTTTAGCCATGACATAGAGTTGGTTCACATGCAGCTGCTGTCGGGTACCTTGTTGTCCCAACTTTGATTATTTTATTCCTATAAATTAGAAAACCGATAAAATTCATTTTAAAAATGGTAAAATGAGTAAAAATCAATTCAAAAATTCATTAAAATGCTAAAAAATTCTTAAAATTTAAAAACAATTTCTTTTGTGTTTCTAACCATTCCAAACATATAGAAAATTAAAAATAAATTTTAAAAACAAAAAATAAATGAGAAAAATCTTAGAAACATAGTTTTAAAATCCCAAAATTGTTAGAAAAAATTGTATAATCTCTAACAATTGATAATGCTAGTTTTTAAAAAAATAAAAAAACATAAAAGAATCATTAAACCATAAAAATTCCATAAAATCCTTTTAAAAAGTACTAATAATTAGAAAAAAAACCCTAGAACTTCCCATAAATTCGAAAAAAAATCAGCTTTCATTATGGATAGTTAACAAGAGATGGAACCTTCAAAACACATTGAAAGATTATTATTTTCATTATAAATTAATTTTTAAATGAGTTATTTTTCACAAAAAAAAATTAACAACTTGAAAAATAGCTTAAAATTTTTCAAAAATTATGAAAAATCAAGTGGATCTTTTTTTTAAATGTTAACCACACTTTCGCTGATTCAAATACACAAACAACTTTCAATTTCCTCACAAATATGCCTATATCAACCACATTAACTAAAAATTATAAAGAATTAATAATGAAAATTCCAAATCTTTAAAGAAACACAATAAGCAATACAAAACAAACAAATAAACAAACAAACCAGTAATACAAACAAAACAAACCTAAATCTAAGCCTACACATTTTAGATCATATTCATGGATCCGTTGTTGACAATCTAATTACCACATTAAATGTATATTGAAAATTTCTATATGATGTTTTATTTTTAGCTCATATGCTCAACTTTCTAGTCAGTGGACTTGCTTATTGGATTTTGTTGTGCTTGCATTCAGTTCGTGTTTGCATCACATCACTGGACGAGTGGGCCAAAGTTTTAGTTACATACACACCCCTGCCAAAGTATTTCTTTTTCTATTTCTTTTATTTTTGGTTTTCCCAAAACCATGATTGATTACTAAAAGGAATTTTAATCCACACATGTTTTCACCTGCATTCGCACTAAACACATAAATTTCTAAATGAAAAATAAACCCACAGTTCACTTAGCACATGCTTCATGCGCTACAAACACATCTAAGTTTATCTAAAAATGAACTTACTGTCAGAAGTGCACGCACTAAACAAAAAGTGCTAAACACATACTTAATTTTTAATCAATGAATTTGCATTTAGAGACTACAATCGAGGTTTGAAGTCAGGGTTATGATAAAAAGCACAGTTTCACACTTAATAATTTTTAACTAAAGGATAAGAAGGAACCACTGTTTCCTTTTAAAGGTTTATAACCATTAGTAACATTATTAAAATGAAATCTTCATTATATTTAATTCTCCTACATTGCACATTCCCTTTTTAATAAATGCAATTTGTGGAAATTGATCACAATAGAGTCTTATCTAGTGTGTATTATCGTTAATGGTGGTTAATAGTTCCAATGTCATGTCAACGTGATTAGTTCGTTTGCGATTTTCCTTTTTGTCCTGGTTCTATGGACATGTCAGGGATACGGTATGTCTTGTTATTTTTCTTTTCTTCCTGATACGGGGATCCAGAGTATCTGATTGTATTGCATCGCATGAAGCTTTTGATCACACATGTGTAGAGGTCATGCCGAATTTTTTTTCTAGGATGTGGATTACTGGGGGTGGTTAGTTAGTCGGTTGAGTTTGTGTCAGTTTCTTTAGCTTGATGTCTTATTCGTATCATGTTGTTTTGTAGGCACTTATTGTGATTGTCTGTGTGTGGTGTGTGTGTAATCCATCTGAATGGCGCCTCCTACTCCTCCTCCAGTTCAATACATTCCATTGGTGTCTCATGATTATTCTTTATTACTAGATTCACATCTAGTCAGCAAAGCTCGAATAGCTAAGTTTGTAACACACTCATTGCCACTTATCCTGGAGGATACTGATACTTGTGATCACTTTCTAGCCTCTTATAGTAAGATATGTGGCCCTGTAAGAGGAACGATTATCCAACTGACACCTAAAAGCTTGGGCAAGGCTCTGTCTTTACCTATCAGGGAAACTCTTTTCCTATCGCTAGAGAATTATTCTCGAAAAAGGATATCCTTAAGTTGTTGCAAAAGTAGACACAAGATGTGTTGGATTCTAAGAAGGTTCTTACTACCTTTGACATCAGTGTCTCCATGATCTCTAATCATGTGTGGAAGTAGCTATGCCAATTTCTTTAGGAAAGGTTCATGCCTACCAAGACACCCTCTAATTACCTTTCAAAGGAGTTGTTTACAGCTTCCAAAATGGTGTTTAAAGGCATAATTATTGACTGGAGTTCCTACCTTTTGTCAAAGATGGATCCAGAGCCACAAGGGGTAATGTAACTAATGGTATAGTTGGTTCCTACCTTTTTGTCTTCTTGCCATATGTTGTTCCTCCCCCCTCGAAGAAAATTCCTATGTTGGTAGTTGATCCATTAGAAGCTGCCCCTTCTATTAAACACACTAATGTTGTCATTGAGGATCCCTCCAATGGTAGTTTAGAGGAAACACCTTCAACGAGTGGCTGAATCGGCCCCAGTTCCTCCAATCTCCATTCTTATTCAATCTAGCAATCAACTATCATCTTCAACGACGAATCTACTCGGAGCACATTGTGATGGTACTTTAGAGATTTCCATTCCTTTTGAACGACATTTGGTAGCTGGAGATGCAATTTCCTTCCTATGTCAAGACATCTAGAGTTCTATTGAGCTCTTGATGACTGCATGTATCCACCATCAGCTCTATTCCTCTTGTTATGATGAAGTTCAATAGACCAAAGAAGAGTCGACAAAAGCAAATGAGGAGCTAGCTTTTGCTCATGAACACTTTTCTGATCTTTGTACCCAAATGGAGTAGCAAACTAAGATCATTGATGCTCAAGAAATGGAAATTTCTAGTTTGCATACTCGGTTGGCTAACACTAGAACCAAAGTGGTTAATGTGACTGAGCAAAGGGATAGATTGTTGAAGGATTCTCAAGAGCTTCAAGATTTCATAGCTACCCAGACATAGGAGCTTAAAATAGCAAATACCACCCTAGAATAGAGCAACATCCAAATTCAGCAACTTAACGATCAGTTGGTTCAGTTATGTTCTTCTTCACAGAGTCCTCTTGTACATCTAGTTCCTTCTTTGTCCCCTGCAGACTTGGCAATTGTCCAATGACAAGCCACATTATGTCCTTTGTTCCAAGCTAAAGTGGAAAGGCTTCAGTTCCTAGGATGGACTTATTATGGTCTTCATTTGACCAGTTCTAGGAGTATGTTCCTCCAGATCACTTTTTTTTTGTACACTACCAATTACAGAAGTTGGTCTTCTATATTAAGCTCTCAATGGTGGATCTACCTCTTCGAAAGGATGGATGGAGTGGAGCTTGGTCTTCCAATTTATTAACTAAAGTAGTCCAAATGGTTTTTGAAGACTCTATGACTTCAAATATAATGCTAGTGTCTTATATGTATTTGAGAGGTGATCTGTTGATTCCATATGATGAAGATCTAGCTTGGTATGTTGGGGATGTGGTCTTACACATTGCCTTGTACGTCAAACATTTGGAGTTGTTGATAGATGAAATGTTTCAGTGTTATTCTTCCAAAGTGGTTGCTTGCCCTAACACTTCATGGCATCCAATGATTGATTCTGTGATCCTAAACCAAAGACAGAATAAAGCCTCTATTCATGTGTAGAAAATCAACCAATTGAAGGTGGATATTTTAGCCTATCTTTTCAAACAATATCCATTTGATTCATCTTTCTTTGATGCTTACCATCAACAATCTGCTTTAAGTCCATCCACTCTTAGCTCCTCCTTTATTAACAAATGGCCCATCGATATGATACTTATTTCCCCTTTTATAAATCCAACTCAACAGTCATTTTACCTCTCCTTTTCCAACCTCAGGGTGTCCCTCAAATTCTGATCTTTACTTATTATTCTTTCATTGAAGATTGAATATTTTCCCCTTCTTTGTCTTGGTCTTCCCCATCCATACATATTCCTTCCACTTTTCCTGCTTATCAATTAACACCTTTCTTAACCTATTTGTCTAAACTCTCAGCTAATCCGTCTTTAGCTCATTCCTCATTTTATGATTTTTCCTACCCATCTCTCATCTTCCTAGAAGCACTGTATTGATTGTCTAGGCTATTGTCACAGACAAGCACCTAGCCATTTCTTGAATTTCTCTTGGTCGAAGTCGATGTCGCTTATCAAATCTTCATTTGTTCTTTAGTCTTGTTGTCTTTAACTTCTCAATAGCTGCTTGAACATCTTCAGGCCTTCTTTCTTGCTGCCATATGCGCAAAGTCAGCAACTCTTCTTTATTGATGTCTTCCTCCCAAGGTAGAAAAATCCATGTGAGAATAGATTCTTCAATTGGCATAATTGGTTGTTATCTATGCATAAGTTCAGCTGGCATATAGCCAGTCACTGTACTGTGAGTAGTTCAGTCATCCCATAATGCAAAAGGTAGCATTTTAGGCCATTCTTTGATATTTCCTCTAGAAGACTTTGCTAGAGCTTTGAGAATAGGCTAGTGCCCTCTCTCACTTTTCCCATTGCCTTCAGGGTTGTAGGCTGATGTTAAAGCCAACTTAATAGCCAATTGAGCAAAGAAGTTGTGTGCCTCATCACCATCCAACTCTCCTCTATCTGTAGTTACTTTACCCACAAAACCATATTTGCAAAACACTTCTTCAAGTAAAAAACCACAAACAGCTTGAGTGGTCTTGGTTGTTAAGACTTTGCCTTCAACTTGATTGGTTAGATCGTCTCTTGCAAGCGCTAAATATTGTATATTCCATATTCCTATAGGCATAGTTATAAGATCAATAACCCATCTATAATGTATAGACAAAGGATAAGTTGATTGTAACCCATCTCGATGCTTGACCATAGAATACATCTGACACACATAACAGGTTTCAACAAAATGTGCTATGCCCCGATACATATTTTGCCACCAATATTTTTCTTTGACTTTACTAAAGGTTCCCCATATGCCTCTATGGCCAGCCCACAAGCTTTCATGAAATTCCTTCATTGTTGCACAGATCGGATGCCGTAAGCGCGCGTAGTGAGCATCAGAAGGTCCCCAAGAACAAAAGAACTCTACTTTTTGCACACAAAATCAATATAGAAAGCTTGCACAACATGAACAAGAGACCAATTGGGTGTAATCTCCCCCCATGCCTTGTGTGAGCGCTCCACAAAGTATGTATTTTATGTATTAATCATCTTCAAGCTCAAATAATAGCCCAAATTACAAAATAGCACACTTTAGCTTTTGAGTTTGCTTTTGTGCCAAATAGAGAATAAAGCTAATGGGTGCCCAAGAAGTCAAGTGTACCCAAATACAATGTCCAAATACAAATATCTAAATCGATGCGCCCATGCGCATACAAAAATAACAAATAAATATGAAGCACCTTGATAAATAAGCGCGAGAAAATATAGGTGCCATGCTTAAGATATGTGCCCATCAAAATATTGACGATAAATTTGAATACACGCAATCCTCCAATGCTTTCCACTGCCAGCGCTGCTATCTCTACACATCAACTGAAGCATTCACAATCGTTAGTAAAATAATATAATTAAATCGACAAAAGTGAGTACCTAGTAGTCTTCAGCTACATAAATAAATTAATTGGTTAGAAATCAATCCTAACCTTAGTTTATCACGAGTGCGCACTCTAAACTCATAAACGTTTATTAATTAAATATGTATTTTGCGGAATCACCCGCTATGGAATCACCCATGTACACATAAAATTAACAAAACGCCCGAAAAGGATAGGCGTCCCCATCGACTTCTCGCACAAAGAATCCACTTTGTGTATGAGCCCCGGTAATAAAAGTTTACGGAATCCACCGTGGCATGGAATCCACCGTGTAATATGCCTCCTGGCATCATACCCCCAGGGTGGGATAGCAATTGTCCTCAATTGCTATTACCTCAATGTGGAGCTAACAGAGTGGGGAAAGCATTTAAGTCTCTAGCGTGCATCCATTGGGCCTCTTCAACAGGATGGTTTTTAAACTTGACCAAATATCTAGAATATCTACGGCCAATTCTAGTGGTCATAAAGTCAGTATCTATAATAGCTTCAGGCTCAAGGATTTCAGTCTCTTCATCTAGCAAAGGTGGGTTTTCATAGACAGGGTGTACAGGTAATTGGCCTCTAAAGGGTCGTAATAAACTAATATGGAAGGTTTGTGAATTTTCCAATGTTGTGGTAATTCTAGTTTAAATGCATTGTCATTGATTTTGTGTATGATCTTGAAGGGTCCATAGAATCTAGGTGCTAATTTCACAACTGGGTGTTTATCTACACTTTGTATAATCTACGTTTTTCTATGCGTAACCAAACATAATCATCAACTTTGAAATTCATAGCTTGTCTTTTCTTATTTGCTTGTTTTGTATAGGATTGCTGGGCTTTGGCAATCATATCTTTAACTTCATCAAAAATAGTAGCGTGCATGTTAGCAATATCATCAGCAGTTTGAATTTTGTTTGATAATAATGCAACAGGTGTAGTCAATCTATATCCATAAATAACTTCAAATGGTGCTTTCTTTGTAGTTGTATGTGGTGTATTGTTATATGCAAACTGAAGTAAATGTAGATGTGTATCCCATGTGTGTTGTTTTGAAATAGTGTAAGCACGTCAAAGATCTAAAATAGTACTGTTAGTAGCTTCTGTTTGTCCGTTTGTTTCAGGATGAAATGCAGATAAAAAATCAATCTTTGTTCCTAAGTTACCAAACAGAGTAATCCAAAAAGTATTACAAAATCTAGAATCACAATCAGAAATAATAACTTTTGGTAAACCATGATTAGTAAACATAGTTTTCAAAAACAATTGAGCTGCTTGAGATGTAGTTAAAGTTTTCTTGCATGGAATGAAATATGCTTGTTTACTAAACCTGTCTATAACAGTCCAAATCATATCATGGTTAGCTTTAGTGTTAGGTAAACCAATAATAAAATCCATAGAAATCTGTTCCCATGGTCGTGATGGAATAGATAATGGCATTAGTAAACCATATTGTTTACCATGGTGTCTTTTAACTCGTTGACAAACTAAACATTCAGATACAAAGTTAGATACATTAGTGTCTATATGTGGCCAATAAAAATCTTCAGTCAATGTATGCAAAGTAGATATAATACCTCTATGACCTTGATATTGAGGACAATGAATCTCATTCAAAACAAAAGATCTAAATGGAACTGTCACACATAATCTCTTTTCATAAAACATGAATCCATTATTGTAAGACAGTGAATCAATAGGAATCCAATTATTTGCAACTAGTTTATTCCAATAAGCTTGAAAAGTAAGATCCTGATGATAAGTATATTTCATAGGGATAAGGGAATCAAATGATATCACAGAAATATTATGAATTGTTGGTCTTCTACTTAAAGTGTCGGCTACAACATTCTCTTTTCCTGGTTGATATTGTATAAGGGAATGAAAACTTTGAATAAAAGCTGCCCATTTAATATGTCGGTCAGATATTTGGGATTGACTAAGGAGTTGTCTAATGCTTTGTTGGTCAGTTTTAATCATAAATTCAGAACCCATTAAGTAATGTTTCCATTGTCGTAAGGCTTGTACTACAGCTAGCAATTCTTTATCATAGGTAGAGTATTTAAGTTTGGATGGTTTTAGTTTACAGCTAGAGTAAGCTATGGGATGATTATCTTGCATAAGAACGGCTCCTATTCCAGATCCACTAACATTAGTAACTACTAAAAAGAATGGTCTATTAAAATTAGGTAGTTGTAATACATGAGCATGGGTTAATGCATGTTTCAATAAATCAAAAGATTTTTGTTGATTATCAGACCAGTTATACACAATACCCTTCTTTAAAAGTTTAGTCAGAGGTAATGCAAGTAATGAAAAATTTCACACAAACTTTCTGTAAAAACTAGCAAGACCTAGAAAAGAACGTAACTCATGCACATTTTTGGGTATGGACCAATTTAAAATTGCTTCTATCTTTTTAGGATCAATCTTAATACCTTCTGATGAAACAATATGTCCTAGATATTCAATTTCTGTTTGAAAGAATTCACTCTTTTTCAGATTAGCATACAATTGATTGTCTTTTAACAACTTGAAAACTAAAGACAGATGTTCATAATGCTCATTCTCATTTTTACTGAATACCAATATATCATTAAAGAATACTATAACACAATGCTGATATTTCAGAAATATGCAATTCATCATTCGACTAAATGTAGCTAGTGCATTAGTTAGACCAAAAGGCATTACTAGAAATTCATAGTGTCCAAATTGTGTTCTAAATGCAGTTTTGAATATATCAGATTTATCCAATCTTACTTGATGATAACCAGATTTAAGATCTATCTTACTAAATATGGCAGAACCTTGTAATTTATCCATAAGATCATCTACCCTAGGAATTGGATATCTATTCTTAACAGTAATTTTATTCAGGGCACAATAATCAATATACATGCGCTAAGTATTATTATTCTTCTTTACCAATAAGACAGGTGCGCCAGATGGAGAACTACTAGGTCTAATTAATCCTATGTTAAGCAATTCCTCTACTTGATTTTGAATTTCTTTATGTTCAATTTGGTTATGCCTATATGGTGCTTTACATGGTGGTTGTGTACCAGGAATTAAATCTATTTTGTGATCTTCAGGTCGTGAAGGTGGTAGTCCAGGTGGTAAATCATCAGCAAAAAATCTTTAAATTGAGCAAGAAATTGTGTATGCCTAGGATGCATATGCTTTTCTTTAGCTTGAAGTTCATTCACCCATATTAAATAAGATTTGCTACTTTTATGTAATGCACGTTTAGCCTGAGTATGAGTAAGCAGTGGAAAATTATTGGATGCGTGCATACCATGCAATGTGATTTGTTTTCTTTGAAAATAAATTTTAATGGAATGCGTAGAATAATCTATGTCAGGATTATACTGATGACGCCAAGGCATACCTAAGATAATATCACTAGACTGCAAAGGTACAACTAGGAAATTTCTTCGTTCAGTATATTCACCAATTTTAATTTCTAAGTTATGCACTTCTTGTGTTCCATTATATCTTGTGCCTAGGAATGCTGCTTTAATGCGATAATGTGTAGAAAAAGTTTGTACATTCAATTCTTTCACTAACTTTGTAGAAATAAAATCATGTGTGCTACCATCATCATGTAAAATAATCTTTTCTTTACCATGCACAAAACATTTCATTGTTAACAAAGAATATGGAGTTGGCATACCTGGCAAAGTATCCGAATTAGTACAAATGCCGTCATCATCTTCTGTAAAGTCAAGCATTTCCTCACGTTCTTCTTCTTCCATTGCTCCAAGATAATTGATATGGACAGGTGGCTTTTTGGTTTGGCAATTGGCTGCTAGATGTCCAGGTTGATGGCATTTGTAACAAACTATAGGTTTGGCTTTAGATACATTGTTGGTAATGGCAGGAAGTCTAGGAATATTAAGATTTGGTTGTGAGGATGGCTTAGGGTTTGGATTGGTATTTGATGGCAAAGCAGGTGGTCATGTCCAAGACTTACAGAATGAAGATGGAAGAAAACGACTTTGATTGAATCTTCTAAAATTTGAATTGAATTGTTTGGAACCATAGTTACCATTAGTTTGAAATTGTTGTGGACGCTTGTCTCTTTCGCGAATCTTGTCTTCAGTGTCATGAGCCAAGGAAATTGCATCTTCAAGGATTGTTGGCTTGAACATATTGACTTCAACATAGTAATGTCCAAGTAGACCAGACATAAACTTGCGTTTGTGAGTCGCTTCAGGTACATCTTTGAGCATTCGGAGTTGCAGTAGGGCATTCCAAAAACGTTCAGTGTATTGGAAAATAGGTTCGCGATCTCTTTGTTGTAGAAGATCCCATTGCTTTATGGAGTTTTCATGGAATTGAGGAGGAAGGAAATTCTACAAAAATTTCTTTTGAAAACTCTCCCAGGTAGTGGGACAATCAATGCTCTTGCGAACCACAGTCCACCATAAAGATGCTCGATCACCTAAATGATTAGTGACACATTTAATTTTATCTTTCTCAGCATATGTCTCTTCATGAAAGTAATCATCAAACTGACTGATAAATGCAAGTACAGTCTTTCCATCTCGAGATCCATTGAAAGTACGAAATTTGAAGTTTCTTTTACTTATCTTTGTTTCTTTGCTGATGGATTGAGCTTCAAGTGTCGCATCGATGATACGTCATATAAGATCTTCGGGTTGCGGTCCATCTTTGTCGGTGGTAGATCGTTGCAAATTGGCCAATTGAACTTGCAAAGCTTGTCGGGCTCTTCGTTCTTCATCAAGTTGCATCATAATCAAATCCAATTTTTGTTCCATCGTTGGTTCGGGTAAATCACCTTCAACCATTAAATCGTCCATGTGTTGTTCCTTCATCCTGTAAAATCCAAAAAACCTCACACTCTCGAAATCTGATTAGCGGGATGAGCGTAGATCAAAGGCGGGTATACAAGGCTTGTAAATTTTTGTTTGGCTTTTGTAGTCTTTCTCTTTTGCAATTGCGGTATTTGTTGTCTTTGTAGAAGTTGCGTATAATCTTCGTATGACCTTCTGCATTTGGTGAAACTAGTTCAGCAAGTCTGCAAATAGGAACAGGGTCTTCTTGAGAGCAATAAACGGTTTCTGTGCTTCTGCGTATGAACATCCTTTATGGGAGTGGTTGAAATAAGTCTTTGTTGACTTCTGTGGACTTAATTGACTTGCAGAAGTAATAGAACTTGGAAGACTTGTAGTAACTTAGTAGATTAGAGAGCCTTAAGCTTGATAGGACCTGCATGATCGTCGTGTATGTGAGGACATGGACTGCCATTTTGACGCCGCCCAGCACATATTCATGCTGCTCGATGACAAATTTTGTGTTTGAAACTTTTATAAGCTTCTTATAAAGCTTATTACTTAAGCTTAATAAACTTTGAAGTAAAGATTTTAAGCTTTATAGCTATGGAAGCTTACTGTCTCTGTTGAAAAAGGACTTGAAGTAGGAGATGTACAAGTGGTCCTCCACCTCCTCAGGCTGGTCCTTCGCGATCAGAGGATGCAGATAGGGGTTCTTGACCGCTAGGAATACACCCGTATCGACCGTTTGTAACGAAACTAACTGTAGAGCTCGATCGTTCCAGGAGCTCCACCTTCGCACAAGATGGTAAGCGATTGGAAGCTCTCGATCTCAGCTTTGCTCTGATACCACTGGTGAACAGATCGGATGCCATAAGCGCGCGTAGTGAGTGTCAGAAGGTCCCCAAGAACAAAAGAACTCTACTTTTTGCACACAAAATCAATGTAGAAAGCTTGCACGACATGAACAAGAGACCAATTGGGTGCAATCTCCCCCCATGCTTTGTGTGAGTGCTCCACAAAACATGTATTTTATGTATTAATCATCTTCAAGCTCAAATAATAGCCCAAATTACAAAATAGCACGCTTTAGCTTTTGAGTTTGCTTTTGTGCCAAATAGAGAATAAAGCTAATGGGCGCCCAAGAAGTCAGGCGTACCCAAATACAATGTCTAAATACAAATACCTAAATCATGCGTCTATGTGCATACAAAAATAACAAATAAATATCAAGCGCCTTGATAAATAAGCGCGACAAAATATAGACGCCATGCCTAAGATATGCGCCCATCAAAATATTGACGACAAATTTGAATACACATTATCCTCCAATGCTTTCCATTGCCAGCGTTGCTATCTCTACACATCAACTGAAGCATTCACAATCGTTAGTAAAATAATACAATTAAACCGACAAAAGTGAATACCTAGCAGTCTGCAGCTACATAAATAAATTAATTGGTTAGAAATCAATCCTAACCTTAATTTATCACGAGTGCACACTCTAAACTCATAAAAGTTTATTAACTAAATATGTATTTTGCGGAATCACCCGCTATGGAATCACCCATGTACACATAAAATTAACAAAACGCCCGAAAAGGATAGGTGTCCCCATCGACTTCTCGCACAAAGAATCCACTTTGTGTATGAGCCCCGATAATAAAAGTTTACAGAATCCACCGTAAAACCTCACGGAATCCACCGTGGCATGGAATCCACCGTGTAATATGCCTCCTGGCATCATTCATTACTTGTTGTTGCAATCTTTTGCTACCTAAAACTCCGACAAGCGCTCCTTTCTTCTTCTTTGTATGCTTTCCATAGATGCCATTCTTTAAGAAAAAAGTCATAAGCTTTTCTCTTAATATGCTTGAACTCTTCATCAATCCAAGACTCCTCCTTCTTCATTGTGCCCAAATATTGGCCAATCTTCAGTCAATCTTCTTCATAATGTTCTTCAAGGAAATGAACTAGAACTTGAGCAATGCAATGAGCATTCTGGCTTCTAGTTGACCGCCCTTCTTCCATAGATAAATCTTTGATCTTTGTTGCTCTATGTTGATTTACATCAATACAATTTCCTATTCTTATTATACTTAATGCTATACCATTAAAAAGATCAGCTTCACCTACAAGATTCAGCTTTGGGTTTGTATATGCAACAACTGAAAATGTACTTTCAGTAGCCATGGAATGAAATTCAACAAGTATAGATTCTTTAGCTTCATCTTCTTCCATCATGTCTTCTTCATTGTCATATCTTGCACATGATAGCATGTGAGCAACTGGATTCACCTTTCCTGCAATATGCTTTAATTCAAGGTTGAGAGATTTAATATATGCAATCCATCTTAGCATAGCAATGTCAGGTATAGAGCAGTTGGCAATCATGTCCAAGAGTGAAAGATGATCAGTTTCTACCACTACAGAAGCACTTATAAAGTATTCACGATCAGTTGATATTTAGAGCAGGCGACGCTGGCATTCGAAAGCACTGGGCGATAACGTTTATTCAAGTTATTGAGAAGAAATTATAAATTTTGATGGGCGTGCGTCTTATCATTAGAGGCGTGGCACTAATATCTATTTTAGCATGCTTATTTATTGAAGCGCTTGACATATATCTATTATTTTGTATGCACATGGGCTCATGGTTTAAATATTTATTATTGGACATTGTATTTGGACAATGTCTGACTCTTGGGCCACTTAACCGCTTTATTCTTTATTTGGACAAAAAAAACTTAAAAGCTAAAGCATGATAATTGTAAAATTGGGCTATTTTTGAGCTTTAAGATGAATAAATTTATAAATACATGCTTTGTGGAGCACTCACACAAGGCATGGGGAGAGATTGTACCCAATTGGTCTTTTTGCCTCATGTCGTGCAAGTTTATTCTCTTGATTTTTGAGCTTAAAGTAGAGTTCTTTGTTCTTGGAGACCTTCTGGCACTCACTACATACAGATATATCATTTGATTTGTGCACCATAACTACTTCAAGATGAATTCCTTGTGAAGTCAGCTTCTCTTCATCCTGCACAAAAACTCGAAGAACTTGCAAAAAAGCATGCACTATTTCTTCAGCTTCATCACCAACATACTTTCTTTTCCTTTTGATTACATTAATAATTACATCATGGAATTTGCACTTGGCAATTCCAAGAATTTTGCCTAAGGTGAATTCAATTTTGCTTCCCAGAATTTGTTCTTCTAGGACTCATTTGAGATCGGTTGCAGATTCTATGTCAGACTGCGGTCTTTTTTATTTGTGGTGCATCTTCCATCTCTTGATCTGGGGTTATATTTTCAACTAGCTTTGGTTGTTCAGGCGTTCTTCTAGTTACCCGTTTCAAAGGGCCAAAAGAGGAAGACCCTGGTTCATCTTCTCATCTTCTCTTTTCTTCAATCAAGACTTCTTTATGATTGACCTTAGCCAAATGTGCAAAGGCAAAAAAAGAATCTATCGGTTCTTTCCAACCAGTTATTCCTCGAATGCACTGACTGAGATTAGTCAAATCATCTTTGGCTACTTTGCCACATTCCATTTGATCTAATGCCTGCATCCATATTTTAGATTACACATTAACTTTACAAGCTTTCAAATTTGATTTAGTTGGCTCAATTTGCAGCCCATAGGTAGCTACATCAATTGCTACGTAGGCAATCTTTACAACTAAATCTTCTAATCTTTTATTCATTCCACCATTGCCAAATTTTGGCTCCAGCTGAGGACCATTTTCAATTGCATGAAAATTTTCATCTTTCCAAAAGATGAGCTTCTGTGCTTCAGCCTCACGGAAGGAATAACACTCTCTCTTGTCATGTTGTTGGCTATCACACCAAATACATGTCAAGAATCACATGGTGGGGGGACTTGCTTGAGTTGTTGTGCCAAACACACACTATATACACAAGAGGAAGCTCACTCAAGAACAAAAGAAGAGAGATGGAGGCCAAAACGTTTTCTTGCTGATTTTACAATATACACAAAGTATAGATAAGATACAATATAAAGGAAAGTGGCCTTCTAAGTCAAACAGTGCATAATCGACTACGCTAATCGACTGGCACAGTATCTTTGCCAGCTATAGGTAGGTGTAACAAACTAAATATAAATAAGTGATAAGCTAGTGGCCATGTGAGTATCATAATGACCACCAACATGCTAAGTGTAGACATGCGGACTCATCTAGCCAGGCAGTCCATCATCAATGTCCGCACGTGTTGAGCTTGCCATCTCAACAATACAACGCCTCTTAAAGCCTTCTCTCATGGGTCTTTGAGTTGATGATTGACCTCATTCTTCAACTTTGATATCCAGCTTCTCCACCTTGGAACTAATTTCTGTAAGATTGAAATGAAGGTCACGTATGCTTTTAATAAGTTCATCCATGATATCATTTTTAGAAGGAACAGAAGAAGAAAGAGTTGGTTGATTAGTCAAAGGAATAGGGGATTTTGAAGGTGGAACAAACTCCATCAATTGAGTTGTTGAAGTTGAAGTAGAGCCCAATCTTAGTCGTATCCGCTCTCTTTGAGTAATCATGTTAATTGCATCAGTAACATCTGTCCATGCAGCCTTGACTCCTGATTCAGAGGTAACATCTTCTAGGTGATCAGCAAGCTTCTCTTGCAGAATGGGATCTGCAACCTTAAGGAATAATTCAATCTTTTGACCTTCCATACTTTGTTGGTCTTCAGCATCAAGTTGCCCAAATTTACTTTCAAACTTATGGTATAAAGCTGTTGCAGCTAAACCTTTGTTGGGTTTCTCAATCCAATCAGTGAAACTTTTCTTCTCGTCACTAGGCCAGAGTCTTCTAAGAAGAATTCTTTGCGTAGCGCGTTTTTGAATGCAACCCAATCCGCATCTCCTTGCAAAAGACCATGGATTCTTTCTTGAAGACCATGCTTGACTAGTTTGGTAAAATAGCGACTCCATGCATGTTGCGGTACACCAAAGAAGAGAATTTTCTCAACATACAAGCGAATAAAAACAGAGAAATTTTGACCATTAAATTTTTTAAATTCCCTTCCAACTTTCTCTAGGACCTTGATATTTGTGGAATCTTGGATTGGCTGAAGATTGGCCAATATTTGAGCATAATGAAGAAGGAGGAGTCTTGGATTGATGAAGAGTTCAAGCATATTAAGAGGAAATCTTATGGCTTTTTTCTTAAAGAAGGGCATCTATGGAAGCACACAAAGAAGAAGAAAGGAGTGCAAGTCTAAGTTTTAGGTAACAAAAGATTGCAACAACAGGTAATGAAGGAATTTCATGAAAGCCTGTGGGCTAGCCATAGAGGAATATGGGGAACCTTTAGTAAAGTCAAAGAAAAATATTGGTGGCAAAACATGTATCAGGACATAGCACATTGTTTTGAAACTTGTTATGTGTATCAAATGTATTCTATGGTCAAGCATCGAGATGGGTTACAACCAACTTATTCTTTGTCTATACATTATAGATGGGATATTGATCTTATAACTATGCCTATAGGAATATGGAATATGCGATATTTAGTGCTTATAAGAGAGGATCTAACCAATCAAGTTGAAGGCAAAGCCTTAACAACCAAGATCACTCAAGTTGTTTGTCGTTTTTTGCTTGAAGAAGTGTTTTGCAGATATGGTTGTGTGGGTAAAGTAACTGCAGATAGAGGAGAGTTGGACAGTGATGAGACACGCAACTTCTTTGCTCAATTGGGTAAGCTTTAACATCAGCCTATAACCCTGAAGGTAATGGAAAAAGTGATAGAGGGCACCCGCCTATTTTCAAAGCTTTAGAAAAGTCTTTTAGAGGAAAGATCAAAGAATGGCCTAAAATGCTACCTTTTACATTATGGTCTGACCGAACTACTCATAGTACAGTGAGTGGCCATATGCCACCTGAACTTATGCATGGACAACAACCAATTATGCCAATTGAAGAATCTATTATCACATGGAGTCTTCTAGCTTGGGAGGAAGGCATCAATAGAGAAAAGTTGCTGATTTTGCACATATGGCAGCTAGAAAGAACGCGTGAAGATGTTCAAGCAGCTATTGAGAAGCTAAGGATAGCAAGACTAAAGAACAAAAGAAGATTTGATAAGCGATATCGACTTCGACCAAGAGCAATTCAAGAAAATGACTGGGTGCTTGTCTATGACAGTAGCCTAGACAATCAATACAGTGCTTCTAGGAAGATGGTAAAGTGTTGGTTTGGCCCATATGTGGTAAAGGTCGTTCATGACAATGCCACATATTCATTGGTTGAATTGGATGGGACCAGCATAAAGATACTCAAGCTGGAAAAAGAATCAAGCTCTTCAAACGAAGAGAAATTTCAACATATGAGTTAGAAGACTTGGATATAATTCAAGAGCATGAAGACATAGAAGAAGAAGAAGAGGTAGAAGATAAAGGCATTGACATGGTAAAAGATACTTCTTCTAACACTGCAGATTCGTAAGACTTTGGCACATTCTAGAGGATGTGCAGGTTAGGAGGGGATGGGTGTCGTTTTGCTACGTGCACATCGTGTAAAGAAATCTAGAGTGTGCTTTCTTATTGATTTAGAGAGCCAATGCCATTTTAAACATTAGTGTTAGTATCCATGGTTCAAAAATATTAGATTTTTGGACAAATTTTAGTCAATTTTTGATATTATGACATCTAAAAGAAATCATGTAGCTTTCAGTCAATTTGAGAGGATTTTATGTAAAAAGAGAGATTGACAAATTTGAGTGACACGCGATCACTGTTTTTAGGCAGTGAACAGCACTCCGAAGGGGGAGATGAAGAAGGAGTGATTTGGCAGAATTTTGGCCAAGTATACTAGTATTTTACCCCCCTTTCGGAGCCGATGGAGGCATCAAATTGGCGATCTAAGCAGCATAGAGAAATGTATTATTTTATATACGTTTTTGTCTATTAGAGTTTTATCTTCTCATAATGCTAAAATAAACTGACAGGCTTAATCTTTGTTAGTATTTTTATACATTTTCTAATTCTTTTTGGGAGTATTCTTCTAAATCTTCAATTTCTTCAAACCCCTTCTCTTCTGTCTACTCCTTTAGCTATATCTACCATCACCCTACTATCTCTTATCCCCATGGTGGACTCTCAATACCAAACACACCAACACTATGTTAGGGGAAGCTTATGCTATCATCAAGGAAACTCAATTTGAAGCTCTCTTGAAGCAAGTCTCTTTGCCCTACAAGCCTTGTAATTGACTCATAAGATTTTGTCCCTAACAGTCTACATTAAATGTAATCATGTAAAGATGATTCATGCTATGGCATCATGTATGAATGATGGGCTGCAGAGTTGTTTATGATACATGACAACATATTGTACTTGATTTTATAATTTGTGATTGCTCTTACAATCAAGAAAACAAGCTTGATTTGAGATAATACTCTTGTGATCTTTGCTAAGAACATGCAGTTGCAAGCTCTATCAACATCTTCAAGAACTTAGCTTGAAACCTTCAACCCTTCTCTTATCTCTACCATCTCCAATGTCGCAGCATATAGGGTTGAAGGTCACCATAGGGGTTTGGCAAGAGAAGAATGTATAGGGGTTCAAGAGCTTTTACTCTGGAGATGGTAGAGATAAGAGAAGGGTTGAAGGTTTCAAGCCAAGTTCTTGAAGATAAGAGACACCAAGGTGAAGATAGACTTAGGGAGAGGAGTAGATGGAAGAGAAGGGGTTCTAAGAGATTGAAGATGTAGAAGAATACTCCCAAAAAGAATTAGAAAATATAGAAGAATACTAACAAAGATGAAGCTTGTCAGTTTCTTTCAGCATTGTGAGAAAATAAAACTCTAATAGACAAAAACGTGTACAAAATAATACCTTCCTCTATGCTACTTAGATCGCCAAATCTGATGCTTTTCTTAGCTCCGAAAGGGGGGTTAAATACCAGGACACCTGACCAAAATTCAGCTGGATCACTCCTTCATCTCTTACTTTGGAGTGTTGTTCACTGCTTGAAAACAATGATCGCGCATCGCGTGATTTCATCAATCTCTCTTTTTACATAAAATCCTCTCAATTTGGCTAAAAGCTACATGCTTTCTTTTACATGTCATCCTAATCTAGAAGTTGTCTATAGCTTTTATGAATTTTTACAAGAGATAATATCTAAAATATAAAAAATTGACTAAAAACTTGTCCAAAAAGATCTAATATTTTGAACCATGGACACTAACACTAATGCCTAAAGTAGCATTGGCTCTCTAAATCTAAAAGAAAGCCACACTCTAGAATTTTTTACACAGTGTGCACGTAGAGGCACAACATCCACCCCCTCCTAACCTGCACATCCTCTGGCATGTGCCAAAGTCTTACGGATTTGCAATGTCAAAAGAAGTATCTTCTACCATGTCAATATCTTCATCTTCTGCCTCTTCTTCTTTTTCGATGTCCTCATGCTCTTGAATTATATTCAAGTCCTCTAGTTCATATGTTGAAATTTCTCTTCGTTTGAAGAGTTTGATTCTTTTTCCAGCTATGGGTATTTTCATGCTTGTTCCATCCAATTCAGCCAATGAATATGTGGCATTGTCATGAATAACCTTTACCACATATGGGCCAAACCAATGCTTTACCATCTTCCTAGAAGCACTGTATTGATTGTCTAGGCTCTTGTCATAGACAAGAACCCAGTCATTTTCTTGAATTGCTCTTGGTCGAAGTCGATGTCACTTATCAAATCTTCTTTTGTTCTTTAGTATTGCTGTCTTTAGCTTCTCAATAGCTGCTTGAACATCTTCAGGCCTTCTTTTTGAGAAGTGGGCTGCCCAACTAGTTTGGACCAGACGACCATTACATTTTCAAATTTCACTTCTTTCATTTCTGCATTCATGCTTTCTTTATCTTCAGCTTCAATTTCTCCAATTAATTCTTTAACTGCTTCAAGATGAATTCCTTGTGAAGTCAACTTCTCTTCATCCTACACAAAAACTCGAAGAACTTGCAAAAAAGCATGCAGTGTTTCTTCATCTTCATCACCAACATATTGTCTTTTCCTTTTGATTACATTAATAATTACATCATGGAATTCACGTTTGGCAATTCCAAGAAATTTGCCTAAGGAGATTTGAATTTTGCTTCCTAGAATTTGTTCTTCTAGGACTCGTTTGAGATCAGTTGTAGATCTATGTCAGATTGCAATTTGTAGCCTGGCTGCTTGCCTTTCTTATTTCCTTCGGTCTTCTTTGTTTGTGGCACATCTTCCATCTCTTGATCTGGGATTATATTTTTAGCAAGCTTTGGTTGTTCAGGTGTTCTTCTAGTTACCCGTTTTGGAGGGCTAGAAGAGGAAGGCCCTGGTTCATATTCTCTTTTTCTCTTTTCTTCAATCAAGACTTCTTTATGATTGACTTCAGTCAAATGTGCAAAGGCAGAAAAAGAATCTACCGGTTCTTTCCAACCAGTTATTCCTCAAATGCACTGATTGGCGTTAGCCAAAGCTTCTTTGGCTGCCTTACCATGTTCCATTTGATATAGTGCATGCATCCATACTTTAGATTGCACATTAGCTTTACATGCTTTCAAACTTAATCTAGTTGGCTCAATTTGTAGCACATAGGTAGCTACATCAATTGCTGCGTAGGCATTCATTATAGCTAAATCTTCTAATATTTTCTTCATTCCACCATTGCCAAAATTTGGCTCTAGTGGAAGACCAATTTTAGCTCCATGAATTTTTTTGTCTTTCCAAAAGACGAGATTCTATGCTTCAGCCTCACCGAAGGCAAAATATTTCCTCTTGTCATGTTGTTGGCTATCACACCAAATACAACGCCTCTTAAAGCCTTCTCTCATGGGTCTTTGAATTGATGAATGCCCTCGTTCTTCAACTTTGACATCCAGCTTCTCCACCTTGGAATTAATTTTTGTAAGATTCAGATGAAGGCCACACATACTTTTAATGAGTTCATCCATGACATCATTTTTAGAAGGAACAAAAGAAGAAAGAGTTGGTTGATTAGTCAAGGGAATAGGAAAATTTGAAGGTGGAACAAGCTCCATCAATGGATTTGTTGAAGTTGAAGTAGAGCCCAATCTTAGTCGTATCCTCTCTCTTCGAGCAATCATGTTAACTGCATCAGTAACATCTATCCATGCAGTCTTGACTCCTGATTCAGAGGTAGCATCTTCTAGGCGATCAACAAGCTTTTCTTGCAGAATGGGATCTACAGCCTTAAGGAATAATTCAATCTTTTGACCTTCCATACTTTGTTGGTCTTCAGCATCAAGTTGTCCAAATTTACTTTCAAACTCATGGTATAGAGCTGTTGCAGCTAAACATTTGTTGGGTTTTTCAACCCATTCAGTGAAACTTTTATTCGTCATAAGGCAAGAGTCTTCTAAGAAGAATTGTTTACATAGGGCTTTTTAAAATCTAGCCCAATCCACATCTTGTTGAAAAAGACCATGGATTCTCTCTTGAAGACCATGCTTGGCTAGTCTAGAAAAATAGCGACTCCATGCATGTTGTGGTACACCAAAGAAGAGCATTTTTTCAACATACTAGCAAATAAAAATAGAGACATTTTGACCATTAAATTGTTTTAATTCCCGCCCAACTCCCTCTAGGGCCTTGATAGTTGTGGAATTAATTTTCTCTTCGTCTTACCTTTGTTGTTGTTGTTGTTGTAACATTTGGATTTGTAATTGCTGAGTCTGCTGCAGTATGCGTACTAATTGTTGTAGAGTATCTTCTGAAGAATCCCCCATCTTGGAGTTCTCTTACACCGACCTTCACATCAGGTTCACCAATGTCGCAACACGTAGGGTTGAAGGTCACCACATGGGTTTGGCAAGAGAAGAATGTATAGGGGTTCAAGAGCTTTTACTCTAGAGATGGTAGAGATAAGAGAAGGGTTGAAGGTTTCAAGCCAAGTTCTTGAAGATAAGAGATACTAGGGTGAAGGTAGATTTAGGGAGAGGAGTAGACAGAAGAGAAGGGGTTCGAAGAGATTGAAAATGTAGAAGAATACTTCCAAAAAGAATTAGAAAATATAGAAGAATACTTACAAAGATGAAGCCTATCAGTTTCTTTCAGCATTGTGAGAAAATAAAACTCTAATAGACAAAAACGTGTATAAAATAATACCTTCCTCTATGCTACTCAGATCGCCAAATCTGATGCTTTCATTAGCTCTGAAAGGGGGGTTAAATACCAAGACACCTGGCCAAAATTCAGTGGATCACTCCTTATTCATTCGGAGTGTTGTTCACTGCCTGAAAACAGTGATTGCACATCGCATGATTTTGTCAATCTCTCTTTTTACATAAAATCCTCTCAATTTGGTTGAAAGCTACATGCTTTCTTTTACATGTCATTTAAATCTAGAAATTGTCTATGGTTTTTATGGATTTTTACAAGAAATAATATCTAGAATATCAAAAATAGACAAAAAACTTGTCCAGAAAAATCTAATATTTTGAACCATGGACACTAACACTAATGCCTAAAGTGGCATTGGCTCTCTAAATCTAAAAGGAAGCCACACTCTAGAAATTTTTACACGGTGTGCACGTAGTGGCACGACATCGGAGTCTAAGCTCTTGAACCCCCATACATTCTTCTCTCTCAATCCCCTGTGATTGACCATGAAGTACCTCTTGAACCTTTAATCATTCATTGTAATCTACTTATCTCTTGAAGACACATCTCCATCTATCTTGTCAAGTTCTCTTGCCAAACCCCTGTGGTGACCTTCAACCCTATGCACTACAACAATTGCGGTTAGTGGGTTTCGAGTAGAGAAGATTGGAAGGCGACGCGAAAGAGGCACATGGGAGAAGGGCCCCAAAAGGTGGGCATCGCCTTTGATGAGAGAATCCATTGTGGGCATCAGATGTTGACCTTGGGCATGTAACAGAGAGGAGGCATAATGGCTGCCTCGGGTAAGTTACTCATGAATATATGTGTGCATCATGTGGGTTTAAAATAAGGTGTTTTTAAAATATCAACTTTATAATTTTTTACATATAGAAGGGTGTAATATAAAGGGGTTATTTACAAATTTAATAGAAAAGGATTATATTTTATTTAGAAAAAATTCACAGATAGGATATATCTCAATATGCTTGTACAAATGAGGGTATTTCAAAAAGTAAAAGTGAAAATTTTAATGGTGGATCATACACATGACCATATTGATCAAATGTTCAGCACATTTGCTAGGTGACTATCTTGACACAATGCTTTTAGCTTGCCTGCAATGTTGTGTATCATACAAGACACTTATACATCAAAACTAGTCATGCACCTAAGAGAAACATATGAGTTCAAGCTTTTTGCATATGGCTTAAACAAAAAACCAAGAAAAAATACTTACAAAAATACAAAATGGTGATTGGCATCTAACAAAACCTTTTGCATGGCCTAAAATTTTGAGTACTGCAAGGAGCAGTGTACAAATGTAAGAGGAGATCTAAAAGATCTTGCATCCTAAGGAGGGAGAAATGTATATTGGTAGTAGAAGGTCGAGAACAAAAAGTGAGAAGCTACAAGAAATATGGCAAGGTGATATTAATGATGTTAAGGTAGGCTCACTTGTGGCAACACTGGCAAAGGATGGTGAGATGGGTCATCCATTTTGGATAGCAAAAGTTTTGGAAGTTAAGAAGGATGATACTTTAGGTAAGATATGCTCCATAGAAGTACATTGGTTTCAAACAAAGCATAAAATGCAATTGTAGGTAAGCACACACTAGTCATGAACTCTACAAGAAATCCTAGAGCAAAAAGAAAGTGAGAAAAATCAAGTGGATGCATAAGCATATTGAAACAAGATGAGGTGGATATATTAGTATATGATTTTTCCCTTACAACAACTAGACATATCAAGAAGTCAACCATTGCAATTCTCAAAGAAAAAATTTATAGTTTGTAGAAAGATGATGATGATGTTGATCATGATGAGCTTAGGGAAATAAGATGTACTAGAAGTAGAGCCGAAAACTTAGAAAAGCAAAGTCTACATTTGCACTTGTTGATAGTAGAGAGCAAGATGCATCATCTAGTTCAAAAGGTACATGGATAGAAGGTAGTGATATTGATGGTGCAACACAAGAGGAAGATAAAGAAGAGAGAATGCCTTACAACAATGAAATTTATCCATGTTTTCTCTTACCTCTTCTTGTTGAAATATCTATCAATTTTTCAATAAGTATAAATTTCGTAAATGTTTTAATATATCGCCAACATGTGCATATAGAGTTGTAGTGAATAGTAAGTTTTATATAATTGATAAAAATTTTATACTTCTCTTATGGTCCCCTTTTAAATTTTCTTTCAAAATCTAGGTACATTTCAAAATGATAAATATGATACTATTAAAAAAATTAGTCAATTTTATATCATTTTTTCAAAATATTGACTCAAAAAAGTGTGATTTTGAATAATAATATGAAAAAAGTGTAGTTTTTTAAGGGAATATTTGAAAAGATTCCAAATGTTTCTCCTAAGACAAAAATTTACCCAAAAGGTTTGCAAGTGTGTTGTACTATTCCATCTTACAATGGTTTCAAATGAGCATCTCTATTATACACATTGGATCTTCTATATGAGAGCTTGGATCCACATTGTGCATATGATTCCAAAACATTATTTGCAATTTATTCTATTTGAATACATCATGAAATCGGCATCTTCATATTGCATATCTTATTAATGAGCTTATAACAAACCTACACTTCCATTTGCAAGGTGTGCCCCCCCCCCCCCCCCCCCCCCCCCCCCACACACAAACATTGATATACATGCATACATACACACATAAAAGCATAAGAACACCCTTTAAACTATCCGTGGCCAAAATAACCCTTGATGAATTTGATCAAAATTCCCTGTATCGTTCTCCCCCTTTCCATGGTCTACATCAACACTAAGCATACTACAAATAATATCTCAGTTATGGATTTGGCACTAGTTTGGATGTAAAAGGAATGTTAACTTTACATAAGATTTTCATTGGCTGAAATTTTAAGCTTTTCAATTTTTCAAATTATTTGTGTCTTTAACAAATCTTTTTATTGATTGTACTATTTGGACAACTTCACTACAATACATGAGCATGGTCTCATTAGGATATACTTCTAGGCATTCTCTAACTAATGATGCTCGTGTTACTATTTTATCAATGCTCTCATGGTATATCTTCTTTATGCTATAATTTAATTAGGACCCACCATGACTCTTTGCATGCATGCTATCCCAGTCTTTGTGTAGCATAAATTGATTATTGAAAATGTCCATGCTAAGATCAATTGTGCGCCTACTTCTACTATTCTTGGTATATATTATTTATGGCAAAGCTAACTCATTGCTATCTCCATGGCTCTTTGTATGCATGATTTTCCAACAATATATGATAGTATACAATAGAGTATGGCTCTGAAAGAAAGGGTGTCCTTGAAAAAAATGAAGAGCTTGCCCCGAATTTTCCCTAGCATAAATGGAAAATTGAAAATGGCCATGCTCAAACATTTGGAAATGGCAATGCTTTGATAGTATCTAAAGGAAATAATGCAATTTGCACTACTAAGAATAACATGTAGTAGAAATAAACTACTCTAGTTTTAAATATAATAGTTGACCAAGTTTGATAAACACAAATATTTACTCATTAATCTATAATGCAGGTATGCACGTTTACAGTAGTACCTTCAAGACTTAGAAACTAGTTAAATTTTCACTATTTTATACTCATTTTATACATCATGCGATAGTAATAAACTACTCTAGTGCTAGAATAGTAGTTGATTAAGTATGATGACTAGAAATATATGAATTGCTCTTGAATGTTTTTGACTACCTTAGCTTGTTGATGATGGCGCATTACATATATTCTTTGAGAAGAAATTATATCCAAGATGTTAACCCTCGAAGTGACACAACGCACAAGTGGAATGACACAAGGCGCAAAGAAGGCTTAAGAAAACGGCTCGATGGGAAAAGAAAACCAAAAAGTGTAGGAAAATGTTTGAAAAACAAGAGCAAGGTACACAAGAGATAGATCACATTTTAATCCTTGTAAAAAAGTGCCAAGCTCCCTCCTTCTATGCAAGTTGTAAATGAAAAGGTGCATGTAAAGCAGCCATGAGAGTCGGAAATAATGGGAGAAGAGTGAAAAAGAGGACAAAAAACAGGCATCTAGTCCATGGAAATGGGTTGGATGCCCAAGGGGAGAAGAGCACATATAAAAGCCAAAAAGTGAATGGATAAACTCATTCTTGCTATGTGTGCAAACTAGCTCTCTTCTTGTTCTTTCTCTTGCTTCCTTCTTATGCATGAGAGAGGGAGAGAGGGAGTGTGAGAGAAGGAGAGTGTGAGTGTGTAAGAGTGAGGGACCATGGACAAGCTCTTCTTCTCTTTTCTTCTTCTCCTTCCTCTCTTCTCTTTTCTTGTGCACGCAGCTCAGGTTGGAGCTTGGAGCATGGAGATGGAGCTTTCTTGAGCTAGTGCCTTGAATCGTAGAGCCATCGAAGGATTTGAGGAAGAGGACTACAATGATTGGATTTGACGGTGACCTCACTACATCATTGTGTGAGAGCATGCACGGCTATGTGAGAGGAAGTTGTTGCCACTCACTTAAAACACTTGACTTGATAAGTAGTACATAGAGTCTTGCTCATTGCTAGTGGTAGAGACAACATTTTGGTTGTGTTGCTGAGACAACATATTCAAGCTTGAGTGCTTGTGCGCTTCAAATCGAGCAACAGAGTAGGAGTTTGTCTCCAAAACAGTGCTTGCTTTAGGTAGGAAGCAAGGGATTCAGAAGGTGTCCGATCTCCTTTGCCAGATAGTTTAAGTTTTGAAAGATTTAGGAGCATTAGTCAAATAAGTGGTAGGATGTTTTTCATTAGTAGGATGCATTAAGGTTTATAAAATAAGGGAAAAGGAAAAAAAGAAAAGTTTTTGTAACAACTAGGAAGTAAGGAAGTAGGAAAAGCAAAGAAATATGACTTTGAATACTTTAGAAGAAAAGCAGGGAGTGAGAAAAGAAAGAGAGAGTAGTAAAAGAAGAGAAAAGGGGGAGAAGAGCTCATATTAGCTTGTGAGATCTTGAGAGAGAAAGAGAGTAGCAGGTCAAGAGAAAAGCATGTGCATAAATCTATTGTACCATCACTCTTGATGATTCCAAGTATGCTTAGAACCTTCCTTTGCTGATTGTGCTGATTGAGGAATAAGGACGGGATCATAGCTAGAAACACATGTGAATTAGAGAATCATTTTTCATCGATTTTTGCCATTCAATGTCTTTTTCTTCCGCTACTCGGACGACACCCCAAGCCTCAAATGGCCGATCATAACCAGCCCCTTGAACGGTTGAGTCACTTTTGTCCACTTGGAGAGCCCTTCTCAGACTTAGACGATCCACACTCGAATGGCCGAGTTAGTCCACTCAAACATCTAAAAGTCCACTGAAAAAGCCCACACTTGGACATCCAGATTTTTGACTTGGACACATCTTCTCGGACTCAGACATGCATTCCTATTTAGGTCAGACCCAACCATTTGGACAAGCGAAACTCACCATTTGGACGGTTGAATCTGGGACTCGAACAGACAAAAACATTGCAACTTGGATGTATGAATTGAAAGACCACTCGAACCAAAACACATTTTTAGGGACCATCTAGACCCCCCAAACATACCAAAGAGTGTGACCTAATTTACCAAGTGACCCTACCTAGATCCTAGATTTGCAAGTGTGACCATAGAGTTGAGCAACACTGAAATTAACCCTAACAAGCACAGAATTGACCAAATCAGCCGATCACTTGAAGTTTACTTCCTAGTAGAGAAACTACTTGCTTGCTTGGTGTGACCACAACTTGCAGAAAAGAGCTACAACCTTGTGGATCTGACCAGCAAGGTGTGTGTGTGAATGGTTTGATTGAAGGTTGCACATTGCATTGTAGGTACTTAGGTTCAATAGAAAATTTGAAAGCCTGATTGTGTACAACTCACCTTTCATTGCACCATCCAAGTGTGTTAGTAACCAACAAGATGATATACTAGAAATATTAAATAGAAAGCTTGAGTAGCAACACTAATAGAGCTTCCACAACATGGATGTGCCAAAAGGCTGAATACAATTGAGACCTGCCACCCTTATATAGACTAAGAATTAGGGTTAGGGTTAGGGTTTGCGTCCCTTTTGTGTTTTACATTTAAGGTTTGTGCCCGTCTTGGGCATCCTACCAACTTTGTGGGCTCTAGGTTGGTCAATCCTTAGTACATGCTTGTATCTTAGCCTAATTAGACCAAGCCTAAGATATTCTAATCACAAATACATGTGTGAAATCCATGCAACACTTGTGTGTGCGACAAATACAACTGTGAGTGTGGTGAATAAAATGTGCACAAGCTCTCACAAAATAATATATCCATGATAATGTGGTGATGTCCATAAAGTAAAATATAATCAAAGGGCCCAAAAAATAAGGCACTAAAGCTCCAAAAAAATAATATCCACTAAAAAATAGTAGCCAACACTTTCGCTTTTGTAGTCTTCTCAAAACACCGTTAACAGCTTCTCTCTCTCAGTAAGTCGTCCATGCATATTGCCTCTTCAAAAACCATGGCTATCATATCCCTTTGCCAATTCGAGTTACTAGTTAAGGCCTTATAGAGCTCTTCATTTTGGATTTTGTTAATGAACACAGTGGAAACTGCTCACTCATTGGGTTGCTCCATCATGCTAGAATCCTCTTGTAGAGACTTCTCAAGTGAGTGACATTGTCTCAAATTTTCTCCTTATCTTTTTGGCTGACATTCATCAACCTGACAATGAGGTTGTTTGAGTATGAGACTTTGGAAAATCTCTTAAAGTAAATATCCTTTAGGTTATTGAAGTTATTGCACTTAGCATTGTCTAGGCTTGTAAACTAAGTTTCCATAGGCAGAGTCCAAAAGCTTGAGCACATTGAGTGGAGTCCATGAGGCTTTTTTTCCTTGCACACTTGCTCAAAGTGCTCAATGAATCTATAAGGATCATTATCTATTTGATAATTCTCAAGTTTCTTTGCAACTATAGGTATCTTGGTTTGGCTTCTAATATTTGGGGTGATACCCAATCCAACTAGCAACGAAGTTGCAAGGGCTGCTCCACTTTGCTATGTGGTAGTGTTATCTAATAGTCTCTTAAATTGTGAGAAGCTCACTCAATGTAAGATCAACCTCTAATTCTCTCTCCCTATCAACTCTTCCTAGCCTCCTCTCCCCCTCAATATTTGCTATAAATTAGCAGATCTCCCGTGGTGTGCTATTTTTATTTGATTGTCGTACCGTGATATGATTTGTTGTATGTCGACTAGAAAATTGCATAGGTTGATGTCTTGATTGCGTGTGTCTATGCTAGTACCTGCCATATTGGCAATCTCTTGAACCACTAGGTGTCAATGAGGGTGATAATGTCGACTAAAGACATGTCTCTAATTGTGGTTCATTCCTTTCTTTACTTGGTTATCAAGTGGTTTGAGGCTGTTGACTTCATAGTGTTGGGTTTCTTGGTTTGTTCTCACAATTCCAGGGGTGTTGCAAGTCCTACTAGTAAATTCGTTTCTCAGCTTAATTCCCCTTTAGTGTGTTCCTTGTTAAATAAATCACTTCACAAGTTTAGCTAGCATTCTAAAACCCATGCAACTAGATTAGGAAGGCTGAATAGGAAGGCACCAGTTCA
Source organism: Lygodium microphyllum (assembly GCF_053477565.2). Lineage (NCBI taxonomy): Eukaryota > Viridiplantae > Streptophyta > Polypodiopsida > Schizaeales > Lygodiaceae > Lygodium > Lygodium microphyllum. The sequence continues at coordinate 112,113,269 of NC_141162.1, forward strand.
TTGGATTGAGATTGTGAAGATAGGCATTGTTAGAGTAGGAAAAAACACAAAACACAAACATTTAAATAAAACACATGAAAAAATCGAAACTCAAATCTCAAACAAGAAACACAAACTCATATTCTCCTTGTTGGATTTCTTATGTGGCAAGGTTGTGCATATGCTATTAATTTTTATGTCTTCTTGGAAAGCTTGTAGTTTGTTTAAGGGAAAGGGCAAGAAGCAAAATTTTTGAGCGAGCATTTCAACAAGATTTTCAAGGAAACCTCCATCTCTTGATCCACATATTCCAATTAATCCTCCTATTCTCTTGTGCACATATCACGCACCACTACCGCCCCTACTGCCACCACTATCTCCACCACCACCACCACCACCACCTCTATCATCGTCTCCACCACTGCTGTCACTACCACCTCCACCACATCCACCACTATCATCCCCTCCCATGTTTCTCCCAGCATGTTAATTACCTCAAGTACAGGTCTCTATCTCCTATCTTCCACCCATTATTATCTCTCTATTTTCTCTCCTTCCCATCTCCCTCTCTCTCTCTCTCTATATATATATATATATATATATTGGCAACTTCTTGCTTTCCCTCTCTTACACTCACCTTCTCTCTCACTTTCTCTCTCTCTCCTTGTGTCACTCACAAATACATATACACCCTCTCTCTCTCTCTCTCTCTCTCTCTCTCTCTCTCTCTCTCTCTCTCTCTCTCTCTCTCTCTCTCCCCCCCTTGTGCACTCACAAAGACACACACACACACTCTGTCTCCCTCTCCCCCCTCTCTCTGTCTCTCCCCCTATCTCTTTTTATCAAATGGCAACCTCTCTCTCTCTCCCCCCACTTTCTCTCTCTCTCTCACTCTCTCTAAATTAGCAACTTCTCTCTCTCCCCCCAATTAATTTTGCAAGGGTCATCCATCTGTTTTTTACAATCCTCTTATTTTTACAAGGTTCAAGGGTTTGCATGAGGTAAATTATCTTAGACACCTTATTTGTTAATATTAGGATGAAAAGAATATCACATCGTTATCCCACATGCATATATATACATTCATGTACCTCTTACTTTTATGTACATGATTTGATGTTATATCCTAATATATCACTTCCATTGTGCACACATAAGTGAAACTACATTGCACATGTTTTCACTACTTTCAATTGAGCATTATTGTGTGAACTTACTACAAGAGGATAGGGTATCAAATAGTTTGTTACACTCACTGCATTAATGTGTTATATTTATTGTTTTTTGCTTTGTTAAAATATTTAATATTAGAACAACAATATTACCTCATTGTTACTCAATCCATTGTGTGCATATACATTCACATGCATGCATGTTTCTACTCTCCACCCTTTCCTAGATATTTTGCACATGCTTTGTTTGCACATCTTGTAGTATTGCAATTGAGTGAATGTCTATACATAATCTCCTTCACTTGCACATTCCTCTCTCTTTCTCCTCTTTCCTCTCATCCTCATTTCATTTCCCTTGTAAATAAGTATAGTCGAATAATTCTGAAAGTACATATTCATCATGCACATCAAATATCAATTGAGATCCATTGCTAGGGGGTGGAACTGGTGATCCCTAACAAAGCCTAGGATTGAACCATGGAAGCACTGTGGAATAAGAGGGATCTAGAGCATGGCAGATGCGGAAGCTATGGAGGTTGAAAGAGGAAAAATAAACTCATGAAGACATTGACCCTGACTAGGACAAATTGTTACACAAGTGAATTAGGTTCCAAGATTGAGACTTGGGCTCATAAACACAATTTTGTGTATTGACAGTGACATGACACCTTATTGGAAAGAAAAGAGTATTATCATTGCAATAGAAAAAGAATGCAAGTACAATTCTTTATAGGATTTGAGTGGTGGTACTTTCTCCTACTGTGCATATGGGATTCTGGTCCTGAGCCCTCACTGCTCCTCACAAAGGGACTGAAGTAGGTGTGATTGTAAATATCTCAACAAGCACGCTAGCTTGTCAAGTAGGGAAGCATGTGCTCCAAAAGGATAGTGTCCATGGGATTTTCCTCAAATGGGGGTGGACATATAAAGGAATTGGGCGGGTTCATCTACATATTCACCATGCTATCATCCACAAATAGTGTTGTTGTTGGGCTGAAGTGTAGCCAATCAATGTCATCAAAACATTTCATGAAAAGAGGCTTTGTGTAACTCATTCTAGCAGAAGTTGTTGTGGGAGTTGGTCTGCACTTTCCTTGTCCATATTGGAATACAAAGGTTGGTGCTTACTTTTATAACTTCACACATTCAATTCTAACCAATTAAAGTAGCTCACTTAAGTTTCCTTCCTTCATGGAGCTCCAGATGGAAATGTCAAGCAATGTAGATATTTCCTTCAAAAACCTTACGAGCGTTGGCTGCAAAATCACCCAATACCTACCCACTTCTAAGGGCTTCAGTGGTAATAATCCCTTTTTCTTTGCTCACCTATGTAGAAGCACCCCATTCATATTGAACATGATTAATTTTTGGGTTATGGGAGGTATCTATGCATGCACAGGTGGAAGGGTGAGCACCCATGTATTGGTATGATGAAAAAGAACACTATGTTATAGCCACATATTGTACAAGTTTATGTAAACATGTTACCTTTTCTCTTAGATATCTTCCATCTCCGATGAATCAATATAGACTTGCAATCTGTCTATTGGAATTTGGCACTATCAATGTAAAGTCACCACATCTCGCATTGCAATCTAAAATGGTGTCCCTCCTTTTGTGTACATTTGCAAGAATGATGTTTACAAAACATCTGTACAATAGTTTAACAACATTGGATCTCATATTGACCTCTCATCGGTGATCTTTATGTATCACTCACCCACTCATTTACAGTAATGTTGTCTTTTGTGAACTCTAGAGGGATGATTCTATTGTAAGTGATATATGAATGCATGTACGCTAGAATATATAGCACATGTACCTACATTTAAAGCTTGAAATACTAACTTTTGTAATTGCACTCATTAAACGGAGCCAAAAATTGTGATACATAAATAGTATCCAGCATGACCATATCATGACTTTAAAACTCTAGCCTCTCTACCTCCAATGACATAGACATGCATCTCGCAATGAAAAACCTATGCCATGCGTAAGGCCCAACACTTCTTCCCTGACTCCATCCATCAGTTTCCATCTTCCACAACCTGCTCGACAAGCTCTACCATGGAGTGTATTGTGGCAAGGAAAAGTAACATCCCTGTGTCCTTGAGAACATGATCAACCAGATACATGGCATTGAGTGACTTTGCCTCAGTATGGAAGTTCCATGATGGAATTCCATCCCCCAATCTATGCACAGTGTCGTGCTGCTTTGCGCACATTATGTAAAAAAAATCTAAAGTGTGGCTTTCTTATTGATTTAGAGAGCCAATGCCATTTTAGACATTAGTGTTAGTATCCATGTTTCAAAAATATTAGATTTTAGTCAATTTTTGATATTTTAGATATTATCTCTTGTAAAAATCAATAAAAGTATAGACAAATTCTAGATTAGGATGACATGTAAAAGAAATCATGTAGCTTTCAACCAATTTGAGAGGATTTTATGTAAAAAGAAAGATTGACGAAATCATGCAATGTGCGATCACTGTTTTCTGGTAGTGAACAACACTTCGAAGGGAGAGATGAAGGAGTGATCTGGTAGAATTTTGGACAGGTGTGCTAGTAATTTACCCCCCTTTCAAAGCCAATGGAAGCATTAGATTGGCGATCTGAGCTGCATAGATGAAGGTATTATTTTATACACATTTTTGTCTATTAGAGTTATATCTTCTAATAATGCTGAAAGAAACTGACAGGCTTCATCTCTGTTAGTATTCTTCTTCATTTTTCTTTTTGGGAGTATTCTTCTACATCTTCAATTTCTTCGAAGCCCTTTGCTTCCGTCTACTCCTCTCCCTAAATCTACCTTCACCCTAGTGTCACTTATATTCCAGAACTGGGCTTGAAACCTTCAACCCTTCTCTTATCTCTACACTTCGGAGTTTAAGCTCTTGAACCCCCATACATTCTTCTCAAACCCCTGTGGTGACCTTCAACCCTATGCGGTGCGACAACGACACTATCTTCAAAGAGACAAGCCACCTTGATATCATGTGTCTGTTGACCTTCCATGTGCTAGGGAATATTCCAAGGAATATTCCATGTGCTAGACAACGACACTAGTTGGCTAGGGAATATTCCAAGGAATATTCCATTTATCTTTGGCTAGGGCACCGTCTGATAACTCCCTTACCCTACAACTCAATGAAATGTGCCTCGAGTTTCTACCAACTTAACTACTCTGTCTAACCGAAAGTTTAGACCCACAATGGTCACCTTTTTGCCATCCGGTCACATAGACCTCATTTGACATACAAGTCAGGATGACTCAACCAATATCTGAGCTCACATATGGATTCTTCTCATAATGGGGGCCTTATAATTTTCAACATCATGGATCATTGGTGCCACCTTATGACGGTGGGGCATTGAGCATATCTAATAGCCCCCCTCAATGTCCACATGTAGTTGAACTATTTGCTCAGCCCAATGCCAAGTCTCTGAAGATAAACTTGAAGCAGATCATTTGTAAGTGCCTTGGTGAAGATATCTGCTCCATTCTCCTCTGTTGGACTTTAGAACAGTTTCACTATCCCATCCTTGATCAAATCATGCACATAGTGATACTAGATCTCTATATGTTTGGTGTGCATATGAAACACCAAATTTTTGGAAATGGCGATGCAAATCTGATTGTCACATGTCAACACAATTGGTTCTTCATCCTACACTCCCATATGCCATAGGATCCTTCTCAACCATACTACTTCACATGCAGCAAAACAAGCTGCCTTGTACTCTGCTTCGGTAGAAGACAATGCCAATGTTGGTTGCTTCTTACTAATCGAAAAGAAATTTCCTGAACCTAAAAAGAAACAATAACCAGCCAACTGACTTCTTGGAATCACTATCTCCTACCCAATTTGAGTCACTCTTCCCCACAAGAGAAGTTTTGGAACTATATGTGATAGCATAGTCAAGAGTTTCCTTCAAGTATCTGAGCCCCCCCATCCCAAATTTCCAATGACTCTCATGAGGTTTGTCTGAGAACCTGCTCAAAACACCAACAACAAAATTGATATCTGGTTTGGTGTTACACAAGTAGATCAACCTCATGTACCTCCCAATGTCTACTAGTGCTGATGTATCCTCAATGGATAACTTTGCATTTACCTCCATAGGTGTAGCTATCTCCTTGCACTTAGTCATGCCAAATGCCTTCAAGATCTCCCATGCATACTTCTTCAGAGAGATGAAGTTATTTCCTAGCTCTTGCTAGACTTCAATCCCAAACAATAGTTCAGCAAGCCTAAGTCTGTCATTTCAAACTCAGGACTCAAAGACTTTCGAGTTTGGATGATCATATCTTCATAGTCACCTGTAATAAGAAGGTTTTCCACATATAGGACAATCACTACAGACTTTTCACCATCCCTATAAACATACAAGTTAGCATCTAAGGCACATCTTTTGAAGTTTAAGCTTAAAAAGAACTTATCTATCCACTGGTACCGTGCTCTGAGGGCTTGTTTTAGCCCATACAATTCATTCTTCAGCTTACACACTTTGTTCTCAGAATGAGGGGCCTCAAACCCTAGTGGTTGAGCCATGCACACCTCTTGCTTGAGGTCACCATTTAAGAATGCTGACTTAACATCCATTTGGTAAACTGGCCATTGCTTGTGGGTGGCCACTACTAGTACAGTGTGAATAGTGGTCATTCTGGCAGTTGGAACAAATGACTCTTGAAAATTAAACCCTTAAACATGTGAAAATCCCTATGCAACCAGTCTGGATTTGTACTTTTCTAAGGTACCATCAACCTTGTGCTTTACCTTCCAGATCCATTTGGTGCCAATAACCTTCTACTTTTCTAGCCGATCCACTAGCTCCCAAGTGTCATTTTTCATTATGTTGTCATACTCGGCTTGCATAGTTGCCTTCCATGCTAGATCTGCAAGTGCTTCTTCTAAGCTAGTTGGCTCCTTTACTTCTCTCATAATCTTAGCCATCAATGCCATATGGGCTATGTGAGCAGAAGCCCTCCTTTGCTCCTCTATTCTTTAAGATCTCCTTAGTTTGTTTGCCTTCTCCTCAATAGATGTAGGCATAGGATTATTGTAGTCATAGAGCTGATTCACCCAACGCGGCAATGGATTTTTTGATGGGGTGATGTCAGGTTGGCGAACTTTTCCCTCATCATCTGAAGATGATGCTTCCTCCTCCTTAAGGATAGGGATAACTCTTGAGATAGGTTCATAGTGGGCTACTTCTTTGCTTTATGATAAAGTGAAAGAACTTGCCTTCTCCTCCTCCACTATATGTGGCTACTCCTTGAACACCACATCATGGCTTGCGATGATCTTCTTTTCCTCTTGGTCATATAATTTGTAAGCCTTCTACTCATCACTATAACCCAAAAAGATACATTTTCTAGTTTTTGGTTTTAACTTGTTTCTCTTCACATTTGAAACATGTGCATAACATTCATATCCAAAAAATTTGAAATGTGAGATGGATGGTTTCTTACATTTGTAAGCTTCACAAGGTGTATTTCCCTTGAGAGCCTTTGTGTAGCTCCAATTTCAAATGTAGACTGCAATATTAATAACAACTTTAGCCTAAAAATGGTTAGGCAATCCCTTGCCCTTTAGCATGGATCTCGCCATCTCCACAATGGTGTGATTTCTATGTTCCACAACACTATTCTATTGAGGTGTGTGAGGTGTTGTCAATTGACGCTTGATCCCTTTGCTCTTGAAAAAGTCTTTAAAATCCTTTGAGTTGAACTTACCACCATCATCTGTTCTAAATTTCTTCACACTTTTTCCTATTTCATTCTCAACAAGTTTTAGCCATTCTTTAAACTTAGCAAAAGCTTGAGCCTTATCATGAAGGAAGTACACCCACATCTTCCTACTGTAGTCGTCGAAAATCAACATAAAATAAGAAGATCCTCCCAAAGCCTGTGTAGGCACCTTACCGCACAAGTCAGCATGCACGAACTCTAGAGGAGCGTGTTCTCTATTCTTGCTTTCTTATGGAAATGTCTTTCTTTGTTGCTTGCCCATCACACAAGGTTCACATGGTTCCTTCAATTCCATCACTGCCGCTAGGTGAGCAACCATACCTTGCTTGTGCATCTCCTTCAACACTGCAAATCCAGTGTGTCTAAATATTTCATGCCAAAGCTTACTGTTCCAACTCTAGCGGTGGCTGTAAGAGCACTTAGCTTATACAAGTTGTTCCTTCTTTCTCCTTTGAGAGCAACTTTTCTAGCACTATCGAGAATTTCTACACCTGTCTTCTTGAACCTCACTTCATGACCAAGATCAGTTATATTAGCAACAACTGATAATAGATTTCTCTTAATTTCAAGAACATTAGTACATGTTCCCACAATAATGCATTTTGTATCATTTTCAACTCTCACATTGATGGATTCTTGTAGAGGCTGCATAGAACTGTATAGACATTTCTTGTTGGTCATGTGACGGGGGAGGCCCCACTATCTAGCACCCATGAGTCAGTGGTAGATTCTTTTTGCACTAAGAAGCACACTTTCTCCATGGTTTCCATGAATAACTCTAACTTTTCTTCAACTGTATTGGTTGTCTCTTTCCCTTTACTTTTAAGGGTACAATTCTTTTAATCTTCCATTTTGACACGACAATCTGTGATTGCATGTACTCTCTTCTTGTAGTAGAAGCTCTCCTTGAAACTTCTTCTTACCACCCTTCTTCTTTTTTTCACCATCATTTTTGGTGAAGAAACCACCTTTTCCTTTTGCACTGGTAGAGAATGTAGCATCTCCATTGTTGCTTCCTTCTCGAGCTTTTAGCCTCAACTCCTCCTCCATCAATAATGCACAAAACTCCTCAAAACTCAAAGCTTGAGGTCTCACCTAAGTACTATGGGTAGTTACTAGTCCACCAAGATTTTGTGGAAAAATCCGAAGACACCTCCTTGCTAGCTCCTCGCTAGTCATTTGTATCTGAGAGCCAGCCATTTGATCCCATAGATTCTTAATCCAAGTGATGAATGCTTCAGCCTTCTCTCCTTCAGCAAACTTCTCCACTGCTAGTTGATTCTCCAAGTTTTGAATCCTTGTTTGGTTTTGCATTTCATGCTGACTCTCAATACATTCCAAGCCTCTGATGCTTTGATTGTATGATGAATCAAAGTCAGAACACTGTCACAATAGCTTGTAACTTAGGCACACAATGCATCTGCATTCCTTTGTTCCCAAGCTCATAGAAGATCTGCATTCCAAGGAATCATCACACTAGAATTTGATGGGTCGAGGGTAGGATGTGGTTCTATGTCAGTCCCAACATAGTCTCCAAAAGCTCACACGAATCAAGGATAGCTGTAATTTTGAACTTCCACAAGGTGTAGTTTGTATCATCTAACTTGCCTTTGCTAAAGGTTGGTGGACGAATCCTCGGTGTTGAATAGCCATACAGAAGCACCACCTCCTACACCACTTCCTGATGCACCAAAACTGCTTCTGGAAGATGACATACTTTCTCTTTGATGTTGAAGCCTTTTCCTCTTGCACACTCTTTGATCCCTAGAGTCACCTGGGCTCTGATACCATGTAAAAAATTACATGGCACATTGAACAAAATCTAAGAAAGAGATAGAGAGTACACAACACATAAGAGGAGAATTTTTTAAAAAATTATTTAGCTCCAAAAATTTGTTACAAAGATGGCTCTATCCACCGTGTGCTTCTATTATGAAACTTAGATGGTGATGTAGACAGAAGATAGGTGAACAGCTTAAGACTAGCTGGAATGGGTGAAAGATAGATCATGAAAACTATGAAGGGGTCTACTTTTTATAGCTTGTGAAGGGGGTCATGATGGATGACCTTCCATATGCACATGTGTCTGTTGATTTTCCATGTGTATGTGTGTCTGTTGTACTTCCATGTGCACGTGTCTATTGACCTTCCATATGCACATGTGTCTATTGACCCTCCATGTGCACCTCCACTTGTTGGCTAGGGCCCTTGATAACTCCCTTACCCTGTAACTCAATGCAATGTGCCTCGAGTTGCTACCAACTTAACTACTCCGTCTAACCCAAATATTAGACCCACAACACTCACCTTTTTGCCATCCGATCACATAGACCTCATCTAGCATTGTATTTTGGGAAAAACAAACCACGAGTCATGCTTGTTTAACGGTAGCTGCCATGTCCCCTAGCATGCCTAGTCTGTGTTCTTGCATTGTTTTCGTAGCATGGCTAGTTTTGTACAAAAGCAAGCTTACCATCTTGGTGCTCTACAATACGTGTGTTAATTCGATGTGATGCCTCACTACTTCTTATCATTGTCATGCATCTCTCTATAGCAGTGTGTCAGGAAACACTCTCCACCATAAGATCTGGAAGAACTTCTTGTATTCTTCTATCCATGCCAATGTTGCTGACCTCCTCGGTGTGATGCCTTCCATTGCGATCTGCTCTTTAGTGGTATCCACGAAGGGGCCTACATGGTTTGGAGGTTACAATTCATATTCAAGGAAATATTTTCACTAGAGGGACACAAGACATGCCTTTGCTATAGTACTTTAAAACATCAAACCTTTTAGGTATGGAGAAAACAAATTAATTGGTGATGAGGGATGTAGATCTTTTCTTGGCCTCTCTTCAATGATATTGGATGTGCACTTGCTCTTATGTTTTCTTTTTATAGTAAGTGCACTACTAGTATCAGTTTCTTGTGAACCCATCATAGTCTCTTTATTAGGAGACAACAAAGCGCAATATACTCCTAAGAATGCAACTCATATACTTACCATGCCTCCGAATCCTTGTGTCTCTTATGTTTGTTTTTTTCTTGAGTATTTTTGGTACAAACCCTTCTTATTGGAGGGGTATTCACCTTTTGGATAGTGAAGGAAAATAGGGATCTTTGATATACCTCATCGTCCCACTCATGCTCTATTTGGTAATCCTCATACATGCACTAATCCTCCTGCATGTTTGCCCAGTCCTCACACTCTCCTAGTAGAGTTTGTATAGTCCCCCCTCTCCATCTTCCCATACATGAACCTCACTTCCAAAGTCACCATTACAATTTTGGAATGGATTGGCAAGATAGCACCATAGACATGCTATTAAAGAAGGATATTGTGAACTACCTATACAGAAGCCTCCATGCTGCCAACTTTGTTGACTTCTGTGACTCTATATCTTTATATGGCTTAAAATCATGGATGAAGTGTAAAACATTTTCTCTTTATGGCTTCTCTTTATCTCCTGGGTGTAATGAAAGAATAAACCCTGTTCCACTCGAATGTTATAGTAGTCCTCCCAACTCAAAAGCAATCTCTTTCCGCCATCTTGCAATATGGCTCAAAAGGTCCCTTGCCTTATCCAGCTTGAAAACGATGCATTTCCATTTTCTCGAATCAAAGTTATGTCGTTTAATACCAATTCATCAAACTTATAATGCACATAATTTAGAAAAATAAGAACAACCTACATTTAGGCATGCCCATCAACGTTTGAATTTTCCTGTCAGAACTCTCCATGGCCTTCAAAATCCTTACAAAATCAATCTCGTTTAGCTTTGAGGATGCCAATGTGTATACTCTCTCCTCGTTCAATACACTCCCCATCTTGGAGCCCCGCTCCAAGCATGAGATAGTTTTGCATTAACAAAAATATTGTTACTTTGGAGAAATGTAGTCTGAGTACATATAAATGGCAAGTACAATGAGGTAGCAACTTACTGATACCACTTCTCTCCAAGGCTGGGGTCTACAACTCTTAGCACGCAACCCGCATATCCATTGTCTCTTCATTTTAAGTGGGTGGTGGATTTGGTCACAATGCCTATAGGTCTTTGGCAAATGAGGTATTTTGTGCTTGCTCGTGAAGACTTGACTAATCAAGTGGAAGGGAGAGCTCTACGTACTAAGACGACAAATGTCGTATGTACTTTTTTCTTAGAATAGATCTTTTGTCGATATGGCTGTGTGGGAAAAATTACATCAGATAGGGGTGAGCTAGATGGAAATGAAGCTCATGATTTCTTTGCACGGTTGGGGATAAATCTTGCTTTAACTTCAGCCTATAACCTTGAAGTAAATGGAAAAAGTGAAAGAGGTCATCCACCTATTGTGAAGGCACTGGCAAAAGCATGTGGGGAGAAGATAAAAGAGTGGCCACGATTGCTCCCTTATGCTTTGTGGGCTGACAGAACAACTCATAGTGCTGTTACACAATATATGCCTGCAAAATTGATGTATGGTCAAAAACCTATCATGCCCATAGAAGAGATAACAGTCACATGGAGTGTGTTACCTTGGGAGGAGGAGTTGAATCGAGAGGAGTTGTTGGCCTTATGGATTAGACAGTTGGAAAGAAAGTCAAAAGACATAGAGGCAGCAACTGCAAAGTTAAGGGCAGCAAGGATATAGAACAAGAAACGGTTTGACAAAAGACATAGACTAAGACCAAGAACCATACAAGATGGTGATTGGGTATTGGTTTATGATAGTAGTTTAGATAACCAACATAGTGCCATGCATAAAGTTTCCAAAAGATGGTTTGGACCCTATGTGGTAAGACAGGTGTTTGATAATGCTGCTTATGTATTAAATGAGCTGGAAGGGACAACCATAAAACTTCCGGTAGCAGGGAAAAGAATCAATTTATTCAAAAGGCGGGAATCTACTACCTATGAGTTGCCAGACTTGGAAGAAAATAGTGGCCATGATACAAGACTCAGAATCCGATAACAACTAGGATTTTGGCACATACGCGAGGATGTGCAGGTTCAGAGGGGGTGGATGTCGTGATGTTATGAGGACACAGTGTGAAAAAGTATGGAATGCATCATCATCCAACTTTATTGATCTAGAGAGTTAGTGTGATCTGAGTCATTAGTATTAGTGTGAGTTGCATGGATTATCCAAAAATACTAGATTTCTGGATAATTTTAGTCTATATTTGATATTATTTATTGTAAAAATCCAAAAAAGTTAGAAAAGCTTCTAGATTAGGATGGCATGCAAAAAGCTAGTTGCTTTTTTAGCCAATTAGGAGATTTTTCATAAAAAAGACAGATAGACGAAATCGCGCGCGTCGCGATCGCTCTAAACAGACTGAAAACTGTAGATTGAACTGAAGGAAGAAGAAGGAGTGATCTGGGAGATCCGTGAACAGGTGTTTTGGAGTTTTACCCCCCTTTCGGAGCCAACGGAGCCATCAGATTTGGGTTTCGGACAGCAGAGAAAGAGCATATTTTTCTTATCGACGTTTTTGGGTCTACGAAGGAGCTCCAAGAGAGCTAATGCCTGGAGATTGCTTCTGAGTAGTATGAAGATTCTAGGTTATTTCAATACATATTGATTCAATTCATTGTGATTTGTTTTTGTCGTGTTTACCACTTGGGTATTCTCTATCTTCTCTTCCATCTCCTATCTCTACTTCCTTCTACTTCTGATCCCCGGTGGATTCGACCTTTCAACAAAAACCCCTCCAACACCGGGTGCTAGAGCTTGTATTGAAGGTGTGGGAGCCTATTAGCATTAAGAGAATCATCTTCTCAAAAGATATTAGGTTCTATAGTTTGGATAAATTTGTTTTTGATGTTTAGAGATTTGTTTGTTGTTTTTAATATTCTTTTATATGTATTGGTGCAACACATATCTAAGGCTTGTTGGTGTTAGGATTCATTCCTCATCAAATATGGTTCTATCTATAATCTTGGGTAAGTTACTCATGAATATACGTGTGCATCACGTGGGTTCAAAATAAGGTATTTTTAAAATACCATTTTTTACATATAGAAAGGTGTAATATAGATGAGTTATCTACAAATTAAATAGAAAAGGGTTGTGTTTTATTCATGAAAAATTCACAGATAAGGATATTTATAAATAGGCCTTGAATGCACGTGATGTAGGGGATATACATTTAGTAACTTCCCCAAGTCTATAATGAATGAAGAATATTACTTAATGGGCACCTACAAGATGCAAGCTTCTATTTTTAAGAGAAAGGGAGAGAACCAAGGGGAGAGATGAGGGAGAGACTAGGGCAACATATAAACATGTTGTGAATTTAACTCAAGGAGTGATAAATTTGTTGGGTCGAGTACTATAATATTCCATAGATGCTAATATTGTTTATTTGAATATATTGAAGGCTCAAATACACCAAGTCAGTTTGTATATGCGTCATCTCAACTATATATGAAAGTTAGATATGTAACATCTTTGAAGAGGTCACAAAAGTTATTGTGGATAGTCATCATCCTATAGATACTAATAGCGAAGGTACTTCATCTATTGATAGGAGTTAAACTAATATTTAGGGACATGTTTTAGTAGTATGTGCCATGTGTCTTTAGGCTTTATCATACCTCCTATTTTGCAATGCATGCCAACTTGTCATGGATTTTGCAGCATTATCATCTTATACTTTCTAAAAGCTTTTTAGCAACTAAAGATTTAAATAGCCTAATGAAATTTGTATTATTATGAATATATAGTTCAAGAACTTTTATTTTACCATTTGGTTCATCTTGGGTCTCCTGTAATTCTTATTGTGTATAATTCTTTGTTGACTCAAACTATATTATTGTGTCTAACGAGAGGGAAAAAACTAGGGAGCTGTTGATTACAAAGTTGTGGTTGAAGCCACATGTCTACAACTAGTAGCTCCCTACCTTTTTTTGTTTGCACAAATTGCATTTGATGAAGCGTGAAAAGTGTAGGTTTTGTTGCATGTAAAGTAGTGTGAAATTTTATGTTTATAAGTCAGAAAATAAACGCGATCTTGGATAATAATATGCATGTTTTTATGATCGTAAACACACTCACAAGTTTTCTTTCTTAGTTAAGAGAATGTGTCAATGAGGCCATTTTTGGGCCTAATCCCATGTAGTATCTTCTGAGCTCACTTAGCTCTTTGAAAAGTTGAACATGTAAAATAGAGACCTTCATTCAAATTAGTTTGATCCAAACACTACACCAAATGGAAAATCTAAATGTATTCACTTTAACCTTCTCTCTCTCTCTCTCTCTCTCTCTCTCTCTCTCTCTCTCTCTCTCTCTCTCTCTCTCTCTCTCTCTCTCTCTCTCTTATTTGTTTTTCTTTTGTCATAATGTAGCGGATTTGAGATTAACGGTTGGAAACCCAACTTTATTCACTCAGTCTCAAAGGATAAGATGCCACCAAACTATTCACTTGGGGGGTTTTAACCAAAGACCTTGCAACCCACTCACCTTTCCAAACCATCTCACTCACCTCCTCAAACCATATGTGCTACTTCTTGTTGGCAATAGAATCATTTATTGTTACTCAATTTGTTGCTTCACACTTTAAGCACATAAGAATACTTGCTATATAGTGCAAGGCACATGGGAGTTTGCTTGAGAACTACCTTAAAGGAACATAGAAATTCACACACACACACACTCGATCCAAAAAGATACTTAAGTAGGAGAGAGAACACAAAAATGACTCATTACGATAAAATGCATATGAATTTTATTATCTTCAAGTAAATGTGTTGTCCTTAATAGTAATGCGTATTAACAAGAGCCAAACTATCATTCATTCCAACTCCATTTATAATCTAAATTAGAGTGATTGCTTAAGGATTTGGGGAGAAGTTTTTAACCCTCGAGACTACAGTATAGGTAGTAGACATTTTCATCTAAATGAAAAGTTGGGTAGCCCTTCAAATTTGAGGGCTGGTCTAGAGTCTAGACCATCTTTTCGATCCACTCTTTGAAAGGTCACGCAATATTCATTATCATTCACTTTCACTCCCCAAAAGAAACCTATGACATTTCAACAGTCTTGCTTCCTTTTCCATTATTGTGAGCAATATTCACTATCATTCACTTTCACTCAAATGACTACTTCATCGAGTAATTAATGCTACTATACCTATACTTTCCTAATTGATGAAGACGAAGTGACATTGACTTTATTGTAGCAATCTGTCCTGTTGTGGTTGAAGAAATGGTGCTACCTTGATTTTTGGGCATTCACTTTTGATAAATGTATACTTTCATAGGAGTTTTCCAATTCATGAGATCTTTAACTTAGCATCACCAATAGATTCATGAGTGTGGATTTAAGGCATTTTTTAATTGGGGGGAAGGGTAATTAAGCCTTCAGAAACAAAAATATGTATATAACAATGGACCGATTCAACAAGGTGATAAAATTATCACAACACCCTACAAGATTATAAAAGTTTCAAACAGTTATTTGAGGTAAGGGAATGATCCAATCATCAACATAATTAAAGTGTTGTAAAGATAATAGGCTATATAGCACCATGCTATATCTTCACCATGGATGCTATATAAACACGTTACCCCATCTTGAGCATGATGTATGTAATTTTAAGCAACAAGTAACAACACCTTGAAATAGAGTTTCAAAAATAATATAATTGGATCAAACACCATCCTTTGGTCTGCAATTCAATCTTTCTTATGAACGGTAATGAGTAGTACATATGCTAAGGCCCTTAAAATTCACACCACTCAATTATATTGCGTAGTATATATGCTAAGGCCCTTACATTTCATACCCTTCAATTCTATTATGTAATATATATTTCGACCAAACTATTACGAAATATTCGCTTCAAGAGTTAGATGTATCTGCATTTACAAATGAAAACATGCAAGGATGGAAATGTGAGGACTTGATCGTGAATTGTAGGAGGGTTCTACAAGTATAGAATGAGAAGGTTCATGAGTTGAAGCATGTGATTGAAAACATTGTGGGGCAGTGGTGAACGTGGGAATTTGTAGCAACATGTGAGTTGGAGCACTGAAGTGAGTGAATGCTAAGGAGAGAGGGGTTTGGCTCTCTTGGATTCTTCGATTGATGGCCATAGATTGAAACGATTGATCTCTAATTGCGGGCAGCTAGGTACATAAGACATTTTGTAGTGGGGATGGAGGGTAGGGTGAGGAGCGTTGGGTTTGGGAGTGGCAGTGTGAAAGAGTAAGGAAGGGGGAGGTTATTATGCACATGAGGAGCAACCAGAGATGAGGGGTTGTAATTGTCTGGTGGCCCACTACGAGAGGTGATGGTGTCTTGTTGCTACACGCACACCTTGTAAAAAAATCTAGAGTGTTTCTTTCTTATTGATTTAGAGAGCCAATGCCATTTTAAACATTAGTGTTAATGCCCATGGTTCAAAAATATTAGCTTTTTTGACAAGTTTTAGCCAATTTTTGATATTTTAGATATTATCTCTTGTAAAAATCCATAAAATTGTAGACAACTTCTAGATTAGGATGACATGTAAAATAAGGCATACAGCTTTCAACCAATTTGAAAGGATTTTATGTAAAAAGAGAGACTGACAAAATCGCACAACGCGAGATTGTTGTTTTTAGGTAGTGAATAGAACTCTGAAGGGAAAGATGAAGGAGTGATCTGGCATAATTCTGGCCAAGTGTGCTGGTATTTTACCTTGAAGACACATCTTCATCTATCTTGTCTAGTTTTCTTGCCAAACCCTTGTGGTGACCTTCAATCCTATGCGCTGCGACATTGGTGAACCCGACGTGAAGGTTGATGTAAGAGAACTCCAAGATGGGGGATTATTCTGGAGATACTCTACAACAATTGGTGTGCATACTGCAACAGACTCGGCAATAATAAATCCAAATGTTACAACAACAACAACAAAGGCAAGACGAAGAGAAGATTGATTCCACAATTATCAAGGCCCTAGAGGAAGTTGGGAGGGAGTTAAAGCAATTTAATGGTCAAAATTTCTCTGTTTTTATTCACTTGTATGTTGAGAAAATTCTCTTCTTTGGTGTACCACAACATGCATGGAGTTGCTATTTTACCAAACTAGCATCTTCAACAAAGAATCCTGGCCTAATGATGAAGAAAAGTTTCACTAATTGGGTTGAGAAACCTAACAAAGGTTTAGTTGCAATAGCTTTATACCATGAGTTTGAAAGTAAATTTAGGAAACTTGATGCTGAAGACCAACAAAGTATGGAAGGTCAAAAGATTGAATTATTCCTTAAGGCTGCAGATCCCATTCTGCAAGAGAAGCTTGTTGATCGCCTAGAAGATGCTACCTCCGAATCAGGAGTCAAGATTGCATCGACAGATGTTACTAATCCAATTAACATGATTGCTCGAAGAGAGCGGATGGGACTAAGTTTGGGCTCTACTTCAACTTCAATAACTCCATTGATGGAGCTTGTTCCACCTTCAAAATCCCCTATTCCTTTGTCTAATCAACCAACTCTTTCTTCTTCTGTTCCTTCTAAAAATGATGTCATGGATGAACTCATTAAAAGCATACGTGACCTTCATCTGAATCTTACAGAAAATAGCTCCAAGGTGGAGATTCTGGATGTCAAAGTTGAAGAACGAGGATAATCATCAACTCAAAGACCCATGAGAGAAGGGTTTAAGAGGCATTGTATTTGGTGTGATAGCGAACAACCAAGAGGGAGTGTTTTGCCTTCCGTGAGGCTAAAGCACAAAAGCTCCTTGTTTGGAAAGATGAAAAAATTCATGCAGTTGAAAATGGTCTTCCACTGGAGCCAAATTTTGGCAATGGTGGAATGAAGAAAAGATTAGAAGATTTAGTTGTAAAGAATGCCTATGCAGCAATTGATATAGCTATCTATGGGCTGCAAATTGAGCCAACTAAATCAAATTTGAAAGTATGTAAAGTTAATGTGAAATCTAAAGTATGGATGCAGGAATTAGATCAAATGGAATGCAGAAAAGTAGCCAAAGATGATTTTACTAATGCAAATCAGTGCATTCGAGGAATAACTGGTTGGAAAGAACCGGTAGATTCTTTTTCTACCTTTGCACATTTGGCTGACATCAATCATAAAGAAGCCTTGATTGAAGAAAATAGAAGATGAGAAGATGAACTAGGGCCTTCCTTTTTTGGCCCTTTGAAATGGGTAACTACTAGAAGAACACCTAAACAACCAAAGCTTGCTGTGAAATATAACCCCAGATCAAGAGATGGAAGATGCACCACAAACAAAGAAAACCGAAGGAAAGAAGAAAGGCAAGCAGCCAGGCTACAAATTGTAGTCTGAAATAGAATCTGCAACCGATCTCAAATGAGTCCTAGAAGAACAAATTATAGGAAGCAAAATTGAATTCACCTTAGGCAAAATTCTTGGAATTGCCAAAAGCAAATTCCATGATGTAATTATTAATGTAATCAAAAGGAAAAGACAGTATGTTGGTGATGAAGCTGAAGAAATAGTGCATCCTTTTTTGCAAGTTCTTCGAGTTTTTGTGCAGGATGAAGAGAAGCTAACTTGACAAGGAATTCATCTTGAAGTAGTTATGGTCCACAAATTGGATGTTGGATGCGTATGTAGCGAGCGTCGGAAGGTCCCCAAGAACAAAGAACTCTACTTTAAGCTCAAAAATCAAGAGAATAGACTTGCATGACATGAGGCAAAAAGACTAATTGGGTACAATCTCCCCCCATACCTTGTGTGAGCGCTCCACAAAGCATGTATTTATAAATTTATTCATCTCAAAGGTAAAAAATAGCCCAATTTTACAATTAGCATGCTTTAGCTTTTATGTTTTCTTTTGTCCAAATAAAGAATAAAGCGATTGGGTGGCCCAAGAGTCAGACAGTGTCCAATAATAAATATTTAAATCGTGAGCCCATGCGCATACAAAATAGTAGATATATGTCAAGTGCTTCAATAAAAAGGGGTTCCTAAATAGATATTAGTGCTAATTTCTTCTAAATAACTTGAATACACGCTATCGCCCAGTGCTTCCCAACGCCACCGCCGCCTGCTCTACACATCAACTGATCATGAATACTTTATAGGTGCTTCCGTAGTGGTAGAAACTGATCGTCTTTCACTCTTGGGCATGATTGCCAACTGCTCTATACCCGAAATTGCTATGCTAAGATGGATTTCATATATTAAATCTCTCAACCTTGAATTAAAGCATATTGCAGGAAAGGTGAATCCAGTTGCTCACATGTTGTCATGTGCAAGATATGACAACGAAGAAGAGATGATGAAAAAAGATGAACTTGAAAAATTTATACTTGTTGAATTTCATTCCACGGCTGTTGAAAGTACATTTTCAGTTGTTGCATATACAAACCCAAAGCTGAATCTTGTAGGTGAAGCTGATCTTTTTAATGGTATAGCATTAAGTACAGTAAGAATAGGAAAATGTACTAATGTAAATTAGCATACAACAACAAAGATCAAAGATTTATCTATGGAAGAAGGGTGGTCAACTAGAAGCTAGAATGCTCATTGCATTGCTCAAGTTCTAATTCATTTCCTTGAAGAATATTATGAAGAAGATTGGCTAAAGATTGGCCAATATTTGAGCACAATGAAGGAGGAGTCTTGGACTGATGAAGAGTTCAAGCATATTAAGAGGAAATCTTATAACTTTTTTCTTAAATAAGGGCATCTATGGAAGCATGCAAAGAAGAAGAAAGGAGCACTTGTCGGAGTTTTAGGTAACAAAATATTGCAACAACAGGTAATGAAGGAATTTCATGAAAGCTTGTGGGTTGGCCATAGAGACATATGGGGAACCTTTAGTAAAGTCAAAGAAAAATATTGGTGGAAAAACATGTATCGGGGCATAGCACATTTTGTTGAAACCTGTTATGTGTGTCAGATGTATTCTATGGTTAAGCATCGAGATGGGTTACAACCAACTTATCCTTTGTCTATACATTATAGATGGGTTATTGATCTTATAACTATGCCTATAGGAATATGGAATATATGATATTTAGTGCTTGCAAGAGAGGATCCAACCAATCAAGTTGAAGGCAAAGTCTTAACAACCAAGACCACTCAAGCTGTTTGTCGTTTTTTGCTTGAAGAAGTGTTTTGTAAATATGGTTGTGTGGGTAAAGTAATTGCAAATAGAGAAGAGTTGGATGGTGATGAGGCACGCAACTTCTTTGCTCAATTGGGTATTAAGTTGGCTTTAACATCATCCTACAACCTTGAAGGCAATGGGAAAAGTGACAGAGGGCACCAGCCTATTCTCAAAGCTCTAGTAAAGTCTTCTAGAGGAAAGATCAAAGAATGGCCTAAAATGCTACCTTTTGCATTATGGGCTGATCAAACTACTCATAGTACAGTGACTGGCTATATGCCAGCTGAACTTATGCATGGACAACAACCAATTATGCCAATTGAAGAATCTATTATCACATGGAGTTTTCTACCATGGGAGGACGGCATCAATAGAGAAGAGTTATTGACTTTTTGCATATGGCAGCTAGAAAGAAGGCCTGAATATGTTCAAGGAGCTATTGAGAAGCTAAAGACAACAAGACTAAAGAACAAAAGAAGATTTGATAAGTGACATCGACTTCGACCAAGAGAAATTCAAGAAAATGACTAGGTGCTTGGATATAAAAACATCCTAGACAATCAATACAATGCTTTTAGGAAGATGGCAAAGTGTTGGTCTGGCCCGTATGTGGTAAAGGTCGTTCATGACAATGCCACATATTCATTGGCTGAATTGGATGGGACCAGTATAAAGATACTCATAGCTAGAAAAAAATCAAGCTGTTCAAATGAAGAGAAAGTTTAACATATGAGTTAGAAGACTTGGATGTAAGTCAAGAGCATGAAGACATAGAAGAAGAAGAAGAAGAGGCAAAAGATGAAGACATTGACATGGCAGAAGTTACTTCTTCTAACACTATAGATCCGTAAGACTTTGGCACATGCCAAAGGATGTGTAGGTTAGGAAGGGTGGGTGTCATGCGGCTACGTGCACATCGTGTAAAAAAATCTAAAGTGTGGCTTTCTTATTGATTTAGAGAGCCAATGCCATTTTAAACATTAGTGTTAGTGTCCATGGCTCAAAAATATTAGATTTTTGGACAAGTGTTAGCCAATTTTTGATATTTTAGATACTATCTCTTGTAAAAATCCATAAAAATGTAGACAACTTTTAGATTAGAATGACATGTAAAAGTAGGCATGTAGCTTTTAGCCAATTTGAGAGGATTTTATGTAAAAAGAGAGATTAACAAAATCGCACGATGCGCAATCGTTGTTTTCAGACAGTGAATAACACTCTGAAGGGGAAGATGAAGAAGGAGTGATCTAGCAAAATTTTGGCCAGGTTTGCTAGTATTTTACCCCCCTTTCAAAGCCAATGGAGGCATCAGATTGGCAATCTGAGCAGCATAGAGGAAGGTATAATTTTATACAAGTTTTTGTATTTTAGAGTTTTATATTCTCATAATACTGAAATAAACTGATAGATCATCTCTATTAGTATTCCTATACATTTTCTAATTCTTTTTGGGAGTATTCTTCTATTTCTTAAAACCCCTTCTCTTCCGTCTACTCCTCTCCTTGAATCTACCTTCACCCTGTTGTCTCTCACCCCCATGGTGGACTCTTGACACCAAAAAC
Source organism: Lygodium microphyllum (assembly GCF_053477565.2). Taxonomy (NCBI): domain Eukaryota; kingdom Viridiplantae; phylum Streptophyta; class Polypodiopsida; order Schizaeales; family Lygodiaceae; genus Lygodium; species Lygodium microphyllum. The sequence goes on from NC_141162.1 coordinate 112,134,810, forward strand.
ACCGCCATTGTGTTAGGGGAAGTTTATGCTATCATCAAAGGAACTCAATTTAAACCTTCTTGAAGCAAGTCTCTTTGCCTTACAAGCCTTCTAATTGACTCATAAGCTTTTGTCCCTAACAATCTAGATTGAATGTAATCATGCAAAGATGATTCATGCTATGGAATCACATATGAATGATGGGATGCAGAGTTGCTTATGATACATGACAGTATATTGTACTTGATTTTATAGTTTGTGATTGTTCTTAAAATCAAGAAAACAAGCTTAATTTGAGATAATACTCTTGTGATCTTTGCTAAGAACATGGAGTTGGAAGCTCTATCAACATCTTCAAGAACTTAGCTTGAAACCTTCAACCCTTCTCTTATCTCTACTATCTCTAGAGTCTAAGCTCTTGAACCCCCATACATTCTTCTCTCTAAATCCCTTGTGATTGACAGTGAAGTACCTCTTGAACCTTTAATCATTCACTGTAATCTACTTATCTCTTGAAGACACATCTTCACCTATCTTGTCTAGTTTTCTTGTCAAATCCCTGTGGTGACCTTCAACCCTATGCGTTGCGACAATGCTGGTTAGTGTTTCATGAAAAAGTGGGGAAGAAAACGTGGTGAGAGAAAGGAGAAGGGAGCGTGAGAAAATGGCACCGAAAATTGCGCCCAATTCTTGGAGATGATGGTAGCAGCCTCAATACAACCCATAGAGCAGACATTGGGCCTTGATTCCCCTCTGGTTTGCTGATCATTTCACCGCCCTTCGCTCGTCCAATGATGGCCTGGATGAAGAATTCTGATTTTAGTCTTTCTCTCTCCTCCCTCTCTCTCCCTTAAGGGGCTGTTCTTGTGTGCAAGAGGAATTAAATGAAGAATGATGGAGGAAAGCTTATTCGGATGAGACCGGATTGCTTCCGGATCAATGAAGACATGAAGATTGCTGATCTTGAAGATATTGGACATTGAATTAGGGCTGACAAGCAGTCCCGTAGCAAAACCGAGATCCCGAGACACAAAGCCTAAGCAGTAATTCAATTTTTATGAAGAAAAAATGAGTTTTTATGCTATTTGGTTGATGAAATATTGTTCCCATGGGCTGATTATGCACCATGATGTTGTTTACTATGATTTTGATCAATTTATGCTTTGAAAATCAGAAAATCATAAGTGATATGGCTGAAATTAATGTCATAAAACCTGTAAAACACGCGTTTAAGGGGTAAAATGGGGGTTTTTTGCAAAACAAAGGGGGATATATGAGATATAACATCTACAAAACCTGAAATTTTGCTATCAAGAAACCTAAGGTCCACAACCCACAATCAATCTTAATTTCTAGTCATTTTTTATTGAAGAAAATAGAGGAAAAATACCAAAAAATAATGAAAAATGGATTTTAAATGGGAGAAAATTAGGAAACGATAAAAGAAAAATTCCAAAAAATTACATAAGTGTTTGTGCAATGTATAATGAAGGTAGAGCACGAGGTTGGCCTTGTTTTACCCTCGTTTCTATGTTTCTGTCTGTGTTTATCGTTTTCTTTATAAAGAAATACACATAAAACGACTCTTACACCTATCAACGATTGCAAAACATTAAACGGTAGGGTGAGAGGGGAGTTTGAGCGTCAAAGTATAATCTTAAATCTGATTTATATGTTGCATCATGGCTATAGGTCGTGGTTTTAAAATAAAGGAAAAGGCAGCATGAGCGTAAGGCTCGGTGCCTCTCCTCGTTTCAATATATAAACACTAGTATAGAAATCATGAAAAGATTGGTTTCGCAAGATGCACAATGCTGATTTTCTTTTGTCTGTGCACTAAACCATTCACATTATGTACTATGCATGGTTCATGGTATCAAAGGAAAAATCTCCTGGACTACATAGCAATTGTTTTCCTAGGACTTTGACCCACGATTGAGAGTGTGAGGTTATCCCTTGCCGTAGGATAGAGGGTCGGTTTCCTAAGGGACTGTTAAGTGAGAAAGCATGGTATATCTCCTGGATACGAGAAATATAAAAGAGAGGAGTTTGTGCTCGTTTGTGTTATATGTTTAGTAGCGCATCAAAGGGCCAATCCCTGTGATGTAGGAGAGCTGCAGTGGGGCCGCAGTGTTTCTACTGAGAGGTTGCCTTCATATGTGTGTGATCGTGGCATTGCCAATGTGTAAGGGTTCTCCCTCTGAGGAGTTTAAGGGAACGTTGGACTATAAACTATAAATGCATGAATTAAGCTTTAGGGCAGTCTGTCCTTTAACATTAGATTGACGCTCCTAGTCCGCGAGGCCGTGAGGGTGTTTGTGTGTCATGAGCATGAGGTCTGGCTAGTGCCATAGCCATTGCCGAACCATTTTAGGTCCCATTGGTGGTGCGTCTACCGGGAGCTACCAATAAGTGGTGGTTCTCGAATCTAGGGTTTCTAGGGACCAAAAGAAAGTTGGTTTACGTCCTCTGACAAGGGCCGTCAAGCCGAAATACAAAAAGCAAAACGTGCTAAGAGGGCTAGACGGCGGTTAGAGATCGTAAGTCGTTATTCTCCTCAAAGGAGTAGCCCGATACGCATAAGAGGCAGTGGTTTTAATGACCCAACTGCTCCACATAGTCCGTTAGGTGCACAAGGAAGTGTAAGTTCATCCTCTCTTCCACCAAGTCTACCCACTTCAAGTAGGGGTGTGATTCCATCAGTTCAAACTTCCATTGTTAATCCGATTGTTGCCATGGCACAACCTATTGCGATTCCTGCAGGGATGCCAGATTTACTAGCTTTAGGAGTTCCCTTGCCCATTTTTAATGAGTTAGCTGAAGAGGATGCAGAATTTCACATTTGTGAGTTCCAAAGATTGATGTTCAATTATCGCATCCAAGATGAGGGACATCTTATGATGTTCTTTAATATGACGTTAAAAGGAAGGGCTGCGATATGGTATGATAACATAGATTCTGGAACCATAACCACAATTGATCAGTTCTGTGCAGCTTTCCGAGGAGAATATGCCCCTGAAAGAGGTGGCCAATATTGGTTGCATGTCTTGAATGTAACACGCCAAGACCCTCATGAGAATGTGAAAACATATGCCATGAAGCTTAAGGAAGTGTTTCGTAAGTTACAAACTTACATTCCCATTCCGCCGGCTGCCCAATTGCAATACTTCTTGCATGGGTTGGATTTTAATATTCAAGTACAATTGAGCAGTGTGGCCTTGGCAGATATAGACACCGCTATTACGCGGGCAAAAGGAGTAGAAGCACTCTTCTCGAATGAATGTTAATGCGGGTTTAGTACCTGGAGGGAATCTACCATTGACGAATGGGAGTCAAGGGATGCCTATGACTAACCCTAATGGGAGAGGAAGTATGGTTCAAAATGTACCTTTGCTGCCAGCTCCTCCTAGTGTGACTATGCCTATGGCAAGTCAGTTGGCTCCACAAAATGTTGGAGGCCAAGTTGCGAATTCTAACGTTGTTCCTGTGGGTCAACAACCAATGCCAAATCAAATTGTTACGCCAACGGAACAATGGGTCGATGATCGAGGCTATGAGTTGAGTGCATCTAATGTCCTTGGTGAAGTTAAGGATATGATGAAGCATTATACCGACATGATTTCCGAACAATATCGGCAAATAGCCCTCAACGTTAATTTCTTGAAGAAGCAGCAGAATCTGATAGGGAGTCGACGCCCTAAAGAGGGTGGACCCTCAAATTCAGTTGTAAGTGGTGTGGTGGACAACATTTCCCAAGAAACTATCCAAATGTTAAATGTGACATTTGTGGGAAGTTGGGCCACTAAGCTGCTACCTGTTGGAGTAAGATTAATTCCCTCCAACAAGGAAGTAAACAGCCAGGTCACGTGAATCATAGAGCGCAAGGGAATAACCTGCAACAAAGTGATGCACCAAGATAAATATTGCAAAGGGGAAAGACCACTGTAGAAGAGTTGCCACAAGGCAACGGAGTCAGCCCTATTGAGGCTGTATGGGCCAATGATGCTGAAACCTCTAACTTAAGAGCCGTGACAAGAGGGCAAAAGGCTAAAGAGGTTGATAAAGATAATGCAAAATCGATTGAGGGAAACCCTAAACAAGGGGATAAGGGGACGCAAGTCTAGAGTCCTAGCATGGAAGGGGGACCGCTAAGGCCAGTTTGACAGAAAAGTCGATCCTAAAAAGAATAAGGAAGAGCCAAGAAAGAAGGCAAGAGCCAAGAAAGAAGTATCAAAACTGGTCCAAAGACCAAAAGAAAGAATGGTTTGGCGAGAAAAGAGAGCTTTGGCTACTTATCATGATTTTGACTTAGCAAGTTCTCTTTGCGAAGTCAAACCAAACGTAAACCTTCTACAGTTGATCAAATTATCTCCAGGAGTACGCAAGGAATTCAAGAAGATCCTGCGTATTGGGTATATTGTAGAACCTTTAGGCATAGCACGAGTAGGGGAAGATTGGTTTGATCATGCTGAAAAGAATTGCCCTAGGTTTCCAGTATATGTGGATGGAATATTGGTGGAGCATGCTATTGTAGACACTAGATCCTCCGTCAATATCATGAGTTCAGAGTTGATGGAGAGGCTGGGTCTAGGCATCCAAAAAGACAGCTCTACCCTTCTTAGAATGGCTAATGATAGTCTAAGACAACCAGAAGGTTGCATTACTAGAGTCCATGTTACAGTTGTGAGTGTAGAATGTTTCTTGGACTTTAGGGTAGATTTGCAGGACGTCCTAGCTATCGAGTCTTGCTAGGTAGGCCTTGGATCATACGAACAGACTGTCAAGTCAATATACATGCCGGTCGAGTGGTTCTAGGTAGAGATGCTAATCGAGTAATAGTCGATGCTTACCCTGAGTTTCCTCAAAGTGAGAGAGCTCCTTTATCTTCTATTGAATTAGAAACAGTAGACGATCCATCTGGTAGTGACATATCATCCAATGATGAATCTAAAGAGGGGTCCACTACAGAGGATATCTATCAGATAACTCTAAATGAGCCGATAGAGCCTTAAGATAGGATAAGAGATGCGGATGTGATTGAGTTAGACCTTGGCATGCCAAATGATTCGCGGCCAATTAAATTAGGTTCCATGCTCAGTTTAGCAGAAAGGGAAGACTATGTGTCCTTGATTCAAGAATTCCGCGATATCTTTGCTTGGAGTTATGATGAGCTGAGAGGCATTCCTCCCAGCTTGGCTGTTCATACTATTCCTGCAAAAGAAGGCAGTCCTCCTGTGCGTTAGAAGGTAAGGCGTATGCCTTTTGAATTGAGGGACGGGCTGTTTGAGGAGTTACAGAAGTTACGCAAAGCTGGGTTAATCTTCCTTATTCAGCACACAGAATGGTGTTCATTAGTCGTTATCAGGAAGAAGAAAAACAACCAAATCTGACTATGTGTAGACTTTAGAGAGCTGAATAAGCAGACGGTTAAGGATTACTACCCGTTGCCATTTATTGACCATATTTTGGATCAATTAGCGGGTAGGGAAATATATTCGTTTATGGATTGCTTTGCGGGATACAACCAGATGGCAATTGCAGAAGAGGACAAGTTGAAAACAACTTTTATTACTATCTTTGATACTTTTGCGTACCATGTGATGGCCTTTGGTTTGTGCAATGCACCTGGATCATGGAAACGAACAGCAGACAAGACCTTTGGTGACATCTCCCCAGATGAGTTGAAAGTGTTTATCGATGACCTGGGGGCAGCCACTGTAAGGGAAAGGATGTTGATTATTTTAAGAAAGTGCTTTGAGCGTTGCAGAAAATTTTGCATCACTCTTAACCCACGGAAGTGTGTTTTTGGAGGGCCTTATGGGCTATTGCTAGGCCATGTGGTCAGTTCAGTAGGGATAGCAACTGACCCTGAAAAGATGAAGGTCATAGTCGCTATGAGTCCAGCACGCACTCCAAAAGAGGTTTATAGCTTTCTGTCATTGATAGGATATTATCGGAGGTTTATAAATGCCTTGCAGAAAGGACATTGCCATTAAAGAACTTATTGTCCTTTAGCTGTCTATTTGAATGGAGCGACCCTTGTAAGGTAGCTTTCGAGGATGTGAAACAGGAGTTAGTAAAAGCACCCGTTTTAAAAGCACCTACAAGAGGTGAGGTGTTCTATATATTTTCAGCAGCCACCATGCATAGTATTAGTTGCTGTTTATAGCTTTTGCTAGTCCAAAATTGGGCATTTCAGAGATCAACTATACTTACATGGAGAAGTTGTGTCTTGCGATGGTCTTTGGGACTAAAAAATTCAGGCACTACATCCTCTATGAGATTAAGAGTAAGCCACCGAGGTTGCAGGGTATTGTGGAATACCTTGTGGATTTCGGGGAGCCGAAAGAGACTTTGGCAAAAGGAAGTGATATTGAAGAAATGTTTAAAATTGATACAGCTTTTATCCCATCTTGGTATGGTACTATTACACACTATTTATCAACAAGAGAGATGGGAGCTGGTCTATCAAAGTCAGAAAAGAGGAAAATCAAACAATAGGCTTTCAAGTTTTCCTTGATCGCAGGGACACTATATCGGCAGGGTGTTGATGATATCTATCGCGGATGTGTGATGCCTGATGAGGTTCCTTTTATCTTAGAAGAGTGCCATGACTCTGCATATGGAGGGTACTTCGCGGGACGGTTGACGGCGCAGAAAGCTTTAAGAGCTGGATATTAGTGGACGTCCATCTTCCAAGATGCTTTTGAGTATGTTAAGAGATGTGATACCTGACATGATAGCAGAGAGAATAGGAAACGCCCACTTACGCCTATCATGGCTATCCTTTCATTTGAGAAGTGGGGCATCGACTTTGTGGGTCCTATTACCCCGTCGTCTACTACCCAGAAGAGATACATTATAGTAGCAACTGATTATTTCACAAAATGGTCAGAAGCACGGGCAACGAGGCAGGACAATGCAAAAGAGACTGCAAGTTTCCTTTTAGAGCATATTATCTGTCGTTTCGGTCCACCAAAGGAGTAGTGTCGGACAGTGGCACTCACTTTTTGAACAAAGTGATCAAAAGCGTGACTAAAGCTTGGCAAATCAAGCATAATAAAACAACCCCTTATAATCCGCAAGCGAACGGACAAGTTGAAAGTACTAATAAGCAGCTTGTGGGTATCTTGTCTAAAATAGTCTCTGAGAAGAAACGAGACTGGGACAGGAAGTTGTATGTGGCAGTATGGGCGTATAATACAACGTTCAAGCGAGCTACCGGCCATACTCCATTTAAATTAGTTTATGGGAAAGAGTGTGTATTACCTCTCAAAATCGAGTTGCCAACCATACGGTTTGCAATTAACCACTCTTTGGGAGATGAGAATTCCCTCTTTGAACGTTTCACGACCATAGGCCACCTGGATGAACTGAAATTGCAAAGCTTGTTACACCAGGAGGTAGCCAAACGTCGGATGAAGTAGTTGCACGACCTTAGAGCGAAGAAGTATACCTTTAAAAAAGGGCAATTAGTTCTATATTACGATGCGCATAGGGAGCTGTTTGCAGGGAAGTTGGAACCTGAATGGGATGGGCCCTACAAGATTGTTCGGCTAGGCAAAAATAGGTCTACAGTTCTACTAGCTGATTTGCAGGGAGTAGAGTTTAAAAATAAGGTTAATCTTAATAATATTAAACCTTATTATTTCTAAGTATGCTAATATGGAGAAATGCATTGCAGGTCCATGCTGGGGCTGATGTGAGACCTGCAAAAGAGCTTAAAGCCAATTGATGGGTCGGTTAATTACTTATTTGGAGCACCCATATCTAGAGCAAAGATACCATCAGGGGAAACTCATCTGGTGGAGCAAAGGATACAAAGTAATTGAGCAAGAGGACGGAACCATTGTGTGGGAGATTAAAGTCTTCTGCCATCACTACTTACGACTGTTGACAAGTATCCCTATTGAGTTCAATGAAGAAGGTGGGATGGAGCCGTCAGTTCATCCTCTCAACATGCTAAATTTTGACTATCATAATTACGAGTAGAGGAGTTCGTGATGGCAGGTTGTGTAAACCCATTGTGGACGTACACATTATATTTTGACGAAGCGTCCAGGGGCCCTAATAAAAAAGGAAGTGTTGGAGTAGTAATCCGAGATCCCTGACGTAGAGTTACGATGAAGTTAACTGCTTATCTCGGGGCAGGATTCACTAACAATATGTCGGAGTATAAAGCCTAGATTATGGGACTGCATATTGCCAAGCAAGGTGGTATTCAGCGATTGTTAGTAAAAGGGGATTCCGAGTTGATCCTGAATCAGCTAGATGGGACATACACAGTGAGGAATCCCATTCTTTGTATGTATCATTGAACTGCGATGACCCAACTTGAGGAGTTTGAGAGAGTGCCTTTTCAACTGATTCCACGTTACTGGAATCAGTTTGTGGATTCACTGGCAAATCTTGCTTATGAAGAAGACATTTTCTTTAACTGTGGTCCTAGTCTGGATATCGTTACCAATGATGAAACAGGACCCGGTCGCTTGTGGGATATGTTATCAGAGCATGCTATATATGGCAGACAATGGTTGATATGGGTGATGCAAAGAGTAGCCGAGACCAATCTACCGTTATTATCCTGGACCCATAGGGTGATTAGACAACATGTTATGCATACGCCTCTTGTTGTATATGCAGGAGGGATGGGTCATAACCTTATGCATTTAGTTTAGGGCTATGAGCCCTAGTTTTTTCTCCTTAGGAAGGAGCATATTATTGAATATCTGTGCTATTTCGGGGAGGGATGTGTAGGTGCTATTTTTTTCAATCTCGTTAGGCCAAGAGGGCCCATTTTTGTGAGGTTTTAAGTGTTTTGTTTCATTAGGCCAAGAGGGCCGATCAATTTTGTAGTGAAGTGCTTTATTTCATTAGGCCAAGAGGGCCAGTCGTCTGTTTAGTATAGGTGCGGTTAATGGTTTCTTGTTTTAGTCTGTGCTAGACAGGTTCAAAGAAGAGCTTGGAAGGAGCCTTTGTTGCGTGAGAGCTTCTCATGGCCCTATCCAGGTGATATCTCTCCTTTATGAGTACCGTGTTTTTATACTATATATATATACTTGTAGGGGATTTTCTTTTCTTATTGGGGATCGACGTCCAAGGCATGAAGTCCCAGGTTTAGGTTAAGTATGTCTGAAGGGAGGTCTGAGTAGTTGTTGCCTCCTGTAAAGACATTGTCAAGCATTGAAAGACCTGTTTTAGACAGTAGTCCTGGTGACCCTGTTCTGCTAGCGTGCTAGGCGGCCGTACTAGAAGTTCTTATTAGTTGTGAGGCAGTTAGAGAAGCCTGTCGAAGAAGAAAATAATGATGATGAACAGAAACCCTGAATATCCCAAAAGGAAATCAATATATACAAAGGTGTGTAAAGAGGGGTTCTAACCCCTCTAAAAATAGAAAAGAAAGGAAAATTTATAAGCAGTTGATCATCGCCTAGTGAAGGCCTAGTAGGTTCGTGGGGACTAGTCAGACCTGGGGCCGATGCCTTGTCTTCCTAGGGCTGGCATCTTGCTGGAAAAGAAGAAATTAAGGAAGGTTGGAGCAAAAATAAAAGTGAGCGTCAGAAAAGGATTAAGTGTTGCCTTGCGAGGGCTTGGTAGGCTCTTGGGTACCGAGACAGGACCTGAGGCTGATGCCCTGTTCTCCTTGGGTCATTACGCTCAGCTCCCTCCTTTTTACATGCCCGAGTATGGAAATATGAAAACCCTAAAAGAAGAACTGTGCTGAAAGAAAATACTTCTTGATTAGGCTATAGGATTCCTCGCCTAGTAGAAGCTCCTGGGTGTGTTGTCCTTAGTTAGGTAGGTAGTTCAGACCACCACTTAGGGCGACCTCTTTGTAGTTCTTTTTAGTTTGGTTGTGTTGGAACAGTCGGTTAGTGACTAGCTTCGGACCTTTTATTAGATTATGCTAGGCCTACTCCTTGTGGATGTCATACCTTGGTTTTATCAGGGGGTAGGGTGAGCATTGTGTTGTGTTTAGTATGTATCTATTTTGTATCAGCTTGATGCTTCCTTTAGTCATTTTGTGCAGATCTAGTGTGGGATTCGACGGGTTGAGTCGCCCTATCCCGTGGTCACCAATGAGACTGGAGTTTTGAGCTCGAGATGTGCCTAAAATTTGCCAAAAAATTCGGAATTTAGGGAAAAAATATTTAACATTGAAGGCGGCGGCTCCAGCTAGGATGATTTTAAGCACCAAGTAAAATACGACTCTTAAAAGGCGCCCGAGCGACACTTGTTGATTTTTGATAATTTTTCAAACTACCGTGTGGGTTTTCAGGAGTTTCCAGCCAATGTGGGATATCAAGCCAGACACCCAGGATTTTTCAGAGCTCGATTCGGAGCCCGCACAAGGAAATGGCCAAGAAACCGGTCAAGATGCAAAGAGGTGGACAAAACTTGGGCCAAGTGGGCTAGTGACCTTTGGGAGCCCAACATTTTAATGTAGCATGAAAGTTTCATGCAAAAGTGGGGAAGAAAAAGTGGTGAGAGAAAGGAGGAGGGAGTGTGAGAAAATGGCGCCGAAAATTGCGCCTAATTCTTGGAGATGATGATAGCAGCCTCAATATAACCCATAGAGCAGACATTGGGCCTTGATTTTCCTTTGGTTGCTAATCATTTCGCCGCCCTTCGCTCGTCCAATGATGGCCTGGATGAAGAATTCTTATTTTAGTCTTTCTCTCTCCTCCCTCTCTCTCCCTTAAGGGGCTGTTCTTGTGTGCAAGAGGAAAATGAAGAATGATGGAGAAAAGCTTGTCCGGATGAGACCGGATTGCTTTCCAATCAATGAAGACATAAAGATTGCTGATCTTGAAGATGCTGGATATTGAATGAGGGCTGACACGCAGTCCCCTAGCAAAACCGAGATCCCGAGACACAAAGCCTAAGCAGTAATTCAATTTTTATGAAGAAAAAATGAGTTTTTATGCTATTTGGTTGATCAAGTATTGTTCCCATGGGCTGATTATACACCATGATATTGCTTCCTATGAGTTTAATCAGTTTATGCTCTGAAAATCAGAAAATCATAAGTGGTATGACTGAAATTAATGTCATAAAACCCGTAAAACACGCGTTTAAGGGGTAAAATGGGATTTTTTTGCAAAATAAAGGGGGAATATGAGATATAACATCTACAAAACCTGAAATTTTGCTATCAAGAAACCTAAGGGCCACAGCCCACAATCAATCTTAATTTCTAGTCATTTTTTATTGAAGAAAATAGAGGAAAAATACCAAAAAATAGTGAAAAATGGGTTTTAAATGGGAGAAAATTAGAAAACGATAAAAAAAAATTCCAGAAAATTACATAAGTGTTTGTGCAATGTATAATGAAGGTAGATCATGAGGTTGGCGTCAGTTTACCCTCGTTTCCATGTTTCTATCCGTGTTTATCGCTTTCTTTATAAAGAAATACACATAAAACGACTCTTACACCTATCAACGATTGCAAAACATTAAACGGTAGGGTGAGAGGGGAGTTTGAGCGTCAAACTATAATCTTAAATCTGATTTATGTGTTGCATCATTGCTATAGTTCGTGGTTTTAAAATAAAGGAAAAGGCAGCATGAGCGTAAGGCTCGGTGTCTCTCCTCGTTTCAATATATAAACACTAGTATGGAAATCATGAAAAGATTGGTTTTACACGATGCACAATGCTAATTTTCTTTTGTCTGTGCACTAAACCATTCACATTATGCACTATGCATGGTTCATGGTATCAAAGGAAAAATCTCTTGGACTGTATAGCAATTGTTTTCCTAGGACTTTGACCCACGATTGAGAGTGTGAGGTTATCCCTTGCCGTAGGATAGAGGGTCGGTTTCCTAAGGGACTGTTAAGTGAGGAAGCATGGTATATCTCCTGGATACGAGAAATATAAAAGAGAGGAGTTTGTGCTCGTTTGTGTTATATGTTTAGCAGCGCATCAAAGGGCCAATCCCTGCGATGTAGGAGAGCTGCAGTGGGGCCGCGGTGTTTCTACCGAGAGGTTGCCTCCGTATGTGTGTGATTGTGGCATTGCCAATGTGTAAGGGTTCTCCCTCTGAGGAGTTTAAGGGAACGTTGGACTATAAACTATAAATGCATGAATTACGCTTTAGGGCAGTTTGTCCTTTAGCATTAGATTGACGCTCCTGGTCCGTGAGGCCTTGAGGGTATTTGTGTGTCATGAGCATGAGGTCTGACTAGTGCCATAGTCAGTGCCGGCCCATTTCAGGTCCCATCATTTTTCTTTTTTTCTTTTACTTGTTTTTGTTAAAAATCATGTGTATTGAGAAAGGGAGATGAAATGAGAGAGGGAGAGGAAGAGAGAAAAGGAAAGAAGAAACGAGAGAGAGAGGGAGAAAATATTAAACATAATAGGGAAAGAGAGAAAGAGAGGGAGAGGGAGAGAGAGGGAGAAAGAGAGGGAGGGAGAGGTTGTTGTTATTGTTGTTATTTTTTTATTTCTTATTTTCTTTTTTTATTGTTTGTTGTTGTTGTGGTAGTCATAGTAGTAGTAGTGGTAGTGGTAGTGGTAGTTGTTGTTTAATTTTTTATTTTCTTGTTTGTTGTTTTTGTGGTAGTCGTAGTAGTGGTAGTGGTAGTGGTAGTGATAGTAGTAGTTGTTGTTTAATTTCTTCTCTTCTATTTTGTTGTTGTTGTGGTAGTCGTAGTCGTGGTCGTAGTCGTCGTAGTCATGATTGTAGTAGTACTACTAGTAGTAATAGTAGTTTTCTTGTTTGTTGTTGTTATAGTAGTAGTAGTTCTTTTTCTTTTCTTGTTTATTATTGTTTAGTTTTCTTGTTTATTGTTTTTGTTTTTGCTGTGGTAGTAGTTTTTTCTTATTTTCTTGTTTGTTGTTATTGTAGTAGTAGTAGTTGTTGTTGTTGTTTTTTTTTTCTTTTTCTTTTTCTTTTTTCTTTTTTTCTTTTCTTTTCTTGTTTATTGTAGTGGTAGTGGTAGTGGTAGTGGTATAGAGAGAGAGATGTTTTGTTAAATGAAGTTGGTAGTAGAGAGAGAGAGATGTTTTGTTAAAGGAAATGAGAGAGGGAGAGGAAGAGAAAAAGGAAGAAGGAACAAGAGAGAGGAAATAAACATATAACATAATAAAGAAAGAGAAAAAGAGAGAGAGATGGAAGGAGAGGAGAGAATGAATGGATAAAAAACAAAGAGAGAGTGGTGGCGAGATCCGGTGAGGTCCGGTGCAATACCACGAGATGGGAAACACTCTGACATACGTTAATTTGTGGGTGGGTGAAGACTTTACATACGTTAATTTTTGTTGAGTTACAAGAGAAGAAATATCTTCTCAAAAATTTTAAGAAATAAAAAAAGAATGATAAAATAAATATTTTTTTTGTCGTAACATAGACAAAATAGAAAATGATGAAGGTCATGATGTTCAAGATCGTGAGACGTATCTTGATCAGCATGTCCCATGTCCTTGCTCTCAATGTAAGCTGACAATTAGACAAAAACATCGATTGTCTATAGAACACCTACGGTGCTTGGTGAGATTCAATCTGATATCATTGATCAGACAATCTCAAATTTTAAGCAAACGATAAGAAAAGTGTATATCAATCATGCATTGTATTCGCAAGCTAATTGAATACCATATACAAAAAGATTGGGTGTGGCTGGCAAATTTTCTATCCAGGGAGGTGATGTCTCGTCCCAAGGAGTGCACCCTTTGCAGCCGGTTAGAAGAGTTTGTGGGCATGCGATGGATGGAGTGTCTGAGCCAATCCACCACTTGGAAGGTACTACCCAATCTATACCATCAATACCAGAGGAGACATGCAACCTTCCAGACTTACCTACAATCTTGGAGCGTGAGATGGAGGCAATGATCGATGCATTGATGCCCATGGATGTCGAGACTTCTGATCCGCTTAGAGATGAAGAATCCATACCATTATATGATGGGTGCTGATTATCTCGCCTGGAGACACTGCTTGCACTCCTAAGTGTGCATGCAAAATACGGGTGGAGCAGTGCGAGTGTGATCGAGTTATTCAGGTATCTTGTACGTATGCTTCGTTGATTTCTTTTCGAGTGGAGCAATACGAATGTGACTGAGTTGTTCAGGTATCTTGTACATATGCTTCGTTGATTTCTTTTCGAGACTATCTTATACGGGTGGAGCAATACGAGTGTGACCAAGTTGTTCATGTATCTTGTACGTATGTTTCATTGATTCTTTTCGAGACTATCATTAAAAACATTTGTGCTTTTTCAAGGTGTTTTATGATTTTTTTTCAGGTTACTGAAGTATCATATATTATCACTTACAAATACCATGCCTGAGTCTCATGATGATGCACGACATGTTTTACGAAAGCTTACAATGGACTACAGTAGCATCCATGCATGTATCAATGATTGCATATTGTTTTGAGGAGAATATGAGACTATGAAGACATTTCCAGAGTGTGGTGCTCACAAGTATCGACAGGACTTGCAAGGGCAAACCATACCTCAAAAAGTTCTTAGACACTTTCCGCTTATCCCCCGCATAAACCACATGTTTTATATGTCCGGCATGGCGAGCTTGACAACGTGGGATGCGCAGAATAGGTCCACAGATGGAGTTCAATGAATATGAGTGGATTCACGTGCATGGAGCCACATTGACTCTATCTTCCTAGGCTTTGACCGAAAGCCAAGGAATCTTCAGCTCGGTCTTGCTATGGATGGTGTGAACCCATTCGGTCTGCACTCAACTTCTTACAATGTGTGGCCTATAGTCATTCTCAATTACAATATCCCTCCATAGCTTTCTATGAAGAAAGAACATCTCATCCTTAGCTTACTCATTCCCAGCTGCCACAAAGTCAAAAATATGGACGTGTATCTTCGTCCATTAGTTGATGAGCTTAAGATTTTGTGGGAGGAGGGGGTCACCGTGCAAGATATGAGATGTTCATAATGATCCTAACCTTACAGTCACAATTTTTAACATTGTAATCTCTAGCTGGGAGGATGCTTTACCACTCGTTCTTTATTTGTAGTTGGATAACACAACAAGATAGAACAAAAATCAGTCAATTTTGGGCTATCTCGATATGCTTGTACACATGGGGGTATTTCAAAAAGTAAAAGTGAAATTTTTAATGGTGGATCTTACACATGATCATATTGATCAAATGTTCAGCACATTTGCTAGGCGACTATCTTAACACAATGGTCTTAGCTTGCCTGAAATGTTGTGTATCATACAAGACACTTATACATCAAAACTACTTGTCATGCACCTAAGAGAAACATATGACTTCAAAATTTTTGCATATGGCTCAAAGAAAAAAAACCAAGAGAAAATACTTACAAAAATACAGAATGGTGATTGGCATCTAACAAAACCTTTTGCATGGCCTAAAATTTTGAGTATTGCAAATCCTCTTGCTACAAGGAGCAATGTACAAATGTAAGAGGAGATCCAGAAGATCTTGCATCCTAAGGAGTGAGAAATATATATTGGTAGTAGAAGGTCGAGAAAAAAAAGTGAGAAGCTACAAGAAATATGGCAAGGTGATATTAATGATATTAAGGTAGACTCAGTTGTGGCAACACTGGCAAAGGATGGTGAGATGGGTCATCCATTTTGGATAGCAAAAGTTTTGAAAGTTAAGAAGGATGATACTTTAGGTAAGATATGCTCCATAGAAGTACACTGGTTTCAAATAAAGCATAAGATGCAATTGTAGGTAAGCACACAAACACTAGCCATGAACTCTACAAGAAATCGTAGAACAAAAAGAATGTGAGAAAAATCAAGCTGATGCATAAGCATATTGAAACAAGATGAGGTGGATATATTAGTATATGATTTTTCCCTTCCAACAACTAGACATATAAGGAAGTCAACCATTGCAATTCTCAAATAAAAAAATTATAGTTTGTAGAAAGATGATGATGATGTTGATCATGATGAGCCTAGGAAAACAAGATGTACTAGAAGTAGAGCCGAAAACTTAGAAAAGCAAAGTCTACATTTGCACTTGTTGATAGTACAGAGCAGGTTGTATCATCTAGTTCAAAAGGTTCATGGAAAGAAGCTAGTGATTTTGATGGTGCAACACAAGAGGAAGATAAAGAAGAGAGAATGCTTTACAACAATGAAATTTATCCATGTTTTTTCTTACCTCTTCTTGTTGAAATATCTATAATTTTCTCAATAAGTATAAATTTTGTAAATGTTTTAAAATCTCACCAACATGTGTATATAGAGTTGTAGTGAATAGTAAGTATAATATAATTGATAAAATTTGTATACTTCTCTTATGGTCCCCTTTTAAAATTTCTTTCAAAATATAGGTACATTTCAAAATGATAAATATGATACTATTTAAAAAAATTAGTCAATTTTATATCAATTTTTCAAAAGATTGACTCAAAAAAGTGTGATTTTGAATAATAATATGGAAAAATTGTAGTTTTTAAAGGGAATCTTTGAAAAGATTCCAAATGTTTCTCCTAAGACAAAAAATTACCCAAAATATTTGCAAGTGTGTTGTGCTATTCCATCATACAATGGTTTCAAATGAGCATCTCTATTGTACACATTGGATGTTCTATATGAGAGCTTAGATCCACATTGTGCATATGATTTGAAAACATTATTTGCAATTTATTATATTTGAATACATCATGAAATTGGCATCTTCATATTGCATATCTTATTAATGAGCTTATAACAAACCTACACTTCCATTTGCAAGGTGTGTCCACACACACACACACACACACACACACATTGATATATAGGCATACATACACACATAAAAGCATAAGAACACCCTTTAAACTATTCTTGGCCAAAGAAATCCTTGATGAATTTGATCAAAATTCCTTGTATCGTTTTCCCCCTTTCCATGGTCTACATCAACACTAAGGATACTACAAAGAATATCTCAGTTATGGATTTGGCACTCGTTTGGATGTAAAAGGAATGTTAACTTTGCATAAGATTTTCATTGGGCTCTACTCTCAAATTTAAAGCTTTTCAATTTCGCAAATTATTTGTCTTTAACAAATCTTTTTATTGATTGTACTATTTGGACAACTTCACTACAATACATGAGCATGGTCTCATTAGGATATACTTCTAGGCATTCTCTAGCTAATGATGCTCTTGTTACTATTTTATCAATGCTCTCATGGTATATCTTCTTTATGCTATAATTTAATTAGGACCCACCTCATCTTTGCATGCATGCTATCCCAGTCTTTATGTAGCATAAATTGATGATTGAAAATGTCCATGCTAGGATCAATCATGCGCCTACTTCTACTATTCTTGGTATATCTTATTTATGGCAAAGCTAATTCATTGCTATCTCCATAGCTCTTTGTATGCATGATTTTCCAACAATATATGATAGTATACAATAGAATATGGCTCTGAAAGAAAGGGTGTCCTTGACAAAAAATGAAGAGCTTGGTCCAAATTTTCCCTAGCATAAATGGACAATTGAAAATGGCCATGCTCAAACATTTGGAAATGGCAATGCTTTGATAGTATCTAAAGGAAATAATGCAATTTTCACTACTAGGAATAACATGTAGTATTAATAAACTACTCTATTTTTAAATATAACAGTTGATCGAGTTTGATAAACACAAATATTTACTCATTAATCTATAATGCAAGTATGCACGTTTATGGTAGTACCTTCAAGACTTGGAAAATAGTTAAATTTTCACAATTGTATACTCATTTTATACATCATGTGATAGTAATAAACTACTCTAGTGCTAGAAAAGTAGTTGATTAAGTATGATGACCAGAAATCTATGAATTACCCTTGAATGTTTTTGACTACCTTAGCTTGTTGATGATGGCGCATTACATATATTCTTTGAGAAGAAATTATATCCAAGATGTTAACCCTCGGAATGACACAACACACAAGTGGAATGACACGAGGCGCAAAGAAGGCTTAAGAAAATGGCTCGATGGGAAAAGAAAACCAAAAAGTGCAGGAAAATGTTTAAAAAACAAGAACAAGGTACACAAGAGATAGATCACATTTTAGTCCTTGTAAAAGAGTGCCAAGCTCCCTCCTTCTATGCAAGTTGTAAATGAAAAGGTGTATGTAAAGGAGCCATGAGAGTCGGAAAGAATAGGAGAAGAGTGAAAAAGAGGACAAAAATAGACATCTAGTCCCTCTTTAGTCCATGGAATGGGTCGGGTGTCCAAGGGGAGAAGGGCATGTATAAAAGCCAAAAAGTGAATGGATAAGCTCATTCTTGGTATGTGTGCAAACTATCCCTCTTCTTGTTCTTGCTCTTTCTTCCTTCTTATGCATGAGAGAGGGAGTGTGAGAGAGGGAGAGTGTGAGTGTGTGAGAGTGAGGGACCATGGAGAAGCTCTTCTCCTCTTTTCTTCTTCTCCTTCCTCTCTTCTCTTTTCTTGTGCACGCAGTTGAGGTTGGAGCTTGGAGCTTGGAGCATGGAGATGGATCTTGCTTGAGCTAGTACCTTGAATCGTAGATCCATCAAAGGATTTGAGGAAGAGGACTATAATGATTAGATTTGATGGTGACCTCACTACATCATTGTGCGAGAGCATGCACAGCTATGTGAGAGGTATTTGTTGCCACTCACTTGAAGCACTTGACTTGATAAGTAGTACATAGAGTCTTGCTCATTGCTAGTGGTAGAGACAACATTTTGCTTCCGTTTCTGAGAGAACATATTCAAGCTTGAGTGCTTGTATGCTTCAAATCGAGCAACAGAGTAGGAGTTTGTCTCCGAAACAGTGCTTGATTTAGGTAGGAAGCATGGGATTTAGAAGATATTCAATCTCCTTTGCTAGATAGTTTAGGTTTTGAAAGATTTAGGAACATTACTCAAATCAATGGTAGGATGTTTTTCATTAGTAGGATGCATTAAGGTTGATAAAATAAGGAAAAAGAAAAAAAAGATAAGTTTTTGTAACAATTAGGAAGTAAGGAAGAAGGAAAAGTAAAGAAATATGACTTTGAATACTTTGGAAGAAAAGCAGGGAGTGAGAAAAGAAAGAGAGAGTAGTAAAAGAAGAGAAAAGAGGGAGAAGAGCTCATATTATTTTGTGAGAGATTGAGAGAGAAAGAGAGTCGCAGGTCAAGAGAAAAGCATGTGCAGAAATCTATTGTACCATCACTCTCGATGATTCCAAGTATGCTTAGAACCTTCCTTGCTAATTGAGGAATAAGGACAAGATCATAGCTAGAAACACATGTGAATTAGAGAGTCATTTGTCATCGATTTTTTCCATTCGATGTGTTTTTCTTTTGCTACTCGGATGGCATCCCAAGCCTCAAATGGTCGATCATAACCAGCCCCTTGAATGCTCGAGTCACTTTTGTCCACTTGGAGAGCCCTTCTAGGACTTAGACGATCCACACTCGAATGCCCGAGTTGGTCCACTCAAAGAACCCACACTCGGATATCCGGATTTTGGACTTGGACACATCTTCTCGGAATCAGACATGCATTCCTATTTAGGTTGGACCCAACCATTTGGACAAGACAAACTCGCCATTTGGACGGTTGAATTTGGGACTCGGACAAACAAAAACATTGCAACTTGGATGTATGAATTGAAAGACTACTTGAACCAAAATACATTTTTAGGGACCATCTAGACCCCCCAAGCATACCAAAGAGTGTGAGATAATTTACCAAGTGACCCTAGTTAGATCCTAGACTTGCAAGTGTGACCATAGAGTTTAGCAACACTGAAATTTACCCTAACAAGCACAAAATTGACCAAATTAGCAAATCACTTGATATTTAATTCCTAGTAGAGACACTACTTGATTCCTTGGTGTGATCACAACTTGCAGAAAAGAGCTACAACCCTAGGGAACTGACTAGCAAGGTGTGTGTAACAATGGTTTCATTGAAGGTTGCACATTGCATTGTAGGTACTTAGGTTCAGTAGAATATTTGAAAGCTTGATTGTGTACAACTCACCTTTCATTGCACCATCCAAGTGTGTTAGTAACCAACAAGATGATATACTAGAAAGATTGAATAGAAAGCTTGAGTAGCCACACTAATAGAGCTTCCACAACATGGATGTGCCAAAAGGGTGAATACAATTGAGACCTCCCACCCTTATATAGACTAAGAATTAGGGTTAGGGTTAGGGTCTCTGTCCCTTTTTGCATTTTGCATTTAAGGTTTGTGCCCCTCTTGGGCATCCCACCAACTTTGTGGGCTCTAGGTCGGCGGTCAATCCTCATTACATATGCATGTATCTTAGCGACAAATACAACTACGAGTGTGGTGAATAAAATGTGCACAGGCTCTCACAAAATAATACATCCATGATAATGTGGTGATGTCCATAAAGTAAAGTATAATCCAAGTGCCCAAAAAATAAGGCACTAAAGCTCCAAAAAAATAATATCCACTAAAAAATAGTAGCCAACACTTCCGCTTTTGTAGTCTTCTCAAAACACCGTTAACAACTTCTCTCTCTCAATAAGTCGTCCATGCGTATTACCTCTTCAAAGACCATGGCTAACACATCCCTTTGCCAGTTTGAGTTACTATCTAAGGCCTCATAGAGCTCTTCATTTTGGATTTTGTTGATAAAAACAGTGGAGACTGCTCTCTCATTAGGTTGCTCCATCATGCTAGAATCCTCTTGTAGAGACTTCTCAAGTGAGCAACATTGTCTCAAATTTTCTCCTTACCTTTTTGGCTGACATTCATCAACCTGACAATGAGGTTGTTTGAGTATGTGACTTTGGAAAATCTCTTAAAGTAAAGATCCTTTATGTTATTGAAGTTGTTGCGCTCAGCATTGTCTAGCCTTGTAAACTAAGTTCATCCTTGTCCCGTAGGCAGAGTCCAAAAGCTTGAGCACATTGAGTGGGGTCCATGAGGCTATTTTGCCTTGCACACTTGCTCAAAGTACTCAATGAAGCTATAAGGATCATTATCTGTCTGATACTTCTCAAGTTTCTTTGCAACTATAGGCATATTGGTTTGGCTTCTAATATTTGGGGTGATACCCAATCCAGCTAGCAACAAAGTTGCTAGGGCTGCTCCACTTTGCTCTGTGGCAGTGTTGTCTAATAGTCTCTTAAATTGTGAGAAGCTCACTCAATGTAAGATCAGCCTCTAATGCTCTCTCCCTATCAACACTTTCTAGTTTCCTCTCCCCCTCAAGATTAGCTATGAATTTGTAGATCTCCCGTGGTGTGCTATTTTTATTTGATTGTCATATCATGATATGAGTTGTTGTATGTCGACTAGAAAATTGCATAGATTGATGTCTTGATTGTGTGTTTGTGTGCTAGCACCTGCCATATTGGGAATATCTTGAACCACTAAGGTGTCAATGAGGGTGCTTAGGTTGACTAAGGACATGCCTCTAATTGTGGTTCATTCCTTTCTTTACTTGGTTATCAAGTGGTTTGCGGTTGTTCACTTCATAATGTTGGGTTTCTTGGTTTGTTTTCATGATCCTAGGGGTGTTACAATTCCTACTAGTAGATTTGTTTCTTAGCTTAATTCCCCTCTAGTGTGTTCCTTGTTAATTAAATCACTTCACAAGTTTAGCTAGCATTCTAAAACCCATGCAACTAGGTTAGGAAGGCTGAATAGAGAGACATCGGTTTGTTGGATTGAGATTGTGAAGATAGGCATTGTTAGAGTAGGAAAAAACACAAAACACAAACATTTAAAGAGAACACATGAAAAACTCAAAGCTCAAATCTTTAAAAAAAAACACAAACTCATACTCTCCTTGTTCGATTTCTTATGTGGCAAGGTTGTGCATATATGCTATTAATTTTTATGTCTTCTTGGAAAGCTTGTAGTTTTTTTAAGGGAAAGGGCAAGAAGCAAGATTTTTGAGCAAGCATTTCAACAAGCTTTTTTTAGGCAACCTCCATCTCTTGATCCACATATTCCACTTATTCCTCCTATTCTCTTGTGCACATATCAAGCACCACTACCGCCCCTACTACCACCACCATCTCCACCACCACCACCACCACCACCTCTATCGCCATCTCCACCACCGTTGTCACTACCACCTCCATTGCTTCCACCACTATCATCCCCTCCCATGTTTCTCCCTACATGTTAATTACCTTAAGTACAGGTCTCTCTCTCTCTCTCTCTTTCTCTCTCTCTCCTATCTTCCACCAATTATTATCTCTCTATTTTCTCTGCTTCCCATATCCCCCCCTCTCTCTCTCTCTATCTGTCTCTCTCTCTTGGCAACTTCTCGCTTCTCCCTCTCTTACACTCACCTTCTCTCACTTGCTCTCTCTCTCTCCTTGTGTCACTCACAAATATATATACACCCTCTCTCTCTCTCTCCTTTCCTCTTCTCTCTCTCTCCCTCTCTCCTTTCCTCCCTCCCCCTCTCTCTCTCTCTCTCTCAAATAGACCAAGGAAATAAAGAAACTAATGAGTATTAGATTGGAGAGCACTAGAGCAAATGAGCAACTCCTCTCTTTCTCCCCCTTCTATGCACACACACACACACACACACACACACTCTCTCTCTCTCTCTCCCTCTCTCTCTCTCTCTCTCTCAATGAGCAACTTTTCACTTTCTCCCTCTCCTACACACTCTCTCACTCACTCACTCACACTCTCTCTCTCTCTCTCTCTCTCTCTCTCTCTCCCCCCTTGTGTGCTCACAAAGACACACACACACACTCTCTCTCTCTCCCTCTCCCCCCTCTCTCTCTCCCCTATCTCTCTTTATCAAATAGCAACCTCTCTCTCTCTCCCCCCTCTTTCTCTCTCTCTCTCACTCTCATAAATTAGCAACTTCTCTCTCTCTCCCCCCACTTAATTTCGCAAGGGTCATTCATCCATTTTTCACAACCCTCTTATTTTTACAAGGTTCAAGGTTTTGCATGAGGTAAATTGTCTTAGACACTTTTAGTTGTTAATATTAGGACAAAAAGAATATCACATCGTTATCCCACATGCATATATACATTCATGTACCTCTTATTTTTATGTACGTGATTTGATATTATATCTTGATATATCACTTCCATTGTGCACACATAAGCGAAACTACATCACACATGTTTTCACTCCTTTCAATTGAGCGTTATTGTGTGGACTTACTACAAGAGGATAGGGTATCAAATAATTTGTTACACTCACTGCAATAATGTGCGATATTTATTATTTTTCACTTTGTTTGAATAGTTAATATCATAACAACAATATTACCTTATTGTTACTCAATCCACTTTGCGCATATACATTTGCATGCATGCATGTTTCTACACTCCACCCTTTCCTAGATATTTTGCATGTGCTTTGTTTGCACATCTTGTAGTATTGCAATTGAGTGAATGTCTATACATAATCTCCTTCACTTGCACATTCCTCTCTCTTTCTCCTCTTTCCTCTCATCCTCATTTCATTTCCCTTGTAAATAAATAGAATCTAATAATTCTGAAAGTACATATTCATCATGCACGTCAAATATCAATTGAGTTCCATTTCTAGGGGGTGGAATTGGTGGTCACTAACAAAGCCTAGGATTGAACCATGGAAGCATGCTAGCTCGGTCAAGTAGGAAAGCAAGTGCTCCAAAAGGATAGTTTCGGGTTTTCCTCAAATGGGGATGGACATATAAAGGCATTGGATGGGTTCATCTACATCTTCTCCATGCTATCATCCACAAATAGTATTGTTGTTGGGTTGAAGTGTAGCCAATCAATGTGATCAAAACATTTCACGAAAAGGGGCTTTGTGTAACTCATTCTAGTAGAAGTTGTTGTGGAGGTTGGCCTGCACTTTCCTTGTCCATATTGGAATACAAAGGTCTGTTCTTACTTGTACAACTTCACACATTCACTTCTAACCAATTGAAGTAGCTCACTTAAGTTGTCTTCCTTCATGGAGCTCTAGATGGCAATGTCAAACAATGTAGATATTTCCTTCAAAAACCTTGCAAGAATTGGCTGCAAAATCACCCAATACCTGCCCACTTCTAGGGGCTTCAGTGATAATGGTCCCTTTTTCTTTGCCCACCTATGTAGAAGCAACCCATTCATATTGAACATGATTAATTTTTGGGTTATGGGAGGTAGCTATACATGAACAAGTGGAAGGGTGAGCAGCCATGTATTGGTATGATATTAAAAAGAACACTGCATTATAGCCAGATATTGAACAAGTTTATGTAAACATGCTACCTTTTCTCTTAGATATCTTCCATCTCCGATGAAGCAATATAGACATGCAATCTGTCTATTGGAATTTGGCACTACCAATGTAAAGTCACTACATCCCGCATTGCAATCTAAAATGGTGTCCCCTCCTTTTGTGTACATTTGCAAGAATGAGCTCCAAAAAGCCCTGCCACATTGCATGCCATGTACAATATTTGATAGTCATATAACAAACTAAGAATCTACTAAATGTTTACAAAACATCTCTACAATAGTTTAACAACATTGGATCTCATATTGACCTCTCATTGGGGAACTTTATGTATCACTCACCCACTCAATCACAATAATGTCATTTTTTGTGAACTCTAGAGGGATGATTCCATTGTAAGTGATAACTCAATGCATGTACGCTAGAATATCCAATCAATGTAAAGCAATAAAATCAATAATCTAAATCATGCTGCCATCTCTTATAACAAGGACTCACCATTAACATTTCCAACTGGTCTTCTATGCATGCTTACACAATACGTTTATTGCAAGTGATTGTGAGACGATATCGCCAATTATTTCATCGGCATCTATCATGCATTTCTTTTCGATTCTTTGCATTCAATTCTTCTTGGTTTGCATATGGCCATGCCCTTGATGTGCACTAAAGGGCTTGATGCTTTGATGGTCGTTGCTTCCTCATCAGTATCACTCTCTGATACTACAAGATTTCTCTTGCCCTTCCTTGCCTACATCATCGAAGTGTGCCCACCTTCTCTTGATGTCACTCCCTCCCCACATGCAATTGCAATGGTTGCATTAGGGGAGTTTTGAGGTCTCGAAAATGCTCTGTAAGCGATCCTAGAGAGAGATAATATTTTAGGAAATAAGAAAATAAATCATTTTTAGATTTTTAAAAACTTTTATATTTTGGTAAGTAAATATATAAAAAATTGTTAATAAGTCATTATCGTGATATTCTCGTAGTCACATCAAACCTAGAAATATAGGCCGCCATAAAGGTGACAAAGATTGTCATAATGAATATCTTACTCATCCTCATTAAAGTGATAAACTAATATTCAATTTGAATTTTGTTCGCCATTTGATTACTTCCCTCCATTCTCACTCTCTTCTTTCTTTCCCATCCTTACTAGTTTCTTCTTCGTTTTCCTTCTTATTTCTAATTGGCATACTTTTTTAATCTAGTCCTCTAATCACATCCTTAGCTATGGATCAATCATCCAATGATCTTTGTAGCTCTAGTAGAAGGCCTCTCTATCATTTTCATATTGAGTTGGATAGTGAGTATGAACCAATAAGGAAGAGAACAAAACCCATTACTATTACAAAGTCTACAGAACATATACTGAGGTTTTAAGGAAAGAAGAATCTTGATCTTTGGTTAGATGGCAGGCTATAACCCAAAGATCCTAATAAAAATAGCACTCCGTCTTTCTATACTAGCTATTCATTGTTCAGGTTCATTGGTGATGGTTATAATGGGTTTTTAGGCTATACACTTAACTTGGTTGTAGAAAAGGATGTCCTCAAATTGGAGAACCATCTGTTATCAAAACATAACAATGAGTTATTGCAGAAGCTATAAGGCTATTAACTGAGGATTCATTTATTAGAGAAACACATCAAATCTTATCAACAAAAATAAACTATTTTAGAACTTTAAAATTGACAAAAGGCTCTTAGAAATATATTGAATCTCAGACGAGGAGGTGGTGGTTGTAGGAAAAGAATCCAAGTAGCAAGGTACATTTTTTTTCACTTTAAAAATATGAAATATGACTTTGTTTATAATTAATTGTATTGATTTGTGATGTTGATTTTGTTTAGGTCTCTTCTTCAACTGGATGCAAGTGAAAGAGATTATTTGAAAGCATCCTAGTTTTATTACCATCTTCTTCCTTCAATAGTTTCAAAGGATATTTTGGAGAAGATGAAATTTAAAAAGGCAAAGAAACAATGCTTGGAGTCATTTATAAAGGATCTCTCATTGGATACTGAGTTAGTGCAGAAGACACTCGATAATATCGGTATCAGTCGAGATGCTTATATAAAACTTTTTCAGCTTTTACAATCAAATAGAAGCAAGGACAAGTACATAATTGCATACTTCCAAGGCCATCTATGATAGAACTATTAGACAGACAGTGAATAATAAAGTATTGGAGATTTTGGGTGACCCTTTCCATATCAAGGCTAGCTTCAAGGCCAAGAAAAAGAAGTTGTATTCAATGAATTTAACAATATTTTCCTAGACTTGCCCACCCTAAAATGCTTAATGATTAGATTCTATGACTTGTCACTAGAAGGGACACAAGGAGTGGCTAGATTTGTGGTTAAACTTGATGAAAGTGGGATTCTAAAATGTACAAAACTAGAGACTCTATTACCTTGATGAATAAAGCACTTTCATCAAATCATTAGGATAACTCAATATCGTTTAGTGTTCAATCGGAACACAACATTTGTTGGTTAAGAGCATTCGAAGTAGATACAGAGGATTTTGATATATTGTATTGGGTTTTTCATCCAACACTAATACTTGATGTTATTAAGAGACAACAAGCAAGAGAAGAGTATTTGTTGAAGGATTTTGGAACTATAAGATTGAGTGGCACGTAGCTGGTGACTTAAAGATACTTAAATGTATGTACAATGTATCAAAGGGAGCCAACTCTAGATCTTCTTGCCTATATTGCATGTCCCCAGCCATAGAGTTGAACTCAAGCAATTGGAATAGAGCAACCTCTAGGCAGAACAAGGATCCATAGTTTAAGCCAGTCCTAGATATTCCTTTAGTGAATGCCCATATCTATACACTTCATGCACTTTGTAGGATAACTGAAAAGCTTGTTTATATTTATATAGGATTTTCATGGAAGTTTAAGCCATTATTAGCTAGAGCAGATGCTATAACAAAGATTGAAAAAGTTTTATCTACAATTGGTTTTCATGGTGGTAATGTTGTTATTGAACTGGATCTTCAAAAGTCTAAGGATGGAAATTGTGTCCCCAAACAGCCATCTATTGGTGGAGTGAAGGCTAGAAGGTTCCTAGACTTTCATGGAGACTTGGTAAGGTAAACTCTAAGAATGGTGGCTCAAGTATTAGTGTAACGTGTCCCCCTGTCCACTTGTAGGACACGTCTTAGTAGCCCATCGGGAATAGAGTCTAGAAAGCGCCTCTTGGCACTCACAAGGAATGTCACAGGGTTTGCAATCAAGGTCTTCTCGAGTCTACCACGAAGCAGAAGTATTTGGCCATTCCCACTTAGGACAGACCTGAATCACAGTTTTCCTAATAGTCAAGTTTCTAGGAAGTAGCTAGCGACGACGAACCACTTTGCGCAGAAACATCAGGGTCAAAGCAGATTTATACTGCACTTGGTTCAAGGAGAATAGGAAACGAGAGGGATGTGAAGCTCAACCTCTCTGCCCGTAAGGCAAAGTCCCATTCCGTTCCCCTAAAACAGCATAAATAGGGAATCTAACTCTATTGATTCTAGGTCATCTCTATTTCGCTATCAATTCCTTCGAGAAAAGTTCTCGGCTAACCAGGACCACCCTTTCGTAGGACGAACCCAGGGTCACGTCCACCGCACTTTCCTCAGGTTGCTGAGTTACCTAATTACCTACCACATTATGTTTGACATGCAAAAATAGCTTCCTTAATTAACAAATTAAACACTGGTTCCTTCACGTAACTTAGGCACTGACATAGAAAAACAATGTCAAGCAAGTTACTTCTTCAATATTTGATCTTTATTTATCATAGTCTTTGGAATACATCAAATATCCTACCCGAAGGCTATCCCAGCAATCCTCATGATTGCTACTCCAAGTTTCGCCCGTTGACTAGTATGCGGGCCTCGAGATCCCATCTGGAGTCATGTCAACCTCTTGTGCAGGATCCGGAGGCAAGGACTTTACGGCCAGAACCTCCCCTGGCACCCAAGTGTCCTCCTGATCCAAGTAGCATCCACGGAGACCCCTCTCATGGCCCATTAAGTCCACGTACCCGGTGCGGCTAACAACCCCCTTGGATAGGGTCAGGCAGACAGTCAGAGGTAACTAAAACTGCCTCTCCCTCCAGGATTTTAACTTGAAGCATTAGTTGTTTTTCTTGAATTAGTTCCTTGAGCAAAGAAGTACAAACAGTGTATCTAAGTGTACAATCACGAGCATTCCAGTGGTCGTTCGTACAGCCAACTGCTAAGGTGTGATTCATTTTCCCTGAATACTCCCAGCATTCGATCCTGGATCATTCGTGACTTGGCAAGATACCAAAGGTTTAGCAAGCTGGGTTGCTTATTTACCCTTTTTCCTTGGGTTAGGGTTTATACCCTGTTGACCCCAAATTGTCACTACCTTAGGTTTCCTTATTTAAAAGTGACAACCCCGTTGTCCTAACTTGGTTGGTCAATTGCTTTCTTGGCAATTCACAACTGCCCTAGCTTGACAAATCAGTCTCCAAGGAAGAGTGTTGTAGCAGGACGACAACTCAATTCTTAGAGAATTAGACTTGTTATTAGAACTCCCCAAGCTTGGTCTAAGGTGTAGCAGTACTATCTTGTGATTTAGACGCAAGAGCATATGACCTTACAGACTTGTTGCCCAAGATAGGTGTCAGTACCTAACTTGAGGGTCCATATCTCTTATCATACGATATTTCTTGATCAAGAATACCTTTGATCAAGATATAGGGTTTGGGAGTCCCATTGACTCCAATCCAAAACCCTGACCCTACTAGGCTCATAAACGTTTTGGCCCTAGGGTCCCTAAATTCCTTGCGGAATTCTAGCATTTGGTCATCTAATCCTTAGGGTGAGAACCCTAGATCATTCTTGCACGGTTGTTTTGATAACCCTAACATTTCGTGAATGTGGGTAGAACTTTTAAGATCGAAAATATCAAATCAGCATCCTAAGTGCGATACTAAGCAGAATTTTATCATAACTTAACCCAACCTAGAACATTGAGGTGACCGTTGTATGCTAGCTAATCATACCTTTATGAATTTCATGTAGGCCACTTAATTACACGCAAATTAGTTAGTTGATCTAACCAACTTATGATTAAAGAGGATTGTCCCTTTAAAGATGCAAATACTTTCCTCTAAACTTGCAAGTACTTTCCTTAAAAGATGTAAGTAACTGCAAGGACTATGAGATGTATCATTCCATGTGAATATGCAATTTCAAGACCATAGGCCTTTCACCTTTATGCAACTATAGGATCTACAATGATCTTCGCGTCTTTCCTTGCCCTATATGATTTTGATTGACATTAAGAACTACCTCCTATAAACTTTACGTTTATGCATCGAATTCAAAGCTTTTGTATTTTAATGAAGATGCATCCTTTCCCCAATTGTGAACTTTGATAAAAGAACTCTATGCATGGATGCATCATTCCTTCATGACCAGATGCCAATGAATACATCATTGATTTAATCCATCCTTTTACCACTTCACTTAGCCTAAAATGTATCTATCATTTCATTCGAGATGCATACTATATGCTTTTTGTCAAAGTTCATAGATCTTTTCCTTTCATTGCAACTATTTATTCGTCATTAAACAACCTTCTACAATTATCCTATATACGAGTCACAACAAGGAATTTATTACATAAGTGCATCAAGTGCTGTATTATGCCCCTTTCTTTCCAACAATGTGAACCTCCAAATACATAAGAACATCTCAAAAATGCATTTAACCTATATTTGCGATGCAAGAAGGACGTCTTTGCACAAGTGCATCTTTAACTTGTGTATCATATGTTCAAATGTGACTACCCTTGATCATGGAAGTGCAAGCATTACAAGTACCTCGTCATGCAACTGAAATTTTTACATCGAAGAAAAATATATAAATTTTCCAACGCATTTAAGTTTTTCTATGTGAATTAAAACATGCTTTATGCATCCTTCCCATGCGAAGATAATTTTTGAAACCTGGGCATTTAATATCGGGGCGTTGTCCATTCTCGTGCTTTGGGTGGAAGCTCCCGCGTGTGCTCCTGTTGATTTTTTCTTAGGAGCCATTGACGAAAATAGTATCGAATCAATAAACTCTCCGTTGGTCCCCTTTTACGAATTCTGAAATTGCTTACGGCTCGAGATCTCCTTCGGAGCACAGGAAATAGGCCTTGTACGACACGATCTATGAAACCCCCAAAACAACGGATGAACTTTACACTTCTCAAGATTCTGACTTTCAGAGATGACGTGAATGATGATGATGACGAATGGGATGATGATGGTGAGGATGATGATGAACAATCGTGTGAGGAA
Source organism: Lygodium microphyllum (assembly GCF_053477565.2). Lineage (NCBI taxonomy): Eukaryota > Viridiplantae > Streptophyta > Polypodiopsida > Schizaeales > Lygodiaceae > Lygodium > Lygodium microphyllum. Next base: position 112,165,236 of record NC_141162.1, read on the forward strand.
GAGGAAGATGATGGCGATGGGGGTGGCAGCCTGGCGGTAGCTTGACGGTGTGGGCAGCAGCTTGATGGTACAGGCAGCAAGGCCAGACGATGGCCTTGAAGATTGGGAGGGGGGTTAATATAAGGTGGAGGTGGGGGGAAATGGTTAAAGGACTGGGAGGGGGGGTGGGGACACACAGGTGGCAGCTGCATGCCTTCCTCATCATGCCCCTCCATAAACTCCTTCACACTCTCTCTCTCCCGGCCATGCAACGAGAGAAGGAGAGGGAGCTTTTTTTTAAAAAAAAGTGCAATTACCCATTATCCTTTTTCCCTTGAAGGGGAGTTCCTGCGGTGACTACGGTTTATAAGCACACGGTTCCTTATGCACAACGCCGGGGGGATGATATTGTTATTATGCGAGGATGGAGCACTTAGGCCAAAGTTTTTTTGTTGTGGGAGATTACTTCAAATTGCTTTTGCACGGGATCTAGGGCCTTATAATATTTTGTTGTAGAAATATTGCATTCTCTCCCCCTTAGAGGAATCGAGATGTCCTCATCTCGAGAAAATCTAGGGGTATTATTGGTTGCGAGTAGGTTCATCCATCTAGGTGGCATCCTCTTTGGGATAATCTTTCCACTGGATGAGGTATTCTCTCAAGGTCCTGGATCTCAATTTCCTCTCCCTAACATATAGGATTCTGTCAGGTCATAGCTCAAGGACTCCTTGGCTAGGAATTACAATTTGTTGATCATCAAGCACATGGCTAGGGTTAGGTACATACTTTCTCAATAGGCTGACATGGAATACATTATGAACTTTTAGGTTTGCAGTGAGTTAAAGTGTGTAAGCATTAGGTCCTAGGCACTTGGGAATCTTGTAGGGTCCACAATATCTTGGACTTAGCTTTTTGCACTCTCCCAAGGATAGGGAACTCTTCTTTGGACATATGTGAATGAAGACCATATCACCTTCAACGAACGATCTATCTTGCTATTTCAAGTCCGTGTAAGCCTTTTGTCTATCCTTGGCGGCTTGGATGTCCTATCTTATTGATTTGATTTGGTCATCCATGTCTTCTAGCATCTGCTTTGAAGCTTCAACCCTCAAGGTTGGATCCAAAAAGCTCAAAGGAGTACGACAATCATGCCCATACAATTCTTGAAAAGGGGTCATTTGAATGCTTTGTTGGTAAGAAGCATTGTAGGCAAATTTCTGATAGGTTGGGTCATGACATGCCTCTTCTCTAACTAGCTCAAGAATTGGGTTGTTTGGCATGGAAACCTTTGTGGCTATAGATCTTGCTGTTGATGGATCTTGCAAAATCAGAGAATTTAGAAATGCCTTGCGAGACTGAGTGCATCGGCAACTACATTCTCCTTTCCAAGCCGGTATTTGATTTCAAAATTATATTCTTCCAGAACTTTGATCCATCGATGTTGCCTCATATTGAGCTCATTCTGGGTGAAAATCCATTTAAGACTCTTGTGGTCGGTCACTAAGGCAAATTTGTTACCCAACAAGTAGTGTCTCCAAAGTTTGAGAGCATGGATGACAGCCAACAACTCCAGATCGTGGGTAGCATAATTCCTTTCATGGCTCTTTAGTTTCCTTGAAGAGTATGCTACGGGATGACCTTCTTGTATAAGCACACATCTTAAGGCAAGTGCGCTAGCATCAGTTATCACTGCAAACTTCTTACTAAGATGAGGAAGTTTCAGGATGGGTGTTGATACCAAGCTTTTCTTTAGTTTTTCAAAGTTGGTATGTTTAGCAGGTGACCATACAATTGATACTTGCTTCTTTAATAGATCAATCAGAGGTGCTGCAATCAAAGCATAGTTTTTGATAAAGACCCTATACCATCCTGTCAATCCAAGAAACTACGTATTTCTTTGACAGAAATTGGTGTGTTAGCCATTCCATAACGTCTCTGTTGGTCGGGTCCATTGAAATTCCTTCCGCTGATACAATGAATCCCAGATATTCAATCTGTCACTTGAAAAATGCACACTTCTTCTTCTTGGCATAAAGCTTGTGTGCTCTCATTGTTTCAAGAACAATGTGAAGCTGGGATTCATGATCTTTTTCGTGCTTGGAGTAGACTAGGGTATCGTCAAAGAAGACGAGTATGAAGTCATCAAGATAGGGCCTAAAGATATCCTTCATTAACTTGTTGAAGGTATCAGGAGCATTTGTCAGCCCGAATGACATGACTAGGAATTCAAAGTGTCCATACCTTGTGCTGAATGCAGTCTTTGGGATATCTTCTTCCTTGATCCTTATCTCATAATATCCAGACCTAAGATCTATCTTAGAGAAGATATTGGCACCTTGAAGACGGTCAATAAGTTCATCTATTCTTGAAATGGGGTATTTGTTTTTAATTGTTGATTGATTCAACCCTCTGTAGTCAATGCATAACCGAAGCGTTCCATCTTTCTTCTTCTGGAACAACACTGGAGCTCCCCATGGCGAATTGCTAGGATGGATGTAGCCATGGTCTAATAGTTGCTTGAGTTGCTCCTTCAGTTCAATCACTTCCAAGATGGATATCCTATATGGTCTCTTTGCGACTGGCGCAGCTCCTGGGGCCAGATTGATTTCGTGATCGACTTCCCTTTGAGGAGGAAGTTCTGCCAGCTCTTCACGAAATACATCTACGTATTCCTTTAACCATGAAGGTTCTTCCCTAGATTCCTAATTCTGATCTAGCTTATTTAGTTTAATCAAATAGACAGGTAGGCCCTTCCTAACTCCTTTTATTATTCGTGTTGCTTTTGCCAACAGCTGAATTTTTGGCTTACTAGCCTCTCTTGAGTTGTAACTAGTTCCCCTTCCCAATTTCGAAAGGAGACTTGGCCCTTTCCATAGTGAATGTGGGCATCTTTGGGTATTAGCCAATCCATTCTAAGCAAACATTCGTAGACACCTAGGTTCATTACCTTGAATCTGACCGAAGTCAAATTTCCACCTAGTAGGAACTTCACCTTAGCAGTTTGCTTGGTACAAGAGACCTCTCGACCATTTGCTAATTCCACGAGTAAGGTAGGTGCATCTATTCTGGCTATTCCTAATCTTTTTGCACAAATTGGTCAAATGAAGGAATGTATACTGCCACAATCAATCAAGGTTTTGAAGCTTTTACCTTGATAATCCGATGGAGTTGAATCACCAGGAATTGGCGATTCAGGCCTTTCTTGTGAAGAGTGGCATGAACCGTTGCCCTCTCAATGTCAACTTCCATGGATGGATCTTCTTCATCACCCAACTCCTTGTTGGCAACACTGGAGGTTCTCCCTCTGGCCATGACGGTGGCTCCTTGGCCATGGACGGCGGCTCCTTGGAATGGCCCTTGGTGTTGTCCTCTGCTAAGCTTGGGACACTGTCTTTTGAAGTGCCCATGCTCGTTGCAATGGAAGCAATGAGGATTGCGGCCATTACCTGGTGTAGAAATGAAGTTTTTGACGGCGTTGGTCCTAGCTTTCTTCCTTTGTCCTTGATTTTGGTCCTGCGCTCTCTTAGCCTGAGACCTATAAATTCCCTTGTCCTAATCCCTATAAGACCAAGTCGTGTTGTTCCTTGGTGGCTGGTCTGCACCTCCTGTATTATTGGTGCAGCTCGAATGAGTGCGTCTTGTAGGTCTGTTGGGCACATTGATTCCAAGCGGGTGTTTATGGGTGGATTTAACCCAGCACAAAACTTTGACACCTATTTTGTCATGTCCATTTGTGGTGCATACTTTAAGAGAGAGAAGAACTTTGAATAATATGCATCAAGGGATATTCTAAGCTGCTTCAATTCATAGAATTCATTCATCTTCTATGTGCGGTAGGCAGGTGGCAGATATATCCGTCGCACAGCTTTTTTAAGCTTCTCCCAAGTGACTGACCCTTTCGAGATCCCCTGGTCTCTACACCATTGTTTCCGCCAAAGTCTTGCTTCGCCGGTAAATTTCAATTTGGCGAGCATAGCTTGGTTAGCGGGTGCAGTTCTTATTGCCTCAAAATAATCCTCCATGGACTCAATCCAGACTTCGGCGCCAGTTTGAACAGTCTTTTCCTTACCATCGAATTCAGGTGGCTCGATTTGTTTGAGAAGGAACTTCTTCTCTTATATTACAACTGTACTTAGTGCAGGGGTCAGACTAGGAATCTGCACTTGGGGTTGTGCCTGTGCAATAAGATTCTTTGCATTAAAAACTTACCAAACGTTTCTCATATTACATTAATATGCCCAGTACAGCTTTTAGTCAAGCGACCCAATCACTCAACTCCTTTACCAACACTTACAGCCATGACAGACAATGATAAAAATCTTATTTATTCATGAGGACATAGCCCTTTTGTGTACATTTATTTTGCAAAAGTAGAACAAGCTAATTGGCACATCAGTTTGGGGAAAATAGGATTGTGTTACATTCAGCTATGGGGACTGAGTAATAATATGGAGAGGGGTCATGGATTTTCAGGAATTGATAGGTCATAGGAAGCTTGGGGTATCCCTTCCTTTGATACTCGTTCTTCTCATAACGTCCCAGCACCTTGATTCTATCGGCAGGGATCACTCGAGTCACTTCTTCGTCCACATACTTGTTCTACTTGACTTTTCGACCACCGACATGCAGGGTTGCGTTTGCGTGAGCCTCTACAAAGATGAACAGCTTCACGATCTTTAAATCCTCCATCTACTTGATTCTCTTCAAGTTGGTCTAAAGGTATGCAAGTCGGTGGGTTGCTATGTAATATATTCCTGATTCACTCGTCCATCTCCGTTCCACGTATAGGGGTGAAGGATTGTAGATGCGGTCTAGAATATTCATCATGCCTAGTCTCTGTCGATAATCTGAAGCACGCATTGCAATCATAAACATAACCTCGAACACCAAGAATTTGTTCCATGCTTCGCGACTCTGTAGCCCAGCATCCATAAGTAAGTAAGAAAAAGTTCTCAACAGCAACATTGCTCTACTTCCCCCCATTAAGTTCCCTTATAAATATCAGATCCCGTTGGTTTGCTCTGATATCAACTGTAACATTTTCCCCCTGTCCACTTGTAGGACACGTCTTAGTAGCCCATTGCGAAGAGAGTCTAGAAAGCATCGCCTTGCACTCACAAGGAATGTCACGGGGTTTGCGATCAGGGTCTTCCCAAGTCTGCCACGAAGCAAAAGTATTCAGCCGTTCCCACTTAGGACCGACCTGAATCAGGGTTTTCCTAATAGTCAAGTTTCTAGGAAGTAGCTAGCGACGAGCTCCAAACGAACCACTTTGCGGAGAAACATCAGGATCGAAGTGGATTTATACTGCACTTGGTTCAAGGAGAATGGAAAACGAGAGGGATGCAAAGCTCAACCTCTCTACCTGTAAGGCATAGTCCCATTTTGTTCCCCTAAAACAGCATAAATTTGGACTCTAACTCTATTGATTCTAGGCCATCTCTATTTCTCTATCAATTCCTTCGAGAAAAGTTCCCGGCTAACTAGGACCACCTTTTCGTAGAACAGACCCAGAGTCACGTCCACTGCACTTTCCTCAGGTTGCTTAGTTACCTAATTACCTACCACATTATGTTTGACATGCAAAAACAACTTCCTTAATTAACCAATTAGACACTAGTTCCTTCACGTAACTTAGGCACTGATATAGAAAACCAATGTCAAGCAAGTTCCTTTTTCAACATTTGATCTTTATTTATCATAGTCTTTGGAATATATCAAATATCTTGCTCGAAGGCTATCCCAGCAATCCTCAGGATTGCTACTCCAAGTTTCACCCGTTGACTAGTATGCGGGCCTCGAGATCCCATCTCGAGTCATGTCAGCCTCTTGTACAGGATCCGAAGGCAAGGAATTTACGGCCAGAGCCTCCCTTGGCACCCAACCATCTTCCTACTCCAAGCAGCACCCACGGAGAGACCTCTCGCGGCGGGTTCGGTCCACGTACCCGGCGCGGCTAACAACCCCCTTGGATAGGGTTAGGCAGACAGTCGGAAGTAACTGAAACTGCCCCTCCCTCCAGGCTTTTAACTTGAAGCATTAGATGTTTTTCTTGAATTAGTTCCTTGAGCAGAGAAGTACAAACGGTGCACCTAAGTGTACAATCACGAGCATTCTAGTGGTCATTCATATGGCCAACTGCTAAGGTGTGATTCATTTTCCCCGAATACTCCCAGCATTCGATCCTGGTTCATTCGGGACTGGCAAGATCCCAAAGTTTTAGCAAGCTGGATTGCTTATTTACCCTTTTTCCTTGGGTTAGGGTTTATACCCTGTTGACCCCAAATTGTCACTACCTTAGGTTTCCTTATATTATAGTCAAATAGATCCTGGACAACTCCGTCATCCTAACTTGGTTGGTCAATTGCTTTCTTGGCAATTCACAACCGCCCTAGCTTGACAAATTAGTCTCCAAGGAAGAGTGTTGTGGCAGGAGGACTACTCAATTCTTAGAGAATTAGACTTGTTATTAGAACTCCCCAAGCTTGGTCTAAGGTGTAGCAGTACTATCTTGTGATTTAGACGCAAGAGCATATGACCTTGTAGGCTTGTTGCCTGAGATAGGTGTCAGTACCTAACTTGAGGGGTTATATCTCTCATCATACGGTATTTCTTGATCAAGAATACCTTTGATCAAGATATAGGGTTTGGGAGTCCCATTGACCCCAATCCGAAACCATGACCCTACTAGGCTGATAAACGTTTTGGCCCTAGGGTCCCTAAATTCCTTGCGGAAGTCTTGCATTTGGTCATTTGATCCTTAGGGTGAGAACCCTAGATCATTCTTGCACGGTTGTTTTGATAACCCTAACATTTCGTGAATGTGGGTAGAACTTTTAAGATCGAAAATATTAAATCGGCATCCTAAGTGCGATACTAAGCAAAATTTTATCATAACTTAACCCAACCTAGCACATTGAGGTGACCGTCGTATGCTAGCTAATCATACCTTTATGAATTTCATGTAGGCTACTCAATTACATGTGAATCACTTAGTTGATCTAACCAACTTACGATTAAAGATGATCGTCCCTTTAAAGATGCAAATACTTTCCTCTAAACTTGCAAGTACTTTCCTTAAAAGATGTAAGTAACTGCAAGGACTATGAGATGTATCATTCCATGCGAATATGCAATTTCAAGACCATAGGCCTTTCACCTTTATGCAACTATAGGATCTACAATGATCTTTGCGTCTTTCCTTGCCCTATACGATTTTGATTGACATTAAGAACTACCTCCTATAAACTTTACGTTTATGCATCGAATTCAAAGCTTTTGTATTTTAATGAAGATGCATCCTTTCCCCAATTGTGAACTTTGATAAAATAACTCTATGCATGGATGCATCATTCCTTCATGACCAGATGCCAATGAATACATTATTGATTTAATCCGTCCTTTTACCACTTCACTTAGCCTAAAATATATCTATCATTTCATGCGAGATGCATACTATATGCTTTTTGTCAAAGTTCATAGATCTTTTCCTTTCATTGCAACTATTTATTCATCATTAAACAACCTTCTACAATTATCCTATATACGAGTCACACCAAGGAATTTGTTACATAAGTGCATCAAGTGCTATATTATGCCATGCACAAGTGCATCTTTAACTTGTGTATCATATGTTCAAATGCAACTACCCTTGATCATGGAAGTGCAAGCATTACAAGTACCTCGTCATGCAACTGAACTTTTTACATCGAAGCAAAATATATAAAATTTCCAATGCATTTAAGTTTTTCTATGTGAATTAAAACATGTTTTATGCATCCTTCCCATGCAAAGATAATTTTCGAAACCTGGGCATTTAATATTGGGGCGTTTTCCACTCTTGTGCTTTGGGTGGAAGCTCCCGCGTGTGCTCCTCTCGATTTTTGCTTAGGAGTCATTGACAAAAATAATATCGAATAAATAAACTCTCTCTTGGTCCCCTTTTATGAATTTTGAAATTGCTTACGGCCCGAGATCTCCTTCGAAGTACAGGAAATAGGCCTTGCACGACACGATCTATGAAACCCCCAAAACCGCGAGTGAACTTCGTTTAGTGGAGCTTCAATAGAAGCTTCTCAAGATTGTGACTTTCAGAGATGATGTAAATGATGATGATGACAAATGGGATGATGATGTTGAGGATGATGATGAGCAATCATGTGAGGAAGAGGAAGATGATGGTGATGGCGGCAGAGCCTGGCGACGATGGTGGTAGCTTGATGGCGTGGGTGGCATCTTGATGGTGTAGGCAGCAAGGCCGAACGATGGCCTTGAAGATTGGGAGGGGGGTTCATATAAGGTGGAGGTGGGGGGAAATGGTTAAAGTAGTGGGGGGGGGGGGGGGGGGATGTGGCCACACAGGTGGCAACCGCATGCGTTCCTCCTCATGCCCCTCCATAAACTCCTTCACACACTCTCTCTCCTCACCATGCAACAGGAGAAGGAGAGGGAGATTTTTTTTTTAAAAAATTGCAATTACCCATTATCCTTTTTTACTTGAAGAGGAGTTCCTGCGGTGACTGCGGTTTGTAAGTACACGGTTCCTTATGCACAACGCCGAGGGGATGATATTGTTATTATGCGAGGATGGAGCACTTAGGCCAAAGTTTTTTTGTTACGGGAGATTACTTCAAATTTCTTCTGTGCGGGATCTAGGGTCTTATAATATTTTGTTGTAGAAATATTACAATTAGATACAATCAATGGAAGTGCCTACATAATGTAGTTAAGGATCATGCTGATAATGGACAAGCTCGGAATAGAAAAGCCAATGTTTGGGAAACACTAGACAAAGTATTATTTTATTTTGATAAAATAGAGTGGAATTATGATGATCTCAAAGACTTCAAAAACCAATTGAACATTTTTAAAAAAGAAATGATAGAAGCTTGGGGTAATCAACACTTCACTCACTATATGGTAAGAAGTTTGCATATGTATGTCTCTTTATTGTCTGACTCATATAGGGTTTTCTAATTGAATTTCTTTATGTGTTATCTACACAACATATTTTATACAAGCATGCTCCATATTTTATAAAGAAATATGGATCTCTATCTATTTGGTCAACACAAATCAAGCAAGAACAAAATACTTTAGACACACAAGACATTGAGCTGGAATATACAAAGAAAACAGTTTATTAGAGGTCTTTCAATGGTTCTACAAACAAATTTGGCAAAAATTCAAGCTCAAAGACACAATCGCATCATGTAATGCATCATCTTTGGCAAGGGCTATATCCACTATTACCCAAAAAAGAAAAGAGGGATATTTGAACTCTTGTGCAAAGCAAAGATATTCTAAATGGTTACAAACTAGACAAAGAGATAGAAAAAGATGGGTTTCAAGAAACCCTTAACATTTTTTATTATGACTCTGTTGTAGAAGAGTCTTTAGTTTCAGGGAATTCACTAGGTCCTCTAAAGGAATCTTTTATTTCATCCCACTCGATGAGACCTCTACATTTAAGGAACTCTTGTTTCCTATAGCCTAGAAGGAGCTTCAAATTCTTGGAAACTCCTACATGGGAGAGCAAATAAGAGGCAAGAACTCCAAAGTATCCTACCCTAGATCCACTATATGCAGGCATGAAGCCAAAAACTCTTACAGCCTCTTCCTTCTCCACCAAAATTATCTTATTTGAACCTCTATTGAAAGCTTCGGATCTAATCGCCTTGGAGATAGCTCTCAAAGCCATTATTGGTAAGCTTGGAGAGCTTGACCTGCTATGATAAATTGCAACTTTTTGATTATTTAAGCTTCCAATATAATGACCAAGGCCTTGACTTTTGCCAGGCTTCTATGGCCTTGAGCCCCTTGGCTCTTCCAAGAAAGTTATCAGCATCTTCAATTTTTATCTGCCCAATAAACCACAATAGTATAAGATGTCAGTAGATATCCATAACATACTCTAATATAAATCACAATGGATATCTTAGAATTACCTTTCATACCTTAGGGTTTCATCTTCTTCAAGAAGACTACCATCATATAGATTTATTGAACTTTTGGGTTTCTCCTCTAATGGAGACTTTAGTTTCTCTTCATACCCCATGTTATCAATACCAAGTCTCTGTTGAATTTGTAAGTACTCTTCCTCTATAGGTATCCCCCCTTTTCATATTCCACGATCTGATTAATACAAGAATGCAAGGCTACAGAACTGTCTTGAAAATTCTCTCCCTCCAAATCAAGAGTTGCTAGCAATTCCAATTTATAGCCTATAAAATTCTTATCATTTTGACCCCATGCAAAAAAAATTGACAAGCAGTAATCTTCTCTAAGATAAAAAAGGTATTGAATATCATTTAGCAATACATATCTCTTTTTGTTAATGACATAATTGGAAAATTTTGGGACACATTCAAGAGGACATGTTTCAATCTCTACACTCAACTCTATCTCCTTTTCTTCCACTTTTGCAATGTTCTCACTTTTAAACAAAGCAACATCAAATCCCTACACTAATTGGTTCTCAATATCCTCCTGAAACATTTCACCCTTCTCTTCAACTTCTTTGTCTTTTCATGCAATATCCTCCATCTTCTTCTCTTGTATTGTATCTGAAGAACAACTATCCATATATTGAAGATATACAATAAATCTAACATCCTTCTGTACAAGAAGACATTGTTGCTGATTCTGATTAAAAGGACAATCTGCTTTCCACTTCTTGAAGTCTTCATTAATAAGGCTAAACCTTGTTTGGAAAGTTATTCTAGTAGCATTGGAAGCTTCCATTACATCGCTATAATTGACAAATCCCTCAATCTCTAGGCCTTCCACATGTCTATCATAAAACTCCCTGAAATCCTTTAGTTTATCTTCAAGATCCTTAAAAGCTCTTGCAAATCAAAGGGAACATTGAGCATATCTTTGATGCAAATAAATCTAGATGAATCTCTAGTTGCATGAAGAAAATCAAACAACTTTTCATCATAGGTATCCTCCAGATCCTCCTCCTCCATTTTCTCTAAAGACAACTTCCTTTTAGTCATCTTGATTACTCACAAAATAAAATCCAAAAAACAAAAAATTGAATTTGGGGGATAATTTACAAATCAACATTCACTCATATCCAATAGATTAAAGAAAGATTGCTAAATTTCTTTGGCATGGAGTTTAAATGAATTGAAACTTTCTGCAGCATTACAAAACCTATAATATACAAGATAAAATTATTGAAATGAATGAATGAAATGAAATTTAGTCAAAATCTATAATATACATGATGAATGTAATGAATTGAAACTTTATGCAACAAAGAAAGCATGAAACATTCACGACTCATGAAACGCGAAGATAATGATTTAGACGGGCTCACAGCTCACAAAACCGTATTTCACATGCCACTTTAACAAAAAAACTTGATGAATTCGTGTTTTATAAAATCAAAAATTTTGAACAAAATAATGCATCAAGAACATTAAAAACCAATCATTTAATATGTGTACCAAACCAATATTGATAGAAAAACAAAGTAAAAACCTTACAGAATTTCTAACTCCCTGATGTAACATTGTCCTCTTAAACCAACTAACATATTCAATGCCATGAAAATCACGATTGCAAAGAAAACTATTAAGAAAAGTGTGATGCATGATATTTTCAGGCCTTACTCCTGAGAATAAATAATTCTTAGTATGGCTTGTGATGCTTACAAGATAAATAGTTGGTCGAAAACGATATAAGCTACATGAAAGAAGTAGTAACCAAAACCCAAACCTGAGTGTTCATATATATATATATATATGCCAATACTCACCATACGGTTGATCAAAAAGTATATTGCACTAATTTAGAGGAGGTGTGCTTAAAAAGAAAATGGTAAAAACTTAAAAATTGAAGTAATAAAAGCGCTATCATGTTGAAAAAGTAAATGATATGTGGCATAGCTTCTCAGGGCAAAATGGTTTTAAGTTGCACATGTGAAATTAACTACGCATTATACTAACCACACTTGTAAACAAATGTCCTTATAAACCCAATTTCTGAACCTTAAGAGAGTTTTTTCAAAGACAAAGCTCTCTCTCTGCTCAAGTACACCAATACAACGCTAATTTGATTGTAGGAAAAATTATTCTTCTGCGCAAGGCTACTGAAGAAGGTTTTCTCACCCAGTATATGCAATCGAACACTCGAGAATGTAAGTTTTTCGCTAAAATATAAGTTACTGAGAGAGGAGTTTTGATGCCGAGAAGTGCTTAAAAATAGCTAAAAATTACGAATATCAAGGGAAAAATATTCAACGTCGAAGGTGGCGGCTCAATCTAGGACGATTTTAAGCGTCAAAGTGCTTTAAAGGCACCCGAGCGACATTTGTTAATTTTTGATAATTTTTTAGACTGTCGTGTGGGTTGACAAGAGTTACCGGCCAATGCGGGATGTCAACTGAACGCCCAGGATTTTTCAGAGCTCAAATCGAAGCCAGGATAGGGAAATGGCCACAAAATGGGCAAGATATGAAAATGTGGACACTTGGGAGGCCAAAATTGGGCATGCCTTTTGAGTTTGGACCCCCCCCCCCCCCCCTAAAATTTTATGCACCTTATGAAGCAAAAAACGTGGAGAGAGAATGAGCGATGAAGAAAAAACGTGGAGCAACATGGCGGCCGTTTTTTGCGCCCTCTCATGATGGAGATGGAGTATGCAGGCTGAAAGCAACCCATACAATCGATCATGGGGCTGAACTTCCCTCTCTTGGCTGGTCTTATAGCTTGTCTTCGCCCATACAAATGGTGGCCTGAATAAAGAGAGCCAATTCTAGTATTTCTCTCTCCTCCCTCTCTCTCCTCTAAGGGCAGATTCATGTGGTGAAGAAGAAGAAGAAGAATGGATGACATATGCTTGTCCAATGAAGACCATATTGCTCCGTGGTTCAAGAGGAATGAAGATTGCTAATTGTGGACTGTTATGAGCATTAATGGCTGCTCGAAATCAGTCCCGAGACATGGCAAATAAAAACCCGCAACCCGCAAAGAACGGTAATCTCATTTTTACAAAGGAAATTGATGTTTTATGCAAGTTGCTTCATGAATATTTGTTCCCATGGGATGATTATGCATCATAATGTTTTTTGCTATGAGTTTGATCAGTTTATGCTCAGAAAATCAAAAAATCATAAGTGTTGTGACTGAAATTAATGGTGTAAAACCCGTAAAACACGCGAAATATGGAAAAATTGGGTGTTTTTGATATATAAATGGAAGATATAGTAAGACACACCAACTAAATTTGTGTTTTTGCTGCAAATGAACCTAAGGGCCACAGCCCACAACTCATTTTGTATTTTTAGTTATTTAATATTGTAAAAATACAAGAAAAATAGGAAAAATGGGAAAAAATAAGAGAAAAAATGGATTTTGAGTACCGAAAATTAAGGAAAAATTAGATTCATGATCGTGAATGTTTGGGGGGCCTAAAGTATGGGTTTAGCCTCAGTTCAGCCCTACCTTTATGTTTTAGTGAGTTTTTATTGCTTTTTATACAATAAAAATGTGGAAAATGAACCCTAAACCTATGCACCATGCACAACCTAAACGGGTGAGGGGGTAGAGCGGATAAAAGGTGTCTAAATGCTGAATGAAATGATGAAAATCTTGCTGATTTTTATGCATACCATTTAGGTTGGTCGATATTTAAAAATTAAGAACCTAGTAGCACGAGGGTTTCTCGGTGCTAGGTTCATGCAACGCTGCATATGAGCGATAGTCAAAATCATTGAAAGAAATGTTTTCCACATATGCATCAATGCTACCATTTGCATGAAGCATGAAATGATAAAAATACCTCCTGGATGCATGGCAATTGCTTTCTAGAAGATGGTGACCAACGTTCAGTGAGTAAGGTTGTCCAAGAGCTGTAGGCTAGGTGTTGGGTCTAAGGGAAAGAAAGTGAGGTACGGTATATTCCTGGATATGATCAATTGGTACCTTGAGTGAAAATGTGTGCGATAATGTGTTATATATGTTTAGCGACGCATCGAGGGGCCAATCCCCAAGGTATAGGAGAGTCGCAGTGAGGTAGCGGCAGTCAGCCGTGGGAGGACCTCCTATGTTTGTACTTCGTGCTATTTGGCAATGTGCTAGGACTCCCTTTGAGGAGTGTTAGTTGGGTTTGAGTTGGACTACGAGACGTGATACAAACGCAAGATGTTTAGGAAGATGATGTATGTGTTATCCACGCTCTTGGCTGCGAGGCCGTGGGATTGTTGAGCGCATGATAGAGGTCCGGCTAGTGCATGAGCCAGTGCCGGCCCGTTTTAGGTCCCATCAGTGGTGCATCTGCTGGGAGCTGCCGATAAGTGGCGGTCTTCGAATCTTGGTCTCATAAGGGACCTATTAGCTTTATTCTATTGGTCGATAGCCACCTTGAAGCGGTGGATATCAAGTTAGTTTGATAAAAACATTGGTCATCAGTATGACGGTCAATCCAAGAAATCCCCAACACCCAAAGGATACTTTGTCTATCTTGAACAGTCTAGTGGGATCTTTGACACGTCGGATGATTGACTATTTTACCCTTTGCCCTGAAAGTGATACCATGCTTGAGTTTGGGTCACTATGGGAAAACACCCATGAAGCTACCTCTAAGATTAACAGCCCATGGAGATTAGAGAAAAGGGAAAGTGAAAGTAGTGCTAAGATGACACAGTCATCTATGATCATTCGTGATGATAATGTCATAGAAAAGACTGTGACAATGATGGTTAATATGCACATAGGAGGACATGATGATTATGATCTAAAGATACATCTGATGCTAGTGCCCGACGTAGTTGGGTACCATAGTGTGATTGCCAAGATCCATAAAGCATTGGATGATGTCCATGTGTGTGGAAAACCATTGTTAGTAAGAAAGATCTCATTAGGACCTATCCTAAGTTCTAGCAAAGTGGTGGTAGATGAGAATAGGCTTACTAGAACACCACTAGCAGATGATGGGATAGATTCCCTATTGCATAGTGTTGGACTCCCTAAACCACTTTGTGAGTTGGCGGAAAGGGAAGTTCATGGAATTAGTGACTCTTCCACACCAGTAAAGGTGGAAATGGAAGAGATTAAAGACCCTAACACACTGGTATTAGGTCAAGAGGAATACGAAGATTTTGATGACCCAGTCTTGATCCCAAAGGAGAGGACTAAATGTCCTCCTCTTTATAGGGATCTCCTAGTGTTTTATGGGTTGCCAAATGAGGATCTGATGATTCATTTAAGAGAATATGACCTAACTTGTATTGCAAGTGGGTTTGACGATATACACCGGATGCTCGTATTCTCAAGTACCCTAAAGGGAGAGGCAAGGAAATGGTAGTGGAGCCTCCCAAGAGGGTCGATCAGATCATTTGAGGAGACTTGTGATAGATTTTTAGATGAGTATGAAAAGCAACTCCCTATGATTCAGGTCTTAGGACAGCTTATGCAGTTTAGACAGGAGTCTTATCTTGCTATTAAAGAGTATGCTAGAGCCTTTGATAGTACTCTCAGGCTTTGGCCAAGAAGAGCAAGTGCACTACCAGATGATGTGCTATGTGAGCTCTTTTTGAATGGCTTAGAGATTAATACGCAAATCCAAGTGGGACTGCAGAATCCTAAGTCGTTAAGGGAAGCAAAAATGCATGCCATTGATTATGAGGGTCATATTTAGAGATGTTGGGAAAACTTTTGGAGTTTTCCCCGCTCAGTACAAGTGCATCCTAGCTTCCAACCATTTCTACAAGGAGAGAGCTCACTTGTTGATACCAAGGTAGCCTATGAGGGGAACCTTGGTAGCCAAAATCTCAAAGCAGAAAATGGCCATCCTATGAGTAGTAATGACATGCCTCTCAGTGAACAGGTGCCAAGCCATGTAAGTCCCATTAGGGCTTGCAACACTTCCACGAAAGGTAGTTCTGATGGCAATATGGATCATACCAATGGGCCTATGAGTGTTGATAAGCATTCTATGTGTGGTTCTAATTTTGTTGCTAGTAAGGCTCTTGAGAGACCTTTGGTGTCGGAATCATGCTTCCAGGTGGATGTTGTTCCCTTCAGTGAAAGCATGGTTCTTATGGGGAAAAATTTGCAGTATGGATGTAAACAAGTAAAGGCATCTTTTGTAAAGAGGATGAAAAATGCTAAAAGTCCACCAGTGCTTCACAAAGGTCATAAGGATGTAAGGCCATTTGGCCATAGGGATAAGTTTGAATTGAGTTCGTTAGACTAGTGCAACAAATTGAGGGAATGCAAGAATATTAAGGGAAATGTGAGATGGGCTTGGAGACCCAAAATCTCCAAAGTATGGCAAGAGTGTCGGATGCAAGGCCAAGGATCCCATTTGGATATATTCTGTTGAACCCCCAAGAGGATAAGATTGGATATACATCTGACAATATACACTGCCTTGGGATACACCCATGTGATGTGCCTAGGCTTGAAGCTCTACCTAGTTTGGGATTTATGTGAAAACCCAAATAGGGGAGGTTCAAATGAGTACAAAGCTATAATTCTTTCTCCCAAAGGAGCCACTCAGCCGCTTGAACGACTAGTTTATTCGGATGACAATAAATGTGGGACATGGGAGCCCTCTGAGGCCGTTCATTCAGCTCATAGTGCCCAAGAAGGGATGGGCCTTATTGATGAGTTATTTGTGGAAAGGCTTGGACTTGTAGCTCTACAAAAAAAAAAACCCAAGATAAAAAAATACAAGACCAAGCTTTTAGGTAATTTGCTAGTCGACCTATGATATGCTATCCTTGGCACCCTGGATAGTCTGTTAGGGTGTGATGTATATGCCAAGGACATCAGCATTACGTGGACTAAAATGACCTATCTAGTGTTAAGCTAGCAAGGCTAGCTGCCTTGGATATTACGTCCAGATTTCGTTAGGCCAAGCGGGCCGATCAGTTTTTGTAGTGAAATGTTTTATTTCGTTAAGCCAAGAGGGCCAGTTTTTTGTTTAGTGCAGGTGCGGTTAATGGTTTCTTGTTTTAGTTCTGTGCTTGACAGATTCCATAGAGCTGGAGAGAGCCTTTGTCGCGGCATCGACGCTTCTTGTGGCCAGTCTAGGTGACATCTCTCCTTTATGAGTACTGTGGTTTTCATGCTATATGTGTGCGTGTACTTGTTAAGGGGATTTTCTTTTCTTATTGGGGACTGGCAACCAAGGCATGAAGTCCCAGGTTTAGGTTCAGTATGTTTGAGGGAGGTCGGAGTAGTCATTGCCTCCTGTAAAGACATTGTCAAGCATTGAAAGACCTGTTTTAGAAGGGGGTCCTAGTGACCCTGTTCTGCTAGCCTGCTAGGCAGCTGTTCCAGGAGTTCTTATTAGTTGTGAGGCAGTTAGAGAAGCCTGCCGAAAAAGGAAAAATGAGGATAAAGTAAAAGAAACCCTGAATATCCCAAAAGACAATAAATATATACAAAGGTGTGTAAAAAGGGGTTCTAACCCCTACCAAAATAGAAAAGAAAACAAATGAAAATGTATATGCAATTGATCATTGCCTTGCGAAGGCCTGGTAGGTTCCTAGGGACGAGTCAGACCCGGGGCCGATACCTTGTCTTCCTAGGGGTGGCTTCTTACTAGAAAAGAAGAAACAAGGAAGTTGGAGCGAAAATAAAAGTGAGCGTCAGAAAAGGATTAAGTGTCGCCTTGCGAGGGCTTGGTAGGTTCTTGGGTACCGAGACAGGTCCTGAGGCCGATGCCTTGTTCTCCTTGGGTCACTACGCTCAGCTCCCTCCTTTTTACATGCCCAAGTATGGAAATAATAAAAACCCTAAAAGAAGAAATGTGCTGAAAGAAAATACTTCTTGAATCAGGCTGTAGGATTCCTCGCCTAGTAGGAGCTCCTAGTTGTGTTGTCCTTAGTTTGGTAGGCAGTTTAGACCACCGCTTAGGGCAACTTCTTTGACAGTTCTTTTAGTTTGGCCGTGTTGGAGCGATTGGTTAGTGACTAGCTTCGGACCTTTTATCAGATTATGCTAGGCCTACTCCTTCTGGATGTCATACCTTGGTTTTGTCAGGGGATAGGGTGAGCATTGTGCTGTGTTTAGTATGTATCTATTTTGTATCAGCTTGATGCTTTCTTTGGTTGTTTTGTGCAGATCTATTGTGGGATTCAACGGGCTGAGTCGCCCTATCCCGTGGTCGCCAATGAGAGCGGAGTTTTGATGCTGAGAAGTGCTTAAAAATAGCTAAAATTTACGAATATCAAGGGAAAAATATTCAACGTTGAAGGCAGCGGCTCGATCTAGGACGATTTTAAGCGTCAAAGTGCTTTAAAGGCGCCTGAGCGACACTTGTTGATTTTTGATAATTTTTCAGGCTGTCGTGTGGGTTGACAAGAGTTATCGGCCAATGCGGGATGTCAAGCCAAACGCCCAGGATTTTTCAGAGCTCAAATCGAAGCCAGGACGTGGAAATGGCCACAAAATGGGCAAGATATGAAAAGGTGGACACTTGGGAGGCCAAAATTGGGCATGCCTTTTGAGTTTGGACCCCCCCCCAAAAATTTTATACACCTTATGAAGAAAAAACGTGGAGAGAGAATGAGGAATGAAGAAAAAACGTGGAGCAACATGGCGGCCGTTTTTTGCACCCTCTCATGATGGAGATGGAGTATGCAGGCTGAAAGCAACCCATACAATCGATCATGGGGCTGATCTTCCCTCTCTTGGCTGGTCTTATCGCCTGTCTTCGCCCGAAAAATGGTGGCCTGAATGAAGAGAGCCAATTCTAGTATTTCTCTCTCCTCCCTCTCTCTCCTCTAAGGGCAGATTCATGTGGTGAAGAAGACGAAGAAGAATGGATGACGGATGCTTGTCCAATGAAGATCGGATTGCTCCGTGGTTCAAGAGGAATGAAGATTGCTAATTGTGTACTGTCATGAGCATTAATGGCTGCTGGAAATCAGTCCCGAGACATGGCAAATAAAAACCCGCAACCCACAAAGAACGGTAATCTCATTTTTACAAAGGAAATTGATGTTTTATGCAAGTTGCTTCATGAATATTTGTTTCCATGGGATGATTATGCATCACAATGTTGTTTGCTATGAGTTTGATCAGTTTATGCTTAGAAAATCAAAAAATCATAAGTGTTGTGACTGAAATTAATAGTGTAAAACCCGTAAAACACGCGAAATATGGGAAAATTGGGTGTTTTTGATATATAAATGGAAGATATAGTAAGACACACCAACTAAATTTGTGTTTTTACTGCAAATGAACCTAAGAGCCACATCCCACAACTCATTTTGTATTTTCAGTTATTTAATATTGCAAAAAATATAAGAGAAATAGGAAAAATGGGAAAAAATAAGGGAAAAAATGGATTTTGAGTGTCGAAAATTAAGAAAAAATAAGATTCATGTTTGTGAATGTTTGGGGGGTCTGAAGTATCAGGTTTAGCCTCAGTTCAGCCCTACCTTTATGTTTTAGTGAGTTTTTATCGCTTTTTATACAATAAAAATGTGGAAAATGAACCCTAAACCTATGCACCATGCATAACCTAAACGGGTGAGGGGGTAGAGCGGATAAAAGGTGTCTAAATGTTGAATGAAATGATGAAAAGCTTGCTGGTTTTTATGCATACCATTTAGGTTGGTCGATATTTAAAAATTAAGAACCTAGTAGCACAAGGGTTTCTCGGTGCTAGGTTCATGCAACGCCGCATACGAGTGATAGTCAAAATCATTGAAAGAAATGTTTTCCACATATGCATCAATGCTTATTTTCTTAATTGTTTGAGCACATGGACATTCACAATTTGCATGAAGCATGAAATGATAAAGGGTATCAGATAATACCTCCTGGATGCATGGCAATTGCTTTCTAGAGGAATATGACCAACGTTGAGTGAGCAAAGTTGTCCCAAGTTGTAGGCTAGGCGTTGGGTCTAAGGGGGAAAGAAAGTGAGGAATGGTACATCCCTGGATACGAATAATTGGTACCTTGAGAGAACTATGTGCGATGTTGTGTTATATATGTTTAGCGACGCATCGAGGGGCCAATCCCCAAGGTGTAGGAGAGTCGCAGTGAGGTAGCGGCAGCCAGCTGTGGGAGGACCTCCTATGTTAGTACTTCCTGCTATTTGGAAATGTTCTGAGACTCCCTTTTGAGGAGTGTTAATTGGGTTAGAGTTGGACTATGAGACGTGATACAAATGCAAGATGTTTAGGAAAATGATGTATGTGTCATCCATGCTCCTGGCTGTGAGGCCGTGGGGTTGTTGAGCGCATGATAGAGGTCTGGCTAGTGCATGAGCCAGTGCCGGCCCATTTTAGGTCCCATCAGTTACCTCTGAATCACTTGAGAATTCCTACTAGACCATCCCCAAAAATGCCAAAAGTATGAAATGCAACGAGCCATGGATATTCACATCGGCAAGAGCTATTCGCGATTCATACGTATTAAACGTGAGATTGTGTTGGTTTCTCTTCTCCATGTAAGGTCTCCTCGCATTTTATGTGACTTAGGAGTGCATTTATCCATTTGTGACGTATAAAACACAATGGATATGAGATTTCTCTTTTCCATGTAAGGTCTCCTCACATTTCATACGACTTAGGTGTGCATAGTTTCTCTACTGACGTATGAAAAGTGATATGGTTTTAAGTACTCTGGTCAAAAAGGTCCCTCACGTTCCATACGACTTAGGCATGCATAGTTTCTCCTTTGACGTATGAAACGTGATATGGTTTTAAGTTCTCTGGTCCAAAAGGCTTCCTCATGTTTCATATGCCTTGTGCACTATTTATTGAAATTGGATTTAGACTATGTGATTAGTGTTTGCTTGCTTTTTACTAATTGGGTATCTTTCCTAATTTTTTTGTATTATTTATTTTTTTGGATATTTCAAATGGCTAGAACTAAGGCCACTGCAAGGAAGCAGAAAGTTGATCCTAGAGGTCTTGCTTCAAAGATCCATCAGTCCTCCAAGCCTTCCAAGCTTACTAGGAAATCAAAGCCAAGAAGAAGGTTCTCACAGCATGTGAGGGGCCTTAAGGAGACTAGAAGTGCAACGAAGGCTTTGAATAATGTAATTCCAAAGCTGCCTTTTAAGAGGCTTGTTAGATAAATTTGTGACAAGCATAGTCTACATAGTTTTAGATGGACTAGGGTAGCTCTCAATTGTATTCAGGAGGCTACATAAGACTTTTTGATTGAGTTTTTCCAATATTCATATATATGTGCTGCTCATGCACATAAGCTTATGCTAATGGATAAAGACATGATAATTCACAAGAGATTGAGATACAGGTTTTCAAAGGTCCTTGCGTCAGTCCCTCTTTTTGATATGAAGGCTTTCAATATTTTAAATGTGCCTCCATATACGAAAAAAAAAGATCATGGTCTGAAGGTTGAAGATGTTACGCATGTAAAGGACACAAGACAACATGAGAAAGAGGAAAAGGCCATAGAAGAGCACGTAGATAAATGGAGAGAGTATAAAAGAAAGAAGGAAGAAGAAAAGGAAGTAGAACAACTTCCATCTTTTGAAGAGGAGTTATCTACCCTTCTTGAAACGACTGAACCTAAGGGATTCAATGTTTGTTGCTTTTTGCCTGGTGATATTAACAAAAGATATGATATGGTATTTTTGGACTCTGATTGTGTTCAAATTCTCAAGAATAAAGTGAGAGAAGTAAATGACTCGATTCTTCTTGCTAGGATGAGGTATAGTATACCAAAATTTGTATTTACTCACCATATTTTTCTAGCAATAGACTTTCATGTTAATGCTTACTATCTCCATTCCTTTGCTAGGTGTGTAATGCACGAGCTCCCCTTTGATATACAACAAAAGATTGAGGTTCTTGATCCATCCATCTCATACTATGTGAGGAGTGAGCTTGATGCAAGTGCTATTAATTTAGTTGACTTTGAATCTTTGGAGCTTCTTCTAATCCCATACAATGACAAGTAAGTAATTTGATATTTTGTTAGATTTTATGAGATCTTGTTTTGCTAGATTATTGAAATAAATGGAGCCTAATTGGAAAATATACTAAGTGGAGAGGCAATGTTTCCTCATCAATTCTATAAAAGGAAGCCATGGAAATGCCAAGTTGTAAGTTATATAATCCAGGGTCTCCTTGATATTTTGATATTTTTGTTGCAGGTACTCTAAATATTTTGATATTTCTTTTGTAATAACTCTAAATTTTATTGCCTTTTTAGTATAGAATTGTAAAAAGATTGATTGAAGTGCTAGAGAAAAGGCCTCTCATGCCTTCTGACTTACTTGCAACAATGCAATATAGACAAGTTATGGTAAGGTCTTGATTAATATGGTTGGAACATATTAAGAAAATTTATTCTAAAAACTACCATTAACAAGTCTCATAGTTTTACTTTATATTGTTGATTGCAGTGTCCTCATTAGGATGATAGTTACTCCTGTGGAGAGTAGTTGTAAATGCCAGAAGATTTGTTCAGTTTATTTATCTCAATGATGATAAAATTATAAAGGTAATGCGAAACATACTAAACTTTAAGATAGAGTTTTATTGAAAAATAGTCCATTGTAAAAAATAACAATGAGCTAATTTTTTTTTTTACAAATGTATGACAGTTTACAAGGTATTGCTATACAAGTGAGCACATTTGGTATATAAGAGCAAAGCTCATGAAATACATAATGGCCAATTTTATACAACTGACAAGAATGGATAATAGTGGGGGCTTAGACATGGAAGGAGAGGAGGTGCATGTAACTATAGTAGGTGAAGCTATGCCTTCAACACCCAAGGCAACCCAAGCATCAAAGATAGGCAAAAGGAATCCTAGGAAGGATGTCCCTTCTCCTAAGAAAAGTTCTCAAAAAAAGTAGCTTTGCCTCAAATTGTAAGCCCTTGTGTATAATCCATGGAGATGGCTGACAAAAATTAGTACATGTATTTTATATTGATAGTAAAGAGATATTTTCTTCAATATCCTTGCATTGTATATTCTTCTCTCTCCTCGTTGATATCTATAAAAAAAATATGTTACAAATTTTTATTAATCAAGAAGTGAAATCAAATATACACCTAAGGGAATATAATATGATATAAAAACTTGCTGATTTGTTATTAAGTTGAAACACAAATGAGTATGGTAGTTCAATATCTTCATTCTGTAAATCCGTCCTCACTTGATGTAGCGTACATGATGATCTAACCTTTAGGATTGCAATAATGTCCTCATTGTACCAAATATTAAGATCCACTATAGGATATTTGCTAAAATTATCAAGATTTTGGTCTAAGGCAACCAGACTACCATGAACATAATGCCATCTACTATAATAAAAGCTAAGGATGAAATTTTGAGTAGCAATCATATATTTAAAAGCTATAGAGTCTTGATCTATCTTACATATAATTTTCCCTTTTGTCCTAGTGTCCCATCCCTCATCAACAAATTGTATAACATGATCATATGTTAGTCTCTTCACTGAAAGCATAGCCTTTGATTTTCTTATCTAAGCATTAGAAAAGAAGTCAACAAATATATTGAATGAGATACTAGGTTTTAATGCTCTATGTATCTCAGAAAATATATTATATATATTGCCCTCACTAGTAGCCGGACTTGGCAAAGGCCACTCAAAGCTTGAAAAATCTAACAAAGGAAGGGGGGATATTAATCCCCATTGGCTAGCTGCATGAGGACAATATAAGAATGGTCATAGAAGAATATTCCATTCTCTACAAGCTCTGTCTTCTTTCTACCTTTGTACATCTCTTCTCCAATCAAGCCATGCATCACATCAATCACATCAATAATAGACTCGACCAGTTGCTACCCCTTGTGATTGCATGTTGTTGATGACAATAGCCTGTCATCCTACTCTAGATCATGGAGGCAAGTCAAAGTCCTCTGGAGACTCGTCCAGTTGTCGCTCTCTTTCTATCACAAACAATGATCCGAAATAGGATAAGATGGGGAGATAGAGCACTCCTAATAAAAACCAAGAGAGGGGCTACTTATCATCTATTCAATTGGCCATTGCACAATTGTGTTTTCCTCAACATCAATCTTAGTATTGCCTTTTCCATGGGCCTTCACACCCCTCTAATGCATGATGGTGATAAGAACTCCCACTCATCCTGGGAGCAAGCTCAGTGAGGGGAATGTTTGTCGGATTAAACCTTCTGCAATCCTTTCATTACCCTTGAAAAGGGTGACATGATCTTGTCTTTTAAAATTAGATTTGGCCATGATAGAGGGCTTAGGGTTACTTCTTATAGATATACTACTTCCTCGAAATTTCACCAATGAAATACCAATAGAGAGAGAGAGAGAGAGAGAGAGAGAGAGAGAGAGAGAGAGAGAGAGAGAGAGAGAGAGAGAGAGAGAGAGAGAGAAGGAGGGGGAGGATGAGATGACATTGGGATAAGAGAGTGAGAGATGAAGAGAGAGAGAGGGAGAGGGAGAGGGAGAGATGGGGGGAGAGAGTGAGAACGAGAGCAAGAGGGAGAGATAGGGAGAGAGAGAGAGGGGGAGGAAGGAGGAGATAGAGAGAGGGAGGAAGGTGGGGATAGATTGAGAGAGAGACATAGATAGAGAGTCAGAGTGAGAGAGGGAGAGAGACAGAGTGAGAGTGATAAGTGGAGAGAGAGAGAGGGGAAAGCCTGGGATAGAATAGTAAGATAGAGTATGTGTGACGGTGCTAGAGAGAGAGGTATGGAGAGAGAGAGAGAGAGAGGGAGAGAGAGAGAGAGAGGGAAGAGAGAGACAAAATAGTGTTGAGGGTAGGGGATAGAAAACAACAACCTGAATTGCAAGGGGAGGGGGATCCTTTTAAAGACAAAGGAGAGAGAGTGAAGGAGGGATAAAAAGAGAGAGTCACATACCAAGAGTGGAACAATTCGCAATGTGAAAACGGGGGGTGGGTCCTTTTATTAATAGAGAAAGTATGCGATGTGTAATTTTTTCTCACCAGAAAGGGGTCACTAACAGCCCCTTATTGGACGTTTTTTTTTAATGACCTATTCTTAGAGAGAGTAAATTTCGGCCCAGCAATATTTGTGGTTTCTTTTTTGCCTAGTGAGGGGCTACCAACGATCCCTTTTTGGCAAAAAGGCAAATCACAATTCTGAGAATAGATAGCATGGGGAGAAGAGAGACCAATAGGGTACGGGCTGTCGACATCCCCTTCTTGGGTGAAAAAAAAACGCTATGTTACTCTCTCTTCTTCCCATGTCATCTATTCTCAAAACTGTGGTTTGTTTTTTTGCCAAAAAGGGGTCACTAGCAGTCCCTTACTAGGTGAAGAAAACCCAAAAATTGAGTTGGGCGAAAAGTTACCCTCGCCAAGAATGGGTTGCCAAAAAAAGTTATTGTTTGATAAGGGGCTACTAGTGACCCTTTTTTAGCGAGAAAAAATTACAATATCACATGTTCTCTCTCTCATCACCCTTTCTCTCTCTCCCCCCATTTTCTCAACTAGTTAACTTATATTTACTTAATTAACTTTATGAGAGAAAGAGAGAGATATAATTTTCTAAATAGTAGATGTTTACACTCCTAGAAGCATAATATGAGATAGTCATACAAAGTAAAAGCTTATACATACTCATTCAAACATTGCTTTATTGCTAAAAAAATACACTTATTCAAACATTGCTTTATTTATGTTGTCTCTTTCTCTCTCATCCCTCTCCCATCACTCTGTTACTCTCTTCCCCCCATGTGTTCTTGGACATGTGGCATTCTTTTCTGTCGAGAAGGGGTCGCCAACAGCCCCTTCTTGGGCGAAAAAAAGAACCACACTATGTTGCTCTCTCTTCTTTCCATGTTGTATATTCTTGGAACTGTGGTTTACTTTTTCACAAAAAATGGGTCGCCTACAGCCCCTTATCGAGCAAAGAAAACCCACAAATCTAGTTGGGTAAAAAGTTACCCTCACTAGGAATAGGTCACCAGAAAAAGTTTGCGATTGATAAGGGGCTGTCGGCAACCCTTTTTTGGCGAGAAAAAATTACACATATCACATGTCCTCTCTCTCATCACCCTTTCTCTCTCTTCCCCCATCTTGGATATCCTTCAAAGGGAAAATTGTAATAGCCCTTTAGGATTAGAGTCACACAATCTTTTTATTCATGCTAGAAGGCTTGGACAATATATTTGGCTACCATTTTTCCTAATAGTTTAAGTAGGTTGGGTAATCCTAGGCCATCCTTTTGTTATACTAGTTTTTTTAAGTTCCCTAAACAAACTCCTTCACTAAGTTTAGTGTATGATCTTTGAAAGGATAATCAACATGATACATCAATGAAAGTGTGTTTTGGGGGGAGGGGAGTAGGGGGGATGGACAAAGAGGTTTTTGGCATATTGCAAGGGGGCACCAATGCCCCCTTCGTAGCACGGAACTTACTTGTGCCGACCATTGTCAGAGGGGTTTTTGTTGAAAGGTCGAATGCATCAGGTATTAGAGGTAGAAGGAAGTAGAGATAAGAGATGGAAGAGAAGAAAAATAATAGACAAGAGGTAAACACGACAAAGAAAAAGCACAATTAATTGAATCAATATGTATTAACAGAACCTGAAATCCTTTGACTGGCACTACTTAGAAGCACTCTCCAAGCATTAGATATTCTGGCTCCTTCATAGACAAAAAACGTGCATCAAAATAACAACTCCTTCTCTGCTGCTCGAAAACCAAATCTGATGGCTTTGTTGGCTTCAAAAGGGGGGTAAAACCCTATGACACCTGATCAGGGATCTCCCAGATCACTTCTTCTTCTTCTTCCAGTTCAAAGTGTAGTTTTCAGCTTGTCAACATTGATCGTGATGCACGCGATTTTGTCAATCTATCTTTTTTATGAAAAATATCATAATTGGCTAAAAAAGAAACTTGCTTTTTGCATGCCATCCTAATACAAAAGCTTTTCTAAAATTTTCAAAATTTTTACAAAAAATAATATAAAAAATATGCTAAAATTATCCAAAAATATAGTATTTTTGGATAATCCATGCCACTCACACTAGTACTAATGACTCAAATCACATTAACTCTCTTGATCAATAAGAAAGTCAGATGACGATGCATTCCATGCTTTTTCACACTGTGTCCACATAGTATCACGACATCCATCCCCTCTGAATCTGCACATCATCTGGTATGTGCCACCAATGCACCACTCAGATCAAACACCCATAGTATCAACTTGTTGCTTATCATGCATATAAGAAGGCATCCCCCTGGATTATAGATCAAAATACTCAGCATTTGTACAAGTCTTCAGCCATACTTAGTACCCCCTCTAGGGTCATAAGGCCTTGGGTGTATATCATACACTAGAGGTTGTTGAATCTCTATATACATGCTATCAATACACCCATCAACAAATACATAGCAACATGCCTACTCTTTCAAAGTCCATCGTATGGGAAGTTTCTTTTGATAACCTTTTTACTCCTCATCTAACATAAACTGAGTCTCACTTGCATTCAACACATTCTCATCATCACTGAAAATAGTGAAACAATCCATACCTTGAAGTATCTTAGAATTGCCAATTAAGGTCTTTGACAAAGCATCCGAAACGTTTTCCAGCTGTAAAGCATTACATCTAACATCTTGTAAATGCATATCCTCGAGCTCATGAACTATTTCAAAAATGATAACTTTATCATCTTGCAATTCATGTATATCTAACAAGTCACCAATCTCTGTTTGAGTCCCTGCATCAAGGAAAACATTATCTTCACAAACCTCTTCATATGCTTTAAAAACATCTATAGGTGCAATGGTTGAATCTTCCAGTACATGATCTTCCAAGGTATCCATAACTATCTCAATATTAGACTGTAGCTTATATCCATGTTATTTGTCCTCTTGCTTATTATCCTGTTTTTGCTCCTGCTCAATCTCTTCCATAACATGCTCAGGAGATGGCTGATTTGTAGCTTTAGACAAATCCATACTTCTTCTTGTCACTTCCTTAAATATCCCTGCATTATCTTCATCTCTCATTTGTTTCTTTTCAACAAGTGCGTCCATGTTTTTCCCTTTTTCCAAATATGCATCCACTAAATATGCATCTATCGATGATTCCCAACCAATTATGTCACGAATGTATTGCCCTGCATGAGACATTTCACTATCAGTAACCTTTCTTTTTTTAGCTACATGTAAATAATGTGTCCATATTTCATCCTTTGGACCAACCATCACTTGGCCATGCATTCTATCCAATTGTAGACGAAAAGTAGAAGCATGTACAACTGCATAACTATTTCGGACAGCCAAGTCTTCCAACAACTTCTGCATGCCTCCATTTTCAAAATTCAAAGTAAAAGGCAATCCCGTTTCTTGTGCATGGATCTTGCCATCTTTTCAAAAGATGAGTTGTTGTGCCAAGGCCTCCTGATAGGTAGCACAATCCTTTCTCTCATGCTGCAAACTATCACACCACATACATCTTTTTCCTGGCTTAAGTTAATTAACTAATTAACTAATTAATCAATAAATCAATAACCAATTAATAAATAATTACCTAATGAAAAACTAAGTAACTAATTAAGTAATCACTTAGCTGATTAAGTAATTAATTATTAATAAACAAATAAAAGTATATATTAGTTGAATAGTTAAAATTAATAATTAAGTGCTTAAAATTAATTAATATTTAATTAAATAATTAATAAATTAAAATATATAATTAATCAATAAATAATTGGTTTAATAACTATTAAGTCAATTACTTAGCCAATCAAACTATATATTATTTGATTAGTCTAAATTAATAATTAATTATTAAAAAACAACAGCTAATAACTAGAAACCAATTAGTAGTAACCAATAACTAGTTACTTGAAATTAATAACAAATTAGCTAATTTTAATTTTATATATTTATCTTATTAAAAATATTAAATAATTTTATCCCATAGTTATTTAGTAATTAAAATTATTTATTACTCAATTGATTAATATTAACTTATTAATTAAATTATTAATGATTTATTATAAATCAAATAATATTTACCAAGATTGTATCAGTTAGTTCATTGATTAGTTAATTAGTGTATTGATCAAATTATATCAATTAATTTATTAATTGATGATAGTTAGCTTGTTTATTAGTTTACGTATATCAACTAGTTTATTAATTAATTAGTTATTATAGTAATCAATTAGTATGAAGTGAACCATTGGTATATTAATATTACTTAACTTGTTTGTTTGATTTATATATTATTATTAATCATTTCATATAAATAAATGTGTTAGTATAGTAATACTAATTAATCAGTTAATATAATTATACATTAATTCGTTAGTTATATGGGATTTTTAAAAAAGGGAATGAAGAGAGAATGCAAGTGCATGTGGATTAGGATCGTTTTGCTCACGAAGAAAGGGGTTGCCGGCGCTCGGATCTATCATTTTGCTCACGAAGAAAGGGGTTGTCGGCGCTCGGATCTATCTTAGTGATTTGGGTTTAAGGTCAAGGGTATGAGAGAATGTGTACATGTAGGCCAGGATGGCTGATGAGAGAGAGTGCATGTGGACTGGGATCATTTTGTCGCCAAAGAAGGGGTCACCAACAGCCCAATATTTGGTGTAGAAAAATATGACTACCAACCCTCGCGCCGCCCCCCCCTCCCCCCACCCCCCAACATCTCTCTCTTTGTATGACACATGTCTTCCAGTCTCCCTTTCTCTCTCTCTCTCTCTGTGACATGCATTTAATGCCCCACTATCTCAAAGTGGTTATATAAAGCCACACACCCCCTATGACACTACGCCTCTCCCTCCCTCAAGTTGTGGAATATTTTCTTAATCTCACAGGTATGTACACATCTCCCTCTCTCTTCCTCTCTCCCTCTCTCCCTCTCTCTCTCCATCTCCCTCCTCCCCCGCTCACTTTATCCATCACCCCCCGGTCTCTCTCCTTGGCTTCCTCTTGGTGCTCTCTCTCTCTCTCTCTCTCTCTCTCTCTCTCTCTCTCTCTCTCTCTCTCTCTCTCTCTCTCTTAGTAGCACCCACATCCACTCACACACATACTCTCTCTCTATCTCCCTCTTTTGCTCTCTCTCTTCCACACAAATCTTTATATCCTCTCTCTCTCTCTCTCTCTCTCTCTCTCTCTCTCTCTCTCTCTCTCTCATGCCAAATACTTTATATATCTAGCACACACACACACACACATGCGCTTATACTCTCTATCTCCCTATCTCTCTCTCTCTCTCTCTCTCTCTCTCACATGCACATGCTTTATATATCCTCCCCTCTCCCTCTCTCCCTCTCTTATATATGACATACACCCCCAACCTAAGTCTTTCAATGACACCCATATCTGACATGTGTATTCGTACATGCGTAGATAGATTTGGAAATAGATCCAGTATCCAGTGGTACACTAAATATCAAGGTTCGCATATATGTATCCTCCCTCTCTACCAAACCTATTATGAACTACACAAGTAGTTAGTTCTTCCTAATGTTGAAGAAAGAAGATATTTGCAATGGCAATAGCTACTGTGTTCTTGCTATCACCCATGCAAATGGCCAAATACAAAGCATGTCAATCCATTGTAACAATGACCATAAGGCTGTCTAGGTATATGTTTTGGATACCTTGGTTTTGCAATACTATCTTGTGGAACAAGGAAATGGGCCTACATTGCAGCCTTCCCCCACCATAGACCTCACCTAGAGCCCTTGTAGTGTTGAGAAAACAACAATCACCATGGAAGCCTCACCATCCCCCTGGACATTGATTAAAACAAAACCACCCTATCACGCTTGATGTGAAAGAGGAGGGGATGCGACAATCCTTTTATGTTGTAAGTGTAATTGAGTACATAATATCTTCCAGGGGCTGACATGGAGTGTTATGTCATTTGCTCCAAAATACGAGCGCTATAGAGAGAGTGGAAGAGATCCCAGTTTTCTATGATGGCAATGTGGTGTATGAGCTTCCACCAGTAGCAGAAAATATGCGTCCAATGGAGGATATGGAGCAAAAGTATGATGGCCATTGTTGGACAAAGCCCGCATCAACATCGATGGCATTCCTTGGTATTATTCACCAAAGAAAATGTATCGGAGAGCTAGAGTATCCCAATAGAGATTGTATTGGCGTGTCAATTTTTGGCTCCCCAAACAAGGTGGCATGGGCAGGTACAAGATTCTTCATTCGCTCCATTATCATTAAAATGATTACAAAGTCGCATGACATGGTTTTAGTACCCTATTGCAAGTAAATCATACTAATTAAGTCCTAATACATGATGTGTAGGTAAACTTAGTATCAACATATTGACTGTCGGAATGTCAGCTGATGGTCTCGAAAGCCTTGTATGCTTCTATTGTAAGAACCCCCCATCCTGCTCTCCAAGTACGAGTGTGTAGTGTATTATGTGATGTTAGCAAGGCCAATGTCAAGACTGTTTATCCATCAAGGAAAACATAACCATGAGGTGAAAATAGGCACATGTAGAGCTAATATCAAAGGTGTGAAAGACTATAGAGGAAATAGTAAGAGACATTAGTGCAACTGGACCTTGACACCTGCAAATGACTGTGGCTAGAAGGCTAGTGATAGGTGCCTTGGTTTGTGAGCAAGGTATCCCCATGTCTGACACTGAACTCTCGACGATGCTCAAGGAACTCAAACCACTCATTTAGAGGAACAAGTTACATATTATTCCATTCATAATACATTCCAAAATATAATTAAAAAGACATACATATGAAGATCAATCTTTTGTGCATGCAGGCTCAAACACATGGTCCCTATAGCATGCGCTGAGAGTGATCAAGGAATGGAATCTTGTCTTCTAAAGTTAAAGCAATGTCATGCATACAGATTTTTCCATGGTATCCCATTGCTTGGGCAAGCCACTGACAATGATAATAGGTGCTTTATATTCAAAATGTCAATGACTAGGCCAGTTTCAAGGGTTGACTTACAGAATCGTATGTGAAGGAATGGCATTGGGAACCTAAGCAATATCTTGGTATGCTTTGACCACGTGCATCCCATGAATGATTGGACCACCATGGCAGCACATGTGTATGACCTAAGGTATTTTTTCTTACGTGATTCTACCATCACAACACGAACTTAAGTAACATAGTTCTCCTTACTCTCCTATTTCTTTCTTGTGTTTCTGTAGTGTACAAGAGTTGACTCTAGCAATATGTGAGATGAATGAAGAAGATACATATGCACAAGCTCTTTCTTGGACAAAGATGAATGAAGTGATGGAGAAGTGTGGATACCCAAGCACTAATTTTCCAGGATTCATGGCAAATGAGGCAGTCGCCAATTGGAGGGCCATCCACATAGTGTTCAATGGTGGTCCGGAGAATGTAATGTAAGGAAGGGAGAGATCTTGCTTATTTCATTGGGAACAAAGTCTCCAAATACATACATCACAGTATGTGTGCAAGAGTTTCCAAGATGAGCATATGCACTTGTGCTGCATGTGGAGGTGTAAAGTCACTAAAGATGATGCAACAATGCAATATTGATTCATTCGGGCTTGGTGGGCCTTACGAAAAGTTGTGGATTGCAATATACCAGTAATGGATTATTGGTTTAGTTTGTGGCATATCAAATATTCATATTGAAGGAAGCACAATGTCAGGGTAAGACTAGTTCGTAATAGTAGGAAGTGATGTGTGGTGCATTTGTTTTCTCATACTCCATACCTTCTCATACTGTATTTTTGTGCAAGTAGTGGAGGACATTGCTCATATGAAAACCACGAACCTAACAGAGCCAATGCATGCAAGTTGGTTGGTAGGGGAGGGATTCAATGGATCTATCAGCTTGTACGATGCATGTGTTAGTGATTTGGACAATGCTCTACTACAGAGCACAAAATGACTTGCATTCATTTGTGGAAATTTTCGTGGTGTAGGACCCATTGCAGAGTAGCCTTTGAGTTGACTACAACAAGGAATTAGCCCCATATCTCAAGCAATGATAAGGATGGTTGAAGCCAATACCTCTCACACGCCTGAGTATGTGACCAAAAACATACCTAGAAGAAAGGGTACAAGAAAACTAAAATTTAAGGATCCTTTTCCTTCCGACCAATCAAGGGTAGTATCACCGAATTGTTTGAAGGAAATGGTGGTGGAGACAGTCATTCATGACACTGGTTGGCCTATAAGAAGGATTCCGACTCGCAGTCATGTACAATGTCAAGGATGGTTGGGAGCTAAAGAGGGAAAATGTAAAAAACCTATAAAAATTATGTGACATGGGGTGCCTGCACCTTCATTTTGGGGAATCCTGGAGTGGTCCAGCTCAAGAGGAGAAGCTAGCAATTAGCATGGAATGAAGCTCTAGTTCATGTGGTTTTGTAATGATAGTGTAGACCATACATGGAACATTTGTTCTTCCATTCATCACGCACCGCCCAAGGTTCCACAATTATAGCTTGTGGGAAGAGGCACTAATTTGACCGTACAAGAAACCCACATGTTGGAGTGTAATGGGTTTGTTTTAAAAAGTTTACACAAGAGGCAGAGGGCTCGTGTAGATATCAAGAAATGTTTCACAGGCTACAAGGAAAAGGATAGACTCAACTTTGGCTCTAGATGCAACTGTGAAAGGCTACATAGTGGCGAAGTCCTTGAAGCATGAGGTTTTCAAACTAGAGACAGCTAACTCAAGAGTCATGCATGAGTGTTATGATATGCACATTGCAAATAATCCAACTTGTAATTACCAGGATTTCACGGACCATGCCATAGAAGGAAAAATGTATTTGGCCTACAAGCACCTATAGTACCTTCGAGTGTTTGGGATGGAAGCAAATGCCAACATGTTTATACACCAATCCACACTCACTAAAGAAAACTTGCACATTGTATTTGGAAGTAGAAGAACTTTTCCAACGCCACCTATATAGTGACCAGCAATGCAATGCCAGCACTATCTCTTAGCACAACCACATTTTATTTTGTTGAGAAAGTCATCATTATACAATCCAATTGGATGGCAAGTCTTTGGTGACCTTGCCTCGCTTAATTTGACAAGAAAAAGCACTTTTTCCAGAGTTAACACAATATAAATGTACATTTGGATTTCTTATATGAATTGTCTTGTATCATATTTGTTGGAGAGAGGGGGGAGGGGAGGGAGCTATCAATCCATTGAAATTTAAGTTCTAAAAGCATTGAGTGGTTGTCCAAGCATTCACATTGTGTGTGTGTGTGTGTGTGTGTGTGTGTGTGGGTGTGTGTGGGTGTGTTTAGGATTTAAGAGAAGTGTTTGTTATAACACATGCCATAATCTGATGTGAGACATTATTATACAATGTGGATTGATCGCATGTATGAGAGAGAGAGGGAGATAAACAGGAGAGTGAGTGACATACATACATACATACATACATACATACATACATACATACATACATACATACATACATACATA
Organism: Lygodium microphyllum; assembly: GCF_053477565.2. NCBI lineage: Eukaryota > Viridiplantae > Streptophyta > Polypodiopsida > Schizaeales > Lygodiaceae > Lygodium > Lygodium microphyllum. The sequence goes on from NC_141162.1 coordinate 112,199,589, forward strand.
CATACATAGGTGAGAGGGAGAGAGGGAATGTAGAGTAAGAGGGGAGATGGTCACTTCAGCTAAAGAACAAGCCTCTAATACTTCAATCTCACACAAGGATATAGAATTTGGTGTAGAGAGCATACTGAACCCATTGACTCACAAGTCATGTTCTTCTTGCCCAAAAGCTCCAATACACTTGAAACTAGCTAAATTATCAATTCTTGAGATTTCAGAAAAGAGGTTGCAACAAAGAGATCATTTAGAAGCTAGAATTCTCAAGGACTAGATGAAACACTCTTGACTTCACTTGCTTGTGCATATATTCATGCTGACCTTGGAATTTAGACTGTAAGCATTAGAAAATCTTAAAAAAACCTTTGACATGGTCAGAGCAATACAAATTTGTTGGATCTACCCAACAATCATGGGAGAAGTTATAAAGCAAATCACCAAGGTAGAGTAGGAGATGCATCACTTAATTCCTGTGTTCTACACTAGGAAGCACACAACAAGTAGTAGGAAAGATGTTGCAGCATTGGCCAAGAAAGCAGAACGACAACATGAGTTTGAACGGAAATGGTATTCTAGTTGAGGGTTAGCAACACAATATGGTAGCCGCTTGATGACTATTGCTGAGGAAAGAAAGGCACTTTGGACTTCAATGCATGATCCTACATATGTTGCTCCTACATCTCTTTGAGTGCTTACACTTGTCCATGGTGTCAACATTTCTAAATTGGCTAAACTTGATTGCTTGTGTGAAAAAATTCTTTTAGAGAAAGAGCAACACATTGTAAGTTGATTAGGACAACAAGATATGATCATTGATGTCACTAGATATATCTTTTGTCTCACCCATGACCCACAACTTCTTGATGACCATGCTTCATTAGAGTACAATCCTAATTTCTATGAATGGCGACAACTCCAAATCTTATCTATGCTTCTAGTACTACAATGATTGAATCTTCATCAAATGATGTGAAGCAAAGTGATGTACATAAACCTTCTACTAACCTAGACACAGTGGTTAGAAGAGGTATGCTTGCAGCTCTAGAAGGCACAAAACCATTCATGTCCCTACAAAATCACCCCGCCGGTTAGTCCCAATTGAGTTGATTGGACCCCAAGATGCTCTAGAGGAGGTTGTTGAGACACATCTCTAGATAAGTGCTACTAAACCTGACCCTCCTTTTGGCATCAAGCCTTTTCTAGTATGTCAACCATTGAGTTCCATGATTGCTCATTTGGCAAAGAAATTCAATTTCTCTGAAATAGAATGCCTACTCCAATTTGAGGTCTTGCTGATGATGAGGAAGTTCAGGTTGCTTCTAAATGGCATTCCACTTAGGAGGACAAAAAACATATTTTTGATAAAAGCCTCTTGATTCAGAAGGAAAATGTTAGGACTCTGCCTCAAAAGCACTTGCTATCATGTAGATTTATTGGTTCTTATGCTCTTGTGACCAAAGTCCAAGACCAATTAGTACTTCATGAGCTTGAGAAGAATTTTGATTCCTCGAGTCTATTCTTGTAGAAGTGGTTTTCTCATCAACTTGAGATTTCTTGCAATGGTAGTCATCTTATGACCACAGTTGAGAAAGTCTTTGCAGGACCCTCTTTGCTTGGTGATTTGATTACTTACATTTGTGCATTGGATACCAAACCACCTAACTTGGATGGTTTTGCCAAATTGGAGTACAATCCAAATTTTATGACTGGTGGATCCCAAAAACTAAAAAATACTAACTCTTTTTCCTTTTCAGTCTTAGTTTATTTGCACATATTTTTCTTTAACTCAATTTGTTGCATAAACAAGAGCAAAAGTCTCTCCGACTTTAGAAACAATGTTGCATCTTATGTGATGGCCCCAAAAAAAAAAGAGGTACAAGCTCAAACCCTTTCACTTCTCATATGATGGTGATATTCAAGGAAGAAGAAAGTTATTTGTAATTCTTTCTATCTTTTTCCCTTGAGTCCACTGCATGGTACTCTCAAAGTTTCACTAAGTGAAAGTAGGAAAACAATAGGCAACAAAGCAATGTAATGAACCTCAAGGCTTGAAGAAAATATCATTGGTAATAGAAGCTTTCCATGAATATCATTGGTAATAGAAGCTTTCCATGAATATCCTACATTGCAACAACATTAAAGACTTGAAGCTGACACTAGCATCAAAACCTTCCTAAAGATCTCAAGATCGAGGCATCACGTCAAGACATCAAAGGCCAATCAAGACAACAAGTTTAAATTGTAGCCTCACTGAAGAAACACAGAACTTATAGAACCATCAACAATGAGGTTCCACTTTCTTCAATGATACCATACCTTTACTAAAACATCTAATAGTCATCTACTTCCTTAAGAGCAGTTGCAAATTGCTTTATCAATGAGCATACTAGTCTTCATTGACAAGTTCTGCTTCTTTAACAATAGCTTCATCAACAATGTGAAAATGTGCTTTAATGTCCAAGCTCAATGTTCTTCATTATATGCACCTCAGTGCACCAATCATCTTGTGTGTCAAGTTTTATTATTTGCAGTCAGTCTTCTGATCTCATACTTCCATTTCTCCTTGTAAGCAGCGTGCCTTGTTGTACATCATTGCTGTTATTTGACTTGCCATTTTTTTAAAAAAAATAAAAAAAGGAGAGAAAAAAATAAAAATTAAAAAATTAAGAAAAAATAAAAAAGAAAAAAGAAAAAAAAGAAAAAGAAAAATGCCTGCACATGCACTGTACTACACCTAGGGGTCCTCAAGTTGGACACATCAACGTTAGGACATACCTAGGGAGTCTCCGCTCACCCTGATTGACATGTCTCCTGGAGTCACTTGCACATTTCATCCTTTCATTTGGTTCACCCAGTTTCATCAATCCTTACTTATCAAAAAGGTGGAAAAGGTTCTTCAACATAAAGCCAACAATTGCATCAACTACCATGTGTGGTTGATCCTAGAGAGACCCACATTCTTCAAGAGCTTATTGGATTGAACGCTTGCTCCTATCCGTCCCACATCGGTGTCTCCCTAGGATATTCATCAATAACTACCTTTTCCCTTAACACCCACAATTCTTTCCATGTTCATTAGATCAAGATCCCTTGCTTCATCAAGCACCAATCATCACTCACATAATCCATGAAGCAGTCTTCTAACTATGTATTAAACTATATGTGCACACACACTCATTATAGTATTTGCACAATAACTTATTCATAGTTTTGGGTCCTCAAGTGTAGGATAACACTTCAAGATTGCTTTGATTTCAACCCGTCTCCCAAACCGAGAACATCATATGTCTTGTGCAGGTCGCACTTTTCTCTAAGAAGTGATTGCACATGAGGTTTGCTTTACAAGTACAACATTTCATGGAGGATCGTGAGCCATCACTTCTACATCAACATTGAATCTCCAATATTCTCCAATCTCCCATTAAACTTCAAGGGCTACTCTAGCGCTCTCCATTAGAAGAACCATTGGTCAAGTATATCTTCAGCACAATCAATTCTACATAATTTGTCACTATTCACAACATCAGTCACCATCTACCACAATATGAGCAACATCATCTGTACCCGCAGTAAGAAACAAATCATCCCCTTTCACAGTAACAAGTTCTTCATTAGCAACATTCGTTTCACCTTATCATGACTACTTCTTCAATCAACTATTCCCAGTATTTTGTGTCTTTGGTGCAAGCTCCAACATGCTACCTAAGACATGAGTGCCATTTGACTGGCACTCATCTAGGGGAAATAATGTTAATGGTGTTTTAAGAAGACTATAAAACCGGAAGTGCTGGCTACTATTCTTTGGTGGATATTATTTTTATTGAGCTTCAGTGCCTTATTTTTTGGGCACTTGGATTATATTGGTACTTTATGGACATCACCACATTATCATGAATGAATTACTTTGTGAGAGCTGAGCTCAATCTTGCGAACATTGTATTCACCACCTTCTGTCGAAGGGTTTTCGAAAACAAAGTTGGGTCCACAGAGGACCTTGACGAATTTCAATATAGAAGATCAATCAAGCAAATAAGCAAGACGAGAAAATGATGCCAAGACTCTATTTTATTTCTGCCAATAACAAATACAAAGTACAAGAAGAAGAAACCCGAGTAGCCTCTGGGCTTAGGCCACCCATACATATCGAAGAGAATTTCCAAGAGAATGGTCTTCATCCATGAGTGAGAAAGCGGATGAACGTGGATAATCTTCTAATCCAAGTTCCATCATGTTGGCTATTTGCTGATACAGAGATGGCTTACGGCTAGAGACAGTCTTCAAATTGTCCATATTTATAGATTATGTTAGCCTTCAATCTGCCCTGTTCGTGGATCTGCCAGACCCAGAGATAGTCACCAGTTTCGGCTAATAAGTCAAATTTTTGGCACTCTTTATTAGGAACAAACATAATTTTTGTTGGGGAATATGGATGGTCAAAGGAAAGCTTAGAATCTGCCTTGAAATCTCTTGTTTTCTCATCAAGCTGCACAATCCCCACTTTGTTATTGTATTCCTCCAAGAAACTACTAATACCCAATCAAAATCTCTTGTCTTTTCACACACTCCAATTCATTACATAAATTTTCCATGATGCACTGGCATCACAAACAGAAATAGCAATCAGTGAGCTGAAATTTTGACAGCACGACTTCTTCCTTCAAGATAGTTTGGTGGTATGGTTCAAGGACTGATGGTACTTAATTCCAAACGAAACTACTATGGGAAGACAACCTTACAACTTGAGACGAGAATTATTTCGTACCACTCGAGGGAATGATAATGAGGTAGCATCTTTTCTGCGATCTATTTTGCGACGATGCTTTGTAATGGGCCCAAAAGATTTTCAGAAATTATGCAAGGAGGCAGATGATGTGTTTCTCTGCGAGCTTGAGATCAACTTCTCCTGAGCATCTGTACATGGCTTTCATGAAGCATTGACACGCCATCATCTGGATTGGAAGAAAGATTTGCAACTTCTGGATGAGGGGTTTCCAATTCAAAAGCTTTCCAGACCATCTCTATTAGCACCGTATGGGGAGAACATTCTATTTCCCAAGCTCGAGTACCGATTGTAATTCATAGAAGAGTTATAACCTCCGAATATACTAGTGTTATTCTCCCAAGGATGACTGTCCTTATTCTCCCCAAGACGACTGTTCTTCTTCTCCCTAGGATAGAGTGTGTTTTTCCCTTTCTGGATTGACAGAACTGAGGATAAATCCAGGACTAATCACCAGGGGAAAACAGGGATAAGCCCCGCTTTTTTAGATAAAAAGCTTGCTATATCCTGCTTAAGCTTTAACAAAAGGCTTAATAGGGAAGCTCCAGGAGATGGTTGTGGCCCTTGGGCTGGTGGAGACCGTCGACTGAACAGAGCTTGGAGGAAGTCATACTTCGTCTGTACGTCAGCGGCACCTTGTAAATAGTAGCATAGCAAACTTATTTTTCCTTAAAGAAACTTATTTTTCCTTCCAACAAATGATTTGAGTAATTTACTTGAGTTACTCTTGCATGGGACCTCCAAAAATACCGCTATAACTTTGTAAAGGATTGAAACATCATTGTAGCTCTTTGTCAAAAACCTACGAGGGATACATTGACAATTTTGGAAAATGCAAAGGGCATGTGCCATTTGAAAATTTTTGGGCAAAATGGAGAGGAATATTAGGAATTATGACCAAAATTTAGTGATTTTTCAAACAAGAAGGGGTATTTTAGGAATTGCCCGACCAAAAAAGGGAATTAATTGAAAAGTGACACTGGAAAAATGTGAAGAAGTGAATTTTTATAATATGAGGTTGATAATATTAGATAGTGAAATATTTACAAATTCCCTTGTAGCCCTTTTAGGAGCTTGACAATTGGTTTGAGAGCATTATGTGTCAAAGACATTTTCTTAGGCATATAGGCAACATCAACAAGTACGCCATTACAAGGATCAGCAAGGGAAACATACAACCCTTTAGTGAGAAGAGAATGTATCAATTTTGTAATCAAGAAATGTTTTTAAAATTATGGTAAAGCTTCCAAGAAGGGAAAAGTATTACTCAGGTGGCTTCTTCTAATATTCTATAATCTTGTAGTGCAAATATTTTCACATGTTCTTCAATAATTGCAAGTAACCTTGTGGATCAAAAGGAGGAATGAGGATGATAATGATAGAAGCTTGACATTAGTGAGGGGGTGGCACGGTGGAAGGCGTGATGCATGCTGTCTGCAGAGGAGAATGAATATGGCATTGATGGTATGATGGGGGAGGTCCTGAATGAATGAATATGAGAGAGAGAGAGAGAGAGAGAGAGAGGGGGGGGGGGAGAGTCTGACGTGAGGCATGCAGAGCGCCACCTCCCTTGATACCCAAAGTCTCTGCATGGTAATGAAAACAGCGGCAATATCGACCATGAATGGCAAAGCTGGCTTGCCGTATTAAATCAATTGAATGTCATGCTGCGATATTATTGTTGTATCATGAATTGGGCTTTTGTCTCTTATTACGTACCCACAATAATAACCAACCATAATTGCGTGCTGCTGCTACTCCCGTCGTCGTGACTCATCATTTGTTGTAAATTACTTCCCGATAGATTTATTCCCTTAAAGAAACTTTAATCCTTATTCTTTATATGGAGTCCATATTAACTTCGAAGGGTCCACCTCAAACATGGACAAAGTTCTAGATCGGTATATTTCATTCCTAGGAGGATGCTTCAAGTTACATTTTTTTTTAATGTGCCTTGTGAGCTACTCCTTGCGCTTCATAAAATTGAGGTAGAACTCACAAACATATAGCTTATCACAATCATTATACTCTGATGGAAATGGTGAGAAGTACCATGTGTCAATCTCATACTTCCCAAGCTCTATCTTGCCAATGTTTTTCCCCTTTGTGAACTCTTCATGTTCGCGTAGACTTGCAGCATCTAAATCTTCATGTCCCTCCTCTACATGTGTCTCATCAATTTTGCGTTTTTGATAGCGAGTCATCTTTACGCTCCTAGCCTTATCATCAACTTTTTCATCTCCCTCATGTTTGGTAGAATCAAGTTCCAACTGATCCTGCTTCACCCATTCATCAAGTCTCCTAATCGTCCACTTGTAGGGCATTCTTGTATTTCTTCTTATCTTAGATCCGAGATTTCTCGTACCGCTTTGACAACTTCAACAAACTACCTTGGCATCGGTTTTTTTCAATATTTTTGAGACACACACACACACAAGCATTCATTCACACACACAGAGAGATAAATGCACATAGATAATATTATTTACAATGGAACGAGGTCCCAACACACACATGGATTTGAGACGATAAATCGAAACACACTTACGGGAAAGCTAGGGTTCATATACACACAAACATGCAAGACACATACAGAACAAAATGAAAACACAATGACTAGGTATACACAAAACACGAATGTCACACACACAAAATTTTTGGTGGATTCCACACCTCAAATATGTAGCAGCACAACATCCACCCCGTCTGATCATGTGCATCCTCTGGATGGGCCAACTACCCATGATCATTGTCATCAAGATCCACGAACAGATCAATCTCTACTTTGTCTATTTCTGGTATATCAGCAAGGTTATCTGTCATATCATCTATCTCTTCTACTAGAGTTGCTTCTCGTTGCTCTTCTCTTGCAAATTCTTCCAATGCATAATCCTCCTTATCTCTTTTCTTGAAAATCTTAATTCTTTTTTTCTGCAATGGGCACTCTAAGCACTGTCCCATCCAATTCTATCAGCTCATATGTTGCATTGCCAAAGACATGTCTTGTACTGCCCAAACCATCTTTTCACCATCTTTCAAAGTGCAGTATGGTAATTTTCAAGGCTGCTATCAAAGACTAATACCCAGTCTCCCTCTTATATTGCTCTAGGCCGCAAGCGATGCCTGCTGTCAAACCTGTCCTTATTTCTAAGTCTAGCAACCTTCAACCTGTCAATAGCTAGCTGAATATCCTCTGGTCTTCTCTCCAACTGCCGGATTCGAAGAGCTAAGAGCTCCTCTCTTGTCAAATCCTCTTGCCAAGGTAAAACTGACCAAGTCAAAGCACAAGTCTCAGTCGGCATAACCGATTTATGGCCATACATCAACTCTACGGGCATATATCCTGTGGTAACACTGTGAGTTGTACGATCAGCCCACAAAGCAAATGGTAGAAGTCTCGGACATTCTCCAATCCGTCCTCTGCATGCTTTGGCTAATGCTTTCACTATCGGCGGATGCCCTCTTTTACTCTTTCCATTTCTCTCTGGATTGTATGCTATGGTTAGAGCCAACTTGATTCTTAGTTGAGAGAAAAACTCCCTAGCTTCATCTGCATCTAATTCACCACGGTCTGCAGTGATCTTACCCACACAGCCATACCTGCAAAAAATTTCTTCCAATAAGAACTTACCCACTGCACTAGTGGTCTTCGTTCTCAAAGGTCTGCCCATCTTAGAATAGGCTATGTCCGGAGTAGAGCAACTCGTAATCATACCTATCAATGGCAAGCAATCTGTCTCTACCACAACTGGGGCTCCAATAAAATACTCCTTGTCGCATTTGAGAGCTGTAACAATCCCCACTAATTCCCTCTTGATTTGTGGATACCTCCTCTGTCTCTCGTTTAGGACTTTCACCCCAAACCGAATAGCGTACCTGTTTCCATTTGCATTATCTTGACCCACATCCCAACCTATGCCAATTGGACTAGAGTCAACTGTCAATACAATAGGCTTTCTGCAATTATAATCCGCTTTCCTGAGAGTAGGAGCAGTCTGCAATAACTTCTTCAATTTCTGCATGGCTCTAGTGTGGCTCTCATCCCAATAAAATTTCTACCCCTTTCAAAGCAGCTGATATAAACAATCTGCTATGTGTGCAAAATGGGGTATCCAAATCATGTAAAACACACAGGCTCCAATGAATCTCTGTACCTTTGAAGTGGTAGAACAATACTTCGTGATCTTTCCTATAGCATCCACCTTTGCAGGTGAAGGTTTCCTACCATAATACCCACACATATGTCCAACAATGACGATCTCATTTACTTCAAAAATAGATTTCTACCCTGATAGTGTCAAGTTCACTTCTTCTAACCTGGCCAAAATCTTTTCACAAGCTACAATATGATCAGCCACAAAGTATCTGCATCCCTGCTCATTTAGACTCTCATTGTTCTCTCCTTTTGTACACCCCTTAATGGGCACATCATCCAAGAAAGGCATAGTAAGCTGAGGTATGTACTCACGAAGGACCTTATGCATGGCATTCATCATATGCGCGACAAGATTAGTGGCACCTTGAGGCAAGGTACACATCCTGACAAGCCCAATAGGAGTTCTCATAGTGGTTAGGTCTCTGCTTTCCAAGGCCAGCTGAAACTGATCATATCTCGGATACAAGTCACCTAAAGAATAGATGGCACATCTAGCAAATGCTTCTGCAAACTTATCTACAACTAGACCTATACCAACATTCTTGATAGTAACTCTGTTTACTAGCTGCATGTCCTGTATAAATTGGAGAGTACCATTCTTCTTTGGAACTGTAAACCACCTATTTGAGTATGGCACAGATGATGGCTCTAAGATTCCCATCTTGTTTTTCTCATTCAGCAAGTCAACTAGCTTTGGCAGGTGTGCCCTAGGCACTGGAATTGGTCGAAGGTTCCAGGGAATATGAGGGATAGTAAAGATCATCATAGGGGCAACAATATCCGGATTCACATAGCCAACCTCATGCGAAAAGAAATCAAACCCCCTTCCATGTCGCTCAAGCATATCTTGAAAGCACTGCTTCTCTGAGGGTAGCAAGAAATCACTATTTCCAATTTTTCATTCAGCAAGAGTCTTTGCTGAAAATTTATGGCCTATATGCTCCGGGTTCCTCAAAATTGGCTACTTAGCAGCCCTCTCTACTTGCTGCTGATCACTGTCAGGTGGAAGCGGTTCAGCTAACTGGTTTCACCTTCTTATCCAGAGTCTTGTATTTCGTGTCAATCCTAGCTTCATTATGATCCTCTGCACTACTCAAATCTTGCTATAAAATAGCAATTCTGCCTTTTGCTGGCTGAATATCCTCAGCCCTCTGCTCCATGGACTGCATAGGAATAGCTCTAAACTCTGGATGCTGAAATATTTCAGTAGTAAACTCTGTTGGCTGAAAGTTTTCAGCCCTCCGTGTCTCTGTAGGATGATCATAATCAGTCGAAAACTCTGTTTGCTGAATTTCTTCAGCACTCAACACTTTTTGCTGAGTCACCTTAGCCTCTGACTCTATCTGTGACACAAAATCTGAAATTTCATGAAACATGTCTAGGGACTGCACTGATACATTACTGGGACAACTCTGCATATCAGCTTTCAGCATATTTTCCATCTTTGTCATTGTATCTGCACAAACCATACTATCATACATCCCATCTATATGCTCATCATCCTCTAAAATACCTACATTTTTCAAAACTTTCTCCTTCCTGCATATGTACTGCCTGGCAGCTCTAGGCAACTCAGAAATCTTCTGATAACTCATCGAACTGTTTGCTGAAATTTCAACAAAATTGGAGGAGAAAACACTGCTGCTGCCAGGAGGTGAGAACTCCAATCTCCTCTGCTCTGTACCACCGTCATCTCGTGGGATAGTGGTACCTAATGAAAATCCGAATCCCTTGCAGTGGGCAAAGGCGCATCTCGAAGAGTATCCCTATTTCTAGCATGATTTACACACACAGTCATAAACTAGGCTGCTCTCATACCATCTTTACTGAAAATCCATGCATAAGCAGACCCGTCATCCATTACTTTTGTCTCCATGCGCATCTCTGTGATGAATGGTTGTCCTAGGATTATGGGGTAAGAGCATGAATCCTACACAAAGAAATGAAAATCCTCCTCTACATCTCCAATAGAAATCTTGACACTGGGACATGCAGCATACAAATCACGTGCAGTGTTGTTGGTGGCTCTCATACGCCACCCATGCTCTGCATCCATAGGCCATCTATTACTTTCATAAACTCCGCGAACTGTGAGATTAATCTACCATGATCCGTCAAAGCAACATAAGGCACATGCTTCTCTCCAATTTTTACCATTGTTTCTGTAGTTGCCCTAGCCCAATGACTCTATGAAAAGTGACTGCATGGTACCAAGATAGGCTCATTAGTTTCAGCATAATGCATAGGCTGAACCCTCTTCTCTATCTGCAAAAAAACAAAAGCATTCTCGACCATAACCTCATCCTCATCCAACTCCTCAATCAAAACTCCCTATGTATCAGTAGTAGGCAATGTATGTCTTTTTCTCTTCAGGACTTCTTGGAACTGATCTTGAAAATCTCTTTTCGAGATGCCCAAAACCTCAAAAATAATAAAAGTCACCTCACTACCAAGTATCTTGTCATTAAAGATTTTCTTCATGTCCGTAGATGTCTCAATATCAGACATTAATCTAAATCCTGGTTGCTTTCTCTGTCTAGGTTCCTGCCTCTTTTCTTTCTTCTGAGCATCCTCCATTTGTCGTTCTGGTCCTGGTCTCGAAGACGGACTTGCAGTAGGTGGAGTAACAAACTCACCCCCTCTAGTCTTTTTAGCTGCATTTGGATTCTCTTCATCTCTCTTACGCTTCTCCTCAACAAGTACATCTGCTCCCTGAGATTTAGCCAAGTAGGCATAAATAGTGTACCTGTCAACAGGCGAATCCCAACCTGTCTCAGATCTGAAGCTAGAACCTGCACTAGACCAAATAGTCTACTGGATTTTTCCCTTTTTTGTTGTCTCTATAGCATAGGTCCATAATGCTGACTGATTCTCTGACCCTTTCTCAATCTAGACTCCATATGCAAAGGCATCTCCTCTAGCTGTCACATAAGAAGTACGCGCAACCATGTCATCCACTAATTTCTTCATTCCGCCTTTCCCAAAATTGGTAGCAAGCGGAGCTCCTGTTTCAATCAACCAGATTTTTCCATCTTGTCCCCAAAATACCAAATTATTCCTCCTTGCATCTTGAAAAGATTTGCAATCCCTGCAATGCTGATGGTTCGTAGTATCACACCAAATACATCTTTGATCTCTCCTAGGTGCACTAGGAGCACTAGAAGAAATAGTAGGCGCAGTCGAGGCAAACTGCTCTTTTAATTTTCCCACCAATTCTGCTTTAACTAACTCTAATGTCAAATCTCTTATGCCTTTGATTATGTCATCAAGAGAGGAAGGAACCAAAGGAGTGGATGATTTTGGAGAACATGAGAAACGAGAGTATTAGAAACAGTAGGCACTAGCATAGGCCAAGTAACTGGCTGAGGAAGAGAAGAAATAACAAGGGTAGAAGTAGACACAGGAGTAGAAGACGACGTCGGAGTGATAGCCATTCTGTAATCGGGTCTTCCATATTTGCCTCTTGGTCAAAGTCGAGACCGCATCCTGAGCGTCCTGCCAATCTGTTTTAAGACTCACAGGCTTCGTGCGATCCTCAAGAAGCTCTCCTAATTCTTCCTGAAGATTAGAATCTGCAGCTTGCAAGAAAAGCTCAACTTTCTCAATGTCCAATGCTCTTTGTTCAGTGACATTAAGCTGACTATACCTCTCTTCAAATTCTTGTATCAATTCTGAAGACCCACTCTCGGAATGACCGTCGTGTAGCCATCCCAAAGTCCTCAAGAAAATACTCCTCTTTCAGGGCCTTCTTAAAATCTTGCCAATGTGAATTTTGAAGGAAAAGATCAGTCACTTTTACCCTCAAGGCGGGTGTGACAAGGTGAAGAAAATATTTGCTCATAAGTCCTATCGGTACTCCAAAAAATCCCATCTTAATCTCATACAACTTCAAATAAGATGATACATTACGGCCATCGAATAGCTTCTTTTCATTTTCAACTGCTTCAATCGCCTTAGTTGCGCTGATTGCATTCTCTTCTTCCGAATATAGTTGCCTTTGCTGAGACAATTGTTGTTGATGTAACTACTGTTGTTGCTATATATACAATTGTGTCTTCTGATTTTAAAGTTGCATATACATAGACATATTCTGCAAAATCTACTTTAAATCATCTGTAGAAGTACTTAAAGCAGAAGTCGATGATGGAGTCGAAGTAGAGGAAATCGTAGAAGGGGCTCAAGTTGATGCTGAAGTATCTCCCATCCTGAAATTTTTAAATGCGATGCTTTCACGTCGGGTTCACCAAAGATGTCGAAGGGTTTTTGAAAACAAAGTCGCATCCACTGAGGACCTTGACGAATTTCAAGATAGAAGATCAATCAAGTGAAGCAAGATGAGAAAAGGATGCCAAGATTCTATTTTATTTCTGCCAATAACAAATACAAGGTACAAGAAGAAGAAACCTCAGTAGCCTCTGGGCTTAGGCCACCCATACATATATCGAAGAGAATTTCCAAGAGTATGGTCTTCATCCATGAGTGAGAAAGTGGATGAACGTGGATAATCTTTTGATCCAAGTTCTATCATGGTGGCTATTTGCTGATACTGAGATGGCTTACAGCTAGAGACAGCCTTCAAATTGTCCATATTTATAGATTATGTTAGCCTTCAATCTGCCCTATTCCTGGATCTGCAAGACCCAGAGTTAGTCACTAGTTGCGGCTAATAAGTCAGATTTCTGGCACTTTTTATTAGGAACAAACATAATTTTTGTTGGGAAATATGGATGGTCAAAGGAAAGCTTAGAATCTGCCTTGAAATCTCCTGTTTTCTCATCAACCTACACAATCTCCACTTTGTTATTGTATTCCTCCAAGAAACTACCATTACCAATCAAAATTTCTTGTCTTTTCACACACTCCAATTCATTACATAATTTTTCCATGATGCACATGCATCAAAAACGGAAATAGCAGTCGGTGAGCTGGAAATTTGGACAGCACGACTTCTTCCTTCAAGATAGTTTGGTGGTATGGTTCAAGGACTCATGGTACTTAATTCCAAACGAAACTACTATGGGAAGACAGCCTTACAACTTGAGACGAGAATTATTTCGTACCACTCGAGGGAATGATAATGAGGTAGCATCTTTTCTGCGATCTATTTTGCGACGATGCTTTGTGATGGGCCCAAAAGATTTTCAAAAATTATGCAAGGAGGCAGATGATGTGTTTCTCTGCGAGCTTGAGATCAACTTCTCCTGAGCATCTGTACACGACTTTTCATGAAGCATTGACACGCTATCATCTGGATTGGAAGAAAGCTTTGCAACTTCTGGATGAGGGGTTTCCAATTAAAAATCTTTCTAGACCATATCTATTAGCACCGTATGGGGAGAACATCCTATTTCCCAAGCTCAGTACGGTTGTAATTCATAGAAGAGTTATAACCTCCAAACATACTAGTGTTATTCTCCCAAGGATGGCTATCCTTATTCTCCCCAGGATGATTATTATTCTTCTCCCCAGGAAGGGCAGTCACGCTTTTCGCACATATCAGAGTGTTTTTTCCCCTTTCCGGATCGACAGAACTGAGGATAAATCCAGGACTAATCACCGAGGGAAAATAGGGATCAGCCCCACTTTTTCAGATAAAAATCTTGCTATATCCTACTTAAGCTTTAACAAAAGGCTTAATAGGGAAGCTCCAAGATATGGTTGTGGCCCTTGGGCTGGTGGAGACCGTCGACTAAATAGAGCTTGGAGGAAGTCATACTTCGTCTGTACGTCAGTGGCACCTTGTAAATAGCAGCATAGCTGCGATTACTTCCCGATAGATTTATTCCTTGAAAGAAACTTTAATCCTCATTCTTTGTATGGAGTCCATATTAACTTCGAAGGGTCCACTTCAAACATGGACAAAGTTCTAGATCGGTATATTTCAGTCCCAAGAGGATGCTTCAAGTCACATTTTTTTTTAAATGTGCCTTGTGAGCTACTCCTTGCGCTTCATAAAATTGAGGCAGAACTCACAGAAATATAGCTTATCACAATCATTATACTCTGATGGAAATGGTGAGAAGTACCATGTGTCAATCTCATAATTCCCAAGCTCTATCTTGCCAATGTTTTTCACCTTTGTGAATTCTTCATGTTCATGTAGACTTGCAGCATCTAAATCTTCATGTCCCTTCTCTACATGTGTCTCATCAATTTTGCATTTTTTATGGCGAGTCATCTTTAAGCTCCTAGCCTTATCATCAACTTTTTCATCTCCCTCATGTTCGGTAGAATCAAGTTCCAACTGATCCTGCTTCACCGATTCATCAAGTCTCCTAGTCGTCCACTTGTAAGGCATTCTTGTATTTCTTCTTATCTTAGATCTGAGATTTCTTGTACCGCTTTGACAGCTTCAGCAAACTACCTTGGTATCGGCTTTTTTCTTAATTTTTGACACACACACACACAAGCATTCATTCAACACACACAGAGATAAATGCACACATATAATATTATTTACAATGGAACGAAGTCCCAGCACACACACGGATTTGAGACGATAAATGGAAACACACTTATGGGAAAGCTAGGGTTCATATACACACAAACACGCAAGCCACACACAGAACAAAATGCAAACACAACGACTAGCTATACACAAAACATGTATGTCACACACAAACTTTTTGGTGGATTCCACACCTCGGATACGCAGCAATACTATAATATGTCAAACGTTGAAAAATTTATGGTAAATTTTTTTTATCTTAATTCACCGTCGGCGACGGTCATGTTGGAGGATGGAGAAGGAACTAGTAGGCCAGCAAGCTCCTCGCTGGAGCTTGCTCGGCCTCATGGTCATGTAGGGCGACATGAGGGGAGGGAGGATTTCCTTCCCTCTCCCTATAAAAACCCCCCAACCAAGGGAAGGAGAAGGGGAAGTGAGAAGATGACGCTGCCCAGACTCACCGTACGGAGGAGCTGAAGTGAGGAGGAAGAGGTGTACGAGGAGGAATATCGCTGAGAGCGTCGCCGCCTACAGCCATCGACCTCGGTTCGCAGCGCCGCCTGTCCATTGCCAACGCGGCTTTGAAACGCCGCTTGCCACGTTGAAGCATAGAAGCTTCTTAAAAGAAGCTTCTTAAGGGGGCTAATTAAGCCCCCTTTCACCCCCCCCTCGTGTCCCCTTTTATCCCCCCCCGGGTTTTTAAGACCCTTAAGCCCCATTTATTTCCCCCCCGGTTTTATCTTCTTAAGGGCCTTTCACCCCCTTGTGTTGCCCTTCATCTTTCCCCCCTGGGTTTTAAAACCCCTAAGGCCTTTTCACCCCCCGTGTCCACACCCCCCCCCGTGTCCTAAAATCCCTCCAAGATCCCCCTTCCTATACCTTTCACTCCCGTGTCCAAAAATCTCCCAAGGCCCCCTTCTTATGCCTTTGGAACCACACACACACAAACCCCCCCCCCCCCCCCCCCCCCCCCCGGTTTTAAGCCCCCTCATCCCATGGGTGTTGGAACCCCCCGTATTTAGCCTTTAAACCCCTTTCTTTTGGTCTAGTTACTCCCCCCCCCCGGTGTATAAACCCCTATAGGGCCTTTTCCTTGGGTTTTGTAAGCCTTTCCCTCCCAAAAGAACTAGGACCTTAAAGGTCTTATTACCCCCTCCTCGTGGTTAAACCCTTAACTAATCCTTGCCTTTCCAAAATACCCTTGGGACTTGGTTTTTTCCCCTACTCGAAAAAGAGAAGAAGAGTATTGACGTGCAAGGGAGCGACGGTGGAATTCCGAAAAAAGTGTAAAGCTGCTTCCACGTTTGAAGGACTACAATTGTGATGCCTCCTAAGAAAGTCCAAGGAGTAGCTGCAGGAGGGTCATCTCCCGGTATCCATGTGGATATCTCACCCCAAACCCAGGTTTTTTCTTCTTAATTTTATATCGTTGTAATTCAATCATGCAAGATGAATTGTTAGGGATAGGATATATTTTGTCCTAGTTGTTCAGGACGAAGGAATTTAGTTTAATGGAACATGCAAAATAGATAAAGCATAAGCGTAATTTTTTTTCAAATAGCTTTATGCATGGAAAATGCAAATCATGAAAGGACTCTTACGATGCATAAGCTCTATGAAATTATCATTGTTCACTGCATAACTTAGCAAGGAAAAGGTTGCTTATTTAGCATGAGTTTGTTCGCAAAGAAAAGGGAAGATTAGTTGGATTTAACCTAACCTCAAATCGATAAAGTATAGGATCGAAAAGTCAATTGACACATAGATAACAAATCATACGGAAGTAATCTCGAAATTACCTTTTAGAGTTAACCAAATTAAACTTAAAAATACATATGCTACGAAATATTTGTTGGGAATGAGTTAAAATTCCAAGGAAACATCTATACCTTAAATACTTGTCCACATTCCCTGAATGTAGGTTCAGTAAATTGTAATCGAAAAAGGAACTAGGGTTTGTCCCTGAGGTTCTTACAAGAATGAATCTAGGAAACCCTAGGTCTAACAACTTCAGCTTAAAGAAACTGAAACGGATTGTTTCGTGACTCCATTATCGCGTAGTACGATGCGGGACTTGCGCAGCAAGCACGGAGTCATATGGTCTTGTGATTGAATCACAAGAAGAAAGGCCAAATTCTCGCAACAAGGATGGCGGATCCTTACGCAAGTTATCTTGCAAGAGGATGTATACTTTGATATCCTTCTGAGTGAGGAAGATTAATTGGAGATTAAAAACCAGAAACTGAAGTATCCAATGAACTTTAGGGTTTGACCAAGTTGGGTTAATATGGTACGCCCTCACCCAGAATATACGAGATCTTGCCAAGTTGCAAGACACCCCGAATCGAGTGCTCGATACATTCGAAAGGAAGGAATCATTCCTTAGCAGTTTGCTAACAATAAAATCGATCAATGGAAATTTTTGTGCTTGCTAGAGATTTTAGAGCACTGTTTTGACTTGTTGACCAATGAATTACAAAATAAATAAATACTTATACTTCAGGTTGAAGGCCTAAAGGGAGAGGCAGCTTCAGTTACCCCCGACTGCCTCCCTGACCCTAATCAAGGGGGTTGTTGACTGCGCCGGGAATGTGGACCAAACCCACCGCGAGAGGTCTCTTAGTTGAGCACTACTTGGAGCAGGAGGACGCTTGGGTGCCAGGGGGGCTCTGGCCGTAAATCCCTCGCCTTCCAGGTCCTACACAAGAGGCTAACATGACTCAAGATTGGATCTCGAGGTCCATATACTAGTTGTCGGGCTGAAACTTGGAATAGTGATCCCTGTGGATTGTTGGATAGCCTTTGGGCAGATTGTGGATAAGCCTACGGGCGGAACTCTTGTATTTCAAATTTAAATATGATGACCTATTAATAAAGAACTTGTTTGATAATGTTTTCTATGTCAAGTGATAAGATTACATGAAAGAACCAGTGCTTAACGGGTTAATTAAAGAAGCTGGTTGTTACATGTCCAACTATTGTGTTAGATAATTACATAACTAAAACAACCTAAGGAAAGTGCGGAGGATGGGCCATGGGTCCGTCCTATGGTTGGGTGGTCCCGGTTGGCCAGGAACTTTTCTTAAATCATGAAGAACAGCGGGATGATCGTCAAAGGACACGAACAACAAAAGCGTTGACCTAGAGTTATGTCTTATCCCGATTTACATTGTTTTAGGGGAACGGAATGGGACTATGCCTTATGGCAGAGAGGTTGAGCTTTGCATCCCTCTCGTTTCCCATTCTCTTTGAACCAAGTGCAGCGTGAATCCGCTTCGGACCTGGCGTTTCTGCGTAAAGTAGTTCGCTTGGGTCTGACGCTAGTTGTTGTTAGGAAATGACCAATTAGGAAAACCCTAATTCAAGTTGATCCTAAGTGGGAACGTCCGGAATACTTCTGCTACGTGGCAGATGCGGAAAGCCCTAGATCGCAAATCCCGTTACATTCCATGGGAGTGCTGGGTGGAGCTTTCTAGGCATCCTTTCTGATGGACTGTTAAGACGTGTCCTGGATGATACTAGTGGACACGTTACAAGCACGACATCACAGTTGTATTTATTGTACCTGCAAGTGTTACGTGGGTTGCACACATGGTTTTGTGATTAGAATTATATCTTAGGCTTGGTCTAACTAGGATAAGATACAAGCACGTTATGAAGATTCAATAGCCTAGAGCCCACAAAGTGGGTAGGATGCCCAAGAGGGGTGCAAACCCTAAATGCAAAACAAAAAAGGGGAGCAATCCCTAACCCTAACCCTAATTCTTAGTCTATATAGTGTAAGGTCTTAGTTGTATTCACTCTTTTGGCACATCCATGCTATGGAAGCTCTATCAGTGTGACTATTCAAGCTTTATACTCAATCTTTCTAGTCTATCATCTTGCTTCCATTGTGTTGAGAGTGACTGAGAGGGAGAGAAAGAGAGAAGTGTTGAGTCAGGGAGTGAAGGAAGGTGAAGCGCTTTATCATCGTCTTGCTTTTATTGTCTTCTCTACTAGCTCTTCGACTTGTTGGTGTGCTTGGTTGTGGATGCGAAGGAATGATAGCATTGGATCATGTTGATCATGGTCATGGAACCATCATCAAGCCTTTGAGTCATCAAACACAAGAAGATAAGTTAGGTCAGTCTTGTGTTGTTGCTTTCTTGGATTGAAGAGGAGGATGTTTGGTTAGTTAGAATGGAGTATTGAGTGACAAGGTGAGAGATTGTCACCGAAGTGAGTTGCAACTTTTGAAATAATAGAAGTCAGTCCAAAGTCTCAATTTTTTGGTGTATTAGGCTCAATAGAAGCTCAAGAGTCACACTACAAGAGAAATCATCTCTAGGAACATTGAGAGAACCATAATTGTTACTGATCGGTCAAGCCATGGGCATGCAAGATAAGGGAAAAAGCATTGACCAAAACCAAGAACTAGCTTACTTGAAGTTAGAGTTGGCCAAGCTACAAGAGATGCTGATAAGGCTAGTGCGACCTCATGTTGTCGTACCGCTATGCACACACCATGTGAAAAACTCTAGAGTGCAACTTTCTTATTGATCTAGAGAGCCAATGCCATTTTAGACAATAGTGTTAGTGTCCATGGTTCAATAATATTAGATTTTTAGACAAGTTTTAGTCAATTTTTTATATTTAAGATATTATCTCTTGTAAAAAATCCAAGAATTATAGATAATTTCTAGAATAGGATGACATGTAAAAGAAAACATATAAGCTTTCAGCCATTTGTGAGGATTTTATGTAAAGAGAGAGATTGGCAAAATCATGTGACGCACGATCGCTATTTTCAGGCAGTGAACAACACTCTGAAGTGGGAGATGAAGGAGTGATTAGGCAGAACTCTGGCTAGGTGTGCTAGTATTTTACCCCCCTTTTGGAGCCAATGGAAGTATGAGATTGGTGATCTGAGCAGCATAGAGGAAGGTATTATTTTATGCACATTTTTTTCTACAAGAGTTTCATCTCCTCATAGTGCAGAAATAAGCTGACGGGCTTCATCTCTATGAGTATTCCTCTATATCTTCTATTTCTTTCTATGAGTATTCTTCTACATCTTCTATCTCTTTGAAACCCTTCTCTTCCATCTACTCCTCTCCTTGAATCTCCCTTCACCTTGTTGTCTCTTACCCCCATGGTAGATTTTCAACCCCAAATGCTCTGATAGTGGTGATCCCAACATGAAAGTCAGCAAACAGAGGTGTGTAAAGACGGGGGATTCTGCTGGATCAAGTGGTGGTGATGCTTTACCATAGATGATTGCTTTGTTGCATCAACGACAACAGCAACAATTGTTGTTACAACAACAGATGCAAACTCGGCAGGAAGCAGAAAGAATTGAATCCTTAGCCATGAATGCATTGCAAGTAGTGGGACAAGAATTGAAGTAGTTTAAAGATCAAAATGTTTTGGCCTTCATCTAGTTGTATGAAGAAAAGATGTTGTTTCATGGAGTATTGTAGTATGCATGGACTCTATATTTCTCCTATTTGACCATGCATGCATTGCATGATCGAATTGATGAGTTACATAGAAGAGATGCTGATTGGGTTGCTTTTAAGAAAGCTTTGAGGGAAGAGTTTTTCTTGGAAGATGCATTATTGCTAACTAAAAAGGCATTTATAGATTGGATTGAAAAGCCCAATAAAGGGTTGGCTGCTACAGCTTTGCTCCGTGAATTTGAAAGTCGGCATGCGCAGTTGGATGCAAATGAGCAGCAATCCTTGGAGAATTAGAAAATTGATTAAAGGTTGAAGATCCTATTTTGCAAGAGAAGCTAATCGATCATTTAGAAGATGCCTCTTCTAAATTGGGACTCAAGTCAAATTGGGCCAATGTAATTGAGGCAGTGCATATGTTGGTAAAGAGAGAGCAGATGAAATTAAGATGGGGAATAGGCACCACATTTGCTAGTGCTTAGAAGGGGGACTGAAATTGCAACCAAGGTGCCTGTAGCTATGACAGAACAACCGGCTATACCGGTTGGTCCGGCTCTTAAAGGTGATGCTCTGGATGAATTAATCAAAGGCATGCATGATTTGAACAAAAATCTATGCAAAGGTTGAAAAGTTGGATGTCAAGGTAGAAGAGAAGGGTCGGGCAATAGCCCAAAGGACGTATAGAGAAGGATACAAGAGAGTATGTATTTGATGTGATAGTTTTCAGCATGAAAAGCAAGATTGTGCATCTTACCGTTGTCGTGATGTTATGAGGGCACAGTGTGAAAAAGTATAGAATGCATCATCATCCGACTTCTTTATTGACCTAGAGAGTCAATGTGATCTAAGCCATTAGTACTAGTGTGAGTTGCAGGGAGTATTCAAAAATACTAGATTTTTTGATAATTTTAGTCTATTTTTTATATTATTTATTGTAAAAATCTAAAAAAGATAGAAAAGATTCTAGATTAGAATGGCATGCAAAAAACTAGTTGCTTTTTCAACCAATTATGGGATTTTCACAAGAGGGACAGATTGACGAAATCGCGTGCATCGCGATCGCTGTAAACAGGCTGAAAACTATAGATTGAA
Source organism: Lygodium microphyllum (assembly GCF_053477565.2). Lineage (NCBI taxonomy): Eukaryota > Viridiplantae > Streptophyta > Polypodiopsida > Schizaeales > Lygodiaceae > Lygodium > Lygodium microphyllum. The sequence goes on from NC_141162.1 coordinate 112,221,494, forward strand.
CTGAAAGAAGAAGAAGGAGTGATATGGGAGATCTGTGAACAGGTGTCCTGTAGTTTTACCCCCTTTTGGAGCCAACGTAGCCATCAGATTTGGGTTCCGAGCAGTAGAGAAGGAGCTTTAATTTTGATGCACATTCTGTTCTACGAAGAAGCTCCAGGAGATCTAATGCCTGGAGATTGCTTCTGAGTAGTGCAAAGATTTGAGGTTCTTTTAATACATATTGATTCAATTCATTGTGCTTTGTCTTTGTGTTTATCACTTGGATATTCTCTATCTTCTCTTCCATCTCCTATATCTACTTCCTTCTACTTCTGATCCTCAGTGGATTCGACCTTTCGACAAAAACCCCTCCGACATTGGTGAACCCGCATGACAGGTTGTCAGAAGAAGGAAAGACAAGATGAGAGAATCTTCGAATACAATATCCATTGATGTTTTGTAATAGTTGGTGCAAAATATGAATATGCTTATGCAGGTACAACAATAACAATAGGTGATGCAAGCTTCAGCTCAAACAGAAATGCTTTGCAAGCAGTTGAGCATGAGGTGAAGTTATTCAATGGTAGGAATGTATCTGCATATGTATATACCTATGCTCAGAAGATGGAATTGTTTGGGGTGGGGCAATCTGCATGGAGCCAAGAGAGGGAGAGGGAGAGGGAGGGGAAGGAAATGAGAGAGGGAGAGAAAGAGAAAGAGAGGAAGAGGGAGAGAAAGAGAAAGAGAAAGAGAGGGAGAGTGCATTCTCTCTCTCCCTCTCCCTTTTGCTTGTTTAATGTTTAAATCACTTTTTTTTTGCTTGTTTAGGAGAGGAAACGAGAGAGTAAGAGAGAAAGAGAGGGAGAGGGAGAGGGAGAGGGAGAGGGAGAGGGAGAGGGAGAGGGAGGGGGAGGAAATGAGAGAGGGAGAGAAAGAGAAAGAGAGGGAGAAGGAGGGAGAGTGCATTCTCTGTCTCCCTCTCCCTTTTGCTTGTTTAATGTTTAAATCACTTTATTTTTTGCTTGTTTAGGAGAGGAAATGAGAGAGAAAGAGAGGGAGAGGGAGAGGGAGGGGAAGGAAATGAGAGAGGGAGAGAAAGAGAAAGAGAGGGAGAGTGCATTGTCTCTCTCCCTCTCCCTTTTGCTTGTTTAATGTTTAAATCACTTTATTTTTTGCTTGTTTAGGAAATGAGAGAGAAAGAGAGATAGAGAGGGAGAGAAAGAGAAAGAGAGGGAGAGGGAGAGAAAGAGAAAGAGAGGGAGAGGGAGAGGGAGGGGAGGGAAATGAGAGAGGGAGAGAAAGAGAACGAGAGGGAGAGGGAGAGGGAGAGGGTGAGAGAGAGAGAGTGCATTCTCTCTCTCACGACGGGTTTGGTTGTTTGTTGTTTGAATCACTTTCTTTTTTGCTTGTTTAGGAGAGGAAATGAGAGAGAAAGAGAGAAAGAGAGAAAGAGAGGGAGAGGGAGAGAGAGGGAGAGAAAGAGAGGGAGAGGGAGGGGAAGGAAATTTAAGATAATAGACTTATCGATAATGGTATGCAATGTGCTTTGCCATGGGCCACGTACATTGGTGACTCTTTAAGATGGCTTAAAAATGGTCAATTCCTTCATAATATCCAAGTAGGGAATCTAATTGTGATATGCATAATTCATTGTTTTTGTATTAACTTTATAGGCATAACAAATTAGAAATCATGCCAACTAGTCAACGGAAGGACTAAAAGAAAATGATACCCTAGCTAATGGTCATTACGGTACTTCATCAAAATGAACCCAAAAGTATTGTTATAGAAGAAGAAACCCTTAAATTGAGTATAGGATATTTTCTCTCAGGTCTTATGACTATGAATAGAATTGATTGAAATAAATTTTATTACTATAGTTATTAAATTTCATAGATGGCGCGCATTAATTTTAATACGCGATCCTAGGACAAAAAAACCACATTTCTAAGATGCTTTTTGTTGAGACTGATTTATTATTAGACTAAGAGATCCTCAATGATGCTCAAAATGGATTACTTATACTCAAAGCCGAGATATAACAAATAATTATCTACCGGGACAAACAAATCCTTGAGCATGATACAAGGCCGAGATATAACATCGAAAAATCTCTCAACTACTATATACAATGCAAGATTTATGGTCAACTTGCAACTTGACGTACATCTCCATAAAGCTATCCATTTAAGCCTCGTTTGCTGTAATGTAGATAAGATGGAAAACGAAGAAGGTCTTATTGTTCAAGACCACGAGACGTATCTTAATCAGCGTGTCCCATGTCCTTGCTCTCAATGCAAGTTGGCAATTAGACGAAAACGCCGATTGTCTATAGAACACGTACGACGATTTGGAGAGTTTCAATCTGAGATCATTGATCAGGCGATTGTGGATTTTCAGCAAACGGTAATTTGAAGTTAATATTAATCATGCATTGTACTCTCAAGCTAATTGAAAACTATACACAATAAGATTGGGTCTTGTTGGCAAATTTTCTATCCAAGGGGGTGATGTCTCGACCCAAGGGGGAGTGCACCCTTTGCGGCCAATTAAAAGAGTTCGTAGATGTGCGATGGATGGATTGCAGGAGCCAATCGACCACTCGCAAGGCCCATCTATACCGTCAATGCCAGAGGAGACAGACAACCTTCCGGACCTACCTACAATCTTGGAGCCTGAGATGGAGGCAATGATCGATGCATTGATTCCCATGGATGTTGAGACATCTGACCTGCTTAGAGAGGAAGCATCCATACCATTATATGATGGGTGCCGAGTATCTCGGTTGAAGACATTGCTTGCACTCTTAAGTGTGCAAGCAAAATACGGTTGGAGCGATACGAGTGTGACTGAGTTATTCAGGTACCTTGCACATAAGCTTCATTGATTTTTTTTTAACAGTATTATTGCAAACATTTGTGGCTTTTCAAGGTGTTTTATGATTTTTTTCAGGTTATTAAAATATCATATATTACCACCTGCAAATACCATACCTGAGTCTCGTGATGATGCACGACATGTTGTACGGAAGCTTGGCATGGACTACAATAACATCCATGCATGTATCAACGACTGCATATTGTTTCGAGATGAATACCAGACTATGGAGACATGTCCAAAATGTGGTGCTCACAGGTATCGACAGGACTTGCAAGGGAAAACCATCCCTCAAAAAGTTCTCAGACACTTTCCGCTCATCCCCCGCATAAACCACATGTTTTGTACGTCTGCCATGGCAAGCTTGACAACATGGCATGTGCAGAATAGGTCCACGGATGGAGTTCAACGAATATCAGCGGATTCGCGCGCATGGAGCCACATTGACTCTACCTTCCCAGGCTTTGCGCGAGAGCCAAGGAATCTTCGGCTCGGTCTCGCCATGGATGGTGTGAACCCATTTGGTCTGCGCTCGACTTCTTACAGTGTGTGGCCTATAGTGCTTGTCAACTACAACATCCCTCCATGGCTTTCTATGAAGAAAGGACATCTCATCCTTAGCTTGCTCGTTCCGGGCCGCTATAAAGTAAAAAATATGGACGTGTATCTTCGTCCATTAGTCGATGAGCTTAAGATTTTGTGGGAGGAGGGGGTCACTGTGCAAGATATGAGCAGGTGCGATGGTTGGCGGTCAGCCAACATTTGAGCCATTCTCATGTGGACAATGCATGACTTTCCGGGATTGGGAGAGTGCTCAGGTGAGCAGACCTTTGTTCTCGCTGCTAATATCTATATTTTATTTCATTCAATCAAGTATTCACTAGGTCGTGGATTTCCTTACAGGTCTGGTTACCTCAGGTTATCATGCATGTCCATTGTGTGGGCCACAGTTAGACTCCCGAAGGTCACGAACCATGAAGAAGATGGTATATCAAGGACACACCGCTTTCTTGCCGAAGGATCATGAACTCAGGGAAGGTTTTCTTGGATGACCTCTAGCACGTATGAACGCTGCAAGCTGGTATGAGCTGAAAATGGTAAACCCGGAATCACATCCAAATGGAATGCGATGGTTCTCAGTTTTCTACGAGTTGCCATATTGGACCCACTTACAGGTCAACCACTTGTTGGATCCCATGCATATTTTCAAGAATGTGGGCAGCTTGCTATGGGACCACATCACAGGAAAGAGAGACACTATAGGGTCATGAATGGATTTAAAGGAAGTAGGTAAGATGGAGGCGCTTTGGCCGCAGTCGAGTGCTGAAGGGGGAGTGCAGCTTCCTCGCGCTCCCTGGGTTTTGTCTACCAAAGAAGAGCGCATTGTGAAGCAAGTAATCAAGTCTATCCGCACTCCGATGGGTATGATGCGTTCTCTCAGGTCCGCATTTTCTAAAGATGACCAAATGTCTGGGCTAAAATCCCATGATTGGCATAAGATATGTCAGGTTTGTGAACACAATGGATTTTAATTAGCGTGAATATTTTGCAATTTGAAAAGTGGCCATTATTCATAATGCTTTCTCATTTGTGGCAGTTTGTCCTACCGATCACGATCGCAGGATGCCTTACTCTAGAAATTCGTGAGGCCATTTACAAGTTGTCGACTTTGCTGCAATGGATCTCACAGAAAGAGATTAAGACATCCTCTATTGAATCCGCAAGGCGGGGAGCAGTTGAGACGGTCTGTCTCTTTGAGAAATACCTGCCCACTAGCATGCTCACGATACAAGTTCACCTTCTTGTGCATCTTGTGGACGAAGTGGAGATTGCTGGACCTGTCCATACGCGATGGATGTTCTTCCTGGAGTGCTTCCTGAAAACCCTAAAAGGCTTTGTGCGACAATGAGCTCGTCCAGAAGGTAGCATGGCGGAAGGTTGGTTGGTGTCAGAGGCATTAGTGCATATCTCACAATGGCTACCAAGGGTGGAACCAGACAATGAAATGCTATGGACGCTGAAGGACGATGATAGGCTGACTGGAGATGTGGTGGTTGGAAATGGGGTAGAAAAAAGAATGGATGCCTCAATGGAAGAGAAGGTGAATCGCTTTTGTATGTTGCACTATGCCTCCATGGAGAAGTGGCTCGCCAGGTACCAGATTGCAAGGCAAGATCGTGAGGAAGCACGAGCTGAATTCCGACGCAGTATGCGTCACCGACCAATTCGATATCCCGAAGGCATGGAGGAGATGCCGCGGTTTATGCCAACATGATGGTTGCATGGAGCCTTGACCGCAGCATCCAGCGAAGGGACAGAGGTCTCAATGGAGGAGTGGGAGTTCTCGAGGGGATGTAGTCCAAAGGTAATGAGGGGTTTAGAATGTGTCGTATCTAGATTTACTTGCTACATCTAATTTGAGTGTTTCAATGTACAGTCCAAAATATATAGTGCAGCAATGGTTGCACGGACGGCATTTTCGCGTGGAGCATATTGACAAAATGCGCTCCACAATGGACTGTGGTGTCATGGCAAGGTTTGAGCAAGAGAGCCGGCGATGAGCAACGGATCCGAACACGGTTGTGAATGAGATGGAGTATTTTGGGAACTTGTAAAGTATTATTACGGTGGATTACCGTAGCTTCTCCATGATACTATTCGATATGCAGTGGTTCAAAGTGGTACTTGGAGGAGCTGGAGCAATAGTTCGACGAGGTCCATCTGGATTTCTGGAAATAGATTCCGAAAAAAAATGGACGAATTTGCGTGACACCTTTGTGTTGCCGGCCCATTGTGAACAGGTGCAAATAGTTATTTTCTTGCTAATTGTAATATGACATGGTTTATGTCACAATGGTTTGAACTCGCTTTGTAAGTGTTTGTGAACATGTAATCTTCTATCCAAACCCCCGACAACCTCGATGGTGGTATGTTATACCTTCAACTCCTTGAGGTGCGAGAGTATATGATCAAAGCGATGTTCCAGGCATAGATAAAGAAAATATGCAAATAGAGGGGTCGATATTACAAGGGGTGGAGGCCACCGCAAGCTTGAAGCCCGCATTGGCTAACAATGATGGAAATACAGAAGTCCCAGAATTTTTTGAGAACGAGGCAAACTCGTTCTTTTATGGTGACATGTCTATCGACCTTCCAGTGTATGCAAAGTTGTGTCAGGAGATTAACATGGGACCATAGAATACTTCATTCTTGGAGAATTGTATTACTCAATTTGTTGTTTAGATCTTCCATAAAGGTACATAAGATATGCATTTTAAGAGGGATTTTTCAAAAATGATTTATATTACTGTGCTTTGTATAGTTTAAATTGATTATTCTAACATCATTTTTTATCTGTGCAGGTGACATTTTCAGGATGAGTCGAGGGATGAGCGATGAGGAGTTTCAGGACATGATGGCACGCATGTCTCCAAATCAGCTCGCGAGATTCAGAGAGATGGCAGACGAGGAGCTGTCTCGTTCTTCGTCAGGGCGCTCTGTTAGATTTGCTTCAGCGCGATCAGATGCTTCAGCTTCGAGTAGACGATCTCGACGCTCACGATGCTCACGACTTGGGCTAGAGGGAGGGAATGCAGGAGGATCAGGGGGGTGCTGCTGTGGAGACACGGACGTGGTGTCTCCGTCTCGTCGTTCAGCTGGAGCTGCGTCACCTCCAGGATTTGTCACACTTGTGGGGACGTCTACTCCAGTTACTCCGGCTTTTGTGCAGCCGTCAGCAGGCGGCACGCCTTTTGATGGCACTCCTTTTGGTGGGACCCCCTTTGGTGGCACCCCTTTGAGTGGCACTCCGAGAGAGGGTACCCCCGTCGGTACACCGGATGTACAGGGGTCTCCTGGATATACCCAGGAGCGTGGACGGAGATGGGAGAGGGCCCATCTTAGGCAAACTCCTAGGAGTTATGGATACCTAGTGGATAGTAGGTCAGGAGCCATCATCATGAATGATGAGGGGAGGAGGGTGATGGCTCGCATGAGGGAGTTGTGCCAATAAGTTTTTCAGCACAACGTCCTGGATCATTGGAGGAACATACCGGAGGGGAGCAAGGACTACATAGTAGCATCCTTGCACGAGGAGTTTCCGGTGCCAGCCGCAGTAGATAGATTCTCTACGGGCTGGATGATGGATTGCATGTGTGCATACATGTCACATAGACGATCCAACGCACGCAAGGCAATCAAGAGTGGGGCTCCAAAGCCCAAGTGGTTAGATGCAGACGACTGGGGCCGACTGAGGGAGGAGGCTACAGATTTGCCAGGACGTTGGAGTCAGCAGCAGGAGGCGGCGAGGGCACGAATCGAGGTCGGAGCGGTGCATCATCTTGGGAGTGGCGGCCACAGGACATATTTGGAGGACTTTGTAAGTTTCTCTTTTGTTTTGCTTATTTGTTTTTTTGAAATATTCTTTGTACTGACAATCATGTTTCTAACAGTTAGCATTTTGTTTTCTTTGCAGCACTCCATTACAAATCGTGATCCGCAAGGCCTTGAGACTCGATATGCAGAGAGGCACGGTCTCAGGGCATTGATCGACCGATTGTATAGACGCGGCGGCCCTGTAAGTCACTCATCTTTCTTGTCCGTAGTTACCATGAGATATTTGAATGCATTATTGTATGGTGGATTGATATGTTGTTTCTTTTTCTGCAGAATCCGTTTGATGCTCCTTTGCGACAAGACGAGCTTTCGGGGGACGAGGATTTCTAGCTCGCCCTTGGATCCTTAGAGCTCACACACCTTTAGTTTTTAGTCGTCTGATCTATGTAGACATTTTCTATGTATTAGTGATATCCTTTCATGATTGTACCAATCGCATTTTATGCGATCATGTATTTATTTCATGTATCAGTTTTATGATTTCAGTATACATTCTTTTTGTTTGCAAGCGCTTTGTATGTAGCAATGTAGAAACTATTTTGTATGACTCTCATACAGCACACAGTGCTATATGTGGCAGGCCAGCTTGCTGCCCTGCCACAATTTTTTTTTTTCCTGTTACCGTCGCTATTTGCATCACAAATTTACTGCTCGCGTCGCTATTGGCGTCGCTATGAGCGTCACAACTTTACTAGTTGCGTCGCTATATGCGTCGCTATCTGCGACGTATATAGCGACGTTTCTATGGCGTCGTCAATAATGACGCTTTTTGCGACGACGGGGGCAAATTTTGTTGTTTGTATTTTCATCGCTTTAAACATCGGTATAAGGTCTATATCTTGTAGTGTGAGCATGTTATGGAAGAGGTTAGTCTCACAAGAGCAAAAATAGAATAACAAACAAGAGGGCAAAAAGAAGGGCAAGCAGCCAAGATATAAGTTGCAATCTGACATTGAGACAACCACAGATCTTAAGAAGGTTCTTGAAGAACAGATCTTAAGTAATCGGGTGGAATTCACATTGGGAAAGGTGCTTGGCATTGCCAAGCAAGAATTTCATGATGAAATCATTGACATAATTAAAAGGAGGTAGCAGTTTCTTGGTGATACTACTAGTGCATTGCTGCAATTTGAAGAGAAAACTAGTTTGTTGGGTATTCGGGCTGAATATGAGCATGAAGTAAGTACAGGATTGTCTATACAGGATGCTACTAATCAGTGTGGACAACATGTGGAAAAGAGAAGAAAGTGGCTGAAAATGCATTGTATTGTAGCAATATGCATGGCGAAGTAAGGAAAATGCAACAATATGGAGAAGAGACTCTAGGATTTATTCCTCGAAGTCACTACACAAGAAATCATTGTGCTAGAGCTACCACTAAAACGGTAGTGAAAATAGGGGAGCATGAAAATCCTTGTGTTGCTTTACTTGACCATGGGTCTGAGATAAATATCATTGAGCATGGATTGTATGAAAATGGTGCATGGCCTGTAGACATTGATCATGGCTGGCGAATGAGGGCTGCAAATAATTCTTCAGGGGAGCTCTATGCTGCATGTCCTAATATAAAAGTGATGATTGGTGATGTACAAGAAGAGAAACACTTCTTTGTGCAAGATAATTCCTCATATGCAATGATTTTGGGACAACCCTATATTACAGGTGTGGGTATGGAAACAAAGGTGCTTGATGATGGTTCTGCTTATGCAAGAGTCAGAAGCAAGGATGGGAGAAAAGCTGTTCAATTTCTTACTGTTTGTGTTAATCATCCTAAAAATCAGGATACGATTTGAGAGTCTCCTTTGGTTCCAAATGCAAGGGAATTCAAAGACCTGGATTCTCATTAAGCACTACTGTAATGCGGGGCTACAGTAGTGATATTTAGAGGGTGTACTCGCCTCTTGATGAAATGAAGCATGTATTTACTATTGGTAATTCTCAGTTTATAGCAAAAAGTTCATGTTGGTTTAAGCCTATGGAAGCTATGTGCAGGGCTGAACACATATCTATGAAACGGGCTACTAAGGAACTGAGAGCATTGGGTTGTTAGCTAAAAATGATGGCATCTCAGGCATCTTTTATGGGCTGAATATTATTGACACTATGGCTGAAATTTCAGCAACTATACATGTATAAAATGAGGCTGAAAACAAAGTGTTGTGAGTATGTTCTTTGGATATGTATGATATTATAGCATTGTTTTCTCAACAAGAAGGATTACAATGGGTTGAAGCATGCAGAGGCTTTTGCAGGTAGAGCGATCTATTCTTTGGGTGATCTTTACTTGGGTTATGATCACTTTCATCTTGCAATTGAAAGTAGGGATATCACAACCATGAAGATTCCCTTGGGGTTAGTACGGATGTGTACACTCCCACAGGGAGCAACAAACTCAGTGATACACATGACAAATGCTATGAATAGGGTACTTAGAGATTTTATACCACAATTGACTATGCCCTTCTTGGATGATGTTCCAATCAAAGGGTGTGTAGTGGATGAAAAGAATGAAGAGATGGATGCACATGGATGCAGATAGTTTGTTGCAGACCATATTGTGGCTTCTGAGAGGATTTGACACGTCTAGAAGAGGTCCATTTAACTCTTTCTGGACAAAAGTCTGCCTTTGGAGTTGAAGAGGTTTTGATTGTTGGGCATATGTGTGGGCCTTATGGGCGAAGGCCATTACCAGCAAAAATAGATGGGATTGATAGAATGCAACATGTATGCACGAATGTATCATAGGTGCGTAGATTCTTGGGTGCATGTGTGTTCTATTTGATATGAATTCCTCACTTTGCACATGTAGCCAATGCTCTTTATCAACTTCTAAGGAAGGGTAAAAAATTTCATTGGGAAAGGAAGCATCAGAAAGCAATGAAGAAATTGAAGAAACTCTTAAAATATGCTCCTACATTGAGAAAGGCTGACTATTCACATGGAAATCCTATCATTATTACTGTTGATACAAGCCAAATCATGATTGGATGGGCAATTGGGCAAGATGATGAGGGAGGGCAAAGATATGCAATTCACTTTGGTGCTAAAGTATTGATTGAACGATAGAGAAGATATCCATAGGTTAAAAGAGAATTATGGGGAATTGTGACAACCCTTAAATGTGATAAGGAGTATTTTATGGGTGCTCATGTAGTCATTGAGACTAATTGTTTACCGGTATTGGGTATGATTACTAGTTGTGCTACTCTGGACATTGCTATACTCCGGTGGATTGCATACATCAAATCTTTGAGCCCTGAAATTTAGCATATTGCAAGAAGAGATAACCTAGTGGCAGACATGTTATCTCGAGCACGTTAAGAGAATGAAGATGGGATGATGGATGAGGAGGAAGAATATGACTTTCTTATGGCTGAAAATGATGTTGCAAGAGTGAATTTAGCAATGCAAAGTGTTGCTACAACATTAATAGAAGCTTGGACAACAAAGAGGAGACACTTTAGATGTTTTTCATCTTGTGTAGAAGTGTTTCTAGAAGACAAATATGCAGGAGAGTGGCTAAGAATTGGTCAATACGTCAGTACATTAACAAAGAGAGACGAATGGTTAGATGAGGAGTTTAAGAAAATCAAGAGGAAAGCATATGGGTTTTTTTAAAAAGATGGATACTTATGGAAACATGCTAAAAAGAAACAAGGTATGCCATTGCGAGTTTTGGATGACAGAGCTTCACAAGTAAAAGTAATGCAAGAATTTCATGAAAGCTTGTGGGCTGGTCATAGAGGTGTTTGGGGTACTTTTACAAAGATCAAAGAAAGATATTGGTGGCAGGGTATGTATAAGGATGTTGCTCACTTTGTGGAAACATGTACGACATGTCAAATGTGTTCATCTGTGAGACATCAGGATGGATTGCAACCCACATATCCATTGTCTCTTCATTTTAAGTGGGTGGTGGATTTGGTCACAATGCCTACAAGTCTTTGGCAAATGAGGCATCTTGTGCTTGCTCGTGAAGACTTGACTAATCAAATGAAAGGGAAAGCTTACATTTCTCTTAGAAGAGGCCTTTTGTCGGTATGGCTACGTGGGAAAAATTACAGCAGATAGGGGTGAGTTGGATGTAGATGAAGCTCATGATTTGTTTGCACGGTTGGGGATCATGAGTTCAGATTTGATGGAGAGGTTATGTCTAGAGATCCAAAAAGATGACTCTACACTTCTTAGGATGGCTGATGATAGTCTAAGACAACCGGAAGGTTGCATCACTAAAGTCCATGTTACAGTTGCGAGTGTGGAATGCTATCTGGACTTTAGGGTGATAAGGTTTGTAGGACATCCTAGCTATCAATTTTTGCTAGGCAGTCCATGGATTCTATGGACACAGACTGTCAAGTCGACATACCCACTAGTCGAGTGATTCTAGGTCGAGGTGCCCATCATGTAATAGTAAATGCTTACCCTGAGTCTCCTCAGAGTGAGAGAGCTCTATTATCCTCACACTTAACTAGAAATAGTAGATGATCCATCTGGTAGTGAGATATCATCAAGCGATGAATCTGAAGAAGGGTCCACTACAAAGGATATTTATCAGATAACCTTGAATGAGCCGATAGAGCCTCAAGATCGAATAAGAGATGCAGACATTATTGAGTTGGACCTTGGCACGCCTAACGATTGGCAACCAATCAAATTAGGTTCCATGCTCAGTTCAGAGAAGAGAGAGAGGACTATGTGTCCCTGATTCAAGAGTTTCGTGATATCTTTGCTTGATGACGAACTTAGGGGTATTCCTCCCTGGTTGTGCATACCATTCCTGTAAAGGAAGGTAACCGCCCTATACATTAGAAAGTAAGGCGTATGCCTTTTGAACTAAGGGATGAGCTATTTGAAGAGCTTCGGAAGTTGCAGAAGGCGGGTTTGATCTTCCCAGTTCAGCATACTGAATGGTGTTTTCCAATTGTGATTAGAAAGAAGAATAATAATCAAATCCGTCTTTGTGTAGACTTTAGAGAGCTAAATAAATAGACTATTAAAGATTACTACTCATTGCCGGTTATTGACCAAATTTTTTATCAATTGGCGGGTAGGGAAATATATTCGTTCATGGATTGCTTTGTAGGGTATAACCAAATGGCGATTGCTGAGCAAGGCAAGCTGAAAACGACATTTATCACTATCTTCGGTACCTTTGCGTACCATGTGATGGCATTTGGGTTATGTAATGCACCTGGTTCGTGGCAAAGAACAGCTCACAAGACCTTTGGTGACATCTCCCCATAGGAGTTGAAAGTATTCATTGATGACTTGGGGGCAGCCACTGTAAGAGAAAGGTAGTTGATTATTTTGTGGAAATGTTTTGAGCATTGTAGAAAATTTTGCATAGCTCTCAACCCACGGAAGTGCGTCTTTGGAGTACCTTATGGGTTATTCTTAAGCCATGTAGTCAGTTCGGTAGGGATTGCGACTGACCCTGAAAAGATCAAGGTCATAGCCGCAATGAGTCCATTGTGTACTCCAAAGGAAGTGCATAGCTTTCTGTCATCTATATGGTATTGTCGGAGGTTTATCAATGCCCTAGTAGAAAGAATGTTGCCATTGACGAACCTATTGTCCTTTAACTGTGAGTTTTCATGGAGTGATTCTTGCAAAGTATCTTTTGACAATGTGAAGCAGGAGCTTGCCAAAGCACGTATTTTAAAAGTACCTAAATGGGGTTAAATATTCTATATATTTTCAACAGCAACCATGTATAGTATTAACTGCTACTTATCCCAAATTTGGGAGGAAAAATGGTACCATCCGATAGCTTTTGCTAGTCGAAAGTTGGGCATATTGGAAATGAACTACATCTATATGGAGAAGTTGTGGCTTGCGATGGTATTTGCAACCAAAAAGTTCAAGCACTACATTCTTTATGAGAAGGTGGTTTTGTATACAAAGGCAGAAGGGCTTCGATTGTTGCTGAATAAGTTACAGCCGCCTAATCATTTAGCAAAGTAGTTAATCACTTTGCACGAATTTTATTATGAGATTAAGAGCAAGTTGCCAAAGCTTCAGGGCATTGTAGAGTGTCTTGTGGATTTTGAAGAGCCAAAAGAGGTCTCGGATGAAGGAAGTGATATGGAAACTTTGTTCAAGATTTATACGGCGTCTATTCCCTCCTGGTATGCTGCTATAACACACTATCTTTCTACGGGAGAGACTGGAGTTACTTTATCAAAATCGGAGAAGAGTAAAATTAAACAGCAGGCATTGAATTTTTCCTTGATCACAGGAACACTATATCGGTAGGGTGTTGATGATATCTATAGCTGATGTGTGATGCCTAATGAGGTTCCATTTATACTGGAAGAGTGCCATGACTCCGCTTGTGGAGGGCACTTTTCTAGATGGTTGATGGCATAGAAGGCTTTAAGAACTAGGTATTGGTGGCCGTCCATCTTCCAGGATTTATTTGACTATGTCAAGAGATGTGATACATGTCAAAGGCATGATAGTAGAAAGAATAGGAAGCATCCACTTACACCGATTATGGCTACCCTTCCATTTGAGAAGTGGGGCATCAAATTTTTGGGACCTATTACCCCGTTGTCTACTACTCAGAGAAGATACATTATAGTAGCAATTGATTACTTTACAAAGTGGTCAGAAGCACTGGCGACGAGACATGACAATGCAAAAGAGACTACCAGTTTTCTACTTGAGCAAATCATCTGCCATTTTGGTCCATCAAAGGAAATAGTATCGAACCGTGGAATCCATTTTTTGAAAAAGATAATTAAAAGCATGACTGAAGCATGGAAAATTAAGCATAACAAGACGATCCCTATAATCCGCAAGCCAATGGACAAGTTGAAAGTATCAATAAGCAACTGCTGGGTATCCTATCCAAGATAGTCTCTGAAAAGAAGCGGGATTAGGATACAAAGTTATATGTGGCGGTATGGACGTACAATACAATGTTCAAATAAGCCACTGGACATACCCCGTTCAAGCTTGTGTATGGAGAGGAGTGTGTCTTGCCTCTACAGATTGAGTTGCCGATGATAAGATTCACGATTAATCATTCTTTAGGTGATGAGGACACTTCTTGAGTGCTTTATGACGCTGGCATGTTTAGACGAACTTAAGCTGCAAAGCTTATTACACCAGGAGGTGGCTAAACATCGGATGAATCAATTGCATGATCTAAAAGTGAAGAAATATACCTTTAAAAAAAGGCAGTTAGTTCTATACTACGATGCGCGTTGGGAGCTATTACTAGGAAAATTGGAACCTAGATGGGATGGCCCTTACAAGATATTTCGGTTAGGTAAAAATAAGTCCACGACTTTATTAATTGATCTACAAGGAGTGGAATTGAAGAATAAGGTTAATCTTAATAAGATTAAACCTTATTATTTTGGAATATGCTAATGCGCTAAATGCATTGCAAGTCTATGCTGGGGTTGATTTGAGACCTGCAGGAGAGCTTAAACTAGTTGATGGGGCAGTTAATCCCTTATTTGGAGCACCCATATCTCAAGCAAAGATATCACCAAGGGAAGCTTATCTAGTGGAGCAAAGTATACAACATGATTGAGCAAGAAGACGGTACCTTTGTGTGGGAGATCAAAGTTTTTTGCCATCACTATTTGCAGATCTTGACAAGCATCCATGTTGAGTTTAATGAAGAAGGTGGTATGGAGCTGTCAGCTCATCCTCTCAATATGTTGAATTTTGACTATTATAATTATGAATAGGGGAGTTCTTGATGGTTGGTTGTGTAAACCCATTATGGACGTACATGTTATACTTTGATGGAGCATCCTGGGGGCCTAATAAAAAAGGGAGTGTTGGAGTATTTATTGGAGATCCCCGACGTAGAGTTGCAATGAAATTAGTTGTTTATCTTGCGGTAGGATTTACTAATAAGATGGCAAAGTATAAAGCCTTGATTATGAGACTGAATATTGCCAAGAAAGGTAATATTTTGTGGTTGTTGGTAAAGGGGGATTCCCAACTGATCTTAAATCAACTCAATGGGACATATATAGTCCGGAATCCCATCCTTTGTATGTATCATCGAACTGCTATAACCCTACTTGATGAAGTTGAGAGCGTATCTCTTCAACTCATTCCATGTTATTGGAATTAGTTTGCGGATTCTTTAGCTAATTTTTCTTATGAAGAAGACCTCTTCTTCAACTGTGGTCCTAGTCTGAATGTTGCTCTTGATAACGAGACAGGACCTAGTCGCTTGTGGGGAATGTTATCAGACCACATGTTAAATGGAAAACGATGGTTGATATGAAAAATGCGAAGAGTGGCCGAGACCCATCTACCACTGTTATCCTGGACCCATAGGTTGATCAGACGACATGTTATGTGTACGCCTCTTGCTATATATGCAGGAGGTACGTGTCACAACTTGATGTATTTAGTTTAGGACTGAGAGCCCTATTTTTCCCCTTGGAATGGAGCGTATTTTCTTATATCTGCCTTCTTCCAAGAAGGGATCTATATGAGCTTGTTTGCTTGATTTCTTTAGGCCAAGAGGGCCAGTTGTTTTAAGGTCTTAATGATCTATTTCAATAGGCCAGGAGGGCCAATTAGTTTTTTTGTGTCATGTTTGATTTCTTTAGGCCAAGAGGGCTAGCTAGATTGTAGTGAAATGTGCTATTTTTTTGGGCCAAGAGGGCCCTATGTCTGTTTGCTGCAAGTATAGTTAACGGTTTTTTGTTGTAGTGATTGTATCATATAGGTTGACAAAGTCGTTGGAGGGAGCCTTTGCTGCAAAGGAGCTTCTTCTGGCCATTCTAGGTGGTTTTGTCCCCTTTCAAAGTCTTTTGTCTTAAGCAATTAATGATATATGTGCGTGTAAGGGTTACTTTATTTTGTTTGTTGGGGATCGGCACTCGAGGCATGAAGTGCTAGCTTTAGGCTCTGTATGTCTGGGGGGAGATCTGAGTAGTCATTGCCTCTTGCAAAGGAATTGTCAGGTATTGAAAGACCTGTTTTAGAAGGCAATTCTAGTGACCCTGTTCTGCTGACTTGCTAGGTGGCCCTTCTAGGAGTTCCTATTAATTGTGAGGCAGTTAGAGAAGCCTACTAAAATAATGATGGAAAGAGGAAAAACCCTATATATTTGAAAGACAATATATGAATATATGGAGGTGTGTAAAAAGGGGTTCTAACCCCTATAAAAATAGAAAAGAAAAGAAAGAAAAATCCTTGAGCTGTTGTTTATCGCCTTGCGAAGGCCTGGTAGGTTCTATGGGACGAAAAAGGACCCGGGGTTGATGCCTTGTCTTCCGAGGGGTGGCATCTAGCTAACAATAAAGAATACAAGAAGGTTGGAGAGAAAATAAAAGTGAGTGGAAGATACAAAAGGAAAATGAACAGTGTCGCCTTGTGAGGGCTTGGTAGGATCTTGCGTATCGAGACTGGGACCCGAGGCCAATGCCCTATTCTCCTTGGGTCACTACGCTCAGCTCCCTCCTTTTTACACGCCGAGTATGGAAAACAAGAGGCTAAAAGAGCAATGTGCTAAAAAAACTATTTCTTGATCAAGCTATAGGAGTCCTCACCTAGTAGGAGCTCCTAGTTGAGTTTTCCTTAGTTAGGTAGGTCGTTCAGACCACCACTTAGGATGACATCTTTGATAGTTCTTTTTAGCTTGGCTCTGTTGCAGCAGTTGGTTAGTGACTCGCTTTAGACTTTCTGTCAAATTATGCTAGACCTACTCCTCGTGGATTTCATGCCTTTGTTTTGACAGAGCTAGGGTGAGAGTTGTGATGTGTTTTGTTGTGTATCTTTTTTGTATCAGCTTGATGCTCTTTGTGGTTGCGTTTATGTGCAGATCTGTTCGTGGGATTCGACGAGCTGAGTCGCCCTATCCCGTGGTTGCCAATGATGGATGATTTTTTATGCCGAAAAGTGCTTAAAATAGCCAAATTCTCCGAATTTCAGGGAAAATTTAGACTTCATTGAAGGCGGTGGTTGCAATCAATACGATTTTCAGTGGCAAGTCCCTAAAGCGCTAGTGCTTATTTTCATTGAAAATCAAACGGTGACAGATGGCCAAGCTGGATTTTTCTTAGATGCAAAACGACATCAAGAATCCAACACAAGTCTCAGATTTCCATTCCGAGGTTGTTTGATCCCCCATTTAGTCCCCACAAAGGTTCGGGGTTGTGAAGCGGCTACTAGATCTAGAAGTTGGGAAGAGTGAGACGAGGCTTAGCTTTGTAGATCTCAATGTCATGGAACCACCTATCTAGATGAATCTCGATTCTGATGTCGGTTGCCCCCTCAAAACAGAAAAACCCACTTGTCAGAAGTGTGAAAGCAAAAGTCATGAACTAGATAATTTGGATTTAAAAGCTTAAGCTTGGCAAAAAAATCAACAAATGAAATGGCATTTGGGGGGGGACTCAGTTTTTCAGTGCCCTATTTTTCCCCAAATTTTTAGCATTTTTTGATTGGGCAAATGGAGAGGAACCCTCCTGGCTGTGGAATGAAGAATTTCAGCGCCTTTGATTGCTCCAAACCACGTGAGGAATGATGCGCTATGGAGAAAGATCTAGATCTAGTATTTCTCTCTCCTCTTTCTCTCTTCTGCATAGAGGCACTTCATGTGGCAAGAATCAAGAAGAGAATCGGGAGATGGATGCTTTTCCCAGAGGCACCGGATTGTTGCAAGAGGCTCAGGAGGCTGAAGGCTGAAGATCTATGCTAAAATCCATGGTTGGTTGGTTGATACAGAGTCCCAATTAAATATTCAAAAAACCCAAAACACGCAAAAAGGTGGTATGCTCTATTTTATGAAAGAATTTTACTTGTTTTTTATCGTTCATGGTCTAAATGGTTTTATATTATCCTTGTTTGCTCCAAGTCTGAAATCTTTAATTTTTCCCTTCCAAGTAGAGATGAAAGAGCTCTCAGATATTTGTCTTTTCCTATGTTTTGGTTGCTACATGGTAATCTAGCTACCTTTTCCAATTAAACATAAACATGGATGTGTTTTCGGAGCTTGGGCACCTTGTTGAAGGTTGAATTTCTTTATCCATGGCAAAGAGAGAGGAGAGAGAGAAACAAGCTTCCACAAAGGAAGGAAAGAGTGTGAAGAACCAAACAAAGAAGAAAAAAAGATGAAACTTAAGCTTTTTGTAATTTGAATTTAGTTTCAATGATCATTATCATACAATCCTAGATATGTCATTAACGTAAAGTATTCGAGAGTTGAACATGAGCTGAAATTTTATTTGAATGTTCCTTGCATTATGTTTGAGGGCTACAATCATTGTTATGCAAAACCCATATTGATTTACAGCAATTATAAATTTTCAAAGCCCGAAAAAATACTAATTGTGATGGAAATTGATAGTTTATTTGATTTTGAGTGGGAGAAATGAGTGGACATAAGGTAAAATAAGGAAAAATGCTGAGTCTTAGTTCCAATGATCAATCATCAGAAAAAACCAAAACATACCTATTTTCTATTAAAAATAAATAGGAAAAATAGAGGAAAATAGAAAAAAATGGGTTTCTTGCGTTCGAAAAAATGGAAAAATGAGATCTATGTATGTGAATGTCTTAAGGGGCTGAAGCATGAGGTTAAGCCTTAGTTTGGCCCTTGTCCTTTATGTTAAAGTGTGTATTTATTGCTTTCATATATTAAAAATGACATAAAAGAACCTCTACACCTATGCAACGCAGCAAAATTTAAACGGTGAGGGGGAGGATGATGTTATACAACAATTTAAATGCTGAAATGATACAAAGTTTGATTGTTCTCTTTATGCATAACATTTAGGATGCGGTTTATTTGAAAATAATGGATCTAGCAGCATGAGGTTCGCCTTGGTGCTAGGTTCCTATAATGAAGCATTCCAAGGGGACAATTCAGGGAGGAGTGGTACGATATAATATTGGTACCAATAGCAGAGCTTGTTTCGTATGTGTTATATGTGTTAGCAACGCATCAAGGGGCCAATCCCCAAGGTGTAGGAGGGTTGCAATGGGGCCGTCGCAATCAGCCCAGGGGTGCCTCCTATGTTGTTCTATGTGGTGAATTACACCAAAATGTGTAGAGTCTCCCTCTGAGGAGTTTGAGAAGGTTAAGGGTTGGACTACAAACACCATACAAATGCAAAATGTACATATCATGGTAGGGCAATGTGTCTTGTAGATGCTCTTGGCCACAAGGCCATGGGGTTGTCTTGTGCATGTCAGAGGTCCAGCTAGTGCTATAACCAGTGCCGGCCCATTTTAGGTTCCATCAGTGGCTAACAATGTAAAATCCCCTGAGCATTGGTTAGCAATATTCCTTGTGACCTTCAAAAGTGCGGTGTTTCAGTGGTATGAAAGAGGAGCGGTAGGAACTTTTGGCACATGGGACAACCTGAAGTTGGCCTTCCTCACTAAATTCAAGGGGGAAGGTTTTTAAGAGTGGATGCGAGAGGAGTTCATGAACCTAAGTCAATCCTCTAGTGAAAGAGTAGAAGCTTATGTCTCGCGAATGGAATCCTTACTCAAGAGATGGACCAACCACCATTGTTTGGATGAAGGCATCCAGAAGGGATTTTTCCTTAGAGGCATACAACCAGAGGTTTGCAAGTTCGTGAAATTGAGAAGACCAATCAATTTTCAAGATACACTGGAAGGTGCAAGACTCTATGATGAATTTGAAGCAATATTGTCAATGACCTCAAGAAGAGGAGTCTTACCTCCTTCCATGCCAGGAATGGTATACCCACCAAATGTAGTCCCAGGGACAGTTTCTTACCCCTACCCCCAGATGCAAACAATACCATAGTGCAGTGCATCTAATCCACATAATGGCCACAGAGGACAGTGCCTCACATGATGATTCAACCACAACAACAGTGGCCTCAAATAGTTCCCCCAATGGCGACTCAATAATAGTGAAATCCTACCCACTAGAATCGACAACCCCAAGTCTCAACAAGAGCTCAGCCCAACCAGTGTATGTAGTGATTACACAAGCTTCTCGAAACCCTACTATAAGTACTCCCAAGAGGTGAAAATTTGAAGGACTACATGCCCAATTCAGTCGCAAGCATTAAGAAAGACCTTATGGATGTGATTACAGAATAGCTATAGATGTTGAAGGTGAATACCGCCAATATATCCACTCCTAAAGGGGGTGGGAGAGATGTGATGCAGTCTAATACATAGTGTGAAAAGTGCCATCAAGCAAGACATTTAGCCACTGAATGTACACGAAAACCAACCATTCTTGGAGCCTTCTTTTCATATTATTTGAGGAAAAACCATACAGAGGATATCTACTCTCTGAAGGAGATGCAAGAAAGAATAAAGAAAGATGAAGATGCAAGATTCAACTTGCTGGAATCCAAGATAACAACACAGGACATTGGACCAAAGCCTAGGGAGTTCAGTCCTAATTTCGGTCCAAGGAGGTTTTCCTCTCAAAGTTACAGAGGATGACAGTATGGCGGCGGTGGCCAAAGATCAGAGGTAGAGTGTTACAGATGTGGAGAAAATGATTATATCTCACCAAACTGTCCAAACCCTAGAAGGTCTATGGACTACAAGCCCTTATGCACTCGATGCAAAGGAAAAAGCCACACTGCAAAAGATTGTCTAAGTCCAACAAAAGCTACTCTTGACACCCAACAAAAGACCCAAGAACCTACATCCAATTTGGTGGAATTGGAAGTTGCTGCAATAACGTGTACAAAGAAAGGAGAACTCATAGTTCCAAAAGAGAACATGCCCTCTGCTACCAAGACCATGAAGTTCAACCTTCCTAGGGAGAAACAAAACAATGTAGCACAGAACAATGTAGTAAAGAGCACTACAAAGCCATAGAGAGCCACATAGACAATTTGTGCAAAGACACGATCAAAGGTCCAAGAAATAGAGGACAAAGAAGTACCTCCTCAAGGAGAAGAAGCATAGATGTTGTTGTTCATAGAAGAAAAGGGAAGATAAAATTTTGTGTTTCCCCATTCCCCAGTCGATTGGAGAAGTCTATGGATCCTATCAAAGAATATGACTTGGTCAAAGACCTAGACACTTTTAAACCAAAATTAACATTCTAACAATTGCAATATTCCCCACCACTTTCAAAGGTGCAGCATTTCAGTGGTATGAAAGGAAAACAACAGGAACTTTTGGCACATGAGATGACCTAAAGTTGGCTTTCCCCACTGAACTCAAGCGTGAAGGTTTTGAAGAGCGGAAGCAAGAGGAGTTCATGAATTGAAGTCAATCCTCTAGAGAAAGAGTAGAAGCTTATGTCTTGCGAATGAAATCCATACTGAAGAGGTGGACCAATCATCATTTGGATGAAGGCATCCAAAATGGAGTTTTCCTCAGAGGCCTAAAACTAGAAGTTTGCAAGTTCGTGGAATTGAGAAGACCATTCAATCTGCAAGCTGTAGTGGAAGGTGCAAGACTATATGACAAAGTTGAAGCAAGGTTGTGAATGACCTCATGAAGAGGAGTCTTACCTCCTCCCTTGCCAAGAATGGTATACCCGCCAAATGCAGTGCTAGGGAGAGTCCCCTACCCCTATCTCCATATGCAAACAATGGCAAAATACAATGCACCAAATCCACAGTAGCCCGCAGACAACACTGCCTCAAATGATGGCTCAACCACAATAACAGTGGCCTCAAATAGTTTGTCCAATGGTGACTCAAATTTTTCTCCCCTCGAACCTGCAAAAAAAACTTCGTTCAATTTTGAGTCAAACGGAACATTTTTTACTACACCAAGATGTGCTAGAACCCTACTGACTGGAATCAACAACCTCAAGTCTCAACAAAGCTCTGAATTAAAACCAAAATAGAGGACCCTTTGGATAAATCCAACTAGTATATGGAGTGATCACAGAAGCTTCCCAAAACCCTACTACAAGTACTCTAGGAGGTAAAAACTTGGACTACCTATCAACTTCACTCGCAAGAATCAAGAAATTTCTTATGGATGTGATTACAAAATAGCTACAGGCATTGAAGGTGAATACCACTTATATATCCACTCCAGGGGGGAGGTGGGAGAGATGTGATGTGTTTTAAGACATGGTGTAAAAGGTGCCATCAAGTGGGACATTTAGCCACTGAATGTACTCAAAAACCAACCATTCCTGGAGCTTTCTATTCATACTATTTGAGGAAGAACCATACAAAGGATATCTACTCTCTGAAAGAGATGCACAAAAAAAGAAAGAATGATGAAGACACAAGATTCAACTTGCTGAAATCCAAAACGACAATGCATGACATTGGACCAAAGCCTAGGGATTTCAGTTCTAACTTCGGTCTAAGGAGGTTTCCCTCTCAAAGTTATAGAGGATGACAATTTGGCGGTGGCAGAGATCAGAGGTGGAGTGCTATAGATGTGGAGAAAAGGGTCATATCTCACTGAATTGCTCAAACCCTAGAAGGCATGTGGATTACAAGCCCTTATGCAGTCAATGCAAAGGAGAAGGCCACACTGCAAAAGAATGTCCAAGTCTAGCTCCTGTGAAAGCTACTACAAATACCCAACAGAAGACCCAAGAACCTACTTCCAATTTGGTTGAATTGGAAGTGGCTAAAATAACGTGGGCAAAGAAAGGAGAACCCATAGTTCCAAAAGAGAAAGTTCACTCTGCCAAGACTATGAAGTTCAACCTTCCTCAGGAAAAATAGAACAATGTAGTACAAAGCACTATAGAGCCAGAGAGAGCCACAAAGACAGTTGCAGAGGCAACACCAGAGGTCGGAGAGATAGAGGATGCAGAAGTACCTCCTCATGGAGAAGAAGTGTAGATGTTGCTATTCCTAGAAGAAAAAGTGAATATAAAAGTGGGTTTGGCCCCATTTCCCAGTCGATTGAAAAATCCTATGGGTCCTATCAAAGAGTATGATTTGGTCAAAGACTTAGACACTTTTAAACCAAACTTAGCATTCTGACAGTTGCTGATGTTGTCTCCTAGCTGTCAAATGAAATTCAAAAGCATACTGATAAGAAGAAGAGGTCTACGAATTGCTCCTTCCGTGGCAACCAAGTCCAACAGATCCCTAGAGAACCTATGAAGGAAGTGGATGTGGCTAATGCCTTCTTGAATCCTCGAACCCTAGAGATTGGCATGTGGATTGAAGGATCTTTTATAGTAGATGCATTGATTGATGGAGGAAAATCAGTAAATATAATGACAGATGTGACAATGAAGGATCTAGGCTTGCAAGAAATGCAGCTTATGGAGTGGCTTGTTAGATTGGCAGACCAAAGTAGAATCAAACCATTGGGCATTCTCTCGTACATAAAGACAACCCTCGCAGGAAGAGATTATTGGCTGACATATCTAGTGGTCAAACCAAATTCCAAAGGGAACTCATACCCTCTATTGTTGGGAAGACCTTGGCTATTTGAACCAAGAGCAAGGACGAATTGGTTCAAAGGAACCCTAACTCTAGGCAAGGACTCAATAAGGTGGTGTTTAAGTTGTATGGATCACAAGAATGCAATGGATCCACATCCATCAAAGTCATAATAGGCTCCTCCAATGAAGTAACAGATGGTACATCAGGAGATGAAGAGGCCATCAAACAGGTCTTTCCTAAGAAAACAGAGGCACAGTCCCTAGAAATGACACTATATGCCAACTTCCAAAGGAAGTAAAGTCTTTGTCCATAGGAGAATACTCCTGCTTGAACTTGAATTGACTTCTAAAATCACCTTTGACAATGAGATAGAAGCATGGATGTACTATTCTCCATGTTACATGATAGTAGCAGAGACAGAGACAAAGACAGAGGTAGAAGTAGAAGTAGAGGACATAATAGAGAGTCTGCCCATCTCTTACAGAGCCCCCATAGAGGTAGAAACAGAATCTAAAGCATATGAAGGTGATAATGCAAAAGAATATTATGAAAGAAAGCTAGAAGAGTCCATCCTACTCCCAGAAGGTAGAGATGAGAAAGAAGTTCTAGAAGTTCCTAAAGTCTCAAAAGCAGAAGATTTCTTTCTATTCGACAGAATGACTACAGTACCCTTTGGATTGATTAATGAGTCATGTCATAAGCAAAGCCTCTATAAGAAATGGATCAAGGAGAATAGGCCTCCCTTTATTAGTGGCTCTTATCACCCAAAGTTACCCTTCATAAGAGAAGTTGATGACAAAGGTTCTTGTTATGTGATGTTCTTGGATGCATCCTTAGAAGACAAGTGCTCAAGCCAAGAAATAACTCATCCTCAAACCAAACCTGAAACTGCAATAATACCCTTTCTACTCCCTAAGGAGTACAATAAGTCTCCATTGAAAGAGGAAGTAGTTCCATTGAATCATCAGAAGAGAAGATCACTCCCTTGAAGGAGTCGGATCTTTACCCAGAAGCAGTCCGTGGGACATTCATCTGCGAAGTGAAAGGTGAATAGCAATTGACATTTGTGGATGCTAAAGGGATTTAACACCACTTGAAGGTGGGTCTAAATCTTCTAGAAGAAGAACTACTGGTCCTGCGTGACCTACTGAAAGAGAACTTAGATATGTTTGCATGGTCGTACAAAGATATGAAGGGGATTGATCCCTTAATATGTCAACATCACATCGACCTAGACCAACTTGATGCCAAGTGTGTGAGGCAGAGATAGATGTGTATGAATCCAAATTACTCTGCCCTAGTGAAGGCCAAATTATTGAAGCTCCTTGAAGCTGAGTTTATTTATCCAGTGGGGCTAACAGCGAATGGGTTTCACCCATTGGGGTAGTACCCAAGAAGAATGGAAAGCTACAAATATGTGTGGACTTCGGAAAGCTGAATTCCAAGATGAAGAAGGATTATTTTCCTATCCCTTTCACAAACCAACTGTTGGACACAATGGAAGGCCATAGGCTCTATTCCCTCTTGGATGAATTCAGTGGATACAATCAAATCCAAATTAAAGAACAAGATCAATACAAAATGACCTTCACAATAGAATGGGGAACCTATGCTTAAAAGTGATGCCATTTGGGCTCTGTAACACCTTTGCTACTTTCCAATGAGTGATGATGGTGTCAAAGACACGTGGATCTAAAGCATGGCAAAATCTATGGTGGATGGAAGATAAAGACCAAACTCATGATGACATAGAAAAATAGAGACCAACTGTTACACAAGTGAATTAGGTTCCAAGATGGCAACTTGGACTCATAAATAAAATCTTGTGTATTGGATTGACAAGTACAAGACTGACACTAAATGTTAAAGAAAAGCATCATCATGTATTCATTCATATGAAAAGTTTTAGTCAAGTACAATGCTTTATAGTTGTTGGATGGGCATTTTTTCCTCTCTATGCATATGGGATTCTTGCAGCCTGCATGTCTTCAGCCCAAACTACCTCATACAAAGAGGCTACATTATGTGTGATTGCAAATATATCAACAACCCTCCTCAATCACAACCAAAAAGTACAAAGTGTGTACAGGATTTAGTGAGAGCAACACCTGCAAAGTGTGGACACACCATAAACATGGCAAAACATCAAAGGCTGTTGCAGAAAAGGCTAAGTGTGGATAATACAAACATGATGGTCATCTAGAGGCTGTAACAAGGGCCTCACAAAGTGTGCAAAGGCTATAGTACAGGGCTACATGAGGAGTTTACAATCTTATGATAAAGACATTTGGACTAGGCATTACAAGGCTAAAAAGTCTAGTAAAAAATTGGGTTCAAGGGCCCTTGCAGTTTTCAACATTTCTTTTGACATAGATCTTCAATTCATTACAGGTCTTCTCATTAGTGTAGTCGAGCTTGCTCTTTTTGATCTTGTACTTGTTCTTCACTTTGCTCTTTTGGTCCAATTCTTCATTGTCTTCTTTTCTTGCACTAGTATTCATGTCCCCCCATAAGCAAAGATATCATTATTTTTTAGGCAATGGAAATAACCACAAATTTTTGCACTTTTATGTCTTTAAGGTCTTCACATGGGTACATTAATGGCATTTGGATGATATAGGCAACTTGAGAGTGGAGTTTTGAGCTCTAAATGTGCCTAAAATTTGCCAAAAAATCTGAAATTTTGGGGAAAAATCTTCAACATCGAAGGCGGCGGCTGCAGCTAGGACGATTTTAAGCACCAAGTGAAAGACGGCTTTTAAAAGGCACCCAAGCGACACTTGCAGATTTTTGATAATTTTTTTGACTGCCGTGCGGGATGTTGGGAGCTACTAGTCAGTGCGAGATGCCGAGATGGACGCGCAGGATTTTTCAGAGGCCGAATCGGAGCCCGGATGCGGAAGAGGCAAAAAATGAGCCAAATTTGAAAAGGTGGACAAAAAACTAAAGGCTAAAGGGGGTGCCCTTTGGGAGGGGGCACCCCCCCCCCCCCCCCCCCCCCCCTCCATTTTTCTTCACGTGGCGGCAGCATGGTGATGCCATGATTAGGCGTCGAAAAAATCTCTCCCCCCCCACAAATCATGCATGGAGCTTCAAAGCAACCTATCTAACAGATCATGGCTGGAAAATTCTCCTTCTTCCATGATCCTATCACCACCCTTCATGCGAGATATGGCTGACTGAATGAAGAGATCAGAATCTAGTCTTTCTCTCTCCTCCCTCTCTCTCCTCTCTATGGGCTGTTCATGCGCACTATCTTGAAGGAGATTGAAGGAAACGATGATGGAGATTGATGGAGATGCTAAAGATTGATGTGCAGCATTGGATTGAGAGCAATCGAGGCTCCGTTCATTGGTCATGCAGTCATTTAATGTGTCTCGAGTTTCGTAAAAACACGGTATGACCATATTTATGAAGAAAATGAAGGGTTTTTGGTATTTTATGATGGTAATGATGTTCTTATTTGATGAAAATTTGTTTGAGTGCTGGTTGCATCATGATTAATTGCTGTGTATCAGAAAATTTTGATTTTCTAATGATTTACATGCGCTACTTAATTCTCGTAAAACCCAAAATGTGGTTCTTAAAGCAGTAAAATGATAGTTTTGTCGTTTCGGGTTGGTGAAATGTGTTCCTATGGGGGAGAAATGGAAAATAAATTGAATGTTAGTACATTGAAGTGATTGGAACACGAAAAATCAGAAAATAGCATATTTTATTGACAAATAAATTATGAAAATGAAAAAAATAAGGGGAAAAATAGAAATATGCTTCACAAAAATAAGGAAAAATATAATGATTGTTTGTGGATGTATGGTAGTGACAAAGCATGAGGTTTAGCCTGAGTTTGCCCTATCTCCTTGTCAAAGTTTGTGATTTATCACTTTTCATACATCAAAACATGACAAAATGAACCTCTACACCTATGCAACGAAAGTAATACCTAAACGTAGGGGGGTTGGGATGTTTGAATGGTGTGATTTGCGTGCTGATTATTGATGATTTTCTTATGCATATCATGACATAGAGTTTATTGTATTTTAATTAAGAGGATACTAGCACGAGTGTTGTCTCGGTGCTATCCTTACATCACCGCAACGAGCTAGTGAATGAGCATTGTAGAGCTTGGTTGTGCACAACACGTTTCTGATTGAAAATTATGTTTAAGCACTTTAGGATCATCCACTTTTGCATGTGCATGTCAACCATGGTATCGGAATACAAAGGACTGGATGCATAGAACCTGTTTCTGATTACGATGACCCACGCTTGAGTGTGGAGAGACAACCTAAGCCGTAGGATAGATGTTCGTTTCTTGGGGGATCATTTGGAAAGGACACATGCTATCTCCTGGAATACGTTTAAAATGAAAGAGTGGAGTTTGTTCATTTGTTCTATATGTTGAGCAGCGCATCAAGGGGCCAATCCCTGCGATGTAGGAGAGCTCCAATGGGGCCGTGGTGATTCCACCGAGAGGTTGCCTTCCATGTATGTGATTATTGTGGCATTTATTGACAATGTGTATGGGTTCTCCCTTTGTGGAGTTTGTAGAAAGGGAAATGTTAGACTACAAAACTATAAACGCATAGATTAGATTTTAGGACAGTTCTTCCTTTAGCAGCAGATAGACGCTCCTGGCCCACGAGGCCGTGAGGGTGTGTTTGTCTGTTATGAGCATGAGGTCCGGCTAGTGCCATAGCCAGTGCCGGCCCATTTGAGGTCCCATTAGTGGTACGTCTACCGGGAGCTGCCAACAAGTGGTGGTTCTCAAATCTAGGGTTTTTAGGGGCCAAAAAGTTAGTTTATGTTCTCTGACAAGGACCGTCAGGCCGAAATACAAAAAGCAGAACGTGCTAAGAGGGCTAGATGGCGGTTGGAGATTGTAAGTTTCTATTCTCCTCAAAGGAGCAACCCGATACGCATAAAAGGCAGTGGTCTTAGTAACCCAATTGCTGCACATAGTCCTTTAGGTGCAGAAGGAAGTGCAATTTCTTCCTCTCTTCCACCAAGTCAACCCACTTCAAGTGGGGGTGTGATCCCATCAGTTCAAACTCCTATTGTCAATTCGATTATCATCATGGCACAACCCATTGCAATTCCTGCAGGGACGTCGGATCTGCCAGCTTTAGGAGTTCCTTTGCCCATTTTTAATGGGTTAGTTGAAGAAGATGCAGAGTTTCACATTTGTGAATTCCAAATATTAATGTTTAATTACCGCATTCAAGATGAGGGACATCTTATGATGTTCTTTAACACAACATTGAAAGGAAGGGCTGCAGTATGGTATCATAGCATAGAGACTGGAACCATCACTACAATTGATCAATTTTATGCAACTTTCCGAGGAGAATATGCCCCTGAAAGAGGTGGCCAATACTGGTTGCATGTTTTGAATGTAACATGCCAAGAACCCCATGAGAATGTGAAAGTCTATGCTAAGAAGCTTAAGGAAGTATTTCGTAAGTTACAAACTTACATTCCTATTCCGCGGGCTGTCCAATTGCAATACTTCTTGCATGGATTGGATTTTAATATTCATGTACAATTGAGCAGCGTGGCTTTGGATGATATAGACACTGCCATCACACGGGCAAAAGGAGTAGAGTCATGATTACAAACGGCCTACTCCTCTCGAATAAATCTTAATGCAGGTCTAGTACCTGGAGGCAATTTACCATTGATGAATGGAAGTCAAGGGATGCCTATGAATAACCCTAATGGGAGAGGAAGCATAGTTCAAAATGTACCTTTGCTGCCAGCTCCTCCCAATGTGACTATGCTTATGGCTAGTTAGTTGGCTCCACCAAATGTTGGAGGCCAAGCTTCGAACCCTAATGTTGTTCCTGTGAGTCAACAACCAATGCCCAATCAAATTGTTAGGCCAATGGAATGACGGATAGATGATCACTAAAAAATTCAGGCACTACATCCTCTATGAGAAGGTAGTTTTTCTATACGAAGGCGGATGGGCTTAGATTGCTTATGAACAAGCTACAACCGCCTGATCGTCTAGCAAAGTGGTTAATCACTTTGCAGGAGTTCGATTATGAGATTAAGAGTAAGCCACTGAGGTTGCAGGGGATTGTGGAATGCCTTGTGGATTTCGGGGAGCCAAAAGAGACTTTGACTGAAGGAAGTCATATTGAAGAAATGTTTAAAATTTATATAGCTTCTATCCCATCTTGGTATGCTGCCATCACGCATTATCTATCAACGGGAGAGACTGGAGCTGGTCTATCAAAATCTGAAAAGAGGAAAATCAGACAACATGCTTTGAAGTTTTCCTTGATCGTAGGAACACTATATCGGCAGGGTGTTGATTATATCTATTGCTGATGTGTGATGCTTGACGAGGTTCCTTTCATCTTAGAAGAGTGCCATGACTCTGCATGTGGAGGGCACTTCGTTGAACGGTTGACGGCGTAGAAAGCTTTAAGAGCTAGATATTGGTGGCCGTCCATCTTCCAAGATTCCTTTGAGTACGTTAAGAGATGTGATACCTGTCAAAGACATGACATCAGAGAGAATAGGAAATGCCCACTTACGCCTATCATGGCTATCCTTCCATTTGAGAAGTGGGGCATTGACTTTGTGGATCCTATCACCCCGCCGTCTACTACTCAGAAGAGGTACATTATAGTAGCAACTGATTATTTTACAAAATGGTCAGAAGCGCAGGCGACGAGGCACGACAATGCAAAAGAGATTGCAAGTTTCCTCTTAGAGCAGATTATCTGCCATTTCGGTCCACCAAAGGAACTAGTGTCGGATCGTGGAACCCACTTGAATAAAGTGATCAAAAGCCTGACTGAAGCTTGGCAAATCAAGCATAACAAAATGACCCCTTATAATCTACAAGCCAACGGGCAATTCAAAAGCGCTAATAAGCAGCTTGTGGGTATCTTGTCTAAAATAGTCTCCGAGAAGAAATGAGACTAAGGCAGGAAGTTGTATGTGGCAGTATGGGCATACAATACAACGTTCAAGCGAGCTACCGGCCATACTCCATTTAAATTAGTTTATGGGGAAGAGTGTGTGTTACCCCTCAAAATCGAGTTGCCAACCATACGGTTTGCAATTAACCACTCTTTGGGAGACGAGGATGCACTCTTTGAACGTTTCACGACCATAACCCACCTAGATGAGCTGAAATTGCAGAGCTTATTACACTAGGAGGTAGCTAAATGTCGGATGAAGCAGTTGCATGACCTTAAAGCAAAGAAATATACCTTTAGAAAAGGGTAATTAGTTCTGTATTATGATGCGCATAGGGAGCTATTTCTAGGGAAGCTGGAACCTAGATGGGATGGCCCCTACAAGATTGTCAGGATAGGAGAAAATAGGTCTATGGCTCTACTAGCTGATCTGTAGGGAGTAGAATTTAAAAATAAGGTTAATCTTAATAAGATTAAACCTTATTATTTCTAAGTATGCTAACATGGAAAAATGCATTGCAGGTCCATGCTGGGGCTGATTTGAGACTTGCAAAAGAGCTTCAAGTTGGTTGATGGGGCAGTTAATTCCTTATTTGGAGCACCCATATCTGGAGCAGAGATACCATCAGGGGAAACTTATCTGGTGGAGCAAAGGATACAAAGTGATTGAGCAAGAAGACGGAACCTTTTTGTGGGAGATCAAAGTCTTCTGCCATCATTGCTTATGAAAGTTGACAAGTATCCCTGTTGAGTTCAATGAAGAAGGCGGGATGGAGCCGTCAGTTCATCCTCTAAACATGCTAAATTTTGACTATCATAATTACGAATAGAGGAGTTCGTGATGGCAGGCTGTGTAAACCCATTGTGGACGTACACATTATATTTTGATGGAGTGTCCATGGGCCCTAATAAAAAAGGGAGTGTTGGAGTAGTAATCCGAGATCCCAAACGTAGAGTCACGATAAAGTTAGCTGCTTATCTCGGGGTAGGATTCACTAACAACATGGCAGAGTATAAAGCCTTGATTATGGGACTGCGTATTGCCAAGCAAGGTGGTATTCGACGGTTGTTAGTAAAAGAGGATTCCCAGTTGATCTTGAATCAGCTAGATGGGACATATACAGTGCAGAATCCCATCCTTTGTATGTATCATCGAACTGCCATGACCCTACTTGAGGAGTTTGAGAGAGTGTCTCTTCAACTGATTCCATGTTACTGGAATCAGTTTGCGGATTCACTGGCAAACCTCACTTATGAAGAAGATCTTTTCTTCAACTGTGGTCCTAGTTTGGATAATACTATCAATAATGAGACAGGACCCGATCGCTTGTGAGGAATGTTATCAGAGCATGCAATATATGGCAGGCGATGGTTGATATGGGTGATGCAAAGAGTAGCCGAGACCCATCTACCTTTGTTATCCTGGATCCATAGGCTGATTTGACAACATGTTATGCGTACACTTCTTGCTATATATGCAAGAGGGATGGGTCATAATCTTATGCAATAAAAAGACATACAGTGTCTCGGACTTATCCATATGACCAAGACAAAAAGAGAAAATCTTGAACGAACTAGTCATGTTGACATGACGTTGGAACTGTTAACCACCACCAATGACAAAAGACACTAGACAATACTCCACCATTACCCATCCCCACGAATCACGTTTATTAAAAAGGGAATGTGCAGTGTAGGGGAATAAAATATAATGAAGGATTCATTTTAATAAAGTTATTAATAATGGGTAAACTTTTATTAGGTTATAAACCTTTAAAAGGAAACGATGGTTCTTTCTTATCCTTTAGAAGCCTCATGATGCAGATCTTGCTATCACTTGGCAAAAGAACGATGATAAGGCTCAGGCCATTAAAAAACTAGAGCTAGACGACAACTATATCCAGCATGTGGATAATTGTGAGACCTCACAGGATACATGGAAGAGACTTGACACCTTGTTCGGTGCACAGTCTAAATCATCAAAGTATGGTCTCTTGATTGAGTTTTTCAGGCTTGAAATGAAGTCTACCACATCACTTGCCACACATCTAAATTACATGGAAGGACTTCTAACCCAACTTGTAGGAATCAACATTAAAATGGAAGAAGATGTTTGCATCACTGTTCTACTTAAGAGTTTGCCTCCTGAATATAATAATGTATCAACAACTTTAATCAACATGCCAAATCCTAAACTTGTTGATATCCAGGCATCACTATTAGAGGAGGAAAAGAAGCTAAAAACTAAGGAAGAACCAAGTACCTCTAGAGATGAGCATGCATTATATGTTGGCAACAGGTACAAAGGCAAGAATGATAAGCTCTTCTATGACTTTTGCAAAAGGACCGGACACACTGAGAAGTTCTACCACGCCAGAAAGAGGTCCCAAAAGGCCTATCTAGTTGCACTCAAAGAAGAAGAAGAAAATGGAGCAAATGAAGAAGAAGAAGAAGAAGACCACCAGCAGAAGGACAAACCTCATCAATCCTTCTATTCAGAGACTTTTTTAGTTATGTATTTCCTAGCCCTAGTGCCTCAAACATAAACTTGTAAACTCCTATGTTATCCTTGTACTATAGCCTCTATACACTTTGTGAGGTCCCTGCTACAGCCTCTGGATGCCCATCATGTTTGTGGTACCCACACTTGGCCTTTTCTGCGACAACCTCTGGTGTTTTTGCCATGTTTATGGTGTGCCCACACTTTGCAGGTGTTTGTTTCACTAAAGCCTCGGTTGTGATTGAGGAGGGGTATTGAGATATTTGCAATCACACCTACTTTAGTCCCTTTGTGAGAAGCAGTGAGGGCTCAAGAGGACCAGAATCCCATATGCAGAGTAGGAGAAAGTACCACCACTCAATTTCTATAAAGCATTGTACTTGCACTCTTTTTCTAATGCAATGATAGTACTCTTTTCTTTATAATACTCTTTATGAGTCCAAGTCTCAATCTTGGAACCTAATTCACTTGTGTAACAATTTTTTCTAGTCAGGGTCAATGTCTTCATGAGTTTCATTTTCCTCTTTCAACCTCCATATCTTCCGCATTTGCCATGCTCTAGATCCCGCGTATTTCACAGGGGTAACATCAAACACTAAGCAACAAGAATCATCATCACTTGTGCTTGTTAGCACATTCAAGAATCAATGACAAACATAAAGTTTTTTATGAAGATGTCATTCATAAAGAGAAGTGCAAACATAATGGGCCGGCACTGGCTATGGCACTAGCCAGACCTTATGCTCATAATAGACAAACACACCCTCATGGCCTCGCGGCCCAAGAGCGTCTATCTGCTGCTAAAGGATGCACTGTCCTAAAGCCTAATCTATGTGTTTATAGTTTTGTAGTCCAACGTTTCCCTTTCTATAAACTCCACAGAGGGAGAACCCATACACATTGGCAATAAATGCCATAATAATCACATACATGGGAGGCAACCTCTCGGTGGAATCACCACGGCCCCACTGCAGCTCTCCTACATCGCAGGGATTGGCATGTTGATGCGCTGCTCAACATATAGAACAAATTAACAAACTCCACTCTTTCATTTTGAACGTATTCCAAGAGATAGCATGTGTCCTTTCCAAATGATCCCCCAAGAAACGAACGTCTATCCTACGGCTTAGGTTGTCTCTCCACACTCAAGCGTGGCTCATCGTAATCGGAAACACGTGCTATGCATCCAGTCCTTTGTATTCTGATACCATATTTGACATGAACATGCAAAAGTGGATGATCCTAAAGTGCTCAAACGTAAATTTCAATCAGAAACATGTTGTGCACAACCAGGCTCTACAATGCTCATTCACTAACTCGTTGGGGCGATGTAAGGATAGCACCGAGACAACACTCGTACTACTATCCTCTTAATTAAAATAAAACAAACTCTATGTCATGATATGCATCAGAAAAATCAGCAATAATTAGCATGCAAATCGTACCATTCAAACATCCCAACCCCCCTACGTTTAGGTATTGCTTTCGTTGCATAGGTGTAGAGGTTCATTTTGTCATGTTTTGATGTATGAAAAGCAATAAATCACAAACTTTGACAAGGAGATAGGGAAAACTCAGGCTAAACCTCATGCTTTGCCACTACCATATATCCACAAACAATCATTATATTTTTTCTTATTTTTGTGAAGCGTGTTTCTATTTTTTCCCTTGTTTTTCCCATTTTCTTGATTTATTTGTCAATAAAATATGATATTTTCTGATTTTTCTTGTTCCAATGACTTCAGCGTACTAACATTCGATTTGTTTTCCATTTTTTCCCCATAGGAACACATTTCACCAACCCGAAATGACAAAACTATCATTTTACCGCTTAAAAATCGCATTTCAGGTTTTACGGGAATTAAATAGCGCATTTAAATCATTACAAAATCAAAATTTTCTGATAAACAACAATTAATCATGATGCAACTAGCACTCAAATAAATTTTTATCAAATAAGAACATCATTACCATCATAAAATATCAAAAACCCTTCATTTTCTTCATAAAAATGGTCATACTGTGTTTTTACGAAACCCAAGACGCATTAAATGACTGTGTGACCAGTGGATAGAGCCTCCATTGCTCTCAATCCAATGCCGCACATCAATGTTCAGCATCTCCATCAATCTCCATCACCGTTTCCTTCAATCTCCCTCCCGATTCCTCCTTCAAGATAGTGCGCATGAACAGCCCATAGAGAGGAGAGAGAGGGAGGAGAGAGAAATATTAGATTCTGATCTCTTCATTCAGTCAGCCATATCTCATGCGAAGGGCAGTGATAGGATTAGGGAAAAATGAGAATTTTCCAGGCGCGTTTAATCAAAAATGGAGGGGTGGGGGTGCCCCCTCCCAAAGGGCACCCCCTTTAGCCTTTAGTTTTTTGTCCACCTTTTCAAATTTGGCCCATTTTTGGCCTCTTTTGCGTCCGGGCTCCGATTCGGCCTCTAAAAAATCCTGCGCATCCGTCTCGACATTCCGCATTGACTAGCAGCTCCCAACATCCCACACGGCAGTCAAAAAAATTATCAAAAATCCACAAGTGTCGCTTGGGCGCCTTTTAAAAGTCGTCTTTCACTTGGTGCTTAAAATCGTCCTAGTTGCAACTGCCGCCTTCGATGTTGAAGATTATTCCCCTAAATTCCAAAATTTTTGGCAAATTTTAGGCACATTCTGGGCTCAAAACTTGGCTCTCATTGGCGACCATGGGATAGGGCGACTCAGTCCATCGAATCCCACAATAGATCAGCACAAAATAACCAATGAAAGCATCAAGCTAATACAAAATAGAAACATATTAAAACACAGCACAATGCTCACCCTACCCCCTAACATAACCAAGGCATGAAATCCACGAGGAGTAGGCCTAGCATAATCTGATAGAAGGTCCGAAGCTAGTCACTAACCGACTGCTCCAACACAACCAAACTAAAAGAAACTATTAAAGAGCTCGCCCTAAGTGGTAGTCTGAACTACCTATCTAACTAAGGACAACACACCCCAAAAGCTCCTACTAGGCGAGGACTCCTATAGCCTGGTCAAGAAGTATTTTCTTTTAGCACATTTCTTCTTTTAGGTTTTTATTCCCCCATACCCAGGCGTGTAAAAAGGAGGGAGCTGAGCGTAGTGACCCAAGGAGAATAGGGCATCAGCCTCAGGCCCTGTCTCGGTACCCAAGAACCTACCAGGCCCTCACGAGGTGACACTTAATCCTTTTCTAATGCTCACTTTTATTTTAGCTCCAATCTTCCTTACTTTCTTTTTTTCCAGTGAGATGCCACCCCTAGGAAGACAAGGCATCGACCGAGGGTCTGACTCGTCCCTAGGAACCTACTAGGCCTTCGCAAGGCGATGATCAACTGCTTATAAATTTTCCTTTCTTTTCTTTTCTATTTTTATAGGGGTTAGAATCCCTTTTTACACACCTTTGTATATATTTATTTTCTTTGAGATGTTCAGGATTTTTTTTTCCTCTCTATCATCATCATTTTTTCCCTCCAGCAGGCTTCTCTAACTGCCTCACAACTAACAAGACCTCCTAGAATGCCTGCCTAGCAGGCAAGCAGAACAGGGTCACTAGGACTGCTTTCTGAAACAGGTCTCTCGATGCCTGGCAATGTCTTTATAGGAGGCAATGACTACTCATCCCTCCCTCAGACAGACCTAACCTAAACTTGGGACTTCATGCCTTGGACGCCGGTCCCCAACAAGAAAAGAAAATCCCCTATAAGTACACAGACACATATAGCATAAAAACACGTTACTCGTAAAGGAGAGATATCACCTAAATAGGGCCACGAGAAGTCTCCGGGCAACATAGGCTCCTTTCAAGCTCTTCTTTAAACCTGTCTAGCACAGGACTAAAACAAGAAACCATTAACCGCACCCATACTAAACAGACGACTGGCCCTCTTGGCCTAATGAAATAAAGCATTTCACTACAAAAACTGATCGGCCCTCTTGGCCTAATGAAATAAAGCATTTAAAACCTCGCAAAACTGGCCCTCCCGGCCTAACGAGATCAAACAGAATAGCACCTACACATCCCTTCCCAAAATAGTACAGATATACAATAATATGCTCCTTTCCAAGAAGGAAAAATAGGGCTCGCAGCCCTAAGCCTGTATAGAGGTCGTGCCATATTTTTTCTAAATGTGGACTGCTTGGGGTGGCTAGTTAGTTAATTGAGTCTGTATGAGTTATTTTGATTGATATCTTATTCCTATCTTGTTGTTTTGCAGGCATTTTTTTAATTGTGTATGTGTGGTTTGTATGTAATCCATCAGAATGACATCTCGTACTCCTCCCCTAGTTCAGTATGTTCCGTTGGTGTCTCATCACTACTCTTTATTACTGGATTTAGATCTTATAATCAGCAAGGTGGGTTTAACCAAGTTCGTAGCACTTTCATTGCCACTTATCCCGGAGGATATGGGTACCGGAATAGTTATCCAATCAATGCCTAAAATCTTGGACAAGGCTCTATCTTTACCCTATCGAGGAGACTCTTTCCCTACTATTTGACAATTGTTCTCAAACGAGGATAACCTTAAGTTCTTGTAGAAGCAGAAAAAAGATATGTTGGACCTTATGAAGGTTATTACTACCTCAGGTATCAGTTTCTCTATGATCTCTAATCCTGTGTGGAAGCAACTATGCCAATTTCTTCAAGACATGTTTATGCCTACCAAGACACCCTCTAACTACATTTCCAAGGATGTGTTTACAGCATCTAGAATGGTGTTGAAAGGCATAACTATTGATTGTAGTTCATATCTTTTGTAAATGATGGATCAAAGCCACAAGGGGTAATGTAACTAATGTTACATTTGGTTCCTACCTTTCTGTCTTCTTGGCATATGCTGCATATGCTACCCTTTGAAGGAAGTTCCTTCCTTGATAGTTGATCCACCAGAAGCTCCTCCTCCTATTGAATGCACTGATGTTGTGATTGAGGACCTTGAACCTATCCCTCTTGTAGTATTTCAGAGGAAACACCTTAAACGAGTGGCTGAATCAGCCCCAGTTCCTCCTCCAGTCTCCATTCCTGTTCAATCTAGCAGCCAATTGCTAGCTTTCCTCACAGTGCCAAATCTTTTTAGAGCACATCGTGATGGTACTTTGGAGATTTCCATTCCTTCTGTACAATGCTTGGTAGCTGAAGATGCAATTCTCTTCCTATGTGCAAAGACTTCTAGAGTTCTATTGAGCTCTTAGTAACTGCCTGTATCTAGTAGCTCTATTCTTTTTACTATGACAAAGTTAAACAAATCAAAGAAGAGTTGAATAAAGCAAATGATGAGCTTGCTTTTGCTCAATAAATATTTTCTGGCCTTTGTATCTAGATGGAGCAATAGACTAAGATCATTGATGCTCAGAAAATGGAAATTTCTAGTTTGCACACTCAATTAGTTGACATTAAAGTGGTTAATGTGACTGAGGAGAGGGATAGATTGTTGAAGGAATCTCACAAGATTCAAGCTTTGATAGCTGGATAGATAGAGGAGCTTAAATTAGCTAACACAACCCTAGAATAGAGTGACATTCAAATTCGGCAACTTAACAATTAGTTTGTTCAGTCACGTTCTTCTTCACAAAGTCCTACTATGCATCCAATTCCTTCTTTTTCCTTTACGGAGATGGCGGTTCTTTAAAGACAAGCCACATTATTCCCTTTGTTACAAGCTAAAGTGAAAAGGCTTCCGTCCATAATGGAATTATTATGGTCTTCATTTGAGCAATTCGAGGAGTATATTCCTCTAGATCACTCATTTTTTGTACACTATCAACTACTGAAGTTAGCCATTTATATTAAGCTCTAAATGATGGATCTACCTCTTCCAAAGGATGAATGGAGTGGGGCTCGGTCTTCTGACTTGTTGATTGAAGCAGTCCAGATGGTTTTTGAAAACTCTATAATATCAAATATAATGTTAATTTCTTATATGTATTTGAGATATGATTTGTTAATTCCAGATGATGAAGATCTAGCTTGGTATGTGGAGAATGTGGTCCTACAAGATGCCTTGTATGCTAGACATTTGGAGTTGTGGATAGATGAGATGTTTGAGTGTTATTCCTCAAAAGTGGCTGATTGCCCCTAAAACTTCATGGCATACAATGATTGATTCTGTGATCGTGAACCAAAGATAGAATAGTGCCTCCATTCATGTGTAGAACATTAACCAATTGAGGATGGATCTTTTAGTCTATCTTTCCAAACAACATCCATTTGATTCCTCTTTCTTTGATTCTTACCATCAACGATCCACCTTAGGTCCATTAGTTCCTAGCTTATCTTATTAGATTCAACAAATGGCCATAGATATGATGTTTTTTTTTTCCCTTTATAAATCCAAATCCACAGTTATTTTACCTCTCCTTTTTCAACCTCAGGGTGCTCCTCAAATTCTGATCTTTACTTGTTGTTATTTCATTGAAGATTTTGTATTTTCTCTTTCTCCGTTTGTCCTTCCATCTATACATATTCCTTTCACTTTTCCTGCCTATCAATTAACACATTTTTTAACAAATTCGCCTAAATTTTTAGCTAAATCCTCTTTAGCCCATTCCTCATTTTACGATATTTCCTATCCATCTCTTCATCCTCTTTTACCGATTCATCTTCCATCTCCTACCACTTCTATTCCCCAGCCCCCTCAGTTGGTTAGTAGATATGCATGGTTTGATCAAAATATTCCTAGAAGAAGAGGATGGAGCTTAGCCGATTTTCTTACTAGATTGCAAATTAATTGGCCATTAATTACAAGGGAGTGGATGACTAACAGTTAAGAGTATCAGAATTATCTCAATTTTGCTCAATAACATTCACAATCTCTACAGATCCTTTAGTGAGATTGATGGCTCACTTTGCTTGCTATCTAGCGTACATACATAGGAATTCATACAATGATCCAAAGGCCATTCCAAAGTTATGCATGAATGTAAATGTGAACATTGATTCCTAACAACTAGATATATTGCATTTTCATGCCCTTTTTCTACCTAGCAGATACCTTGTCTTGCTAGAGAGGATGTATTGCCTTCAAGTTTTTCAGAATCCTTCAAAAATAGATGAATCCTTATCCATGGACCGTTTTCTTAATCACCAAGACTTCAATAGGGATCATCTTCATTGATACCTCTAGATGTATATTTCATGATTCATAATGATATATCTCTCTTCTGGAGGTGCCATTTAGATGGGTATTTTGTGTTTCTGTTGTGTTAATTTATATGTGATGGGTTCGTGGTGGTTGAAAATTCACTTTGTTTGAGAGCTCTATTTTGGGATATTTGCAGTGATGGTGATGGTGGATGGATAACTCAAGATTCAAAGATGCAAAACCTCTTATATCCTTTACGATTTGTCATGCTTTGCTGTTGTTTATAAGATATGATAATGGATAAAGGGTTTTCCTTTCGTTGTATTCTTTATAAGATACAAGTTATAAGCAGGGGTCGTGGTTGGATGGTTTCTTAAAGATGCTAAAGAAGATCAAGTTGATCTCTTTGATGAACTTGTATTCCCTTTTTCCTAGGTCCCTTATTAAGTGTGGGCATATGTTGAATACTGAAACAACTTGGTTTTGTGGTTGATTTTTGTTGTTTTTGAGGCCTGAATGGTTGATTTTTGATGGATGTTGAATGATATTTAGTTGATTTGGAAGTGTTTGAGAGTGTTTTGAATGAGGTTGATTATATTTTGAAAGCTCATGATTTTTTTTAGTAGAGATATGAGTCTCTCTGATGTTTTAATAGGTTATGTTGAGGTTTTGATAGCCTCTATTTAGCTTCTGTTTTGTTTAATTATTCTTATGTATAAAGCATAGAGTAATGATTGATCAAGTTTGAGGTTTTTTGAAAGCTCAATGAATGGTTTTTGATAGTTTGGAATGGTTTTAGTATGAGTTATGTGCTCTTGATGCTTTCTATTGACCTTCTATAACCCTTTGTTGAGCTTCTATAGAGCCTCTATTCCTGTTCTGTTCTGTTCTGTATGCCTTTGTAGGTGTTTTGTTGAATGTATGTGAGACTTTGGAAAAGTTTTGTAGCCTTGGAAAGAGGTGAATGCAAGTTCAAAAGAGCTTAAGGAAGTGAAAGAAGCGACTGTTGAAGACTCAAGAGAAGACTAAAGTGAAGTGACACTGATGATAGGACCAAAAATGGACCGACACTAGCTATGGCACTTGCCGGACCCTCGTGCATACAACAGACACCTCCACCACCACATGGCCTCGTGGGCCACGAGCATCCGTAATAACTAAATTCACACTAGATACATCTAATATTGCATTTGT
This sequence comes from Lygodium microphyllum, assembly GCF_053477565.2. Classification (NCBI taxonomy): domain Eukaryota; kingdom Viridiplantae; phylum Streptophyta; class Polypodiopsida; order Schizaeales; family Lygodiaceae; genus Lygodium; species Lygodium microphyllum. The sequence goes on from NC_141162.1 coordinate 112,262,787, forward strand.
AGCTGGATAAGAGTCCAATGGCACCTTCCCCAAAATCCCTAAAAGGGGGTATCCCACACATATTGGCAATAAGTTTCACGTATCATAGACGAAGGAGGCACCCCACCGACTAATTGCTGTGGCCCCATTGTAGCTCATCTACATCTTGGGGATTACCCCCTAGATACACTGCTTTTACATATGAATATATTCGCACAAAACTCTCCTCTTTTCAGCGAGATCTAGAAGATACCATGTTTCTCACCAATAACTTTCCCCTCAAAATGAACGCCTATCCTACGGCAAGGGGAATCTCACCCTCTCAAATGTGGGTCAACTATAATTCAAACAATCGCTATGTGGGTCAACTATAATTCAAACAATCGCTATGCATTTCGAGGAGTTGATACCACATGTATATGATCAATGCAACAGTGGATGTCTCATTGTGCACAAGCAGTTATGTTTCGAAAATAGCCTATGTGCTAGTACGCAAACAATCTTTCCATGAATTCTAACTAATATGCATATGCTTTGTTGCAAGAATCTAGCACCAAGGCGAACCTTGTACTACTAGATCCCTTATTTCCAAATAGGCCATTTCCTAAATGCTATGCATTAAAAAAAAATCAGAATTTGTATTATTTTAGCTCTCAAACTGTTGCACAAAATCCTACTCCCCCTTACCATTTAAGTTTTGCTTCGTTGCATAGGTGTATAGAGGCCATTTTGTCATGGTTCAGGGTATAAAGAGCAATAAATAACACACTCTAACAAAAATATAGGGCAAATTGAGGCCAAACCTCATGCTTTTTCCCACCATATATCCACAACTACTTATTATATTTTTATGTATTTTTCTAATGCGTATTTCTATCTTTTATTTTATTTTTTTTATTTTTCTATATTTTCCTCTATTTTTCCAATTAAAACTTGATATATTTTCAGAGATATGGCTCTTGATTCTTAGAATAGTAGAAATATATATTTTATTAGCATTTTATCCCATGTGTATTAGTTTATCCCACCCAAAAACACCACAACCCCATTTTCCTCATATAACCATGTTTTACAGGTTTCTAAAAATTATTTCTAGCAATTTGACTTTATTTTTTCTGCTTTTTTCATCATGCAAGCATAGAACAAACAGAAAACAACATTTTCACCAATTTTCACTCCATAAGAACAACATTGACTCAATCAAATGTAAAAAACAAGCAATTTTCCTTTGTAAAATAGAATTCCCGATTTTTTCCTTCTTTGCAGGTTTAAAAACAACTGATGCGGGACTGTAGATCAGCCCTCATTCAAGGCTGAGCCCATGTCTGAACAGCCAACTCTAGCCCTCCATGTTGAGAGTGGAAAAAGATTGAATTTTTGACTGATTTTTGTTGTTTTTGAGGTCTGAATGATTGATTTTTGGTGGATTTAGAGTGATGTATGATTGTTAATGGAAGTATTTGGGAGTGTTTTGGATGATATTGATTATGTTTTGGAAGTCCATGATGATTTTCAGTGGAGATATGAGGTTCTGTGATGTTCTGATAGGTTCTGATTGGTTCTGTATACCTTCTGTATAGCTTCTGTTTTGTTCTGATTGTCTTCTGTATGAAGCATAGATTGATGATTGATGAAGATTGAGATCTTGTGAAAGCTTATTGAATAGTTTTTTAGAGTTTGGAATGGTTTGAGTATGAGTTATGAGGTTTTGATGACCTTCTGTAGATCTTCTGTAGAGCTTTTGTCTCTGCTCTATCTCTGTACTGTAACTGTACTGTAGCTGTTCTGGTACTGTACTGTGACTGTTCTGTAGACCTTCTGTAGGTGTTCTGTAAAATGTATGTGTGACTTTTGGGAAAGTTTTCTAACCTTTGGAAAGGATGAATTTAAGTTCAAAAGAGCTAAAACAGGTGGAAGAAACAGCTGCTGAAGACTGAAGAGAAGACTAAGTGACAGCGACAGTCACTACAAGATATAGACCTTATAGCGACGTTTAAAGCGACGAAAATACAAACAACAAAATTTGCCCCCATCGTCGCAAAAAGCGTCGTTATTGACGACGCCATAGAATCGTCGCTATATGCGTCGCTATATGTGTCGCTATATACGTCGCAAATGGAATTTGTAGCCTCCTCCCTCAGTCAGCGCCAGTCGTCTGCATCTAACCACTCGGGCTTTGGAGCCCCACTCTTGATTGCCTTGCGTGCGTCGGATCATCTATGTGACATGTATGCACGCATGCAATCCATCATCCAGCCCGTAGAGAATCTATCCACTGCGGCTAGCACCGGGAACTCCTCATGCAAGGATGCTACTATGTACTCCTTGCTCCCCTCCGGTATGTTCCTCTAATGATCCAGGACGTTGTGCCGAAAAACTTGTTGGCACAACTCCCTCATGCGAGCCATCACCCTCCTCCCCTCATCATTCATGATGATGGCTCCTGACCTGCCATCCACTAGGTATCCATAATCCCTAGGAGTGTGCCTTGTATGGGCCCTCTCCCATCTCCGTCCACGCTCCTGGGCATATCCAGGAGACCCCTGAACATCCGGTGTACCGACGGGGGTACCCTCTCCCGGAGTGCCACTCAAAGGGGTGCCACCAGAGGGGGTGCCACCAAAAGGAGTGCCACCAAAAGGCGTGACATCTACCGACGGCTGCGCAAAATCCGGAGTAACTGGAGTGGACGTCCCCACAGGTGTGACAAATCCTGGAGGTGACCGAGCTCCAGCTGAACGACGAGACGGAGACACCGCGTCCGTGTCTCCACAGCAGCACCCCCTGATCCTCCTGTAGTCGCAGTCCCTCCCTCTGGCCCAAGTCGCGAGTGTCGAGATCATCTGCTCGAAGCTGAAGCATCTGATCGCGCTGAAGCTGATCTAGCAGAGCGCCCTGACGAAGAACGAGACAGCTCCTGATCTGCCATCTCTCTGAATCTCGCGAGCTGATCTGGAGACATACGTGCCATCATCTCCTGAAACTCCTCATCGCTCATCCCTCGACTCATCCTGAAAATGTCAATACCTGCACAGATAAAAAATAATGTTAGAATAATCAATTTAAACTATACAAAGCACATTAATATAAATCATTTTTGAAAAATCCCTCTTAAAATGCATATCTTATCTACCTTTATGGAAGATCTAAACAACGAATTGAGTAATACAATTCTCCAAGAATGAAGTATTCTATGGTCCCATGTTAATCTCCTGACACAACTCTGCATACATTGGAAGGTCGATAGACATGTCACCACAAAAGAACGAGTCTGCCTTGTTCTCAAAAAATTCTACGACTTCTGTATTTCCATCATTGTTAGCCGATGCGGGCTCCAAGCTTGCGGTGGCCTCCACCCCTTGTAATTTTGATCCCTCTATTTGCATATTTTCTTCATCTATGCCTGGAACATCGCTTTGATCGTATACTCTCGCACCTCGAGGAGTTGAAGGTATAACATACCACCATCGAGGTTGTCGGGGATTTGGATAGAAGATTACCTGTTCACAAACACTTACAAACCGTCTTCAAACCATTGTGACATAAACCATGTCGTATTACAATTAGCAAGCAAATGACTAGTTGTACCTGTTCACAATGGGCCGGCAACACAAAGGTGTCGCGCAAATCCATCCATTTTTTTTCGGAATCTATTTCGAGAAATCCAGATGGACCTCGTCGAACTGTTCCGCCAGCTCCTCCAAGTACCACTTTGAACCACTGTACATCGAATATTATCATGGAGAAGCTACAGTAATCCACCGTAATAATACTTTGCAAATTCCCAAAATACTCCATCTCATCCACAACCGTGTTCGGATCCATTGCTCGTCGCCGGCTCTCTTGCTCAAACCTTGCCATGACACCACAGTCCATTTTGGAGCGCATTTTGTCAATACGCTCCACCGAAAAATGCCGTCCGCGCGACCACGCTGCACTATATATTTTGTACTGCACATTGAAACACTCAAATTAGATGTAGCAAGCAAATTTAGATACTACACATTCTAAACCCCTCATTACCTTTGGACTACATCCCCTCGAGAACTCCCACTCCTCCATTGAGACCTCTGTCCCTTCGCTGGATGCTGCGGTCAAGGCTCCATGCAACCATCGTGTTGACATAAACCGCGGCATCTCCTCCATGCCTTCGGGATATCGAATCAGTCGGTGATGCGTACTGTGTCGGAATTCAGCTCGCGTTCCTCTCGATCTTGCCTTGCAATCTGGTACTTGGCGAGCCACGTCTCCATGGAGGCATGGTGCAATATACAAAAGCGATTCACCTTCTCTTCCATTGAGGCATCCATTCTTTTTTCTACCCCATTTCCAACCACCACATCTCCAGTCAGCCTGTCATCGTCCTTCAGCGTCCATAGCATTTCATTGTCTGGTTCCACCGTTGGTAGCCATTGTGAGATATGCACTAATGCCTCTGACACCAACCAACCTTCCGCCATGCTACCTTCCCGACGAGCTCGTTGTCGCACAAAGCCTTTCAGGGTTTTCATGAAGCGCTCCAGGAAGAACATCCATCGCGTATGGACAGGTCCAGCAATCTCCACTTCATCCACAAGATGCACAAGAAGGTGAACTTGTATCGTGAGCATACTAGTGGGCAGGTATTTCTCAAAGAGACAGACCGTCTCAACTGCTCCCCGCCTTGCGGATTCAATAGAGGACGTCTTAATCTCTTTCTGTGAGATCTATTGCACCAAAGTCGACAGCTTGTAAATGGCCCCGCGAATTTCTGGAGTTAGGCATCCCGCGATCGCGATCGATAGGACAAACTACCACAAATGAGAAAGCATTAAGAATAATGGTCACTTTTCAAATTTCAAAATGTCCACGCTAATTAAAATCCATTCTGTTCACAAACCTGACATATCTTATGCCAATCATGGGATTTTAGCCCAGACATTTGGTCATCTTTAGAAAATGCGGACCTAAGAGAACGCATCATACCCGTCGGAGTGCCGATAGACTTGATTACTTGCTTCACAATGCGCTCTTCTTTGGTAGACAAAACCCAGGGAGCGCGAGGAAGCTGCACTCCCCCTTTAGCACTCGACTGTGGCCAAAGCGCCTCCATCTTACCTACCTCCTTTAAATCCATTCGTGACCCTATAGTGTCTCTCTTTCCTGTGATGTGGTCCCATAGCAAGCTGCCCACATTTTTGAAAATATGCATGGGATCCAACAAGTGGTTGACCCGTAAGTGGGTCCAATATGGCAACTCGTAGAAAACTGAGAACCGTCGCATTCCATTTGGATGTGATTCCGGGTTTACCATTTTCAGCTCGTACCAGCTTGCAGTGTTCATACGTGCTGGAGGTCGTCCAAGAAAACCTTCCCTGAGTTCATGATCCTCCGGCAAGAAAGCGGCGTGTCCTTGATATACCATTTTCTTCATGTTTCGTGACCTTCGGGAGTCTAACTGTGGCCCACACAATGGACATGCATGATAACCTGAGGTAACGAGACCTGCAAGGCGATCCACGACCTAGTGAATACTTGATTGAATGAAATAAAATATAGATATTACCTGCGAGAACAAAGGTCTGCTCACCTGAGCACTCTCCCAATCTTGGAAAGTCATGCATCGTCCACATGAGAATGGCTCGAATGTTGGCTAACCGCCGACCATCGCGCCTGCTCATATCTTGCACCGTGACCCCCTCCTCCCACAAAATCTTAAGCTCATCGACTAATGAACGAAGATACACGTCCATATTTTTTACTTTGTAGCGGCCCGGGACGAGCAAGCTAAGGATGAGATGTCCTTTCTTCGTAGAAAGCCATGGAGGAATGTTGTAGTTGACAAGCACTATAGGCCACACACTGTAAGAAGTCGAGCGTAGACTGAATGGGTTCACACCATCCATGGCGAGACCGAGCCGAAGATTCCTTGGCTCTCGCGCAAAGCCTGGGAAGGTAGAGTCAATGTGGCTCCATGCGCGCGAATCTACTGATATTCATTGCACTCCATCCGTGGACCTATTCTACACATGCCACGTTGTCAAGCTTGCCATGGCAGACGTGCGAAACATGTGGTTTATGCGGGGGATGAGCGGAAAGTGTCTGAGGACTTTTTGAGGGATGGTCTGCCCTTGCAAGTCCTTGGGTCGAGACATCACCCCCATGGATACAAAATTTGCCAACAAGACCCAATCTTATTATGTATGGTTTTCAATTAGCTTGAGAGTACAATGCATGAAAAATGCTAACTTCAAATTACCGTTTGCTGAAAATTTGCAATTGCCTAATCAATGATCTCAGATTGAAACTCGCCAAATCGTCGTACGTGTTCTATAGACAATCGGCGTTTTCGTCTAATTGCCAACTTGCATTGAGAGCAAGGACATGGGACACGCTGATTAAGATACGACTCGCGGTCTTGAACAATAGGACCTTCTTCGTTTGCCATCTTATCTACATTAGAGCAAACGAGGCTTAAATGGATAGCTTTATGGAGATGTACGTCAAGTTGCAAGTTGACCATAAACCTTGCATTGTATATAGTAGTCGAGAGATTTTCCGATGTTATATCTCGGCCTTGTATCATGCTCAACGATTTGTTTGTCCCGGTAGATAATTTTTTGTTATATCTCGGCTTTGAGTATAAGTAATCCATTTTAAAATTAATGCGCGCCATCTATGAAATTTTATAACTATAGTAATAAAATTTACTTCAATCAATTCTACTCATAGTCATAAGACCTGAGAGAAATTATCCTATACTCAATTTAAGGGTTTCTTCTTCTATAACAATAATTTTGGGTTCATTTTGATGAAGTACGTGGCCGTATGCAAAGCACATTGCATACCATTATCAATACGTATATTATCTTAAATTTCCTTCCCTTCCCTCTCCCTCTCTTTCTCTCCCTCTCCCTCTCTTCCTCTCTTTCTCTCACCCTCTCCCTCTCCCTCTCGTTCTCTTTCTCTCCCTCTCTCATTTCCTCCCTCCCCCTCCCTCTCCCTCTCCCTCCCTCTTTCTCCCTCTCCCTCTCCCTCGCTCCCTCTCCCTCCCCCTCCCTCTTTCTCTCCCTCTCTCACTTCCTTCCCCTCCCCCTCCCTCTCCCTCTCCCTCTCCCTCTCCCTCTCTTTCTCTTTTTCTCCCTCTCCCTCTCTATCTCTCTTTCTCTCTCATTTCCTAAACAAGCAAAAAATAAAGTGATTTAAACATCCTCCAAGCAAAAGGGAGAGGGAGAGATACAATGCACTCTCCCTCTCTTTCTCTTTCTATCCCTCTCTCATTTCCTTCCCCTTCCTCTCCCTCTCACTCTCTTTCTCTCTCATTTCCTCTCCTAAACAAGCAAAAAATAAAGTGATTCAAACATTAAACAAGCAAAAGGGAGAGGGAGGGAGAGAGAGAATGCACTCTCCCTCCTTCTCCCTCTCTTTCTCTTTCTCTCCCTCTCCTATTTCCTCCCCCTCCCTCTCCCTCTCCCTCTATTTCTCTTTCTCTTTCTTTCTCTTTCTCTTTCTTTCCCTCTCCCTCTCCCTCTCCCTCTCTTTCTCTCTTACTCTCTCGTTTCCTCTCCTAAACAAGCCAAAAAGAAAGTAATTTAAACATTAAACAAGCAAAAGGGAGAGAGAGAGAGAGAATGCACTCTCCCTCTCTTTCTCTCCCTCTCCCTCTCCCTCTCCCTCTCTTTCTCTCCCTCTCTCTCCCTCTCCCTCTCCTTCTCTTTTATTTCCTCTCCTAAACAAACAAAAGAGAACGATTTAAACCTTCAACAAGTAAAAGAAAGAGAGAGGGAGACTCACCAATGAGATATGGCGAGCGTGGGCGGCTTCTCTTTGCAACGAGGGCTCCTCCTCTCCTTCGCGAACAACGACAGTGGCGGCGGCGGCGGCGGCAGCAAGTCTCTTCCTCCTCTTCTCTCACAAAGCCTTGGCTCTCTCCCTCGCTCTCTCCCTCGCTCTCGCTCTCAAAAGGCAAAGAAAAGAAAATGAAAACGGCGCTCTGGTTTCGGCCGCGCTTTTTTTCCCTGCGGCGTCACAATTGGCGTCGCTATATGCGCCGCTATTTGCATCGCAAATGCGACGCAAATAGCGACGCCGATATCCGCCGTTGCTAATCGGCGTCGCTATTGCCCCATTCCCTTGTAGTGAGTAGTGAACTGTGAAAAGACATTGTAGTGGCTCTGGTGACTCTTCATATCAGGCATACCTCTTGGGAGGTGCATCCAAGACCTAAGAAGGATTATTGAGGGTTATTATGAGAGAATTGTAGTGAGGATATGATGTACTATTGATGAGAGAGAGAGAGAGAGAGTCAGAGATAGTAAAATCTATGAAAACAGTGTGATTGTATATGAGAGAGATTGAGAGAGAGAATTATGAAGATATTGAAGATGGATAATATGTGAGTGATTTCCATTCAAAGATGGTGTATTCCTTTGTGTTCTTTGTTCTATTGATGGATTTTGTGAAGATGTTGGAGAATATGGTTGATTCTATCAAATCCGCGGGAGATATCTACTATGATGTTGTGTGAAGAATTGCTGTTTTCTTTGTTTTGATGATCAAAAGAAAGAAATAAAAGCTTGTTGATGTTACAAGATAGATTTTCTTGTAAGAGAATTCCCTTTTCCTTGGTGTTCCTCTTGGGGCTCCATGTTTTTGGTGCGCAGCCGGGGAGACTTGCCATCAACAAGCACCAGAAGAGGCAGAAAATGAAGGAAATGGCATTGCCAAGAAGAGAAGAATTCAATGGATGTTTGTAAGGTTCCTTCTTCCACTGAAGAGTTGGAATTTCTCATAATCAAAGACACTTTCCACAAGAATTTCATCCCACAATGGCGGAAACATATCACCATCATGATGCATGCTCTATATGGTGGGCTATTTCCTCTTCCTGTTGAAGCAGCAGAAACTTGCATCTTGGTGGCAAACTGTTTGGGAATAAACTGAAGAGCAGAAATAGAGAGAATGACCATCCATGGAAGATTTGATATTCATTGAGAAGTTTCCAGACATCATCAAATGGGAGATTGTGAAGAAGCTTCAGGAGTCTTGGTCTGTAGAGGTTCACGAAGAAAAGAAGGAAAAAAGTTGGAATTTGTTCGTGGATGCTCAACAGCAAGATACATGGGATGCTTGGTGCACTAATAATCTTCTATTTGTCCAATTAGCAACCCACTGGAAGTTGGTAGACAGAGTGTTTTTCACAACATACACTGTTGAAACCCTCAGAAGCTGGCATTATTATAATGATGCAACAACAATCCTAAGAAGAATGAGTTTTGATACTTTCAGAACAGAATATCTTCCCCTCTATAGTGGTTTGAAAGCAGAATTTAGAGATGTTGAGAAGAAGGAAGTAGAGGAGATGTTGGCCAGAGAATCTATTAGAGACTGAAGCCCCTCTAACACTATCCTGTTGAGTGCAGACCAACTGGTTGAAGTCAACCCACTGATGAATGATGCAATAAAGAGGCAAGCATTGGAACAAGTCCAGAGGTACGTGAGAAGAGAGAAGGCAAAAATCAAAGCTGAGAACGAGCTTGCAGCAGAAGCTTTCTTTGACACCCTAAAAGCACTCTTTACAGAAGTCCCCATGGCGACTCAAGGTCCCCTTCCTAGTCAGATTCGTCCTGGAAACATTGATGATAGGCCAGCAAATGTAATCCCATTGCCAGTTTTTAAGGGAGAGCATAATGAAGACCCTGATCTTCATGTAGCAGAGTTTATGGTAGCATGTGTGGCTAACAATGCCAGAACCCCTGAGCATTGGTTAGCAATATTCCCCACCACTTTCAAGGGCACGGCATTTCAATGGTATGAGAGACAAGCAGCATGAACTTTTAGCACATGGGACGACCTAAAGTTGGCCTTCCTCACTAAATTCAGGCGTGAAGGTTTTGAAGAGCGAATGCGAGAGGAGTTCATGAACCTAAGTCAGTCCTCTGGAGAAAGAGTAGAAGCTTATGTCTCGCAAATGGAATCCATCCTGAAGAGATGGACTAACCATCATTTGGATGAAGGTATCTAGAAAGGAGTGTTTCTCAGGGGCCTACAACCAAAAGTTTGCAAGTTCGTGGAATTGAGAAGCCGCAGTGGAAGGTGCAAGATTGTATGAAAAAGTTGAAGCAAGGCTATCAATGACTCCAGGAAGAGGAGTCTTACCTCCTCCTATGCCTGGAATGGTATACCCATGAAAAGCGGTCCCAGGGACAGTTCCCTACCCCTATCCCCAGATGCAAACAGTGCCACAGTATAGTGCACCTAATCCAGTGTGGTCACCGGAGAGGACAGTGCCTGATATGATGGTTCAACCACAACAACAGTGGTCTCAAACAATTCCTCCAATGGCAACTCAACAACAGTGGAATCCTACCAACTGGAATCAACAACCCCAAGTCTCAACAGGAGCTCTGAATAAGAACCAGAACAAAGGACCTTCTAGATCTACCCAACAAGTGTATGCAGTAATTATAGAAGCTTCCCAAAACCCTACAACAAGAACTGCAAGAGGTGAAAATCTGAAGGACTACTCATCCAACTTAGTTGCAAGTATCAAGAAAGAGCTTCTAGATGTGATTATAGAGCAGTTACAGACGTTGAAGGTGAATACCGCCAATATATCCACTTCTGCATGAGCCGGAAGAGATGTGATGCGGTCAAATACTTGGTGTGGAAAGTGTCATCAAGCGGGACATTTAGCCACTAAATGTACCCGAAAACCAACCATTCCTGGAGCCTTCTATTCTTATTGTTTGCGGAAGAACCACACAGAGGATATTTGCTCTCTGAAAGAGATGCATGAACGAAGACAGAAGGATGAAAATGTAAGATTCAACTTGCTGGAATCTAAAATGAAAACACAGGATATTGGACCCAAGCCTAGAGAGTTTGGTCCTAATTTCGGTCCAAGGAGGTTTCCCTCTCAAAGTTACAGAGGACGATAGTCTGGTGGTGGTCAGAGATCTGAGGTGGAGTGTTACAGATGCGGAGAAAAGGGACACATTTCACCAAATTGTCCAAATCCCAGAAGGTCAATGGATTACAAGCCCTTATGCAGTCGATGTAAAGGAGAAGGCCACACTGCAAAGGACTGTCCCTGTCCAGCCCCTGTAAAGGCCAATGTCACTAATAGCCAACAGAAGGTACAAGAACTTGCTTCCAATTTGGTCGAGTTGGAAGTTGCCACTGTGACGCGCACCAAGAAGAAGGAACTAGTGGTTCAGAATGGAAATGACTCTCCTGCCAAGACTGTGAAGTTCAACCTGACAACACCTAGAAGCAATGCCTAGCATTGCAAAACTTTTTAGCAATATTCTATACAATTGACACATTGTTACCAAATTTTCACATTAATTTAATGCAGAAGCGATCGTAATTTCGTCTTTGGAGGACGTGTCTCTGTAGTCCGACAAGTGGAAAATCCTAGTTCAAAGGATTTTTGTGCTAGAGGGTGGACTTAGGAAAATACCAAATAGAATTCGATAGTTTTATCTAATCAGAAGGGATTATTTTTTATTAGTGGAACCATGAGTATTTGAGTTAATATGAGCAAGGAGGGGAAACATTTTGATAATGGCAACCTGATAGGCAAAAATGCAAGAGAGGTTAGTCGTATAATGAAACTGGAAAAGTAGCTAACATTTTAGCCTAACAAAAAAAATATTATGTAAGAGAGGATGCTAGTTGAAAGAGAAGGGGGGGTGTTCTTCTATGTGTTATGGTTCTAAAGGTTAGGAAATGAGTTTTTAAAAAAACCATAACTAAAAGAAAAAATGTTGCATGTGGATTTGAAGAGGTTATGACCAAGGAGAGGGCGCCCTCATCCTAGGGGGCACATCATAGTGGGAGATGAAGAGAGGGAGAATGGGAAAAGACTAACTGGAAGAGGAAGAGGAAAGGGAGAGGAAGTCCAAAAGCCAATTGGAGAAGAGGAAGGGGAGGAGTTAGTGGAAGTTGAAGAGTCATGAGAAAAAGAGGAGGGGGTACCATCCTATAAAGAGGGAGAGAGATCAAACTAAAGAGAGAGAAGGGCGCCATCATCAAGAAGGGGACACTATCATCCTGAAGGAAGTGCCATCAATTCAAGCCATCCAAGCAAGAGGATTTGAAGAAACAATTGAAGTTGGAGAGAGCAAGAAGAGAGAATTGAAGCCCATGCCTATTCCATAGCCATTACCATGTCTTCTCCTTCTATCTCCATTTTGGAGCCTTTCTTTTCTCTTCTCTCTTAGTCATCAACATAAAACCATGGAAGCTAAGCTCGTATGTTTGGACTTAATCAAGATTAAATCTTAAAAGAGTTACAAGTGGCTTTTCCATGGCAACAATGCAATGGACCAATGGATTTCTTGGGAGAGGGAAAATGATGAGCTCACCATTGGGAACGATTGGATAGACTCCCCTTTGCTGGACTACAAAGGACATGGCTCCCAAAGATGCAATTACAAATCTCGTACTTTACGTAAGTGCCTTTACTTGTTTAACATTAAAAAAATATTTTTACATAAATATTTCTTTAGTTTTGAATTTTTATAAAATACATTTAAATCTCAATTTCAACTCCGGATAGTTTTTAGAATTTATGTAGGTCTTATTTTATTTTAAAAATAAAAAACTTTTAAAAATATTTTAAATGGCTTAAAAATGATATAGACAAATTTTTATGAAATATTTGGTTAAACAATTATGAGATGCGATATTTTTTGATAAATTATGTATTTTTGGAAGTATTTTTAATTTTTTCTAGAATTTTTGGAAATTGATTACTATATCTTAAAAATCAAAAATAGTTATTTTGGATGAACATTACATTATTTTTTGATAAAAATCATGTTTTTAATTCAACCAAAAATTAGGATCTTCTATAGAAAACCTAAGAATATAGTTTTGGTTGTTTTATGAAAAGTTCTTAGGGTTAGAGAAAAATAAAATTAATTTGATATTATCTGTTTGTTTGAACATTATTAATATAAAAGATTATGTGTCTAACTTTACGCAAATTAAGAGGTATTAAGTTATATCAACATTAGAAAAAGAATTTTTTTAATAAATAAAATTAGAGTTTATGGGATTGAGGGATGTTAGTTGATTTTATAATAAAAGGAATGAGAAAGAACTATAGGGTTTATGCTTTGAAGTTAATTCGCGAAGGGATTAAAATCCTAGGGTTAGTATTTAAGCGTCCAGTATAGAAATAGAGATGAAGAGCAAGATTAAGCAAACTTTTTGAGTTTTTGATATTAAATTAGTTGGACTACTACAAACGAGTGTCGTAAATATTGAGGAAGGCTAGTACAAATCATAGAAATTAGTTATCAATATCACCTATTCAATGCAAAAACTCTTAGGAGTTGGCTTGACATCCGGGTTAAAAGTAGCTTGGTCTTTGGCCAGTTATTTTTTTGTGCGTCTGCCGGGAGCCAAGTGCGCTCGAACGGGTGATCAATTTTCCTAGGGTATTTAAATCCTAGGTGTTATTTATGAGTCAATACACAGTCTCTTTTCTAAGGGACTATTTTCCTAATTTGCCCCAGGAGTGCCAAAGAAGAGTGCTATATTGGGCGAGAGATACAGAGTTAGTAGAGGGAGATGAATATTTTGGCCCTAAATTAACTGTGGACGTAGAACAATTATCCTCTTGGAGTTGGGGTTACAACAATTGTGCACAAACCATAGTTCTACTAGCAACACATTTTAGGCTAATAGACGCAGTAGAGATAAATACAATTAGTGTATCGTACCACTTCGATTGGTATTATCGCAGCTCTTACCAAACCTTTAGAAGAGTGGTCTGGGATGATGTGCTGCCCTGGATACGTGTGTTTAGAGGTTTAAAAATTACTTTTGATACAAAAGACGTTAGAGAGGTTGCTAAAATCTTAGGCTTAATCCCCAAGCAAGAAGAAAAGTTGCCTTATGGGGAAATAGACCCAGAGTTGCCGACTATATTGAATCTTCTGAGCGCGCATACAAGCGAAAACCTAATTTTATAGCTTCAAATAAACCGTGCGTAATTTTGGAGTATGACAGTAAGAGTTAGTTTAGTAATCGTGGATGAATTCAGAAGAGAGACAGAGGCAGCAAAACGAAGCTAGAGATCAGCGAGCTAGAGAACGAGCAGCACGACAGGAGGCTTGGTTATTAGAAAGGCTTGAGAGGGTCAATGCATTACTGAACTTAGCGATAGACGCTGTGTCTAATTCAAATGTAGAATCCTTAGAGCTTAACATATCATTTGATAGAACACCATCAAAGGAAAGTGAAGCAGCTTCATACTAGTGGGATCGAGTGGTTTCAAGCACTGATAGTGCCACTGAGGTAAAGAGTACACAAAGTGAGAGCGTGGAAAGTGAAGCTAATGCCACTATAGGGAGTAATGAATTTACAATTAGTTCAAATTTAGAATCTATTTTTGGGTTAAATTACTTATTTAAAGCGCCAAAAGAACCCTTGTGGATAGATAGAGTGACAGATCTGGGATTACATTCTTTGTTTCGTATTCCCCATCATAGAGAGCAATCAAGAGCCGTATATGACTTTGGACTAAGATCCTTATTCAGAGAATCCAAGGGACCCGTGTGGTCTGACTCTATTTCAGATTCTGGACTAGGAACACTATTTAAGGAAACAATGGCTCGAAACCCAGTCAAATTAGCTGACTTTACGCAATTTGGGGGACTGTGGGACGAAGATCCCGATGCCCATTCGCAAAGATTTGAGGTTACCTGTGTCGCCAACGAGATAACAAACGACGACCAAAAGCTTCATATTTTCCCTGCAACATTAAAAGATGAAGCAGCGAGGTGGTATGGGAACCTGGATGCTCAACATAAAGGAACCTATGCTGCCTTATCAAGAGCTTTTCTCAAAAAATTTAGGCGACAAGGTTTTCAAGATAGATTGGCTCTGCAATTGGATTATTTATCCCAAGGGGCAGCTGAAAGTGTTGAACATTACATTGAGCGTATGGAGACAATTATACGAAAGATGAATCCAGCTCCTAATGATCCCACGCAAAAACATAAATTTATTGATGGGCTTAATCCTGAAGTTCATTAACATGTTAGTTTACAACGACCAGCCACACTAGCAGATGCTAAAACACATGCCAGATGGTGGGAAGAAGTGCAGCTTAGTCAACAACGACGGAGGGATTTATTCAAAGAACCTCGGATGGAATATCCGAGCACTTTAGGCGGGGTACCTAAGAATGTGTCTTATGTGACTGTTCCCTTAAATCCATCGGCAACTGCAAATTCGAATGTATCAAGTGTACCTTTAAATTCGTACACTTCAATTCTAGCCTATATGATGCAGACAAGGATGCCCTCTATGCCTCAACCTCAGTCCCCTCTTGATGAAGCAAAAGTAGCAGATATTATTGCAAAATCTTTGGGAAAGTTGAAGGAGGAAATCATGGGTGTAGTACAAGCACCCTTGAAAGAAATTTATTCAATAACAACACGAGGTTCTAATGTGCAACAGCCTTCGAGCAGCTCGACCTTAAACCCACCTAGATCAAATATCTGGTGTGGTAAGTGTCATGGTTATGGCCATGTGGCTACTGAATGTCCGACGCCTTCGCGATTAATGCCTGATCATCCTCCATTTTGTACTTTTTGTCTAAAAACAGGTCATTTAGAAACAAATTGTTGGCAGAAGATCGGCCAACAACAACAACAAGATCGTTCGATACAAACAAATTACAATTACATGGATCGTAATAATACTACTTATGAGATCGGGCCACCCAATCAACCTTTCAGGCACCGTGGATTGCCTACCCAAGGCAGACCTCTAGTACCACGAAACAATTATAATAGTGATGGAAACCGAAGAAGTTCTCCTTTTAGGAGAAACAATGGTGACTTCCATAACCCAATGGGCCAGAGTGGAGAACAAAGGCCTAGAGGACCAGTAATTTGTTATAATGCCAACAGGAAGGTCATATAGCTACTTATTGTCCAAATGCACGGAAAAATCAGGACTATACTCCCCTTTGTAGGAGGTGTAGCGGTGAAGGGCATCATGAAGAGAATTGCCCTAAGTGAGAGGATAATAAAAATAATGATAGGGGTAAACAAGTTTCTAATGAACCCTCAACCTCATCCGCAAATTTAGTTGAAGTAGAAACAACAAGGCAAGAGATTGGGTTTAGGTCTAAATTCATACCACGTAGGGTGACCTTTAAGGCTGACTCCATGATTGGTGTTGTTACTAGAGCACAAAAGCAACAACAAAAGGAGCATGGTCTAGAGGAAGGAAGTCCCCAATGAAAAGAAGCCGTGAAGGATAAATCTAAGGACATAGATCCTCACATAGAGCTACCTGAATCAAATTCTCCTCAGCAGTCTTCAGACCATCCGTTGTCGAAGGGTTTTCGAAAGCAAAGTCACAACCACAGAGGTTCTTGAGAAATTCCAAGATGAAAGATCAAGCGAAACAAATAATCAAGACGAATATGATGCCAGGGTTTAAGTGTATTACAATTTTTGGTTCAAGTACAAGTAACAAGACGGATCAACCAAAAGAATCAATCCTCGCAAGAAAACCACTTTATGTTATAAATCAGAATACAAGAGCATCAGATATGTCATCCAGTCTTCAAGAGAATATCTTCAAAATAGACTCTTCTTCAACTGATAGATCAGCTAGTATGTGTCTTGAGTGTAGCACTAAAGTCAGTGTCAGCGGACTGAGGGAGAGCACATTGGGGTAAAAGAAGCTCACTCAAAGGAACAAGATGGGGCTGACAGCGTAAGATAATTGCTTCTCCATAATCAGGTTTAAGGGTGATTCCGTGTCTTATGCCCTGCATGATGTCATCATCTACAAACTCAATGTCTTCATTATCACCTTTCAACCAGAGAGTTTCTCACACATGTCAAACTCTGTATCCAAATTGTAATATAGCAGTGGTGGAAGGTGACATTAGGGAGGTAGTATCCACTTTCAGAGAATGCAAGATATAGCAGTTTTGAAATCCTGTTCAAACCTATCCTTTAAAAATAAATACATAGTCCGTTTCCTTCAGCAACAATTTGTAATCCTTATTCTTCTGACATTCGCAATACTCAGATCATTGCATTTACATATTGATCAACAGACTCTGTAAGAAATCCAGTCCTTTGACCTTTCTGTTCAAGAACTATGTTCTTCTTTGGCCTGGCAGAAGGCCGGTATAACAGGTTAAAGCGTAAATTGCCCTTGTGGATTCAAATAAACCACTTGCAGGTCCCGTTCTATTACAACATACTCTTTCTGCTCTGCAAACAGTTCAAGAGTAAACTCTGTTCTTGGTTTGATCTTCAGACTGACTATTTTGAACTGTCCTTGCAATTCTTCTCCTGACCAGCTCCAATAGTTCAATGAATTTTATCACAATTGCCATGAGAGTCTCTCCAGGTGCAAGAATCCCATTAGGAAGGCGCATGAAACAGCTTTTAGGTGCATTCATCTGAAGCTTAAAAGCAACTGGAGACTGGCTAGTGTTTTTGATTTGGATAAAAGAGAAGGCTCACTGGTAAAGAGGACTCGAGATATTCAAGTTGGAGAAGTTCGTTGCTAGTGCCAGGATTTTCATGATGAGAGTACAAGATTGTGTGTCCTGTCACTCAGGAACTGGCAGATTCAGGGTACAGGCACTATCGATTTTCCGTCAAGGATGTATCATAGAATGAAATCTGCATCAGAATGGAATTTGCATCTCATCGATGCAATAACGATTAGTTTTGGCCCTATGTTTGCACTCCAGATGACGACTTTCAGTTCAGTTTTTGTTACGTGCGGCTCTGGAAGCCGAAGTCCCCCATCTGTCCCTCTCTGAACATCATGGATTAATCCCTCTATCTCCGTTCAATCTTCGTCCTCCACAGTCGATCCTCTTTTTCCCCTTCTTTTCCAGATTGCCGAACACTTCCCTTCTTCTCTCTCAGCATCCGAAGGATAAATGATCTCCTTAACTACATTGCAATTGCCTCCAGTTCTTTGCCAATAATGCTGACGTCGTCTTCTCTTCTCCCCTTCACTCGTCTTCAGCAATGATCTCTTTCGCTCGTCCCCGTCCTCTGTCAATATCACCGTCGTCTTCTTCTACAATTATCATTTGTTCTCATCTTGATTCGTCTTCTCCTTCCTTCAGTGCCTTACAATCATAAGTTCTGGGTGGTTTTGACTAGAGTTAGACCAGATTTACGAAGGGGGTTCGAAGCTAAAGATGATGGTGCGAGCTTATCATATCATCCGCCGAAGCTTTCCACCAAAACTTGAACTTCAGATCGCCAACCTCAGTTGCATGACTTCAGTGGCATTCTCAGCAGTTGTACGAGTGTAGGCCATGTTGATTGTTGTCAATAATCAGCTCCTCTTTCGTTGGCTTGCAGAAGGGACGAAAGAAAAGTCTCGTGGGAAGGCACGCCCAGACCGATTTAGCCGAGAAAGCTCCTTTTCTTGTCATCATTGATCCTCCTGGTGATGAGTGGAAAGAGTGCCCATGATCCATTTGCCACCCTCTTCTTCGCAGCAAGCAGGTTCCCCCCCAAGATCGACTGCTTCCGCCACCGTACTCCCTTATTCCCCAATTGCCCGTAATACTCCCCTTTTCTCCCTATTTGTCCCGCACTCTCCTCCCCTATTTTCTGCCGCAGTTGCCTACGCTTTCCCCCCAAAATGCCTCCTTTTAAAAATAGCTCAAAAGCTTCTCCTTTCGCAGTTAAAAAAAACCTCCCAAGGGGTTTTCTATAGCATTCAAATTATCCAAATCCGCCCAAAATTGGTGGTTGCCCAAATAGCAAACACATCAGCTGAAGAAAGTTTCCATGTTGTGTAACCATCGCATGTACTCTCGTTGCTCCTTTGACCATAGATAATCCAGCATATTTGCTGCAAGTTTTACAGTAAGCCCTTTGGCTTTTATGATATCCAGGAATGCCCGTTAAAGGTTCTCATCAAGCTCCTCAAAAGAAGGCCCTCATATTGTGCTAAGGGTTTTTCAGACTTCTCGGTCTCATCTTCATTAACATATACAACAGACTCGACCATAATCTCTGTGGCTCCACTGATGAAGCTACCATGTATTTCCACAGCAGGTTTTGTTTCACCTTTCTTAATGTTGCAATGCATATGTATGACATCAACATAACCATCGTCAGAACCAGAGCCCTCTTCCTCCTCAATGAGGGCATCACATGCTTGAAATGTGATCTTAAATGTCTACTGATTTGAGAAAATATCCTCCTCTTGCATCTGTTTGTATAGTTGTAATGTCTTGTTCAACATAGACTGAAATCAACCCTTCATACTTGCTACTATACTCATACGCAGAAAATAAATGTAATCACAACAACTAAGTATGTACAAAGTACCAAATCCCATGCACAACTTTTGGGTGGTTTACACACCTCAAATGCGCAGCAATACGACATCCACCCCCTCTAATCCTGCGCATCCTCCGGATGGGCCAACTACCCATGATCATTATCATCAAGATCCACAAACAAATCAATCTCTTCGTTATGCATTTCCGGTAGATCAACAAGATTTCCAGCCATATCATCTGTCTCTTCCATTGGAGTTTCTTGTCGTTGCTCTTCTCTCGAAAATTCTTCCAATGCATAATCCTCATCATCTCTTTTCTTGAAAATCCTGATTCTTTTTCCAGCAATAGGCACTCTAAGCACTGTTCCATCCAATTCTGTCAACTCATATGTTGCATTATCAAAGACATGTCTGACTATGTATGGCCCAAACCATCTTTTCACCATCTTCCGAAGTGCAGTATGCTGATTTTCAAGGCTGCTATCAAAGACCAAAACCCAATCTCCCTCTTCTATTGCTCTAGGCCACAAGCGATGCCGGTTATCAAACATGTCCTTGTTCCTTAGTCTAGCAACTTTCAACCTGTCAATAGCTAGCTGAATATCCTCAGGTCTCCTCTCCAACTGTCGAATCCGAAGAGCTAAGAGCTCCTCTCTCGTCAAATCCTCCTGCCATGGTAAAACTGACCAAGTCAAAGCACAAGTCTCAATCGGCATAACAGGTTTCTGACCATACATCAACTCTGCAGGCATATATCCTGTAGTAACACTATGAGTCGTACGATCAGCCCATAAAGCAAATGGTAGAAGTCTTGGCCATTCTCCAATCCGTCCTCTGCATGCTTTGGCTAATGCTTTCACTATTGGCGGATGCCCTCTTTCACTCTTCCCATTTCCCTCTGGATTGTATGCTGTGGTTAGAGCCAATTTGATTCCTAGCTGAGAGAAAAACTCCCTAGCTTCATCTGCATCCAATTCACCACGATCCGCAGTGATCTTACCCACACAACCATGCCTGCAGAAAATTTCCTCCAATAAGAACTTACACACTACACTAGTGGTCTTCGTTCTCAAAGATCTGCCCTCAACATGATTGGTAAGATCCTCTCTAGCCAAAACAATGTACCTCATCTGCCATAGACCCATAGGCATGGTAACAAAAACAACTACCCACTTATAATGAATGCATAGTGGATAGGTCGGATGAAGCTCATCTCTATGACGCACTACTGAATACATCTGGCAGTCTCTGCAAGTCTCAACAAAGTGAGAAACATCTCTATACATGCCTTTCCACCAATATTTCTCCTTGATTTTCTCATAAGTAGCCCATACTCCTCTATGACCAGCCCAAGGACTCTCATGAAACTCCCTCATCACCTATAACTGTGACTCTCTATCGCAGACAACCCGCAAAGGTAATCCGCCTCTTTTCTTCGGATGCTTCCAAAGAAATCCGTCCTTGAGAAAATAACCATAGGCTTTCCTTCTGATCTTCTTGAACTCTTCATCTGTCCATTCATCTCTTTTGCTTAGTATACTAAGGTACCTGCCAATCTGCAACCAATCTCCAACATAAAGTTCTTCTGTAAAAGCCATAATATCAAAGACATGACAAACATGATCAACCATAGTGGCTGAAATTTCTGCATCATCCTCTTCTGCAAGTAGAGTCTCCTCATCATCATACCTGGCTCTAGAAAACATATCTGCCACTGGATTATCCTTCCCTGCTATGTGTTTAAATTCCGGATTTAATGACTTGATGTATGCAATCCATCTCAACATAGCTATATCCGGAGTAGAGCAACTCGTGATCATACCAATCAATGGCAAGCAATCTGTCTCTACCACAACTGAAGCTCCAATAAAGTACTCCTTGTCACATTTGAGAGCCGTGACAATCCCCAGTAACTCCCTCTTGATTTGCGGATATCTCCTCTGTCTCTCGTTTAGGACTTTCGCCCCAAACCGAATAGCATATCTATTTCCATCTGCATCATCTTGACCCACAGCCCAACCTATGCCAATTGGACTAGTGTCAACTGTCAATACAATAGGCCTATCACAATTATAATCCGCTTTTCTGAGAGTAGGAGCATTCTGCAATAACTTCTTCAATTTCCGCATGGCTCCAGTGTGACTCTCATCCCAATAGAATTTCTGTCCCTTTCGAAGCAACTGATACAAACAATCTGCTATGTGTGCAAAACGAGGTATCCAAATCATATAAAACACACAAGCACCAATGAATCTGCGTACCTCTGAAGTAGTAGAACAATACTCTGCAATCTTGCCTATAGCATTCACCTTATCGGGTGAGGGTTTCCTGCCATAATATCCACACATATGCCCAACAATAACAACCTCATTCACTCCAAAAACAGATTTTTGCCCTGAAAGTGTCAAGTTCACTTCTTCTAACCTGGCCAAAATCTTCTCACATGCTGAAATATGATCAGCCACAAAGTATCTGCATCCCTGCTCATTTAGGCTCTCATTCTTCTCTTCTTCTGCACACCCCTTAATGGGCACATCATCCAAGAAAGGCATAGTAAGCTGAGGTATGTAATCACGAAGGACCTTTTGCATGGCATTCATCATATGCGCAACAGAATTAGTAGCACCTTGAGGCAAGGTACACATCCTGACAAGCCCAATAGGAGTTCTCATGGTGGTTATATCCCTGCTTTCCAAAGCCAGCTGAAACTGATCATAACCTGAATACAAGTCACCCAAAGAATAGATGGCACGTCCAGCAAATGCCTCTGCAAACTCATCCACAACTGGACCTATACCAACATTCCTGATAGTAACTCTGTTCACTGGCTGCATGTCCTGAATAAATCGAAGAGTACCATTCTTCTTTGGAACTGTAAACCACCTATTTGAGTATGGTGCAGATGAAGGCTCAAGGATTCCCATCCTGATTTTCTCATTCAATAAATCAATCAGCTTTGGCAAATGTGCTTTAGGCACTGGAATAGGTCGGAGATTCCATGGGATATGAGGAATAGTAAAAATGACCATAGGAGCAACAATATCAGGATTCACACATCCAATCTCATGTGGGACAAAAGCAAATCCCCTTCCATGACGCTCAAGCATCTCCTGAAAGCATTGCTTCTCCATGGGTAACAAGAAATCACCATTTCCAATTTTCAATTCAGCAAGTGTCTCTGCTGAAAATTTATGACCAATATGCTCCGGATTCCTCAAAATTTGCTGTTTAGCAGCCCTCTCTATTTGTTGATCACTGTCAGGTGGAAGCGGTACAGCAACCGGCTTCACCTTCTTATCCACAGTTTTGTATTTCGTGTCAACCCTGGCTTCATTATGCTCTTCTGCATTACATAAACCTTGCTGTAAATCAGCAATTGTGCACTCCAATGGCTGAATATTCTCAGCCCTCTGCTCTATGGACTGCATAGAAACAGCCCCAAACTCTGAATGCTGAAATATTTCAGCAGTAAACTCTGTTGGCTGAAAATTTTCAGCCCTCTGTCTCTCTGAAAGCTGATCATAACCAGCTGGAAACTCTTTTTGCTGATTTTCTTCAGCACTCAACACTCTTTGCTGAGTTACCTTAGCCTCTGACTCAATCTGTGACATAAAATCTGCAATTTCATGAAACATGTCCAGGGACTGCACTAATACATTACCATGACAATTCAGCATATCAGTTTTCAGCATATCTCCCATCTCTGACATCGTATCTGCACAAATCACACTGTCATACATACCATCTATGTGCTCATCATCCTCCAAAATTCCTGCATTTTTCAAATTTTTCTCCTTCCTGCATATATACTGCCTGGCAACTCTAGACAATCTAGAAGTCTTCTGATAGCTCATCGAACTGTTTGCTGAAATCCCAACATAACCGGAGGAGAAAACACTGCTGCCAGGAGGCGAGAACTCCAATCTCCTCTCCTCTGTACCACCGTCGTCTCGTGAAACGGCGGTACCTAATGAAAACCCGAATCCCTCACAGTGGGCAAGGGTGCATCTCTGAGAGTATCCCTGTTTCTAACATGGTTCACACATACAGTCATAAACTGAACTGCTCTCATACCATCTTTACTGCGAATCCGTGCATAAGCAGATCCATCATCCATGACCTTTGTTTCCATGCGCATCTCTGTAATGAATGGCTGACCAAGAATTATGGGATACGAGCATGAATCCTGCACAAAGAAATGAAAATCCTCCTCTACATCACCAATAGAAACCCTGACACTAGGGCAAGCAGCATATAAATCACCTGCAGTGTTATTGGCGGCTCTCATACGCCACCCATGCTCTACATCCATAGGCCATCTGTTACTCTCATAAACTCCACGAACAATGAGATTAATCTCTGAACCATGATCAACCAATGCAACATAAGGCACCTATTTCTCTCCAATCTTTACCATCGTCTCTGTAGTTGCCCTAGCCCAATGGCTCCGTGAAAAGTGACTACGCGGTATCAAAACAGGCTCATCAATTTCAGCATAATGCATAAGCTGAACCCTCTTCTCTACCTGCGGCAAAACAGAAGCATTATCAACCATAACCTCATCATCATCCTCATCCAACTCTCCAATCAAAACTCCCTGTGTATCAGTGGTAGCCAATGCATGTCTTTTCCTCTTCAGGACCTCCTGAAACTGATCCTGAAACTCTCTTTTTGAGATGCCCAAAATCTCAGAAATAGTGAAAGTCACCTCACTGCCAAGTATCTTATCATTAAAGATTTTCTTCATGTCTGTAGATGTCTCAATGTCGGACATCAATCTGAATCCTGGCTGCTTTCTCTCTCTAGGCTCTTGCCTCTTTTCTCTCTTTTGAGCATCCTCCATCTGTCGATCTGGCCCTGATCTTGAAGACGGTCCTGTAGTAGGTGGAGTAACAAACTCACCCCCTCTAGTCTTCTTAGCTGCACTTGGATTTTCTTCATCCCTCTTACGCTTCTCCTCAACAAATACATCTGCACCATGAGATTTAGCCAAATAAGCATAAATAGAATACCTGTCAACAGGCGAGTCCCAACCTGTCTCTGATCTGATGCTAGAGCCTGCGCTAGTCAAAACAGTTTGCTGAATTTTCCCCTTGTTTGCAGTCTCCATAGCATAAGTCCATAATGCGGACTGAGTCTCTGATCCCTTCTCAATCTGTACTCCATATGCAAAAGCATCACCTCTAACCGTCACATAAGAAGTACGTGCAGCCATGTCCTCCACTAACTTCTTCATTCCACCTTTACCAAAGTTGGTAGCAAGTGGAGCTCCTGTCTCAGTCAACCAAATCTTACCATCTTGCCCCCAATATACCAAATTCTGCCTCTTTGCATCCTGGAAAGAGTCACAATCCCTGCAATGCTGATGCTCCGTACTATCACATCAAATACATCTCCGATCTCTCCTAGGAGCACTAGGAGCACTCCTAGGTGCAGTAGGAGCACTGGAAGAAGTAGTAGGCATAGTCGAAGCAAACTGCTCCTTCAACTTACCCACCAACTCCGCTTTGACTGACTCAAGTGTCAAATCTGTGATACCTTTGATTATGTCATCAAGAGAAGTAGGCACCGATGGAGCGGATGGTTTTGGAGCAGAAGGTGTAGGCATCGGTCGTGGAACAGGAGGAATAGGTGGAGTAGAAATAGTAGGCACTGGCATAGGCCAAGAAACTGGCTGAGGAGGAGAAGAAATAACAGGGATAGAAGTAGGCATAGGAGCTGATAATGGTGTAGGTGTCATGGAACCATTCTGAAGGCGAGTCTTCCATATCCTCCTCTTGGTCAATGTCGAGACTACATCCTGAGCATCCTGCCAATCAGTTTTAAGACCCATAGGCTTCGTGTGATCTTCAAGAAGCTCACCCAATTCTTCTTGAAGAGTAGGATCTGCAGCTTGCAAGAAAAGCTCAACTTTTTCAACATCCAATGCTCTTTGTTCAATGACATCAAGCTGACTATACCTCTCTTCAAATTCTCGAATCAACTCCGAAGCAGCAAGACCTTTGTTTGGCATGTAGACCCACTCTCGGAATGACCGTCGAGTAGCCATACCAAAGTCCTCAAGGAAGTATTCTTCTTTCAAGGCTTTCTTAAAATCTTGCCAATGTGTATTTTGAATAAAAAGATCAGTCACTTTTGTCCTCAAAGCAGGTGTGACAAGACGAAGGAAGTACTTACTCATAAGTCCAGCAGGAACTCCAAAAAATCCCATCTTGATCTCATATGTCTTCAAATATGTTGAAACATTACGCCCATCAAATAGCTTCTTCTCACTCTCAACTGCTTCAATAGCCTTAGTCGCGCTGTTTGCATTCTCCTGCTCCGAATAGAGTTGCCTTTGCTGAGACAACTGTTGTTGATGTAATTGTTGTTGCTGCTGCATATACATTTGTGTTTGCTGATTTTGGAGCTGCATATACATGGACATATTCTGCAAAATCTGTTTTAGATCCTCCGTTGAAGTACTTGACGCAGCAGTCATTGAGGGAGCTGAAGTAGAGGCAGCTAGAGTTGTAGAGGAAGCTGAAATAGAGGCTGAAGTATCTCCCATCCTGAAATTTCTGCGACGTTTCACGTCGGGTTCACCAAAGATGTCGAAGGGTTTTCGAAAGCAAAGTCACAACCACAGAGGTTCTTGAGAAATTCCAAGATGAAAGATCAAGCGAAACAAATAATCAAGACGAATATGATGCCAGGGTTTAAGTGTATTACAATTTTTGGTTCAAGTACAAGTAACAAGACGGATCAACCAAAAGAATCAATCCTCGCAAGAAAACCAC
Organism: Lygodium microphyllum; assembly: GCF_053477565.2. Lineage (NCBI taxonomy): Eukaryota > Viridiplantae > Streptophyta > Polypodiopsida > Schizaeales > Lygodiaceae > Lygodium > Lygodium microphyllum. Next base: position 112,288,835 of record NC_141162.1, read on the forward strand.
TTTATGTTATAAATCAGAATACAAGAGCATCAGATATGTCATCCAGTCTTCAAGAGAATATCTTCAAAATAGACTCTTCTTCAACTGATAGATTAGCTAGTATGTGTCTTGAGTGTAGCACTAAAGTCAGTGTCAGCGGACTGAGGGAGAGCACATTGGGGTAAAAGAAGCTCACTCAAAGGAACAAGATGGGGCTGACAGCGTAAGATAATTGCTTCTCCATAATCAGGTTTAAGGGTGATTCCGTGTCTTATGCCCTGCATGATGTCATCATCTACAAACTCAATGTCTTCATTATCACCTTTCAACCAGAGAGTTTCTCACACATGTCAAACTCTGTATCCAAATTGTAATATAGCAGTGGTGGAAGGTGACATTAGGGAGGTAGTATCCACTTTCAGAGAATGCAAGATATAGCAGTTTTGAAATCCTGTTCAAACCTATCCTTTAAAAATAAATACATAGTCCGTTTCCTTCAGCAACAATTTGTAATCCTTCTTCTTTTGACATTCGCAATACTCAGATCATTGCATTTACATATTGATCAACAGACTCTGCAAGAAATCCAGTCCTTTGACCTTTCTGTTCAAGAACTATGTTCTTCTTTGGCCTGGCAGAAGGCCGGTATAACAGGTTAAAGCGTAAATTGCCCTTGTGGATTCAAATAAACCACTTGCAGGTCCCGTTCTATTACAACATACTCTTTCTGCTCTGCAAACAGTTCAGGAGTAAACTCTGTTCCTAGTTTGATCTTCAGACTGACTATTTTGAACTGTCCTTGCAATTCTTCTCCTGACCAGCTCCAATAGTTCAATGAATTTTATCACAATTGCCATGAGAGTCTCTCCAGGTGCAAGAATCCCATTAGGAAGGCGCATGAAACAGCTTTTAGGTGCATTCATCTGAAGCTTAAAAGCAACTGGAGACTGGCTAGTGTTTTTGATTTGGATAAAAGAGAAGGCTCACTGGTAAAGAGGACTCGAGATATTCAAGTTGCTAGTGCCAGGATTTTCATGATGAGAGTACAAGATTGTGTGTCCTGTCACTCAGGAACTGGCAGATTCAGGGCACAGGCACTATCGATTTTCCGTCAAGGATGTATCATAGAATGAAATCTGCATCAGAACGGAATTTGCATCTCATCGATGCAATAACGATTAGTTTTGGCCCTATGTTTGCACTCCAGATGACGACTTTCAGTTCAGTTTTTGATACGTGCGGCTCTGGAAGCCGAAGTCCCCCATCTGTCCCTCTTTGAACATCATGGATTAATCCCTCTATCTCCGTTCAATCTTCGTCCTCCACAGTCGATCCTCTTTTTCCCCTTCTTTTCCAGATTGCCGAACACTTCCCTTCTTCTCTCTCAGCATCCGAAGGATAAATGATCTCCTTAACTACATTGCAATTGCCTCCAGTTCTTTGCCAATAATGCTGACGTCGTCTTCTCTTCTCCCCTTCACTCGTCTTCAGCAATGATCTCTTTCGCTCGTCCCCGTCCTCTGTCAATATCACCGTCGTCTTCTTCTACAATTATCATTTGTTCTCATCTTGATTCGTCTTCTCCTTCCTTCAGTGCCTTACAATCATAAGTTCTGGGTGGTTTTGACTAGAGTTAGACCAGATTTACGAAGGGGGTTCGAAGCTAAAGATGATGGTGCGAGCTTATCATATCATCCGCCGAAGCTTTCCACCAAAACTTGAACTTCAGATCGCCAACCTCAGTTGCATGACTTCAGTGGCATTCTCAGCAGTTGTACGAGTGTAGGCCATGTTGATTGTTGTCAATAATCAGCTCCTCTTTCGTTGGCTTGCAGAAGGGACGAAAGAAAAGTCTCGTGGGAAGGCATGCCCAGACCGATTTAGCCGAGAAAGCTCCTTTTCTTGTCATCATTGATCCTCCTGGTGATGAGTGGAAAGAGTGCCCATGATCCATTTGCCACCCTCTTCTTCGCAGCAAGCAGGTTCCCCCCAAGATCGACTGCTTCCGCCACCGTACTCCCTTATTCCCCAATTGCCCGTAATACTCCCCTTTTCTCCCTGTTTGTCCCGCACTCTCCTCCCCTGTTTTCTGCCGCAGTTGCCTACGCTTTCCCCCCAAAATGCCTCCTTTTAAAAATAGCTCAAAAGATTCTCCTTTCGCAGTTAAAAAAAACCTCCCAAGGGGTTTTCTATAGCATTCAAATTATCCAAATCCGCCCAAAATTGGTGGTTGCCCAAATAGCAAACACATCAGCTGAAGAAAGTTTCCATGTTGTGTAACCATCGCATGTACTCTCGTTGCTCCTTTGACCATAGATAATCCAGCATATTTGCTGCAAGTTTTACAGTAAGCCCTTTGGCTTTTATGATATCCAGGAATGCCCGTTGAAGGTTCTCATCAAGCTCCTCAAAAGAAGGCCCTCATATTGTGCCAAGGGTTTTTCAGACTTCTCGGTCTCATCTTCATTAACATATACAACAGACTCGACCATAATCTCTGTGGCTCCACTGATGAAGCTACCATGTATTTCCACAGCAGGTTTTGTTTCACCTTTCTTAATGTTGCAATGCATATGTATGACATCAACATAACCATCGTCAGAACCAGAGCCCTCTTCCTCCTCAATGAGGGCATCACATGCTTGAAATGTGATCTTAAATGTCTACTAATTTGAGAAAATATCCTCCTCTTGCATCTGTTTGTATAGTTGTAATGTCTTGTTCAACATAGACTGAAATCAACCCTTCATACTTGCTACTATACTCATACGCAGAAAATAAATGTAATCACAACAACTAAGTATGTACAAAGTACCAAATCCCATGCACAACTTTTGGGTGGTTTACACACCTCAAATGCGCAGCAATACGACACCGTTATTGCCCGTGCCTCTAGCAAATCCTAAGATTCAGTTGGGGGTGGCTCCTTTTCCTGAAAGACTTGTACCTCCAAAATAAGGGAGTAAAGAGCAAGCGAAAACAGTGAGTAAGGCCTATGATCTTTGGGCAACATTGGAGGAAATAAACTTAACAATTAATCTCAGGCAGCTGCTTGAAGTAGCGCCTATATGTCGAAGGCAGCTTTATCATAAGCTAGTTCGACGTAGGAGGAAAAGGATTGAGACTAACGCATTCTAAAGTAATTGCAAATGCATCCAAAAGGAGAACGACTAAGGAAGAAAAAATACTAGATTTATTTGTGGATCCAGGATCACCAGTTATAGACACTACCATCAATGGACATTTGCTGAGTGAAGTACAATTGGATGGTGGTTCAGCAGTCAATTTAATGACATACCAGACGATGCAAGAATTAGGTTTGAAGAATTTAGAAACTACTCATATAGTTTTACGTATGGCTGATCAAAGGAAAGTGACCTTTGGGGTTACTTCGCAACGTGAAATCTGTAATTGCTGGACTAGAATTTCATGTAAATTACTTAGTAGTTCGTCGAATATCTCTTCATATTCTGTGTTGCTGGGTCGACCTTGGTTGTACCAAGCAAGGTGCACTCAGGATTGGTATAAAGGTTCAATTGTGATTGGTCCTCGAAGTGATAGGGTCAAGATTCAAGTTACCACAAAAGGGTTTTTGAGGGAGTCAGGAGATGAAATAGTTAGTGAGATGGATGAAAAGTGTAATAGTGAATTCTATGATTCAGAAGTAGAGAGGACCGATAACGAAGGGCGTTATGCTTGGTTATTTAAAACACAACGACCAGCAAAAGCAAAAAAATTAGAGGTTAATATTGTGCATCAGCCTAGCAAAGCAGAACAAGTGGGTATTGGTGAATATGCTGTTAACTTTTCATCAGACAATAATTCTGATAGTGATATTACTCGCTGGTTGTCTACCTCGGAAGATACAACCCTAGACTGGTTAAAGGTTTCAGCAAAGGAGGATAAAAATCCTGTGGATGTAATCCATGAATTCAATGATTTGAATGATTCATTTTTCAATGCATGTCCTAGATTTGGTAAAAATGAGGAAGAAGGTGACCTTGGAGATGCATTTTTTGCATATAACAGATCAGAAATCTTTTCCCCTCATGACTTAGAAGAGGAGGGGGAGAATGAGGCAGGAACATCAGACTTAGATGAAGTTTCAGTAAGCTCCTCTATGGAGGAAGTCAATACTATTGAGAATGATCATGATGAACCTGAGAAGAGTTTAGTTACAACATTTCCTTATGAGCTAGATATTCTGCCTTTTGGGTTCGAACAACTTCCAGTTGTTGCTAAAAGATCTTACTATCGTCAGCTAGAAAAGAAAGCAAGAGAAAGAAGAAAAAGGAATGGTTCCAAACCTTTACAACAGCCGATATTACATGATGATAGAGATGACCCATCTCTAGCTTTAAATAGATTTGCGCAGACTTTTAATGAATGCCATGGTAATTATGATAGGATAATCAATGATTTAAATGAGACTTTGGAAATAGAACGTGAGGCAGCAGTGACAGCTGTGAATGAAGCAATGAAGAAAATTGCGGAGTTACAAAAAGAAAAGTCAGAATTCCAATTTAGGGAGAGGCGGTATCTAGAAGAAATTTCACTTCTAGAGATGTATTTAGAAGAGCAAGAATCTAAATTAAAAAATGATGTACAACAAATGGAACGAATATCGCCTATTCCTAGAAAATGCTCAGTGGAATGTGGGCAAACAAATGAATTTTATACAAGAAGTAAACCTCTGGCTATTTCTGGAATTGGATTGCAAGAGAAAAACTCGACTACTGCTCCTTGGCTATATTATTCCCTTAAGCGCTCTATGAGCAATAGACAAAAGCCGTATCATTATTTAAAAAGAAGGAAAAAAAAAAACGTACCAAATAATCCTTTTAAAAAACTTTTGATTTGTTGTTAACTTCATATTTTAGGTTTTTGCGCACCTTAGCTTAGTTAGTCTTCACCTGGTTAGGTAGTTAGTTGCATGCACAGTCGGGATACTCCTTCAGTGCTAGGAACTTATTACACGGGAGTTTGACTAGGTGGCCAGTTTCTAAAGGAGTTTCATTCTTTATTGAGCTAACCTATTAATGGTTTAGTGGTTAGTGGTTGCGTTCTGTGCAGGTTTAATGATTTTTGCAAATTTGTGAACCACTACGTGTTTATTCTCGCATTATTTTGGAGCCGCCACGTCAACATTCATAATAGGTTGTTTCATATCTAATCTATCTATTTATATTCGTTTGAAATAAAGGACAGTAACAATCTCTATAACTTGATTGAAATAATTTAGAGATTTCACAACCTAAGTAATTACAGAAGGAACATAAAACATTTAAAACATAAATACACTGAAAGATACATAAACAATTTAGTCTATATGAGAGTCCACTCACATGGGATGGGACTTAGTACTAGGGAGTGCTTAAAAGGGGGTGATGTATGTGCATGACATAGTGAATTCCATTGTATGGATGTCTAATTAGGAATCCAATCGAGTTTTCCCTGGACTTTTTGTCGCTTTTTAGCAATGTGGGGTAGCTGAATAACAAGGTTCTCTCCACGAAATTTTGACTAGGAGTAGAGTGGAAGAGAGATGCTGAGCTGGTGAGTATCTTTGCTTGTCATTTGCCTAGGCAAGGTGACTGATATTATGTGCTAGATTAGATTCCTCGCGCGACGCTGTTGAGCTAAAATGTTTGAAAGTTCAATTTGGTGATGTATTCCTAGCCTTCTAGTCATTCCTATAAGTCATGAGATTCAAAACTAAAGTAATAACAATAAATTAAGTTCGGGAGAGTCGATCTATTTATTCTTCTAAAAAGACAAAGAATAAAAAGAAAAAGAAAGAAAGGAAAAAAAAAACGCCCTGAGACTGCAGGGTTGAAAAAAAAAAAAACGCCCTGAGACTGCAGGGTTGAAAAAAAAAAAAACCAAAAGAAGATAACCATCGCCTCTGAGGTCCTGGTAGGCTATAGGGATTTCCTTGACGGGTGCCCTGCGTCCGATGCCTTGCATCTCTTTGGGGTGGGACCTTTTGGGAAGGAGAATAAATATATATACTCTTTTGACTTTTAAAAAAAAAAATCCAAAAACAAAACAAAGAAAAGTTATTCTTAAAAAAATCAGGAAAGTTTGGAGTTAGGGACCATTTACTAGTTGTTCTAGTAGAACATGGAGGGTTAGCAGTTAAACCATAGGAGTCCTATTTGGTATTGTAGTATTGGATTGCCTTGTTTGGGTTCTTTGATAGGCATGGACCTTATCAGTGACGCTATTTCAGAAGCAATATTTCTAGTAGGATAGTAGTGTGGCAATTTATTGCCTAGAGGGATTATTGTTGTTTAGCGGCTCTAGATAGCTTCCTAGTTGGTATATTCTATACAATGGATGACGCTTTGTTATGCACTTTAGTGGGCAGAGTGAGTAAGGGGAATGTTAGTTTGCACTAGTTTTTACATAATTTCCTTGACATGTTTGTATTGTTTGCATTTTACTATGACACCAATCAGTATTTTTCTACCTTTGCAGTGTCTACTAGTTGTCCATGTGTGGTTTTGCAGATTTTGTAGATGTGCTTGCGAGGACGCTTCGCAATTAAGTGCGGGAGAGTATATTTTTTCTTGAAGTTGCGTAGCAGTGTTCGTGATGCTGAATGTTCGTGATGAAGATGTGCTCGTGAGGACACTTCGCAATTAAGTGGGGGAGAAATGACAACACCTAGAAGCAATGCCTAGCATTGCAAAACTTTTTAGCAATATTCTATACAATTGACACATTGTTACCAAATTTTCACATTAATTTACTGCAGATGCGATCGTAATTTCGTCTTTGGAGGACGTGTCTCTGTAGTCCGACAAGTGGAAAATCCTAGTTCAAAGGATTTTTGTGCTAGAGGGTGGACTTAGGAAAATACCAAATAGAATTCGATAGTTTTATCTAATCAGAAGGGATTATTTTTTATTAGTGGAACCATGAGTATTTGAGTTAATATGAGCAAGGAGGGGAAACATTTTGATAATGGCAACCTGATAGGCAAAAATGCAAGAGAGGTTAGTCGTATAATGAAAGTGGAAAAGTAGCTAACATTTTAGCCTAACAAAAAAAATATTATGTAAGAGAGGATGCTAGTTGAAAGAGAAGGGGGGGTGTTCTTCTATGTGTTATGGTTCTAAAGGTTAGGAAATGAGATTTAAAAAAAACCATAACTAAAAGAAAAAATATTGCATGTGGATTTGAAGAGGTTATGACCAAGGAGAGGGTGCCCTCATCCTAGGGGGCACATCATAGTGGGAGATGAAGAGAGGGAGAATGGGAAAAGACTAACTAGAAGAGGAAGATGAAAGGGAGAGGAAGTCCAAAAGCCAATTGGAGAAGAGGAAGGGGAGGAGTTAGTGGAAGTTGAAGAGTCATGAGAAAAAGAGGAGGGGGTACCATCCTATAAAGAGGGAGAGAGATCAAACTAAAGAGAGAGAAGGGCGCCATCATCAAGAAGGGGACACTGTCATCCTGAAGGAAGTGCCATCAATTCAAGCCATCCAAGCAAGAGGATTTGAAGAAACAATTGAAGTTGGAGAGAGCAAGAAGAGAGAATTGAAGCCCATGCCTATTCCATAGCCATTACCATGTCTTCTCCTTCTACCTCCATTTTGGAGCCTTTCTTTTCTCTTCTCTCTTAGTCATCAACATAAAACCATGGAAGCTAAGCTCGTATGTTTGGACTTAATCAAGATTAAGTCTTAAAAGAGTTACAAGTGGCTTTTCCATGGCAACAATGCAATGGACCAATGGATTTCTTGGGAGAGGGAAAATGATGAGCTCACCATTGGGAACGATTGGATAGACTCCCCTTTGCTGGACTACAAAGGACACGGCTCCCAAAGATGCAATTACGAATCTCGTACTTTACGTAAGTGCCTTAACTTGTTTAACATTAAAAAAATATTTTTACATAAATATTTCTTTAGTTTTGAATTTTTATAAAATACCTTTAAATCTCAATTTCAACTCTGGATAGTTTTTAGAATTTATGGAGGTCTTATTTTATTTTAAAAATAAAAAACTTTTAAAAATATTTTAAATGGCTTAAAAATGATATAAACAAATTTTTATGAAATATTTGGTTAAACAATTATGAGATGCGATATTTTTTGATAAATTATGTATTTTTGGAAGTATTTTTAATTTTTTCTAGAATTTTTGAAAATTGATTACTATATCTTAAAAATCAAAAATAGTTATTTTGGATGAACATTACATTATTTTTTGATAAAAATCATGTTTTTAATTCAACCAAAAATTAGGATCTTCTATAGAAAACCTAAGAATATAGTTTTGGTTGTTTTATGAAAAGTTCTTAGGGTTAGAGAAAAATAAAATTAATTTGATATTATCTGTTTGTTTGAACATTATTAATATAAAAGATTATGTGTCTAACTTTACGCAAATTAAGAGGTATTAAGTTATATCAACATTAGAAAAAGAATTTTTTAAATAAATAAAATTAGAGTTTATGGGATTGAGGGATGTTAGTTGATTTTATAATAAAAGGAATGAGAAAGAACTATAGGGTTTATGCTTTGAAGTTAATTCGCGAAGGGATTAAAATCCTAGGGTTAGTATTTAAGCGTCCAGTATAGAAATAGAGATGAAGAGCAAGATTAAGCAAACTTTTTGATTTTTCGATATTAAATTAGTTGGACTACTACAAACGAGTGTCGTAAATATTGAGGAAGGCTAGTACAAATCATAGAAATTAGTTATCAATATCACCTATTCAATGCAACAACTCTTAGGAGTTGGCTTGACATCCGGGTTAAAAGTGGCTTGGTCTTTGGCCAGTCACAACCTACCTACAGAGGGACTGAGCAGTACAGAACAGTACAGTACAGTACAAAGCACTACAGTGCCACAGAAGGCTGCAGAGACAGTCCTAGAGACAAGATCAGAGGCCCAAGAGATAGATGATACAGAAGCACTTCCAGAAATAGAAGAAGTGCCGATGCATCAATTGTTAGAAGAAAAAGGAAAGATGAAAATGGATATAGCCCCATTCCCCAACCGACTAGAGAAGCCTATGGATCCTATTAAAGATTATGACTTGGTCAAAGACCTAGATACTTTTAAACCAAACTTAACATTCCGGAAGTTGCTGATGCTATCTCCCAGCCCGAAAGAGATTCAAAAGCAACTTGACACAAAGGCGTGGACTAAGGATCGCTCCTTCAACAACGACAAAGACCAATAATGCCTCGGAGCCTGTAAAGGAAGTAGATGTGTCTAATGCCTTTTTAGATCCTGGAACCCCAGAGATTAGTGTATGGATAGAAGGATGCTTCATTTCAGATGCATTGATTGATAGCGGCTCATCAGTAAACATAATGACGGATGTCACCATGAAGGACTTAGGGTTGCAAGGAATTCAATCTACACAGTGGCTTATCAGATTGGCAGACCAAAGTAGAGTCAAACCGTTGGGCATCCTCCCATATGTAAAAACAACCCTTGCAGGAAGAGACTATTGGCTGACATATTTGTTGGTCAAACCAAATTCTTATGGGACCTCATACCCTCTGCTGTTGGGAAGACCTTGGCTTTTTGAAGCAAGAGCCAGGACGGACTGGTTCAAAGGAACCCTAACCCTAGGCAGAGGACCCAATAAAGCGGTGTTAAAGCTGTATGGATCGTAAAAAGGCAATGGATCCACATCCATTGAAGTCATAACTGACTTCTCTAACTAGGTAATAGATGAGGCACAGTCCCTAACAGTGGGCACTGTAAGCCAACTGCCAAGGGAAGTAAAATCCTTGACCATGGGTGAATATCTCCTACCTCAATTAGAATTAACTTCTGAAATCACCTCTAACAGTGAAATAGAAGCATGGATGTACTGTTCTCCCTGTTACATGATAGTCGTAGAGACAGAGCAGAGTCAGTACAGAGACAAAGCAGATACAAAGCGTCTACAGAACAGAGACAGAGTGGATACAGAGACAGTTACAGAGACAGTAACAGATACAGAGCCAGAACCTAAAGCAGAAGTAGAGGCAAAATTGGTGACGGAAGCAAAAGCAGATGCAGAGGTAGACGATCTGTTCTTCTCCTACAGAGCCTCTACAGAAGCCGAGGCAGAGCTTCCAGAAGGTGAGAATGAAACTGATGAGGAAGAAAATGAAGAAGGCTATGGAAGTGCAGATGAAGAATTTTCTCTGATAGAGGATGATCTGGTTGATGTCCCTATAGAGACCTCAGAGGCCAAATATCTCAAGGTACTAGATGGAATGACCATGGTTCCATTTGGGTTGGTCAATGGACCCCAAAGTATGGAGAATCTGTATAAGCAATGGATTAAAAGCGTAAAAATTAAGTTCACCAATGGCTCCTGTCGCCCTGACTGTTCAGTCCAAAGAGAAGATGATGATGATGCCCCCTGCCAACAGAAACCCAAGCCCTCAAAGTCACAACCTCTAGCAGGTCCGTGCTATGTGACATTCCTGGACGCATCCTCTGAAGATGAAGCCTTGAGTCCTGAAGAGGTCACCACTGAAACAAAAGCAAATAAGGCTCTGATACCCTTTCAGCAAATTAAACAGACGAATGAGTCATCTATTCAGAAGGAGGACACTGGTTCTAGGGGAACATCAGACGAGGATACGACTCTCTTGAAGGAGTCAGACCTCTACCCAGAAGCAATCCGTGGGACATTTATCCGCGAAGTGGAAGGTGAAAGACAAGTAACGTTCTTGGATGCTGAGGGTACTGAACGTCACCTGAAAGTGGGTCTCAATCTTCTAGAAGAAGAACTGGTGGTCCTTCGAGACCTACTAAAGGAGAACTTAGATGTGTTCCCTTGGTCCTACAAAGGCCTAAAGGGGATTGATCCTACAATATGTCAACATCACATTGACCTAGAGCCCGATGCCAAACCTGTAAGGCAAAGACAAAGACGGATGAATCCTAATTACTCTGCTCTGGTGAAGGCCGAATTATTGAAACTTCTTGAAGCAGAGTTCATTTATCCCATGGCTAACAGTGAATGGGTTTCGCCCATTGTGGTAGTACCCAAGAAGAACGGGAAACTTTGAATATGTGTTGACTTTCGAAAGCTCAATTCGAAGACAAAGAAGGATCATTTCCCTATCCCTTTTACAGATCAACTATTGAACATAGGCAGGCCATGAGCTGTATTCCCTCTTGGATGGATTCAGCGGATATAACCAAGTCCAAATCGCAGAAGAGGACCAATCTAAAACAACCTTCACCACGGAATGGGGGACGTATGCCTACAGAGTGATGCCATTCGGGCTCTGTAATGCTCCTGCCACCTTCCAACGAGTAATGATGGCGGCCTTCCAGAACCATCTGCATCATTTCATTGAGGTGTACCTTGATGACTTTTGTGTCTATAATTTGATCCGTGAGCACTAGGGACAGCTAGAGCAATGTTTTGATAGATGCCGAGAGTATGGGATTTCTCTCAACCTCGACAAATGTGTCTTTGGTGTCTCCTCAGGAGTTCTGTTGGGCCACATTGTCTTTACACAAGGGATATCAACAGACCCTGCGAGAAGATCGCAGCTCTGACAGCACCCACCAACCTCAAACAGTTGAGGGGATTCCTAGGCCATGTGGGTTACTACAGAAGGTTCATAGCCCATTTTGCAACAAAGGAAACCCCCTTGCACAAGATTCTGAGGAAAGATGCAGAGTTTATTTGGACAGAAGAATGTGACAAAGCCTTCAACACTCTAAAGCAGTGTTTGATTGAGGCACCCATCCTGCAACCTCCTAATTGGACGAAGGAGTTTCATGTACACACAGATGCATCAGTTGAAGGGCTAGGTGCTATCCTATGTCAAAAGGGCTCCTCGAAATTAGATCAACCCATCTATTATGCAAGCCGAAAAGTCACTGATAGAGAGCAGAACTATACAGTGAGACCGAGCTGGAGTGCTTGGCAATGGTGTTTGCCCTAGAGAAGTTTCGCCACTACCTACTGTCTACCCACTTTAAATTTTATATGGATCATGAGGCCCTGTCCTTCTTGATGAACAAACCAGACATGAAAGGACGAATGATGAGATGGATCCTTCTATTCCAAGAGTTCGACTTTGAGGTAATTACCAAACTTGGTCATTCCCATGTTCTAGCTGATCATCTGTCACGTATCCCACAGACTGCAGACGAGGAGCAGGATGATCCAGACCTCCCTGATGCTTCCGTATTCTTGGTAGAAACTGTAACCCCCTCGTATGCAGACATTGCCAATCTGCTGGCAACCCAACAGTACCCTCCTAGTATTTCTAGTCAGGAAAGGAAAAAGCTTATGTTAGAATCAGCCCCCTATACCCTGTTAGGCGGTGCACTGTACAAGAAAGGCAAAGATGAAGTGCTCAGAAGATGTGTTGCAGGAGATGAGATTGGGATTGTTTTGAAGGCTTGCCATGACGAGCCATGTGGAGGCCACTTCGCAGGAGAATCTACAGCCAGGAAGGCTCTACTAGCAGGATACTGGTGGCCGACCCTCCATAAGGATGCCTATGATTACTGCAAGCGATGTGATGCCTATCAGAGGATGGGGAAACCCACCAAGACCAGCACTATGCCATTGCAACCTATCCTTCCTTTGAAGCTGTTCGAGAAGTGGGGCATCGACTTCATCGGCCCAATCGATCCTCCCACCAGAAGGAAACAAAACAGATATATCGTGGTATGTACGGATTATGTTACTAAGTGGTGTGAAGCCAAAGCCCTAAAGCGGGACGATGGTAGCAATGTGGCCCTGTTTATGTCGAGAATATCATCACCCGTTTTGGCAGTCCCCTAGAGCTGGTAAGTGACAGAGGTACTCACTTCATTAATGAAGTCATGGAAGAGTTGACAGAGCTGTATAAGATCCGCCATCGCAAGTCCACTCCTTATTACCCCAGAGCCAACGGCCAAGTCGAAGTCACCAATCGCATCCTCTGCTCAATTCTGACAAGAACGATTTCCGCACATCGTCGTGATTGGGATAATTGACTTATAGAGGCCCTCTGGGCGTACAGAACCTCCCATAAGGCAGCTACAGGATAGACACCCTTTCAGCTAGTGTATGGTACAGAAGCTGTTTTCCCTGCTAAATTGGAATTGCCCTCTTTGCGAGTGGCTATCAAAGAGAATTTGGGGGACGATGATTCACTGCAACGCTGTCTCCTGCACTTGGAATGTTTGGACGAAACTCGCAGGATGGCTCTACAGGGCATGGAAGCCACACAAGCTCAACGTAAGGCTTACCATGACAGCTTCATCAAGCACAAGGAGTTCAAAGAAGGTGATTTGGTCCTAGCCTATGATTCACGATTTGGCAAGTTTCCTGGCAAGCTCCAACAGCGGTGGATGGGCCCATATAAGGTGCTTGCTGTCAACCCTAATGGCTCTATCCAAGTGCAGACCATTGATGCCTCTAATGATCCCTTTCTGATCAATGGATATCGCCTGAAGAAGTACTTCCCTCCTTGGGGATCTTGACAATCACGATCACCTGATCCTTTCCCCCGTTGGCGTGGCACTGTAACTCTTATGATGCTACTTCTGATAGTCGTTCTTCAACCACTCCTGATGAGGTGGATGCAACCCTTTGTCCCTTTAGCCCCACCTTCCAGCCCTGATCTCTTATCCTCTATTTTCCACCAGCGGTAGTGGCGAGGTTGGTTCTGACCAATGGTATTTCGACCATTCCCTGGCTTAATTCGAAAAAGAAAAAAAAATATACATATCGGTCATAGGAGAAAAGGACTTTGGTCCCTGTCATGCCGACCTATTCTTCGAGAAAAGGTGGAGACACCCTCGGGAATAGGAGAAAAATAAAAAAACAACAACAACAAAACAAGAAAAAAAAACAAGTAAAGAAAAAAAAAACTGTTATGGGAGAAAAGGAAGAAATTCCCTATCATAGCAGGCCTCGTTCCAAGAAAAGGTGGTTAATACCCTTTGGCAGGAAGCTGGCTGTGGAAAAGGTGGCAACACCCAGCAGTCCAGAAAGTGGATTCATCAATTGACATCCCCAAGATCCAGTTCCGAAGCTGCCTCCCTTGGTATGCTGTGTCCTGTGCCTTTTTGCAGAGCATTTGACAGTCCTCTAGCAGACGCCATGTTCCTATCTAACCCCACATTCGATCTGATGGCTACCTCCTTGGGTACGCCTCTTCAACAACTGACGACACGATCTTCATCGACAAACAATCGAGTGACGTGAGCTTTCATCCTAACCGGATGGGAAAGTGAGTATGGTTGCCCTCTGTAACTATCAACAGAGAGTGAGACAGAGGGTGGGGCGAGTGACCAGTCTTTTCCCTTCAAATCAAATGAGAGGTGAGAAGTGTGAATGAAGTGTTGCACGCACGGGATGGGCCTCTCAATGCACAAATCACGATCTGTTTCTGTGCACTGCACCATAAGGCTCCCTGGCCTTCCTTCTTGCACCGTATGCCGGCACAAGGCGGGATGCACAGTTGCACCATCAAATGCGCAGAAGGCATACAACCTTTGCACAAGTGACCGTGAGGATTACATCAATGGGTTTCAGGCAAGGGCTGCCCTCTGTATCTTTCAGCAGAGCGTGAGACAGAGGGTGGGCTAAGTGTGACTGGAGTTTCTTCAATCAATTACCGAGAGGTGAGGATTGAGGGACGTTACGACCTTTGGAGTAAGGTATGTTCTCTTTTCCCTATGCACCCACGGGTTGGGTTTCTGCCATCAACACAGGATACGTCACCTTGTTCTGTATTCTGCACTGTAAGGCTCCCTTGCCTTCCTTCTTGCACCTATGCCAGACGGGGTGGACGCACTAATGCACCATCAACTATGCACCCTGGCATACTCCCTCTACATCATTCCCCTTGTCAATTCTTAAACCGGGTGTGAGATATGGATTTCAATCATTATTCATTGAGTGATGTCCGTAATGGGGCGAGTGATTGTTCTCTCATCCCATATGAGTACTATAAGTTGAGTGACTCTCCTTCGTCAGCGACAGCGACTCGACGCGATTCATCCATCAGCTACCTCTCTGGATGCTGCCGCGTGGTCCTTGCCATGACGGATGTGTGTTGTGAAGATACTTTGGTACCTCCTGCAACCGACAATGACAGTGGACGTGCAATCGACTGTCAACCTTGATTCTCGATAACATGGGCCAAGTTTTTCTAACCCTATACTTTTTGTTATCCGTGATGTTCATGTTTTGAGTGTGGGGACGTTAGTGGTTGGTCTGTTGTGTGGTATTAGGTCCCTGCTGCTCGGTCAACCCCACCCGTTAAGGTTTTAGGTGTGGGGACGCGTCCCTGCGCGTCTACATTGCATATTGCCCTACATATGCTTCACTTTGCTCATGCATGTATGCCATGACTTTCTTTTACCCACCCACCCGTTCACTGTCTCCCCTCCCTTGGGGCTGTTCCTCCTCCATTTCTCTTTTTCCCTTATTTTGTTGTGTTTCCATGTGAACGCACCCTACGTTCTCCCAAATTCCAATCTAAACTTATAGCCCTGTTCGTTCCTTCAAACTGACCACCCTTTTTCCCCACCCATGTTCCGATGCACAGTTTTTGAGTTATTAATTTTTGAAGGATTTTGCGTACATTAGACGGTTTTCCATGTGAATGTGCTTTTCTTGCTTCGGAACCATGATCTGACATCATAGCCACATTGCCCCTGACATTTTTCCTTTTTACTCCGTGTCATTCTGATGCACAGTTTGTCCAATATTGATTTTGCGATTTTTCGGGACCTTTTCGAGCGTCTTTTTGATATTTTTCCATGTGAACCTACCTTGTTTGCACCGAAATTCTGGTTTGACTTGACAACCATATCCACCGCGCCTTTCTCTACATTTTTCCTTTTTTCACCCCCTCTTTCGATTTTCGAATTTATTATTATTAATTTTTAAAAGTGTTTTTGCGTGTCTTTTTTGTCTTTTTTGCATATGAACGCCTCCTAACCCTATCGGAATTGCATTTTAACATGACAACCTTGTGCCACCCTGTCCTCCGCACATATATATACATATACATATACATATATATACATATATATTACAAATTTCAAATCTTTAAAAAAACACGATAACAAATTTAAAAAACCAAAAAATAAAATAAAACAAACCCAAATCTAAGCCTACACATTTTATACCACATCCATGGATCCGTCGTTGAAAATCTAATCATCACATTAAAAGCATGTTGGAAATTTTTATATGATGCTTCATTTTTTTAGCTTATGTCCTCAATTTTCCAACTAGTTGGCCTGCTTGTTGGCTTTCATTGTGGTTGCATTCAATCAGTGCTTACATCACATCAGTAAATGAGTGTGCCAAGTTTTTAGTTGCATACACACCTCTATTAGATATTTCTTTTTCTATTTCTTTTATTTTTTACTATCCAAAACCACGATTAATTATTTTAAAAAACTTTAATCCACACATTTTTTCAAGCGCGTCTTTGCGAAATACACATATTATTAAATTAAAATAAACTCACTATTCACGTAGCACGTGCTTTGTGTGCTATAGACACACCTAAGTTTATTAAAAAATAAACATGTTGTCACAAATGAGTGTACTAAACAAAAAGTGTTCAAAAAACACTTAATTTTTAATAAATAAAATTTTATTTAGAGACCCCAGTGACGGTCCAAAGTCCAGGTTATAATAAAATGCACAGTTTTACACAATACTTTTAACTAAAGAATAAGAAAGAACCACCGTTTCCTTTTAAAGGTTTATAACCTAATAAAAGTTTACCCATTATTAATAACTTTATTAAAATGAATCCTTCATTATATTTTATTCCCCTACACTACAGATTTCCTTTTTAATAAACGTGATTCGTGGGGATGGGTAATGGTGGAGTATTGTCTAGTGTCTTTTGTCATTGGTGGTGGTTAACAGTTCCAACGTCATGCCAACATGACTAGTTCCTTCAAGATTTTCTCTTTTTGTCTTGGTCATATGGATAAGTCCGAGACACTGTATGTCTTTTTATTTCTCTTTTCTACATGATACGAGGATTCAGGATGTCTAATTATATTGCATCGCATGAAACTTTCGATCGCATATGTATAGAGGTCGTGCCATATTTTTTCTAAATGTGGACTGCTTGGGGTGGCTAGTTAGTTAGTTGAGTCTGTATGAGTTATTTTGATTGATATCTTATTCCTATCTTGTTGTTTTGCAGGCCTTTTTTAAATTGTGTATGTGTGGTTTGTATGTAATCCATCAAAATGGCATCTCGTACTCCTCCCCTAGTTCAGTATGTTCCGTTGGTGTCTCATCACTACTCTTTATTACTGGATTTAAATCTTATCATCAACAAGGCAGGTTTAACCAAGTTCGTAGCACTTTCATTGCCACTTATCCCGGAGGATACGGGTATCTATGATCAATTTCTAGCCTCTTATAGTAAGAGGTTTGGCCTTGTAAGCAGAATAGTTATCCAATCAATACCTAAAATCTTGGGCAAGGCTCTATCTTTACCCTATCGAGGAGACTCTTTCCCTACTACTTGACAATTTTTCTCAAACGAGGATATCCTTAAATTGTTGTAGAAGCAAACAAAAGATATGTTGGACCCTATGAAGGTTATTACTACCTCAGGTATCAGTTTCTCTATGATCTCTAATCCTGTGTGGAAGCAACTATGCTAATTTCTTCAAGACATGTTTATGCCTACCAAGACACCCTCTAACTACATTTCCAAGGATGTGTTTACAGCATCTAGAATGGTGTTGAAAGGCATAACTATTGATTGTAGTTCATATCTTTTGTAAAAGATGGATCAAAGCCACAAGGGGTAATGTAGCTAATGTTACATTTGGTTCCTAGCTTTCTGTCTTCTTGGCATATGCTGCATATGTTGCCCTTTGAAGGAAGTTCCTTCCTTGATAGTTGATCCACCAGAAGCTCCTCCTCCTATTGAATGCACTGATGTTGTGATTGAGGATCTTGAACCTATCCCTCCTGTAGTATTTCAGAGGAAACACCTTAAACGAGTGGCTGAATCAGCCCTAGTTCCTCCTCCAGTTTCCATTCTTGTTCAATCTAGCAGTCAATTGCTAGCTTTCCTCACAGTGCCAAATCTTTTTAGAGCACATTGTGATGGTACTTTGGAGATTTCCATTCCTTCTGTACAATGCTTGGTAGCTGAAGATGCAATTCTCTTCCTATGTGCAAAGACTTCTAGAGTTCTATTGAGCTCTTAGTAACTACCTGTATCTAGTAGCTCTATTCTTTTTACTATGACAAAGTTAAACAAATCAAAGAAGAGTTGAATAAAGCAAATGATGAGCTTGCTTTTGCTCAATAAATATTTTTTGGCCTTTGTACCTAGATGGAGCAATAGACTAAGATCATTGATGCTCAAAAAATGGAAATTTCTAGTTTGCACACTCAATTAGTTGACATTAAATCCCAAGTGGTTAATGTAATTGAGGAGAGGGATAAATTGTTGAAGGAATCTCACGAGCTTCAAGCTTTGATAGCAAGATAGATAGAGGAGCTTAAATTAGCTAACACCACCCTAGAATAGAGTGACATTCAAATTCAGCAACTTAACAATTAGTTTGTTTAGTCACGTTCTTCTTCACAAAGTCCTACTATGCATCCAATTCCTTCTTTTTCCTTTACGGAGATGGCAGTTCTTTAAAGACAAGACACATTATGCCCTTTGTTACAAGCTAAAGTGAAAAGGCTTCAGTCCATAATGGAATTATTATGGTCTTCATTTGAGCAATTCCAGGAGTATATTCCTCTAGATCACTCATTTTTTGTACACTATCAACTACTGAAGTTAGCCTTTTATATTAAGCTCTCAATGATGGATCTACCTCTTTCAAAGGATGGATGGAGTGGGGCCCGATCTTCTGACTTGTTGATTGAAGCAGTCCAGATGGTTTTTGAAGACTCTATAATATCAAATATAATGTTAATGTCTTATATGTATTTGAGATATGATTTGTTAATTCCAGATGATGAAGATCTAGCTTGGTATGTGGAGAATGTGTTCCTACAAGATGCCTTGTATGCTAGACATTCGGAGTTGTGGATAGATGAGATGTTTGAGTGTTATTCCTCAAAAGTGGCTGATTGCCCATAAAACTTCATGGCATACAATGATTGATTCTGTGATCGTGAACCAAAGACAGAATAGTGCCTCCATTCATGTGTAGAACATTAACCAATTGAGGATGGATATTTTAGTCTATCTTTCCAAACAACATCCATTTGATTCCTCTTTCTTTGATTCTTACCATCAACGATCCACCTTAGGTCCATTAGTTCCTAGCTTATCTTATTAGATTCAACAAATGGTCCATAAATATGATGCTTTTTTTTCCCTTTATAAATCCAAATCCACAGTTATTTTACCTCTCCTTTTTCAACCTCAGGGTGCTCCTCAAATTATGATCTTTACTTGTTGTTATTTCATTGAAGATTTTGTATTTTCTCTTTCTCCGTTTGTCCTTCCATCTATACATATTCCTTCCACTTTTCATGCCTATCAATTAACACATTTTTTAACAGATTCGCCTAAATTTTTAGCTAATTCCTCTTTAGCCCATTCCTCATTTTACGATATTTTCTATCCATCTCTTCATCCTCTTTTACCGATTCATCTTCCATCTCCTACCACTTCTATTCCCCAGCCCCCTCAGTTGGTTAGTAGATATGCATGGTTTGATCAAAAGATTCCTAGAAGAAGAGGATGGAGCTGAGCCAATTTTCTTACTAGATTGCAAATTAATTGGCCACTAATTACAGGGGAGTGGATGACTAACAGTTAAGAGTATCAGAATTATCTCAATTTTGCTCAATAACATTCACAATCTCTACAGATCCTTTAGTGAGATTGATGGCTCACTTTGCTTGTTACCTAGCGTACATACATAGGAATTCATACAATGATCCAAAGGCTATTCCAAAGTTATGCATGAATGTAAATGTGAACATTGATTCCTAACAACTAGATATATTGCATTTTCATGCCCTTTTTCTACCTAGCAGATACCTTGTCTTGCTAGAGAGGATGTATTGCCTTCAAGTTTTTCAGAATCCTTCAAAAACTTTTTGTAGATGAATCCTTATCCATGGACTGTTTTCGTAATCACCAAGACTTCAATAGGGATCATCTTCATTGATACCTCTAGATGTATATTTCATGGTTCATAATGATATATCTCTCTTCTGGAGGTGCCATTTAGATGGGTGTTTTGTGTTTCTATTGTGTTAATTTATATGTGATGGGTTCGTGGTGGTTGAAAATTCACTTTGTTTGAGAGCTCTATTTTTGGATATTTGCAGTGATGGTGATGGTGGATGGATAACTCAAGATTCAAAGATGCAAAACCTCTTATATCCTTTACGATTTGTCATGCTTTGCTGTTGTTTATAAGATATGATAATGGATAAAGGGTTTTCCTTTCGTTGTATTCTATATTAGATAAAAGTTATAAGCTAGGGTCGTGGTTGGATGGTTTCTTAAAGATGCTAAAGAAGATCAAGTTGATCTCTTTGATAAACTTGTATTCCCTTTTTCCTAGGTCGTGACGAGGCTCCCTTATTAAGTGTGGGGATATGTTGAATGCTGAAACAACTTGGTTTTGTGGTTGATTTTTGTTGTTTTTGAGGCCTGAATGGTTGATTTTTGATGGATGTTGAATGATGTTTAGCTTATTTGGAAGTGTTTGAAAGTGTTTTGAATGAGGTTGATTATGTTTTGAAAGCTCATGATTTTTTCTAGTAGAGATATGAGGCTTTCTGATGTTCTAATAGGTTTTGTTGAGGTTTTGATAGCCTCTATTTAGCTTTTGTTTTGTTTAATTATTCTTATGCATAAAGCATAGAGTAATGATTGATGAAGTTGGAGGTTTTTTGAAAGCTCAATGAATGGTTTTTGATAGTTTGGAATGGTTTTAGCATGAGTTATGTGGTCTTGATGCTTTCTATTGACCTTCTATAACCCTTTGTTGAGCTTCTATAGAGCCTATGTTCCTGTTCTGTTCTGTTCTGTATGCCTTTGTAGGTGTTTTGTTGAATGTATATGAGACTTTGGAAAAGTTTTGTAGCCTTGGAAAGAGGTGAATGCAAGTTCAGAAGAGCTTAAGGAAGTGAAAGAAGTAGCTGTTGAAGACTCAAGAGAAGACTAGAGTGAAGTGATAGTGATGATGGGACCAAAAATGGACCAACACTGGCTATGGCACTAGCTGGACCCTCGTGCATACAACAGACACCTCCACCACCACATGGCCTCATGGGCGACGAGCATCCGTAATAACTAAATTCACACTAGATACATCTAATATTGCATTTGTAGCTGGATAAGAGTCCAATGGCACCTTCCCCAAAATCCCTAAAAGGGGGTATCCCACACATATTGGCAATAAGTTTCACGTATCATAGACGAAGAAGGCACCCCACCGACTAATTGCCGTGGCCCCATTCTAGCTCATCTACATCTTGGGGATTAGCCCCTAGATACACTGCTTTTATATATGAATATATTCGCACAAAACTCTCCTCTTTTCAGCGAGATCTAGAAGATACCATGTTTCTCACCAATAACTTTCCGCTCAAAATGAACGCCTATCCTACGGCAAGGGGAATCTCACCCTCTCAAATGTGGGTCAACTATAATTCAAACAATCGCTATGTGGGTCAACTATAATTCAAACAATCGCTATGCATTTCGAGGAGTTGATACCACATGTATATGATCAATGCAACAGTGGATGTCTCATTATGCACAAGCAGTTATGTTTCGAAAATAGCCTATGTGCTAGTACGCAAACAATCTTTCCATGAATTCTAACTAATATGCATATGCTTTGTTGCAAGAATCTAGCACCAAGGCGAACCTTGTACTACTAGATCCCTTATTTCCAAATAGGCCATTTCCTAAATGCTATGCATTAAAAAAACAATCAGAATTTGTATTATTTTAGCTCTCAAACTGTTGCACAAAATCCTACTCCCCCTTACCATTTAAGTTTTGCATCGTTGCATAGGTGTATAGAGGCCGTTTTGTCATGGTTCAAGGTATAAAGAGCAATAAATCACACACTCTAACAAAAAGATAGGGCAAATTGAGGCCAAACCTCATGCTTTTTCCCACCATACATCCACAACTAATTATTATATTTTTATGTATTTTTCTAATACATATTTCTATTTTTTCCCATTTCTCTCTATTTTCCTCTATTTTTCCAATTAGAACTTGATATATTTTTAGAGCTATGGCTCTTGATTCTTAGAATAGTAGAAATATAGATTTTATTAGTATTTTATCCCATGTATATTAGTTTATCCCACCCAAAAACACCACAATCCCATTTTCCTCATATAACCATGTTTTACAGGTTTCTAAAAATTATTTCTAGCAATTTGACTTTATTTTTTCTGATTTTTTCATCACACAAGCATAGAACAAATAGAAAACAACATTTCCACCAATTTTCACTCCATAAGAACAACATTGATTCAATCAAATGTAAAAAACAAGCAATTTTCCTTTGTAAATTAGAATTACCGATTTTTTCCTTCTTTGCAGGTTTAAAAACAACTGATGCAGGACTGTAGATCAGCCCTCATTCAAGGCTGAGCCCACGTCTGAATAGCCAACTCTAGCCCTCCATGTTGAGAGTGGAAAAAGACTGAATTTTTGATTGATTTTTGTTGTTTTTGAGGTCTGAATGATTGATTTTTGGTGGATTTAGAGTGATGTATGATTGTTAATGGAAGTATTTGAGAGTGTTTTGGATGATATTGATTATGTTTTGGAAGTTCATGATGATTTTTAGTGGAGATATGAGGTTCTGTGCTGTTTTGATAGGTTCTGATTGGTTCTGTATACCTTCTGTATAGCTTCTGTTTTGTTCTGATTGTCTTCTGTATGAAGCATGGATTGATGATTGATGAAGATTGAGATCTTGTGAAAGATTATTGAATAGTTTTGTAGAGTTTGGAATGGTTTGAGTATGAGTTATGAGGTTTTGATGACCTTCTATAACCTTCTGTAGATCTTCTGTAGAGCTTCTATCTCTACTCTGTCTCTGTACTGTAACTATACTGTAGCTGTTCTGGTACTGTACTGTGTCTGTTCTGTAGACCTTCTGTAGGTGTTCTATAGAATGTATGTGTGAGTTTGGGAAAGTTTTCTAACCTTTGGAAAGGATGAATATAAGTTCAAAAGAGCTAAAACAGGTGGAAGAAACAACTCTGAAGACTGAAGAGAAGACTAAGTGACAGTGACAGTAGTGAACTGTGAAAAGACACTGTAGTGGCTCTGGTGACTCTTCATATCAGACATACCTCTTGGAAGGTGCATCCACGACCTAAGAAGGATTATTGAGGGTTATTATGAGAGAATTTTAGTGAGGATATGATGTACTATTAATGGAGAGAGAGAGAGAGAGTCAGAGATAGTAAAATGTATGAAAACAGTGTGATTGTATATGAGAGAGATTGAGAGAGAGAATTATGAAGATATTAAAGATGGATAATATGTGAGTGATTTCCATTCAAAGATGGTGTATTCCTTTGTGTTCTTTGTTCTATTGATGGATTTTGTGAAGATGTTGGAGAATATGGTTGATTCTATCAAATCCGTGGGAGATATCTACTATGTTGCTGCGTGAAGAATTGTTGTTTTCTTTGTTTTGATGATCAAAAGAATAAAATAAAAGCTTGTTGATGTTACAAGATAGATTTTCTTGCAAGAGAATTCCCTTTTCCTTGGTGTTCCTCTTGGGGCTTCACTCTACCAATTCGGGAGTGATTCGGTACCATGCCGGACAAGCGGTCTTCAATCGATCTTCAATCCTCTTCATGGGCACGAATTGCATCTTAAGGGAAGAGAGAGGGAGGAGAGAGAAGTACTGGTTTTTTATCTTAGTAACCGCGCAGCCATCACAGGAATGATGTTAGGGTTCGTTGCTTGGCCTCCCACATTTTGATGCATGTGACTAGCCATAGGCATAATCACACTAGGCGAATCTGGCAATAAAGGCATATTCGGCACCATGTTCCCTTTCCCGTTAGGGTTGGCCATCCCTATCCCTTGGCTTCCACTGCCATTGATCAATTGCGAATTATTTTCTAACGCTAGACCCATACTGGGATTGATTCGAGAAGCATAGGCGTCTTGCAAACGGGACTCTATTTCTTGTGCTCGTCTAATGGCAATGTCTATATCCGCCAATGTGACACTACTCAGCTACATCTGGATGTTAAAATCAAGACCATGCAAGAAGTATTGTAACTGGGTAGTAGGTAGGATAGGGATAGAGGCATCCAATTTATAGAAAACCTCTTTAATCTTCTTGGCATACGCTCGTATATCTTCATGCAGTTCTTAGCATGTCAAAATCAACACGCGTAGCCAATATTGGCCACCCCTCTCAGGGGTGAACTCCCTTCGGAAGACTTCATAAAATAAGTCCACGGTGGTTATGGTTCTAACCTCAAGGCCATGATACCATATAGCTACCCTTCCCTTCAAGGTCATGTTGAAGAACATCATTAGATGCCCTTCCTCTTGGATGTGGCTGATTTTGGAACTCCCTTATATAAAGCTCTGCATCCTCTTCCACTAACCCATTAAAAATGGGTAGGGGGAAACCTAAGGCTGGCGAATCCGCCATTCCCATAGGGATTGTGATAGGTTGTGCCATGGCAATGATCAGATTTGCTAATGGAATTGGGACATGCAAAGCTGTCACACCACTCAAAGTGGGCAGATTAATCGCGAGGGGGGAAGTATTAGAACTTCCACCTCCTAACGGACTTTAATTCAGGCTAAGGTTACTAAGACCCCGCCCTTGAATAGGTTCAGGAATACTCCTTTTAGGAGAATAATGTCTATTGAATTCGGCCCTTTGTATAGCCCTCTTGACTCTCTCGTGTTTTTGGAGTTCGACTTGACAGATCTCTTCAAAGGACATCAACTAATAAGTAGGTCCCAAGAGACCCTAAATTCGAAAACCACCACTTTGAGGTGGCCCTCGGCAGCGCACCATTGATGGGACTAACGGCACTAGTTATGGCACTAACGAGACCTCATGCACGCAATATACAACTCCACCACCACATGACCTCACGGGCCAAGAGCATCTGTAATAACTAAATGCACACTAGATACATCTAATATTGCGTTTCTAGCTAGATAAGAGTCCAATGGCATCTTCCTCAAAACCCCTCAAAGGGGGTATCCCACACATATTGGCAATAAGTTCCATGTATCACAGACATAGGAGGCACACCATCAGTTGATTGCCGTGGCCCCAGCGTAGCTCTCCTACATCTTGGGGATTGGCCCCTCTATGTATATATATATATAAACACATTTGCACAAGACTCCTCTCTTTTTCAGTGAGATCCATGAGATACCATGTTCCCTCACCAATAATTTCCCCCCAAGAAATGAACGACTAACCTAGTATGGCAAGGGGAATCTCACCCTCTCAAGCATGGGTCAACTATAATTCAAACAATTGCTATGCATTTCCAGGAGTTGCTACCATATGTATGATCAATGTAATAGTGGATGTTTCATCGTGCACAAATAGTTATGTTTCGAAATCAGCCTATGTGCTAGTACGCAAATAGTCTTTTCATGAATTCCAACTAATACATATATGCTTCGTTGCAAGAATCTAGAACCAAGGCAAACCTTGTGCTACTAGATCCCTTATTTCCAAATAGGCCATTTC
This sequence comes from Lygodium microphyllum, assembly GCF_053477565.2. Classification (NCBI taxonomy): domain Eukaryota; kingdom Viridiplantae; phylum Streptophyta; class Polypodiopsida; order Schizaeales; family Lygodiaceae; genus Lygodium; species Lygodium microphyllum. The sequence continues at coordinate 112,314,503 of NC_141162.1, forward strand.
AATGCTTCAGAATTTGTATTATTTCAGCCCTCAAATTGTTGCACAAAATCCTACTCCCCCTCACTGTTTAAGTTTTACTTCGTTGCATAGGTGTATAGAGGTTGTTTTGTCATGGTTTAATGTATAAAAAGCAATAAGTAACACACTATGACAAAAAGATAGGGCAAACATACATCCACAATCATTTATTATATTTTTCTCTATTTTTCTAAGGCATATTCCTAAATTTTCTCTTATTTTTCTCCATTTTTCTCTATTTTTCTAATAAAACTATTAATATATTTTCAAAGCTGTGGCTCTTGATTCCTAGAATAGCAGAAATATAGATTTTACTAGCATTTTATCTCATGTGTATTGGTTTATCCCACCCGAAAACGCCCAAAACCCCATTTTTCTCATAAAAACCATGTATTACGGGTTTCTAAAAATTATTTCCAACATTTTAACTTTATGTTTTCTGATTTTCCACTATGCAAGCATAAAAAAAATAGTAAACAGTATGTCTACCAATTTTCACTCCATAAAAACAACATTGGCTCAATCAAATATAAATAACAAGCAATTTTCCTTTGTAAAATAGAATTACCAGTTTTTTACTTCTTTGTGGGTTTTAAAATCTGATGTGGGACTGCAGATCAGCCCTCATTCAATGCTTAGCCCATCTCCAAATAGCCAAATCTAGCCCTCCATCGATCGGGGAGTGATCTGGTGTACCATGCTGGACAAGAGTTCACCACTCAATTCTCTTCTTGGTTCTTCCCACATGAATTGCGTCTTGGTAGAGAGAGAAAGACTGGTTTTTGTTCTCCATCTTCAGGCAGCCATTGGAGGAATGGAGACCGATGATATGGAACAAAGAAAGAGTGCATTTGCCTAGCATAATTGGTTTACAGGGGTACATTGAGGTAGCATTTTTCCTCTCCACCCCTCCTCATCAAAACGTCGCCCTCTCATGGCGTTTAATTCCTGGCAGTGAAAAACACGCCCCCTCCCCTCCCCAAGAAAATCAAAATTTGCCCCCCCCCCCAAAGGGAGCCCCTAAGGGTCACACCCTTTGGGATTTCCTAAAGTTCATTTCCACCTGGCCATTTTGGCCCTTAGCCTCCCTTCTAGCCTATCTCCCGTGCTCGGCCTTGGATTTGGCCACTAAAAAATTATGGGCATTCATCTCAAAGTCCCCCACTATCGAGCATCTCCAGAAGTCCAATCTAATAGTCAGAAAAATTATGAAAATTCCCCAACCACCGCTCGGTGGGTCTTTAAAGCACTTTTGGGCATTGCTTCTTAAAATCGTGCTGATTGCAGCTGCCGCCTTCCGACGAAGTCTATTTTTCCCTTGAAATTTGGAAATTTTTGCTATTTTTAAGCACTTCTTGACGTCAAAAATCATATGTCACATTTCGACAAAGATAGGACCTATTCATGTGGAAAAACCATAAAAACATAAGCGAAACACGAAAGTAAAATTAATACAAAAAGATCTGATGGTCCAAAACCGATGAAGTGATCATGGAAAATGTCTGCAAGAATAGAGCAAACAAGATGGGTAAGGTCAAATGCAGTTTTGGGGATGGGAAGGCGTCTTTGCATGGGAAAAATTGTAGAAACACAAATAAAAATGAAGTCAAAAATTAATACAGAGAAATCCGTGCATTGGAATAGAGGGCAAAGAAAAGGAAAAATGTTAAGCGAAGTGAGTGAAACAGGTTCCTCTAGTCAAAATGCAGTTCTGATGGTGTTAGGGGGCGTTCATATGGGAAAAAGAAGAAAAAAGAATATACAAACACACGAAAAAAATTAATAAAATAAAATTGGTAGGATAGATCAAGAGGCAAAAAAGGGAAAATCTTACAAGAGACCAATCCAGACAGTGCTATTCAATCAAAAGTAAACTCAGAGGTGATTAAGGCAGGTTCACATGGAAAAACAGTAAAAAACACACACGTAAATATCCAAAAGTACAGAAAAATTTATCATGGACAAACCGTACATTGGAATGATAGGTACTAAACAGGACAAATGCCCAAGGAAAGGTGTAGATCAGGGATGTCACATCAGATTGTAGTTCCGATGCGAAAAAGATACGTTCACATGAAAACGCATGAAATTGACATAGCGCTGTATAGGTCAATAAATTCCTTTTTTTAAGTGCTTTCCAATGATAGGTGACATTATATGGTTTTGAGAAACTTATGGGCATATTATCCAGGTGCCACCTTTTTAGTATTCAAAAAATGGGAATTGGGAGATTCCCGAACTCACTAATATTGTGTTTCTTGAGCTTCAAGAGAAGCTTGATGATTTGCTAGAGGATCAGACTATAGAGACAGGTTTGAAAACAAAGTGGAGACATATCAAGGAAGCTGTAACTGCACTTGTGAAAAAGCATAGGAGAAGAGAAAGATTGCATGTCTCTAGCTTGCCCACTGTAATGGGCAAAACAGTTGAAGTATCCAGTAACCCTCCCGCTTGTGTGGCTAACCCTATGGCTATACCTGCTATTGTTCCCTCTGTTAGGGAATATATCTTGGATGAATTGGTCAAAGGCATGCGAGATCTTCAATTGAAGGTTGCAAATTTGGATGAAAATGGATAAGAGGATAGAGGACGGGCAACAACCCCTAAGCTAGAAAAAAGATGTATGTAGTGTAATAGTTTGCAACATGAGAGAAAGGATTGTGCTGCCTATTAAGAGGCCTTGGCACAACAGCTCATCTTTTGAAAAGATGGCAAGATCCATGCACAAGAAACAGAATTGCCTTTTGCTTTGAATTTTGGAAAGGGAGGTATGCAGAAGTTGTTGGAAGACTTGGTAGTCCAAAATAGTTATGCAATTGTACATGCTTCTACTTTTGGTCTACAGTTGGATAGAATGCATGGCCAAGTGATGCTTGGTCCAAAGGATGAAATATGGACACATGCTTTACATGTAGCTAAAAAAAGAAAGGTTACTCATAGTGAAATGTCTCATGCAGGGCAAGACATTCGTGACATAACTGGTTGGGAATCGCCGACAGCACCAAGCTGATTGATAATGTCTTTAAAAGCCTCGATATGAGAGTGCATAGAAGTACCAACCTTATATTGAAGATTCTTCAAACAAGTTTGGAGATATAAAATTTCGGTGACCGATTTCTTCTCAAACGTTGAGATAAGTTAATGCAGGGATATCCAAGGAAGTGACAAGAAGAAGTATGGATTTGTATAAAGCTACAAATCAACCACCTCCTAAGCATGTTATGGAAGAGATTGAGCAAGAGCAAAAACAAGATAGCAAGCAAGTCTAGGACAAACAACAGGGATATAAGCTATAGTCTAATATTGAGATAGTTATGGATACCTTGGAAGATCCTGTATTAGAAGATTTAGTCATTGCACCTATAGATTTTCTTAAAGCATATGAAGAGGTTTGTGAAGATAATGTTTTACTTGATGCAAGGACTCAAATGGAGATTGGTGACTTGTTAGATGTACATGATTTGCAGGATGATAAAGTTAGAATTTCTGAAACAGTTCATGAGCTCAAGGATATGCATTTACAAGATGTTAGATGTAATGCTTTAGAGCTAGAAGACATTTCAGATGCTTTGTCAAAGGCCTTAATTGGCAATTCTAAGATACTTCAAGATATGGACTGTTTCACTATTTTCAGTGATGGTGAGAATGTGTTGAATGCAAGTGAGACTCAGTTTATGTTAGATGAGGAGAAAAATGGTTATCAGAAGAAACTTCCCATGCGATGGACTTTGAAAGAGCAGGCATGTTGCTATGTATTTGTTGATGGGTGTATTGATAGCATGTATATAGAGATTCAACAACCTCTATTGTATGATATGCACGCGAGGCCTTATGACCCTAGAGGGGGTACTAAGTATGGCTCAAGATTTGTACAAATACTGAATATTTTGATCTATGATCCAGGGGTATGCCTTCTTATATGCATGATAAGAAACAAGTTGATACTATGGGTGTTTGATTCGGGTGGTGCATCAGTGGCACATACCGGAGGATGTGCAGATTCAAAGGGGGTGGATGTCGTGATACTATGCAGACATAGTGTGAAAAATCATGGAATGCATCATCATTCAAATTTTTTATTGATTAAGAAATTCAATGTGATCTGAGTAATTATTACTCATGTGAGTGGCATGGATTATCCAAAAATACTAGATTTTTGGATAATTTTAGCATATTTTTTATATTATTTATTGTAAAAAATCCAAAAAAGTTAGAAAAGCTTCTAGATTAGGATGGCATGCAAAAAACAAGTTGCTTTTTCAACCAATTATGTGATTTTTCATAAAAAAGACAAATTGACAAAATTGCGCGCGTCGCGATCGCTGTTGACAAGCTGAAAACTTCACTTTGAACTAGAAGAAGAAGAAGAAGCGATCTGGGAGATCCTTGATCAGGTGTCCTGGTGTCATGGGGTTTTACCCCCCTTTCAAAGCCAAGGGAGCCATTAGATTTGGGTTTCGAGCAATAGAGAAGGAGCTATTATTTTGATGCACGTTTTTGGTCTACGAAGGAACCAGGAGATCTAATGCCTGGAGAGTGCTTTTGAGTAGTGGCAGACAAATGATTTCACATTATGTCAATACATATTAATTCAATTCATTGTGCTTTAACTTTGTCTTGTTTACCTCTTGTCTATTCTTTTTATGTAATAAAGCAATTTTCATGCTACTTTAATTAGGCCAATTAGTCTATTTTAGGCTAGAGTATAAAAGGCAAGAGAGTGCCAATGTAACACATCTTTTCAATTCATTTCTTGAAACTCCACTTCTTGGAGCTAGAAGGTTTCTTCCTTCCCACCATTGCAAAGGGTGTGTACCTTGCAGCCATCATCATAGTATTCTCAACAAGCAGCCATGGCTTCAACATTTGTATTTCTTCTTCTCATTGAATATGAATGGCAAGCTATGGTTTGTTTCTAGCATTTCTTGGAAGCATTTCTTGTTAGTTTTCTTGTATTTTCTTGGATATGGCAAAGTATCATTTCATTGGTATCAGAGCATGGATTTTGATCCATGGGAAGGGTCATTTTCATGGTGAATTTTAGTCATAGACTTGTTACAGGGTAACTGGGAGGAGAAGATTTGGTCACAGGCTTAGTTACAGTTCAAACTGTGACTAGCCATGGCTATCTGCACCAAGTCGTCACTATTTTTGAGGTTCTTGGAGGTTCTATGTGAAAATAACAAGTCGTGGTCAATTCATAGGTCATTTTGGAGGGAGATTGGACTAATTGGAGTTAAACAGGGATTAGGGAGGAGTAAACAGGGTTACTTTTTGTTAACCAAGGGATTCTTCTTCTCTTTCCTCTTTCTCTCAAGCTTCCCTACAAACTGCCATAGAGATCTTTGCTCATGTCTTCCTCCCATGGCTTCTATCCATCAAACGGCTTGGTAGGAATCTTCCTTGGGTTATAAGCTTGCCATAGAATACCTATATGGTACACTTCTCATCGATTTACTCATGATGGTAGAGGAGTATGTGATCAGCAATTTTGCATTTGTTTTCAGCATGTCTTCTTACCATGTGATCAAAATGATTTGATGCTTCAAGCATTGAGCACTATGGCATGGCTATTTGGAGCATTATCTTGAAGATCTTGGCCTCAAACATCTTCTTCTTTAGGACATTGGAGTTCTTGAAGCTTACATGAAACCCTAGCTATGGTAGATTTCAGGACATCACTTAACATTTTTAGAAATTCTTGAAGAGATCAAGGGGCTTTTACTCCGTTTTACTTCCTAGAGCTTCCTCAACACTCAAGAGACCGACATTGAAGCATTCTTGGACTTGAAGCTTCAAAGAGACATGGCTATGGAGTCAAAACAGGGCAACAAGCTATAGGCTTCAAAATTTTGGTTTATTCTCTTCTATTTCATGGGGCTTTGGTCTTAAATGACATCAGGGACCTTCATACTACTTGAAGGCTTTAAGCAATGGATTCAAGATTCAAGGCCAATCTTCTCTTGGACTTCAAGCATGACAGGGATTGAAGAATTTCTTGGAAATCTCAGTCAAAGAGGCTCCAATTACAAAGGATCTTCCATTCATTTGGCTTCCTGGAGTTGAAGACTCACGCAAGGCATCATCCTTGGATTATACTTGGAGCTATTGTATGGAATTATGGAGTATTACTCTCTCTTGATCAATCGGAGGACTTATGAAGATGGGCTATCACTCTTTATGGCTGAGGTTTGAGACAAGCAATATATTCTTCTTCAAGCATTGAAAGAGGTATTTCTAATACTCCCTTTTAATCTCTCTAATCATTAATCCACTTGATGACTGTATCTCCTATTGTTGAAGGAGAGATTAAGAGAGTAATCAAGCAATGACTTGCTTCATAGACTTTACCTTCAGCATTGATTGATAATGAACCATCATATTTCATACAATGAGCCTTCAATTTGGATTATCAAGCATTGATTGAGTATCTACTCAGTCATTCAGCCACATTCATTGATTGAGTTTTGATCATCTCATTGATCTATTGCATTTGATTGATTGAAGACTTCAAAATTCATCATATAGTCTTCATATTTTTATTGAGATTTACCTAACCCTAACCCATGAGTTTGTGTTGACCCAATCTTTGAGAATTTCCCAAAATAAATTTGTAAAGATGAGCATAGTATGCAGTGAGTCACTAATACTATTGGTAAGCCTATCTCAGCCCATTTTCATTCATGATACTTTTCCAATTCATGCATGTCATGAAAGGATCAATGTATTGATTCGGTCTTGCATATCATACCTTGTTTGTTAGAATACTAGCTCTGCCATGTTCAATACCGACCGAGGAAAAAGGTCGAAGTCAGACGAGATAGCAAGACAATAGTGAAGTGACCCTCCCTTGCTATTGATGACTCTATAAGGGTACACAACCTTGCCCGGAAGGAACTTTGCACACCTTTCGTAGTTTTAGAGCCCATTTAGGTGCCTATCTCACTGTTTTATCCCTCACCATAGGTGGTGGACTACGGAATACCACTCAGGATGAGAGTGGAAAAGATTTGAAGACACTTGGTACAAACAGGGGAAAACAGGGCAGTTTGGTCACAGTTTTGAACAGTTTGATAGGTCTACAGGTGCTACAGATTGGATTTCAGGTGGTGATTATAGCCTATAGGTTTCCCTTTAGTGCCCACATGAGTTTTACCATGGTCTATATGCATATGGGATGAAACAGTGCTCAAACAGTGCTTCTACAGGGTTTTAAAGGGTGCAGTCCCAGTCTGGACAGTCATAAGAACCTATTACAGGAAATGAATTTTTAATTTTTTTAATAAGAGTTCTTGTGCTCAGTACGTAGATCTCAAAGTCCTCTTTGATCCTAGCTATAGCACGCCTCAATTGAAGTAGCGGAGCTCAAGTTATAGCCCATTTTGTGACAGGTGGTCACTGTAGACTGCACTTTGACAAGCAGGCAGAGACACACTGTTTTGGTCTGGAACCATTATATACCTTTTCCAAAGTGCTTATTTCAGTAAATATGGTATATATACATATTATAAGCTCCGTTGAGCTATAAAGCACTTGGATCGAGGAAGCATAGCTCAAGATATAGACCAATCTTTGACTGACAGTGCTGAAATTACAACATGGCAAGGAACAAGAAGAAAGAGCAAATGTTCGACCACATTGAGGAAGGCTTGGAGGAGTATCATGCTAAGACAAATGAAAATAATAGAGCCACAAATCAGAGGCTGAATTCATGGGAGTTAGTACCACCAATGACGAGGTGCAATGGCCAAAGAATCCTCATGTCATAGATCAGGGGAATGAAGTTAACATCTCACGTGATTCTAACGACTTCCAACAAATGTCTAAGCAACTTGGCAACATGAATGATGGTTTACTTCAGCTTACCTACTCCATGGATGATAAATTTCATAAGATTATTTCTCATATGGAGCAACAAAGTAATAGATTGGATACCAAGTTTGATCAGTTGATCACTATATTCAGCAATTTGGGAGATAGATTCCAAAGTAAACCACCACCCCATGTTGAAGAAGTGCCACTTATTCATGGGAATGTGAGATCTACTAGAGCTCATAAACATATACCATCGACTTATGAACATGGTGGTCCTTCTAGAGTCAATGAAACTGCTCAGCCACGTGCTAATTCATGGAGTAGAGGCATGCCTAAATTTCCTATCTCAAGAGAACATGGACAGCAAGGTCATTCACTGCATGTAGATGAAGAAGAGTTTATTCATGGATGTCACCCCTTTTATAAAGAGTTTGATACTCACATGCTCAAACTCCTAATGTAAGAGAACCTAATGTGAGAGAAGATCATGGAGAGCATGTACATGGGGACAGTTTTCAGCATGTTAATGCTCATGACAGTTTTCAACATGTTAATGTTCATGAGGATAGAATGCCACATGGTGTTTCTAATCATACCCAATCACATGGAAATTCATTGCTTGGCCATCAATCTCATGGAAACCATCGCAATGGGCAGCAATCATCTCAAATAATTTTAGGAGTAATGCTGATTCAAAAGGGGATTTCAAGAGGACTAAAGCTGTAGCCAAACCATATCCCATTACCAACAACAATAAAGCACTTCCCAATGACAAAACCAAGGGCCTATGTTACAAGTGTGGAGAGAAGTGGTCTCCTGAACATAAACAAAAGTGCAAGGGATACATAGCAAAGTCAAACATGCTGAATATAGAAGAATTTGAGGATGAAGAAGCAAATGAAGATGCTCTTTTGCAAGTGGATGCAGCCCCGAAGACATGCATGATCAAGAGGACCAAGATGTGCAGGAGGATTTAGAGCCGGTCAATAGCTTTCCCTATGATCCAGGTGGTTCTGTGGTTTCTTGTCAACCCATGTTATGTTCCATATCTCAGGATGCATGGATGGGTTGTAAGGGTGAAAATACACTTCGGCTCAAAGGTATTATAAATTCAAAGGTTGCTCATATTCTCATTGATACGGGCATCATGCATAGTTTTGTCAATGCCAAGTCATTGTATGAGCTGAAGTTATTACCACAAGAAATGTATTCCCTATTGAAGGTACAAGTGGCAAATGGAGCTCGAGAGTTGAGTAAAGAGATATGCCTGTAGACTCCTATTGAACTATCACAGTCTTGCACTATTATGACAGACTTGATTGTCCTAGATATGGGTCCTATTGACATCATCATTGGCTGCGATTGGCTTAAACAGCTTGGAAAATTTTCCTTGGATCTTAACTAGATGTTTATGGAGTTTACTTGGAATGGGCAGCAAGTAAAACTTAATGGCATTGAGAGGAAACAAGTGGAAATAATCAGTAAGAAGAAGATGAAGAGGGAAATCAATGCTATGTCTTGCATTTTCACACTTCTTCTATCAAAGGCAGATGAAAATTAGCAATCTACTTCACCTAAGGAGCAAGATCCATGTCTATGTAAACTTTTGGAAGAGCTTAAGGACATATTTCAGCCACCTACATCGTTGCATCCTCAGCGAGAAGTGGATCATCCTATTGATTTAATGCCTGAAACTAAACCCATCAACAAACCTCCTTACAGATTATCCAAGTGTGAGAGAGAAGAAGTAGAGAAACAGGTTAAAGACTTGCTAGAAATGGGATTTATTTAGCCTAGTCAGTCACCTTTTGCTTCTCTCGTTGTCGTATTGCTGCGCATCCGAGGTGTGGAATCCACCCAAAAGTTGTGTGTGTGGGAGTTGATTTTTTGTACATACTTAGTTGTTATGTTTGCATCTTTATTCTGCTTGGTGGAGGCTTAGAGTTAGCCATGTCTTGCCATGGGCGAATTGCAGCTCCCAAGTCACAGCTTGCCTTGCTTGAACTTCACCTTGGGGCCATTCTAGGTGCTAGAGGCACTCAACGTCTACCCCGATTAGTTGGTTTGTCAAAAGCCATGGATATGATCCTGACATCAAAGTCTATCTCTGCTGAAGAGGCTCTTGAATTGGGCCTTATCGATGCCATTGTGCCATCAGAAGAGCTCCTTGACTACGCCAAAAAGTGGGCTTTAGATATTGCAAATTTTCATAGGGCATGGAGTATTTCTCTTCATAGAACTGACAAACTAGAGCCCTTTGGTGAGGTACGACAAACTTTGAAGTTTATAAGACAACAAGTAGAAAAGAGAGCAAAGCACCCTTTAATTTGCTTAGATGCTATTAAAAAAATACTATTTTTGAAAGGGGAGTTTTGGGAGGCAAAAGGGGAGGCACGAGATAATTGGAATCTACCAGGAGAGAGCAGAAAAGTAAGGGGGATTTTTTTCGTGAGTGGAAGTCGAAAGAAGGAGGGAAGATGAGGTTGAGGCATGATTCTGAACGGAAAAACAATGGAAATGGCATGATTACTCTGTCAACAATGATTGAAGTAAGCTGAAGCATGAACGACTGAAGGGAACAATGAAGCTGGCACAGCAGAGGTGAATTCAGATACGAAGGTGGCGTCAATGAAGCCATAGCGAAATCGAAGGTGAAGAGCTCTGTTGGTGAATAAGGACAAAAACAAAGAAGAAGGAAGGACGAGAGGCCGACGGAATTAAAACGAAGGTAAGAATTCAACAATGGTGCAATTGAGCCTGTTGATCTTCATGCCGAAGACGGAAAACGGCAGACGAGCCAGAAGGAGTCTGGCAGAGTCAAAGTGGTTCTACGTGAAGAGGAACAGGTTGTAGTGGTCCTACGCGAAGGAATATTGTATTTCAGGGCCATCAGTGATAGTGAACTTAGTTTCTGTGAACTTTTGGAGCTCAAACCAGGTAGTGTTGTTGTCTTTTCAAAGAAACTGCACGATGCTCTGGTTCCTTTGGGACCTGAGACCGCTTTCATTTCTTTCCGCTGGCTTGGATATGAGAGAAGCAGGTCTTTGGGGGAGCCTCTCTTAGTTAACAAGTCATATGGCTACAACTTTACAGCAGCAACAGAAGGACGGACTGTCTTACTTTCAAGTGGACAGGCTTATGATCCAGATAATGATGAGAATTGTGATATCTTAATCTTCATAGTGGAGGGTTATCTTCTATAGGTTCTTTCATCAAATTTCACACTCGGAGCTCCAGATGTTTTACTCATCCCTGCAGGGCAATCTGGTGTACTGTGGAATATCGATGGTCTGTCTGTGAAGTTTTTCGCCATGCACCTGTGCAGGTTCAAGGATGGAACAGTGATCTCCACATCATTTGGAGCAAGCGGCAAGATTTTCTAAACTTCATATTGTATTTTGTTGACTTTTCATTGCGTCAGGGATCTATTGAAACAATCAATTATAGTGGCAAAGACTTTTAACAGGAGCCGTGATTTTTGTTGGCCTCATCTCCTTCAGTGTGGTTTCGATGCTGCTCATGGCAGTACTCTGGAGGAGAGTTCTGAATACACTATGCATTTGATAGACAGTTCTTTACCGAGAAGCTGTTCCATCTTAAAGGCAAAATAAGCATCAGATGAGTTTTGGATTCCATGAAGTGATGCTACTCGTGATGCTGCTCTTGAGAAATTTTATAAAAACTGGAACTTTATTGACCTGAAAGTCCTCTGTTTTTTGAGGTGAATGTCTGTAACAGAGAATTGACACCCTACATCTGTACATAAAAGGGAAATAGAGACAACATTCTGGACCTAGAATCTGTGACTGAACAGGGGCTCTGTGCCAACAGTTTAGAATGGAAGTCATGCTCAATTTTTCCACTTGAAATTCTTATTCAAATCATGTTAAAAGCAAGGAGAGTTCAGCTTGATATTCAAAAATTATGACCTGCGTAAATCTTCACATTTTGCTTGTAACAGTGTATTTCATATAGCACTGGAGTTCTCTCTGTCACAAGGAAAATTTTCTATAGGGTTCAAAACTATTCAAAGGATTCTCAAAGGCTGTGGATGTGAATATAGACAATAATTACTTGTCTAAATCAAAAGAATAAGCTGTTATAACAGAGTTCAGCTTCTCTGATGTAAAAGAGAGAGTTGCTAAGCTAATAAGCTGTTTGTCTCATCAATCTTCTGAAGAGTTGTTGAAATATAAATATGATTCTCTGTGGAGGCCGCCACTATTGACCTTCTATCCTGAAATTATTCAAAGTCCTCTGTGGTTGTGACTTTGCTTTCAAAAACCCTTCGACTTTATTTTCGAAAACCCTTCGACATCTTTGGTGAACCCGACGTGAAAGTGTCGCAGAAAATTTCAGGATGGGAGATACTTCAGCATCCATTTCAGCCTCTTCTACAATTCCAGCTGCGTCCTCTACTTCAGCTCCATCATTAACTGCTGCATCAAGTACTTCAACAGATGATCTAAAGCAGATTTTGCAGAATATGTCCATGTATATGCAGCTTCAAAATCAGCAGACACAATTGTATAAGCAGCAACAGCAGCAATTTCATCAACAACAGTTGTCTCAGCAAAGGCAACTATATTCGGAGCAGGAGAATGCAATCAGCGTGACTAAGGCGATTGAAGCAGTTGAGAATGAGAAGAAGCTATTTGATGGCCGTAATGTTTCAGCATATTTGAAGACATATGAGATCAAAATGGGGTTTTTTGGAGTTCCAGTTGGACTTATGAGTAAGTATTTCCTTCGTCTTGTCACACCCGCCTTGAGGGCAAAAGTGACTGATCTTTTTATTCAAAATTCGCATTGGCAAGATTTTAAGAAGGCCCTGAAAGAAGAGTATTTCCTTGAGGACTTTGGGATGGCTACACGGCAGTCATTTCGAGAGTGGGTCTACATGCCAAACAAAGGTCTAGCTGCTTCAGAGTTGATTCGAGAATTTGAAGAGAGGTATAGTCAGCTTGATGCCATTGAACAAAGAGCATTGGATGTTGAGAAAGTTGATTTTTTCTTGCAAGCTGCAGATCCTGCTCTTCAGGAAGAATTGGGAGAGCTTCTTGAGGATCGCACAAAGCCTATGGGACTTAAAACGGATTGGCAAGATGCCTAGGATGCAGTCTCAACTTTGACCAAGAGGAGGATATGGAAGACTCGCCTACAGAATGGTTCTATGACACCGACACCATCTTCTGCTCCTATGCCTACTTCTATCCCTGTTATTTCTTCTTCTCCTCAGCTAGTTTCTTGGCCTATGCCAGTGCCTACTGTTTCTACTCCTCCTATTCCTCCTGTTCCACGACCGATGCCTGCACCTTCTGCTCCAAAACCATCCAATCCGTCGATGCCTACCTCTCTTGATGACATAATCAAAGGCATAACGAATTTGACACTGGAGTCAGTTAAAACGGAGTTGGTGGGAAAATTGAAAGAGCAGTTTGCTTCGACTGTGCCTACTATTTCTTCTAGTGCTCCTACTGCACCTAGGAGTGCTCCTAGTGCACGTAGGAGAGATCGAAGATGTATTTGGTGTGATAGTACGGACCATCAGCATTGCAGGGATTGTGAATCTTTTCAGGATGCAAGGAGGAATAATTTGGTATTTTGGGGACAAGATGGTAAGATTTGGTTGACTGAAACAGGAGCTCCGCTTGCTACCAACTTTGGGAAAGGCGGAATGAAGAAGTTAGTGGATGACATGGCTGCGCGTACTTCTTATGTGACAGCTAGAGGAGATGCTTCTGCATATGGAGTCCAGATTGAGAAAGGATCAGAGAATCAGTCAGCATTATGGACTTATGCTATGGAGACAGCAAACAAGGGAAAAATTCAGTAAACTGTTTTGACTAGTGCAAGCTCTAGCATCAGATCTGAGACAGGTTGGGATTCGCCTGTTGACAGGTACTCTATTTATGCCTACTTGGCTAAGTCTTAGGGAGGAGCAGATGTACTTGTTGAGGAGAAGCGTAAGAGGGATGAAGAAAATCCAAGTGCAGCTAAAAAGACTAGAGGGGGTGAGTTTGTTACTCCACCTACTGCAGGACCGTCTTTGAGACCAGGGCCAGAACGATAGATGTAATATACAGAGGGCTGAAAACTTTCAGCCAACAGAGTTTACTACTGAAATATTTCAGCATCCAGAGTTTAGGGCTGTTCCTATGCAATCCATAGAGCAGAGGGCTGAGGATATTCAGTCAATGGAGTGTAGAGTTGCTGATTTACAACAAGATTTGAGTAATGCAGAGGATCATAATGGAGCCAGGGTTGACACGAAATACAAGACTGTGGATAAGAAGGTGAAGCCGGTAGCTATACCGCTTCCACCTGACAGTGATCAGCAAATAGAGAGGGCTGCCAAACAGTCAATTTTGAGGAATCCGGAGCATATAGGCCATAAATTTTCAGCAGAGACTCTTGCTGAATTGAAAATTGAAAATGGTGATTTCTTGCTACCCACAGAGAAGCAATGCTTTCAGGAGATGCTTGAGCGACATGGAAGGGGTTTTGCTTTTTTCCCGCATGAGATTGGATGTGTGAATCCGAATATTGTTGCTCCTATGGTGATCTTTACTATTCCTCATATTCCATGGAACCTCCGACCTATTCCAGTACCTAAGGCACACCTGCCAAAGCTGATTGATTTATTGAATGAGAAAATCAGGATGGGAATTCTTGAGCCTTCATATGCACCATACTCAAACAGGTGGTTTACGGTTCCAAAGAAGAATGGTACTCTCCGATTCATACAGGACATGCAGCCAGTAAACAGAGTTACTATCAGGAATGTTGGTATAGGTCCACTTGTGGATGAGTTTGCAGAAGCATTTGCTAGACGTGCCATCTATTCTTTAGGTGATTTGTATTCGGGATATGATCAGTTTCAGCTAGCTTTGGAAAGCAGGGACATAACCACTATGAGAACTCCTATTGGGCTTGTCAAGTTGTGTACCTTACCTCAAGGTGCCACTAATTTTGTTGCGCATATGATGAATGCCATGCATAAGGTTCTTCGTGATTATATACCTCAGGTTATCATGCCTTTCTTGGATGATGTGCCCATTAAGGGGTGTGCAGAAGAAGAGAAGAATGAGAGTCTAAATGAGCAGGGATGCATATACTTTGTGGCTGATCATATTTCATCTTGTGAAAAGATTTTGGCCAGGTTGGAAGAAGTGAACTTGACACTATCAGGGCAAAAATCTATTTTTGGAGTGAATGAGATTGTCATTGTTGGACATATGTGTGGATATTATGGCAGGAAACCCTCACCTGATAAGGTGGATGCTATAGGCAAGATTACGGAGTATTGTTCTACCACTTCAGAGGTACGAAGATTCATTGGAGCTTGTGTGTTTTATATGATTTGGATACCTCATTTTGCACACATAGCAGATTGTTTATATCAGTTGCTTCGAAAGGGGTAGAAATTTATTGGGATGAGAGCCACACTAGAGCCATGCGAAAATTGAAGAAGTTATTGCAGATTGCTCCTACTCTCAGGAAAGCGGATTATAATTGCAGAAGGCCTATTGTATTGATAGTTGACACTAGTCCAATTGGCATAGGTTGGGCTGTGGGTCAAGATGATGCAGATGGAAACATGTATGCTATTCGGTTTGGGGTGAAAGTCCTAAACGAGAGACAAAGGAGATATCCGCAAATAAAGAGGGAGTTACTGGGAATTGTTACGGCTCTCAAATGTGACAAGGAGTACTTTATTGGAGCTTCAGTTGTGGTAGAGATTGATTGCTTGCCATTGATAGGTATGATTACAAGTTGCTCTACTCCGGATATAGCTATGCTGAGATGGATTGCATACATCAAGTCATTAAGTCCAGAATTTAAACACATAGCTGGGAAGGATAATCCAGTGGCAGATATGCTGTCTAGAGCTAGATATGATGATGAGGAGACACTCTTTGCATAAGAGGATGATGCAGAAATTTCAGCCACTATGATTGATCATGTTTGCCATGTCTATGATATTGCGGCTTTTATAGAAGAACTCTATGTTGGAGATTGGTTGCAGATTGGCAAGTACCTTAGTACACTAAGCAAAAGAGATGAATGGACAGATGAAGAGTTCAAGAAGATCAGAAGAAAAGCCTATGGTTATTTTCTCAAGGACGGATTTCTTTGGAAGCATCCGAAGAAAAGAGGCGGATTACCTTTGTGGGTTGTCTACGATAGAGAGACACAGTTACAGGTGATGAGGGAGTTTCATGAGAGTCCTTGGGCTGGTCATAGAGGAGTGTGGGCTACTTATGAGAAAATCAAGGAGAAATATTGGTGGAAAGGCATGTATAGAGATGTTTCTCACTTTGTAGAGACTTGCAGGGATTGCCAGATGTATTCGGTAGTGCGTCATCGAGATGAGCTTCATCCGACCTATCCGCTATGCATTCATTATAAGTGGGTAGTTGACTTGGTTACTATGCCTATGGGTCTATGGCAGATGAGGTATATTGTTTTGGCTAGAGAGGATCTTACCAATCATGTTGAGGGTAGATATTTGAGAACGAAGACCACTAGTGCAGTGTGTAAGTTCTTACTGGAAGAAATTTTCTGCAGGTATGGCTGTGTGGGTAAGATCACTGCGGATCGCGGTGAATTGGATGCAGATGAAGCTAGGGAGTTTTTCTCTCAACTAGGAATCAAGTTGGCTCTAACCACAGCATACAATCCAGAGGGAAATGGGAAGAGTGAAAGAGGACATCCGCCGATAGTGAAAGCATTAGCCAAAGCATGCAGAGGATGAATTGGAGAATGGCCGAGACTTCTACCATTTGCTTTGTGGGCTGATCGTACGACTCATAGTGTTACCACATGATATATGCCTGCAGAGTTGATGTATGGTCAGAAACCTGTTATGCCGACTGAGACTTGTGCTTTAACTTGGTCAGTTTTACCTTGGCAGGAGGATTTGACGAGAGAGGAGCTCTTATCTCTTTGGATTTGGTAGTTGGAGAGAAGACCAGAGGATATTCAGCTAGCTATTGACTGGTTGAAGGTTGCTAGAATAAGAAATAAGGACAGGTTTGATAGCAGGCTTCGCTTGTGGCCTAGAGCAATAGAAGAGGGCGACTGGGTATTAGTCTTTGATAGCAGCCTTGAAAATCAGCATACTGCACTTCAGAAGATGGTGAAAAGATGGTTTGGGCCATACATAGTCAGACATGTCTTTGATAATGCAACATATGAGTTGACAGAATTGGATGGGACAGTGCTTAGAGTGCCTATTGCTGGAAAAAGAATCAAGATTTTCAAGAAAAGAGATGATAAAGATTATGCATTGGCAGAATTTGCAAGAGTAGAGCAATGAGAAGAAACTCCAATGGAAGAGACAGATGATATGACAGATAATCTTGTTGATATACCGGAAATGCACAATGAAGAGATTGATCTGTTTGTGGATCTTGATGATAACGATCATGGGTAGTTGGCCCATCCGGAGGATGCGCAGGATTAGAGGGGGTGGATGTCGTATTGCTGCGCATCCGAGGTGTGGAATCCACCCAAAAGTTGTGTGTGTGGGAGTTGATTTTTTGTACATACTTAGTTGTTATGTTTGCATCTTTATTCTGCTTGGTGGAGGCTTAGAGTTAGCCATGTCCTACCATGGGCGAATTGCAGCTGTCAAGTCATAGCTTGCCTTGCTTGAACTTCAACTTGGGGTCATTCCAGGTGCTGGAGGCACTCAACGTCTACCCCGATTAGTTGGTTTGTCAAAAGCCATGGATATGATCCTGACATCAAAGTCTATCTCTGCTGAAGAGGCTCTTGAATTGGGCCTTATCGATGCCATTGTGCCATCAGAAGAGCTCCTTGACTATGCCAAAAAGTGGGCTTTAGATATTGCAAATTTTCACAGGGCATGGAGTATTTCTCTTCATAGAACTGACAAACTAGAGCCCTTTGGTGAGGTACGACAAACTTTGAAGTTTATAAGACAACAAGTAGAAAAGAGAGCAAAGCACCCTTTAATTTGCTTAGATGCTATTAAAAAAAGACTATTTTTGAAAGGGGAGTTTTGGGAGGCAAAAGGGAAGGCGCGAGATAATTGGAATCTACCAGGAGAGAGCAGAAAAGCAAGGGGGATTTTTTTCATGCGTGGAAGTCGAAAGAAGGAGGGAAGATGAGGTTGAGGCATGATTCTGAACGGAAAAACAATGGAAATGGCATGATTACTCTGTCAACAATGATTGAAGTAAGCTGAAGCATGAACAACTGAAGGGAACAATGAAGCTGGCACAGCAGAGGTGAATTCAGATACGAAGGCGGCGTCAATGAAGCCATAGCAAAATCGAAGGTGAAGAGCTCTGCTGGTGAATAAAGACGAAAACAAAGAAGAAGGAAGGACGAGAGGCCGGCGGAATTAAAACGAAGGCAAGAATTCAACAATGGTGCAATTGAGCCTGTTGATCTTCATGCCGAAGATGGAAAACGGCAGACGAGCCAGAAGAAGTTTGGCAGAGTCAGAGGTGAAGAGGAACAGGTTGTAGTGGTCCTACGCGAAGGAATATTGTATTTCAGGGCCATCAGTGATAGTGAACTTAGTTTCTGTGAACTTTTGGAGCTCAAACCAGGTAGTGTTGTTGTCTTTTCAAAGAAACTGCACGATGCTCTGGTTCCTTTGGGACCTGAGACCGCTTTCATTTCTTTCCGCTGGCTTGGATATGAGAGAAGCAGGTCTTTGGGGGAGCCTCTCTTAGTTAACAAGTCATATGGCTACAGCTTTACAGTAGCAACGGAAGGACAGACTGTCTTACTTTCAAGTGGACAGGCTTATGATCCAGATAATGATGAGAATTGTGATATCTTAATCTTCATAGTGGAGGGTTATCTTCTACAGGTTCTTCCATCAAATTTCACACTGGGAGCTCCAGATGTTCTACTCATCCCTGCAAGGCAATCCGGTGTACTATGGAATATCGGTGGTCTGTCTGTGAAGTTTTTCGCCATGCACTTGTGCAGGTTCAAGGATGGAACAATGATCTCCACATCATTTGGAGCAAGAGGCAAGATTTTTTGAACTTCATATTGTATTTTGTTGACATTGGGTATTCTTTTCATTGCGTCAGGGATCTATTGAAACAATCAATTATAGTGGCAAAGACTTTTAACAGGAGCCGTGATTTTTGTTGGCCTCATCTCCTTCAGTGTGGTTTCGATGCTGCTCATGGCAGTACTCTGGAGGAGAGTTCTGAATACACTATGCATTTGATCGACAGTTCTTTACCGAGAAGCTGTTCCATCTTAAAGGCAAAATAAACATCAGATGAGTTTTGGATTCCATGAAGTGATGCTACTCGTGATGCTGCTCTTGAGAAATTTTATAAAGACTGGAACTTTATTGACCTGAAAGTCCTCTGTTTTCTGAGGTGAATGTTTGTAACAGAGAATTGACACCCTACATCTGTACATAAAAGGGAAATAGAGACAACATTCTGGACCTGGAATCTGTGATTGAACAGGGGCTCTGTGCCAATAGTTTACAATGGAAGTCATGCTCAATTTTTCCACTTGAAATTCTTATTCAAATCATGTTAAAAGGAAGGAGAGTTCAGCTTGATATTCAGAAATTATGACCTGCGTAAATCTTCACATTTTGCTTGTAACAGTGTATTTCATATAGCAATGGAGTTCTCTCTGTCACAAGGAAAATTTTCTATAGGGTTCAAAACTGTTCAAAGGATTCTCAAAGGCTGTGGATGTGAATATAGACAATAATTACCTGTCTGAATCAAAAGAATAAGCTGTTATAACAGAGTTCATCTTCTCTGATGTAAAAGAGAGAGTTGCTAAGCTAATAAGCTGTTTGTCTCATCAGTCTTCTGAAGAGTTGTTGAAATATAAATATGATTCTTTGTGGAGGCCGCCACTATTGACCTTCTATCCTGAAATTATTCAAAGTCCTTTGTGGTCGCGACTTTGCTTTCGAAAACCCTTCGACTTTATTTTCGAAAACCCTTCGACATCGTACTACTTGTCAAGAAGAAAGATGGGTCATTTAGGATGTGTATTGACTATAGAGATCTAAATAAGAGCACTGTGAAGAACATGTACCCAATTCCCCGCATAGATGATTTGTTGGGTGAACTCAAGGATGCAAAGGTTTTCACCAAGATCAACTTAAGATCAGGGTATCATCAAATCAGAATGAAAGCAAGGGATGAGGACAAGACAGCTTTTAGGACAGAAAGAGGTCTCTACCACTTCCTAGTCATGCCATTCGGACTTTACAATGCACCTGCAACCTTCCAAGCACTTATGAACAAGATTTTGCAGCCATTCTTGTATAAATCAGTCTTGGTATTCTTTGATGATATTCTCATCTATAGCAAGAATAGAGAAGAACATTTGGAACATGTTAGAGAAGTTCTCCTTACTTTGAGAAGACACATGCTTTTTGCAAAGGAAAGCAAGTGTACTTTTATGGCTGATGAAGTGGAATATTTGGGTCATATAGTTGGTAAGAAAGGAATCATGGTTGATCCAAAGAAAGTACAGTGCATCAAAGATTGGCCCATACCACAAAATTCTACTTCATTACGAGGATTTCTTGGATTTTCTTCCTTCTATAAGAGATTCAACAAGAATTATGCCCATGTAGCAACTCCTCTTACTGAAAGATTGAAGAAAGAATCTTTCTTCTGGGATGCTACAGTCACTATAAGCTTTAATGAGCTGAAAAGTCTTCTTATTTCAGCACCTATCTTAGTGTGCCCAAACTTTTCCAAGGAATTTACCATCTATGTAGATGCTAGTGCAGAGGTATTGGGGTAGTTTTATGCCAAGATCATGGTGTTATTGCTTATGAAAGTAGGAAGTTAGATGATAAAGAAAGGGAACTCCATGTCTATGAGCAAGAAATGTTAGCCATTCTTCATGCTATTAAGAAGTGGCATCACTACATCTATGGCTGCCATTTTAAGGTGAAGAGTGACCATCGAGTGCTGAAGTATTTTCTTTCTCAGCCAAATCTCTCTCCCAAACAAAGACGGTGGTTAGCTACTCTTCAAGGATATGATTTTGAGATATCCTATATGGCAGGCAAGGATAATGTAGTGGCTGATCCCTTATCCAGGATGTGGGCATGTTCCGTTTCTACTATCTCTACCATGCATAAAGATTGGATTTAGGACATTCAAGAAGAATATCTTTTGGATGAACACACTGGCAACATTATGAAGAAATTACAGCAAGACATGGATCTGAATTTCCCAATTTCAAGTGGCAAAATGGACTTCTTTGGTTCAAAGGAAGAGTCTATTTGACCCCTCAGTCATCATTTAGGCCACATATTTTGTAGGAGATGCATTCTTATCCTTTGGCAGGACATATTGGTTTGTTTAAAACTTTTTATAAGATCCATAAATGTTTCTATTGGAAGGGACTTTGGAAAGATGTCAAGGAGTATGTGATGCAGTGCTTACCATGCCAGTAGAATAAAGATTCCAATTTATTGCCTAGTGGTTTACTTCAGCCTTTGCCTATTCCTCATGGTAAATGGATTGATATTAGTATGGATTTCATTACAAGACTTCCTACCACTAAGCAGAGCTGGAATATCATTTTTGTTTTGGTTGATCGTCTTACCAAATTAGCCCACTTCTTACCTACCAAAGTCCAATATTTAGCCAAACAGGTGGCAGATCAGTTCATGGAAGGAATTTTCAGACTTCATGGATTACCTATGAAGATTCTTTCTGACAGGGATTCCAAGTTCATGGGAAATTTCTGGAAAAGTCTCTTTACTTCCATGGGCACCCAATTAACTCCAAGTACTACCTATCAACCACAAATAGATGGCCAAACTGAAAGGGTCAATAAATGGTTAGAGGTTTATTTAAGACATTTTTTCCATGATACGTAGAATGCATGGGATCATTGGATTCATCTTGCGGAGTTCTGTTATAATAATACTCATCATATGAGTATTGGTATGTCACCATTCGAGGCATTGTATGGATACAAAGTCCAAGTACCTTCAGCATTGTTTCATGATGAAGTGAATCCTCTTTCTCGAGAAGAGTTGGAAAAGATGGAAGCCTTAATGAAGCAATGCAAAGAAAACATCAAGAAGGCACAAGAGACAATGAAATTGTATGTGGTGTCAAGATTGTGGGAGAGAAGGAAGGAGTCTCACTTGTAGCTTTCTTGCTTGCACAATGGGGGAATACACACAAGGGTGGAGGCTGAAAACAATTTTCCTCTTCTTAGTTGTGTAAGCCAAAAGAACTCAAGTACAAAGAAATAGAAGAACCCTATATATGGATCTCAAACCAAACTCAACTAACTAAGGTGGCATACTAACTGAGCCACGAACTAGAGTAGATAAGGATAGCTATCATGTAGCTATTATTCATGGGCGGTGTACCAACCGCGTCTGCAACTGACAAGTCGGTGACATAAATACACAACGGTCACCCTGGCCTATCATGAGTGGAGCTCGATATCTCAACACTCCCGCTCGAGCTCAATCCCAATTCCTGCACACCAAGCAGGTCTCTGAACTTGCGCAGCTTCTCTGCGCCCAATGCCTTCGTGAATATGTCAGCTACCTGATCCTCTGTGCTGACATAAACTAGATCAATAAGACCTAGTAAAACCCTCTCTCGCACATAGTGATAATGCACCTCAATGTGCTTTGTTCTAGCATGATAGACTGGGTTATTTTCCAAGTGTATACTACTCATGTTGTCACAATAAATGACAACTGGCCCATCTGTAGACTGATGCATATCATAAAGTAGCTTATGCAACCAAGCTACCTCACATGCAGCCATTGCTGCACCCCTGTACTCAGCCTCTGTGCTCGACAAGGCAACTGTAGGCTGTTTCTTGCTGCTCCAAGTGACTGCAGCACTCCCAAAAGAGAACACATATCCACTGGTAGATCGTCTATCAGAAATACTACCAGCCCAATCAGCATCAGTGTATCTATGCAACTGTATCTGAACCCCAGTCTCATAAAGTAGTCCATACTGCAATGTGGACTTCACATACCTGAGTATGCATCTAGCCGCATCCAAATGTGGTTTCCTTGGAGCCTGCATAAATTGACTTACCAATCCAACAGCATAGCTCAAATATGGCCTGGTAATAGTCATATAAATCAAACTTCCTACTACGGATCTGTACATAGTAGGGTCTTCTAGAAGCTCACCTGCATCTGTGCTCAGCTTCACATTCTGCTCCAAAGGAACTGAAATAGGCTTACAGCCTGTCATCCCATATTTGGACAGCATGTCATACTGCCTCTGCAAGAGCTGTATCCCACTTGGTGATCTAATCACCTCAATGTACGCAGCTCTCCCAAATCCTTCATCTCAAACTTCTGCTTCAATAGCATTTTCACATGAAGGATATATTCATCACTGTCACCTGTCATAATCAAATCATCAACATAAATGACAAGTAGCATAATACCTTTCTCTGTTTTTCTCACATAAAGTGAGAAATCTGCCTTGGAAATCTGAAAGCCAATAGTGACAAGATACTGTCCTATCTTGTCAGACCATGCTCGAGGTGCTTGCTTCAAGCCATACAAGGCTTTCTTCAACCTGCAAACAAACTCAGGATAAACAGCATGTACATAACCTGGTGGCTGCTCCATATAGACCTCTTCTTGCAAATCACCATGCAAGAAGGCATTCTTTACATCCATCTGATGTAAAGACCATCCCTTTGATGCAGCCATAGCAATGACTACTCTTACGGTTGCCATCCTTGTAACCGGACTGAATGTTTCTTCATAGTCAATGCCATATGTTTGTGCATACCCCTTGACTACTAATCTTGCCTTGTATCTGTTCACAGAACCATCTGCATTGTGCTTCACCTTATAAACCCACTTACAGCCAATTGCATTCTTACCTTTAGGCAAAGGTACCAATTCCCATGTAGCATTTGCTTCCAAGGCATCCATTTCTTCATCCATGGCTTTCTCCCATTTTTCTTTTCCCATGGCTTCCTTAAAAGAAGTGGGTTCTGGTTCCTGTATCACTTTAACCATATATGCATAGTGAATGGCTGTAAATCCATCATATTTCAGCCTATCCACAGGATACCTAGCTCTGGTAGACCTGCGCAAAGTAGGTTCACTCCCAGCTGCTCTCAAAACATCCCTGGTCTTCCTTACTCTAGGTGTAACAATAGAAGGAATACCCAACTCATCATCAATGCTCTGTTCTGAGCCACTGGATTCACCATCCACATAAGAGTGACCTGCATTCACATCAAACATGGGCTGATCAACCTTCTGTTTTCCTTTTCGTGATACATGCATACCACTATCTACATTGCTTTGAGAAGATTCTCCTGATCTCAATCTGCCTGTCCATGGCGAAGAATGTGAACCACTGCTAGAGGACGCTCCAGGTCCACTAATATTTTGTGACTGCTGCTGTGAATTCTGTGCAGCATTACCAATTTGTGCATCTACATCATCAATCACATTTACTGGTTTATACCAGCTACTCATCTCATCAAAAACAACATCTCTGCTCACTGTAAACTTACGAGTAGAAGGGTTATAACATCTATACCCTTTTTGCTGCAGAGAATAACCAATAAAGATGCACTTCTCAGCTTTTGGATCCAACTTGGATCTCAACTCATCTGGCACATGTACATAGGCAATGCAACAAAAAATTTTCAAATGAGAAATATCTGGTTTCCTACCAATATACCTCTCCTCTGGAGTCATTCCATGTATTGCTGCAGTGGGAGTCCTGTTCATTATGTAGACTGCTGTAGCAACTGCTTCAGCCCAATAAAAATCTGGCAAGTCTTTTTCATTGAGCATGGCACGAGATACCTCTCCAATATGCCTGTTTTTCCTTTCTGCAATTCCATTTTGTTGTGGGATATGACTACATGAATATTGCTGCTTTATGCCATGCTCCTGCAGGAACCTTGCAAACTCATTTGAGAGGTACTCTCCCCCTCCATCTGACCTTAGGCATTTTATCTGCAGGCCTGTTTCTTTTTCAACCATAGCTTTAAGAGTTTTGAAATGCCCAAAAACTTCACTTTTCTTTTTCATAAAATACACCCAAATGTTTCTGCTATAGTCATCAATAAAAGTGACAAAATAATGACAGCCTCCAAGAGATGCAGCTTTAGTAGTCCGCACATCAGAGTGGATTAATTCCAATGGCTTTTCACTCTCTTGAACATGTCTAAGAAATGGTTTCCTTGCCTGTTTTCCAAACTGACACGCTTCACATACCTTATGCATTTCTACAACCTTGAATTTGGGCAATCCTGCAACAATATTTTGGACCTGCATTGATTTAAGTCGCTGTACATTAACATGACCAATGCATTTATGCCAGATATCAATATCTGCAACTACACCGGTCCCATGTGCAAACATTGCTGCACTCAATTCAGACATGTCTGCATCCAATGTAAACATTCTGCCCTTCTTCTTTCCTTTTGCTATCAAGCGACCTTTATTTTTCATATCCTCAACAAAGCATCCATGAGGATTAAATCTGACCTGCAAGCCCTGCTCAACCATTTGAGCAACAGAAACCAGATTCTTGGTGATATTCGGGACATGAAATACATCGGACATGTATTTCTTTTTCCCATCTTGCATAGACAAAGGAATTTTTCCAATCTGCACAATAGGATGTGCAGTATCATCACCAGTCTCCACAAATCCTGGTTTTTCCATTTTCCTTGCATCCTCCATCCATTCTGCATGACCTGTCATGTGGTTTGATGCACCTGAGTCAACATACCATACATCATTGCTTTCTTCTGCACTTGTCACAGAATTGTTCATGTGCTGCACCATAAACAAGTGCTCATTTCCGTCATCACCCTGTCTACTAGAAGTTGCATAATTCCCTTCTTGCAATTTCCCATTCATGATGTCATTCTGCTTTTTATAGCAGTCTTTAGCCATATGACCCATTTTACCACAGTAGTAGCATTCAACATTGCTGTTTGCATTTTGGCCTCTTTGCCATCCACCACGACCTCTTTGGCTCCCCCTGCCTCTAGAGTTACCACGTCCTCCTCCATAGGACTGGTTTTCTTGAGTTTGCTGCATATTTTGATTTCTACCACGGCCTCCAAATCGGCCTCCTCTACCTCTGCCTCTACCTCTTCCAGCATTTGAGTAGAAGACAGCTTCTTTTGAAGTTCCTCCTGAAGAAGATGCCCCACCATTTCTCTGCTCCTCAGAAATTAGAAGAGCAATCAACTCCTCAAAATCAGGAAATCTTTCACGGACGGAAATGGATGTTCAGAACTGTGCATAATCCTTTCCTAGACCATTCAAGGTCACAGACACTAAATCATCATCTGCCACTGGCGACCCAATGGAAGCAAGTGTATCTGCAATCTTCTTCACCTTCATGTGGTAGTCATTGATGCTCATATTTTCTCTTTGCACATTATGCAACTCTTGCTTGAGCTGCATTTTCCTGGCTTGCGTATTTGTGCTGTACATTTTTGACAAAGTATCCCATGCCTCCTTTGGCGTACTTGCATCCTGAATATGCACAATCATAGAGTCTGAAATGCTGATAGACAGCCAGTACATAACTTTCTTGGCTCTCTCATGCCATGATTTAAATGCCTACATTTGCTGTTGATTGGGAACATCAGGAAGAGCTGGTTCTTCTTCATTTCCTGCAACAAATTCCCAATATCCTTTTCCCATAAGGAAATTCGTTATTCTAAACTTCCATGCTTGGAAGTTATTCTTGTCAAGCTTTTCAGTGACAATCTGTGAGAGAGAATCAGACGCCATTACAGAACACTGCAAAAAATTCTGTCACTGCAAAGAACACAGCTTCACCCTCACAAAGGCAAATCTGCAAAACTAAGGAAAGTGGTATTTGACCACACAGTCACTTCCTAGTGATGATTTTGCATCAACAGGCAACAGGGATGATTCTGTAACTCCCAATGTCTCTGCGCACAAGCATACGATACAATTTCTACAGTAACTTTTCACCGACCTGTAGAATAGTGGCTGCACAGCATAAAACTGGGCCTTTTCCTGAGTGCGTGCAGAAAACTTCCGCCTCCAAAACAGGCCCCAAAATGGCCTCAAATCAAAAAAACAAGGTCGCCCTGGGCTAAGGCCCTCACTCGCAGCATATACTGCCCTCTTGCTTCACCGCGAAGGGCGTCTCAACCTGAGACAATGCACTCCTGCACTTTCCGGCTGTGCTACCTGCAGAGATCTGCTCCCAAAACAGAAAATGAAAGCAACACTGCTCCTCTTACCAGAACACCGCGAGCTTGGCTTGCTTTCTTGAGCTCCTTACCACGAACAATGCTCTGATACCATGTCAAGATTGTGGGAGAGAAGGAAGGAGTCTCACTTGTAGCTTTCTTGCTTGCACAATGGGGGAATACACACAAGGGTGGAGGCTGAAAACAATTTTCCTCTTCTTAGTTGTGGAAGCCAAAAGAACTCAAGTACAAAGAAATAGAAGAACCCTATATATGGGTCTCAAACCAAACTCAACTAACTAAGGTGGCATACTAACTGAGCCACGAACTAGAGTAGATAAGGATAGCTATCATGTAGCTATTATTCATGGGCGGTGTACCAACCGCGTCTGCAAACTGGCAAGTCAGTGACATAAATACACAACGGTCACCCTGGCGTATCACAAGTGGAGCTCGATATCTCAACATGTGGATGATAAGAGAAGGCATGTGGATTTTGAAGAAGGAGAATGGGTATTTTTGAAAGTACCTAAGTCTCGTTATGCTTCTCTCAAGGGGGGACATAATAAGCTTGCTCATCGCTATTATGGTCCATATCAAATCACAAGAAAAGTTGGAGATCTTGCTTACCAACTTGATTTACCTTCATCCACACGCATTCATAATGTTTTTCATGTGTCTCAACTTAAGAAGTATATTGGCCCTGACATACAAGTTCTTGAAGAACTACCTCCTCTTGATGAAGATGGCTTAATCATCTATGAGCCCGAAAGGATTATTGGCAAGAGGGAGAAGGTTCTAAGGAACTATATTGTTATGGAATACCTTATCAAATGGAAAGGATTACCTATGGAAGAATCATCTTGGCAGCATGCTTCATATTTGGATCAATATCCATGGCTTCTTCAAGAAGATACTTAGCTAATTACACAGTGGATAGCTTGCCGTTATAAATTTCTGTCATGAAAATAATTGACCTATCGACATCAAAATTGGATTTTGATGACATGGATGGATACCTTATGATTCATTTCTATACCTCATATGTGTCATTCCGACATTTCTATCCAAAGTTATGGGTCATTTACTAGCACTACCCTCTTCAGGACATCATTCCAGATTTCCACTATTTTGAGTTTATTTTCAAGATTCTTTTCATGGGAGAGTATCTTCTTCAAAGGACAACTTCAACAAGGAAAATTCAACATTGGTATCTCGTTCCTTTACATTTACCATCCACTTGTCATTTCAGTCTTCAAAGTTTTGAGGACAAAACTTTTGGGCAGGGATGGATTGTAATAAATCAATTTTCATGCTACTTTAATTAGGCCAATTAGTCTATTTTAGGCTAGAGTATAAAAGTAAAGAGAGTGCTAATGTAACACATTTTTCAATTCATTTCTTGAAGCTCCACTTCTTGGAGCTAGAAGGTTTCTTCCTTCCCACCATTGCAAAGGGTGTGTACCTTGCAGCAGCCATCATCATATTATTCTCAACAAGCAGCCATGGCTTCAACATTTGTATTTCTTCTTCTCATTGAATATGAATGGCAAGCTATGGTTTGTTTCTAGCATTTCTTGGAAGCATTTCTTGTATTTTCTTGGATATGGCAAAGTATCATTTCATTTTATTCTCTTCCAACTCCTATCTCTACTTCCTTCTACCTCTGATACATGGTGGATTCAACCTTTCGACAAAAATCCCTTTGACAATGGTCTGCATAGGTATATTCGATGCTGAGAAGGGGGCATTGGTGCCCCCTCGCAATATGCCAAAAACCTCTTTGTCCATCCCCCCTACTCCCCCCCCCCAAAACACACTTTCATTGACGTATCATGTTGATTATCCTTTCAAAGATCATATACTAAACTTATTGAAGGAGTTTGTTTACGGAACTTAAAAAAACTATAACAAAATGATGGCCTAGGATTACCCAACCTACTCAAACTATTAGGAAAATGGTAGCCAAATAGATTTTCCAAGCCTTGTAGCATGAATAAAAAGATTGGGTGACTCTAATCCTAAAGAGCTATTACAAAATTTCCTTTGAAGGATACCCAAGATGGGGGAAGAGAGAGAAAGGGTGATGAGAGAGAGGACATGTGATACGTGTAATTTTTCTCGCCAAAAAGGGGTTGTTGGCAGCCCCTTATCAGACACAAACTTTTTCTGGTGACCTATTCCTAGCGAGGGTAACTTTTTGCTCAACTGGATTTGTGGGTTTTCTTTGCCTGATAAGGGGCTATAGGTGACCCGTTTTTGGTGAAAAAGTAAACCACAATTCCGAGAATATACAACATGGGAAGAAGAGAGAGCAACATAGTGTGTTTTTTTTTTCACCCAAGAAGGGCCTGTCATCGATCCTTCTTGACAGAAAAGAATCCCACATGTCCAAGAATGCATGGGGAGAAGAGAGTGATAGGAGAGGGATGAGAGAGAAAGAGACAACATGAATAAAGCAATGTTTGAATAAGTGTATTTTTAAAGCAATAAAGCAATGTTTGAATGAGTGTGTATAAGCTTTTACTTTGTATGACTATCTCATATTATGCTTCTAGGAGTGTAAAGATCTACTATTTAGAAAATTATATCTCTCTCTTTCTCTCATAAAGTTAATTAAGTAAATATTAGTTAACTATTTAAGAAAATGGGAGGAGAGAGAGAAAGGGTGATGAGAGAGAGGACATGTGATATGTGTAATTTTTTCTCGCCAAAAAAGGGCCGCTAGTAGCCCCTTATCAAATAAGAATTTTTTCTGGCAACCCATTCCTCGTGAGGGTAACTTTTCACCCAACTCGATTTGTGGGTTTTCTTCACCCAATAAGGGGCTGCCGACGACCCATTTTTGACGAAAAACAAACCACAGTTCCGAGAATAGATGACATGGGAAGAACAAACCACAGTTCTGAGAGTAGATGACATGGCGAAAAACAAACCACAGTTCCGAGAATAGATGACATGGGAAGAAGAGAGAGCAACATAGTGTTTTTTTAACCCAAGAAGGGGCTATCGACAACCCCTTCTTGAGTGAAAAAAAAACCTGTACCCTATTGGTCTCTCTTCTCCCCATGCTATCTATTCTCAGAACTGTGGTTTCTCTTTTTGCCAAAAAGGGATCGCTAGTAGCCCCTCATTGTGCAAAAAAAAAACCACAAATCTTGCTGGGCTAAAATCTACTCTCTCTAAGAACAGGTCATCGAAAAAAAAAATCGTCCAATAAGGGGTTGCTAGTGACCCCTTTCTAGTGAGAAAAAATTACACATCGCATACTTTTTCTCTTCCCCCTCTCTTTCATCACTCTTTCTCTCTCCCCCTATTTTCTCTCTCTTTCATCTATAAAAGGACCCATGCCCCATTTTCATATTGCAAATTGTTCCACTCTCGGTATGTGACTCTCTCATTTTATCCCTCCCCCACTCTCTCTCCTTTGTCTTTAAAAGGATCCCCCTCCCCTTGCAATTCAAGTTCTTGTTTTCTATCCCCTACCCTCTATTGAACAGTGCGCGAGGGAGACGAGGAACGGAGGAAGAGAGAGGAGAAGAGAGACACAAGATACCAAAAGTGGAACCCCAAAAGTGCGTAGACTGAGCACACATGATAGGAATGTATAGAGGGGACTTGGGGCGCTATATATAGACAAACTATATATAGCGAACACTATATATAGCTAACACCCCTGCTCAAATAAAGGTCCCTTACTGTGGATGAAAAAACCCTTGGGGGCTCAAGGGAAAAACCCACAGCTCTATATAGGCCTACCATTATATTAATATTCAAAATATAAAATTACAAAGTTGAACTTACAAGAGCCTATTCATAGGCATCAAAGGAGCTACATCACTCCTAAATTACAACAGCCTATTCAGAGGCATCAAAAGAGCTTTATCACTCCTAAATATACAACGTGTAAAATAAGGATAAGCGACATCACTGCAAAAGATAAAATCTCGAAGAAATTCCTTCAACGGAACTTGGGATGTAAGCAGTATATCTGTCACATCAAAACTTAAAAAAAAAAACGTTGCAGTGACATTAGAACAACACAAGGTCTATAGAGACGGTTCACGACACCGCTCTATAGACAACATAACACGTGGGGCCCCATGAATAGAATATAAATAAAACAATTTGTCATTAGCTGGAATATAGACGCGCATCAGCTAGAAAGAATATAAATGCTCATCAGCTGGAAAGAATATAAACAAAATAATGTGTCATCAACTGGAATATAGACGCTCATCAGCTAGAAAGAATATAAACGAAATAATTTGTCATCAGCTGGAATATAGACGCTCATCAGCTGGAAAGAATATAAACGAAATAATGTGTCATCAGCTGGAATATAGATGCTCATCAGTTGGAAAGAATATAAACGAAATAATGTGTCAGCAGCTGGAATATAGACGCTCATCAGCTGGAAAGAATATAAACGAAACAATGTATCATAGCTAGAATATAGACACTCATCAATGGAATAACGAACGAGGATGATCATCATGAAGCATGGCAATATCAACATTCAAAAGTAATATTGATGTTGAAATGTAGAGAGAGAAGCTTCTTGTAGAGCACGACAGTGCTTTTATTAGTTGCTTTATTTCTAAAGCTTAGCTTTATATGGAGCGTTAATTATATCTATCATGCTTTTGTAGCAATAACGTAGGGAAGAAGCAACTTACTCTTTCAGGCGGCCTTTGCGTCTCATTTTATTAGTTGCTTTATTTCTAAAGCTTTGCTTTATATGGAGCGTTAATTATATCTATCATGCTTTTGTAGCAGTAACGTAGGGAAGAAGCAACTTACTCTTTCAGGCGGCCTTTGCGTCTCATTTTATTAGTTGCTTTATTTCTAAAGATTTGCTTTATATGGAGCGTTAATTATATCTATCATGCTTTTGTAGCAGTAACGTAGGGAAGAAGCAACTTATTCTTTCAGGCGGCCTTTGCGTCTCAAGACATGAGCATCTGTGACATTGCCTGCTCGTGATATCTATGCGTCCTCTAGGGATTCGGTGCTGATCTTTAGGAGTGCCAGACTTCATGAGTACCATATCTCCATGTTCCCGATGACACACCTCCTTCACCAAAGTACTCCATAAAGGAGCTTCCCTCGGAAAAGATTAATGCGACCCTGCGTCTCACCTCAAGGGGAGCCATGGTCACCTTCGTATGCATAGAAAGGAATCACGACGGATTGGAAGAGTTCTGTGCTGCTGCTACTGCCAATTATCACACCAACAAGCTGCAGCACGTCGACAGCCTTCACTTTGAGGTGATGCCCGATCACGGCTTGTTGCCCCTCGATCGACGGGACGTGGGGGCGTCCCTGCAAGGCCCCATCTTGGACCCCAAGCTAGCTGTCTTTGACCGAGGCCCCCTCGACGCATTACAGGCCGCCCAATTTGTATGGTCAAGCAGAGGCACTTTGCTTGCAAGACAGTGTCCCTGTGCAAGTTGGGGTTCTCTACAGACAAAATGATGGGCACGAGATGCAAGACAGTTACTTTTATGGTCAGTGCAATGCGTTAGGGATGCATTCGGTGGCTTCCCGGGACAATGTCCATGGGCAGAAAGATGCATTTGTATCTGAGTTCATGTCATCATCGGTCTGGCAAGCAGGGCTGAGTTCAAAAGGGACATGAAGGAAGGCGATGACACGCTCGATGACGTCGAGAGGCAGGAGGAAGCTCTCTAGTAATCTCCGAAAAGCAAGTTTCACAGTATGCCTCTGGGCATGCCTGCATCAACAAAAAAGAGTGCGATTAGAATCTAAGAGAGCTCTCCATCTGTTACTTCTCTGCGAGCTTCGTTGGCCATGGCAGTGGCTTCTCCTCTTGCTGCCGCTGCTCCATCATCGCTGACATCAAGCAGTCCCTCTTGCCTTGCTCGCATCCTCAACCCTGCTCTCGAGAAGATCATCAAGAATGCCGCTTGGAGCAAGCACTCGAAGCTCGTCCAGTCATGCAAGGCCGTGATCGATAAGCTCCAAGCGCTAGCAGATGCCTCAGCTTCCCCTAACGCAGATGGCGTCGTAGATCAGAAGCCCGTCCCTAAGAACCTCGAGAGCCCGCTCTTTGCGGCTCCCGATGCTTCAGCGTGGAGGATGCCGTCTTCATCCTACAGCCCTTGGTCATGGCATGCGAAACAACATCTATTTTGACGGCTCCCAATGCTTCAGCATGGAGGATGCCATCTTCATCCTGCAGCCCTTGGTCATGGCATGCAAAATAGCATCTGTCAAGGTGGTCGAACACGCCTTGGATGCCATCCAAAAGTTGATCTCCCATGGCCTCTCCCCGAGCAACCTGACCATTGCTGCCAGACATGGATCCAGACCTTCCCTTGTTTTCTCCTCTATCTCCAGAACCTGTGACCTTCGCGCTTGAAGCACGATGCTCTGATACCATGTTGAACAGTGCGCGAGGGAGACGAGGAACGGAGGAAGAGAGAGGAGAAGAGAGACACGAGACACCAAAAGTGGAACCCCAAAAGTGTGTAGACTGAGCACACATGATAGGAATATATAGAGGGGACCTGGGGTGCTATATATAGACAGACTGTATATAGCGAACACTATATATAGCTAACACCCTCAACATTATTTTGTCTCTCTCTCCCCCCTCTTTCTCTCCCTCTCTCTCTCCACACCTCTCTCTCTAGCACCGTCACACATACTCTATGTCACCGTTCTATCCCACGCTTTTCCCCTCTCTCTCTCCACCTCTCACTCTCACTCTCACTCTCTCCCCCTCTCTCTCTCTCTGTCTCTATCTCTCTCTCAATCTATCCCCACCTTTCTCCCTCTCTCTATCTCCTCCTTCCTCCCCCCTCTATATCTCCCTATCTCTCCCTCT
This sequence comes from Lygodium microphyllum, assembly GCF_053477565.2. Lineage (NCBI taxonomy): Eukaryota > Viridiplantae > Streptophyta > Polypodiopsida > Schizaeales > Lygodiaceae > Lygodium > Lygodium microphyllum. The sequence continues at coordinate 112,348,395 of NC_141162.1, forward strand.
CATTCTCGCTCTCACTCTCTCTCCCCTTCTCTCCCTCTCCCTCTCTCTCTCTCTCTTTATCTCTCACTCTCTTATCCCACTGTCATCTCTTCCTCTCTCTCTCTCACTGAGATCCGACGACACTCGACACACTGGATCTCAGACCTCCAGTTTGCTCTTTCTCCACCGCCGATGTACCACATCCTGCATCCAGGAGGGATCATCTGCTATTAGCGACTTCGACGACTGCTACTACATCCCAGGATAGTATATCTCCCTGCATCTGTTATATATACACATCGCACCACTTTATCACAGCCGACAGTTGTTCCCCTATCACAGCTAACATTTGTTCCCCTTTTGTAGCCATTATCTGGAGTACCAGAGCTACATACGCACATACACATACACGACACTTATCACACTCAGAGCACCGTATTTTCAGTTTCCAGTTTTTAGCTTTTCATTCAGCACTTTTATTTTGGATAGCTGGACCTCATCAGTTTTATCATAGTTTGTCTCATAGGCCAGTTTTGGTCTTTAGAAGACGTTAATATAACTTTCTTTCTTTCTTTCTTTCTCTCTCAATCTCAATTGGTATTTCATTTGCAAAATTTTGAGGAAGCAGTATATCTATAAAAAGACAAGATCATGTCACCCTTTTCAAGGGTGATGAAAGGACTGCAGAAGGTTTAATCCGACAAACGTTCCCCTCATTGAGCTTGCTCCTTAGATGACTGGGATTTCTTATCACCATTGTGCATCAGTTGAGTGTGAAGGCCCATGGCAAAGGCAATACTAAGATTGATGTTGAGGAAAACCCAATTGTGCAATGGCCAATTGAATAGACGGTAAGTAGCCCCTCTCTTGGTTTTTGTTACGAGTGCTCTGTCTCCCCCTCTTACCCTTTTTTGGATCATTGATTGTAATAGAAAGAGAGGTAAGCAGTCCCTCTTTTGGTTAATATAAAGAGAGCAACAACTGGACGAGTCTCCATAGGACTTTGACTTGCCTCCATGATCTAGAGTAGGAAGACGGGCTATTGTCACCTAAAACATGCAATCACAAGGGGGGAGTCACCCTCCAAGAGTAAGAGGGAGAGCAACACAAATGCGATCATTGGCTTCCGCTAAGCTACAAGCATTAGGGGAGTTTTGAGGTCTTGAAAATACCTTTTAGGAGATAGAGAGAGAGTGCTCTAGTCCAATAGGAGCAGATCCTTTGTAGCAGAATTTCTATTTAAAAAAATACCAAAAATCATTTTACAAAAAGATATATATATAATAATATTACGACTTTGTATTATCAATATCTATTTTTAGCCTCTTATATTCATGATTATGACATTATTTGCATTAATGATATACAGTCCCCAACACTTTTATTTAATGATATGTCTAGATTAATGACAATGACATGTTTAATCTAAATTCAAATTAATAAAGAGCTTGGCACTTATTTTTTTCCCTCCTTTCTTTTATCCCTCTCATGTTTTTCCCTCTTTTCTTGTGGTAGCTTAGTCCTCTCTCTCTCTCTCTCTCTCTCTCTCTCTCTTTGCCATGGATATAGGAATTCGACCTACAACAAGGTGTTCAAGCTCCCAAATCACATCCATATTAGTGTTTAACTCATTCCAAAAAGATGGAAGATGGATTACTACAATCATTAGCAAAGGCAATTGGATCGCTATGCGATAGGTAAAATGAGGGAAAATGCGAAGATATGAGAGCTAGTTTATCTCTACTTGGAAGGGTAGAATCTAAGATTTTAAGCTTGGAGTAAATCAGAATAGCATAAAAGAGGTTCTGGTGCAACATGTTTTTATGCATAGAGAGCTATATTTGGAACCTGGAAGTTCAAATCTTCCAATTCATAAACCAAATTGTAAGGATTTGATACTTAAAGTCTTTCTTTTCTTGAACTTGGATTAAGTTTTTCCATTATAACATTTTCTCATTTGTCTTGAAGCTGTCTATCCCTCTAATCTTGAGGAAGTGCAACCAGTTGAGTGTATTGTTGATGTGATTGATGTGATGCATGGCTTGATTGTAGACGAGATGTACAGAGGTAGAAAGAAGATAGAGCTTGCAGAGAATGGAATATACTTCTATGACCATTCTTATATTGTCCTCATGCAACGTAGCCAATGGGGATTAATATCCCCCTTCCTTTGCCATATTTTTCAAGCTTTGTGTGGCCTTTGCCAAGTCCAGCTACTAGTGAGGGCTATATATATAATATATTTTTTGAGATATAGAGAGAATTAAGACCTAGTATCTCAAGTAGGCTAAGCAAAGTTACTTTGTTCTTATGCCTATTAATATATTTATTGACTTATTTTCTAATGCTGAGATAAGAAAATCAAAGGCTATGCTTTTAGTGAAGAGACTAACATATGATCATGTTATACAATTTGTTGATGAGGGATGGGACACTAGGACAGAAGGGAAAATTATATGTAAGATAGATCAAGACTCTATAGCTTGTAAATATATGATTGCTACTCAAAATTTCATCCTTAGCTTTTATTATAGTAGATGGCATTATGTTGGTGGTAGTCTGGTTGCCTTAGACCAAAATCTTGATAATTTTAGGAAAGATCCTATAATGGATCTTGATGTTTTGTATAATGAGGACATTATTGCAATCCTAAAGGTTAGATCATCATATACGCTACATGAAGTGAGGATGGATGTATAGAATGAAGATATTGAACTACCACACTCATTTGTGTTCCAACTTAATAACAAACAAGTAAGCTTTTATATCATATTATATCCCCTTAGGTGTATATTTGATTTCACTTTCGGATTAATAAAAATTTGTAACAGATTTTTTTAATAGATATCAACGAGAAGAGAGAAGAATATACAATGCAAGGATATTGAAGAAAATATCTCTTTACTATCAATATAAAATACATGTACTAATTTTTGTCAGCCATCTCCATGGATTATACACAAGGGCTTACAATCTGAGGCAAAGCTAAATTTTTTGAGAACTTTTCTTAGGAGAAGGGACATCCTTCCTAGGAGTCCTTTTGCCTATCTCTGATGCTTTGGTTGTATTGGGTGTTGAAGGCATAGCTTCATCGGCTGAAGTTACATGCACCTCCTCTCCTTCCATGTCCAAGCCCCCACTATTGTCCATTGTTGTCAGTTGTATACAATTGGCCATTATGCATCATGAGCTTTGCTCTTATATACCAAACGTGCTCACTTGTATAGCAATCCCTTGTAAACTGTCATACATTTGTGAGAAATTTTTTTTAGTTCATTGCTATTTTTTACAATGGACTATTTTTCAATAAAACTCTATCTTAAAGTTTAGTATGTTTCACATTACCTTTATAAGTTTATTATTATTGAGATAAATAAACTGAATCAATCTTCTGGCATTTACAACTACTCTCCAATCAGAGGAGTAACTATCATCCTGATGAGGATACTACAATCAACAATATAAAGTAAAACTATGAAACTTGTTTGTGGTAGTCTTTAGAATAAATTTTCTTACTATGTTCCAACCATATTAATCAAGACCTTACCATAACTTTTCTATATTGCATTGTTGCAAGTAAGTCAGAAGGCATGGGAGGCCTTTTCTCTAGCACTTCAATCAATCTTATTACAAATCTATACCAAAAAGGCAATAAAATTTAGAGTTATTACAAAAGAAATATCAAAATATTTAAAGTACCTGCAGCAAAAAGATCAAAATATCAAGGAGACACTAGATTATATAACTTACAACTTGGCATTTCCATGGCTTCCTTTTATAGAATTGATGAGGAAACATTGCCTCTCCACACAGTCTATTCCAATTAGGCTCCAATGAGAATTGGAAATTTTTTTTTTGCAATAATCTAGAAAAACACGATCTCATTAAATCTAAAAAATATCAAATTACTTACTTGTCATTGTATGGGATTAGAAGAAGCTCCAAAGATTCAAATTCAATTGGATTGAACCAATGGTCAAAAGCACTTGCATCACGCTCACTCCTCATATAGTATGAGATGGATGGATCAAGAACCTCAATCTTTTGTTGTATATCAAACGGGAGCTCATGCATTACACACCTACCAAAGGAATGGAGATAGTAAGCATTAACATGAAAGTCTATTACTAGAAAAGAATGGTTAGTAAAAACAAATTTTGGTATACTATACCTCATCCCAACAAGAAGATTTGAGTCATTTACTTCTCTCACTTTATTCTTAAGAATTTGAACACAATCAATGTCCAAAAATACCATATCAGCTCTTTCAAGAAGGGTAGATAACTCCTCTTCAAAAGATGGGAGTCGTTCTACTTCCTTTTCTTCTTCCTTCTTTCTTTTATACTCTCTTCATTTATCTACGTGCTCTTTTGTGTCCTTTTCCTCTTTCTCATGTTGTCTTGTGTCCTTTACATGCACAACATCTCCAATCTTTAGACCATTATCTTTTTTTTTTCTATATGGAGGCACACTTAAAATATTGAAAGCTTTCACATCAGAAAGAGGGACTGGCTCAAGGACCTTTGAAAACCTATATCTCAATCTCCTGTGAATTATCATGTCTTTATCCATAAGCATAAGCCTATGTGCATGAGCAACACATATATAACAATCTTGAAAAAACTCAATCAAAAAGTCTTATGTAGCCTCCTAAATACAGTTGAGAGCTGCCCTAGTCCATCTAATACTATGTAGACTATGCTTGTCACAAATTTATCTGACAAGCCTCTGAAAAGACAGCTTTGGAATTGCATTATTCAGAACCTTCATTGCACTTCTAATCTCCTTAAGGAACCTCACATGTTGTGAGAACCTTCTTCTTGGCTTTGATTTCTTGGTAAGCTTGGAAGGCATGGAGGATTTATTGATCTTTGAAGCAAGATCTCTAGGATCAACTTTCTGCTTCCTTGCAGTGGCCTTAGTTCTAGCTATCTGGAACATCCAAAAAAATAAATAATACAAACAAATTAGGAAAGATACCCAATCAGTAAAAAGCAAGCAAACACTAATCGGATAGACTAAATCTAATTTCAATAAAATAGTGCACAAGACATATGAAATGCGAGGAGGCCTTTTGGACTAGAGAACTTAAAACCATATCATGTTTCATACGTCAAAGGAGAAACGATGCATACCTAAGTCGTATGGAACACGAGGGACCTTTTTGACCAAAGTACTTAAAACCATATCACTTTTCGTACGTCAGTAAAGAAACGATGCACACCTAAGTCATATGAAATGTGAGGAGCCCTCACATGGAAAAGAGAAATCTCACATCCGTCGCATTTCATACCTCAAAAATGGATAAATGCACACCTAAGTCACATAAAACACGAGGAGACCTTACATGGAGAAGAGAAACCAACACAATCTCTTGTTTAATACATATGAATCGCAAAATAGCTCTTGTCGATGTGAAGAGCCATGGCTCATTGTGTTTCATACTTTTGGCATTTTTGGGGAAGGTGTAGTAGGAATTCTCAAGTGATTCAGAGGTAACTTATATTTTAGCAAAAAACTTACATTCTCGAGTGTTTGATGCATATACTAGGCAAGGAAACCTTCTTTAGTAGCCTTGCACGGAATAATTTTTACTACAATCAAATTAGCGTTGTGTTGGTGTACTTTAGCAGAGAGAGAGCTTTGTCTTTGAAAAAACTCTTTTATGTTTCAGAAATCGGGTTTATAAGGATGTTTGTTTACACATGTGGTTGTTGTAATGCATGGTTAATTTCACACGTGCAACTTAAAACCATTTTTGCCTAGGAAGTTGTGTCACATGTCACTTACTTTTTTAGCATGATAGCGCTTTTATTGCTTCAATTTTTAAGTTTTTACCATTTTCTTTTTAAGCACAGCTCCTCTGAATTAGTGCAATATACTTTTTAATCAAACATACGGTGAACCTTAGCATATATATATATATATATGAACACTCATGTTTGGATTTTGGTAACTACTTCTTTCACATATCTTATATTGTCTTCAACCAGCTATTTCTTGTAAGCATCACAAGCCATACCAAGCACATTCTTATCAAAAACTATTTATTCTGAGGAGCAAGACCTACAAATATCAAGCATCACACTTTTCTTAATATTTTTCTCTGTAATCCTAAATTTCGTAGCATTGAAGATGTTAGTTGGTTTAAGAGGACAATGTTACATTAGGGACTTAGAAATTTTGTAAGGGTTTTACTTTGTTTTTCTATCAATATTAGTCTGGTACACATATTAAACGATGGGTTTTTTATGTTCTTGATATGTTGTTTTGTTCAAAATTTTCAATTATATAAGACACAAATTCGTCAAGTTTTCTTGTCAAAGTGACATGTGAAATACGATTTTGTGAGTTGTGAGGCCGTCTAAATCATTGCCTTCACATTTCATGAGTCATGAATGCTTTATGCTTTCTTTGTTACATAAAGTTTCAATTCATTCCATTCATCATGTATATCATAGGTTTTGACTAAATTTCATTTCATTCATTCATTTCAATAATTTCATTGTGTATATTATAGGTTTTCTAATGCTACAGAAAATTTCAATTCATTTCAACTCCATGCAAAAAAGTTTTAGCAATCTTTCTTTAATCTATTGGATATGAGCGAATGTTGATTTGTAAATTATCCCCCAAATTCAATTTTTTGTTTTTCGGATTTTTTTTTGTGAGTAATCAAGATGACTAAAGGGAAGTTGTCTTTAGAGGAAGTGCATGAGGATGATCTAGAGGATAGCTATGATGAAAAGCTATTTGATTTTCTTCATGCAACTGGAGATTCATCTAGATTTATTCACATCAAAGATATGCTCAATGTTCCCTTTGATTTGCAAGAGCTTTTGAAGGATCTTGAACATAAATTGAAGGATTTCAGGGAGTTTTATGATAGACATGTGGAAGGCCTAGAAATTGTGGGATTTGTCCATTATAGCGATGTAATGGAATCTTCCAATGCTACTAGAACAAATTTTCAAACAAGGTTTAGCCTTATTTATGAAGAATTCAAGAAGTGGAAAGCAGAGTGTCCTTTTCATCAGAATCAACAATAATGTCTTCTTGTACAAAAGGATGTTGGATTTATTGTATATCTTCAATATATGGATAGTTGTTCTTCAGATATAATACAAGAGAAGAAGATGGAGGATATTGCATGAAAAGAAAAAGAAGTTGAAGAGAAGGGTGAAACGTTTCAGGAGAATATTGAGAACCAATTAGTATAGGGATTTGATGTTTCTTTGTTTAAAAGTGAGAACATTGCAAAAGTGGAAGAAAAGGAGATAGAGTTGAGTGCAGAGATTGAAACAGGTCCTCTTGAATGTGTCCCAACGTTTCTCGATTATTGTCAAGAATCGCATGATGGGGGAATTTGCTTGAGCTGCTGCACCAAACACATAAGAGGAAGCTCACTCAAGAACACAAGAAGAGAGATGGAGGCCAAAACGTTTTCTTGCTGGTTTCTTCTTCTTTTTCCACACACTATACAATGTACACAAAGTATAGATCAGATACAACATAAAGGAAAGAGGCCTATTAAGTCAAATAGTGCATAACCAACTACACTAATTGACTGGCGCTATGCCTTTTTCAGCTGTAGGTAGGTGTAACAAACTAAATATAATAAGTGATAAGCCAGTGGCCATGTGAGTATCATAATGACCATGAACGTGCTAAGTGTAGACGTGCGGACCCATCTAGCCAAGCGGTCCATCATCAATGACCACATGTGTTGAGCTTTTCCATCTCAACAGTTATGTCATCAACAAAAAGAGATATGTATTGCTAAATGATATTCAATAGCTTTTTGATCTTAGAGAAGATTAGTTCTTGGAAATCCTTGCTACATGGGGTCAAAATTATAATATTTTTATAGGTTATAAAGAGGAATTGCTAGCAACTCTTGATGTTGAGGGAGAGAATTTTCAAGATAGTTTTGTAGCCTTGCATTCTTATATTAATCAGTTTGTGGAATATGAAAAGGGGAGAAAACCTATAGAGGAAGAGTACTTACAAATTTATCAGAGACTTGGTATTGATAACATGGGGTATGAAGAGAAATTGAAGTCTCCATTAGAGGAGAAACCCAAAAGTGCAATAAATCTATATGATGATAGTCTTCTTGAAGAAGATGAAAACCCTAAGGTATGAAAGGTAATTCTAAGATATCCATTGTGATTTATATTAGAGTATGTTATGCATATCCACTGACATTTTATACTATTGTGTTTTATTGTGCAGATAAAATTGAAGATGCAGAGAACTTTCTTGGAAGAGCCAAGGGCTCAAGGCCATAGAAGCTTGGCAAAAGTCAAGGCCTTGGCCATTATATTAGAAGCTTAAATAATCAAACAGTTGCAATTTATCATACTAGGTTGTCAAGCTCTCCAAGCTTATGAATATGGCTTTGAAAGCTATCTCCAAGTGATTGGATCCCAAGCTTTCAATAGAGGTTCAGACAAGATAATATTGGTGGAGAAGGAAGAGGCTGTAAGAGTTTTTGGCTTCATGCCTGGATATAGTGGATCTAGGGCAAGATACTTTGGAAATCTTGCCTCTTATTTGCTATCCCATGTAGGAGTTTCCTAGAATTCGAAGCTCCTTCCAGGCTATAGGAAACAAGAGTTTCTTAAATGTAGAGGTCTCATTGAGTGGGATGAAACAAAAGATTCCTTTAGAGGACCTAGTGAATTCCCTGAAACTAAAGACTCTTCTACAACATAGTCAGACTAAAAGATGTTAAGAGTTTCTTCAAACCCATCTTTTTCCATCTCTTTGTCTAGTTTGTAACCATTTAGAATATCTTTGCTTTGCACAATAGTTCAAATATCCCTCTTTTCTGCTTTGGGTAACAGTGGATATAGCCCTTGCCAAAGATGATGTATTACATGATGCGATTGTGCCTTCGAGCTTGAATTTGTGTCAAATTTGTTTGTAGAACCATTGAAAGACCTCTAATAAACTGTTTGCTTTATATATTCTAGCTCAATGTCTTGTGTGTCTAAAGTATTTTGTTCTTGCTTTGATACTGCGATTTTGTGTTGACCAAATACATAGAGATCCATATTTCTTTATAAAATATGGAGCATGGTTGTATAAAATATGTTGCATAGATAACAAATAAAGAAATTCAATTAGAAAACCCTATATGAGTCAAACAATAAAGAGACATACATATGCAAACTTCTTACCATATAGTGAGTGAAGTGTTGATTACCCCAAGCTTCTATCATTGCTTTTTTAAAAATGTTCAATTGGTATTTCAATTGATTACCTCTCTCTCTCTCAATTGGCATTTCATTGGCAAAATTTCGAGGAAGTAGTATATCTATAAGAAGTAACCCTAACCCCTCTATCATGACCGAATCTAATATCATAGATAGCAAAGACATGATATAATTGATACACAATAATAGTAAGGTGGGAAATAAAGCCTACCTATAATACTACAAGTATATTCATCTGCATAGCATCCAGTAACTTGAAATTGATAATGATATATCCTGGGCAATATCCATCATGAACAAAGTGAGAAACTCTAGGGTAGTGCACAAGCAAGGTGATAGCTCTTCTAGCTTAGAATGAAATGATGATGTGTGGATTGGTGTGATGTATTTGAGAATTTCCATGTTTATTGAAATTAGCTGTGACATGTTCCAAAGCTAGCATGGTCATGGAAACGATAATGCCAATAGGGGCAAAGTGGTGTTGATCATCACTATAGCTGGGACATGATCATCATGATGAATGTGAGCATGTCTATCTCAATAATGACAGAAAAGAAGTGTAAAATCTTAATCCTTAGGCCAACGAATAACCAAATGTGCAAGGACGAGAACTTGATGCACTATATCAATTCACTTGAAGAAACTTATAATTTTGGAGACTTTTTCAAAAAGCTTTCCTCAATGATACAAACTTGATGCACTGCATTAATTTGGTCAGAAAAAATACTAGATTTTCCACTTTTCAAACTTGCTAAGAAAAGCGCAAGAAAGCACAATGAAAAATAAAGCATGGAAAAAAATGAAAAAAATAATTTCGATCTATTTTTTAAGAATTACATATCATTGTTACATTTCAATAAAATTTGGCTTCGAGGACGTTGTCCAAAATCGAATTATTAAGTTTTTTTTCTCTTTCTTTTTATAATTTTCGCTATTGTCCCCCTCCCCAACATCCCTCTGGCGATAGTTATAAAAAGAGGAAGAAAAAGAAAAACTTGATATACTAATTTTGGGCTCTGCTACTAGACATTTGATGCATTATAGCAAGATTGAGAGACTATAATTATCTTATTCATGGTAATTTTTTGCACTACAATCAAGTTATTATAATGAAAGAAAACTTTCTAGAAAATTTGATGTGTTTTATCAAGTTTACTATAAACTTGATACATTTAATCAAGTGTGGTAAATTAAAATGATCTTAAACTAAAGTGAATTTGATATACTACATCAAAATGTGATGGATTATATCAATCTAGCTGAAAATATAATAAGATGCCAAGGAGACTTGATACATTGCATCAAGAAAAAATAATTATATTAAAATGTAAGTGAACTTGCTGCACAACATCGACTCAACCAAAATATTAGCTAAAATTTAAGGAGACTTAATGCATTGCATCACTTTGGTAAAAAAAAATAGCAAAGTTTATGAGAAACTTGATGCATTACATCAGGTTGGGCAAAAAATTAGCAAACTTTATACGAAACTTGATGCATTGCATCAACTTGGCTAAAAACTTAGAAAAATTTCTAAGAAAGTCGATGCACTATATCAACTTGGCTAGAAAATTAGCAAACTCTCTAAGAAACTTGATACAATGTATCAAGTAGAATTTAATTAACTTTCTAAGCAACTTGATATACTATATAACCTTAGAGACAATTTAATAAAGTTTTTGAAACTCGATGCATTGTTTTAATTAGACTCAAAACTACTACAAAGAGTGAATAAAATTGACACTGCATCAAATTAGCTACAACATTTAACAAAACTTCAAGGAAACTTGATGTAATGCATCAAGTAGGAACAAAACTTGGTGTAATATTTGTATCAGATTATGCATTATATCAAGTACACCAATATATTAACATAATTTCTAAGAACCTTGTTACACTAAATCAAGTGAAACTAGATATTATAACATATCTCTACTTAAACTTGATGCATTGCATCATATTGGAGGAGATATTGAAAAAAATTCAATATAATCTATCATGTTGTCTGTAAGAAGTTAGAAGTTTCTTAGAACATTGATGTAATACATCAAGATTTCTATAGTCTTAGGAAAATTTATTTCTTGAGTGATCAAACATGTTTATTATATTCACTATAACTTGATGTATTACATCATTTGACCTAGTTTTTATCAATTATTATTCTTAATGAAGTCATTACCTAAATAGAAGGTCCATAAAATCAAACTATCTATACATCTTACAACTTAATTTCTTGCTTGAATTTTTTAAATAATTTATCATTACCTAAATAGAAGGCCCATAAAATTAAACTATCTATACCTCTTATAACTTAATTTCTTGCTTGAAATTTGTTGATAATTTATCATTTCAATAAATGGAGCCTTTTTGAAATCTTATAACACTTGCAAAAAATCACTTACATTGGCATTTTTTTATTGTAGTTACAAGGTTATTACACTAGATTTATTGTTGTTACATTTCATCTTTTGATTCCTATAATGGATCTAATGCTCTATCTTTTGAATCCTTTGACATGGAGATCCTATTAAGTGCATGCGGCTCAACCCAAATTACAAAGAAAAATCATGTGAATATCGTCAAAGAACAAGATCAATTGTCCTTTGATTCATTTGATCCCAATACTTTGGAGGACATCAAAAGTTCCCTAAATGATACAAAGGTGCAATCATTAAAGCATGTAGATCACTCATACTATCAACATCACAAATCGTCTAAATATATTTTATGCATGCAAGAAGGATATGGTGGTAAAATAATTATGCATTGTCAAAAGAATAGAAAAAATTATGATATGGAGTGCACTAGGTTACTTGTAGGTGATGCACAAATCAAGTATGCATTACAATATGATTGTTGCTAGAAGAATTGTCTTGCTACATACAATTGTCAAAAATTGAAGGCAAAAGAATGCAAGAGATGATAAGGAGATTGTGATGGCAAAGCAAGCACTACAAATTCATTGGGAAGAAGAGCAATCAACAAAGAGAGAAAATGCCATGCACCATAGGTGTAAGTGTTTTGCTATAAGAAAAATATATATTGGACTTGTCATTGATAGTATGGACTAGAAGAAGTCATGACTACCTCATTTTTCTTGTCTTCCAAAGGATGTCTATGAAGAAACTCGAGTAGAAATGTATTTAGTGGGATGCCTTATGTACCATGGAAGAGTTCATTGTAGAGTATTCTTTACTTATCCAAATGTTCATAATGATCCTAACCTTACAATCACAATTTTTAACATTGTACTCTCTAGCTGGGAGGGTGCTTTACCACTCATTCTTTATTTGTAGTTGGATAACACAACAAGAGAGAACAAAAATCAAACAATTTTGGGCTATCTCAATATTCTTGTACACATGGGGGTATTTCAAAAATAAAAGTGAATTTTTAATGGTGGATCATACACATGACCATATTGATCAAATGTTCAACACATTTGCTAGGTGACTATCTTGACACAATGCTTTTAGCTTGCCTAAAATGTTGTGTATCATACAAGACACTTATACATCAAAATTAGTTGTCATGGACCTAAGAGAAACATATGACTTCAAGCTTTTTTCATATGGATTTAAAAAAAAACCAAGAGAAAATACTTACAAAAATACAAAATGGTGATTGGCATCTAACAAAACCTTTTGCATGGCCTAAAATTTTGAGTATTGCAAATCCTTTTGCTGCAAGGAGCAATGTACAAATGTAAGAGGAGATCCAAAAGATCTTGCATCCTAAGGAGCGAGAAATGTATATTGGTAGTAGAAGGTCGAGAACAAAAAGTGAGAGGCTACAAGAAATATGGCAAGGTGATATTAATTATGTTAAGGTGGGCTCACTTATGGCAACACTGGCAAAGGATGGTAAGATGGGGCATCCATTTTGGATAGCAAAAGTTTTGGAAGTTAAGAAGGATGATACTTTAAGTAAGATATGTTCCATAGAAGTACACTGGTTTCAAACAAAGCATAAAATGCAATTGTAGGTAAGCACACACTAGACATGAAATCTACAAGAAATCCTAGAACAAAAAGAAAGTGAGAAAAATCAAGTTGATGCATAAGCATATTGAAACAAGATGAGGTGGATATATTAGTATATGGTTTTTCCCTTACAACAACTAGACATATTAGGAAGTCAACCATTGCAATTCTCAAAGAAAAAATTTATATTTTGTAGAAAGATGATGATGATGTTGATCATGATGAGCCTAGGAAAATAAGATGTACTAGAAGTAGAGCCGAAAACTTAGAAAAGCAAAGTCTACATTTGCACTTGTTGATAGTAGAGAGTTGGATGCATCATCTAGTTCAAAAGGTACATGGATAAAAGCTAGTGATACTAATGGTGCAACACAAGAGGAAAATAAAGAAGAGAGAATGCCTTACAACAATGAAATTTATCCATGTTTTTTCTTACCTCTTCTTGTTGAAATATCTATCATTTTTTCAATAAGTATAAATTTCGTAAATGTTTTAAAATCTCGCCAACATGTGTATATAGAGTTGTAGTGAATAGTAAGTCTTATATAATTGATAAAATTTGTATACTTCTCTTAATATGGTCCCCTTTTAAATTTTTTTTCAAAATCTAGGTACATTTCAAAGTGATAAATATGATACTATTAAAAAAAATTAGTCAATTTTATATCATTTTTTCAAAATATTGACTCAAAAAAGTGTGATTTTGAATAATAATACAAAACAATTGTAGTTTTTTAAGGGAATATTTGAAAAGATTCCAAATGATTCTCCTAAGACAAAAAATTACCCAAAAGGTTTGCAAGTGTGTTGTACTATTCCATCTTACAATGGTTTCAAATGAGCATCTCTACTGTACACATTGGATCTTCTGTATGAGAGCTTGGATCCACATTGTGCATATGATTCCAAAACATTATTTGCAATTAATTCTATTTGAATACATCATGAAATCGGCATCTTCATATTGCATATCTTATTAATGAGCTTATAACAAACCTACACTTCCATTTGCAAGGTGTGTCCACACACACACACACGCACACACACACACACACACACACACACACATTGATATACATGCATACATACACGCATAAAAGCGTAAGAACACCCTTTAAACTATTCTTGGCCAAAGTAACCCTTGATGAATTTGATCAAAATTCATTGTATCATTCTCCCCCTTTCCATGGTCTGCATCAACACTAAGGATACTATAAAGAATATCTTAGCTATGGATTTGCACTAGTTTGGATGTAAAAGGAATGTTAACTTTGCATAAGATTCTCATTGGGCTCTACTCTCAAATTTTAAGCATTTCAATTTTGCAAATTATTTGTGTCTTTAACAAATCTTTTTATTGATTGTACTATTTGAACAACTTCACTACAATACATGAGCATGGTCTCATTAGGATATACTTCTAGGTATTCTCTAACTAATGATGCTCTTGTTACTATTTTATCAATGCTCTCATGGTATATCTTCTTTATGCTATAATTTAATTAGGACCCACCATGACTCTTTGCATGCATGTTATCCCAGTCTTTGTGTATAGCATGAATTGATGATTGAAAATGTCCATGTTAGGATCAATCGTGTGCCTACTTCTACTATTCTTGGTATATCTTATTTATGGCAAAGCTAATTCATTGCTATCTCCATAGCTCTTTGTATGCATGATTTTCCAACAATATATGATAGTATACAATAGAGTATGGCTCTAAAAGAAAGGGTGTCCTTCACAAAAAATGAAGAGCTTGCCCAAATTTTCCCTAGCATAAATGGAAAATTGAAAATGGCCATGCTCAAACATTTGGAAATGACAATGCTTTGATAGTATCTAAAGAAAATAATGCAATTTGCACTACTAAGAATAACATGTAGTAGTAATAAACTACTATAGTTTTAATCTATAATGCATGTATGCATGTTTATGGTAGCACCTTCAAGACTTAGAAACTAGTTAAATTTGCACTATTGTATACTCATTTTATACATCATGTGATAGTAATAAACTACTCTAGTAATTCCACACCTTTCAAGTAGTGAGGAGGCCTTACGTTGTTTTTTAATGTATATAAGTGAGGATTGCCCTACATTGATTTTCCATGTGTATAAAGCAACTATAAACAAGATTTGTGAGTGGAACAAAGGAATTTATTAGACTCGTAATTTTATCAAGTTAAGCGAAATCGTATTTTGAGTTGTAATTGAGATAGTTAATATTTGTATACCAAACTATGATTTTGAGGGGTTGAATTTCAAATCACTGAAGAGCATGTACACCTAGGCTGAAATACTCTAGAATAGTAGTTGATTAAGTATGATAACTAGAAATCTATGAATTGCCCTTGAATGTTTTTGACTACCTTAGCTTGTTGATGATGGCGCATTACATATATTCTTTGAGAAGAAATTATATCCAAGATTTTAACCCTCAGAATGACACAACGCACAAGTGGAACGACACAAGGCGCAAAGAAGGCTTAAGAAAACAGCTCAATGGGAAAAGAAAACCAAAAAGTGCAGGAAAATGTTTAAAAAACAAGAACAAGGTACACAAGAGATAAATCACATTTTAGTCCTTGTAAAAGAGTGTCAAGCTCCCTCCTTCTATGCAAGTTGTAAATGAAAAGGTACATGTAAAGGAGCCATGAGAATCGGAAAGAATAGGAGAAGAGTGAAAAAGAGGAAAAAAAATAGGAATCTAGTCCATGGAAATGGGTTGGGTGCCCAAGGGGAGAAGGGCACATATAAAAGCCAAAAAGTGAATGGATAAGCTCATTCTTGGTATGTGTGCAAACTAGCTCTCTTCTTGTTCTTTCTCTTGCTTCCTTCTTATGCATGAGAGAGGGAGAGAGGGAGTGTGAGAGAGGGAGAGTGTGAGTGTGTGAGAGTGAGGGACCATGGACAAGCTCTTCTCCTCTTTTCTTCTTCTCCTTCCTCTCTTCTTTTTTCTTGTGCACACAACTGAGGTTGGAGCTTGGAGCATGGAGATGGAGCTTACTTGAGCTAGTGCCTTGAATCATAGAGCCATCGAAGGATTTGAGGAAGAGGACTACATTGATTGGATTTGACAATGACCTCACTACATCATTGTGTGAGATCATGCACCGCTATGTGAGAGGTAGTTGTTGCCACTCACTTAAAGCACTTGACTTGATAAGTAGTACATAGAGTCTTGCTCATTGCCAGTGGTAGAGACAACATTTTGGTTCCGTTGCTGAGACAACATATTCAAGCTTGAGTGCTTGCACGCTTCAAATCGACCAACAGAGTAGGAGTTTATCTCCGAAATTGTGCTTGGTTTAGGTAGGAAGCAAGGGATTCAGAAGGTGTTCGATCTCCTTTGCCAGATAGTTTAGGTTTTGAAAGATTTAGGAACATTAGTCAAATCAGTGGTAGGATTTTTTTCATTAGTAGGATGCATTAAGGTTGATAAAATAAGGAAAAAGAAAAAAAAGAAAAGTTTTTGTAACAACTAGGAAGTAAGGAAGTAAGAAAAGCAAAGAAATATGACTTTGAATACTTTAGAAGAAAAGTAGGGAGTGAGAAAAGAAAGAGAGAGTAGTAAAAGAAGAGAAAAGGGGGAGAAGAGCTCATATTAGCTTGTGAGAGATTGAGAGAGAAAGAGAGTAGAAGGTCAAGAGAAAAGCATGTGAAGAAATCTATTGTACCATCACTCTCGATGATTCCAAGTATGCTTAGAACATTCCTTACTGATTGAGGAATAAGGACGGGATCATAGCTAGAAACACATGTGAATTAGAGAATCATTTTTCATCGATTTTTGCCATTCAATGTGCTTTTCTTTTGCTACTCGGATCACACCCCAAGCCTCAAATGGTTGATCATAACCGGCCCCTTGAATGGTCGAGTCACTTTTGTCCACTTGGAGAGCCCTTCTAGGACTTAGACGATCACATTCGAATGGCCGAGTTAGTCCACTCGAAAATCTAAAAGTCCACTCAAACAACCCACACTCGGACATCCAAATTTTTGACTTAGACACATCTTCTCAAACTCAGACATGCATTCCTATTTAAGTCGGACCCAACCATTTGGACAAGACAAACTCACCATTTGGACGGTTGAATCTGGGACTCAGACAGACAAAAACATTGCAACTTGGATGTATGAATTGAAAGACTACTCAAACCAGAACACATTTTTAGGGACCATCTAGACCCCCCAAACATACCAAAGAGTGTGAGCTAATTTACCAAGTGACCCTAGCTAGATCCTAGACTTGCAAGTGTGACCATAGAGTTGAGCAACACTGACATTAACCCTAACAAGCCTAGAATTGACCAAATCAGCCGATCACTTGAAGTTTACTTCCTAGTAGAGACACTACTTGCTTGCTTGGTGTGACCACAACTTGCAGAAAAGAGCTACAACCCTGCACATCTGACTAGCAAGGTGTGTGTGTGAATGGTTTCATTGAAGGTTGCACATTTCATTGTAGGTACTTAGGTTCAATAGAAAATTTGAAAGCCTAATTGTGTACAACTCACCTTTCATTGCACCATCCAAGTGTGTTAGTAACCAACAAGATGATATACTAGAAAGATTGAATAGAAAGCTTGAGTAGCCACACTAATAGAGCTTCCACAACATGGATGGTCCAAAAGGGTGAATACAATTGAGACCTGCCACCCTTATATAGACTAAAAATTAGGGTTAGGGTTAGGGTTTGCATCCCTTTTGTGTTTTGCATTTAAGGTTTGTGCCCCTCTTGGGCATCCCACCAACTTCGTGGGCTCTAGGTCAGTCAATCCTCATTACATGCTTGTATCTTAGCCTAATTAGACCAAGCCTAAGATATTATAATCACAAATACATGTGTGAAATCCATGCAACACTTGTGTGTCCGACAAATACAACTGCGAGTGCGGTGAATAAAATGTGCATAGGTACTCACAAGATAATACATCCATGATAATGTGGTGATGTCCATAAAGTAAAATATAATCAAAGGGCCCAAAAAATAAGGCATTAAAGCTCCAAAAAATTAATATCCACTAAGAAATAGTACCCAACACTTTCGCTTGTGTAGTCTTCTCAAAACACCATTAATTGCTTCTCTCTCTCAGTAAGTCGTCCATGCGTATTTCCTCTTCAAAAACCATGGCTAACATATCCCTTTGCCAATTTGAGTTACTAGCTAAGGCCTTAAAGAGCTCTTCATTTTGGATTTTGTTAATGAACATAGTGGAGACTGCTCTCTCATTGGGTTGCTCCATCATGCTAGAATCCTGTTGTAGAGACTTCTCAAGTGAGTGGCATTGTCTCAAATTTTCTCCTTATCTTTTTGGCTGACATTCATCAACCTGACAATGAGGTTGTTTGAGTATGCGACTTTGGAAAATTTCTTAAAGTAAAGATCCTTTAGGTTATTGAAGTTGTTGCACTTAGCATTGTTTAGGCTTGTAAACTAAGTTTCCGTAGGCACAATCCAAAAGCTTGAGCACATTGACTAGGGTCCATGAGGTTGTTTTGCCTTGCACACTTGCTCAAAGTGCTCAATGAATCTATAAGGATCATTATCTATCTGATAATTCTCAAGTTGCTTTGCAACTATAGGTATCTTGATTTGGCTTCTAACATTTGGGGTGATACCCAATCCAGCAGCAACGAAGTTGCTAGGGTTGCTCCACTTTGCTCTGTGGAAGTATTGTCTAATAGTCTCTTAAATTGTGAGAAGCTCACTCAATGTAAGATCAGCCTCTTATGCTCTCTTCCTATAATCTCTTCCTAGCCTCCTTCCCCCTCAAGATTAGCTATGAATCTGCAGATCTCCCATGGTGTGCTATTTTTATTTGATTGTCGTATCATGATATGTGTTGTTATATGTCGACTAGAAAATTGCAAAGGTTGATGTCTTGATTGCGTGTGTCTATGCTAGCACCTGCCATTTTGGCAATCTCTTGAACCACTAAGGTGTCAATGAGGGTGATAAGGTTGACTAAGGACATGTCTCTAATTGTGGTTCATTCCTTTCTTTACTTGGTTATCAAGTGGTTTGAGGCTGTTCACTTTATAGTGTTGGGTTTCTTAGTTTGTTCTCACAATCTGAGGGGTGTTGCAATTCCTACTAGTAAATTCATTTCTCATCTTAATTCCCCTTTAGTGTGTTCCTTGTTAATTAAATCACTTCACAAGTTTAGCTAGCATTCTAAAACCCATGCAACTAGGTTAGGAAGGCTGAATAGGAAGGCACCGGTTCGTTGGATTGAGATTGTGAAGATAGGCATTGTTAGTGTAGGAAAAAAATACAAAACACAAACATTTAAATAAAACACACGAAAAAATCAAATCTCAAATCTCAAATCTCAAAAAAAAAAACACAAACTCATACTCTCCTTGTTGAATTTCTTATGTGGCAAGGTTGTGCACATGCTATTAATTTTTATGTCTTCTTGGAAAGCTTGTAGTTTGTTTAAGGGAAAGGGCAAGAAGCAAAATTTTTGAGCGAGCATTTCAACAAGCTTTTTTAGGAAACCTCCATCTCTTGATCCACATATTCCAATTATTCCTTCTATTCTCTTGTGCACATATCAAGCACCACTACCGCCCCTATTGCCACCACTATCTCCACCATCACCACCACCACCACCACCACCACCTCTATCGTCGTCTCCACCATTGCTATCACTACCACCTCCACCGCTTCCACCACTATCATCCCCTCCCATGTTTCTCCCCGCATGTTAATTACCTCAAGTACCGTTTTCTGGGAGAGGCATGGCACATCAGAGAGCAGAGCACACAACGGGTCCTAGTCAGAGAGGGGCCCACCCAGACGACTATTACACAGTTCTTTCAGACAGACAGAGTGAGAGCTACTATACCAGCCTCTAGCCAGACCTCCGGGCTCACACTACAGCAGGCTGAGGACCAACGTACCCGACGCCGCACGAGGATCCGTGGGTTTCGGCTGTGGTAACCTTGAACCCTATGCACTGCGACAATGGCACTATCTTCAAAGAGACAAACCACCTTGATATCATGTGTCTGTTGACCTTCCATGTACACCTCCACTAGTTGGCTAGGAAATATTCCAAGGAATATTCCCTTTACCTTTGGCTAGGGCCCTTGATAACACCCTTACCCTACAACTGAATGAAATGTGCCTCGAGTTGCTACCAGCTTAACTACTCCATCTAACCGAAAGATTAGACCCACAATGGTCACCTTTTTGCCATCCGGTCACATAGATCTCATTTGACATACAAGTCAAGATGACTTAACCAATATCCGGGCTCACATATGGATTCTTCTCATAACGGGGGCCTTATAATTTTGAACACCATGGATCATTGGTGCCACCTTATGAGGGTGGGGCATTGAGAATATCTTGCACCCCCCCTCAATGTCCAGCCACATGTAAACTATCTCCTCGCCGAGTCTCTAAAGATAAACTTGAAGCAGATCCTTTATAAGTGCTTTGGTGCAGATATCCGCTCCATTCTCCTCTGTTGGACTTTAGACCAATTTCACTATCCCATCCTTGATCAAATCACGCACACTGGATCTCTATATGTTTGGTGTGCGTATGAAACACCGAATTTTTGGAAATGGCAATGCAACTCTGATTGTCACATGTCAACACAATTGGTTCTTCATCCTGCACTCCCATATTCCATAGGATCCTTCTCAACCATACTAATTCACATGCAGCAAAACAAGCTGCCTTGTACTCTGCTTCGGTAGAAGACAATGCCAATGTTGGCTACTTCTTACTAATCGAAAAGAAATTTCTTGAACCCAAAGGGAAACAATAACTAGCCAAGTGACTTCGTGGAATCACTGTCTCCTACCCAAATTGAGTCACTCTTCCCCACAAGAGAAGTTTTGGAACTATATGTGATAGCATAGTCAAGATTTTTCTTCAAGTATCTGAGCACCCGCATTCCAACTTTCCAATGACTCTCATGAGGTTTGTTTGAGAACCTGCTCAAAACACCAGCAACAAAACTGATATCTGGTTTGGTGTTACACAAGTAGATCAACCTCATGTATCTCCCAATGTCTGCTAGTGTTGATGTATCCCCAATGGATAACTTTGCATTTACCTCCATAGGTGTAGCTATCTCCTTGCACTCGGTCATGCCAAATTCCTTCAAGATCTCCCATGTATACTTCTTCTGAGAGATGAAGTTCTTTCCTCGCTCTTGCTAGACTTCAATCCCAAACAATAGTTTAGCAAGCTTAAGTCTATCATTTCAAACTCAGGACTCAAAGACTTTCGAGTTTGGTTGATCATATCTTCATAGTCACCTGTAATAAGAAGGTTTTTCACATATAGGACAATCACTACAGACTTTTCACCATCCCTATAAACATATAAGTTAGCATCTAAGGCATATCTTTTGAAGTTTAAGCTTAAAAAGAACTTATCTGTCCGCTGGTACCATGTTTTGAGGGCTTGTTTTAGCCCATACAATGCCTTATTTAGCTTACCCACTTTGTTCTAAGAATGGGGGGCCTCAAACCTTAGTGGTTGAGCCATGTACACCTGCTCCTTGAGGTCACCATTTAAGAATGCTAACTTAACATCCATTTGGTAAACTGGCCACTACTTGTGGGTGGCCACTGCTAGTACTGTGTGAATAGTATTCAATCTGGAATTTGGGACAAATGACTCTTGAAAATTAAACCCTTCAACATTTGAAAATCCCTATGCAACCAGTCTGGATTTGTACTTTTCTAAGGTACCATCAACCTTGTACTTTATCTTTAAGATCCACTTCGTGCTAATAACCTTCTACTTTTCTAGCCGATCCACTAGCTCCCAAGTGTCATTTTTCATTAGGCTGTCATACTCGGCTTTCATAGCTGCCTTCCATGCTAGATCTTCAAGTGCTTCTTCTAAGCTAGTTGGCTCCTTTACTTCTCTCATAATCTCAGCCATCAAGGCCATATGGACTATGTGAGCAGAAGCCCTCCTTTGCTCCTCTATTATTTAAGACCTCCTTGGTCTGTCTGCCTTCTCCTCAACAGATGTAGGCATAGGATTATTGTGGTCATAGAGGTACTTCACCCAATGCGGCAATGGATTTTCCGATGGGGTGATGTCAGGTTGGTGAACTTTTTCCTCATCATCTGAAGATGACAACTCTTGAGATAGGTTCATAGTGGGCTACTTCTTTGCTTTATGATAAAGTGGAAGAACTTGCCTTCTCCTCCTCCACTGTATATGGCTACTCCTTGAACACCACATCACAGCTCGCAATGATCTTCTTTGCCTCTTGGTCTTATAATTTGTAAGCCTTCTACTCATCACTATAACCCAAGAAGATACATTTTCTACTTTTTGGTTTTAACTTGTTTCTCTTCACATCTGGAACATGTGCATAACATTCACATAAAAAAAATTTGAAATGTGAGATGGATGGTTTCTTACAATTGTAAGCCTCATGAGGTGTTTTTCCCTTCAAAGCCTTTGTGTAGCTCCAATTTCAAATGTAGAGTGCAATACTAATAGCAGCTTCAGCCTAAAAATGGTTAGGCAATCCCTTTCCCTTTAGCATGCATCTTGCCATCTCCACAATGGTGCGATTCCTATGTTCCACAACACTATTCTATTGAGGTATGTGAGGCATCATCAATTGACGCTTGATCCCTTTGCTCTTGCAAAAGTCTTTAAACTCCTTTGAGTTGAACTCACCACCACCATCTGTTCTAAATTTCTTCACACTTTTCCCTGTTTCCTTCTCAATAAGATTTAGCCATTCTTTAAACTTACCAAAATATTGAGCCTTATCATGAGGGAAGTACACCCACATCTTCCTACTGTAATCGTCGAAAATCAACATAAAATAAGAAGATCCTCCCAAGGCCTGCGTAGGCACCTTCCCGTACAAGTCAGCGTGTATGAACTCTAGAGGAGAGTGTGCTCTATTCTTGCTTTCTTATGGAAATGTATTTCTCTGTTGCTTGCCCATCACACAAGGTTCACATGGTTCCTTCAATTCAGTCACTACAGGTAGGTGAGCAACCATACCTTGCTTGTGTATCTCCTTCAACACTGCAAATCCAGTGTGTCTAAATATTTCATGCCAAAGCTTACTGTTCCAACTCTAGTGGTGGCTGTAAGAGCACTTAGCTCATACAAGTTATTCCTTCTTTCTCCTTTACCAAAAACTTTTCCAACACTATCGAGAACTTCTACACCTGTCTTCTTGAACCTCACTTCATGACCAAGATCAATTATATTAGCAACAACTGATAATAGATTTCTCCTAATTTCAAGAACATACAATACATTTGAAAGCTTTTTGACGTCACCATTTGTAGCAACAAAAGAAATAGTACATGTGCCCACAATAATGCATTCTGTATCATTTTCAACTCTCACAGTGATGGATTCTTGTAGAGGCTGGATAGAATTGCATAGACATTTCTTGTTGGTCATGTGATGGGAGGCCCCACTATCTAGCACCCATGAGTCAGTGGTAGATTCTTCTTTCACTAAGAAGCACACTTTCTCCATGGTTTCCATGAATAACTCTAACTTTTCTTCAGTTGTATTGGTTGTCTCTTTCCCTTTACTTTTAAGGGTATAATTCTTTTAATCTTCCTTCTTGACATGACAATCTATGATTGCATGTCGTTTCTTCTTGTAGTAGAAGCACTCTCCTTGAAACTTCTTCTTACCACCCTTTTTCTTTTTGTCATTATCATTTTTGGTAAAGAAACCACCTTTGCCTTTTGCACTGGTAGAGAATGTAGCTTCTCCATTTTTGCTTCCTTCTTGAGATTTTAGTATCAACTCCTCCTCCATCAATAATGCACAAAACTCCTCAAAACTCAAACCATCTCCATTGTTGCTTCCTTCTTGATCTTTTAGCCTCAACTCCTCCTCCATCAATAATGCACAAAACTCCTCAAAACTCAAAGCTTGAGGTCTCACCTAAGTACTTAGGGCAGTTACTAGTCCACCAAGCTTTTGTGGACAAATCCGAAGACACCTACTTGCTAGCTCCTCGCTAGTCTTTTGTATCCAAGAGCTAGCCATCTGATCTCGTAGATTCTTAATCCAAGTGATGAATGCTTCAGCCTTCTCTCCTTCAGCAAACTTCTCCACTGCTAGTTGATTCTCCAAGTTTTGAATCCTTGTTTGGTTTTTTATTTCATACTGACTCTCAATACATTCCAAGCTCTCTAATGCTTTGGTTGTATGCTCAATCAAAGTCAGAATACTGTCACAATAGCTTGTAACTTAGGCATACAATGCATCTACATTCCTTCATTTCCAAGCTCATAGAAGATCTGCATTCCAAGGATTCATCACATTAGAATTTGATGGGTCGGGGGTAGGCCGTGGTTCTATACCAGTCCCCAACATAGTCTCCAAAAGCTCACAGGAATCAAGGACAGGTGTAATTTTGAACTTCCACAAGGTGTAGTTTGTATAATCTAACTTGCCTTCACTAAGGGTTCGTGGACGAATCCTTGGTGTTTGAATAGCCATACAGAAGCACCACCTCCTACACCACTTCCTGATGTGCCAAAACCGCTTCCAGAAGATGACATACTTTCTCTTTGATGTTGAAGCCTTTGCCTCTTGCACACTCTTTGATCCCTAGAGTCCCCTGGGCTCTAATACCATGTAAAAATTTACATGGAACATCGAAAAAAATCTGAGAAAGAGATAGAGAGTACACAACAGATAAGAGGAGAATTTTAAAAAAATATATTTAGCTCCAAAAATTTGTTACAAAGATGGCTCTGTCCACTCGTGTGCTTCCACTATGAAACTTAGATGGTGATGTAGACAGAAGATAGGTGAACAACTTAAGGCTAGCTGGAATGGGTGAAAGATAGATCATGAAAACTGTAAAGAGGTCTACCTTTTATAGTTTTTGCAGGGGGTCATGATGGATGACCATCCATATGCTCCTGTGTCTATTGATTTTCCATGTGTATGTGTATCTGTTGACCTTCCATGTGCACATGTGTCTGTTGACCTTCCATATGCTCATGTTTCTATTGACCTTCCATGTGCACCTCACTTGTTGGCTAGGGAATATTCCCTTATCATTGGCTAGGACCCTTGATAACTCCCTTACCCTGCAACTCAATGCAATGTGCCTCGAGTTGCTACCAACTTAACTACTCCATCTAACCAAAATATTAGACCCACACAACACTCACCTTTATGCCATCTGATCACATAGACCTCATTTGACATTGTATTGTGGGAAAAAAAAACCACAAGTCATGCTTGTTTAACAGTAGTTGCCATGTCCCCTAGCATGGCTAGTCTGTGTTCTTGCATTCTTTTCATAGCATGGCTAGTTTTGTACAAAAGCAAGCTTACCATCTTGGTGCTCTACAATACATGTGTTAATTTGATGTGATGCCTTACTACTTCTTATCATTGTCATGCATCTCTCTATAGAGGTGTGTAAGGAAACACTCTCCACCACAAGATCTGGAAGAACTTCTTGTATTCTTCTATCCATGTCAATGTCGCAGACCTCCTCGATGATGCCTTCCATTGCGATCTGCTCTTTAGTGGTATCAACAAAGGGGCCTACATGGTTTGGAGGTGACAACTCATATTCAAGGAAGTATTTTCATTAGAGGGACACAAGAAAGATCCCTATTTTCCTTGACTATCCAAAAGGTGAATACCCCTCCAATAAGAAGGGTTTGTACTAAAAATACTCAAGAAAAAAACAAACATAAGAGACACAAGGATTCAAAGGCATGGTAAGTATATGAGTTGCATTCTTAGGAGTATATTGCACTTTGTTGTCTCCTAATAAAGAGACTATGATGGATTCACAAGGAACTGATACTAGTAGTGCGGTTACTGTATAAAGAAAACATAAGAGCAAGTGCACATCCAATATCATTGAAGAGAGGCCAAGCAAAGATCCACAACCCTCATCACCAATTACTTTGGTTTCTCCATACCTAAAAGGTTTGATGTTTTAA
Organism: Lygodium microphyllum; assembly: GCF_053477565.2. Classification (NCBI taxonomy): domain Eukaryota; kingdom Viridiplantae; phylum Streptophyta; class Polypodiopsida; order Schizaeales; family Lygodiaceae; genus Lygodium; species Lygodium microphyllum. The sequence continues at coordinate 112,374,529 of NC_141162.1, forward strand.
AGTACTATAGCAAAGGTATACCTCAAAGTCCCACTCTTGCTCTATTTGGTAATCCTCATACATGCACTAATCCTCCTGCATGTTTGCCCAGTCCTCACACTCTCCTAGTAGAGTTTGTATAGTCCCCCCTCTCCATCTTCCCATACATGAACCTCACTTCCAAAGTCACCATTACAATTTTGGAATGGATTGGCAAGATAGCACCGTAGGCATGCTATTAAAGAAAGATATTGTGAACTACCTATACAGAAGCCTCCATGCTACCAACTTCGTTGACTTCTGTGACTCTATATCTTCATCTGGCTTAAAATCATGGAAGAAGTGCAAAACATTTTCTCTTTATTCTTTCTCTTTATCTTTGGGTGTAATGAAAGAATAAACCGTGTTCCACTCGAATGTTATAGTAGTCCTCCCAACTCAAAAGCAATCTCTTTCCGTCATCTTGCAATATGGCCCAAAGGTCTCTTGCCTTATCCAGCTTGGAAACGATGCATTTCCATTTGCTCAAATCAAAGTTATGTCATTTAATACCAATTCATTAAACTTATGATGCACATAATTTGTTGAGATATTTGCAATCACACCTACTTTAGTCACTTTGTGAGAAGTAGTGAAGGCTCAAGACCAGAATCCCATATGCACAGTAGGAGAAAGCACCATCTCTCAATTCCTATAAAGCATTGTACTTGCACTCTTTTTCTAATGCAATGATAGTACTCTTTTCTTTCCAGTAAAGTGTCATGTCACTGTCAATACACAAGATTGTGTTTATGAGTCCAAGTCTCAATCTTGGAACCTAATTCACTTGTGTAACAATTTGTCCTAGTCAGGGTCAATGTCTTCATGAGTTTCTTTTTCCTCTTTCAACCTCCATAGCTTCCGCATCTACCATGGTCTAGATCTCGCATATTTCACATGGTATCAGAGCTCAGTTGAGCATGGCCCAACTCTCCTTTGACTCCTCTCAGCTCCTTTCCATCTCTTCTCAGCTTAGTTTGAGTACTGGACCCTATCTCCAACTTCATTTGCATTCCTACCTTCAATGAAGCTTCAATGGTAGCCATAGACAGTAGCACCCTGTCAGTTTGAAGCTTTCATATCTCTCTCCACAAGCCAAATCTCTCTAAATTTCCTTCAGGAGAAGTATTTTTCTAATTCCAAAGCTCCTTTTTGAGATTGGGCAACTATAGCTTCAGCATTTCCTCTTTTCAAAGTTGATGCCATAACTATGTCTGTGGACAGCACCTACCTACCTCTGCTGGAGCAGCCATATCTCATCAACCAGGCTATATCACTTCGAGGTTTCTTCTCAAGATTGTTCTTCAGGTCAAGGCACAACTTTTTGGCACAAAAATTAAGGAGATTGCCCGGCATTTACATTTTCCCAAATCTGGGTACAGTTTTGATAGCGACCACTTTGAAGGCTTAGATCTCTCAACTCAAGCATAATGAATACAAACCCTCTTAGGGGGAGTTATACCCATTAGTGAGGGTCCTCCATCTCAAAGGATTTGAGCAGATCCAACCTGTGGAGCGCGTGGGAGCTGCTGGTCCCTGTTTTGATAGGACAGCCATAGCCACTTACCTTTAAGCTCATTTTTCCTTAATTTTCTCTCTCCTGCCACTTAAACCAAGCCAAGGCCACTCTAATGTGAAGTTTTGAGCAAGTATTCAACCATAAAATCAGCAAGGAGGGAAAGCTATGAAGAGTTTTTGAAGATCATCAAGTCAAACTCAAGCAACAAACATCAAATTTCAAACTAGTATCTTTTGATACTTCACTGCCATTTCTTGTGTCTTTTGACACATACAAAGCTCAACTCCTTCCTGGTTATTCTCAGTCATTTGAAGCTAATTTGGTGTTGGTCTCTCAAATCGAACATGGACAAAGATTCTCCAACTGTCCGTTTCAAAGGAGTCGGGTTTCATACCTGGCAGACCCACATCAAATTGATCCTGATGAAGAAGGGCCTCTAGGCCATTACCACTGGAAAAGAAAAGAAGCCTCGTGATGCGGATCTTGCCATCACTTGGCAAAAGAACGATGATAAGGCTTAGGCCATTATAAAACTGGAGCTAGATGACAGCTATACTACACCATGTGGATAATTGTGAGACCTCACACGATACATGGAAGAGACTTGACACCTTGTTCGGTGCACAGCCTAAATAATCAAAGTATGGTCTCCTAATTGAGTTTTCAGGCTTGAAATGAAGTCCAGCACATCACTTGCCACACATCTAAATTACATGGAAGGACTTCTAACCCAACTTGCAGGAATCAACATTAAAATGGAATATGTTTGCATCGGTGTTCTACTTAAGATTTTTCCTCCTGAATAAAATAATGTATCAACAACTGAACTTGTCGATATCCAGGCATCACTGTTAGAGGAGGAAAAGAAGCTAAAAACTAAGGAAGAACCAAGTGCCTCTAAAGATGAGCATGCATTATATGTTAGCAATAGGTACAAAGGTAAGAAGGAGCAGCTCTTCTATGACTTCTGCAAAAGGACCGGTCACATGAGAAGTTCTACCATGCCAGAAAGAGGTCCCAAAAGGCCTATCTAGTTGCAGTCAAAGAAGAAGAAGAAAATGGAGCAAAGGAAGAAGAAGAAGAAGAAGAAGAAGAAGAAGAAGGACAAACCTCATCAGTCCTTCTATTGAGATAGACTTTTTTAGTTTTGTATTTCCTAGCCCTAATGCCTCAAACATAAACTTGTAAACTCCTCAGTTATCCTTGTACTACAGCCTCTGTACACTTTGTGAGATCCCTGCTACAGCCTTTGGATATCCATCATGTTTGTGGTACCCACACTTAGCCTTTTCTGCCACAGCCTCTAGTGTTTTTGCCATGTTTATGGTGTGCCCACACTTTGCAGGTGTTGCTTTCACTAAAGCCTCTACACACTTTGTACTTTTGGTTGTGATTGAGGAGGGGTGTTGAGATATTTGCAATCACACCTACATTAGTCCCTTTGTGAGAATTAGTGAGGGCTCAAGACCAGAATCCCATATGCACAGTAGGAGAAAGCACCACCACTCAATTCCTATAAATCATTGTACTTTCACTCTTTTTCTAATGCAATGATAGTACCCTTTTCTTTCCAGTAAAGTGTCATGTCACTGTCAATACACAAGATTGTGTTTATGAGTCCAAGTCTCAATCTTGGAACCTAATTCACTTGTGTAACAATTTGTCCTAGTTAGGGTCAATTTCTTCATGAGTTTCTTTTTCCTCTTTCAACCTCCATAGCTTCTGCATCTACCATGCTCTAGATCCCGCATATTTCACATAATTTAGATGAACAAGATAACCTACATTTAGGCATGCCCATCAACATTTGAATTTTCCTGTCAAAACTCTCCATGGCCTTCAATATCCTTACAAAATCAATCTCATTTAGCTTTGAGGATGCCGATGTGTATACTCTCTCCTCGTTCAATACACCCCCCATCTTGGAGCCCCACTCCAAGCATGAGATAGTTTTGCATTGACAAAAATATTGTTACTTTGGAGAAATGTAGTTTGAGTATATATAAATGGCAAGTACAATGAGGTAGAAACTTACTGATACCACTTCTCTCCGAGTCTGGGGTGTGCAACTCTTAGAAAATGTCAAGTTTTCTTGACGAACTTTTCATTGACACTTTAGTATGCCTCGCCCCACTTGGTTGTAAACTCAGAGTCGGAGAGGTTTGTCTGTTTCTATTTGATTGGTCACATTGCTACATCATACTCGTCCTACACTTGGTAATTAAGGACAACATCATTGCATTAGGAAAAAATGCATCAGGAAAAACATTTTTAAGATAGCGTGAAGAACTACCTACCTTCCACATAATGTGGATAAGTGCAATCAATGGTACCTTGTACCATGCACGAATGGGTGCCGGCTTTATGTGCACTTGCACCCATTCCTTTGTCTCATCAATTAGCTTGTCAAAAATAGTTGCATGGTCAACATGCCCTAGCATCCTTATTCACAAACAAGGTTTGGATACAAGGTATGGACAACCCCCTTTGTGCTAGCTTGTGTACATTCTATATTAGGATATCATGCATATTAGGATCTCATGAATATGCTCCATTGCATACGTGTTTGTACGAGAAATAGCTAACAAAATCTCCCCCTTTGCCACACTTGTCACTTTCACAAGGCAACAATCAACGTGCACATGTTGCCTCGCATTATCTGGAAAGACTATTGCAAACAATCAATTATGTTAATGATAATGTAAGCAACAAGCACATTGCAAAATGTTAAGGTCCTATGGTTTAGGGCCACTCACATGTGCGTATCTCATTCATCCATGCTGTGATTTGATGGCTACCATCCCAAACATAAAATATGAAATTTGACAAAAAGTTTCAATCAGTGCTGTTGATTTTTGCCTCAAAGTCCTCATGCTTCTTTAGACAATGGGGGTCCCACTCATTTCTAATCTTATCATCAACTTCCTTGCACTAGTTCCTTGGAGTCTCTAATGATACTATGAATATACCCATCTCTAATACACCCGTTGCTAAAGAAGGTTTCCGAGAGTTGCTTGTACCTCGATGTGACTTGTCTAGTTGTAGGCATGGAAACCAAACAACATAATGGGATGGGTGGCAAAGGGGTGGATATCTGCTTATGAGTGAGACAATGAAGTAATTAATATCCAATCAATGTAAAGCAATAAAAACCATAATCTAAATCATGTTGCCATCTCTTGTAACAAGCACTCACCATTAACGTTTCCAATTGGTCTTCTATGCATGCTTACACAATAAGTTTATTGCAAGTGATTATGAGATGATCTCACCAATTATTTCAGCCTCATATGTCATGCGCTTCTTTTTGGTTCTTTGCATTCAATTCTTCTTGGTTTGCGTACAGCCATGCCCTTGCTATGCACTAAAGGACTTGATGCTTTGATGGTCGTCACTTTCCTCATCAGTATCACTCTCCGATACTACAAGCTTTCTCTTGCCCTTCCTCGCCTGCATCATCAAAGTGTGCCCACCTTCTCCTGATGTCACTCCTTCCCCACATGCAATTAATTGCCATGGTTGCATTAGGGGAGTTTTGAGGTCTCAAAAATGCCCTGTAACTGATCTTAGAGAGAGAAAATATTTTAGAAAATAAATCATTTTTAGATTTTTAAAAACTTTTATATTTTGATAAGTAAATATATATAAAATTATTAATAAGTCATTGTCGTGATATTCTCGTAGTCACATCATACCTAGAAATCTAGGTTGCCATAAAGGTGACAAAGATTGTCATAATGAAGATCTTACTCATCCTCATTAAAGTGAAAACTAATATTCAATTTGAATTTTGTTCACCATTTGATTACTTCCCTCCATTCTCACTCTCTTCTTTCTTTCCCATCCTTACTAGTTTCTTCTTCATTTTTCTTCTTATTTCTAATTCGCATACTTTTTCAATCCAGTCCTCTAATCGCATCCTTAGCTATGGATCAATCATCCAATGATCTCTGTAGCTCTAGTAAAAGGCCTCTCTATCATCTTCATATTGAGTTGGATAGTGAGTATGAACCAATAAGGAAGAGAACAAAACCCATTACTATTAGAGAGTCTACAGAAGTCTACGAAACATATACTCACGTTTTAAGGAAAGAAGAATCTTGATCTTTGGTTAGATGGCAGGCTATAACCCAAAGATCCTAGTCAAAATAGCATTCTGCCTTTCTATAATAGCTCTTCATTGTTCAGGCTCATTGGTGATGGTTAGAATGGATTTCTAGGGTATACAATTAACTTGGTTGTAGAAAAGGATGTCGTCAAATTGGAGAACCATCTATTATCATCAAAACATAACAATGAGTTACTACAGAAGCTAGAAGATTATCAACTGAGGATTCATTTGTGAGAAATGCATCAAATCTTATCAACGAAAGTAAACAATTTTAGGACTTTGAAATTGACAAAAGGCTCTTAGAAATATATTGAGTCTCAAATGAGGAGGTGGTGGTTGTAGTATAAGAATCCAAGTAGCAAGGTACATTTTTTCCACTTTAAAAATATGAAATATGACTTTGTTTATAATTAGTTGTATTGATCTGTGATGTTGATTTTGTTTAGGTCTCTTCTTCAACCGGATGCAAGTGAAAGAGATCCTTTGAAAGCATCTCGGTATTATTATCATCTTCTTCCTTCTGCAGTTTAAAAGAATATTTTGGAAAAGAAAAAATTTAAAAAAGCAAAGAAACAATGCTTGGAGTCATTTATAAAGGATCTCTCTTTGGATACTGAGTTATTGTAGAAGACACTAGATAATATTGGTATTGGGGTCAAGATGCTTATATACAACTTTTTCAGCTTTTATAGTCAAATATAAGCAAGGAAAAGTACATAATTGCATACTTCCAAGGCCATTTGTGATAGAAATATTAGATAGACAGTGAATAACAAAGTAATGGAGATTTTGGGTGAGCCTTTCCATATCAAGGCTAGCTTCAAGGGCAAGAAAAATGAAGTTGTATTCAATGAATTTAACAATATTTTCCTTAACTTTCCCACCCTACAATGCTTAATGATTAGATTCTATGACTTGTCACTAGAAGAGGCACAAGGATTGGCTAGATTTGTGGTTAAACTTGAGGAAAGTGAGATTCTAAAATGTACAAAACTAGAGAGGGTCTCTATTACCTTGATGAATATAGCACTTTCATCAAATCATTACGATCACTCAAAATTGTTTAGTATTCAATCGAAACACAAAATTTGGTGGTTAAGAGTATTCGAAGTAGATACATAGGATTTTGATATATTGTATTGGGTTTTTCATCAAACACCAATACTTGTTATTAAGAGACAACAAGTAGAGAATAGTATTTATTAAAGGGTTTTGGAACTATAAGATTGAGTGGCACATAGCTGGTGACTTAAAGACACTTAAATGTATGTACAATGTCTCAAAGGGAGCTAACTCTAGATCTCCTTGCCTATACTGCATGTCCCCGGCCATAGAGTTGAACTCAAGAAATTGGAATAGAGCAACCTTTAGGCACAACAAGGATCCAGAGTTTAAGCCAGTCCTAGATATTCCTTTAGTGAATGCCCATATCTATACACTTCATGCGCTTTGTAGGATAATTGAAAAGCTTGTTCATCTTTATATAGGATTTACATGGAATTTGAAGCCATTATCAGCTAGAGAAGATGCTATAACAAAGATTGAAAAGTCTTATCTACAATTGGTTTGCATGGTGGTAATGTTGTTATCAAACCGGATCTTCAAAAGTCTAAGGATGGCAATCGTGTCCCCAAAAAGCAATCTATTGGTGGAGTGAAGGCTAGAAGGTTCCTAGACTTTCATGGAGACTTGGTAAGGTAAACTCTAGGAATGGTGGCTCAACTATTAGATAAAATTAATGGAAGAGCCTAGATAATGTAGTTAAGGATCATGCTGATAATGGACAAGCTTGGAATAGAAAAGCCAATGTTTGATAAACACTAGACAAATTATTATTTTATTTTGATAAAATAGAGTGGAATGATGATGATCTCAAAGACTTCACTATATGGTAAGAAGTTTGCATATGTATGTCTCTTTATTGTCTAACTCATATAGGGTTTTCTAATTGAATTTCTTTATTTGTTATCTATGTAGCATATTTTATACAACCATACTCCATATTTTATCAAGAAATATGGATCTCTATCTATTTGGTCAACACAAAATCACATTATCAAGCAAGAACAAAATAATTTAGACACTCAAGACATTGAGCTGGAATATACAAAGCAAACAATTTATTAGAGGTCTTTCAATGGTTCTACACAAAAATTTGGCACAAATTCAAGCTCAAAGACAAATTGCATCATGTAATACATCATCTTTGGCAAGGGCTATATCCACTATTACCCAAATAAGAAAAGAGGGATATTTGAACTCTTGTGCAAAGCAAATATATTCTAAATGGTGACAAACTAGACAAAGAGATGGAAAAAAATGGGTTTCATGAAACCCTTAACATCTTTTATTCTGAATCTATTGCAGAAGAGTCTTTAGTTTCAGGGAATTCACTAGGTCCTCTAAAGGAATCTTTTGTTTCATCCCACTCGATGAGACCTCTACATTTAAGGAACTCTTGTTTCCTATAGCCTGGAAGGAGCTTCAAATTCTTGGAAACTCCTACATGGGAGAGCAAATAAGAGGCAAGAACTCCAAAGTATCTTGCCCTAGATCCACTATATCCAAGTATAAAGCCAGAAACTCTTACAGCCTCTTCCTTCTCCACCAAAATTATATTTTCCGAACCTCTATTGAAAGCTTGGGATTCAATCACCTTGGAGATAGCTTTCAAAGCCATTATTCATAAGCTTGGAGAGCTTGACAACTTGCTATGATAAATTGAAGTTGTTTGATTATTTAAGTTTCCAATATAATGACCAAGACCTTGACTTTTGCCAAGCTTCTATGGCCTTAAGCCCTTGGCTCTTCCAAGAAAGTTGTCTGCATATTCAATTTTTATATGCACAATAAACCACAATAGTATAAGATGTTAGTAGATATGCATAACATAATCTAATATAAATCACAAGGGATATCTTAGAAATACCTTTCATACCTTAGGGTTTTCATCTTCTTCAAGAAGACTATCATCATATAGATTTATTGCACTTTTGGGTTTCTCCTCTAATGGAGATTTCAGTTTCTCTTCATACCCCATGTTATCAATACCAAGTCTCTGTTGAATTTGTAAGTACTCTTCCTCTATAAGTTTCCTCCCCTTTTCATATTCCACTATCTGATTAATATAAGAATGCAAGGCTATAGAACTATCTTGAAAATTCTCTCCCTCAATATCAAGAGTTGCTAGCAATCCCTCTTTATAACCTATAAAATTCTTATCATTTTGACCCCATGCAGCAAGGATTGCCAAGCACTAATATTCTCTAAGATCAAAAAGGTTTTGTCCTCTACAAAAGATGACCTAGGTGATGAGAAGAGTAACCAGTTAGTGGTTACCGCGTCCTCTAATGGGATGGCATGGGTGGAGGTTTGCCTTGGTGTGGTATCTATCCAAGAGAAATTATGTATAACCATCCATCAATGTAGAGGGCATGGAACAAGTATATTGGAAGCTATGGCGCTCATGGCATCAACACGGATTATGCTAAAGCTATAGTGCTATGGGGAAAAATCAACATATAGTGGAGTGCACTTATGGATGAAACATCCCATGTGGTGGAGCATCGTGCCAAAATTTTAGGGATCACAAAGATGTTAGAAGCCCTAGCGGTAAAGGGAAAGCCGTTGCTTAAAAGGCGTGGTCCCTAAGTCCTAAGTGCTAAGGATAATTTTGCTTTTGATGAGGGGCAGAAGCTCCTAGATAAAGTCATCATGGAACTACCTAGGAAGGGGCAAGATATAGAAGATCCTTTGAGAAAGGATAAGAATGACATGCTAGGAGCTATATGCCTCCCTAAACCACTTTATGAGTTGGTGGAAAGGGAAGTTCATGGAGGCCATGACCTTTCAACACCAGTAAAGATGGAAGTGGACAAAATTAAAGACCCTAATACACTGGTACTAGGTCAAGAGGAATACGAGGACTTTAATGGCCCAGTGCTAATCCCGAAGGAAAGGACTAAATGCCCTCCTCCTTATAGGGATCTCCCAGTATTAATTCTACAATTTTCTAATGAGATATAAGCTAGTCTGCTATATAGATTACGATTAGTTTAAACGTGGTATACACAAGTGTTACATGCATGCATTTGTAAAGGGTAGGAATACTCAAAATCAAAGGCCAAAGGCCTTATAATATCAAATGTATCAAAAAAATTCAAAGAAATAATAAAATACAAAGGGGTGTGATTTTTGGGGAAGAGGTGGGATGGAGTGTACGAGTGGTTATGTGCCTCTTTCCCTTCCCTCTCTCTTCTACAATCGCATATCCTCCTTTTTGGTGGTGCAAAAAATTTGTTCTCTCTCCTCTCTCTTCTGTCTTTTGTGCAGAAATTTCACTCTTCCCTTTTGTTATTGCATAATGGTTGAAGCTATGGATGAAGATGATGAAGATAACAAATTTTTTTATTATTAAAAGAAAGATATATGGTTTCTATTCAGTTTTGAGATTAATGGTAGAGCCATACACATAGATTTTGTGTGCTTTTCCCTGGTTTTGTGGTTGATTATGTTTGTGAGAGGGTTGTTGTCAATGGGTCAACTATAATTCAAACAATTTCTATGCATTTCTAAGAGTTGATACCATATGTATGATCAATGCAATAGTGGATGTTTCATTGTGCACAAATAGTTATGTTTTGAAATCAGCCTATGTGCTAGTACGCAAACAGTTTTTTCATGAATTCCAACTAATATGTATATGCTTCATTGGAAGAATCTATCACCAAGGAAAACCTTGTGCTACTAGATCCCTTATTTCTAAATAGGCCATTTCCTAAATGCTTCAGAATTTTTATTATTTCAGCCCTCAAATTGTTGCACAAAATCCTACTCCCCCTCATCCGCAGTTTTGCCTTGTTGCATAGGTGTATAGAGGTTGTTTTGTCATGGTTTAATGTATAAAAAGCAATAAATGACACACTATGACAAAAAGATAGGGCAAAATGAGGCCAAAGCTCATGCTTTGCCACTATCATACATTCACAACCACTTATTATATTTTTCCATATTTTCCTAATGCATATTCATATTTTTCTCTTATTTTTCCTTAATTTTCTCTATTTTTCTAATAAAAATATTGATATATTTTCAAAGCTGTGACTCTTGATTCTTAGAACAACAGAAATATAGATTTTATTAGCATTTTATCCCATGTGTATTGGTTTATCCCACCCGAAAACGCCCAAAACCCCATTTTTCTCATAAAAACCGTGTATTACAGGTTTCTAAGAATTATTTCTAGCATTTTAACTTTATGTTTTCTGATTTTTCCACTATGCAAGCATAAAACAAATAGTAAACAATATGTTTACCAATTTCACTCCATAAGAAGAACAATATGTTTACCAATTTTCACTCCATAAGAAGAACATTGGCTCAATCAAATATAAAAAACAAGCAATGTTCATTTGTAAAATACAATTACTGGTTTTTTACTTCTTTGCGGGTTTTAAAATCCGATGCAGGACTACATAACAGCCCTCATTCAATGCTTAGCCCATCTCCGAATAGCCAACTCTAGCTCTCCATCGATCTGGGAGTGATCCGGTGTACCATGCCGGACAAGAGTTCACCACTTGATTCTCTTCTTGGTTCTTCCCGCATGAATTGCATCTTGGAAGAGAGAGAAAGACTGGTTTTTGTTCTCCATCTTTAGGCAGCCATTGGAGGAACAGAGACTGACAATATGGAGCAAAGAAAGAGTGCATCTGCCTGGCATAATTAGTTTACAGGGGTACATTGAGGTAGCATTTGCCCTCTCCACCCCTCCTCATCAAAACGTCGTCCTCTCATGGCATTTAATTCTTGGCGGCAAAAAACACGCCCACCCCCCTCCCCCCCCCCCCCAAAGAGAGCCCCTAAGGGTCACACCCTTAAGGATTTCCTAAATTCCATTTCCACTTGGCCATTTTGGCCCTTAGCCTCCCTTTCAGCCTATCTTCCGCATCGGGCCTCGGATTTGGCCACTAAAATTTTTTGGCAATTCCTCTCAAAGTCCCCCACTGTCAGGCATCTCTAGAAGTCCCATCTGATAGTCAAAAATTTTATGAAAATTTCCCAACCGTCACTCGATGGGTCTTTAAAGCACTTTTGGGCATTGCTACTTAAAATCGTACTCATTGCAGCTGCCGCCTTCTGAAGAAGTCTATTTTTCCCTTGAAATTTGGAAATTTTGGCTATTTTTAAGCACTTCTCGACGTCAAAAATCATCTTTCACATTCCGACAAAGATAGGACATATTCATGTTGAAAAACCATAAAAACATATGCGAAACATGAAAGAAAAATTAATACAAAAAGATCCGATGGTCGAAAACCGATGAAGTGATCATGGAAAATGTGCACAAGAATAGAGTAAACAAGATGGGTAAGGTCAGATGCGGTTTTGGGGATGGGAAGACCTGTTCGCATGGAAAAAACTGTAGAAACACAAATAAAAACGAAGTCAAAATTAATATGGAGAAATCCGTGCATTGGAATAGAGGGCAAAAAAAAGGAAAAATGTTAAGAGAAGTGAGTGAAATAGGTTCCTCTAGTCAAAATGCAGTTCTGATGGTGTTAGGGGGCGTTCATATGGAAAAAAGAAGAAAAAAGAACATATAAATACACGAAAAATTTAATAAAATAATATTGGTAGGCCGGATCAAGAGGTGAAAAAGGAAAAATCATACAAAAGACAAAGAGAGAGTGGAAGAATGGGAGATCTTCTTACCCGTTCAGATAGGGCTATTCAATCAAAAGTAAACTCGGAGGTGATTAAGGCAGGTTCACATGGAAAAACAGTAAAAAATGCACACAAAAATATCCGAAATTTCAAAAATAATTATAATAGATAAACCGTACATTGGAATGATAGGTGCTAAATATGAAAAATGCCCAAGGAAAGGTGTATATCAAGGCTGTCACATCAGATTGCAGTTTCGATGCGAAAAAGATATGTTCACATGAAAACACGTAAAATTGACATAAAATTCTTCAAAAATTAATAACTCATGATCCGTGGCTCAAAACAAGGGGCTGTAAAAAGAAAAAATTGCTAGTTTGAAGGGACAAATAGGGCTATAAGGCTGGATGGAGGTTTTGGTGAATGGAGGATGCAATCACATGAAAAAATGTCAAAACAAGGGATAAAGGGAAACGGAGAAAAAAAGTTTCAAGAAGGGGGTAAAGGAGGACAGGTGGGTGGGGAAGGGACCCCATCAGAGTAAAATCAAGACATGGCATACATGCTTGACAAATCATGATAGATGCATAAGGGTATGCAACATAAATGCCTAGGGATGCATCCCCACACTTAAGACCTTAACAGGAAGGGTGAACTGAACAACAAGGACCTAAGACCACACATGAGACCAACCGCTGATGTCCCCACACTTAAAACATGACTGTCACCACTGAGAAACAAAAGGTGTAGGGTTAGAAAAAATTTGTTGCCAAGAATTGAAGTTGATTGTCCATGTCACGTGATGTGTCACAGTTGGCTCTGCAAGAGGTACCAAAGTGTCTTCACACTATACATTCAGTGTGGCAAGGACCATGCAGCAACACCTAGGGAGGCAGCTTTATTGAGGGAATCGTGGAAAATTCTATAGCAAAGGATATTACTCTTGCTTCACAATTACTCAAATGGAATGAAAGAACAATCACTTACCCCACAATGGGCATTGCTTGATTAAAGAATGATGGAAACCCAGTCTCACATTCGGCTTAGAAATCAATGAGGAAGTTGGTTTAGAGAGAGTATGCCAATGTGCACAATTGATGGTGCATTAGTGCATCCAACCCTGTTTGGCATAGGTGCAAGAGCAGAAAGGCCAAGGAGCCTCGTAGTGCAGTGTACAAAACAAGATGGCATGTCCTAGGATAATGGCAGAGTCCCATCCCATAGGTGCATAAGAAAACAAGAATGTACCTCACACCAAATGTCGTAACGTCCCTCAATCTGCACCTAGCAATAATTGTTTGAGGAAACATCAATCATGCTCAACCCACCCTCTATCTCACACTCTGTTTTGATAGATACAAGAGGACAGTCCATTCTTGAAACCCATTGATGTTATCCTCACTGTCACTTATATGGAGGTTTATGGTGCAAATGTGCATCCCGCCATGTGCCAAAATACGGTGCAAGAAGGAAGGCTAGGGAGCCTTATAGCGCCGTGCACAGGAACAATTTTGTGCTTTGTGCATTGAGAGGCCCATCCCGTGCATGCAACTCTCCATTCACACATCTCACCTCTCTAATGGATATAAAGGGAAAGGAGTAGTCACTCATCCCACTCTTTGTCTCACACTCTATTGATAAATATAGAGGGCAATCCATACTCACATCCCCATTATAACGTACCTGCCTTGATTACGCGATGAGTAACATTTTAGTAGTCACCCAGAGTTTACCTTCCAGCCATCACCATCTGTACTCTAACCAAAATAATCGGATTTTGTTCCAACTCTATAATCTTAGGTGTACCCCATAGAGGAAGCGTCCTGCCATTACCCATGGAGGACCACCTGAAGGTTCCTAATTGACCTAACATTTACCTATCAACAACTAGCTCACATTCGGAGGTGTCCTTTGGGAGGCTTCTTTTCCGGAAGAAGCGATTGCCATTACCCCTGTTCATGGAGTACAACACTTTTTTCTAGTAGCAGACTAAGGATTTATGAAATCCCTTACAGTGCTCTAGCACAACCGCCGTACCTTTCCCCTAAGATAATTTATAGTTTGGTTCTGAGACAAAACCCCAAGCAAGTCAGCGAATTGGCCCTTCCTAGAGTTTCTTCCTAGCATTTGTTTGTTGGAAAAAACCTCTCGGCTAACTGAGACAACCTTGCCATAGGACTGGATTCGTCGGAATCCATCCACTCGCTTCCCTCTGTGGAAGTTCTTAGTTATCTAATTATCTACCACATTACGTGAAACATGTAAAAATAACTTCATCAATTAGAAAGAATCATTTTATGCACAGTTGTTCATTTGCGTAATTTACTCACGGACATACAATTAGGAATTAAACAAATCCATTGATTATGTTCCATAATGTGTGTTCTCTCCCCCATAGAGAGAAAATTTACAATTTCATGTGCAGCCTCATCCCATGCATCTGCACATCATCAAGATCAAATCCACCTATAGGTAGTGCTTTTAGGTGTCCCAAGTGAAACTTGGGCCATACATCAGTCCAAGTAGTTCCCAAGTGCATAAAGGATCTACTAACCAGAGCCCCCATGGCACCTTAACCACCTCCTACTTAATACGATTCTTGCAGGGAGACCTCTTGCCATTGGAGTCAGTCCATACTTTCGTGGCACTAAAAACATCCCCTCTTTGTATGGGGATTCAACACCTATCCTTGGGGGAGTTATAGGGCTTCTCAATTTATATCTATTCCAATACTTAATTCAATCAGGATCTAATCTAGAAAGTCACAAATAAGTTTGATGTCTTCAAGAAATGATGACTTCAAACACTCATGCAACTTTCAAGTGATGATTAATCTCTATCAATCGACCTTTGAAATTCACACAGTGAGATCTTCCCCTAGGGTATCTAGATTTTGGGGTCTCTAACCTCTCAGTTTAAGGTTTATAATGACATTCTTAAAACCAAGTTTCTTGGTCTTAAGTATGTTTCTTCAACTTAGAGATATTTCGAGTCTTAAAATCTTCTATCAAAGCTTCTAGATTAAACTATATCCTTGACTAATTTCTTCGCGGTTTGTTCTTAATAAATCTGTCTTGAAACATTCCTCATGATTTCTCTTGAGTTCTAGAATTTCATAGTTTTCCTAATAATTTCTAGCCTATAAGATGTTCTGATAATTTACCAAGTGAATACTCTGAGATCGCAGTATTTCTTAAGAGACTTATCTTATTTCTATTGAATTCATATAGAGATTTTTAGAAAAAATCCTATGGTATTAAAATTGGTAAAGGGTTGTTATCCATGCTCTTGACTCCGTTAGTGACTCTCATGCTCATAACTCCAATTATTACTTCCACATTAGTAGGGTCATTTGTGATTTCTACTTTTGAATTATTTTTCTTCGGGGCCATGACGGAAATATGATTCGTAGAAGAAGAACATGATAGTAATACCAGCTAGCAAGGGTGTAAGACTCTTTGCGATGATGATGGTTATTGCGGGATTCAATGATGTAGGCCTTACAGATGGTTCTTCTTGCCTCGTGGAGAGCAATACTTCTCTCTCTCTAGTAGGCGGAATAGGGATGAGAGTAGAGGTAGAACTTCTAACCGAATTGATAAAATAGAATAAAGTTCTTCAGTGTCTTCTCTTCTCGTATTAGAGTAGAAGAGGATGAAAGACCTTCTGCGTATCCCCTTTCTTAGGTTGAATGGAATGATGTCTCTTCATCTCGCAAAATAGAGTCTCCTCCTTCTCGATTAGCATCTTGTCCTCCTCAAGATTCCTCTTGTCCCCCTTGCTAGTCATCCCTAGGCCCTCAATTTCTAGTTTTGCAGAAGGGGTGAGGGCCCGCCAGGGGGGGGAGGGATAAAAGAGAGGACACTTGCTTTTTAGTGTTTTTCGATGACATCATTGATGATAAAGAGAGAACACTTTCTTTTAGCGCTTCTGATGATATCATTGATGACGTCAAAGAGGAAGCTCCATTTCTGTAGTGTGAAGATAAAAATTTACGAATATATGGGTGAGCACCGCATGGCATGTCCTTAGGAAGCCGTCATTCCAAGGCTTATGACCAAGGCATGGACCTTGGCATCTTGGCCTTGGCATACTTGGCAACATGCTACGAAGGCTTCATTGGCGCCATTGGCTATGCATGAGAAGCTCCCACTAGCTTGTAGAACAATCTTCCTGAGAGGTCATCCATCCCAGTAATGTCATCACCCAAGTGCACTTAACTACCAAGTGGCTATCCACTAGGCTAGTTCTTTTTGTTGTTCTATACTAAAACATAGTTTTAATAAGCTAGTCTTGGGAGGGTCTCCCAATCTTTCTTCCATGAATTGGCATATAATACCTCATTAATAATAATTATTATCTTCATAATGAGAGTCAGTTTCATAATTAGAGCTATTTTTAAAAAAATGTGCAATGTAAATCAATTTTCTTTGGAATTTATACACACATTAAAATAAACTAAGTAATGGGGACATTATACCCATCCAATTAGGATGAAAGCTCTCATTGCTCTAGGTTTGTTAATGAAGATTGGTGTCAGTAGGTTGATAATGTTATTTGGATCGGTTGATGAAGAGGCATACCCAAGGAGATAGCCAACAAGGTCTGAACTTGAGTCGCATGTTGGAAATTTAGTCTGTTTTAGGAATTAGAAGCACTGATGGGGTTATAGGATCTAGTGGGAGGTGGATTGAAAAATTCTTCTGCAAGAGTTCTGCTAGAGATTCAAGGGTCTTGGATTGCGAGGTGTTACCACCTTTTCCACAGCTAACTTCTCGTCCAAGGGTATGTGTCACCTTTTCTTGGGACGAGGCCTATTATGACAGCGAATTTCTTTCTTTTCTTCCGTAACAGTTTTATTATTATGTTATTATTATTATTATTTATTTTATATTCTTTTGCCCTACTCCCAAGTATGTTTCCACTTTTTCTTGAAGAATAGGTTGGCATGACAAGGACCTAAGTCCTTTTCTCCCATGACCAATATATTTTTATTTTGTTTTTCTCTTGTTGGTTTTGAAGAGTAGAATGGTAGGAATGCCATGTATGAGAACCATCCTCACAACCTCTGATACATCACATGGAAAGGAAACCAAGGAGGAGGGGAAGGTGGGTATAAGGGGCTAATAGAACAAAGCCACATCATTGGGATCAACAAGAGGACTATCAAGAGAATTAGGTAGAGCCATATCGACCATCATGCAAGGAATGAGGAAGCTATCGACAGTGATTGTCAAGATCCTTAGGGAGGGTAATACTTCTTGAGGCGATAGCCATTAATCAAGAAGGAATCATCCGAAGCATCAATTGTCTAGACTTGGACCGAGCAATTAGGATTGAGAGCAAGTACTTTATAAGGGCCCATCCAACATTGTTGAAGCTTTCCTGAAACCTTGCCAAATTGAGAATCATAAAATGGGACTAAGTCACCTTCCTTAAACTCCTTCTGCTTGATGAAGCTGTTATGATAGGCTTTTCTGCGAGCTTGCATGACTTCCATGTATTGTAGAGTCATTCTATGAGTCTCATCAAGACATTCCAAGTGCAAAAGATATTGTTGCAATGACTTGCCATCTCCCAAGCGTTCTTTGATAGACATGCACAGAGAGGGTAGCTCAAGTTCAACATGGGAGATGGTTTTGGTTCCATATACCAGTTAGAAAGGGGTTTGTCTTGTAGATGCCTCATGGGAGGTTTTGTATGCTCAGATGGCCTCTATAAGCCAATCATCCTAATCACGATGATGTGCATCAATCGTTCTCGTCAAAATTGAACAAAGGATGCAATTGGTAACTTTGACTTGGCCGTTGGCTCTGGGGTAATATGGTGTGGACTTACGATGGCGAATCTTATACAATTCTGTCAATTTTTCCATAATCTTGTTGAGGAAGTGAGTACCTCTCTCACTGACGAGCTTTAGGGGACTACCAAAATGGGTGATAATGTTCTCGTACAAGAATAGAGCCAAACTGTTGCCATCATCCCGCTTTAGAGATTTGGCTTCACACCACGTGGTTACATAGTCTGTAGTAAGACCAAGATGTATCTATTCTGTTTCCTTCTGGTTGGCAGATCAATGGGACCAATGAAGTCAATTTTCCACTTCTTGAATGGATTTAGGAGAAGGATTGGTTGCAGGGACATGGTGCTAGATTTGGTAGGCTTTTCCATTCACTTTGACAAGCATCACACCATTTGTAGTAGTCATAGCCATCCTTAAGGAGGGTCAGCCACCAATATCATGCAACCAAGGTCGTTTTGGCTGTCTTTTTTTTTGCAAAGTGTTTGCCACAGAGCTTGTCATGGCATGCTTTCAGCACGATTCCAATCTCTTCTCGTGCAATACATCTTCGCAAGACCTCGTCTTTTCCTTTACCTTGTATAGAGCACATCCTAACAAGGTGTAGGGGCTGATTCCAATAGAAGCTTCTTCTCATGGCTCGAGATGCTAGGGGAATACTGTTGGGTTGCCAGGAGGTTGGATATGTCTTCATACCATGGGGTAATTGTTTTGACTAGAAACAAGGAAGCATCAAGAAGGTCTAGATCATCTTGCTCTTCTTCATCATTGCTTTGAAGAATTCGCAATAGATGATCAGCCAGAACATGAGAGCAACCGGGTTTGGTAACCACTTCAAATTCAAACTCTTGAAATAGAAGGAGCCATCTCATCATTCTTCCCTTCATATCGGCCTTGTTCATCATGAAGGACAAGGCTTCATGGTTCACATATAATTTGAAGTGCATTGATATCAGATAGTGTCGAAACTTCTCCAAGGCAAACACCATTGCCAAGTACTCAAGCTCTGTCCCTGTGTATTTTTGTTCTCTGTTAGTTACTTTTTGGCTTGCATAATAGATAGGTTGATCTAGCTTCGAGAGGCCCTTTTGGCATAAGACTACACCTAGGCCTTCTACTGATGCATAAGTGTGCACATGGAACTCCTTCATTCAATCAAGAGGTTGCACGATGGATGTTTCAATCAAACATTGCTTTAGGATGTTAAACGTCTCGTCACAATCATTAATCCATGTGAACTCTGCATCTTTTCTTAGGAGTTTATGAAAAGGGACTTTCTTCATCGCAAAGTGCACAATGAATTGTATGTAATAGTCCACATGGCCAAGAAATCCCCTCAATTGTTTAAGGTTGGTTGGGGTTGTTAAGGTGGCAATCTTCTCAATCTTGGCAATATATGTTGCTATCCCTTGTGCAGAGACAATGTGGCCTATAAGAATTCTTGAAAAGACTCAAAAGACACATTTGTTAGGGTTGAGAGTCACGGATTAGGCTATAGACATAGAAGTCATCTAGGTACACCTTAATGAAATCATGTAGATGGTTGTGGAAGGTAGCCATATGTTGAGATATTTGTAGTCACACCTAATGTATCCTCTTTGTATGAGGTAGTTTGGGCTGTTGAAGACATGTTGGCTGTAGGAATCCCATATGCATAGAGAGGGAAAACTGCTACCCATCCAACAACTATAAATCATTGTACTTGTATGAATGAATACATGATAATGCTTTTGTTTATCAGTTAGTGACAGTCTTGTACTTGTCAGTCCAATACACAAGATTGTATTTATGAGTCCAAGCTGCTATCTTGGAACCTAATTCACTTGTGTAACAGTTGGTCTCTATTTTTCTATGTCATCATGAGTTTGGTCTTTATCTTCCATCGGCCATAGCTTTTGCCATGCTCTAGATCTGTGTGTCTTTAACATGGTATCATAGTGCAGCTGAGCATGACACAACACCATTTTTCTTTGATCTAGCTCAGCTTGAGCTCAGTTAGCTCAAGACAAGTCTAGGACCTCATCTCCCACTCCTTCTCCACTTGACCTTGTGGCAGCCATAGTCAACAGTACCCTGCCTATTTGAAGCTCTCATATCTCTCTCTACTGGCCAAATCTTACTGAGCTTCCTTTTGGAGAAGTGTTCCTCCGGTACTAAATGTTCTCTGTATCACTTGAAACATCAACATTGCCTTGCCACAAGCTTAGCATTATCAATTTTCTTAGGCTTCATTTGCCATAGCCAAATCTATACCTACCTCTAATTGAGCTTCTTGATCTCCCCCTACATACCATAACTCCACTTTCTTCCTTCAAGGGGATTGCTCCCTTTCTTTGGGCGTTGACGCCTAGCACATCAAACACCAACATTATTGCTCAACCAACTCGACATTACAAAAATTCGTGATCACTATCAAAACTGCGCTCGTTCATGTTCTCTAGCTCTGTGCGTTGCGAATCAGCAGGCGACCTGGATGATTAGCATAGGGATTTGATAGAGCATCAGATGAGCTTTATTTCCATTAAAAAGGTTTTCAAAATGATCCATTGTAGCTCCTACAATCAGTGAAAAACTAGGCCTAGGTCAAAACCCTAATCTAGGAAGCCATAGCCAAACTTCACTAAAGCTTCAATTTTCTTCATTTTCTCACTCCTCTTGGCACATTCAAGTTCCTACCACTCTGAACTAAGTAATCACTTAGTTTTTTTGCAAATATTTCATCAATCAATCATCAAGTTGTGGAAGATTTGGAGAAATCAAAGCTCAATGGGACAAGATCATTGCTACTACAAGTCTCAAGCTCTTCAATTTCTCACTCTTTTTAGTCAAGTAGAGTTTCTACCATTCAAGATCTGCTACAACACTCAGTGTTCCAGCAAATATTTAATTGATTTACCATCAAGGAGGGGTTTCAAGCTGAAGGGGTAACATCAAACACCAAGGAACATGTATCATCATCTTCAAAACCATAGTATCTTTTGATACTACATAGTGGGATTGACACTGCCCCATCACTTGTGCTTGTTAGCACATTCAAGAATCAATTCACTACTAATTTATCTAAGATTTAAAGTTGATTTTCAATGACAAACATGAATTTTTTTATAAATATGCCATTCATAAAGAGAAGTGTAATCATTTTTACTCACTTGTACCACATAGGAGATGCTACTCTACCTACAAGAAGACATGGAGCTACCTATATCCAAATGCCATCAATGTATCCATGTGAAGACCTTGAAGACAAAAAAGTGCAAAAGTTTGCAGTTATTTCCATTGTCTCAAAAATAATGATATCTTTGCTTGTGGGGGACATGAAGACTAGTGCAAGCAAAGAAGACCATGAAGAAAATGACCAAAAGAGAAAAGTGAAGAACAAGTTCAAGATCAAAAAGAGCAAGCTTGACTACACTGATGAGAAGACCCGCAATGAATTGAAGATCTATGTCAAAAAAAATGCTGAAAATTGCAAGGGCCTACCCATCCTTGACCCAAATTTTTACTAGACTTTTTAGCCTTGTAATGCCTAGTCCGAATGTCTTTATCATAAGCTTGTAAACTCCTCATGTAGCCCTGTACTACAACCTCTGCACACTTTGTGACGCTCGAGTTTGCATCTGTTGTTGTAACAAAATTTTTTGCTATTGTTGTTGCTATAACAAAGTAATCATCTATTCTCTAGCATCACCACCACTTGATGCAACAAAATCCCCCGTCTTTACACACCTCTATTGCCAACTTTCACGTCGGGCTCAACACTGTCAGAGCGTTTGGGGTCGAATGTCTACCACAGGGGTAAGAGACAACAGGGTGAAGGGAGATTCAAGGACAGGAGTAGACAGAAGAGAAGGGTTTTGAAGAAATAGAAGATGTAGAAGAATACTCACAGAAAGAAATAGAAGATGTAGAGGAATACTCATAGAGATGAATCCCATCAGCTTATTTCTGCACTATGAGGAGATGAAACTCTTGTAGAAAAAAACATGCATAAAATAATACCTTCCTCTATGTTTCTCAGATCGCCAATCTCATGCTTCCATTGGCTCCGAAAGGGAGGTAAAATACTAGTGCACCTAGCCAGAGTTCTCCCTAATCACTCCTTCATCTCCCACTTTGGAGTGCTATTCACTGCCTGAAAATAATGATCGCACGTCACACGATTTTACCAATCTCTCTCTTTACATAAAATCCTCACAAATGGGTAAAAGATTATATGATTTCTTTCACATGTCAACCTATTCTAGAATTTATCTATAATTCTTGGATGTTTTACAAGAGATAATATCTAAAATATCAAAATTTGACTAAAACTTGTCCAAAAATCTAATATTTTTGAACCATGGACACTAACACTATTGTCTAAAATGGCATTGGCTCTCTAGATCAATAAGAAAGTCACACTCTAGAGTTTTTCACATGGTGTGTACATAGCGGCACGACAATGTGGGGTTGCACTGGCTTTATCAACATCTCTTGTAGCTTGGCCAACTCTAACTTCAAGTAAGCTAGTTCTTGGTTTTGGTCAATGCTTTTTTCCTTATCTTGCATGCCATGGCTTGACTGATCAGTAGGAATTATGGTTCTCTCAATGTTCCTAGAGGTGATTTCTCTTGTAGTGTGACTCTTGAGCTTCTATTGAGCCTAATACACCAACAAATTGAGACTTTGGACAGACTTTTATTATTTCAGAAGCTACAACTCACTTTGGTGACAATCTCTCACCTTGTCACTCAATACTCCACTCTAAGTAACCAAGCATCCTCCTCTCCAATCCAAAGAAATCAAGAACACAATACTAGCTCGAGTTGTAGTAAACTCAATTAACTTATCTTCTTGTGTTTGATGACTCAAAGGCTTAAAGATGGTTCCATGACCATGATCAACATGATCCAATATTGTCATTCCTTCGCATCTACAACCAAGCACACCAACAAGTCGAAGAGCTAGTAGAGAAGACGATAAAATCAAGATGATGGCAAAGAGCTTCACCTTCCCTCAGTCCCTCGCTCAACACTTCTCTCACTCTCTCCCTCTCAATCACTCTCAACACAATTGAAGCAAGATGATAGACTAGAAAGATCGAATAGAAAGCTTGAGTAGTCACACTGATAGAGCTTCCACAGCATGGATGTGCCAAAGGGGTGAATACAAATAAGACCTTACACTCTTATCTAGACTAAGAATTAGGGTTAGGGTTAGGGTTTTCACCCCTTTTGTGTTTTGCGTTTAGGGTTTGCACCCCTCCTGGGCATCCTACCCACTTTGTGGGCTCTAGGCTAGTCAATCTTCATTACATGCTTGTATCTTAGCCTAATTAGACCAATCCTAAGATATTCTAATCACAAATACATGTGTGCAACCGACGCAACACTTGCATGTACAATAAATACAACTGCGGGTGGTGAATACAATGTTCACAAGAGTGAGCTAAGCTCTCACAAAGTAATTCATCCATGATAATGTGGTGATGTCCATAAAGTACCAATTTAATCCAAGTGCCCAAAAAATAAGGCATTGAAGCTCAATAAAAATAATATCCATAAAAAATAGTAGCCAGCACTTCTGCTTTTATCATCTTCTCAAAACACCACTAATATTATTTCCCCCTATATGAGAGCCAGTCACATGGTACTCATGTCTTAGGTAGCATGCTGGAGCTTGCACCAAAGACACAAAATAATGAATAGTCAATTGAATAAGTAGTCATGATAAGGAGAAACGAATGTTGCTAATGAAGAATTTGTTACTACAGAAGGGGATGATTTGTTTCTTATTGTGGGAACAGATGATGTTGCTCATATTGTGGTAGATGGTGACTGATGTTGTGAATGGTGACAAATTATGTAGAAGTTGATTGTGCCGAAGATACACTTGACCAATGGTTCTTCTAATGGAGAGCGCTAGAGTGGCCCTTGAAGTTGAATGGGAGATTGGAGAAGATGGGATATTCAATGTTGATGTAGAAGTGATGGCTCACAATCCTCCATGAAATGTTGTACTTGCAAAGTAAACCTCATGTGCAATCACTTCTTAGGGAAAAGTGCCAATCTTTTGTTTGTGAATAGGACATATGATGTTCTTGGTTTGGGAGAAGGGTTGAAATCGAAGAAATCTTGAAGTGTTATCCTACACTTGAGGACCCAAAACTATGAATAAGTTATTGTGCAAATGCTATAATGAGTGTGTGTGCACATATAGTTTAATATATAGTTAGAAGAGTGCTTCATGGATTCTGTGAGTGATGACTGGTGCTTGATGAAGCAAGAGATCTTGATCTAATGAAGAGGGAAAGAATTGTGGGTGTTAAGGGAAAAGGTAGTTATTGATGAATATCCTAGGGAGACACTGATGTGGGACGGATAGGAGTAGGCATTCAATCCAATAAGCTCTTGAAGAACATGGGTCTCTCTAGGATCAACCACACATGGTAGTTGATGCAATTATTGGCTTTATGTTGAAGAACCTTTTTCACCTTTTTGATAAGTAAGGATTGATGAAACTAGGTGAATCAAATGAAGGGATGAAATGTGTAAGTGACTCAGGAGGACATGTCAATCAGGGTGAGTTGAGACTCCCTAGATATGTCCTGACGTTGATGTGTCCTAAGTAAGGGTGTGGGAAAATGGAAAAAGGGCTAGGGGGTTAGAGACGGAGCTAGCCAAATAGGGTCACTGGACACATCCTACTTGAGGACCCCTAGGTGCGGTACAGTGCATGCACATGCATATTTCTTTTTCTTTTTTTTCTTTTTTTCTTTTTTTCTCTCTTTTTTTAAATTTTTTTAATGACAAGTCAAGTAACAACAGTGATGTACAATAAGGCACGCTGCTTACAAGGAGAAATAGAAGTATGAGATCAAAAAACTGATTGCAAATAATAAAACTTGTCGCACAAGATGATTGGTGCACTGAGGTGCATATAATGAAGATTTGAACATTGAGCTTGGACATTAAATCACATTGCCATATTATTGATGAAACTATTGTTGAAGAAAAATCAGAACTTGTCAATGAAGACTGATATGCTCATTGATAAAACAATTTGCAACTGCTCTTAAGGAAGTAGATGACCATTAGATGTTGTAGTAAAGATATGGTATCATTGAAGAAAGTGGAACCTCATTGTTGATGGTTCTTTAAGTTCCGTGTTTCTTTAGTGAGGCTACAATATAAACTTGTTGTCTTGATTGGCCTTTGATGTCTTGACATGATGCCTCAAGCTTGAGATCTTTAGGAAGCTTTTGATGCTAGTGTCAGCTTCAAGTCTTTAATGTTGTTGCAGTGTAGGATATTCAAAGAAAGCTTCTATTGCTGATGATATTTTCTTCAAGCCTTGAGGTTCATTGCATTGCTTTGTCACCTATTGTTTTCCTACATTCACTTGGTGAAACTTTGAGAGTACCATGTAGTGGACTCAAGGGAAAAAGATAAAAAGAATTACAAATAACTTTCTTCTTCCTTGAATATCACCATCACACGAGGAGTGAAAGGGTTTGAGCTTGTACCTCTTGTTTTTTTTTTGGGCCATCGCATAAGATGTAGCATTGTTTCCAAATTTGGAGAGACTTTTCCTCTTGTCAATGCAACAAATTGAGTTAAAGAAAAATATGTGCAAATAAAATAAGACTAAAAAGAAAAAAGAGTTAGTATTTTGTTGTTTTTGGGATCCACAGTTAGTCATAAAATTTGGATTGTACTCCAATTTGGCAAAACCATCCAAGTTAGGTGGTTTGGTATCCACAAATGTAAGTAATCAGATCACCAAGCAAAGAGGGTCCTACAAAGTGACTGGCAATGTGTAGTTCCTCTTTGATCAGAATCTTGTCAAGCAATGGGTGATATATCAACTTTTGTGGCAAGGCAAGATTTCGAGCTAGGATGATAGAGTCCAGTGAAGTGGTCTCATAGTAAGTTGGGTTAGCTTGAAGTGTACTGATTGTACGGAGTTGCTCAACTGTGGTCATAAGATGACTACCATTGCAAGAAATCTCAAGTCGATGAGAAAACCACTTCTACAAGAACAGAATCAAGGAGTGACAATTCTGCTCAAGCTCATGAAGTACTAATTGGTCTTGGATTTTGGTCACAAGAGCATAAGAAGGAATAAATCTACATGATAGCAAGTGCTCCTGAGGCAGAGTCCTAACATTTTCCTTTTGAATCAAGAGGATTTTATCAAAAATATGTTTGTTGTCCTAAGTGGAATGTCATTTAGAAGCAACTTGAACTTCCTCATCAGCAACAAGGCCTCAAATTGGAGTAGGCATTCTATTTAAGAGAAATTGGATTTCTTTGCCAAATGAGCAATCATGGTACTCAATGGTTCACATACTAGCAAATGCTTGATGCCAAAAGGAGGGTCAAGTTTAGTAGGGCTCATCTAGAGATGTGTCTCAACAACATCCTCTGGAGCATCTTGGGGTCCAATCAACTCAATTGGGACTAACCTGCAGTGGGGTGATTTAGTAGGGACATAAATGGTGTTGTGCCTACTAGAGTTGCAAGCATACCTCTTCTAGCCACTGTGTCTAGGTTAGTAGAAGGTTTATGTACATCACTTTGCTTCACAAAATTTGATGAAGATTTATTCATTGTAGTACTAGAAGCATAGATAAGATTTGGAGTTGTGGCAATCAACCTTGGAATAAAACATTCGTAGAAATTAGGATTGTACTCTAATGAAGCATGGCCATCAAGAAGTTGCGGGTCATGGGTGAGACAAAAGAAAATCTAGTGACATCAATGATCATGCCTTGTTATCCTAATCGACTTACAATGTGTAGCTCTTTCTCTAAAAGAAGTTTGTCACAGAAGCATTCAAGTTTAGCCAATTTAGAAATGTTGACACCATGGACAAGCGCAAGCACTCAAAGAGAAGTAGGAGAAACATATGTAGGATCATGCATTGAAGTCCAAAGTGCATTTCTTTCCTCAGCAATAGTCATCAGGCGGCTACAATATTGTGCAACTAACCCTCAACTAGAATACCATTTCCGTTCAAACTCATGTTGTCCTTCTGCTTTCTTGGCCAATGCTGCAACATCTTCCCTACTGCTTGTTGTGTGCTTCCTAGTGTAGAACACAGGAATTAAGTGATGTGTCTCCTACTCTACCTTGGTGATTTGCTTTGTAAATTCTCCCACGATTGTTGGGTAAATCCAACAAATTTGTGATTGATCTGACCATGTAAAAGGTTTTTCTAGGATTTTCTAATGCTTATATCTAAATTCCAAGGTCAACATGAACATATGCACAAGCAAGTGAAGTCAAGAGTGTTTCTTCTAGTCCTTGATAATTCTTGCTTCTGAATGATCTCTTTGTTGCCACCTCTTTTCTAACATCTCTAGAATTGATCATTTAGCTAGTTTTAAGTGTATTGGAGCTTTTGGTCAAGAAGAACATGACTTGTGAATCATTGGGTTCAGTATGCTCTCTACACCAAATTCTATATTCTTGGGTGAGACTGAAGTATTAGAGGCTTGTTCTTTAGCTGAAGTGATAGTCTTGGTCACAACCAAGGGTTCTGATTGTATGGGTTGCATTTGAGAATTAGAAGCAATAACTTCTGATTTAGTGGAGTGGTCAATCATGACAATTAAAAATGAATGTGCACTTGGATCCTTGGACTAAGTTGAAGTATTCATGGTCTTGGTATTTTAGATTTTTTTATGACAACACTCATAGATGGAGGTCGTCACTTTTTTGATGTTTTTTTAGCTATCCCTTGTGGATCCTTTTCCTTAAATTGAGTAGTTACACTAGGCTGCTACTACTAGATTTTTTGTTTTGGCTTGGGTCACAAAGGTTCTTGGTTTCATGGAGATTTTGATTGTTTTGAAGAGCCAGCAACAACCTGGTGTTGTTTCTTATCAACACTTGAGGGCGTTACCTCATCTATCCTTGGACTTTCCATTTTTCAGCTTGAGTAGCCTCACATGGAAATGGCTGCTTTGTCTCCAGCTTTTCCTCCTTGCTCGATGACTTTTTGGACACTACTAGTTCCTCTTGTGGAGTAGCAAAAACTTTAAGTGGTTTCTCTTTGGAATTGTGGGCTCAAGTGTCACAAGAACCAACTTGTCAGTCATTAACTTATCTGGTGTTGTCTCCTCAAGTATCTTGGTCCATAACCTAGATCAATGTGTGGGTCTCTTTTGCTTTCTCTTAAATTTGGATGGGACTTGGTCTGCGGTCACTCGAGGTGGTTCTGTGGGTGGTTTCGGTAACCAAATCCAACAATTTTCCACATAAAACCATTGAGCATAGAGCAAGGCTTTGGCACTTATCGTGGACCTATGCGAGCTCTCCATTGACACTTTTGATTACTTGCCCTAAATCTCTTCCCCCATCTAGATGTAGTTCTATTCCCAATAGCTTGAGAAGCTATGGTAGTGTTTCTAGTAGCTATGGTATTTCCTTTGGTTCAAGGAGGGTTCCTACTAAGTGGTTGTCTCTTGTTCTTGTGTGCCTTGAGTAGCTCATTGAGAATTGTCTGGTTTTCCTCTCTAGGAATTTGATATGACTCTAAGACAAGCTTCTTGCCCTTCTCTAGAGAAGAGACAAGGTCCCCTTTGTTGAAAGTAGTGACTATCTCCATGTCTGGTAAGCAGTGTGCTTCGTAGTCCACAATGCATGCAGTTGCGTGCTTGAAAGGTCTTATAAGAAAGACTTCCTTTCCCATATCTTCTCAATTTGGAAGCACATTAAAAACTATGGGCATGCTTTCAATCTCAACAATCAAGAGAATTTTGCATCATCCTAGGGGGGAATAGGCTGATCCTCCATATTGCTTGATAGCATTGGTCGGGACAAGTTCAAGTTGTCCAATCTCCATACCTCATAAGTGAAGATGTTGTAGTCTGAACCTTTGTCTATGAGAGCATCAATGATGAGCTCTTGCTTGGTAGTTAGTTTGACCCTAAGATATGTAGGAGGGGTTAGACCTTCATCTTCTGGGTCAACGTTTGTGTCTTGGACCTTTCGGATATTAGTCGTGATAGACCTAGTTAGGGTACTACATGAAACCTTGCATGTTGGATAGTCATGATACATGTGAGTGATGCTACACTCAATGCATCTAAGGTCAGCCCTGGGAAATTTATCTATCACCATCTAGTTTGCTAGCTAGGCCTACGCTCTTGTGTTGCTAGCTATGGCAATATGTGAATGGATAGATGGATGGGAATGTTTACTCATTTTTGTTAACTCATCAAGTCTTAAGACTTTGAGACCTAAGGTCAAGTCCACTATGAGGCATGCCAATAGAGTGTAAGGCTCTTAATAGCTAGATGACAAAATCTTCAACTCTTCTTGTAATGGTCTTGCGTGGTTCTTGGTGTAGGTATTCTCATTCAACTCTCTAGGTTGGTTAGTTCTTCTTGCACTGTGAAAATTTGTTTCATGGAGTTCCTATTGTTTAAATTTGTCTCTGGTTGGCTAGTTGGTCTTGTGATCTTGCACTAAGTGCAAGTGGTGAAATTATGGGTTCAATGATTGGCTTCTCCTCTCAATTGATATGGTCTTGTTACTTTCTTTGAATGGGATTCAAAGTGATTCAAAGGGGTCTTAGGACTTGTGGTAGCTCAGTCAATAATACTTTACTCATTGGGCCCTTGCAATGATTGGAATGGAGCATATGATGATGGTAGCTTGGTTGGATGATTTGCCCCCCTAATAACTTGTAGTGTGTCCTATGTGTAGATGTGAAAGTGATTGTTGTGATTGTGCACTTTGATCTTAAATGGCCTAAGGTAATGTTAGCATAGAGTATGTTGTCGAGGTTGCCTAGGTGCTATGTGAAATGTGTGCTAGGTCCTTAGTGAGTGATGGATCAAATATTTCAAAATTTCCTTGTTTGTTGTTTTGTTTAGTTGTTAAGTGGGATTACAAAGTACCTTAAGGATTCTCTTAATGTTGGTCAAATAAAAAACATTCTCTTTATCATTTCGATTTTCAAAGTTAAAAGAAACATGCAGTATGAAATCAAGCTTTCTTCCTTTCAAATGCAATGTGCATGGGTGCAAGCAATTCCTCAAAGTATCATAACCATATCACCTTGACAATATGGCAAGTAAGGATGGCACTTTGATGCAAATACGTAAAGCAAGAGGTTCAAATTTAGAATGTGAGTAAGACAAGTATGAGTGAGCCTCGAGACATAGTGTGTGTGTAACTAGGAGTGTGAGTGAGTGTGTGAGTGATTGGTTTGTGTGAGTGAGTGAGAATGTGTGAGGGATGAGGTGTGAGTGTGAGTGAAGGTTAAGTGAAATGTGTGTTAGCGAAGGATAAGTGAGATGTGAGTATTATAGGTATGTGTGAGTGTGGATATGAGTGAGTGAGTATAGGTATGAGTGTGAGTGAGTGAGTGAGGATGAGTGAGGGATGAATAAGGGATGAGTATGAGAGAAGGAGTGTGAGTGGGTGAGTGCAAGTGAGGGATGAGTGGGTAGGGATAAGAGAGTGAGATTATGAGTTAGGTAGGTATGAGTGAGTGAGGGATGATTGATGAGTTAGTGGGTGTAAGTGAGGGATGAGTATGAGAGAATGAGTGTGAGTGGGTGAGTGTGAGTGAGGTATGAGTGGCTAAGGATGAGAGAGTGAGAGTATGAGTGAGGTAGGTATGATTGAGTTAGGGATGATTGTTGAGTGAGTGAGGATGAGTGAATGGATATATGAGTGAGAGATGAGTATGAGAGAATGAGTGTGAGCAGGTGAGTGTGAGTGAGGGATGAGTGGGTTTCGAAAGTTGGGTGTATTAGTTTGGTATAGGTATGAATATAGGGGGTGTACTAGGTTTGTGGAGGGGCAAGTGGATAGGGCATATGATCAAAGTAATGGTGCATCTATCTCTTCTTCTTCTTCTTCTCCTACCATTTCTTCCTTCATCCCTTCTTTTCTACTTTCTTTTAATACTTCTTCCACCATTAAACAAAGACTGTGTGCGAGAAGCGAGCTTTTTGAGTGAGATTTTGAGCGAGAGTTTTTGGCAACCTCCATTTCTTGTTCCACATAGTCTACTCATTCCACCCCTTGAATTTTTTGACCACCACCACCACCATAGCTTCCTCCACCACCAGTGCTGCCACTATCACCACCACCACCATGGCTACCTCCACCACCATTACCATTACCATGTATGTATGTCACTCACTCTCTTGTTTATCTCCCTCTCTCTCTCATACATGCGATCAATCCACATTGTATAATAATGTCTCACATCAGATTATGGCATGTGTTATAACAAACACTTCTCTTAAATCCTAAAAAAA
Source organism: Lygodium microphyllum (assembly GCF_053477565.2). Classification (NCBI taxonomy): domain Eukaryota; kingdom Viridiplantae; phylum Streptophyta; class Polypodiopsida; order Schizaeales; family Lygodiaceae; genus Lygodium; species Lygodium microphyllum. The sequence goes on from NC_141162.1 coordinate 112,405,907, forward strand.
CACACACACACACACACACACACACACACACACACACACACACACACACACACACACACACATAATGTGAATGCTTGGATAGCCACTTGATGCTTTTAGAGTTTTAATTTCAATGGATTGATAGCTCCCTCCCCTCCCCCCTCTCTCCCTCCCCCCCTCTCCCCAACAAATATGATACAAGACAATTCATACAAGCAATCCAAATGTACATTTATATTGTGTTAACTCTGGAAAAAGTGCTTTTGCTTGTCAAATTAAGAGAGGCAAGGCCACCCTCGAGGGGTTCACTATATATATATTCTCTATATAACGTGCGTTCATGGCCTATTTATAAATATCCTAATCTCTGAATTTTTCTTGAATAAAACACAACCCTTTTCTATTCAATCTGTAAGTAATCCCTTCATATGACACCCTTTTGTATGTAAAAAATGTATAAAATTGGTGTTTTAAAAACCCCTTATTTTGAACTCACGTTATATATACATATATTCATGAGTGACCCCCCTCGAGAGGTCACCAAAGGCTTGCCATCCAACTAGATTGTATAATGATGACTTTCTCAACAAAATAAAATGCGGTTGTGCTAAGAGGTAGTGTTGGCATTGCATTGTTGGTCACTATATAGGTGGCATTGCAAAAGTTCTTCTACTTCCAAATACAACGTGCAAGTTCTCTTCAGTCAGTGTGGATTGGTATATAAACATGTTGGCATTTGCATCCATCCCAAACAGTGGGAGGTACTATAGGTGCTTGCAGGCCAAATACGCTTTTCCTTCTACGGCATGGTTCATGAGATCTTGGTAATTACATGTTGGATTCTTTGCAATGTGCATATCATAACACTCATACATGACTCTTGAGTTAGTTATCTCTAGTTTGAAAACCTCATTCTTCAAGGGCTTCACCATTGTGTGGCCCTTCACATTTGTATCTAGTGCCAAAGCTGAGTCAATCCTTTTCCCTGTAGCCTATGAAACATTTATTGATATCTACACGAGCCCTCATTAACATCCGCCTGTTGTGCAAAATTTTTAAAACAAACCCACCGCACTCCAACATGTGGGTTTCTTGTATGGTCAAATCAGTGCCTCGTCCCACTGGCTATACTTGTGGAACCTTGGGCAGTGCATGATGAATGGAAGAACAAATGTTCCATGTATGGTCCACACTTTCATTACAAAACCACATGAACTGGAGCTACATTCCATGCTGATTGCTAGCTTCTCCTCTTGAGCTAAACCACTCCATGATTCCCCAAAATGAAGGTGCAGGCATCCGATGTGATGTATTTTTTATAGGTTTTTAACATTTTCCCTCTCTAACTCCCAACCATCCTTGACATTGTACACGACTGCAAGTTGGAATCCTTCTTATAGCCCAAGTAGTGTCATGAACAACTGTCTCCACCAACATTTCCTTTGAAAAAATTGGTGATACTACCCTTAATTGGTCGGAAGGAAAAGGGTCCTCAAAGTTTAGTTTTCTTGTACCCTTTCTTCTAGGTATGTTTTTGGTCATATACTCAAGCATGTTAGAGGCGTTGGCTTCCTCGGACCTTAGTTTCCCATCAACCTTGTGTTTTCTTGCTACAATCACATTGTCCCCTCAAAAATTGGGATGTTTATGCAATTCAGTTCCTCTTGCTACCTCCTCAACCATCCTTATCATTGCTTGAGATATGGGGCTAATTCCTCATTGTAGTCAACTCAAAGGCTTCTCTGCAATGGGTCCTACACCACGAAACTTTCCACAAATGAATGCAAGTCATTTTGTGCTTTGTAGTAGAGCATTTTCCAAATCACTAACACATGTATCGTACAAGTTTATAGATCCCTTGAGTCCCTCCCCCGGCCAACCAACTTGCATGCATTGGCTCTGTTAGGTTCGTGGTTTTCATATGAGAAATGCCCTCCACTACTTGGACAAAAATGCAATATGAGAAGGTATGGAGTATGAGAAAACAAATGCACCACACATCACTTCCTACTATTATGAACTAGTCTTACCCTGACAATGTGCTGTCTTCAATGTGAATATTTGATATGCCACCAACTAAACCAATAATCCATTACTGGTATATTGCAATCCACAACTTTCCTTAAGGTGCACCAAGCTTGAATGAATCAATATTGCATTGTTGCATCATCTTCAATTGCTATACACCTCCACATGCAGCACAAGCGCATATGATCATCTTGGAAACTCTTGTGCACGTACTGTGATGCATGTATTTGGAGACTTTGTTCCCAATGAAATAAGCAAGATCTCTCTCTTCCTTGCATTACATTGTCCGGACCACCATTGAACACTATGTGGATGGCCCTCCAATTGGCAACTGCCTTGTTTGCCATCAATCCTGGAAAATTAGCACTTGGGTATCCACACTTCTCCATCACTTCATTCATATTTTTCCAAAAAAGAGCTTGTGCATCTATATCATCTTCCTTCATCTTACATATTGCTAGAGTCATCAACTCTTGTACACTACAGAAACACAAGAAAGAAATAGGAGAGTAAGGTGAACTATGTTACTTAAGTTTGTGTTGTGATGGTAGAATCATGTAAGAAAAACTACCTTAGGTCATACACATGTGCTGCCATGGTGGCCTAATAATTCATGGGATGCACGTGATCAAAGCATACCAAGCTATTGCTTAGATTCCCAATTCCATTCCTTCACATACGATTCAGTAAGTCAACCCTTGAAGCTGGCCTAGTCATTGACATTTTGAATATAAAGCACCTATTATCATTGTCAGTGGCTTGCCCAAGAAATAGGCTACCATGGAAAAATCTATATGCATGACATTGCTTTAACTTTAGAATACAGGATTCCATTTCCTGATCACTCTCAGCGCATGCTGCAGGAACCATGTGTTTGAACCTGCAGGCACAAAAGATTGATTTCATATGCATGGATTTTTAATGATATTTTGGAATGTGTTGTGAATGGAATAATATGTTACGTGTTCCTCTAAATGAGTGGTTGGAGTTCCTTGAGCATTTTCTAGAGTTCAATGTTAGACATGGGGACACCTTGCTCATGAACCAAGGCATCCATCACTAGCCTTCTATCCACAGTCATTTGCAGGTGTCGAGGTCCAGTTGCACTAAAGTCTCTTACTATTTCCTCTATAGTCTTTCACACTTCTTTGACATTAGCTCTACATGTGCCTCTTTTCACCTCATGGTTATGTGTTCCTTTATGGATAAATAGTCTTGACATTGGCCTTGCTAACATCACATAATACACTACACACTCGCACTTGGAGAGCAGGATGGGGGGTTTCTTACAATCAAGCATCCAAGGCTTCCGAGACCATCAACTGACATTCCGACAGTCGGTATGTTGATACTGAGTTTACTTGCATGCCATGTTTTAGGACTTAATTAGTATGATTTACTCACAATAGGGTAGTAGAACCATGTCATGTGACTCTGCAATCATTTTAATGATCGTGGAGCAAATTAAGAATCTTCTACCTATCCATGCCACCTTGTTTGGGGAGCCAAAAATCGACTTGCCAATACAATCTCTATTGGGATACTCTAGCTCTTTTATACATTTTCTTTGGCGAATAATACCAAGGAATGCCATCAATGTTGACGTGGGCTTTGTCCAACGATGGCCATCGTACTTTTGCTCCATACTCTCCATTGGACGCATATTTTCTGCTACTAGTGGAAGCTCGTATGCCACATTGCAATCATAGAAAACTGGGATCTCTTCCACTCTCTCTATAGCACTCGTATTTTGAAGTAAATGACATAACACTCCGTGTCAGCCCCCTAAAGATATTATGTACTCAACCACACTTACAACATAAGAGGATTGTCGCATCCCCTCCTCTGTCACATCAAGTGTGATAGGGATGGTTTTGTTTCTCTCAATGTCCAAGGGGGTTGGTGAGGCTTCCATGGTGATTGTTGTTTTCTCAACACTGCAAGGGCTCTGGGTGAGGTCTATGGTGGGGGAAGGCTGCAATGAAGGCCCATTTCCTTGTTCGACAAGATAGTATTGCAAGACCAAGGTTTCCAGAACATATACCTAGACAGCCTCATGGTCATTGTTACAATGGATTGACATTCTTTCTATTCGGCCATTTGCATGGGTGATAGCAAGAACACGGTAGGCATTGTCATTGCATATGTCTTCCTTATTCAACATCAGGATGAACTGACTACTTGTGTAATGCATAATATGTTTGGTAGAGAGGGAGGATACATAAATGTGAACCTCGGTATTTGATGTAGCATTGGATGCTCGATCCATTTTCAAAGCTATCTACACATGTACGAATACGCATGTCAGATATGGGTGTCATTGAAAGACTTAGTGTGGGGTTGTATGTCATATATAAGAGAGGGAGAGACAGAGAGAGAGGAGGATATGTAAAGTGTGTGCATGAGAGAGAGAGAGAGAGAGAGAGAGAGAGAGGGAGATAGAGAGTGTACGTGCATGTGTATGCGCGTGCTAGATATATAAAGTATTTGGCATGAGAGAGAGAGAGAGAGAGAGAGAGAGAGAGAGAGAGAGAGAGAGAGAGAGAGAGGATATTAAGATTTGTGTAGAAGAGAGAGCAAAAGAGGGAGATAGAGAGAGAGTATGTGTGAGTGTATGTGGGTGCCAGAGAGAGAGAGAGAGAGAGAGAGAGAGAGAGAGAGAGAGAGAGAGAGCACCAAGAGGGAGCTAGGGAGAGAGACCGGGGGGTGATGGATAAAGTGAGGGGGGAGGAGGGGAGACAGAGAGAGAGAGGGAAAGAGAGAGAGAGGAAGCGAGAGGGAGATGTGTACATACCTGTGAGATTAATAAAATATTCCACAACTTGAGGGAGGGAGAGCCGTAGTGTCATAGGGGGTGTGTGGCTTTATATAACCACTTTGAGATACTAGGGCATTAAATGCATGTCATAGAGAGAGAGAGAGAGAGAGAAAGAGATTGAGAAAGGGAGATTGGTAGACATTTGCCGTACAAAGAGAGAGATGTGAGGGAGGGGAGGGTTGCTAGTCATATTTTTCTACACCAAATATTGGGCTGCTAGTGACCCCTTCTTTGGCGACAAAATGATCCAAGTCCACATGCACTCTCTCTCATCAACCATCCTCGCCTACACATACACATTCTCTCATACCCTTGGCCTTAAACCCAAATCATTAAGATAGACCCAAGCGCCGGCAACCCCTTTCTTGGTGAGCAAAACGATCCTAATCTACATGCACTTGCACTCTCTCTTCATTCCCTTTAAAAAAAATCCCATACAACTAACATATTAATGTACAATTATATTAACTAATTAATTATTATTACTATATTAACCCATTGATTTATATGAAACGATTAATAGTAATATATAAATCAACAAACAAGTTAAGTAATATTAATATACCAATGGTTCACTTCATACTAATTGATTACAATAATAACTAATTAATTAATAAACTAGTTGATATACATTAACTAATAAACAAGCTAACTATCATCAATTAATAATTTAATTAATAATTTAATTGATATAATTTGATCAATACACTAATTAACTAATCAATGAGCTAACTGATACAATCTTGGTAAATATTATTTGATTTATAATAAGTCATTAATAATTTAATTAATAAATAAATATTAACTAATTGAGTAATAAATGATTTTAATTACTAAATAAATATGTGATAAAATAGTTTAATATTTTTAATAAAATAAATATATAAAACTAAAATTAGCTAATTTGTTATTAATTTCAAGTAACTAGTTATCGGTTACAACTAATTGATTTCTAGTTATTAGCTATTAATTTTTAATAGTAAATTATTACTTTCAACTAATTGAATAATATATAATTTGATTGGCTAAGTAATTGACTTAATAGTTATTAAACTAATTATTTATTTATTAATTATTTAACTAAATAGTAATTAATTTTAAGTACTTAGTTATTAATTTTAACTAATCAACTAATACATAATTTCATTTTTTATTAATAATTAATTACTTAATTAGCTTAGTGATTACTTAATTAGTTACTTGGTTTTTAATTAGATAATTAATTATTAATTGGTTATTGATTTATTGGTTAACTAGTTGCTTAATTAATTATTTACTTATTAAATAATTAAATATAAAAAATTATTAATTAACTAGTTAATTTTAAAAATTTATTACTTAATTAATCAATAGATTGATTAGTAAGTGAGTTTTGTTAATAATTAATTAAATATTTGATAGTTAATCTATTGACATTTAAATAATTAGTTAATAGTTAATTTGATTCACTTATTAATTGACTCAATAGTTATTAAACTAATTAGTAATTAACTAGTGTATTAGTTAATTAATAATATAATTAATTAATAATTTAATTTACTAACATAGTTAATTAGTTAGATTAATTTGTAAATTATCTAATTAATTAATTACTCACTTAATTTAGGAGAAGGAGAAGCGTTTTTTACTTTTTTGATGTGTATATATACATGTGTAGAGAGAGAGAGAGAGAGAGAGAGAGAGAGAGAGAGAGGGGGGATGCGGGTGGGAAGGAGAACAGGGTGGGCGTGGGCGAGGTCAAGATGCAAGTGGGATCAAGATGCAGATGGAGATGGGTTAACGGGTGATCACGAGCAGGTGAGTGGGCGGGCGATCATGAGTAGGTGAAACGAGCGGGGTGGATGATAGATTGGATGCAAACAGACAAGCATGCAAACATGGCAGGCAGACGAACAAGTAGATGCGGGCGAGTAGGCAAACGCGGTGGACGGTGTCGTGATACTACGTAGACACAGTGTAAAAAAGCATGGAATGGGGAAGAGTGTGTGTTACCCCTTGAAATTGAGTTGCCAACCATACGGTTTGCAATTAACCACTCTTTAGGAGATGAGGATTCGCTCTTTGAACGTTTCACGACCATAGCCCATCTGGATGAGCTGAAATTGCAGAGCTTATTACACCAGGAGGTAGCTAAACATCGGATGAAGCAGTTGCACAACCTTAGAGCGAAGAAGTATACCTTTAAAAAAGGGCAATTAGTTTTGTACTATGATGCGCATAGGGAGTTGTTTCCAGGGAAGTTGGAACCTAGATGGGATGGGCCCTACAAGATTGTTATGATAGGGAAGAATAGGTCTATGGTTCTACTAGATGGGATGGGCCCTACAAGATTGTTAGGATAGGGAAGAATAGGTCTACGGTTCTACTAGATGGGATGGGCCCTACAAGACTGTTAGGATATGGAAACTGGAACCTAGATGGGATGGGCCCTACAAGATTGTTAGGATAGGGAAGAATAGGTCTACGGTTCTACTAGCTGATCTCAGGGAGTAGAGTTTAAAAATAAGGTTAATCTTAATAAGATTAAACCTTATTATTTCTAAATATGTTAATACAGGAAAATGCATTGCAGGTCCATACTGGGGATGATTTGAGACCTGCAAAAGAGCTTAAAGCCAGTTGATGGGGCGGTTAATTCCTTATTTGGAGCACCCATATCTGGTGCAAAAATACCATCAGGGGAAACTTATCTGGTGGAGCAAAGGATACAAAGTGATTGAGCAAGAAGACGGAATCTTTGTGTGGGAAATCAAAGTCTTCTGCCCTTTCTTACTGATCAAGAGTGTGAATGTAATCTGAGTCATTAGTACTAGTATGAGTGGCATGGATTATCCAAAAATACTAGATTTTTGGATAATTTTAGCATATTTTTTATATTATTTTTTGTAAAAACATTTGAAAAAGTTAAAAAAGCTTCTAGATTAGGATGGTATGCAAAAAACAAAATTTGCTTTTTCAGCCAGCTATGAGATTTTTCATAAAAAAGATAGATTGACAAAATTGTGCTTGTTGCTATCGCTGTTGACAAGCTGAAAACTGCACTTTGAACTGGAAGAAGAAGAAGTGATTTGGGAGGTCCCTAACCAGGTATTCTGTGGTTTTACCCCCCTTCCAAAGCCAATGGAGCCATTAGATTTGGGTTCGGAGTAGTAGAGAAGGAGTTGTTATTTTGATGCACGTTTTTTGTCTACAAAGGAGCCAGGAGATCCAATGCTTGGAGAGTGCTTCTAAGTAGTACCAGACAAAGGATTTCAGGTTGTGTCAATACATATTGATTCAATTCATTGTGTTTTGTCTTTCTTGTATTTACCTATTGTCTATTCTCTTTCTTCTCTTCCATCTCCTATCTCTACTTCCTTCTATCTTTGATCCCTGGTGGATATGACATTTCGACAAAAACCCATCCGATATTGATGAACCCGACATGAAAGGTTGATAGAAGAAGGAAAAACAAGATGGGAGAACCTTCAAACACAATCTCCAGTGATGTTTTGCAACAGTTGGTGCAAAATATGAACATGCTTATGCAGGTACAACAACAACAACATGTGATGCAGGCTTTTGCTCAAACAGAAAGTGTTGGGATGAACGCTTTGCATGCAATTGAACGTGAAATGAAGTTATTCAATGGTAGGAATGTATCTGCATATGTACATACCTATGCTCAAAAGATGGAATTCTTTGCGGTGGCTCAACTTGCATGGAACCGGTATTTTGTTTGGATCACTGTACATGAACTAAAAGCACGGATTACTGAATTATACATGTAGGATGCTGACTGGGTAGCTTTCAAGAAGACACTTAGGGAAGAATTTTACATTGAAGATACCAGTTTGATACGCGCAAGACTTTTCAGGAGTGAGTTTTACAACCCAATAAGAGTCTTGTGGCGATAAAATTGTTAAGTGAATTTGAAAGTCAATTTGAGTAGTTGGATCTTGCAAAACAGCAAGCTCTTGCAAGTCAGAAAATTGAATTGTTTCTACAGGCAGCTAATCCTCAGCTTCAAGAGAAGCTTGATGATTTGCTAGAGGATCAGACTACAGAGACAAGTTTGAAAACAAAGTGGAGACATGTCAAGGAAGCTGCAACTGTACTTGTGAAAAAGCATAGAAGAAGAGAAATATTGCATGTCTCTAGCTTGCCCACTGTAACGGGCAAAACAGTTGAAGTATCCAATAAGCCACCCGCTTTTGTGGCTAACCCTATGGCTATACTTGATATTGTTCCCTGTGTTAGGGAAGATGTCTTGGATGAATTGGTCAAAGGCATGTGGGATCTTCAATTGAAGGTTGGAAATTTGGATGAAAAGGGACAAGAGGATAGGGGATGGGCAACAACCCCTAAGCTAGGAAAAAGATGTATCTAGTGTGATAGTTTGCAGCATGAAAGAAAGGATTGTGCTACCTATCAAGAGGCCTTGGCACAATAGCTCATCTTTTGAAAAGATGGCAAGATCCATGCACAAGAAACAAGATTGTCTTTTGCTTTGAATTTTGGAAAGGGAGGTATGCAAAAGTTGTTGGAAGACTTGGCAGTCCGAAATAGTTATACAGTTGTACACGCTTCTATTTTTGGTCTACAGTTGGATAGAATGAATGGCCGAGTGATGCTTGGTCCAAAGGATGAAATATGGACACATGCTTTACATGTAGCTAAAAAAAGAAAGGTTACTCATAGTGAAATGTCTCGTGCAGGGCAAGACATTTGTGACATAACTGGTTGGGAATCATTGATAGATGCATATTTAGTGGATACATATTTGGAAAAATGGCAAAACATGGATCCACTTGTTGAAGAGAAATAGATGAGAGATGAAGATAATGCAGGGATATCCAAGGAAGTGACAAGAAGAAGTATGGATTTGTATAAAGCTACAAATCAGCCATCTCTCGAGCATGTTATGGAAGAGATTGAGCAGGAGCAAAAATAGGATAGCAAGCAAGAGGACAAACAGGAGGGATATAAGCTACAGTCTAATATTGAGATAGTTATGGATACCTTGGAAGATCCTGTACTGGAAGATTCAGTCATTGCACCTATAGATTTTCTTAAAGCATATGAAGAGGTTTGTGAAGATAATGTTTTACTTGATGCAAGGACTCAAATGGATATTGGTGACTTGTTAGATGTACATGATTTGCAAGATGATAAAGTTAGCATTTTTGAAAATAGTTAATGAGCTCGAGGATATGCATTTACAAGATGTTAGATGTAATGCTTTACAACTGGAAAAACGTTTTGAATGCTTTGTCAAAGGCCTTAATTGGCAATTCTAAGATACTTCAAGATATGGACTCTTTCACTATTTTCAGTGATGGTGAGAATGTGTTGAATGCAAGTGAGACTCAGATTATGTTAGATGAGGAGAAAAAAGGTTATCAGAAGCAACTTCCCATGCGATGGACTTTGAAAGAGAAGGCATGTTTTTATGTATTTGTTGATGGGTGTATTGATAGCATGTATATAGAGATTCAACAACCTCTAGTGTATGATATGCACATGAGGCCTTATGACCCTAGAGGGGGTACTAAGTATGGCTCAAGAGTTGTAAAAATGCCGAATATTTTGATCTATGATCCACGGGGATGCCTTCTTATATGCATGATAAGCAACAAGTTGATACTATGGGTGTTTGATCCGGGTGGTGCATCAGTGGCACATACCATAAGATGTGCAGATTCAAAGGGGATGGATGTTGTGATACTGCGCAGACATAGTGTGAAATCATCATCCAAATTTTTTATTGATCAAGAGAGTCAATGTGATCTGAGTCATTAGTACTTTTATAATATTTATTGTAAAAAATCCAAAAAGTTAGAAAAGCTCCTAAATTAGGATGGCATGCAAAAAGAAATTTGCTTTTTCAGTCAGTTATGAGATTTTTCATAAATAAGACAGACTGACGAAATTGTGCGTGTTGCGAGCGTTGTTGACAAGCTAAAAACTGCACTTTGAACTAGAAGAAGAGAAGTGATGTGGGAGATCCTTGATCAAGTGTCCTAGGGTTTTACCCCCCTTTCGAAGCCAAGGGAGCCATTAGATTTGGGTTTTGAGTAGCAGAGAAGGAGCTTTTATTTTGATGCACGTTTTTGGTCTACGAAGGAGCCAGGAGATCTAATGCCTGGAGAGTGCTTTTGAGTAGTGCCGGACAAAGGATTTCAGGTTTTGTCAATATATATTGATTCAATTCATTGTGCTTTGTCTTTGTCGTGTTTACCTCTTGTCTATTCTTTTTCTTCTCTTCCATCTCCTATCACTACTTCCTTCTACCTCTAACACCCGGTGGATTCGACCTTTCGACAAAAATCCCTCAAACAATGGTCTGCATAGGTAAGTTTGATGTGGAGAAGGGGGCATTGGTGCCCCCTCGAAATATGCCAAAAATCTCTTTGTCCATCTCCCCCCTCCCAAACACACTTTCATTGATGTATCATGTTGATTATCCTTTCAAAGATCATACACTAAACTTATTGAAGGAGTTTGTTTAGGGAACTTTAAAAAACTATAAAAAGATTGGGTGACTCTAATCCTAAAGAGCTATTATAGTTTTTCCTTTGAAGGATACCCAAGATGGGGGAAGAGAGATAAAGGGTGATGAGAGAGAGGACATGTTATATGTGTAAATTTTTCCCGCCAGAAAGGGGTTGCCGGCAGCCCCTTATCGGACGCAAACTTTTTCTTGTGACCTATTCCTAGCGAGGGTAAGTTTTCGCTCAACTGTATTTGTGGGTTTTCTTTGCCCGATAAGGGGCTATAGGCGACCTGTTTTTGGTGAAAAAGTAAACCACAGTTCCGAGAATATACAACATGAGAAGAAGAGAGAGCAACATAGTGTGGTTCTTTTTCGCCTAAGAAGGGGTTGTTGGCAACCCCTTCTCAACAGAAAAGAATCCCACATGTCCAAGAATGCATGGGGAGAAGAGAGTAACAGAGTGATGGGAGAGGGATGAGAGAGAAAGAGACAACATGAATAAAGCAATGTTTGAATAAGTGCATTTTTTTAGCAATAAAGCAATGTTTGAATGAGTGTGTATAAATGTTTACTTTGTATGACTATCTCATATTATGCTTCTAGGAGTGTAAACATCTACTATTTAGAAAATTATATCTGTCTTTTTCTCATAAAGTTAATTAAGTAAATATTAGTTAACTAGTTGAGAAAATGGGAGGAGAGAGAGAAAGGGTGATGAGAGAGACGACATATGATATGTGTAATTTTGTCTCACCAAAAAAGGGTCGCTAGTAGCCCCTTATCAGACAAGAATTTTTTCTGGAAACCCATTCCTGGTAAGGGTAACTTTTCACCCAACTCGATTTGTGGGTTTTCTTCACCCAATAAGGGGCTTTCGGTGACCCCATTTTGGCGAAAAGACAAACCACAATTCTGAGAATAGACAACATGGGAAGAAGAGAGAGCAACATAGTGTTTTTTTCACCCAATTCTTTAGCAAAAAAAAACCCGTACCCTATTGGTCTCTCTTCTCCCCATGCTATCTATTCTCGGAACTGTGGTTTGTCTTTTTGCCAAAAAGGGATCGCTAGTAGCCCCTATTGGGCAAAAAAAAACCACAAATCTTGCTAGGTCAAAATTTACTCTCTAAGAACAGGTCATCGGAAAAAAAATCATCCAATAAGGGGCTGCTAGTGACCCCTTTCTGGTGAGAAAAAATTACACATTGCATACTTTCTCTCTTCCCCCTCTCTTTCATCACTCTTTCTCTCTCCCCTTATTTTCTCTCTCTTTCACCTATAAAAGGACCCATCCCCCCTTTTCACATTGTGAATTGTTCCACTCTCGGTATGTGACTCTCTCTTTTTATCCCTCCCCCACTCTCTCTCCTTTGTCTTTAAAAGGATCCCCCTCCCCTTGCAATTCAAGTTCTTGTTTTCTATCCCCTACCCTCAACACTATTTTGTCTCTCTCCCTCCCCCCTCTTTCTCTCCCTCTCTCTCTCTCCACACCTCTCTCTCTAGCATAGTCACACATACTCTATCTCACTGTTCTATCCCACGCTTTTCGCCTCTCTCTCTCCACCTCTCACTCTCACTCTCTCTCTCTCCCTCTCTCTTTCTTTCCGTGTCTCTATCTCTCTCTCAATCTATCCCCACCTTCCTCCCTCTCTCTATCTCCTCCTTCCTCCCCCCTCTCTATCTCCCCATCTCTCCCTCTCGTTCTCATTCTCACTCTCTCTCCCCATCTCTCCCTCTTGATCTCTCTCTCTCTCTTTATCTCTCACTCTCTTATCCCACTGTCATCTCTTCCTCTCCCCCCCCTCTCTCTCTCAATCGGTATTTCATTTGCAAAATTTTGAGGAAGCAGTATATCTATAAGAAGTAACCCTAAGCCCTCTATCATGGCCAAATCTAATTTTGAAAGACAAGATCATGTCACCCTTTTCAAGGGTGATGAAAGGATTGCAGAAGGTTTAATTCGACAAACGTTCCCCTCACCGAGCTTGCTCCTTGGATGAGTGGGAGTTCTTATCACCATTGTGCATCAGAGGGGTGTGAAGGCCCATGGCAAAGGCAATACTAAGATTGATGTTGAGGAAAAACCAATTGTGCAATGACCAATTGAATAGACGCTAAGTAGCCCCTCTCTTGGTTTTTGTTACAAGTGCTCTGTCTCCCTCTCTTACCCTATTTCAAATCATTGATTGTAATAGAAAGTGAGCAACAACTGGACGAGTCTCCAGAGGACTTTGACTTGCCTCCATGATCTAGAGTAGGATGACGGGCTATTGTCACTAACAACATGCAATCACAAGGGGGGAGTCACCCTCCAAGAGCAAGAGGGAGAGCAATACAAATGCGATCATTGGCTTCCACTAAGCTATAGGCATTAGGGGAGTTTTGAGGTCTCGAAAATACCTTTTAGGAGATAGAGAGAGAGTGCTCTAGACCAATAGGAGCAGAACCTCTATAGAAGAAGTTCTATTTTAAAACATACCAAAAATCATTTACAAAAAGATATATATATAATAATATTACAACTTTGTATTATCAATATCTATTTTTAGCCTCTTATATTCATGATTATGACATTCTTTGCATTAATGATATAAAGTCCCTACCACTTTTATTTAATGATATGTCTAGATTAATGATAATGACATGTTTAATCTAAATTCAAATTAATAAAGAGCTTGGCACTTATTTTTTTCCCTCCTTTCTTTTATCCCTCTCATGTTTTTCCCTCCTTTCTTGTGGTAGCTTAGTCCTCTCTCTCTCTCTCTCTCTCTCTCTCTCTCTCTCTCTCTCTCTCTCTCTCTCTCTCTCTCTATGCCACGGATATAGGAATTCGACCTACAACAAGGCGTTCAAGCTCCCAAATCACATCCAGATCAGTGTTTAACTCATTCCAAAAAGATGGAAGATGGATCACTACAATCATTAGCAAAGGCAATTGGATCACCGTGCAACAGCAAAATGAGGGAAAATGCGAAGATATGAGAGCTCGTTCATCTCTACTTGGAAGGGTAGAATCCGAGATTTTAAGCTTGGAGTAAATAAGAATAGCAAAAAAGAGGCTCTCGTGCAACATGTGTTTATGCGTAGAGAGCTATATTTGGAACCTGGAAGTTCAAATCTTCTAATGCATAAACCAAATTGTAAGGATTTGATACTTAAATTCTTTCTTTTCTTGAACGTGGTTTAAGGTTTTCCATTATAACATTTTCTCATTTGTCTTGTAGATGTCTATCCCTCTAATCTTGAGGAAGTGCAACCAGTTGAGTGTATTGTTGATGTGATTGATGTGATGCATGGCTTGATTGTAGAAGAGATGTACAAAGGTAAAAAGAAGAAAGAGCTTGCAGAGAATGGAATATTCTTCTATGACGATTCTTATATTGTCCTCATGCAGCATAGCCAATGGGGATCAATATCCCCCCTTCCTTTGCCATATTTTTCAAGCTTTGAGTGGCCTTTGCCAAGTCCAGCTACTAGTGAGGGCTATATATATATAATATTTTCTAAGATACAAAGAGCATTAAAACCTAGTATCTCAAGTAGGCTAAGCAAAGTTACTTTGTTCATGCCTATTAATATATTTGTTGACCTTTTTTCTAATGCTGAGATAAGAAAATCAAAGGCTATGCTTTTAGTGAAGAGACTAACATATAATCATGTGATATAATTTGTTGATGAGGGATGGGACACTAGGACAGAAGGGAAAATTATATGTAAGATAGATCAAGACTCTATAGCTTGTAAATATATGATTGCTACTCAAAATTTCATCCTTAGCTTTTATTATAGTAGATGGCATTACGTTGGTGGTAGTCTGGTTGCCTTAGACCAAAATCGTGATAATTTTAGCAAAGATCCTACGGTGGATCTTGATGTTTGGTATAATGAGGACATTATTGCAATCCTAAAGGTTGGATCATCATATACGCTACATCAAGTGAGTATGGATTTACAGAATGAAGATATTGAACTACCATACTCATTTGTGTTCCAACTTAATAACAAACAAGTAAGTTTTTATATAATATTATATCCCCTTAGGTGTATATTTTATTTCACTTCCTGATTAATAAAAAATTTTAACATATTATTTTTCACAGGTATCAACGAGAAGAGAAAAGAATATACAATGCAAGGATATTGAAGAAAATATCTCTTTACTATCAATATAAAATACATGTACTAATTTTTGTCAGCCATCTCCATGGATTATACACAAGGGCTTACAATCTGAGGCAAAGCTACTTTTTTTGAGAACTTTTCTTAGGAGAAGGGACATCCTTCCTAGGAGTCCTTTTGTCTATCTTTGATGCTTTGGTTGCCTTGGGTGTTGAAGGCATAGCTTCACCTACTATAGTTACATGCACCTCCTCTCCTTCCATGTCCAAGCCCCCACTATTGTCCATTCTTGTCAGTTGTATACAATTGGCCATTATGTACTTCATGACCTTGCTCTTATATACCAAACATGCTCACTTGTATAGCAATCCCTTGTAAATTGTCATACATTTGTGAGAAAATATTTTTAGTTCATTGTTATTTTTTACAATGGACTATTTTTCAATAAAACTCTATCTTAAAGTTTAGTATGTTTCACATTACCTTTATAAGTTTGTTATTATTGAGATAAATAAACTGAACCAATCTTCTGGCATTTACAACTTCTCTCCAGTCACAAGAGTAACTATCATCCTGATGAGGATACTACAATCAACAATATAAAGTAAAACTATGAAACTTGTTTGTGGTAGTTTTTAGAATAAATTTTCTTAGTATGTTCCAACCATATTAATCAAGACCTTACCATAACTTGTCTATTTGCATTGTTGCAAGTAAGTCAGAAAGCATAGGAGGCCTTTTCTCTAGCACTTAAATTAATATTTTTACAACTCTATACCAAAAAGGCAATAAAATTTAGAGTTATTACAAAATAAAGATCAAAATATTTAGAGTACCTGTAGCAAAAAGATCAAAATATCAAGGAGACACTAGATTATATAACTTACAACTTGGCATTTCCATTGCTTCCTTTTATAGAATTGATGAGGAAACATTGTCTCTCCACACAGTCTATTCCAATTAGGCTCCAATGATAACGAGAAAAAAATATATTTCAATAATCTAGCAAAACAAGATCTCATTAAATCCAACAAAATATCAAATTACTTACTTGTCATTGTATGGGATTAGAAGAAGCTCCAAAGATTCAAAGTCAATTGAATTTAACCAATGGTCAAAAGCACTTGCATCAAGCTCACTCCTCATATAGTATGAGATGGATAGATCAAGAACCTCAATCTTTTGTTGTATATCAAAGGGGCTCATGCATTACACACCTAGCAAAGGAATGGAGATAGTAAGCATTAATATGAAAGTTTATTACTAGAAAAGAATGGTGAGAGAAAACAAATTTTGGTATACTATATCTCATCCCAGCAAGAAGAATTGAGTCATTTACTTCTCTCACTTTATTCTTAAGAATTTGAACACAATCAAAGGCCAAAGATACCATATCAAATATTTTGTTAATATCACAAGGAAAAAAGCAACAAACATTGAATCCCTTAGGGTCAACTCTTTCAAGAAGGGTAGATAACTCCTCTTCAAAAGATGGGAGTTGCTTTGCTTTCTTTTCTTCTTCCTTCTTTCTTTTATACTCTCTTCATTTATCTGTGTGCTCTTCTGTGTCCTTTTCCTCTTTCTCATGTTGTCTTGTGTCCTTTACATGTGTAACATCTTCAACCTTTAGACCAAGATCTTTTTTTTTTCTATATAGAGGCACATTTAAAATATTGAAAGCCTTCACATAAGAAAGAGGGACTAGCTCAAGGACCTTTGAGAACCTATATCTCTATCTCCTGTGAATTATCATGTCTTTATCCATAAGCATAAGCCTATGTGCATGAGCAGCACATATATAAGAATCTTGGAAAAACTCAATCAAAAAGTCTTATGTAGCCTCTTGAATACAGTTTTGAGAGCTGCCCTAGTCCATCTAATACTATGTAGACTATGCTTGTGACAAATTTATCTGACAAGCCTATGAAAAGACACCTTTGGAATTGTATTATTCAGAACCTTCATTGCACTTCTAATCTCCTTAAGGAACCTCACATGCTGTGAGAACCTTCTTCTTGGCTTTGATTTCTTGGTAAGCTTGGAAGGCTTGGAGGATTGATGGATCTTTGAAGCAAGACCTCTAGGATCAACTTTTTGCTTCCTTGCAGTGGTCTTAGTTCTAGCCATCTGAAACATCCAAAAAAATAAATAATACAAAAAATTTAGGAAAGATACCCAATCAATAAAAAGCAAGCAAACACTAATCACATAGTTTAAATCCCATTTCAATAAAATAGTGCACAAGACATATGAAACATGAGGAGGCCTTTTGGACCAGAGAACTTAAAACTATATCACGTTTCATACGTCAAAGGAGAAACGATGCATGCCTAAGTCATATGGAATGCGAGGGACTTTTTTGACTAGAGTACTTAAAACCATATCACTTTTCATACGTCAGTAGAGAAACGATGCACACCTAAGTCGTATGAAATGTGAGGAGCCCTCACATGGAAAATAGAAATCTCACATCCGTCTTGTTTTATACCTTAAAAATGGATAAATGCACACCTCACATAAAACACAAGGAGACCTTAGATGGAGAAGAGAAACCAACACAATCTCGTGTTTAATACATATGAATCGAAAAATAGCTCTTGCCAATGTGAAGAGCCATGGCTCGTCGCGTTTCATACTTTTGGCATTTTTGGGAATGGTATAGTAGGAATTCTCAAGTGATTCAGAGGTAACTTATATTTTAGCAAAAAACTTACATTCTCAAGTATTTGATGCATATACTAGGCGAGGAAACCTTCTTTAGTAGCCTTGCGTGGAATAATTTTTACTACAATCAAATTAGCATTGTGTTGGTGTACTTGAGCAAGCATAGGGATTTGATAGAGCATTAGATGAGCTTCATTTCCATTAAAAAAGTTTTCAAAATGATCCATTATAGCTTCTACAATCAGTGAAAAACCAGGCCTGGATCAATACCCTAATCCAAGAAGCCATAGCCAAACTTCACTAAAGCTTCAATTTTCTTCATTTTCTCACTCCTCTTGGCACACTCAAGATCCTACCACTCTGAACTGAGTAATCACTTAGTGTTTAGCAAATATTTCATCAACCAATCATCAAGTTGTGGAAGATTTGGAGAAATCAAAGCTCAACGAGACAACATCATTGCTACTACAAGTCTCAAGCTCTTTAGTTTCTCACTCTTTTCAGTCAAGCAGAGTTCCTACCATTCAAGATCTGCTACAACACTCAGTCTTCCAGTAAATATTTAATTGATTTACCATCAAAGAGGGGTTTCAAGCTGAAGGGGTAACATCAAACACCAAGCAACAAGAATCATCATCACTTGTGCTTGTTAGCACATTCAAGAATCAATTCACTACTATTGATTTATCTTAGATTTGAAGCTGATTTTCAATGACAAACATGAAGTTTTTTATGAAGATGCCATTCATAAAGAGAAGTGCAATCATTTTTACTCACTTGTACCACATAGAAGACGCTATTCTACCTACAGGAAGACATGAAGCTACCTGTATCATCCAAATGCCATCAATGTACCCATGTGAAGACCTTGAAGAGATAAAAGTGCAAAAGTTTATGGTTATTTCCATTGCCTAAAAAATAATGATATCGTTGCTTGTGGGGGACATGAAGACTAGTGAAAGAAAAGAAAACCATGAAGAAAAGGACCAAAAGAGCAAAGTGAAGAAGAAGTACAAAATCAAAAAGAGCAAGCTTGACTACACTAACGAGAAGACTTGCAATGAATTGAAGATGTATGTCAAAAGAAATGTTGAAAACTGCAAGGGCCCTTGACCCAAATTTTTACTAGAATTTTTAGCCTTGTAATGTGTAGTCCAAATATCTTTATCATAAGCTTGTAAACTCCTCATGTAGCCCTGTACTATAGCCTCTGCACACTTTGTGAGGCCCCTGTTACAGCCTCTAGATGACCATCATGTTTGTGGTACCCACATTTAGCCTTTTTTGCAACAGCCTTTGATGTTTTGTCATGTTTATGGTGTGCCCACACTTTGCAGGTGTTGCTCTCACTAAATCCTCTACACGCTTTTTACTTTTTGGTTGTGATTGAGGAGGGCTCTTGATATATTTGCAATCACACGTAATGTAGCCTCTTTGTATGAGGTAGTTTGGGCTCAAGACATGTAGGTTGCAGGAATCCCATATGCACAGAGAGGGAAAAATGCCCATCCAACAACTATAAAGCATTGTACTTGACTACCACTTTTCATTTGAATGAATACATGATGATGCTTTTCTTTATCATTTAGTATCAGTCTTGTACTTGTGAGTCCAATACACAAGATTTTGTTTATGAGTCCAAGCTGCCATCTTGGAACCTTACTCACTTGTGTAACAATTGGTCTCTATTTTTTTATGTCATCATGAGTTTGGCCTTTATCTTCCATCCGCCATAGCTTTTTCCATGCTCTTGATCCGCATGTCTTTGAGACCATCATCACTCATTGGAAAGTAGCAAAGGTGTTACAGAGCCCAAACGGCATCACTATGTAAGCATAGGTTCCCCATTCTATTGTGAAGTTCATTTTGTATTGATCTTCTTCTTTAATTTGGATTTGATTGTATCCACTGAATCCATCCAAGAGGGAATAGGGCCCATGGCTTTCCATTGTGTCCAATAGTTGGTTTGTGAAAGGGATAGGAAAATGATCTTTCTTCATCTTGGAATTCAGCTTTCGAAAGTTCACACATATTCGTAGCTTTCCATTCTTCTTGGGTACTACCACAATGGGTGAAACCCATTCGTTGTTAGCCACTGGATTAAAAAACTTAGCTTCAAGGAGCTTCAATAATTCGGCCTTCACTAGGGCAGAGTAATTTGGATTCATATGCATCTATCTCTGCCTCACACACTTGGCATCAAGTTGCTCTAGGTCGACATGATGTTGACATATTAAGGGATCAATCCCCTTCAGTTCTTTCTACACCCATGTAAACACATCTAAGTTCTCTTTCAGTAGGTCATGCAAGACTAGTAGTTCTTCTTCTAGAAGATTTAGACCCACCTTCAAGTGGTGTTTAATCCCTTCAACATCCACGAACGTCAATTTCTTTTCACCTTTCACTACGCGGATGAATGTCCCACGAACTGCTTCTAGATAGAGATCCGACTCCTTAAAGGGAGTGATCTCCTCTTCTGATGATTCAATGGAACTACTTTCTCTTTCAGTGGAGACTTATTATACTCCTTAGGGAGTAGAAAGGGTATTATTGTAGTTTTAGGTTTGGTTTGAGGATGAGTTATTTCTTGCCTTGACGACTTGTCTTCTAAGGATGTATCCAAGAACATCACATAACAAGAACCTTCTACATTCTATTTGAGCTACCAAATGGGATTGTTGGCAAGGTTTATTGTCATCGTCTTCTCTTAGGAAGGGTAACTTTAGGTGATAAGAGCCACTACTAAAGGGAGGCCTATTCTCCTTAATCCATTTCTTATAGAGTCTTTGCTTATGATATGACTCATCAATCAGTCCAAAGGGTACCATAGTCATTCTGTCAATCTTCTGCTTTTGAGGCTTCAAGAACTTCAAGAACTTCTTCCTCATCTCTACCTTCTACGAGTAGGATAGACTCTTCTAGCTCACTTTCATAATCTTCTTTTGCATTATCACCTTCATCCTCTTCAGATTCTGTTTCTACCTCTGTGGGGGCTCTGTAAGAGAAGATCAAAATCTATATTATGTCCTCTTCTTCTACTTCTACCTCTGTCTCTGTCTCTGTCTCTGTCTCTGTCTTTGCTACTATCATGTAACATGGAGAATAGTACATCCATGCTTCTATCTCATTATCAAAGGTGATTTTAGAAGTCAGTTCAAGTTCAGGCAGGAGTATTCTCCCATGGAGAAAGTCTTTACTTCCTTTGGAAGTTGGCTTATAGTGCCATTGCTAGGAACTGTGCCTTTGTTTTCTTAGGAAAGATCTGTTTGATGGCCTCTTCATCTCCTGATGTACCATCTGTTACTTCATTGGAGGATCCTATTATAACTTTGATGGATATGGATCCATTGCATTCTTGTGATCCATACAACTTCAACACCACCTTATTGGGTCCTTTGCCTAGAGTTAGGGTTCCTTTGAACCAATTCGTCCTTACTCTTGCTTCAAACAGCCAAGGTCTTCCCAACAATAGAGGATATAAATTCCCTTAGGAATTTGGTTTGACCACTAGATATGTCAGCCAATAATCTCTTCCTGCGAGGGTTGTCTTTACGTATGGGAGAATGCCCAACGGTTTGATTCTACTTTGGTCTGCCAATCTGACAAGCCACTCCATAGGCTGCATTTCTTGCAAGCCTAGATCCTTCATTATCACATCTATAATTATATTTATTGATTTGCCTCCATCAATCAATGCATCTTCTATAAAACATCCTTCAATCCACATGCCAATCTCTAGGGTTCGAGGATCCAAGAAGGCGTTAGCCACATCCACTTTCTTCATAGGTTCTTTGGGGATCTGTTGGACTTGGTTGCCACAGAGGGAGCATTTCTTAGACCTCTTCTTCTTATCAGTATGCTTTTGAATTTCTTTTGACATCTAGGAGACAACATCAGCAACTGTCAGAATGTTAACTTTGGTTTAAAAGTGTCTAGGTTTAAAAATGTCTAGGTCTTTGACCAAATCATACTCTTTGATAGGACCCATAGGCTTTTACAATTGGCTAGGAAATGGGGCCAAACCCACTTTTATATTCCCTTTTTCTTCTAGGAACAGCAATATATGCACTTCTTCTCCATGAGGAAGTACTTCGGCATCCTCTATCTCCCGGACCTCTGGTGTTGCCTGTGCAACTATCTTTGTGGCTCTCTGTGGCTTTGTAGTGCTTTGTACTACATTGTTCTATTTTTCCTGAGGAAGGTTGAACTTCATAGTCTTGGCAGAGGGAACGTTCTCTTTTGGAACTATGGGTTCTTCTTTCTTTGCCCACGTTATTGCTGCCACTTCCAATTCCACCAAATTGGAAGTAGGTTCTTGGGTCTTCTGTTGGGTATTTGTAGTAGCTTTCACAGGAGCTAGACTTGGGCATTCTTTTGCAGTGTGGCCTTCTCCTTTGCATTGACTACATAAGGTCTTGTAATCCATAGACCTTCTAGGGTTTGAACAATTCAATGAGATATGACCCTTTTCTCCACATCTGTAGCACTCCATCCTCTGATCTTTGGCCACCACCAAACTGTCGTCCTCTGTAACTTTGAGAGGGAGACCTCCTTGGATCGAAATTAGAACTGAAATCCCTAGGCTTTGGTCCAATGTCATGCGTTGTCATTTTGGATTCCAGCAAGTTGAATCTTGTGTCTTTATCTTTCTTTCTTCATTTATGCATCTCTTTGAGAGAGTAGATATCCTCTGTATGGTTCTTCCTCAAATAGTATGAACAGAAAGCTCCAGGAATGGTTGTTTTTTTAGTACATTCAGTGGCTAAATGTCCCACTTGATGGCTTTTTACACCATGTCTTAAAACACATCACATCTCTCCCACCTCCCCGCTGGAGTGAATATATAAGTGGTATTCACCTTCAATGTCTGTAGCTATTCTGTATCACATTCATAAGCAATTTCTTGATGCTTACGACTGAGGTTGATAGATAGTCTAGGTTTTCACCTCCTGGAGTACTTGTAGTAGGGTTTTGGGAAGCTTCTGTGATCACTCCATACGCTAGTTGGGTTTATCCAAAGGGTCCTCTATTTTGGTTTTAATTCAGAGCTTTGTTGAGACTTGAGGTTGTTGATTCCAGTCGGTAGGGTTCTAGCACATCTTGCTGTAGTAAAAAAAGTTCAATTTGACTCGAAATTAAATGGAGATTTTTTTGCAAGTTCGGGGGGAGAAAAAGTTGAGTCAACATTGGAGAAACTATTTGAGGCCATTGTTGTTGTGGTTGAACCATCATTTGAGGCACTATCATCTGCGGGCCATTATGGATTTGGTGCATTGTATTGTGTCATTGTTTGCATATGGAGATAGGGGTAGAGGACTCTCCCTAGCACTGCATTTGGTGGGTATACCATTCCTAGCAAGGGAGGAGGTAAGACTCCTCTTCATGAGGTCATTCACAACCTTGTTTCAACTTTGTCATACAGTCTTGCACCTTCCACTGCAGCTTGCAGATTGACTGGTCTTCTCAATTCCAGGAACTTGCGAACTTCTAGTTGTAGGCCTCTAAGGAAAACTCCATTCTGGATGCCTTCATCCAAATGATGGTTGGTCCACCTCTTCAGTATGGATTTCATTCACAAGACATTTGCTTCTACTCTTTCTCTAGAGGATTGAATTCAATTCATAAACTCCTCTTGCATCTGCTCTCTTGAAAACCTTCACGCTTGAATTTAGTGAGGAAAGCCAACTTTAGGTCATCTCATGTGCCAAAAGTTCTTGTTGTTTGCCTTTTATACCACTGAAACGCTACGCTTTGAAAGTGGTGGAGAATATTGTAATTTTTAGAATGTTAAGTTTGGTTTAAAGGTGTTTAGGTCTTTGACCAAGTCATATTCTTTGATAGGATCCATAGACTTCTCCAATCGACTGGTGAATGGGGAAACACCAAATTTTATCTTCCCTTTTCTTCTATGAACAACAACATCTATGCTTCTTCTCCTTGAGGAGGTACTTCTGTGTCCTCTATTTCTTGGACCTCTCATCGTGTCTCTGCAACAATTATCTATGTGGCTCTCTATGGCTTTGTAGTACTCTATACTACATTGTTCTGTGCTACATTATTTTGTTTCTCCCTAGGAAGGTTGAACTTCATGGTCTTGGCAAAGTGAATGTTCTCTTTTGGAACTATGGGTTCTCCTTTCTTTGTACACGTTATTGCAACAACTTCAAATTCCACCAAATTGGACGTAGGTTCTTGGGTCTTCTTTGGGTGTCAGGAGTAGCTTTTGTTGGACTTAGACAATCTTTTGCAGTGTGGCTTTCTCCTTTGCATCGAGTGCATAAGGGCTTGTAGTCCATAGATCTTCTAGGGTTTGGACAGTTTGGTGAAATATAATCATTTTCTCCACATCTGTAACACTCTACCTATGATCTTTGGCCACCGCTGACTATCATCCTCTCTAACTTTGAGAGGAAAACCTCCTTACACCGAAATTAGGACTCAACTCCCTAGGCTTTGGTCCAATGTCCTGTGTTGTTATCTTGGATTCCAGCAAGTTGAATTTTGCATCTTCATCTTTATTTATTCTTTCTTGCATCTCCTTCAAATAGAAGATATCCTCTATATGGTTTTTCCTCAAATAATATGAATAGAAGGCTCCAGAAATGGTTGATTTTCGAGTACATTCAGTGTCACATCTCTCCCACCCCTTGTAGGAGTGGCTATATTGGCAATATTCACCTTCAGCATCTATAGCTATTCTGTAATCACATCCATAAGGTCTTTCTTAATGCTTGTGACTGAATTGGGCATGTAGTCCTTCAGATTTTCACCTCTTGGAGTACTTGTAGTAGGCCTTTGAGAAGCTTGTGTAATCACTACATACACTGGTTGGGTTGAGATCCTGTTGAGACTTGGGGTTGTTGATTCTAGTGGGTAGGATTTCATTGTTATTGAGTTGCCATTGGGGGAACTATTTGAGGCCACTGTTATTGTGGTTGAATCATCATTTCAGGCACTGTCCTCTATGGCCATTGTGTGGATTAGGTGCACTATACTGTGGCATTGTTTGCATCTGGGGGTAGGGGTAAGAAACTGTCCCTGGGACTAAATTTGGTGGGTATACCATTCCTGGCATGGGAGGAGGTAAGACTCCTCTTCCTCAAGTCATTGACAATATTGCTTCAAATCCATCATAGAGCCTTGCACCTTCCACTACAACTTGCAAATTGACTGGTCTTCTCTGACAAGAATCGCGTGGTGGGGGGAGTTGCTCAAGATGTTGCGCCGAATACACATAGAATGGACAAGGAGAAGCTCACTCAAGAGACAAGAAGAGAGATGAAGGCCAAAACGTTTTCTTGCTAGTTTTTTTTCTTCTTCTTCCACACACTTTACAATGTACACAAAGTATAGATAAGATACAACATAAAGGAAAGTGGCCTACTAAGTCAAACAATACATAACCGACTACACTAGTTGACTGGCGCTATAACTATGCCAGCTGTAAATAGGTGTGACAACCTGAATATAATAAGTAATGAGTCAGTGGCCATGTGTGAGTCATAATGACCACCGACGTGCTAAGTGTAGACGTGTGGACCCATCTAACCAGGTGGTCCATCATCAATGTCCACATGTGTTGAGCTTGTCATCTCAACATTCTCAATTCCATGAACTTGCAAACTTTTGGTTGTATGCCTCTAAGGAAAACTCCCTTCTAGATGCCTTCATCCAAATGATGGTTGGTCCATCTCTTGAGTATGGATTACATTCGCGAGACATAAGCTTCTACTCTTTCACCAGAGAACTAACTTAGGTTCATGAACTCCTCTTGCATCTGCTCTTCAAAACCTTCCCCCCTAAATTTAGTGAGGAAGGCCAACTTCAGGTTGTCCCATGTGCCAAAAGTTCCTACCGCTCCTCTTTCATACCACTGAAACACCGCACTTTTGAAGGTAAGCAGGAATATTGCTAACCAATGCTCAAGGGGTCTGACATTGTTAGCCACTGATGGGACCTAAAATGTACCGGCACTGCCTATAGCACTAGCCGGACCTCTGACATGCACAAGACAACCCCACGGCCTCACAGCCAGGAGCGTCTACAGGACACATTGCCCTGCCATCATACGTACATTTTGCGTTTGTATCGTGTTTCTAGTCCAATCCTTAATCTTCTCAAACTCCTCAGAGGGAGACCCTACACATTTTGGTGTAATTCACCATGTAGAACAACATAGGAGGCACCCCTCAGCTGATTGGCGCGGCCCCATTGCGACCCTCCTACACCTTAGGGATTGGCCCCTCGATGCGTCGCTAACACATATAACACATACGAAACAGACTTCACTATTGGTACCATTATTATATCATTCCAGGAATATACCAGCCCTCCCTTACTTGTCCCCTTGGACCCCCCGTCTAAACCTACATCTTGGGTGCCTTACTCTCTAGCGTGGGTAATTTATACTTCAAGCAATTGCTATGCATGCCACGAATAGATACCATATGTATGATTCATGCAATGGTGGATGCCTTATTGTGCACAAACAATTATGGTTTGAAATTAGTCTATGTGTCATGCAAAAACAATCTTTTTAATGAATTTTTGCTAATACACAATGTTTCGTTATAGGAACGTAGCACCAAGGCGAACCTCGTGCTACTGAATCTATTATTTTCAAATAAACCGTATCCTAAATGTAATGCATAAAGGAAACAATCAAACTTTGTATCATTTCAGCATTTGAATTGTTGTATAACATCATCCTCCCCCTCACCGTTTAAATTTTGTTGCATTGCATAGGTGTAGAGGTTCTTTTATGTCATTTTTTGTATGTAAAAGTAATAAATACGCACTTTAACACAAAGGACAAGGGCCAAACTAAGGCTTAACCTCATGCTTCAGCTGCGTCAAACATTCACATACATAGATCTCATTTTTCCATTTTTTTCAAATGCAAGAAACCCATTTTTTTCCATTTTTCTCTATTTCTTCTATTTATTTTTAATAGAAAATAGGTTTTTTCTGGTTTCTTCCTAATGAATGATAATTGGAAATGAAACTCAACATTTTCCATTATTTTACCTCATATCCACTCATTTCAACCACTCAAAATCAAAGAAACTATCAATTTCCATCAGAATTAGTGTTTTTTTGGGTTTTGAAAATTTATAATTACTGTAAATCAATACGGGTTTTACATAACAATGATTGCAGCCCTCAAACATAATGCAAGGAACATTCAAATAAAATTTGAGCTCATGTGCACACCATTTAGACTATGAATGATAAAAAACAAGCAAATTTCTTTCATAAAATAGAGCATACTGCCTTTTTGCGTGTTTCAAATTTTTTGAATATTTAATTGGGACTCTATATCGACCAACCAACCATGGATTTCAGCATAAATCTTTAGCCTTAGTCTCCTAAGCCTCTTGCAACAATCCGGTGCCTTCCGGACAAGCATCCATCTCCCGATTCTCTTCTTGGTTCTTGCCACATGAAGTGCTTGTATGTAGAAGAGAGAAAGAGGAGAGAGAAAGACTAGATAGATCTTTCTGCATAGTGCGTCATTCCTCACGTGGTCTATAGTGATCGGAGGCGCTGAAATTCTTCATTCCACAGCCAGGAGGATTCCTCTCCATTTGCCCGATCAAAAAATGCTAAAAATTTGGGGAAAATGGGGCACCAAAAAACTCACGCCCTTCCCCCCCCCCATGGCATTTCATTTCTTGAGTTTTTTGCCAAGCTTAAGCTTTTAAATCCAAAGTATCTACTTCATGACTTTTGCTTTCACACTTCCGACAAGTGGGTTTTTCACTTTTGAGGGGGCAACCGACATCAGAATCGAGATCCGTTTGGATGGGTGGTTCCATGACATTGAAATCTACAAAGCTAGGCCTCGTCCCACTCTTCCCAACTTCCAGATCCAGTAGCCACTTCACAACCCTGAACCTTGTGGGGATTAAATGGGGATCAAACAACCTCGGAATGGAGATTCGAGACTTGCGTTGGATTCCTGACGTCGTTTTGCATCTAAGAAAAATCTATCTCGGCCATCCGCCACCGTTTGATTTTCAATGAAAATAAGCACTAGCGCTTTAGGGACTTGCCAGTTAAAATCATACTAATTGCAACCACCGCCTTCAACGAAGTCTATTTTTCCCCTAAAATTCAGATTTTTTAGCTATTTTTAAGTACTTCTCGGAATCAAAAATCATCCGTCATTGGCGACCACAGGATAGGGCGACTTAGCCCTTCGAATCCCACGAACAGATTTGCACATAAATGCAAACACAAAGAGCATCAAGTTGATACAAAATAGATACACAACAAAACACATCACAGCTCTCACCTACCCCCTGTCAAAACCAAGGCATGAAATCCACGAGGAGTAGATCTAGCATAATCTGACAGAAAGTCTAAAGCAAGTCACTAACCAACTGCTGCAACACAGCCAAGCCAAAAAGAACTATTAAAGAGGTCATCCTAAGTGGTGGTCTACACTATCTACTTAACTAAGGACAACTCAACTAGGAGCTCCTACTAGGTGAGGACTCCTATAGCCTGATTAAGAAGTAGTTTCTTTTAGCACATTACTCTTTTAGCCTCTTATTTTCCATACTCGAGCGTGTAAAAAGGAGGGAGCTGAGCATAGTGACCCAAGGAGAACAAGGCATCTGCCTCAGGTCCAGTCTCGATATCCAAGATCCTACCAAGCTCTCGCAAGGTGACACTGTTCATTTTCCTTTTGTATCTTCCGTTCACTTTTATTTTCGCTCCAACCTTCTTATATTGTTTGTTGTTCAGCTAGATGCCACCCCTCGGAAGACAAGGCATTGGCCTCAAGTCTTGTTTCGTCCCCAGGAACCTACCAGGCCTTCGCAAGGCAATAAAAAACAGCTCAAGGATTTTTCTTTCTTTCCTTTTCTATTTTTATAGGGGTTAGAACCCCTTTTTACACACCTCCGTATATTCATATATTGTCTTTCAAATATATAGGGTTTTCCTCTTTCCATCATTATTTTAGTAGGCTTCTCTAATTGCCTCACAATTAATATGAACTCCTAGAACGGCCGCCTAGCAAGTCAGTAGAATAGGGTCACTAGAATTGCCTTCTAAAATATGTCTTTCAATGCCAGACAATTCCTTTGCAAGAGGCAATGACTACTCAGACCTCCCCCAGACATACAGAGCCTAAACCTAGGACTTCATGCCTCGAGTGTCGGTCCCCAACAAACAAAAGAAAGTAACCCTTACACGCACATATATCATGAATTGCTTAAGGGAAAAGACTCGAAAAGGGGACGAAACCAGCCATGCACTTATTTTTACCTAACCGAACTATCTTGTAAGGGCCATCCCATCTAGGTTCCAGCTTTTCTCGAAATAGCTCCCTATGTGCATCATAGTATAGAACTAATTGCATTTTTTTAAAGGTATATTTCTTCACTTTTAGATCATGCAACTGCTTCATCCGACATTTAGCCACCTCCTAGTGTAATAAGCTCTGCAACTTAAGTTCATCTAAATGTGCCATCGTTGTAAATTGCTCAAGAAGTGCGTCCTCGTCACCTACAGAATGATTAATCACGAATCTTATCGTCAGCAACTCAATCTATAGAGGCAAGACACACTCCTCTCCATACACCAGCTTGAACGGGGTATGTCTAGTGGCTCGTTTGAACGTCGTATTATACGCCCATATCGCCACACATAATTTTGTATCCCAATCTCACTTTTCTTCGGAGACTATCTTGGATAGGATACCTACCAGTTGCTTATTGATACTTTCAACTTGTCCATTTGCTTGCAGATTATAGGGAGTCGTCTTGTTATGCTTAATTTTCCATGCTTCAGTAATTCTTTTAATTACCTTGTTCAAAAAATGGGTTCCACGGTCCAATACTATTTCCTTTGGTAGACACAAAACGGCAGATGATCTGCTCAAGTAGGAAATTGGCAATCTCTTTTACATTGTTATGCCTCATCGCTCGTGCTTCTGACCACTTTGTAAAGTAGTCAATTGCTACTATAATGTATCTTTTCTGAGTAGTAGACGACAGGGTGATAGGTCCCACAAAATTGATGCCCCACTTCTCAAATGGAAGGGTAGCCATAATCGATGTAAGTGGACGCTTCCTATTCTTTCTACTATCATGTCTTTGACATGTATCACATCTCTTGACATAGTCAAATAAATCTTGGAAGATGGATGGTCACCAATACCCAGCTCTTAAAGCCTTCTGTGTCATCAACCATCCAGCAAAGTGGCCTCCACAAGCGGAGTCATGGCATTCTTCTAGTATAAATGGAACCTCATTAGGCATCACACATCAGCAATAGATATCATCAACACCCTGCCAATATAGTTTTCTTGCGATCAAGGAAATTTTCAATGCTTTTTGTTTAATTTTCCTCTTCTCCGATTTTGATAAAGTAGCTCCAGTCTCTCCCATAGAAAGATAGTGCATTATAGCAGCATACCAAGAGGGAATAGATGCCGTATCAATCTTGAACAAAGTTTCCATATGAGGAGGGAATACCAGGAGGGAATACCACTTTGCTAAACGATCAGGCAGCTGTAACTTATTCAACAACAATTGAAGCCCTTCCGCCTTTGTATACAAAACCACATTCTCATAAAGAATGTAGTGCCTGAACGTTTTGGTTGCAAATACCATTGCAAGGCACAACTTCTCCATATAGGTGTAGTTAATTTCCGATATGCCCTACTTTCGACCAGTAAAAGCTATCGGTACATCTTCTCCTTCCAAATTCGGGATAAGAAGCATCTAATACTATACATTATTGCGTTTGAAAATATATAGAACATTTTGCCCCTTCTAGGTACTTTTAAAATAGGTGCTTTGGCAAACTCTTGCTTCATCAAAAGATACTTTGCAAGCATCACTCCATGCAAAATGACAGTTAAAGGACAATAGGTACATCAATGGCAACATGTTTTTTGCCAGGGCATTGATAAACCTCTGATAATACCATACCGATGACAGAAAGCTATGCACTTCCTTTGGAGTACGCGACGGACTCATGGCGACTATGACCTTGATCTTTTTAGGGTCAGTCGCAATCCCTACCGAACTGACCACATGGCCTAACAATAACCCATAAGGTACTCCAAAGACGCACTTCTGTGGGTTGAGAGCTATGCAAAATTGTCTGCAACACTTGAAACACTTTCGCAAAATAATCAACTGCCTTTCTCTCATGGTGGCTGCCCCCAGGTCATCAATGAATACTTTCAAATCCTCCGAGGAGATGTCACTGAAGGTCTTGTCAGGTGTACTTTGCCACGAACAAGGTGCATTACATAACCCAAATGCCATCACATGGTATGCAAAGGTACCGAAGACAGTGATAAATGTCATTTTCAGCTTGTCTTGCTCAACAATCACCATTTGGTTATACCCTGCAAAGCAATCCATGAACGAATATATTTCCCTACCCGCCAATTGATCCAAAATTTGGTCAATGAACAGCAACATGTAGTAATCTTTAACAGTCTGTTTATTTAGATCTCTAAAGTCTACACAAAAACGGATTTTATTATTCTTCTTTTCTCTAATCACAACTGAAAAACACCATTTAGTATGTTGAACTGGGAAGATCAAACCCGCCTTCTGCAACTTTTGAAGCTCTTCAAATAGCCCGTCCCTTAGTTCAAAAGGCATACGCCTTACTTTCCGATGTATAGGGTGGGTACCTTCCTTTACAGGAATGGTATGCATAGCCAGGGAGGAATACCCCTAAGTTCATCATAGCTCTAAGCAAAGATGTTGCGAAACTCCTGAATCAAGGACACATAGTCCTCTCTCTCTTCGAAACTAAGCATGGAACCTAATTTGATTGGCTGCCAATCATTAGGCGTGCCAAGGTCCAACTCAATAATGTCCACATCTCTTATTTGATCTTGAGGCTCTATCGGCTCATTCAAAGTTATCTGATAAATATCCTCTGTAGTGGACTCTTCTTCAGATCCATCGCTCGATGATGTCTCACTACCAGATGGATCATCTACTGTTTCTAGTTCAGTGTAGGATAATGGAGCTCTCTCACTCTTAGGAGACTCAGGGTAAGCATCCACTATTACACGATGGGCACCTCGACCTAGAATCACTCAACCAGTGGGTATATCAACTTGACAGTCTGTCCGTAGAATCCATGGCCTACCTAGCAAAACTCGATAGCTAGGATGTCCTGCAAACCTTATTACCCTAGAGTCTAGATAGCACTCCACGCTCACAACTATAACATGGAATTTAGTGATGCAATCTTCCAGTTGTCTTAGACTATCATCAGCTATCCTAAGAAGTGTGGAGCCATCTTTTTGGATATCTAGACCTAACCTCTCCATCAAATCTGAACTCATGATATTGACGGAGGATCCAGTATCCATGATAGCATGCTCTACTAATATTCCATGCTGGAACCCTAGGGCAATGCTTTTGAGCATGATCAAACCAATCTTCTCCCACTCTAGCTATGCCCAAAGGTTCTACAATATACCCTATACGTAGGATTTTCTTGAATTCCTTGCATACTCTTGGAGAAATTTTAATCAATTGTAGGAGATTTACATCTGGTTTAACTTCGCAAAGAGAACTTGCTAGGTCAAAGTCGTAGTAGTTAGCCAAAGTTCTCTTCTCACGCCAAACCATTTTCTCCTTTGATCTTTCAATTGGCTTTGGTGCCTCTTTTTTAGCCTTTACCTTCTTTCTTGGAAATCCTTTATCCTTCTCGAGATCAACTTTACTACCAACAGGTCTTAAAGGTACACCTTCCATATAAGGATTCAAGACTCGCTTTTCCCTGGCATCTTGCTTAGGGCTTCCCTCGACAGGTTTTACGATTCCTTTGTCACCCTCTTTGATCTTTTGACCTCTTGTTACGGCTCGTAGATTAGAAGTTTCAGCATCATTGACACGTAGCCTCAATATAAGGCTGACTCCACTGCCATGAGGTAACTCCTCTACAGCAGCCTTTCCTCGTTGCAGTATTTGTCTTAGTCCCTCATCATGCTGGAGATTATTCCCTTGTGCGCAATGGTGAACTGGACCTAGTTGTTTACTCCGTTGTTGGAGAGAACTAATCTTACTCCAACAAGTAGCAGCTAAGTGGCCAAACTTTCCGCAAATTGCATTTGACATTTAGGCAAATCCTAAGAAAATGTTGGCCATCACACCACTTACAGCTAAATCTTGAGGGGGCACCCTCCTCAAGGCGTCGACTCCCTATCAAATTCTACTGCTTCTTAAGAAAATTGATGTCCACAGCTATTTGTTTGTATTGTTCAGAAATCATATCCGTATAGTGCTTCATCATGTCCTTAACTTCGCCAAGGACATTAGAAGCACTTGACTAATAGCCATGATGATCTATCTATTGCCCCATCAGTCTAACTACTTGATTAGGAATTGGCCGTTGATCTACTAGGACAACATTAGGATTCATTGTTTGGCTTCCACCACTATTTAGTGAGGCCGCCTGACTAGCCATGGGCATAGTCATACTAGGAGAGGCTAATAACATAGGCAAATTGGGCATGATACTCCCTCTCCCATTCGCATTTGACATGGGGTCCCCTTGACTCCCATTGGTCAAGGCCAAATTATTACCATTCCAATTTATCCTTGTCGCATAAGCCACTTGCAAGCATGACTCTACTCCTTCTTCTTGGGTAATAGTAGTGACAATGTTGGCCAAAGAAACACTACTAAGCTGCACCTAGATATTGAAATCCAATCCATGTAGGAAATATTGCAACTGTGCAGCCATTGGAATGGGAATATAAGTATTAAGTTTGCGAAGAACTTGCTTTAGTTTCTTGGCATAGGCCTGGGCATTCTCATTTGGCTCTTGGCATGTTACATTCAAGACACACAACCAATACTGTCCACCCTTCTCAAGAGCAAACTCTCTATGGAAAGCTGTAAAGAATTGGGCACTACTAGTTATGGTTTCGGCTACTAGACCGTGATACCACACTGCCACTCTTCCTTTTAATGGCATGTTGAAGAACATCATTAGGTGTCCTTTGTCTTGCATCCAATAGTTGAACATGAGCATTTGGAACTCCTTAATATGGAGTTCTCCATATTCTTCTGCTAACCCATGGAAAATGGAAAATGGTGCTCCTAATGCCAGTAAATCTAGTGTCCCTACTGGAATTGTGATGGGTTGTGCCATGGCTACAACTGGATTGACAATGGAAGTTTGTGTAGGTGCAACTATACCCCCACTTGAAGTGTGTTGATTAACTGGAAGAAGGGAAGTACCAAGACTTCCACTTGCACTCAAAGGACTACTTGTGACACTTTGGTTACTAGAACCACTACTGCTTATATGTAACGGGCTACTTCTTTGAGGAGAATAGCATCTTACAATCTCCAACCGCTGTCTAGCCCTCTCAATACGTTCCTCTATTTGTATTTTTTCTTGACAGTCCTTGTCAGAGGACATAAACCAACTATTTGGTCCCTAGAGACCCTAGATTCGGAACCACCACTTGTTGGTGGCTCCTAGCAAATGCACCACTAATGGGACCTAAAATGGGCCAACACTGACTATAGTGCTATCCGGACCTCTGACATGCACATGACAACCCCACAGCCTCGCGGCCAGGAGTGTCTACATGACACATTACATTGCCATCGTACATACATTTTGCATTTGTATCATGTTTGTAGTCCAACCCTTAACGTTCTCAGACTTCTCAGAGGGAGACCCTACACATTTTGGTGTAATCCACCACATAGAATAACATAAGAGGCATCCCTCAGCTGATTGCCGCGGCCCCACTGCGACCCTCCTACACCTTGGGGATTGGCCCCTCGATGTGTCGCTAACACATATAACATATATGAACTAGACTCCGCTATTGGTACCAGTACTATATCATTCTACGAATGTACCAATCCTCCCTTACTTGTCCCCTTGGACCCACCATCTAGACCTACAGCTTAGGTTCCTTACTCTCTCCAACGTGGGTCATTTATACTTCAACCAATTGCTATGCATACCAAGAATAGATACCATGTGTATGATTCATGCAATGTGGATACCTTATTGTGCACAAACAATTATGGTTTGAAATCAGCCTATGTGTCATGCAAAAACAACCCTTTTAATGAATTTTTGCTAATTCGCAATGCTTCGTTATAGTGGACCTCCTGCTTGCTAGATCCATTATTTTCAAATAAACTGCATCCTAAATGTTATGCATAAAGAGAACAATCAAATTTTGTATTAGTTAAGAGTTTAAACTGTTGTATAACATCATCCTCCCACTCACCGTTTAAATTTTGTTGTGATGCATAGGTGTAGAGGTTCTTTTATGTCATTTTTTGTATGTAAAAGCAATAAATATGCACTTTAACACAAAGAACAAGGGCCAAACTAAGGGTTAACCTCATACTTCAGCCCTGTCAGACATTCACATACATAGATCTCATTTTTTTATTTTTTTCAAACACAAGAAACCCATTTTTTTCCATTTTTCTCTATTTTTTCTATTTATTTTTAATAGAAAATATGTATTTTTTGGTTATTTTTAAATGAGTAATCATTGGAACTCAAATTCAGTGTTTTTTCTTATTGTACCCCATGTTCACTCAATTCCCCCACTCAAAATCAAAGAAACTATCAATTTCCATCAGAATTAGTGTTTTTTCGGGTTTTGAAAATTCCCCCACTCAAAATCAAAGAAACTATCAATTCCCCCACTCAAAATCAAAGAAACTATCAATTTCCATCAGAATTAGTATTTTTTCGGGTTTTGAAAAGTTATAATTGTTGTAAATCAATACAGGTTCTGCATAACAGTGATTGCAGCCCTCAGACATAATGTAAGGAACATTCAAATAAAATTTTAGCTCATGTGCACACCATTTAGACCATGAACGATAAAAAACAAGAAAAAATCTTTCATAAAATAGATCATACCGCCTTTTTGTGTGTTTCAAATTTTTTGAATATTTAATTGGGACTCTGTATCGACCAACCAACCATGGATTTTAGCATAGATCTTCAACCTTCAGCCTCGTGAGCCTCTTGCAACAATCCGGTGCCTCCCAGACAAGCATCCATCTCCCGATTCTCTTCTTGATTCTTGCCACATGAAGTGCATCTATGCATAAGAGAGAAAGAGGAGAGAGAAAGACTAGATCTAGATATTTCGGCATAGTGCGTCATTCCTCACATGGTCTGGAGCGATCAGAGACGCTGAAATTCTTCATTCCACACCAAGAGGGTTCCTCTCCATTTTCCCGATCAAAAAATGCTAAAAATTTGGGGAAAAATGGGGCATCGAAAATTGGCACCCCCCTCCATGGCGTTTCATTTCTTGAGTTTTTTGCCAAGCTTAAGCAAGCTTAAGCTTTTAAATCCAAAGTATCTAGTTCATGACTTTCGCTTTTACACTTTCGGCAAGTGGGTTTTTAAGTTCTGAGGGGGCAACCGACATCCGAATTGAGATCTGTCTGGAGGGGTGGCTCTGTGACATTGAAATCTACAAAGTTGGGCCCTGTCCCACTCTTCCTGGCTTCCAGATCTAGTAGTCACTTCATAACCTTGGACCTTGCGGGGATTAAATGGGGGATCAAATGACCTTAGAATCGGGATCTGAGACTTGCGTCGGATTCCTGACATCGTTTTGCATTTAAGAAAACTCCAGCTCGGCCATCCACCACCGTTTGATTTTCCATGAAAATAAGCACTAGCGCTTTAGGGACTTGCCAGTTAAAATCGTACTGATTGCAACCACCGCCTTCGATGAATTCTATTTTTTCCTTGAAATAGAGATATGAGGCTCTCTGATGCTCTAATAGGTTTTATTGAGATTCTGATTGGTTCTAATAGCCTCTGTTTAGCTTCTATTTTGTTTTGTTTTTCTTCTGTATGAAGCCTGGAGTACTGAATGATGAAGTTTGAGGTCGTTTGAAATATCAATGAATGGTTTTTAATAGTTTGGAATGGTTTTAGTTTGAGTTATGTGGTCCTGATGCTTTATGTTGACCTTCAGTCCGTCTGTTGAGCTTTTGTAGAGCCTTTGTTTCCTGTTTTGTTCTGTTCTGTATGCCTCTATAAGTGTTATGTGGAATGTATGTCAAACTTTGAAAAAAAATTCTAGCCTTGGAAAGAGGTGAATGCAAGTTCAAAAGAGCTCAAGGAAGTGAAAGAAGCAGCTGTTGAAGACTCAGGAGAAGACTGGAGTGAAGTGATAATGATGAGCTATGAAGAGTCATTGTAGTGGCTCTAGTGACCTTTCATATCATATACACCTCTTGGGAGGGGTATCCATGACCAAATAAGGGTTCTTATGAGTGATTATTGAGTACTATAGTGAGGAGATTATGTATTATTGAGAGAGAGAGAGAGAGAGAGAGAGTGCCAGAGATAGCCACAATCCTATGCCAAACAATGTATCTACCTATGAGAGATTGTGAGAGAAAGCTATGAAAACTTTGAAGATAAATTATATGTGATATCTTTCCATTCAAAGTGGAGCATTCTTTTGTGTTATCAATGTATATCAAATAATTTATGAAGAATATGAAGATAATGATGGATTTTGTTAAGGTTAAAGCCGTGGGAGAATTGTTTCTATGAAGTTGTGTGAAGATTTCTTGTTCATATTGTTCTTTTCCTTGTTGTGATCACATAAAAGATGAAAGAGATGATTTTTGATAGTATGAGATATATTTTCTTATAGTAGAAACCTTATTTCCTTGGTTTCTCTCTTGGAACTCTTTGTTTTTTGTGTGTGGCCAAGGAAATATGCCATCAACAAGCATTAGAAGAGGCTAAAAATGAAGGAAATGGCATTGCTAAGAGGAGAAGAATTTAATGGAATTTTGCAACATTCCTTCAAGCACTGAAGAATTTGAGATTTTTATTGCCAAATCCACTTTTCACAAAAATTTCATCCCACAATTACGGGAACATATTACCATCATGATGCAGGCTCTATGTGGTGGACTATTTCCTCCCTATGTTGACGTAAGAGAGACATGCATCTCGGTAGCAAACTGTTTGGGAACAAGCTAAAGTGTAGAAATATATTACCATCATGATGCAAGCTCTATGTCATGGACTATTTCCTCCCTATGTTGAAGCAATAGAGACATGCATTTTGGTAGCAAACTGTTTGGGAGCAAATTGAAGTGTAGAAATAGAGAGAATGATTATATATGGAAGATTTGGCATTCATTGAGAAGTTTTCAATCATCATCAAGTGCGAGATCATGAAAAAGATTTAGGATTTGTGGTCAGTAGAGGTTTATGAAAACAAGAAAGAAAAGAGTTGGCATTTGTTCATGGATGCTTAACACCAGGACATGTGGGACACATGGTGTACTAACAATCTACTATTCGTCCAATTAGCAACCCACTAGAAGTTGGTGGATAGAGTATTCTTCACAACATACACTATTGAAACCATCAGAAGTTGGCATTACTATGATGATGGCACAACAACGATCCTCAAAAGAATGAGTTTTGATACCTTCAAAACAGAATATCTTCCCCTCTGTGTAGCAGACTAAAAGATGAATTCACAGACATAGAAAAGTAGGAAGTAGAAGAGACGTTGGCCAGAGAGTCCTCCAGAGACTCAAGTCCCCCTCTTATTTTATTCTTTTAAGTACAAACCAACTAGGTTGAGCCAATTCCCTGATGGATGATGCAATCAAGAGGCAAGCATTAGAATGAGTTCAGAGGTATGTGAGAAGAGAGAAGGAAAGGATCAAAGCCAAGAATGAGCTAGTAGCAGAAACCTCCTTTGATGCCCTAAAAGCACTCTTTATAGAAGTCCCCATGGCGACTCAAGGTCCCCTTCCTAGTCAGATCCATCCTGGAAATATTGATAAGCCAGCAAATGTAGTCCCATCGCCCATCTTTAAGGGAGAGTACAATAAAGATCTTAATCTTCATGTAGTAGAGTTTATGGTAGCATGTGTGACTAAGGAATGATTTTTGATACCAAGAAGTGCTTAAAAATATGAATGTTGCACGAGCTATGCTTAGCCTTGAAATGTTAAGTAATGATTATTGAAAGGAAGCTATTGCCACAACATGTTATCTACAAAATTGGACTGCTATCAAAACAACAAAGGAGTCAACCATGCATACTTTGTGGTATGGTCAACCACCTTCACAAAACATATCTCTTGGTGGCAATAGATATTTTGTCACATTTATTGATCATTGTTCAATAAATTTGTGGATATATTTTATGACGAAAAAGTGTAATGTATTTGAGAACTTCAAAACTTTCGGTAGCAGCTAAAGGTTAGAGTTTGTAGAAAATGGATGTAAAGAATACCTTCTTGCATGGTCAATTTTAAGAAGAGGTATATATGAAGCAGCCATCAAGTTATGAGAATATAGAGTATCTGCTAATGCAAGTACCTAAAGCATGGTCTAACAATGTCATAGAGTATCTTGTCAACATTGACTTTTATGTTTCTGAGGCTAACCACTCACTTTATGTGAGAAAGGGAGATGTAGGTTTGGTTATCATAGTCATCTATGTGGATGACTTGATCATTATAGGTGACAATGCCAGTGGGATCGCAAAAGTCAAGAACCATTTGAAGAAGAAGTTTGAGATAAATGATTTAGGTGAGCTAATGTATTTTCTTAGTACTGAGGTGATCAAATGTGATGATGGTATATGGCTATCCCAAAGGTAGTATGGCTTGGATATGTTGTCCAAGTATGGTATGAAAATATGTAAGCCTCTTTCAATACCATCAAAGAAAATATGAAGTTGAGTAATGATATTGGGGATGAGATAGAAGACCCGTTTAAGAGGATAGTAGAGAGATTGATTTACATGACTATCACAAGGCCAAACTTGAGTTATATTCTTGGCCTTGTCATTTAGTTTATGCATATGCCTAGAAAGCCTCATTTGAATATAGTTAGACGCATATTGAGGTATATGAAGTCCACTTCGCATTATGGACTTTTTTATGAGACAAGACTTTTTTATGAAACAAGTAAGGATATATAGGTGTTTGGATACACAAATGTAAACTGGGCTAGTAACATGTGTGATAGAAGATCTACCACCAGATTCATGTTTTTTCTTGGTAATGCAGTAGTTATATG
Organism: Lygodium microphyllum; assembly: GCF_053477565.2. Taxonomy (NCBI): domain Eukaryota; kingdom Viridiplantae; phylum Streptophyta; class Polypodiopsida; order Schizaeales; family Lygodiaceae; genus Lygodium; species Lygodium microphyllum. The sequence goes on from NC_141162.1 coordinate 112,446,063, forward strand.
GAGCAACAAAAAGCAACCTGTACTTGCTTTATCAAGTACAGAGGCTAAGTATAGAGGTATTGTTACGAAAGCATGTGAGGTGATATGGCTATAAAAGTTATTGGGTGATTTGGATGCGCAAGGAGATAGTTGAGTTGTCATTCATTGTGACAACATGAACAACATACAATTAGCTAAGAATCAATTATTCCATGCTAGAACACACTATTAGTGAATTTGGAAATTTTCCAAAAGTTTAGGAATCATGATCAAAACTTTCTCTTTGTTATAACTCTCACACTTTGCTCAAAATTTATTGTTCAATAGCTCAATAGATTCTATTTTTCATAAGGTTTCCAATTATGTGTCACATGACAACTTTGGAAAACTTAAATATATCTTTTGGAGTCCCAATATTCTAAATAATGAAGAATGGGACTTGAAAGATTCCCAAATTCACTAAAATTTGTGTTCTAGGATAAAACATATTGAGGTGCAGTAGCACTTTATGAGAGAGAAGGTACTTGCAAGTAAGATTAACTTGGTATATATCAATACAAAGGATCACATAGCTGACGTTTTCACAATTGGGTGCAAAGAACTTCAAAGCTTACTGGGAGTTGTAGAGATACAATTGATCTTGAGGGGGAGTATTGAGATGGAAACCTTAACACATGTGGACATTGATGATGGATCACTTGGTTAGATGGGTACACATGTTTAAACTTGGTACATTGGTGGTCATTATGATCCTCACATGGCCACTGACTTATCACTCATTATATTTAGTTTGTTACATCTACCTACAAAAAATAAAGTTATACACTACAAGAGAAAGGCCCTATAGATGCGCACTGTACACTTGAAAAAGCGGGCACGTTTATAAGCACGTGTATCAGTGCGTCTATTTACGCTAGTATAAAAAAACGCATCTATATATCCACGCTGATAAACGCGCTTATAGATGCAAAAATAAACGCACATATTTTTCATTTCTCATAAAGTCCCTGAATATGACCAAACCTCTTAACAGCTAGTATTTGTTTGAATAGGGCATGATTGGATGTATATACGACATAATTACACCTGGATCATATGCTAGGACATGATATACATGTATAGGATCATACAGACATGATATACATGTATAGGGCATATACATGCATAGGGCATGATATACATTACCAACTTTACTTCTTTCTGAGTATTACAAATATACATCCAATCATTCAAAGCTAATTACATATATGTGATTTCATGCCCTATATACATCCAATCATGCCCTATAAAAATGTGATTGGATAGGGCATGATGATTGGATGTATATATAGATCAAAGGTTGACTTGTGCATTTGCAATATATATATATATATATATATATATATATATATATATATATATAGAGAGAGAGAGAGAGAGAGAAAACTGATCAATACACTCACATGTCTCATTTGTTGTGCACTTAACCTAGCCATGCATGCCAATTCATAGCATGAGTAGATTGATGTAAATCAGTTGGCTTGTGCATGTGCAAGCTATTCCAATCATGTCAAGGTGCACTTATAGCTCACATATAATTTTAGATAAGGTGGACCACATGTAACCAATGTGCACATGTCCTCTTTTCATCATCTTTAGCCAGTGTGTCCACTTGTTGGTGACTAATACCAACAAGCCAACTACAAACCTCTTATCTATGAAATGTATAAGTAAATTAACTTGGTTAATTTGATGAGGCCAAGTTTTCCTTTCATGGACAGTGTGGTTGGCTATATTCTACTTCAAGGTTATAGGAACTTGCAGAAGTCAATGGAGCATCCTAAAAATGACGATACTTTAATTACTATATCAGGTCACTTCATGTATATATCTTTGATTGATTGATGGATAATATGCCTTTCTCTATCTCTTTCGTGTACACCTTCATTGCATTATCTCTCTCTAGCTAAAAACCATTCGTGCTTTATCCACCTATTGATACTTGCATGCAATTGTAAGTGGGATGGTCTAGTAAGTCACTACATATGTGCCAATTGACTTGCCAATGTGTTATCTCTTATCCTCAAGCTTTGTTATATATGTTACCACATAGGTCAATTGATTCCCTAAATGCATGCATTGATTCCTTAAATTGTTCCTACATGTCTGTAAGCCCGTGTAACAGGAATTATCTACGCATATATACACGCAATTACATGCGCGTACAGACACGCCATGCAAGTATAGAAAAATTTAAAAAAATTTATGGATTTCTTTTCAAACCTATTCTTTCCTGCGTTTTTTGCGTGTTTTCTGCAATTGGAGCTCGACATCACTACTCGTGTCTATCTATCACTTCATGAAGACAATGAGGCAAGGAAATAAGAGTAAAAAGAGGACAAGAGGAAAGAAGAGCCAAAGAGTAAAGAACAAGAGCCAAACAGCAAGGAAGTGAACAAGATTCAAGCAACTTACCAAGGGAAGGGAGAAGGAGGACAAGGAGCTTGCAACCTAGCCACCACCCATTGGAACAAGCAAAGAAGGTGTGTTCTTCTTCTCTCTCTCAATCTTATTTGCTTTCTCTGTTTGTTTGTCTCTCTCTTCACATGCTGGATCTTGTCATATATGGAGGTTTTTTTGCACGTTTTTTAAGCAAGTTTGAAAAGAAATGGTCCGACTGTGCGCGTCTATCAGCGCGTCCAGATGACAGTGTAGACGCAGGTATAGACGCGAAAATAGACGCGCTGATAGACGCCCACAGAGACGCGCTGACAGATGCTCACAGAGATGTAGATATAGACGCGCATAGAGACGCAGGTATAGACACTGCATGTAATATGTTTTATCTGCACAGGGTAATATGATTTTTCTTGTGTAGATGTGGAATCCTGGATCCTCTAGCACCCCATTCAACAAGGAGCAATTCATGGGGGATATGACCAATTATCTTGGTCGCCCTCCCACTGCAGAGGAGGTTTTTAGTGTGATGTTTGGGACACCTATCACATCTTTGCCTACACAGGGATCAACTAAGGTACATGGATCGGCCGAAGCATGTGCATCTGCAGAAGCACGTGTATCGAGTGAGGTAGAGGGTAGTGCACGTCGAGGGAGGAGGGAGAGTGGTGCAGGAGGACGAGGAGGTCGAGGGCTTTGTGGGGGTTGCCTAGGTGGTGGCTCTCGATCACCCTCACTGGAAAATGAGAGAGGTGAGCCTCCACAAATGTACTACTCTATCACTGATGTTGGTAGTATCTTGCATGACTTTGAGGGAAGGGAAGTGATAGCCTACTTGAGGAGTGTCGTGCATGCCACATACAAAGATTGCATGATTCCCTTCAAGCACAAAAAAAATGGTTTGTGGCAAGAGGTGCTGCGGGCAGTACATAAAAGGTACCCTAATCCCGAGAATTCACGATTCTCAGATGATTGGGGACGGTCAAAGGTGAGAGACGCGCTTCATAACAAGAGGTCTCACCTTATGATGCGCGCCAAGGAGTCATTGCGGAAACAAGAGCAGGAGCGCCCTGGATATGGCCAACCACCCAATTCCCATCGCAAGGAGTGGAAAGAGGCCAAGAAGAGAGCAGCATAGAAAATGACAAGTCGCCAGCATGCAGAGGCGCGACGTATCCACATGGCAACCATGGGATCGTCGCATTATGGATCGGGTGGCAGGGAGTCATGGGAGGCTAAGTTTGTAAGTATTATTTGATTTCTTTTTTTAAATTAAATTTTGTAATTTGTTTCACTTCATTATGTAGTGTGTTTTAATACGTTGTATGTTCAAATTGTTTTGTAGTATCATATCATTGGTAGGATGCCTACTCCTAGAGAGGTAGGCTACCATCGAGGTCATAATCGGGCGTCCACTTGGCAGCATTTCTACGAGGAGGGACTCATCATGGAGGAGCAATATAATCGCGCCATGAGGATTCCACCACCAGAAGAGGTATGTTTTATTTTTTACATGAAAAGTATAGATAACTCTAATTTATTGTTTGTAATGGTATTTATATACCTTAATCCTTTGTGTAGGCGAAGCCTGATGCAGTTGAGGATAGAGAAGGGGGGGACTAGTAGTAGCGATGGTGGCAACGGCAGCGGCACAAGCAGCGGTGGTGGTAGTGATAATGATGCCTCTTCTGAGGAGATATAGAGGAGCCCCATGCATGCATGCCTCCCCTTGGCTTGTTATTTTCATTTTTGATATATATTACTTTCAGCTAGTGCTTGCGACCATGACGTTACAAGCACTAGAACTCATAATGTAAAAACATTTCATCTATATATATGAAATTTTGTGTGCTACATACATTGTTTTGTTTTCAGTATCCAATCTTCGAAATAATCTTTCTCTATTTTCCCTAAGCATACAATTTGATGTTGATAGGGGGAAAAAAACCAGAGAGTTTTTTTCATACCTCTGTTTTGCACGTCTATCAGCGCGTCTAAATTGCAGGATAAATGCGTGTCTATTCTCGTCAAAAACTTGCAGAGTAAACGCGGTTTTAGACGCGTAGATACACGCATGTATAGATGCACAATATGAACATGTCCACTTTTTTATAAATATGATTATATATTTACGTAGCGCGTCAATATACGCATCTATATGGGCGTCTAAGTGTGCGTGTAACTCTAATCATAAGCGCGCTTTTAGACGCGATTTTGTAGATGCAGAAATAGACGCGGTAATAAACGTGCCCGACATTTTTTTTCACAATTCAAATATTGTGTCTACAAGCGCGTCTATGGAGCCTTTTTGTTGTAGTGATAGTGTCAATCAATTAGTATAGTCAGTTATGCACTGTTTGACTTAGGCTACTTTTCTTTATGTTGTATCTTATCAATACTTTTGTATACATTGTATTGTATGTGAAAGAAGAACAAAATTGCGCAAGCAAACATTTTGGCCTCCATCTCTCGTCTTGTGTTCTTGAGTGAGCTTTCTCTTTTGTGTTTGGTGCATCAGTCCTGCAGCCATCTTGGGGAAGTTACTATATATATATCCTCTACATCACGTGCATTCAAGGCCTATTTATAAATATCCTATTTGTGATTTTTTTTCCAAATAAAAAGTAACCCTTTTCTATTCATTTTGTAAATAACCCCTTTATATTACACCCTTCTGTATGTAAAAAATATATAAAGTTGGTATTCTAAAAATATCTTATTTTGAACCCACATGATGCACACATATATTCATGAGTAACTTACCTGAGCTAGCCATTATGTCTCCTCTCTGTTGCATGTCCAAGGTCAACATCTGATGTCCACAATGGATTCTCTCATCAAAGGTGATGCAATCCCACCTTTTGGGGCCCTTCTCCCATGTGGCTCTTTCGCGTCGCCTTCCATTCTCCTCTACTCGGAACCCACTAACCATCGTTGTCGCAACACATAGGGTTGAAGGTCACCATAGGGATTTGGCAAAGAAACTGGACAAGATAGGTGAAGATGTGTCTTCAAGAGATAAGTAGATTACAGTGAATGATTAAAGGTTCAAGAGGTACTTCACGATCAATCACAAGGGATTCAAATAGAAGAATGTAAGGGGGTTCAAGAGCTTAGACTCTAGAGATGGTAGAGATAAGAGAAGGGTTGAAGGTTTCAAGCTAAGTTCTTAAAGATGTTGATAGAGCTTCCAATTCCATGTTCTTAGGAAAGATCACAAGAGTATTATCTCAAATTAAGCTTGTTTTCTTGATTGTAAGAGCAATCACAAATTATAAAATCAAGTACAGTATGCTGTCATGTATCATAAGCAACTCTGTATCCCATCATTCATACATGATTCCATAGCATGAATCATCTTTGCATGATTACATTAAATGTAGATTTTTAGGGACAAAAGCTTATAAGTCAATTAAAAGGCTTGTAGGGCAAAGAGACTTGCTTCAAGAGAGCTTCAAATTAAGTTCCCTTGATGATAGCATAAACTTCCCCTAACACAGTGTCAGTCTGTTTGGTGTCAAGAGTCCACCACAGGGTTAAGAGACAACAGGGTGAAGGTAGATTCAAGAAAAGGAGTAGACGGAAGAGAAGGGGTTTGAAGAAATTGAAGACGTAGAAGAATAATCCCAAAAAGAATTAGAAAATGTATAAGAATACTAACAGAGATGAAATCTATCAGTTTATTTCAGCATTATAAGAAGATAAAACTCTAAAAGACAAAAATGTATATAAAATAATACATTCCTCTATGCTGCTCAGATCGCCAATCTGATGCCTCCATTGGCTCTGAAAGGGGGGTAAAATACTAGCAAACGTGGCCAGAATTTTGCCAGATCACTCCTTCTTCATCTCCCCCTTCAGAGTGCTATTCATTGTCTGAAAACAACGATTGCGCATCGCGCAATTTTGTCAATCTCTCTTTTGACATAAAATCCTCTCAAATTGGCTGAAAGCTACATGCCTTCTTTTACATGTCATCCTAATCTTGAAGTTGTCTATATTTTTATGGATTTTTACAAGAGATAATATCTAAAATATAAAAAATTAGCTAAAACTTGTCCAAAACTCTAATATATTTGAACCATGGACACTAACACTAATGTTTAAAATGGCATTGGCTCTCTAAATCAATAAGAAAGCCACACTTTAGATTTTTTTACATGATGTGCACGTAGTGCCATGACACCCACCCCTCCTAACTTGCACAACCTCTGGCATGTGCCAAAGTCTTACGGATCTGCAATTTTAGAAGAAGTAACTTCTGCCATGTCAATGTCTTCATCTTCTGCCTCTTCTTCTTATTCTATGTCTTCATGCTCTTGAATTACATCCAAGTCTTCTAACTCATATGTTAAACTTTCTCTTCATTTAAAGAGCTTGATTCTTTTTCTAGCTACAAGTATCTTTATACTGGTTCCATCCAATTTATCCAATGAATATGTAGCATTGTCATGAACGACCTTTACCACATACAGGCCAATTATACTTGGGCCATCACTCTGAACCTCTTTTATTTTCTAGTCCCTAGTGACCACTCTTACACTATTAGAGGCTACATTCTCATCAATTGGAAGCACCTCTATGAAACTAACCCCAATGGTCATTTCCTCTAAGGTGTTTTTTTCCTTTACAAAATTTTCTTAGGGCCCTCCCCATGAGTATTCACATCATTTACACAATGATTCACTAGCCTAGGTTATTGACTGCCTTGCTAGAGTGAACTAACTCTACTCCAACATGTCTTAGCCATATGTCTTGACTTTCCACATATATTGCACTTCACATGAGAACAATTCTGTAAGAGATTTTGAGTACCACACCACTTATAACTAAATCTTGATGGACCAATATCATTAGGCTTTCTAGTGCCCATCACATTTTGTTGACGTTTCAAGAAATTAACATCCACTGCTATTTGCTAATATTGTTTAGTAATCATGTTAGTGTAATGTTTCATCATGTCCTTGACTTTCTCTACAATATTTAACATAGAATATTTGTAACCACCACTGGCATCAAGAATCATCTCCACTCTAGGTTTTACAATCTATAAAGGGGCCGATGGTGGCTACATGGGCTCTTGGTTTAAAATGGGGGCTTGTGCATTGCTCATAGACATCATAGGTCTTGGTTTGGACCTACAAGAGTAGGTAATTGGGGAAAGCCTTGATTTAGGGCTCCTTGATTTTTCACCGCTATGTTACTGGATAATGTAGGTAATGAATAATAACCCATTAGCATCACATTTGGCATCAACCGAATGATTGAGAAGGCTTGCTCTCTTACTGCATAGGCAGCTTGAATTCTTGAATCGACCCCTTCTATTGTTACTATAGCTTCATCTAGACCATTTAGTACCTTGTTGTTCAAATGTAGTTGGATTATAAACTCCAACCCTCTCAAGAAGAATTGCAACTGAGCAACAATAGGGGGTAATTGGATAGTGTTACCCAAACAACAAAAACCTTCACATAGCTTTTGACTATATACTTTTACACTCTCATTGAATTCTTATTGAGTCTCATTTAGGATATGCAACAAATATTGACTCCTCTTTTTGAGAGAGAAGTCCCTATGAAATGTAATGTAGAACACTTGCATAGTGGCAATCAAATTTTCCACAAGTCGGTAGTACCACTGGGCTACATTTCCCTTCAAAGTCATATTGAAGAACATCAAATGATGTGCTTCCTCATTGACATGATAGTTAAGCATAGTCCCCAAGCCCCTTGATGTGTAAAATTGCTCCATTATTTTTTTGTTGAATAACATTGGGTATATTAGTGAGGTTTTAAAAAACTTTAAGTACTTCATGGTCCTTCTTTGGTACTACAAATGCTACAAGCCACCATATTTCATTCTATGATTGCATACTATAGTATAAAATTTAAGGATGGTTTTCATCGATGTTGGGATCCAATGCTCCATTCATAAGTGTTATACTCACACGTTCAAGTTTTTTCCCTTGATAATCTCACTCTCATCAAGTTTGAGGACAAACTCTTCCAAATACATATTGTAGAACTTGACCATAGTAATCTGAACTCTACATATATACCAATACACTTTGGAACCATAATTCAATATGTGTGTGTGTTCCAGATGTGTAGGCTCATCAATTAGTTCTAATATTTCTCATTTAGTTGTTTTTGAGTCTTCTTCACATGAAATGGTTTTGGCAAAGGCATTACTTGCTTAGTTTTGAAGACTTGCTTAAAACCTATATCCAAATGTTGATAGACTATACTGTATGACTCAAAACTCATTCCTACCTTGTCACATAATCCTTGAGCATATGTAGAAATAAACAAATTTCTCACATCCCTAAGATATTCACTTGCGACAACATCTACAATGTCCCTAGATTTACGATTTTCCAATGCATTTTTTTCCATATCCTTGCTTAGGACTTCGGCAATAGTATCATTGTCTACATGAGGGAACGTATTTCTCATTGTAGCAGATTGAGTATAAATTTATTTATGATATTGTCCACTTCCTTTGGTTAATTGGTGAATTGGTTTAACTAATCAAATGCGCTGACGTGATTCCTTGGTTTTTAAAGTGGGCCCAATCTCCAAAGTTTTTATGAGCTTCCTCTTTATGTTTGGATTCTCCTTCTCCAAGTTTATAACTTTAGACCGCAACTCCATATTCTGCATGTATGTAGCATACATAGCATCTTCAATGACAGACATTGTACTTCTCAATCAATAATCTATCATTTTCCATCAAAGACTGCATATTCCCTTATAATCTTATCTACATATTTATCAAGGCTTGATGAAGCCTTGATAATCCTTGTGTGACAATTTTGCATGTGTATCTATACAATCCTTCATTTTCATCACAAACAAAATTTACAAATGATGTAAGCCCTTCAAATTGTGGTGGCCTTTGAGTGAGTGGATTGGGTGGATAAATGCACCCATCAACCCAAAGGTCCACATTTTTTTTCTTGCATTTCTTTCTTGTTTCATCCTATATCTTATTACATCATCCCTTTCCACTGTTCTTTTGAACATTGGTGTATATTCATCCTCCAATTGAGAGTGAATATCTCTCTTTCTCTTGGTATGTCCTGCACCTGCATTCTACAAAGAAAAATGTATGCCAATTTTAACTTGGATTAACATTCAAATCACACAATTACACCCCTTTGATTCACTATATCTGTGTTCTTTTTTACCCAATTGGATCTTGTCTCTTTCTCTTGATCTCAGTCATGATAGACCCTAATCAATCTATATTCTTAGCTTTTTATCTATCTCTAATTAGCATCAAATCTTATATTCTATTCTATCCAAAATATTCTCTCCCTCCCTCTCTCTCTCTCTCTCTCTCTCTCTCTCTCTCTCAAAACAAGATTTGATCAAGTATATTTTAACACATTTATACATAAGCTTAGCTAGTGGAGAATAATAACATCATCTTATCTTCTGCCCTAATTTACTCTTTGTCTTTCTATCACTTATTTTCTTAGTTTATGTCACACAATCCTCTCTCTTTCCCCCCCTCTCTCTCTCTCTCTCTCTCTCTCTCTCTCTCTATTTATGCTTGAGTATTAAACAATAACTATGAAGAGTAATAACATCACAAAGATTTAAAAAATAAAGATATCTCCATTATCACTTGATTGCTTGTAGTATAGCCTGTTGAAGAGGAAGATATCTTATTATATAGTATTGAAGAGGGAGATTGCTTGTAGCAAGGTAGAGAGTGTTGTAGATAGAGATTATTTGATTTCAATAAATGGTATCAAAACCACTCCTCAATGCTCTTTCAAAAGAATTCGTATGCAAGAAACCATATTCTAGAGGGAAGGAGAAGAGTACACAAAATTTGGGACAAAACTAGAGCTTTCAGAGGGAATGAAAAAATGCCAGAAATAGGCATATACTTTTCCAAAAAAGATAAAAATTTACAATGAAACTCTCAAGTACAAAAGGTGTCTCTAGTTTTTAAAAAAAACTTAAAATATGAATTGTATGTCATTTTATATCATCTTTTAACTTTCGACCTTTTAAGAAGTGAGAATGAGAATGATTCTAATATATTTTAATGTTTAAAAGTCATGAGGGCATTAAAGAGTTGTATATCAATGATTGGCTATGTTTTTAGAGAAAATGGAATTGTATTTTTTAGTTATGAGGATTTTGAGAAAAAGTGACCTTATACTATAGTTTGGGAATAAAATAATAGGTAAAATCTATTGCAAATACAAATACAAAATTGATTGTAGAAGATCTCTTATTATAATATTATCTTGGAATCTCTTCTTAGAGAGAAAGAGGTGAGAGAAACACCTTAAAGGGCAAAAAAGTGAGTCCATATTTCTCCTAATGAGTATGTATTTGGTGTACCTTATGATTTTTTGTTGGGACATGTTGTGAGAGTGCATCCAATATACCCACTGATCCTGAGAAAGTACTAGTCATTGTGGCCATGAGCCTACCCACCACCGCTAGGGAGGTTCATAGTTTTATCTCATTTATGGGCTATTGTCATTGGTTCATTAATGCATTGGCTGAGCATTCTTTTCCTTTCACAAATCTCTTGTCACATAGCCATGTGTTTTGAATGAACTAAACCATGGAAGGAAGCATTTGAGGAGGATTGTGCCTATTTTACACTCCCTCTTTGGGTTGGACTTTGATTATCATAACTATGAGTAGGTTGATTGTTATGCCAAGTTGCATTGATAAAGCCTTTCTTTACACATTAAATTTTGATGGAGCTTCTCAAGGACCTCCTAAACATGTGAGTGTAGAGTTTATCATTAAAGATCCCCCCTCATTGAGTGGTTTTGAAAATGAGAGTGTATTTAGCCAACACTCTAATAATATGGAAGAACATAAGGCCTTGCTTATCGGGCTAAATCTATTCAAACATGGTGATATTCATCCATTATTGGTGAAAGGAAACTCTTAATTGGTGATCAACTAGTTGGAATGGGACCTATAGTCTAAGGGATCCCATTCTATGGATATACTATCATGTAGCCTTACACATACTTGGGATCTTTGAGGTGGTGACTTGTGAGTTCATTCCTTATCATTGGAATCACTTTGCAAAATCCCTAGCTAATTATGCATTTGTTGAATATATATTTCTCAATTTTTGTCTCCAGAGAGGCTTTTACAAGTGTTTGCTTATATCAGCCCAAGGTTACCATGGGGACTACTTGCTAAAATGTCCTACTTTGGCCATTGATAGTTAGTATGGGTTATGAGCTAGGTTGTAATCAATCATGTTGCTATTCTTTCATGGATGCATTAGATCATTCAATGGCATATTCGTTGGACACTCCTTGCCATTTATATAGGGTGGTTAGCCAACAATTTGATCCATTTAATGTAGCGCTTGAGTAGTCCATCCATTAGTCTAGATTTTGTGCTTTAGTAGGCTTTATGTGGGGATTAAGGGTTTGCTTTTAGCACTAGATTGCTGCATAATATGATTTATGGTTATATGTCATTAGACTAAGAGAGAAATTTTATTTTCTTTCTTGGGATGCTAGTACTTTTAACCCATGAGTTGTTAATTAGTATTATTTTGCAAGTGTTGTGTATCAATGTTGACACTTCTTTAACACCAACTATCTCTATCACCTTTTCCCTTGTTAGTTATTGATTTTTGTTTTGTAAGGTAGGGGTTGGAATCACTTGTATATGTTTCCTATGGATGTGAGGCCAAGACTTGGGCTAGGATTTGAGTATCCTTGCTAAGTAGGATACCTTGCTTACTAGGTTCTTGTTTGATGGTACTTGTAAGATAAATTTGGGTGTCAAGCATGCGAGCTTTATAGTTGATAGGGGGAAACCTATCTTTGGTAGGGTAGCCAACCTAGTAGGAGTATTTAGTTTGATTTTTTGTCATGATAAAGTCCCCTAGTGAGTGATGGGTTTGCCTTTCAATGTGGCCTATGGGATGATATTTGTTCCAAGTCCAATCATGTGGCAAAATAAAAGAGAAGTGCTAGAATATACTTGTTGCCTCATGTGGGCTTGGCAGGTTCTTGGATTCAAGTCAAAGGCCCAACAAAAATGGCATGTCTTCCTTGGGATGAGACCTAGCCATGGGGTTATAAGAAAAAAATAAGGAAAAATATGAATTTTGGGTATCACCTTGAGAGATTCTAGTAGGTTCTTGGATTTAAGCTAGTAGATCACCCAAGGCCAATGCCTTGTCTTCCTAGGGGCAATACATTGAAAAATGGCTAATGCGCCATTTTTGCTAAAGAAAAGGAAAATACATATATATACATACATGTTGTTGGACTGTCAAACAAAATTGTAAAAGGAAAAATGGGTTTAGGGTCTTATCTTTACCATTAGTGGGCCCTAAGTGGCAGGGAGTCCACTTGCGCCTCTTACTTGTATTGGTGAGTGGTATGTAAGATTGGTTTATATCCTAGGTGGCTCTCTAGCTAGGTTGAGTTATTATTTGGGTCACCTTATGACTATTGGATAGTAGAGCTAGTTATTGATTGTCATTTCCTTAGGGAGACCCTCATCTCTTGGTCCTTTCTTTGGCTATAGGATTCATGGTTGTGGGGTTAAGCGTTTATTGTTTTCTATGTTATGTTGTTTATTTTTTGCCTATCAATTGTGCTTTCACGTATTATGTTTTCTTGGTAGGATGTATATTGTGGATTTGATGGGTTGGGTCATCATATCCCATGGGTCACCAATGAGAGGCAAAGTTAAAGGTGCACTTTTTAATATTCTAGAAAAATTTAGGCACACCCACAAGGCATTTTTGAGCAATAATAAAGAAAATGAAGTTTTTGGCTCTAAAGTGGTTCGTGGTGGTGCAAAGCAATCAAGGCATAAGAGATAGAGCATTTTAAAGTTTGAGACATAGCAAAGTGCAAACTCAAGTATGTAAATGATAAATAAGCATATAGTATTAGCTATATATAGTTTGTCTATATATAGCATCCCTGGTCCCCTCTATATATTCCAACTATGTGTGCTTACTTGATGCACTTCTAGGGTTCCACTTCCAGTGTCTCGTGTCTCTCTTCTCCTCTCTCTTCCTCCGTTCCTCGTCTCCCTCATGCACTGTTCAACATGGTATCAGAGCGAGGTTTCACAATTACGCAAACGTCTAGGTCTCAGTAGGCAAAAGCACATGAAATGATGCGTTCTTTTCTCTTTACCGAGCGCAGTCCTTCAAGGACTTCGATGCCCGGAGCATGGCTGCAGCCTGCTTCTGGCTCTCGATGAAGCTCGAAGAGGAAGTCACCTCCAACCGTGGTGAGAAGCGATCTCTTCTCCAGGACGTCGTCATGACATTCGACCGCATTGGTGTGTGCAGGGAAGGTGATCTGCCTCTTCCACCCTTTGCATGCCATGTTATTCCGTCTTAGGCGAACGCCCTTTCCTCCTCCGCTTGTGGAATTCCCTAATAGACTCGCCTCTCGCAGGGTCCATTCAAGCCTATGGCTTGGGCCTTTACTCCTCGGACAACAAAAAGGGGGGGACTGCGATAAACTGGTGCCTCAGACTGTAGAGTAGGGGGTCAGAGCGGCAACAATGGCAAGGGGAGTGAAGGATCGCAGCTCTGCTGTGTTGAACTGAAGGATATTGAGATGCTGGAGTATGCATCAACTACCTCAAGGACACGGTGCTTGACTAGGTTTTGCAAAGCTCCATCCCCCTTTCGCTCCCAAACGTGACCAAATCCGTCGGATTCCCTTTTGGCGGATAGATGCACATCGCCATCATCAATGTAACCCTCATTCGGCTCATTGTGCCTGAGCCTGTCGTCTCCCTTGGCAATACCAGTGTGGCCATGCGGGCCTCTAATGTCCAAGTTGACTTGACTCTGGATTGGAGATACTCGTATAGCAACACATGGCTTCCTCAACCCCTGTCCGATGCAGGTGAAACTAACATCGAGGTGCTTGGGATGCAGGCAGAGGTCTCAACAAATATCAAAGAGGAAGGAGGATCATTGCAATTCACCTTTCTTCAATGTGGGACTTACATTCAAGATATGAATGTGCAACTGCATGGTGGTAGTTCCTGGTTTTATCAATGGTATGATGTGTCAACCATTTTTTGACCTGTTTTCTGTAGCTATTTCTTCAAACAGGGCAATGTACTGTTTTCTAGTTACATATATTAGCTTACATTTTACGGATCTCCCATATTTATGTCCTTATGTAGCTAAAGTACTGATAGCTAGTACAGTGGGTTTGTGGCTAACTCTCTAAATAGGCGTGTAATGTGAATGAACATCGAGACATTTGGTGCACAAGCCTAAAGTCAAAGATCCAAGATCCAAGTGAGTTGTCATATTAGGGGCTTTGGCCACATCAGGGTTAATCAGTGACAACAAAAGCAGTTGGATGCAAGAGTAAATGCAAATACATTATTGAGTTTGGCCGGCTGAATTTTTGAAGATTATGTTGGCTATGTCATTTGTATTCAATCCAGGGTATAAGGGCTTTATCGTGCTCCTACAATTACGGACTCAAGGCTACTCCACAAGATACTAGAAGATAAGGCAGCAGATAGGCGTTTTGTTAGAGTATTTTTTTATCGAAGACTCCCCACGACAGCGTTCCGTGGTCCCTTCATCATGGATAGTAAAGGTTGTGCACATGAGCCTGACTTGACCCACATCAAGTCACAATTATCGTGTAGTAAATGCTCATGTGATGTCTGACCCACATCAAGTCACAATTATCATGTACTAAATGCTCATGTGATGTCTGACGATTCAGAAAAGTCGATGAGGATAACAGTGAACCAAGGTGGTTGCCTGCATTGAGAATGCCCATATGATCACACGGAAAGTAGAAATTATCGTCTTGTGCTTGTGTACTAGAAATCACAAAACACACTATTTTGGTAGTTACCAGATTGTAGGAGTCGTTGATAATTTTGATTTTGAGGTCCCAAAGATGGCCAAATATTTGCATAGTTTGTGGTGGATTCTGATTGATATGGACTGTAACAAAATTGACTATCATTTTAAATACTGGTGTTAGAAAGGACCATGGTTTTGCCCATGAGTCGCAATACAGACTTTCCAGCAGCATCGAGAATAGCTGGCCCTGTAGGTGCATCCCTGCTCGATGAGGGGATTTCAGTTAAGGATGATTGATCTAAGGTTGTGACATCTAGAGATGCAAAAGATGCAAATTTATGATCATTCAAAGCTACTTGCATCCATAGTGGAAGTTTTGGTGTTGAGTACCGGTCAGGCTGCATGATACACTTAAAAGTTACACATATTACTTCTGATTTGGTTGCATTGATGGACCTAAAAACGGGCCGGCACTGGCTCATGCACTAGCCGGACCTCGTCACTACGCACAAGACAACCCCTCGGCCTCGCGGCCAGGAGCGTCTATCAAAATCTCTGCCTTCCTAAACATTGCGTTTGTAATACGTTGTAGTCCAACTGATCCTACCCCAATGTTACTCCTCAGAGGGAGTCCCTTTCACATAGCCAAAAGGCTCGAATCACATATACATGGGGTTCCTCCTACGGCTGAATGCCATCAACCCTCTGCGACTCTCCTACACCTTGGGGATTGGCCCCTCGATGCGTCGCTCAACATTTAGACATTTCGCACAAACGTCGCTCGAGGTACCAAATAAGCGTATCCAGGAATGTACCATTGTCCTTACTTGATTTCCCCTATAGGATCCCACGACTAGCCTACAGCATGGGTATCTCACTGCCTCTCAACGTAGGTCATGTCCTCATAAACCAATTGCAATGCATGTCTAGGAGCTAACCACTGATACTCTTAAATTCGTTTCATGCTCCATGCATTTGGTGAATGTCTAGTGCTCAAACATTTAGCAAAACAGTATCGTGCACAAGTGCAAATCATTCTTTCATGTTTTTCTTTCTAACCGCTTTGTGCTTCGTTGCATGGGCTTAGCACCGAGGTGATCCTCGTGCTACTAAGCTCTTGATCTTAATTATCATCCGTCCTAGATGCTATGCATAGAAATCAGCAACTTTCCCATCATCTCACACGGCATTTAGACATATTTCAACTTCTCTACCCTTCCCCGTTTAAGTAGTGCATCGTTGGATAGGTGTATAGGGTATTTTGACATCATTTTATGTGAAAAAACTAGAAAAAGACACACTAGAACAAGAAGGCGGGGTTGAACTGAGGCAAATCCTCATGCTTCAGTCCCCACAACCATTCACAAGCATTGCTCTTATTTATCCTTATTTTTTCGGAACCCAAAATGTATTTTTCCCCTATTTTTCATGGTTTTTCCCTATTTTACCTTATTTTTCTTCATTATTTAATTGTTGGAAATTCAAAACAGGTTATGGGCTGTGGCCCTTAGTTCCTTCTTGCAGAAAAATGAAAGTTTAGTTGATGTTCCTATCCATTTTTCCATTTTCATGCCAAAAACCCTCATTTTTCCTTTTTTTTTCATGTTTTACGTGTTTTAGCATATTATTTTGACCCACAAAATGCATATTTTTCTGATTTTTTGATCATGACCAGCAAGAACTCATAGAAAACAGCATCATGAACAATTATTATCCCACATGAACACCATTTCATCCATCAAAAGCCATAAAAACTCAAATTTCCTTTGAAAATTTTAAGTTACCGCTTATTTGCGTGTTTCGGGTTTTGTATCCATGGCTGTAGATTTGGAAAACAGCAACACTTCATGTCCAGCAACATCAC
Source organism: Lygodium microphyllum (assembly GCF_053477565.2). Classification (NCBI taxonomy): domain Eukaryota; kingdom Viridiplantae; phylum Streptophyta; class Polypodiopsida; order Schizaeales; family Lygodiaceae; genus Lygodium; species Lygodium microphyllum. The sequence continues at coordinate 112,463,164 of NC_141162.1, forward strand.
AAATCACCATTCTCAGCCCGTATAGCAATCCGGTCCATGCCGGACAAGTCTCCATCATTCTTTCTTCTTCCTTCTTCCTCCCACAGGAACTTGCCTTTAGAAGAGAGAGAGGGAGGAGAGAGAAAGACTGAAATCAGAATTCTCCAAAGAGGGCATCATTGCGCGAGCGAAGGGCGGCGATAGAGTCTGCATACAGAGGGAAATGAGGGCCAATGATGATTGGGGGGGGTTGTGTGCAGGCTGTAGATTGATCATCCATCATCCAAGCGAAAAAATCGGGCGCAGTTTCTCCACGCTTCCTCCATGATTTTCTTCCCATGAAATGCATGAAACTTTCATGCTACATTAAAATTTTGGCTCCCAAGGGTCACTTGTCCATTTTGGCCAAAATTTTGTCCACCTCTTCGCATCTTGACCGGTTTCTTGGCCATTTCCCCGTCCGGACTCGGAATCGAGCTCTGAAAAATCCTGGGCATCCGGCTTAGCATCCCGCATTGGCCAGTAGCTTATGTCAATCCGCATGACTGTCTGAAAAATTATGAAAAATCAACAAGTATCGCTCGGGCGCCTTTAAAGCACTTTGGCACTTAAAATCGTCCTAGATCGAGCCGCCGCCTTTGACGGTGAATATTTTTCCCTTGATATTCATAATTTTTAGCTATTTTTAAGCACTTCCCGTCACCTAAATTCCGCTCTCATTGGCGACCACGGGATAGGGCGACTCAGCCCGTCGAATCCACGAACATATCTGCACATAAACAACCAAAGAAGCATCAAACTGATACAAAAGAAATATATAATAAAACTCAGCACAATGCTTCCCCTACCCCTGGACAGAACCAAAGCATGATATCCACAAGGAATAGGCCGAGCATCATCTAATAGAAGATCCGAAGTGAGTCACTAACCAGCTGCTCCAACACAGCCAAACTAAAAAAACCTATCAAAGAGGTTGCCCTAAATGGTAGTCTGCACTACTTACCAACTAAAAACAACACAACTAGGAGCTCCTACAAGGCGAGGACTCCAATAGCCGGATCAAAGAGTAGTTTCTTTCAGTACATATCTTCTTTTAGGGTTTTTATTGGATGAACATACTTGGGCATGTAAAAAGGAGGGAGCTGAGCGTAGTGACCCAAGGAGAACAGGGCATCGGTCTCAGGACCTGTCTCGGCACCCAAGAACCTACCAAGCCCTCGCAAGGCGACACTTAATCCTTTTCGAACGCTCACTTTTATTTTCGCTCCAACCTTCCTTGTTGTGATATTATTTTTTCCAGCAAGAAGCCACCCCTAGGAAGACAAGGTATCGGCCCCGGGTCTGATTCGTCCCCAGGAACCTACCAGGCCTTCGCAAGGCAATGATCAACTACTTATATATTTTTATTTCTTTTCTTTTCATTGATAGGGGTTAGAACCCCTTTTTACACACCTTCGCATTTATATTCATCTTTTAGGATATTCAGGATTTCTTGGCATCATTATTATTATCTTCTAGCAGGCTTCTCTAACTGCCTCACTACTAACAAGAACTCCTAGAACGGCTGCCTAGCAGGTTAGCAGGACAGGGCCACTAGGACTTCCTTTCTGCTGTGTTGAGCATAGAGCCTAATTTGATTGGCCGTGAATCACTGAGCGTACCAAGGTCTAGCTCGATAACATCTGCATCTCTTATATGCTCTTGGCCCTCTATCGGCTCGTTCAAAGTGATCTGATAGATGTCCTCCGTGGTGGATCCCTCTTTGGACTCATCACTCGATGATGTCTCACTAGCAGATAAATCTTCTAATGTCTCCAATTCTGTAGAAGATAGAGGAGCTCTCTCACTCTGCGGGGACTCAGGATAAGCATCAACCACCACACGCTGGGCACCTCTGCCGAATATCAATCGACCGGCGGGTATATCCACTTGGCAATCCGCTTGCAAGATCCAAGGTCGTCCAAGTAATACTTGGTAACTTGGCCGCCCTGCAAAACGAATCACCCTAAAATCCAACATGCATTCTACATTTGCAACAGTGACATGGACCTTAGTAATGCAGCCTTCCAGCTGTCTCAAACTGTCATCTGCCATTCTGAGAATTGTGGAGGTATCTTTCTGAATCGCCAGACCTAACCTTTCCATCAGTTCAGAACTCATAATGTTAACAGATGATCCCGTGTCGACAATGGCATAATCTACTAATATCCCATCGACATAGGCTGCAACCCTTGGGTAATGCTTCTCAGCATGCTCGAACCAGTCATCACCAACTCGCGCAATACCCAAAGGTTCTACGATATACCCGGTACGTAGGATCTTTCTAAATTCCTTACGTACTCCTGGGGAAAGCTTAATAAGCTGTAAAAGATTCACATCCGGCTTGACTTCGCAAAGGGAGCTCGCCAAATCGAATTCATGAAAGTTCGATAGAGCTCGCTTTTCACGCCAAACCATTCGCTCTTTAGGTCGCTGAACTGGCTTTATTGCCTCTTTCTTAACTTTCACCTTCTTCTTTGGTGCTTCCTTATCGGCTTTACTCTCTACGGGCTTCAAAGGTCCCCCTTCCAGGGCAGGATCCAAAACTTGCGTCCCTTTGTCGCCTTGTTTAGGGTTTCCGTCGACAGGCTTATCCATGTCGGCTTCTCTACCCTTTTTACCTCTTGTAAGGACAGCTCGTAGATTAGAGGTTTCAGCATCATTAACGCGTACAGCCTCAATCAAACTAACCCCACTACCACTTGGTAGCTCCTCCACTGTAGTCTTTGGTCGTTGAAGTATTTGTTTAGGCCCATTTTCTGGCTGGGAATCATTTCCTTGGCCACGATGATTGACAGGCCCTGGTTGCCGACTTCCTCGCTAGAGGGAACTGATCTTACTCCAGCAAGTAGCTGCTAAATGGCCGGATTTTCCACAAATATCGCACTTAACATTTGGGCAATTTCTTGGATAGTGCTGCCCGCCACACCATTTGCAACTAAACCTCGACGGTGCACCCTCCTCCGGGTATCTACTTCCTATCAAATTTTGTCGTTTTTTAAGGAAGTTGACATCAACAGCTATTTGTCGATACTGCTCCGTAATCATGTCGGTATAATGCTTCATCATGTCCTTAACCTCGCCGAGAACATTGGAAGAACTCGACTCGTAGCCTTGGTCATTACCATGTCGCTCCATCGGCCTAACAATTCGATTAGGCACTGGTTGTTGAGCCACAGGCATGGTATTAGAATTGACCGCCTAGCCTCCACCATTTGGAGCCATTTGACTGCCCATAGGCATCGACATGCTAGGGGGAGCTGGTAATAAAGGGACATTCTGTATCATGTTCCCTCTCCCATTAGGGTTAGCCATCTCTATCCCTTGGCCACTACTGCCATTGGCTATTGCCATATTGTTTCCCAATACTAAGCTCTTTCGTCTCTTTCTTGCTTTTGGATTTCTACTAGACGATGCTTATCAATAAATAACGAATCAATCTCAGTATCCTTTGGCATACACTACTAGTTGGTCCTTAAACAACCAGGATTTGAGAACCGCCACTTTTAAGCAGCTCCCGGCAGATGCACCACTGATGGACCTAAAAACGGGCCGGCACTGGCTCATGCACTAGTCGGACCTCGTCACTACGCACAAGACAACCCCTCGGCCTCGCGGCCAGGAGCGTCTATCAAAATCTCTGCCTCCCTAAACATTGCGTTTGTAATACGTTGTAGTCCAACTGATCCTACCCCAATGTTACTCCTCAGAGGGAGTCCCTTTCACATAGCCAAAAGGCTCGAATCACATATACATGGGGTTCCTCCTACGGCTGAATGCCATCAACCCTCTGCGACTCTCCTACACCTTGGGGATTGGCCCCTCGATGCGTCGCTCAACATTTAGACATTTCGCACAAACGTCGCTCGAGGTACCAAATAAGCGTATCCAGGAATGTACCATTGTCCTTACTTGATTTCCCCTATAGGATCCCACGACTAGCCTACAGCATGGGTATCTCACTGCCTCTCAACGTAGGTCATGTCCTCATAAACCAATTGCAATGCATGTCTAGGAGCTAACCACTGATACTCTTAAATTCGTTTCATGCTCCATGCATTTGGTGAATGTCTAGTGCTCAAACATTTAGCAAAACAGTATCGTGCACAAGTGCAAATCATTCTTTCATGTTTTTCTTTCTAACCGCTTTGTGCTTCGTTGCATGGGCTTAGCACCGAGGTGATCCTCGTGCTACTAAGCTCTTGATCTTAATTATCATCCGTCCTAGATGCTATGCATAGAAATCAGCAACTTTCCCATCATCTCACACGGCATTTAGACATATTTCAACTTCTCTACCCTTCCCCGTTTAAGTAGTGCATCGTTGGATAGGTGTATAGGGTATTTTGACATCATTTTATGTGAAAAAACTAGAAAAAGACACACTAGAACAAGAAGGCGGGGTTGAACTGAGGCAAATCCTCATGCTTCAGTCCCCACAACCATTCACAAGCATTGCTCTTATTTATCCTTATTTTTTCGGAACCCAAAATGTATTTTTCCCCTATTTTTCATGGTTTTTCCCTATTTTACCTTATTTTTCTTCATTATTTAATTGTTGGAAATTCAAAACAGGTTATGGGCTGTGGCCCTTAGTTCCTTCTTGCAGAAAAATGAAAGTTTAGTTGATGTTCCTATCCATTTTTCCATTTTCATGCCAAAAACCCTCATTTTTCCTTTTTTTTCATGTTTTACGTGTTTTAGCATATTATTTTGACCCACAAAATGCATATTTTTCTGATTTTTTGATCATGACCAGCAAGAACTCATAGAAAACAGCATCATGAACAATTATTATCCCACATGAACACCATTTCATCCATCAAAAGCCATAAAAACTCAAATTTCCTTTGAAAATTTTAAGTTACCGCTTATTTGCGTGTTTCGGGTTTTGTATCCATGGCTGTAGATTTGGAAAACAGCAACACTTCATGTCCAGCAACATCACAAATCACCATTCTCAGCCCGTATAGCAATCCGGTCCATGCCGGACAAGTCTCCATCATTCTTTCTTCTTCCTTCTTCCTCCCACAGGAACTTGCCTTTAGAAGAGAGAGAGGGAGGAGAGAGAAAGACTGAAATCAGAATTCTCCAAAGAGGGCATCATTGCGCGAGCGAAGGGCGGCGATAGAGTCTGCATACAGAGGGAAATGAGGGCCAATGATGATTGGGGGGGGTTGTGTGCAGGCTGTAGATTGATCATCCATCATCCAAGCGAAAAAATCGGGCGCAGTTTCTCCACGCTTCCTCCACGATTTTCTTCCCATGAAATGCATGAAACTTTCATGCTACATTAAAATTTTGGCTCCCAAGGGTCACTTGTCCATTTTGGCCAAAATTTTATCCACCTCTTCGCATCTTGACCGGTTTCTTGGCCATTTCCCCGTCCGGACTCGGAATCGAGCTCTGAAAAATCCTGGGCGTCCGGCTTAGCATCCCGCATTGGCCAGTAGCTTATGTCAACCCGCACGACTGTCTGAAAAATTATGAAAAATCAACAAGTGTCGCTCGGGCGCCTTTAAAGCACTTTGGCGCTTAAAATCATCCTAGATCGAGCCGCCGCCTTTGACGGTGAATATTTTTCCCTTGATATTCATAATTTTTGGCTATTTTTAAGCACTTCCCGTCACCTAAATTCCGCTCTCATGCATATTTCAAGCATAGTTAAAAGTAAAAATAACCTATGCCTTTTCATAAGGAGCTTCTTTGTTCAGTGGTATATGATCTCTAACCTGAGTAGCTATGTGATGTGTTGCTAAATTTTGGACCTTGCAATGTCTCTCTGCACAAGAGATACACACATTATAGCTGATTTTATTCACAGTTCCCAATAAGCATGTGATTAGAAAAAGCCATGACATACCTACTGGAACTGATTCTTCTTTTCTACGAGTGTGAAGCGAGGTGCTTAATTCCAAAACCTGGACTTGCGGAAGCATGGGCCTTGGAATATATCTCTCTGGACATTCCCTGGGCAAATTTGTTTGCTGAGATTGTTCTTGCAAATAGTTTCTATTAGGCATCCATGATTGTGGCTGACAAGAAACCAGACCATTGTAATTTATTACTGCATGAGAGTACGCTCACATGGGAAATGCAGGAACTGGACACATAGCTCAGAAGCTCGTAGTTCACTAATAAGTTACAGGGAGCTGCTTTATACAGGCAACTGTATGAATATGGCACTCTGTGCAAGGGAAGGTGATCCGCCTCTTCCTCCCGGTTCGGAGGCTTACACGAAGCGAAGAGATGAACTGTTGAAGCTGGAGATGCGCCTTCTAGTGGAGCTAGGGTTTGTCTGCCACATGGAGCACCCTCACAAGCTTCTTCTCAGCTACCTCAACCTTTTTCGCCTGAACGGGGTGCACGAGTTTTGTCAAGAGGCTTGGAACATGGAATTGCATCTGTCAAAGCAGTACTTATAGGTGTTGTTACAGTTGCCACTCGCTCAACACATCGGAGTGAAGATTCGATGGAGAAAATCCCCCACAACAAAAGTGAAGACAGATACATCTCTAGCACAAAGCGTGATTCCCTTAGGCACAGTAGTGGATCAAGGAAAATGTACCACAGCAGTGAATCAAGGAAAAGCTGATTTTTGGCTCTTCATGCTACGTTTCATATCATTTCATCTATATTATAGCTAATGCATTGAAATTATTCCACGCTTTGTTTATAAGAAATGTTTCGAGCTGATGGAATGATATTTCATTTTATTCTTATTCTAGCTGTTGAAATGTTCCAGTTGATGTTTCATTATTATTCTAGTTGTTGAGTTGTTCCAGGTGATGTTTCATTCCTTATTCTAGCTATTGAGTTATTCCTGCTCATGTTTCGTTCCTTATTATTCCAGATGTTGAGTTGTTCCCAGCTAATGTTTTGTTCTTTATTGTAGCTAGTTGTTGAGTTGTTCCAAACCATGTTTCGTTCTTTATTCTTCTTTATTCTAGCTCTTGAGTTGTTCCAGCTAATGCTTCATTATTTTCTTTTCTATTCTAATGTTTGTCTATTCTAGCTTATGATATACGAGTTGATGTTTCATTGTTTCCAGTAGGTTCGTCTATTCCAGGTGATGTTTCATTGTTTCTAGCTGTTGTTCATCTATTCCAGCTGATGTTTCATTGTTCCCAGTTGTGTTTTGTTCTTTCCTGTTGATGTTTCATTGTTTCCAGTTATTGTTTATCTATTTTCAACTGATTCGTCTGTTCAAGCTTATGTTTATTCTACTTGATATTTTATCTATTCTAGCTAAGGAGTTGATGTTGCAGCTAATGTTTTCGTCTTGATAATGCTCATCTCGTCCATTCTTCTTTCCATTTGCTGGTGGTATGCCAGCTGCTATTTTGTATATTCTAGCTGATGAGCTGATGAAAATTTTATCGTATATTCTAGCTGCTGAGTTGATTTATGACATTGTGATTGTAATGTTGATATAACATTTTCTATTAAGTTTTTGATGTCACAGATTATGCTACATAGCCGATTATATCCACACTCAAGATAAAGCAATTTCATGGCCCTTTATCTCCTTTGATTCCTTCATCTATTGTAATTCAAGATTGATGTAGCTCCTTCGTTTATTTATAGTAATTCAGGAGTGATGTAGCTCCATCGATGCCTACAAACAGGCACTTGTATATTCAGGAGTGATTTAGCTCCTTTCAACTTTGTAATAATATATTTTCAATATTAATATAGCAGTAGGGCTATATAGAGCTGTGAGTTTTTCCCTTGAGCCCCCAAGGGTTTTTTCATCCACAGTTAGGGACCTTTATTTGAGCGGGGGGTGTTAGCTACATATAGTTTGTCTATATATAGCATCCCTGGTCCCCTCTATATATTCCAACTATGTGTGCTCATTTGATGCACTTCTAGGGTTCCACTTCTGGTGTCTCGTGTCTCTCTTCTCCTCTCTCTTCCTCCATTCCTCGTCTCCCTCGCACACTGTTCAACATCTAGCCATCTCTTGTGAATTAATCCCATGCATTTAGGATAGAATTTGAGACTGTGAGGTGTTAATGTGTGAAGGAACACGATTTGAGTAGCCCTAGGAGGCCAAAAATTGGCCAAGATTTGAAGGGATGTTGACCACATTCAATGGGACATGGACCAAAGGTTAAAGAGGTGCTTGAATGCAATGATTTTTTGTACAAGGATCATGAAGAGAGAGGAATAGAGAGCAAAAGAAGTAGATGTTGTATTTCATGGCTTCTGATAATTCGTACTACATGTGAGATATTTGTTGTTTATCATCAATAACATGAAGAATGGATTTCCATCTCCATCCTCTATGTACTCATGTAAATTTTTTGGTCTAATTTGAAGAAATAGAAATGCTGCTTTTGTAGTATTTCTCTCTCCTCCCTCAAATTAGTATTTCTCTCTTCTCCATTCTCTCTTACATAATGGCTATTCATGAGAGACGCGGGAGGGGTGAAAGAGAGGGAAAGGTGAGAGTTATCTAAAAGAAATGGCTTGTGGCATGGTACTCGTCTCTATGGAGGGCTCCTCAAGCACATCAATGGCTATAGTAAACGTTAGTGGACTTGGGAATCACTCAACATCTCGTTAATGTCACAACTTATATGTGGTCAATGGGTAAGTGACTTAGTTTTTATAGCAAATAAAATCCAATTGAAAAACTATCTTAAATACATATAAAGAAATACATAAAGATAACTATTAGTACTTAGTATTGGTTGTTCTCAATTTTGTTGATTTTTTATTAATAAAATAGCTAAAAATTTTAAAAATAAAAAATAAAAACTAAAGAAAGATTATCAATAAATAGAAGATCACTAAGAATGGTCTAGTTAACCTCAAAATGTAAAAATATCACACTTTTCTTTTCATAATTTTTAAAAATTAAGGTTTTTAAGTGTAAATTATGAGTATTATTAGGACAAGGTTGGTCCTAATGCCATGCGTAATGATTATTGAGGGTTGAAATGATTGAATTTTTAGCTATTTTTAATTGATTTTTGATTGATCTTAGGTATAACTGATTAGATTTGGAATGGTTTAGAAGCGTTTTGGGTTAGGTTGAATTTGTTTGAGAAGCTCATGATGGTTTTTTATTGAGTTATGATATTTTGATAGGTTCTATTGTATATTTATTTGATTCTAATAGGTCTATATTACTTCTATTTTTATCTATATTACCTCTATTTGATTCTAATGGTCTGTATTGATGAGTGTTTTAAATGATTGAGAGTATACTATATGATTTTTTATGGATTGAGTTGGTCTTGATTTGAGCTATATGGTTTCTATGTCTTCTATAGACCTTGTGTAGGGTACTGGTGAGCTATTGTATGCCTTTTATTGTCTTCTACATACATCTATGAGTGTTCTATTTAATGGATGTTAAGCTTTGGGAATGTTTTTCAATCTTGGAAAGAGAAGAATGGAAGCTCTTAATAGCTTGAAGAAGTAGTTGTTGAAGACTTGAAGTGAAGACTTTAAAGTGACAATGACACTAATGAGCTCTCAAGGACATTGTAGTGGCTCTAGTGCCCCTACATATCGAGCATACCTCTTGGAAGGTGTATCCACGACCAAGAGAGGATTATTGGGAGTAATTCTTTGTTATTCTCATGTACTATTGAGCGAGAGCATATGTGAGAGAGATAGTGTGCATGAGAGATGGCCAATTTTCTATGAAGAAAGATTGTATCTACATGTGAGTGATTGAGAGGAAGATGATGAAATAAAAATACTATGTGATGAATTTCATTCCAAATTGAGCATTCCTTTGTGTTCCTTTGGTTGTTTGGTGGTTTCTATGAAGAATACATTAAATTTTTGTTGAGATAAATCCATAGAAGATTCAATATATAATGCTACATGAAACATTATTATTTATGGTGCTCTTTTTCTTCTTGTGGTTGATTCAAGTATGAAGAACATGCTTATTGGTGTTACAAGGTAGATTTTCTTATATTATTTTTCCCTTTTTCTTGGTGTTCCTTTTGGGGCTCTATGTTTTTGGTGAACAATGGGAAAAACTACCATCAACAAGCACCAACAGAGAGGTTGAAAATGGAAGTAGTGGCATTGTTGATTGAAGAGGAAAAAAAGAAATGGAAGAATTTAAAATTCCTACTATTATTGAAGAATTAGATATCTTTATTGTCAAAGCCACTTTCTACAAGAAGTTCATTTCTCAATTGTGGAAACATATCACTATCTTGATGTGGGCTCTCTAGGAAAGACTGATCTCATTGTCTTCTGAACCTACAAAAAGTTGTATTACTATAGCTAGTTGTTTCCCACAAAACTGAAGAGAAAAATAGAAAGAATGAGCATCAATGAAAGATTTGGCCTTCATTGAAGGATTTCCAAATATAATCAAGTGAGAGATTGTGAAAAAGCTTTAGAAGTCATAGTCAATGGAGATTCACAATAATAAGAAGGAAAAGAGACGGTTGGTGTATCAATAGCAATGATCTATGATTCTTTTTGGAAGCTATTGTATCAATTTTCTTTTGTACAAGTTCATGCTTGCTAAGACTCCATCCAATTACTTGTCCAAGGAGTTTTTAACTAGCTCCAAAACAATGCTTAAAGGTGTGGTCATTGACTAGAGTTTATACCTTTGTACAAAAATAGATCAACATTTTATCAAAGTCACTAGGGGTAGTGTGACTAATGTCACCTATAGGACATATTTATATAATTTTCTAACATAATCTGCCCTTGCCAAGGATATTTCACCTTTTGAAAATCTTCCAATGGTTTCTCCTCATGTAGTTGAAACTATTCCAGTGTCAGTCCCTACTACATCAAGAAGTTTTCTTCCTGTATGCCTAACATTTATAAATTTGTTACAAACATATACAAATGGTGATATAGAGATATTGGTTCCTTCTCTACACCACATGGTAATAGGAGATACCATTCCTTTTTTGTGTAAGGATATTCAAAGCTCCATAGAGATATCACTTATTAGTGATTATATTCAATAATTATATTCTTCTTTTTATGAGCAGATGTAGTAGTCCAAGGAGAAGTTATGCAAGGACACTATAGAGCTTCTCTCTACTAAAGAAACGCTCCCTAATTTATTCAAACAAATGGAGCGAAAAAATAAATTGTAAAAAGCTTGAAAAGTGGAGATGTCCTCTTTGCAAGCTCAATTCACTGAAGAAAAAACTTAGGTAGCCATTGTTACTTAGGAAAAAGATCGTATTTCTAATGAAAAATGAGAGTTTAAAGCTTTAATTGCTTCCCAAATAGTGGAGTTACAATCACCAAAGTCCACAATTGATAATCAAAATACCAAGATCAAGGATTTGAAGGAATAGTTGGCTAAGTCAAGATTTGTTCCACAATGTTAGTGCCTCCTTTGTCAGATATAGACTTTGCTACTCTCCAATATACTATGATGATATGTCCCCTATTTCAAGTTAAGATGGAGATGTTACAATCTAGAATGGAACTTTTGTGGACTTGTTTTTGAGAAATTTATAAAATATATCTCATCAAATCACTCCTTTTTTGTGCATTATTAACAACAAAAGTTGTCCTTTTATATGAAGTTGTCCACTATGGATTTGTGTCCTCCTAAGGGTAGATGGAGTGATGCTTGGTCCTCTGATCTGCTTGTGGAATGGTTAGGATGGTATTTGAAGACCTAGTTACACCTAACACCATGTTGATATCTTACATGAATATTCAACACAATCTTGTGATTCTAGAGGATGGGGATTTGTCTTTGTATATGGGGGATATTATTTTGCAAGGTGTTCGTTATCTCTAACATCTAGAGATAATGATAGATGAGATTTTCCAAGCTTCTTTATCCAAAGTGGCTAACTTTCCTAGAGTTTCTTGGCATCCCATGATAGATTCTATTGACTTGAATTATCAATGATCAAAACCCTCTACATGTCTTATAAATGCTAACCAATTTCAAGAGGATATTTTAGCCATATTTTTATACAATGCCCTTTTGATACATCCTTCTTTGAAGCTTATAAGTGTTGATCTATTTTAGGTCCATTAGTATCTTCACTCATTTTTTAATCAATAGACCCCCCATATATTTGATTCGTATTTATCCATACTTCAATTAAATCCATAGATTATTCCTTCTCTTCTTTTTCAACCTCAAGAAGATCCCCTAATTCCTATTTTTACTCATTGCATGTTCCATTGTAGATCATGTTTTCTCACCTCCTCCTTCTTGTCCTCAACCATCTACTATACTCATTTCTAAATTTCAATCATACTTCTTAACTTCTTTCTTATCAGATTTTGTTAAATTGTCTAAATCTCTATCTTTAATCCTTTCTTCATTTTATGATTTTTCATATTCATTGCTTTATCCTTTAATGCTTATTCCCTTTCCTTCTTCCACATCATTCATTTTTTATCCCCGTCAGTTGGTTAGAAGCTACCCGGGTTCTAATTTGTAGATATATAGATGTAGAGAATGGAGTCAAGAAGATTCGTTGATGGGTGCCCATATTCAATTGTCCTATAATTCTAGGGGAATGGAAGACTCCTATACAAGCTTATTAGAGTTATTGATAACCCCCAAATTTGTACAAATTTAGGCACACAAGTATGATCTTCATCAGCAAATCTTATGTAGTTTGATAATTTAACCTTGTAACTTCATTGCAAAATCTCAAGACAAGTATTGTAAAAGGTATGACTAGATATTATAAAGTCATGACCTTAAAGTATATGTGTGTTTCTTTTCCAAATTTGGAAGGTTGAGAAGTTCCTTTATTGAAAATAAAGAAAATGAATCTTCTTGTAAGGTGCAAGTAACCATGTAAAACAAAAGTCTCAAAGAAATGAAAAGGTGGAAATGAGGAGCCGTGCAATTTGTGGGAAAAGGTGTTTGGGGGAGTTACAACTTCTCTTCCTCTCCTTTGTCTAGCTTCTTGCACGTATCTTCTTTTCTCTCTTGCATTGGCACAACTCTTGCTCTCTTGCCTCTCTTGTACTTTTATTGTTTCTTCTAATTATGGAAGAGAAAGAGAGTGAGGATGAAGACGACGAAGATATATTTTGTGTGCCTCATTCTTGTTGAGTGGAAGACTAATTTTCTAGGTGAAGAGATGATTTCTTGCAAGTCTGGAGGCTATGCAAGTGTACTTGCAGCTTCTCTTACCTGAGATATAGCAAATTTTCTATGCTTGAAAGGCTATTATTCAATTATTTGAAATTTTCCTAAATATATTGTCAATCTACTGATCCTTTAGTCAGATTGACTGCTCATTTTTCTTGGTACCTAGCATACATGTACCATCATTCTCATAATGATTAGAAGCTAGTACCTAAATTGCACCTTAATGCTAATGTGGATATTGATCCTCATTAGTTGGACATATTGTATTTCTATACTCTTTGTCTCTTAAGTAGATATTCTGTAATTGTGGAGAGAATGTGTGATTTGTAGCTCTTTCAAAATGAGACTTGGATTTTAGGATCCGATTTGGACCCATTCTTGAAGCACTGGAGCCCATCTTTGGAGCCGAAAAGTGTTCGAGAGGCGTTAAAGAGCCAATTTTCATGAAAAAAAAAACAGTGGTAGATGGATGAGCTAGAGTTTTCCTAGATGCATTTCGATGTCAGGAATCCAATGCAAATCTCGGTTCGTCGATCGGAGGTTGTTTGACCCTCCATTTAATCCCTGCAAGGTTTGACGTTATAAAGCAACTACCGAATCGGGAAGCCATAAAGTGCATGGGAGGGCCCAACTTTATAGATTTTGATGTCACGAAGTCATCCGTCCAATTGAATCACGAATTGAAGCCCATTTGCACCCCCAAACACATCAAAAACCCTTCCGTGGTAGTGTGAAAGTGGTTTTTTTAAAGTTGACATTTTATAAATGAAATGAAATGAAACTCTAAATGAAGAAAAAATGCAAAAACATGTCGAGATACAGGGAGAGGGCATTTTTTGATTGATGCCCCATTTTTTGGGAGTTTTTGTGCCTCTTGGATGCTCAATCATGTAGAGAGAGAGAGGGAGAGATCCCTGATCTATGCAAAGAGAGTAAGATTTTGATGGTAACCATGTGTAATATGATGAAGGGAATAAAATTTTGCTTTTTATTCTTTCTCTCTCCTCTCCTCTTTCTCCCCTAAGAGGCAATTCATGTGGAAAAAGCCCAATTGATGAATGCTCATCTGATGTGGTACCGGATTGCTTCCAAATTGAGTGGGGCTAAAGATGGATGATTGGAGAAGGGTTGAGCATCAGTGGTGGATTGTTTTGCTGTCCCGAATCATACTTTTAAAAATCCACAACAAGGAAAAAAACCGGTAACTCTCTTTTATGAAGAAAAATGGCTCTTTTTTAATATTTTATTGGTCAAATGGTGTTCATATTGGATGAAAATTGGTAGATGTGTCATTTGCTATTTTTTTAGGGTTGTGGAAAAAAATTAAAATACAGAATGTGATAATGTTGAAAATAATTTTCTAAAACCCAAAAAATACGCATTTTACAAAGAAAATGAGATTTTTGTCATTTCAGGTTTAATAAAAATGATGTATGAGGGATGAAATGTGAAAAATGAGTGATTCTCAGTTGTCATAATAAAAAAAACTAGTAAATGCTCTATTTTCTTGATAAAATTAATAGAGAAAAAGGAGAAAAATAGGCTTTTGTACTAAAACAAATAGTAAAAAAATGAATAATGTCCGTGCATATTTGGCAAGGTTGAGGCATGAGGTATAGCCTCATCTCACCCTTGTTGGTATTTTTTAGTGCATTTTTATTTCTTTATACATAAAAAATGACAAAAAATAAAACCCTACACCTATACAATGATGCAATACATAAACGATATGGAGAAAAGAAGGGTTGTGGAAGTGTTTAAGTGTAAAAAAATGAAGTAAAGTTTGATCATTTGGTTATGTACATCATATATGACAATAATAATTTAAGTTTTAAGGGGCTAGTAGCACGAGAACTCATACTAGTCTCCATATATCGAAGCATATGTTTAGTGAAAATCATGAAAGAGTTGGTTTTGCACATCACAAAATGTTGATTTGGTAAACATTATTTGTGCACTAGGATCATATGCACTATGCATGATGCATGACATGGTATAATCTCCTGTATGCATAGCACTTGTATGCTGAACATTGACCAACACTGAGAGTGTGAGGAGGTCTTAAGCTATAGGTTAGTTGTACGGTTTCCTTGGGACTGTTTGGTGAGGATCTATATATTCCTGGATCGTACAAAACAAGAAAAGAGTGGAGTTTGTGTATTATGTTTTATATCTTAGGTAGCGCATCTTGGGGCCAATCCCCTTGATGTAGGAGAGCTGCAGTGGAGCTGCGACAATTAGCCAAGAGGTGCTTCCCTATGTTTGTGATACGAGGTGTTATACCTATATGTTATGGGATCTCCCTCTGAGGAGAAGGGAAGATAAATGTTGGATTGTGTCCTATTAAAAATGCAAAATTGATATTAGGGTTTAGTGTAGTGTGAGCCTTAGACGCTCCGGGCCACGAGGCCGTGTGGGGTGACTTGTGTGTCTTAGAGGTTTGGCTAGTGCTAGAGAGCCAGTATCATGCCCATTTTAGGTCCTGACACAAAATCCTCCCAATACATTTTTTTATGAATCCCCATCCCTAGACAAATTTAGAAATCATCAAGCTTTTAAGTTTGATAAACTCCATTGATTCTTGATGTACACTTATTGAGCTAGAATACTTTTTTTTTTGAGGTGCCATTCACGCGGTGATTATATATCTAGTTTATTTATGTGGTATGTGAGTTTTATATGAAGAACTCATGGCTTGATTAAGTAATCAAGTTGATGGTCCTTGTTAGTGATAAATGGTTCTATTTGGATGGAAGGAAGAACTCGAGGAGTCCACTTGATAGAATATATAAGATACCATGTGAGTTCAAAAGAAAGGATATTATATTTAATAAAATTTACAAGGTTTTAAATATAAAAGGGATTTTAATTATAATTTTAAAATAATTTGTAAGTTAGTAAAGTAAAAGGAGTCATTTTAAGACCTTATAACATGTAAAGAAAGTGTATTTTTAAATATCCTTTAAATACACATTACCTTAATGATTTCTTATAAATGGACCTCTCAAGAGAGGAATAAAAAGAAACCTCTTATATCCTTCACCAATGTTTTATGCTTTTATCTTTTTCAGATAAGTTAATGGATCATGATGTTTTTATTTCATTGAAATTGTTTGCTAGATGCAGGTTATTGGTTAAGCTCATTGATTCGTTTGAGCTAGAGTAGGTGATTGGAGATGGTTACTTTAGAGCTTTCATTCTCTTTACCCAAGGTCACAAGGATGGTCCCTTAGTTAGGCATGGGAATATATTGACAACTAAAATTATTGAATTTTTAGCCAATTTAAATTATTTATTGGTGATTTTTTATTGATCTAAGGTATGATTGATTGGTTTTTACATGGTTTAGAAGTGTTTTGGGTTAGGTTGAACTCATGATGATTTTTTATTGAGTTATGATATTTTGATAAGTTCTGTTGTGTGATTGCTTGGTTTTGATAAGTTTGTTTTGCCTCTATTTTTAATCAGTTTTCTTTCTATTTCAGAGTTTATGATTGTGGATGAGTGGTTTAAGTATGATTAAGAGTATATTGGATGATTTTTGATGGATTGAGTTGGTCTTGGTTGTTACAACTATATATATCATCCTTGTTAGATAAAATAGTGATGATATTGTCATATAAAGGATCTTTGATGGTATGAAGAAGTTGAGTAACAATCTGATTTTTAGCACAGGAGCGCCGGCAGCACCAAGTTGATTGATAATGTCTTTAAAAGCCTCGATATGAGAGTGCATAGAAGTACCAACCTTATATTGAAGATTCTTCAAACAAGTTTGGAGATATAAAATTTCAGTGACTGATTTCTTCTCAAACGTTGAGATAAGATACTTCCAAACAGCATGAGAGGTTTCCAGATGAAAGACATCCAACATAAGTGAGTCAGGAAGTGCGGAAAATATATAACGACGAGCCGCTTTGTCACGATGAATCCAATCAGTATGATCAATTTTCCATTGTTCAAATAACGGGCCATCAGTAATCACAGAATTGTTATTCATCACATCAATAGGTTCAACTGGGCAAGACAGGTCGCCCAAAACAATATCAAATAATTCGTCACCTTCAAGAATTAGCATCATCTTTGCTTTCCACCCAGGAAAGCCTTGTCCTTGGAAGAAGGGAACCAAACGTTGGTCAGACGGATATTCGTTAACAATTATGCAATTGGCCATGCCTGTATGTCGAGAGAAAATAAATAAGATGAGATCGCAGAATCGCAAACCATGATCAAGACAAGTGTAGTTGAGACACATGACAATCAAAATAGGGAGATGTACGTAAGAACGGCGAAAAGTATTGAGTGACTAAAAAGAAATCCTGAAATAGAGAGACGTAACATGCAAGAAGAGATGACGCGTATAAGAAAAGTGCTATTTCGATCGAGCAAAGAACGTGAACGATAATAAAACATCACTAAAAATAGCAAGATGTTTGCTTGTCGTAATCAACGTCACTAACAAAGACGACGAACTGTAATTGGGGATTAACGAACTGTAATTAGAATTATAGTTTTAAATAAAGAATTGCAGATTGGAGCAGAATTGTTGTCTTGAATCCTGAACTGTCATAACTTTTGATCCAGAACTCCGATTGACAAGCAGTTTTGATAGGATTCGAGAGCACAACGAGAGCTACGCAGTCAGATTTGGTTTTTTTTTTAAAGACAAAATTAACTAATACTTCTAATTTGAACAAATTCATGTATCAAATCATCACTTATGCAAAGAATTCAATCAAGTATAAACAACTTATCTTCCTTGTTGTTGCTATGCATCCATAGCTCTGATACCATATTGAGAGAGAGAGAGAGAGTACGAGAGAGATACACAAGACATGCTCCCAAAGAATGATTCATATTGATGTGGGATTAGTATATATAGGTGAGACCCAATTCAAGTGAGAGATGATATCCACTTTGACAAAGCATGTATATCTCTTATTGAATATTCTCAACGTCATGAGCATCATTTGGAAAAATCTGATGCTTTTTTGGTCACTCGCGAACAAAGGGATTTTGATGCTGCTTTTGTTTCTCACAAGCGTCCCGCTTCACGTTTTCAGCAGGGTGGATGCTCTAATCAAGGTAGTAAATCTTCTTATCTTTCTTATCCTAACAAACATTGTTCTTATTGTGATAAGAAAGGCCATGTGGCTTCTGATTGCTGGGCATGTCAATATGATGAGGAGCATGGAGTTACTACAAAGCAACCTCGCTCGTCCAAAAGTTTTCCTCCTTGTGATTATTGTGCACATACAGATCATCCATCTCGTCGTTGTTATAAACGCAGATATGATGAAGAACGTTCTCGAGCTTATATTGTTCAACAAACTACAACTGATGATGATCATACTCATCAGGAGCTCAATTTCGTCCATCATGATATCTCTCCAGAAAAGGTACTTCATGTTCATGATGGTTCTCTATTCATCGTTGATTCAGGTGCCATTGGAAACATGACATACCAATCGCAGTGGCTTCACAATTATCATTCTCTTCTTGTCAAGAAGTTTGTTTACCTTGTGGACTGAAGCTATACACTCTGGTTTGTCTCGAAAGTTTTGGACTAAAGCACTTCTAACAGCCGTTTTTATTCAAAATCATCTTTCAACAACTACACTTGCTGGTAAAATTCCTATAACAATCTAGATAGGGAAGACACCTTCAGTCTCTCACTTTCGCACATTTGGCTGCATTTCTTATATTCATGTGCCCAAGGACACTCGACGTAAGTCGGATCCTCTAGGTTTGAAGGTTATTTTTCTTGGTTATTTAGATCATTCCAAAGGTTACAAATTTTATGATCCTCCTATTCAAAAGGTTATCATTAGTCGTGATGCTATATTTGATGAGAAGAATATGGGTGACACATGGTCGTCAGATGTTTCAGATGATCACAGTCTTTGCTTAGTGCATTTCCTTACTTACTTTGTGAGTCTACTAATTCTGATGATCATAAACCTCCTTCACCTCCAGTCGATCTTCCTATTGAGATAGAGCATGGATTCTATTCTATTGAATATGATGTCTTTGATGATGCTATGTTTGTCCAAGAGGATCCAATATCATATATGGAAGCTATCAATTCGTCTCAAAGGAATCAATGGCAAGAAGCTATGCAAGCTGAGTACGATTCTTTAATCTCCAAAGGTACATGGATTCTTACTCAACTCCCCCCAAATCGTGTTCCTATCAAATGTAAATGGGTTTATAAAACCAAGACCAAAGCTGATGGCTCGTTTGAAAAGTTCAAAGCACGACTTGTTGCAAAAGGTTACTTGCAGATTGTAGGAGTAGATTATCAAGAAACATTTTCTCCCATTGTGCGCTCCACAACTGTTTGTATGATTTTGGCTTTTGCAACACTATTTGATCTAGAAATTCACCAAATGGATGTTAAAACAGTTTTTCTCAATGGAGATCTTGAAGAAGAAATCTATATGGAGCAACCTGAAGGTTTTATGATTGCAGGAAAGGAGCATCTTGTATGCCAGCTTCATCGTGCATTATATGGATTGAAGCAAGCCTCTCGTGCTTGGTATATTAAGATTGATCAGTTCCTCACATCTAAAGGTTTTGTTGCATGTTTTGCTGACCCAAATCTTTACATCAAAAGGGAGGACAAATGTTTTATTATTCTTGCTCTATATGTTGATGATACTATTCTTGTGTTAAATAATATTACTTTCTTGGATGCTATGAAGAAGCTTTTATCGACTGCATTTGAAATGGTGGATCTTGGTGAGATACATTCTTATTTGGGTATTCAAGTTCAACGACACCGACGATAAGGCATTCTTCTTCTTCGCTAGACAAAGTTTATTAATGATATTGCTAAGAAGTTTGGGTTGACAAATGCACACTCTGCCAACACTCCCATTCTTTCGAGCTCTACCAAGGGTACATCTACAACACGCAATGAAGAATCAGCCATTTATCAACCTTTTGCTAATCTTGTTGGTTGTCTTAAATTTATTGGTTTAAACACAAGACCATATATTTTATTTGCAACTAACTTTTTGGGACAATATCTTTCTTCCCCTTCCACTATTCATTGGAGTGCTGCAAAATGTATTCTTAAGTACCTCAAGGGTACTAAGAAATTTGGTCTTATTTATCATCGTGAGAGGATTCTTCTTTATCTTCTTCAACTTCTCTTGACCTAATTGGATATAGAGATGCTGATTGGGCAAGTTCACACTTATCCATGCGATCTACAAGTGGGAATTGTTTCTTTGTAAATGGATGTTTGGTTTCTTGGTCCAGCAAGAAACAACGATGTGTTGCGGTTTCTACAACTGAGGCCAAATATGTTGCTACATCATTAGCAGCTCGCGAGCTTGTTTGGCTTCGACAACTACTTGCAGATTTGGGACATCCTTCATCATCTAGTACACCTCTTCGATGTGATAACCAAAGTGCTATTAGTCTTACCAAAGACTATATACAACATAGTAAATCAAAGCATATTGCTATTCATTATCATTATGTTTGACATGAAGTCAAGAAAGGTTCCATTATGGTGGAGCATTGTCCCAGTGATCAAATGGTTGCAGACATCTTCACAAAAGCTCTTAGTGAAGCTCGCTTTAGTTCATTAAGACATGTACTTGGTATTGTTCCAAGTTCTTATCTCATTGATTGAGGCATGTATCATCGTATTCAAGAAAACTTTATAGTAAATCATTTTTGTATCGTAGGTATGTGTAGGGGCTCGGGTGTTTCCCTTGTTCTCCCCAAGGGTTTTTTCACTCGCAGCTAGAGACCTTTGTTTGAGTGGGGATGTTACAACTATATATATCATCTCTCACTTGACTTGGGTCTCACCTATATATACTAACTCTACATCAATATGAATCATTCTTTGGGAGCATGTCTTGTGTATCTCTCTCGTTCTCTCTCTCTCTCTCTCAACATTGGTTTGAGCTATATGGTTTTTGTATCTTTTGTAGACCTTCTACAATGTATTGTTGAGCTTATGTATACCTTCTGTTGTCTTATGTATGCTTTTGTGAGTGTTCTATTTGATAGATATTTAGCTTGGGGATATTTTTCGATCCTAGAAAGAGAATAATGGAAGATCTTAATAGCTCGAAGAAATAGTTGTTGAAGACTTGAAGTGAAGATTGAAGTGACAATGACACTAATGAGCTCTCAAGGGACACTATAATGGCTCTAGTGCCCCTACATATTGTTAGATATGCTCAATGCCCCACCCTCATAAGGTGCCACCAATGATCCATGGTGCTCAAAGTTGTGAGGCCCCCATTATGAGGAGAAGCCAAATGTGAGCCATGACATTGGTTGAGTCCTGACTTGTATATCAGATGAGGTCTATGTGACCAGGTGGCAAAAAGGTGACCATTGTGGGTATCTTTGGGTTGGACTGAGTAGTTAAGCTAGTAGCAACTCGGGGCACATTGCATCAAGTTGTGGGGTAAGGGAGTTAAAAGGGGCCCCTATTTTGGGGTTCGGGGGCCACGGAAGCATCCCCTAGCTAGGGGGTCCCAGGGTGGTGCACAGATCAAATGCTATATGCTCTCGTAGTGAGCGCCCGAAGGTCCCCAAGAACAAAAGAACTCTACTTTTTGCACAAAACTCAAGGTAGAAAGCATGCACGACATGAACAAGAGACCAATTGGGTGCAATCTCCACCCATGCCTTGTGTGAGCGCTCCACAAAGCATGTATTTTATGTATTAATCATCTTCATGCTCAAATAATAGCCCAAATTACAAAATAGCACGCTTTTGGCTTTTGAGTTTGCTTTAGCACAAAATAGAAATAAAGCTAATGGACGGGCGCCCAAAGAGTCAGGCATACCCAATACAATGTCCAAATACAAATATCATAATCGTGCACCCATGCGCATACAAAATAATAAATAAATATCCAACGCCTTAATAAATAGGCGCGACAAAATATAGATGCCATGCCTAAGGTATGCGCCCATCAAAATATAAGTGATAACTCGAATACACGCTATCCTCCAATGCTTTCCTCCGCCACTGCTGCTATCTCTACACATCAACTGAAGCATTCACAATCGTTAGTAAAATAATACAATTAAACCAACAAAAGTGAATATCTAGAAATCTTTAGCTACATAAATAAATTAACTGGTTAGAATTCAATCCTAACCTTAATTTATCACGAGTGCGCACTCTAAACTCATAAACGTTTATTAATTTAATATGTATTTTGCGAAATCACCCGCTATGGAATCACCCATGTACACACTAAATTAATGAAACACCCAAAAAGGATAGGCGTCCCCATCAACTTCTCGCACAAAGAATCCACTTTGTGTATGAGCCCCGGTCAACAAAGTTTACGGAATCCACCGTAAAACCTCACAGAATCCACCGTGAAATATGCCTCCTAGCATCATACCCCCAGGGTGGGATAGCAATTGTTGTAAATTGCTATTAGCTCAATGTGGAGCTAACAGAGTGGGAAAAGCATTTAAGTCTCTAGCGTGCATCCATTGGGCCTCTTCAATAGGATGGTTTTTAAACTTGACCAAATATCTAGAATATCTACGGCCAGTTCTAGTGGTCATAAAGTCAGTATCTATGATAGCTTCAGGCTCAAGGATTTTAGTGTCTTCATCTAACAAAGGTGGGTTTTCATAAACAAGGTGTACAGGTAATTGGCCTCTAAAGGGTCATAATAAACTAATGTGAAAGATGTTGTGAGTTTTCCAATGTGGTGGTAGTTCTAACTTAAATGCATTGTCATTGATTTTATGAATGATCTTAAATGGTCCATAGAATCTAGGTGTTAATTTCACAACTGGGTGTTTATCTACACTTTGTAATATACGTTTTTCTATTCTTAACCAAACATAGTCATCAACTTTGAAATTCATGGCCTGTCTTTTCTTATTGGCTTGTTTTGTATATGATTACTGGGCTTTGGCAATCATGTCTTTAACCTCATCAAAAATAGTAGCGTGCATGTTAGCAATATCATCAGCACTTTGAATTCTATTTGATAAAGATGCAACAGGTGTAGACAATCTATAACCATAAATCACTTCAAATGGTGCTTTCTTTGTGGTTGTGTGTGGTGTATTGTTATATGCAAACTGCAATAAATGTAAATGTGTGTCCCATGTCTGTAGTTTAGAAATAGTGTAAGCACATAAAAGATCTAAAATAGTACTGTTAGTGACTTCTGTTTGACCATTAGTTTCAGGATGAAATGCAGATGAGAAATCAATTTTTGTTCCTAGGTTAGCAAACAAAGTAATCCAGAAGTTATTACAAAATCTAGAATCACGGTCAGAAATAATAACTTTTGGTAATCCATGATTAGTAAAAACAGTTTTCAAAAACAATTGTGCTGCCTGAGATGCTGTTAAAGTTTTCTTATATGGAATGAAATATGCTTGTTTACTAAACCTGTCTATAACAGTCCAAATCATATCATGGTTAGCTTTAGTATTAGGTAAACCAGTAATAAAGTCCATAGAAATCTGTTCCCATGGTCTTGATGGTATAGATAAAGGTATAAGTAAACCATACTGTTTACCATGATGTCTCTTAACTCTTTGACAAACCAAACATTCAGAAACAAAGTTAGATACATCAGTGTCCATATGTGGCCAATAAAAAACTTCAGTCAATGTACACAAAGTAGATATGATACCTCTATGACCTCGATATGGAGGACAATGAATCTCATTCAAAACAAAAGATCTAAATGGAACTGTAACACATAATCTGTTTTCATAAAACATGAATCCATCATTATAAAACAGTGAATCAATAGGAATCCAGTTATTTCCAACTAATTTATTCCAATCAACATGAAAAGTAATGTCTTGATGATAAGTATCTTTCATAGGAGTTAGAGAATCAAATGATATAACAAAGATATTATGAATAGTTGGTCTTCTACTTAAAGCATCGGCTACTACATTTTCTTTTCTTGGTTAGTATTGAATAAGGGGATGAAAACTCTAAATAAAGGCTGCCCATTTGATATGTCGGTCAGATATTTAGGGTTGACTAAGGAGATGTCTAATACTTTGCTGGTCAGTCTTAATCATAAACTCAGAACCCATTAAGTAATGTTTCCATTGTCTTAAAGCTTGTACAACAGCTAACAATTCTTTATCATATGTGGAATATTTAAGTTCGGATGGTTTCAGTTTACAGCTAGAATAGGCTATGGGATGATTATCTTGCATAAGTACGGCTCCTATTCTAGATCCGCTAGCATCAGTAACTACTAAAAAGAATGGTCTATTAAAATCAGGTAGTTGTAACACAGGAGCATGGGTTAATGCATGTTTCGATAAATCAAAAGATTTTTGTTGATTATCAGACCAATGATAAACAATACCTTTCTTTAAAAGTTTAGTCAAAGGCAAAGCAAGTAATAAAAAATTTCGCACAAACTTCCTGTAAAAACTAGCAAGACCTAGAAAAGAACGTAACTCGTGCACATTTTTGGGTATAGGCCAATTCAATATTGCTTCTATCTTCTTAGGGTCAACCTTAATACCTTCTGATGACACAATATGACCTAGATATTCAATTTCTGTTTGAAAGAACTCACTCTTTTCCGGATTAGCATACAATTGATTATCTTTCAACAACTTGAAAACCAAAGACAGATGTTCATAATGTTCTTTCTCATTTTTACTGAATACTAAGATATCATCAAAGAATACTATAACACAATGTTGATATTTCAAAAATATATGATTCATCATTCTACTAAATGTAGGAGGTGCGTTAATCAATCCAAAAGGCATCACTAGAAATTCATAATGATAAAATTGTGTTCTAAATGCAGTCTTAAATATATCACATTTATCTAATCTCACTTGATGATAACCAAATTTAAGATCTATTTTACTAAATATGGCAGAACCTTGTAGTTTCTCCATAAGATCATCTACCCTAGGAATTGGATATCTATTCTTTACAGTAATCTTATTTAGGGCACGATAATCAATGCACATGCGATAGGTATTATTCTTCTTCTTTACCAACAAAACAGGTGCGCCAAATGGAGAACTACTAGGTCTAATTAATCCTCTATTTAATAATTCCTCAACTTGATTTTGAATTTCTTTCTGTTCAATCTAGTTATGCCTATATGGTGCATTATAGGGTGGTTGTGTACCAGGAATTAAATCTATTTTGTGGTCTCAAGGACGTGAAGGAGGTAGTCCAGGTGGTAAATCTTCAGCAAAATAATCTTTAAATTATGCAAGGAATTCTTTATGCCTAGGGTGCATATGTTTTTCTTTAGCTTGAAGTTCATTCACCCAAATTAGATAAGATTTACTACTTTTGCGTAATGCATGTTTAGCTTGAGTATGAGTAAGCAGTGGAAAATTATTAGATGAGTGCATACCATACAATGTAATGTGTTTTCCTTGAAAATGAATTTTAATTGAATGCATGGAATAATCTATGTCAGGATTATGCTGATGACGCCAAGGCATACCTAGGATAATATCACTGGACTGTAATGGTACAATTAGAAAATTCCTTCTTTCAGTGTATTCACCAATTTGAATTTCTAAATCATGCACCTCTTGTGTTCCATTATACCTTGTGCCTAAGAATGCTGCTTTAATGCGATAATGCGTAGGAACAGTTTGTAATTTCAATTCTTTCACTAACTTTGCAGAAATAAAATCATGTGTACTACCATCATCATGCAAAATAATCTTTTCTTTTCCATGCACTAAACATTTCATTGTCAACAAAGAATGTGGAGTTGGCATACCTGGTAAAGTATCCAAAGGAGTAGCAATGTCGTCCTCATCTTTCGTAAAGTCACAGGCATTTCCTCATGTTCTTCATCTTCCATTGCTCCAAGATAGTGATATGGACAGGTGGCTTCTTCGATTGGCAATTGGCTACTAGATATCCAGGTTGATGGCATTTGTAACACACTATAGGTTTGGCTTTAGATACATTATTTGTAATGGCAGGAAGTCTAGGAATATTAGGATTTGGCTATGAAGATGGCTTAGGGTTTTGATTGGTATTTGATGGCAAAGGAGGTGGTTTTGTCCAAGACTTACAGAAAGATCATGAAGGAAATTGACTTTGATTGAATCTTCTAAAATTTGCATTGAATTGCTTAGAACCATAGTTACCATTTTCTTGGAATTGTTGTGGACGCTTGTCTCTTCCTCGAATCTTGTCTTCAGTATCATGAGCTAAAGAAATTTCATCTTCAAGAGTTGCAGGCTTGAACATATTAGCTTCAGCGTAGTAATGCCCAAGTAATCCAGACATAAACTTGCGCTTGTGAGTCGCTTCAGGTACGTCTTCAAGCATGCGTAGTTGCAGTAAGGCATTCCAAAAGTGTTCCGTGTACTGGGAAATAGGCTCACGATCTCTTTGCTGAAGAAGGTCCCATTTCTTTATGGCTTTTTCATGGAATTGTGGAGGAAGGAAATTCTGCATAAACTTCTTTTTGAAACTCTCCTAGGTAGTGGGACAATCTATGCTCTTACGAACCACGGTCCACCAAAGTTGATCCACTAAATGATTAGTGACACACTTAATTTTATCTTTTTCAGCGTATGTCTCTTCATGAAAATAATCATCAAACTGACTGATGAATGCAAGAACAGTCTTTCCATCTCGAGTTCCATTGAAAGTATGGAATTTGAAATTTCTTTTACTTATCTTTGTTTCTTTGTGGATGGATTGAGCTTCGAGAGCCGCATCGATGATTCGTCGGATAAGATCTTCGGGTTGTGATCCATCTTTGTCGGTAGTCAGTCGTTATAAATTGGCCAATTGAACTTGCAAAGCTTGCCGGGCTCTTCGTTCTTCATCCAACTGCATCATAATTAAATCCAATTTTTGTTCCATCGTAGGTTCAGGAAGATCGCCTTCAGCCATTAAATCATCCATATTTTGTTCCGTCATCCTGTAAAAATTCAAAAGACCTCACACTCTCAAAATCCAATTAGCGGGATGAGCGTAGCTCAAAGTCGGGTGTACAAGGCTTATAGATTTTTGTTTGGCTTTCATGGTCTTCGACTTTTGCAGTTGCGGGATTTAAAGTCTTCGTAAAATCTGTGTATGACCTTCTGCGTATGCTGAAACTGGTTTAGCAAGTCGCGTATGCGAACAGAGTCTTCTAAGGAACAACTTTGTAGTTCAGTGCTTCTGCGCAGGAACAGTCCTTATGGGAGTTTTTTAGCATAAGTCAGTTTTGACCTCTGCTAACTTGCAGAAATTGCAGAGTTACAGAATTTAAAGTACTTGTCAAACTTTGAAGATTTTTGTGACTTGAAACTTGGTTGATTAAGCTTAGAGCTTAATCTACTGATCACGACGAATTTTTAGGGGAGGCTGTTTTTCAGCCGCGAAATTTACGGCGAGGGTATACTAACACCACCGATTGAAAAATTTAATTGAGTAAGCTTTTTAAGCTTACTATTAAGCCTTTAAACTTTCAAATAAGCTTTTCAAGCTTTCAAGCTATGGAGTTATTGTCAGACTATTGAGAAATAAACGACTTGTAGAAGGAACTTTCCTTGTGGTCCTCCGCTTCCCCAGGCTAGGTCCTTCGCGATCAGAGGCTATAGATAGAGGTTCTTGATCGCCACGAATCCACCCGTATCGACCGTTCGCGATGAGACTGACTGTAGATTTTGATCGTTCCAGGAGCTCCGCCTTCGCACAAGATGGATAGCGACGACTGGAAGCTCTCGATCTCAGCTTCGTTCTGATACCACTGGTGCTCAGATCGGATGCTGTATGCTCGCGTAGTGAGCGCCAGAAGGTCCCCAAGAACAAAAGAACTTTACTTTTTGCACAAAACTCAAGGTAGAAAGCATGCACGACATGAACAAGAGACCAATTGTGTGCAATCTCCCCCCATGCCTTGTGTGAGCGCTCCACAAAGCATGTATTTTATGTATTAATCATCTTCAAGCTCAAATAATAGCCCAAATTACAAAATAGCATGCTTTTGGCTTTTGAGTTTGCTTTATCACAAAATAGAAATAAAGCTAATGGACGGGCGCCCAAAGAGTCAGGCATACCCAATACAATGTCCAAATACAAATATCATAATCGTGCGCCCATGCGCATACAAAATAATAAATAAATATCCAACGCCTTAATAAATAGGCACGACAAAATATAGACGCCATGCCTAAGGTATGCGCCCATCAAAATATAAGTGATAACTCGAATACACGCTATCCTCCAATGCTTTCCTCCGCTCCACTGCTGCTATCTCTACACATCAACTGAAGCATTCACAATCGTTAGTAAAATAATACAATTAAACTGACAAAAGTGAATACCTAGTAGTCTTCAGCTACATAAATAAATCAACTGGTTAGAATTCAATTCTAACCTTAATTTATCAGGAGTGCGCACTCTAAACTCATAAACGTTTATTAATTTAATATGTATTTTGCGGAATCACCCGCTATGGAATCACCCATGTACACACTAAATTAATGAAATTCCCGAAAAGGATAGGCGTCCCCATCAACTTCTCGCACAAAGAATCCACTTTGTGTATGAACCGCGGTCTACAAAGTTTACGGAATCCACCGTAAAACCTCACGGAATCCACCGTGGCACAGAATCCACCGTGAAATATGCCTCCTAGCATCGCAAAGGGTAGCGGCCCCCCTAGAGAGGGTCCTAGGCAACGGCCCTGGCCCGACGGTAAAGGAAATATTCCCTGGAATATTCCCTAGCCGACTAGTGGAGGCTCATATGATAGGTCGGTCATGCCGACCTAACCGCCTTTACAGGCTATAAAAGCTAAACTCCTTCACAGCCATCGATCATCTATCTTTCATGATCATCTATCTTTCACCCAGTCAGAGTTGTTCCAGCTAGCCTTAAGCTCTTCACCTATCTTCTGTTTAGATCACCATCTAAGCTTCACTGTGGAAGTGCATAGGTGGACACAGCCATCTCTGTATCAGTTGTTTGGAGCTAAAGAAATTTTCTAATTCTCCTCTTATATGTTGTGTACTCTCTATCTCTATCTCTTTCTCAGATTCTGTTCGCTGCGTCATGTAATTTTTACACATATTAGGCATGCCTCTTGGGAGATATATCCACGACCAATAAAGGATTATTGAGAGTGATTCTTTATTATTCTCATGTACTATTGAGAGAGAGTACGAGAGGAAGACTATAAAGACACTGAAGATTATGAAATATAAATACTACGTGATAAACTCTATTCTAGATTGAGTATTCCTTTGTGTTTCTGCTCTCTTTCTTCTTATGGTTTATTGAAGTATAAAGAACATGCTTATTGGTATTACAAGATATATTTTCTTATAGTAGTTTTTCTATTTTCTTGGTGTTTCTCTTGAGGCTCCAATTATCTAAATGAAAGAACGTGTTTAATTATGATGAACAATTATGAGGATGTTATTTTCTTTTTTGCATATCATATCTAGTGTGAATATCTATGAAATGTGCACCCAAAAGTATCAAAAGGGAAGGGCACTCAATGCTTTTAGAATGTGTATGACAATGATTCAATATGTTGTCATATAGACTTTTGTCTCATATCGGAACCCGCCAACCATGGCACATATCGAGATACTTTAAGTTTGTGGAGAGTGGCAAGATAAGTAAGTTTATGAGCCACTTTTTCTTAATGTGGATGCACTCGTACATGCCCAAACTAATAATGCAATATTTAGTATTTTGATCAATACGGTACTTCGAAGTGCTTACGTATCAAGAGTTATGAGGACTTGACTAATAACCTTGGTGCTTAAGAGTGAATAACCATCATAGGGCAAGAAAATAAAATGACATTTGGTCTTGAAGATGACCTTAAGTGGAAGTAAATGTAAGGTTAAGGATACAAAACAAAGAGCTAAAAGAATATCTTAAAGCTCTAACTTTTCTAGCTCTTTAGCTAGTTTTTGGGAAAAGTTAAAAAAAGGCTGCATGGCGCCCTATAGAAAGGATAGTATGCTAGTGCTTTGGATGTGTTGTGGGAAGAAGAGACATAAGATTGTATTGAATGGAGCTTTCTAAAAGGAATATTGTGTAGAGGATGATAATAAGAAAATAAAAAGTGTAGAAACGAGTTCAAGTGTGGCTTTGATTTCTCCATCATCTCTTGACACTGGTGGTGTTTAAGTGAACATGCATGATGAGAGTTTTTTGTTAATTTGAAGCATAGTGGTGCATAATGGTGCTTTTGTGGTGATATTGTTGAGAAGAGATTTACTTTAGTATATTGGATGCAAACTAGGTACAAAAACTCCAAGATGTCAAATGTCACAACTTGCAAGTCACCTAGAGAAGTGCTAGGAGATCAAGGACCTAGAAGACCTACTAAAGGAATAGTTGAAGAAGAAGAAGACAGTTGACATGTTGACATAGCGATGAGAGAACATGCATTTAATGGCCATAAAAAACAATGCATGTTAATGCCTAATTAGTAAGAGTGTTGCTAATTCATCCTAGAGTGTTTTGAGATGTGTAGCTGAACCATCAACTGCCCTTGATGCCTAAGTTGTACAGAGCAATCTTAATTTATGTTTTACTAGAACTTAGTCCTACAATTCATACGAGATGTTGCTCGGTGGCTACTCACACTATGTGATGTATTTGCACATCACACAACTGGTTTTTAGTTAAGACTATTTGACCACACTAGGGCATGACACATTGCATATGCACAAAGCATAGTATCAAAGAAGAACTCCTGGATGCATAGCATATGTTTGCGAAATTATTGACCTACGTTGAACAAAAGAGGTTCCTTTGGCATAGATTAGAGTAGCTATTTTTGGGAAAATTTTATGTGAGGAAATAATGAACCTCCTGAATCAAAAAAACAAACAGAGAGGACTATATTTTGTTGTTCTTTATGTGTTAAGATGGTGCATCCCCAAGGCCAATCCTTGGGGTGTAGGAGAGCCATATGAGCCAGAGCATTCAACTGCGGGGTGCCCTCTATATGTGCAAAGTGAGGTGAAATAGTCATCTATGCATGGGAAACTCCTTGTCCTTAGAGTCGAGATGGGCAAAAACCATTGGACTACACTTTGAAACTTATTTCTACAAATGCATTAGTTAGATAAACCATTTTGTATCATGCAAATGCTCTTGGTCACAAGACCATGACAGTTGTATAAGAGCCTATTGGCTAGAGCCAATAGAGCTAGTGTCATGCCTATTTTTAGCCCTGATAATTTAGTTGATTACTTTTCTATATATCTTTGCTATAATTAGAAGTTTTACTACACATGATGTAAGAAATATGAACTTAACATATGGTTGGTCTAGTGGTTAAAGAATAGGTCTGCCTATTGCTTTAAACATGATCAATATTGAATCATAGGATTCGTTATCCTAAAATATACTAGGCCATTGGTTCTGTGACTTGATTTATAGGGTTAGCACGATGGACTAAATATAACCGCCAAAGAATAACCCTTTAGGGTGGCTGATTATGTAGACCACTAGTTTATATTATATCATACAATAATGGTTGTGACAGTTAGGTCTCTTTGCGGCCCATGTAAATATAAATTGGATACAATTATAATATCTAAATGACTAGTCTTTTAGTAGATGATTCTAAGCATTATTATAAACCTACTTGCCTTCCATGGATTGTTGAATGTATAGGTTGCTGATAAGTTTATGCATGGCTAATTAAGATGTGATAGTACTAGAATACTTCTCAGGGCTATCATAAAGTATTGGGAAAGTTGTTTGCACTAACAACATCTGTTGCTACCCTAGAAACACAATATTTCCCAAAATTGTTAGATTTATTATGGCTAATGCCTATAAACCATAAATAAATGAGGAGCAATGATTGTAGTAGTAGACAATATGTTCTTTTACTATTTATAAGTTCAAGAGTAGTAGAACTACACTGCCTAAAATGGGTTAGTCCTCCATGATCCTCACTTAGATTGTATGGTTGCTTGTTTAGGAGAGATGATTTGGTATTTGTACAAATATATCTTAGCAGAATTTAATAAGACTTATGTTGTTTTGGCTAAATAGTATTGGTAGCACATGGTATAAAACTAAATGTTATATTGAATCATGGCTCCATTAATAGTTAAATTAATTTAGTAAAGCCATGGATTTGTATATTGGCTCACTTTGTTTGATCCCTGAAGTATATTTTGCCTTAAAAATAAATATTTTCTATTTTTCCCTATGTCATAACCAAAAATAAGCCCGATACTAGCTCTATTGGGGCTCCTACATACCCCAAACAACCCCCACAGCCTCGCAGCAAAGAGCCTCTAGATACTACCTAACTGATGCAATTGTAGACATGATTTTCAAACTATAGTCCAACGTACTACCCATCCCGACTCCAAGTAAAGGGATATATCCCATACATATAGGTGACTAACACCTCATTATACACACGAATAGAGCATCCCCCAACTAAATCGTGTGGCTTCTATAGCTCTTGTACACCCCAAGGAGGATTGGCCCATAATGCGTTGTCTTGAACATAAAGAACAAACGTGATGCTGATCCTCTCATGATATATATATATATATATAATGATTTAGGAATATTTCAACCTCACATAACATCTCCCCAAAGATCAGGGTACTACCCTATAGCAAAGGAACATCATACCCTCAGCATAGGTCACAACTAGACATATAAATGCTATGTATCTAGGAGTTTTCCTTTTGATACCATGCCCAAATGAAAATGCAATGTGTATAACTCATTGTGCTCAAATAATTTCAACTATAAATCAGCCATGTATCGTGTGAAAATACCCTTTTCATAATTTTATTTCTCTAACGTGATGCTGTGTTCCAAAGGGACAGTAGTGAGCTAACACGTGCTACTATTCCTCTTCAAACTTAAATAAACCAAAGCTTATGACATAATGTGCAATGAAATCATAAATCATTCAAATCTTATCTCTTTTTATCCCTTTTCTCTCTACACTTAGATTTTGCTTCCGTGCATAGGTGTAAAAGGGTTTTCTCATCTTTTTTTATATAAATAAGTAATAAATAAACACTCTTCATATACCAATGGAGGTAGGCTAAGGCAAATCCTCATGCCCTATCCTCCTTATGTATCAATACACTCTTTTAATTTTTGATAAATTTTCACGCATTGAAACTATTTTTTTCTTTTTTTTCCTTCAAAAAGATAAATGTTCATGGTTTTTTAATTTATTTGAACATAAATTATTGATTTTTCCTGATTTTCTAATTTATGTGACTAGTATGAACTGTGATCCATTAGCATATTCCATGTGAAAAACCTTAAACTCACAAAACCTAATAGAATCTCCATTTTTGCAATAAATCACACATCTCGAATTTTGTAGTTTTAATATTTTTTATATAAACACTGACAGTGAATGAGTTTTTAATTATATCAGACATCAACAAGCATAATTCAAGCATTTTCAACCATGTTCCATGATAGACACAATTGGTACAACAACATAATATGCAATAAATCAACACTTATGCTAAATCTCGCACACGTGACACATCATATTTTAAAAACTGGAGCCATTAATGCTATCACATTGTTGTTTGATGCTCACATTTCTGCTTCCTTGTTCCATTCCTCACATCTTGCCATGAATAGATACCCATTCCCTCTCATTCTCTCAGCAGATACTTACGAACAACAATTATGGTGAGAGAGAAAGACTAAAATCCAAACGTTTCATTGAATGCATCAATTTTCTTATTGTCTATGGTGATATGGAGCAAAAAAATCAGGGATCTCATAGCCAGGATGAGGAGGCATGATTAAAAGAGGCACAAAATTCTATTTTAAGGCAAAAATGGAGTCACTTACTTTTAGGCTTCCGGATCAAGTAGTTGCTTTACAATGCCAAACTTTGCGGCCATTAAATAGGGGCTCCTAGAACCAACTTACTAGTAAACTAGAAGGATAGGGTCACTAGGACTACCCTCTGAAACAACTCTTTGCATGCCCAAAAATGTCTTCACAAGAGGTAGAGAATTGCTCAAACCTCCCCAAACATACGTAACCTAATCTTGGGACTTCATGCCTTAACTGTTGGTCTCTACCACAAGGACACACACACACGCAGACAATCCAACACTTTTGATATAATTTACTAAGCATATAGTTTTTTATTGGCTTTAAATTGGATAATTGAATTTTGGTCATATGTGATGATGAAAACTCTAGGAATTTTGATGATAAAATGAGTTGTAGCAATTGCCTTGGATTTATCTTGCCTTGGGCAAAGATATAGACTACGATTAGCTTGGCATCTACAACTATAATTTCGTTGTGGGCATAGAATACATATGCTCACATACACACGAGGCATATCTCTACCAATATTAATCTCTACCAATGTTAATAATGGTTGAGATTCACAAGGAGGCAAGTACACCCAAGGATGTGTTGTAGGTCAATATGGGGTAGCTGAAATATAAACAATATAGATTTACACATATTTGTAAACTTTCAAATCAAGCAAGAGGGAACTAGATACAACTAGCATATAACTATATTTGGTACTTGGGTTGAAAAGCTTTGGTTTCTTTTGGTAGTATTTCAAATAGTTGCAATAGGCACATAGTACACAAGTACATCATCTTAGCAATATTGACCAATCACCCAAAGTACATGAAACTTTTAGGGTCTAACTTCATTTTTGGTTCTATGAGGATACTTATAAATATATGAGGTAGTGGAAATAGATGAGCACATAAAGCACACTCACTCACTCATTCACTCACTCATGCACACACGCATGCTCCCTTGCTCACTTCCACACATGCACACATGCTCACACACTCTACTAATAGAGATATGCATACCTTAAAAGAAAACATATATAGCATAGTTTAGGTTACAAAATATGTTTTTTGGTCCATATGATATAATCTACAGATGTTTTAAACTTATTTTCGTGATATCAATTTGCCCTATGTGATTGAATATTAAAAGTTAAGGATAATGGCTCTTATTATATAAGTTATTTGTGTTAGTTAATTAGTCATATGAAAATGCATATTTTAAAAATAGACATCTCTCTTGTTATGTCTAAAAGTAATCCTTAACAAATGATTCCTTTATGGGTAGGTATTTTCTCTACTTGGTGACTTTTATTGCTCAAATTAACATTTCTTCTTAATTTCTTAAGATGTGAGTTATTATGTTATACTATGACTTTGATCATTAGTAGAAATACTTTTTGGAATTGTTCAAATCATGACATTGGAAAATAACATATATGTATCTAAAAAGAATAATCTATGTGGTTGTAGTAAAGAGGCCTTCTTTTACATGTGGTAGAATTGATATAATATTTTCTCAATGACATGTGTCCTAAAACTATAGGAGGTTTCAAGTATTGTTTTTTTATAACTTTGAGTTGCTATGTGTTTTTTTCATCAATTTTTTCTAGTGTCTTAGTAAGTGTAACAAGGATAGCAACCTCATTCCAATTTCAATACTTGCAATACTGTCAGAGAGAGAACTAGAGAGAGAGAAAGAGGAGAGAGAAAGACTGCAGAGGAGAGAGAAAGACTGCAGGAAGAGAGAGAAATAGAGTGACGAGGAGAGAGAAAGACTAGAATTGGAGAGAGAAAGACAGGAAAGATGAAGAAGCCATGGAAGCTTGGAGCAAGATGGGAGAGAAAGATTGTAATTGTATTGATATGTTCAAAAGATATGAAAAATTACAACTTCTCTCCTTATATACCAGTGTCAGTGTGACATGGCATATTATTAGCATTCTAAGTATTCCCAGCTTCTTACAATCCATCCCTTCCCAAAAGTTTTTGTCCCCAAAAACAAAACTAGAAAGAGCTAAAGAAAAGATGGATGGAACAGAGTACTACTCTGTTTTTACAGCTTTACAAATAGGGAATGAGTGAAGAATTATCATTACAAGGGCTGAATTTGAAGTACGGAAAGTGGACCATGCTATATACATGGTTTGAAGAACTTTAGAAGCCATTGGAGCCATAAAATCTTCAACAAATAGTTCCAGAAGAAAGTAGACAGCTTGCTGAAATAACAGTCCCTGCTGGACCAAATCAGCCATAACTTTTGATAGAAGTGTCCAAATGAAATGTACCACATATCAAAACGAAGCTCTTGAAGAGTACTTTAAGCTCATGTAGATAGCTCAATTCTGAAAATGAAGTACGACAAAAACTGTTCTAAAACAGCGTGCTGTCTTGAACCAGTCTGCACCAATACTAGCTCCAAAAACAGTAGGCTTCAGCCACCAATGTATCCTTCAAGTATGGATACTCATCCAATATTGAATCAGGTCTCCAAGAAGCCTCTTCAGAGGGTAAACCTCTCCATTTAATCAAATATTCCAGAATAGAACGTGATCGAAGCTTCTTTTCACGCTGACCTATAACAGCCTCTGGGATGTACTGAACGATACCATCTTCATCAATAGGTGGCAGCTCATCAACTAAATCCACTGGATCACCATAATAGGGCTTGAGCTGACTAACATGGAAGACGTTATGAATCTTTGTAGAAGAGGGAAGCTCTAGTCTGTATGCCAAATCTCCAATCCGCTTAAGGATCCTGTAAGGGCCATAGAATCTGTGGGCAAGCTTATTACTGGATCCATCTTTCAATGTAGAATACTTGGATTTGGGCACCTTCAACAAAACCAACTCACCTTCCTGGAACTCTAAAGGCCTCCTCTTCTCATCAGCATACATCTTCATCTGATCTTGAGCCTTCCTTAGATTCACCTTGCATTGCTGAAGAAGGGTCTGCATTCTATCCAACTCTTCCTTCCCATGAGGGTTGATCTTTTCATTAAAAATGACTGTGGGTAGGGGCACCTTGTAACCATACAAAGCCTCAAAGGGTGAAACTCCTATGCTCGCATGAGTGGAATTATTATAGGCAAACTCAGCCAGGTGTAACCAAGAATCCCATGAGGTTTGGACATCATAGCAAAAATGGCGAAGATAAGTCTCCAACCATTTATTAACTCTCTCTGTCTGTCCATCAGTTTGGGGATGATAAGCCGTAGATGGAGCCAACTTGGTACCCATAGATGTAAATACCGCTTGCCAAAAGTTACTCATAAACTTTGAGTCCCTATCATGGACAATCACCTGCGGTAATCCATGCAATCTGAAAATATGCTCCATAAACTGGTTGGCCACCTGAGAAGCAGTAAATTGAATTTTTGTTGGGATAAAATGAGCTGCTTTGGTGAGTCTGTCAACCACCACATAAATGCTATTCCACCCCTTCTTGGTAGTAGGTAAGCCAGTGATAAAGTCCATAGTAATATGAGTCCATTTACCCATAGGAATAGGCAATGGCTGCAATAAACCTCCTGGCTTATGGGTGCTATCCTTATTTTGCTGACAAGGCATACACTTCATAACGAAGTCCTTGACATCTTTCCACAGTCCTTTCCAATAAAAGCTCTTGCTGATCCTGTCATAAGTCTTGAAAACTCCCAAGTGTCCAGCTAAAGGCGAAGAATGCATCTCCTCCATAATTTTTCGCTTGAAGGAAGAAGTAGAGGGAATAACAATCTTGCCCTTCCACCAAATAAGACCATTTTTAAGCTGGTAGTGCGAGTTTTCTTCCATGAGACCTTGCTGTAATTTCTGAAAGATTTGGCTGAATTCCTCATCTAAGAGATATGCCTCTTGTAGCTCTTCAATCCAATCACTATGTAATTCCGTCATGGCTGATACTTTGCAGGCCCACATACG
Organism: Lygodium microphyllum; assembly: GCF_053477565.2. Classification (NCBI taxonomy): domain Eukaryota; kingdom Viridiplantae; phylum Streptophyta; class Polypodiopsida; order Schizaeales; family Lygodiaceae; genus Lygodium; species Lygodium microphyllum. Next base: position 112,500,971 of record NC_141162.1, read on the forward strand.
AGAGAGAGAATCAGCCACTATGTTATCTTTGCCCCTTGTATGAGTGATGTCAAAGTCATAATTTTGTAATGTTGCTACCCATCGTCGTTGCTTTGGAGTAAGATTTGACTGAGTAAGGAAATACTTGAGTACGCGATGATCACTATGTACTCTGAATCGGCTGCCATATAAGTAATGGTGCCATTTCTTGATTGCATGCAGAATAGCCAACATTTCCTGATCATAAACATTCATGGCCATCTCCTTATCAGTAAGCTTACGGCTTTCAAATGCAATTACTCCATGCTCCTGAAGCAAAACAGCCCCAATGCCACGGCCACTAGCATCACATTGTATAGTAAACTCTTTAGAGAAATCCGGGCATACAAGAATAGGAGCGGAGGTAAGTAATTCCTTTAACTGGTTGAAGCTGCTATCTGCAAGAGAATCCCAAAAGAAAGCCTCTTTCTTCAACCTGTCAGTTAAAGGGGCTGCAATTGCCGCATAATGCTTTATAAATCTGCGATAGAATGAAGATAGACCAAGAAAACCTCTAAGAGAGGTAGTAGTAGTAGGCGTTGGCCAATCTTTTATGCATTGCACCTTCTTGGGATCAGCCTGTATTCCTTTTTCACTGACTATATGTCCCAAGTATTCCACTTCAGTCTGCATGAAAGAACACTTCTTCTCCTTAGCAAAAAGCCTATGATGTCTCAACACATCAAAAACCTTCCTCATATGCGACAAATGATCCTGAAAAGTATTGCTGTAGATCAAAATGTCGTCGAAGAATACCAAGACAAACTGAAAGAGGAAAGGTTGTAGAATCTTATTCATCAGGCTTTGAAAGGTAGCTGGAGCGTTTGTAAGGCCGAATGGCATCACCAAGAAATGGTAAAGCCCACGATCAGTCCTAAAAGCAGTCTTGACCTCATCACCCTCTCTCATGCGAATCTGATGATACCCTGATCTCAAATCAATCTTCGTGAAGAATCGAGCCCCCTTAAGCTCATCAAGCAAATCATCTATCCTGGGTATAGGATACCTGTTCTTTACTGTTATCTTTGTTAAGATCCCTGTAGTCAATGCACATTCTGAAAGATCCATCTTTCTTTTTGACTAACAGGACTGGGGATGCATACGGTGAAGAACTTGGTTCAATGAATCCCATTTCAAGAAGCTCTTTGATTTGCTTGGCTACTTCCTCTCGTTCACATTTTGATAGTCTGTAAGGTGGCTTATTGATCGTCTTTGAGTTGGGTTCCAAATCAATGGGGTGATCCACCGCTCTCTTAGGAGGCAATGAAGTAGGTACTTCAAATAAATCTCTATACTCCTCAAGAAGAGCTGTCAAGGCTGGATGGTTTGCTGAATTATTGGGCTGATCCTGTGTTTCTTTGTTCAAATGCAATACAAATATCTGTGAGCGCTTCTTGTACTCTTTCTTGAGTTGTTGAATGGTGATAAGCTGAAAATCAGATCTACTAGGGATCCCCTGTAAACGGATGAGCTGTCCATTGGAGAAAAACTCCATATATAACTGTGAGAAATCCATAGTAATCCTGCCTAAGGTCATCAACCAGTCACAACCAAGTACAATATCTATGGGCCCCATTTCCAAAGTGATCAGGTTTACTTTGACTTCAAAATTTTCAGCCATCTGCAAAGAAACCTGTGGACAAATCTGTGTGCTGATTTCCTCTTCACCATTAGCCACTTGTACTCTAATGGGCTGCTGTAAGTCGGTGGGAACACAATTCAACTTGTACAAAATGGATTTATTGACAAAACTGTGGGTACTGCCACTATCTATCAGGATGAACACTGGCTTTCCACATATGCTTCCCTTCATACGAAGTGTATTAGGGTTCTTAGATCCCGTCCAAGCATCCATAGAGATAGAACAATTAGTGGCAGCAGGCAACTCATTACAAAATCCACCAGGATCAAATGGGATATCACCGCCTGGATCAAAAGGAAAAGAGTCAGATGGATCATAAAAGTACTCATGTCCACCATCATCCTCGAAATCTTCATTTTCAGCATTGATTGGGACTGCATTCACTTCATCTATGTCATTTTCAAGGTCCTCAAGAACTAGCATACTCTGAATTTTTGGCTTGGCATTTTTGTATACACACTTTGAAGCATGGTCAGGAGTATACTTTTCTCCACACTTGAAGCATAAGCCTTTGTCCTTTCTTTCCTTATAAAGATCCATGGGAATATTTCTGAAATTTGTATTGGCTGAAGTAGACTTAGGCTTATTGTCACCTTGCTTAAATTCAACTTTTGGACTGTTTGCTGTCCTGAAATTGCCTTGAAGCCTAGAAGCATTAAATGGGGGATAAGTTGGTATCCGTAAACTCCCATTAGGCATATGGTTGCTGCCATAATTGTTACCAACTTGCCCTTGCTTTAAAACAGTCCTTGGCTGTCCATAACTTGGCTGAAATGAAGACTCTTTCCTATACTTCCTTCCAAAGCGCTCTGCAAGCTCAATAGCCTTGAAAAGTGAAGTAGGATTTTGCGCCATAACATCAGCTGACAAGGATGGTTCCAAACCATACATGAACTTGTGTAACTTGGCCTCATCACTGATATTTTCCACATACATGGTCAAGTTGAGGAATTGGTTTGTATAATCTCTTACACTTAGGCTCCTTTGTTCCAAGTTATACCATCTTCGTTCTAACTTCTCTTTTTCAAGAGGTGAAACAAAGACTTCAGCCATAAGTGCCTTGAAAGCTTCCCAATTCTCAATAAGTACATTCTCTTTCTTGATATACCTCCACCAAGTATGAGCAAATCCTTCTAAGTGGAGGGAGGCAAAATGTATCTTCATGTCATCAGTTTTAGGAAATATGTCAAAATAAGACTCCATCTTAGAAGTCCATTCCTCTAATTCTGATGGTGAAGATGACTGGCCATTGAATTTGGATAAAACAATTTTATCCTTGAACTCTCTATCATGGAAAGGTTGCTGTCCCAAAACTGGCTGATCGGAATTTCTAAGTACAGAACCCCCAAAATGAGATTGAAATCTTCCAACAGGTGGCTGAGAATTACCCTGTAATCTTCCTGTTGGTAAAGCACTCCTAGGATGCTGAGTATGCAGTCCAAAAGCTTGAGTATTAGCGCCGTTCAAACTGCCCAAATAATCATCATGCCTTTGTGAAGCTTCTCCTACTTCATACTGACTATTGGGAATACCTCTTCTTCCAATGATTCCATCTCCATAACCATTTTGGTTGGATGGCTGAAGTGGGACTGAAGGGTCATTGTTTGAACAAGCCTTCTCATTAGCTTCTTTTGATCCTGTTTGCGATGGCATCAATTGAGAAAATTTTGCCATAAGCTGAGCATTGGATTCTACTAATTTATCAATGAAAGCCTTGGTTTGGGTAGTTGATTCCATCAACTTATCAAGCGTAGACTTCGTTTGTCCATGAGATAAAACCATTTGTTCCATTGTAGACTTTGTTTGACCAAATGATAAAATCATATGCTCCATTACTGACAAAATAGCTTCATGACGTTCCTTATGTCTTAGTTCATGGGCACACAAAGCGTCATTGAGAATACTAATCTCTCCTTGTTGAGGCTCTTCAGGGTTCTCTTGAAGTGTGCTTTCCATCATAGAATCCCTGATTTGCTGTGCATAGTCCTCCTGGACCTTATTTTTGCCTTTATGCCCTGCCATACTAATGCAGTCCTGCAGTACCCCCTGTCAGTAAAACGGCTATAACTTTGGCTAGAAAACTCCGATTGCAAAACTTTTTTGTGCGAATCGAAGCTTACAATGCCCTCTTCGAGATGAGCTATAGCACGCTATAACAGGTTTAGGACAGAAAATTCTGTAACTGACTTTCAGAGTCTGAACTGTCCAGTCCTGCACCCTGTTTAGACTTGTAAGTGCCCTGTTTTGACCCTGTAATGCAAGAAAGTAACCTCCAAAGGCTACCAAACCCTGCAAAGGGGTATATAGGACCTGTGGGTACCCTGTAGTACCTGCACCTGTACTTCAGTATCAAAGGGTGTACCTGTATCCACCTGTAAATACCCTGTGGGTAACCTGAAAATGCCCTGTTTTACCCTGTTTTACTCCAATAGGTACTTGAGTCGTTGGAAAGTCTTCAATCTTCAATTCTCCACTCGCTGTACCTGTGTGAGGGATAAAACGGCAGGACGGGCTCCCTACACGGGCTCCGAATCACCGGGAGGTGGGCAAAGTTCCCCCCGGGTCGGTTGGTTGCACCCCTTCGGGATCTTCGATAGTGAGGGAGGGTCACCTCTCTTTTGTCCCACTATCTCCCCCGGCATCCACCTTTTTCCTCGGTGGGAATATCAACATGGCAGAGGCTAGTGTACTAAGCAATCAGCATGATATGCATTTGGAAAATATTCATTCAGCCTTTCATGAGATGCAATTGATTGAGATAAAAGAACTTGAGATGGAAGAAGGGTTTTACCTATGCAATTCAGTGACTCACTGATTGCTAGTACTTACCCTTTACAATTTTCCAATTTAGGCAAAAGAGAATCAACCAATCAATTGGATTAGAGTAAGCAAAGGAATCAATGAATGTATTCAGTCCATAGGATTCAAATGTTATGCTGAAATCTCAGATTGAGGCCCTTCATTCACTGATTGAAGCTAATATGCATTAGACAAGCATTGCATTCATGAATAGATGAATTCAAGCAAAGGTTGGCTGAGAATTTGATGAAAATGTTCAATTCTTTAATCTCTCAGTCAAATGGCTTAAGCTCAGCAATTGGATTAATGAGAGAGATTAAAAATTGAAGAGAAATACCTTGACATGGCTGAAAATAACTTGCCAAATGCTTGATAGGGCTCCCGGTTGTCCAATGTTAGCAAAATAATCCAAGAAGCTTGCTTATCTGATGGTAGAGACCAATCTTGAGGCTTCAAATGCTTGAAATTGAAGCATTAAACCCGTTTCCCCCAAATTTTTGCTCCATTGAAGCTCTTGATCTTCAATCTTAAGCCATCCCGTGCTTAATCCTTGCAATTTGTTGAAGAATCCTTGCTGAGATGATTCCACGGGCCAAAAGGATGAAGAATCTTCAAGAAATTGTCAAGAAATGGAAGCTTGGGCTGAAGCTTTCATGGCTGCCCATGGACTGTTCACCTAGGGTTCAAGAGAGCTGAGGAATCTTCAAATGTTGCTAAGAATCTCAATGTAGCTGAAGATTAATGCCTGGAATGGATGAAGAAGAGTGCCAAGGCTGAGGGGAAGCAAGCTTGGAGCAGGGCAGGGCTGGAATCAGCCCGAAAATTGCGCCGCAATTTTCGGGGCTGTTCCTGGCCTGAATGCTTGCTCAATCTTGAGCAAGTAGGTGCTCAACTTGAAGCTCATGCTGAAAGGCTTCTATTCCAGATGATTGTTGGTCAGGAAGATCAGAGGTAAGAGAGATATGAGCAGATCTTGGGGCTGAACCTCCATGGAACCTGCAGGAATTTCCAGGAAAGGGGAAAGAGAAACCCCTCTTTTCAAAGTAACCACAGTTTGTTCTCAAACTAAGCCCGGTTAACCATTCTTTACCCTAGTTACCTCCATTTTTGCATAAAATTTGATGACGTCCAGCCATTTAAGCCTTTACCCGCCATATCTGACCTTGGATAACTCCAGATGTAGTCATTGCTAACTGTAGTTGTCCTGCAGCACTCCACTAGTCACTGTCTTGTACCATTTTTGTCTGAAATTGGTTTTGAAATAGGAAAATGAGAGTGAAAATGGAAGAAAATAATGGATCAAAGACTGAAGCTCTGATACCACTTGTCAGAGAGAGAACTAGAGAGAGAGAAAGAGGAGAGAGAAAGACTGCAGAGGAGAGAGAAAGACTGCAGGAAGAGAGAGAAATAGAGTGACGAGGAGAGAGAAAGACTAGAATTGGAGAGAGAAAGACAGGAAAGATGAAGAAGCCATGGAAGCTTGGAGCAAGATGGGAGAGAAAGATTGTAATTGTATTGATATGTTCAAAAGATATGAAAAATTACAACTTCTCTCCTTATATACCAGTGTCAGTGTGACATGGCATATTATTAGCATTCTAAGTATTCCCAGCTTCTTACAAATACACTTTAACATAGATGGTTCTAATAATGTGTTTTGTATAAATGTAGATAATAGTTAGACACTTACCTTATTGAGACCAATAATAATTACTCCATTGAGACTTTTTGGAAAAGCAAAGGGATGTATGTGAATATATGTATTTAAAGTAAGCCTAATGGTTAGACATATATTCCATGAAATTGTAATACTTTTATAAAAGATTATAGCTTCTTTGCAAGGTTCTATTAGGGTGTTTGAAAATTAGAGTCCCCACCACGGGTTGCTAACTGTGAAGTGATAATAGTTGTTGCTATGCTTAGTGTGTGTTTTGTTGTCTACATTAGCTATTGATCAACTCATAGTTTCTTCTTCTCAAATTCATCTAGTTTGTGAGTAAAGTTTAGGGTGCTACCGAGTGCTAGAGCTTGTATTGAAGGTGTGGGAGCCTTATTAGCATTAAGAGAATCATCTTCTCAAAAGATATTAGGTTATATAGTTGGGATAAATTTGTTTTGGATGTTTAGACCTTTGTTTGTTGTTTTTAATATTTTTTCATATGTATTGTGGCAACACATATCTAAGGCTTGTTGGTGTTAGGTTTCATTCCTCTATGGTTCTATCTATAATCTCGGGTAAGTTACTCGTGAATATATGTGAGCATCACGTGGATTCAAAATAAGGTATTTTTAACATACCAGTTTTTGCATATAGAGAAGTATAATATGAATGAGTTATTTACAAATTAAATAGAAAAGGGTTATGCTTTATTCATGAAAAATTCACAGATAAGGATATTTATAAATAGGCCTTGAATGCACGTGATGTAAAGGATATGTATTTAGTAACTTCCTTGAGTCTAAAATGAAGATGAACAATATTCCTTAATGGGCACCTACGAGATGCAAGCTTCTATTTTTAAGAGAAAGGGAGAGAAAAAAGGGGAGAGACTAGGGCAACATATAAACATGTTGTGAATTTAACTCAAGGAGTGACAACTTTGTTGGGTCGAGTACTATAATATTCCATAGATGCTAATATTGTTTATCGGAATATATTGAAGGCTTGACTACACCAAGCCATTTTGTATATGTGTCATCTCAACTATATACGAGAGTTAGATATGTAACATCTTTGAAGAGGCCGCAAAAGTTTTTGTGGATAGTCATCATCCTATATGTACTAATAGCGAAGGCACTCCATCTATTGATAGGAGTTAGACTAATATTTATGGACATGTTTTAGTAGGATGTGCCATGTGTCTTTAGGCTTTATCATACCTCCTATTTTGCAATGCATGCCAACTTGTCATGGATTTTGCATCATTATCATCTTATACTTTCTAAAAGCTTTTAAGTAACTAAAGATTTAAATAGCCTCATGCAATTTGTATTATTATGAATATATAGTTCAATAACTTTTCTTTTACCATTTGGTTCATCTTGGGTCTCGTGTAATTCTTATTGTGTATAATTTTTTGTTGACTCAAACTATATTATTGTGTCTAACGAGAGGAAAAAAACTAGGGAGTTGTTGGTTACAAAGTTGTGGTTGAAGCCACATGTTTACAACTAGTAGCTCCCTACCTTTTTTTGTTTGCACAAATTGCATTTGATGAAGCGTGAAAAGTGTAGGTTTTGTTGCATGTAAAAAAGTGTGCAATTTTACGTTTATTAGTCAGAAAATAAGCACGATTTTGGATACTAATATGCTTGTTTTTATGATCGTAGACGCACTCGTAAGTTTTCTTTCTTAGTTAAGAGAATGTGTCAATGAGGCCATTTTTGGGCCTAATCCCGTGTAGTATCATCTGAGCTCACTTAGCTCTTTGAAAAGTTGAACATGTAAAATAGATACCTTCATTCAAATTAGTTTGATCCAAACACTACACCAAATGGAAAATCTCAATGTATTCACTTTAACCTTCACACACACACACACACACACACACACACACACACACACACACACACACACATACACATTTGTTTTTCTTTTGTCATAATGTAGCGGATTTGAGATTAACGGTTGGAAACCCAACTTTATTCACTCAATCTCAAAGGATAAGATGCCACCAAACTATTCGCTTGGGGGGTTTTAACCAAAGACCTTGCAACCCACTCACCTTCCCAAACCATCTCACTCACCTCCTCAAACCATCTGTGCTACTACTTGTTGGCAATAGAATCATTTATTGTTACTCAATATGTTGCTTCACACGTTAAGCACATAAGAATACTTGCTATATAGTGCAAGGCACATGGGAGTTTGCTTGAGCACTACCTTAAAGGAACATAGAAATTCACACATACACACACTCGATCCAAAAAGATACATAAGTAGGAGAGAGAACACAAAAATGACTCATTACGACAAAATCCATATGAAGTTTATTATCTTCAAGTAAATGTGTTGTCCTTAAGAGCAATGCGTATTAACAAGAGCCAAACTATCATTCATTCCAACTCCATTTATAATCTAAATTAGAGTGATTGCTTAAGGATTTGGGGAGAAGTTTTTAACCCTCGAGACTACAGTATAGGCAGTAGACATTTTCACCTTTTGCATGAATAACCGTTCACATTATTGATGAGACTATGATGCGAACTTGTACACAAAGTTATGACAATGTCGTCTGCTTCAGTAAGGAAACCGAATGCAGCCGCCCTTCAAAAGCTAAGCAAAAGCCAGCAGCTAGTAATGGGGAGGCGGCGGGTAGGAGTACTTCGGAGGCTTGGGGGTGTAAGGGGGCTTGTTATGATAAGGGGGAGGCTTGTGGACAGGCGGGGACTTGTGATAGGGGGGAGAGGCGGAGGGTGGGGTGTAGACAGGAGGGGGCTTGTGGTAGGGAGGAGGCTTGTGATAGGGCGGAGGCTTGTGGCTCGGGGGCTTGGAAGGAGGAGTGTAGGTGGGTGGCGGCGGGCTCGCCACGGGAGGCGGCTTGTGATATGGAGGGGGGTTGTAGACAGGTGGCGGCTTCTGATAGGGCGGAGGAGGCGGTTTAGTGTAGACCGGGGGTGGCTTTGAGTAATAAGGAGAAGGCTCGGAGTGGGCTAGCGCTCCGTGCAGGCTGCAAGCGCAGGCGACTAGTAAGAAGAGCTGCAGGCCGAGACGAACAAGGAGAGCTGGAGGCCGCCCCATCGCGTGAATATTCATGATGGGGGGAGGGAGGGAGAGAGCTGCTCTTACAAATCCATGCATGTACAATATGGGTCCTTTATATAATAGCCCTGTACACGACATCGTTTTCACCATTTTTTAAATTTAGAAGCGGTCTCTACGTCGGCATACTGGCCTTCTGTCGCGGTGTGATCATTTTCCACGATTCACTGACTTCAGATAATGTATCTAAAGTCAAAAGCGAACCTTTCTTCAGGCAAGGATGGCTCTGTCTAGAGTCTAGACCATCTTTCCGATCCACACTTTGAAAGGTCACGCAATATTCACTATCATTCACTTTCACTCCCCAAAAGAAACCTATGACATTTCAACCGTCTTGCTTCCTTTTCCATTATTGTGAGCAATATTCACTATCATTCACTTTCACTCAAATGACTATTTCATCGAGTAATTAATGCTACTATACCTATACTTTCCTAATTGATGAAGACGAAGTGGCATTGACTTTATTGTAGCAATCTTTGTCCTGTTGTGGTTGAAGAAACGGTGCTACCTTGATTTTTGGGCATTCACTTTCGATAAATGTATACTTTCATAGGAGTTTGCCAATTCATGAGATCTTTAACTTAGCATGACCAATAGATTCATGAGTGTGGATTTAAGCCATTCTTTTATTGGGGGAAGGGTAATTACGTCTTCAGAAACAAAAATATGTATATAACAATGGACCGTTTCAACAAGGTGATGAAATTATCACAACACCCTACAAGATTATAAAAGGTTCAAACAGTTATTTGAGGTAAGGGAATGATCCAATCATCAACATAATTAAAGTGTTGTAAAGATAATAGGCTATATAGCACCGTGCTATATCTTCACCATGGATGCTATATAAACACGTTACCCCAACTTGAGCAGGATGATGTATGTAATTTTCAGTAACAAGTAACAACACCTTGCAATAGAGTCTCAAAAATAATATAACTAGATCAAACACCGTCCTTTGGTCCGCAATTCAATCTTTCTTGTGAACGGTAATGAGTAGTACATATGCTAAGGCCCTTAAAATTCACACCACTCAATTATATTACGTAGTATATATGCTAAGGCCCTTAAATTTCATACCCTTCAATTCTATTACATGTAATATATATTTCAACCAAACTATTACGAAATATTAGCTTCAACAGTTAGATGTATCTGCATTTACAAATGAAAACACGCAAGGATGGAAATGTGAGGACTTGATCGTGAATTGTAGGAGGGTTCTACAAGTATAGAATGAGAAGGTTCGCGAGTCGAAGCATGTGATTGAAAACATTGTGGGGCAGTGGTGGACGTGGGAATTTGTAGCAACATGTGAGTTGGAGCACTGAAGTGAGTGAATGCTGAGGAGAGAGGGGTTTGGCTCTCTTGGATTCTTCGATTGATGGCCATAGATTGAAACGATTGATCTCTGATTGGGGCGGCTAGGTACATAAGACATTTTGTAGTGGGGATGGAGGGTAGGGTAAGGAGCGTTGGGTTTGGGAGTGGCAGTGTGAAAGAGTAAGGAAGGGGGAGGTTATTATGCACATGAGGAGCAACCAGAGATGAGGGGTTGTAATTGTCTGGTGGCCCACTACGAGAGGTGACGGTGTCCTACCGCTACGTGCGCACCCTGTAAAAAAATCTAGAGTGTGGCTTTCTTATTAATTTAGAGAGCCAATGCCATTTTAAACATTAGTGTTAGTGTCCATGGTTCAAAAATATTAGATTTTTTGACAAGTTTTAGCCAATTTTTGATATTTTAGATATTATCTCTTGTAAAAATCCATAAAACTATAGACAACTTCTAGACAAGAAGGCATGTATCTTTCAGCCAATTTGAAACGATTTTATGTAAAAAGAGAGACTGACAAAATCGCGCGACGCGCGATTGTTGTTTTCACGTAGTGAATAGCACTCTGAATGGGAAGATAAAGAAGGAGTGATCTGGCAGAATTCTGGCCACGTGTGCTGGCATTTTACCCCCCTTTCGGAGCCAATGGAGGCATCGGATTGGCAATCTGAGCAGCATAGAGGAATGTATTATTTTATACACGTTTTTGTATATTAGAGTTTTATCTTCTCATAATGCTAAAATAAATTGACAGGCTTCATTTTTGTTAGTATTCTTCTACATTTTCTAAATTTTTTTTGGAGTATTCTTCTACGTCTTCAATTTCTTCGAACCCCTTCTCTTTCGTCTACTCCTCTCCCTGAATCTACCTTCACCTTGTTGTCTCTTACCCTCATGGTGGACTATTGATACCAAACGCACCAACACTATGTTAGGGGGAAGTTTATGCTATCATCAAAGGAACTCAATTTGAAGCTCTCTTGAAGCAATTCTCTTTGCCCTACAAGCTTGTAATTGACTCATAAGCTTTTGTCCCTAATAGTCTAGATTGAATGTAATCATGCAAAGATGATTCATACTATAGTATCATGTTTGAATGACGAGATGTAGAGTTGTTTATGATACATGACAGCATACTGTACTTGATTTTATAATTTGTGATTGCTTTTATAGTTAAGAAAACAAGCTTGATTTGAGATAATACTCTTGTAATCTTTGCTAAGAACATGCAGTTGGAAGCTCTATCAACATCTTCAAGAACTTAGCTTGAAACCTTCAATCCTTCTTTTATCTCTACCATCTCCGGAGTCTAAGCTCTTGAGCCCCCATACATTCTTCTCTTTCAATCCCCTGTGATTGACCGTGAAGTACCTCTTGAATCTTTAATCATTCACTGTAATCTACTTATCTCTTGAAGACACATCTCCATCTATCTTGTCTACTTTTCTTGCCAAACCCCTGTGATGACCTTCAACCCTACGCGCTGCGACATTGGTGAACCTGACGTGAAGGTCGATGTAAGAGAACTCCAAGATGGGGGATTATTTAGGAGATACTCTACAACAATTGGTACACATACTGGAGCAGACTCGGCAACAATAAACCAAATGTTACAACAATAACAACAAAGGTAAGATGAAGAGAAGAAACAACATAGGTAAGATGAAGAGAAGATTGATTTCACAGCTATCAAGGCCCTAGAGGAAGTTAGGAGGGAATTAAAACAATTTAATGGTCACAATGTCTCTGTTTTTATTGACTTGTATGTTGAGAAAATTCTCATCTTTGGTATACCGCAACATGTATGGAGTCGTTATTTTACCAAACTAGCCAAGCATGGTCTTCGAGAAAGAATCCATAGTCTTTTGCAACGAGATACGAATTGGGCTGCATTCAAAAAATCCCTACACAAAGAATTCTTCTTAGAAGACTTTGGCCTAATGACGAAGAAAAGTTTCACTGATTGGGTTGAGAAACCCAACAAAGGTTTAGCTACAACAGCTTTATACCATGAGTTTGAAAGTAAATTTGGGAAACCTGATGCTGAAGACCAACAAAGTATGGAAGGTCAAAAGATTGAATTATTCCTTAAGGCTGTAGATCCCATTCTGCAAGAGAAGCTTGTTGATCGCCTAGAAGATGCTACCTCTGAATCAGGATTCAAGGCTGCATGGACAAATGTTACTGATGCAATTAACATGATTGCTCGAAGAGATTGGATGCGACTAAGATTGTGCTCTACTTCAACTTCAACAACTCCTTTGATGGAGCTTGTTCCACCTTCAAAATCCCCTATTCCTTTAACTAATCAACCAAATCTTTCTTCTTTTGTTTCTTCTAAAAATGATGTCATGGATGAACTCATTAAGAGCATACATGACCTTCATCTGAATCTTATAGAAATCAGTTCCAAGGTGGAGAAGATGGATGTCAAAGTTGAAGAACGAGGACGATTATCAACTCAAAGACCCATGAGAGAAGGCTTTAAAAGGCATTGTATTTGGTGTGATAGCCAACAACATGACAAGAGGGAGTGTTCTGCCTTCCATGAGGCTGAAGCATAGAAGCTCATCTTTTGGAAAGATGAAAAAATTCATGTAGCTGAAACTAGTCTTCCACTGGAGCCAAATTTTGACAATGGTGAAATGAAGAAAAGATTAGAAGATTTACCTGTAAAGAATGCCTACGCAACGATTGATGCAGCTACCTATGGGTTGTGAATTGAGCCAACTAAATCAAATTTGAAAGCATGTAAAGCTAATGTAAAATCTAAAGTATGGATGCATGCATTAGATCAAATGGAATGCGAAAAAGTAGCCAAAGATGATTTGACTAACGCCAATTAGTGCATTCGAGAAATAACTGGTTGGAAAGAACTGGTAGATTCTTTTTCTGCCTTTGCACATTTGGCTGACATCAATGATAAAGAAGTCTTGATTGAAGAAAAGAGAAGATGAGAAGATGAACCAAGGCCTTCCTCTTTTGGCCCTCCGAAATGGGTAACTAGAAGAACGCCTGAACAACCAAAGCTTGCTGAAAATATAACCCTAGATCAAGAGATGGAAGATGCACCACAAACAAAGAAGACCAAAGGAAAGAAGAAAGGCAAACAACCAAGCTAAAAATTGCAGTCTGACATAGAATCTGCAACTGATCTCAAACGAGTCCTAGAAGAACGAATTCTAAGAAGCAAAATTGAATTCACCTTAGGTGAAATTCTTGGAATTGCCAAACGTGAATTCCATGGTGCAATTATTAATGTAATCAAAAGGAAAAGACAATATGTTGGTGATGAAGCTGAAGAAACACTACATTCTTTTTTGCAAGTTCTTCAAGTTTTTATGTAGGATGAAAAGAAGCTAACTTCACAAGGAATTAATATTGAAGCAGTTATGGTGCGCAAATCGGATGTTGTATGCATATATAGCGAGTGCTGAAAGGTCCCCAAGAATAAACAACTCTACTTTAAGCTCAAAAATCAAGAGAATAGACTTGTACGACATGAGGCAAAAAGACCAATTGGGTACAATCTCCCCCCATGAATTGTGTGAGTGCTCCACAAAGCATGTGTTTATAAATTTATTCATCTCAAAGCTCAAAAATAGCCCAATTTTACAATTAGCATGCTTTAGCTTTTGTGTTTGCTTTTGTCCAAATAAAGAATAAAGCGGTTGGGCAGTCCAAGAGTTAGGCAGTGCCCAAGTACAATGTCCAATAATGAATATTTAAACCGTGCGTCCACGTGCATACAAAATAATAGATATATATCAAGCAGTTCAATAAATAAGTGAGCCTAAATAAATATTAGCGCCACATCTCTAATGATAAGACGTGCGCCTATCAAAAGTGATAATTTTTTCTAAATAACTTGAAAACACGCTATCGTCCATTACTTTCCAACGCCATTGTCACCTGCTCTACACATCAACTGAAGCATTCACAATTATTAGAAAATAATAAAATTAAATCGACAAAAGTGAATACCAAGCAGTCTTCAGCTACAAAATAAATAAATAGGTTGGAACTCTGTCCTAACCTTAATTTAATACCAGTGCGCACTCTAAACTCATAAACCCCCACTAATTTAAATATGTATTTTACAGAATCACCCGCTATGGAGTCACCCACTTGCACATTAAATTAACACAAGGAATCCACCTTGTATACAAGCCTCGGTAAATAAGATTGGGTTAGTTACTCATGAATATATGTGTGCATCACGTGAGTTCAAAATAATGTATTTTTAAAATACCATTTTTATATATTTTTTACATACAAAAGGGCGTAATATAAAGGGGTTATTTACAGATTGAATAGAAAAGGGTTATGTTTTATTCAAGAAAAATTCACAGATAAGGATTTTTACAAATAGGCCTTGAACGCACATGATGTAGAGGATATACATATAGTAACTTCCCCGAGCAAATAAGTATAGTTTTACGAAATCCACTGCAAAACCTCACGGAATCCATCATGGAATAAGCCTCCTGGCATTAAGTTAAATAATTAATTACAGCAATTGAAGCTGAAGATAAAGAAAACATGAATGCAAAAATTAAAGTGAAAGCTGAAAATGTAATGGTCGACTGGTCCAAACCAGTTGGGCAACCTACCTCTCAAAAAGAAGGCTGTCTATAGCACATGCATGAGGAGAAAGAGGCTCGGTTCATTCCAAGCAGTCACTACTCTCGTACGCATTGGGCAAGAGCAACAATGGAGACAGTCGTCAAAATTGGAGAAAAAGAAACACCATGTATTGCACTCTTAGACCATGGCTCGATGATAAATGTCATGGCAAGGAGTCTCTATGAAAGTGGCGGATGGCCCATAGATGTTGATCCAGGTTGGAAAATGAGAGTTGCAAACAACTCTTCTGGAGATTTATATGCTGCATGTCCTAATGTGTAGGTAACTATTGGAGACATAAAAGATAATTTTCACTTTTTTGTTCAAGACTCTTATAGTTACCCTATCATTCTTGGGAAATCTTACATTCCTGAAGCAGCTCGCTTGGAAACAAAAGCTCTTGATGATGGTTCTTCCTATGCTCGAATCCGAAAAAAGGATAATGAGCAAGCTACCCAATTTCTTATTGTGTGTGTTAACCATAATTGAAACAGAAATCGACTGCGTGATTATCATGTGCCTAATGCCCAAGAACTCAAGGGTTTTCAAATTGCACTGCTATAAAAGGAGGCTATGGCAGTGCGTCATGTAAAAAGATTGAACCTCCTTATGCTATAGAAACTGTCTCTGGAAAATCTGTATGTATGTACAGCCAATAGTATGGGCTGTTATAAGTCTCTTCCAGCCATGACTAAATTTGAAAGAAAATATTTATGTTATGTAAAGAGGTTGCTAAAAACTTATGACATGATGGTTGAAAATGAAGATATTTCGAGCATTTTTTTTGGACTAATTACTACTAACACATTGGATGAAATATATGCAACTAATCATATAGAAAATCGGGCTGAAAATCAATCCATAGAAGTATGTACATTAGATTTTTATCAAACAATTCAAGAATTTGTTGAGCAGGAAGACATTGGTTTACTCAACAAGGCTGAAGCGCAAGTGGAGACAAAATACAAGACGATGGATAAAAAAGTCAAGCCTGAGGTAGTCCCACTGCCTCTTGAAAGTGAAGGGTTGACTGATAGGGCAACAAATCAGCCAAGTCTTCGTAATCCTTCCAACATTGGTCACAAGTTCACATCTGAAAGTATAAAAGAGCTCAAAATAGGTGAAAATTCTTTCCTTTTGCCGACTGAAAAACACTCTTTTATGCAAATGCTAATGAGACATGGAAAAGGTTTTGCATTTCAACCAAGTGAAACACTACAACAGAAACGAGGCATAGACGCGCAAAGTCGGGCGCATCTATCAGAGCGTCTATAAATGCGTGTAAACATGCGTGTAAATAGACGCGAATTTTGCGTCTATATATCCGCGCAAATAGACGCTAATATAGACGCGCTAGCAGACACACAATTATTTAACCACCTAAAATTAGCAATTCACATAATTGAAAAACCAAAGTTAATAATTATTTAACCACCTGAAATTGATTCTTGAGCATGCACATGTGCGCATGATAAAAACCATAGAATTAAGAATACACATTGAATCATTGAATTAAAAAAATAGAGTTACTAATTTCTTTTTCATGGCTCTCTAATGAATGGCAGTTCCTCCAGTTGACAAGCCTAATATAAGTAATTAGCGGCAAGCGACAGAAACCTTACAATTAGTAGCAAGCATTGCAATATGTATCTCGTAATTTCTCTATGTACTTGAAGATGATAAAAGATACTTCCTTTTTATTATGGAAAATTCAATGCTTGCTTTAAAATTGACTATTGATTCTTGAGTATGCACGTGTGTGCATGATAAAAAGCATAGAATTAGGAATACACATATATTGAATCAATAAGCAAATTAAGTATGTTACAGTGAATGATCCATCTCATCTTCAAGGAGATCAGCCCTTGCTAAACTATCTACTTCTAGCTGGTCTATGTTACCAAGAGGTAACGAAACAAATAAGTCTATCCCACTATTAGATGTGTTGCTATATTGCTCAATAACTTCATCAATATCATCGACAATCACATTATTGTCTTCTTCTGCGTTTCCTTGAACATCATCGCAAGGTTCATCTTGTACTATATCACGCATATCATCCATTATGGTGTCATCGTGCACATCATCATTATTTGTTGGATTGTCATCTGCTATCTCCATGTTGGTAATATTACCATATATTGGTTTTGAACGATTAGATATAGGGATGACATACCACCATCGGTTATTGTTTACCATTGGATGATACACAACCTGTATTTGGAAAACAAAAGCAAAAAACTTAAGTACTTATTATATTGTGTATATGTATCACATGTATACATATTAAAAAATTAGCCTTTACATATATACCTGCTCGCATTGTTGAGGTAGTACTAATGTGTCATTCTTGTTTTGGTGAAATCTTGTAGAGTCAATGATTACAAAACCACTTGGATGACGTCTGATTGTGCAATGCTCACCATTTGTTACCACTTCTTTAAAACACTTCACATCCAGTACATATATAAAGAATCTTCTGAAGTCAAGCTTCAGAATATCTTGGATCAAGCCACAATAACCTTCCATGGTACCATTGGCAGGCTCGAAGTGAGCAAGGACACCACCATCTTGGGTATTTCTCTTTTCATCTATACGTTGAGTTCGAAGATGTTTACCCTCACACCAAAGTGCATTGAATAATGTGCACTAGTAGTAAAAGATAAAAGATCAAACATGTTAATTATTTATATAAAATAAAACTTATAGAAACAAATTAATTGATAGTATGTCTCACCTTTGATAAGCAACCTCGTGCGTATTCCCACTCTTCTTGAGATATATTAATTTCCTCCTCTTTTTCCATTCTCTCCATTTTCTCATGTAACCAATCTATGTCAATATGACGTGGGAGCGCATTTAGATGATCTAGAAATGAGACATTACGTCCATATCTGATGCCAGGAGGCATATTCCACGGTGGATTCCGTGAGGTTTTACAGTGGATTCCGTAAACTTTGATGACCGGGGCTCATACACAAAGAGGATTCTTTGTGCGAGAAGTTGATGGCGATGCCTGTCCTTTTCGGGCGTTTCATTAATTTAGTGTGTACATGGGTGATTCCATAGCGGGTGATTCTGCAAAATACATATTAAATTAATAAACGTTTATGAGTGTAGAGTGCGCACTCGTAATAAATTAAGGTTAAGATTTATTTCTAACCAGTTGATTTATTTATGTAGCTAAAGACTGCTAGGTATTCACTTTTGTCGGTTTAATTATATTATTTTACTAACGATTGTGAATGCTTCAAATGATGTGTAGAGATAGCAGCAGTGGCCAAGGAAAGCATTGGAGTTTAGCGAGTATTCGACCTATGGATTATATTTTGATAGGCGCCACACCTATATTTTGTCATGTCTATTAAGGCATCGATTATTTATTATTATTTTGTATGCGCCTATGTGCACGGATATGTTATTTCTATTTGGGACATTGTGTTGGGCGTGGCAGACTCTATGGGCACCGTCCATTAGCTTTATTTCTATTTTTATAAAAGCAAACTCAAAAGCTAAAAGCTTGTCATATTTTTGTAAATTGGGCTATTATTGAGCAT
Source organism: Lygodium microphyllum (assembly GCF_053477565.2). NCBI lineage: Eukaryota > Viridiplantae > Streptophyta > Polypodiopsida > Schizaeales > Lygodiaceae > Lygodium > Lygodium microphyllum. The sequence goes on from NC_141162.1 coordinate 112,519,714, forward strand.
GAAGATGGAAATATACATAAAATACATACTTTGTGAAGTGCTCACACAAGGCATGGGGGGAGATTGAATCCAATTGGTCTCTTGCTCTTGTCGTTCATGCTTTTTACATTGTAATTTGTGCAAAAAGGTAGAGTTCATTGTTCTTGGGGACCTTCCGGGATTCACTACGTGAGCATACAACGACCGATCTGCGCACCAGTGGTATCAGAGCGGAGCTGAGATCAAGAGCTTTCAATCGCTACCCATCTCGTGCGAAGGCGGAGCTCCTAGAATGATCGGGCTCTACGGTCAATCTCATCGCGAACCGTCAATACAGGCAGACTTCTGGCGATCAAGAACCTCTGTTTCTATCATCAGATCGCGAAGGACCGGGCTGTACAGGCGGAGGACCACTCATTCATCTCCTTCACCAAAATCGTGGATAAACAGAGAGAAAAAGAGTAACTTCTTTTCATTAAGCTTCAAAGACCAATGTTTAAAATTAATAAGCTTGATTAGAAGCTTAAGAAAGCTTCAATAACCAAATCGATTTCAAGGCAGCGTGAGGCTGTTCTGGGCAGCGAAAAATCCGCCAAGGACATACTCTTGTCCTTCAAATCAACGGCAGTTTAAGAAGCTAAAAGCTTCTTAATCCACTAAGTAACTCAAAGCTCCCCAACTCTGCAAGTCAACAACTCCAGGTCCCGCGCTTCAGAGATCAAGTTCTGCAAGTCATCTGTGATCAAGTTCTACAAGTTCACTAAGTCGGCTAAGTTCTGCAAGTCTGCAACTCTGCAAGTCACCTAAGTCTACAACTCTACAAGTCAGACTAGTCAACTGGAGTCAGAACTGACTTATGCTCAAAACTCTTAGAAGGGTTGTTCCTGTGCAGAAACTCCGAACTGCAAAGTTGTTCGTTGGAAGATATTCTACCCATACGCAGGTTTGCTGAAGCATTTTCAGCATACGAAGAAGGAAAAATCACAGATTTTCTGAAAATTGAGAAAGAAATACTCAAAAACACATAGCCTTGTAACCTCGAATTTGAGCTATGCTCATCCCACTAACCTGATTTTGAGTGAGAAAGGTCTTTTGAGTTTTACAGGATGACGAAACCACATATGGATGATCCTATGGCTGAAGACGACCTACCTGAGCCTACAATGGAGCAAAAGCTGGACTTAATCATGATGCAATTGGAAGAAGAACGAAAGGCTAGGCAAGCATTGCAAGCGCAATTGGCAAAATTACAAAGAGCGTCTACTGATAAAGAAGAACCTCAAGCTGAAGATTTGATTCGACGTACCATCGACGCCACTCTTGAAGCTCAAACCATTCGCAAGGAATCAAAGATAAGTAAACGAAGTTTCAAATTTCGCACTTTCAATGGTATACGAGAAGGAAAGACTATTCTAGCATTCATTAGTCAGTTTGATGACTATTTCCATGAGGAAACTTATCCAAAAAAAGATAAAATCAAGTGTGTTACTAATCATTTGGTAGACAGAGCATCACTTTGGTGGACTGTAGTACGCAAGAGCATAGAATGTCCTGCTACTTGGGAAGATTTCAAGAAGAAGTTCATGCAGAATTTCCTTCCACCGCAATTTCATGAGAAGGCTATCAAGCAATGGGATTTACTCCAACAACGGGATCGTGAGCCTATATCTCAGTATACAGAGCGTTTTTGGAATGCACTCCTACAGCTACGCATGCTTGAAGACGTACCAGAGATGACACATAAGCGGAAGTATATGTCTGGACTTCTTGGGCATTACTATGCTGAAGTTAACATGTTCAAGCCTGCTACCCTTGAAGACGCCATTTCACTAGCTCATGACACTGAAGATAAGCTACGAGGTAGAGACAAACGACCACAGCAATTCCAAGCCAATGGTAATTATGGATCTAAACAATTCAATTCCAATTTTAGAAGATTTAATGCAGGTCGTTTCTCTTCATCATCTTTCCGCAAGAATTGGGCTAAACCACCTGCATTACCATCCAATGTCAACCCAAATCCTAAGCCTATTCTACAAGCAAATCCAAATGTACCTAGACTTCCCGCCATTGCAAACAATGTAACCAAAGCCAAGTCAATAGTATGCTATAAATGCCACCATCCTGGACATCTCGCAGCAAATTGTCATTCAAAGAAGCCACCAGCTCATATCAACTATCTTGGAGCCATGGACGAAGACGAACATGAGGATATGACTGATTTCACTGAAGATGAGGACGACACTACTACTACTTCCGATACTTTACCAAGTATGCCTACTCCACATTCTTTATTGACTATGAAATGTTTGGTGCATGGAAAGGAAAAGACTATTTTGCATGATGACGGTAGTACTCATGATTTTATTTCAGCAAAATTGGTAAAGGAATTGAAATTACAAACTGCACCTACGCATTATCGCATAAAAGCTGCATTTTTAGGCACTAGGTATAATGGTACACAGGAAGTGCAAGACTTAGAGATTCAAATTGGCCAATACATTGAAAGAAGAAATTTCTTAGTTGTTCCATTACAGTCGAGTGACATTATTTTAGGAATGCCTTGGCGACACCAGCATAACCCAGATATAGATTATTCCACATACACAATGAATATTAATTTTCAAGGAAAATCTATTACATTATATGGTATGCATGCATCTAATGTTTTTCCACTGCTTTCGCATACTCAAGCTAAACGTGCATTACGCAAGAGTAGTAAATTCTATCTCATTTGGGTGAATGAATTGCAAGTAAAGGAAAATCATATGCACCCTAGACATAAGGAATTTCTTGCATATTTTAAGGACTGTTTTGCAGAAGACCTACCACCAGGTTTACCTCCTTCATGACCAGAAGACCATAAGATAGATTTGATCCCTGGCACACAACCACCTTGCAAAGCACTATATAGGCACAACCAGATAGAGCAAAAAGAAATCCAGAGTCAAGTTGAGGAATTACTAAATAGAGGTTTGATTAGACCTAGGAGTTCTCCATTCGGTGCACCTGTATTGTTAGTCAAGAAAAAGAATAATACCTATCGTATGTGCATTGACTATCGTGCTTTAAATAAGATCACTGTAAAGAATAGGTATCCTATTCCTAGAGTTGATGACCTTATGGACAAACTGCAAGGATCTTCTATATTTAGTAAAATTGACCTTAAGTCTGGTTATCATCAGGTGAGGCTAGATAAGTCTGGCATATTCAAAACTGCATTCAGAACACAGTTTGGTCATTACGAATTTTTAGTCATGCCATTCGGATTGACTAATGCACCTGCTACCTTTAGTAGAATGATGAACCGTATCTTTTTGAAATATCAGTATTGTGTAATTGTTTTCTTTGATGATATTTTGGTGTTTAGTCAAAATGAGAAAGAACATTATGAGCATTTGTCATTGGTTTTTCAATTATTGAAAGAAAATCAACTATATGCAAATCCTGAAAAGAGTGAATTCTTTAAGATAGAAATTGAGTATTTAGGTCATATTGTATCATCTGATGGAATTAAAGTTGATCCTAAGAAAATTGATGCAATATTGAATTGGCCTGTTCCTAAAAACGTGTATGAGTTACGCTCATTCCTTGGTCTTGCTAGTTTCTATAGGAAGTTTGTACGTAATTTTTCATTACTTGCTTTACCATTAACCAAACTTCTGAAGAAAGAAATTGTTTATCAATGGACCGAAAATCAACAGAAATCCTTTGACTTACTGAAACATGCACTAACCAATGTCCCTGTTCTACAGTTGCCTGACTTTAATAGACCATTCTTTCTAGTAGTGACTGATGCTAGTGGATCAGGAATAGGAGCCGTACTTATGCAAGACAATCATCCTATAGCATATTCTAGTTGTAAGCTGAAACCCTCTGAGCTGAAATATTCCACATATGACAAAGAATTATTAGCAGTTGTACAAGCATTAAGACAGTGGAAACACTACTTAATGGGTTCAGAATTTATGATAAAGACCGATCAACAAAGTATTAGACATTTACTTAGCCAACCTCAAATCTCTGACCGTCATATCAAATGGGCTTCCTTTATTCAAAGTTTTCATCCTATCATTCAATACCAACCTGGAAAAGAAAATGTAGTGGCTGATGCATTGAGTAGAAGACCTGCCATTCATAATATTTCTGTCATATCTTTTGATTCTTTGATTGCTATGAAAGATACATATCACCAGGATATCACTTTTCATTCTGATTGGAATAAATTAGTTCAAAATAATTTCATTCCTGTTGATTCATTTTCATATAATGATGGATTTATGTTTTATGAAAAGAGACTGTGTGTTACTATTCCATTCCGATCTTTTGTTTTGAATGAAATTCATTGTCCCCCATATCAAGGTCACAGAGGTATCATATCTACATTACGTATGTTATCTGAAGATTTTTATTGGCCGCATATGGATGCATATGTATCTAACTTTGTTTCTGAATGTTTGATTTGTCAAAGAGTTAAGAGACATCATGGTAAACAGTATAGATTACTTATGCCTTTGTCTATTCCATCTAAACCTTGGGAACAAATTTCTATGGATTTCATTACTGGTTTACCAAATACTAAATCTAACCATGATATGATTTGGACAGTTGTAGATAGATTTAGTAAACAAGCATATTTCATTCTATGTAAGAAAACTTTAACAGCATCACAAGCAGCACAATTGTTTTTGAAAATTGTTTTTACTAACCATAGATTGCCCAAAGTTATCATTTCAGATCGTGATTCTAGATTTTGTAACAATTTTTGGATTACCCTGCTTGCTAATCTAGGCACAAAGATTGATTTTTCCTCTGCATTTCATCCAGAAACTAATGGACAAACATAAGCCACAAATAGCACTATTCTAGATCTTTTACGTGCATATACTATCTCTAAACCTCAGACATGGGACACTCATTTGCATTTATTACAGTTTGCATATAACAATACACCGCACACATCTACAAAGAAAGCACCGTTTGAAGTCATTTATGGATATAGATTATCTACACCTGTTGCATCTTTGTCTAATAGAATTCAGAGTGCTGATGATATTGCTAGTATGCATAACAGTATTTTTGATGAGGTTAAAGATATGATTGCTAAAGCCCAGCAATCATATACCAAACAAGCCAATAAGAAAAGACAAGCTATGAATTTCAAAATTGATGATTATGTTTGGCTGAGAATAGAAAAACGTAGACTGCAAAGTGTAGACAGACATCCAGTTGTCAAACTAGCTCCTCGATTCTATGGACCATTTAGAATCATTCATAAAATTAATGATAATGCATTCAAGTTAGAATTACCATCTCATTGGAAAATTCACAATACATTTCACATTAGTCTATTGAGACCATTTAGAGGCCAATTACCTGTACACCCTGTTTATGAAAACCCATCTTTATTAGAGGAAGAGACTGAAATACTTGAACCAAAAGCTATCATAGACACTGACTTTATGACTACTAGAACTGGCCGAAGGTATTCTAGATATCTAGTAAAATTTAAGAACCATCCTGTAGAGGAAGCACAATGGATGCATGCTAGAGACTTAAATGCTTTCCCCACTCTGTTAGCTCCACATTGAGCTAATAGCAATTGAGGTCAATTGCTATCCCACCCCGGGGGTATGATGCCAGGAGGCATATTCCACGGTGGATTCCGTGAGGTTTTACGGTGGATTCCGTAAACTTTGATGACCGGGGCTCATACACAAAGAGGATTCTTTGTGTGAGAAGTTGATGGGGATGCCTATCCTTTTCGGGCGTTTCATTAATTTAGTGTGTACATGGGTGATTCCATAGCGGGTAATTCCGCAAAATACATATTAAATTAATAAACGTTTATGAGTTTAGAGTGCGCACTCGTAATAAATTAAGGTTAGGATTTATTTCTAACCAGTTGATTTTTTTATGTAGCTGAAGACTGCTAGGTATTCACTTTTGTCGGTTTAATTGTATTATTTTACTAACGATTGTGAATGCTTCAGTTGATGTGTAGAGAGAGCTGCAGTGGCGGAGGAAAGCATTGGAGTTTAGCGAGTATTTGACCTATGGATTATATTTTGATAGGCGCCACGCCTATATTTTGTCATGTCTATTGAGGCATCGATTATTTATTATTATTTTGTATGCGCCTATGTGCACGGATATGTTATTTCTATTTGGGACATTGTGTTGGGCGTGCCAGACTCTATGGGCACCATCCATTAGCTTTATTTCTATTTTTATAAAAGCAAACTCAAAAGCTAAAAGCTTGTCATATTTTTGTAAATTGGGCTATTATTGAGCATGAAGATGGAAATATACATGAAATACATGCTTTGTGAAGCACTCACACAAGGCATGGGGGGAGATTGAACCCAATTGGTCTCTTTCTCTTGTCGTTCATGCTTTTTACTTTGTAATTTGTGCAAAAAGGTAGAGTTCATTGTTCTTGGGAACCTTCTGGGATTCACTACGTGAGCATACAGCGACCGATCTGCGCACCAATATCTAGTGCGAAATTCTTGTCTTTCGCTTTTTCTTCTTGCCCTTGCTTCATTATATAGTGTTACCCATTTGCTCATAACATCACTATTGAGCACACAAAAACTATTTAACTTACGAAGTTCTTCTTTTGTTAGCACTTTACTCATTCCTTTTCCTCCATCAAACAAACCACCAAACAAACCACCTCAACAGATAATACTCGAGCATCTTGCAATGTGTTTGGATCAATTTCCTTCGAGCTCACATATCTGTCAAGATGTATGATGTGCTTGTTTATTTTTGTGTAGAAATTCAAAGATATATAATGAAAAAATACAATGTATACACACCTCACAAGCTCTCCCAGCTTGTAAATGATATCACGTACATCTTTGGAGGCACAATGGGATATGCTAGTAGGAAGTACGAACTGAATGTAAACAATATTCATAGATGCAAATGATTAGTTGAGGAAAAAGTCATCATACCCCAAAGTTTACATATAGTTACGCCACTATTTACTATATTCATGGTTAAAGATACCCTTACTTGAATCATTTTATGCCAATCGTGGGACTTCAAACCAGATAGTTGCTCCACACCTCTTTTCTTTTTCTTTATGAAGGCTCCCTTGAGACATCTCATACATCCTGTGGGTGTTCGAAAGCTATATATTTGTTCCTTCACTATTTTTTCCTCGTTCTTTAACAATATCCAAGGTGCATGGGGTAGCTCAATCTTTCCTCTGGGTCCAATGCGTGGCTAGGCTCGTCTCATGCGACCAATGTTACATAAATCCTCCCTTACATTAACTGAATTGCGAGCCCCTATCAAGTGATCCCATAATGTAGATACAACATTTTTGAATATGTGCATGGGGTCCAACAGGTGATTGATCTTGAGTTCAGTCCAGTACGGAAGACGAAAGAATATAGAGAACCTAACAAACAAACAATATATTATGTAAACAATTCATCATGCTAAATACTTTAAAGTCAATCGAGAGAAATGCACTTCTTACCGACTCATGCCATGTGGAGGGTGGCTGTCGGCATTAATCCATCTCTCCTTCCAATCTCGAACGGTTAGAGATTGTGGAGTCATTCCATTAGTAGGGAGAACATATTTGGGATGGTCAATAGGAAGAAATCGATGATGATTGTCGTAGATAACCTTCTTTAAACGTGCCGGCCTAGAGGAAACTAGAGAGGGACCGCAAATAGGACATGCATGATATCCTGACGTGGTTAAACCTAAAAAAACAAGTGAATTAATAAAATGAAATTTATTCAAGTCTTGAATTTCAAATATAGAGTTATATACATGTACCTGAACACTCTCCGTATCCTAGAAAGTCGTGCATGGTCCACAACAATATGGCCTTCAATGTGAAATCTCTAGAGGATGCAGATGCACTTGTATCTTGCACCTCAATACCCTCCCATAACATTTCTAACTCTTCAATCAAAGGCTCTAAGTAAATGTCCATGTTTTTTACCTTGTGCTTTCCAGGAATCAGAAGGGACAACATCACATGTCCCTTTTTAATTACCATGGATGGAGGAATATTATAGTTCACCAATACCACTGGCCATACACTGTATGATGTGCTTTTGATGCCAAATGGATTGATTCCATCCATACCTAAACCAAATCTCAAATTTCTTGGCTCTTCTTTGAAAACAGGCCACAAATTATCTATATGTTGCCATGCGGATGTGTCTGCAGGGATCCTCCATTTCCATCACTTGAACGATGACTAGCATGCCATGACATGAGCTTTCCAATAGACTTACACTTGAACATAAGTTTTATACGTGGAACAATAAAAAAATGTCGCAAAACCTTACGAGGCACATCCATTGACTTCATCTCCACTTTGTATCTTGATTCGCCACAAACAGGACACTCGTGCGAACTCATGAATCCCACGAAATAAGACACAATCATTGACACATGCATGGATCTTGACATAATCGAGGCCTCCCAGAGATGTCAAGTAATGTCTTGCTTGCTCTCTCTTAGTTGGAAATTTGTTTCCTTTTGGAAGAATTTGTGATAATAACCTACATATATTTTAAAAGTGAGTTAAAAAACCACCAACATATATTTCTGTCTGATTTCTAAATAGAATTAACAATTAATATTATGATTCATATATAAGCCAAACTGAATTGATACCTACTTCAATAACGCATCCAAACTAACATTACTCCATCCATAAATTGTTTGCAAGTTAAGTATCTCGAGGGACGCACGAAGAACGGAGTACGTACAACCTTCATACAACGGAGTAGATGATGCTACATATAGTGGATCATCTGGCTTCGTAGAGTGACCTTCTCCCTCAACCGGTTGTGAAAATAGATGGTGTACCATGTTGTCCAAAATCTCATCCTCTATGACTTGATGGGGCATTTCACGAGGGCTACTATCATGGTCGTCAGTCTCTACTCTTCTTGAAGACTCTGCCTCCTCGCGTCGACGTTTTGCAGCCTCTCAATGCCCAGGAGGGAGCATCTGAGGATGTGGCACCGCATCCTGCTCAACCACAAAAGGGAGTTTCATGTACGTTGATATATAATTCCCGTAACATAGACTAGCAATCTTAGTGGTAAAAAAAAACAATGAATACCGGTGATTTTTCTTGGTCCCATTCTCCATACAAGCTGAGGTGTGACATTGCAATTCGACATGCTCGAAAAATACACCCTCGACAACAATCACACATACATTTAATTTTTCGTCATAGCCATGCATCTCGATTATGAAGACGCAATGTTTCATCCTCACTTGAGGATGTGCTCATTGACTCACCAGCTTGGACATGATTAAACCTAATTCATGACAACATCAAAATATTTGTCATTCATATGTTTACATAAGATCTTAATTTTAAATACACAAAAATCATCATCTTAAAACTTATCTTAACTTATCAAAACTTAAGAAGAATTCACTATTAAAACTTATCTTAAAAACAAAAAATTAAGATAAATCCCAAATGCGCGTCTACATCCGCGTCTACCTACGCGTCTATTTTTGCGTCTATATTCGCATTTATCTGAAGAAACGCACATATACACACGAAAATAGACGCACACGTCAAAATTCAAACCATACTTAAATCATTTCTTTTCAAATTGCGCCTTTCCTTTCCTGCATTTTTTGCAGTTCTGAAGCTTGAGTTTAGCCGACATGTAGTCTCTTCATGCCTCACCTAGTCTCTTCATGACTCACCTCCTCATGACTCACCTCTTCTTTCATTTCAAATATACAAGAAGGGAAAAAGGAAAGCTAAGGAGAGGAAGAAAGAGAGAACAAGAAAGAGGAGAACAAGAAGAAGTAGCAAGTAAGCAAACAAGAATCAAGGGAGGGTAACTTACCAAGGAGAGGAAGAAGGAGAAGGAGAAGCGCCGCCACCTGCCACACCAAACACCCAAGGTGAGTCTCTCTCTCTCTCTCTCTCTCTCTCTCTCTCTCTCTCTCTCTCTCTTTGTTTCTCTCTTCCTCTCTCTGCTCTGTCTGTATATTTAGGATTTGTGATTCCATTATGTATTGCATTATGTTAATTGTCAATCGCTGTCGTCGGCCTAAAATCGGCCGACCCAGTGCGTCTGCTAGCGCGTCTACGTCTCAGTGTAGACGCGGACATAGATGCGCAAAAAATGTTTCCTCTTAGAGCGTCTGAGAGCGTGTCTTAGAGCGCGTGTGCTGGCGCGTGTGCTCTACAATGTACACGTGATGATACACGCACTGCTCAGAAGGTTGACCTGCAGCCTACACGCGATCATAGACGTGCATTGACCTTGGATGCGCGTCTGGGAGTGCATCTATGCTACATGTTAGATGTGCAAATAGATGCGGAACTCTGGAGCGCGTCTGAGAGCGCATCTAACCTGCAATGTAGATGTGGGGATACATGCGCCAGGTCTCCCAGTTCTAATATTAAACAATATATTTTTGCAATGATGAATGTGACCAATCCCATGTTTGTGTTTATCAGTTTTCTTGTTTAAGAGAAGCATTTGTAGGTAATATATGATTTCTTGTTTAAGAGAAGCATTTTTTGTTTAAGAGAAGCTCTTTGAAAATGTAGGTAATATATGATTTTTTATATGCAAATAAATTTGTCTTTTCCCTGTGTTTTTTTTGCAGATGTCGTATCCTGGTTCATCTAGCAATGACCCAGATATGGATCGCATGAATGATACATTGGCCTCCTTTGGCAGGGGGGTCAATGCATTTTTTGGAGGTTTTCCTAGTAGGGAAGACTTCATGGGAGAGATGACCAAACACCTTGGCCGCTCTCCCACAGCGGACGAGGTATTCAATATCATGTCTGGGATGCCTCTGGCGTCTTTGCCTAGCACTACTTCCCAGACTCCACATGCAGGTACTCCACATACAGGTACTCCATATGCAGGTACTCCATATGCATGTACTCCATTTGCAGGTACTCCATGTGCTCCACGTGCATCGGCTGAAGTACAAGCATCTGCAGAAGCACGTGCATCTGCAGAAGCTCGTGCGTCCAGCGAGACAGAGGGCAGTTGACAGAGAGGGAGGAGGGAAAGTCGAGGGGGAGGATGAGGGTTGTGTGGGGGTTGCCTAGGAGGTGGCGAGCGATCACCCTCACCAGTAGATCATGTAGAGGAGGTTGTATGCCATTACTATAGATTTACAGATGCCGGTGGCATCTTTCATGATGATGAGGGAAGGGATGTAATGGCGTACATGAGGAGCGTCGTGGATGCGACGTATAAAGATTGTTTCATTGCCTTCAAAAATCAGAAAAGTGGCTTGTGGCAGGAGGTGTTGAGGGCAGTCCATAGGAGGTACCCAAATCCTGAGGGTCAGCGATTCTCGGATGATTGGGGACGTACAAAAGTGAGGGATATGCTTCACAACAAAAGATCCCACCTCATGACACGGGCCAGGGACTCACTGCGAAGGTTGGAGGAGGCGCATGGAGCCTACAGCCAACCACCTATGTGCCACCGCGTAGAGTGGAAGAAAGCCAAGAAGAAAGCAGCTGAGAAAGTGAAGAGTCGCCAGTACGCAGAAGCAAGATGGATCCAAATGGAAACCATGGGATCGTCGCATTACAAATCGGGCGGCAGAGAGTCTAATATATTGTGACATCTAATTGTTTGTATATCTCTAAATGTTTTGCAAACTACCATCGTTGGTAGAACACCTACCCCTAGAGAGGTAGGTTACCATCGAGGCCATAACCGCGCAGCGACATGGCTTCACTTTTATGAGGAGGGTCTCATCATTGAGGACCAATACAACCGGGCCATGAGGATTCGACAACCAGAGGAGGTATGTTTTTCTTATTTTCCTATTAAAAGTATATCTAATTATAACTTTTTCTCCACCTTGTCTATGTAAGCAACCCTGATCTTTTGTGTGTGTAGGCAAACCCGGATGTGGAGCACATCGAGGAGGGGGATAGCGACGCTAGTAGCCATGGTGGTACTAGCAAGGATGTTTCCTCTTCAGATTCGTGGAGGAGCACCATACCTCCTCATGAGTTCTGTTTTGCGCGTCTATTAGCGCGTCTAAATTGCAGATAATTCACGTTTATTCACGTGTCTATAATGCAGACTACATGCGCTTATACACGCGCTACATAATTCAAATTAAAAAAGAAAATTAAATATCTTTTTTAAAAATGATATTTTTTGTTTTCCGTTCGCGTCTATCAATGCTTGTAAAAGCGCGTTTAGAAGCGTGTCTATATGCGCGTGTATATGTGCGTCTATTGCACATCTATTTGTGCGTGTAAATTCGTCGATACATGTGATTATAGATGCGGAATGATAGATGCGCAAATAGACGGGCAGATAGACACGCCCATAAGTTTTTCTCTATATTTAAAAATCGTGTCTAAATGTGTGTGTATGAGGCCTTTTTGTTGTAGTGAAACAGGCTGTGTGGATCCAAATATTGTGGCTCCTAATGGTCATTTTTACGATCCCACATGTGCCTTGGAACCTCAAGCCCATTTCTGTTCCAAGGGCGCATTTTCCCAAATTACTGGAACTTCTAAATGAAAATATTAGAATGAAGATTTTAGAACCTTCTTCAGCACCTTATTCAAATTGATGGTTTACCGTGCCCAAGAAAAATGGATCCTTACGATTCATTCAAGAGCTATAGCCTATTAATCATATCACAATCCAAAATGTTGGCTCAGGTCCAATTGTTGACGAGTTTGCTGAAGCTTTTGCAGGTACAGCAATTTATTCTATGGGCAACCTATATTTAGGATATGACCCTTAGAAAGCCAAAACATTACCACAATGAAGAAACCTCTTGGATTTATCTGCACGTGCACTCTACCACAAGGTGCAACAAAATCTGTAGCCCATATGATGAATGACATGCACAAAGTCTTAAGGGACTTTATTCCACAACTTACTCCTCCCAAGAAAAATGGATCCTTACGATTCATTCAAGATCTATAGCCTATTAATCGTGTCACAATCCAAAATGTTGGTTCGGGTCCAATTGTTGACGAGTTTGTTGAAGCTTTTGCAGGTAGAGCAATTTATTCTATGGGCAATCTATATTCAGGATATGACCCTTAGAAAGTCGGAACATTACCACAATGAAGACACCTCTTGGATTGATCTACATGTGCACTCTACCACAAGGTGCAACAAACTCTGTAGCCCATATGATGAATGACATGCACAAAGTCTTAAGGGACTTTATTCCACAACTTACTCCTCCACTTCTTGATGATGTACCTATCAATGGATGTCAAGTCAATGAAAAGAATGAGGAGCTTAATGAAAATGGCTACAGGAAATTTGTAGTTAACCATATTCATGATTGTGACAAGATTTTGACAAGGCTAGAAGAGGTACATCTTACCCTTTCTGGAGCTAAGTCGATTTTTGGAGTAGAAGAAGTCCTAGTGGTCAGATATCTGTGTGACCCCTACGGACGTGACCTTCACCAATCTAGATAGATGCCATCAACAGAATGCAAGAAAAATGCACAAATATTTTAGAGGTGAGAAGATTTCTTGGCGCATGTGTATTCTATCTCATATGGATACCACATTTTCCTCATGTCACTGTAAATCTTTATCAATTATTAATAAGAAAAGGCCAAAGATTCTCTTGGGGGGAAGAGCATACTCTCACTGTATGCAAACTAAAGAAGTTGTTAATTTCAGTCCCCACTCTCAAAAGGGCTGATTATTCAAATGGTCAACCCATCATCCTTACTGTGGATACAAGTCCCATTGGGATAGGATGGATTGTTGGCCAAGAAGGCCTTGAAGGTAACAAGTATGGAATTTGTTTTGGAGAAAAGGTTCTCTATGAATGTCAAAGAAGGTATGCACAAGTAAAAAGGGAATTGTGGGGAGTTGTAGCAGCATTAAAATGTGATCGTGAATACTTTATAGGTGCTTTCATAGTGGTAGAAACTGATTGTCTTCCACTCTTGGGCATGATTGCCAATTGCTCTACACCCGACATTACTATGCTAAGATGGATTGCATATATTAAATCTCTCAACCCCGCATTAAAGAATATTGCAAGAAAGGAAAATCCAGTTGCTCACATGCTGTCATGTGCAAGATATGACAATGAAGAAGAGATGATGGAAGAAGATGAAGTTGAAAAATCTATACTTGTTGAATTTCATTCCATGGTTGCTGAAAGTACCTTTTCAGTTGCATATACAAACCCAAAGCTGAATCTTGTAGATGAAACTAATCTTTTTAATGGTATAGCATTAAGTACAGTAAGAATAGGAAAAGGTACTGCTGTAAATTAGCATATAGCAACAAAGATCAAAGATTTATCTATGGAAGAAGGGTGGTCAACTAGAAGCTAGTATGCTCATTGCATTGCTCAAGTTCTAGTTTATTTCCTTGAAGAAGATTGGCTGAAGATTGGCCAATATTTGAGCATAATGAAGAAGGAGGAGTCTTGGATTGATGAAAAGTTCAAGCATATTAGGAGGAAATCTTATGGCTTTTTTCTTAAAGAAGGGCATCTATGGAAGCACACAAAGAAGAAGAAAGGAGTGCAAGTCTAAGTTTTAGGTAACAAAAGATTGCAACAACAGGTAATGAAGGAATTTCATGAAAGCCTGTGGGCTAGCCATAGAGGCATATGGGGAACCTTTAGTAAAGTCAAAGAAAAATATTGGTGGCAAAACATGTATCAGGACATAGCACATTGTTTTGAAACTTGTTATGTGTATCAAATGTATTCTATGGTCAAGCATCGAGATGGGTTACAAGCAACTTATTCTTTGTCTATACATTATAGATGGGTTATTGATCTTATAACTATGCCTATAGGAATATGGAATATGCGATATTTAGTGCTTATAAAAGAGGATCTAACCAATCAAGTTGAAGGCAAAGCCTTAACAACCAAGATCACTCAAGTTGTTTGTCATTTTTTGCTTGAAGAAGTGTTTTGCAGATATGGTTGTGTGGGTAAAGTAACTGCAGATAGAGGAGAGTTGGACAGTGATGAGACACGCAACTTCTTTGCTCAATTGGGTAAGCTTTAACATCAGCCTATAACCCTGAAGGTAATGTAAAAAGTGATAGAGGGCACCTGCCTATTTTCAAAGCTTTAGAAAAGTCTTGTAGAGGAAAGATCAAAGAATGGCCTAAAATGCTACCTTTTACATTATGGTCTGACCGAACTATTCATAGTACAGTGAGTGGCCATATGCCACCTGAACTTATGCATGGACAACAACCAATTATGCCAATTGAAGAATCTATTATCACATGGAGTCTTCTAGCTTGGGAGGAAGGCATCAATAGATAAAAAGTTGTTGATTTTGCACATATGGCAGCTAGAAAGAACGCCTGAAGATGTTCAAGCAGCTATTGAGAAGCTAAGGACATCAAGACTAAAGAACAAAAGAAGATTTGATAAGCGATATCGACTTCGACCAAGAGCAATTCAAGAAAATGACTGGGTGCTTGTCTATGACAGTAGCCTAGATAATCAATACAGTGCTTCTAGGAAGATGGTAAAGTGTTGGTTTGGCCCATATGTGGTAAAGGTCGTTCATGACAATGCCACATATTCATTGGTTGAATTGGATGGGACCAGCATAAAGATACTCAAGCTGGAAAAAGAATCAAGCTCTTCAAACGAAGAAAAATTTCAACATATGAGTTAGAAGACTTGGATATAATTCAAGAGCATGAAGACATAGAAGAAGAAGAAGAGGTAGAAGATAAAGACATTGACATGGTAAAAGATACTTCTTCTAACACTGCAGATCCATAAGACTTTGGCACATGCTAGAGGATGTGTAGGTTAGGAGGGGATGGGTGTCGTTTTGCTACGTGCACATCGTGTAAAGAAATCTAGAGTGTGCTTTCTTATTGATTTAGAGAGCCAATGCCATTTTAAACATTAGTGTTAGTATCCATGGTTCAAAAATATTAGATTTTTGGACAAGTTTTAGTCAATTTTTGATATTATGACATGTAAAAGAAATCATGTAGCTTTCAGTCAATTTGAGAGGATTTTATGTAAAAAGAGAGATTGACAAATTTGAGTGACGCGCGATCACTGTTTTTAGGCAGTGAACAGCACTCCGAAGGGGGAGATGAAGGAGTGATTTGGCAGAATTTTGGCCAAGTGTGCTGGTATTTTACCCCGCTTTCGGAGCCGATGGAGGCATCAAATTGGCGATCTAAGTAGCATAGAGAAATATATTATTTTATACACATTTTTATCTATTAGAGTTTTATCTTCTCATAATGCTAAAATAAACTGACAGGCTTAATCTTTGTTATTATTTTTATACATTTTCTAATTCTTTTTGGGAGTATTCTTCTAAATCTTCAATTTCTTCAAACCCCTTCTCTTCTATCTACTCCTCTACCTATATTTACCATCACCCTACTATCTCTTATCCCCATGGTGGACTCTCGATACCAAACACACCGACACTATGTTAGGGGAAGTTTATGCTATCATCAAGGAAACTCAATTTGAAGCTCTCTTGAAGCAAGTCTCTTTGCCCTACAAGCCTTGTAATTGAGTCATAAGATTTTGTCCCTAACAGTCTACATTAAATGTAATCATGTAAAGATGATTCATGCTATGGCATCATGTATGAATGATGGGCTGCTGCAGAGTTGTTTATGATACATGACAACATATTGTACTTGATTTTATAATTTGTGATTGCTCTTACAATCAAGAAAACAAGCTTGATTTGAGATAATACTCTTATGATCTTTGCTAAGAACATGCAGTTGGAAGCTCTATCAACATCTTCAAGAACTTAGCTTGAAACCTTCAACCCTTCTCTTATCTCTACCATCTCCAATGTCGCAGTACATAGGGTTGAAGGTCACCACAGGGGTTTGGCAAGAGAAGAATGTATAGGGGTTCAAGAGCTTTTACTCTGGAGATGGTAGAGATAAGAGAAGGGTTGAAGGTTTCAAGCCAAGTTCTTGAAGATAAGAGACACCAAGGTGAAGATAGACTTAGGGAGAGGAGTAGATGGAAGAGAAGGGGTTCTAAGAGATTGAAGATGTAGAAGAATACTCCCAAAAAGAATTAGAAAATATAGAAGAATACTAACAAAGATGAAGCTTGTCAGTTTCTTTCAGCATTGTGAGAAAATAAAACTCTAATAGACAAAAACGTGTACAAAATAATACCTTCCTCTATGCTACTTAGATCGCCAAATCTGATGCTTTTCTTAGCTCCGAAAGGGGGGTTAAATACCAGGACACCTGACCAAAATTCAGCTGGATCACTCCTTCATCTCTTACTTTGGAGTGTTGTTCACTGCTTGAAAACAATGATCGCGCATCGCGTGATTTCATCAATCTCTCTTTTTACATAAAATCCTCTCAATTTGGCTAAAAGCTACATTCTTTCTTTTACATGTCATCCTAATCTGGAAGTTGTCTATAGCTTTTATGAATTTTTACAAGAGATAATATCTAAAATATAAAAAATTGACTAAAAACTTGTCCAAAAAGATCTAATATTTTGAACCATGGACACTAACACTAATGCCTTAAGTGGCATTGGCTCTCTAAATCTAAAAGAAAGCCACACTCTAGAATTTTTTACACAGTGTGCACGTAGAGGCACAACATCCACCCCCTCCTAACCTGCACATCCTCTGGCATGTGCCAAAGTCTTACGGATTTGCAATGTCAAAAGAAGTATCTTCTACCATGTCAATATCTTCATCTTCTGCCTCTTCTTCTTTTTCGATGTCCTCATGCTCTTGAATTATATTCAAGTCCTCTAGTTCATATGTTGAAATTTCTCTTCGTTTGAAGAGTTTGATTCTTTTTCCAGCTATGGGTATTTTCATGCTTGTTCCATCCAATTCAGCCAATGAATATGTGGCATTGTCATGAATAACCTTTACCACATATGGGCCAAACCAATGCTTTACCATCTTCCTAGAAGCACTGTATTGATTTTCTAGGCTATTGTCATAGACAAGCACCCAGTCATTTTCTTGAATTGCTCTTGGTTGAAGTCGATGTCACTTATCAAATCTTCTTTTGTTCTTTAGTATTGTTGTCTTTAGCTTCTCAATAGCTGCTTGAACATCTTCAGGCCTTCTTTTTGAGAAGTGGGCTGCCCAACTAGTTTGGACCAGACGACCATTACATTTTCAAATTTCACTTCTTTCATTTTTGCATTCATGCTTTCTTTATCTTCAGCTTCAATTTCTCCAATTAATTCTTTAACTGCTTCAAGATGAATTCCTTGTGAAGTCAACTTCTCTTCATCCTACACAAAAACTCGAAGAACTTGCAAAAAAACATGCAGTGTTTCTTCATCTTCATCACCGACATATTGTCTTTTCCTTTTGATTACATTAATAATTACATCATGGAATTCACGTTTGGCAATTCCAAGAAATTTGCCTAAGGTGAATTGAATTTTGCTTCCTAGAATTTGTTCTTCTAGGACTCGTTTGAGATCAGTTGTAGATCTATGTCAGATTGCAATTTGTAGCCTGGCTGCTTGCCTTTCTTCTTTCCTTCGGTCTTCTTTGTTTGTGGCACATCTTCCATCTCTTGATCTGGGATTATATTTTTAGCAAGCTTTGGTTGTTCAGGTGTTCTTCTAGTTACATTTTTTGGAGGGCTAGAAGAGGAAGGCCCTGGTTCATATTCTCTTTTTCTCTTTTCTTCAATCAAGACTTCTTTATGATTGACTTCAGTCAAATGTGCAAAGGCAGAAAAAGAATCTACCGGTTCTTTCCAACCAGTTATTCCTCAAATGCACTAATTGGCATTAGCCAAAGTTTCTTTGGCTGCCTTACTATGTTCCATTTGATATAGTGCATGCATCCATACTTTAGATTGCACATTAGCTTTACATGCTTTCAAACTTAATTTAGTTGGCTCAATTTGTAGCACATAGGTAGCTGCATCAATTGCTGCGTAGGCATTCATTATAGCTAAATCTTCTAATATTTTCTTCATTCCACCATTGCCAAAATTTGGCTCTAGTGGAAGACCAGTTTTAGCTCCATGAATTTTTTTGTCTTTCCAAAAGACGAGATTCTATGCTTCAGCCTCACCGAAGGCAAAATATTTCCTCTTGTCATGTTGTTGGCTGTCACACCAAATACAACGCCTCTTAAAGCCTTCTCTCATGGGTCTTTGAATTGATGAATGCCCTCATTCTTCAACTTTGACATCCAACTTCTCCACCTTGGAACTAATTTCTGTAAGATTCAGATGAAGGCCACACATACTTTTAATGAGTTCATCCATGACATCATTTTTAGAAGGAACAAAAGAAGAAAGAGTTGGTTGATTAGTCAAGGGAATAGGAAAATTTGAAGGTGAAACAAGCTCCATCAATGGATTTGTTGAAGTTGAAGTAGAGCCCAATCTTAGTCGCATCCTCTCTCTTTGAGCAATCATGTTAACTGCATCAGTAACATCTATCCATGCAGTCTTGACTCCTGATTCAGAGGTAGCATCTTCTAGGCGATCAACAAGCTTTTCTTGCAGAATGGGATCTACAGCCTTAAGGAATAATTCAATCTTTTGACCTTGCATACTTTGTTGGTCTTCAGCATCAAGTTGTCCAAATTTACTTTCAAACTCATGGTATAGAGCTGTTGCAGCTAAACATTTGTTGGGTTTTTCAACCCATTCAGTGAAACTTTTATTCGTCATAAGGCAAGAGTCTTCTAAGAAGAATTCTTCGCATAGGGCTTTTTTAAATCTAGCCCAATCCACATCTTGTTGAAAAAGACCATGGATTCTCTCTTGAAGACCATGCTTGGCTAGTCTAGAAAAATAGCGACTCCATGCATGTTGTGGTACACCAAAGAAGAGCATTTTTTCAACATACTAGCGAATAAAAATAGAGACATTTTGACCATTAAATTGTTTTAATTCCCGCCCAACTTCCTCTAGGGCCTTGATAGTTGTGGAATTAATTTTCTCTTCGTCTTACCTTTGTTGTTGTTGTTGTTGTTGTAACATTTGGATTTGTTATTGCTGAGTCTGCTGCAGTATGCGCACCAATTGTTGTAGAGTATCTTCTGAAGAATCCCCCATCTTGGAGTTCTCTTACACCGACCTTCACATCAGGTTCACCAATGTCGCAACACATAGGGTGGAAGGTCACCACATGGGTTTGGCAAGAGAAGAATGTATAGGGGTTCAAGAGCTTTTACTCTAGAGATGGTAGAGATAAGAGAAGGGTTGAAGGTTTCAAGCCAAGTTCTTGAAGATAAGAGACACTAGGGTGAAGGTAGATTTAGGGAGAGGAGTAGACAGAAGAGAAGGGGTTCGAAGAGATTGAAGATGTAGAAGAATACTTCCAAAAAGAATTAGAAAATATAGAAGAATACTAACAAAGATGAAGCCTATCAGTTTCTTTCAGCATTGTGAGAAAATAAAACTCTAATAGACAAAAACGTGTACAAAATAATGCCTTCCTCTATGCTACTCAGATCGCCAAATCTGATGCTTTCATTAGCTCTGAAAGGGGGGTTAAATACCTAGACACCTGGCCAAAATTCAGTGGATCACTCCTTATTCATTCGGAGTGTTGTTCACTGCCTGAAAACAGTGATCGCACATCACATGATTTCGTCAATCTCTCTTTTTACATAAAATCCTCTCAATTTGGCTGAAAGCTACATGCTTTCTTTTACATGTCATTTAAATCTAAAAATTGTCTATGGTTTTTATGGATTTTTACAAGATTTAATATCTAGAATATCAAAAATAGACAAAAAACTTGTCCAAAAAAATCTAATATTTTGAACCATGGACACTAACACTAATGCCTAAAGTGGCATTGGCTCTCTAAATCTAAAAGGAAGCCACACTCTAGAAATTTTTACACGATGTGCACGTAGTGGCACGACATCGGAGTCTAAGCTCTTGAACCCCCATACATTCTTCTCTCTCAATCCCCTGTGATTGACCATGAAGTACCTCTTGAACCTTTAATCATTCATTGTAATCTACTTATCTCTTGAAGACACATCTCCATCTATCTTGTCAAGTTTTCTTGCCAAACCCCTGTGGTGACCTTCAACCCTATGCACTACAACAATTGCGGTTAGTGGGTTTCGAGTAGAGGAGATTGGAAGGCGACGCAAAAGAGGCACATGGGAGAAGGGCGCCAAAAGGTGGGCATCACCTTTGATGAGAGAATCCATTGTGGGCATCAGATGTTGACCTTGGGCATGTAACAAAGAGGAGGCATAATGGCTGCCTCGGGTAAGTTACTCATGAATATATGTGTGCATCATGTGGGTTTAAAATAAGGTGTTTTTAAAATATCAACTTTATAATTTTTTACATATAGAAGGGTGTAATATAAAGGGGTTATTTAAAAATTGAATAGAAAAGGGTTATATTTTATTTAGAAAAAATTCACAGATAGGATATTTATAAATAGGCCTTGAATGCACGTGATGTAGAAAATATATATATAGTAACTTCCTCGAGATGGCTATAGGACCGATGCACCAAATAGAAAAAATTATGATATGGAGTGCACTAGGTTACTTGTAGGTGATGCACAAATCAAGTATGCATTACAATATGATTGTTGCCAGAAGAATTGTCTTGCTACGTACCATTGTCAAAAATTGAAGCCAGTTCGACAACATTATTTTTCTTTGATGTATGGTCAGCAAGATCCTTTTCTTTCATCAATGTTGATACCATGGGTAGGTGGAAAGTTTGAGAATTATTTTTATAACACAGTGGTTTGCATGACATAATTTAAAATAGGCTTGAGTCTAGGCAATACTTATCTTGAAAGAGTCAAATGAAAAATGTCTAAGCATGATGGATATAGACTTGAGCCAAATGTTACCATTGGTCCTCTACACAAGGTTGCAGTGTCTTGGATGAAAATGTACTCTAAGGCACATTGTGAAGTTATGCCAACAACTGGAAGGTTGCATCTTGCAAAAAACTTTACTAGGATTGAAGTATATTCCACTTACAACAAACAAGATATGCTTCAAAATGTAGACAAGTTTGTTAGCTATTCACATTTCACTAGATTGTGGAATTCATTCTTCAACAATGTATCAATCTCAAGGAAAGTTAGAATGGGAGTATGTAGTAGCTGTGCAAATTTAAAAGCTCAATGAAAGAATGCAAGAGATGATAAGGATCTTGTGATGGCAAAGCAAGCACTACAAATTCATTGGGAAGAAGAGCAATCAATAGAGAGAGAAAATACCATGCACAATAGGTGTAAGTGTTTTGCTATAAGAAAAATATATATTGGACTTGTCATTGATAGTATGGACTAGAAGAAGTCATGCTTACCTCATTTTTCTCGTCTTCCAAAGGATGTCAGTGAAGAAACTCGAGTAGAAATGTATTTAGTGCGATGCCTTATGTACCATGGAAGAGTTCATTGTAGAGTATTCTTTACTTATCCAAATGTTCATAATGATCCTAACCTTATAGTCACAAATTTTAACATTGTACTCTCTAGCTAGGAGGGTGCTTTACCACTCATTCTTTATTTGTAGTTGGATAACACAACAAGAGAGAACAAAAATCTGACAATTTTGGGCTATCTCAATAGGCTTGTACAAATGGGGGTATTTCAAAAAGTAAAAGTGAAAATTTTAATGGTGGATCATACACATGACCATATTGATCAAATGTTCAGCACATTTGCTAGGTGACTATCTTGACACAATGCTTTTAGCTTGCCTGCAATGTTGTGTATCATACAAGACACTTATACATCAAAACTAGTCATGCACCTAAGAGAAACATATGAATTCAAGCTTTTTGCATATGGCTTAAACAAAAAACCAAGAAAAAATACTTACAAAAATACAAAATGGTGATTGGCATCTAACAAAACCTTTTGCATGGCCTAAAATTTTGAGTACTGCAAGGAGCAATGTACAAATGTAAGAGGAGATCTAAAAGATCTTGCATCCTAAGGAGGGAGAAATGTATATTGGTAGTAGAAGGTCGAGAACAAAAAGTGAGAAGCTACAAGAAATATGGCAAGGTGATATTAATGATGTTAAGGTAGGCTCACTTGTGGCAACACTGGCAAAGGATGGTGAGATGGGTCATCCATTTTGGATAGCAAAAGTTTTGGAAGTTAAGAAGGATGATACTTTAGGTAAGATATGCTCCATAGAAGTACATTGGTTTCAAACAAAGCATAAAATGCAATTGTAGGTAAGCACACACTAGTCATGAACTCTACAAGAAATCCTAGAGCAAAAAGAAAGTGAGAAAAATCAAGTGGATGCATAAGCATATTGAAACAAGATGAGGTGGATATGTTAGTATATGATTTTTCCCTTACAGCAACTAGACATATCAGGAAGTCAACCATTGCAATTCTCAAAGCAAAAATTTATAGTTTGTAGAAAGATGATGATGATGTTGATCATGATGAGCTTAGGGAAATAAGATGTACTAGAAGTAGAGCCGAAAACTTAGAAAAGCAAAGTCTACATTTGCACTTGTTGATAGTAGAGAGCAGGATGCATCATCTAGTTCAAAAGGTACATGGATAGAAGGTAGTGATATTGATGGTGCAACACAAGAGGAAGATAAAGAAGAGAGAATGCCTTACAACAATGAAATTTATCCATGTTTTCTCTTACCTCTTCTTGTTGAAATATCTATCAATTTTTCAATAAGTATAAATTTTGTAAATGTTTTAATATCTCGCCAACATGTGCATATAGAGTTGTAGTGAATAGTAAGTTTTATATAATTGATAAAAAATTTATACCTCTTATGGTCCCCTTTTAAATTTTCTTTCAAAATCTAGGTACATTTCAAAATGATAAATATGATACTATTAAAAAAAATTAGTCAATTTTATATCATTTTTTCAAAATATTGACTCAAAAAAGTGTGATTTTGAATAATAATATGAAAAAAGTGTAGTTTTTTAAGGGAATATTTGAAAAGATTCCAAATGTTTCTCCTAAGACAAAAATTTACCCAAAAGGTTTGCAAGTGTGTTGTACTATTCCATCTTACAATGGTTTCAAATGAGCATCTCTATTATACACATTGGATCTTCTATATGAGAGCTTGGATCCACATTGTGCATATGATTCCAATACATTATTTGCAATTTATTCTATTTGAATACATCATGAAATCGGCATCTTCATATTGCATATCTTATTAATGAGCTTATAACAAACCTACACTTCCATTTGCAAGGTGTGCCCCCACACACACACACACACACAAACATTGATATACATGCATACATACACACATAAAAGCATAAGAACACCCTTTAAACTATCCTTGGCCAAAATAACCCTTGATGAATTTGATCAAAATTCCTTGTATCGTTCTCCCCCTTTCCATGGTCTACATCAACACTAAGGATACTACAAATAATATCTCAGTTATGGATTTGGCACTAGTTTGGATGTAAAAGGAATGTTAACTTTACATAAGATTCTCATTGGCTGAAATTTTAAGCTTTTCAATTTTGCAAATTATTTGTGTCTTTAACAAATCTTTTTATTGATTGTACTATTTGGACAACTTCACTACAATACATGAGCATGGTCTCATTAGGATATACTTCTAGGCATTCTCTAACTAATGATGCTCGTGTTACTATTTTATCAATGCTCTCATGGTATATCTTCTTTATGCTATAATTTAATTAGGACCCACCATGACTCTTTGCATGCATGCTATCCTAGTCTTTGTGTAGCATAAATTGATTATTGAAAATGTCCATGCTAAGATCAATTGTGTGCCTACTTCTACTATTCTTGGTATATATTATTTATGGCAAAGCTAACTCATTGCTATCTCCATGGCTCTTTGTATGCATGATTTTCCAACAATATATGATAGTATACAATAGAGTATGGCTCTGAAAGAAAGGGTGTCCTTGAAAAAAATGAAGAGCTTGCCCCGAATTTTCCCTAGCATAAATGGAAAATTGAAAATGGCCGTGCTCAAACATTTGGAAATGGCAATGCTTTGATAGTATTTAAAGGAAATAATGCAATTTGCACTACTAAGAATAACATGTAGTAGTAATAAACTACTCTAGTTTTAAATATAATAGTTGACCAAGTTTGATAAACACAAATATTTACTCATTAATCTATAATGCAGGTATGCACATTTACGATAGTACCTTCAAGACTTAAAAACTAGTTAAATTTTCACTATTTTATACTCATTTTATACATCATGCGATAGTAATAAACTAATCTAGTGCTAGAATAGTAGTTGATTAAGTATGATGACTAGAAATATATGAATTGCTCTTGAATGTTTTTGACTACCTTAGCTTGTTGATGATGGCGCATTACATATATTCTTTGAGAAGAAATTATATCCAAGATGTTAACCCTCGGAGTGACACAATGCACAAGTGGAACGACACAAGGCGCAAAGAAGGCTTAAGAAAACGGCTTGATGGGAAAAGAAAACCAAAAAGTATAGGAAAATGTTTGAAAAACAAGAGCAAGGTACACAAGAGATAGATCACATTTTAGTCCTTGTAAAAAAGTGCCAAGCTCCCTCCTTCTATGCAAGTTGTAAATGAAAAGGTGCATGTAAAGCAGCCATGAGAGTCGGAAAGAATGGGAGAAGAGTGAAAAAGAGGAAAAAAAACAGGCATCTAGTCCATGGAAATGGGTTGGATGCCCAAGGGGAGAAGAGCACATATAAAAGCCAAAAAGTGAATGGATAAGCTCATTCTTGGTATGTGTGCAAACTAGCTCTCTTCTTGTTCTTTCTCTTGCTTCCTTCTTATGCATGAGAGAGGGAGAGAGGGAGTGTGAGAGAGGGAGAGTGTGAGTGTGTGAGAGTGAGGGACCATGGACAAGCTCTTCTCCTCTTTTCTTCTTCTCCTTCCTCTCTTCTCTTTTCTTGTGCACACAGCTCAGGTTGGAGCTTGGAGCATGGAGATGGAGCTTTCTTGAGCTAGTGCCTTGAATCGTAGAACCATCGAAGGATTTGAGGAAGAGGACTACAATGATTGGATTTGACGGTGACCTCACTACATCATTGTGTGAGAGCATGCACGGCTATGTGAGAGGAAGTTGTTGCCACTCACTTAAAACACTTGACTTGATAAGTAGTACATAGAATCTTGCTCATTGCTAGTGGTAGAGACAACATTTTGGTTGTGTTGCTGAGACAACATATTCAAGCTTGAGTGCTTGTGCGCTTCAAATCGAGCAAGAGAGTAGGAGTTTGTCTCCAAAACAGTGCTTGGTTTAGGTAGGAAGCAAGGGATTCAGAAGGTGTTCGATCTCCTTTGCCAGATAGTTTAAGTTTTGAAAGATTTAGGAGCATTAGTCAAATAAGTGGTAAGATGTTTTTCATTAGTAGGATGCATTAAGGTTTATAAAATAAGGAAAAAGGAAAAAAAGAAAAGTTTTTGTAACAACTAGGAAGTAAGGAAGTAGGAAAAGCAAAGAAATATGACTTTGAATACTTTAGAAGAAAAGCAGGGAGTGAGAAAAGAAAGAGAGAGTAGTAAAAGAAGAGAAAAGGGGGAGAAGAGCTCATATTAGCTTGTGAGATCTTGAGAGAGAAAGAGAGTAGCAGGTCAAGAGAAAAGCATGTGCAGAAATCTATTGTACCATCACTCTTGATGATTCCAAGTATGCTTAGAACCTTCCTTTGCTGATTGTGCTGATTGAGGAATAAGGACGGGATCATAGCTAGAAACACATGTGAATTAGAGAATCATTTTTCATCGATTTTTGCCATTCAATGTCTTTTTCTTCCGCTACTCGGACGACACCCCAAGCCTCAAATGGTCGATCATAACCAGCCCCTTGAACGGTCGAGTCACTTTTGTCCACTTGGAGAGCCCTTCTCGGACTTAGACGATCCACACTCGAATGGCCAAGTTAGTCCACTCAAACATCTAAAAGTCCACTGAAAAAGCCCACACTTGGACATCCAGATTTTTGACTTGGACACATCTTCTCGGACTCAAACATGCATTCCTATTTAGGTCAGACCCAACCATTTGGACAAGCGAAACTCACCATTTGGACGGTTGAATCTGGGACTTGAACAGACAAAAACATTGCAACTTGGATGTATGAATTGAAAGACCACTCGAACCAAAACACATTTTTAGGGACCATCTAGACCCCCCAAACATACCAAAGAGTGTGACCTAATTTACCAAGTGACCCTACCTAGATCCTAGATTTGCAAGTGTGACCATAGAGTTGAGCAACACTGAAAGTAACCCTAACAAGCACAGAATTGACCAAATCAGCCGATCACTTGAAGTTTACTTCCTAGTAGAGAAACTACTTGCTTGCTTGGTGTGACCACAACTTGCAGAAAAGAGCTACAACCTTGCGGATCTGACTAGCAAGGTGTGTGTGTGAATGGTTTGATTGAAGGTTGCACATTGCATTGTAGGTACTTAGGTTCAATAGAAAATTTGAAAGCCTGATTGTGTACAACTCACCTTTCATTGCACCATCCAAGTGTGTTAGTAACCAACAAGATGATATACTAGAAATATTAAATAGAAAGCTTGAGTAGCAACACTAATAGAGCTTCCACAACATGGATGTGCCAAAAGGCTGAATACAAATGAGACCTGCCACCCTTATATAGATTAAGAATTAGGGTTAGGGTTAGGGTTTGTGTCCCTTTTGTGTTTTACATTTAAGGTTTGTGCCCATCTTGGGCATCCTACCAACTTTGTGGGCTCTAGGTTGGTCAATCCTTAGTACATGCTTGTATCTTAGCCTAATTAGACCAAGCCTAAGATATTCTAATCACAAATACATGTGTGAAATCCATGCAACACTTGTGTGTGCGACAAATACAACTGTGAGTGTGGTGAATAAAATGTGCACAAGCTCTCACAAAATAATATATCCATGATAATGTGGTGATGTCCATAAAGTAAAATATAATCAAAGGGCCCAAAAAATAAGGCACTAAAGCTCCAAAAAAATAATATTCACTAAAAAATAGTAGCCAACACTTTCGCTTTTGTAGTCTTCTCAAAACATCGTTAATAGCTTCTCTCTCTCAGTAAGTCGTCCATGCATATTGTCTCTTCAAAAACCATGGCTATCATATCCCTTTGCCAATTCGAGTTACTAGTTAAGGCCTTATAGAGCTCTTCATTTTGGATTTTGTTAATGAACACAGTGGAAACTGCTCTCTCATTGGGTTGCTCCATCATGCTAGAATCCTCTTGTAGAGACTTCTCAAGTGAGCGACATTGTCTCAAATTTTCTCCTTATCTTTTTGGCTGACATTCATCAACCTGACAATGAGGTTGTTTGAGTATGCGACTTTGGAAAATCTCTTAAAGTAAATATCCTTTAGGTTATTGAAGTTATTGCACTTAGCATTGTCTAGGCTTGTAAACTAAGTTTCCGTAGGCAGAGTCCAAAAGCTTGAGCACATTGAGTGGGATCCATGAGGCTTTTTTTCCTTGCACACTTGCTCAAAGTGCTCAATGAATCTATAAGGATCATTATCTATCTGATAATTCTCAAGTTTCTTTGCAACTATAGGTATCTTGGTTTGGCTTCTAATATTTGGGGTGATACCCAATCCAGCTAGCAACGAAGTTACAAGGGCTGCTCCACTTTGCTCTGTGGTAGTGTTATCTAATAGTCTCTTAAATTGTGAGAAGCTCACTCAATGTAAGATCAACCTCTAATGCTCTCTCCCTATCAACTCTTCCTAGCCTCCTCTCCCCCTCAATATTTGCTATAAATTAGCAGATCTCCCGTGGTGTGCTATTTTTATTTGATTGTCGTATCGTGATATGATTTGTTGTATGTCGACTAGAAAATTGCATAGGTTGATGTCTTGATTGCGTGTGTCTATGCTAATACCTGCCATATTGGCAATCTCTTGAACCACTAGGTGTCAATGAGGGTGATAAGGTCGACTAAAGACATGTCTCTAATTGTGGTTCATTCCTGTCTTTACTTGGTTATCAAGATTGAGCCAATGCTCAATAAAACTTGCATCAAGCTCATTCCTCATAAAGAATGAGATAGATGGATCAAAAACCTCAATTTTTTGTTGTATATCCAAAGGAAACTCATGCATTATACACCTAGAAAAGGCATAGAAATAGTGAGTATAAACAAGAAAAATCTTATTGCTAAAAAAATATCAAAAAGTATAAGTAATTATGGATGAACATACCTTAGGCCAGCAAGAATAAGACTGCCATTTACTTCTCTTCTTTTATCCTTAAGAATCTGAACACATGCAGCATCAAAGGAGATAACCTCAGTTCTTTTGCCTAAGTCACCAGGTAAGAAACAAAACACACTGAATCCTTTTGGATTAGCTGCTTCAAGAAGGGTGGCTAGCTCATTTTCAAAGGACTCTAGTTGCTCTATTTCCCTTTCTTCAACCCTTTGCCTCCTATACTCTCTCCATTTATCTGCTTGTTCCTCTTTAGCCTTCTCCTCTTTTTCATGTTGCCTTGTATCCTTCTCATGGGTGACATCCTCAACCCTGACACCAGAATCATCTTTCTTTCTTCTAGCTGGGGGCACATTAAGGATATTAAATGTCTTCATATCAGTGAGGGGAATTGGCTCAAGGACCTTTGAAAATCTATATCTTAGCCTCCTAAGAATTACCATGTCCTTGTCCATGAGTGTGAGCCTATGAGCATGAGCAGCACAAATGTAGGCATCTTGGAAAAACTCAATTAGAAAATCCTATGTGGCTTCTTGTATACAATTAAGAGCTGTTCTTGTCCATCTGAAACTATCCAAACTATATCTGTCACAAATTTCCCTGACAAGCCTCTGAAAAGACAACTTTGGAATTGCATTGTCAAGAGCATTTACTGCCTTCCTAATCTCCCTTAGACACCTGAGATTTTGAGAAAACCTTCTCCTTGGCTTTGATTTTCTAGAGAGCTTCTGAGGCTTTGAAGACTGATGAATCTTTGATGCTAAATCCCTAGGATCAATCTTCTCTTTTCTTGGTGTTGCCTTAGTCCTAGCCATCTGCCAAAAAAACATATGTTACTTCTTCTCCAGCATGTAAAGCAAAACGCGAGTCCCAGACAAGAGTTATCTATGCTGCATGGCATTTTCTCGTATCAGCTCAATTTTTCTCGAGCTGTCTAGTGAAACGCGAGTGTCAAGCAAGGCGCCTCCTTGCAGCTGCTTCTTTTCGCGTTTCACCAGACTTGTTGTCCATTGTGTCCAGTGAAACGCGAATTTAAGCCAGGAAACCTGCTTGAAGTACCTTATTTTCGCGTTTCATCGGACAGCTCATGAATAGCATAAAAATTGAAAAAACCAAGAAAAAAGAGCTTTGATCCAAGGAAAGCTTTTAAGATTACTTAAAATATCCACAGAATTAGGGAGGAAATTTGAAGATTTCCTTAAATATCCATAATATTAAGGAATGCTTTCACTGTGGAAAAAATTCTTTTGTAGTGGTCTAGAGCTAATAATAACATAAAGGATTAAGGAAAAATATCAAAACAATGCATTGAATAGAGCTTGTTATTGAAAAGCAAGATGCAGAAATCATACCTTCTTTTTAGCTTGTTCTTCACAATCTCAGCCTAAAGATGACAATATGCTTGAAGGTTTGCTTTGTTGGGGAAGCAGTGAAATGGTTGGAGATTGGAAGGAAATGCTTGGAGACTGGAAGGAACACCAAAAACAAAGATGGAGTAGCGATGAAATGCGATGAAAGGTGAAGGCGGTGAATTTGCATGGACTCAACGTTCTTCGCAAAGTGTTAATAACACACGTGTGACGTACTCTCGCTTACCGGAATTTTTTTTAACTTGGAAAAGGGTTATTTAACACACGTGTGACGTATTTTTGGAAAAAGAGAATGCGCACGTCTTCTGAGGAGCTTATTATGCTGTGTTAAGTCAGACACGTGTACACGTATTTTTCCATTATTACACAAACTTTTTCGTTGGAACTATCGCCACATGCTTAACGGTTGATATAAAAGCATTTCAAACCCATTTCTTCGGCATTGTCTTCTTCTCTGCCAAAATTTCGTCTCGACTTCCCTTCAAGGTCCCTACATCCTGTGTGGAGAGTAGTTCAACAATCTTTGATAGGTAACAAAATTTTTTATTACAAGCATTTTAACAAAATAAATTTGATTAATATAGAAAGAATGTTTTATAACACTTGAACAATTAAAGATGTTATGTGCTTTCTATCTTTCAAAAGCAGCATAGCTTTTCCAAAAATGATTATATCATCAATTTGTGTGTTTCCATAGAATTTATTTATTGTTCATGTTTTTTTTCTTCATTTGCAATTTTTGACCATTGAAACGCGAGACAATGTCTCTGTTGATGATATTTTGCTTAGTATCGCGTTTCACCGCTACATATTAGAATAATTTTTGTCTTCAAGCTAGTGTCCGATGAAACACAATTTCTTCATAGGCATTTGCCTTACACACTTGAATTTTCGTGTTTCACCGGTCAACTAAAAAATTCTCCTATTTTGATTTTTTTGTCTTGGAAAATCAATGTTGGGGCCTCTTTCCATGATATCATCTTGTTTTATTGGATATTGGTTCTATTGTGCTTTTGTTTTTCAGGAATAAATATTTTTCTGGTCAATATGACAAAGAGGAAGCTATATCTGGAAGGAATGGATGAGGAGGAGATAATTGAGACATCTGATGATAGGCTCTTTGATTTTTTACACACCACTGGAAATTCTTCCAAGTTTTGCTATATCAGGGAAATTTTCAATGTTCCTTTTGAGTTGAAGGAGTTATTGGAGGATCTTGATGATAAACTTAAGGAGTACAGATGTTTTTATGATAGACATGTGCAAGGTTTGGAAGTCAATGGATTTGTTCATTATAGTGATGTCATGGGAGCCACCAATACATCCAGGTCAACTTTTCTCGGCAGGTTCAACCTCATTGATGAGGAATTCAGAAATAAAGAAACATGTTGCCCTTTCCACAGGTACCAACACCAATGCCTTCTGATCCACAAGGACGTTGGATTTATTGTGTATCTTTAGTACATGGAAAATTCTTCTCCAGATATAGACCAACAGAGAAAGCTAGAGGATATTGCAAGTATGGATAAGGAGGTCGAAGAGAAGGAGGAGATGTTCCAAGAAGATGTTGAGAATCAACTTGTCCAAGGTTTTGATGTAGGTTTATTCAAGAGTGACAATATCACAATGGTGGAAGAAAAGGAGATTGAGCTAAGTGCACAGGTTGATGAAGAAGGTCCTCTTGCCCGTGTTCCAACATTTCCCACTTATCTTATCAACAAGAAGAGATATGTGTTGCTAAATGATATTCAACATCTTTTTGATCTTAGAGAAGATTATTGCTTAGCAATCATTGCAGGTTGGGGCAAAAATGACATGAATTTTATAGGTTATGAACAAGAACCACTAGCAAGTCTTGATGTTGAGGGAGAGAATTTCCAAGATAGCTCTATAGCCTTACATACATGTATTAATCAGATCATAGAATACGAAAAGGGGGGGCTACCTATAGAAGAAGAGTTCTTGCAAGTCCAGAAGAAACTTCATATTGATGATGTAGGTTATGAAGAGAGATTGAAGTCTCCATCAGATGAGAAGCCCAAGAGTTCAATAAATCTTTATGATGATAGTCTTCTTGAAGAAGATGAACACCCTAAGGTATGAAATATAATTCGAAGTTACCCATTGAGTTTATGTTAGACTTTATTATGCATTATAGATAAATATCTTATATCTTGTACTGTTGTGGTTTGTTCTATAGATTGAGATTGAAGATCTGGACAACTTTCTTGGAAGGGCCAAGGGCTCTAAGCCAATGAAGCTTGGAAAAAATCAAAGCCTTGGCCATTATATTGGAAACTTAAACAATCAAACAATTGTAATATATCATAGTAGATTGTCAAGATCTCCAAGTCTACCAATGATGGCTTTGAGAGCTATCTCAAAGGTAATTGGATCTCAAGTTTTCAGCGAGGCTTGGACAATATCATTTTGGTGGAGAAGGAAGAAGCCATAAGAGTTTTTGGCTTTATGCCTGGATACAGTGGATCTAGAGCTGGATATTTTGGAGTTCTTGGCTCCTATTTGCTCTCTTATGTAGGAGATAGTAAGAATTTGAAGCTTCTTCCAGGCTATCGAAAACAAGAGTTTTTGAAATACAGAGGTCTTATTGAGTGGGATGAAACAAAAGATTCCTCTAGAGGCCCTGTCGAGCTACCTGAAACCAAGGACTCCTCTGAAGGCCCTGTTGAGGTGCCTGAAACTAAGGACTCTTCTGCAACACAATCA
The DNA here is from genome assembly GCF_053477565.2 of Lygodium microphyllum. Lineage (NCBI taxonomy): Eukaryota > Viridiplantae > Streptophyta > Polypodiopsida > Schizaeales > Lygodiaceae > Lygodium > Lygodium microphyllum. The sequence continues at coordinate 112,552,948 of NC_141162.1, forward strand.
GACTAGAAGATGCCAAAGATTAAGGGTTTTTTGAAACCCATCTTTTCCCAACTCTTTGTTTGGTTTGTAACCATTTTGTAAATCTTTGCTTTGCGCAAGAATTTAAATATCTATCTTTTCTTCTTTGGGTAACAATTTGTATAGTCCTTGCTAAAGATGATGTATTGCTTGATGTGGTTGTATCTTTAAGCTTGAATTTATGCCAAATTTGTCGATAGAACCATTGAAAGACCTCTAATAAACTGTTGGCTTTGTGTCTTCCACCTCCATGTCTTGTATGTCTGAAATATTTTGTTCTTGCTTGATAATGTGATTTTTCCATACCTTGGGTTGACCAGATAGATAGAGATCCATATTGTTTAATAAAGTATGGAGCATGGTTGTATAGAATATGCTGCATAGTCAACAAATAAGGAAAGTTATTAAAAAACATTATATGAGTTTGACAATGAAGAAACAAACATATACAAACTTCTTACCATATAGTGAGTAAAGTGTTGATCACCCCAAGCTTCTGTCATCGCCTTTTTGAAAAGGTTCAATTGGTTTTTAAAGTCTTTGAGATCATCATCATTCCATTCAGTCTTATCACAATAAAAAAACACTTTGTCTAGTGTTTCCCAAACTTTAGCTTTTCTATTTCGAGCTTGTCCATTATCAGTGTGATCCTTAACTGCATTATGTAGGGATTTGCACTGATTAAATTTAATAGTTGAGCCACCATTTCTCGAGTTTATCTTGCCAAGTCTCCCATGAAAGCCTAAAAACCTTCTAGCCTTCACTCCACCAATAGATGGCTTTTTTGGGACACAATTACCATCCTTAGACTTTTGAAGATCTGGTTCAATAACAACATTGCCACCATGCAAACCAATTGCAGAGAGAACTTTTTCAACCTTTGTTATAGCATCTATTCTAGTTGATAATGGCTTCAACTTCCATGCAAATCCTATATAGAGATGAACAAGCTTTTCGATTATCCTGCAAAGTGCATGAAGTGTACAAATATGGGCATTCGCTAAAGGAATGTCCAAGACTGGTTTAAACTGTGGATCTTTATTGTGCCTAGAGGAAGCTCTATTCCAATTGCTTGAGTTTAACTCTACAGCTGGTGACATGCAGTATAAGCAAGGAGATCTCGAGTTAGCTCCCTTTGATACATTATACATACATTTGAGTGTCTTTAGGTCACCAGCTATGTGCCACTCAATCCTGTAGTTCCGTAATCCTTCAACAAATAGCTCTTCTCCTGCTTGTTGCCTTTGAATAACATTAGGTATTGATGTTTGATGAAAAACCCAATATAGTATATCAAAATTCTCAGTATCTACCTCAAATGCTCGTAGCCACCAGATGTTATATTCAGATTGAACACTAAATGATGTTGAGTGATTGCAATGACTTGAGGAAAGTGCTCTATTCATCAAGGTGATAGAGATTCTCTCCAATTTTTTACATTTCAGAATCTCACTTTCATCGAGTTTAATCACAAATCTAGCCACTCCCTGTGCCTCTGCTACTGACAAGTCATAAAATTTGATCATTAAGCATTGTAGGGTGGGCAAGTCAAGGAAAATATTGTTAAATTCATTGAATGTAACCTCCTTTTTCTTGCCCTTGAAGCTAGCCTTGATATGAAAAGGCTCACCTAGAATCTCCATCACTTTGTTATTAACTCTCTGTCTGATAGTCCTAACCACAAATGGTTTCGGAAGTATGCAATTGTGTACCTGTCCTTGCTTCATATTTGATTGTAAAAGTTGGAAAAGTTGCATATAAGCATCTCGACTGATACCAATACTATCCAGTGTCTTCTGTACCAACTCAGAATCCAAAGAATGATCCTTCACAAATGACTCCAAGCATTGTTTCTTTGCCTTTTTAAATTTCTTCTTCTCCAAAATATCCTTTGAAACCACTGAAGGAAGAAGATGATAACAAAACTGAGCTGCTTTTAAAGAATCTCTTTCACTTGCATTTGGTTGTAGAAGAGATCTAAGCAAAATTAACATCACAAATCAATGCAAGTAGTTTAAATAAAGCCATATTTAAGATTTTTCAAGTGAAAAAAAATATACCTTGCTGCTTGGATTCTTTTACCACAGCCTTCTCCTCCTCGTTTGAGATTCTCAATATTTTTAAGAGCTCTTTGTCGATTTCAAAGGCCTAATAAAGTTTGCTTTTGTTGATAAGCTTTGATACGCTTTTCCAATGAATGAATTTTTTGTTGACAATCCTCTAGCTTCTGCAACAACTCTATATTGTGTTTCATCAAAAGATGATTCTCTAGTCCAAGGATATCCTTTTCTGCAACAAGATTAAGTGTATAACCTAAAAATCCATTGTAGCCATCACCAATAAACCTCATTAATGACGAGCTATTATAGAAAGGAGGAGTGCTATTTCTGCTAGGATCTTTGGGATATAGCTTTCCATCTAACCAAAGATCAATATTCTTCTTTCCTTCAAACCTCAGTATATGTTTCATAGACTCTGTAACCGTGATAGATTTTGTTCTCTTTCTTATCGGTTCATACTCACTGTCCAACTCAATATGAAGATGATAGAGAGGTCTTTTATGAGAGCTACAGAGATCATTAGATGATTGATCCATAGCTGAGTTACAGAGATCATTGGGTGATTGATCCATAGCTAAGGATATGATTAGAAGCAAGAATGAAAGCAAAGAAGAGACTAATAAGGAGGAGAAAAAAAGAAGAGAGAAACGATGGAGAAACGATGGAGGGAGGCAATCGAGTATCCACCAAAATTCAAATTGAATATTACTTTTCACTTTAATGAGGAGAGGTAAGATCTTCATTATGACAACCTTGCCAACTTTATGGCGACCTAGATTTCTAGGTTTGATGTGACCACGAGAATATCACGACAATGACTTATTAACGAATTTTGATATTTTAACTTACCAAAATATAAACCTTTTAAAAATTCTATAAAATGATTTTATTTCGTAAATTATTTTCTCTCTCTAGGATCTCTTACAGGGCATTTTCGAGACCTCAAAACTCCCCTAATGTCTTTAGTGGTATCCACGAAGGGGCCTACATGGTTTGGAGGTTACAATTCATATTTAAGGAAATATTTTCACTAGAGGGACACAAGACATGCCTTTGCTATAGTACTTTAAAACATCAAACCTTTTAGGTATGGAGAAAACAAATTAATTGGTGATGAGGGATGTAGATCTTTTCTTGGCCTCTCTTCAATGATATTGGATGTGCACTTGCTCTTATGTTTTCTTTTTATAGTAAGTGCACTACTAGTATCAGTTTCTTGTGAACCCATCATAGTCTCTTTATTAGGAGACAACAAAGCGCAATATACTCCTAAGAATGCAACTCATATACTTACCATGCCTCCGAATCCTTGTGTCTCTTATGTTTGTTTTTTTCTTGAGTATTTTTGGTACAAACCCTTCTTATTGGAGGGGTATTCAACTTTTGGATAGTGAAGGAAAATAGGGATCTTTGATATACCTCATCGTCCCACTCATGCTCTATTTGGTAATCCTCATACATGCACTAATCCTCCTGCATGTTTGCCCAGTCCCCACACTCTCCTAGTAGAGTTTGTATAGTCCCCCCTCTCCATCTTCCCATACATGAACCTCACTTCCAAAGTCACCATTACAATTTTGGGATGGATTGGCAAGATAGCACCATAGACGTGCTATTAAAGAAGGATATTGTGAACTACCTATACAGAAGCCTCCATGCTGCCAACTTTGTTGACTTCTGTGACTCTATATCTTCATATGGCTTAAAATCATGGAAGAAGTGTAAAACATTTTCTCTTTATGGCTTCTCTTTATCTCCTGGGTGTAATGAAAGAATAAACCCTGTTCCACTCGAATGTTATAGTAGTCCTCCCAACTCAAAAGCAATCTCTTTCCGCCATCTTGCAATATGGCTCAAAAGGTCTCTTGCCTTATCCAGCTTGGAAACGATGCATTTCCATTTTCTCGAATCAAAGTTATGTCGTTTAATACCAATTCATCAAACTTATAATGCACATAATTTAGAAAAACAAGAACAACCTACATTTAGGCATGCCCATCAACGTTTGAATTTTCCTGTCAGAACTCTCCATGGCCTTCAAAATCCTTACAAAATCAGTCTCGTTTAGCTTTGAGGATGCCAATGTGTATACTCTCTCCTCGTTCAATACACCCCCCATCTTGGAGCCCCGCTCCAAGCATGAGATAGTTTTGCATTAAGAAAAATATTGTTACTTTGGAGAAATGTAGTCTGAGTACATATAAATGGCAAGTACAATGAGGTAGCAACTTACTAATACCACTTCTCTCCAAGGCTGGGGTCTACAACTCTTAGCACATGTTAAGTTTTCTTGATGAGCTTTTCATTGACACTCTAGTACGCCTCGCCCCACTTGGTTCTCAACTCAGAGTCAGAGAGATGTGTCTGTTTCTGTTTGATTGGTCACATTGCTATATCATACTCGTCCTACACTTGGTAATTAGGGACAACATTACTGCATTAGGAAAAAATGCATCATGAAAAAAAGTTTAATTTAAAAAATATTATTATGTTTCCTCTTTCCCTCCTCTCTTCTTCTTCTTCTTCTTCTCTCTCTCTCTCTCTCCTCCTCATCCTCCTCTTCTTCTTCTTCTTCTATCTCCCTCTCAAAGTGTGTGAAAAACTATGTCCAATAAACTTTAAATTTAAAAACCTTTTAAAAATATTTAATTAAAAAGAAAGTTTAAATTAAAAAGTTTAATCTAAGAGAGAGAGAGAGGGGGGGAAGGCGGAGGAATTTAATTAGAACTACCTACCTTCCACATAACGTGGACAAGTGCAATCAATGGTGCCTTGTACCATGCAAGAATGGGTGCCGGCTTTATGTGCACTTGCACCCATGCCTTTGCCTCATCAATTAGCTTGTCAAAAATAGTTGCGTGGTCAACATGCCCTAGCATCCTTATTCACAAACAAGGTCTGGATACAAGGTATGGACAACCCCCTTTTGTGCCAGCCTATGTACATTCTATATTAGGATATCATGCATATTAGGATCTCATGAATATGCTCCATTGCATACGTGTTTGTACAAGAAATAGCTAACAATATCCCCCTCTACCACACTTGTCACTTTCACAAGGCAACAATCAACATGCACATGTTGCCTTGCGTTATCTGGAAAGACTATTGCAAACAATCAATTATGTTAATGATGATGTACGCAAAAAACACATTGCAAAATGTTAAGGTCCTATGGTTTAGGGCCACTCACATGTGTATATCTCATTCATCCATGCTGTGATTCGATGGCTACCATCCCAAACATAAAACATGCAATTTGACAAAAAGTTCCAATCAATGCTGCTGATTTTTGCCTCAAAGTCCTCATGCTTCTTTAGACAATGGGGGTCCCACTCATTTCTAATCATATCATCAACTTCCTTGCACTACTGCCTTGGAGTCTCTAATGATACTATGAATATACCCATCTCTCTAACGCACCCGTTGCTAAAAAAGGTTTCCGAGAGTTGCTTGTACCTCGATGTGACTTGTCTAGTTGTAGGCATGGAAGCCAAACAACATAATTGGATGGGTGGCAAAGGGGTGGATATCTGCTTTTGACTGAGAAAATGAAGTAATTAATATCCAATCAATGTAAAGCAATAAAAACCATAATCTAAATCATGCTGCCATCACTTATGAAACACAAAGACAATGATTTAGACGGCCTCATAGCTCACAAAATCGTATTTCACATGTCACTTTAACAAAAAAACTTGATGAGTTCGTGTTTTATACAATCAAAAATTTTGAACAAAACAACGCATCAAGAACATAAAAAATCCATCGTTTAATATGTGTACCAGACCAATATTGATAGAAAAACAAAGTAAAACCCTTACAAAATTTCTAAGTCCTTGATGTAACATTGCCCTCTTAAACCAACTAACATCTTCAATGCTACGAAATTCAGGATTGCAGAGAAAAATATTAAGAAAAGTGTGATGCCTGATATTTGCAGGTCTTGCTCTTGAGAATAAATAGTTTTTTATAAGAATGTGCTTGGTATGGCTTGTGATGCTTACAATATGAATAGCTGGTTGAAGATGATATAAGATACGTAAAAGAAGTAGTTACCAAAACCCAAACCAGAGTGTTCATATATATATATATATATATATGTATGTATATATATATATGTATATATATATCTATATATATACATATATACATATATAGATATGTATATATACATATATACATATATATATATGTATATATATATACATATATATACATATATATATACATATATATATGTATATATATATACATATATATATATATATATATGCTAACCGTCACCATACCTTTCCTCTAAAACAACGTAAATCGGGGTCAATCATAACTCTAGGTCAACGCTTTTGTTGTTCATGTTCTTTGACGATCTTCCTGCTGTCCATCGCGATTTGAGAAAGGTTCTCAGCCAACCAGGACCACCCATCCGTAGGACGGACCTATGGCCACATCGATCGCACTTTTCTCGGGTTGTTTTAATTATCGAATTGCCTAACACATTTAGTTGAACATGTAACAATCAGCTTCTTTAATTAGCCCGTTAGGCACTAGTTCTTTCACGTAATCATATCACTTGACATAGAAAAACAATGTCAAACAAGTTCCTTATTAACAGGTTATCATATTTATCTTTGAAATACAAAAAGTCCAGCCCGTAGGCTTATCCACAATCCGCTCGAAGGCTATCCAGCAATCTACAGGGATTACCAATCCAAGTTTCTGCCCGTAGACTAGTATGCGGGCCTCGAGATCCAATCCCGAGTCATGTTAGCCTCTTGTGCAGGGCTCGGAAGGCGAGGGATTTACGGCCAGAGCCCCCCTGGCACCCAAGCGTCCTCCTGCTCCAAGTAGCGCTCAACGGAGAGACCTCTCACGGCGAGTTTGGTCCACTTGCCCAGCGCGGTTAACAACCCCCTTGGTTAGGGTCAGGCATGCAGTCGAGGGTAACTAAAGCTGCCTCTCTCTTCAGGCCTTCAACCTGAAGTATTAGATATCCATTTATCTTTTAATTCATTGATCAAACAAAACCAAACAGTGCTCTAAAATTTGTAGCAAGCACAAATATTTCCATTGGTTGTTTTTTTTTTGTTGGCAAAGTGCTAAGGAATGAGTCCTTCCTTTTGAATGCGTCCAGCACTCGATCCGGGATGACTTGCGACTTGGCAAGATCCCTATATCCTGGGTTAGGGCGTACCCTATTAAGCCGACTTGGTCAAATCTTACGTTCATAGATTATTTCAGTTTATCGGCTGGTATTTTGCTTCCAAACAATTATCTTTACTCAAGAAAGATACTATATTAGGATGATTATTCATCCTTTTGCAAGATAACTTGCGTAAGGACTTGCCAACCTCATTGCGAGAATTGGCCATTCCCTTGTGATCCAATCATAGGACCATACGACTCCACACTTGTTGCACAAGTGTCGCACCGAACCATGAGACTATACTACTCATTGCATGGAGTCACGAAACAATATGTTCTTGATTACATTAGGCTGGCATCATCAGTCCTAGGGTTCCAAGTTCCATTTTGTAAGATTCTTAGGGACAAACCCTAGTTCACTTTCCAAATATGTTTCACTGTCCCTACATTCGGTGAATGTGGGCAAGTATTGAAGGTATATGAGTTTCAGTTTTAGCAATACATACAATTAGGTCACGTATTAATTCCTAGTGAATTTCTTGGAATTTAACTCATTCTAAATGAGTACTCCGGGGTTTAGGTGTTTAGGTTTGTGCCAATTTGTTTAACTCTTGAAGATAATTACGTTAACATTTCATAGACAATGACTCATTGTCTATGCGTAAATTGATTTTTCAATCTTAACTTATCGATTAAGGTCAGGCATAGGTTAGGTTAATTCCAACTAATCTTTCTATAACTTTGCGAACAAAATTCATGCTAAACAAGCAACCTTTTACTTGATAATTTATGCAGTTGACAAACGATAATTGCCTAGAGATATGCATCGTAAGAATCATTTCATGCCTTGCACTTTCCTAAGGATTCCTAGCACTTCCCATGATGATTCATTGCGAAGAGGATATGGCTTAAATAATGCGATATGCAGTTTATACTTCCATGTTTAAATGAGGTATACTATTATAATTCCGTTTTATAACAATGGACATTAATCTAATTTTAACTCATTGCACTGCATAAAGCTATTTACTAGAAATGCATTTGTGCTCCCTTTATTTTGCTTGTTCTATTGAAAATATTAATGACTAAATTTCTCCGTCGTGAGCTAATTTTTCTAAAGCATTTAAGACAAAAAAATGCATCCTATTTCCAATAATTATCCTTTGCACAATTGAGTTATAACAATACCAAATAAAAATGATGAAGGAAAACCTGGACTTGGGGTGAGATGTCCACGTGGATGCTAGGAGACGACCCTCCTGCGGCTGCACCTTGGGCTTTCTTAGGAGGCATCGTGAATGCAGTCCTTTCATCGTGGATGTAGCTTTACAACTCCTTTTTGAAATTCCACCGTGGCTCCCTTTCGCAATAACTTGCACCGTCCGTCGAAAGTAGTTTTAGAAGGCTTCCTCCTTGAAGTAGGGATTTCGAAAGGGGGTGTTTCAAAATCTTTCGCGAATAAGACCCATTAAAGCCATGGGAAAGGCTTAATGGCCTTATAAAGACTCGCACGAATGGGGAATAAAAGATGTAGAATCCCTTACGAGGGCTTTTGAGTGGGAAAGGAAGGTGTCAAAAGACCCTCAACACTCTCCTTTCTTTTACATGTGGGGAAAAAAACAAGGTATGGGAGAGCTAGATGGGTTATTTTTACATGGCCTAAGGGGGCCCTGAAAGGGATTTAAGATCCGAGAAGGAAGAGTCTTTAAGGTAACATCTTTTGGTGGAAAAAGGGCTTATAGAGCTTCAAGGGGAAATTTGAGGGGGGAAGGAAAAAGGGCTAAGGGGGGCCCTTAGGGGGGAAATTCCAGGGGGAAAAAGGGTTAGCCTTAAAGGCTATGGGAAAGGGGCCTAAGGGCCCTTAGGGGAAAAATTGGAGGGGGAGGGAGTAACCCCAAAGCCCACAGAAAGGGGGGCTTAGGAAGCCCCCTCTTGGAAGCTTCTAAGCTTCCAGAAGCTTACGACCACGTGGAGGGGGGCTTTGAGGCCGCCAGTTGGCAGCGAAGCTTAGGCAACAGTGGCGGCTGTTAGTGGCAGTGTCTCTTCCTCTAGCGGCTCCATGGCAGTCCCCCCCTCTCTCAAGCGGCCAGGCGGCAACCTCCTTAGCTTCTCCCTCCCTCACGATTCCTATAGGGCCACCACTTATGGCATAAAAGGTAGCGCCTCCTCTAATGGCAGTAAGGCAGCACCTCCTCTCCCTTACTTTGCAGTACGGTGGCGTCCTCCTGATCCCTGGCCGTCCCCATGGTTTAAATAGGGGAGGGGAGGGGGATCCTCCCCCCTGCGTGTCAGTGGGCATGCGCATCAGCTTTGGCAAGCTCCAGCAAGGAGCTTGCCCACCATACTAATCCCCTCTTCCTCCAGCTTGACAGTCGGCTGGAGGAGAGGGAAAATAAAAAAATTTACTTTTATCTAAAGGATAATTCCATTATCTTCTATTGGGTAGTTCATGCGAGCCTACGCCTTTGGGATATTACAGGTTAGGATTGAGTTCTAACCAATTTATTTATTTTGTAGCTGAAGAATGCTAGGTATTCACTCTTTTTGGTTTGATTTTATTATTTTCTAACAATTGTGAATGCTTCAGTTGATGTGTAGAGCAGGCAGCAGTGGTGTTGGGAAGCACTGGGCGATAGCGTGTATTCAAGTTATTTAGAAGAAATGATCACTTTGATGGACATGCATCTTAGGTGTGGTGCCAATCTTTATTTTGGCGCGCTTACTTATTGAAGCGTTTGACATTTATTTATTATTTTGTATGCGCATGGGTGCATGATTTAAATATTTGTTATTGGACATTGTATTTGGGCACAGCCCAACACTTTGGGCGCCCAATTGCTTTAATTCTTTAGTGGGACAAAAGCAAACACAAAAGCTAAAGCGTGCTAATTGTAAATTGGGGTATTTTTTGAGCTTGGAGAGGAATAATATATCAAATATATGCTTTGTGGAGCACTCACACAAGCCATGGGGGGAGATTTTACCCAATTAGTCTTTTGCTTCATGTCGTGCAAGTCTTCTCTCTTGTTTTTTGTGCAAAAGTAGAGTTCTTTTGTTCTTGGGGAACTTTCGGCGCTCGCTACATATGCATACAACATCAAATCTGTGCACCAGTGGTATTAGAGCGAAGCTGAGATCGAGGGCTTCCCATCGCTTACTATCTCACGTGAAGGCGAAGCTTCTGGAACGATCGAGCTCTACAATCTGTCTCATGGCAATCCATCAATACCAGCGTGTTCCTGGCAGTGAATAACCCCCTTCTACGCTGTTGGATCGTGAAGGACCGGCCTCTACAGGCGAAGGACTACTTAGGAATTTCCTTTGCAAAGCATTTTTCTCAAAGAGAAGAAGATAAGTCACTTTTATCAAGTTTGATTAGAAAGCTTAATAAGCTTTCTAAAAAGCTTAAATTCCACAAATTCAAACGTCCGCGGTTGTAGGATGGACTGTCTGCCATCGACATCATTCAGAAGTTTTCACCATCCTTTAAAAAAAACGATTAGTTAAGCTTTAATTACCTAAAGCTTAAAGCTTTCAACTTTACATAGTTTCAAATTTCAATTTCAAATCTCTCAATAGCAACAGTTGCCATTGGATTAAACGCGAGCTCGTTTTCAACCTCTCTGCAAGCCCCTATTCACACCTGTGGACTAACAATGTTCAATTCCAGCAAACAGATTGCTATACGCAGACTGCATGCATGAATATCCTTTTGGAAGACGATCGTGATATCAAATTCAGCATCCGCAAAGAAGAAATACTTCAAAAAGCCATTTTAAAAAAAAGCCTTGTAAACTTGACTTTGAGCTATGCTCATCCAGCCAATAAGATTTTGAGTGTGTGAGGTCTTTTGGAAATTTTGAGGATGTCTGATCAAACCATGGAAGATTTTATGGCCGAAGGTGATCTACCGGAATCAACAATGGAGCAAAAACTGGATTTGATTATGATGCAGCTTCAAGAGGAATGAAGAGCACCTCAAACTTTGCAAGCTCAATTGGCCAATCTGCAACGATCTACCACCGACCAAGATGGACCGCAATCTAAAGATCTTATACGACGTACGATCGATGCGACACTTGAAGCGCAATCTATTCGGAAATAAACAAAGATAAGTAAAAGAAATTTTAAATTTCGTACTTTCAATGGGTCACAGAATGGAAATACTGTACTTGCTTTTATTAGTCGATTTGATGATTATTTCCATGAAGAACAGTATGCTAAGAAAGACAAAATTAAGTGTGTCACTAATCATAGTGGATAGAGCATCCCTATGGTGGACTGTTGTCCGTAAAAGCATTGATTGTCCTACTACTTGGGACACTTTCCACAAGAAATTTTTGCAGAATTTCCTTCCACCCCAATTCCACAAAAAAGCAATTAAACAATGGGATCTTCTGCAACAAAGGGATCGTGAGCTTATTTCACAATATACCAAGTGTTTTTGGAATGCTTTATTGCAACTTCGAATGCTCGAAGATGTACCTCAGGCAACTCATAAACGCAAGTTTATGTCTGGCTTACTTGGACATTTTTATGCGGAGGTGAACATATTCAAGCCAATGACTCTCGAAGATGCAATTTCCTTGGCCCATGACACTGAAGACAAAATTCGAGGACAAGAGAAGCGACCACAATAATTTCAAACTAATAGTAACTTTGGTTCAAAACAATTCAATTCAAATTTTCAAAGATTCAATCAAAACAGTTTCCTTCCATCTTCATTCCGTAAATCTTGGATACGACCCCCTGCTTTACCATCAAACAAAAATCCAAACCCTAAGCCATCTTTACAGCCAAATTCCAACATTCCTAATCTTTCCGCTATTACCAATAATGTGTGTAAAGCCAAACCTATAGTCTGTTACAAATGTCATCAACCTGGACATTTAGTGGCAAATTGTCAATCCAAAAAGCCAACTGTTCATATCAACTTTTTGGGAGCAACAGAAGATAAAGAACATGAAGAAATGTCAGATTTCACGGAAGACAATGACGATATCGGTACTACTTCAGTTACTTTACCAAGTATGCCAAATCCCCATTCTTTATTAACAATGAAATGTCTTGTGCATGGTAAAGAAAAGACTGTTTTACATGATGATGGGAGCACACACAACTTTATTTCTGCAAAATTAGTCAAAGAATTAAATTTATATACTGTTTCTACTCATTATCGCATCAACGCTCCATTCTTAGGCACTAGATACAATGGAACACAAGAAGTGCATGACTTAGAAATTAAAATTGGTGATTATGTTGAACGTAGAAATTTCTTAATGGTGCCTTTACAATCTAGTGACATTATCTTAGGAATGCCTTAGCGTCATCGGTATAATCCTCATATAGATTATTCCATGCATTCAATGAAGATTCATTCTAATGGGAAACAAATCACATTGCATGGTATGATTGAAAGAGAATCAATTATATGCTAATCTTGAAAATAGTGAATTTTTCCAAACACAAATTGAATACCTAGGACATATTGTTTCATTTGACGATATTAAGGTTGACCCTAAAAGGATAGAAGCATTTTTGAATTGGCCAATACCTAAAAATGTGCACGAATTACGTTCTTTCTTTGGTCTTGCTAGCTTTTACAAAAAAATTGTGAGAAATTTTTCATTGCTTGCATTACCTTTGACAAAATTATTAAAGAAAGGCATTGTGTATCATTGGTTCGACAAGCAACAAAAGTCCTTTGATTTATTGAAACATGCTTTAACTCATGCTCCTGTATTGAAATTACCTGACTTCAATAGACCATTTTTCCTAGTAGTCACTGACGCTAGTGGATCAGGAATAGGAGCGGTCCTTATGCAAGATTCCCATCCCATAGCCTACTCTAGCTGCAAACTTAAACCCTCTAAACTTAAGTATTCTACCTATGATAAGGAATTGCTAGCTATAGTACAAGCTTTACATCAATGGAAACACTATTTAATGGCTTTTGAATTCATGATCAAAACTGACCCAACAAAGCATTAAAAATCTCCTTAGTCAACCACAAATATCTGACCGACACATTAAATGGGCTACTTTTATTCAAAGTTTTCATCCACTCATTTATATCAACCGAGAAAAGAGAATGTTGTTGCCGATGCTTTAAGTAGAAGACCGACTACTCATAATATCTCTGTGATATCTTTTGATTCTTTTCTCCCTATGAAAGATACCTATGACCAAGACCCTAGTTTTCAAGCTGATTGGAATAAATTAGTTGCAAATAATTGGATTCCCATTGATTCATTGTCTTATGCTGATGGATTTATGTTCTATGAAAAAAGATTATGTGTAACTGTTCCATTTTGATCATTTGTTTTGCATGAAGTTCATTATCCCCCATACCAAGGCCATAGAGGAATTATTTCTACTTTGCATACACCGATTGAAGATTTTTATTGGCCACACATGGAATCTGATGTATCTAACTTTGTCTCTGAATGCTTAATTTGCCAAAGAATTAAACGACACCATGGTAAACAATATGATTTATTAAAGCCTTTACCAATTCCAGAACGACCATGGGAACAGATCTCAATGGATTTTATCACTGGTTTGCCTAACACTAAAAATAATCATGATATAATTTGCACTATTGTCGATAGGTTTAGCAAACAAGCATATTTCATTCCATGCAAAAAAATGTTAATTGTATCTCAAGCTGCTCAATTGTTCTTGAAAACTGTTTTCACTAATCATGGTTTGCCAAAAGTTATTATTTCTGACTGTGATTCTAGATTCTGCAATAATTTTTGGATTACTTTGTTTGCTAATTTAGGAACAAAGATTGATTTTTCATCTACATTTCATCTTGAAACAAATGGGCAAACAGAAGATTCTAACAGTACCATTTTAGATCTTTTGAGTACATACACAATTTCAAAACCACAAACATGGGATATACATTTACATTTACTTCAGTTTGCATACAATAACACACCACATATAGCTACACAGAAAGCACAATTTGAAATTATTTATGGATATAGATTACCTACACCTGTTACATAATTGTCAAACAAAGTTCAAGCTACTAATGATATTGCTAACATGTATGCTACTATTTTTGCTGAAGTTAAAGATATGATTGTGAAAGCCCAACAATCATACACAAAACAAGCCAATAAGAAAAGAAAAGCTATGAGTTTCAAAGTTGATGATTATGTTTGGTTACATATTGAAAAGTGAATATTACAAAGTGTTGACAAACACCCTGTTGTAAAGTTAGCTCCTAGATTTTATGGACCTTTCAAGATCATTCACAAAATCAATGACAATGCATTTAGATTGGAATTACCACAACACTCGAAAATCCACAACACTTTTCATATTAGTTTATTACGACCTTTTAGAGGCCAATTACCTGTACATCCTGTCTATGAAAACCCTCCTTTGTTAGAAGAAGAAACTGAAATCCTTGAACTTGAAACTATTCTAGATACTGACTTTATGACCACTAGAACTGGCCGTAGATATTCTAGATATTTGGTTAAGTTTAAAAATCATACTTTTGAAGAGGCCTAATGGATGCATTCTCCAAACCTAAGTGCTTACCCCTCACTGCTGGCTCCACATTGAGCTAATAACAATTGAGGACAATTGCTATCCCACGCCGCGGGTATGATGCCAGGAGGCATATTCCACGGTGGATTCTGTGAGGTTTTGCGGTGGATTCGGTAAAATTATATTTGTTACCGGGGCTCATACACAAGGTGGATTCCTTGTGCAAAAAGTCGATGGGGACGCCTGTCCTTTTCGGACGTCTTGTTAATTTAATGTGCAAGTGGGTGATTCCGTAGCGGGTGATTCCATAAAATACATATTTAAATTAATGGAGATTTATGAGTTTAGAGTGCCTACTCGTAATAAATTAAGGTTAGGATTGAGTTCCAACCAATTTATTTATTTTGTAGCTGAAGACTACTAGGTATTCACTCTTGTCGATTTAATTTTATTATTTTCCAACAATTGTGAATGCTTTAGTTGATGTGTAGAGCAGGCAGTGGTGGCATTGGGAAGCACTGGGTGATAGTGTGTATTCAAGTTATTTAGAAGAAATTATCATTTTGATGGGTGTGCATCTTAGGTGTAGCGCCAATATTTATTTTGACATGCTTACTTATTGAAGCGCCTAACATTTATTTATTATTTTGTATGCACATGGGCGCACGATTTAAATATTTGTTATTGAACATTGTATTTGGATACAGCCCGACTCTTTGGGCGCCCAATTGCTTTAATTCTTTAGTGGGACAAAAGCAAACACAAAAGCTAAAGTGTGCTAATTGTAAATTGGGCTATTTTTTGAGCTTAGAGAGGAATAATATATCAAATACATGCTTTGTGGAGCACTCACACAAGGCATGGGGGGAGATTATACCCAATTAGTCTTTTGCTTCATATTGTGCAAGTCTTCTCTCTTGTTTTTTATGCAAAAGTAGAGTTCTTTTGTTCTTGGGGACCTTCCGACGTGAGCTATGTACGCATATAGCATCCGATCTGTGCATCATGTAAATATAAATTGGATACAATTCTAATATCTAAATGACTAGTCTTTTAGTAGATGATTCTAAGCATTATTATAAACCTACTTGCCTTCCATGGATTGTTGAATGTATAGGTTGATGATAAGTTTATGCATGGCTAATTAAGATGTGATAGCACTAGAATACTTCTCAAGGCTATCATAAAGTATTGGGAAAGTTGTTTGCACTAACAACATCTATTGCTACCCTAGAAACACAATATTTCTCAAAATTGTTAGATTTCTTATGGCTAGTGCCTATAAACCATAAATGAAGGAGGAGCAATGATTGTAGTAGTAGACAATATGGTATTTTACTATTTATAAGTTCAAGAGTAGTAGAACTACACTACCTAAAATGGGTTAGTCCTCCCTGATCCTCACTTAGATTGTAAAGAGACTCTAGATACTACCTAACTAATGCACTTGTAGACATGAGTTTCAAACTATAGTCCAACGTACTACCCATCCCGACTCCAAGTGAAGGGAATATCCCATACATATAGGTGACTAACACCTCATTATACACACAAATAGAGCATCCCCTAACTAAGTTGTGTGGCTCCTATAGCTCTCCTACACCCCAAGGAGGATTGGCCCATGATGCGTTGTCTTGAACATAAAGAACAAACATGACGCTGATCCTCTCATGATATATATATATAATGATTTAGGAATATTTCAATCTCACATAACATCTCCCCAAAGATCAGGGTACTACCCTATAGCAAAGGAACATCATGCTCTCAGCATAGGTCACAACTAGACATATAAATGCTATGCATCTAGGAGTTTTCCTTTTGATACCATGCCCAAATGAAAATGCAATGTGTATAACTCATTGTGCTCAAATAATTTCAACTATAAATCAGCCATGTATTGTGTGAAAATACCCTTTTCATAATTTTATTTCTCTAACGTGATGCTGTGTTGTAAAGGGACACTACTAAGCTAACAGGTGCTACTATTTCTCTTCAAACTTAAATAAACCAAAGCTTATGACATAATGTGCAATGAAATCAGAAATCATTCAAATCTTATCTCTTTTTATCCCTTTTCTCTCTACACTTAGATTTTGCTTTCGTGCATAGGTGTAAAAGGGTTTTGTCATCTTTTTTTATATAAATAAGTAATAAACACACACTCTTCACATACCAATGGAGGTAGGCTAAGGCAAATCCTCATGCCCTATCCTCCTTATGCATCAATACACTCTTTTAATTTTTGATAAATTTTCACTCATTGAAACTATTTTTTTCTTTTTTTCCTTCAAAAACATAAATGTTCATGGTTTTTAAATTTATTTTAACATAAACTATTGATTTTTCTTGATTTTCTAATTTATGTGACTAGAACGAACTATGATCCATTAGCATATTCCATGTGAAAAACCTTAAACTCACAAAACCTAATATAATCTCCGTTTTTGCAATAAATCCCACATCTCGGATTTTGTAGTTTTAATATTTTTTATATAAACACTAAAAGTGAATGAGTTTTTAATGATCTTAGACATCAGCAAACATAATTCAAGCATTTTCAACCATGTTCATGATAGACACAATTGGTACAACAACATAATATGCAATAAATCAACACTTACGCTAAATCTCTTACATGTGACACATCATATTCCAAAACTGGAGCCATTAATGCTATCACATAGTTGTTTGATGCTCACATTTGTGCTTCCTTGTTCCATTCCTCACATCTTGCCATGAATCGGTACCCATTCCCTCTCATTCTCTCAGCCAATACTTATGAACAACAATTATGGTGAGAGAGAAAGACTAAAATCTGAACTTTTCATAGAATGCATCAATTTTCTTATTGTCTATGGTTATATGGAGCAAAGAAATCAGGGATCTCATAGCCAGGAGGAGGAGGCATGATTAAGAGAGGCACAAAATTTTATTTTAAAGCAAAAATGGTCACTTGCTTTTAGGATTTCGGATCAAGTAGTTGCTTTATAATGCCAAACTTTGCGGCCAATAAATAGGGGGTCCTAGAACCAACTTACTAGTAAACTAGAAGGATAGGATCACTAGGACTACCCTCTAAAACAACTCTTTGCATGCCCAAAAATGTCTTCACAAGAGGTAGAGAATTTCTCAAACTTCCCCAAACATACCTAACCTAATCTTGGGACTTCATGCCTTAATTGTTGGTCTCTACCACAAGGACACACTCACACACACACACACACACACATACACAATCCAACACTTTTGATATAATTTACTAAGAATATAGTTTTTTATTGGCTTTAAATTGGATCATTGAATTTTGGTCATATGTGATGATGAAAACTCTAGGAATTTTGATGATAAAATGAGTTGTAGCAATTGCCTTGGATTTATCTTGCCTTGGGCAAAGATATAGACTACAATTAGCTTGGCATCTACATCTATAATTTGGTTGTGGGCATAGAATACATATGCTCACATACACACACACATGCAATTATCCTGAGTAAATGTATCCATAAAGAATATAATTTGTTTTCCCCACTCCATGCACATATACACACATACTGTCATAGACTTTACACCTTGAGTTTGGTTATTAAGTTACTTGCATAGGATCTTGGCCTTCATCCAATTTTACTAAGCATAGGTATAATATACACACTCAAAGATATGGATTATGGGGTTCTACCAATCAAGGAGATAGACCTTCGATACATCCAATAACCACTAAACATGAAGATTCCTATTGTGATAATGTATTAATCTTACTGAATCCAAAATTGGGGATGCAAAATTGATAAGAATGGTTTACAACTGTAGACTCTTCATTATTGGATGTTACTTTTTTGATACAAAGGTTTCTTCAATTCGATAATACAGTACGAGGCATATCTCTACCAATGTTAATAATGATTGAGATTCACAAGGAGGCAACTACACCCAAGGATGTGTTTTAGGTCAATATGGGGCAGATGAAATATAAACAATATAGATTTATACATATTCGTAAACTTTGAAATCAAGCAAGAGAGAACTAGATACAACTAGCATATAACTATATTTGGTACTTGGGTTGAAAAGCTTTGGTTGCTTTTGGTAGTATTTTAGATAGTTGCAATAGGCACGTAGTACACAAGTACATCATCTTAGCAATATTGACCAATCACCCAAAGTACATGAAACTTTTAGGGTCTAACTTCCTTTTTGGTTCTATGAGGATACTTATAAATATATGAGGTAGTGGAAATAGATGAGCACATAAAGCACACTCACTCACTCATTCACTCACTCATGCACACACACATGCTCCCTCACTCACTTCCACACACACACAACTACTAATAGATATATACATACCTTAAAAGAAAACATATATAGCATAGTTTAGGTTACAAAATATGTTTTTTGGTCCATATGATATAATCTATAAATGTTTTAAACTTATTTTTTGTGATATCAATTTGCCTTATGTGATTGAATATTAAAAGTTAAGGATAATGGCTTGTATTATATAAGTTATTTGTCTTAGTTAATTAGTCATATGAAAATGCATATTTTAAAAATAGACATATCTCTTGTTATGTCTAAAAGTAATCCTTAACAAATGATTCCTTTATGGGTAGGTATTTTCTCTACTTGGTGACTTTTATTGCTCAAATTAACATTTCTTCTTAATTTCTTAAGATGTGAGTTATTATGTTATACTATGACTTTGATCATTAGTAGACATACTTTTTGGAATTGTTCAAATCATGACATTGGGAAATAATATATATGCATATAAAAAGAATAATCTATGTGGTTGTAGTAAAGAGGCATTCTTTTACATGTGGTAGAATTGATATATTATTTTCTCAATGACATGTGTCCTAAAACTATAGGAGGCTTCAAGTATTGTTTTTTTTTATAACTTTGAGTTTCTATGTGTTTTTTTCATTAGTTTTTTCTAGTGTCTTAGTAAGTGTAACAAGGATAGCAACCTCATTCCAATTTCAATACTTGCAATACACTTTAACATAGATGGTTCTAATAATGTGTTTTGTATAAATGTAGATAATAGTTAGACACTTACCTTATTGAGACCAAGAATAACTACTCCATTGAGACTTTTTGGAAAACCATAGGGATGTATGTGAATATATGTATTTAAAGTAAGCCTAATGGTTAGACATATATTCCATGAGATTGTAATACTTTTATAAAAGATTATAGCTTCTTTGCAAGGATTCTATTAAGGTGTTTGAAAATTAGAGTCCCCATCATGGGTTGCTAACTATGAAGTTATAATAATTGTTGCTATGCTTAGTGTTTGTTTTGTTGTCTACATTAGCTATTAATCAACTCATAGTTTCTTCTTCTCAAATTCATCTAGTTTATGAGTAAAGTTTAGGGTGCTACTAGTGTCGTGATGTTACAAGGACATAGCGTGAAAAAGTATGGAATGGATCATCATCCGACTTCTTTATCGATCTAGAGAGTCAATGTGATCTAAGTCATTAGTATTAGTGTGAGTTGCATGGATTATCAAAAAATACTAGATTTTTGGATAATTTTAGCCTATATTTGATATTATTTATTGTAAAAATTTGAAAAAAGTTAGAAAAGCTTCTAGATTAGGATGGCATGCAAAAAGCTAATTGCTTTTTCAGCCAATTAGGATATTTTTCATAAAAAAGACAGATTGACGAAATCGCGCGCATCACGATCGCTGTAAACAGACTGAAAACTGCAGATTGAACTGAAGGAAGAAGGAGTGATCTGGAGATCCATGAACACGTGTCTTGAAGTTTTACCCCCCTTTCGGAGCCAACAGAGCCATCAGATTTGGGTTTTGGATAGCAGAGAAAGAGCAGATTTTTCTAATCGATGTTTTTGGGTTTACGAAGGAGCTCCAGGAGAGCTAATGCTTGGAGATTGCTTCTGAGTAGTGTGAAGATTCTAGGTTCTTTCAATACATATTGATTCAATTCATTGTGATTTGTTTTTTTCATGTTTACCACTTGGGTATTCTCTATCTTCTCTTCCATCTTTTATCTCTACTTCCTTCTACTTTTGATCCCCAGTGGATTTGACCTTTCGACAAAAACGCCTCCGGCATTGGTGAGCCCGACGTGAATGGTCATCACATAAGAAGGAAAAACAAGATGGGAGAATCTTTGAATACAATCTCCAATGATGTTTTGCAATAGTCGGTGCAAAATATGAATATGCTTATGCAGGTACAACAACAACAACAGGTGATGCAAGCTTCAGCTCAAACAGAAAGTGTTGTGATGAATGCTTTGCAAGCAGTTGAGCGTGAGGTGAAGTTATTCAATGGCAGGAATGTATGTGCATATGTACATACCTATGCTCAAAAGATGGAATTCTTTGGGGTGGCTCAATCTGCATGGAGCTGGTATTTTGTACATTGTCAAAGAGTTTTTTGTTCATAATATAAATCATAGAATTCTTATGTTTGCAGAAGAACTTTATTACGATTCACATGAGGAACTTTCATACATAATTCAATCATTGTTACCCAACAACCGACTTAAATATCACTTAGTTTCATAAGTTCTTTTGTAACTGATATACAATTTTCAATTGTACCATGTATATTGACAAAAATTAAGTCTATGGGAACCCACAACTTGATCAACTGGAGGTAATTGATAGTTTGTAGGCTAAGTCACATTGGTTCAAGAGGAAAATTTGGTTGGAAATCAAGAGAAGTGCCAAAATTCCACTAGGTTTGTGTGAGACCTGAATTAATGGTCTTATATGACTTATAAGTGACCTAAATGGTCAAAATGAAAAGTGGGAGCTAAGAAGGATGCAGCCCGCATTTTTCGGCTCAAAAAACAGGCCTACATACCTGTGGCAGATGGAGGATGAGCTGTGGCCTATGGTGCATGCTCCAAAGCATGCAAACGGAAGTTGAAGAAGGAGATACAAACAAGGAAGGTGAGAGCTCTTCTTGCCCGTCCATTTGGTCTTCTTTCATTCTTTTACCATATTCATGGTCCAATGAAGCCCGTCTTATACCCAAGTACTTGAGTGACTTTGGGGCAAGCAAAGGGGAGGATTTTGAAGGTGTATGGGCTGTTTTGGACTGAAGAAACCAGTCATAAATAGGGCAACCCACTGTTCTTGTCCATTTTGATGAGTAAATAAGTGATCTATGCGATTGTGAGAGAAGGAATTGACCTCTTAACATCAGGGCTTCATTTGTGAATGATTAGAGAAGCTTATTCTTGGGTTTATGTGCACTTTTCGAGCTTGATTATGGGCTGGAAATTACTATTTTAAAACAGGGCTGAAGTAAATTTTATCCTTTGTCAATGCAATTCATGAGTTTTTGATCTATGTCTTGGATGTAATCGAGTCTACCATCAAAATACTTGTATCTTGGAGTTGTTATCCATTCATGTTCATGAAATAGAAACCGTTTGAGCTTGCATTTGGAATATGCATTTGGATTAAAACTGAGATTATCCCTAAATATATTGGCTTATTAACCGCATATGCATTTGATGTGATCAAGACAAAGTCTTTCATTCCATTCATGTATGCTAAATAAAAGAAAAAGCTTGAGATTTTCTTCTTCAACTAAGTCATCTCAAAAACCCAAATCTTATCAAACCCCAATCTTTTCTCCTTCTCCTAACTTTGAATCCCACACTCCTCTTCTGCTCTAAACCTCGGTGGAAGACCTTCAACACCCAACACGACGACAACGTGTTACTATTCATGAAATGAAAGCACAAATTACTGAATTATACTTGCAGTATGTGGACTAGGTAGCCTTCAAGAAGACACTCACGGAAGAATTTTACATTGAGGACACCAGTTTGATTACATGCAAGACTTTTCAGGAGTGGGTTATACAACCCAATAAGGGTCTTGTGGCTACGGAATTGTTAAGAGAATTTGAAAGTCGATTTGAGCGGTTGCATCTTGTAGAACAGCAAGCTCTTGCAAGTCAGAAAATTAAATTGTTTCTACAGGCACCTGATCCTAAACTTCAAGAGAAGCTTGATGATTTGCTGGAGGATCAGACTAAAGAGACAGGTTTGAAAACAGAGTGGAGACATGTCAAGGAAGCTGTTACTGCACTTGTGAAGAAGCATAGAAGAAGAGAAAGATTGCATGTCTCCAGCTTGCCCACTGTTACTGGCATCCAGCAAGCCACCTACTTCTGTGGCTAACCCTATGGCTATACTTGCTATTGTTTCCTCTGTTAGGGAAGATGTCTTGGATAAATTGGTCAAAGGTATGTGGGATCTTCAATTGAAGGTTACAAAATTGGATGAAAAAGGACAAGAGGAAAGGGGACGGGCAGCAGCCCCTAAACTTGGAAAAAGATGTATGTGGTGTGACAGTTTGCAGCATGAGATAAAGGATTATGCTGCCTATCAGGAGACCTTGGCACGACAACTTATCTTTTGGAAAGATGACAAGATCCATGCACAAGAAATGGGATTTCCTCTTGCTTTGAATTTTGGAAAGGGAGGTATACAGAAGTTGTTGGAAGACTTGGCTATCCGAAATGCTTATGCGGCAGTACATGCTTTTACTTTTGGTCTACAGTTGGATAGAATGCATGGCCAAGTGATGGTTGGTCCAAAGGCTGAAATATGGAAACATGCTTTACATGAAGCTAAAATGAGAAAGGTCACTGATAGTGAAATGTTTCATGCAAGGCAAGACATTCGTGGCATAACTAGTTGGGAATCACCGATAGATGCATATTCAGTATATAGCAAAAGTACAAAACACGGATGCACTTGTGGAAGAAAAATGAAAAAGAGATAAAGATATTACAGGGATATCTAAAACAATGACAAAAAGAAGTGTGGATCAGCCTAAAGCTGCAAATTAGCCACCTCCCGAGCATGTTATGGAAGAGGTCAGTCAGGAGCAAAAACATGATAACAAACAAGAGGGCAAAAAGAAGGGCAAGCACCCAGGATATAAGTTGCAATCTGACATTGAAATAGCCACAGATCTTAAGAAGGTTCTTGAAGAACGGATCTTAAACATTCGGGTGGAATTTACCCTGGGAGAGGTGCTTGGGATTGCCAAGCAAGAATTTCATGATGAGATCATTGACATAATTAAAAGGAAGTGTCAGTATCTTGGTGATACCACTAGTGCATTGCTGCAATTTGAAGAGGAAACTGGTTTGTTGGGTATTTGGGATGAATATGAGCATGAAGTAAGTATAGGATTGTTTATGCAGGATGCTACTAATCAATGGACAGCATGTGGAAAAGAGAAGAAAGTGGCTGGAAATGCATTGTCTTGTAGCAATATGCATGGTGGAGTAAGGCAAATGCAACAATATGGAGAAGAGACTCTAGGATTTATTCCTTGAAGTCACTACACAAGAAATCATTGGGCTAGAGCTACCACTAAAACAGTAGTAAAAATAGGGGAACGTGAAACTCCTTATGTTGCTTTACTTGACCATGGGTCTGAGATAAATATCATTGAGCGGGGATTGTATGAAAATGGTGCATGGCCTGTGGACACTGATCATGGTTGGCATATGAGGGCTGCAAATAATTCTTTAGGGGAGCTCTATGCTGCATGTCCTAATGTAAAAGTGATGATTGGTGATGTACAGGAAGAGCAACACTTCTTTGTGCAAGATAATTCCTCATATGCAGTGATTTTGGGACAGCCCTATATTACAGGTGTGCGTATGGAAACAAAGGTGCTTGATGATGGTTCTACTTATGCAAGAGTCAGAAGCAAGGATGGGAGAAAAGCAGTCCAATTTCTTACTGTTTGTGTTAATCATCCTAGAAATCATGATACGCTTCGAGAGTTTCCTTTGGTTCCAAATGCAAGGGAATTCAAAGATCTGGATTTTTATTAAGCATTGCTATAATGCGGGGTTACAATAGTGCTGTTCAGAGGGTGTACTCACCTCTTGATGAAATGAAGCATGTATTTACTAATGGTAATTCTCAGTTTACAGCAAATAGTTCATGTTGGTTTAAGCCTATGGAAGCTATGTGTAGGGCTGAATGCATATCTATGAAACGGGCTATTAAGAGACTAAGACCATTGGGACTGTTAGCTGAAAATGATGGCATTTCAGGCATCTTTTATGGGCTGAATATTAATGACACTATGGTTGAAATATCAGCAGCTATACATGTAGAAAATGAGGCTAAAAATAGAGTATTGTTAGTATGTTTTTTGGATATGTATGATGTTATAGCATTGTTTGCTCAGCAGGAAGGATTACAATGGGCTGAAGCACTTGTGGAGACAAAGTACAAAACAGTTCATAAAAAGGTGAAACCAATTGCTTTGCCACTTCCACTAGAGAGTGAGGGTTTATATGAAAAAGTGTTAAGAGAGCCAAGCTTAGAGATCCTAAAGATATAAGTCATCAGTTTACATCTGAAACATTACAGGAATTGAAAGTTGATGCAAAAGAGTTTCTTTTGCCTATTGAGAGAAACTGTTTTATGTAGATAGTGGTTAGACATGGGAAGGCATTTGCATTTCAGCCAAGTGAAATAGGTTGTGTGGACTCAAATGTTGTCTCGCCTATGGTCATATTTACTATGCCACATGTACCATGAACTTGAGGCCTATTCCAGTGCCTAAAGATTACTTACCAAAGCTAATGGATTTGCTAAATGAAAAGATTCGCATGAAGATCTTGGAACCTTCTTCAGCCTCGTACTCAAATCGTTGGTTTACTGTGCCTAAAAAGAATTGGGCTTTGAGATTTATTCAAGACATGCAACCGGTCAATAAGAATGTGGGTGCAGGTCCTGTGGTTGATGAATTTATAGAGGCTTTTTCAAGCAAAGCGATCTATTCTTTGGGTGATCTTTACTCGAGTTATGATCAGTTTCAGCTTGCAATTGAAAGCAGGAATATCACAACCATGAAGACTCCTTTGGGGTTAGTACGGATGTGTACTCTCCCATAGGGTGCAACAAACTCAGTGGCACACATGACAAATGCTATGAATAGAGTACTCATGGATTTTATACCACAATTGACTATGCCCTTCTTGGATGATGTTCCAATCAAAGGATGTGCAGTGGATGAAAAGAATGAAGAGATGGATGCTCGTGGATGTAGACAGTTTGTTGCAGAACATATTGTGGATTGTGAGAGGATTTTGATGCGTCTAGAAGAGATGCATTTAACTCTTTCTGGACAAAAGTCTGTCTTTAGAGTTGAGGAGGTTTTGATTGTTGGGCATATGTGTGGGCCTTATGGGGCAAAGGCCATCACCAGCAAAAATAGATGGGATTGATAGAATGCAAGATGTATGCACGAATGTATCAGAGGTGCGTAGATTCTTGGGTGCATGTGTGTTCTATTTGATATGGATTCCTCACTTTGCACATGTAGTCGATGCTCTTTATCAGCTTCTAAGGAAAGGTCAGAAATTTCATTGGGAAAGGAAGCATCAGAAAGCAATGAAGAAATTGAAGAAACTCTTAAAATCTGCTCCAACATTGAGAAAGGCTGACTATTCACATGGAAATCCTATTATTATTACTGTTGATACAAGCCCAATCGGGATTGGATGGGCAATTGGGCAAGATGATGAGGAAGGGCAAAGATATGCAATTTGCTTTGGTGCAAAAGTATTGATTAAATGAAAGAGAAGATATCCACAGGTAAAAAGAGAATTATGGGGAATTGTGACAGCCCTTAAATGTGATAAGGAGTATTTTATGGGTGCTCATGTAGTCATTGAGACTGATTGTTTTCCAGTATTGGGTATGATTACTAGTTGTGCTACTCCGGACATTGTTATGCTCTGGTGGATTGCATACATCAAATCTTTGAACCCTGAATTTCAGCATGTTGCAGGAAGAGATAAACTAGTGGCAGACATGTTATCTTGAGCACGCTATGAGAATGAAGATGGGATAATGGATGAGGAGGAAGAAGATGACTTTCTGATGGCTGAAAATGATGTTGCAAGAGTGAATTCAACAATGCAAGGTGTTGCTACAGCATTAACAGAAGCTTGGACAACAAAGAGAAGACACTTTAGATGTTTTGTATCTTGTGTAGAAGTGTTTCTGGAAGACAAATATGCAGGAGAGTGGCTAAGAATTGGTCAATACCTCAGTACATTAACAAAGAGAGATGAATGGTTAGATGAGGAGTTTAAGAAAATCAAGAGGAAAGGCTATGGATTTTTCTTAAAAGATGGATACTTATGGGAACATACTAAAAAGAAACAGGGTATGCCATTGCGAGTTTTGGGTGACAGAGCTTCACAAGTAAAAGTAATGTAAGAATTTCATGAAAGCTTGTGGGCTGGTCATAGAGGTGTTTGGGGTACTTTTGCAAAGATCAAAGAAAGATATTGGTGGTAGGGTATGTATAAGGATGTTGCTCACTTTGTGAAAGCATGTACAACATGTCAAATGTATTCAACTGTGAGACATCAAGATGGATTGCAACCCACATATCCATTGTCTCTTCATTTTAAGTGGGTGGTGGATTTGGTCACAATGCCTATAGGTCTTTGGCAAATGAGGTATTTTGTGCTTGCTCGTGAAGACTTGACTAATCAAGTGGAAGGGAGAGCTCTACGTACTAAGACGACAAATGTCGTATGTACTTTTTTCTTATAATAGATCTTTTGTCGATATGGCTGTGTGGGAAAAATTACATCAGATAGGGGTGAGCTAGATGGAAATGAAGCTCATGATTTCTTTGCACGGTTGGGGATAAAGCTTGCTTTAACTTCAGCCTATAACCTTGAAGTAAATGGAAAAAGTGAAAGAGGTCATCCACCTATTGTGAAGGCATTGGCAAAAGCAGGTGGGGAGAAGATAAAAGAGTGGCCATGATTGCTCCCTTATGCTTTGTGGGCTGACAGAACAACTCATAGTGTTGTTACAGAATATATGCCTGCAAAATTGACGTATGGTCAAAAACCTATCATGCCCAATAACAGTCACATGGAGTGTGTTACCTTGGGAGGAGGAGTTGAATCAAGAGGAGTTGTTGGCCTTATGGATTAGACAGTTGGAAAGAAAGTCAAAAGACATAGAGGCAGCAACTGCAAAGTTAAGGGCAGCAGGATACAGAACAAGAAACGGTTTGACAAAAGACATAGACTAAGACCAAGAACCATACAACAAGTTTACTCTAGTAACCAATCATAAGAGTCTCAAATGGATTTTTACCCAGAACGAGCTCAACATGAGGCAACGTCGGTGGATCGAAGTATTGGAGGAATATGATTTTGAAATCAAGTACCGACCAGGGAAAGAGAATGTAGTTGCCGATGCACTCAGTCCGCAAGGCATTCCTAACTTCCCTAATCTTGCAGAATCCATCAACGGCCAGATCTCTGGCTACAAAGGTATCTATGCCAAGCAACCCTATACTTGAACTAGCTAGAGAGGAAGCATGCCATGATCTGGCCTACCAAACAATGATAAAGGAAATATCTACCAAGGAGCGGAATCAGAAGTTGCAAGCTAAGTATTAGGAATTTTCCATTGATAATGGGCTTGTGTACTACAGAACAAGGCTGTGTATACCAACAAGCCAGTCACTTAAGCATAAGATATTATGGGAAGCTCATGATTCCCCTTTCGCAGGACATCCCGGCTATGCAAAAACTCTTAATGCAGTTAGGAAGAGCTACCATTGGGAAAGGCTTAAAGGTGTGATTGGGTATTGGTTTATGATAGTAGTTTAGATAACCAACATAGTGCCATGCATAAAGTTTCCAAAAGATGGTCTGGACCCTATGTGGTAAGACAGGTGTTTGATAATGCTGCTTACGCATTAAATGAGCTGGATGGGACAACCATAAAACTTCCGGTAGCAAGGAAAAGAATCAATTTATTCAAAAGGCGGGAATCTACTGCCTATGAGTTACCAGACTTGGAAGAAAATAGTGGCCATGATACAAGACTCAGAATCCGATAACAACTAGGATTTTGGCACATACCCGAGGATGTGCAGGTTCAGAGGGGGTGGATGTCGTGATGTTATGAGGACACAGTGTGAAAAAGTATGGAATGCATCATCATCCAACTTTATTGATCTAGAGAGTCAGTGTGATCTAAGTCATTAGTATTAGTGTGAGTTGCATGGATTATCCAAAAATACTAGATTTTTGGATAATTTTAGCCTATATTTGATATTATTTATTGTAAAAATCCAAAAAAGTTAGAAAAGCTTCTAGATTAGGATGGCATGCAAAAAGCTAGTTGCTTTTTCAGCCAATTAGGAGATTTTTCACAAAAAAGACAGATAGACGAAATCACGCGCGTCGCGATCACTCTAAACAGACTGAAAATTGCAGATTGAACTGAAGGAAGAAGAAGGAGTGATCTGGGAGATCCGTGAACAAGTGTTTTGGAGTTTTACCCCCCTTTCGGAGCCAACGGAGCCATCAGATTTGGGTTTCGGACAGCAGAGAAAGAGCATATTTTTCTTATCGACGTTTTTGGGTCTACGAAGGAGCTCCAAGAGAGCTAATGCCTGGAGATTGCTTCTGAGTAGTATGAAGATTCTAGGTTCTTTCAATACATATTGATTCAATTCATTGTGATTTGTTTTTGTCGTGTTTACCACTTGGGTATTCTCTATCTTCTCTCCCATCTCCTATCTCTACTTCCTTCTACTTCTGATCCTCGGTGGATTCGACCTTTCAACAAAAACCCCTCCAACACTGGGTGCTAGAGCTTGTATTGAAGGTGTGGGAGCCTATTAGCATTAAGAGAGTCATCTTCTCAAAAGATATTAGGTTCTATAGTTTGGATAAATTTTTTTTGGATGTTTAGAGATTTGTTTGTTGTTTTTAATATTCTTTTATATGTATTGGTGCAACACATATCTAAGGCTTGTTGGTGTTAGGATTCATTCCTCATCAAATATGGTTCTATCTATAATCTTGGGTAAGTTACTCATGAATATACGTGTGCATCACGTGGGTTCAAAATAAGGTATTTTTAAAATACCATTTTTTACATATAGAAAGGTGTAATATAGATGAGTTATCTACAAATTAAATAGAAAAGGGTTGTGTTTTATTCATGAAAAATTCACAGATAAGGATATTTATAAATAGGCCTTGAATGCACGTGATGTAGGGGATATACATTTAGTAACTTCCCCAAGTCTATAATGAATGAAGAATATTACTTAATGGGCACCTACAAGATGCAAGCTTCTATTTTTAAGAGAAAGGGAGAGAACCAAGGGGAGAGATGAGGGAGAGACTAGGGCAACATATAAACATGTTGTGAATTTAACTCAAGCAGTGATAACTTTGTTGGGTCGAGTACTATAATATTCCATAGATGCTAATATTGTTTATTTGAATATATTGAAGGCTCAACTACACCAAGCCATTTTGTATATGCGTCATCTCAACTATATACGAAAGTTAGATATGTAACATCTTTGAAGAGGTCACAAAAGTTATTGTGGATAGTCATCATCCTATAGATACTAATAGCGAAGGCACTTCATCTATTGATAGGAGTTAAACTAATATTTAGGGACATGTTTTAGTAGTATGTGCCATGTGTCTTTAGGCTTTATCATACCTCCTATTTTGCAATGCATGCCAACTTGTCATGGATTTTGCAGCATTATCATCTTATACTTTCTAAAAGCTTTTTAGTAACTAAAGATTTAAATAGCCTCATGAAATTTGTATTATTATGAATATATAGTTCAAGAACTTTTATTTTACCATTTGGTTCATCTTGGGTCTCCTGTAATTCTTATTGTGTATAATTCTTTGTTCACTCAAACTATATTATTGTGTCTAACGAGAGGGAAAAAACTAGGGAGCTATTGATTACAAAGTTGTGGTTGAAGCCACATGTCTACAACTAGTAGCTCCCTACCTTTTTTTGTTTGCACAAATTGCATTTGATGAAGCGTGAAAAGTGTAGGTTTTGTTGCATGTAAAGAAGTGTGAAATTTTATGTTTATAAGTCAGAAAATAAACACGATCTTGGATAATAATATGCATGTTTTTATGATCGTAAACACACTCACAAGTTTTCTTTCTTAGTTAAGAGAATGTGTCAATGAGGCCATTTTTGGGCCTAATCCCATGTAGTATCTTCTGAGCTCACTTAGCTCTTTGAAAAGTTGAACATGTAAAATAGAGACCTTCATTCAAATTAGTTTGATCCAAACACTACACCAAATGGAAAATCTGAATGTATTCACTTTAACCTTCTCTCTCTCTCTCTCTCTCTCTCTCTCTCTCTCTCTTATTTGTTTTTCTTTTGTCATAATGTAGCGGATTTGAGATTAACAGTTGGAAACCCAACTTTATTCACTCAGTCTCAAAGGATAAGATGCCACCAAACTATTCACTTGGGGGGTTTTAACCAAAGACCTTGCAACCCACTCACCTTCCCAAACCATCTCACTCACCTCCTCAAACCATATGTGCTACTTCTTGTTGGCAATAGAATCATTTATTGTTACTCAATTTGTTGCTTCACACTTTAAGCACATAAGAATACTTGCTATATAGTGCAAGGCACATGGGAGTTTGCTTGAGCACTACCTTAAAGGAAAATAGAAATTCACACACACACACACTCGATCCAAAAAGATACTTAAGTAGGAGAGAGAACACAAAAATGACTCATTACGATAAAATGCATATGAAGTTTATTATCTTCAAGTAAATGTGTTGTCCTTAATAGTAATGCGTATTAACAAGAGCCAAACTATCATTCATTCCAACTCCATTTATAATCTAAATTAGAGTGATTGCTTAAGGATTTGGGGAGAAGTTTTTAACCCTCGAGACTACAGTATAGGTAGTAGACATTTTCATCTAAATGAAAAGTTGGGTAGCCCTTCAAATTTGAGGGCTGGTCTAGAGTCTAGACCATCTTTTCGATCCACTCTTTGAAAGGTCACGCAATATTCACTATCATTCACTTTCACTCCCCAAAAGAAACCTATGACATTTCAACATTCTTGATTCCTTTTCCATTATTGTGAGCAATATTCACTATCATTCACTTTCACTCAAATGACTATTTCATCGAGTAATTAATGTCTATACCTATACTTTCCTAATTGATGAAGACGAAGTGATATTGACTTTATTGTAGCAATCTTTGTCCTGTTGTGGTTGAAGAAATGGTGCTACCTTGATTTTTGGGCATTCACTTTTGATAAATGTATACTTTCATAGGAGTTTTCCAATTCATGAGATCTTTAACTTAGCATCACCAATAGATTCATGAGTGTGGATTTAAGGCATTTTTTTATTGGGGGGAAGGGTAATTAAGCCTTCAGAAACAAAAATATGTATATAACAATGGACCGATTCAACAAGGTGATAAAATTATCACAACACCCTACAAGATTATAAAAGTTTCAAACAGTTATTTGAGGTAAGGGAATGATCCAATCATCAACATAATTAAAGTGTTGTAAAGATAATAGGCTATATAGCACCATGCTATATCTTCACCATGGATGCTATATAAACACGTTACCCCATCTTGAGCATGATGTATGTAATTTTAAGCAACAAGTAACAACACCTTGCAATAGAGTTTCAAAAATAATATAATTGGATCAAACACCATCCTTTGGTCTGCAATTCAATCTTTCTTATGAACAGTAATGAGTAGTACATATGCTAAGGCCCTTAAAATTCACACCACTCAATTATATTGCGTAGTATATATGCTAAGGCCCTTACATTTCATACCCTTCAATTCTATTATGTAATATATATTTCGACCAAACTATTACGAAATATTCGCTTCAAGAGTTAGATGTATCTGCATTTACAAATGAAAACATGCAAGGATGGAAATGTGAGGACTTGATCGTTAATTGTAGGAGGGTTCTACAAGTATAGAATGAGAAGGTTCATGAGTTGAAGCATGTGATTGAAAACATTGTGGGGCAGTGGTGGACGTGGGAATTTGTAGCAACATGTGAGTTGGAGCACTGAAGTGAGTGAATGCTAAGGAGAGAGGGGTTTGGCTCTCTTGGATTCTTCGATTGATGGCCATAGATTGAAACGATTGATCTCTGATTGTGGGCAACTAGGTACATAAGACATTTTGTAGTGGGGATGGAGGGTAGGGTGAGGAGCATTGGGTTTGGGAGTGGCAGTGTGAAAGAGTATGGAAGGGGGAGGATATTATGCACATGAGGAGCAACCAGAGATGAGGGGTTGTAATTGTCTGGTGGCCCACTATGAGAGGTGACGGTGTCTTGTTGCTACACGCACACCTTGTAAAAAAATCTAGAGTGTTGCTTTCTTATTGATTTAGAGAGCCAATGCCATTTTAAACATTAGTGTTAATGCCCATGCTTCAAAAATATTAGCTTTTTTGACAAGTTTTAGCCAATTTTTGATATTTTAGATATTATCTCTTGTAAAAATCCATAAAATTGTAGACAACTTCTAGATTAGGATGACATGTAAAAGAAGGCATGCAGCTTTCAACCAATTTGAAAGGATTTTATGTAAAAAGAGAGACTGACGAAATCGCACAACGCGAGATTGTTGTTTTCAAGTAGTGAATAGAACTCTGAAGGGAAAGATGAAGGAGTGATCTGGCATAATTCTGGCCAAGTGTGCTGGTATTTTACCTTGAAGACACATCTTCATCTATCTTGTCTAGTTTTCTTGCCAAACCCTTGTGGTGACCTTCAATCCTATGCGCTGCGACATTGGTGAACCCGACGTGAAGGTTGATGTAAGAGAACTCCAAGATGGGGGATTATTCTGGAGATACTCTACAACAATTGGTGTGCATACTGCAACAGACTCGGCAACAATAAATCCAAATGTTACAACAACAACAACAAAGGCAAGACGAAGAGAAGATTGATTCCACAATTATCAAGGCCCTAGAGGAAGTTGGGAGGGAGTTAAAACAATTTAATGGTCAAAATTTCTCTGTTTTTATTCACTTGTATGTTGAGAAAATTCTCTTCTTTGTTGTACCGCAACATGCATGGAGTTGCTATTTTACCAAACTAGCGTCTTCAACAAAGAATCCATGGTCTTTTGCAGCGAGATGCGGATTGGGCTGCTTTCAAAAAAGCCCTACACAAAGAATTCCTCTTAGAAAACTCTAGCCTAATGACGAAGAAAAGTTTCACTAATTGGGTTGAGAAACCCAACAAAGGTTTAGTTGCAACAGCTTTATACCATGAGTTTGAAAGTAAATTTAGGAAACTTGATGCTGAATACCAACAAAGTATGGAAGGTCAAAAGATTGAATTATTCCTTAAGGCTGCAGATCCCATTCTGCAAGAGAAGCTTGTTGATCGCCTAGAAGATGCTACCTCCGAATCAGGAGTCAAATTTGCATCGACAGATGTTACTAATCCAATTAACATGATTGCTCGAAGAGAGCGGATGGGACTAAGTTTGGGCTCTACTTCAACTTCAATAACTCCAATGATGGAGCTTGTTCCACCTTCAAAATCCCTATTCCTTTGTCTAATCAACCAACTCTTTCTTCTTCTGTTCCTTCTAAAAATGATGTCATGGATGAACTCATTAAAAGCATACGTGACCTTCATCTGAATCTTACAGAAAATAGCTCCAAGGTGGAGATTCTGGATGTCAAAGTTGAAGAACGAGGATAATCATCAACTCAAAGACCCATGAGAGAAGGGTTTAAGAGGCATTGTATTTGGTGTGATAGCCAACAACCAAGAGGGAGTGTTTTGCCTTCCGTGAGGCTAAAGCACAAAAGCTCCTTGTTTGGAAAGATGAAAAAATTCATGCAGTTGAAAATGGTCTTCCACTGGAGCCAAATTTTGGCAATGGTGGAATGAAGAAAAGATTAGAAGATTTAGTTGTAAAGAATGCCTACGCAGCAATTGATATAGCTATCTATGGGCTGCAAATTGAGCCAACTAAATCAAATTTGAAAGTATGTAAAGTTAATGTGAAATCTAAAGTATGGATGCAGGCATTAGATCAAATGGAATGCAGAAAAGTAGCCAAATATGATTTGACTAATGCAAATCAGTGCATTCGAGGAATAACTGGTTGGAAAGAACCGGTAGATTCTTTTTCTGCCTTTGCACATTTGGCTGACATCAATCATAAAGAAGCCTTAATTGAAGAAAAGAGAAGATGAGAAGATGAACTAGGGCCTTCCTTTTTTGGCCCTTTGAAATGGGTAACTACTAGAAGAACACCTAAACAACCAAAGCTTGCTGTGAAATATAACCCCAAATCAAGAGATGGAAGATGCACCACAGACAAAGAAGACCGAAGGAAAGAAGAAAAGCAAGCAGCCAGGCTACAAATTGTAGTCTGAAATAGAATCTGCAACCGATCTCAAATGAGTCCTAGAAGAAAAAATTATAGGAAGCAAAATTGAATTCACCTTAGGCAAAATTCTTGGAATTGCCAAAAGCAAATTCCATGATGTAATTATTAATGTAATCAAAAGGAAAAGACAGCATGTTGGTGATGAAGCTGAAGAAATTATGGTCCACAAATTGGATGTTGGATGCGTATGTAGCGAGCGTCGGAAGGTCCCCAAGAACAAAGAACTATACTTTAAGCTCAAAAATCAAGAGAATAGACTTGCATGACATGAGGTAAAAAGACTAATTGGGTACAATCTCCCCCCATGCCTTGTGTGAGCACTCCACAAAGCATGTATTTATAAATTTATTTATCTCAAAGGTCAAAAATAGCCCAATTTTACAATTAGCATGCTTTAGCTTTTATGTTTTCTTTTGTCCAAATAAAGAATAAAGCGATTGGGTGGCCCAAGAGTCAGACAGTGTCCAATAATAAATATTTAAATCGTGAGCCCATGCGCATACAAAATAGTAGATATATGTCAAGTGCTTCAATAAAAAGGGGTTCCTAAATAGATATTAGTGCCAATTTCTTCTAAATAACTTGAATACACGCTATCGCCCAGTGCTTCCCAACGCCACCGCCGCCTGCTCTACACATCAACTAATCATGAATACTTCCGTAGTGGTAGAAATTGATCGTCTTTCACTCTTGGGCATGATTGCCAACTACTCTATACCCGAAATTTCTATGCTAAGATGGATTTCATATATTAAATCTCTCAACCTTGAATTAAAGCATATTGCAGGAAAGGTGAATCCAGTTGCTCACATGTTGTCATGTGCAAGATATGACAACGAAGAAGAGATGATGAAAAAAGATGAACTTGAAAAATTTATACTTGTTGAATTTCATTCCATGGCTGTTGAAAGTACCTTTTCAGTTGTTGCATATACAAACCCAAAGCTGAATCTTGTAGGTGAAGCTGATCTTTTTAATGGTATAGCATTAAGTACAGTAAGAATAGGAAAATGTACTAATGTAAATCAGCATACAACAACAAAGATCAAAGATTTATCTATGGAAGAAGGGTGGTCAACTAGAAACTAGAATGCTCATTGCATTGCTCAAGTTCTAATTCATTTCCTTGAAGAATATTATGAAGAAGATTGGCTAAAGATTGGCCAATATTTGAGCACAATGAAGGAGGAGTCTTGGGCTGATGAAGAGTTCAAGCATATTAAGAGGAAATCTTATAACTTTTTTCTTAAAGAAGGGCATCTATGGAAGAATGCAAAGAAGAAGAAAGGAGCACTTGTCGGAGTTTTAGGTAACAAAATATTGCAACA
The DNA here is from genome assembly GCF_053477565.2 of Lygodium microphyllum. Lineage (NCBI taxonomy): Eukaryota > Viridiplantae > Streptophyta > Polypodiopsida > Schizaeales > Lygodiaceae > Lygodium > Lygodium microphyllum. The sequence continues at coordinate 112,589,304 of NC_141162.1, forward strand.
ACAGGTAATGAAGGAATTTCATGAAAGCTTGTGGGTTGGCCATAGAGACATATGGGGAACCTTTAGTAAAGTCAAAGAAAAATATTGGTGGAAAAACATGTATCGGGGCATAGTACATTTTGTTGAAACCTGTTATGTGTGTCAGATGTATTCTATGGTTAAGCATCGAGATGGGTTACAACCAACTTATCCTTTGTCTATACATTATAGATGGGTTATTGATCTTATAACTATGCCTATAGGAATATGGAATATATGATATTTAGTGCTTGCAAGAGAGGATCCAACCAATCAAGTTGAAGGCAAAGTCTTAACAACCAAGACCACTCAAGCTGTTTGTCGTTTTTTGCTTGAAGAAGTGTTTTGTAAATATGGTTGTGTGGGTAAAGTAACTGCAGATAGAGAAGAGTTGGATGGTGATGAGGCACGCAACTTCTTTGCTCAATTGGGTATTAAGTTGGCTTTAACATCATCCTACAACCCTGAAGGCAATGGGAAAAGTGACAGAGGGCACCAGCCTATTCTCAAAGCTCTAGTAAAGTCTTCTAGAGGAAAGATCAAAGAATGGCCTAAAATGCTACCTTTTGCATTATGGGCTGATCGAACTACTCATAGTACAGTGACTGGCTATATGCCAGCTGAACTTATGCATGGACAACAACCAATTATGCCAACTGAAGAATCTATTATCACATGGAGTTTTCTACCATGGGAGGATGGCATCAATAGAGAAGAGTTATTGACTTTGTGCATATGGCAACTAGAAAGAAGGCCTGAATATGTTCAAGGAGCTATTGAGAAGCTAAAGACAACAAGACTAAAGAACAAAAGAAGATTTGATAAGTGACATCGACTTCGACCAAGAGAAATTCAAGAAAATGACTAGGTGCTTGGATATAAAAACATCGTAGACAATCAATACAATGCTTTTAGGAAGATGGCAAAGTGTTGGTTTGGCCCGTATGTGGTAAAGGTCGTTCATGACAATGCCACATATTCATTGGCTGAATTGGATGGGACCAGTATAAAGATACTCATAGCTAGAAAAAAATCAAGCTCTTCAAATGAAGAGAAAGTTTAACATATGAGTTAGAAGACTTGGATGTAAGTCAAGAGCATGAAGACATAGAAGAAGAAGAAGAAGAGACAAAAGATGAAGACATTGACATGGCAGAAGTTATTTCTTCTAACACTATAGATCCGTAAGACTTTGGCACATGCCAAAGGATGTGCAGGTTAGGAAGGGTGGGTGTCATGTCGCTACATGCACATCGTGTAAAAAAATCTAAAGTGTGGCTTTCTTATTGATTTAGAGAGCCAATGCCATTTTAAACATTAGTGTTAGTGTCCATGGTTCAAAAATATTAGATTTTTGGACAAGTGTTAGCCAATTTTTGATATTTTAGATATTATCTCTTGTAAAAATCCATAAAAATGTAGACAACTTTTAGATTAGAATGATATGTAAAAGAAGGCATGTAGCTTTTAGCCAATTTGAGAGGATTTTATGTAAAAAAAGAGATTAACAAAATCGCACGATGTGCAATCGTTGTTTTCAAACAGTGAATAACACTCTGAAGGGGAAGATGAAGAAGGAGTGATCTAGCAAAATTTTGGCCAGGTTTGCTAGTATTTTACCCCCCTTTCAAAGCCAATGGAGGCATCAGATTGGCGATCTGAGCAGCATAGAGGAAGGTATAATTTTATACAAGTTTTTGTCTTTTAGAGTTTTATATTATCATAATACTGAAATAAACTGATAGATCATCTCTATTAGTATTCCTATACATTTTCTAATTCTTTTTGGGAGTATTCTTCTACATCTTCTATTTCTTAAAACCCCTTCTCTTCCGTCTACTCCTCTCCTTGAATCTACCTTCACCCTGTTGTCTCTCACCCCCGTGGTGGACTCTTGACACCAAAAACACCGACACTGTGTTAGGGGAAGTTTATGCTATCATCAAAGGAACTCAATTTAAACCTTCTTGAAGCAAGTCTCTTTGCCTTACAAGCCTTCTAATTGACTCATAAGCTCTTGTCCCTAACAATCTAGATTGAATGTAATCATGCAAAGATGATTCATGCTATGGAATCACATATGAATGATGGGATGCAGAGTTGCTTATGATACATGACAGTATACTGTACTTGATTTTATAGTTTGTGATTGTTCTTAAAATCAAGAAAACAAGCTTAATTTGAGATAATACTCTTGTGATCTTTGCTAAGAACATGGAGTTGGAAGCTCTATCAACATCTTCAAGAACTTAGCTTGAAACCTTCAACCCTTCTCTTATCTCTACTATCTCTAGAGTCTAAGCTCTTGAACCCCCATACATTCTTCTCTCTGAATCCCTTGTGATTGACAGTGAAGTACCTCTTGAACCTTTAATCATTCACTGTAATCTACTTATCTCTTGAAGACACATCTTCACCTATCTTGTCTAGTTTTCTTGTCAAATCCCTGTGGTGACCTTCAACCCTATGCATTGCGACAACGCTGGTTAGTGTTTCATGAAAAAGTGGGGAAGAAAATGTGGTGAGAGAAAGGAGAAGGGAGCGTGAGAAAATGGCACCGAAAATTGCGCCCAATTCTTGGAGATGATGGTAGCAGCCTCAATACAACCCATAGAGCAGACATTGGGCCTTGATTCCCCTCTGGTTTGCTGAATCATTTCACCGCCCTTCGCTCGTCCAATAATGGTCTGGATGAAGAATTCTGATTTTAGTCTTTCTCTCTCCTCCCTCTCTCTCCCTTAAGGGGCTGTTCTTGTGTGCAAGAGGAATTAAATGAAGAATGATGGAGGAAAGCTTGTCCGGATGAGACCGGATTGCTTCCGGATCAATGAAGACATGAAGATTGCTGATCTTGAAGATGTTGGACATTGAATTAGGGCTGACAAGCAGTCCCGTAGCAAAACCGAGATCCCGAGACACAAAGCCTAAGCAGTAATTCAATTTTTATGAAGAAAAAATGAGTTTTTATGCTATTTGGTTGATGAAATATTGTTCCCATGGGCTGATTATGCACCATGATGTTGTTTGCTATGAGTTTGATTAGTTTATGCTCTGAAAATCAGAAAATCATAAGTGATATGGCTGAAATTAATGTCATAAAACCCGTAAAACACGCGTTTAAGGGGTAAAATGGGAGTTTTTTGCAAAACAAAGGGGGAATATGAGATATAACATCTACAAAACCTGAAATTTTGCTGTCAAGAAACCTAAGGTCCACAACCCACAATCAATCTTAATTTCTAGTCATTTTTTATTGAAGAAAATAGAGGAAAAATACCAAAAAATAATGAAAAATGGATTTTAAATGGGAGAAAATTAGGAAACGATAAAAGAAAAATTCCAAAAAATTACATAAGTGTTTGTGCAATGTATAATGAAGGTAGAGCACGAGGTTGGCCTCGTTTTACCCTCGTTTCTATGTTTCTGTCTGTGTTTCTCGTTTTCTTTATAAAGAAATACACATAAAACAACTCTTACACCTATCAACGATTGCAAAACATTAAACGGTAGGGTGAGAGGGGAGTTTGAGCATCAAAGTATAATCTTAAATCTGATTTATATGTTGCATCATGGCTATAGGTCGTGGTTTTAAAATAAAGGAAAAGGCAGCATGAGCATAAGGCTCGGTGCCTCTCCTCGTTTCAATATATAAACGCTAGTATAGAAATCATGAAAAGATTGGTTTCGCAAGATGCACAATGCTGATTTTCTTTTGTCTGTGCACTAAACCATTCACATTATGTACTATGCATGGTTCATGGTATCAAAGGAAAAATCTCCTGGACTGCATAGCAATTGTTTTCCTAGGACTTTGACCCACGATTGAGAGTGTGAGGTTATCCCTTGCCGTAGGATAGAGGGTCGGTTTCCTAAAGGACTGTTAAGTGAGAAAGCATGGTATATCTCCTGGATACGAGAAATATAAAAGAGAGGAGTTTGTGCTCGTTTGTGTTATATGTTTACCAGCGCATCAAAGGGCCAATCCCTGTGATGTAGGAGAGTTGCAGTGGGGCCGCAATGTTTCTACCGAGAGGTTGCCTTCATATGTGTGTGATCGTGGCATTGCCAATGTGTAAGGGTTCTCCCTCTAAGAAGTTTAAGGGAACGTTGGACTATAAACTATAAATGCATGAATTAAGCTTTAGGGCAGTCTGTCCTTTAGCATTAGATTGACGCTCCTAGTCTGCGAGGCCGTGAGGGTGTTTGTGTGTCATGAGCATGAGGTCTGGCTAGTGCCATAACCATTGCCGACCCATTTTAGGTCCCATCAGTGGTGCGTCTGCCGAGAGCTACCAATAAGTGGTGGTTCTCGAATCTAGGGTTTCTAGGGACCAAAAGAAAGTTGGTTTATGTCCTCTGACAAGGGCCGTCAAGCCGAAATACAAAAAGAAGAACGTGCTATGAGGGCTAGATGGCGGTTAGAGATCGTAAGTCGTTATTCTCCTCAAAGGAGTAGCCCGATACGCATAAGAGGCAGTGGTTTTAATGACCCAACTGCTCCACATAGTCCCTTAGGTGCAGGAGGAAGTGTAAGTTCATTCTCTCTTCCACCAAGTCTACCCACTTCAAGTGGGGGTGTGATTCCATCAGTTCAAACTTCCATTGCTAATCGGATTGTTGCCATGGCACAACCTATTGCGATTCCTGCAGGGATGCCAGATTTACCAGCTTTAGGAGTTCCTCCGCCCATTTTTAATGGGTTAGCTGAAGAGGATGCAGAATTTCACATTTGTGAGTTCCAAAGATTGATGTTCAATTATCGCATCCAAGATGAGGGACATCTTATGATGTTCTTTAATATGACGTTAAAAGGAAGGGCTGCGGTATGGTATCACAACATAGATTCTGGAACCATAACCACAATTGATCAGTTCTGTGCAACTTTCCGAGGAGAATATGCCCCTGAAAGAGGTGGCCAATATTGGTTGCGTGTCTTGAATGTAACACGCCAAGACCCTCATGAGAATGTGAAAATATATGCCATGAAGCTTAAGGAAGTGTTTCGTAAGTTACAAACTTACATTCCCATTCCGCCGGCTGCCCAATTGCAATACTTCTTGCATGGGTTGGATTTTAATATTCAAGTGCAATTGAGCAGTGTGGCCTTGGCAGATATAGACACCGCTATTACGCGGGCAGAAGGAGTAGAAGCACTCTTCTCGAATGAATGTTAATGCGGGTTTAGTACCTGGAGGGAATCTACCATTGATGAATGGGAGTCAAGGGATGCCTATGACTAACCCTAATGGGAGAGGAAGTATGGTTCAAAATGTACCTTTGCTGCCAGCTCCTCCTAGTGTGACTATGCCTATGGCAAGTCAGTTGGCTCCACAAAATGTTGGAGGCCAAGTTGCGAATTCTAATGTTGTTCCTGTGGGTCAACAACCAATGCCAAATCAAATTGTTACGCCAATGGAACGATGGGTCAACGATCGAGGCTATGAGTCGAGTGCATCTAATGTCCTTGGTGAAGTTAAGGATATGATGAAGCATTATACCGACATGATTTCCAAACAATATCGGCAAATAGCCCTCAACGTTAATTTCTTGAAGAAGCAGCAGAATCTGATAGGGAGTCGACGCCCTAAAGAGGGTGGGCCCTCAAATTCAGTTGTAAGTGGTGTGGTGGATAACATTTCCCAAGAAATTGTCCCAATGTTAAATGTGACATTTGTGGGAAGTCGGGCCACTAAGCTGCTATCTGTTGGAGTAAGATTAGTTCCCTCCAACAAGGAAGTAAACAGCCAGGTCACGTTAATCATAGAGCACAAGGGAATAACCTGCAGCAAAGTGATGCACCAAGACAAATATTGCAAAGGGGAAAGACCACTGTAGAAGAGTTGCCACAAGGCAACGGAGTCAGCCTTATTGAGGCTGTACGGGTCAATGATGCTGAAACCTCTAACTTAAGAGCCGTGACAAGAGGGCAAAAGGCTAAAGAGGTTGATAAAGATAATGCAAAACCAGTTGAGGGAAACCCTAAACAAGGGGATAAGGGGACGCAAGTCTAGAGTCCTACCATGGAAGGGGGACCGCTAAGGCCGGTTTGACAGAAAAGTCGATCCTAAAAAGAATAAGGAAGTGCCAAGAAAGAAGGCAAGAGCCAAGAAAGAAGTACCAAAACCGGTCCAAAGACCAAACGAAAGAATGGTTTGGCGAGAAAAGAGAGCTTTGGCTACTTATCATGATTTTGACTTAGCAAGTTCTCTTTGCGAAGTCAAACCAAACGTAAACCTTCCACAGTTGATCAAATTATCTCCAGGAGTACGCAAGGAATTCAAGAAGATCCTGCGTGTTGGGTATATTGTAGAACCTTTGGGCATAGCACGAGTAGGGGAAGATTGGTTTGATCATGCTGAAAAGAATTGCCCTAGGTTTCCAGTATATGTGGATGGAATATTGGTGGAGCATACTATTGTAGACACTAGATCCTCCGTCAATATCATGAGTTCAGAGTTGATGGAGAGGCTGGGTCTAGGCATCCAAAAAGAAAGCTCCACCCTTGTTAGAATGGCTAATGATAGTCTAAGACAACCAGAACGTTGCGTTACTAGAGTCCATGTTACAGTTGTGAGTGTAGAATGTTTCTTGGACTTTAGGGTGATAAGATTTGCAGGACGTCCTAGCTATCGAGTCTTGCTAGGTAGGCCTTGGAGCATACGAACAAACTCTCAAGTCAATATACACGTCGGTCGAGTGGTTCTAGGTAGAGATGCTAATCGAGTAATAGTCGATGCTTACCCTGAGTTTCCTCAAAGTGAGAGAGCTCCTTTATCTTCTACTGAATTCGAAACAGCAGACGATCCATCTAGTAGTGACACATCATCCAATGATGAATCTAAAGAGGGGTCCACTATAGAGGATATCTATCAGGTAGTTCTAAATGAGCCAATAGAGCCTTAAGATAGGATAAGAGACGTGGATGTGATTGAGTTAGACCTTGGCATGCCAAATGATTCGCGGCCAATTAAATTAGGTTCCATGCTCAGTTTAGCAGAAAGGGAAGACTATGTGTCCTTGATTCAAGAATTCCATGATATCTTTGCTTGGAGTTATGATGAGCTGAGAGGCATTCCTCCCAGCTTGGCTATTCATACTATTCCTGTAAAAGAAGGCAGTCGTCCTGTGCGTTAGAAGGTAAGGCGTATGCCTTTTGAATTGAGGGACGGGCTATTTGAGGAGTTACAGAAGTTATGCAAAGCTAGATTAATCTTCCTTATTCAGCACACAGAATGGTGTTCACCAGTCGTTATCAGGAAGAAGAAAAACAACCAGATCTGACTATGTGTAGACTTTAGAGAGCTGAATAAGCAGACGGTTAAGGATTACTACCCGTTGCCATTTATTGACCAGATTTTGGATCAATTAGCGGGTAGGGAAATATATTCGTTTATGGATTGCTTTGCGGGATACAACCAGATGGCAATTGCAGAAGAGGACAAGTTGAAAACAACTTTTATTACTATCTTTGATACTTTTGCGTACCATGTGATGGCCTTTGGTTTGTGCAATGCACCTGGATCATGGAAACGAACAACAGACAAGACCTTTGGTGACATCTCCCCAGATGAGTTGAAAGTGTTTATCGATGACCTGGGGGCAGCCACTGTAAGGGAAAGGATGTTGATTATTTTAAGAAAGTGCTTTAAGCATTGCAGAAAATTTTGCATCACTCTTAACCCACGGAAGTGTGTTTTTGGAGGGCCTTATGGGCTATTGCTAGTCCATGTGGTCAGTTCAGTAGGGATAGCAACTGACCCTGAAAAGATGAAGGTCATAGTCCCTATGAGTCCAGCACGCACTCCAAAAGAGGTTTATAGCTTTCTGTCATCGATAGGATATTATCGGAGGTTTATAAAAGCCTTGGCAGAAAGGACGTTGCCATTAACGAACTTATTGTCCTTTAGCTGTCTATTTGAATGGAGCGACCCTTGTAAGTTAGCTTTCGAGGATGTGAAATAGGAGTTAGTAAAAGCACCCGTTTTAAAAGCACCTAAAAGAGGTGAGGTGTTCTATATATTTTCAGCAGCCACCATGCATAGTATTAGTTGCTGTTTAGCCCAAATTTGGGAGGAAAAGTGGTATCATCCGATAGCTTTTGCTAGTCGAAAATTGGGCATTTTAGAGATCAACTATACTTACATGGAGAAGTTGTGTCTTGTGATGGTCTTTGGGACTAAAAAATTCAGGCACTACATCCTCTATGAGAAGGTAGTGTTTTATATGAAGGCGGAAGGGCTTAGATTGCTTATGAACAAGCTGCAGCCGCTTGATCGTTTGGCAAAGTGGTTAATCACTTTGCAGGAGTTCGATTATGAGACTAAGAGTAAGCTACCGAGGTTGCAGGGTATTGTGGAATACCTTGTGGATTTCGGGGAGCCGAAAGAGACTTTGGCAAAAGGAAGTGATATTGAAGAAATGTTTAATTGATACAGCTTCTATCCCATCTTGGTATGCTACTATTACACACTATTTATCAACAGGAGAGACGGGACCTAGTCTATCAAAGTCAGAAAAGAGGAAAATCAAACAACAGGCTTTCAAGTTTTCCTTGATCGCAGGGACACTATATCGGCAGGGTGTTGATGATATCTATCGCCGATGTGTGATGCCTGATGAGGTTCCTTTTATCTTAGAAGAGTGCCATGACTCTGCATATGGAGGGTACTTCGCGGGACGGTTGACGGCGCAGAAAGCTTTAAGAGCTGGATATTGGTGGCCGTCCATCTTCCAAGATGCTTTTGAGTATGTTAAGAGATGTGATACCTAACATGATAGCAGAGAGAATAGGAAACGCCCACTTACGCCTATCATGGCTATCCTTCCATTTGAGAAGTGGGGCATCAACTTTGTGGGTCCTATTACCCCGTCGTCTACTACCCAGAAGAGATACATTATAGTAGCAACTGATTATTTCACAAAATGATAAAAAGCGCGGGCAACGAGGCAGGACAATGCAAAAGAGACTGCAAGTTTCCTTTTAGAGCAGATTATCTGTCGTTTCGGTCCACCAAAGGAGTAGTGTCGAACAGTGGCACTCACTTTTTGAACAAAGTGATCAAAAGCTTGACTAAAGCTTGGCAAATCAAGCATAATAAAACAAACCCTTATAATCCGCAAGCGAACGGACAAATCAAAAGTACTAATAAGCAGCTTGTGGGTATCTTGTCTAAAATAGTCTCTGAGAAGAAACGAGACTGGGACAGGAAGTTGTATGTGGCAATATGGGCGTATAATACAACGTTCAAGCGAGCTACCGGCCATACTCCATTTAAATTAGTTTATGGGAAAGAGTGTGCATTACCTCTCAAAATCGAGTTGCCAATCATACGGTTTGCGATTAACCACTCTTTGGGAGATGCGAATTCCCTCTTTGAATGTTTCACGAACATAGGCCACCTGGATGAACTGAAATTGCAAAGCTTGTTACACCAGGAGATAGCCAAATGTCGGATGAAGTAGTTGCACGACCTTAGAGCGAAGAAGTATACCTTTAAAAAAGGGCAATTAGTTCTATACTACGATAGGCGTAGGGAGCTGTTTGCAGGGAAGTTGGAACCTGAATGGGATGGGCCCTACAAGATTGTTCGGCTAGGCAAAAATAGGTCTACAGTTCTACTAGCTGATTTGCAGGGAGTAGAGTTTAAAAATAAGGTTAATCTTAATAATATTAAACCTTATTATTTCTAAGTATGCTAATATGGAGAAATGCATTGCAGTTCCATACTGGGGCTGATGTGAGACCTGCAAAAGAGCTTAAAGCCAATTGATGGGTCGGTTAATTACTTATTTAGAGCACCCATATCAAGAGCAGAGATACCATCAGGGAAAACTCATCTGGTGGAGCAAAGGATACAAAGTGATTGAGCAAGAGGACGGAACCTTTGTGTGGGAGATTAAAGTCTTCTGCCATCACTACTTACGACTGTTGACAAGTATCCCTATTGAGTTCAATGAAGAAGGTGGGATGGAGCCGTTAGTTCATCCTCTCAACATGCTAAATTTTGACTATCATAATTACGAGTAGAGGAGTTCGTGATGGCAGGTTGTGTAAACCCATTGTGGACGTACACATTATATTTTGACGAAGCGTCCAGGGGCCCTAATAAAAAAGGGAGTGTTGGAGTAGTAATCCGAGATCCCTGACGTAGAGTTACGATGAAGTTAGCTGCTTATCTCGGGGCAGGATTCACTAACAATATGTCGGAGTATAAAGCCTAGATTATGGGACTGCATATTGCCAAGCAAGGTGGTATTCAGCGATTGTTAGTAAAAGGGGATTCCGAGTTGATCCTGAATCAGCTAGATGGGACATACACAGTGAGGAATCCCATTCTTTATATGTATCATTGAACTGCGATGACCCAACTTGAGGAGTTTGAGAGAGTGTCTTTATGAAATTCCATCCCCCAATCCATGCAAGGTGTCATGCTGCTATGTGCACATCCTCTTGTAAAAAAAATCTAGAGTGTGGCATTCTTGTTGATTTAGAGAGCCAATGCCATTTTAGACATTAGTGTTAGTGTCCATGGTTCAAAAATATTAGATTTTAGCAAATTTTTGATATTTTAGATATTATCTCTTGTAAAAATCCATAAAACTATAGACAACTTCTAGATTAGAATGACATGTAAAAGAAATCATGTAGCTTTCAGCCAATTTGAGAGGATTTTATGTAAAAAGAAAGATTGATGAAATCGTCGACGCACAATCGCTGTTTGCAGGCAGTGAACAACACTCTGAAGGGAGAGATGAAGAAGGAGTGATTTGAAAGAATTCTAGCCAGGTGTGCTGGTATTTTACCCCTCTTTCGAAGCCAATGGAAGCATCAGATTCAATGGGGCTTTGAAAGGGGTCTTCCATGGGTCTTTCAATGTTGTGGACCTCTACACGTTGACTCCTCGATTCATAACATATTCTTCTACTGAATGTTAACTATAGATAATATTCTTCTTACATGTTTTTTTACCTGCATGCGTGGTTGGAACATCTTGCACCATTGTAGCTTCAAGGGAGACGATGTCTTGCAAGGGGACTGTAAAAATTTACACGATGCAGCAAACAAAATTTGAGAAAGAGTTAGAGAGTACACAATAAATAAGAGGAGAATTTGAAAAAAAATCTTTAGCTCCAAACAATTGATATAAAGATGAATTTGTCCACCTGTGTGCTTTCACTGTGAAGCTTAGATTGTGATCTAGACAGAAAATAGGTAAAGAGCTTAAGGCTAGCTAGAACAACTCTGATTGGGTGAAAGATAGATCATGAAAACTATGAAGGGATCTACCTTTTATAGCCTGTGAAGGGAGTCATGATGGATGACCTTCCATATGCACCTGTATCTATTGACTTTTCATGTGTATATGTGTTTGTTGACCTTCAATATGCACATGTGTCTATTGACCTTCCATATGCACATGTGTCTGTTGACCTTCCATGTGCACCTCCACTAGTTGGCTAGGTCCTTTTACCTTTGGCTAGGGCCCCTAATAACTCCCTTACCCTACAAATCAATACAATGTGCCTCAAGTTGCTACCATCTTAACTACTCCATCGTCTAACCGAAAGGTTAGACCCACAATGGTCACCTATTTGCCATCCGGTCACATAGATCTCATCTGACATACAAGTCAGGATGACTCAACCAATATCTGGGCTCACATATGGATTCTTCTCATAATGGGGGCCTTACAATTTTTAGCACCATGGATCATTGGTGCCACCTTATGAGGGTGGGGCATTGAGCATATCTAACACCCCCCTCAATGTCCACCCACAGGTCAACTATCTCCTCAGCCCAATGTCGAGTCTTTGAAGATGAACTTGAAGCAGATCCTTTGTAAGCGATTTGGTGAAGATATCCACTCCATTCTCCTCTGTTGGACAGTAGACTAGTTTCATTATCCCATCCTTGATCAAATCATGCACATAGTGATACTAGATCTCTAATTGTTTGTTGTGCAAATGAAACACCAGATTTTTGGAAATGGGGATGCAACTCTGATTGTCACATGTTAACACAATTGGTTCTTCATTTTTCACTCCCATATGACATAGGATCCTTCTCAACCATACTGCTTCACATGCAGAAAAACAAGCTGCCTTGTACTCTGCTCCCAATGCCAATGTTGGTTGCTTCTTACTAATCCAAAAGGAATTTCCTAAACCCAAAGAGAAACAACAACTAGTGAACTGACTTCTTGGAATAACTGTATCCTACCCAATTTGAGTCACAGTTCCCTGCAAGAGAAGTTTTGGAGCTATATGTTATAGAATAGTCAAGAGTTTCCTTCGAGTATCTAAGCACCCGCATCCCAACTTTCCAATGACTCTCATGAGGTTTGTTTGAGAACCTGCTCAAAACACCAACAACAAAACTGATATTTGGTTTGGTGTTACACAAGTAGATCAACCTCCTATACCTCCTAATGTTTGCTAGTGCTGATGTATCCTCAATGGATAACTTTGTATTTACCTCCATAGGTGTAGCTATCTCATTGCACTTGGTCATGCCAAATGTCTTCAAGATCTCCCATGCATACTTCTTCTGAGAGATGAAGATCTTTCTTGGCTCTTACTAGACTTCAAACCCAAACAATAGTGGAGCAAGCATGTCTAACATTTCAAACTCAAGACTCAAAGACTTTTGAGTTTGGTTGATCATATCTTCATAGTCACCTATAATAAGAAGGTTGTCCACATATAGGACAATCACTACAGACTTTTCACCATCCCTATAAACATACAAGTTAGCATCTGAGGCACATCTTTTGAAGTTTAAGCTTGAAAAGAACTTATCTATCCGATGGTACCATGCTCAGAGGGCTTGTTTTAGCCCATACAATGACTTCTTCATCTTACACACTTTGTTCTCAGAATGGGGGGCCTCAAACCCTAGTGGTTGAACCATGTACACCTCCTCCTTGAGGTCACCATTTAAGAATGATGACTTAATATCGATTTGGTAAACTGGCCACTGCTTGTGGGCGACCACTGCTAGTACTGTATGAATAGTGGTCATTTTGGCAATTGGGGCAAATGACTCTTGAAAATCAAACCCTTCAACCTGTGAAAATCCCTATGGAACCAGTGTGGATTTTTACTTTTCTAAGGTACCATCAACCTTGTACTTTATCTTCTAGATCCACTTGGTGCCAATAACCTTCTACTTTGCTAGCCGATCCACTAGCTCCCAATTGTCATTTTTCATTATGTTGTCATACTCATCTTTCATAGCTGCCTTCCATGCTAGATCTGCAAGTGCCTCTTCTAAGCTAGTTGGCTCCTTTACTTCTCTCATAATCTCAGCCATCAAGGGCATATCGATTATGTGAGTAGAAGCCCTCCTTTGCTCCTATATTCTCTGAGACCTCCTCGGTTTGTCTGCCTTCTCCTCAAAAAATGTAGGCGTAGGATTATTGTGGTCATAGAGCTACTTTACCCAATGCGACAATGGCTTTTCTTGGTGGGGTAATGTTAGGTTGGTGAACTTTTTCCTCATCATTTGAAGATGATGCTTCCTCCTCCTTAAGGATAGGGACAACTCTCGAGATAGGTTCATAGTGGACTACTTCTTTGCTTTATGATAAAGTGGAAGAACTTGCCTTCTCCTCCTCCACTATATGTGGCTACTCCTTGAACACCACATCATGGCTCGCGATGATCTTCTTTTCCTCTTGGTCATATAATTTGTAAGCCTTCTACTCATCACTATAATCCAAGAAGATACATTTTCTAGTTTTTGGTTTTAACTTGTTTCTCTTCACATCTGGAACATGTGTATAACATTCACATCCAAAAATTATGAAATGTGAGATGGATGGTTTCTTACCAGTGTAAGCCTCATGAGGTGTTTTTCCCTTGAGAGCCTTTGTGTAGCTCCAATTTAGAATGTAGTCTGCAATATTAATAACAGCTTCAGCCCAAAAATAGTTAGGTAATCCCTTGCCCTTTAGCATGCATCTTGCCATCTCCATAATGGTGCGATTCCTGTGTTCCACAACACTGTTCTATTAAGGTGTGTGAGGCATCATCAATTGACGCTTGATCCCTTTGCTCTTGCAAAATTCTTTAAACACCTTTGAGTTGAGCTCACCACCACCATTTTTTTTAAATTTCTTCACACTTTTCCATGTTTCATTCTCAACAAGTTTTAACCATTCTTTAAACTTATCAAAATCTTGAGCCTTATCACAAAGGAAGTACACCCACATCTTCCTACTGTTGTCGTCGACAATCAAAATAAAATAAGAAGATTCTCCCAAGGCTTGTGTAGGCACCTTACCACACAAGTCAACATGCACCAACTCTAGAGGAGCCTATGCTCTATTCTTTTTCTTATGGAAATATCTTTCTCTGTTGCTTACCCATCATACAAGCTTCACATGGTTCCTTTAATTCAGTCATGTAGGTAGGTGAGAAACCATACCTTGCTTGTGCATCTCCTTCAACACTGCAAATCCAGTGTTTCCAAATCTTTCATGCCAAAGCTTACTGTGCCCACTCTAGCGATGGCTGTGAGAGCACTTAGCTCATACAATTTGCTCCGTCTTTCTCCTTTGCCAATAACTTTTCTAGCACTGTTGAGAATTTCTTTACCTATCTTCTTGAACCTCACTTCATGACGAAGATTAGTTATATCAGCAATGACTAGTAATAGATTTCTCCTAACTTTAGGAACATACAACAGATTTGAAAGCTTTTTGACTTCACCATTTGCAGCAACAAAAGAAATAGTACATGTTCCCACAACAAGGCATTTTGTATCATTTTCAATTGTCACAGCAATGGATTCTTGTAGAGGTTGCATAGAACTGTATAGACATTTCTTGTTGGTCATGTGACGTGGGAGGCCCCACTATCTAGCACCCATGAGTTAGTGGTAGATTCTTCTTGTGCTAAGGATCACACTTCCTCCATGGTTTCCATGAATAACTCTAACGTTGCTTTAGCTATATTGATTGTCTCTTTCCCTTTACTTTTAAGGGTACAATTCTTTTAATCTACCTTCTTGACACGACAATCTGTGATTGCATGTCCTTTCTTCTTGTAGTAGAAGCTCTCCTTGAAACTTCTTCTTACCGCTCTTCTTCTTTTTGTCACCATCTCCTTCTTGTAGTATTTGCTTCCTTCTCGGGCTTTTAGCCTCAACTCCTCCTCCATCAATATGCACAAAACTCCTCAAAAGTCAAAGCTTGAGGTCTCACCTGAGTATTAAGGGCAATTACTAGTCCACCAAGCTTTTGTGGACAAATCCAAAGACACCTCCTTGCTAGGTCCTTGCTAGTCTTTTGTATCCCAGCACCAACCATCTGATCGCATAGATTCTTAATCCAAGTGTTGAATGCTTCAGCCGTCTCTCCTTCAACAAACTTCTCCACTGCTAGTTGTTTCTCCAAGTATTGAATTCTTGTTTGGTTTTGCGTTTCATACTGATGCTCAAAACATTCCAAACTGATGCTTTGGTTGTATGTTGAATCAAAGTCAGAACATTGCTACAACAGCTTGTAACTAAGGCACACAATGCATCTGCATTCCTTCATTTCTAAGCCCGTAGAAGATCTACATTCAGAGGAATCATCACACTAGAATTTGATGGGTCGAGGATAGGCTATGGTTCTACGTCAGTCCCCAACACAGTCTCCAAAAGATCATAAGAATCAAGGATAGTTATAATTTTGAACTTCCACCAGGTTTAGTTTGTATCATCTAGCTTGCCTTCGCTAAAGGTTAGTGGACAAATCCTTGGTGTTTGAATAGCCATACAGTAGCACCACCTCCTGCACTGCTTCTTGATGCGCCAAAACCGCTTCCGAAAGATGACATACTTTCTCTTTAATGTTGAAGCCTTTGCCTCTTGCACACTCTTCGATCCCTAGAGTCCCCTAGGCTCTGATACAATGTAAAAAATTACACGGCATAGAGAACAGAATCTAAGAAAGAGATAGAGAGTACACAACAGATAAGAGGAGAATTTTTTTAAAAAAATTTAGCTCCAAAAAATTGTTACAAAGATGGCTCTGTCCACCCATGTGCTTCCACTGTGAAGCTTAGATGGTGATCAAGACAAAAGATAGGTGAACAGCTTAAGGCTAGCTAGAATGGATGAAAGATAGATCATGAAAACTGTGAAGGGGTCTATCTTTTATAGCTTGTGAAGGGGGTCATGATGGATGACCTTCCATATGCACCTGTGTTTGTTGATTTTCCGTGTGTAGGTGTGTTTGTTGACCTTCCATGTGCACATGTATCTGTTGACCTTCCATATGCACATGTGTCTGTTGACCTTCCATGTGCACCTCCACTAGTTGGCTAGGGAATATTCCCTTTACCGTTGGCTAGGGCCCCTAATAACTCCCTTACCCTGCAACTCGATGCAATGTGCCTCGAGTTTCTACTAGCTTAACTACTCCATCAAACCCAAATATTAGATCCACAATGGTCACCTTTTTGCCATCTAGTCACATAGACCTCATCTGACATTGTATTGTGGGAAAAAAACCACGAGTCATGCTTTTTTACAGATAGCTGTCATGTCCCCTAGCATGGCTAGTCTGTGTTCTTGCATTCTTTTTGTAGCATGGCTAGTTTTGTACAAAAGAAAGCTTACCAGCTTGGTGCTCTACAATAGTGTGTTAATTCGATGTGATGCCTCACTACTTCTTATCATTGTCATGCATCTCTCTATAGCACTGTAAGGTAACACTCTCCACCACAAGATCTGGAAGAACTTCTTGTATTCTTCTATCCATGCCAATGTTGCAGACCTCCTCAATGATGCCTTCCATTGCGATCTGCTCTTTAGTGGTATCAACGAAGGGGCCTGCATGGTTTGGTGGTTACGATTCATATTCAATGAAATATTTTCACTGGAGGGACATAAGACATGCCTTGGCTATAGTACTTCAAAACATAAAACCTTTTAGATATGGATAAACCAAATTAATTGGTGATGAGGGCTGTGAATCTTTGCTTGGCCTCTCTTCAATGATATTGGATGTGCACTTGCTCTTACGTTTTCTTTTCATAGTAACCGCACTACTAGTATCAGTTTCTTGTGAACCCATCATAGTCTCTTTATTAGGAGACAAAAAATGCAATATACTCCTAAGAACGCAACTCATTTTACTTACCATGCCTCCGAATCCTTGTGTCTCTTGTGTTTGTTTTTTTATTGAGTATTTTTGGTATAAACCCTTCTAATTGGAGGGGTATTCACCTTTAGGATAGTCAAGGAAAATAGGGCATCTTCGATATACCTCATTGTCCCACTCTTGCTCTATTTGTAATCCTCATACATGCACTAATTCTCTTGCATTTTTGCCAAGTCCTCACACTCTCCTAGTAGAGTTTGTATAGTCCCCCCTCTCTATCTTCCCATACATGAACCTGACTTCAAAAGTCACCATTACAATTTTGGAATGGATTGGCAAGATAGCACCGTAGACATGCTATTAAAGAAGGATATTGTGAACTACCTATATAGAAGCCTCCATGCTATCAACTTGGTTGACTTCTATGACTCTATATCTTCATCTGGCTTAAAATTATGGAAGATAGTGCAAAACATTTTCTATTTATGTTTTCTCTTTATCTCTTGGGTGTAATGGAAGAATAAACTATGTTCCACTTGAATGTTATAGCAGTCCTCCCAACTCAAAAGAAATCTCTTTCTGCCATCTTGCAATATAGCCCAAAAGGTCTTTTGCATTATCCAACTTGGAAACGATGCATTTCCATATGCTCAAATCAAAGTTATGTCATTTAATACCAATTCATCAAACTTATGATGCACATAATTTAGACAAACAAGAATAACCTACATTTAGGCATGCCCATCAACGTTTGAGTTTTCCTGTCAGAACTCTCCATGGCCTTCAATATCCTTACAAAATTAGCCTCTTTTAGGTTTGAGGATGCCAATGTGTATACTCTCTCCTCATTCAATACAACCCCCATCTTGGAGCCCCACTCCAAGCATGAGATAGTTTTGCATTGACAAAAATATAGTTACTTTGGAGAAATGTAGTTTGAGTACATATAAATGGAAAGTACAATGAGGTAGCAACTTAGTGATACCACTTCTCTCGAAGACTGGGGTCTGCAACTCTTAGCAAATGTCGAGTTTTCTTGATGAGCTTTTCATTTACACTATAGTATGCCTTGCCCCACTTGGTTCTAAACTCAGAGTCAGAGAGATATGTATATTTCCATTTGATTGGTCACATTCCTATATCATACTCGTTCTACACTTGGTAATTAGGGACAACATCATTACATTAGGAAAAAATACATCAGGAAAAAAACTTTTAAGATAGTGTGAAGTACCTGCCTTCCACATAATGTGAGCAAGTGCAATCAATGGTGCCTTGTACCATGTAGGAATGGGTGCCGACTTTTTGTGCATTTGCACCCATGCCTTTGCCTCATCAATTAGCTTGTCAAAAATAGTTGTGTGGTCAACATGCCCTAGCATCCTTATTCACAAATAAGGTCTGGATACAAGGTATGGACAACCCCCTTTCATGCCAGTCTGTGTAGATTCTATAGTAGGATATCATGCATATTAGGATCTCATGAATATGCTCCATTGCATGCATGCTTGTACGAGAAATAGCTAACAAAATCTCCCCCTCTACCACACTTGTCACTTTCACAAGGCAACAATCAACGTGCACATGTTGTCTCATGTTATTTGGAAAGACTGTTGCAAACAATCAATTATGTTAATGATGATGTAAGCAACAAATACATTGCAAAATGTTAAGGTCCTATTGTTAGGGCCACTCACATGTGCGTATCTCATTCATCCATGCTGTGATTTGATGGTTACCATCCTAAACATAAAACATGCAATTTGACAAAAAGTCCCAATGAGTGTTGCTGAATTTTGCCTCAAAGTCCTCATGCTTCTTTAGACAATGGGGATTCCACTCATTTCTAATCATATCATCAACTTCCTTGCACTGGTGCCTTGGAGTCTCTAATGATACTATGAATATACCCATCACCCGTGCTGAAAAAGGTTTTCGAGAGTTGCTTGTACCTCGATGTGACTTGTCTAATTGTAGGCATGGAAACCAAACAACATAATGGGATTGATGGTAGAGGGGTGGATATCTACTTCTGACTAAGACAATGAAGTAATTAATATCCAATCAATGTAAAGCAATAAAATCAATAATCTAAATCATGCTGCCATCTCTTATAACAAGCACTCACCATTAACATTTCCAACTGGTCTTCTATGCATGCTTACACAATACGTTTATTGCAAGTGATTGTGAGACGATATCGCCAATTATTTCATCGGCATCTATCATGCATTTCTTTTCGATTCTTTGCATTCAATTCTTCTTGGTTTGCATATGGCCATGCCCTTGATGTGCACTAAAGGGCTGGATGCTTTGATGGTCGTTGCTTCCTCATCAGTATCACTCTCTGATACTACAAGATTTCTCTTGCCCTTCCTCGCCTACATCATCGAAGTGTGCCCACCTTCTCTTGATGTCACTCCCTCCCCACATGCAATTGCAATGGTTGCATTAGGGGAGTTTTGAGGTCTCGAAAATGCTCTGTAAGAGATCCTAGAGAGAGATAATATTTTAGGAAATAAGAAAATAAATCATTTTTAGATTTTTAAAAACTTTTATATTTTGGTAAGTAAATATATAAAAATTTATTAATAAGTCATTATCGTGATATTCTCGTAGTCACATTAAACCTAGAAATATAGGCCGCCATAAAGGTGACAAAGATTGTCATAATGAATATCTTACTCATCCTCATTAAAGTGATAAACTAATATTCAATTTGAATTGTGTTCGCCATTTGATTACTTCCCTCCATTCTCACTCTCTTCTTTCTTTCCCATCCTTACTAGTTTCTTCTTCGTTTTCCTTCTTATTTCTAATTGGCATACTTTTTTAATCTAGTCCTCTAATCACATCCTTAGCTATGGATCAATCATCCAATGATCTTTGTAGCTCTAGTAGAAGGCCTCTCTATCATTTTCATATTGAGTTGGATAGTGAGTATGAACCAATAAGGAAGAGAACAAAACCGATTACTATTACAAAGTCTACAGAACATATACTGAGGTTTTAAGGAAAGAAGAATCTTGATCTTTGGTTAGATGGCAGGCTATAACCCAAAGATCCTAATAAAAATAGCACTCCGTCTTTCTATACTAGCTATTCATTGTTCAGGTTCATTGGTGATGGTTATAATGGGTTTCTAGGCTATACACTTAACTTGGTTGTAGAAAAGGATGTCCTCAAATTGGAGAACCATCTGTTATCAAAACATAACAAGAGTTACTGCAGAAGCTATAAGGCTATTAACTGAGGATTCATTTATTAGAGAAACACATAAAATCTTATCAACAAAAGTAAACTATTTTAGAACTTTGAAATTGACAAAAGGCTCTTAGAAATATATTGAATCTCAGACGAGGAGGTGGTGGTTGTAGTAAAAGAATCCAAGTAGCAAGGTACATTTTTTTCCACTTTAAAAATATGAAATATGACTTTATTTATAATTAATTGTATTGATTTGTGATGTTGATTTTGTTTAGGTCTCTTCTTCAACTGGATACAAGTGAAAGAGATTATTTGAAAGCATCCTAGTTTTATTATCATCTTCTTCCTTCAATAGTTTCAAAGGATATTTTGGAGAAGATGAAATTTAAAAAGGCAAAGAAACAATGCTTGGGGTCATTTACAAAGGATCTCTCATTGGATACTGAGTTAGTGCAGAAGACACTCGATAATATTGGTATCAGTCGAGACGCTTATATAAAACTTTTTCAGCTTTTACAATCAAATAGAAGCAAGGACAAGTACATAATTGCATACTTCCAAGGCCATCTATGATAGAATTATTAGACAGACAGTGAATAACAAAGTATTGGAGATTTTGGGTGAGCCTTTCCATATCAAGGCTAGCTTCAAAGGCAAGAAAAAGAAGTTGTATTCAATGAATTTAACAATATTTTCCTAGACTTGCCCACCCTAAAATGCTTAATGATTAGATTCTATGACTTGTCACTAGAAGGGACACAAGGAGTGGCTAGATTTGTGGTTAAACTTGATGAAAGTGGGATTCTAAAATGTACGAAACTAGAGACTCTATTACCTTGATGAATAAGGCACTTTCATCAAATCATTAGGATAACTCAATATCGTTTAGTGTTCAATCGGAACACAACATTTGTTGGTTAAGAGCATTCGAAGTAGATACAGGATTTTGATATATTGTATTGGGTTTTTCATCCAACACTAATACTTGATGTTATTAAGAGACAACAAGCAAGAGAAGAGTATTTGTTGAAGGATTTTGGAACTATAAGATTGAGTGGCACGTAGCTGGTCACTTAAAGATACTTAAATGTATATACAATGTATCAAAAGGAGCCAACTCTAGATCTTCTTGCCTATATTGCATGTCCCCAGCCATAGAGTTGAACTCAAGCAATTGGAATAGAGCAACCTCTAGGCAGAACAAGGATTGACAGTTTAAGCCAGTCCTAGATATTCCTTTAGTGAATGCCCATATCTATACACTTCATGCGCTTTGTAGGATAATTGAAAAGCTTATTTATATTTATATAGGATTTGCATGGAAGTTTAAGCCATTATTAGCTAGAGCAGATGCTATAACAAAGATTGAAAAAGTTTTATCTACAATTGGTTTTCATGGTGGTAATGTTGTTATTGAACTGGATCTTCAAAAGTCTAAGGATGGAAATTGTGTCCCCAAACAGCCATCTATTGGTGGAGTGAAGGCTAGAAGGTTCCTAGACTTTCATGGAGACTTGCTAAGGTAAACTCTAAGAATGGTGGCTCAAGTATTAGTGTAACGTGTCCCCCTGTCCACTTGTAGGACATGTCTTAATAGCCCATCGGGAAGAGAGTCTAGAAAGCGCCTCTTGGCACTCATAAGGAATGTCACGGGGTTTGCAATCAAGGTCTTCTCGAGTCTACCACGAAGCAGAAGTATTTGTTCGTTCCCACTTAGGACAGACCTGAATCACAGTTTTCCTAATAGTCAAGTTTCTAGGAAGTAGCTAGCGATGACGAACCACTTTGCGCAGAAACATCAGGGTCGAAGCAGATTTATACTGCACTTGGTTCAAGGAGAATGGGAAACGAGAGGGATGTGAAGCTCAACCTCTCTGCCCGTAAGGCAAAGTCCCATTCCGTTCCCCTAAAACAGCATAAATAGGGAATCTAACTCTATTGATTCTAGGTCATCTCTATTTCGTTATCAATTCCTTCGAGAAAAGTTCCCGGCTAACCAGGACCACCCTTTCGTAGGATGGACCCAGGGTCACGTCCACCGCACTTTCCTCAGGTTTCTTAGTTACCTAATTACCTACCACATTATGTTTGACATGCAAAAGTACCTTCCTTAATTAACAAATTAAACACTGGTTCCTTCACGTAACTTAGGCACTGACATAGAAAAACAATGTCAAGCAAGTTACTTCTTCAATATTTGATCTTTATTTATCATAGTCTTTGGAATACATCAAATATCCTGCCCGAAGGCTATCCCAGCAATCCTCATGATTGCTACTCCAAGTTTCGCCCATTGACTAGTATGCGGGCCTCGAGATCCCATCTGGAGTCACATGAGCCTCTTGTGCAGGATCCGGAGGCAAGGAATTTATGGCCAGAGCCTCCCCTGGCACTCAAGCGTCCTCCTGCTCCAAGTAGCATCCACGGAGACCCCTCTCATGGCCCGTTAAGTCCACGTACCCGGTGTGGCTAATAACCCCCTTGGATAGGGTCAGGCAGACACCCAAGTAGCATCCACGGAGACCCCTCTCATGGCCCGTTAAGTCCACGTACCCGGTGTGGCTAACAACCCCCTTGGATAGGGTCAGGCAGACATTTAGAGATAACTAAAACTGCCTCTCCCTCCAGGATTTTAACTTGAAGCATTAGTTGTTTTTCTTGAATTAGTTC
This sequence comes from Lygodium microphyllum, assembly GCF_053477565.2. NCBI lineage: Eukaryota > Viridiplantae > Streptophyta > Polypodiopsida > Schizaeales > Lygodiaceae > Lygodium > Lygodium microphyllum. The sequence goes on from NC_141162.1 coordinate 112,612,292, forward strand.
CTTGAGCAAAGAAGTACAAACAGTGTATCTAAGTGTACAATCACGAGCATTCCAGTGGTCGTTCGTATGGCCAACTGCTAAGGTGTGATTCCTTTTCCCCGAATACTCCCAGCATTCGATCCTGGATCATTCGTGACTTGGCAAGATCCCAAAGGTTTAGCAAGCTGGGTTGCTTATTTACCCTTTTTCCTTGGGTTAGGGTTTATACCCTGTTGACCCCAAATTGTCACTACCTTAGGTTTCCTTATTTAAAAGTTACAACCCCGTTGTCCTAACTTGGTTGGTCAATTGCTTTCTTGGCAATTCACAACTGCCCTAGCTTGACAAATCAGTCTCCAAGGAAGAGTGTTGTAGCAGGACGACTACTCAATTCTTAGAGAATTAGACTTGTTATTAGAACTCCCCAAGCTTGGTCTAAGGTGTAGCAGTACTATCTTGTGATTTAGACGCAAGAGCATATGACCTTACAGACTTGTTGCCCAAGATAGGTGTCAGTACCTAACTTGAGGGGTCATATCTCTTATCATACGATATTTCTTGATCAAGAATACCTTTGATCAAGATATAGGGTTTGGGAGTCCCATTGACCCCAATCCGAAACCATGACCCTACTAGGCTGATAAACGTTTTGGCCCTAGGGTCCCTAAATTCCTTGCGGAATTCTAGCATTTGGTCATCTAATCCTTAGGGTGAGAACCCTAGATCATTCTTGCACGGTTGTTTTGATAACCCTAACATTTCGTGAATGTGGGTAGAACTTTTAAGATCGAAAATATTAAATCGGCATCCTAAGTGCGATACTAAGCAAAATTTTATCATAACTTAACCCAACCTAGCACATTGAGGTGACCGTCGTATGCTAACTAATCATATCTTTATGAATTTCATGTAGGCTACTCAATTACATGCGAATTACTTAGTTGATCTAACCAACTTATGATTAAAGATGATCGTCCCTTTAAAGATGCAAATACTTTCCTCTAAACTTGCAAGTACTTTCCTTAAAAGATGTAAGTAACTGCAAGGACTGTGAGATGTATCATTCCATGCGAATATGCAATTTCAAGACCATAGGCCTTTCACCTTTATGCAACTATAGGATCTACAATGATCTTTGTGTCTTTCCTTGCCCTATACGATTTTGATTGACATTAAGAACTGCCTCCTATAAACTTTACGTTTAGGCATCGAATTCAAAGCTTTTGTATTTTAATGAAGATGCATCCTTTCCCCAATTGTGAACTTTGATAAAAGAACTCTATGCATGGATGCATCATTCCTTCATGACCAGATGCCAATGAATACATTATTGATTTAATGTATTCATTCGTCCTTTTACCACTTCACTTAGCCTAAAATGTATCTATCATTTCATGTGAGATGCATACTATATGCTTTTTGTCAAAGTTCATAGATCTTTTCCTTTCCTTGCAACTATTTATTCATCATTAAACAACCTTCTACAATTATCCTATATACGAGTCACACCAAGGAATTTATTACATAAGTGCATCAAGTGCTATATTATGCCCCTTTCTTTCCAACAATGTGAACCTTCAAATACATAAGAACATCTCAAAAATGCATTTAACCTACATGTGCGATGCAACAAGGACATCTTTGCACAAGTGCATCTTTAACTTGTCTATCATATGTTCAAATGCGACTACCCTTGATCATGGAAGTGCAAGCATTACAAGTACCTCGTCATGCAACTGAACTTTTTACATCGAAGCAAAATATATAAAATTTCCAATGCATTTAAGTTTTTCTATGTGAATTAAAATATGCTTTATGCATCCTTTCCATGCGAATATAATTTTCAAAACCTGGGCATTTAATATTGGGGCGTTTTCCACTCTTGTGCTTTGGGTGGAAGCTCCCGCGTGTGCTCCTCTCGATTTTTGCTTAGGAGCCATTGACAAAAATAATATCGAATAAACAAACTCTCTCTTGGTCCCCTTTTATGAATTTCGAAATTGCTTACGGCCTGAGATCTCCTTCGAAGTACAGGAAATAGGCCTTGCACGACACGATCTATGAAACCCCCAAAACCGCGGGTGAACTTCGTTTAGTGGAGCTTCAATAGAAGCTTCTCAAGCTTGTGACTTTCAGAGATGACGTAAATGATGATGATGACAAATGGGATGATGATGTTGAGGATGATGATGAACAATCATGTGAGGGAGAGGAAGATGATGGTGATGGCGGCAGAGCCTGGCGACGATGGCGGTAGCCTGGCGGTAGCTTGATGGCGTGGGTGGCATCTTGATGGTGTAGGTAGCAAGGCCGAACGATGGCCTTGAATATTGGGAGGGGGGTTCATATAAGGTGGAGGTGGGGGGAAATGGTTAAAGTAGTGGGGCGGGGGGTGTGGCCACACAGGTGGCAGCCGCATGCGTTCCTCCTCATGCCCCTCCATAAACTCCTTCACACACTCTCTCTCCTCGCCATGCAACAGGAGAAGGAGAGGGATATTTTTTTTAAAAAAAATTGCAATTACCCATTATCCTTTTTTACTTGAAGGGGAGTTCCTGCGGTGACTGCGGTTTATAAGTACACGGTTCCTTATGCACAACGCCGGGGGGATGATATTGTTATTACGCGAAGATGGAGCACTTAGGCCAAAGTTTTTTTGTTACGGGAGATTACTTCAAATTTCTTCTGTGCGGGATCTAGGGTCTTATAATATTTTGTTGTAGAAATATTACAATTAGATACAATCAATGGAAGTACCTACATAATGTAGTTAAGGATCATGCTGATAATGGACAAGCTCGGAATAGAAAAGCCAATGTTTGGGAAACACTAGAAAAAGTATTATTTTATTTTGATAAAATAGAGTGTAATTATGATGATCTCAAAGACTTCAAAAACCAATTGAACATTTTTAAAAAAGAAATGATAGAAGCTTGGGGTAATCAACACTTCACTCACTATATGGTAAGAAGTTTGCATATGTATGTCTCTTTATTGTCTGACTCATATAGGGTTTTCTAATTGAATTTCTTTATGTGTTATCTACACAACATATTTTATACAAGCATGCTCCATATTTTATCAAGAAATATGGATCTCTATCTATTTAGTCAACACAAAATCACATTATCAAGCAAGAACAAAATACTTTAGACACACAAGACATTGAGCTGGAATATACAAAGAAAACAGTTTATTAGAGGTCTTTCAATGGTTCTACAAACAAATTTGGCAAAAATTCAAGCTCAAAGACACAATCGCATCATGTAATGCATCATCTTTGGCAAGGGCTATATCCACTATTACCCAAAAAAGAAAAGAGGGATATTTGAACTCTTGTGCAAAGCAAAGATATTCTAAATGGTTACAAACTAGACAAAGAGATAGAAAAAGATGGGTTTCAAGAAACCCTTAACATTTTTTATTATGACTCTGTTGTAGAAGAGTCTTTAGTTTCAGGGAATTCACTAGGTCCTCTAAAGGAATCTTTTATTTCATCCCACTCGATGAGACCTCTACATTTAAGGAACTCTTGTTTCCTATAGCCTAGAAGGAGCTTCAAATTCTTGGAAACTCCTACATGGGAGAGCAAATAAGAGGCAAGAACTCCAAAGTATCCTACCCTAGATCCACTATATGCAGGCATGAAGCCAAAAACTCTTACAGCCTCTTAATTCTCCACCAAAATTATCTTATTTGAACCTCTATTGAAAGCTTGGGATCTAATCACCTTGGAGATAGCTCTCAAAGCCATTATTGGTAAGCTTGGAGAGCTTGATAACCTGCTATGATAAATTGCAACTTTTTGATTATTTAAGCTTCCAATATAATTACCAAGGCCTTGACTTTTGCCAAGCTTCTATGGCCTTGAGCCCTTGGCTCTTCCAAGAAAGTTATCAGCATCTTCAATTTTTATCTGCCCAATAAACCACAATAGTATAAGATGTCTGTAGATATCCATAACATACTCTAATATAAATCACAATAGATATCTTAGAATTACCTTTCATACCTTAGGGTTTCATCTTCTTCAAGAAGACTACCATCATATAGATTTATTGAACTTTTGGGTTTCTCCTCTAATGGAGACTTTAGTTTCTCTTCATACCCCATGTTATCAATATCAAGTCTCTGTTGAATTTGTAAGTACTCTTCCTCTATAGGTATCCCCCCTTTTCATATTCCACGATCTGATTAATACAAGAATGCAAGGCTACAGAACTGTCTTGAAAATTCTCTCCCTCCACATCAAGAGTTGCTAGCAATTCCAATTTATAGCCTATAAAATTATTATCATTTTGACCCCATGCAAAAAAAATTGACAAGCAGTAATCTTCTCTAAGATAAAAAAGGTATTGAATATCATTTAGCAATACATATCTCTTTTTGTTAATGACATAACTGGAAAATTTTGGGACACATTCAAGAGGACATGTTTCAATCTCTACACTCAACTCTATCTCCTTTTCTTCCACTTTTGCAATGTTCTCACTTTTAAACAAAGCAACATCAAATCCCTACACTAATTGGTTCTCAATATCCTCCTGAAACATTTCACCCTTCTCTTCAACTTCTTTGTCTTTTCATGCAATATCCTCCATCTTCTTCTCTTGTATTGTATCTGAAGAACAACTATCCATATATTGAAGATATACAATAAATTTTACATCCTTCTATACAAGAAGAAATTGTTGCTGATTCTGATTAAAAGGACAATCTGCTTTCCACTTCTTGAAGTCTTCATTAATAAGGCTAAACCGTGTTTGGAAAGTTATTCTAGTAGCATTGGAAGCTTCCATTACATCGCTATAATTGACAAATCCCTCAATCTCTAGGCCTTCCACATGTCTATCATAAAACTCCCTGAAATCCTTTAGTTTATCTTCAATATCCTTCAAAAGCTCTTGCAAATCAAAGGGAACATTGAGCATATCTTTGATGCAAATAAATCTAGATGAATCTCTAGTTGCATGAAGAAAATCAAACAACTTTTCATCATAGGTATCCTCCAGATCCTCCTCCTCCATTTTCTCTAAAGACAACTTCCTTTTAGTCATCTTGATTACTCACAAAATAAAATCCAAAAAACAAAAAATTGAATTTGGGGGATAATTTACAAATCAACATTCACTCATATCCAATAGATTAAAGAAAGATTGCTAAATTTCTTTGGCATGGAGTTTAAATGAATTGAAACTTTCTGCAGCATTACAAAACCTATAATATACAAGATAAAATTATTGAAATGAATGAATGAAATGAAATTTAGTCAAAATCTATAATATACATGATGAATGTAATGAATTGAAACTTTATGCAACAAAGAAAGCATGAAACATTCACGACTCATGAAACGCGAAGATAATGATTTAGACGGGCTCACAGCTCACAAAACCGTATTTCACATGCCACTTTGACAAAAAAACTTGATGAATTCGTGTTTTATAAAATTGAAAATTTTGAACAAAATAATGCATCAAGAACATTAAAAACCAATCATTTAATATGTGTACCAGACTAATATTGATAGAAAAACAAAGTAAAAACCTTACAGAATTTCTAACTCCCTGATGTAACATTGTCCTCTTAAACCAACTAACATATTCAATGCCATGAAAATCACGATTGCAAAGAAAAATATTAAGAAAAGTGTGATGCCTGATATTTTTAGACCTTGCTCCTGAGAATAAATAATTCTTAGTATGGCTTGTGATGCTTACAAGATAAATAGTTGGTCGAAAACGATATAAGATACATGAAAGAAGTAGTAACCAAAACCCAAACCTGAGTGTTCATATATATATATATATATATGCCAATACTCACCGTACGGTTGATCAAAAAGTATATTGCACTAATTTAGAGGAGGTGTGCTTAAAAAGAAAATGGTAAAAACTTAAAAATTGAAGTAATAAAAGCGCTATCATGTTGAAAAAGTAAATGACATGTGGCATAGCTTCTCAGGGCAAAATGGTTTTAAGTTGCACATGTGAAATTAACTACGCATTATACTAACCACACTTGTAAACAAATGTCCTTATAAACCCAATTTCTGAACCTTAAGAGAGTTTTTTCAAAGACAAAGCCCTCTCTCTGCTCAAGTACACCAATACAACGCTAATTTGATTGTAGGAAAAATTATTCTTCCGCGCAAGGCTACTGAAGAAGGTTTTCTCACCCAGTATACGCATCAAACACTCGAGAATGTAAGTTTTTTGCTAAAATATAAGTTACTGAGAGCGGAGTTTTGATGCCGAGAAGTGCTTAAAAATAGCTAAAAATTACGAATATCAAGGAAAAAATATTCAACGTCGAAGGCGGCGGCTCAATCTAGGACGATTTTAAGCGTCAAAGTGCTTTAAAGGCACCCGAGCAACACTTGTTAATTTTTGATAATTTTTCAGACTGTCGTGTGGGTTGACAAGAGTTACCGGCCAATGCAGGATGTCAACTGGATGCCCAGGATTTTTCAGAGCTCGAAACGAAGCCATGACAGGGAAATGGCCACAAAATGGGCAAGATATGAAAAGGTGGACACTTGGGAGGCCAAAATTGGGCATGCCTTTTGAGTTTGGACCCCCCCCTAAAATTTTATGCACCTTATGAAGCAAAAAACGTGGAGAGAGAATGAGGGATGAATAAAAAACGTGGAGCAACATGGCGGCCGTTTTTTGTGCCCTCTCATGATGGAGATGGAGTATGCAGGCTGAAAGCAACCCATACAATCGATCATGGGGCTGAACTTCCCTCTCTTGGCTGAACTTATCGCCTGTCTTCGCCCGTACAATGGTGGCCTAAATGAAGAGAGCCAATTCTAATCTTTCTCTCTCCTCCCTCTCTCTCCTCTAAGGGCAGATTCATGTGGTGAAGAAGAAGAAGAAGAATGGATGGCGGATGCTTGTCCAATGAAGACCGGATTGCTCCGTGGTTCAAGAGGAATGAAGATTGCTAATTGTGGACTGTCATGAGCATTAATGGCTGGTGGAAATCAGTCCCGAGACATGGCAAATAAAAACCCGCAACCCGCAAAGAACGGTGTCGAAGGGTTTCGAAAGCAATGTCGCAACTTCAGAAGTTCTTGATAATTTCAGGCTAGAAGATCAAGCAAGAAAAATGAAGTCAAATCTGTTATAATTTTAGGACACCCTGCATTCTTTTGAGCATTCAAAGGGACTCCACCCTCTTGTCCAGCTCCATAGTTGTTTCAATAAAGTCTATAAGAACAAAAGGAGAATTGTTTTTTCCACAAGTTTTAATTACAATGGCCACCAGTTCAGAAGGAAAACCCGTCTCTTATAATTCAGTCGATGGATCAATCTCTGAATTGTCAATGATCTCTTATGAATTCAATCCTTCTTGTTTATCACAAACATCCTCATAAGGTCACAAATCTGACTCCTCAATCGTAGACTGTTTAAGTTTCTTTGGGGTATGTGATACAAGCTCTGACTCGATACTACTGTCTTCACTATCATAGATACGAGGCTTTGCATGAAGAAAGGAAGGAAACAACCTAATCAATTCCCGATTTTAGCAAGAGTATGGATATCCAAAGAAAAAAAGTGATTATGAAAGTATTCCTTGTCATTCAGATATGCTAAGACTCAATCAATGAAGACAGACTTGGATTTCTCTTCAGATTGCTGAACATCATTTATAAGGTGCTCCAAGAGATCATCAAAATCAATGCTTCCACATGTTTCTGATACATTTAAAACAGCAGTGGTGTGGTGTTGCTTTCAATCTGTTCACTGGTGGTCCTCGCCTCGCAACATTCCAAGATCTCTGTAGCAGAAATTGTTCGTAGACCTCACAAGGAATCGCAGTCCTCAGATGTCTTCTTCAATGTAACACTGTTTACACGAATGCCGCAAATAATCCTTCCATGGAGTCTCCACAACGATTGGAAAACTTTCCTTTAATGGTTCAGACTACAGCTGTATGCATACACTGTTCGTGCTGTTTGCGCTTGCTGTCATGGAAGATGCCTCAGGAGATCCTATGTAGGGATAGCTGAAAGGACTAGTCCGGTGACAGTCTGTTTCGAGCCTCTCAGTCCTCGACGGCATCATCATCTTCATAGTCCGCCTTCATCATCAGCTGAGATAGATGCAAACTTCTCCCTTCTTGACACAATCACCTCAGCAATGTCTTTTCCTTTCAATTGGTTCAACAAGAACTCTTTGCATCCATCGCTTTAGTAACTCTGCAGCATTGACCGTCGTCTCCCTGCAGAAGAAGGTTTGCATCCATGAAGATAATGGGAACATATCTACTTGCATACTCAACGGAAACGTCAGTTGAAAAAGACCCTGATGTTCGATAATCCCTTCGTCGACTTCATCTCCAGAATTTGCCATCATCAGCTTTGTCGCGGCTTCATCTTCTTCTTTTCGTAGACCTCACCCGTCGATCTCCTCCGAGTACAGGATTCCCTCAGATTCCCCATTTCCAGCGACATCTGTCGACGAACTTTCTTTCCTCTATCCCAGCTCAGAGTACCATCTATCACTTCCGATTCCCCTGCGTTCCTTTCCTCCTTTCGACTTCTGATTTCCCCCTCAAAATGTCGTATGCAAGATCAATAATCCTGGAAAAATCCCCCAAGCTCGATTCCAAAAACAAAAGCTCCTCTGTTCTCCCCTGTCCTCCAACAGAGTACCATCTATTATTTTCCTCTCCAGCACAGCGTATCCCCTTTGCCACAGTAATTCCCTCCTCCTCAATCACCAAAGATGTCGCAAAAGCTGGAGAAGCCAATCTAAAGCAAGGCAGGATGGCAGGGAGCTGATCTACAGCTTCATTCCCAGACGAAAGAAGCGCAGGAGAGGCAAGCGGATTGATGCAAGACAAAGGTTCAAACGTGTGATACTCCTTCCCGACGATTGATCAGTATGAACAAAAGTATCATCTGGACATGGCGATCTGCGCGGGCGTGTGAGAGGAGCGATGTGAGAGGAGCGATGTGAGCCCCGTCACTCCCTCCAGAAGCCTGTGTTTTGTATCTTTTTCCGTTTTTTCGCTATGGCCCGATCTCTCCTAGAGAAGTTCCCCCCCAAAAACCAGTTTTTCCCCCAGAAAACGAGTCCTCCTAAATTTGCCTTCCGCCTAATCAAGCAGCACCCCGAAAAGCTTCCTGAACTGATATAAAAAACAGACTGTTTGTAACCAAAAATGTCATACGACCCGAACATCTGAGCATTTTCAACATAGGTATCAAGTCTTTGTCGTAGTAAACATATCTTCACAGATCAATATTTGCAGAAAGTTAGACACAATTCTGGAAAACTCAGCATGCTTATTCTACTTCTGTTGGCACAGGAGATAACTTCTACGTGCATTTCTTTGCCCTGGTCTTTTGCTCTTAGATGGCTGCAACTTTTCAAGATGTAAGAGAATGTGCAATTATCTGGAGCGAATTCCTCCAACTGCATTGCACAAAAGCATTTCAAAACCTCCCAAAAAAGCCCATGAAAACATCTCCAAGAATCCATAGAGGCCTTGAAGAAACATCCGGACCCATAAACCCACTAACACATTACATTTCATTACCCTCTCCAACTTTCAAAATATACTACTCAAGCGTAAGATCAAAATGTTCCCTCCTATCATAAAGGTCACTGTGAACATGGAAGAAACTTGATCACACTCCACAACACTCTCTCTATTCAGATTCGGAAGGCATTCGCACATCTTGCTAAGATACGCTTTGATAAGCTCTCCAGACTCATCATGATCAACTGGTTCTGTGCCCATACTACTGCCATTTCACACATAGAACATCCAGTTGTAGATATTAGAAACATCCTCACGAAGCCCATAATCGACATATCTTGAAATAAGTGTAGCCCATGAGATTGCATCTCGAGTTACCAGTTTACCAAAACTCCTTGTTCTTCTTCGTCTTCAGCATAGAATAAAAGAGCAAACATAATAACTAAATATGTACAAAGTATCAAATCACACACACGACTTTTGGGTGATTTACACACCTCGAATGCGCAGCAATACGACAACGGTAATCTCATTTTTATAAAGGAAATTGATGTTTTATGCAAGTTGCTTCATGAATATTTATTCCCATGGGATGATTATGCATCATAATGTTGTTTGCTATGAGTTTGATTAGTTTATGCTCAAAAAATAAAAAAATCATGTGTTGTGACTGAAATTAATGGTGTAAAACCCGTAAAACACGCGAAATATGGGAAAATTGGGTGTTTTTGATATATAAATGGAAGATATAGTAAGACACACCAACTAAATTTGTGTTTTTGCTGCAAATGAACCTAAGGGCCAGAGCCCACAACTCATTTTCTATTTTCAGTTATTTAATATTGCAAAAATACAAAAAAATAGGAAAAATGGAAAAAAATAAAGAAAAAAATAGATTTTGAGTGTCGAAAATTAAGGAAAAATAAGATTCATGTTCGTGAATGTTTGGGGGGTCTGAAGTATGAGGTTTAGCCTCAGTTCAGCCCTAACTTTATGTTTTAGTGAGTTTTATTGCTTTTTATACAATAAAAATGTGGAAAATGAACCCTAAACCTATGCACCATGCACAACCTAAATGGGTGAGGGGGTAAAGCGGATAAAAGGTGTCTAAATGCTGAATGAAATGATGAAAATCTTGCTAGTTTTTATGCATACCATTTAGGTTGGTCGATATTTAAAAATTAAGAACCTAGTAGCACGAGGGTTTCTCGGTGCTAGGTTCATGCAACGCCGCATACGAGCGATAGTCAAAATCATTGAAAGAAATATTTTCCACATATGGATCAATGCTACCATTTGCATGAAGCATGAAATGATAAAAATACCTCCTAGATGCATGGCAATTGCTTTCTAGAAGATCGTGACCAACGTTGAGTGAGTAAGGTTGTCCAAGAGTTGTAGACTAGGTGTTGGGTCTAAGGGAAAGAAAGTGAGGTACGGTACATTCTAGGATGATGATCAATTGGTACCTTGAGTGGAAATGTGTGCGATAATGTGTTATATATGTTTAGCAACGCATCGAGGGGTCAATCCCCAAGGTGTAGGAGAGTCGCAGTGAGGTAGCGGCAATCAGCCGTGGGAGGACCTCCTATGTTTGTACTTCGTGCTATTTGGCAATGTACTGGGACTCCCTTTGAGGAGTGTTAGTTGGGTTTGAGTTGGACTACGAGATGTGATACAAACGCAAGATGTTTAGGAAGATGATGTATGTGTTATCCACGCTCTTGGTTGCGAGGCCGTGGGGTTGTTGAGCGCATGATAGAGGTCTGGCTAGTGCATGAGCCAGTGCCGGCCTGTTTTAGGTCCCATCAGTGGTGCGTCTGCCGGGAGCTGCCGATAAGTGGCGGTCTTCGAATCTTGGTCTTATAAGGGACCTATTAGCTTTATTCTATTGGTCGATAGCCACCTTGAAGCGATGGATATCAAGTTAGTTTGATAAAAACATTGGTCATCAGTATGACGGTCAATCCAAGAAATCCCCAACACCCAAAGGATACTTTGTCTATCTTAAACAGTCTAGTGGGATCTTTGACACGTCGGATGATTGATTATTTTACCCTTTGCCCTGAAAGTGATATGCTTGAGTTTGGGTCATTATGGGAAAACACCCATGAAGCTACCTCTAAGATTAACAGCCCATGGAGATTAGAGAAAAGGGAAAGTGAAATGACACAGTCATCTATGATCATTCGTGATGATAATGTCATAGAAAAGACTGACAATGATGGTTAATATGCACATAGGAGGACATGATGATTATGATCTAAAGATACATCTGATGCTAGTGCCCGATGCAGTTGGGTACCGTAGTGTGATTGCCAAGATCCATAAAGCATTGGATGATGTCCATGTGTGTAGAAAACCATTGTTAGTAAGAAAGATCTCATTAGGACCTATCCTAAGTTCTAGCAAAGTGGTGGTAGATGAGAATAGGCTTACTAGAACACCACTAGCGGATGATGGGATAGATTCCCTATTGCATAGTGTTAGACTCCCTAAACCACTTTGCGAGTTGGCGGAAAGGGAAGTTCATGGAATTAGTGACTCTTCCACACCAGTAAAGGTGGAAATGGAAGAGATTAAAGACCCTAACACACTGGTATTAGGTCAAGAGGAATACGAAGATTTTGATGACCCAGTCTTGATCCCAAAGGAGAGGACTAAATGTCCTCCTCTTTATAGGGATCTCCAAGTGTTTTATGGGTTGCCAAATGAGGATCCGATGATTCATTTAAGAGAATATGACCTAACTGGTATTGCAAGTGGGTTTGACGATATACACCGGATGCTCGTATTCTCAAGTACCCTAAAGGGAGAGGCAAGGAAATGGTAGTGGAGCCTCCCAAGAGGGTCGATCAGATCATTTGAGGAGACTTGTGATAGATTTTTAGATGAGTATGAAAAGCAACTCCCTATGATTCAGGTCTTACGACAGCTTATGCAGTTTAGACAGGAGTCTTATCTTGCTGTTAAAGAGTATGCTAGAGCCTTTGATAGTACTCTCAGGCTTTGGCCAAGAAGAGCAAGTGCACTACCAGATGATGTGCTATGTGAGCTCTTTTTGAATGGCTTAGAGATTAATACGCAAATCCAAGTGGGACTGCGGAATCCTGTCGTTAAGGGAAGCAAAAATGCATGCCATTGATTATGAGGGTCATATTTAGAGATGTTGGGAAAACTTTTGGAGTTTTCCCCGCTCAGTACAAGTGCATCCTAGCTTCCAACCATTTCTACAAGGAGAGAGCTCACTTGTTGATACCAAGCTAGCCTATGAGGGGAACCTTGGTAGCCAAAATCTCAAAGCAGAAAATGGCCATCCTATGAGTAGTAATGACATGCCTCTCAGTGAACAGGTGCCAAGCCATGTAAGTCCCATTAGGGCTTGCAACACTTCCACGAAAGGTAGTTGTGATGGCAATATGGATCGTACCAATGGGCCTATGAGTGTTGATAAGCATTCTATGTGTGGTTCTAATTTTGTTGCTAGTAAGGCTCTTGAGAGACCTTTGGTGTCGGAATCATGCTTCCAGGTGGATGTTGTTCCCTTCAGTGAAAGCATGGTTCTTATGGGGGAAAATTTGCAGTATGGATGTAAACAAGTAAAGCCATCTTTTGTAAAGAGGATGAAAAATGCTAAAAGTCCACCGGTGCTTCACAAAGGTCATAAGGATGTGAGGCCATTTGGCCATAGGGATAAGTTTGCATTGAGTTCGTTAGACTAGTGCAGCAAATTGAGGGAATGCAAGAATATTAAGGGAAATGTGAGATGGGCTTGGAGACCCAAAATCTCCAAAAGTATGGCAGGAGTGTCGGATGCAAGGCCAAGGATCCCATCTGGATATATTCTGTTGAACCCCCAAGAGGATAAGATTGGATATACATCTGACAATATACACTGCCTTGGGATACACCCATGTGATGTGCCTAGGCTTGAAGCTCTACCTAGTTTGGGATTTATGTGAAAACCCAAATAGGGGAGGTTCGAATGAGTACAAAGCTATAATTCTTTCTCCCAAAGGAGCCACTCAGCCGCTTGAACGACTAGTTTATTCGGATGACAATAAATGTGGGACATGTGAGCCCACTGAGGCCGTTCATTCAGCTCATAGTGCCCAAGAAGGGATTGGCCTTATTGATGAGTTATTTGTGGAAAGGCTTGGACTTGTAGCTCTACAAAAAAAAAACCCAAGATCAAAAAATACAAGATCAAGCTTTTAGGTAATTTGCTAGTCGACCTATGATATGCTATCCTTGGCACCCTGGATAGTCTGTTAGGGTGTGATGTATATGCCAAGGACATCAGCATTACGTGGACTAAAGTGACCTATCTAGTTTTAAGCTAGCAAGGCTAGCTGCCTTGGATATTACGTCCAGATTTCGTTAGGCCAAGCGAGCCGATCAGTTTTTGTAGTGAAGTGTTTTATTTCGTTAGGACAAGAGGGCCAGTTTTTTGTTTAGTGTAGGTACGGTTAATGGTTTCTTGTTTTAGTTCTGTGCTTGACAGATTCCATGGAGCTGGAGAGAGCCTTTGTCGTGGCATCGACGCTTCTTGTGGCCAGTCTAGGTGACATCTCTCCTTTATGAGTACTGTGGTTTTCATGCTATATGTGTGCGTGTACTTGTTAAGGGGATTTTCTTTTCTTATTGGGAACTGGCGACCAAGGCATGAAGTCCCAGGTTTAGGTTCAGTATGTTTGAGGGAGGTCGGAGTAGTCATTGCCTCCTGTAAAGACATTGTCAAGCATTGAAAGACCTGTTTTAGAAGGGGGTCCTAGTGACCCTGTTCTGCTAGCCTGCTAGGCAATTGTTCCAGGAGTTCTTATTAGTTGTGAGGCAGTTAGAGAAGCCTGCCGAAAAAGGAAAAATGAGGATAAAGGAAAAGAAACCCTGAATATCCCAAAAGACAATAAATATATACAAAGGTGTGTAAAAAGGGGTTCTAACCCCTGCCAAAATAGAAAAGAAAAAAAATGAAAATGTATACGCAATTGATCATTGCCTTGCGAAGGCCTAGTAGGTTCCTGGGGACGAGTCAGACCCGGGGCCGATACCTTGTCTTCCTAGGGGTGGCTTCTTACTAGAAAAGAAGAAACAAGGAAGTTGGAGCGAAAATAAAAGTGAGCGTCAGAAAAGGATTAAGTGTCGCCTTGCGAGGGCTTGGTAGGTTCTTAGGTACTGAGATAGGTCCTGAGGCCGATGCCCTGTTCTCCTTGGGTCACTACGCTCAGCTCCCTCCTTTTTACATGCCCAAGTATGGAAATAATAAAAACCCTAAAAGAAGAAATGTGCTGAAAGAAAATACTTCTTGAATCAGGCTGTAGGATTCCTCGCCTAGTAGGAGCTCCTAGTTGTGTTGTCCTTAGTTTGGTAGGCAGTTCAGACCACCGCTTAGGGCAACTTCTTTGACAGTTCTTTTAGTTTGGCCGTGTTGGAGCGATTGGTTAGTGACTAGCTTCGGACCTTTTATCAGATTATGCTAGGTCTACTCCTTCTGGATGTCATACCTTGGTTCTGTCAGGGGATAGGGTGAGCATTGTGCTGTGTTTAGTATGTATCTATTTTGTATCAGCTTGATGCTTTCTTTGGTTGTTTTGTGAAGATCTATTGTGGGATTCGACGGGCTGAGTCGCCCTATCCCATGGTTGCCAATGAGAGCGGAGTTTTGATTCCGAGAAGTGCTTAAAAATAGCTAAAATTTACGAATATCAAGGGAAAAATATTCAACGTCAAAGGCGGCGGCTCGATCTAGGACGATTTTAAGCATCAAAGTGCTTTAAAGGCGCCTGAGTGACACTTGTTGATTTTTGATAATTTTTCAGACTGTCGTGTGGGTTGACAAGAGTTATCGGCCAATGCGGGATGTCAAGCCGAACGCCCAAGATTTTTCAGAGCTCGAATCGAAGCCAGGACGTGGAAATGGCTACAAAATGGGTAAGATATGAAAAGGTGGACACTTGGGAGGCCAAAATTGGGCATGCCTTTTGAGTTTGGACCCCCCCTCCTAAAATTTTATACACCTTATGAAAAAAAACGTGGAGAGAGAATGAGGAATGAAGAAAAAACGTGGAGCAACATGGCGGCCGTTTTTTGCGCCCTCTCATGATGGAGATGGAGTATGCAGGCTGAAAGCAACCGATACAATCGATCATGGGGCTGATCTTCCCTCTCTTGGCTGGTCTTATCACCTATCTTCGCCCGTACAATAGTGGCCTGAATGAAGAGAGCCAATTCTAGTCTTTCTCTCTCCTCCCTCTCTCTCCTCTAAGGGTAGATTCATGTGGTGAAGAAGACGAATAAGAATGGATGACGGATGCTTGTCCAATGAAGACCGGATTGCTCCGTGGTTTAAGAGGAATGAAGATTGCTAATTGTGGACTGTCATGAGCATTAATGGCTGTTGGAAAGAACCCGCAACCCGCAACCCGCAAAGAACGGTAATCTCATTTTTACAAAGGAAATTGATGTTTTATGCAAGTTGCTTCATGAATATTTGTTCCCATGGGATGATTATGCATCATAATGTTGTTTGCTATGAGTTTGATCAGTTTATGCTCAGAAAATCAAAAAATCATAAGTGTTGTGACTGAAATTAATGGTGTAAAACCCGTAATTTTTTGATCAGTTTATGCTCAGAAAATCAAAAAATCATAAGTGTTGGACTATGAGACGTGATACAAATGCAAGATGTTTAGGAAAATGATGTATGTGTCATCCACGCTCCTGGCCGTGAGGCCGTGGGGTTGTTGAGCGCATGATAGAGGTCCGGCTAGTGCATGAGCCAGTGCTGGCCCATTTTAGGTCCCATCAGTTACCTCTGAATCACTTGAGAATTCCTACTAGACCATCCCCAAAAATGCCAAAAGTATGAAATGCAACGAGCCATGGATATTCACATCGGCAAGAGCTATTCACGATTCATATGTATTAAACGTGAGATTGTGTTGGTTTCTCTTCTCCATGTAAGGTCTCCTCGCATTTTATGTGACTTAGGAGTGCATTTATCCATTTGTGACATATAAAACACAATGGATGTGAGATTTCTCTTTTCCATGTAAGGTCTCCTCACATTTCATACGACTTAGGTGTGCATAGTTTCTCTACTAACGTATGAAAAGTGATATGGTTTTAAGTACTCTGGTCAAAAAGGTCCCTCACATTCCATACGACTTAGGCATACATAGTTTCTCCTTTGATGTATGAAACGTGATATGGTTTTAAGTTCTCTGGTCCAAAAGGCTTCCTCACGTTTCATATGCCTTGTGCACTATTTATTGAAATTGGATTTAGACTATGTGATTAGTGTTTGCTTGCTTTTTACTAATTGGGTATCTTTCCTAATTTTTTTGTATTATTTATTTTTTTGGATATTTCAAATGGCTAGAACTAAGGCCACTGCAAGGAAGCAGAAAGTTGATCCTAGAGGTCTTGCTTCAAAGATCCATCAGTCCTCCAAGCCTTCCAAGCTTACTAGGAAATCAAAGCCAAGAAGAAGGTTCTCACAGCATGTGAGGGGCCTTAAGGAGACTAGAAGTGCAACGAAGGCTTTGAATAATGCAATTCCAAAGCTGCCTTTTAAGAGGCTTGTTAGATAAATTTGTGACAAGCATAGTCTACATAGTTTTAGATGGACTAGGGTAGCTCTCAATTGTATTCAGGAGGCTACATAAGACTTTTTGATTCAGTTTTTCCAATATTCATATATATGTGCTGCTCATGCACATAAGCTTATGCTAATGGATAAAGACATGATAATTCATAAGAGATTGAGATATAGGTTTTCAAAGGTCCTTGCGTCAGTCCCTCTTTCTGATATGAAGGCTTTCAATATTTTAAATGTGCCTCCATATACGAAAAAAAAAGATCATGGTCTGAAGGTTGAAGATGTTACACATGTAAAGGACACAAGACAACATGAGAAAGAGGAAAAGGCCATAGAAGAGCACGTAGATAAATGGAGAGAGTATAAAAGAAAGAAGGAAGAAGAAAAGGAAGTAGAACAACTTCCATCTTTTGAAGAGGAGTTATCTACCCTTCTTGAAACGACTGAACCTAAGGGATTCAATGTTTGTTGCTTTTTACCTGGTGATATTAACAAAAGATGTGATATAGTATTTTTGGACTCTGATTGTGTTCAAATTCTCAAGAATAAAGTGAGAGAAGTAAATGACTCGATTCTTCTTGCTAGGATGAGGTATAGTATACCAAAATTTGTATTTACTCACCATATTTTTCTAGCAATAGACTTTCATGTTAATGCTTACTATCTCCATTCCTTTGCTAGGTGTGTAATGCACGAGCTCCCCTTTGATATACAACAAAAGATTGAGGTTCTTGATCCATCCATCTCATACTATGTGAGGAGTGAGCTTGATGCAAGTGCTATTAATTTAGTTGACTTTGAATCTTTGGAGCTTCTTCTAATCCCATACAATGACAAGTAAGTAATTTGATATTTTGTTAGATTTTATGAGATCTTTTTTTGCTAGATTATTGAAATAATTTTTTTTCTAGTTCTCATTGGAGTCTAATTGGAAAATATACTAAGTGGAGAGGCAATGTTTCCTCATCAATTCTATAAAAGGAAGCTATGGAAATGCCAAGTTGTAAGTTATATAATCGAGGGTCTCCTTGATATTTTGATATTTTTCTTGCAGGTACTCTAAATATTTTGATATTTCTTTTGTAATAACTCTAAATTTTATTGCCTTTTTAGTATAGAGTTGTAAAAAGATTGATTGAAGTGCTAGAGAAAAGGCCTCTCATGCCTTCTGGAGATGGCTGACAAAAATTAGTACATGTATTTTATATTGATAGTAAAGAGATATTTTCTTCAATATCCTTGCATTGTATATTCTTCTCTCTCCTCGTTGATATCTATAAAAAAAATATGTTACAAATTTTTATTAATCAAGAAGTGAAATCAAATATACACCTAAGGGAATATAATATGATATAAAAACTTACTGATTTGTTATTAAGTTGAAACACAAATGAGTATGGTAGTTCAATATCTTCATTCTGTAAATCCATCCTCACTTGATGTAGCGTACATGATGATCTAACCTTTAGGATTTCAATAATGTCCTCATTGTACCAAATATTAAGATCCACTATAGGATATTTGCTAAAATTATCAAGATTTTGGTCTAAGGCAACCAGACTACCACGAACATAATGCCATCTACTATAATAAAAGCTAAGGATGAAATTTTGAGTAGCAATCATATATTTAAAAGCTATAGAGTCTTGATCTATCTTACATATAATTTTTCCTTTTGTCCTAGTGTCCCATCCCTCATCAACAAATTGTATAACATGATCATATGTTAGTCTCTTCACTGAAAGCATAGCCTTTGATTTTCTTATCTAAGCATTAGAAAAGAAGTCAACAAATATATTGAATGAGATACTAGGTTTTAATGCTCTATGTATCTCAGAAAATATATTATATATATTGCCCTCACTAGTAGCCGGACTTGGCAAAGGCCACTCAAAGCTTGAAAAATCTAACAAAGGAAGGGGGGATATTAATCCCCATTGGCTAGCTGCATGAGGACAATATAAGAATGGTCATAGAAGAATATTCCATTCTCTACAAGCTCTGTCTTCTTTCTACCTTTGTACATCTCTTCTCCAATCAAGCCATGCATCACATCAATCACATCAACAATAGACTTGACCGGTTGCTACTCCTCAAGATTAGAGGGATATACATCTATAAGACAAATGAGAAAATTTTATAATGGAAAACCTTAAACAAAGTTCAAGAAAAGAAATAATTTAAGAATCAAATCCTTATAATTTGGTTTATGCATTGGAAGATTTGAACTTCCAGGTTCCAATTATAGCTCTTTATGCATAAACACATGTTGCACCAAAACCTCTTTTATGCTATTCTTATTTATTCCAAGCTTAAAATCTTGGATTCTACCCTTCCAAGTAGAGATGAACAAGCTCTCATATCTTCGCCTTTTTCCACATTTTGCATTTGCACGGTGATCCAACTGCCTTTGCTAATGAATGTAGGGATCCATCTTCCATCTTTTTGGAATGAGTTAAACACTGATATGGATGTGATTTGGGAGCTTGAACACCTTGTTGAATGTCTAATTTTTGTATCCATGGCACACACACACACACACACACACACACACACACAGAGGACTAAGCTACCACAAGAAAGAAGAGAAAAACATAAGAGAGATAAAAGAAAGGAGGGAAAAAAATAAGTGTCAAGATCTTATTAATTTGAATTTAGATTAAACATGTCATTATCATTAATCTAGACATATCATTAAATAAAAGTGGTGGAGATTGTATATCATTAATGTAAAAAATATCATAATCATGAATATAAGAGGCTAAAAATAGATTTTGATAATAAAAAGTCGTAATATTATGATATATATATATCTTTTTGTAAAATGATTTTTAGTATTTTTTAAAATAGAAATTTTGCTACGGAGGCTTTGCTCCTATTGGTCTAGAGCACTCTCTCTTTATCTCCTAAAAGGTATTTTCGAGACCTCAAAACTCCCATAATGCCTATAGCTTAGCAGAAGCCAATGATTGCATTTGTGTTGCTCTCCCTCTTGCTCTTGGAGGGTGACTCCCCCCTTGTGATTGCATGTTGTCGATGACAATAGCTTGTCATCCTACTCTAGATCATGGAGGCAAGTCAAAGTCCTCTGGAGACTCGTCCAGTTGTCGCTCTCTTTCTATCACAAACAATGATCCGAAATAGGATAAGAGGGGGAGATAGAGCACTCCTAATAAAAACCAAGAGAGGGGCTACTTATCGTCTATTCAATTGGCCATTGCACAATTGTGTTTTTCTCAACATCAATCTTAGTATTGCCTTTTCCATGGGCCTTCACACCCCTCTAATGCATGATGGTGATAAGAACTCCCACTCATCCTGGGAACAAGCTCAGTGAGGGGAATGTTTGTCGGATTAAACCTTCTGCAATCCTTTCATCACCCTTGAAAAGGGTGACATGATCTTGTCTTTTAAAATTAGATTTGGCCATGATAGAGGGCTTAGGGTTACTTCTTATAGATATACTACTTCCTCGAAATTTCACCAATGAAATACCAATAGAGAGAGAGAGAGAGAGAGAGAGAGAGAGAGAGAAGGAGGGGGAGGATGAGATGACATTGGGATAAGAGAGTGAGAGATGAAGAGAGAGAGAGGGAGAGGGAGAGATGGGGGGAGAGAGTGAGAGCGAGAGCAAGAGGGAGAGATAGGGAGAGAGAGAGGGGGGAGGAAGGAGGAGATAGAGAGAGGGAGGAAGGTGGGGATAGATTGAGAGAGAGACATAGATAGAGAGTCAGAGTGAGAGAGGGAGAGAGACAGAGTGAGAGTGATAAGTGGAGAGAGAGAGAGAGGGGAAAGCCTGGGATAGAATAGTAAGATAGAGTATGTGTGACGGTACTAGAGAGAGAGGTGTGGAGAGAGAGAGAGAGAGAGAGAGAGAGGGAGAGAGAGAGAGAGAGGGAAGAGAGAGACAAAATAGTGTTGAGGGTAGGGGATAGAAAACAACAACCTGAATTGCAAGGGGAGGGGGATCCTTTTAAAGACAAAGGAGAGAGAGTGAAGGAGGGATAAAAAGAGAGAGTCACATACCAAGAGTGGAACAATTCGCAATGTGAAAAGGGGGGGTGGGTCCTTTTATTAATAGAGAAAGTATGTGATGTGTAATTTTTTCTCACCAGAAAGGGGTCACTAACAGCCCCTTATTGGACGTTTTTTTTAAATGACCTATTCTTAGAGAGAGTAAATTTTGGCCCAGCAATATTTGTGGTTTCTTTTTTGCCTAGTGAGGGGCTACCAACGATCCCTTTTTGGCAAAAAGGCAAATCACAATTCTGAGAATAGATAGCATGGGGAGAAGAGAGACCAATAGGGTACGGGCTGTCGACATCCCCTTCTTGGGTGAAAAAAAAACACTATGTTACTCTCTCTTCTTCCCATGTCATCTATTCTCAAAACTGTGGTTTGTTTTTTTGCCAAAAAGGGGTCACTAGCAGTCCCTTACTAGGTGAAGAAAACCCAAAAATTGAGTTGGGCAAAAAGTTACCCTCACCAAGAATGGGTTGCCAAAAAAAGTTATTGTTTGATAAGGGGCTACTAGTGACCCTTTTTTAGCGAGAAACAATTACGATATCACATGTTCTCTCTCTCATCACCCTTTCTCTCTCTCCCCCATTTTCTCAACTAGTTAACTTATATTTACTTAATTAACTTTATGAGAGAAAGAGAGAGATATAATTTTCTAAATAGTAGATGTTTACACTCCTAGAGGCATAATATGAGATAGTCATACAAAGTAAAAGCTTATACATACTCATTCAAACATTGCTTTATTGCTAAAAAAATACACTTATTCAAACATTGCTTTATTTATGTTGTCTCTTTCTCTCTCATCCCTCTTCCATCACTCTGTTACTCTCTTCCCCCCATGTGTTCTTGGACATGTGGCATTCTTTTCTGTTGAGAAGGGGTCGCCAACAGCCCCTTCTTGGGCGAAAAAAAGAACCACACTATGTTGCTCTCTCTTCTTTCCATGTTGTATATTCTTGGAACTGTGGTTTACTTTTTCACAAAAAATGGGTCGCCTACAGCCCCTTATCGAGCAAAGAAAACCCACAAATCTAGTTGGGTGAAAAGTTACCCTCGCTAGGAATAGGTCACCAGAAAAAGTTTGCGATTGATAAGGGGCTGTCGGCAACCCTTTTTTGGCGAGAAAAAATTACACATATCACATGTCCTCTCTCTCATCACCCTTTCTCTCTCTTCCCCCATCTTGGATATCCTTCAAAGGGAAAATTGTAATAGCCCTTTAGGATTAGAGTCACACAATCTTTTTATTCATGCTAGAAGGCTTGGACAATATATTTGGCTACCATTTTTCCTAATAGTTTAAGTAGGTTGGGTAATCCTAGGCCATCCTTTTGTTATACTAGTTTTTTTAAGTTCCCTAAACAAACTCCTTCACTAAGTTTAGTGTATGATCTTTGAAAGGATAATCAACATGATACATCAATGAAAGTGTGTTTTGGGGGGAGGGGAGTAGGGGGGATGGACAAAGAGGTTTTTGGCATATTGCAAGGGGGCACCAATGCCCCCTTCGTAGCACGGAACTTACATGTGCCGACCATTGTCAGAGGGGTTTTTGTTGAAAGGTCGAATGCATCAGGTATTAGAGGTAGAAGGAAGTAGAGATAAGAGATGGAAGAGAAGAAAAATAATAGACAAGAGGTAAACACGACAAAGAAAAAGCACAATTAATTGAATCAATATGTATTAACAAAACCTGAAATCCTTTGACTGGCACTACTTAGAAGCACTCTCCAAGCATTAGATCTTCTGGCTCCTTCATAGACAAAAAACGTGCATCAAAATAACAACTCCTTCTTTGCTGCTCGAAAACCAAATCTGATGGCTTTGTTGGCTTCAAAAGGGGGGTAAAACCCTATGACACCTAATCAGGGATCTCCCAGATCACTTCTTCTTCTTCTTCCAGTTCAAAGTGCAGTTTTCAGCTTGTCAACATTGATCGTGACGCACGCGATTTCATCAATCTATCTTTTTTATGAAAAATATCATAATTGGCTAAATAAGAAACTTGCTTTTTGCATGCCATCCTAATACAAAAGCTTTTCTAAAATTTTCAAATTTTTTACAATAAATAATATAAAAAATATGCTAAAATTATCCAAAAATATAGTATTTTTGGATAATCCATGCCACTCACACTAGTACTAATGACTCAAATCACATTAACTCTCTTGATCAATAAGAAAGTCAGATGACGATGCATTCCATGCTTTTTCACACTGTGTCCACATAGTATCACGACATCCACCCCCTCTGAATCTGCACATCATCTGGTATGTGCCACCAATGCACCACTCAGATCAAACACCCATAGTATCAACTTGTTGCTTATCATGCATATAAGAAGGCATCCCCTTGGATTATAGATCAAAATACTCAGCATTTGTACATGTCTTGAGCCATACTTAGTACCCCCTCTAGGGTCATAAGGCCTTGGGTGCATATCATACACTAGAGGTTATTGAATCTCTATATACATGCTATCAATACACCCATCAACAAATACATAACAACATGCCTACTCTTTCAAAGTCCATCGTATGGGAAGTTTCTTTTGATAACCTTTTTACTCCTCATCTAACATAAACTGAGTCTCACTTGCATTCAACACATTCTCATCATCATTGAAAATAGTGAAACAATCCATACCTTGAAGTATCTTAGAATTGCCAATTAAGGTCTTTGACAAAGCATCCAAAACGTTTTCCAGCTGTAAAGCATTACATCTAACATCTTGTAAATGCATATCCTCGAGCTCATGAACTATTTCAAAAATGATAACTTTATCATCTTGCAAATCATGTATATCTAACAAGTCACCAATCTCTGTTTGAGTCCCTGCATCAAGGAAAACATTATCTTCACAAACCTCTTCATATGCTTTAAAAAAATCTATAGGTGCAATGGTTGAATCTTCCAGTACATAATCTTCCAAGGTATCCATAACTATCTCAATATTAGACTGTAGCTTATATCCATGTTATTTGTCCTCTTGCTTACTATCCTGTTTTTGCTCCTGCTCAATCTCTTCCATAACATGCTCAGGAGATGGCTGATTTGTAGCTTTAGACAAATCCATACTTCTTCTTGTCACTTCCTTAAATATCCATGCATTATCTTCATCTCTCATCTGTTTCTTTTCAACAAGTGCGTCCATGTTTTTTCCTTTTTCCAAATATGCATCCACTAAATATGCATCTATCGATGATTCCCAACCAATTATGTCACGAATGTATTGCCCTGCATGAGACATTTCACTATCAGTAACCTTTCTTTTTTAGCTACATGTAAATAATGTGTCCATATTTCATCCTTTGGACCAACCATCACTTGGCCATGCATTCTATCCAATTGTAGACGAAAAGTAGAAGCATGTACAACTGCATAACTATTTCGGACAGCCAAGTCTTCCAACAACTTCTGCATACCTCCATTTTCAAAATTCAAAGTAAAAGGAAATCCCGTTTCTTGTGCATGGATCTTGCCATCTTTTCAAAAGATGAGTTGTTGTGCCAAGGCCTCCTGATAGGTAGCACAATCCTTTCTCTCATGCTGCAAACTATCACATCACATACATCTTTTTCCTGGCTTAAGGGCTACTACCGTCCCCTATCCTCTTGTCCTTTTTCATCCAAATTTGCAAGCTTCAATTAAAGATCCCGCATGCATTTGACCAATTCATCCAAGGCATCTTCCCTAACAGAGGGAACAATAGCAGGTATAGCCATAGGGTTAGCCACAAAAGCGGGTGGCTTACTGGATACTTCAATTGTTTTGCCCATAACAATGGGCAAGCTAGAGACATGCAATCTTTCTCTTCTCCTATGCTTTTTCACAAGTGCAGTTACAGCTTCATTGACATGTCTGCAAACTATTTTCAATCGTGTCTCTGTAGTCTGATCCTCCAGCAAATCATCAAGCTTCTCTTGAAGCTCAAGATCAGTAGCCTGTAGAAACAATTCAATTTTCTGACTTGCAAGAGCTTGCTATTCTACAAGATCCAACTGCTCAAATCGGCTTTCAAATTCTCTTAACAATTCTATTGCCACAAGACCCTTATTGGGTTGTAAAACCCACTCCTGAAAAGTCTTGTGCGTAATCACACTGGTATCTTCAATGTAAAATTCTTCCCTAAGTGTCTTCTTGAAAGCTACCCAGTCAGCATCCTGCATGTATAATTCAGTAATCCATGCTTTCAGTTCATGTACAATGATCCGAACAAAATATCGGCTCCATGCAAGTTGAGCCACCCCAAATAATTCCATCTTTTGAGCATAGGTATGTACATATGCAGATACATTCTTGCCATGAATAACTTCATCTCATGTTCAACTGCTTGCAAAGCGTTCATCACAACACTTTCTATTTGATCAGAAGCCTGCATCATCTATTGTTGTTGTTGTACTTGCATAAGCATGTTCATATTTTGCACCAACTATTGCAAAACATCACTGGAGATTGTGTTTGAAGGTTCTCCCATCTTGTTTTTCCTTCTTCTATCAACCTTTCACATTGGGTTCATCAATGTCAAAGGGATTTTTGTTGAAAGGTTGTAGCCACCAGGGATAAGAGATAGAAGGAAGTAGAGATAGGAGATGGAAGAGAAGAAAGAGAATAGACAAGAGGTAAACATGACAAAGATAAAACACAATGAATTGCATCAATATGTATTGAAAGAACTTGAAATCTTTTGTCTGGCACTACTCAGAAGCACTCTCCAAGCATTAGATCTCCTAGCTCCTTTTGTAGACCAAAAACGTGCATCAAAATAACAGCTCCTTCTCTACTACTCGGAACCCAAATCTAATGGCTCCATTGGCTTTGGAAGGGGGGTAAAACCACAGGACACCTGCCCCTGTTCAGCCTGTCAACAACGATCGCGATGTGCACGATTTCGTCAATCTGTCTTTTTTAATGAAAAATCTCATAGTTGAATAGAAAAGCAACTTGCTTTTTGCATGTCATCCTAATCTACAAGCTTTTCTAAAAATTTTGGATTTTTTTACAATAAATAATATAATAAATATGCTAAAATTGTCCAAAAATCTAGTATTTTTTTATATCCATGCCACTCACACTAATACTAATGACTCAGATCACATTGACTCTCTTGATCAATAAGAAAGTCGAATGATGATGCATTCCATGCTTTTTCACAATATGTCCACATAGTATCATGACACCGTCTGCCATGTTTGCCTACTCGCCCGCATCTACTTGCCCGTCTACCTGCCATGTTTGCCTGCTTGTCTATCTACGTCCAATTTATCGTCCACCCTGCCTATTCACCTACTCATGATTGCCCGCGCGTTCGCTTGCTCGTGATTGCCCGCCCATCCATCTGCATCTTGACCCTGCCCGTGTCTTGACCTCGCCCAGGCCCACATTGTTCTCCTTCCTGACCGCATCCATCTCTCTCTCTCTCTCTACACGTATATATACACATCAAAAAAAGTAAAAAACACTTTTCTTTCTCCCAAATTAAGTAATTAATTAATTAATTAGATAATTTACAAATTAATCTAACTAATTAACTTATTTAGTAAATTAACTTACTAATTAATTATCGTATTAATTAACTAATAATTTAATTAATTACTAATTAGTTTAATAACTATTAAGTCACTTAATTAAGGAACAAATTTAACGAATTGGTTTAAAAACTGTTAAGCTGATTAATTAACTAATTAGTTAATTGATTAATTAACTTAATAACCATTCTTACTAATTAACTTATTTAGTGAATTAACATACTAATCAATTAACTAATTAATTAATTACACTTACTAATCTATCTATCGATTAATTAAGTAATAAATTTTTAAATGAACTAGTTAATTAATAAATTTTAAAATTTAATTATTTAATAATTAATTAATTAACTAATTAACTAATTAATCAATAAATCAATAACCAATTAATAAATAATTACCTAATGAAAAACTAAGTAACTAATTAAGTAATCACTTAGCTAATTAAGTAATTAATTATTAATAAACAAATAAAAGTATATATTAGTTGAATAGTTAAAATTAATAATTAAGTGCTTAGAATTAATTAATATTTAATTAAATAATTAATAACTTAAAATTAATAATTAATCAATAAATAATTGGTTTAATAACTATTAAGTCAATTACTTAGCCAATCAAACTATATATTATTTGATTAGTCAAAATTAATAATTAATTATTAAAAAACAACAGCTAATAACTAGAAACCAATTAGTAGTAACCAATAACTAGTTACTTGAAATTAATAACAAATTAGCTAATTTTAATTTTATATATTTATCTTAATAAAAATATTAAATAATTTTATCCCATAGTTATTTAGTAATTAAAATTATTTATTACTCAATTGATTAATATTAACTTATTAATTAAATTATTAATGATTTATTATAAATCAAATAATATTTACCAAGATTGTATCAGTTAGTTCATTGATTAGTTAATTAGTGTATTGATCAAATTATATCAATTAATTTATTAATTGATGATAGTTAGCTTGTTTATTAGTTTACGTATATCAACTAGTTTATTAATTAATTAGTTATTATAGTAATCAATTAGTATGAAGTGAACCATTGGTATATTAATATTACTTAACTTGTTTGTTGATTTATATATTATTATTAATCATTTCATATAAATAAATGTGTTAGTATAGTAATACTAATTAATCAGTTAATATAATTATACATTAATTCATTAGTTATATGGGATTTTTTAAAAAGGGAATGAAGAGAGAATGCAAGTGCATGTGGATTAGGATCGTTTTGCTCACGAAGAAAGGGGTTGCCGGCGCTCGGATCTATCTTAGTGATTTGGGTTTAAGGTCAAGGGTATGAGAGAATGTGTACATGTAGGCCAGGATGGCTGATGAGAGAGAGTGCATGTGGACTGGGATCATTTTGTCGCCAAAGAAGGGGTCACCAACAGCCCAATATTTGGTGTAGAAAAATATGACTACCAACCCTCGCGCCGCCCCCTCCCCCCCAACCCCCCAACATCTCTCTCTTTGTACGACACATGTCTTCCAGTCTCCCTTTCTCCATCTCTTTCTCTCTCTCTCTCTCTCTCTCTCTCTCTCTCTCTAACATGCATTTAATGCCCCACTATCTCAAAGTGGTTATATAAAGCCACACACCCCCTATGACACTACGCCTCTCCCTCCCTCAAGTTGTGGAATATTTTCTTAATCTCACAGGTATGTACACATCTCCCTCTCTCTTCCTCTCTCTCTCTCTCTCCCTCTCTCTCTCCATCTCCCTCCTCCCCCCCTCACTTTATCCATCACCCCCCGGTCTCTCTCCTTGGCTCCCTCTTGGTGCTCTCTCTCTCTCTCTCTCTCTCTCTCTCTCTCTCTCTCTCTCTCTCTCTCTCTCTCTCTCTCTCTCAGTAGCACCCACATCCACTCACACACATACTCTCTCTCTATCTCCCTCTTTTGCTCTCTCTCTTCCACACAAATCTTTATATCCTCTCTCTCTCTCTCTCTCTCTCTCTCATGCCAAATACTTTATACACACACACACACACACATGCGCTTACACTCTCTATCTCCCTCTCTCTCTATCTCTCTCACTCATGCATATGCTTTATATATCCTCCCCTCTCTCTCTCTCCCTCTCTTATATATGACATACACCCCCAACCTAAGTCTTTCAATGACACCCATATCTGACATGCGTATTCGTACATGTGTAGATAGATTTGGAAATAGATCCAGTATCCAGTGCTACACTAAATATCAAGGTTCGCATATATGTATCCTCCGTCTCTACCAAACCTATTATGAACTACACAAGTAGTCAGTTCTTCCTAATGTTGAAGAAAGAAGATATTTGCAATGGCAATAGCTACTGTGTTCTTGCTATCAGCCATGCAAATGGCCAAATACAAAGCATGTCAATCCATTGTAACAATGACCATAAGGCTGTCTAGGTATATGTTTTGGATACCTTGGTTTTGCAATACTATCTTGTGGAACAAGGAAATGGGCCTACATTGCAGCCTTCCCCCACCATAGACCTCACCCAGAGCCCTTGTAGTGTTGAGAAAACAACAATCACCATGGAAGCCTCACCATCCCCCTGGACATTGAGAAAAACAAAACCACCCTATCACGCTTGATGTGAAAGAGGAGGGGATGCGACAATCCTCTTATGTTGTAAGTGTAGTTGAGTACATAATATCTTCCAGGGGCTGACATGGAGTGTTATGTCATTTGCTCCAAAATATGAGTGCTATAGAGAGAGTGGAAGAGATCCCAGTTTTCTATGATGGCAATGTGGTGTATGAGCTTCCATCAGTAGCAGAAAATATGCGTCCAATGGAGGATATGGAGCAAAAGTATGATGGCCATTGTTGGACAAAGCCCGCATCAACATCGATGGCATTCCTTGGTATTATTCACCAAAGAAAATGTATCGGAGAGCTAGAGTATCCCAATAGAGATTGTATTGGCATGTCAATTTTTGGCTCCCCAAACAAGGTGGCATGGGCAGGTACAAGATTCTTCATTTGCTCCACTATCATTAAAATGAGTACAAAGTCGCATGACATGGTTTTAGTACCCTATTGCAAGTAAATCATACTAATTAAGTCCTAATACATGACGTGTAGGTAAACTTAGTATCAACATATCGACTGTCGGAATGTCAGCTGATGGTCTCGAAAGCCTTGTATGCTTCTATTGTAAGAACCCCCCATCCTGCTCTCCAAGTACGAGTGTGTAGTGTGTTATGTGATGTTAGCAAGGCCAATGTCAAGACTGTTTATCCATCAAGGAAAACATAACCATGAGGTGAAAAGAGGCACATGTAGAGCTAATATCAAAGGTGTGAAAGACTATAGAGGAAATAGTAAGAGACGTTAGTGCAACTGGACCTTGACACCTGCAAATGACTGTGGCTAGAAGGCTAGTGATGGGTGCCTTGGTTTGTGAGCAAGGTATCCCCATGTCTGACATTGAACTCTCGACGATGCTCAAGGAACTCAAACCACTCATTTAGAGGAACAAGTAACATATTATTCCATTCATAATACATTCCAAAATATAATTAAAAAGACATGCATATGAAGATCAATCTTTTGTGCATGCAGGCTCAAACACATGGTCCCTATAGCATGCGCTAAGAGTGATCAAGGAATGGAATCTTGTCTTCTAAAGTTAAAGCAATGTCATGCATACAGATTTTTCCATGGTATCCCATTGCTTGGGCAAGCCACTAACAATGATAATAGGTGCTTTATATTCAAAATGTCAATGACTAGGCCAGTTTCAAGGGTTGACTTACAGAATCGTATATGAAGGAATGGCATTGGAAACCTAAGCAATATCTTGGTATGCTTTGACCACGTGCATCCCATGAATGATTGGACCACCATGGCAGCACATGTGTATGACCTAATGTATTTTTTCTTACGTGATTCTACCATCACAACACGAACTTAAGTAACATAGTTCTCCTTACTCTCCTATTTCTTTCTTGTGTTTCTGTAGTGTACAAGAGTTGATGACTCTAGCAATATGTGAGATGAATGAAGAAGATACATATGCACAAGCTCTTTCTTGGACAAAGATGAATGAAGTGATGGAGAAGTGTGGATACCCAAGCACTAATTTTCCAGGATTCATGGCAAATGAGGCAGTCGCTAATTGGAGGGCCATCCACATAGTGTTCAATGGTGGTCCGGAGAATGTAATGTAAGGAAGGGAGAGATCTTTATTATTTCATTGGGAACAAAGTCTCCAAATACATACATCACAGTATGTGTGCAAGAGTTTCCAAGATGAGCATATGGACTTGTGCTGCATGTGGAGGTGTAAAGTCACTAAAGATGATGCAACAATGCAATATTGATTCATTCGGGCTTGGTGGGCCTTACGGAAAGTTGTGGATTGCAATATATCAGCAATGGATTATTGGTTTAGTTTGTGGAATATCAAATATTCATATTGAAGGAAGCACAATGTCAGGGTAAGACTAGTTCGTAATAGTAGGAAGTGATGTGTTGTGCATTTGTTTTCTCATACTCCATACCTTCTCATACTGTATTTTTGTCCAAGTAGTGGAGGACATTGCTCATATGAAAACCACGAACCTAACAGAGCCAATGCATGCAAGTTGGTTGGTAGGGGAGGGATTCAATGGATCTATAAGCTTGTACGATGCATGTGTTAGTGATTTGGACAATGCTCTACTACAGAGCACAAAATGACTTGCATTCATTTGTGGAAAGTTTCGTGGTGTAGGACCCATTGCAAAGTAGCCTTTGAGTTGACTACAACAAGGAATTAGCCCCATATCTCAAGCAATGATAAGGATGGTTGAGGAGGTAGCAAGAGGAACTCAATTGCAAAAACATCCCAATTTTTTAGGGGACAATGTGACTATAGCAAGAAAACACAAGGTTGATGGGAAAATGGGGTCCAAGGAAGCCAACACCTCTCACACGCCTGAGTATGTGACCAAAAACATACCTAGAAGAAAGGGTACAAGAAAACTAAAATTTAAGGATCCTTTTCCTTCCGACCAATCAAGGGTAGTATCACCGAATTGTTTGAAGGAAATGGTGGTGGAGACAGTCATTCATGACACTGGTTGGCCTATAAGAAGGATTCCAACTCGCAGTCATGTACAATGTCAAGGATGGTTGGGAGCTAAAGAGGGAAAATGTAAAAAACCTATAAAAATTATGTCACATGGGGTGCCTGCACCTTCATTTTGGGGAATCCTGGAGTGGTCCAGCTCAAGAGGAGAAGCTAGCAATTAGCATGGAATGAAGCTCTAGTTCATGTGGTTTTGTAATGATAGTGTAGACCATACATGGAACATTTGTTCTTCCATTCATCACGCACCGCCCAAGGTTCCACAATTATAGCTTGTGGGAAGAGGCACTAATTTGACCGTACAAGAAACCCACATGTTGGAGTGTGATGGGTTTGTTTTAAAAAGTTTACACAAGAGGCAGAGGACTCATGTAGATATCAAGAAATGTTTCACAGGCTACAAGGAAAAGGATAGACTCAACTTTGGCTCTAGATGCAACTGTGAAAGGCTACATAGTGGCGAAGTCCTTGAAGCATGAGGTTTTCAAACTAGAGATAGCTAACTCAAGAGTTATGCATGAGTGTTATGATATGCACATTGCAAATAATCCAACTTGTAATTACCAGGATTTCAGGGACCATGCCATAGAAGGAAAAATGTATTTGGCCTACAAGCACCTATAGTACCTTCGAGTGTTTGGGATGGATGCAAATGCCAACATGTTTATACACCAATCCACACTCACTAAAGAAAACTTGCACATTGTATTTGGAAGTAGAAGAACTTTTCCAACGCCACCTATATAGTGACCAGCAATGCAATGCCAGCACTATCTCTTAGCACAACCACATTTTATTTTGTTGAGAAAGTCATCATTATACAATCCAATTGGATGGCAAGTATTTGGTGACCTTGCCTCGCTTAATTTGACAAGAAAAAACACTTTTTCCAGAGTTAACACAATATAAATGTACATTTGGATTGCTTATATGAATTGTCTTGTATCATATTTGTTGGAGAGAGGGGGGAGGGGAGGGAGCTATCAATCCATTGAAATTTAAGTTCTAAAAGCATTGAGTGGTTGTCCAAGCATTCACATTGTGTGTGTGTGTGTGTGTGTGTGTGTGTGGGTGTGTTTAGGATTTAAGAGAAGTGTTTGTTATAACACATGCCATAATCTGATGTGAGACATTATTATACAATGTGGATTGATCGCATGTATGAGAGAGAGAGGGAGATAAACAGGAGAGTGAGTGACACACACACATACATACATACATACATACATACATACATACATACATACATACATACATACATACATACATACATACATACATACATACATACA
The DNA here is from genome assembly GCF_053477565.2 of Lygodium microphyllum. Classification (NCBI taxonomy): domain Eukaryota; kingdom Viridiplantae; phylum Streptophyta; class Polypodiopsida; order Schizaeales; family Lygodiaceae; genus Lygodium; species Lygodium microphyllum. The sequence goes on from NC_141162.1 coordinate 112,645,298, forward strand.
TACATACATACATACATACATACATACATACATACATACATACATACATACATACATACATACATACATACATACATACATACATACATAGGTGAGAGGGAGAGAGGGAATGTAGAGTAAGAGGGGAGATGGTCACTTCAGCTAAAGAACAAGCCTCTAATACTTCAATCTCACACAAGGATATAGAATTTGGTGTAGAGAGCATACTGAACCCATTGACTGACAAGTCATGTTCTTCTTGCCCAAAAGCTCCAATACACTTGAAACTAGCTAAATTATCAATTCTTGAGATTTTAGAAAAGAGGTGGCAACAAAGAGATCATTTAGAAGCTAGAATTCTCAAGGACTAGATGAAACACTCTTGACTTCACTTGCTTGTGCATATATTCATGCTGACCTTGGAATTTAGACTGTAAGCATTAGAAAATCTTAAAAAAACCTTTGACATGGTCAGAGCAATAAAAATTTGTTGGATCTACCCAACAATCATGGGAGAAGTTATAAAGCAAATCACCAAGGTAGAGTAGGAGATGCATCACTTAATTCATGTGTTCTACACTAGGAAGCACACAACAAGTAGTAGGAAAGATGTTGCAGCATTGGCCAAGAAAGCAGAACGACAACATGAGTTTGAACGGAAATGATATTCTAGTTGAGGGTTAGCAACACAATATGGTAGCTGCTTGATGACTATTGCTGAGGAAAGAAAGGCACTTTGGACTTCAATGCATGATCCTACATATGTTGCTCCTACATCTCTTTGAGTGCTTACACTTGTCCATGGTGTCAACATTTCTAAATTGGCTAAACTTGACTGCTTGTGTGAAAAATTTCTTTTAGAGAAAGAGCAACACATTTTAAGTTGATTAGGACAACAAGATATGATCATTGATGTCACTAGATATATCTTTTGTCTCACCCATGACCCACAACTTCTTGATGACCATGCTTCATTAGAGTACAATCCTAATTTCTATGAATGGCGACAACTCCAAATCTTATCTATGCTTCTAGTACTACAATGATTGAATCTTCATCAAATGATGTGAAGCAAAGTGATGTACATAAACCTTCTACTAACCTAGACACAGTGGTTAGAAGAGGTATGCTTGCAGCTCTAGAAGGCACAAAACCATTCATGTCCCTACAAAATCACCCCGCTGGTTAGTCCCAATTGAGTTGATTGGACCCCAAGATGCTCTAGAGGAGGTTGTTGAGACACATCTCTAGATAAGTGCTACTAAACCTGACCCTCCTTTTGGCATCAAGCCTTTTCTAGTATGTCAACCATTGAGTTCCATGATTGCTCATTTGGCAAAGAAATTCAATTTCTTTGAAATAGAATGCCTACTCCAATTTGAGGTCTTGCTGATGATGAGGAAGTTCAGGTTGCTTCTAAATGGCATTCCACTTAGGAGGACAAAAAACATATTTTTGATAAAAGCCTCTTGATTCAGAAGGAAAATGTTAGGACTCTGCCTCAAAAGCACTTGCTATCATGTAGATTTATTCCTTCTTATGCTCTTGTGACCAAAGTCCAAGACCAATTAGTACTTCATGAGCTTGAGAAGAATTTTGATTCCTCGAGTCTATTCTTGTAGAAGTGGTTTTCTCATCAACTTGAGATTTCTTGCAATGGTAGTCATCTTATGACCATAGTTGAGAAACTCCATACAATTAGTACAATTCAAACTAACCCAACTCATTATGAGACCACTTCACTGCACTCTATCATCTTAGGTCGAAATCTTGCCTTGCCACAAAAGTTGATATATCACCCATTGCTTGACAAGATTCTGATCAAAGAGGAACTACACATTGCCAGTCGCTTTGTAGGACCCTCTTTGCTTGGTGATTTGATTACTTACATTTGTGCATTGGATACCAAACCACCTAACTTGGATGGTTTTGCCAAATTGGAGTACAATCCAAATTTTATGACTGGTGGATCCCAAAAACTAAAAAATACTAACTCTTTTTCCTTTTCAGTCTTAGTTTATTTGCACATATTTTTCTTTAACTCAATTTGTTGCATAAACAAGAGCAAAAGTCTCTCCGACTTTAGAAACAATGTTGCATCTTATGTGATGGCCCAAAAAAAAAAAAGAGGTACAAGCTCAAACCCTTTCACTCCTCATGTGATGGTGATATTCAAGGAAGAAGAAAGTTATTTGTAATTCTTTCTATCTTTTTCCCTTGAGTCCACTGCATGGTACTCTCAAAGTTTCACCAAGTGAATGTAGGAAAACAATAGGCAACAAAGCAACGTAATGAACCTCAAGGCTTGAAGAAAATATCATTGGTAATAGAAGCTTTCCATGAATATCATTGGTAATAGAATCTTTCCATGAATATCCTACATTGCAACAACATTAAAGACTTGAAGCTGACACTAACATCAAAACCTTCCTAAAGATCTCAAGATCGAGGCATCACGTCAAGACATCAAAGGCCAATCAAGACAACAAGTTTAAATTGTAGCCTCACTGAAGAAACACAGAACTTATAGGACCATCAACAATGAGGTTCCACTTTCTTCAATGATACCATACCTTTACTAAAACATCTAATAGTCATCTACTTCCTTAAGAGCAGTTGCCATAATACCCACACATATGTCCAACAATGACGACCTCATTTACTTCAAAAATAGATTTCTACCCTAATAGTGTCAAGTTCACTTCTTCTAACTTGGCCAAAATCTTTTCACAAGCTACAATATGATCAGCCACAAAGTATCTGCATCCCTGCTCATTTAGACTCTCATTCTTCTCTCCTTTTGTACACCCCTTAATGGGCACATCATCCAAGAAAGGCATAGTAAGCTGAGGTATGTACTCATGAAGGACCTTATGCATGGCATTCATCATATGCGCGACAAGATTAGTGGCACCTTGAGGCAAGGTACACATCCTGACAAGCCCAATAGGAGTTCTCATAGTGGTTAGGTCTCTGCTTTCCAAGGCCAGCTGAAACTGATCATATCCCGGATACAAGTCACCTAAAGAATAGATGGCACATCCAGCAAATGCTTCTGCAAACTTATCCACAACTAGACCTATACCAACATTCCTGATAGTAACTCTGTTTACTAGCTGCATGTCCTGTATAAATCGGAGAGTACCATTCTTCTTTGGAATTGTAAACCACCTATTTGAGTATGGCACAGATGATGGCTCTAAGATTACCATCCTGTTTTTCTCATTCAGCAAGTCAACTAGCTTTGGCAGGTGTGCCCTAGGCACTGGAATTGGTCGAAGGTTCCACGAAATATGAGGGATAGTAAAGATCATCATAGGGGCAACAATATCCAGATTCACATAGCCAATCTCATGCGAAAAGAAATCAAACCCCCTTCCATGTCGCTCAAGCATATCTTGAAAGCACTGCTTCTCTGAGGGTAGTAAGAAATCACTATTTCCTATTTTTCATTCAGCAAGAGTCTTTGCTGAAAATTTATGGCCTATATGCTCCTGGTTCCTCAAAATTGGCTACTTAGCAGCCCTCTCTACTTGCTGATCACTGTTAGGTGGAAGTGGTTCAGCTAACCGGCTTCACCTTCTTATCCACAGTCTTGTATTTCGTGTCAATCCTAGCTTCATTATGATCCTCTACACTACTCAAATCTTGCTATAAAATAGTAATTCTGCCTTTTGGTGGCTGAATATCCTCAGCCCTCTGCTCCATGGACTGCATAGGAATAGCTCTAAACTCTGGATGCTGAAATATTTCAGTAGTAAACTCTGTTGGCTGAAAGTTTTCAGCCCTCCGTGTCTCTGTAGGCTGATCATAATCAGCCGAAAACTCTGTTTGCTAAATTTCTTCAGTATTCAACACTTTTTGCTGAGTCACCTTAGCCTCTGACTCTATCTGTGACACAAAATCTGAAATTTCATGAAACATGTCTAGGGACTGCACTGATACATTACTGGGACAACTCTGCATATCAGCTTTTAGCATATTTTCCATCTTTGTCATTATATCTGCACAAACCATACTATCATACATCCCATCTATATGCTCATCATCCTCTAAAATACCTACATTTTTCAAATCTTTCTCCTTCCTGCATATGTATTGCCTGGCAGCTCTAGGCAACTCAGAAATCTTCTGATAACTCATCGAACTGTTTGCTGAAATTCCAACAAAGTTGGAGGAGAAAACACTGCTGCTGCTAGGAGGTGAGAACTCCAATCTCCTCTGCTCTGTACCACCGTCATCTCGTGGGATAGCAGTACCTAATGAAAATCCGAATCCCTTGCAGTGGGCAAAGGCGCATCTCGAAGAGTATCCCTATTTCTAGCATGATTTACACACACAATCATAAACTGGGTTGCTCTCATACCATCTTTACTGCGAATCCATGCATAAGCAGACCCGTCATCCATTACTTTTGTCTCCATGCGCATCTCTGTGATGAATGGTTGTCCTAGGATTATGGGGTAAGAGCATGAATCCTGCACAAAGAAATGAAAATCCTCCTCTACATCTCCAATAGAAATCTTGACACTGGCCTTCTTATCTTAGATCCGAGATTTCTTATACCGCTTTGACAGCTTCAGCAAACTACCTTGGCATTGGCTTTTTTCTTAATTTTTGACACACACACACACAAGCATTCATTCAACACACACAGAGATAAATGCACACATATAATATTATTTACAATGGAACGAAGTCCCAACACACACACAGATTTGAGACGATAAATGGAAACACACTTACGGGAAAGCTAGGGTTCATATACACACAAACACGCAAGCCACACACATAACAAAATGCAAACACAACGACTAGGTATACACAAAACATGAATGTCACACAAAAACTTTTTGGTGGATTCCACACCTCGGATATGCAGCAACACTATAATATGTCAAACGTTGAAAAATTTATGGTAAGTTTTTTTTCTCTTAATTCACCGTCGGCGACGGACATGTTGGAGGATGGAGAAGGAACTAGTAGGCCAGCAAGCTCCTCGCTGGAGCTTGCTCGGCCTCATGGTCATGTAGGGCGACATGAGGGGAGGGAGGATTTCCTTCCCTCTCCCTATAAAAACCCCCCAACCAAGGGAAGGAGAAGGGGAAGTGAGAAGATGACGCTGCCCAGACTCACCGTATGGAGGAGCTGAAGTGAGGAGGAAGAGGTGTACGAGGAGGAATATCGCTGAGAGCGCCGCCGCCTACAGCCGTCGACCTCGGTTCGCAGCGCCGCCTATCCATTGCCAATGCGGCGTTGAAACGCCCCCTGCCACGTTGAAGCATAGAAGCTTCTTAAAAGAAGCTTCTTAAGGGGGCTAATTAAGCCCCCTTTCACCCCCCCTGTCTCCCCTTTTATCCCCCCCCCCTCGGGTTTTTAAGACCCTTAAGCCCCATTTATTCCCCCCCCCCCCCCCGGTTTTATCTTCTTAAGGGCCTTTCACCCCCCTGGGTTTTAAAACCCCTAAGGCCTTTTCACCCCCCGTGTCCACACCCCCCCCGTGTCCTAAAATCCCTCCAAGATCCCCCTTCCTATACCTTTCACTCCCGTGTCCAAAAATCTCCCAAGGCCCCCTTCTTATGCCTTTGGAACCACACACACACAACCCCCCCCCCCCCCCCCCCCCGTGTTTTAAGCCCCCTCATCCCATGGGTGTTGGAACCCCGTAATTTAAACCTTTTTCCCCCCGTATTTAGCCCTTAAACCCCTTTCTTTTGGTCTAGTTACCCCCCCCCCCCCCCCCCCCCCCCCCCCCGTGTATAAACCCCTATAGGGCCTTTTCCTTGGGTTTTGTAAGCCTTTCCCTCCCAAAAGAACTAGCACCTTAAAGGTCTTATTACCCCCTCCTCGTGGTTAAACCCTTAACTGTTCCTTGCCTTTCCAAAATACCCTTGGGACTTGGCTTTTTCCCCTACTCGAAAAAGAGAAGAAGAGTATTGACGTGCAAGGGAGCGACGGTGGAATTCCGAAAAAGAGTGTAAAGCTGATTCCACGTTCGAAGGACTACAATTGTGATGCCTCCTAAGAAAGTCCAAGGAGTAGCTGCAGGAGGGTCATCTCCCGGTATCCATGTGGATATCTCACCCCAAACCCAGGTTTTTTCTTCTTAATTTTATATCGTTGTAATTCAATCATGCAAGATGAATTGTTAGGGATAGGATATATTTTGTCCTAGTTGTTCACGATGAAGGAATTTAGTTTAATGGAACATGCAAAATAGATAAAGCATAAGCGTAATTTTTTTTCAAATAGCTTTATGCATGGAAAATGCAAATCATGAAAGGACTCTTACGATGCATAAGCTCTATGAAATTATCATTGTTCACTACATAACTTAGCAAGGAAAAGGTTGCTTATTTAGCATGAGTTTGTTCGCAAAGAAAAGGGAAGATTAGTTGGATTTAACCTAACCTCAAATCGATAAAGTATAGGATCGAAAAGTCAATTGACACATAGATAACAAATCATACGGAAGTAATCTCGAAATTACCTTTTAGAGTTAACCAAATTAAACTTAAAAATACCTATGCTGCGAAATATTCGTTGGGAATGAGTTAAAATTCCAAGGAAACGTCTATACCTTAAATACTTGTCCACATTCCCTGAATGTAGGTTTAGTAAATTGTAATCGAAAAAGGAACTAGGGTTTGTCCCTGAGATTCTTACAAGAATGAATCTATGAAACCCTAGGTCTAACAACTTCAGCTTAAAGAAACTGAAACAAATTGTTTCGTGACTCCATTATCGCATAGTATGATGCGGGACTTGCGCAGCAAGCACGGAGTCATATGGTCTTGTGATTGAATCACAAGAAGAAAGGCCAAATTCTCGCAACAAGGATGGCGGATCCTTACGCAAGTTATCTTGCAAGAGGATGTATACTTTGATATCCTTCTGAGTGAGGAAGATTAATTGGAGATTAAAAACCAGAAACTGAAGTATCCAATGAACTTTAAGGTTTGACCAAGTTGGGTTAATGTGGTATGCCCTCACCTAGAATATACGGGATCTTGCCAAGTTGCAAGACACCCCGAATCGAGTGCTCAATACATTCGAAATGAAGGAATCATTCTTGCAGTTTGCCAACAACAAAATCGATCAATGGAAACTTTTGTGCTTGCTAGAGATTTTAGAGCACTGTTTTGACTTGTTGACCAATGAATTACAAAATAAATAAATACTTATACTTCAGGTTGAAGGCCTAAAGGGAGAGGCAGCTTCAGTTACCCCCGACTGCCTGCCTGACCCTAACCAAGGGGGTTGTTGATCGCGCCGGGAATGTGGACCAAACCCACCGCGAGAGGTCTCTCAGTTGAGCGCTACTTGGAGCAGGACGACGCTTGGGTGCCAGGGGGGCTCTGGCCGTAAATCCCTCGCCTTTCGGGTCCTACACAAGAGGCTAACATGACTCGAGATTGGATCTCGAGGTCCGTATACTAGTTGTCGGGCTGAAACTTGGAATAGTGATCCCTGTGGATTGTTGGATAGCCTTTGGGCAGATTGTGGATAACCTTATGGGCGGAACTCTTGTATTTCAAAGTTAAATATGATGACCTATTAATAAAGAACTTGTCTGATAATGTTTTCTATGTCAAGTGATAAGATTACGTGAAAGAACCAGTGCTTAACAGGTTAATTAAAGAAGCTGGTTGTTACATGTCCAACTATTGTGTTAGATAATTACATAGCTAAAACAACCTAAGGAAAGTGCGGAGGATGGGCCATGGGTCTGTCCTACGGTTGGGTGGCCGGGAACTTTTCTCAAATCACGAAGAACAGCGGGATGATCGTCAAAGGACACGAACAACAAAAGCGTTGACCTAGAGTTATGTCTTATCCCGATTTACACTGTTTTAGGGGAACGGAATGGGACTATGCCTTATGGCAGAGAGGTTGAGCTTTGCATCCCTCTCATTTCCCATTCTCCTTGAACCAAGTGCAGCGTGAATCTGTTTCGGACCTGGCGTTTCTGTGTAAAGTAGCTCGCTTGGGTCTGACGCTAGTTGTTGTTAGGAAATGACCAATTAGGAAAACCCTAATTCAAGTTGATCCTAAGTGGGAACGGTCGGAATACTTCCGCTACGTAGCAGACGTGGAAAGCCCTAGATCGCAAATCCCGTTACATTCCATGGGAGTGCCGGGCGGAGCTTTCTAGACATCCTTTCTGATGGACTGCTAAGACGTGTCCTGGATGATACTAGTGGACACGTTACAAGCACGACATCGCAGTTGTATTTATTGTACCTGCAAGTATTACGTGGGTTGCACACATGTATTTGTGATTAGAATTATATCTTAGGCTTGGTCTAACTAGGATAAGATACAAGCATGTTATGAAGATTCAATAGCCTAGAGCCCACAAAGTGGGTAGGATGCCCAAGAGGGGTGCAAACCCTAAATGCAAAACAAAAAAGGGGAGCAATCCCTAACCCTAACCCTAATTATTAGTCTATATAAGAGTGTAAGGTCTTAGTTGTATTCACTCTTTTGGCACATCCATGCTATGGAAGCTCTATCAGTGTGGCTACTCAAGCTTTATACTCAATCTTTCTAGTCTATCATCTTGCTTCCATTGTGTTGAGAGTGACTGAGAGGGAGAGAAAGAGAGAAGTGTTGAGTGAGGGAGTGAAGGAAGGTGAAGCGCTTTATCATCGTCTTGCTTTTATTGTCTTCTCTACTAGCTCTTCGACTTGTTGGTGTGCTTGGTTGTGGATGCGAAGGAATGATAGCATTGGATCATGTTGATCATGGTCATGGAACCATCTTCAAGCCTTTGAGTCATCAAACACAAGAAGATAAGTTAGGTGAGTTTACTACAACTCAGTCTTGTGTTGTTGCTTTCTTGGATTGGAGAGGAGGATGCTTGGTTAGTTAGAATGGAGTATTGAGTGACAAGGTGAGAGATTGTCACCGAAGTGAGTTGCAACTTTTGAAATAATAGAAGTCAGTCCAAAGTCTCAATTTTTTGGTGTATTAGGCTCAATAGAAGCTCAAGAGTCACACTACAAGAGAAATCATCTCTAGGAACATTGAGAGAACCATAATTGTTACTGATCGGTCAAGCCATGGCATGCAAGATAAGGGAAAAAGCATTGACCAAAACCAAGAACTAGCTTACTTGAAGTTAGAGTTGGCCAAGCTATAAGAGATGCTAATAAGGCTAGTGCGACCTCATGTTTTCGTACCGCTATGCACACACCATGTGAAAAACTCTAGAGTGCAGCTTTCTTATCGATCTAGAGAGCCAATGCCATTTTAGACAATAGTGTTAGTGTCCATGGTTCAATAATATTAGATTTTTCGACAAGTTTTAGTCAATTTTTTATATTTAAGATATTATCTCTTGTAAAAAATCCAAGAATTATAGATAATTTCTAGAATAGGATGACATGTAAAAGAAAACATATAAGCTTTCAGCCATTTGTGAGGATTTTATGTAAAGAGAGAGATTGGCAAAATCATGTGACGCACAATCGCTATTTTCAGGCAGTGAATAGCACTCCGAAGTGGGAGATGAAGGAGTGATTAGGCAGAACTCTGGCTAGGTGTGCTAGTATTTTACCCCCCTTTTGGAGCCAATGGAAGCATGAGATTGGTGATCTGAGCAGCATAGAGGAAGGTATTATTTTATGCACATTTTTTTCTACAAGAGTTTCATCTCCTCATAGTGCAGAAATAAGCTGACGGGCTTCATCTCTATGAGTATTCCTCTATATCTTCTATTTCTTTCTATGAGTATTCTTCTACATCTTCTATCTCTTCGAAACCCTTCTCTTCCATCTACTCCTCTCCTTGAATCTCCCTTCACCTTGTTGTCTCTTACCCCCATGGTAGACTTTCAACCCCAAATGCTCTGATAGTGGTGATCCCAACATGAAAGTCAGCGAACAGAGGTGTGTAAAGACGGGGGATTCTGCTGGATCAAGTGGTGGTGATGCTTTACCATAGATGATTGCTTTGTTGCATCAACAACAACAGCAACAATTGTTGTTACAACAACAGAAGCAAACTTGGCAGGAAGCAGAAAGAATTGAATCCTTAGCCATGAATGCATTGCAAGTAGTGGGACAAGAATTGAAGTAGTTTAAAGATCAAAATGTTTTGGCCTTCATCTAGTTGTATGAAGAAAAGATGTTGTTTCATGGAGTATTGTAGTATGCATGGAGTCTATATTTCTCCTATTTGACCATGCATGCATTGCATGATCGAATTGATGAGTTACATAGAAGAGATGCTGATTGGGTTGCTTTTAAGAAAGCTTTGAGGGAAGAGTTTTTCTTGGAAGATGCAGTATTGCTAACTAAAAAGGCATTTATAGATTGGATTGAAAAGCCCAATAAAGGGTTGGCTGCTACAGCTTTGCTCCGTGAATTTGAAAGTCGGTATGCGCAGTTGGATGCAAATGAGCAGCAATCCTTGGAGAATTAGAAAATTGATTAAAGGTTGAAGATCCTATTTTGCAAGAGAAGCTAACCGATCATTTAGAAGATGCCTCTTCTAAATTGGGACTCAAGTTAAATTGGGCCAATGTAATTGAGGCAGTGCATATGTTGGTAAAGAGAGAGCAGATGAAATTAAGATGGGGAATAGGCACCACATTTGCCAGTGCTTAGAAGGGGGACTGAAATTGCAACCAAGGTGCCTGTAGCTATGACAGAACAACCGGCTATACCTGTTGGTCCGGCTCTTAAAGGTGATGCTCTGGATGAATTAATCAAAGGCATGCATGATTTGAGGCTGAATTTAACAAAAATCTATGCAAAGGTTGAAAAGTTGGATGTCAAGGTAGAAGAGAAGGGTCGGGCAATAGCCCAAAGGACGTATAGAGAAGGATACAAGAGAGTAAGTATTTGGTGTGATAGTTTTCAGCATGAAAAGCAAGATTGTGCATCTTACCGTTGTTGTGATGTTATGAGGACACAGTGTGAAAAAGTATGGAATGCATCATCATCCGACTTCTTTATTGATCTAGAGAGTCAATGTGATCTAAGCCATTAGTACTAGTGTGAGTTGCAGGGATTATTCAAAAATACTAGATTTTTTGATAATTTTAGTCTATTTTTTATATTATTTATTGTAAAAATCTAAAAAAGATAGAAAAGATTCTAGATTAGGATGGCATGCAAAAAACTAGTTGCTTTTTCAACCAATTATGGGATTTTCACAAGAGGGACAGATTGACGAAATCGCGTGCATCGCGATCGTTGTAAACAGGCTGAAAACTACAGATTGAACTGAAAGAAGAAGAAGGAGTGATATGGGAGATCTGTGAACATGTGTCTTGTAGTTTTACCCCCCTTTTGGAGCCAACGTAGCCATCAGATTTGGGTTCCAAGCAATAGAGAAGGAGCTTTAATTTTGATGCACATTCTGTTCTACGAAGAAGCTCCAGGAGATCTAATGCCTGGAGATTGCTTCTGAGTAGTGCAAAGATTCGAGGTTCTTTCAATACATATTGATTCAATTCATTGTGCTTTGTCTTTGTGTTTATCACTTGGATATTCTCTATCTTCTCTTCCATCTCCTATCTCTACTTCCTTCTACTTCTGATCCTTAGTGGATTCGACCTTTCGACAAAAACCCCTCCGACATTGGTGAACCCGCATGAAAGGTTGTCAGAAGAAGGAAAGACAAGATGGGAGAATCTTCGAATACAATATCCATTGATGTTTTGTAATAGTTGGTGCAAAATATGAATATGCTTATGCAGGTACAACAATAACAATAGGTGATGCAAGCTTCAGCTCAAACAGAAATTCTTTGCAAGCAGTTGAGCGTGAGGTGAAGTTATTCAATGGCAGGAATGTATCTACATATGTATATACCTATGCTCAGAAGATGGAATTGTTTGGGGTGGGGCAATCTGCATGGAGCCGGTATTTTGTACTTGTCACTGTTCATGAACAGAAAGCACAGATTACTGAATTATACTTGCAGGATGCTGACTGGGTAGCCTTCAAAAAGACACTCAAGGAAGAATTTTACATTGAGGACACCAGTTTGATTACGTGTAAGACTTTTCAAGAGTGGGTTTGACAACCCAATAAGGGTCTTGTGGCTAAATAATTGTTAAGAGAATTTGAAAGTTGATTTGATGAATTGTTTTTACAGGCAGTTGATCCTGAGCTTCAAGAGAAGGTTGATGATTTGCTAGAGGATCAGACTAGAGAGACATGTTTGAAAACGGAGTGGAGACATGTCAAGGAAGCTGTTACTGCACTTGTGAGCAAGCATAGAAGTAGAGAAATATTGCATGTCTCGAGCTTGCCCGCTATTACGGACAAGACACTTGATGTATCCTTGATGTATCCAATAAGCACCTACTTCTGTGGCTAACCCTATGGCTGTACCTGCTATTGTTCCCTCTGTTAGGAAAGATGTCTTAGATGAATTAGTCAAAGGCATGCAGGATCTTCAATTGAAGGTTGCAAAATTGGATGAAAAAGGACAAGAGGGAAGGGGATGGGCAGCAACCCCTGAGCCTGGAAAAAGATGTATGTGGTGTGATAGTTTGCAGCATGAGAGAAAGGATTGTGCTGCCTATCAGGAGGCCTTGGCACAAAAGCTTATCTTTTGGAAAGATGGAAAGATCCATGCACAAGAAATGGGATTGCCTCTTGCTTTGAATTTTGGAAAGGGATGTATGCAGAAGTTGTTGGAAGACTTGGCTGTCTGAAATGCTTATTCAGCGGTACATGCTTCTACTTTTGGTCTACAGTTGGATAGAATGCATGGCCAAGTGAAGGTTGGTCCAAAGGCTGAAATATGGACACATGCTTTACATGGAACTAAAAAGAGAAAGGTTGTTGATAGTGAAATGTCTCATGCAGGGCAAGACATTCCTGGCATAATTGGTTGGGAATCACCGTTAGATGCATATTTAGTGTATGCATATTTAGCAAAGGTACAAAACACGGATGTACTTGTGGAAGAAAATAAAAAAGAGATGAAGATATTGCAAGGACATCTAAAAGAATGACAAGAAGAAGTGTGGATCAGCCTAAATTTGTAAATCAGCCACCTCCCGATACTACAAGGATTTGGGCCATTAGCGACGCCGATTAGTGACGGCGGATAGCGGCGTCACTATTGGTGTCGCTATTTGCGTCGCATAGCGACAGGCCGCAAGGAAAAAACGCGGCCGAAACCCGAGCACGGTTTTCATTTCTTTTGCTTCATTGAGAGTTTTGAGAGCGAGAGCGAGGGAGAGAGCGACCGTCGTGAGAGAAGAAGAGGAAGAAGACTTGCCGCCGCCACCGTCACCGCCGTTGTTCGCGAAGGAGAGGAGGAGCCTTCATCGCAAAGAGAAGCCGCCCCACGCTCGCTATATCTCATTGGTGAGTCTCCCTCTCTCTTTCTTTTGCTTGTTCAAGGTTTAAATCACTCTCTTTTGCTTGTTTAGGAGAGGAAATGAAAGAGAAAGAGAGGGAGAGGGAGAGAGAGGGAGAGAAAGAGAGGGAGAGGGAGAGAAGAGAGGGAGAGAAAGAGAAAGAGAGGGAGAGTGCATTCTCTCTCTCCCTCTCCCTTTTGCTTGTTTAATGTTTAAATCACTTTCTTTTTTGCTTGTTTAGGAGAGGAACGAGAGAGTAAGAGAGAAAGAGAGGGAGAGGGAGAGGGAGAGGGAGAGGGAGGGGGAGGAAATGAGAGAGGGAGAGAAAGAGAAAGAGAGGGAGAGGGAGGGAGAGTGCATTCTCTCTCCCTCTCCCTTTTGCTTGTTTAATGTTTAAATCACTTTCTTTTTTGCTTGTTTAGGAGAGGAAATGAGAGAGAAAGAGAGGGAGAGAAAGAGAGGGAGAGGGAGAGGGAGAGGGAGAGGGAGAGGGAGGGGAAGGAAATGAGAGAGGGAGAGAAAGAAAAAGAGAGGGAGAGTGCATTGTCTCTCTCCCTCTCCCTTTTGTTTGTTTAACGTTTAAATCACTTTATTTTTTGCTTGTTTAGGAAATGAGAGAGAAAGAGAGATAGAGAGGGAGAAAAAGAGAAAGAGAGGGAGAGGGAGAGGGAGGGGAAGGAAATGAGAGAGGGAGAGAAAGAGAAAGAGAAAGAGAGGAAGAGAAAGAGAAAGAGAAAGAGAAAGAGAGGGAGAGGGAGAGGGAGAGAAAGAGAAAGAGAGGGAGAGTGCATTCTCTCTCTCCCTCTCCCTTTTGCTTGTTTAATGTTTAAATCACTTTTTTTTTTGCTTGTTTAGGAGAGGAAACGAGAGAGTAAGAGAGAAAGAGAGGGAGAGGGAGAGGGAGAGGGAGAGTGCATTGTCTCTCTCCCTCTCCCTTTTGCTTGTTTAATGTTTAAATCACTTTATTTTTTGCTTGTTTAGAAAATGAGAGAGAAAGAGAGATAGAGAGGGAGAGAAAGAGAAAGAGAGGGAGAGGGAGAGAAAGAGAAAGAGAGGGAGAGGGAGAGGGAGGGGAAGGAAATGAGAGAGGGAGAGAAAGAGAACGAGAGGGAGAGGGAGAGGGTGAGAGAGAGAGAGTGCATTCTCTCTCTCATGACGGGTTTGGTTGTTTGTTGTTTGAATCACTTTCTTTTTTGCTTATTTAGGAGAGGAAATGAGAGAGAAAGAGAGAAAGAGAGAAAGAGAGGGAGAGGGAGAGAGAGGGAGAGAAAGAGAGGGAGAGGGAGGGGAAGGAACTTTAAGATAATAGACTTATCGATAATGGTATGCAATGTGCTTTGCCATGGGCCACGTACATTGGTGATTCTTTAAGATGGCTTAAAAATGGTCAATTCCTTCATAATATCCAAGTAGGGGATCTAATTGTGATATGCATAATTCATTGTTTTTGTATTAACTTTATAGGCATAACAAATTAGAAATCATGCCAACTAGTCAACGGAAGGACTAAAAGAAAATGATACCCTAGCTAATGGTCATTACGGTACTTCATCAAAATGAACCCAAAAGTATTGTTATAGAAGAAGAAACCCTTAAATTGAGTATAGGATATTTTCTCTCAGGTCTTATGACTATGAATAGAATTGATTGAACTAAATTTTATTACTATAGTTATTAAATTTCATAGATGGCGCGCATTAATTTTAATACGCGATCCTAGGACAAAAAAACCACATTTCTAAGATGCTTTTTGTTGAGACTGATTTATTATTAGACTAAGAGATCCTCAATGATGCTCAAAATGGATTACTTATACTCAAAGCCGAGATATAACAAATAATTATCTACCGGGACAAACAAATCCTTGAGCATGATACAAGGCCGAGATATAACATCGGAAAATCTCTCAACTACTATATACAATGCAAGATTTATGGTCAACTTGCAACTTGACGTACATCTCCATAAAGCTATCCATTTAAGCCTCGTTTGCTGTAATGTAGATAATATGGAAAACGAAGAAGGTCTTATTGTTCAAGACCGCGAGACGTATCTTAATCAGTGTGTCCCATGTCCTTGCTCTCAATGCAAGTTGGCAATTAGACGAAAACACCGATTGTCTATAGAACACGTACGACGATTTGGTGAGTTTCAATCTGAGATCATTGATCAGGCGATTGTGGATTTTCAGCAAACGGTAATTTGAAGTTAATATTAATCATGCATTGTACTCTCAAGCTAATTGAAAACCATACACAATAAGATTGGGTCTTGTTGGCAAATTTTCTATCCAGGGGGGTGATGTCTCGACCCAAGGGGGAGTGCACCCTTTGCGGCCAATTACAAGAGTTCGTAGACGTGCGATGGATGGATTGCAGGAGCCAATCGACCACTCGCAAGGCCCATCTATACCGTCAATGCCAAAGGAGACAGATAACCTTCCGGACCTACCTACAATCTTGGAGCCTGAGATGGAGGCAATGATCGATGCATTGATTCCCATGGATGTTGAGACATCTGACCCGCTTAGAGAGGAAGCATCCATACCATTATATGATGGGTGCCGAGTATCTCAGTTGAAGACATTGCTTGCACTCTTAAGTATGCAAGCAAAATACGGTTAGAGCGATACGAGTGTGACTGAGTTATTCAGGTACCTTGCACATAGGCTTCATTGATTTTTTTTAAACAGTATAATTGCAAACATTTGTGTTTTTTCAAGGTGTTTTATGATTTTTTTCAAGTTATTAAAATATCATATATTACCACCTGCAAATACCATGCTTGAGTCTCATGATGATGCACGACATGTTTTACGGAAGCTTGGCATGGACTACAATAACATCCATGCATGTATCAATGATTGCATATTGTTTTGAGATGAATACGAGACTATGGAGACATGTCCAAAGTGTGGTGCTCACAGGTATCGACAGGACTTGCAAGGGCAAACCATCCCTCAAAAAGTTCTCAGACACTTTCCGCTCATCCCCCGCATAAACCACATGTTTTGCACGTCTGCCATGGCAAGCTTGACAACGTGACATGTGCAGAATAGGTCCACGGATGGAGTTCAACGAATATCAGTGGATTCACGCGCATGGAGCCACATTGACTCTACCTTCCCAGGCTTTGCGCGAGAGCCAAGGAATCTTCGGCTCGGTCTCGCCATGGATGGCCTGAACCCATTCGGTCTGCGCTCGACTTCTTACAGTGTGTGGCCTATAGTGCTTGTCAACTACCACATCCCTCCATGGCTTTCTACGAAGAAAGGACATCTCATCCTTAGCTTGCTCGTCCCGGGCCACTATAAAGTAAAAAATATGGACGTGTATCTTCGTCCATTAGTCGATGAGCTTAAGATTTTGTGGGAGGAGAGGGTCACTGTGCAAGATATGAGCAGGCGCGATGGTTGGCGGTCAGCCAACATTCGAGCCATTCTCATGTGGACGATGCATGACTTTCCGGGATTGGGAGAGTGCTCAGGTGAGTAGACCTTTGTTCTCGCTGCTAATATCTATATTTTATTTCATTCAATCAAGTATTCACTAGGTCGTGGATCGCCTTACAGGTCTGGTTACCTCAGATTATCATGCATGTCCATTGTGTGGGCCACAGTTAGACTCCCGAAGGTCACGAACCATGAAGAAGATGGTATATCAAGGACACGCCGCTTTCTTGCTGGAGGATCATGAACTCAGGGAAGGTTTTCTTGGACGACCTCCAGCACGTATGAACGCTGCAAGCTGGTATGAGCTGAAAATGGTAAACCCGGAATCACATCCAAATGGAATGCAACGGTTCTTAGTTTTCTACGAGTTGCCATATTGGACCCACTTACAGGTCAACCACTTGTTGGATCCCATGCATATTTTCAAGAATGTGGGCAGCTTGCTATGGGACCACATCACAGGAAAGAGAGACACTATAGGGTCACGAATGGATTTAAAGGAGGTAGGTAAGATGGAGGCGCTTTGGCCGCAGTCAAGTGTTGAAGGGGGAGTGCAGCTTCCTCGCGCTCCCTGGGTTTTGTCTACCAAAGAAGAGCGCATTGTGAAGCAAGTAATCAAGTCTATCCGCACTCCGATGGGTATGATGCGTTCTCTCAGGTCCGCATTTTCTAAAGATGACCAAATGTCTAGGCTAAAATCCCATGATTGGCATAAGATATGTCAGGTTTGTGAACAGAATGGATTTTAATTAGCGTGAACATTTTGCAATTTGAAAAGTGGCCATTATTCATAATGCTTTCTCATTTGTGGCAGTTTGTCCTACCGATCACGATCGCAGGATGCCTTACTCCAGAAATTTGCGGGGCCATTTACAAGTTGTCGACTTTGGTGCAATGGATCTCACAAAAAGAGATTAAGAAGTTCTCTATTGAATCCACAAGGCGGGGAGCAGTTGAGATGGTCTGTCTCTTTGAGAAATACCTGCCCACTAGCATGCTCATGATACAAGTTCACCTTCTTGTGCATCTTGTGGACGAAGTGGAGATTGCTGGACCTGTCCATACGCGATGGATGTTCTTCCTGGAGCGCTTCTTGAAAACCCTGAAAGGCTTTGTGCGACAACGAGCTCGTCCAGAAGGTAGCATGGCAGAAGGTTGGTTGGTGTCAGAGGCGTTAGTGCATATCTCACAATGGCTACCAATGGTGGAACCAGACAATGAAATGCTATGGACGCTGAAGGACGATGATAGGCTGACTGGAGATGTGGTGGTTGGAAATGGGGTAGAAAAAAGAATGGATGCCTCAATGGAAGAGAAGGTGAATCGCTTTTGTATGTTGCACTATGCCTCCATGGAGACGTGGCTCGCCAAGTACCAGATTGCAAGGCAAGATCGTGAGGAAGCGCGAGCTAAATTCCGACGCAGTATGCATCACCGACCAATTCGATATCCCGAAGGCATGGATGAGATGCCGCGGTTTATGTCAACACGATGGTTGCATGGAGCCTTGACCTCAGCATCCAGCGAAGGGACAGAGGTCTCAATGGAGGAGTGGGAGTTCTCGAGGGGATGTAGTCCAAAGGTAATGAGAGGTTTAGAATGTGTCGTATCTAAATTTGCTTGCTACATCTAATTTGAGTATTTCAATGTACATTACAAAATATATAGTGCAGCGTGGTCGCGCGGACGGCATTTTCGCGTGGAGCGTATTGAAAAAATGCGCTCCACAATGGACTGTGGTGTCATGGCAAGGTTTGAGCAAGAGAGCCGGCGACGAGTAACGGATCCGAACACGGTTGTGTATGAAATGGAGTATTTTGGGAACTTGCAAAGTATTATTTCGGTGGATTACCGTAGCTTCTCCATGATACTATTCGATGTGCAGTGGTTCAAAGTGGTACTTGGAGGAGCTGGAACAACAGTTCGACGAGGTCCATCTGGATTTCTCGAAATAGATTCCGAAAAAAAATGGACGGATTTGCGCGACACCTTTGTGTTGCCGGTCCATTGTGAACAGGTGCAAAGAGTCATTTGCTTGCTAATTGTAATACGGCATGGTTTATGTCACAATGGTTTGAACTCGCTTTGTAAGTGTTTGCAGACATATAATCTTCTATCCAAACCCCCGACAACCTCGATGGTGGTATGTTATACCTTCAACTCCTTGAGGTGCGAGAGTATATGATCAAAGTGATGTTCCAGGCATAGATGAAGAAAATATGCAAATAGAGGGGTCGATATTACAAGGGGTGGAGGCCACCGCAAGCTTGAAGCCCGCATCGGCTAACAATGATGGAAATACAGAAGTCCTAGAATTTTTTGAGAACGAGGCAGACTCGTTCTTTTGTGGTGACATGTCTATCAACCTTCCAGTGTATGCAAAGTTGTGTCAGGAGATTAACATGGAACCATAGAATACTTCATTCTTGGAGAATTGTATTACTCAATTCGTTGTTTAGATCTTCCATAAAGGTAAATAAGATATGCATTTTAAGAGGGATTTTTCAAAAATGATTTATATTACTGTGCTTTGTATAGTTTAAATTGATTATTCTAACATCATTTTTTATCTGTGCAGGTGACATTTTCAGGATGAGTCGAGGGATGAGCGATGAGAAGTTTCAGGAATGATGGCATGCATGTCTCCAAATCAGCTCGCGAGATTCAGAGAGATGGCAGACCAGGAGCTATCTCATTCTTCGTCAGAGCGCTTTGCTAGATCTGCTTCAGCGCGATCAGATGCTTCAGCTTCGAGTAGACGATCTCAACATTCACGACTTGGTCTAGAGGGAGGGACTGCAGGAGGATCAGGAGGGTGCTGCTGTGGAGACACGGACATGGTGTCTCCATCTCGTCTTTCAGCTGGAGCTGCGTCACCTCCAGGATTTGTCACACTTGTAGGGACGTCTACTCCAGTTACTCCGGCTTTTGCGCAGCCGTCAGCAAGTGGCACGCCTTTTGATGGCACTCCTTTTGGTGGCACCCCCTTTGGTGGCACCCCTTTGAGTAGCACTCAGGGAGAGGGTACCCCCGTCGGTACACCAGATGTACAGGGGTCTCCTGGATATACCCAGGAGCGTGGACGGAGATGGGAGAGGGCCCATCTTAGGCAGACTCCTAGGGGTTATGGATACCTAGTGGATAGTAGGTCAGGAGCCATCATCATGAATGATGAGGGGAGGAGGGTGATGGCTCGCATGAGGGAGTTGTGCCAACAAGTTTTTCGGCAAAACGTCTTGGATCATTGGAGGAACATACCGGAGGGGAGCAACGACTACATAGTAGCATCCTTGCACGAGGAGTTTCCGGTGCCAGCCGCAGTAGATAGATTCTCTACGGGCTGGATGATGGATTGCATGCGTGCATACATGTCACATAGACGATCTGACGCACGCAAGGCAATCAAGAGTGGGGCTCCAAAGCCCGAGTGGTTAGATGCAGACGACTAGCGCCGACTGAGGGAGGAGGCTACAGATTTGCCAGGACGTTGGAGTCAGCAGCGGGAGGCGGCGAGGGCACGAATCGAGGTCGGAGCGGTGCATCATCTTGGGAGTGGCGGCCATAAGACATATTTGGAGGACTTTGTAAGTTTCTCTTTTGTTTTGCTTATTTGTTTTTTTGAAATATTCTTTGTACTGACAATCATGTTTCCAACAGTTAGCATTTTTTTTTCTTTGTAGCACTCCATTACAAATCGCGATCCGCAAGGCCTTGAGACTCGATATGTAGAGAGGCACGGTCTCAGGGCATTGATCGACCGATTGTATAGACGCGGCGGCCCTGTAAGTCACTCATCTTTCTTGTCCGTAGTTACCATGAGATATTTGAATGCATTATTGTATGGTGGATTTATATGTTGTTTCTTTTTGTGCAGAATCTGTTTGATGCTCCTTTGCGGCGGGACGAGCTTTTGGGGGACGAGGATTTCTAGCCCGCCCTTGGATCCTTAGAGCTCACACACCTTTAGTTTTTAGTCGCCTGATCTATGTAGACATTTTCTATGTATTAGTGATATCCTTTCATGATTGTACCAATCGCATTTTATGCGATCATGTATTTATTTCATGTATGAGTTTTATGATTTCAGTATACATTCTTTTTGTTTGCAAGCGCTTTGTATGCAGCAGTATAGAAACTATTTTGTATGGCTCTCACAATTTTTTTTTTTCCCTGTTACCATCACTATTTGCGTCGCAAATTTACTGCTCGCGTCGCTATTGGCGTCGCTATGAGCATCACAACTTTACTGGTTGCGTCGCTATATGCGTCGCATTTGCGATGCAGATAGCGACGTTTCTATGGCGTCGTCAATAACGACGCTTTTTGCGACGACGGGGAAAAATTTTGTTGTTTGTATTTTCGTCGCTTTAAACGTTGGTATAAGGTCTATATCTTGTAGTGTGAGCATGTTATGGAAGAGGTCAGTCTCACAAGAGCAAAAATAGAATAACAAACAAGAGGGCAAAAAGAAGGGCAAGCAGTCAGGATATAAGTTGCAATCTGACATTGAGACAACCACAGATCTTAAGAAGGTTCTTGAAGAACAGATCTTAAATAATCGGGTGGAATTCACATTGGGAAAGGTGCTTGGCATTGCCAAGCAAGAATTTCATGATGAAATCATTGACATAATTAAAAGGAGGTAGCAGTTTCTTGGTGATACTACTAGTGCATTGCTGCAATTTGAAGAGGAAACTGGTTTGTTGGGTATTCGGGCTGAATATGAGCATGAAGTAAGTATAGGATTGTCTATACAGGATGCTACTAATCAGTGTGGACAACATGTGGAAAAAATAAGAAAGTGGCTGAAAATGCATTGTATTGTAGCAATATGCATGGCGAAGTAAGGAAAATGCAACAATATGGAGAAGAGACTCTAGGATTTATTCCTCGAAGTCACTACACAAGGAATCATTGTGCTAGAGCTACCACTAAAACGGTAGTGAAAATAGGGGAGCATGAAAATCCTTGTGTTGCTTTACTTGACCATGGGTCTGAGATAAATATCATTGAGCATGGATTGTATGAAAATGGTGCATGGCTTGTAGACACTGATCATGGCTGGCGAATGAGGGCTGCAAATAATTCTTCAGGGGAGCTCTGTGCTGCATGTCCTAATATAAAAGTGATGATTGGTGATATACAAGAAGAGCAACACTTCTTTGTGCAAGATAATTCCTCATATGCAATGATTTTGGGACAACCCTATATTACAGGTGTGGGTATGGAAACAAAGGTGCTTGATGATGGTTCTGCTTATGTAAGAGTCAGAAGCAAGGATGGGAGAAAAGCTGTCCAATTTCTTATTGTTTGTGTTAATCATCCTAAAAATCAGGATACGATTTGAGAGTCTCCTTTGGTTCCAAATGCAAGGGAATTCAAAGACCTGGATTCTCATTAAGCACTACTGTAATGCGAGGCTACAGTAGTGATATTTAGAGGGTGTACTCGCCTCTTGATGAAATGAAGCATGTATTTACTATTGGTAATTCTCAGTTTATAGCAAAAAGTTCATGTTGGTTTAAGCCTATGGAAGCTATGTGCAGGGCTGAACACATATCTATGAAACGGGCTACTAAGGAACTGAGAGCATTGGGTTGTTAGCTAAAAATGATGGCATCTCAGGCATCTTTTATGGGCTGAATATTATTGACACTATGGCTGAAATTTCAGCAACTATACATGTATAAAATGAGGCTGAAAACAAAGTGTTGTGAGTATGTTCTTTGGATATGTATGATATTATAGCATTGTTTTCTCAACAGGAAGGATTACAATGGGTTGAAGCATGCAGAGGCTTTTGCAGGTAGAGCGATCTATTCTTTGGGTGATCTTTACTTGGGTTATGATCACTTTCATCTTGCAATTGAAAGTAGGGATATCACAACCATGAAGATTCCCTTGGGGTTAGTACGAATGTGTACACTCCCACAGGGAGCAACAAACTCAGTGATACACATGACAAATGCTATGAATAGGGTACTTAGAGATTTTATACCACAATTGACTATGCCCTTCTTGGATGATGTTCCAATCAAAGGGTGTGTAGTGGATGAAAAGAATGAAGAGATGGATGCACATGGATGCAGATAGTTTGTTGCAGACCATATTGTGGATTCTGAGAGGATTTTGACACGTCTAGAAGAGGTCCATTTAACTCTTTCTGGACAAAAGTCTGCCTTTGGAGTTGAAGAGGTTTTGATTGTTGGGCATATGTGTGGGCCTTATGGGCGAAGGCCATTACCAGCAAAAATAGATGGGATTGATAGAATGCAACATGTATGCACGAATGTATCATAGGTGCGTAGATTCTTGGGTGCATGTGTGTTCTATTTGATATGAATTCCTCACTTTGCACATGTAGCCAATGCTCTTTATCAACTTCTAAGGAAAGGTAAAAAATTTCATTGGGAAAGGAAGCATCAGAAAGCAATGAAGAAATTGAAGAAACTCTTAAAATATGCTCCTACATTGAGAAAGGCTGACTATTCACATGGAAATCCTATCATTATTACTGTTGATACAAGCCAAATCATGATTGGATGGGCAATTGGGCAAGATGATGAGGAAGGGAAAAGATATGCAATTCACTTTGGTGCTAAAGTATTGATTGAACGATAGAAAAGATATCCATAGGTTAAAAGAGAATTATGGGGAATTGTGACAACCCTTAAATGTGATAAGGAGTATTTTATGGGTGCTCATGTAGTCATTGAGACTAATTGTTTACCGGTATTGGGTATGATTACTAGTTGTGCTACTCTGGACATTGCTATGCTCCGGTGGATTGCATACATCAAATCTTTGAACCCTGAAATTTAGCATATTGCAAGAAGAGATAACCTAATGGCAGACATGTTATCTCGAGCACGTTAAGAGAATGAAGATGGGATGATGGATGAGGAGGAAGAAGATGACTTTCTTATGGCTGAAAATGATGTTGCAAGAGTGAATTTAGCAATGCAAAGTGTTGCTACAGCATTAACAGAAGCTTGGACAACAAAGAGGAGACACTTTAGATGTTTTGCATCTTGTGTAGAAGTGTTTCTAGAAGACAAATATGCAGGAGAGTGGCTAAGAATTGGTCAATACATCAGTACATTAACAAAGAAAGATGAATGGTTAGATGAGGAGTTTAAGAAAATCAAGAGGAAAGCATATGGGTTTTTTTAAAAAGATGGATACTTATGGAAACATGCTAAAAAGAAACAAGGTATGCCATTGCGAGTTTTAGGTGACAGAGCTTCACAAGTAAAAGTCATGCAAGAATTTCATGAAAGCTTGTGGGCTGGTCATAGACGTGTTACAAAGATCAAAGAAAGATATTGGTGGCAGGGTATGTATAAGGATGTTGCTCACTTTGTGGAAACATGTACGACATGTCAAATGTGTTCATCTGTGAGACATCAGGATGGATTGCAACCCACATATCCATTGTCTCTTCATTTTAAGTGGGTGGTGGATTTGGTCACAATGCCTACAAGTCTTTTCCAAATGAGACATCTTGTGCTTGCTCGTGAAGACTTGACTAATCAAGTGGAAGGGAAAGCTTACCTTTCTCTTAGAAGAGGCCTTTTGTCAGTATGGCTACGTGGGAAAAATTACAGCAGATAGGGGTGAGTTGGATGTAGATGAAGCTCATGATTTCTTTGCACGGTTGGGGATCATGAGTTCAGATTTGATGGAGAGGTTATGTCTAGAGATCCAAAAAGATGACTCTACACTTCTTAGGATGGCTGATGATAGTCTAAGACAACCGGAAGGTTGCATCACTAAAGTCCATGTTACAGTTGCGAGTGTGGAATGCTATCTGGACTTTAGGGTGATAAGGTTTGTAGAACATCCTAGCTATCAATTTTTGCTAGGCAGTCCATGGATTCTATGGACACAGACTGTCAAGTCGATATACCCACTAGTCGAGTGATTCTAGGTCGAGGTGCCCATCATGTAATAGTAAATGCTTACCCTGAGTCTCCTCAGAGTGAGAGAGCTCTATTATCCTCACACTTAACTAGAAACAGTAGATGATCCATTTGGTAGTGAGACATCATCAAGTGATGAATCTGAAGAAGGGTCCACTACAAAGGATATTTATCAGATAACCTTGAATGAGACGATAGAGCCTCAAGATCGAATAAGAGATGCAGACATTATTGAGTTGGACCTTGGCACGCCTAACGATTGGCAGCCAATCAAATTAGGTTCCATGCTTAGTTCAGAAGAGAGAGAGGACTATATGTCCCTGATTCAAGAGTTTCGTGACATCTTTGCTTGATGACGAACTTAGGGGTATTCCTCCCTAGTTGTGCATACCATTCCTGTAAAGGAAGTTAACCGCCCTATACATTAGAAAGTAAGGCGTATGCCTTTTGAACTAAGGGATGAGCTATTTGAAGAACTTCGGAAGTTGCAGAAGGCAGGTTTGATCTTCCCAGTTCAGCATACTGAATGGTGTTTTCCAGTTGTGATTAGAAAGAAGAAGAATAATCAAATCCGTCTTTGTGTAGACTTTAGAGAGCTAAATAAATAGACTATTAAAGATTACTACTCGTTGCCGGTTATTGACCAAATTTTTTATCAATTGGCGGGTAAGGAAATATATTCGTTCATGGATTGCTTTGTAGGGTATAACCAAATGGCGATTGTTGAGCAAGGCAAGCTGAAAACGACATTTATCACTGTCTTCGGTACCTTTGCGTACCATGTGATGGCATTTGGGTTATGTAATGCACCTGGTTCGTGGCAAAGAACAGCTCACAAGACCTTTGGTGACATCTCCCCATAGGAGTTGAAAGTATTCATTGATGACTTGGGGGCAGCCACCGTAAGAGAAAGGCAGTTGATTATTTTGTGGAAGTGTTTTGAGCATTGTAGACAGTTTTGCATAGCTCTCAACCCACGGAAGTGCGTCTTTGGAGTACCTTATGGGTTATTTTTAGGCCATGTAGTCAATTCGGTAGGGATTGCGACTGACCCTGAAAAGATCAAGATCATAGCCGCCATGAGTCCATTGTGTACTCCAAAGGAAGTGCATAGCTTTCTGTCATCGATATGGTATTATCAGAGGTTTATTAATGCCCTAGTAGAAAGAATGTTGCCATTAACGAACCTATTGTCCTTTAACTGTGAGTTTTCATGGAGTGATTCTTGCAAAGTATCTTTTGACAATGTGAAGCAGGAGCTTGCCAAAGCACCTATTTTAAAAGTACCTAAATGGGGTTAAATGTTCTATATATTTTCAACAGCAACCATGTATAGTATTAACTGCTACTTATCCCAAATTTGGGAGGAGAAATGGTACCATCCGATAGCTTTTGCTAGTCGAAAGTTGGGCATATTGGAAATGAACTACATCTATATGGAGAAGTTGTGGCTTGCGATGGTATTTGCAACCAAAAAGTTCAAGCACTACATTCTTTATGAGAAGGTGGTTTTGTATACAAAGGCAGAAGGGCTTCGATTGTTGCTGAATAAGTTACAACCGCCTATCATTTAGCAAAGTAGTTAATCACTTTGCACAAATTTTATTATGAGATTAAGAGCAAGCTGGCAAAGCTTCAGGGCATTGTAGAGTGTCTTGTGGATTTTGAAGAGCCAAAAGAGGTCTCGGATGAAGGAAGTGATATGGAAACTTTGTTCAAGATTTATACGGCGTCTATTCCCTCCTGGTATGCTGCTATAACACACTATCTTTCTACGGGAGAGACTGGAGTTACTTTATCAAAATCGGAGAAGAGTAAAATTAAACAGCAGGCATTGAATTTTTCCTTGATCACAGGAACACTATATCGGTAGGGTGTTGATGATATCTGTAGCTGATGTGTGATGCCTAATGCCGTCCATCTTCCAAGATTTATTTGACTATGTCAAGAGATGTGATACATGTCAAAGGCATGATAGTAGAAAGAATAGGAAGCATCCACTTACACCGATTATGGCTACCCTTCCATTTGAGAAGTGGGGCATCAAATTTTTGGGACCTATTACCCCGTTGTCTACTACTCAAAGAAGATACATTATAGTAGCAATTGATTACTTTACAAAGTGGTCAGAAGCACTGGCGACGAGACATGACAATGCAAAAGAGACTACCAGTTTTCTACTTGAGCAGATCATCTGCCATTTTGGTCCATCAAAGGTAATAGTATCGAACCGTGGAATCCATTTTTTGAAAAAGCTAATTAAAAGCATGACTGAAGCATGGAAAATTAAGCATAACTAGACGTTCCTATAATCCGCAAGCCAATGGACAAGTTGAAAGTATCAATAAGCAACTGCTGGGTATCCTATCCAAGATAGTCTCCGAAAAGAAGCGGGATTGGGATACAAAGTTATATGTGGCGGTATGGATGTACAATACAACGTTCAAATAAGCCACTGGACATACCCCGTTCAAGCTGGTGTATGGAGAGGAGTGTTTCTTGCCTCTACAGATTGAGTTGCCGATGATAAGATTCGCGATTAATCATTCTTTAGGTGATGAGGACACTTCTTGAGCGCTTTATGACGCTGGCACGTTTAAACGAACTTAAGCTGCAAAGCTTATTACACCAGGAGGTGGCTAAACGTCGGATGAAGCAATTGCATGATCTAAAAGTGAAGAAATATACCTTTAAAAAATGGCAGTTAGTTCTATACTACGATGCGCGTTGGGAGCTATTACTAGGAAAATTGGAACCTAGATGGGCTGGCCCTTACAAGATATTTCGGTTAGGTAAAAATAAGTCCACGACTTTATTAATTGATCTACAAGGAGTGGAATTGAAGAATAAGGTTAATCTTAATAAGATTAAACCTTATTATTTTTTAATATGCTAATGCGCTAAATGCATTACAAGTCTATGCTGGGGTTGATTTGAGACCTGCAGGAGAGCTTAAACTAGTTGATGGGGCAGTTAATCCCTTATTTGGAGCACCCATATCTCAAGCAAAGATATCACCAAGGGAAGCTTATCTAGTGGAGTAAAGGATACAACATGATTGAGCAAGAAGATGGTACCTTTGTGTGGGAGATCAAAGTTTTTTGCCATCACTATTTGCAGATCTTGACAAGCATCCATGTTGAGTTTAATGAAGAAGGTGGTATGGAGATGTCAGCTCATCCTCTCAATATGTTGAATTTTGACTATTATAATTATGAATAGGGGAGTTCTTGATGGTTGGTTGTGTAAACCCATTATGGACGTACATGTTATACTTTGATGGAGCATCCTGGGGGCCTAATAAAAAAGGGAGTGTTGGAGTATTTATTGGAGATCCCCGACGTAGAATTGCAATGAAATTAGTTGTTTATCTTACAGTAGGATTTACTAATAAGATGGCAAAGTATAAAGCCTTGATTATGGGACTGAATATTGCCAAGAAAGGTAGTATTTTGCGGTTGTTGGTAAAGGGGGATTCCCAACTGATCTAAAATCAACTCAATGGGACGTATATAGTCCGGAATCCCATCCTTTGTATGTATCATCGAACTGCTATAACCCTACTTGATGAATTTGAGAGTGTATCTCTTCAACTCATTCCATGTTATTGGAATTAGTTTGCGGATTCCTTAGCTAATTTTTCTTATGAAGAAGACCTCTTCTTCAACTGTGGTCCTAGTCTGAATGTTGCTCTTGATAACGAGACAGGACCTGGTCACTTGTGGGGAATGTTATCAGACCACACGTTATATGGAAAACGATGGTTGATATGAAAAATGCGAAGAGTGGCCGAGACCCATCTACCACTGTTATCCTGGACCCATAGGTTGATCAAACGATATGTTATGCGTACGCCTCTTGCTATATATGCAGGAGGTACGTG
The DNA here is from genome assembly GCF_053477565.2 of Lygodium microphyllum. Lineage (NCBI taxonomy): Eukaryota > Viridiplantae > Streptophyta > Polypodiopsida > Schizaeales > Lygodiaceae > Lygodium > Lygodium microphyllum. The sequence goes on from NC_141162.1 coordinate 112,673,863, forward strand.
TCACAACTTGATGTATTTAGTTTAGGACTGAGAGCCCTATTTTTCCCCTTGGAATGGAGCGTATTTTCTTATATCTGCCTTCTTCCAAGAAGGGATCTATATGAGCTTGTTTGCTTGATTTCTTTAGGCCAAGAGGGCCAGTTGTTTTAAGGTCTTAATGATCTATTTCAATAGGCCAAGAGGGCCAATTAGTTTTTTTGTGTCATATTTGATTTCTTTAGGCCAAGAGGGCTAGCTAGATTGTAGTGAAATGTGCTATTTTTTTGGGCCAAGAGGGCCCTATGTCTGTTTGGTGCAAGTATAGTTAACGGTTTTTTGTTGTAGTGATTGCATCATATAGGTTGACGAAGTCGTTGGAGGGAGCCTTTGCTGCAAAGGAGCTTCTTGTGGCCATTCTAGGTGGTTTTGTCTCCTTTCAAAGTCTTTTCTCTTAAGCAATTAATGATATATGTGCGTGTAAGGGTTACTTTATTTTGTTTGTTGGGGATCGGCACTCGAGGCATGAAGTCTTAGCTTTAGGCTCTGTATGTCTGGGGGGAGGTCTGAGTAGTCATTGCCTCTTGCAAAGGAATTGTCAGGTATTGAAAGACCTGTTTTAGAAGGCAATTCTAGTGACCCTGTTCTGCTGACTTGCTAGGTGGCCGTTCTAGGAGTTCCTATTAATTGTGAGGCAGTTAGAGAAGCCTACTAAAATAATGATGGAAAGAGGAAAAACCTTATATATTTGAAAGACAATATATGAATATATGGAGGTGTGTAAAAAGGGGTTCTAACCCCTATAAAAATAGAAAAGGAAAGAAAGAAAAATCCTTGAGCTGTTGTTTATCGCCTTGCGAAGGCCTGGTAGGTTCCGTGGGACGAAAAGAGGCTAAAAGAGCAATGTGCTAAAAAAAACTATTTCTTGATCAAGCTATAGGAGTCCTCACCTAGTAGGAGCTCTTTGTTGAGTTTTCCTTAGTTAGGTAGGTCGTTCAGACCACCACTTAGGATGACATCTTTGATAGTTCTTTTTAGCTTGGCTCTATTGCAGCAGTTGGTTAGTGACTCGCTTTAGACTTTCTGTCAAATTATGCTAGACCTACTCCTCGTGGATTTCATGCCTTGGTTTTGACAGAGCTAGGGTGAGAGTTGCGATGTGTTTTGTTGTGTATCTTTTTTGTATCAGCTTGATGCTCTTTGTGGTTGCGTTTATGTGTAGATCTGTTCATGGGATTCGACGGGCTGAGTCGCCCTATCCCGTGGTTGCCAATGACGGATGATTTTTTATGCCGAAAAGTGCTTAAAATAGCCAAATTCTCTGAATTTAAGGGAAAATTTAGACTTCATTGAAGGCGGTGATTGCAATCAATACGATTTTAAGTGGCAAGTCCCTAAAGCGCTAGTGCTTATTTTCATTGAAAATCAAACGGTGACAGATGGCCAAGCTGGATTTTTCTTAGGACCCGATTGCTTGTGGGGAATGTTATCAGAGCATGCAATATATGGCAGGCGATGGTTGATATGGGTGATGCAAAGAGTAGCCGAGACCCATCTACCGTTGTTATCCTGGATCCATAGGCTGATCTGACAACATGTTATGCGTACACCTCTTGCTATATATGCAAGAGGGATGGGTCATAATCTTATGCATTTAGCTTAAGGCTGCGAGCCCTATTTTTCCTTCTTGAAAAGGAGCATATTATTGTATATCTGTACTATTTTGGGAAGGGATGTGTAGGTGCTATTCTGTTTGATCTCGTTAGGCCGAGAGGGCCAGTTTTGCGAGGTTTTAAATGCTTTATTTCATTAGGCCAAGAGGGCCGATCAGTTTTTGTAGTGAAATGCTTTATTTCATTAGGCCAAGAGGGCCAGTCGTCTGTTTAGTATGGGTGCGGTTAATGGTTTCTTGTTTTAGTCCTGTGCTAGACATGTTTAAAGAAGAGCTTGAAAGGAGCCTATGTTGCGCGGAGACTTCTCGTGGCCCTATTTAGGTGATATCTCTCCTTTACGAGTAACGTGTTTCTATGCTATATGTGTCTGTGTACTTGTAGGGGATTTTCTTTTCTTGTTGGGGACCGGCGTCCAAGGCATGAAGTCCCAGGTTTAGGTTAGGTTTGTCTGAGGGAGGGATGAGTAGTCATTGCCTCTTGTAAAGACATTGCCAGGCATCAAGAGACCTGTTTCAGAAAGCAGTCCTAGTGACCCCGTTCTGCTTGCCTGCTAGGCAGGCATTCTAGGAGGTCTTGTTAGTTGGAGGCAGTTAGAGAAGCCTGCCGGAGGGAAAAAATGATGATGATAGAGAGGGAAAAAAAAATCCTGAACATCTCAAAGAAAATAAATATATACAAAGGTGTGTAAAAAGGGGTTCTAACCCCTATAAAAATAGAAAAGAAAAGAAAGGGAAATTTATAAGCAGTTGATCATCGCCTTGCGAAGGCCTAGTAGGTTCCTAGGGACGAGTCAGACCCTCGGTCGATGCCTTGTCTTCCTAGGGGTGGCATCTCACTGGAAAAGAAGAAAGTAAGGAAGATTGGAGCGAAAATAAAAGTGAGCATTAGAAAAGGATTAAGTGTCACCTCGTGAGGGCCTGGTAGGTTCTTCGGTACCGAGACAGGACCTGAGGCCGATGCCCTATTCTCCTTGGGTCACTACGCTCAGCTCCCTCCTTTTTACATGCCTGGGTATGGGGGAATAAAAACCTAAAAGAAGAAATGTGCTAAAAGAAAATACTTCTTGACCAGGCTATAGGAGTCCTCACCTAGTAGGAGCTTTTGGGGTGTGTTGTCCTTAGTTAGATAGGTAGTTCAGGCCACCACTTAGGGCGACCTCTTTGATAGTTTCTTTTAGTTTGGTTGTGTTGGAGCAATCGGTTAGTGACTAGCTTCGGACCTTCTATCAGATTATGCTAGGCCTACTCCTCGTGGATTTCATGCCTTGGTTTTGTTAGGGGGTAGGGTGAGCATTGTGCTGTGTTTTAATATGTATCTATTTTGTATCAGCTTGATGCTTTCATTGGTTGTTTTGTGCTGATCTATTGTGGGATTCGATGGACTGAGTCGCCCTATCCCATGGTCGCCAATGAGAGCCAAGTTTTGAGCCCGGAATGTGCCTAAAATTTGCCAAAAAATTTGGAATTTAGGGGAATAATCTTCAACATCGAAGGCGGCGGCTGCAACTAGGACGATTTTAAGCACCAAGTGAAAGACGGCTTTTAAAAGGCGCCCAAGCGACACTTGTGGATTTTTGATAATTTTTTTGACTGCCGTGCGGGATGTTGGGAGCTGCTAGTCAATGCGTGATGCTGAGACGGATGCGCAGGATTTTTTAGAGGCCGAATCGGAGCCCGGACGCAAAAGAGGCAAAAAATGGGCCAAATTTGAAAAGGTGGACAAAAAACTAAAGGCTAAAGGGGGTGCCCTTTGGGAGGGGGCACCCCCACCCCTCCATTTTTCTTCACGTGGCGGCAGCATGGCGATGCCATGATCAAGCGCCGAAAAAATCACTCTCCCCCCCACAAATCATGCATGGAGCTTCAAAGCAACCTATCTAATAGATCATGCCTGGAAAATTCTCATTTTTCCCTAATTCTATCACTGACCTTCGCGTGAGATATGGCTGACTGAATGAAGAGATCAGAATCTAGTCTTTCTCTCTCCTCCCTCTCTCCTCTCTATGGGCTGTTCATGCGCACTATCTTGAAGGAGAAATCGGGAGGGAGATTGAAGGAAACGGTGATGGAGATTGATGGAGATGCTGAACATTGATGTGCGGCATTGGATTGAGAGCAGTGGAGGCTCTATCCACTGGTCACACAGTCATTTAATGCGTCTCGGGTTTCGTAAAAACACAGTATGACCATTTTTATGAAGAAAATGAAGGGTTTTTGATATTTTATGATGGTAATGATGTTCTTATTTGATAAAAATTTATTTGAGTGCTGGTTGTATCATGATTAATTGTTTTTTATCAAAAAAATTTGATTTTGTAATGATTTAAATGCGCTATTTAATTCCCGTAAAACCTGAAATGCGATTTTTAAGCGGTAAAATGATAGTTTTGTCATTTCGGGTGGGTGAAATGTGTTCCTATGGGAAAAAAATGGAAAATAAATTGAATGTTAGTACGCTGAAGTCATTGGAACAAGAAAAATAAAAAAATATCATATTTTATTGACAAATAAATCAAGAAAATGGAAAAAACAAGGGGAAAAATAGAAATACGCTTCACAAAAATAAGAAAAAATATAATGATTGTTTGTGGATATATGGTAGTGGCAAAGCATGAGGTTTAGCCTGAGTTTTCCCTATCTCCTTGTCAAAGTTTGTGATTTATTGCTTTTCATACATCAAAACATGACAAAATGAACCTCTACACCTATGCAACGAAAGCAATACCTAAACGTAGGGGGGTTGGGATGTTTGAATGGTACGATTTGCGTGCTAATTATTGCTGATTTTTCTGATGCATATCATGACATAGAGTTTGTTGTATTTTAATTAAGAGGATAGTAGTACGAGTGTTGTCTCGGTGCTATCCTTACATCGCCGCAACGAGTTAGTGAATGAGCATTGTAGAGCCTGGTTGTGCACAACATGTTTCTGATTGAAAATTACGTTTGAGCACTTTAGGATCATCCACTTTTGCATGTTCATGTCAAATATGGTATCAGAATACAAAGGACTGGATGCATAGCACGTGTTTCCGATTACGATGACCCACGCTTGAGTGTGGAGAGACAACTTAAGCCGTAGGATAGACGTTCGTTTCTTGGGGGATCATTTGGAAAGGACACATGCTATCTCCTGGAATACGTTCAAAATGAAAGAGTTGAGTTTGTTAATTTGTTCTATATATTGAGCAGTGCATCAACATGCCAATCCCTGCGATGTAGGAGAGCTGTAGTGGGGCCGCAGTGATTCCACCGAGAGGTTGCCTCCCATGTATGTGATTATTATGGCATTTATTGCCCATGTGTATGGGTTCTCCCTCTGTGGAGTTTATAGAAAGGGAAACGTTGGACTAAAAACTATAAACACATAGATTAGGCTTTAGGACAGTTCGTCCTTTAGCAGCAGATAGACGCTCCTGGCCCGCGAGGCGATGAGGGTGTGTTTGTCTATTATGAGCATAAGGTCTGGCTAGTGCCATAGCCAGTGCCGGCCCATTATGTTTGCACTTCTCTTTATGAATGGCATCTTCATAAAAAACTTTATGTTTGTCATTGATTCTTGAATGTGCTAACAAGCACAAGTGATGATGATTCTTGTTGCTTAGTGTTTGATGTTACCCCTGTGAAATACGCGGGATCTAGCTGAGCGGGATCTAGCAAATGCGGAAGATATGGAGGTTGAAAGAGGAAAAAGAAACTCATGAAGACATTGACCCTGACTAGAAAAAATTGTTACACAAGTGAATTAGGTTCCAAGATTGAGACTTGGACTCATAAAGAGTATTATAAAGAAAAGAGTACTATCATTGCATTAGAAAAAGAGTGCAAGTACAATGCTTTATGGAAATTGAGTGGTGGTACTTTCTCCTACTCTGCATATGGGATTCTGGTCCTCTTGAGCCCTCACTGCTTCTCACAAAGGGACTAAAGTAGGTGTGATTGCAAATATCTCAATACCCCTCCTCAATCACAACCAAAAGTACAAAGTGTGTAGAGGCTTTAGTGAAAGAAACACCTGCAAAGTGTGGGCACACCATAAACATGGCAAAAACACCAGAGGCTGTCGTAGAAAAGGCCAAGTGTGGGTACCACAAACATGATGGGCATCCAGAGGCTGTAGCAGGGACCTCACAAAGTGTATAGAGGCTATAGTACAAGGATAACATAGGAGTTTACAAGTTTATGTTTGAGGCACTAGGGCTAGGAAATACATAACTAAAAAAGTCTCTGAATAGAAGGATTGATGAGGTTTGTCCTTCTCCTGGTGGTCTTCTTCTTCTTCTTCTTCATTTGCTCCATTTTCTTCTTCTTCTTTGAGTGCAACTAGATAGGCCTTTTGGGACCTCTTTCTGGCATGGTAGAACTTCTCGATGTGTCCAGTCCTTTTGCAAAAGTCATAGAAGAGCTTATCATTCTTGCCTTTGTACCTGTTGCCAACATATAATGCATGCTCATCTCTAGAGGTACTTGGTTCTTCCTTAGTTTTTAGCTTCTTTTCCTCCTCTAATAGTGATGCTTGGATATCAACAAGTTTAGGATTTGGCATGTTGATTAAAGTTGTTGATACATTATTATATTCAAGAGGCAAACTCTTAAGTAGAACAGTGATGCAAACATCTTCTTCCATTTTAATGTTGATTCCTACAAGTTGGGTTAGAAGTCCTTCCATGTAATTTAGATGTGTGGCAAGTGATGTGGTAGACTTCATTTCAAGCCTGAAAAACTCAATCAAGAGACCATACTTTGATGATTTAGACTGTGCACCGAACAAGGTGTCAAATCTCTTCCATGTATCCTGTGAGATCTCACAATTATCCACATGTTGGATATAGTTGTCGTCTAGCTCTAGTTTTTTAATGGTCTGAGCCTTATCATCGTTCTTTTGCCAAGTGCACTTATCCCGGAGGATACGGGTATCTATGATCAATTTCTAGCCTTTTACAGTAAGAGGTTTGGCCTTGTAAGCGGAATAGTTATCCAATCAATGCCTAAAATCTTGGGCAAGGCTCTATCTTTACCCTATCGAGGAGACTCTTTCCCTACTATTTGACAATTGTTCTCAAACGAGGATATCCTTAAGTTCTTGTAGAAGCAGACAAAAGATATGTTGGACCCTATGAAGGTTATTACTACCTCAGGTATCAGTTTCTCTATGATCTCTAATCCTGTGTGGAAGCAACTATGCCAATTTCTTCAAGACATGTTTATGCCTACCAAGACACCCTCTAACTACATTTCCAAGGATGTGTTTACAGCATCTAGAATGGTGTTGAAAGGCATAACTATCTACCTTTCTGTCTTCTTGGCATATGCTACATATGCTACCCTTTGAAGGAAGTTCCTTCCTTGATAGTTGATCCACCAGAAGCTCCTCCTCCTATTGAATGCACTAATGTTGTGATTGAGGACCTTGAACCTATCCCTCTTGTAGTATTTCAGAGGAAACACCTTAAACGAGTGGCTGAATCAGCCCCAGTTCCTCCTCCAATCTCCATTCTTGTTCAATCTAGCAGTCAATTGCTAGCTTTCCTCACAGTGCCAAATCTTTTTAGAGCACATCGTGATGGTACTTTGGAGATTTCCATTCCTTCTGTACAATGCTTGGTAGCTGAAGATGCAATTCTCTTCCTATGTGCAAAGACTTCTAGAGTTCTATTGAGCTCTTAGTAACTGCCTGTATCTAGTAGCTCTATTCTTTTTACTATGACAAAGTTAAACAAATCAAAGAAGAGTTGAATAAAGCAAATGATGAGCTTTCTTTTGCTCAATAAATATTTTCTGGCCTTTGTATCTAGATGGAGCAATAGACTAAGATCATTGATGCTCAGAAAATGGAAATTTCTAGTTTGCACACTCAATTAGTTGACATTAAAGTGGTTAATGTGACTGAGGAGAGGGATAGATTGTTGAAGGAATCTCACGAGCTTCAAGCTTTGATAGCTGGATAGATAGAGGAGCCTAAATTAGCTAACACCACCCTAGAATAGAGTGACATTCAAATTCGGCAACTTAGCAATTAGTTTGTTCAGTCACGTTCTTCTTCACAAAGTCCTACTATGCATCCAATTCCTTCTTTTTCCTTTACGGAGATGGCTGTTCTTTAAAGACAAGCCACATTATGCCCTTTGTTACAAGCTAAAGTGAAAAGGCTTCCGTCCATAATGGAATTATTATGGTTTTCATTTGAGCAATTCCAGGAGTATATTCCTCTAGATCACTCATTTTTTGTACACTATCAACTACTGAAGTTAGCCTTTTATATTAAGCTCTAAATGATGGATCTACCTCTTCCAAAGGATGAATGGAGTGGGGCCCGGTCTTCTGACTTGTTGATTGAAGCAGTCCAGATGGTTTTTGAAGACTCTATAATATCAAATATAATGTTAATGTCTTATATGTATTTGAGATATGATTTGTTAATTCCAGATGATGAAGATCTAGCTTGGTATGTGGAGAATGTGGTCCTACAAGATGCCTTGTATGCTAGACATTTGGAGTTGTGGATAGATGAGATGTTTGAGTGTTATTCCTCAAAAGTGGCTGATTGCCCCTAAAACTTCATGGCATACAATGATTGATTCTGTGATCGTGAACCAAAGACAGAATAGTGCCTCCATTCATGTGTAGAACATTAACCAATTGAGGATGGATCTTTTAGTCTATCTTTCCAAACAACATCCATTTCATTCCTCTTTCTTTGATTCTTACCATCAACGATCCACCTTAGGTCCATTAGTTCCTAGCTTATCTTATTAGATTCAACAAATGGCCCATAGATATGATGCTTTTTTTTCCCTTTATAAATCCAAATCCACAATTTTTTTACCTCTCCTTTTTCAACCTCAGGGTGCTCCTCAAATTTTGATCTTTACTTGTTGTTATTTCATTGAAGATTTTGTATTTTCTCTTTCTCCATTTGTCCTTCCATCTATACATATTCCTTCCACTTTTCCTGCCTATCAATTAACACATTTTTTAACAAATTCGCCTAAATTTTTAGCTAATTCCTCTTTAGCCCATTCCTCATTTTACGATATTTCCTATCCATCTCTTCATCCTCTTTTACCGATTCATCTTCCATCTCCTACCACTTCTATTCCCCAGCCCCTTCAGTTGGTTAGTAGATATGCATGGTTTGATCAAAATATTCCTAGAAGAAGAGGATGGAGCTCAGCCGATTTTCTTACTAGATTGCAAATTAATTGGCCATTAATTACAAGGGAGTGGATGACTAACAGTTAAGAGTATTAGAATTATCTCAATTTTTCTCAATAACATTCACAATCTCTACAGATCCTTTAGTGAGATTGATGGCTCACTTTGCTTGTTATCTAGCGTACATACATAGGAATTCATACAATGATCCAAAGGCCATTCCAAAGTTATGCATGAATGTAAATGTGAACATTGATTCCTAACAACTAGATATATTGCATTTTCATGCCCTTTTTCTACCTAGCAGATACCTTGTCTTGCTAGAGAGGATGTATTGCCTTCAAGTTTTTCAGAATCCTTCAAAAATAGATGAATCCTTATCCATGGACCGTTTTCTTAATCACCAAGACTTCAATAGGGATCATCTTCATTGATACCTCTAGATGTATATTTCATGATTCATAATGATATATCTCTCTTCTAGAGGTGCCATTTAGATGGGTGTTTTGTGTTTCTATTGTGTTAATTTATATATGATGGGTTCGTGGTGGTTGAAAATTCACTTTGTTTGAGAGCTCTATTTTTGGATATTTGCAGTGATGGTGATGGTGGATGGATAACTCAAGATTCAAAGATGCAAAACCTCTTATATCCTTTACGATTTGTCATGCTTTGCTGTTGTTTATAAGATATGATAATGGATAAAGGGTTTTCCTTTCGTTGTATTCTTTATAAGATACAAGTTGTAAGCAGGGATTGTGGTTGGATGGTTTCTTAAAGATGCTAAAGAAGATCAAGTTGATCTCTTTGATGAACTTGTATTCCCTTTTTCCTAGGTCCCTTATTAAGTGTGGGGATATGTTGAATGCTGAAACAACTTGGTTTTGTGGTTGATTTTTGTTGTTTTTGAGGCCTGAATGGTTGATTTTTTATGGATGTTGAATGATGTTTAGTTGATTTGGAAGTGTTTGAGAGTGTTTTGAATGAGGTTGATTATATTTTGAAAGCTCATGATTTTTTTTAGTAGAGATATGAGTCTCTCTGATGTTTTAATAGGTTATGTTGAGGTTTTGATAGCCTCTATTTAGCTTCTGTTTTGTTTAATTATTCTTATGTATAAAGCATAGAGTAATGATTGATGAAGTTTGAGGTTTTTTGAAAGATCAATGAATGGTTTTTGATAGTTTAGAATGGTTTTAGTATGAGTTATGTGCTCTTGATGCTTTCTATTGACCTTCTATAACCCTTTATTGAGCTTCTATAGAGCCTCTGTTCCTATTATGTTCTGTTCTGTATGCCTTTGTAGGTGTTTTGTTGAAAGTATGTATGACTTTGGAAAAGTTTTGTAGCCTTGGAAAGAGGTGAATGCAAGTTCAAAAGAGCTTAAGGAAGTGAAAGAAGCAACTGTTGAAGACTCAAGAGAAGACTAGAGTGAAGTGATAGTGATGATGGGACCAAAAATGGACCGACACTGGCTATGGCACTAGTCGGACCCTCGTGCATACAACAGACACCTCCACCACCACATGGCCTCGTGGGCCACGAGCATCCGTAATAACTAAATTCACACTAGATACATCTAATATTGCATTTGTAGCTGGATAAGAGTCCAATGGCACCTTCCCCAAAATCCCTAAAAGGGGGTATCCCACACATATTGGCAATAAGTTTCACGTATCATAGACGAACGAGGCACCCCACCGACTAATTGCCGTGGCCCCACTGTAGCTCATCTACATCTTGGGGATTAGCCCCTAGATACACTGCTTTTACATATGAATATAATCGCACAAAACTCCTCTCTTTTCAGTGAGATCTAGAAGATATCATGTTTCTCACCAATAACTTTCCCCACAAAATGAATGCCTATCCTATGGCAAGGGGAATCTCACCCTCTCAAATGTGGGTCAACTATAATTCAAACAATCGCTATGCGTTTCGAGGACTTGATACCACATGTATGATCAATGCAGTAGTGGATGTCTCATTGTGCACAAACAGTTATGTTTCGAAAATAGCCTATGTGCTAGTACGCAAACAATATTTCCATGAATTCTAACTTATATGCATATGCTTTGTTGCAAGAATCTAGCACCAAGGCGAACCTTGTACTACTAAATCCCTTATTTCCAAATAGGCCATTTCCTAAATGCTATGCATTAAAAAAACAATCAGAATTTGTATTATTTTAGCTCTCAAACTGTTGCACAAAATCCTACTCCCCCTTACCATTTAAGTTTTGCTTCGTTGCATAGGTGTATAGAGGCCGTTTTGTCATGGTTCAGGGTAGAAAGAGCAATAAATAACACACTCTAACAAAAATATAGGGAAAATTGAGGCCAAACCTCATGCTTTTTCCCACCATACATCCACAACTAATTATTATATTTTTATGTATTTTTCTAATGCGTATTTCTATCTTTTTTTTCTCTATTTTCCTCTATTTTTCCAATTAAAACTTGATATATTTTCAGAGATATGGCTCTTGATTCTTAGAATAGTAGAAATATATATTTTATTAGCATTTTATCCCATGTGTATTAGTTTATCCCACCCAAAAACACCACAACCCCATTTTCCTCATATAACCATGTTTTACAGGTTTCTAAAAATTATTTCTAGCAATTTGACTTTATTTTTTCTGATTTTTTCATCATGCAAGCATAGAACAAACATAAAACAACATTTTCACCAATTTTCACTCCATAAGAACAACATTGACTCAATCAAATGTAAAAAACAAGCAATTTTTCTTTGTAAAATAGAATTCCTGATTTTTTCCTTCTTTGCGGGTTTAAAAACAACTGATGCGGGACTGTAGATCAGCCCTCATTCAAGGCTGAGCCCATGTCTGAACAGCCAACTCTAGACCTCCATGTTGAGAGTGGAAAAAGATTGAATTTTTGACTGATTTTTGTTGTTTTTGAGGTCTGAATGATTGATTTTTGGTGGATTTAGAGTGATGTATGATTGTTAATGGAAGTATTTGGGAGTGTTTTGGATGATATTGATTATGTTTTGGAAGTCCATGATGATTTTCAGTGGAGATATGAGGTTCGGTGATGTTGTGATAGGTTCTGATTGGTTCTGTATACCTTCTGTATAGCTTCTGTTTTGTTCTGATTATCTTCTGTATGAAGCATGGATTGATGATTGATGAAGATTGAGATCTTGTGAAAGCTTATTGAATAGTTTTTTAGAGTTTGGAATGGTTTGAATATGAGTTATGAGGTTTTGATGACCTTCTGTAGATCTTCTGTAGAGCTTTTGTCTCTGCTCTATCTCTGTACTGTAACTGTACTGTAGCTGTTCTGGTACTGTACTATGACTGTTCTGTAGACCTTCTGTAGGTGTTCTATAAAATGTATGTGTGAATTTTGGGAAAGTTTTCTAACCTTTGGAAAGGATGAATCTAAGTTCAAAAGAGCTAAAACAGGTGGAAGAAACAGCTGTTGAAGACTGAAGAGAAGACTAAGTGACAGCAACAGTAGTGAACTGTGAAAAGACATTGTAGTGGCTCTGGTGACTCTTCATATCAAGCATACCTCTTGGGAGGTGCATCCAAGACCTAAGAAGGATTATTGAGGGTTATTATGAGATAATTGTAGTGAGGATATGATGTACTATTGATGGAGAGAGAGAGAGAGAGAGAGAGAGTCAGAGATAGTAAAATCTATGAAAACAGTGTGATTGTATATGAGAGAGATTGAGAGAGAGAATTATGAAGATATTGAAGATGGATAATATGTGAGTGATTTCCATTCAAAGATGGTGTATTACTTTATGTTCTTTGTTCTATTGATGGATTTTGTGAAGATGTTGGAGAATATGGTTGATTCTATCAAATCCGCGGGAGATATCTACTATGATACTGTGTGAAGAATTGCTGTTTTCTTTGTTTTGATGATCAAAAGAATGAAATAAAAGCTTGTTGATGTTACAAGATATATTTTCTTGCAAGAGAATTCCCTTTTCCTTGGTGTTCCTCTTGGGGCTCCATGTTTTTGGTGCGCAGCCGGGGAAACTTGCCATCAACAAGCACCAGAAGAGGCAGAAAATGAAGGAAATGGCATTGCTAAGAAGAGAAGAATTCAATGGATGTTTATAAGGTTCCTTCTTCCACTGAAGAGTTGGAATTTCTCATAATCAAAGACACTTTCCACAAGAATTTCATCCCACAATGGCGGAAACATATCACCATCATGATGCATGCTCTATATGGTGGGCTATTTCCTCTTCCTGTTGAAGCAGCAGAAACTTGCATCTTGGTGGCAAACTGTTTGGGAATAAACTGAAGAGTAGAAATAGAGAGAATGACCATCCATGGAGGATTTGATATTCATTGAGAAGTTTCCAGACATCATCAAATGGGAGATTGTGAAGAAGCTTCAGGAGTCTTGGTCTGTAGAGGTTCACGAAGACAAGAAGGAAAAAAGTTGGAATTTGTTCGTGGATGCTCAACAGCAAGATACATGGGATGCTTGGTGCACTAATAATCTTCTATTTGTCCAATTAGCAACCCACTGGAAGTTGGTAGACAGAGTGTTTTTCACAACATACACTGTTGAAACCCTCAGAAGCTGGCATTATTATAATGATGCAACAACAATCCTAAGAAGAATGAGTTTTGATACTTTCAGAACAGAATATCTTCCCCTCTATAGTGGTTTGAAAGCAGAATTCAAAGATGTTGAGAAGAAGGAAGTAGAGGAGATGTTGGCCAGAGAATCTATCAGGGACTGAAGCCCCTCTAGCACTATCCTGTTGAGTCCAGACCAACTGGTTGAAGTCAACCCCCTGATGAATGACGCAATAAAAAGGCAAGCATTGGAACAAGTCCAGAGGTACGTGAGAAGAGAGAAGGCAAAAATCAAAGCTGAGAACGAGCTCGCAGCAGAAGCTTCCTTTGACACCCTAAAAGCACTCTTTACAGAAGTCCCCATGGTGACTCAAGGTCCCCTTCCTAGTCAAATTCGTCCTGGAAACATTGATGATAGGCCAACAAATGTAATCCCATTGCCAGTTTTTAAGGGAGAGTATAATGAAGACCCTGATCTTCATGTAGCAGAGTTTATGGTAGCATGTGTGGCTAACAATGCCAGAAACCCTGAGCATTGGTTAGCAATATTCCCCGCCACTTTCAAGGGCACGGCATTTCAGTGGTATGAGAGACAAGCAGCATGAACTTTTGGCACATGGGACGACCTAAAGTTGGCCTTCCTCACTAAATTCAGGCGTGAAGGTTTTGAAGAGCGAATGCGAGAGGAGTTCATGAACCTAAGTCAGTCCTCTGGAGAAAGAGTAGAAGCTTATGTCTCGCAAATGGAATCCATCCTGAAGAGATGGACTAACCATCATTTGGATGAAGGTATCTAGAAAGGAGTGTTTCTCAGGGGCCTACAACCAAAAGTTCGCAAGTTCGTGGAATTGAGAAGACCAGTCAATCTGCAAGCCGCAGTGGAAGGTGCAAGATTGTATGACAAAGTTGAAGCAAGGCTATCAATGACTCTAGGAAGAGGAGTCTTACCTCCTCCTATGCCTGGAATGGTATACCCATCAAAAGCAGTCCCATGGACAGTTCCCTACCCCTATCCCCAGATGCAAACAGTGCCACAGTATAGTGCACCTAATCCAGTGTGGTCACCGGAGAGGACAGTGCCTCATATGATGGTTCAACCACAACAACAGTGGTCTCAAACAGTTCCTCCAATGGCAACTCAACAACAGTGGAATCCTACCAACTGGAATCAACAACCCCAAGTCTCAACAGGAGCTCTGAATCAGAACCAGAACAAAGGACCTTCTAGATCTACCCAACAAGTGTATGCAGTAATTACAGAAGCTTCCCAAAACCCTACAACAAGCACTGCAAGAGGTGAAAATCTGAAGGACTACTCATCCAACTCAGTTGCAAGTATCAAGAAAGAGCTTCTAGATGTGATTATAGAGCAGTTACAGACATTGAAGGTGAATACCGCTAATATATCCACTTCTGCAGGAGCCGGAAGAGATGTGATGCGGTCAAATACTTGGTGTGGAAAGTGTCATCAAGCGGGACATTTAGCCACTAAATGTACCCGAAAACCAACCATTCCTGGAGCCTTCTATTCTTATTTTTTGCGGAAGAACCACACAGAGGATATTTGCTCTCTGAAAGAGATGCATGAACGAAGATAGAAGGATGAAAATGCAAGATTCAACTTGCTGGAATCTAAAATGAAAACACAGGATATTGGACCCAAGCCTAGAGAGTTTGGTCCTAATTTCGGTCCAAGGAGGTTTCCCTCTCAAAGTTACAGAGGACGATAGTCTGGTGGTGGTCAGATATCTGAGGTGGAGTGTTACAGATGCGGAGAAAAGGGACACATTTCACCAAATTGTCCAAATCCCAGAAGGTCAGTGGATTACAAGCCCTTATGCAGTCGATGCAAAGGACAAAGGCCACACTGCAAAGGACTGTCCCAGTCCAGCCCTTGTAAAGGCCAATGTCACTGATAGCCAACAGAAGGTACAAGAACTTGCTTCCAATTTGGTCGAGTTGGAAGTTACCACTGTGACGCGCACCAAGAAGAAGGAACTAGTGGTTCAGAACGGAAATGACTCTCCTGCCAAGACTGTGAAGTTCAACCTGACAACACCTAGAAGCAATGCCTAGCATTGCAAAACTTTTTAGCAATATTCTATACAATTGACACATTGTTACCAAATTTTCACATTAATTTAATGCAGATGCGATCGTAATTTCGTCTTTGGAGGACGTGTCTCTGTAGTCCGACAAGTGGAAAATCCTAGTTCAAAGGATTTTTGTGCTAGAGGGTGGACTTAGGAAAATACCAAATAGAATTCGATAGTTTTATCTAATCAGAAGGGATTATTTTTTATTAGTGGAACCATGAGTATTTGAGTTAATATGAGCAAGGAGGGGAAACATTTTGATAATGGCAACCTGATAGGCAAAATGCAAGAGAGGTTAGTCGTATAATGAAAGTGGAAAAGTAGCTAACATTTTAGCCTAACAAAAAAAATATTATGTAAGAGAGGATGCTAGTTGAAAGAGAAGGGGGGGTGTTCTTCTATGTGTTATGGTTCTAAAGGTTAGGAAATGAGTTTAAAAAAAAACCATAACTAAAAGAAAAAATGTTGCATGTGGATTTGAAGAGGTTATGACCAAGGAGAGGCGCCTCATCCTAGGGGGCACATCATAGTGGGAGATGAAGAGAGGGAGAATGGGAAAAGACTAATTGGAAGAGGAAGAGGAAAGGGAGAGGAAGTCCAAAAGCCAATTGGAGAAGAGGAAGGGGAGGAGTTAGTGGAAGTTGAAGAGTCATGAGAAAAAGAGGAGGGGGTACCATCCTATAAAGAGGGAGAGAGATCAAACTAAAGAGAGAGAAGGGCGCCATCATCAAGAAGGGGACACTATCATCCTGAAGGAAGTGCCATCAGTTCAAGCCATCCAAGCAAGAGGATTTGAAGAAACAATTGAAGTTGGAGAGAGCAAGAAGAGAGAATTGAAGCCCATGCCTATTCCATAGCCATTACCATGTCTTCTCCTTCTACCTCCATTTTGGAGCCTTTCTTTTCTCTTCTCTCTTAGTCATCAGCATAAAACCATGGAAGCTAAGCTCGTATGTTTGGACTTAATCAAGATTAAGTCTTAAAAGAGTTACAAGTGGCTTTTCCATGGCAACAATGCAATTGACCAATGGATTTCTTGGGAGAGGGAAAATGATGAGCTCACCATTGGGAACGATTGGATAGACTCCCCTTTGCTGGACTACAAAGGACACGGCTCCCAAAGACGCAATTACGAATCTTGTACTTTACGTAAGTGCCTTAACTTGTTTAACATTAAAAAAATATTTTTACATAAATATTTCTTTAGTTTGGAATTTTTATAAAATACCTTTAAATCTCAATTTCAACTCCGGATAGTTTTTAGAATTTATGTAGGTCTTATTTTATTTTAAAAATCAAAAACTTTTAAAAATATTTTAAATGGCTTAAAAATGATATAGACAAATTTTTATGAAATATTTGGTTAAACAATTATGAGATGCGATATTTTTTTATAAAATTTTTAATTTTTTCTAGAATTTTTGGAAATTGATTACTATATCTTAAAAATAAAAAATAGTTATTTTGGATGAACATTACATTATTTTTTTATAAAAATCATGTTTTTAATTCAACAAAAATTTAGGATCTTCTATAGAAAACCTAAGAATATAGTTTTGGCTATTTTATGAAAAGTTCTTAGGGTTAGAGAAAAATAAAATTAATTTGATATTATCTGTTTGTTTGAACATTATTAATATAAAAGATGATGTGTCTAACTTTACACAAATTAAGAGGTATTAAGTTATATCAACATTAGAAAAAGAATTTTTTTTAAATAAAATTAGAGTTTATGGGATTGAGGGATGTTAGTTGATTTGATAATAAAAGGAATGAGAAAGAACTATAGGGTTTATGCTTTGAAGTTAATTCGCGAAGGGATTAAAATCCTAGGGTTAGTATTTAAGCGTCTAGTATAGAAATAGAGATGAAGAGCAAGATTAAGCAAACGTTTTGAGTTTTCGATATTAAATTAGTTGGACTACTACAAACGAGTGTCGTAACTATTGAGGAAGGCTAGTACAAATCATAGAAATTAGTTATCAATATCACCTATTCAGTGCAACAACTCTTAGGAGTTGGCTTGACATCCGGGTTAAAAGTGGCTTGGTCTTTGGCCAGTTATTTTTTTGTGCGTCTGCCGGGAGCCAAGTGCGCTCGAACGGGTGATCAATTTTCCTAGGGTATTTAAATCCTAGGTGTTATTTATGAGTGAATACACAGTCTCTTTTCTAAGGGACTATTTTCCTAATTTGTCCTAGGAGTGCCAAAGAAGAGTGCTATATTGGGCGAGAGATACAGAGTTAGTAGAGGGAGGTGAATATTTTGGCCCTAAATTAACTGTGGACATAGAGCAATTATCCTCTTGGAGTTAGGGTTACAACGATTGTGCACAAACCATAGTTCTATTAGCAACACATTTTAGGCTAATAGACGCAGTAGAGATAAATACAATTAGTGTATCGTACCACTTCGATTGGTATTATCGCAGCTCTTACCGAACCTTTAGAAGAGTGGTCTGGGATGATGTGCTGCCCTTTACTTTTGATACAAAAGACGTTAGAGAGGTTGCTGAAATCTTAGGCTTAATCCCCAAGCAAGAAGAAAAGTTGCCTTATGGGGAAATAGACCCAGAGTTGCCGACTATATTGAATCTTCTAAGCGCGCATACAAGCAAAAACCTAATTTTATAGCTTCAAATAAACCGTGCGTAATTTTGGAGTATGACAGTAAGAGTTAGTTTAGTAATCGTGGATAAATTCAGAAGAGAGACAGAGGCAGCAAAACGAAGCTAGACATCAGCGAGCTAGAGAACGAGCGGCGCGACAGGAGGCTTGGTTATTAGAAAGGCTTGAGAGGGTCAATGCATTACTGAACTTAGGGATAGACGCTGTGTCTAATTCAAACGTAGAATCCTTAGAGCTTAACATATCATTTGATAGAACACCATCAAAGGAAAGTGAATCAGCTTCATATTAGTGGGATCGAGTGGTTTCAAGCACTGATAGTGCCACTGAGGTAAAGAGTACACAAAGTGAGAGCGTGGAAAGTGAAGCTAATGCCACTATAGGGAGTAATGAATTTACAGTTAGTTCGAATTTAGAATCTATTTTTGGGTTAAATTACTTATTTAAAACACCAAAAGAACCCGTGTGGATAGATAGAGTGACAGATCTGGGATTACATTCTTTGTTTCGTATTCCCTGTCAAAGAGAGCAATCAAGAGCCGTATATGACTTTGGACTAAGATCCTTATTCAGATAATCCAAGGGACCCGTGTGGTCTGACTCTATTTCAGATTTTGGACTAGGAACACTATTTAAGGAAACAATGGCTCGAAACCTAGTCAGATTAGCTGACTTTACGCAATTTGGGGGACTATGGGACGAAGATCCCGATGCCCATTCGCAAAGATTTGAGGTTACTTGTGTCGCCAATGAGATAATAGACGACGACCAAAAGCTTCATATTTTCCCTGCAACATTAAAAGATGAAGCAACGAGGTGGTATGGGAACCTGGATGCTCAACATAAAGGAACCTATGCTGCCTTATCAAGAGCTTTTCTCGAAAAATTTAGGCGATAAGGTTTTCAAGATAGATTGGCTCTGCAATTGGATTATTTATCCCAAGGGGCAGCTGAAAGTGTTGAACATTACATTGAGCGTATGGAGACAATTATACGAAAGATGAATCCAGCTCCTAATGATCCCACGCAAAAGCGTAAATTTATTGATGGGCTTAATCCTGAAGTTCATCAGCATGTTAGTTTACAATGACTAGCCACACTAGCAGATGCTAAAACACATGCCAGATGGTGGGAAGAAGTGCAGCTTAGTCAACAACGACGGAGGGATTTATTCAAAGAACCTCGGATGGAATATCCGAGCACTTTAGGCGGGGTACCTAAGAACGTGTCTTATGTGACCGTTCCCTTAAATCCATCGGCAACTGCAAATTCCAATGTATCAAGTGTACCTTTAAATTCGTACACTTCAATTCCAGCCTATATGATGCAGACAGGGATGCCCTCTATGCCTCAACCTCAGTCCCCTCTTGATGAAGCAAAAGTAGCAGATATTATTGCAAAATCTTTGGGAAAGTTGAAGGAGGAAATCATGGGTGCAGTACAAGCACCCTTGAAAGAAATTTATTCAATAACAACACGAGGTTCTAATGCGCAACAACCTTCGAGTAGCTCGACCTTAAACCCACCTAGATCAAATATATGGTGTGGTAAGTGTCATGGTTATGGCCATGTGGCTACTGAATGTCCGACGCCTTCGCAATTAATGCCTGATCATCCTCCATTTTGTACTTTTTGTCTAAAAACAGGTCATTTAGAAACAAATTGTTGGCACAAGATCGGCCAACAACAACAACAAGATCGTTCAATGCAAACAAATTACAATTACATGGATCGTAATAATACTACTTATGAGATCGGGCCACCCAATCAACCTTTCAGGCACCGTGGATTGTCTACCTAAGGTAGACCTCCAGTACCACGAAACAATTATAATAGTGATGGAAACCGAGGAAGAAATTCTCCTTTTAGGAGAAACAATGGTGACTTCCATAACCCAATGGGCCAGAGTGGACAACAAAGGCCTAGAGGACCAGTAATTTGTTATAATGCCAATAGGAAGGTCATATAGCTACTTATTGTCCAAATGCACGGAAAAATCAGGACTATACTCCCCTTTGTAGGAGGTGTAGCAGTGAAGGGCATCATGAAGAGAATTGCCCTAAGCGAGAGGATAATAAAATTAATGATAGGGGTAAACAAGTTTCTAATGAACCCTCAACCTCATCCGCAAATTTAGTTGAAGTAGAAACAACAAGGCAAGAGATTGGGTTTCGGTCTAAATTCATACCACGTAGGGTGACCTTTAAGGCTGACTCCATGATTGGTGTTATTACTAGAGCACAAAAGCAACAACAAAAGGAGCATGGTCTAGAGGAAGGAAGTCCCCAATCAAAAGAAGCCGTGAATGATAAATCTAAGGACATAGATCCTAACATAGAGCTACCTGAATCGGATTCTCCTCAGCAGTCTTCAGACCATCCGTTATTGCTCGTGCCTCTAGCAAATCCTAAGATTCAGTTGGGGGTGGCTCCTTTTCTTGAAAGACTTGTACCTCCAAAAGAAGGGAGTAAAGAGCAAGCGAAAACAGTGAGTAAGGCCTATGATCTTTGGGCAACATTGGAGGAAATAAACTTAACAATTAATCTCAGGCAGCTGCTTGAAGTAGCTCCTATATGTCGAAGGCAGCTTTATCATAAGCTAGTTCGACGTAGGAGGAAAAGGATTGAGACTAACGCTTCTAAAGTAATTGCAAATGCATCCAAAAGGAGAACGACTAAGGAAGAAAAAATAGTAGATTTATTTGTGGATCCAGGAGCACCAGTTATAGACACTACCATCAATGGACATTTGCTGAGTGAAGGACAATTGGATGGTGGTTCAGCAGTCAATTTAATGACAGACCAGACGATGCAAGAATTAGGTTTGAAGAATTTAGAAACTACTCATATAGTTTTACGTATGGCTGATCAAAGGAAAGTGACTCCTTTGGGGTTACTTCGCAACGTGAAATCTGTAATTGCTGGACTAGAATTTCATGTAAATTACTTAGTAGTTCGTCGAATATCTCTTCATATTCTGTGTTGCTGGGTCGACCTTGGTTGTACCAAGCAAGGTGCACTCAAGATTGGTATAAAGGTTCAATTGTGATTGGTCCTCGAAGTGATATGGTCAAGATTCAAGTTACCACAAAAGGGTTTTTGAGGGAGTCAGGAGATGAAATAGTTAGTGAGATGGATGAAAAGTCTAATAGTGAATTCTATGATTCAGAAGTAGAGAGGACCGATAACGAAGGGCCTTATGCTTGGTTATTTAAAACACAACGACCAGCAAAAGCAAAAAAATTAGAGGTTAATATTGTGCATCAGCCTAGCAAAGCAGAACAAGTGGGTATTGGTGAATATGCTGTTAACTTTTCATCAAACAATGATTCTTATAGTGATATTACTCGCTGGTTGTCTACCTCGGAAGATACAACCCTAGACTGGTTAAAGGTTTCAGCAAAGGAGGATAAAAATCCTGTGGATATAATCCATGAATTCAATGATTTGAATGATTCATTTTTCGATGCATGTCCTGGATTTGGTAAAAATGAGGAAGAAGGTGACCTTGGAGATGCATTTTTTGCATATAACAGATCGGAAATCTTTTCCCCTCATGACTTAGAAGAGGAGGGGGAGAATGAGGCAGGAACATCAGACTTAGATGAAGTTTCAGTAAGCTCCTCTATGGAGGAAGTCAATACTATTGAGAATGATCATGACGAACCTGAGGAGAGTTTAGTTACAACATTTCCTTATGAGTTAGATATTTTGCCTTTTGGGTTCGAACAACTTCCAGTTGTTGCTAAAAGATCTTACTATCGTCAGCTAGAAAAGAAAGCAAGAGAAAGAAGAAAAAGGAATGGTTCCAAACCTTTACAACAAGTGATATTACATGATGATAGAGATGACCCATCTCCAGCTTTAAATAGATTTGCGCAGACTTTTAATGAATGCCATGGTAATTATGATAGGATAATCAATGATTTAAATGAGACTTTGGAAATAGAACGTGAGGCAGTAGTGACAGCTGTGAATGAAGCAATGAAGAAAATTGCGGAGTTACAAAAAGAAAAGTCAGAATTCCAATTTAGGGAGAGGCGGTATCTAGAAGAAATTTCACTTCTAGAGATGTATTTAGAAGAGCAAGAATCTAAATTAAAAAATGATGTACAACAAATGGAACGAATATCGCCTATTCCTAGGAAATGCTCAGTGGAATGTGGGCAAACAAATGAATTTTATACAAGAAGTAAACCTCTGGCTATTTTTGGAATTGGATTGCAAGAGAAAAACTCGACTACTGCTCCTTGGCTATATTATTCCCTTAAGCGCTCTATAAGCAGTAGACAAAAGCCGTATCATTATTTAAAAATAAGGAAAAAATTTAAAAAAAAAACGTACCAAATAATCCTTTTAAAAAACTTTTGATTTGTTGTTAACTTCATATTTTAGGTTTTTTCGCACCTTAGCTTAGTTAGTCTTCACCTGGTTAGGTAGTTAGTTGCATGCACAGTCGGGATACTCCTTCAGTGCTAGGAACTTATTACACGGGAGTTTGACTAGGTGGCCAGTTTCTAAAGGAGTTTCATTCTTTATTGAGCTAACCTATTAATGGTTTAGTGGTTAGTGGTTGCGTTCTGTGCAGGTTTAATGATTTTTGCAAATTTGTGAACCACTACGTGTTTATTCTCGCATTATTTTGGAGCCGCCACGTCAACATTCATAACAGGTTGTTTCATATCTAATCTATCTATTTATATTTGTTTGAAATAAAGGACAGTAACAATCTCTATAACTTGATTGAAATAATTTAGAGATTTCACAACCTAAGTAATTACAGAAGGAACATAAAACATTTAAAACATAAATACACTGAAAGATACATAAACAATTTAGTCTATATGAGAGTCCACTCACATGGGATGGGACTTAGTACTAGGGAGTGCTTAAAAGGGGGTGATGTGTGTGCATGACATAGTGAATTCCATTGTATGGATGTCTAATTAGGAATCCAATCGAGTTTTCCCTGGACTTTTTGTCGCTTTTTAGCGATGTGGGGTAGCTGAATAACAAGGTTCTCTCCACGAAATTTTGACTAGGAGTAGAGTGGAAGAGAGATGCTGAGCTGGTGAGTATCTTTGCTTGTCATTTGCCTAGGCAAGGTGACTGATATTATGTGCTAGATTAGATTCCTTGTGCGACGCTATTGAGCTAAAATGTTTGAAAGTTCAATTTGGTGAAGTATTCCTAGCCTTCTAGTCATTCCTATAAGTCACGAGATTCAAAACTAAAGTAATAATAATAAATTAAGTTCGGAAGAGTCGATCTATTTATTCTTCTAAAAAGACAAAGAATAAAAAGAAAAAGAAAGAAAGTAAAAAAAAACCGCCCTGAGACTGCAGGGTTGAAAAAAAAAACCAAAAGAAGATAACCATCGCCTGTGAGGTCCTGGTAGGCTGTAGGGATTTCCTTGACGAGTGCCCTGCATCCGATGCCTTGCATCTCTTTGGGGTGGGACCTTTTGGGAAGGAGAATCAATATATATACTCTTTTGACTTTTTTAAAAAAAAATCCAAAAACAAAACAAAGAAAAGTTATTCTTAAAAAAAATCAGGAAAGTTTGGAGTTAGGGACCATTTACTGGTTGTTCTAGTAGAACATCTAGGGTTAGCAGTTAAACCATAGGAGTCCTATTTGGTATTGTAGTATTGGATTGCCTTGTTTGGGTTCTTTGATAGGCATGGACCTTATCAGTGACGCTATTTCAGAAGCAATATTTCTAGTAGGATAGTAGTGTGGCAATTTATTGCCTAGAGGGATTATTGTTGTTTAGCGGCTCTAGATAGCTTCCTAGTTGGTATATTCTATACAATGGATAACGCTCTGTTATGCACTTTAGTGGGCAGAGTGAGTAAGAGGAATGTTAGTTTGCACTAGTTTTTACATAATTTCCTTGACACGTTTGTATTGTTTGCGTTTTACTATGACACCAATCAATATTTTTCTACCTTTGCAGTGTCTACTAGTTGTCCATGTGTGGTTTTGCAGATTTTGTAGCTGTGCTCGCGAGGACGCTTTGCAATTAAGTGCGGGAGAGTATATTTTTTCTTGAAGTTGTGTAGCAGTGTTCGTGATGCTGAATGTTCGTGATGAAGATGTGCTCGTGAGGACACTTCGCAATTAAGTGGGGGAGAAATGACAATACCTAGAAGCAATGCCTAGCATTGCAAAACTTTTTAGCAATATTCTATACAATTGACACATTGTTACCAAATTTTCACATTAATTTAATGCAGATGCGATCGTAATTTCGTCTTTGGAGGACGTGTCTCTGTAGTCCGACAAGTGGAAAATCCTAGTTCAAAGGATTTTTGTGCTAGAGGGTGGACTTAGGAAAATACCAAATAGAATTCGATAGTTTTATCTAATCAGAAGGGATTATTTTTTATTAGTGGAACCATGAGTATTTGAGTTAATATGAGCAAGGAGGGGAAACATTTTGATAATGGCAACCTGATAGGCAAAATGCAAGAGAGGTTAGTCGTATAATGAAAGTGGAAAAGTAGCTAACATTTTAGCCTAACAAAAAAAATATTATGTAAGAGAGGATGCTAGTTGAAAGAGAAGGGGGGGTGTTCTTCTATGTGTTATGGTTCTAAAGGTTAGGAAATGAGTTTTAAAAAAAACCATAACTAAAAGAAAAAATGTTGCATGTGGATTTGAAGAGGTTATGACCAAGGAGAGGGTGCCCTCATCCTAGGGGGCACATCATAGTGGGAGATGAAGAGAGGGAGAATGGGAAAAGACTAACTGGAAGAGGAAGAGGAAAGGGAGAGGAAGTCCAAAAGCCAATTGGAGAAGAGGAAGGGGAGGAGTTAGTGGAAGTTGAAGAGTCATGAGAAAAAGAGGAGGGGGTACCATCCTATAAAGAGGGAGAGAGATCAAACTAAAGAGAGAGAAGGGCACCATCATCAAGAAGGGGACACTATCATCCTGAAGGAAGTGCCATCAATTCAAGCCATCCAAGCAAGAGGATTTGAAGAAACAATTGAAGTTGGAGAGAGCAAGAAGAGAGAATTGAAGCCCATGCCTATTCCATAGCCATTACCATGTCTTCTCCTTCTACCTCCATTTTGGAGCCTTTCTTTTCTCTTCTCTCTTAGTCATCAACATAAAACCATGGAAGCTAAGCTCATATGTTTGGACTTAATCAAGATTAAGTCTTAAAAGAGTTACAAGTGGCTTTTCCATGGCAACAATGCAATTGACCAATGGATTTCTTGGGAGAGGGAAAATGATGAGCTCACCATTGGGAACGATTGGATAGACTCCCCTTTGCTGGACTACAAAGGACACGGCTCCCAAAGACGCAATTACGAATCTCGTACTTTACGTAAGTGCCTTAACTTGTTTAACATTAAAAAAATATTTTTACATAAATATTTCTTTAGTTTGGAATTTTTATAAAATACCTTTAAATCTGAATTTCAACTCTGGATAGTTTTTAAAATTTATGTAGGTCTTATTTTATTTTGAAAATAAAAAACTTTTAAAAATATTTTAAATGGCTTAAAAATGATATAGACAAATTTTTATGAAATATTTGGTTAAACAATTATGAGATGCGATATTTTTTGATAAATTATGTATTTTTGGAAGTATTTTTAATTTTTTTTAGAATTTTTGAAAATTGATTACTATATCTTAAAAATAAAAAATAGTTATTTTGGATGAACATTACATTATTTTTTGATAAAAATCATGTTTTTAATTCAACCAAAAATTAGGATCTTCTATAGAAAACCTAAGAATATAGTTTTGGCTGTTTTATGAAAAGTTCTTAGGGTTAGAGAAAAATAAAATTAATTTGATATTATCTGTTTGTTTGAACATTATTAATATAAAAGATGATGTGTCTAACTTTACGCAAATTAAGAGGTATTAAGTTATATCAACATTAGAAAAAGAATTTTTTTAATAAATAAAATTAAAGTTTATGGGATTGAGGGATGTTAGTTGATTTGATAATAAAAGGAATGAGAAAGAACTATAGGGTTTATGCTTTGAAGTTAATTCGCGAAGGGATTAAAATCCTAGGGTTAGTATTTAAGCGTCCAGTATAGAAATAGAGATGAAGAGCAAGATTAAGCAAACTTTTTGAGTTTTCGATATTAAATTAGTTGGACTACTATAAACGAGTGTCGTAACTATTGAGAAAGACTAGTACAAATCATAGAAATTAGTTATCAATATCACCTATTCAGTGCAACAACTCTTAGGAGTTGGCTTGACATCCGGGTTAAAAGTGGCTTGGTCTTTGGCCAGTCACAACCTACCTACAGAGGGACTGAGCAGTACAGAACAGTACAGTACAGTACAGAGCACTACAGTGCCACAGAAGGCTGCAGAGACAGTCCTAGAGACAAGATCAGAGGCCCAAGAGATAGATGATACAAAAGCACTTCCAGAAATAGAAGAAGTGCCGATGCATCAATTGTTAGAAGAAAAAGGAAAGATGAAAATGGATGTAGCCCCATTCCCCAACCGACTGGAGAAGCCTGTGGATCCTATTAAAGATTATGACTTGGTCAAAGACCTAGATACTTTTAAACCAAACTTAACATTCTGGAAGTTGCTGATGCTATCTCCCAGCCCGAAAGAGATTCAAAAGCAACTTGACACAAAGGCGTGGACTAAGGATCGCTCCTTCAACAACGACAAAGACCAATAATGCCTCGGAGCCTGTAAAGGAAGTAGATGTGGCTAATGCCTTTTTAGATCATGGAACCCCAGAGATTAGTGTATGGATAGAAGGATGCTTCATTTCAGATGCATTGATTGATAGCGGCTCATCAGTAAACAAAATGACGGATGTCACCATGAAGGACTTAGGGTTGCAAGGAATTCAACCTACACAGTGGCTTATCAGATTGGCAGACCAAAGTGGAGTCAAACCGTTGGATATTCTCCCATATGTAAAAACAACCCTTGCAGGAAGAGACTATTGGCTGACATATTTGGTGGTCAAACCAGATTCTTATGGGACCTCATACCCTCTGCTGTTGGGAAGACCTTGTCTTTTTGAAGCAAGAGCCAGGACGGACTGGTTCAAAGGAACCCTAACCCTAGGTATAGGACCCAATAAAGCGGTGTTAAAGCTGTACGGATCATAAAAAGGCAATGGATCCACATCCATTGAAGTCATAACTGACTTCTCTAACTAGGTAACAGATGGTACATCAGGTGATGAAGAGGTTGTTAAGAATATCTTTCCTAAGAAAACAGAGGCACAGTCCCTAACAGTGGGCACTGTAAGCCATCTGCCAAGGGAAGTTCTGAAATCACCTCTAATAGTGAAATAGAAGCATGGATGTACTGTTCTCCCTGTTACATGACAGTCGTAGAGACAGAGCAGAGTCAGTACAGAGACAAAGCAGATACAAAGCGTCTACAGAACAGAGATAGAGTGGATACAGAGACAGTTATAGAGACAGTAACAGATACAGAGCCAGAACTAGAAGCATAAGTAGAGTCAAAACTGGTGACGGAAGTAGAAGCACATGCAGAGGTAGACGATCTGTTCTTCTCCTACAGAGCCTCTACAGAAGCCGAGGCAGAGCCTCCAGAAGATGAGAATGAAACTGATGTGGTCCTATCCCTTTTACAGATCAACTATTGGACACAGGCAGGCCATGAGCTGTATTCCCTCTTGGATGGATTCAGCGGATATAACCAAGTCCAAATCGCAGAAGAGGACCAATCTAAAACAACCTTCACCACGGAATGGGGGACGTATGCCTACAGAGTGATGCCATTCGGGCTCTATAATGCTCCTGCCACCTTCCAACGAGTAATGATGGCGGCCTTCTAGAACCATCTGCATGATTTCATTGAGGTGTACCTTGATGAATTTTGTGTCTATAGTTTGATCCGTGAGCACTAGGGACACCTAGAGCAATGTTTTGACAGATGCCGAGAGTATGGGATTTCTCTCAACGTCGACAAATGTGTCTTTGGTGTCTCCTCAGGAGTTCTGTTGGGCCACATTGTCTCTACACAAGGGATATCAACAGACCCTGCAAGAAGTTCGCAGCTCTGACAGCACCCACCAACCTCAAACAATTGAGGGGATTCCTAGGCCATGTGGGTTACTACAGAAGGTTCATAGCCCATTTTGCAACAAAGGAAACCCCCTTCCACAAGATTCTGAGGAAAGATACAGAGTTTATTTGGACAGAAGAATGTGACAAAGCCTTCAACACTCTAAAGCAGTGTCTGATTGAGCCACCCATCCTGCAACCTCCTAATTGGACGAAGGAGTTTCATGTACACACAGATGCATCAGTTGAAGGGCTAGGTGCTGTCCTATGTCAAAAGGGCTCCTCGAAATTAGATCAACCCATCTATTATGCAAGCCGAAAAGTCACTGATAGAGAGCAGAACTATACAGTGAGACTGAGCTAGAGTGCTTGGCAATGGTGTTTGCCCTAGAGAAGTTTCGCCACTACCTACTGTCTATCCACTTTAAATTTTATGTGGATCATGAGGCCCTATCCTTCTTGATGAACAAAGCAGACGTGAAAGGACGAATGATGAGATGGCTCCTTCTATTCCAAAAGTTCCACTTTGAGGTAATTACCAAACCTGGTCATTCCCATGTTCTAGCTGATCATCTGTCACGTATCCCACAGACTGCAGACGAGGAGCAGGATGATCCAGACCTCCCTGATGCTTCCCTATTCTTGGTAGAAACTGTAACCCCCTGGTATGCAGACATTGCCAATCTGCTCACAACCCAACAATACCCTCCTAGTATTTCTAGTCAGGAAAGGAAGAAGCTTATGTTAGAATCAGCCCCCTATACCCTGTTAGGCGGTGCACTATATAAGAAAGGCAAAGATGAAGTGCTCAGAAGATGTGTTGCAGGAGATGAGATTGGGATTGTTTTGAAGGCTTGCCATGACGAGCCATGTGGAGGCCACTGCGCAAGAGAAGCTACAGCCAGGAAGGCTCTACTAGCAGGATACTGGTGGCCGACCCTCCATAAGGATGCCTATGATTACTGCAAGCGATGTGATGCCTATCAGAGGATGGGGAAACCCACCAAGACCAGCACTATGCCACTGCAACCTATCCTTCCTTTGAAGCTATTCGAGAAGTGGGGCATCGACTTCATCGGCCCAATCGATCCTCCCACCAGAAGGAAACAAAACAGATACATCCTGGTATGTACGGATTATGTTACTAAGTGGTGTGAAGCCAAAGCCCTATAGCGGGACGATCATAACAATGTGGCCCTGTTCATGTCGAGAATATCATCACCCATTTTGGCAGTCCCCTAGAGCTGGTAAGTGACAGAGGTACTCACTTCATTAATGAAGTCATGGAAGAGTTGACAAGGCTGTATAAGATCCGCCATCGCAAGTCTACTCCTTATTACCCCAGAGCCAACGGCCAAGTCGAAGTCACCAATCGCATCCTCTGCTCAATTCTGACAAGAACGATTGCCGCACATTGTCGTGATTGGGATAATTGACTTACAGAGGCCCTCTGGGCATACAGAACCTCCCATAAGGCAGCTACAGGATAGACACCCTTCCAGCTAGTGTATGGTACAGAAGTTGTTTTCCCTGCTGAATTGGAATTGCCCTCTTTGCGAGTGGCTATTAAAGAGCGTTTGGGGGACGATGATTCACTGCAATGCTGTCTCCTGCCACTTGGAATGTTTGGACGAAACTCGCAGGATGGCTCTACAGGGCATGGAAGCCACACAAGCTCAACGTAAGGCTTACCATGACAGCTTCATCAAGCACAAGGAGTTCAAAGAAGGTGATTTGGTCCTAGCCTATGATTCACGATTTGGCAAGTTTCCTGGCAAGCTCCAACAGCGGTGGATGGGCCCATATAAGGTGCTTGCTATCAACCCTAATGGCTCTATCCAAGTGCAGACCGTTGATGTCTCTAATGATCCCTTCCTGATCAATGGATATCGCCTGAAGAAGTACTTCCCTCCTTGGGGATCTTGACAATCACGATCACCTGATCCTTTCCCCCGTTGGCGTGGCATTGTAACTCTTATGATGCTACTTCTGATAGGCGTTCTTCAGCCACTCCTGATGAGGTGGATGCAACCCTCTGTCCCTTCAGCCCCACCTTCCAGCCCTGATCTCTTATCCTCTATTTTCCACCAGCGGTAGTGGCGAGGTTGGTTCTGACCAATGGTATTTCGACCATTCCCTTGCTTAATTCGAAAAAGAAAAAAAATATACATATCGGTCATGGGAGAAAAGGACTTTGGTCCCTGTCATGCCGACCTATTCTTCGAGAAAAGGTGGAGACACCCTTGAGAATAGGAGAAAAAAAAAACAACAACAACAAAACAAGAAAAAAAAACAAGAAAAGAAAAGAAAAACTGTTATGGGAGAAAAGGAAGAAATTCCCTGTCATAGCAGGCCTCGTTCCAAGAAAAGGTGGTTAACACCCTTTGGCGGGAAGCTGGCTGTGGAAAAGGTGGCAACACCCAGCAGTCCAGAAAGTGGATTCATCAATTGACATCCCCAAGATCCAGTTCCGAAGCTGCCTCCCTTGGTACGCTGTGTCCTGTGCCTTTCTGCAGAGCATTTGACAGTCCTCTAGCAGACGCCATGTTCCTATTTTCAACATGTTAATGTTCATGAGGATAGAATGCCACAAGATGTTTCTAATCATACCCAATCACATGGAAATTCATTGCTTGGCCATCAATCTCATGGAAACCATCGCAATGGGCAGCAATCATCTCAAATAATTTTAGGAGTAATGCTGATTCAAAAGGGGATTTCAAGAGGACTGAAGCTGTAGCCAAACCATATCCCATTGCCAACAACAATAAAGCACTTCCCAATGACAAAACCAAGGGCCTATGTTACAAGTGTGGAGAGAAGTGGTCTCCTGAACATAAACAAAAGTGCAAGGGATACATAGCAAAGTCAAACATGTTGAATATAGAAGAATTTGAGGATGAAGAAGCAAATGAAGATGCTCTTTTGCAAGTGGATGCAGCCCCCACTTATGAAGACATGCATGATCAAGAGGACCAAGATGTGCAGGGGGATTTAGAGCCGGTCAATAGCTTTCCCTATGATCCAGGTGGTTCTGTGGTTTCTTGTCAACCCATGTTATGTTCCATATCTTAGGATGCATGGATGGGTTGTAAGGGTAAAAATACACTTCGGCTCAAAGGTATTATAAATTCAAAGGTTGCTCATATTCTCATTGATACGGGCATCATGCATAGTTTTGTCAATGCCAAGTCATTGTATGAGCTGAAGTTATTACCACAAGAAATGTATTCCCTATTGAAGGTACAAGTGGCAAATGGAGCTCAAGAGTTGAGTAAAGAGATATGCCAGTAGACTCCTATTGAACTATCACAGTCTTGCACTATTATGACAAACTTGATTGTCCTAGATATGGGTCCTATTGACATCATCATTGGCTGCGATTGGCTTAAACAGCTTGGAAAATTTTCCTTGGATCTTAACTAGATGTTTATGGAGTTTACTTGGAATGGGCAGCAAGTAAAACTTAATGGCATTGAGAGGAAACAAGTGGAAATAATCAGTAAGAAGAAGATGAAGAGGGAAATCAATGCTATGTCTTGCATTTTCACACTTCTTCTATCAAAGGCAGATGAAAATTAGCAATCTACTTCACCTAAGGAGCAAGATCCATGTCTATGTAAACTTTTGGAAGAGTTTAAGGACATATTTCAGCCACCTACATCGTTGCCTCCTCAGCGAGAAGTGGATCATCCTATTGATTTAATGCCTGACACTAAACCCATCAACAAACCTCCTTACAGATTATCCAAGTGTGAGAGAGAAGAAGTAGAGAAACAGGTTAAAGACTTGCTGGAAATGGGATTTATTTAGCCTAGTCAGTCACCTTTTGCTTCTCTCGTTGTCGTATTGCTGCGCATCCGAGGTGTGGAATCCACCCAAAAGTTGTGTGTGTGGGAGTTGATTTTTTGTACATACTTAGTTGTTATGTTTGCATCTTTATTCTGCTTGGTGGAGGCTTAGAGTTAGCCATGTCCTGCCATGGGCAAATTGCAGCTCCCAAGTCACAGCTTGCCTTGCTTGAACTTCAACTTGGGGTCATTCCAGGTGCTGGAGGTACTCAACGTCTACCCTGATTAGTTGGTTTGTCAAAAGCCATGGATATGATCCTGACATCAAAGTCTATCTCTGCTGAAGAGGCTCTTGAATTGGGCCTTATCGATGCCATTGTGCCGTCAGAAGAGCTCCTTGACTACGCCAAAAAGTGGGCTTTAGATATTGCAAATTTTCGCAGGGCATGGAGTATTTCTCTTCATAGAACTGACAAACTAGAGCCCTTTGGTGAGGTACGACAAACTTTGAAGTTTATAAGACAACAAGTAGAAAAGAGAGCAAAGCACCCTTTAATTTGCTTAGATGCTATTAAAAAAAGACTATTTTTGAAAGGGGAGTTTTGGGAGGCAAAAGGGGAGGCGCGCGATAATTGGAATCTACCAGGAGAGAGCAGAAAAGTAAGGGGGATTTTTTTCGTGAGTGGAAGTCGAAAGAAGGAGGGAAGATGAGGTTGAGGCATGATTCTGAACAGAAAAACAATGGAAACGGCATGATTACTCTGTCAACAATGATTGAAGTAAGCTGAAGCACGAACGACTGAAGGGAACAATGAAGCTGGCACAGCAGAGGTGAATTCAGATACGAAGGCGGCGTCAATGAAGCCATAGCAAAATCGAAGGTGAAGAGCTCTGCTGGTGAATAAGGACGAAAACAAAGAAGAAGGAAGGACGAGAGGCCGACGGAATTAAAACGAAGGCAAGAATTCAACAATGGTGCAATTGAGCCTGTTGATCTTCATGCCGAAGACGGAAAACGGCAGACGAGCCAGAAGGAGTTTGGCAGAGTCAGAGGTGAAGAGGAACAGGTTGTAGTGGTTCTACGCGAAGGAATATTGTATTTCAGGGCCATCAGTGATAGTGAACTTAGTTTCTGTGAACTTTTGGAGCTCAAACCAGGTAGTGCTGTTGTCTTTTCAAAGAAATTGCACCATGCTCTGGTTCCTTTGGGACCTGAGACCGCTTTCATCTCTTTCCGCTGGCTTGGATATGAGAGAAGCAGGTCTTTGGGGGAGCCTCTCTTAGTTAACAAGTCATATGGCTACAGCTTTACAGCAGCAACGGAAGGACGGACTGTCTTACTTTCAAGTGGACAGGCTTATGATCCAGATAATGATGAGAATTGTGATATCTTAATCTTCATAGTGGAGGGTTATCTTCTACAGGTTCTTCCATCAAATTTCACACTGGGAGCTCCAGATGTTTTACTCATCCCTGCAGGGCAATCTGGTGTACTATGGAGTATCGGTGGTCTGTCTGTGAGGTTTTTCGCCATGCACCTGTGCAGGTTCAAGGATGGAACAGTGATCTCCACATCATTTGGAGCAAGCGGCAAGATTTTCTGAACTTCATATTGTATTTTGTTGACATTGGGTATTCTTTTCATTGCGTCAGGGATCTATTGAAACAATCAATTATAGTGGCAAAGACTTTGAACAGGAGCCATGATTTTTGTTGGCCTCATCTCCTTCAGTGTGGTTTCGATGCTGCTCATGGCAGTACTTTGGAGGAGAGTTCTGAATACCCTATGCATTTGATTGACAGTTCTTTACCGAGAAGCTGTTCCATCTTAAAGGCAAAATAAGCATCACATGAGTTTTGGATTCCATGAAGTGATGCTACTCGTGATGCTGCTACATAAAAGGGAAATAGGGACAACATTCTGGACCTGGAATCTGTGACTGAATCGGGGCTCTGTGCCAACAGTTTACAATGGAAGTCATGCTCAAATTTTCCACTTGAAATTATTATTCAAATCATGTTAAAAGCAAGGAGAGTTCAGCTTGATATTCAAAAATTATGACCTGCGTAAATCTTCACATTTTGCTTGTAACAGTGTATTTCATATAGCACTGGAGTTCTCTCTGTCACAAGGAAAATTTTCTATAGGGTTCAAAATTATTCAAAGGATTCTCAAAGGCTGTGGATGTGAATATAGACAATAATTACCTGTCTAAATCAAAAGAATAAGCTGTTATAACAGAGTTCAGCTTCTCTGATGTAAAAGAGAGAGTTGCCAAGCTAATAAGTTGTTTGTCTCATCAGTCTTCTGAAGAGTTGTTGAAATATAAATATGATTCTTTGTGGAGGCTGCCACTATTGACCTTCTATACTGAAATTATTCAAAGTCCTCTGTGGTCGTGACTTTGCTTTCAGAAACCCTTAGACTTTATTTTTGAAAACCCTTCGACATCTTTGGTGAACCCGACGTGAAAGTGTCGCAGAAAATTTCAGGATGGGAGATACTTCAGCATCCATTTCAGCCTCTTCTACAATTCCAGCTGCGTCCTCTACTTCAGCTCCATCATTGACTGCTGCGTCAAGTACTTCAACAGATGATCTAAAGCAGATTTTGCAGAATATGTCCATGTATATGCAGCTTCAAAATCAACAGACACAATTCTATATGTAGCAACAGCAGCAATTTCATCAACAACAGTTGTCTCAGCAAAGGCAACTATATTCGGAGCAGGAGAATGCAATCAGCACGACTAAGGCGATTGAAGCAGTTGAGAATGAGAAGAAGCTATTTGATGGCCGTAATGTTTCAGCATATTTGAAGACATATGAGATCAAAATGGGGTTTTTTGGAGTTCCAGCTGGACTTATGAGTAAGTATTTCCTTCGTCTTGTCACACCCGCCTTGAGGGCAAAAGTGACTGATCTTTTTATTCAAAATTCGCATTGGCAAGATTTTAAGAAGGCCCTGAAAGAAGACTATTTCCTTGAGGACTTTGGGATGGCTACACGACAGTCATTTTGAGAGTGGGTCTACATGCCAAACAAAGGTCTAGCTGCTTCAGAGTTGATTCGAGAATTTGAAGAGAGGTATAGTCAGCTTGATGCCATTGAACAAAGAGCATTGGATGTTGAGAAAGTTGAGTTTTTCTTGCAAGCTGCAGATCCTGCTCTTCAGGAAGAATTGGGAGAGCTTCTTGAGGATCGCATGAAGCCTGTGGGACTTAAAACGGATTGGCAAGATGCCCAGGATGCAGTCTCAACTTTGACCAAGAGGAGGATATGGAAGACTCGCCTACATAATGGTTCTATGACACCGACACCATCTTCTGCTCCTATGCCTACTTCTATCTCTGTTATTTCTTCTTCTCCTCAGCCAGTTTCTTGGCCTATGCCAGTGCCTACTGTTTCTACTCCTCCTATTCCTCCTGTTCCACGACCGATGCCTGCACCTTCTCCTCCAAAACCATCCAATCCGTCGGTGCCTACCTCTCTTGATGACATAATCAAAGGCATAACGGATTTGACACTGGAGTTAGTTAAAGCGGAGTTGGTGGGAAAATTGAAAGAGGAGTTTGCTTCGACTGCGCCTACTATTTCTTCTAGTGCTCCTACTACACCTAGGAGTGCTCCTAGTGCACCTAGGAGAGATCAAAGATATATTTGGTGTGATAGTACGGACCATCAGCATTGCAGGGATTGTGAATCTTTTCAGGATGCAAGGAGGAAGAATTTGGTATTTTGGGGACAAGATGGTAAGATTTGGTTGACTGAAACAGGAGCTCCGCTTGCTACCAACTTTGGGAAAGGCGGAATGAAGAAGTTAGTGGATGACATGGCTGCGCGTACTTCTTATGTGACAGCTAGAGGAGATGCTTCTGCATATGGAGTCCAGATTAAGAAAGGATCAAAGAATCAGTCAGCATTATGGACTTATGCTATGGAAACAGCAAACAAGGGAAAAATTCAGCAAACTGTTTTGACTAGTGCAAGCTCTAGCATCAGATCTGAGACAGGTTGGGATTCGCCTGTTGACAGGTACTCTATTTATGCCTACTTGGCTAAGTCTCAGGGAGGAGCAGATGTACTTGTTGAGGAGAAGCGTAAGAGGGATGAAGAAAATCCAAGTGTAGCTAAAAAGACTAGAGGGGGTGAGTTTGTTACTCCACCTACTGCAGGACCGTCTTTGAGACCAAGGCCAGAACGACAGATGGAAGATGCTCAAAAGAGAGAAAAGAGGCAAGATCTTAGAGAGAGAAAGCAGCCAGGGTTTAGATTGATGTCCGATATTGAGACATCTACAGACATGAAGAAAATCTTTAATGACAAGATACTTGGCAGTGAGGTGACTTTTACTATTTCTGAGGTTTTGGGCATCTCGAAAAGAGAGTTTCAAGATCAGTTTCAAGAGGTCCTGAAGAGGAAAAGACATGCATTGCCTACTACTGATACACAGGGAGTTTTGATTAGGGAGTTGAATGAGGATGAGGATG
This sequence comes from Lygodium microphyllum, assembly GCF_053477565.2. Classification (NCBI taxonomy): domain Eukaryota; kingdom Viridiplantae; phylum Streptophyta; class Polypodiopsida; order Schizaeales; family Lygodiaceae; genus Lygodium; species Lygodium microphyllum. The sequence goes on from NC_141162.1 coordinate 112,710,291, forward strand.
AGGTTATGGTTGAGAATGCTTCTATTTTTCCACAAATAGAGAAGAGGGTTCAGCCTATGCATTATGCTGAAACTGATGAGCTTGTCTTGATACTGCGTAGTCACTTTTCGCGGAGTCATTGGGCTAGGGCAACTACAGAGACGATGGTAAAAATTGGAGAGAAATAGGTGCCTTATGTTGCTTTGGTGGATCATGGTTCAGAGATTAATCTCATAGTTCGTGGAGTTTATGAGAGTAACAGATGGCCTATGGATGTAGAGCATGGGTGGCGTATGAGAACCGCTAACAACACTGCAGGTGATTTGTATGCTGCCTGTCCCAGTGTCAAGGTTTCTATTGGAGATGTAGAGGAGGATTTCCATTTCTTTATGCAGGATTCATGCTCTTATCCCATAATTCTTGGACAGCCATTCATCACAGAGATGCGCATGGAAACAAAGGTGATGGATGATGGATCTGCTTATGCACGGATTCGTAGTAAAGATGGCATGAGAGCAGTACAGTTTATGACTCTGTGTGTGAACCATGTTAGAAATAGGGATACTCTTAGAGATGCACCTTTGTCCATTGTGAGGGATTCGGGTTTTCATTAGGTACCGCCGTTTCACGAGACGACGGTGGTACAGAGCAGAGGAGTTTGGAGTTCTCGCCTTCTGGCAGCAGTGTTTTCTCCTCCAGTTTTGTTGGAATTTCAGCAAACAGTTCGATGATTTATCAGAAGACTTCTAAGTTGCCTAGAGCTGCCAGGCAGTACATATGCAGGAAGGAGAAAAATTTGAAAAATGCAAGAATTTTAGAGGATGATGAGCATATAGATGGGATGTATGACAGTATGATTTGTACAGATACGATGATAGAGATGGAAAATATGCTGAAAACTGATATGCAGAGTTGTCACAATAATGTATTAGTGCAATCCCTGGACATGTTTCATGAAATTGCAGATTTTGTGTCACAGATTGAGTCAGAGGCTGAGGTGGCACAGCAAAAAGTTTTGAGTGCTAAAGAAATTCAGCAAACAGAGTTTCCAGCTGATTATGATTAGCTTACAGAGACATAGAGGGCTGAAAACTTTCAGCCAACAGAGTTTACTGCTGAAATATTTCAGCATCCAGAGTTTAGGGCTGTTCCTATGCAGTCCATAGAGCAGAGGGCTGAGGATATTTAGTCAATGGAGTGCATAGTTGCTGATTTACAGCAAGATTTGAGTAATGTAGAGGATCATAATGGAGCCAGGGTTGACACGAAATACAAGACTGTGGATAAGAAGGTGAAGCCGGTAGCTGTATCGCTTCCACCTGACACTGATCAACAAATAGAGAGGGCTGCCAAACAGCCAATTTTGAGGAATCCGGAGCATATAGGCCATAAATTTTCAGCAGAGACTCTTGCTGAATTGAAAATTGGAAATGGTGATTTCTTGCTACCCACAGAGAAGCAATGCTTTCGGGAGATGCTTGAGCGACATGGAAGGGGTTTTGCTTTTTTCCCGCATGAGATTGGATGTGTGAATCCGGATATTTTTGCTCCTATGGTGATCTTTACTATTCCTCATATTCCATGGAACCTCCGACCTATTCCAGTACCTAAGGCACACCTGCCAAAGCTGATTGATTTATTGAATGAGAAAATCAGGATGGGAATTCTTGAGCCTTCATATGCACCATACTCAAATAGGTGGTTTACGGTTCCAAAGAAGAATGGTACTCTCCGATTTATACAGGACATGCAGCTAGTAAACAGAGTTACTATCAGGAATGTTGGTATAGGTCCAGTTGTGGATGAGTTTGCAGAAGCATTTGCTGGACGTGCCATCTATTCTTTAGGTGATTTGTATTCGGGATATGATCAGTTTCAGCTGGCTTTGGAAAACAGGGACATAACCACTATGAGAACTCCTATTGGGCTTGTCAGGATGTGTACCTTACCTCAAGGTGCCACTAATTCTGTTGCGCATATGATGAATGCCATGCATAAGGTTCTTCATGATTATATACCTTAGCTTACCATGCCTTTCTTGGATGATGTGCCCATTAAGGGGTGTGCAGAAGAAGAGAAGAATGAGAGTCTAAATGAGCAGGGATGCAGATACATTGTGGCTGATCATATTTCATCTTGTGAAAAAATTTTGGCCAGGTTGGAAGAAGTGAACTTGACACTATCAGGGCAAAAATCTATTTTTGGAGTGAATAAGGTTGTCATTGTTGGACATATGTGTGGATATTATGGTAGGAAACCCTCACCTAATAAGGTGGATGCTATAGGCAAGATTACGGAGTATTGTTCTACCACTTCAGAGGTACGGAGATTCATTGGAGCTTGTGTGTTTTATATGATTTGGATACCTCATTTTGCACAGATAGCAGATTGTTTAAATCAGTTGCTTCGAAAGGGGCAGAAATTTTATTGGGATGAGAGCCACACTAGAGCCATGCGGAAATTGAAGAAGTTTTTGCAGATTGCTCCTACTCTCAGGAAAGCGGATTATAATTGCGGAAGGCCTATTGTATTGACAGTTGACACTAGTCCAATTGGCATAGGTTGGGATGTGGGTCAAGATGATGCAGATGGAAACAGGTATGCTATTCGGTTTGGGGTGAAAGTCCTAAACGAGAGACAGAGGAGATATCCGCAAATAAAGAGGGAGTTACTGGGAATTGTTACGGCTCTCAAATGTGACAAGGAGTACTTTATTGGAGCTTCAGTTGTGATAGAGACTGATTGCTTGCCATTGATAGGTATGATTACGAGTTGCTCTACTCCGGATATAGCTATGCTGAGATGGATTGCATACATCAAGTCATTAAATCCAGAATTTAAACACATAGCTGGGAAGGATAATCCAGTGGCAGATATGCTGTCTAGAGCCAGATATGATGATGAGGAGACACTCTTTGCAGAAGAGGATGATGCAGAAATTTCAGCCACTATGATTGATCATGTTTGCCATGCCTATGATATTGTGGCTTTTATATAAGAACTCTATGTTGGAGATTGGTTGCAGATTGGCAAGTACCTTAGTACACTAAGCAAAAGAGATGAATGGACAGATGAAGAGTTCAAGAAGATAAGAAGAAAAGCCTATGGTTATTTTCTCAAGGACGGATTTCTTTGGAAGCATCCGAAGAAAAGAGGCGGATTACCTTTGCGGGTTGTCTACGATAGAGAGACACAGTTACAGGTGATGAGGGAGTTTCATGAGAGTCCTTGGGCTAGTCATAGAGGAGTGTGGGCTACTTATGAGAAAATCAAGGAGAAATATTGGTGGAAAGGCATGTATAGAGATGTTTCTCACTTTGTAGAGACTTGCAGGGATTGCCAGATGTATTTGGTAGTGCGTCATCGAGATGAGCTTCATCCGACCTATCCGCTATGCATTCATTATAAGTGGGTAGTTGACTTGGTTACTATGCCTATGAGTCTATGGCAGATGAGGTATATTATTTTGGCTAGAGAGGATCTTACCAATCATGTTGAGGGCAGATATTTGAGAATGAAGACCACTAGTACAGTGTGTAAGTTCTTATTGGAAGAAATTTTCTGCAGGTATGGCTGTGTGGGTAAGATCACTGCGGATCGCGGTGAATTGGATGCAGATGAAGCTAGGGAGTTTTTCTCTCAACTAGGAATCAAGTTGGCTCTAACCACAGCATACAATCCAGAGGGAAATGGGAAGAGTGAAAGAGGACATCCGCTGATAGTGATAGCATTAGCCAAAGCATGCAGAGGACGAATTGGAGAATGGCCGAGACTTCTACCATTTGCTTTGTGGCCTGTTCGTACGACTCATAGTGTTACCACAGGATATATGCCTGCAGAGTTGATGTATGGTCAGAAACCTGTTATGCCGACTGAGACTTGTGCTTTAACTTGGTCAGTTTTACCTTGGCAGGAGGATTTGACGAGAGAGGAGCTCTTATCTCTTCGGATTCGGTAGTTGGAGAGAAGACCAGAGGATATTCAGCTAGCTATTGACAGGTTGAAGGTTGCTAGAATAAGAAATAAGGACAGGTTTGACAGCAGGCATCGCTTGTGGCCTAGAGCAATAGAAGAGGGTGACTGGGTATTAGTCTTTGATAGCAGCCTTGAAAATCAGCATACTGCACTTCAGAAGATGGTGAAAAGATGGTTTGGGCCATACATAGTCAGACATGTCTTTGATAATGCAACATATGAGTTGACAGAATTGGATGGGACAATGCTTAGAGTGCCTATTGCTGGAAAAAGAATCAAGATTTTCAAGAAAAGAGATGATGAAGATTATGCATTGGAAGAATTTGCAAGAGTAGAGCAACGAGAAGAAACTCCAATGGAAGAGACAGATGATATGACAGATAATCTTGTTGATATACCGGAAATGCACAATGAAGAGATTGATCTGTTTGTGGATCTTGATGATAACGATCATGGGTAGTTGGCCCATCCGGAGGATGCACAGGATTAGAGGGGGTGGATGTCGTATTGCTGCGCATCCGAGGTGTGGAATCCACCCAAAAGTTGTGTGTGTGGGAGTTGATTTTTTGTACATACTTAGTTGTTATGTTTGCATCTTTATTCTGCTTGGTGGAGGCTTAGAGTTAGCCATGTCCTGCCATGGGCGGAAATGCACAATGAAGAGATTGATCTGTTTGTGGAGCTTGATGATAACGATCATGGATAGTTGGCCCATCCGGAGGATGTGCACGATTAGAGGGGGTGGATGTCGTATTGCTGCGCATCCGAGGTGTGGAATCCACCCAAAAGTTGTGTGTGTGGGAGTTGATTTTTTGTACATACTTAATTGTTATGTTTGCATCTTTATTCTGCTTGGTGGAGGCTTAGAGTTAGCCATGTCCTGCCATGGGCGAATTGCAGCTCTCAAGTCACAGCTTGCCTTGCTTGAACTTCAACTTGGGGTCATTCCAGGTGCTGGAGGCACTCAACGTCTACCCTGATTAGTTGGTTTGTCAAAAGCCATGGATATGATCCTGACATCAAAGTCTATCTCTGCTGAAGAGGCTCTTGAATTGGGCCTTATCGATGCCATTGTGCCGTTAGAAGAGCTCCTTGACTACGCCAAAAAGTGGGCTTTAGATATTGCAAATTTTCGCAGGGCATGGAGTATTTCTCTTCATAGAACTGACAAACTAGAGCCCTTTGGTGAGGTACGAAAAACTTTGAAGTTTATAAGACAACAAGTAGAAAAGAGAGCAAAGCACCCTTTAATTTTCTTAGATGCTATTAAAAAAAGACTATTTTTGAAAGGGGAGTTTTGGGAGGCAAAAGGGGAGGCGCGAGATGATTGGAATCTACCAGGAGAGAGCAGAAAAGTAAGGGGGATTTTTTTCGTAAGTGGAAGTCGAAAGAAGGAGGGAAGATGAGGTTGAGGCATGATTCTGAACGGAAAAACAATGGAAACGGCATGATTACTCTGTCAACAATGATTGAAGTAAGCTGAAGCATGAACGATTGAAGGGAACAATGAAGCTGGCACAGCAGAGGTGAATTCAGATACGAAGGCGGCGTCAATGAAGCCATAGCGAAATCGAAGGTGAAGAGCTCTGCTGGTCAATAAGGACGAAAACAAAGAAGAAGGAAGGACGAGAGGCCAACGGAATTAAAACGAAGGCAAGAATTCAACAATGGTGCAATTGAGCCTGTTGATCTTCATGCCGAAGACGGAAAATGGCAGACGAGCCAGAAGGAGTTTGGCAGAGTCAGAGGTGAAGAGGAACAGGTTGTAGTGGTTCTACGTGAAGGAATATTGTATTTCAGGGCCATCAATGATAGTGAACTTAGTTTCTGTGAACTTTTGGAGCTCAAACCAGGTAGTGCTGTTGTCTTTTCAAAGAAATTGCACCATGCTCTGGTTCCTTTGGGACCTGAGACCGCTTTCATCTCTTTCCGCTGGCTTGGATATGAGAGAAGCAGGTCTTTGGGGGAGCCTCTCTTAGTTAACAAGTCATATGGCTACAGCTTTACAGCAGCAACGGAAGGACGGACTGTCTTACTTTCAAGTGGACAGGCTTATGATCCAGATAATGATGAGAATTGTGATATCTTAATCTTCATAGTGGAGGGTTATCTTCTACAGGTTCTTCCATCAAATTTCACACTGGGAGCTCCAGATGTTTTACTCATCCCTGCAGGGCAATCCGGTGTACTGTGGAATATCGGTGGTCTGTCTATGAAGTTTTTCACCATGCACTTGTGTAGGTTCAAGGATGGAACAATGATCTCCACATCATTTGGAGCAAGCGGCAAGATTTTCTGAACTTCATATTGTATTTTGTTGACATTGGGTATTCTTTTCATTGCGTCAGGGATCTATTGAAACAATCAATTATAGTGGCAAAGACTTTGAACAGGAGCCGTGATTTTTGTTGGCCTCATCTCCTTCAGTGTGGTTTCGATGCTACTCATGGCAGTACTCTGGAGGAGAGTTCTGAATACACTATGCATTTGATCGACAGTTCTTTACCGAGAAGCTGTTCCATCTTAAAGGCAAAATAAACATCAGATGAGTTTTGGATTCCATGAAGAGATGCTACTCGTGATGCTGCTCTTGAGAAATTTTATAAAGACTGGAACTTTATTGACCTGAAAGTCCTCTGTTTTCTGAGGTGAATGTCTGTAACAGAGAATTGACACCCTACATCTGTACATAAAAGGGAAATAGAGACAACATTCTGGACCTGGAATCTGTGACTGAACAGGGGCTCTGTGCCAACAGTTTACAATGGAAGTCATGCTCAATTTTTCCACTTGAGATTCTTATTCAAATCATGTTAAAAGCAAGGAGAGTTCAGCTTGATATTCAGAAATTATGACCTGCGTAAATCTTCACATTTTGCTTGTAACAGTGTATTTCATATAGCAATGGAGTTCTCTCTGTCACAAGGAAAATTTTCTATAGGGTTCAAAATTGTTCAAAGGATTCTCAAAGGCTGTGGATGTGAATATAGACAATAATTACCTGTCTGAATCAAAAGAATAAGCTGTTATAACAGAGTTCAGCTTCTTTGATGTAAAAGAGAGAGTTGCTAAGCTAATAAGCTGTTTGTCTCATCAGTCTTCTGAAGAGTTGTTGAAATATAAATATGATTCTTTGTGGAGGCCGCCACTATTGACCTTCTATCCTGAAATTATTCAAAGTCCTTTGTGGTCGTGACTTTGCTTTCGAAAACCCTTCGACTTTATTTTCAAAAACCCTTCGACATCGTACTACTTGTCAAGAAGAAAGATGGGTCATTTAGGATGTGTATTGACTATAGAGATCTAAATAAGAGCACTGTGAAGAATAGGTACCCAATTCCCCGCATAGATGATTTGTTGGGTGAACTCAAGGATGCAAAGGTTTTCACCAAGATCAACTTAAGATCAGGGTATCATCAAATCAGAATGAAAGCAAGGGATGAGGACAAGACAGCTTTTAGGACAGAAAGAGGTCTCTACCACTTCCTAGTCATGCCATTCGGACTTTACAATGCACCTGCAACCTTCCAAGCACTTATGAACAAGATTTTGCAGCCATTCTTGTATAAATCAGTCTTGGTATTCTTTGATGATATTCTCATCTATAGCAAGAATAGAGAAGAACATTTGGAACATGTCAGAGAAGTTCTCCTTACTTTGAGAAGACACAGGCTTTTTGCAAAGGAAAGCAAGTGTACTTTTATGGCTGATGAAGTGGAATATTTGGGTCATATAGTTGGTAAGAAAGGAATCATGGTTGATCCAAAGAAAGTACAGTGCATCAAAGATTGGCCCATACCACAAAATTCTACTTCATTACGAGGATTTCTTGGATTTTCTTCCTTCTATAAGAGATTCATCAAGAATTATGCCCATGTAGCAACTCCTCTTACTGAAAGATTGAAGAAAGAAGCTTTCTTCTGGGATGCTACAGTCACTATAAGCTTTAATGAGCTGAAAAGTCTTCTTATTTTAGCACCTATCTTAGTGTGCCCAAACTTTTCTAAGAAATGCTAGCCATTCTTCATGCTATTAAGAAGTGGCATCACTACATCTATGGCTGCCTTTTTAAGGTGAAGTGTGACCATCGAGTGCTGAAGTATTTTCTTTCTCAGCCAAATCTCTCTCCCAAACAAAGACGATGGTTAGCTACTCTTCAAGGATATGATTTTGAGATATCCTATATGGCAGGCAAGGATAATGTAGTGGCTGATGCCTTATCCAGGATGTGGGCATGTTCCATTTCTACTATCTCTACCATGCATAAAGATTGGATTTAGGACATTCAAGAAGAATATCTTTTGGATGAACACACTGGCAACATTATGAAGAAATTACAGCAAGACATGGATCTGAATTTCCCAATTTCAAGTGGCAAAATGGACTTCTTTGGTTCAAAGGAAGAGTCTATTTGACCCCTCAGTCATCATTTAGGCCACATATTTTGTAGGAGATGCATTCTTATCCTTTGGCAGGACATATTGGTTTGTTTAAAACTTTTTATAAGATCCATAAATGTTTCTATTGGAAGGGACTTTGGAAAGATGTCAAGGAGTATGTGATGCGGTGCTTACCATGCCAGCAGAATAAAGATTCCAATTTATTTCCTAGTGGTTTACTTCAGCCTTTGCCTATTCCTCATGGTAAATGGATTGATATTAGTATGGATTTCATTACAAGACTTCCTACCACTAAGCAGAGCTGGAATATCATTTTTGTTCTGGTTGATCGTCTTACCAAATTAGCCCACTTCTTACCTACCAAAGTCCAATATTTAGCCAAACAGGTGGCAGATTAGTTCATGGAAGGAATTTTCAGACTTCACGGATTACCTATGAAGATTCTTTCTGACAGGGATTCCAAGTTCATGGGAAATTTCTGGAAAAGTCTCTTTACTTCCATGGGCACCCAATTAACTCCAAGTACTACCTATCAACCACAAATAGATGGCCAAACTGAAAGGGTCAATAAATGGTTAGAGGTCTATTTGAGACATTTTTTCCATGATACGTAGAATGCATGGGATCATTGGATTCATCTTGCGGAGTTCTGTTATAATAATACTCATCATATGAGTATTGGTATGTCACCATTCGAGGCATTGTATGGATACAAAGTCCAAGTACCTTCAGCATTGTTTCATGATGAAGTGAATCCTCTTTCTCGAGAAGAGTTGGAAAAGATGGAAGCCTTAATGAAACAATGCAAAGAAAACATCAAGAAGGCACAAGAGACAATGAAATTGTATGTGGATGATAAGAGAAGGCATGTGGATTTTGAAGAAGGTGAATGGGTATTTTTGAAAGTACCTAAGTCTCGTTATGCTTCTCTCAAGGGGGAACATAATAAGCTTGCTCGTCGCTATTATGGTCCATATCAAATCACAAGAAAACTTGGAGATCTTGCTTACCAACTTGATTTACCTTCATCCACACGCATTCATAATTTTTTTCATGTGTCTCAACTTAAGAAGTATATTGGCCCTGACATACAAGTTCTTGAAGAACTACCTCCTCTTGATGAAGATGGCTTAATCATCTATGAGCCCGAAAGGATTATTGGCAAGAGGGAGAAGGTTCTAAGGAACTGTATTGTTATGGAATACCTTATCAAATGGAAAGGATTGCCTATGGAAGAATCATCTTGGCAGCATGCTTCATATTTGGATCAATATCCATGGCTTCTTCAAGAAGATACTTAGCTCATTACACAGTGGATAGCTTGCTGTTATAAATTTCTGTCATGAAAATAATTGACCTATCGACATCAAAATTGGATTTTGATGACATGGATGGATACCTTATGATTCATTTCTATACCTCATATGCGTCATTCTGACATTTCTATCCAAAGTTATGGGTCATTTACTATCACTACCCTCTTCAGGACATCATTCTTGATTCCCACTGTTTTGAGTTTATTTTCAAGATTCTTTTCATGGGAGAGTATCTTCTTCAAAGGACAACTTCAACAAGGAAAATTCAACATTGGTATCTCGTTCCTTTACATTTACCATCCACTTGTCATTTCAGTCTTCAAAGTTTTGAGGACAAAACTTTTGGGCAGGGATGGATTGTAATAAATCAATTTTCATGCTACTTTAATTAGGCCAATTAGTCTATTTTAGGCTAGAGTATAAAAGGAAAGAGAGTGCTAATGTAACACATTTTTCAATTCATTTCTTGAAGCTCCACTTCTTAGAGCTAGAAGGTTTCTTCCTTCCCACCATTGCAAAGGGTGTGTACCTTGCAGCAGCCATCATCATATTATTCTCAACAAGCAGCCATGGCTTCAACATTTTTATTTCTTCTTCTCATTGAATATGAATGGCAAGCTATGGTTTGTTTCTAGCATTTCTTGGAAGCATTTCTTGTATTTTCTTGGATATGGCAAAGTATCATTTCATTTTATTCTCTTCCATCTCCTATCTCTACTTCCTTCTACCTCTGATACATGGTGGATTCAACCTTTCGACAAAAATCCCTTTGACAACGGTCAGCATAGGTATGTTTGATGTTGAGAAGGGGGGCATTGGTGCCCCCTCGCAATATGCCAAAAACCTCTTTGTCCATCCCCCCTACTCCCCCCCCCCCCCCAAACACACTTTCATTGACGTATCATGTTGATTATCCTTTCAAAGATCATACACTAAACTTATTGAAGGAGTTTGTTTACGGAACTGAAAAAAACTATAACAAAATGATGGCTTAGGATTACCCAACCTACTCAAACTATTAGGAAAATGGTAGCCAAATAGATTTTCCAAGCCTTGTAGCATGAATAAAAAGATTGGGTGACTCTAATCCTAAAGAGCTATTATAAAATTTCCTTTGAAGGATACCCAAGATGGGGGAAGAGAGAGAAAGGGTGATGAGAGAGGACATGTGATATGTGTAATTTTTCTCGCCAAAAAGGGGTTGTTGGCAGCCCCTTATCAGACACAAACTTTTTCTGGTGACCTATTCCTAGCGAGGGTAACTTTTTGCTCAACTGGATTTGTGGGTTTTCTTTGCTTGATAAGGGGCTATAGGTGACCCATTTTTGGTGAAAAAGTAAACCACAATTCCGAGAATATACAACATGGGAAGAAGAGAGAGCAACATAGTGTGTTTTTTTTTTCACCCAAGAAGGGTCTGTCGGCGATCCTTCTTGACAGAAAAGAATCCCACATGTCCAGGAATGCATGGGGGGAAGAGAGTGATAGGAGAGGGATGAGAGAGAAAGAGACAACATGAATAAAGCAATGTTTGAATAAGTGTATTTTTAAAGCAATAAAGCAATGTTTGAATGAGTGTGTATAAGTTTTTACTTTGTATGACTATCTCATATTATGCTTCTAGGAGTGTAAAGATCTACTATTTAGAAAATTATATCTCTCTCTTTCTCTCATAAAGTTAATTAAGTAAATATTAGTTAACTATTTGAGAAAATGGGAGGAGAGAGAGAAAGGGTGATGAGAGAGAGGACATGTGATATGTGTAATTTTTTCTCGCCAAAAAAGGGTCGCTAGTAGCCCCTTATCAAATAAGAATTTTTTCTGGCAACCCATTCCTGGTGAGGGTAACTTTTCATCCAACTCAATTTGTGGGTTTTCTTCACCCAATAAGGGGCTGCCGGCGACCCATTTTTGACGAAAAACAAACCACAGTTCCGAGAATAGATGACATGGGAAGAATAAACCACAGTTTCGAGAATAGATGACATGGCAAAAAACAAACCACAGTTCCGAGAATAGATGACATGGGAAGAAGAGAGAGCAACATAGTGTTTTTTTAACCCAAGAAGGGGCTATTGACAACCCCTTCTTGAGTGAAAAAAAAACCTGTACCCTATTGGTCTCTCTTCTCCCCATGCTATCTATTCTCAGAACTGTGGTTTCTCTTTTTGCCAAAAAGGGATCGCTAGTAGCCCCTCATTGTGCAAAAAAAAAAACCACAAATCTTGCTGGGCCAAAATTTACTCTCTCTAAGAACAGGTCATCGAAAAAAAAAATCGTCCAATAAGGGGCTGCTAGTGACCCCTTTCTAGTGAGAAAAAATTACACATCGCATACTTTTTCTCTTCCCCCTCTCTTTCATCACTCTTTCTCTCTCCCCCTATTTTCTCTCTCCTTCATCTATAAAAGGACCCATGCCCCCTTTTCATATTGTGAATTGTTCCACTCTCGGTATGTGACTCTCTCATTTTATCCCTCCCCCACTCTCTCTCCTTTGTCTTTAAAAGGATCCCCCTCCCCTTGCAATTCAAGTTCTTGTTTTCTATCCCCTACCCTCTGTTGAACAGTGCGCGAGGGAGACGAGGAACGGAGGAAGAGAGAGGGGAAGAGAGACACAAGATACCAAAAGTGGAACCCCAAAAGTGTCTAGACTGAGCACACATGATAGGAATGTATAGAGGGGACTTGGGGCGCTATATATAGACAGACTATATATAGCGAACACTATATATAGCTAACACCCCTGCTCAAATAAAGGTCCCTTACTGTGGATGAAAAAACCCTTGGGGGCTCAAGGGAAAAACCCACAGCTCTATATAGGCCTACCATTATATTAATATTCAAAATATAAAATTACAAAGTTGAACTTACAAAAGCCTATTCATAGGCATCAAAGGAGCTACATCACTCCTAAATTACAACAGCCTATTCAGAGGCATCAAAAGAGCTTTATCACTCCTAAATATACAACGTGTAAAATAAGGATAAGCGACATCACTGCAAAAGATAAAATCTCGAAGAAATTCCTTCAACGGAACTTGGGATGTAAGCAGTATATCTGTCACATCAAAACTTAAAAAAAAAAACGTTGCAGTGACATTAGAACAACACAAGGTCTATAGAGACGGTTCGCGACACCGCTCTATAGACAACATAACACATGTGGGGCCCCATGAACAGAATATAAATAAAACAATTTGTCATTAGTTGGAATATAGACGCTCATCAGCTAGAAAGAATATAAATGCTCATCAGCTGGAAAGAATATAAACGAAATAATGTGTCATCAACTGGAATATAGACGCTCATCAGCTGGAAAGAATATAAACGAAATAATTTGTCATCAGCTGGAATATAGACGCTCATCAGCTGGAAAGAATATAAACGAAATAATGTGTCATCAGCTGGAATATAGATGCTCATCAGTTGGAAAGAATATAAACGAAATAATGTGTCAGCAGCTGGAATATAAACGCTCATCAGCTGGAAAGAATATAAACGAAACAATGTATCATAGCTAGAATATAGACACTCATCAATGGAATAACGAACGAGGACGATCATCATGAAGCATGGCAATATCAACATTCAAAAGTAATATTGATGTTGAAATGTAGAGAGAGAAGCTTCTTGTAGAGCACGACAGTGCTTTTATTAGTTGCTTTATTTCTAAAGCTCAGCTTTATATGGAGCGTTAATTATATCTATCATGCTTTTGTATCAATAACGTAGGGAAGAAGCAACTTACTCTTTCAGGTGGCCTTTGCGTCTCATTTTATTAGTTGCTTTATTTCTAAAGCTTTGCTTTATATGGAGCATTAATTATATCTATCATGCTTTTGTAGCAGTAACGTAGGGAAGAAGCAACTTACTCTTTCAGGCGGCCTTTGCGTCTCATTTTATTAGTTGCTTTATTTCTAAAGATTTGCTTTATATGGAGCGTTAATTATATCTATCATGCTTTTGTAGCAGTAACGTAGGGAAGAAGCAACTTACTCTTTCAGGCGGCCTTTGCGTCTCAAGACATGAGCATCTGTGACATTGCCTGCTCGTGATATCTGTGCGTCCTCTAGGGATTCGGTGCTGATCTTTAGGAGTGCCAGACTTCATGAGTACCATATCTCCATGTTCCCGATGACACACCTCCTTCACCAAAGTACTCCGTAAAGGAGCTTCCCTCGGAAAAGATTAATGCGACCCTGCGTCTCACCTCAAGGGGAGCCATGGTCACCTTCGTATGCATAGGAATCACGACAGACTGGAAGAGTTCTATGCTACCGCTACTGCCAATTATCAAACCAACAAGCTGCAGCACGTCGATAGCCTTCGCTTTTTGGTGATGCCCGATCATGGCTTGTTGCCCCTGGATGGACGGGACGTGGGGGCGTCCCTGCAAGGCCCCATCTTGGACCCCAAGCTAGCTGTCTTTGACCGAGGTCCCCTCGGCGCATTACAGGCCGCCCAATTCGTATGGTCAAGCAGAGGCACTTTGCTTGCAAGAAAGTGTCCCTGCGCAAGCTGGGGTTCTCTACAGACAAAATGATGGGCATGAGATGCAAGACAGTTACTTTTATGGTCAGTGCAGTGCGTCAGCGATGCATTCGGTGGCTTCCAGGGACAATGTCCATGGGCAGAAAGATGCATTTGTATCTGAGTTCATGTCGTCATCGGTTTGGCAGGCAGGACTGAGTTCAAAAGGGACATGAAGGAAGGCGATGACATGCTCGATGACGTCGAGAGGCAGGAGGAAGCTCTTTAGTAATCTCCGAAAAGCAAGTATCGCAGTATGCCTCTGGGCATGCCTGCATCAACAAAAAAGAGTGCGATTAGAATCTAAGAGAGCTCTCCATCTGCTACTTCTCTACGAGCTTCGTTGGCCATGGCAGCGGCTTCTCCTCTTGCTGCTGCTGCTCCATCATCGCCGACATCAAGCAGTCCCTCTTGCCTTGCTCGCATCCTCAACCCTGCTCTTGAGAAGATCATCAAGAATGCCGCTTGGAGCAAGCACTCAAAGCTCGTCCAGTCATGCAAGGCTGTGATCGATAAGCTCCAAGCGCTAGCAGATGCCTTAGCTTCCCCTAATGCAGATGGCGTCGTAGATCAGAAGCCCGTCCCTAAGAACCTCGAGAGCCCGCTCCTTGCGGCTCCCGATGCTTCAACGTGGAGGATGACATCTTCATCCTACAGCCCTTGGTCATGGCATGCGAAACAACATCTGTTTTGAACGGCTCCCAATGCTTCAGCGTGGAGGATGCCATCTTCATCCTGCAACCCTTGGTCATGGCATGTGAAACAGCATCTGTCAAGGTGGTCGAACACGCCTTGGATGCCATCCAAAAGTTGATCTCCCATGGCCTCTCCCCGAGCAACCTGACCGTTGCTGCCAGACATAGATCCAGACCTTCCCTTGTTTTCTCCTCTATCTCCAGAACCTGTGACCTTCGCGCTTGAAGCACGATACTCTGATACCATGTTAAACAGTGTGCAAGGGAGACGAGGAATGGAGGAAGAGAGAGGAGAAGAGAGACACGAGACACCAAAAGTGGAACCCCAAAAGTGTGTAGACTGAGCACACATGATAGGAATATATAGAGGGGACCTGGGGCGCTATATATAGAGAGACTATATATAGCGAACACTATATATAGCTAACACCCTCAACACTATTTTGTCTCTCTCTCCCCCCTCTTTCTCTCCCTCTCTCTCTCCACACCTCTCTCTCTAGCACCGTCACACATACTCTATGTCACCGTTCTATCCCACGCTTTTCCCCTCTCTCTCTCCATCTCTCACTCTCACTCTCACTCTCTCCCCTCTCTCTCTCTCTGTCTCTATCTCTCTCTCAATCTATCCCCACCTTTCTCCCTCTCTCTATCTCCTCCTTCCTCCCCCCTCTATATCTCCCTATCTCTCCCTCTCATTCTCGCTCTCATTCTCTCTTCCCTTCTCTCCCTCTCCCGCTCTCTCTCTCTTTATCTCTCACTCTCTTATCCCACTGTCATCTCTTCCTCTCTCTCTCTCACTGAGATCCGATGACACTCGACACACTGGATCTCAGACCTCCAGTTTGCTCTTTCTCCACCGCTGATGTACCACATCCTGCATCCAGAAGGGATCACCTGCTATTAGCGACTTCGACGACTGCTACTACATCCCAGGATAGTATATCTCCCTACATCTGTTACATATACACATCGCACCACTTTATCACAGCCGACAGTTGTTCCCCTATCACAGCTAACATTTGTTCCCCTTTTGTAGCCATTATCTGGAGTACCAGAGCTACATACACACAAACACATACATGACACTTATCACACTCATAGCACCGTATTTTCAGTTTCCAATTTTTAGCTTTTCATTCAGCACTTTCATTTTGGATAGTTGGACCTCATCAGTTGTATCATAGTTTGTCTCATAGGCTAGTTTTGGTCTTTAGAAGACGTTAATATAACTTTCTTTCTTTCTCTCTCAATCTCAATTGGTATTTCATTTGCAAAATTTTGAGGAAGCAGTATATCTATAAAAAGACAAGATCATGTCACCCTTTTCAAGGGTGATGAAAGGACTGCAGAAGGATTAATCTGACAAACGTTCCCCTCACTGAGCTTGCTCCTTGGATGACTGGGAGTTCTTATCACCATTGTGCATCAGTTGGGTGTGAAGGCCCATGGCAAAGGCAATACTAAGATTGATGTTGAGGAAAACCCAATTGTGCAATGGCCAATTGAATAGACGGTAAGTAGCCCCTCTCTTGGTTTTTGTTACGAGTGCTCTGTCTCCCCCTCTTACCCTTTTTCGGATCATTGATTGTAATAGAAAGAGAGGTAAGCAGCCCCTCTCTTGGTTAATAGAAAGAGAGCAGCAACTGGACGAGTCTCCATAGGACTTTGACTTGCCTCCATGATCTAGAGTAGGAAGACGGGCTATTGTCACCTAAAATATGCAATCACAAGGGGGGAGTCACCCTCCAAGAGTAAGAGGGAGAGCAACACAAATGCGATCATTGGCTTCCGCTAAGCTACAGGCATTAGGGGAGTTTTGAGGTCTTGAAAATACCTTTTAGGAGATAGAGAGAGAGTGCTCTAGTCCAATAGGAGCAGAGCCTTTGTAGCAGAAGTTCTATTTAAAAAAATACCAAAAATCATTTTACAAAAAGATATATATATAATAATATTACGACTTTGTATTATCAATATCTATTTTTAGCCTCTTATATTCATGATTATGACATTCTTTGCATTAATGATATACAATCCCCAACACTTTTATTTAATGATATGTCTAGATTAATGACAATGACATGTTTAATCTAAATTCAAATTAATAAAGAGCTTGGCACTTATTTTTTTCCCTCCTTTCTTTTATCCCTCTCATGTTTTTCCCTCCTTTCTTATGGTAGCTTAGTCCTCTCTCTCTCTCTCTCTCTCTCTCTCTCTGCCATGGATATAGGAATTCGACCTACAACAAGGTGTTCAAGCTCCCAAATCACATCCATATCAGTGTTTAACTCATTCCAAAAAGATGGAAGATGGATCACTACAATCATTAGCAAAGGCAATTGGATCGCTATGCAATAGGTAAAATGAGGGAAAATGCAAAGATATGAGAGCTAGTTTATCTCTACTTGGAAGGGTAGAATCTAAGATTTTAAGCTTGGAGTAAATCAGAATAGCATAAAAGAGGTTCTGGTGCAACATGTTTTTATGCATAGAGAGCTATATTTGGAACCTGGAAGTTCAAATCTTCCAATGCATAAACCAAATTGTAAGGATTTGATACTTAAAGTCTTTCTTTTCTTGAACTTGGCTTAAGTTTTTCCATTATAACATTTTCTCATTTGTCTTGAAGCTGTCTATCCCTCTAATCTTGAGGAAGTGCAACCGGTTGAGTGTATTGTTGATGTGATTGATGTGATGCATGGCTTGATTGTAGACGAGATGTACAGAGGTAGAAAGAAGACATAGCTTGCAAAGAATGGAATATACTTCTATGACCATTCTTATATTGTCCTCATGCAACGTAGCCAATGGGGATTAATATCCCCCCTTCCTTTGCCATATTTTTCAAGCTTTGAGTGGCCTTTGCCAAGTCCAGCTACTAGTGAGGGGTATATATATAATATATTTTTTGAGATATAGAGAGAATTAAGACCTAGTATCTCAAGTAGACTAAGCAAAGTTACTTTGTTCTTATGCCTATTAATATATTTATTGACTTATTTTCTAATGCTGAGATAAGAAAATCAAAGGCTATGCTTTTAGTGAAGAGACTAACATATGATCATGTTATACAATTTGTTGATGAGGGATGGGACACTAGGACAGAAGGGAAAATTATATGTAAGATAGATCAAGACTCTATAGCTTGTAAATATATGATTGCTACTCAAAATTTCATCCTTAGCTTTTATTATAGTAGATGGCATTATGTTGGTGGTAGTCTGGTTGCCTTAGACCAAAATCTTGATAATTTTAGCAAAGATCCTATAATGGATCTTGATGTTTGGTATAATGAGGACATTATTGCAATCCTAAAGATTAGATCATCATATACGCTACATCAAGTGAGGATGGATGTATAGAATGAAGATATTGAACTACCACACTCATTTGTGTTCCAACTTAATAACAAACAAGTAAGTTTTTATATCATATTATATCCCCTTAGGTGTATATTTGATTTCACTTTCGGATTAATAAAAATTTGTAACAGATTTTTTTTATAGATATCAACGAGAAGAGAGAAGAATATACAAAGCAAGGATATTGAAGAAAAGATCTCTTTACTATCAATATAAAATACATGTACTAATTTTTGTCAGCCATCTCCATGGATTATACACAAGGGCTTACAATCTGAGGCAAAGCTAAATTTTTTGAGAACTTTTCTTAGGAGAAGGGACATCCTTCCTAGGAGTCATTTTGCCTATCTCTGATGCTTTGGTTGCCTTGGGTGTTGAAGGCATAGCTTCATCGGATGAAGTTACATGCACCTCCTCTCCTTCCATGTCCAAGCCCCCACTATTGTCCATTCTTGTCAGTTGTATACAATTGGCCATTATGCATCATGAGCTTTACTCTTATATACCAAACGTGCTCACTTGTATAGCAATCCCTTGTAAACTGTCATACATTTGTGAGAAAATTTTTTTAGTTCATTGTTATTTTTTACAATGGACTATTTTTCAATAAAACTCTATCTTAAAGTTTAGTATGGTTCACATTACCTTTATAAGTTTATTATTATTGAGATAAATAAATTGAATCAATCTTCTGGCATTTACAACTACTCTCCAATCAGAGGAGTAACTATCATCCTGATGAGGATACTACAATCAACAATATAAAGTAAAACTATGAAACTTGTTTGTGGTAGTCTTTAGAATAAAATTTCTTACTATGTTCCAACCATATTAATCAAGACCTTACCATAACTTTTCTATATTGCATTGTTGCAAGTAAGTCAGAAGGCATGGGAGGCCTTTTCTCTAGCACTTCAATCAATCTTATTACAAATCTATACCAAAAAGGCAATAAAATTTAGAGTTATTACAAAAGAAATATCAAAATATTTAGAGTACCTGCAGCAAAAAGATCAAAATATCAAGGAGACACTAGATTATATAACTTACAACTTGGCATTTCCATGGCTTCCTTTTATAGAATTGATGAGGAAACATTGCCTCTCCACACAGTCTATTCCAATTAGGCTCCAATGAGAATTGGAAAAAAAAATATTGCAATAATCTAGAAAAACACGATCTCATTAAATCTAAAAAATATCAAATTACTTACTTGTCATTGTATGGGATTAGAAGAAGCTCCAAAGATTCAAAGTCAATTGGATTGAACCAATGGTCAAAAGCACTTGCATCACGCTCACTCCTCATATAGTATGAGATGGATGGATCAAGAACCTCAATCTTTTGTTGTATATCAAACGGGAGCTCATGCATTACACACCTACCAAAGGAATGGAGATAGTAAGCATTAACATGAAAATCTATTACTACAAAAGAATGGTTAGTAAAAACAAATTTTGGTATACTATACCTCATCCCAACAAGAAGATTTGAGTCATTTACTTCTCTCACTTTATTCTTAAGAATTTGAACACAATCAATGTCCAAAAATACCATATCAGCTCTTTCAAGAAGGGTAGATAACTCCTCTTCAAAAGATGGGAGTCGTCCTACTTCCTTTTCTTCTTCCTTTTTTCTTTTATACTCTCTTCATTTATCTACGTGCTCTTTTGTGTCCTTTTCCTCTTTCTCATGTTATCTTGTGTCCTTTACATGCACAACATCTCCAATCTTTAGACCATGATCTTTTTTTTTTCTATATGGAGGCACATTTAAAATATTGAAAGCCTTCACATCAGAAAGAGGGAGTGGCTCAAGGACCTTTGAAAACCTATATCTCAATCTCCTGTGAATTATCATGTCTTTATCCATAAGCATAAGCCTATGTGCATGAGCAACACATATATAACAATCTTGGAAAAACTCAATCAAAAAGTCTTATGTAGCCTCCTGAATACAGTTGAGAGCTGCCCTAGTCCATCTAATACTATGTAGACTATGCTTGTCACAAATTTATCTGACAAGCCTCTGAAAAGACAGCTTTGGAATTGCATTATTCAGAACCTTCATTGCACTTCTAATCTCCTTAAGGAACCTCACATGTTGTGAGAACCTTCTTCTTGGCTTTGATTTCTTGGTAAGCTTGGAAGGCATGGAGGATTGATGGATCTTTGAAGCAAGATCTCTAGGATCAACTTTCTGCTTCCTTGCAGTGGCCTTAGTTCTAGCTATCTGGAACATCCAAAAAAATAAATAATACAAACAAATTAGGAAAGATACCCAATCAGTAAAAAGCAAGCAAACACTAATCGGATAGACTAAATCTAATTTCAATAAAATAGTGCACAAGACATATGAAATGCGGGGAGGCCTTTTGGACTAGAGAACTTAAAACCATATCATGTTTCATACGTCAAAGGAGAAATGATGCATGCCTAAGTCGTATGGAACACGAGGGACCTTTTTGACCAAAGTACTTAAAACCATATCACTTTTCGTACGTCAGTAAAGAAACGATGCACACCTAAGTCATATGAAATGTGAGGAGCCCTCACATGGAAAAGAGAAATCTCACATCCGTCGCATTTCATACCTCAAAAATGGATAAATGCACACCTAAGTCACATAAAACACGAGGAGACCTTACATGGAGAAGAGAAACCAACACAATCTCGTGTTTAATACATATGAATCGCAAAATAGCTCTTGTCGATGTGAAGAGCCATGGCTCATTGTGTTTCATACTTTTGGCATTTTTGGGGAAGGTGTAGTAGGAATTCTCAAGTGATTCAGAGGTAACTTATATTTTAGCAAAAAACTTACATTCTCGAGTGTTTGATGCGTATACTAGGCAAGGAAACCTTCTTTAGTAGCCTTGTACGGAATAATTTTTACTACAATCAAATTAGCGTTGTGTTGGTGTACTTTAGCAGAGAGAGAGCATTGTCTTTGAAAAAACTCTTTTATGTTTCAGAAATCGGGTTTATAAGGATGTTTGTTTACACATGTGGTTGTTGTAATGCATGGTTAATTTCACACGTGCGACTTAAAACCATTTTTGCCTAGGAAGTTGTGTCACATGTCACTTACTTTTTTAGCATGATAGCGCTTTTATTGCTTCAATTTTTAAGTTTTTACCATTTTCTTTTTAAGCACAGCTCCTCTGAATTAGTGCAATATACTTTTTAATCAAACATATGGTGACCCTTAGCATATATATGTATATATATATATATGAACACTCATGTTTGGATTTTGGTAACTACTTCTTTCACGTATCTTATATTGTCTTCAACCAGCTATTTCTTGTAAGCATCACAAGCCATACCAAGCACATTCTTATAAAAAACTATTTATTCTCAGGAGCAAGACCTACAAATATCAAGCATCACACTTTTCTTAATATTTTTCTCTGTAATCCTAAATTTCGTAGCATTGAAGATGTTAGTTGGTTTAAGAGGACAATGGTACATTAGGGACTTAGAAATTTTGTAAGGGTTTTACTTTGTTTTTCTATCAATATTAGTCAGGTACACATATTAAACGATGGGTTTTTTATGTTCTTGATATGTTGTTTTGTTCAAAATTTTCAATTATATAAAACACAAATTCGTCAAGTTTTCTTGTCAAAGTGACATGTGAAATACGATTTTGTGAGTTGTGAGGCCGTCTAAATCATTGCCTTCACATTTCATGAGTCATGAATGCTTTATGCTTTCTTTGTTACATAAAGTTTCAATTCATTCCATTCATCATGTATATCATAGGTTTTGACTCAATTTCATTTCATTCATTCATTTCAATAATTTCATCTTGTATATTATAGGTTTTCTAATGCTACAGAAAATTTCAATTCATTTCAACTCCATGCAAAAAAGTTTTAGCAATATTTCTTTAATCTATTGGATATGAGCGAATGTTGATTTGTAAATTATCCCCCAAATTCAATTTTTTTTTTTTCGGATTTTTTTTTGTGAGTAATCAAGATGACTAAAGGGAAGTTGTCTTTAGAGGAAGTGCAGGAGGATGATCTAGAGGATAGCTATGATGAAAAGCTATTTGATTTTCTTCATGCAACTGGAGATTCATCTAGATTTATTCACATCAAAGATATGCTCAATGTTCCCTTTGATTTGCAAGAGCTTTTGAAGGATCTTGAATATAAATTGAAGGATTTCATGGAGTTTTATGATAGACATGTGGAAGGCCTAGAAATTGTGGGATTTGTCCATTATAGCGATGTAATGGAATCTTCCAATGCTACTAGAACAAATTTCCAAACAAGGTTTAGCCTTATTGATGAAGAATTCAAGAAGTGGAAAGGAGAGTGTCCTTTTCATCAGAATCAACAATAATGTCTTCTTGTACAAAAGGATGTTGGATTTATTGTATATCTTCAATATATGGATAGTTGTTCATCAGATACAATACAAGAGAAGAAGATGGAGGATATTGCATGAAAAGAAAAAGAAGTTGAAGAGAAGGGTGAAACGTTTCAGGAGAATATTGAGAACCAATTAGTATAGGGATTTGATGTTTCTTTGTTTAAAAGTGAGAACATTGCAAAAGTGGAAGAAAAGGAGATAGAGTTGAGTGCAGAGATTGAAACAGGTCCTCTTGAATGTGTCCCAACGTTTCTTGATTATTGTCAAGAATCGCATGATGGGGGAATTTGCTTGAGCTGCTGCACCAAACACATAAGAGGAAGCTCACTCAAGAACACAAGAAGAGAGATGGAGGCCAAAACGTTTTCTTGCTAGTTTCTTCTTCTTTTTCCACACACTATACAATGTACACAAAGTATAGATAAGATACAACATAAAGGAAAGAGGCCTATTAAGTCAAATAGTGCATAACCAACTACACTAATTGACTGGCGCTATGCCTTTTTCAGCTGTAGGTAGGTGTAACAAACTAAATATAATAAGTGATAAGCCAGTGGCCATGTGAGTATCATAATGACCATGAATGTGCTGAGTGTAGACATGCGGACCCATCTAGCCAAGCGGTCCATCATCAATGTCCACATGTGTTGAGCTTTCCATCTCAACAGTTATGTCATCAACAAAAAGAGATATGTATTGCTAAATGATATTCAATAGCTTTTTGATCTTAGAGAAGATTAGTTCTTGGAAATCCTTGCTACATGGGGTCAAAATTATAAGGTTTTTATAGGTTATAAAGAGGAATTGCTAGCAACTCTTGATGTTGAGGGAGAGAATTTTCAAGATAGTTTTGTAGCCTTGCATTCTTATATTAATCAGATTGTGGAATATGAAAAGGGGAGAAAACCTATAGAGGAAGAGTACTTACAAATTTATTAGAGACTTGGTATTGATAACATGGGATATGAAGAGAAATTGAAGTCTCCATTAGAGGAGAAACCCAAAAGTGCAATAAATCTATATGATGATAGTCTTCTTGAAGAAGATGAAAACCCTAAGGTATGAAAGGTAATTCTAAGATATCCATTGTGATTTATATTAGAGTATGTTATGCATATCCACTGACATTTTATACTATTGTGTTTTATTGTGCAGATAAAATTAAAGATGCAGAGAACTTTCTTGGAAGAGCCAAGGGCTCAAGGCCATAGAAGCTTGGCAAAAGTCAAGGCCTTGGCCATTATATTAGAAGCTTAAATAATCAAACAGTTGCAATTTATCATACTAGGTTGTCAAGCTCTCCAAGCTTATGAATATGGCTTTGAAAGCTATCTCCAAGTGATTGGATCCCAAGCTTTCAATAGAGGTTGAGACAAGATAATATTGATGGAGAAGGAAGAGGCTGTAAGAGTTTTTGGCTTCATGCCTGGATATAGTGGATCTAGGGCAGGATACTTTGGAAATCTTTCCTCTTATTTGCTATCCCATGTAGGAGTTTCCTAGAATTCGAAGCTCCTTCCAGGCTATAGGAAACAAGAGTTTCTTAAATGTACAGGTCTCATCGAGTGGGATGAAACAAAAGATTCCTTTAGAGGACCTAGTGAATTCCCTGGAACTAAAGACTCTTCTACAACATAGTCAGACTAAAAGATGTTAAGAGTTTCTTCAAACCCAGTTTTTTCCATCTCTTTGTCTAGTTTGTAACCATTTAGAATATCTTTGCTTTGCACAATAGTTCAAATATCCCTCTTTTCTTCTTTGGGTAACAGTGGATATAGCCCTTGCCAAAGATGATGTATTACATGATGCGATTGTGCCTTCGAGCTTGAATTTGTGTCAAATTTGTTTGTAGAACCATTGAAAGACCTCTAATAAATTGTTTGCTTTAT
The DNA here is from genome assembly GCF_053477565.2 of Lygodium microphyllum. NCBI lineage: Eukaryota > Viridiplantae > Streptophyta > Polypodiopsida > Schizaeales > Lygodiaceae > Lygodium > Lygodium microphyllum. Next base: position 112,734,819 of record NC_141162.1, read on the forward strand.
ATATTCTAGCTCAATGTCTTGTGTGTCTAAAGTAATTTGTTCTTGCTTTGATACTGCGATTTTGTGTTGACCAAATACATAGAGATCCATATTTCTTTATAAAATATGGAGCATGGTTGTATAAAATATGCTGCATAGATAACAAATAAAGAAATTCAATTAGAAAACCCTATATGAGTCAAACAATAAAGAGACATACATATGCAAACTTCTTACCATATAGTGAGTGAAGTGTTGATTACCCCAAGCTTCTATCATTGCTTTTTTAAAAATGTTCAATTGGTATTTCAATTGATTACCTCTCTCTCTCTCAATTGGTATTTCATTGGCAAAATTTTGAGGAAGTAGTATATCTATAAGAAGTAACCCTAAGCCCTCTATCATGACCGAATCTAATTTTAAAAGACAAGATCATGTCACCCTTTTCAAATGAAAGGATTGCAGAAGGTTTAATTAGACAAATGTTCCCCTCATCGAGCTTGCTCCTTGGATGAGTGGGAGTTCTCATCACCATCATGCATCAGAGGGATGTGAAGGCCCATGGCAAAGGCAATACTAAGATTGATGTTGAGATGCGTCGCTCCAACATATAAAACATAACACACAAACTCCACTCTTTCATAATTCAGTGTTCCAAGAGATTTTGATTTGCCTCACAAAATTTTCCCCCATGGAAGCGCCTGTCTAACCGACGACTTAGGTTTCCTGTCCTCTCAGCGTTGGTCAAAGTTTATCAAACAATTGCAATGCATTCCAAGAGATACCACGTGACATGCTTGATGCAAGATGTATGACGATTGTGCACAACCATTTTATGATTTTAAAAAAACAGCCATGTGAGGTGCGGAAAACAACCCTTTCCTGAATTTTAACTAAGCGTTATGTGCTCTGTTGCTTTAGGGACTAGCACCGAAACTTTCGTGCTACTAGTCGTGTATATTTAATTATGGAACGATCCCTAAATGCTATGCACAAAGAGGAAAATCAGAATTTGTATCTTTTTAGCAATTAGATAGTCGCACAAACTTTATTCCCCCCCCACCGTTTAGGTATTGCTGTGTTGCATAGGTGTAAATGGTTGTCTTGTGTCATTTTTGTATGTAAAAAATAATAAACACATACTATAACACAAAAGAACGAGGCCAAACTGAGGCTTGACCTCATGCTTTAATCTCGCCAAACATTCATGCACATAAATATTATTTTTTCATTTTTTAAGCATAAAAATCCCAAATTTCTCTATTTTTTTCTATTTATTACTCATGAAAAATAGGTATTTTTTATTTATTTGTGTTGGCTTATTATTTTGACTGAAACTTAACATTTTCTCTAATTTTATCCCATTTTTACTCCTTTTTTCCAACTCAAAATTGGAAAAACCACTAATTTTCATTAAAAAATGACATTTTGCGTATTTTAACAAATTAATAATGGCTCTAAATCATTATGGGTTCTGCATTTTTTTACTTGCAACCCTCAAACATGATGCAAATAAGATTCAAATAAACATTCATCACATATGAACAACATTTGGACCATGAAACAACAAAAACAAGCAAAATTCTTTGTAAAATTGGAGGATACCATGTGTTTTTCGTGTTGTAGGTTTTTTAATAATTATTCCAGGCAGCCCACGGACTCACCAGCAACCATTGTTCAGTGCTGAACCTCTTTCCTCAGCCTCCTCTTCATCTTGAATCAATCCAATCACAGTCGGGTCCCGATCACAGTCGGACAAGCATCCTTCAGCCCCTCTTCTTCTTGATTTCTTGCATGCAAACCACCACTTAGAGGAGAGAGATGGAGGAGAGAGAAAGACTAGATTCTAATCTCTTTGCTCAGTGCATCATTCCTTGATCTGTTATGGCGATGGAGGGAAAAGGATAGAAGCGTCTTAGGGCCAAGAGGATTCCTCTTGCCTCAAATCGATCAAAAATCCCTAAAAAATGGGGATTTGGGAGGCGCCGAAAAACTGATCCCCCCCTCCCCCCCCCAATGGCGTTTCATTCTTGGTTATTAAGCTTTTTGTTAAGAGCTTTTAGGCTTTTAATCAAATTATCTAGTTCATGACTCTTGCTTTCACACTTCTAGCAAGTGGTTCTTTTGTTTTTGGAGGGGCAAATGACATCCGATTCTAGGCGGGTGGTTCCGTGGCATCGAAATCTACAAAGCTGGGTCCCATCAACCCTCTTCTTGATTTCTAGATCTAGTAGCTGCTTCACAACCGCGAACCTTGCGGGGATTAAATGGGCGATCAAACGACCTCGGAATTAAGATCTGAGACTTGCTTTGGATTCCTGACGTCGTTTTGCATTTAGGAAAACTCCAACTCAGCCATCTGCCACCGTTTGATTTTCCATGAAAATTAGCACTATTGCTTTAGGGACTTGCTACTTAAAATCGGATTGATTGCCACCACCACCCTCGAGGAAGTCTATTTTTCCCCTAATATTCGTAATTTTTGGCTATTTTTAAGCACTTCTCGGCATCAAAAATCATCTGTCATTGGCGACCACGGGATAGGGTGACTTAGCTCGTCAAATCCCATGAACAGATCTGCACATAAAGGCAACCACAAAGAGCATCAAGCTGATACAAAATAGATACAACACAATATTAGTGAGTTTGGGAGTCTCCCAATTCTCATTTTTTGAATAGTAAAAAGATGGCACCCGGATAACATGCCTAGAAGTTTCTCAAAACCATATGATGTGACATGTCATTGGAAAGCATTTGAAAAATGGAATCTATTGAGCTATAGAGCGCTTGATTTGAAGTTATAGTGTTCAAGTTATGACAAATCCAAAGATTTGACCACATGTCCCAAACTTATAGGAAATTCTCATATTCCCCAATATGGTTTTATACACAACAAAACACATCACAACTCTCACCGTACCCCCTGTCAAAACCAAGACATGAAATCCACAAGGAGTAGGCCTAGCATAATCTGATAGAAAGTTTGAAGCCAGTCACTAACCAACTGCTCCAATACAGCCAAGCTAAAAAGAACGATCAAAGAGGTCATCCTAAGTGGTGGTCTGAACTACCTACCTAACTAAGGACAACTCAACCAGGAGCTTCTACTAAGCGAGAACTCCTATAGCCTGATCAAGAAATAGTTTCTTTTAGCACATTACTCTGTTAACCTCTCATTTTCCATACTCGAGCGTGTAAAATGGAGGGAGCTGAGCGTAGTGACCCAAGGAGAACAAGGCATCGGCCTCAGGTCATGTCTCGGTACCCAAGAACCTACCAAGCCCTCGCAAGGCGACATTGAATCCTTTCTAACGCTCACTTTTATTTTCGCTCCAACCTTCTTATATTCTTTATTTTTCTGCTAGATGCCACCCCTAGAAAGACAAGGCATCGGCCCTGGATCTTGTCTCATCCCCAGGGACCTATCAGGCCTTCGCAAGGCGATAAACGACACCTCAAGGATTTTTCTTTATTTTCTTTTCTATTTTTATAGGGGTTGAAACCCCTTTTTACACACCTCTGTATATTCATATATTGTCTTTTCAAATCTTTAGGGTTTTGTCTCTTTCCATCATTATTTTATAGGCTTCTCTAACTGCCTCACAACTAACAGGAACTCCTAGAACGGCCGCCTAGTAGGTTAGCAAAACAGGGTCCCTAGAACTCCCATATAAATTAGGTCTTTCAATGTATGACAATGCCTTGCAAGAGGCAAGGACTACTTAGACCTCCCCCAGACATACATAACCTAAACCTGGGAGTTCATGCCTCAAGTGCCAGTCCCCAACAAAAAAAAAAGGTAACCCTCACCCACACATATATCATTAATTGCTTAAGGGAAAAAACTCGAAAAGGGGATGAAACCACGTGGAATGGCCACAAGAAGCTCTTTGCAACAAAGCCTCCCTCCAGCGATGTCGTCAACCTATATGGTGCAATCACTAAAACAACAAAGCAATAAACGTACTTGCACCAAATAGAGATAGGGCCCTCTTGGACTAAAGAAATAGCACATTTCACTACAAACTAACTAGCCCTCTTGGCCTAAAGAGATAGATTATTAAAACCCAAAAACAACTAGCCCTCTTGGCCTAAAGAAATCAGACATTAACTACTTAAAGCTACTGGCCCTCTTGGCCTAATGAAACAAACAAACCAGCTCATAGAGATCCCTCCTTGGAAGAAGGTAGATATATGCAAATACACTCCATTCCAAGGGGAAAAATAGGGCTCTCAGCCCTAAACTAAATGCATCAAGTTATGGCCCATACCTCCTGTATATATAACAAGAGGTGTATACATAACATATCATGGGATCAACCTATGGGTCCAAGATAATAGTGGTAGATGGGTCTCGGCCACTCTTCTCATTACCCATATCAACCATCGCCTGCCATATAACATGTGGTCTGATAACATCCCCCACAAGCGACCAGGTCCTGTCTCATTATCAATAGCAACATCCGGACTAGAAACACAGTTGAAAAAGAGGTCCTCTTCATAAGCAAAATTAGCTAAGGAATCCGCAAACTGATACATACAAGTAGGGTTATAGTAGTGCGATGCTCTCAAATTCATCAAGTAGGGTTATAGCAGTGCGATGATACATACAAAGGAGAGGATTCTGGACTGTATATGTCCCATTGAGTTGATTTAAGATCAACTGGGAATCCCCTTTTATTAACAACCGCCTAATACCACCTTTTTTTAGCAATATTCAATCCCATAATCAAGGTTTTATACTCTACCATGTTGTTAGTAAATCCTACCTCGAGATAAGCAGCTAATTTCATTGTAACTCTACGTTGGGGATCGCTGATAACTACTCCAACACTTTCTTTTCTATTAGGGCCCATAATGGGTTTACACAGCCATCTTCCACACAAAGGTGCTGGCCCCTTGATCCATTAATTGCTTAAGGGAAAAAACTCGCAAAGGGGATGAAACCACCTAGAATGGCCACAAGAAGCTCCTTTGCAACAAAGCCTCCCTCCAGCGACTTCGTCAACCTATATGGTGCAATCACTAAAACAATAAAACATTAAACGTACCTGCACCAAATAGAGATAGGGCCCTCTTGGCCTAAAGAAATAGCACATTTCACTACAAACTAACTGGCCCTCTTGGCCTAAAGAGATAGATTATTAAAACCCAAAAACAACTGGCCCTCTTGGCCTAAAGAAATTAGACATTAACTACTTAATGCTACTGGCCCTCTTGGCCTAATGAAACAAGCAAACCAGCTCATAGAGATCCCTCCTTGGAAGAAGGAAGATAATGGGTTTACACAACCAGCCATCAAGAACTCCCCTATTCATAATTATGATAATCAAAGTTCAACATATTTAGAGGATGAAGTGACGGCTCCATCGCACCTTCTTCATTAAACTCAATAGGGATGCTTGTCAAGGTTTGTAAACAGTGATGGCAGAAAACTTTAATCTTCCACACAAAGGTGCCGTCTTCTTGCTCGATCACTTTATATCCCTTGCTCCACCAGATAAGCCTCACCTGATGATATCTTTGCTCGAGATATGGGTGCTCCAAATAAGGGATTAACTGCCCCATCAACCAATTTAAGCTCTCATGCAGGTCTCAAATCAGCCCCAACGTGGACCTGCAATGCATTTTTTCGCGTTAGCATACTTAGAAATAATAAGGTTCTTATTAATATTGACCTTATTCTTAAATTCCACCCCTTGTAGATTAGCTAATAGAACTGTGGACTTATTTTTACCTATCCGAACTATCTTGTAAGGGCCATCCCATCGAGGTTCCAACTTTCCTGGAAATAGCTCCCTACGCGCATCGTAATATAAAACTAATTGCCCTTTCTTAAAGGTATACCTCTTCGCTTTTAGATCATGCAATTGCTTCATCCGACGTTTAGCCACCTCTTGGTGCAACAGACTCTACAGTTTAAGTTCATCCAAGTGGGCTATAGTCGTAAGCCGCTCAAATAGGGCATCTTCATCACCAAAAGAATGATTGATTGCAAATCTTATGGTTGGCAACTCAATTTCTAAGAGTAAAATACACTCCTCCCCATAAAATAATTTGAATGGGGTGTGGCCAGTAGCTCGTTTGAACATTGTGTTATACGCCCAAACCGCCACATATAATTTTGTATCCCAGTCCCGCTTCTTTTTAGAGACTATCTTGGATAGGATACCCACAAGCTGCTTATTGGTACTTTTGACTTGTCCATTACTTTGCGCATTATAGGGGGTCCTCTTGTTATGCTTAATTTTCCATGCTTCAATCAGGCTTCTAATTACCTTGTTTAAAAAATGGGTTCCACGGTCTGATACTATTTTCTTTGGCAGACCAAAACGGCAGATGATTTCCTCAACTAGGAAACTGACAGTCTCTTTTACATTGTCCTGCCTCATCGCCCGTGCTTCTAACCACTTTGTAAAGTAATCAGTTGCTACTATAATGTATCTTTTTTGAGTAGTAAACGACGAGGTAATTGGTCCCACAAAATTGGTGCCCCATTTCTCAAACAGAAGGGTAGCCATAATCGACATAAGTGGACGCTTCCTATTCTCTCGACTATCATGTCTTTGACATGTATCACATCTCTTGACATAGTCAAAAGAATCGTGGAAGATGGACGGCCACTAATAACCAGCTTGTAAAGCCTTTTGTGCCATTAACTGCCCAGCAAAGTGCTCTCCACAAGCGGAGTCATGGCACTTTTCCAAAATAAAGGGAACCTCATCAAGCATCACACATCGGTGATAAATATCATCAACACCCTGCCGATATAATGTTATTGCTGATATAATGTTACAACCGGAGTCATGGCACTCTTCCAAAATAAAGGAAACCTCGTCAGGCATCACACATCGGTTATAAATATCATCAACACTTAGCCGATATAATGTTCCTACGATCAAGGAAATTCTAATGTCTGCTGTTTAATCTTCCTCTTCTCTGATTTTGATAAAGTAGCTCCAGTCTCTCCCGTAGAAAGATAGTGTGTTATAGCAGTATAGTAGGAGGGAATAGATTCCGTATCAATCTTGAACAAAGTCTCCATGTCACTTCCTTCAGCTAAAACCTCTTTTGGCTCTCTGAAATCCACAAGACACTCTACAATGCCTTGAAGCTTCGGTGGCTTGCTCTTAATATCATAATCAAATTCGTATAAAGTGATTAACCACTTTGCTAAATGGTCAGGTGGCTGTAACTTATTCAACAATAATCGAAGCCCTTCCACCTTCGTATAAAAAACCACCCTCTCATAAAGAATGTAGTGCCTGAACATTTTGGTCGCAAATACCATCGCAAGGCACAACTTCTCCATATAGGTGTAGTTAATTTCCAATACACCCAACTTTTGACTAGCAAAAGCTATCGGATGGTACCACTTTTCCTCCCAAATTTGGGCCAAATAGCAGCTGATACTATACATGGTTGCTGTTGAAAATATATAGAACATTTCGCTCTTTTTTGTGCTTTTAAAACAGGTGCTTTGGCAAGCTCCTGCTTCACATCGTCAAAAGATACTTTGCAAGCATCACTCCATGAAAACTAACAATTAAAGGACAATAGGTTGGTCAGCGACAATGTTCTTTTTGCCAAGGCATTGATAAACCTCCGATAATACCCTACTGATGATAGAAAGCTATGCACTTCCTTTGGAGTAAGTGGCGGACTCATGGAAACTATGACCTTGATCTTTTCAGGATCAGTTGCAATCCCTATAGAACTGACCACATGTCCTAACAAGAGCCCATAAGGGACTCCGAAGACAAAGTTCCGTGGTAAACACTTGCACAAAATGATCAAGTTTCTATCCCTTATGGTGGCTACCCTCAGATCATCAATGAATACTTTCAGCTCCTCTGGGGAGATGTCACCAAAGGTCTTGTCTGCTGTTCTTTGCCACGAACCAGGTGCATTACACAACCCAAATGCCATCACATGGTACACAAAGGTATCGAAGACTGTAATAAACATCATTTTTAGCTTGTCTTTCTCAGCAATCGCCATTTGGTTATACCCTGCAAAGCACTCCATGAACGAATATATTTCCCTACCCGCTAGTTGATCCAAATTTGTGTCAATAAACGACAATGGGTAGTAATCTTTAATAGTCTTCTTATTCAACTCTCTAAAATCTATACAAAGGCAGATTTGATCATTCTTCTTCTTCCTGATCACAACTGGTGAGCACCATTCAATATGCTGAACAGGGAAGATCAAACCTGCTTTTCGCAACTTCTGTAGTTCCTCATACAACTCGTCCCTTAATTCAAAAGGCATATGCCTTACTTTCTGATGTACAGGGTGGGTACCTTCCTTTATAGGAATAGTATGCATAACTAGACTGGGAGTAATACCTCGAAGTTCGTCATAGCTCCAAGCAAAGATATCACGGAACTCTCGAATTAAGGACACATAATCCTCTCTTTATTCCAAACTGAGCATGGACCCTAATTTAATTGGCCGTGAATCATTTAGTGTACCAAGATCTAGCTCAATAACGTCCGCGTCTCTTATTCAATCATGAGGCTCTATCGGCTCATTCAAGGTTATCTAATAAATATCCTGTGTAGTGGACCCTTCCTTAGATCCATAGCTCGATGACGTCTCACTACCAAATGGATCATCTACTGTTTCTAGTTCAGTGGAGGATAGTGGAGCTCTCTCACTCTGAGGAGACTCAGGGTAAGCATGCGACCTAGAATCACTCGACCAGCGAGTATATCGACTTGAAAGTCTATCCATAGAAACCATGGCTTGCCTAGCAAAACTCGATAGCTAGGATGTCCTACAAACCTTATCACCCTAAAGCCCAGATAGCATTCCACACTTGCAACTGTAACATGGACCTTAGTAATGCAACCTTCTGGTTGTCTTAGACTATCATCAGCCATCCTAAGAAGTGTGAAGCCGTCTGTTTGGATCTCTAGACCTAACCCCTCCATCAAGTTTGAACTTATGATATTGACGGAGGATCCAGTGTCCATGATAGCGTGCTCCACTAATATTCCATCTACATATGCTGGAACCCTAGGGAAATTCTTTTCAGCATGATCAAACCAATCTTTCCCCACTCTAGCTATGCCCAAAGGTTCTACTATATACTCTATATGTAGGATTTTCTTGAATTACTTGCGTACTCCTGGAGAAAGTTTAATCAATTGCAGAAGATTCACATCTAGTATGACTTCAAAAAGGGAACTTGCTAGATCAAAGTCATGGTAATTAGTCAAAGTTCTCTTCTCACACCAAACCATTCTCTCCTTTGGTCTTTCCATCGGCTTTGGTGCCTCTTTTTTAGCCTTTACCTTCTTTCTTGGCAATCCTTTATCCTCCTTGAGATCGGCTTTACTACCAACAGGTCTTAATAGTCCACCTTCCTTATCAGGATTCAGGACTCGCTTTTCCCTAGCATCTTTCTTAGGGCTTCCCTCGATACAATTCCTTTGTCACCCTCTTTAATCTTTTGACCTCTTCTTATGGCTCGTAGATTAGAAGTTTCAGCATCATTGACACATACAGCCTCAATAAGGCTGACTCCACTGCCATGAGGTAACTCCTCTACAACAACATTTCCTCTTTGCAGTATTTGCCTTGGTCCATCATCTTGCTGGAGATTATTCCCTTGTGTGCGATGGTTAATTGGACCTGGTTGTTTACTCCCTTGTTGGAGAGAAGTGATCTTACTCCAATAGGTAGCAGCTAAGTGGCCAGACTTCTCGCAAATATCACATTTGACATTTGGGCAATTCCTAGGGAAATGTTGGCCCCCACACCACTTACAACTGAATCTTGAGGGGCCACCTTCTTTAGGGCATCGACTCCCTATCAAATTCTGTTGCTTCTTAAGAAAAGTGACATCCACAGCTATTTGTCGATACTATTCAGAGATCATATCGGTGTAGTGCTTCATCATGTCCTTAACTTCACCAAGGACATTATAAGCACTCGACTCATAGCCGCAATCATCAGTTTGTCGCCCCATGGGCCTAACCACTTGATTAGGAATTAGCCACTGACCAATTGGGACAACATTAGGATTCATTGTTTGGTTTCCACCACTATTTAGTGACGCCGCTTGACTAGCCATAGGCATAGTCATGCTAGGAGGAGTTGGTAACATAGGCAAATTTGACATAATACTTCCTCTGCCACTCGTATTTAACATGGGGTCCCCTTGACTCCCATTGGTCAAGGCCAAATTATTACCATTCCTATTTATCCTTGCTGCATAAGCCGCTTGCAAGAGTGACTCTACTCCTTCTGCTTGGGTAATGGCAGTGTCAATATTGGCCAAAGCAGCACTACTCAGCTGCACCTGGATATTAAAATCCAATCCATGTAGGAAATATTGCAACAATGTAGCTGGAATAGGAATATAAGCGTTAAGTTTGCAAAGAACTTGCTTTAGTTTCTTGGCATATGCTTGGACATTCTCATTTGGCTCCTGGCATATTACATTCAGAACACGCAACCAATATTGCCCACCCTTCTCAGGGGCAAACTCTGTATGGAAAGCCGTAAAGAATTGGACATTGCTAGTTATGGTTTCGACTTCTAGACCGTGATACCACACTTCCACTCTTCCTTTTAACGTCATATTGAAGAATATCATTAGGTGTCCTTCGTCTTGGATTTGATAGTTGAACATGAGCGTTCGAAACTACTTAATGTGAAGCTCTCCATCTTCTTCTGCTAACCCATGGAAAATGGGCAATGGTGCTCCTAATGCCGTAAATCCGGTGTACTTGCTAGAATTGTGATGGGTTGTGCCATGGATACAATCGTATTGACAAAAGAAGTTTGTGTAGGCAACACTACACCCCCACTTGTTGTGGGTTGATTAACTGGAAATAGAGAAGTACCAAGACTTCCACTTGCACTCGAAGAGCTACTCGTAACACCTAGGTTACTAGGACCACTGCTACTTATGCGCAACGAGCTGCTCCTTTGAGGAGAATAACGTCTTACAATCTCCAACTGCCGTCTAGCCCTCTCAGCACATTCTGCTTTTTGTATTTCAGTGACGGTCCTTGTCAGAGGACATAAAACAACTATTTGCTCCCTAAAAACCCTAGATTTGAGAACCACCACTTGTTGGCGGCTCCTGACAGACGCACCATTTACGGAACGTAAAATTGGCCGACACTGGCTATGGCACTAGCCGGACCTCATGCATACGACAGACAACCCCACCACACGGCCTCGCGAGCTAGGAGCATCTAAAACACACTTTGCACTAAATGCTTATGACGATTTTGTGTTTGTATCCAATATATAGTCCAACGTTCACCTTCCCTTCTCCTCAGAGGGAGATCCCATAACATATAGGCATAATGCCTCGTAATACACACATAGGGAAGCACCTCTCAGCTGATTGCCATGGCTCCATTGCGATTCTCCTACACCTCGCGGATTGGCCCCTCAATGCGTCGCTCCAACATATAAAACATAACGCACAAACTCCACTCTTTCATAATTCAGTGTTCTAGGAGATTTTGATTTGCCTCACAAAACTTTCTCCCACGAAAGCGCCTGTCTAGCCGACAACTTAGGTTTCCTCTCCTCTCAGCGTTGGTCAAAGTTTATCAAACAATTGCAATGCATTCTAGGAGATACCTCGTGACATGCTTGATGCAAGGTGTATGATGATTGTGCACAACCATTTCATGATTAAAAAAAAACAACCATGTGAGGTGCGAAAAACAGAACTTTGATGAATTTTAACTAAGCGTTACGTGCTGCACTGCTTTAGGGACTAGCACCGGAACTTCCGTGCTACTAGTCACCTATATTTAATTATGGAACGATCCCTAAATACTACGCCCAAAGAGGAAAATTAGAATTTGTATATTTTCAGTAATTAGATCATCACACAAACTTTATCCCCCCTCCCCCTCACCATTTAGGTGTTGCTGCAATGCATAGGTGTAAATGGTTGTCTTGTGTCATTTTTGTATGTAAAAAATAATAAACATATACTATAACACAAAAGGACAAGGCCAAACGAAGGCTTGACCTCATGCTTTAACCTCGCTAAACATTCATGCACATAAATCTTATTTTCCCATATTTTTAGAGCGTGAAAACCCCAATTTTCTCTATTTTTTGCTATTTTTTCCTATTTATTATTCATGGAAAATAGGTATTTTTTGATTTATTTATGTTGGCTTATTATTTTGATTGAAACTTAACATTTTCTCTGATTTTATTCCATTTTCACTCCTTTTTCCAAACTCAAAATCGGAAAAACCACTAATTTTCATTTAAAAATGACATTTTGTGGGTTTTAACAAATTAATAATAGCTCTAAATCATTACAGGTTCTGCTTTTTTGTAGTTGCAGCCCTCAAACATGATGCAAAAAAGATTCAAATAAACATTCATTGCATATGAGCAACATTTGGACCATGAAACAACAAAAACAAGCAAATTTCTTTGTAAAATTCGAGCATACCGCGTGTTTTGCATGTTGCGGGTTTTTTAATAATTATTCCGGGCAGCCCACGGACCGACCAACAACAATTCTTCAGTGCTGAACCTCTTTCCTTAGCCTCCTCTTCATCTTGAATTAATCTGATCACAGTCGGATCCCGATCACAGTCGGACAAGCATCCTTCAGCCCCTCTTCTTCTTGATTTCTTGCATGCAAACCACCGCTTAGAGGAGAGAGATGGAGGAGAGAGAAAGACTAGATTCTGATCTCTTTGCTCAGTGCATCATTCCTTGATCCGTTTATGGCGATGGAGGGCAAAGGATAGAAGCTCAGGGCCAAGAGGATTCCTCCTGCCTCAGACCAATCAGAAATCCCTAAAAAATGGGGATTCGGGAGGTGCCGAAAAACTGACGCCCCCCCTCCCCCCCATGGCGTTTCATTCTTGGTTATTAAGCTCTTTGTTAAGAGCTTTTAGGCTTTTAATCAAATTATCTAGTTCATGACTCTTGCTTTCACACTTTCGGCAAGTGGTTTTTTTGCTTTTGGAGGGGCAAACGACATCCGGGATTCGAGATCCGTTTGCGCGGGTGGTTCCGTGGCATCGAAATCTACAAAGCTGGGCCTCGTCACCCTCTTCTTGACTTCTAGATCCAATAGTCGCTTCACAACTGCGAACCTTGCAGGGATTAAATGGGGGATCAAACAACCTCGGAATTGAGATCTGAGACTTGCTTTTGATTCCTGACGTCGTTTTGCATCCAGGAAAACTCCAACTCAGCCATCTACCACCGTTTGATTTTCCATGAAAATTAGCACTAGCGCTGTCATGATATTATGAGGACTTAGTGTGAAAAATTATGGAATGCATCATCATCCGACTTCTTTTTTATTGATCTAGAGAGTCAATGTGATCTGAGTCATTAGTATTAGTGTGAGTTGCATGGAGTAATATCCAAAAATACTAGATTTTTGGATAATTTTAGCCTATATTTGATATTATTTATTGTAAAAATACAAAAAAGTTAGAAAAGCTTCTAGATTAGGATGGCATGCAAAAAGCTAGTTGCTTTTTCAACCAATTAGGAGACTTTTCATAAAAAAGATAGATTGACGAAATCACGCGCGTCGTCGTTGTAAACAAGTTGAAAACTGCAGATTGAACTGAAGGAAGAAGAAGGAGTGATCTGGGAGATCCGTGACTAGGTGTCTTGAGGTTTTACCCCCCTTTCGGAGCCAACGGAGCCATCAGATTTGGGTTCCGAATAGCAGAGAAAGAGTAGATTTTTCTGATCGATGTTTTTGGGTCTAGAAAGGAGCTCCAGAAGAACTAATGCCTGGAGATTACTTCTGAGTAGTGCGAAGATTCCAGGTTCTTTCAATACATATTGATTCAATTCATTGTGATTTGTTTTTATCATGTTTACCACTTGGGTATTCTTTATCTTCTCTTCCATCTCCTATCTCTACTTCCTTCTACTTCTGATACCTGGTGGATTCGACCTTTTGACAAAAACCCCTTCGACATTGGTGAACCTGATGTGAAAGGTCGTCACAGAAGAAGGAAAGACAAGATGGGAGAATCTTCGAATACAATCTCCAGTGATGTTTTGCAACAGTTGGTGCAAAATATGAATATGCTTATGCAGGTACAAACAACAACAACAGGTGATGCAAGCTTGAGCTCAAACAGAAAGTGTTGTTATGAATGCTTTGCATGCAGTTGAGCGTGAGGTGAAGTTATTCAATGGCACGAATGTATCTGCATATGTACATACCAATGCTCAAAAGATGGAATTCTTTGGGGTGGCTCAATCTGCAAGGAGCCAGTATTTTGTACGTGTTATTGTTCATGAACTGAAAGCACAAATTACTGAATTATACTTGCAGGATGCAGACTAGGTAGCCTTCAAGAAGACACTCAAGGAAGAATTTTACATTGAGGACACTAGTTTGATTACGTGCAAGACTTTTCAGGAGTGGGTTATACAACCCAATAAGGGTCTTTGTGGCTACGGAATTGTTAAGAGAATTTGAAAGTCCATTTGAGCAGTTGGATCTTGCAGAACAGCAAGCTCTTGTAAGTCAAAAATTGAATTGTTTCTACAGGCAGCTGATCTTGAGCTTCAAGAGAAGCTTGATGATTTGCTGGAGGATCTGACTATAGAGACAGGTTTGAAAACAGAGTGGAGACATGCCAAGGAAGCTGTTACTGCACTTGTGAAGAATCATAGAAGAAGAGAAAGATTGCATGTCTCCAACTTGCCCACTGCTACGAGCAAGACAGTTGATGTATCCAGTAAGCCACCTACTTCTGTGGCTAACCCTATGGTTGTACCTTGCTTTATAATGCCAAACCTTGCAGGGATTAAATGGAGGGTCAAATGACCTGCGATCGACAAACCGAGATTTGCATTGGATTCCTGACATCAAAATGCATCTAGGAAAACTCTAGCTCGGCCATCTACCACTGTTTTTAAAAAAATGAAAATTGGCTCGTTAACATCTCTTAGGCACTTTTCGGTTCCAAAAATGGGCTCTAGCACTTCAAGAATGGGTCCAAATCGGGTCCTAAAATCCAACCCTCATTTTGAAAGAGCTACAAATCACACATTCTCTCCACAATTACTGGATATCTACTTAGGAGACAAAGAGTATAGAAATACAATATGTCCAACTAATGAGGATCAATATCCACATTAGCATTAAGGTGCAATTTAGGTACTAGCTTCTAATCATTATGAGAATGATGGTGTAGGTATGTTAGGTACCAAGAAAAATGAGCAATAAATCTGACTAAAGGATCAATAGATTGATAATATATTTGGGAAAATTTCAAATAACTAAATAATAGCCTTCCAAGCATAGAAACTTTGCTATATCTCAGGTAAGAGAAGCTCCAAGTACACTTGCATAGCCTCCAAACCTGCAAGAAATCCTCTCTTCACCTAGAAAATTAGTCTTCCACTCAACAAGAATGAGGCACACAAAATATGTCTTTGTTATCTTCATCCTCACTCTCTTTCTCTTCCATAATTAGAAGAAACAATAAAAGTACAAGAGAGGCAAGAGAGCAAGAGTTGTGCCAATGCAAAAGAGAAAAGAAGATACGTGCAAGAAGCTAGATAAAGGAGAGGAAGAGAAGTTGTAACTCCCCCAACCACCTTTTCTCACAAGTTGCATGGCTCCTCATTTCCACCTTTTCATTTCTTTGAGACTTTTGTTTTACATGGTTACTTGCACCTTACAAGAAGATTCCTTTTCTTTATTTTCAATAAAGGAACTTCTCAATCTTCCAAATTTGGAAAAGAAACACACAAATACTTTCAGGTCATGACTTTATAATATCTAGTCATACATTTTACAATACTTGTCTAGAGATTTTAAAAGGAAGTTACAAGGTTAAATTATCAAACTACATAAGATTTGCTGATGAAGATCATACTTGTGTGCCTAGATTTGCACAAATTTGGGGGTTATCAATAACTCTAATAAGCTTATATAGGAGTCTTCGATTCCCTTGGAATTATAGGACAATTGAATATGGGGACCCATCAACGAATCTGCTTGACTCCATTCTCTACATCTACATATCTACAAATTAGAACCCGGGTAGCTTCTAACCAATTGAGGGGGATAAAAAATGAAAGATGTGGAAGAAGGAAGGGGAATAAGCATTAAAGGATAAAGCAATGAATATGAAAAATCATAAAAAGAAGAAAGGCTTAAAGATAGAGATTTAGAGGATTTAACAAAATCTGATAAGAAAGAAGTTAAGAAGTATGCTTGAAATTTAGAAACAAGTATAGTAGATGGTTGAGGATAAGAAGGAGGAGGTGAGAAAACATGATCTACAATGAACATGCAATGAGTAAAAATAGGAATTAGGGGATCTTCTTGAGGTTGAATAAGAAGAGGAGGAATAATTTGTGGATCTAGTTGAAGTATGGATAAATAAGAATCAAATATATGGGGGGTCATATATTGATAAAAAATGAGTGAAGATACTAATGGACCTAAAATAGATCGAAACTTATAAGCTTCAAAGAAGGATGTGTCAAAAGGGCATTGTGTAAAAATATGGCTAAAAGATCCTCTTGAAACTGGTTAGCATTTATAAGACATGTAGAGGGTTTTGATAATTGATAATTCAAGTCAATAGAATCTATCATGGGATGCCAAGAAACTCTAGGAAAATTAGCCACTTTGGATAAAGAATCTTGGAAAATCTGATCTATCATTATCTCTAGATGTTAGACTTAACGAAAAGCTTGCAAAATAATATCCCCCATATACAAAGAAAAATCCCCATCCTCTAGAATCACAAGATTGTGTTGAATATTCATGTAAGATATCAACATGGTGTTAGGTGTAACTAGGTCTTCAAATACCATCCTAACCATTCCACAAGGAGATCAGAGGACCAAGCATCACTCCATCTACCCTCATGAGGACACAAATCCATAGTGGACAACTTCATATAAAAGGCCAGCTTTTGTTGTTAATAATGCACAAAAAAGGAGTGATTTGATGAGATATATTTTATAAATTGCTCAAAACAAGTCCACGAAAGTTCCATTCTAGATTGTAACATCTCCATCTTAACTTGAAATAGGGGACATATCATCATAGTATATTGGAGAGCAGCCAAGTCTATATCTAACAAAGGAGCCACTAAATTTGTGGAACAAATCTTGACTTAGCCAACTATTCCTTCAACTCCTTGATCTTGGTATTTTGGTTATCAATTGTGGACTTTGGTGATTGTAACTCCACTATTTCGGAATCAATTAAAGCTTTAAACTCTCAATTTTCATTAGAAATACTATATTTTTCCTAAGTAATAACAGGTACCTAAGTTTTTTCTTCAGTGAATTGGGCTTGCAAAGAGGATTTTTTCTCTCCACTGTTCAAGCTTTTTACAATTTTTTTTTTTTCTCCATTTGTTTGAATAAATTAGGGAGGGTTTCTTTAGTAGAGACAAGCTCTATAGTGGCCTTGCATAACTTCTCCTTGGACTACTACATCTGCTTATAAAAAGAAGAACATAACTATTGAATATAATCACTAATAAGTGATATCTCTATGGAGCTTTGAATATCCTTACACAAAAAGGGAATGGTATCTCCTATTACCATGTGGTCTAGAGAAGGAACCGATATCTCTATATTACCATTTGTATATGTCTGAAACAAATTTATAAATGTTAGGCATACAGGAAGAAAACTTCTTGATGTAGTAGGGACTGACACTGGAGGAACTAGGATTGGAATAGTTTCAACTACATGCTTTAAGCACTTTCTCTGAATCACCAAAGGAGGAGGCAAATCATTATCTACATGGACGGGTTCCGGATCTTCTATAGAAGGAGGAGAAAACATTGGAAGATTTTTGAAAGGTGAAATATCCTTGGCAAGGGCAGATTATGTTAGAAAATTATATAAATACGTTGTCATATTGCTGCGCATTCGAGGTGTGCAAACCACCCAAAAGTCATGTGTGTGATTTGATACTTTGTACATACTTAGTTGTTATGTTTGCTCTTTCATTCTATGCCGAAGACGGAGAAGAATAAGGAATTTTGGTAGACTGGTAACCCGAGATGCAATCTCATGGGCTACACTTATTTCAAGATATGCCGATTATGGGCTTTGTGAGGATGTTTTCAATAATTACAAATGGATGAGGCTTATCAAGTATTTGACAGACTATCAGAACAAGGGAACGAAGTCAGTTTGGTTTTGAATGCCATACATGTAGGTAAACTTAATGAAGTTGGGACATCATCCCTGTATCTGTTCCTCCCTACTTGTCATGGTGCGCCCCTAGTTGGATGAAGAGGGAACTATGCAAGCTTGTGCTGTTTGGTTGGACTGTATTTGAGCCAGACTCCACCATTTCCAATGGGCTAGCTGGTAGTCCGAGGAAGATATAGAAGAAAACCTCACTTGTGACCCAATTGGTCATATCGTGGCTCTGCTGCTTCTTGTCAAAGTTCATTGGTATATGCTGTTGTGACTAAGAAATTGCTTTGATGCAAAGGATAATGATTTGATTAATGACTAGCACTTTGGTCACCATCTTGTGATGTAATGACAATCCAAAAAGATTGGTTTGGACCGTGCTCATATGACAGTGCTTGCTTTCTTTTATCCTTCAACCTATATTTCGGAGGAGGAACAGGGTCTAAAAAAGGAAGAAAAGCAAATGGCTATTTTTGAAAAGGGAGCTTTTTGAATCGAAAAGAAAGAGGGAAAAGCAAGGAGTCTGAAAAAGGGAGAAAAAGGAAGACAATACTCGGCGCAGAAATCTGAGGAAGAGAGAGGATTGGGGGGAGAAAGCACGGAAGGGAAACTGAGTGCTGAAGTCTTGCTGAAGAGAAAGGATTGGAAGAGAAACATGGAAGATGGCGGAACAGGAGGGAAATTAGAAGGTGAAAAGAAGAATGATAAAGGCTGCTGTTTCGATAATTCCGTGCAGCTGCTCGCTGGATTAAACGGGGGAGGAGCAGTACTATTGTCCTCCTGTGAGTCGTAGGCCTCGGCCGCTTACTGCTACCCTTCTGATCAGACGGAGTAAAGAGCTTTTGTACTTTGAGAGGCCACCAAACGATCATACCGTGAGGCTCCCAGAGGCAGATTCCGGCCAACTCGAGCTGCTGTTGACGAAGTAAATATACCATTGACAGCCCTATGCCCCCCAAGGACGATGAAGCTGCAATTATTGACTCAGGAGTCAGGAGGGAGCATCTGACAGACTTCGCAGCTGCTAAAACGGAACCCATATATGGTATCTTGGCATCCTAGAGCCTGCGGCGGCTCTCTTTGTGTCTCTCCGTGGAACTGCTCAAAACCTTCATCAAATATGATGGTTGGGGATTGAATTGGAATGGGGTATACATCTGAAGCAACATGAGGCATTGGATTACTGGTCGTATGCACGCATGTGAGTGTGTTTGCTGTGAGAGAATCTGAGGGGCCAAGATTACAATTCGAGAAAAGGGAGCTGTGAAAGAAGGAAAAGTGCATTAAGTGATGTTGCTGCCTGTCTGGTGATACAAATTTTGAGCAGACTCGGGCGGAGCAGATAGCTGCACAGCTGGAGTCTGGTAACTTGGAGCTTGAAAACAGTGAGAGAGAGCGTTCTCCTTCTCCACCACCTATTTATGATTCCCTGGGGCACAGAGTCAACACTAGAGAGGGAAGAAAGCAAGAGCAATTGGACATTGAAAGACGTGAAGCTATTCGAGAATGCATGAAGTTAAATCCTTTTTATAAACCCCCATCTGGATTCAAGGCTGTTGCTAAAGAGGCCAAATTATTTATTCCAGCAAAGGAATATCCTGGCTATAACTTTATCGGTTTGATTCTGGGACCTCGTGGAAACACTCAAAAACGAATGGAAGCAGAAACAGGAGACCATCAATGAAGACTATGGTCCCGACAGACACTTCTTCACGTCGTTGAAGGAATCAGCCCAGAAGGCAAAGGAGTGGTTCTGGACTCCGAGCGAGAAAGAACTCGCGGAGATAGAGAGGAGAAGGCGTTTGCTTGAAGCTAAGGAGAGCAACGATGGTTGAGGCCAGGGATTGCATATTGAATGAAGTTGCAATTGTTGCAGGTTTATTTTTTTTTCGGCTTACCAACAGTGTTTGGCATGTCCATCCCGTATTTCTGTTTACAGGACAGAATGCTCATGTAAAGGATTGATGGAAGGCTACGAAGGTTGTTATTGACAGACTGTTCATTTCATATGTGTGTAATTAATGAAGTAACCAAGGCCACTGAACCTGCAGGGCTAGTTCCAGTTTTTAGGAGTGGAGCAGAATGTTTTGAGCTTGTTGGTGATTCAGCATAGCTTCCATTCAGTGAAATTTATATTAAACTGTTTGACAGAGACACCTTTACAGCAGATGATCCTCTGGGGGCTACTGTGGTTCCATTGAACAAAGTGTTTGTGAAAGGATTTTTAACTGCCAATCTCTTACAAAGTACTCGGGAAACAAGGACAATCAAAGGGAGAAGTCCAAGCAGGCTTTAAATTTGATGTCCAAGGTGGAGTTTTAAGACAAATTCAGTGCCTTTGACTACAAAGTTTGGTCTCACAATTGAAGATGTGCTTTCTCTTTCTGCTATCAAGGCTGCTTATTGTTCCACATGATTTGTTGAGTCAATGATTTAAAGAGTTCCAAGAGAAGCTTCATAGGGATTCAGACTACATGAAAAATTCGTTGATATGAGTCTTTGTCTTTGTCAAGACATTTATTGAAGATGCTCCTAATCAGATGTAGCTGATTGTATGTCTCATATTATCTGAAATTGAGCTTTCAAATTGAATCTGATCTCGCTAGATTGATCTTCTATCTTGAAATTTATCAAGGTCTTCTGTAGACGCGACTTTGCTTTCGAAAACCCTTCGACATCTTTGGTGAACCCGACGTGAAAGCGTCGCAGAAATTTCAGGATGGGAGACACTTCAGCCTCTATTTCAGCTTCTTCTACAATTCCAGCTGCCTCTACTTCAGCTCCATCTATGACTGCTGCGTCAAGTACTTCAACGGAGGATCTAAAACAGATTTTACAGAATATGTCCATGTATATGCAGCTCCAAAATCAGCAAACACAAATGTATATGCAGCAGCAACAACAATTGCATCAACAGCAGTTGTCTCAGCAAAGGCAACTCTATTCGGAGCAGGAGAACGCAAACAGCGCGACTAAGGCTATTGAAGCAGTTGAGAGTGAGAAGAAGCTATTTGACGGGCGTAATGTTTCAGCATATTTAAAGACATATGAGATTAAGATGGGGTTTTTTGGAGTTCCTGCTGGACTTATAAGTACTTCCTTCGTCTTGTCACACCTGCTTTGAGGACAAAAGTGACTGATCTTTTTATTCAAAATACACATTGGCAAGATTTTAAGAAGGCCTTAAAAGAAGAATACTTCCTTGAGGACTTTGGTATGGCTACTCGGCGGTCATTCCGAGAGTGGGTCTACATGCCAAACAAAGGTCTTGCTGCTTCAGAGTTGATTCGAGAATTCGAAGAGAGGTATAGTCAGCTTGATGCTATTGAACAAAGAGCATTGGATGTTGAAAAAGTTGAGCTTTTCTTGCAAGCTGCAGATCCTGCTCTTCAAGAAGAATTGGGTGAGCTTCTTGAAGATCGCACGAAGCCTATGGGTCTTAAAACTGATTGGCAGGATGCTCAGGATGCAGTCTCGACTTTGACCAAGAGGAGGATATGGAAGACTCGCCTACAGAATGGTTCCATGACATCTACACCATCATCTGCTCCTATGCCTACTTCTATCCCTGTTATTTCTTCTCCTCCTCAGCCAGTTTCTTGGCCTATGCCAGTGCCTACTGTTTCTACTCCACCTATTCCTCCTATTCCACGACCGATGCCTACACCTTCTACTCCAAAACCATCCGCTCCATCGGTGCCTACCTCTCTTGATGACATAATCAAAGGCATCACAGATTTGACACTTGAGTCAGTCAAAGCGGAGTTGGTGGGTAAGTTGAAGGAGCAGTTTGCTTCGACTGTGCCTACTACTTCTTCTAGTGCTCCTACTGTACCTAGGAGTGCTCCTAGTGCACCTAGGAGAGATCGGAGATGTATTTGGTGTGATAGTACGGAGCATCAGCATTGCAGGGATTGTGACTCTTTCCAGGATGCAAGGAGGCAGAATTTGGTATATTGGGGGCAAGATGGTAAGATTTGGTTGACTGAGACAGGAGCTCCACTTGCTACCAACTTTGGTAAAGGTGGAATGAAGAAGTTAGTGGAGGACATGGCTGCACGTACTTCTTATGTGACAGCTAGAGGTGATGCTTCTGCATATGGAGTACAGATTGAGAAGGGTTTAGAGACTCAGTCCGCACTATGGACTTATGCTATGGAGACTGCAAACAAGGGGAAAATTCAGCAAACTGTTTTGACTAGTGCAGGCTCTAGCATCAGATCAGAGACAGGTTGGGACTCGCCTGTTGACATGTATTCTATTTATGCTTATTTGGCTAAATCTCATGGTGCAGATGTATTTGTTGAGGAGAAGCGTAAGAGGAATGAAGAAAATCCAAGTGCAGCTAAGAAGACTAGAGGGGGTGAGTTTGTTACTCCACCTACTGCAGGACCGTCTTCAAGACCAGGGCCAGATCGACAGATGGAGGATGCTCAAAAGAGAGAAAAGAGGCAAGAGCCTAGAGAGAGAAAGCAGCCAGGATTCAGATTGATGTCCGATATTGAGACATCTACAGACATGAAGAAAATCTTTAATGATAAGATACTTGGGAGTGAGGTGACTTTCACTATTTCTGAGATTTTGGGCATCTCAAAAAGAGAGTTTCAGGATCAGTTTCAGGAGGTCTTGAAGAGGAAAATACATGCATTGGCTACCACTGATACACAGGGAGTTTTGATTGGAGAGTTGGATGAGGATGATGATGAGGTTATGGTTGATAATGCTTCTGTTTTTCCGCAGGTAGAGAAGAGGGTTCAGCCTATGCATTATGCTGAAATTGATGAGCCTGTTTTGATACCACGTAGTCACTTTTCGCGGAGCCATTGGGCTAGGGCAACTACAGAGACGATGGTAAAGATTGGAGAGAAACAGGTGCCTTATGTTGCATTGGTTGATCATGGTTCAGAGATTAATCTCATAGTTCGTGGAGTTTATGAGAGTAACAGATGGCCTATGGATGTAGAGCATGGGTGGCGTATGAGAGCCGCCAATAACACTGCAGGTGATTTGTATGCTACTTGTCCTAGTGTCAGGGTTTCTATTGGTGATGTAGAGGAGGATTTTCATTTCTTTGTGCAGGATTCATGCTCTTATCCCATAATTCTTGGACAGCCATTCATTACAGAGATGCGCATGGAAACAAAGGTCATGGATGATGGATTTGCTTATGCACGGATTCGCAGTAAAGATGGTATGAGAGCAGTTCAGCTTATGACTGTATGTGTGAACCATGTTAGAAACATGGATACTCTCAAAGATGCACCCTTGCCCACTATGAGGGATTCGGGTTTTCATTAGGTACCGCTGTTTCGCGAGACGACGGTGGTACAGAGGAGAGGAGATTGGAGTTCTCGCCTCCTGGCAGCAGCAGTGTTTTCTCCTCCGGTTATGTTGGGATTTCAGCAAACAGTTCGATGAGCTATCAGAAGACTTCTAGGTTGCCTAGAGCTGCCAGGCAGTATATATGTAGGAAGGAGAACAATTTGAAAAATGCAGGAATTTTGGAGGATGATGAGCACATAGATGGTATGTATGACAGTGTGATTTGTGCATATACGATGATAGAGATGGGAGATATGCTGAAAACTGATATGCTGAATTGTCATGGTAATGTATTAGTGCAGTCCCTGGACATGTTTCATGAAATTGCAGATTTTGTGTCACAAATTGAGTCAGAGGCTGAGGAAACTCAGCAAAGAGTGTTGAGTGCTGAAGAAATTCAGCAAACAGAGTTTCCAGCTGGTTATGATCAGCTTTCAGAGAGACAGAGGGCTGAAAATTTTCAGCCAACAGAGTTTACTGCTGAAATATTTCAGCATTCAGAGTTTGGGGCTGTTTCTATGCAGTCCATAGAGCAGAGGGCTGAGAATATTCAGCCATTGGAGTGCAGAATTGCTGATTTACAGCAAGGTTTATGTAATGCAGAAGAGCATAATGAAGCCAGGGTTGACACGAAATACAAAACTGTGGATAAGAAGGTGAAGCCGGTTGCTGTACCGCTTCCATCTGACAGTGATCAGCAAATAGAGAGGGCTGCTAAACAGCAAATTTTGAGGAATCCGGAGCATATTGGTCATAAATTTTCAGCAGAGACACTTGCTGAATTGAAAATTGGAAATGGTGATTTCTTGTTACCCATGGAGAAGCAATGCTTTCAAGAGATGCTTGAGCGTCATGGAAGGGGATTTGCTTTTGTCCCACATGAGATTGGATGTGTGAATCCTGATGTTGTTGCTCCTATGGTCATTTTTACTATTCCTCATATCCCATGGAATCTCCGACCTATTCCAGTGCCTAAAGCACACTTGCCAAAGCTGATTGATTTATTGAATGAGAAAATCAGGATGGGAATCCTTGAGCCTTCATCTGCACCATACTCAAACAGGTGGTTTACAGTTCCAAAGAAGAATGGTACTCTTCGATTTATTCAGGACATGCAGCCAGTGAACAGAGTTACTATCAGGAATGTTGGTATAGGTCCAGTTGTGGATGAGTTTGCAGAGGCATTTGTTGGACGTGCCATCTATTCTTTGGGTGATTTGTATTCAGGATATGATCAGTTTCAGCTGGCTTTGGAAAGCAGGGACATAACCACCATGAGAACTCCTATTGGGCTTGTCAGGATGTGTACCTTGCCTCAAGGTGCCACTAATTCTGTTGCGCATATGATGAATGCCATGCATAAGGTCCTTCGTGATTACATACCTCAGCTTACTATGCCTTTCTTGGATGATGTGCCCATTAAGGGGTGTGTAGAAGAAGAGAAGAATGAGAGCCTAAATGAGCAGGGATGCAGATACTTTGTGGCTAATCATATTTCAGCATGTGAGAAGATTTTGGCCAGGTTAGAAGAAGTGAACTTGACACTTTCAGGGCAAAAATCTGTTTTTGGAGTGAATGAGGTTGTCATTGTTGGGCATATGTGTGGATATTATGGCAGGAAACCCTCACCTGATAAGGTGAATGCTATAGGCAAGATTGCAGAGTATTGTTCTACCACTTCAGAGGTACGGAGATTCATTGGTGCTTGTGTGTTTTATATGATTTGGATACCTCATTTTGCACACATAGCAGATTGTTTGTATCAGCTGCTTCGAAAGGGGCAGAAATTCTATTGGGATGAGAGCCACACTAAAGCCATGCGGAAATTGAAGAAGTTATTGCAGAATGCTCCTACTCTCAGGAAAGCCGATTATAACTGTGATAGGCCTATTGTATTGACAGTTGACACTAGTCCAATTGGCATAGGTTGGGCTGTGGGTCAAGATGATGCAGATGGAAATAGGTATGCTATTCGGTTTGGGGCGAAAGTCCTAAACGAGAGACAGAGGAGATATCCGCAAATCAAGAGGGAGTTATTGGGGATTGTCACGGCTCTCAAATGTGACAAGGAGTACTTTATTGGAGCTTCAGTTGTGGTAGAGACAGATTGCTTGCCATTGATTGGTATGATCACGAGTTGCACTACTCCGGATATAGCTATGTTGAGATGGATTGCATACATCAAGTCATTAAATCCGGAATTTAAACACATAGTAGGGAAGGATAATCCAGTGGCAGATATGTTGTCTAGAGCCAGATATGATGATGAGGAGACTCTACTTGCAGAAGAGGATGATGCAGAAATTTCAGCCACTATGGTTGATCATGTTTGTCATGTCCATGATATTGTGGCTTTCATAGAAGAACTTTATGTTGGAGATTGGTTACAGATTGGCAGGTATCTTAGTACACTAAGCAAAAGAGATGAATGGACAGATGAAGAGTTCAAGAAGATCAGAAGGAAAGCCTATGGTTATTTTCTCAAGGACGGATTTCTTTGGAAGCATCCGAAGAAAAGAGGCGGATTACCTTTGCGGGTTGTCTACGATAGAGAGACACAGTTACAGGTGACGAAGGAGTTTCATGAGAGTCCTTGGGCTGGTCATAGAGGAGTATGGGCTACTTATGAGAAAATCAAGGAGAAATATTGGTGGAAAGGCATGTATAGAGATGTTTCTCACTTTGTTGAGACTTGCAGAGACTGCCAGATGTATTCAGTAGTGCGTCATCGAGATGAGCTTCATCCGACCTATCCACTATGCATTCATTATAAGTGGGTAGTTGATTTGGTTACCATGCCTATGGGTCTATGGCAGATGAGATACATTGTTTTGGCTAGAGAGGATCTTACTAATCATGTTGAGGGCAGATCTTTGAGAACGAAGACCACTAGTGCAGTGTGTAAGTTCTTATTGGAGGAAATTTTCTGTAGGTATGGTTGTGTGGGTAAGATCACTGCGGATCGTGGTGAATTGGATGCAGATGAAGCTAGGGAGTTTTTCTCTTAGCTAGGAATCAAATTGGCTCTAACCACAGCATATAATCCAGAGGGAAATGGAAAGAGTGAAAGAGGGCATCCGCCGATAGTGAAAGCATTAGCCAAAGCATGCAGAGGACGGATTGGAGAATGGCCGAGACTTCTACCATTTGCTTTGTGGGCTGATCGTACGACTCATAGTGTTACCACAGGATATATGCCTGCAGAGTTGATGTGTGGTCAGAAACCTGTTATGCCGATTGAGACTTGTTCTTTGACTTGGTCAGCTTTACCTTGGCAGGAGGATTTGACGAGAGAGGAGCTCTTAGCTCTTCGGATTCGATAGTTAGAGAGGAGACCTGAGGATATTCAGCTAGCTATTGACAGGTTGAAGGTTGCTAGACTAAGAAATAAGGACAGGTTTGACAACAGGCATTGCTTGTGGCCTAGAGCAATAGAAGAGGGAGATTGGGTATTGGTGTTTGATAGCAGTCTTGAAAATCAGCATACTACACTTCGGAAGATGGTGAAAAGATGGTTTGGGCCATACATAGTCAGACATGTCTTTGATAATGCAACATATGAGCTGACAGAATTGGATGGAACAGTGCTTAGAGTGCCTATTGCTGGAAAAAGAATCAAGATTCTCAAGAAAAGAGATGATGAGGATTATGCATTGGAAGAATTTTCAAGAGAAGAGCAACGACAAGAAACTCCAATGGAAGAGACAGATGATATGGCTGAAAATCTTGTTGATCTACCGGAAATGCATAACGAAGAGATTGATTTGTTTGTGGATCTTGATGATAATGATCATGGGTAGTTGGCCCATCCGGAGGATGCGCAGGATTAGAGGGGGTGGATGTCGTATTACTGCACATTCGAGGTGTGCAAACCACCCAAAAGTCATGTGTGTGATTTGATACTTTGTACATACTTAGTTGTTATGTTTGCTCTTTCATTCTATGCCGAAGACGGAGAAGAATAAGGAATTTTGGTAGACTGGTAACCCGAGATGCAATCTCATGGGCTACACTTATTTCAAGATATGCCGATTATGGGCTTTGTGAGGATGTTTTCAATAATTACAAATGGATGAGGCTTATCAAGTATTTGACAGACTTTCAGAACAAGGGAACGAAGTCAGTTTGGTTTTGAATGCCATACATGTAGGTAAACTTAATGAAGTTGGGACATCATCCCTGTATCTGTTCCTCCCTACTTGTCATGGTGCGCCCCTAATTGGATGAAGAGGGAACTATGCAAGCTTGTGCTGTTTGGTTGGACTGTATTTGAGCCAGACTCCACCATTTCCAATGGGCTAGCTGGTAGTCCGAGGAAGATATAGAAGAAAACCTCACTTGTGACCCAATTGGTCATATCGTGGTTCTGCTGCTTCTTGTCAAAGTTCATTGGTATATGCTGTTGTGACTAAGAAATTGTTTTGATGCAAAGGATAATGATTTGATTAATGACTAGCACTTTGGTCACCATCTTGTGATGTAATGACAATCCAAAAAGATTGGTTTGTACCGTGCTCATATGACAGTGCTTGCTTTCTTTTATCCTTCAACCTATATTTCGGAGGAGGAACAGGGTCTAAAAAAGGAAGAAAAGCAAATGGCTATTTTTGAAAAGGGAGCTTTTTGAATCGAAAAGAAAGAGGGAAAAGCAAGGAGTCTGAAAAAGGGAGAAAAAGGAAGACAATACTCGGCGCAGAAATCTGAGGAAGAGAGAGGATTGGGGGGAGAAAGCACGGAAGGGAAACTGAGTGCTGAAGTCTTGCTGAAGAGAAAGGATTGGAAGAGAAACAGGGAAGATGGCGGAACAGGAGGGAAATTAGAAGGCGAAAAGAAGAATGATGAAGGCTATTGTTTCGATAATTCCGTGCAGCTGCTCGCTGGATTAAACGGGGGAGGAGCAGTACTATTGTCCTCCTGTGAGTCGTAGGCCTCGGCCGCTTACTGCTACCCTTCTGACCAGACGGAGTAAAGAGCTTTTGTACTTTGAGAGGCCACCAAACGATCATACCGTTGTCGAAGAGTTTCGAAAGCAATGTCGCAACTTCAGAAGTCCTTGTTAAATTTCAAGATGGAAGATCAATCAAGTGACGAAATACAAATCTTTTGTGATGTTGATCAGTTGGAAAGATTCAACTCTTAGAAACCACCTATTCTGTGACAAGTACTAAAGAGCAGTATAATAACTATGAGCCCGATTCCATAGATAGTTTAAAGGTTACCCAATGTTGTGTGTATGGCTCAGCATGAGCTTGGCTGTTCCACATCTTAACTGCTTGCTTCTATAAGCATGTTCCTTGCCAACATATGTAAGAGGAGCATAAAGTCAACAATGTATTTACACACACTGATCTTGTTTGCACCTCCTGTATTGTTAGTGAAGGAGTCTCTTCATGAAACTCTTAGTCCAGGAAACATTGAGAATAAATATGCAGAAGCATAGAGATATCACAAGTTTACATTACCTGCACTTCATTTTCAATGTGAACCATACCCATAAATCCTTGAGAATTGAGGTACTCTTCTAAAAAGTTTCTGAGAAAGTTCCATTTCCAGATTTCGAGTCTACAACATGTATCCTCTGTGCATATTCCCTCCATCCAACGAGAATCACCCATGCTCTGGCGGAACTGCATTAATTCTTGGAGGGATATATCCCTGCTGTGTAGATCCCATTTTCACCAGTGCATCATATTGAGAATCAAATTTATTTGATTCTTTTGGACGGTTTGCATCTTTCAAATTTGCGTGAGATTGATTTCTACGAAACCCTTGCTTAAGCGAGGCTCAAACAATTGCTCTAGGGAAATTGAAACCATAGCAGATGTGAAGACGATTGGCGAAGATGGAGAGGCCAAACAACAAGCTACGTTGGAACGTCTGTTGACAAGGCTTGCCCTCACAGATGACAGTAAACTCGAGTCTATGCTCGCCAAGCTTCTGCTATATACTATATCTTGCCTTAGCTCCTCCAGGCAATCCACCAATTCTTCCCTCTTCTTCGTTTGTTGTCTCTTCCCGTCAGTCGACTACATCGTCCTCAATCTCCTGAGCATCATTGTCTGCTTTCAGGATCATTGTCATAGCATCGTCTTCCACCCTTCGTACTACAGCGTCTTTCGTCCTCGCAATCCACTAGACATGTTCGTTCTAGCACCTCCTTCCTCTTCTGCTATATTCGTCCTTTCCCTGGCATAATGCTCATCTGATCAGCATCCTCGTCCTCGTTTTTGCTCCCCTCAACAACGAAGATCTGCCTTCCTTCCAGAGGAATCAAAGCAGGTCCCCCTTCATGTAGGCCAGAAGCACAGGTCGTAAGCTCTCCATTTGACTGAGAAATTTAGTCTCCTTCAGCTCCACATCTGAAATAAGTAGGATCTTATTATTAAAGAAAATCCTTTGCGATTCGTATGCTTTCCGCTTGCGATTCGTATGCTTTCTTCTTGCGATTCATATGCTTTCTGATCCGACCGCATGAGGCGATGGCCCTACTTGGATCTCATTAAAAGCTTCAGCGGGTCATGGCAACATGAATCATGTTGAAGAATCGGGGTCGGAGACGTGCAGCATGGAAGCGACATTGATGCTCCTTCAGCCTGTGCTCCCTTCTCTCTACGGCATGGATCGTCATCGTTCTTCTCCGTCTGATTTTCATTCACATTGTCGGATTTCAAGGTGTGCATTCCCCCACATAGCGACATCTTCTGCCGGTCTCTCCTTCCGAGCAGCCCCCGTCGTCTATTTTTTTCCTTTCTCCAAAATAGGCTCCTCCCTGTGCTATTCTTGACGTCCAAATTGCCACCCCAGCGCTCCGTCGTTATTCTCCCCTCAAAGCACGGCTCTTCTTCCCACTTTTTCTCTTCAACTAACTTCCGAAAATTCCCAAAAACACCAGCATACCTGAGTCTATGCTCACCTGCAGCCTTTGGCAGAGATAGTAGAGATGGAAGCTCAGAAGCAGTAGCTTTAGTAACTACCTAACAAGTTGAACATTCTGATCAGATGGCTACCCAGGAAGGCATTGGGCTGAAACTGAGTTTCCTGAACCAGCTTCCAAATCTCCTCAGCTGATTCCATGCACTTAATACTGATAATATACTGAATTATAACTTGCCAAATGTTACTATTGACACGCATTCGCTTTTCATGCATATCTGCATGTGCAGCACGAGCCTCCTCCCCAGTCCTTCCTAGAAGAACCATCCACTGTCTTTTGAGTTGCAGTAGTTACATAGACCTCAGTCATCAGACCCTCAATAATTCCAAACTCTTGGCGTATAACCTTTGCAAACGAAGCTAGACAGTTCGTTGAACAACTGGCATTTGATACAATTTGCATCTCTGGTTTGTATTTTTCCTCATTAACACCCATCACAACATTGGGGCATCTGCAAAAGGTGCTAATATAATTACTTTCTTTGTAGCTTTTAAAGCACAGACAAGTGTGATATTATCCAGAGAGATATCCTCCTCATGCATTTATTCAAATAGTTGTAATGTCTTCTCTCCTTGACCCAGTTCAACATAGATTGAATACGCAGAGCATAAATGTAATCACAAAAACTAAGTGTGCATAAAGTATGAAATCGCACACACTACTTTCGGGTGGTTTTCACATCTCGAATGCGACACCGTGAGGCTCCCAGAGGCAGATTCCGGCCAACTCGAGCTGCTGTTGATGAAGTAAATATACCATTGACAGCCCTATGCCCCCCAAGGACGATGAAGCTGCAATTACTGACTCAGGAGTCAGGAGGGAGCATCTGACAGACTTCGCAGCTGCTAAAACGGAACCCATATATGGTATCTTGGCATCCTAGAGCCTGCGGCGGCTCTCTTTGTGTCTCTCCGTGGAACTGCTCAAAACCTTCATCAAATATGATGGTTGGGGATTGAATTGGAATGGGGTATACATCTGAAGCAACATGAGGCATTGGATTACTAGTCGTATGCACGCATGTGAGTGTGTTTGCTGTGAGAGAATCTGAGGGGCCAAGATTACAATTCGAGGAAAGGGAGCTGTGAAAGAAGGAAAAGTGCATTAAGTGATGTTGCTGCCTGTCTGGTGATACGAATTTTGAGCAGACTCGGGCGGAGCAGATAGCTGCACAGCTGGAGTCTGGTAACTTGGAGCTTGAAAACAGTGAGAGAGAGCGTTCTCCTTCTCCACCACCTATTTATGATTCCCTGGGGCACAGAGTCAACACTAGAGAGGGAAGAAAGCGAGAGTAATTGGACATTGAAAGACGTGAAGCTATTGGAGAATGCATGAAGTTAAATCCTTTTTATAAACCCCCATCTGGATTCAAGGCTGTTGCTAAAGAGGCCAAATTATTTATTCCAGCAAAGGAATATCCTGGCTATAACTTTATCGGTTTGATTCTGGGACCTCGTGGAAACACTCAAAAACGAATGGAAGCAGAAACAGGAGACCATCAATGAAGACTATGGTCCCGACAGACACTTCTTCACGTCGTTGAAGGAATCAGCCCAAAAGGCAAAGGAGTGGTTCTGGACTCCGAGCGAGAAAGAACTCGCGGAGATAGAGAGGAGAAGGCGTTTGCTTGAAGCTAAGGAGAGCAATGATGGTTGAGGCCAGGGATTGCATATTGAATGAAGTTGCAATTGTTGCAGGTTTATTTTTTTTTCGGCTTACCAACAGTGTTTGGCATGTCCATCCCGTATTTCTGTTTACAGGACAGAATGCTCATGTAAAGGATTGATGGAAGGCTACGAAGGTTGTTATTGACAGACTGTTCATTTCATATGTGTGTAATTAATGAAGTAACAAAGGCCACTGAACCTGCAGGGCTAGTTCTAGTTTTTAGGAGTGGAGCAAAATGTTTTGAGCTTGTTGGTGATTCAGCATAGCTTCCATTCAGTGAAATTTATATTAAACTGTTTGACAGAGACACCTTTACAGCAGATGATCCTCTGGGGGCTGCTGTGGTTCCATTGAACAAAGTATTTGTGAAAGGATTTTTAACTGCCAATCTCTTACAAAGTACTCGGGAAACAAGGACAATCAAAGGGAGAAGTCCAAGCAGGCTTTTAATTTGATGTCCAAGGTGGAGTTTTAAGACAAATTCAGTGCCTTTGACTACAAAGTTTGGTCTCACAATTGAAGATGTGCTTTCTCTTTCTGCTATCAAGGCTGCTTATTGTTCCACAGGATTTGTTGAGTCAATGATTTAAAGAGTTCCAAGAGAAGCTTCATAGGGATTCAGACTACATGAAAAATTCGTTGATATGAGTCTTTGTCTTTGTCAAGACGTTTATTGAAGATGCTCCTAATCAGATGTAGCTGATTGTATGTCTCATATTATCTGAAATCGAGCTTTGAAATTGAATCTGATCTCGCTAGATTGATCTTCTATCTTGAAATTTATCAAGGTCTTCTGTAGACGCGACTTTGCTTTCGAAAACCCTTCGACAACGTCCTATAGGTGACATTAGTCACACTACCCTTAGTGACTTTGATAAAATGTTGATCTATTTTTGTACAAAGGTATAAACTCTAGTCAATGACCACGCCTTTAAGCATTGTTTTGGAGCTAGTGAAAAACTCCTTGGACAAGTAATTGGAAGGAGTCTTAGAAAGCATGAACTTGTACAAAAGAAAATTGATGCAATAGCTTCCAAAAAGGATCAGAGATCATTGCTACTGATACACCAAACCCGTCTCTTTTCCTTCTTATTATTGTGAATCTCCATTGACCATGACTTCTAAAGCTTTTTCACAATCTCTCACTTGATTATGTTTGGAAATCCTTCAATGAAGGCAAAATCTTTCATTGATACTCATTCTTTCTATTTTTCTCATCAATTTTGTGGGAAGCAGCTAGCTATAGTAATAAAACTTTTTGTAGGTTCAGAAGACAATGAGATTAGTCTTTCCTAGAGAGCCCACATCAAGATAGTGATATGTTTCCACAATTGAGAAATGAAATTCTTGTAGAAAGAGGCTTTGACAATAAAGATCTCTAATTCTTGAATAATATTAAGAATTCTAAATTCTTCCGTTGCTTTTTTTCCTCTTCAATCAACAATGCCACTACTTCCATTTTCAGCCTCTCTGTTGGTGCTTGTTGATGGCAGTTTTTCCCATTGTTCACCAAAAACATAGAAAGGAACACCAAGAAAAAGGGAAAACTAATATAAGAAAATCTACCTTGTAACACCAATAATCATGTTCTTCATACTTGAATCAACCACAAGAAGAAAAAGTGCACCATAAATAATAATGATTCATGTAGCATTATATATTGAATCTTCTATGGATTTATCTCAACAAAAATTTAATATATTCTTCATAGAAACTACCAAACAACAAAAGGAACACAAAGGAATTCTCAAATTGGAATGAAATTCATCACATAGTATTTTTATTTCATCATCATAGTTTTCGTTGTCTTCCTCTCAATCACTCACATGTAGATACAATCTTTCTTCATAGAAAATTGGCCATCTCTCATGCACACTATCTCTCTCACATATGCTCTCTCTCAATAGTACATGAGAATAACAAAGAATTACTCCCAATAATCCTCTCTTGGTCGTGGATACACCTTCCAAGAGGTATGCTTGATATGCAGGGGCACTGGAGCCACTACAGTGTCCCTTGAGAGCTCATCAATGTCATTGTCACTTTAAAGTCTTCACTTCAAGTCTTCAATAGCTACTTCTTCAAGCTATTAAGAGCTTCCATTCTTCTCTTTCCAATATTGAAAAACATTCCCAAAGCTTAACATCAATTAAACAGAACACTCATAGATGTATGTAGAAGACAACAAAAGGCATACAATAGCTCACCAGTACCCTACAAAAGGTCTATAGAAGACATAGAAACCATATAGCTCAAATCAAGACCAACTCAATCCATAAAAAATCATCTAGTATACTCTCAATCATTCCTTAAACCACTCATCAATACAAACCATTAGAATCAAATGGAGGTAATATAGATAAAAATAGAAGTAATATAGACCTATTAGAATCAAATAAATACACAATAGAACCTATCAAAATATCATAACTCAATAAAAAACCATCATGAGATTCTCAAACAAATTCAACCTAACCCAAAACACTTCTAAACCATTCCAAATCTAATCAGTCATATCTCGGATCAATAAAAGATAGCTAAAAATTCAATCATTTCAACCCTCAATAATCACTATGCATGGCATTAGGACCAACCTTGCCCTAACAATACTCATATTTTACACTTAAAAACCTTAATTTTTGAAAATTATGAAAAGATAAGTGTGATATTTTTACATTTTGAGGTTAACTAGACCATTCTTAGAATTCAGAACAACCAATGCTAAGTACTAATAATTATCTTTATGTATTTCTTTATATGTCTTTAAAATAGTTTTTTGATTGGATTTTATTTGCTATAAAAACTAAGTCACTTACCCATTGACCACCTATAAGCCGTGACACAAACGAGATGTTGAGTGGTTCCCAAGGCCACTAACGTTTACTATAGCCATTGATGTGCTTGAGGAGCCCTCCATAGAGACGAGTACCATGCCAAAACCATTTCTTTTACATAACTCTCACCTTTCCCTCTCTTTCACCCCTCCTGCATCTCTCATGAATAGCCATTATGTAAGAGGGAAGGGAGAAGAGAGAAAGAATAATTTGAGGGAGGAGAGAGAAATACTACAAAAGAAACATTTCTATTTCTTCAAATTAGAACAAAAATTATACATGAGCATGTAGAGGATGGAGATGGAAATCCATTCTTCATGTTATTCATGATAAACAACAAATATCTCACATGTACGAATTATTAGAAGCCATGAAATACAACATCTACTTCTTTTTCCCTCTATTCCTCTCTCTTCATGATCCTTGCACAAAAAATCATTGCATTCAAGCACCTCTTTAGCCTTTGGTCCATGTCCCATTGAATGTGGTCAACATCCCTTCAAATCTTGGCCAATTTTTGGCCTCCTAGGGCTACTCGAATCGTGTTCCTTCACAAATTAACACCTCACAGTCTCAAATTCTATCCTAAATGCATGGAATTAATTCACAAGAGATGGCTAGATGCTTCTTTATCATTTACATATTTGAGTTTGCACTTTGCTATGTCTCAAACTTTACAATGCTCTGTCTCTTATGCATTGATTGCTTTGCACCACCATGAACCACTTTAGAGCCAAAAACTTCATTTTCTTTATTATCGCTCACAAATGCCTTGTGGGTGTGCCTAAAATTGTCCAGAATATTGAAAAGTGCACCTTTAAGTTTGCCTCTCATTGGTGACCCATGGGATAGGATGACCCAACCCATCGAATCCAGAAATACATCCTACCAAGAAAAAACAAGACATGAAAGCACAATTGATAGGCAAAAAATAAACAACATAACATAGAAAACAATAAACGCTCAACCCCACAACCATGAATCCTATAGCCAAAGAAAGGACCAAGAAATGAGGGTCTCCCTAAGGAAATGACAGTCAATAACTAGCTCTACTGTCCAATAGTCATAAGGTGACGCAAATAATAACTCAACCTAGCTAGAGAGCCACCTAGGATATAAACCAATCTTGCATACCGCTCACTAATACAAGTAAGAGGCCCAAGTGGACTCCCTACCACTTAGGGCCCACTAATGGCAAATATAAGACCCTAAACCCATTTTTCCTTTTACAATTTTGTTCGACAATCCAACAACATGTATGTATATATATGCATTTCTCTTTTCTTTAGCAAAAATGGCACATTAGCCATTTTGCAATGTATTGCCCCTAGGAAGACAAGGCATTGGCCTCGGGTCTGCTAGCTTAAATCCAAGAACCTACTAGAATCTCTCAAGGTGATACCCAAAATTCATCTTTTTTCTTATTTTTTTTCTTATAACCCCATGGCTAGGTCTCATCCCAAGGAAGATATGTCATTTTTCTTGGGCCTTTGACTTGAATCCAAGAACCTACCAAGCCCACATGAGGCAACAAGTATATTCTTGCACTTATCTTTTCTTTTGCCAGATGATTGGACTTGGAACAAATATCATCCCATAGGCCACATTGAAAGGCCAACTCCTCACTCACTAGGGGACTTTATATCCATGACAAAAAATCAAACTAAATACTCCTACTAGGTTGGCTACCCTACCAAAGATTGGTTGCCCCCTATCAACTATAAATCTCGCATGCTTGACACCCAAAGTCATCTTACAAGTACCATCAGACAAGAACCTAGTAAGCAAGGTATCCCAATTAGTAAGGATACTCAAATCCTAGCCCAAGTCTTGGCCTCACATCCATAGGAAAACATATACAAGTGATTCCAACCCCTACCTTACAAAACAAAAATCAATAACTAACAAGGAACAAGGTGATAAAGATAGTTGGTGTTAAAGAAGTGTAAACATTGATACACAACAATTGCAAAATAATACTAACTAACAACTCATGGGTTAAAAGTACTAGCACCCCAAGAAATAAAATAAAATTTCTCTCTTGGTCTAATGAAATATAACCATAAATCATATTATGCAGCAATCAAATGCTAAAAGAAAACCCTTAATCCCCACATAAAGCCTACTAAAGCACAAAATCTAGACCAATGGATGGACTACTCAAGCCCTACATTAAGTGGATCAAATTGTTCGCTAACCACCCTATATAAATGGCAAGGAGTGTCTGACGAATATGCCATTGAATGATCTAATGCATCCATGAAAGAATAGCAAGATGATTGATTACAACCTAGCTCATAACCCATACTAACTATCAATGGCCAAAGTAGGACATTTTAGCAAGTAGTCCCCATAGTAACCTTGGGCTGATATAAGCATACACTTGTAAAAGCCTCTCTCGAGACAAAAAATGAGAAAGATATTTTCAACAAATGCATAATTAGCTAGGGATTTTGCAAAGCGATTCCAATGATAAGGAATGAACTCACAAGTCACCGCCTCAAAGATCCCAAGTATGTGTAAGGCTACATGATAGTATATCCATAGAATGGGATCCCTTAGACTATAGGTCCCATTCCAACTAGTTGATCATTGATGAATATCACCATGTTTGAATAGATTTAGCCCGATAAGCAAGGCCTTATATTCTGCCATATTATTAGAGTGTTGGCTAAATACACTCTCATTTTAAAAACCACTCAATGAGGGGGGATGTTTAATGATAAACTCTACACTCACATGTTGAGGAGGTCCTTGAGAAGCTCCATCAAAATTTGATGTGTAAAGAAAGGCTTTATCAATGTAACTTGGCATAACAATCAACCTACTCATAGTTATGATAATCATATTCCAACCCAAAGAGGGGTGTAAAATAGGCACAATCCTCCTCAAATTCTTCCTTCCATGGTTGAGTTCATTCATAACACATGGCTATGTGACAAGAGATTTGTGAAAGGAAAAGAATGCTCAACCAATGCATTCATGAACCAATGACAATAGCCCATAAATGAGATAAAACTATGAACCTCCCTAGGGGTGGTGGGTAGGCTCATGGCCACAATGACTAGTACTTTCTCAAGATCAGTGGGCATATTGGATGCACTCTCACAACATGTCCCAACAACAAATCATAAGGTACCCTAAATAGATACTCATTAGGAGAAATATGGACTCTCATTTTTTCCCTTTAAGGTGTTTCTCTCACCTTTTTCTCTCTAAGAAGAGATTCCAAGATAATATTATAATAAGAGATCTTCTACAATCAAGTTTGCATTTGTATTTGTAATAGATTTTATCTATTATTTTAGATATAGGCCTTATACCCACGTTAAAAGTGACAAAAATGTTAATAAAGAAATTTTCCCCCGTCGTCACAAAAAGCGTCGTTATTGGCGATGCCATAGAATTTTCGGTATTAGCATTTTTATTAGCATCGCTATTTGCATTGGTATCAGTGTTGCATTTGTGACGCTGATACCGATGCAAATAACAACACTAACGACGCTAATAGCGGCACATGCAGTAAATTTGCGACGCTAATAGCAATGGTAACATAGAAAAAAAAAGGGTCATACAAAATATTTTTTGCGATGTGTACAATTCTCGTGTAAATAAAGACAAAGTATACTTAAATCATAATGCTCATACATGAAATAAATACATGATCACATAATGAAAGCGACTGGTACAATCATGGCAACATATCACTACTACATAGAAAATGTCTACACAGATCACATGACCAAAAAAGAAGGGTGTGTGAGCTCTAGGGATCCAAGGGCGAGCTATAGCTCATCACCATCCGAAACCTCATCTCGTCGCAAAGAAGCATCAAATAGACTCTGCAAAAAAAGAAACAACTACACATCAGTCCACTATACAATAATGCATTCTAATTAAACATGGTAACTACGGACAAGAAAGATGAGTGACTTACAGGGCCGCCGTGTCCATACAATCAGTCGATCAATGCAGTGAGATCGTGCCTCTCTGCATATCGAGTCTCAAGGCCAGTCAGATGGCGATTTGTAATGGAGTGCTATAAAGAAAACAAAATACTAACTGTTAAAAACACGATTGTTAGTACAAAGGATATTGCAAAAAAATAAGCAAAAGAAACAAAAAAAAACTTACAAAGTCTTGCATATATGTCCTATGGCTGCCACTCCCAAGATGATGGACCACTCCGGCCTCTAGTCGTGCCATCGCCGCCTCGCACTGCTATCTCCAATGTCCTGGAGAATCTGTAGCTTTCTCCCTGAGTCGGTGCCAATCATCTGCGTCTAGCCACTCAGGCTTTACAACCCCACTCTTTAGTGCCTTGCATGCGTCCGATCATCTGTGTGACATATATGCACACATGCACTCCATCATCGAGCCCATAGAAAACCTATCTGCTGCGACTGGTACTAGAAACTCCTCATGCAAGGATGCTACTATGTAGTCCTTGCTCCCCTCTGGCATGTTTTTCCAATGGTCTAAGACGTTGTGCCGAAAAACTTGTTGGAACAACTCTCATGCGAGCCATCACCCTCCTCCCCTCAATCATTCATGATGATGGCTCTTGACCTATCATCTACAAGGTAGGCATTACCCCTCTGGGGTATGCCTAAGTTGGGTCCTCTCCCACCCGTGACCACGCTTGTGGGTATATCTAGGAGACCCCTGTACATCTGGTGTACCAACTGGGGTAGTATCTATAGGAGTAGCACCCATAGGGGTGCCGCCTGCGGATGGCTGAGCAGAAGCCGGAGTGACTGGAGTAGACGTGCCCACAGGTGTGACAAATCCCAGAGGTGACACAACTCAAGTAGAACAACGAGATGGAGACACCGCGTTCGTGCCTCCACAGCAACCACCTAAGCCACGCTCTCTAGAACTACCACGAGAGCGAGGAGTAGCACCTGTATCCCGAGCCGACCACAGGCTCATTGCATCTGGATCTCTGCAATATCCCCCTTAAGCACTCCCTCTATCTGGCCCAAGTCTAGACCGTTGACCTCATTTGTTCAAAAGTGAAGCATCGGATCGCGTCGAAGTAGATCTAATAGAGTGGCTTGACAATGTCCGAGATAACTCCTGGTCTGCCATGTCTCTGAATCTTGCCATCTGATATGGAGACATGCATGTGAAGATCTCTTGAAGCTCCTCATCGCTCATCCCTCGACTCATCGTGATGATCTAAATATCCACAAAGGTCACCTGCAGAGACAAAAAATGATGTTAGCACAATCAATTTAAATCATACAAAGCACGGTAATATAAATCTTTAAAAAATGATCTTTCTTAAAATGCATATGTACCCTTATAAGCGATTCGTCAACAAATTGAGTAGGTAGATGCTCCAAGTATAAAGTATCCTATGGTCCCATGTCAATCTCCTCACACAACTCGGCATACACTGGAAGGTCGATAGACATGTCACCACAAAAGGATGAGTCCACCTCGTTCTCAAAGAGTTCTTGGACTCCTGTATTTTCATCATTTTACCCGATGCTGGCTCCTCTACATGCTCCAAGCTTTCGGTGGCCTCCACCCCTTGCAATATCGACCCCTCTATTTGCATATTGTCCTCATCTATGAGCTTGAAACATTGCTTTAATCATATACTCTTGCACTTTGGGGAACTGAAGGTATAATATACCATCATCGAGGTTGTCAGGGGTTTGGATAGAAGATTACATGTTCTCAAATACGTACAAGAGAGATTTAACTATTGTGACATGTACCATAGCGTAATACAATTAAAAAATAAAACAGTTCATGCACCTATTTAGAGTGGGCTGACAACACAAAGGTGTCGCGCAAATCCATCCATTTTTTTTCGGAATCTATTTTGAGAAATCCAGATGGACCTCGCCGAATTGTTGCTCCAGCTCCTTCAAGTACCACTTTGAACCATTATATATCGAATAGTATCATGGTGAAGCTACGGTAATCCACTGTAACAATACTTTGCAAGTTTCCAAAATACTCCATCTCGTCTATAACTGTGTTTGGATCCGTTGCTCATCATCGGCTCTCTTGCTCAAACCTTGCCATGATACCACAGTCTGTTGTGGGGCACATTTTGTTAATACGCTCCACGTGAAAATGCCGTCCGCGTGACCATGCTGCACTATATATTTTGTACTATACATTGAAACACTCAATTAG
Organism: Lygodium microphyllum; assembly: GCF_053477565.2. NCBI lineage: Eukaryota > Viridiplantae > Streptophyta > Polypodiopsida > Schizaeales > Lygodiaceae > Lygodium > Lygodium microphyllum. The sequence continues at coordinate 112,775,883 of NC_141162.1, forward strand.
TTGTCGCATATAAAATATAGATACGATAAACCTTAAACACGTCATCACCTTTGGACTACATCCCTTGATAATTCCCACTCCTCGGTTGAGACCTCCGCCCTTTGCGAGATTCTGTGGTCAAAGCTCCATGCAACAATCGCATTGACATAAATTGTGGCATCTTCTCTATGCCCTCAGGATATCAAATCAGTTGATGGCGTGTACTACCTCAAAATTCAGATCGTGCTTCCTCTCGATCTTGCCTAGCTTGCTGGTACCTAGCGAGCCACATCTCCATAGAGGCATGGTGAAAAATACAAAAGTGATTCACTTTCTCCTCCATTGCAGTATTCATTCTTTTTTCTACCCCATTTTCAACCACCACATCTTCGGTCAGTCTATCATCGTTCTTCAACGATCATAGCATACTGTTTGAGAGCGGAATTTAGGTGATGGGAAGTGCTTAAAAATAGCTAAAAATTATGAATATCAAGGGAAAAATATTCACCGTCAAAGGCCGTGGCTCAATCTAGGACGATTTTAAGCGTCAAAGCGCTTTAAAGGCGCCCGAGCCACACTTGTTGATTTTTCATAATTTTTCAGACAGTCGTGCGGGTTGACACGAGCTACTGGCCAATGCGGGATGCTAAGCCGGACGCCCAGGATTTTTCAGAGCTCGATTCCGAGTCTGGACGGGGAAATGGCCAAGAAACCGGTTAAGATACGAAGAGGTGGACAAAATTTGGCCAAAATGGGCAAGTGACCCTTCGGAGCCCAATTTTAAATGTAGCATGAAACTTTTAAAGCATGGAGATGAAGAAAACGTGGAGAAGAGGGGGCGCCATACAGCGCCGATTTTTGCGCTTGAAGGATGATGATGCCATCTCCTGCCTGTGAACAACCCATGCCAATCATCATTGCCCCTCATTCCCTCCTGGATGCCAATCATTTCGCCGCCCTTCGCTCGCGCAATGATGCTCTCTTTGAAGATCTCTGATTTCAGTCTTTCTCTCTCCTCCCTCTCTCTCTTCTAAAGGCAAGTTCATGTGGGAAGAAGAAGGAAGAAGAAAGAATGATGGAGGCTTGTCCGGCATGGATCGGATTGCTCCACGGGCTGGAAATGGTAATTTGTGGTTGCGCTGGGCATGAAGTGCTGCTGATTTTCAGATTTGCAACCATGGACATGAAACCCGAAACACGCAAATAAGCGGTAATTCAATTTTTGCAAAGGAAATTTGAGATTTCATGGCTTATGATTGATAAAATGTTGTTCATGTGGGCTAAAAATTGTTTATGTTGCTGTTTTCCATGAGTACTTGCTGGTCATAATCAGGAAATCAGAAAAATATGCATCTTATGGTTCAAAATAATACACTAAAACACGTAAAATATGAAAAATCAAGGGAAAATGATGTTTTTGGGCATAAAAATGGGAAAGTGAATAGGAACACCAACTAAACTTTCATTTTTGCTGCAAGAAGGAACTAATGCAAAAAATAAGGGAAAATACAAGGAAAATTGAGAAAAATCACTAAAAATAGGGGAAAAATGCATTTTGGATGCGGAAAATTAATGAAAATTAAGAGCAATGTTTGTGAATGTTTGTGGGGACTGAAGCATGAGGATTTGCCTCAGTTCGACCCCACCTTCTTGTTCTAGTGTGTTTTTCCTGCTTTCTACACATAAAATGATAGCAAAATGTCCTATAAATCTATATAACAATGCAACATTTGATCAATGGGAGGGTAGAGTGGTTAAAGTGTGTCTAAATGTGGAGTAAAATGATGAAAAGATTGTTGTTTTTTGTTTGCATTCCATATAGGTCGGTGAATAATTATAAAATAAGGGCCTCGTAACACGAGGGTTCCCTTGGTGCTAGGTCTGTGCAACGCCGCATAAGAACGGTAGTTGGAAGTCATTAAAAGGATGTTTTCCACATGTGCACAATGTTGATTTCATAACTGTTTGAGCACTTGGCATCCACACTATGCATAAATCATGGAAATATTTAAAGGTATCAGAAATCCTGGATGCACAGCAATTGTTTTCATTAGGACATTGACCCACGTTGAGTGAGAGACAGGGCACCCTAAGCCATAGGCTAGTCGTGGGGTCTAGGGAAAAGAGAAGTAAGGACAATGGTACATTCCTGTATATGCTTATTTGGTACCTTGAAAGACTTTTGTGCGAAATGTTTATATGTTGAGCGACGCATCGAGGGGCCAATCCCCAAGGTGTAGGAGAGTCGCAGAGGGTTGACGGCATTCAGCCGTAGGAGGAACCCCATATGTATGTGATTCGAGCCTTTTGGCTATGTGAAAGGGACTCCCTCTAAGGAGTAATATTGGGTTAGGATTAGTTGGACTGCAACGTAATACAAACGCAAGACATTTAGGAAGGCAATGTATGTGTCATCAATGCTCCTGGCCGTGAGGCCGTGGGGTTGTTGAGCGCGTGAGATAGAGGTCCGGCTAGTGCATGAGCCAGTGCCGGCCCGTTCTAGGTTCCATCCGTGGTGCGTCTGTCGGGAGCCGCTTAAAAGTCGCGGTCCTCGAATCCTGGTTGTTTAGGGACCAACTAGCAGTTTATGCCAAAGGATACTGAGATTGATCCGTTATTTATTGATAAGCATCGTCTAGCAGAAATCCAAAAGCAAGAAAGAGACGAAAGAGCTAGGCGACCTGCTGAACTTTTTAGGAGATATTCCCCTAAGCGTAGCGGTGCTGAACCCTTACGAGGGAGTGGATCTAGTGGTCTTACGGCCACAAGCAGTAAGTTAGGAGAAGGTGGAAGCTCTAGTGCTCCCCTTCCTTCTATAAGCCAGTCCACGTCAAGTGTGGGAGGTGTAACCCCACCGTCCCTTATTCCTAGTGCAAATCCAATCCCCGTCATGGCGCAGCCTATTGCAATTCCAGCAGGAATGACGGATTTACCGGCTCTAGGTTACCCGCTACCCATTTTTAATGGGCTAGTTGAGGAAGATGCGGAACTCCACATTAGGGAGTTTCAAAAGCTGATGTTTAATTGTCGCATTCAAGAAGAAGGACATTTAATGATGTTCTTCAATATGACTCTCAAAGGAAGAGCCGCTATATGGTATCATGGTTTAGAAGCCGGAACCATATTGAACATTGATGCATTTTATGGAGCTTTTCGAAGGGAGTTTGTCCCCGAAAGGGGTGGCCAATATTGGTTGCATGTACTCAAGGTGACCCGCCAAGAACCATACGAGGATATTCGTGCTTATGTGAAGAAAATAAAAGAGGTTTTCCGTAAGTTGGACACCTCTATTCCTATCCCCGCAGCTGCCCAATGCAATATTTCCTACATGGTTTGGACTTTAATACCCAATTGCAGTTGAGTAGTGTCCCCTTGGGGGACATAGATACTGCCATTACACGAGCACAAGAGGTGGAATCCCGACTACAAGCAGCCTATGCTTCTCGAGGAAATTCGAATATGGGTTTAGTATTGGGAAACAATATGGCAATGGCCAATGGCAGTAGTGGTCAAGGGATAGCGATGGCTAACCCTAATGGGAGAGGGAACATGATACAGAATGTGCCTTTATTACCAGCTCCCCCTAGCATATCGATGCCTACGGGCAGTCAAATGGCTTCAAGTGGTGGAGGCCAGGCAGTCAATTCTAACACCATGCCTGTGGCTCAACAACTAGTGCCTAATCGAATTGTTAGGCCGATGGAGCGACATGGTAATGACCAAGGCTATGAGTCGAGTTCTTCCAATGTTCTTGGCGAGGTTAAGGACATGATGAAGCATTATACCGACATGATTACGGAGCAGTATCGACAAATAGCCGTGGATGTCAACTTCCTTAAAAAACAACAAAATTTGATAGGAAGTAGATACCTAGAGGAGGGTGCACCTTCGAGGTTTAGTTGCAAATGGTGTGGTGGGCAGCACTATCCAAGAAATTGCCCAAATGTTAAGTGCGACATTTGTGGAAAATCCGGCCATTTAGCAGCTACTTGCTGGAGTAAGATCAGTTCCCTCCAGCGAGGAAGTCGGCAACCAGGGCCTGTTAATCATCGTGCCCAAGGAAATGATTCCCATTGAGAGGACGGGCCTAAACAAATACTTCAACGACCAAAGACTACAGTGGAAGAGCTACCAAGTGGTAGTGGGATTAGTTTGATTGAGGCTGTACGCGTTAACGATGCTGAAACCTTTAATCTGCGTGCTGTTCTTACAAGAGGTCAAAAGGGTAGAGAGGCCGACAAGGATAAGCCTGTCGACGGAAACCCTAAACAAGGCGACAAAGGAACGCAAGTTTTGGATCCTGCCATGGAAGGGGGACCTTTGAAGCCCGTAGAGAGTAAAGTCGATAAGGAACCACCAAAGAAGAAGGTGAAAGTTAAAAAGGAGGCATTAAAGCCAGTGTAGCGACCTAAAGAGCGGATGGTTTGGCGTGAAAAGCGAGCTCTATCAAACTATCATGAATTTGATTTAGCGAGCTCTCTTTGCGAAGTCAAGCCGGATGTGAATCTCTTACAGCTTATTAAGCTTTCCCTAGGAGTACGTAAGGAATTTAGAAAGATTCTACGTACCGGGTATATCGTAGAACCTTTGGGTATTGCGCGAGTTGGTGATGACTGGTTCGAGCATGCTGAGAAGCATTGCCCAAGGGTTGCAGCCTATGTCGATGGGATATTAGTAGATTATGCCATTGTCGACACGGGATCATCTGTTAACATTATGAGTTCTGAACTGATGGAAAGGTTGGGTCTTGCGATCCAGAAAGATACCTCCACAATTCTCAGAATGGTAGATGATAGTTTGAGACAGCCGGAAGGCTGCATTACTAAGGTCCATGTCACTGTTGCAAATGTAGAATGCCTGTTGGACTTTAGGGTGATTCGTTTTGTAGGCCGTCCAAGTTACCAAGTATTACTCGGACGACCTTGGATCTTGCAAGCGGACTGCCAAGTGGATATACCCGCCAGTCGGCTAATATTCGGCAGAGGTGCCCAGCGTGTGGTGGTTGATGCTTATCCTGAGTCCCCGCAGAGTGAGAGAGCTCCTCTATCTTCTACAGAATTGGAGACATTAGAAGATTTATCTGCCAGTGAGACATCATCGAGTGATGAGTCCAAAGAGGGATCCACCATGGAAGACATCTATCAAATCACTTTGAATGAGCCGATAGAGGGCCAAGATTGTATAAGAGATGCAGATGTTATCGAGCTAGACCTTGGTACGCCTGATGATTCACGGCCAATCAAATTAAGTTCTATGCTCAGCTCAGCAGAAAGGGAGGACTATGTGGCCTTGATCCAGGAATTCCGTGATATCTTTGCTTGGAGTTATGATGAGTTGAGAGGCATTCCTCCTAGTCTTGCTGATCATACAATTCCGTTGAAAGAGGGCAGTCGTCCTGTACGGCAGAAAGTAAGGCGTATGCCTTTCGAGCTGAGGGATGGTCTATTTGAAGAGTTACAGAAGCTTCGAAAAGCGGGTTTGATTTTTCCTGTGCAACACACGGAATGGTGTTCGCCAGTTGTGATTAGAAAGAAGAAGAATAATCAAATCCGTTTATGTGTAGACTTTAGGAAGCTGAATAAGCAGACAGTTAAGGACTACTACCCGTTGCCATTTATTGACCAGATTTTGGATCAATTAGCGGGTAGGGAGATATATTCGTTTATGGATTGTTTTGCAGGATACAACCAAATGGCAATTGCAGAAGAGGATAAGTTGAAAACAACTTTTATCACTGTATTTGGTACTTTTGCGTACCATGTGATGGCTTTTGATTTATGCAATGCGCCTGGTTCGTGGCAATGAACAACAGATAAGACATTCGGTGACATATCCCCTGAAGAGTTGAAGGTGTTTATTGATGACTTAGGGGCCGCCACCGTGAGAGGAAGGCAGTTGATCATTTTAAGAAAATGCTTCGAGCGCTGTAGACAATTTTGCATCGCCCTAAACCCACGGAAGTGTGTTTTTGCAGTACCTTATGGGCTATTGCTGGGTCATGTGGTCAGTTCGGTAGGAATTGCGACAGACCCCGAGAAGGTTAAAGTTATAGTTGCCATGGGTCCACCACGCACTCCGAAAGAAGTTCATAGCTTTCTGTCTTCGGTTGGTTACTACCGTAGATTCATCAATGCCTTAGCAAAAAGAACGTTGCCGCTTACAAATTTATTGTCCTTTAGCTATTCGTTTGTATGGGGTGACCCTTGTAAGGTAGCATTCGAGGATGTGAAACAAGAGCTAGCAAGAGCGCCCGTTTTAAAAGCACCTAAAAGAGGTGAGGTGTTCTATATATTTTCAGCAGCCACCATGTATAGTATCAGCTACTGTTTAGCCCAAATTTGGGAAGAGAAGTGGTACCACCTGATTGCTTTCGCTAGTCGAAAGCTGGGGGTATCCGAAATCAATTATACCTACATGGAGAAGTTGTGTCTAGCGATGGTCTTTGGGACCAAGAAATTCAGGCATTATATTCTCTATGAGAAAGTCGTGCTTTATACGAAGGCGAAGGGACTTCGATTATTGATGAATAAGCTACAGCCACCTGATCGTTTAGCAAAATGGTTAATCACTTTGCAGGAATTTGATTATGAAATCAGGAGTAAGCCACCAAGGTTGCAAGGCATCATGGAATGTCTAGTAGACTTTGGGGAGCTGAAAGAATCTGTGGCTGAAGGTAGTGATATGGAGTTGTTATTTAAAATAGATACGGCATCTATTCCCTCTTGGTATGCTGCAATAACGCATTATTTATCAACAGGAGAGGCGGGATCCGAATTATCTAAAGCTGAGAGAAGGAAAATTAAGCAGCAAGCGTTAAAGTTTGCTTTGATCGCAGGTACATTATATCGGCAAGGGGTTGATGATATCTATCGCCGATGTGTGATGCCTGACGAGGTGCCATTCATTTCGGAAGAGTGCCATGATTCTGCTTGCGGTGGCCATTTTGCTGGACGGCTTACAGCACAAAAGGCTTTAAGAGCAGGTTATTGGTGGCCTGCCATCTTCCAGGATGCATTTGCATATGTTAAGAGATGCGATATTTGCCAACGACATGATAGTCGAGAGAATAGGAAACGACCACTCAACCCTATTATGGCGATACTTCCATTTGAGAAGTGGGGAATAGACTTTGTGGGTCCTATTACTCCGTCGTCGACTACGCAAAAGAGGTATATCATTGTAGCAACTGACTACTTCACAAAGTGGTCAGAAGCACGTGCAACAAGGAAAGATGATGCTAAAGAAACTGCTAGTTTTCTTTTAGAGCAGATAATATGCCGGTTTGGTCCGTCGAAAGAATTAATGTCGGACCGGAGAACACATTTCCTGAATAAGGTGATTAAAGGTTTGACAGAGATGTGGCAAATCAAGCATAACAAGACAACCCCATATAATCCGCAAGCCAATGGGCAAGTTGAAAGCACCAACAAGCAGCTTGTGGGCATCCTGTCCAAAATTGTATCAGAAAAGAAACGGGATTGGGATAAAAAGTTATACGTGGCAGTGTGGGCCTACAATACGACTTTCAAACGAGCCACTGGCCATACCCCGTTCAAGTTAGTATATGGGGAGGAGTGTGTCTTGCCTTTAGAGATTGAGCTGCCGACTATTCGGTTTGCCATCAATCATTCTTTGAGCGATGAAGACACACTTTTTGAGCGCTTGACGACACTGGCACATTTAGATGAGCTTAAACTATAGAGCTTATTGCACCAAGAAGTGGTGAAGCGCTGAATGAAGTAGTTACACGACATCAAAGCCAAGAAATACACCTTCAAGAAAGGACAGCTTGTTCTGTATTATGACGCACGACGTGAATTATTTCCAGGCAAGCTAGAGCCCAAATGGGATGGGCCCTATAGGATCGTGAGAATAGGAAAGAATAAATCCACAGTTTTGTTAGCTGACCTTGAGGGGATAGAATTTAAAAATAAGGTTAATCTTAATAAGATTAAACCTTATTATTTCTGATTGCACTAATGCTATGACTGCCTTGCAGGTCTAGGCGAGATCGATCAAACATCTGCAAGGACATCGTGATAGAGGTTGATGGGTCGTCTGATCCCTTATTTAGAACACCCTTACTTGGAACAGAGGTATCATCAGGGAAATCTCATTTGGTGGAGCAAAGGATACAAGGTGATTGAGGAAGAAGGCGGGACATTTATTTGGGAAATCAAGGTCTTCTGCCATCACTGCGTACAAATTTTGACGAGCATCCCTATTGAATTCAATGATGATGGAGGGATGGAGCCTATGGTCCACCCGTTGAATATGCTGAATTTCGATTACCATAATTACGAGTAGAGTTCCGGATGGCGGGATATGTAAACCCTCTATGGACGTACACCTTGTACTTTGATGGGGAGTCCAGGGGTGCATCCAAAAAAGGAAGTGTAGGAGTTGTCATCCGAGATCCCCGATGACGCATTGTCATGAAGTTAGCTGCTTATCTCGGGGCGAATTTTACCAATAATATGGCAGAATACAAAGCCCTGATTATGGGTTTGAATATTGCAAAGAAGGGTGGTATCCGCCAGTTGTTGGTGAAAGGGGACTCTCAGTTGGTTTTAAATCAACTCAATGGGACGTACATGGTACGAAACCCCATCCTTTGTATGTACCATCATACTGCCATAGCCCTGCTAGACGAATTTGATAGAGTGTCTTTTCAGCTGATTCCACGGAACTGGAATCAGTTTGCCGATTCATTGGATAATTTTGCGTATGAAGAAGACCTCTTCTTTAATTGTGATCCTTGTCCCGATATATCTATTGATGGTGAGACAGGACCCAGTCGTTTGTGGGGTATGCTTTCTGAACATGCCCTCTTTGGCAGACAATGGTTGATCTGGGTGATGCAGAGGGTAAGCGAGATGCATCTCCCTTTATTATCTGGGACCCACAGACTGATTAGACGACATGTGATGCGAACACCTCTTGCGATATACGCAGGAGGGATGGGTCATAATTTAATGCACCTAGTTTAGGGCTTCGAGCCTCTGTTTCCCTGGGAATGGTATGCTTTGCTGTCTATCATGGTTGTTTCCAGGTGGATGTTATGCGTAGTATTTTTGACTTCATTAGGCCAAGAGGGCCCATTCAGTTTTGCAGTGAAGTGTTTTATTTAATTAGGCCAATAGGGCCATTTCCCTGTCTAGTGCAGGTGCGTTTAATGGGGGTTTTTGTTTTAAGTGTTGTGCTGGACAGGTTTCGTGGTTTGTGGAATTCGGTGGAGCCTGGAGGAGCCTTTGATGCGATGGAAGCTTCTTGTGGCCAGTCCAGGTGATATCTCTCCTTTATGAGTACCTTTCTTTCCTGTTATATGTGTATTTGTACTTGTCAAGGGGATACATTTTTGTTGGGGACCGGCAACCAAGGCATGAAGTCCCAGGTTTAGGCTTAGTATGTTTGAGGGAGGTCGGAGTAGTCATTGCCTCCTGTAAAGACATTGTCAGGCATCGAAAGACCTGTTTTAGAAGGAAGTCCGAGTGGCCCTGTTCTGCTAGCCTGCTAGGCAGCCGTTCTAGGAGTTCTTGTTAGTAGTGAGGCAGTTAGAGAAGCCTGCCAGAAGATAATAATAATGATGCCAAGAAACCCTGAACATCCTAAAAGATGAATATAAATATGAAGGTGTGTAAAAAGGGGTTCTAACCCCTAGCAAAGGAAAGAAAAGGAATGAAAATGTGTAGGCAGTTGATCATTGCCTTGCGAAGGCCTGGTAGGTTCCTGGGGACGAGTCAGACCCGGGGCCGATGCCTTGTCTTCCTAGGGGTGGCTTCTTGCTAGGAAAAAATGACAAAACAAGGAAGGTTGGAGCGAAAATAAAAGTGAGCGTTAGAAAAGGATTAAGTGTCGCCTTACGAGGGCTTGGTAGGTTCTTGGGTGCAGAGACAGGTGCTAAGGCCGATGGCCTGTTCCCCTTGGGTCACTACGCTCAGCTCCCTCCTTTTTAATGCCCAAGTATGTTCATCCAATAAAAACCCTAAAAGAAAAAATGTACTGAAAGAAAATACTCTTTGATCAGGCTATAGGAGTCCTCGCCTTGTAGGAGCTCCTAGTGGTGTTGTTTTTAGTTGGTAAGTAGCACAGACTACCACTTAGGGCAACCTCTTTGATAGGTTTTTTTTAGTTTGGCTGTGTTGGAGCAGCTGGTTAGTGACTCACTTGGCATCTTTTATTAGATGATGCTAGGCCTACTCCTTGTGGATGTCATGCCTTGGTTCTGTCCAGGGGTAGGGGAACCATTGTGCTGAGTCTTATTATATAATTGTTTTGTATCAGTTTGATGCTTCTTTGGTTGTTTATGTGCAGATATGTTCGTGGATTCGACGGGCTGAGTCGCCCTATCCTGTGGTCGCCAATGGGAGCAGAATTTAGGTGATGGGAAGTGCTTAAAAATAGCTAAAAATTATGAATATCAAGGGAAAAATATTCACCGTCAAAGGCGGCGGCTCGATCTAGGACGATTTTAAGCGTCAAAGCGCTTTAAAGGCGCCCGAGCGACACTTGTTGATTTTTCATAATTTTTCAGACAATCGTGCGGGTTGACACGAGCTACTGGCCAATGGGGGATGCTAAGTCGGACGCCCAGGATTTTTCAGAGCTCGATTCCAAGTCCGGACGGGGAAATGGCCAAGAAACCGGTCAAGATACGAAGAGGTGGACAAAATTTGGCCAAAATGGGCAAGTGACCCTTGGGAGCCCAATTTTAAATGTAGCATGAAACTTTTGAAGCATGGAGATGAAGAAAACGTGGAGAAGAGGGGGCGCCATACAGCGCCGATTTTTGCGCTTGAAGGATGATGATGCCATCTCCTGCTTGTGAACAACCCATGCCAATCATCATTGCCCCTCATTCCCTCCTGGATGCCAATCATTTCGCCTCCCTTCGCTCGCACAATGATGCTCTCTTTGAAGATCTCTGATTTCAGTCTTTCTCTCTCCTCCCTCTCTCTCTTCTAAAGGCAAGTTCATGTGGGAAGAAGAAGGAAGAAGAAAGAATGATGGAGGCTTGTCCGGCATGGATCGGATTGCTCCACGGGCTGGAAATGGTAATTTGTGGTTGTGCTGGGCATGAAGTGCTGCTGATTTTCAGATTTGCAACCATGGACATGAAACCCGAAACACGCATATAAGCGGTAATTCAATTTTTGCAAAGGAAATTTGAGATTTCATGGCTTATGATTGATAAAATGTTGTTCATGTGGGCTAAAAATTGTTTATGTTGCTGTTTTCCATGAGTACTTGCTGGTCATAATCAGAAAATAAGAAAAATATGCATCTTGTGGTTCAAAATAATACACTAAAACACGTAAAATATGGAAAATCAAGGGAAAATGATGTTTTTGGGCATAAAAATGGGAAAGTGAATAGGAACACCAACTAAACTTTCATTTTTGCTGCAAGAAGGAACTAAGGGCCACAGTCCATAATCTATTTTGAATTTTCAGTAATAAAGTAATGCAGAAAATAAGGGAAAATACAAGGAAATTTGAGAAAAATCACTAAAAATAGGGAAAAAATGCATTTTGGGTGCGGAAAATTAATGAAAATTAAGAGCAATGTTTGTGAATGTTTGTGGGGACTGAAGCATGAGGATTTGCCTCAGTTCGACCCCACCTTCTTGTTCTAGTGTGTTTTTTCCGCTTTCTACACATAAAATGATGGCAAAATGTCCTATAAATCTATATAACAATGCAACATTTGATCAATGGGAGGGTAGAGTGGTTAAAGTGTGTCTAAATGTGGAGTAAAATGATGAAAAGATTGTTGTTTTTTGTTTGCATGCCATATAGGTCGGTGAATAATTATAAAATAAGGGCCTAGTAGCACGAGGGTTCCCTTGGTGCTAGGTCTGTGCAACGCCGCATAAGAACGGTAGTTGGAAGTCATTAAAAGGATGTTTTCCACATGTGCATAATGTTGATTTCATAACTATTTGAGCACTTGGCATCCACACTATGCATAAATCATGGAAATATTTAAAGGTATAAGAAATCCTGGATGCACAGCAATTGTTTTCATTAGGACATTGACCCACGTTGAGTGAGAGACAGGGCACCCTAAGCCATAGGCTAGTCGTGGGGTCTAGGGAAAAGAGAAGTAAGGACAATGGTACATTCTTGTATACGCTTATTTGGTACCTTGAGCGACTTTTGTGCGAAATGTTTATATGTTGAGCGACGGATTGAGGGGCCAATCCCCAAGGTGTAGGAGAGTCGCAGAGGGTTGACGGCATTCATCCGTAGGAGGAACCCCATGTGTATGTGATTCGAGCCTTTTGGCTATGTGAAAGGGACTCCCTCTAAGGAGTAATATTTGGTTAGGATTAGTTGGACTGCAACGTAATACAAATGCAAGACATTTAGGAAGGCAATGTATGTGTCATCAACGCTCCTGGCTGCGAGGCCGTGGGGTTGTTGAGCGCGTGAGATAGAGGTCCGGCTAGTGCATGAGCCAGTGCCGACCCGTTCTAGGTTCCATCACTATTGTCTGGATCCACCATTGGTAGCCATTGTAAAATATGCACTAGCGCCTCAAACACCAACCAACCTTCGTCCTTCATGAAGTGTTCCAAGAAGAACATCCATCGCGTATGGATAGGTCCAGCAATCTCCACTTCATCTACAAGATGTACAAGAAGGGGGATTTTTATCATGAGCATACTGGTAGGTAGGTATTTCTCAAAGAGACAGATCGTCTCCACTGCTCCCCGTCTCGCAGATTCAATAGAGGACGTCTTAATCTCCTTCTGTGAGATCCATTGCACTAAATTCCACAACTTGTAAATTGCCCCGCGTATTTCTGGAGTAAGGCATCCTACGATCGCGATTGGTAGTACAAACTGCCACAAATAAGAAAGCATTATGAACAATGACTACACTCCAAACAACAAATTAGGCATGCCACTTACAATCCATTCATAGTACAAACCTAACATATCTTATGTGAATCATGGGATTTTAGCCCTGATAATTAGTCATCTTTAGAAAATGCAGACCTGAGTGAATGCATCATACCCGTCGGAGTGTGGATAGACTTGACTATTTTCTTCACAATCTTTAGTGGACAAAACCCAAGGAGCACGAGGTAGCTGCAAGCGACCATCAGCACTCGACTGCGGCCAAAGCACCTTCATCCTGCCTACCTCCTTCAAATCCATTCGTGCCCCTATAGTGTCTCTCTTTCCTGTGATGTTGTCCCATAGCAAGCTGCCTACGTTCTTGAAAATATACATGGGATCCAACAAGTGGTTGATCTGCAAGTGGGTCCAATATGGCAACTTGTAGAAAACTGAGAACTGTTGCATTCCATTTGGCTGTGACTCCATGTGGACCATTTTCAGCTCGTACCAGCTTTGGGCATTCATACATGTTGGAGGTCATCCAAAAAAACCTTCCCTGAGTTCATGACCCTCTGGGAAGAAAGCAGCGTGTCCTTGATATACAATCTTCTTCATGGTTTGTGACGTTTGGGAGTCTAGCTGTGGCCCGCATAATGGACATGCATGATAACCTGAGGTAACTAGACCTGTCCCAACACCTTTATCCAGTGAATACAAACTTGAACGAGCTATGATAGATATTACCAACGAGAATGGAAGCCTATTTACCTGAGCACTCTCCGAATCCCGAAAAGTCATGCATCGTCCACATGAGAATGGCTCAAATATTAGTGGACTGTCGACCATCGCACTTGCTCATATCTTGCACGATGACCTTCTCCTACCACAAAATGTTAAGCTCATCGGCTAATGGACGAAGATACACATCCATATTTTGACTTTGTAGTGGCTGGGGACAAGTAAGCTAAGGATGAGATGCCCTTTCTTTGTAGAAAGCCATGGAGGGATATTGTAGTTGACAAGGACTATAGGCCACACACTGTAAGAAGTTGAGCGCAGACCGAATGGATTCATGCCATCCATTGCAAGACTAAGCCAAAGATTCCTTGGCTCTCAAGCAAAGCTTGGGAAGGTAGAGTCAATGTGGCTCCATGCGCCTAAATCCGATGATATTTGTTGAACTCCATCTATGGACCTATTCTGCGCATGCCACTTCGTATTTTTCTTGTACACTTAGGAGTGCAAGTAGTGTCTTCAGGCGAGATACTCGGCACCCATCATATAATGATATGGATGCTTCCTCTCTAATCGGACCAGAAGTCTTGACATCCATGGGAATCAATGCATCAATCATTGCCTCCATCTTAGGCTCCAAGATTGTAGGTAAGTCTTGAAGGCTATATGTCTCCTTTGGTATTGGTGGAATAGATTGGGTAGTACCTTCCAAGTGGTGGATTGGCTTAGGCATTCCATCCATTGCACGCCCACGAACTCTTCTAATTGGCCACAAAGGATGCACTCCTCCTTGGCATGAGACGTCACCTCCCTGGACAGAAAATTTGCTAGCCACACCCAATATTTTTGTATATGGTATTCAATTATCTTGTGAGTACAATGCATGATTGATATTAACTTTTCTTACCGTTTGCTCAAAATCCAAGATCATCTGATCAATGATCTCAGATTGAAACTCACTGAAGCATCGTATGTGTTCTATTGACAATCGACGTTTTCGTCTAATTGCCAGCTTACATTGAGAGCAAGGACATGGGACACGTTGATTAAGATACACCTCGCGATCTTGAACATCAAGATCTTCATTATTTTCCATTTTATCTACATTACGACAAACGATTTGTTTTTGTTATCATTCTTTTTTTCTTTCTTAAATTGTTTGAGAAGGGATTGCTTCTCTTGTAACTCCGGAAAAATTAACGTATGTAAAGTCTCCACCCATCCACCCACAAATTAATGTATGTCGGAGTGTTTCCCATCTTGTGCTATTGCACCGGACCTCGCCACCACTCTCTCTTTGTTTTTTATCCATTCATTATCACCTCTCCTTCCATTTCTCTCTCTTTTTCTCTTTCTTTATTATGCTGTATATTTATTTTGTTAGAATATCAAGCTCATTTTATTCTCCTGTTAGTATATATGATTGACATTAGACTTGTCTAGCTGTATCAGCAAGTGTGAGACATTAAATAAGCCGGTGGTCTTAGACCCAGTGTGAATGGTCCTACAGACCTTAGTACTATTGTATACACTTATGCTATGTGTGTGGTTATGAGATAATGAATTGAAGAAGAAGAGAGCATGCTTGCTCCTCACTCTGTCTCTGCCTCTCTCAATCTAAACATGGTATCAGAGCCATGCTAGGCGGGCTCTCTAGAGTAGGAGGAAGTCAAGAAGACTTGCAAGAGTTGAAGATCAGGATTTCTAAAAGACCAAACAGGCTGCCATTGTTTCTCCAAGGTATGCATTTGTTCATGTGAGATTCTATGCTTCATGGCAGTGGTGAAGACTTGTCTTGGACTCTTTGGGAGCATCATTGAGCACATTTGAGTGTTTGATAATCAATATTACCTTCACCACATGCTGCTAGAAGAGCCTGACAGGCTGCGTGAACTGCGCGTGTTTGCAGGCTGAATGCATCTGTTGTACTCGATGCTAATGCTTGGTCACAAACTGATCTATGGCTTACAAACAAGCCTTGGCAAGGTTGCTAAAGACTTGTGGCATGCTAATGATTGACTTGGAATGAGATATGAGCTGTGAGAGTTGATTGCAGATCTGAAATCTGTCCCAAACTGCTGTAGACAGAGAGTATTCAGTAGGTACATGACTTTGGAAAGAGCCTTGAGCTCATAGAGATGCCCAAAGAGGGTCTACTGAAGTACATACATGCTAATGCAAACATATGTCTTGGATGTTTTGCCTGTAAGCTGAAGATTATTGATCAAGTATACTCAGATCTGAAGCATTTACTTGGTTGGAAAACTGTCATGAATCTATAGACAACAAGCATTGTTTACACTTGAAGCATTACATGACATTGCTTGGTTCATGTCAAATGTATGACTTGGGATATGTCTACTGAATGTCTGGAGGACTAAGAAAAGCATTAAATACTATTGAAAATTGAAGTCTGGATTTGGAAATTAATGCAGTTACATTGTCTTGGTTGGGTACAAACTGTAAATGCAATCTATGACTTGGATTTGTGAAGACAGGATGCCTATGGTTACCCGAATGCTCATGTATTGAACCTAACACTTCAAAGTGAATGTATGACATGATTTGAGGCTCTTTTGGAGCTGGATAGACAAGGTTTTACTGAGCATTTGCTGAGTGCAATCTATGAGCGGGAAGTTTGATACCTATACTTGCTGTCTATGCACTAATTTACGCCCGTATGGTTATGTTTGGACTGCTACATGTACTAGCAGCTATCTATGAAGGTTTGGGACATGTATGACATGTATATGACTCAGTTTTGGCTTTGAATAAGCTGTTGGTCTCACTGAGAGTTTACAGTTTTTAGATTGCATGTATAAACCCTGGCAGTAAGGCTGCATGTTACAGACTCGAAGCAACTACATAGCATATGTATTGACAAATGTATCTACAGGTGGGACCACATGTTTGTGGCTATTTTTGAGCAGTAAAAGGGCTGAAATACCTTGGTTTTGACAATAAATTTGTTGCATAAAACTCTCAGAAACAGTCAAGAATTGCAGTGAGTTAGGGACACTTGTTGGCTTGCAAGTAGTCAGACAGAGCATACGACATGGCTAATGCAAAGAGGGCTGACAACATAGCCCAGATAGTGGGGGAAAAGCTTGACAGCAACAATTATGCCATATGGAAGTTCCGCATGGAGAACTTCTTAATAGGGAAAGGCTATTGGGAGTTGGTGATTGGAGCAAAAGCTGAACCTGAGCTCCCAGATCGACCTACAGCTAATCAGAGATGATTATACCAAGATTGGACAAAAAGAGCTCGTAGAGTCTTGCACTGGCTCTCTTTATGTATCTCAGATGCCATGGTAATACAGATAATAAACTGCAGCTCTCCTAAGAATGCATCGGACATTTTGGCCAAGTATTATGGCACAACCACAAGTGCGAGGAAGATACAATTGAAGCAAAAGTTCAACAACATGGAGAGGAAGAGTAGATATATACAGGATTATATCACGGAGGTTAAGACCATTGCGGATCAATTGACATCTATTGGTTCACAGGTTGAAGATGAAGACATGGTTGTTGTGACTTTGAATGGCTTGGGGCCTGAGTATAAGTCTTTTGACACTTCTGTGTCTGTGCGGGTTGAAATGCTTGATTTCAATGAGCTAGTTGCATTGCTTATCCATGAAGAGGTTAAGCTTGGCTTGGATACATGATCTAGTAGTTCTAAAAATAAGGATGCATTTTTCTATTTCAATCAATGCAGCCGTGGAAACTGTGGTAGAGGCTATGGATCTAGCAGAGGAGGCCAACAAAATGCATCCTATGGCAATAACAACCAGCAGGTATCGAATGCAAGAGGTGGTGGAAACTTTAGAGGCAAGGGGAGATCTAGCCCTAGAGGAGGTAGAGGCTCCTAGCAACAATAGCGTCCATCTGACAATCCGAACAAGGATAAGGATTGTCTTTACTACGGGAAGTATGGGCATATTGCCAAGGACTATTGGAAGAAGCAGGGCAATCAGAAAGGCAAACAACATGGACATTTTGCTACATCTAGTCAGGCAGATGATACTTCAGGAGATAGATTGTTTGCCATGCAGTATATAAAAGACAGAGTTGCTAAAAAATGCAATGATGATGTAGTTTAGTACATTGATTCAGGGGCATCGAACCACATGACTCCTCACAGTGATTGGTTCATTGATATGGTGGCTGAAAAACATGGCTATGTTTGTACAGGTGATGACACATAGCATAGCATTGAGCATAAAGGCAAAGTGCCTCTTGTGGTTCATGATGTGGTAGGAAGAAAAATTTGCATGATGTATTGCATGTTCCTTTGATTATGAAGAACCTACTGTCTGTTGGTCAGATGACGTAGCAGAACTTGCAGGTTAGATTCAACAAGCATGGTTGCTTTATTGAAGAGTTTGGCAATGGATGCAAGTTGATAGCGTGTGGCCACAGGAATGGCAGAATGTTTACTCTTGATGCTACCTTGCCAGAGCTGAATTCAAATATGTTTGCCCATGGTTCTGGCACTATCAGAGACTTGGAAATTTGGCACAAGAGAGTGGGGAAATTTGCAAAGGCTGCAAATTATGTAGAAAAAATAGCTTGTTATAGGTTTACCCAAGTTCCAATTTGTCAAGGTTACCATTTGTCAGGCATGTAAGGCAGAGTACACGTCCGTTGTAGTTAGTCCACTCTGATGTTTGGGGGCTAGCCCATAATGCATCCATGGGAGGCTCGAAGTATTATGTGACATTCATTGATGATTACAGTCGCTATACTTGGGTTTACATTCTAAAGACAAAGGATGAGGTGTTTGCAATTTTTCAGCAGTTTAAAAAGCAGGTTGAAAAGGAATTTGAATGCTATATCTCTTGCTTGAGATCAGATAGCGGTGGGGAGTATGTGTCAAATGAGTTTGACAACTTTTTGGCTGAAAATGGCATACGTAGGCAGCTTACCTGCAGCTACACTCCTCAGCAGAATGGGATAGCTGAAAGAAAGAATAGGGTCTTGATGGAAGCTGCTTGTGCCATGATGAATGAGAAGAAGATGCCACTCTATTATTGGGCTGAGGCTGTTATGACAGCCATGTATATCTTGAATCGGACTCCCACTGCAGGTATTCATGAGATGACACCGTTTTAGAAGCTGTATGGCTATAAGCCGGATGTAAGTCACATGAAAATCTTTGGTTGTCTTTATTATGTGCATATTCCAGATGAAAAAAGGAAGAAGCTAGATCCAAAAGCGCATAAGTGTGTTTTCATTGGATATTCGCAAGAGAAGAAGGCATACAAATGCTATGATCCCTCTACTAGGGAGACCCTGGTAAGCAGGGATGTTATTTTTTATGAGATGGGTTCTTGGTATGTATCATCGGCTACAGTGCCATCAGATATGCCTTCTACTCATGTATCTACAGTTGATGTGCAGCAGAGCAGTACTATGACAGGACCTAGTAGTCAGACAGTATCCCCATGGATAGGAAGATTGAGGAGCTCACCGTCCACTGACACCAGTATGTCAGTGAGGGAGAGATATGATGTCGTGGACAGCAAAGGAAAAGAGAAAGTTATTGAGGATATATCTGGGATGATGACACTTGGTAGAATGACTTCTGGATATGAGTCTGCTGACACTTTAGACAGTGAACTTGGTATTCTGACTGTCTATACACCTGGCGCAAGGCAGAGCAGGTACATTCCACCTCATGAGAGAGGGGAATCAAGTAGTGCACCATAGCCTAGACGCTCATAGAGGGTCGCATACCCTGTTGACAGGTTGACATATAGTGGCTACACTGCAAAGCATTATTCTTACATGACAAAAGTGATGGAGATCAAAGAACCAGGTATATATGTTGAAGTAGTGGAAGATGAGAACTGGTGTGCAGCCATGGATGAAGAAATGAATGACTTGGCTAAAAATAAGACATGGGATCTTGTGCCACTGCCTAAAGGAAAAAAGACCATTGGCTGCAAATGGGTCTACAAAATCAAATGCAAGTTGGATGGCAGTGTCGAAAGGTACAAAGCCAGGCTAGTTGCTAAGGGGTATGCCCAACAGTATGGACTTGATTATGAGGAAACATTCAGCCCTGTTGCCAAGATGGCAACCATACGCACTGTGATTGCTTTGGCTATTGCTAGAGACTGGAAATTACAGCAGATGGATGTGAAGAATGCCTTTCTTAATGGTGACTTAGTAGAGGATGTCTATATGGTTCAGCCACCAGAAGGGTATGTTCACCCTGATTTTCAGCATTATGTATGCAAGTTGAAAAAGGAAATGTACACAGGCTGAAGCAGGCTCCGAGAGCTTGGCATGATAGGATTAGTAACTACTTGCAAAGGTTAGGATTTACTGTTGGTAGGGCTGATCACAGCCTATTTACAAAGAAGACTGACAGTGGCTTGGTAGTGCTGGTCATATATGTTGATGATTTGATAATCACTGGTAATGATGACTTGGGCATACAACATGTAATGAAGATGCTGAAATCTAAACTTGACATGAAAGATTGAGGTGAATTGAAGTATTTTTTGGGTATTGAGGTAATTAAGGCTGAAAATGGTTTATGGCTGATGTAGAAACATTATGCCATGGAAATGCTGAAAAAGTATGGCATGGCTCAATGCAAACCATTGGATACACCCCTTGATCAGAATGTCAAGTTGGACATTAGCACTAGAGCTGAAATGTAGGATGTGACTATGTACAGGAAGATGGTTGGAAGTCTTATCTACTTGACCATCACTAGGCCCGATTTGAGTTATGCAGTTGGGCTCATAAGTCAGTTTATGTAGAAGCCGAGGAAGCCACATTTGGATGCTATTAGGCGGATTATGAGATATGTTAAGTTCACTGTACATTATGGGCTGTTCTATATGAGAGATAAGCCCTTGAAACTAGTTGGATACTAAGATGCGGATTGGGCAGGATGCTCATATGATTGCAGATCTACAAGTGGTTATGATTTTGGCTTTGGAAGTGGCATGATCAGCTGGAGCAGCAAGAAGCAACCAACGGTTGCATTGTCTAGTACTGAGGCAGAGTACATGGGTGTTGCATTGGTAGCATGTGAGATTTCATGGATGCTCAAGCTTATGGCTAATTTGGATATTCAGGTGGATGCTCCAGTGACCTTATTATGTGACAATCTCAGTAGTGTACTCCTAGCAACGAATCCAGTATATCATGCCAGGACAAAACACACAGAGATACACTACCATTTTATCAGAGAGATGATTCTTGTAGGGAGAGTAGATCTTATGCATGTGAAGACTGATGAACATGTTGCAGATATCTTTACAAAGTCTTTGGGTAAAGATAAGTTTAGTAGTTTTAGACAACTACTTGGAGTTCATCAGATGATTTGAGCTTGAGGGGGAGTGTTAGAATATCAAGCTCATATTATTCTACTGTTAGTATGTATGACCAACATTAGCCTTTTCAGCTGTATCAGAAAGTGTGGGACATTGAATAAGTCGGTGGTCTTAGACCCAATGTAAATGGTCCTACGGACCTTAGTACTATTGTATACACTTATGCTATGTGTGTGGTTATGAGATAATGAATGGAAGAAGAAGAGAGCATGCTTACTCCTCACTCTGTCTCTATCTCTCTCAATCTAAACATATTTCCTCTATCTCGTTCCTTCTTCCTTTTTCTCTTCCTCCCCCTCTCTCATTTCCTTTAACAAAATATATATCTCTCTCTACAACAACAACAACTACTACCACTACCACTACCACTACCACTACCACTACCACTACCACTACCACTACCACTACCACTACCACTACCACTACCACTACCACTACTACTACTACTACTACAAACAAGAAAAGAAGAAAAAACTACTACTACTACCACTACTACAACAACAACAAAAATAAGAAAACTAGACAACAATAAACAAGAAAAAAAAAGCTATTACTACAACAACAAATAAGAAAACCACTACTACTATAACCACAACTATGACTACGTCTATGACCACGACTAAAATACTACCACAATGGGCGGAACCCATTCACTGTTAGCCACGAGATAAATGAACTCTGCTTCAAGAAGTTTCAATAATTCGGCCTTCACGAGAGCAGAGTAATTAGGATTCATCCGTCTTTGTCTTTGCCTTACAGGTTTGGCATCGGGCTCTAGGTCAATGTGATGTTGACATACTGTAGGATCAATCCCCTTTAGGCCTTTGTAGGACCAAGCGAACACATCTAAGTTCTCCTTTAGTAGGTCTCGAAGGACCACCAGTTCTTCTTCTGGAAGATTGAGACCCACTTTTAGGTGACGTTCAGTACCCTCAGCATCCAAGAACGTTACTTGTCTTTCACCTTCCACTTCCCGGATAAATGTCCCACCGATTGCTTCTGGGTAGAGGTCTGACTCCTTCAAGAGAGTCGTATCCTCGTCTGATGTTCCCCTAGAACCAGTGTCCTCCTTCTAAACAGATGACTCATTCGTCTGTTTAATTTGCTGAAAGGGTATCACAGCCTTATTTGCTTTTGTTTCAGTGGTGACCTCTTCAGGACTCAAGGCTTCATCTTCAGAGGATGCGTCCAGGAATGTCACATAGCACGGACCTGCTAGAGGTTGTGACTTTGAGGGCTTGGGTTTCTGTTGGTAGGGGGCATCATCATCATCTTCTCTTTGGACTGAACAGTCAAGGCGACAGGAGCCATTGGTGAACTTAATTTTTACCCCTTTAATCCATTGCTTATACAGATTCTCCATACTTTGGGGTTCATTGACCAACCCAAACGGAACCATGGTCATTCCATCTAGTACCTTGAGATATTCGGCCTCTAAGGTCTCTGTAGGGACATCAACCAAATCATCCTCTATCAGAGGAAATTCTTTATCTGCCTACCCACTACCACTACCATTACTACTACCACTAATTAACAAGAAAAGAAGAAAAAACAACAACAACAACAACAACAACAACTACTACTACTACTACTACTACAATAACAATAAACAAGAAAAGAAGAAAAAACTACTACTACTACTACTACTACTACTACTATTACAATAAAAAACAAGAAAACTAAACAACAATAAACAAGAAAAGAAAAAAAACTACTACTACAATAACAAAGAAGAAAACTACTATTACTACTACTAGTACTAGTACTACAATCACGACTACGACGACTACGACCACGACTACGACCATCACAACAACTCTCTCTCTCTCTCTACCACTACCACTACCACTACCACTATCACTACCACTATAATAAACAAGAATAGAAGAAAAATCAACAACAACAACAACTACTACTACTATAATAAAAACAACAACAAACAAGAAAACTAAACAACAATAAATAAGAAAATAAACAAAACTACAAAAAAAAAACAAGAAAACCACCACCACCACCATCACCACCACTACTACTACTACTACTACTACTACTACTACGACTACGACTACGACAAACCACTACCACTATAATAAACAAGAAAAGAAGAAAAAACAATAACAACAACAACAACTACTACTACTACTACAATAATAACAAACAAGAAAAGAAGAAAAAACTACTACTACTACTACTACAACAATAACAACAAATAAGAAAACTAAACAATAATAAACAAGAAAACAAAGAAAACTACTACTACTACTACAACAACAAACAAGAAAACTACTATTACTACTACTAGTACTACTACTACAATCACAACTATGACACTATGACCATGACAACGACTAGCACAACAACAACAAACTAGAAGAGAAGAAATTAAACAATAACTACTACTATCACTACCACTACCACTACTACTACTATGACTATCACAACAACAACAAACAAGAAAATAAGAAGTTAAACAACAACTACCACTACCACTACCACTACCACTACCACTACCACTACCACTACCACTACCACTACCACTACCACTACCACCACCACTACCACTACCACGACAACCACAAAAACCATAAACAAGAAAATAAGAAATTAATCTCCAACTACCACTACCACCACTACCACCACCACCACCACCGCCACTACGACTACCACAACAATAACAAATAATAAAAGAAGAAAAGAAGAAACAAAACAATAACAATAATAACAACAATCTCTCCCTCCTTCTCTCTCTCCCTCCCTCTCCCTCTCCCTCTCTTTCTCTCTTTCCCTATTATGTTTAATGTTTTCTCCCTCTCTCTCTCTCGTTCCTTCTCTCCTTTTCTCTCTTCCTCTCCCTCTCTCACCCTCACCCTCTATTTCTCTCTTCCCCTATTATGTTTAATGTTTTTTCTCTCTTCCTCGCCCTCTCTCATTTTCTCTCCCTCTCTCATTTCCTTTTCTCTCTTCCTCTCCCTCCCTCTCCCTCTCCCTCTCCCTCTCCCTCTCCCTCTCCCTCTCTTTCTGTCTTTTCCTATTATGTTTAATGTTTTTTCCCTCTCTCTCTCGTTCCTTATTTCCTTTTCTCTCTTCCTCTCCCTCTCTCATTTCCTCTCCCTCCCTCTCCCTCTCCCTCTCCGTCTCTTTCTCTGTTTCCCTATTATGCTTAATGTTTAATGTTTTTTCTCTCTTTCCCTATTACTTTTAATATTTTTTCCTTCTCTTTCTCGTCCCTTCTTTCTTTTTCTCTCTTCCTCTCCCTCTCTCATTTCCTCTCCCTCTCTCTCCCTCTCTCTCTCTTTCTCTCTTTCCCTATTATGTTTAATGTTCTCTCTCTCTCTCTCTCTCTCTCTCTCTCTCTCTCTCTCTCTCTCTCTCTCTCTCTCTCTCTCTCTCGTTCCTTTTTTCCTTTTCTCTCTTCCTCTCCCTCTCTCATTTCCTCTCCCTCTCTCAATACACATGAATTTTTACAAAAACAAGTAAAAGAGAAAGAGAAAACACAAAAACAAAGCAAAAAGGAACAATGCACTCACCGTAAAGGCTCGCCCTCCGTACACTTCCTCCTCTTCTTCACAAATGGTGGTGGCGGCGGTGAGAAGCTTTCCTTCTCCCTTTTTCTCTCTTTCTCTCCCTCTTCCTCTCAAATGCAAGATGAGTTCGCTCTCTCTTTTGTGTACTTGCGCAAAATAACGCACTCGGGTTTCGGCCCACATTTTTTTCATCTGAGCACCGTCACTATTTACATCACTATTTGTGTCGCAAATGCGATGCTAATAGCGACGTCACTTTTTTGCGTCAGAAAGCACTGTCGCTATACCTCCATATCCTTGTAGTGTTCCCAAACTGTAGTATAAGGTCACTTTTTCTCAAAATCCTCATAACTAAAAAAATACAATTCCATTTTCTCTAAAAACATAGCCAATCATTGATATACAACTCTTTAATTCCCTCATGACTTTTAGACATTAAAATATATTAGAATCATTCTCATTCTCACTTCTTAAAAGGTTGAAAGTTAAAAGATGATATAAAATGACATACATATTATATTTTAAGATTTTTTTAAAACCTAAAGACACCTTTTTGACTTGAGAGTTTCATTGTAAATTTTTATATTTTTTAGAAAAATATATACCTATTTCTGGGCATTTTCTCATTCCCTTTGAAAGCTCTAGTTTTGTCCCAAATTTTCTGCACTCTTCTCCTTCCCTCTAGAATATGGTTTCTTGCATACGAATTATTTTGAAGCAACATTGAGGAGTGGTTTTAATACCATTTGCTGAAATCAAATAATATCTATCTACAACACTCTCTACCTTGCTACAATCAATCTCCCTCTTCAATACTATGCTATAAGATATCTTTCCCTTCCACAGGTTATACTACAAACAATCAACTGATAATGGAGATATCTTTATTTTTTAAATCTTTGTGATGTTATTATTCTTCACAGTTATTGTTTAATATTCAAGCATAAATAGAGAGAGAGAGAGAGAGAGAGAGAGAGAGGGGGGAAAGAGAGAGGACTGTGTGAGATAAACTAAGAAAATAAGTGATAGAGTGACAAAGAGTAAATTAGGACAGAAGATAAAACGATGTTATTATTCTCCACTAGCCAAGCTTATGCATAAATGTGTTAAAATATATTTGATCAAATCTTCTTTTGAGAGAGAGAGAGAGAGAGAGAGAGAGAGAGAGAGAGAGAGAGAGAGAGAATATTTTGGATAGAACAGAATATAAGATTTGATGCTAATTAGAGGTAGATAAAAAGCTATGAATATAGGTTGATTAGGGTTTATCATGATTGAGATTAAGAGAAAGAGACAAGATCCAACTTGGTAAAAAAGAACATAGATATAGTGAATCAAAGGGGTGTAATTGTGTGATTTAAGTTAAAATTAGCATACATTTTTCTTTGTAGAATGCAGGTGCAAGGTGTACCAAGAGAAAGAGAGATATTCACTCTCAATTGGAGGATGAATATACACCAATGTTCAAAAGAACAGTGGAAAGGGATAATGTAATAAGATATAGGATGCAACAAGAAAGAAATGCATGAAAAAAAAATGTGGAGCTTTGGGTTGATGGGTGCATTTATCCACCCAATCCACTCACTCAAAGGCCACCACAAATTGAAGGGCTTACATCATTTGTAAATTTTTTTTGTGATGGCAATGAAGGATTGTATATATACACATGAAAACTTGTCACACAAGGATTATCAAGCCTTGATAAATATGCAGATAAGATTATAAGGGAATATGCAGTCTTTGATGGAAAATGGATTATTGATTGAGAAGGACAATGTTTGTCATTGAAGATGCTATGTATGCTACACACATGCAGAATATGGAGTTGCGGTCTAAAGTTATGAACTTGGAGAAGGAGAATCCAAACATAAAGAGGAAGCTCATAAAAACTTTGGAGATTGGGTCCACTTTAAAAACCAAGGAATCACGTTAGCGAATTTGATTAGTTAAACCAATTCACCAATTAACCAGAGGAAGTGGACAATATCATAAATAAATTTATACTCAATCTGCTACAATGAGAAATATGTTCCCTCATGTAGAGAATGATACTATTGCTGAAGTCTTAAGCAACGATATGGTAAAAAATGCATTGGAAAATCGTAAATCTAGGGACATTGTAGATGGTGTCGCAAGTGGACATCTTAGGGATGTGAGAAATTTGTTTATTTATACATATGCTCAAGGATTATGTGACAAGGTGGGAATGAGTTTTGAGCCATACAGTATAGTCTATCAACATTTGGATATAGGTTTTAAGCAAGTTTTGAAAACTAAGCGAGTAATGCCTTTGCCAAAACCATTTCATGTGAAGAAGACTTGAAAATAACTAAATGAGAAATATTAGAACTAATTGGTGAGCCTACACATCTGGAACACACACACATATTGAATTATGGTTCCAAAGTGTATTGGTATATATGTAGGGTTCAGATTACTATGGTCAAGTTCTACAATATGTATTTGGAAGAATGTAGAGGCAAGCTTAAGTTTGTCCTCAAACTTGATGAGAGTGAGATTATCAAGGGAAAAAAACTTGAACGTGTGAGTATAACACTTATGAATGGAGCATTGGATCCCAACATGAAAACCATCCTTAAAGTTTATATGTTAGTGTGCAATCAAAGAATGAAATATGGTGGCTTGTAGCATTTGAAGTACCAAAGAAGGACCATGAAGTACTTAAAGTTTTTTTAAAACCTCACTAAAGAAAAATAATGGAGCAATTTTACACATCAAGGGGGTTGGGGACTATGCTTAACTATCATGTCAATGAGGAACTACATCATTTGATGTTCTTTAGTATGACTTTGAAGGAAAATGTAGCCCAGTGGTACTATCGACTTGTGGAAAATTTGATTACCACTATGCAAGTGTTCTACATTACATTTCATAGGGACTTCTCTCTCAAAAAGGGGAGTCAATATTTGTTGCATATCCTAAACGAGACTCAATAAGAATTCAATGAGAGTGTAAAAGTGTATAGTCAAAAGCTATGTGAAGGTTTTTGTTATTTGGGTAGCACTATCCAATTACCCCCTATTGTTGCTTAGTTGCAATTCTTCTTGAGAGGGTTGGATTTTACAATCCAATTACATTTGAACAACAAGGTACTAAATGGTTTAGATGAAGCTATAGTAACAATAGATAGGGTCGATTTAAGAATTCAAGCTGCCTATGCAGTAAGAGAGCAAGCCTTCTTAATCATTGGGTTGATGCCAAATGTGATGCTAATTGGTTATTATTCATTACCTACATTATCCAGTAACATAGCAGTGAAAAATCAAGGAGCCCTTGGTGCGCAGATCGGACGCAGGTAGCTCACGTAGTGAATTCCCAAAGGTCCCCAAGAACAAAGCACTCTACTTTTTAGCACAAAAACCAATGTAAAAACAAGCACGACATGAGACAAGAGACAAATTGGGTTCAATCTCCCCCATGCCTTGTGTGTGCGCTTCACAAAGCATGTATTTAATATATATATTTCCAATCTTTTTGCTCAAAAATAGCCCAATTACAAAAATATGACAAGCTTTTAGCTTTTGAGTTTGCTTTCTACCAAAAATAGGAAAATAAAGCTAATGGACGGTGCCCATAGTGTCTGGCACACCCAATCTCAATGTCCAAATAGAAATAACATATCCAGGCGCATAAGCGCATACAAAATAATAATAAATAATCGATGTCTCTATAGACATAATCAAAATATAGGCGTGGCGCCTATCAAAATATAGTTCAAAGATCGAAAACCCGCTAGACTCCAATGCTTTCCACCGCCACTGCTGCTATCTCTACACATCAACTGAAGCATTCACAATCGTTAGTAAAATAACACAATTAAACCGACAAAAGTGAATACCTAGCAGTCTTCAGCTACATAAATAAATAAACTGGTTAGAAATAAATCCTAACCTTAATTTATTACGAGTGCGCACTCTAAACTCATAAACGTTTATTAATTTAATATGCATTTTGCGGAATCACCCGCTATGGAATCACCCATGTACACACTAAATTAATGAAACGCCCGAAAAGGACAGGCGTCCCCATCAACTTCTCGCACAAAGAATCCTCTTTGCGTATGAGCCCCGGTCATCTAAGTTTACGGAATCCACCGTAAAACCTCACGGAATCCACCGTGGAATATGCCTCCTGGCATCATACGCCCGGGGTGGGATAGCAATTGACCTCAATTGCTATTAGCTCAATGTGGAGCTAACAGAGTGGGGAAAGCATTTAAGTCTCTAGCGTGCATCCATTGTGCTTCTTCTACAGGATGGTTCTTAAATTTCACGAGATATCTAGAATACCTTCGGCCAGTTCTAGTGGTCATGTAGTCAGTGTCTATAATGGCTTCTGGTTCAAGGATTTCAGTCTCTTCTTCTAGTAAAGGTGGGTTTTCATATACAGGGTGGATAGGTAATTGTCCTCTAAATGGTCTCAATAAACTAATATGAAATGTATTATGAATTTTCCAATGTGATGGCAGTTCTAACTTGAATGCATTGTCATTAATCTTATGAATGATTCTAAATGGTCCGTAGAATCTAGGGGCTAATTTGACAACTGGATGTCTATCTACACTTTGCAGTCTACGCTTTTCTATTCTAAGCCAAACATAATCATCAACTTTGAAATTCATGGCTTGTCTTTTCTTGTTGACTTGTTTGGTATATGATTGTTGGGCTTTAGCAATCATATCCTTGACCTCATCAAAAATAGTGTTATGCATAACAGCAATATCATCGGCACTTTGTATTCTATTAGACAAAGATGCAATAGGTGTAGATAATCTATGTCCATAAATAACTTCAAAAGGTGCTTTCTTTGTAGATGTGTGCGGTGTATTATTGTAAGCAAACTGTAATAAATGCAAATGAGTATCCCATGTCTGAGGTTTAGAGATAGTGTATGCACGTAAAAGATCTAAAATAGTGCTATTTGTGGCTTCTGTTTGTCCATTTGTTTCTGGATGAAATGCAGATGAGAAATCAATCTTTGTGCCTAGATTTGCAAACAGTGTAATCCAGAAATTATTACAAAATCTAGAATCTCTATCTGAAATAATCACTTTCGGCAATCCATGGTTAGTAAAAACAGTTTTCAAAAATAACTGTGCTGCTTGTGATGCTGTTAAAGTTTTCTTACATGCAATGAAATATGCTTGCTTACTAAATCTATCTACAATTGTCCAAATCATGTCATGATTAGATTTAGTATTTGGTAAGCCAGTAATGAAATCCATAGATATATGTTCCCAAGGTTTAGATGGAATAGATAAAGGCATTAATAACCCATACTGTTTACCATGATGTCTTTTTATTCTTTGACAAATCAGACATTCAGAAACAAAATTAGACACATCTGCATCCATATGCGGCCAATAAAAATCTTCAGTTAACATGCGTAATGTAGAAATGATACCTCTATGACCTTGATATGGGGGACAATGAATTTCATTCAAAACAAAAGATCGGAATGGAATAGTAACACACAGTCTCTTTTCAAAGAACATGAATCCATCATTATATGACAATGAATCAACAGGAATGAAATTATTTTGAACTAATTTTTGCCAATCAGAATGAAAAGTAATATCCTGGTGATATGTGTCTTTCATAGCAATCAAAGAATCAAAAGATATGATAGAAATGTTATGAATTGCAGGTCTTCTACTTAATGCATCAGCAACTACATTTTCTTTTCCAGGTTGGTATTGAATGATAGGATGGAAACTTTGAATGAATGAAGCCCATTTGATATGACGGTCAGAAATTTGGGGTTGGCTAAGTAGATGTCTAATGCTTTGCTGGTCTGTCTTTATCATAAATTCTGAACCCATTAAATAATGCTTCCATTGTTTCAATGCTTGGACAACTGCTAAGAGTTCCTTGTCATAAGTGGAATATTTAAGCTCAGAGGGTTTCAGCTTAGAACTAGAATATGCTATTGGATGGTTATCTTGCATTAACACGGCTCCTATTCCTGATCCGCTAGCATCAGTCACAACTAGAAAGAATGGTCTGTTAAAGTCAGGCAATTGTAGAACAGGGGCATTGGTCAATGCACGTTTGAGTAAGTCAAAGGATTTCTGCTGGTTTTCAGTCCATTGATAAACAATGCCTTTCTTAAGAAGTTTGGTCAGTGGTAAAGCAAGTAATGAGAAATTATGTACAAACTTCCTATAGAAACTAGCAAGACCAAGGAATGAGCGTAATTCATGTACATTTTTAGGAATAGGCCAATGCAATATTGCGTCAATTTTCTTAGGATCAACTTTTATTCCTTCTTTTGATACAATATGACCTAGATATTCTATTTCTGTCTTAAAGAATTCACTCTTGTCAGGATTTGCAAACAATTGATTTTCTTTCAGTAATTGAAAAACTAATGATAAATGCTCATAATGCTCTTTTTCACTTTGACTGAATACTAAAATATCATCAAAGAAAACAATCACACAATATTGATATTTTAGAAAAATACGATTCATCATTCTACTGAAAGTAGCAGGTGCATTAGTTAATCCGAATGGCATAACTAAGAATTCGTAATGGCCAAACTGTGTCCTGAATGCAGTCTTAAATATGTCGGATCTATCTAACCTCACCTGATGATATCCAGATTTAAGGTCAATTTTACTAAATATAGAAGATCCTTGCAGTTTATCCATAAGGTCGTCAACTCTAGGTATAGGATACCTATTCTTTACAGTGATCTTGTTTAATGCTCGGTAGTCAATACACATCCGATAAGTATTATTCTTTTTCTTGACTAAGAGCACAGGTGCACCGAATGGAGAACTGCTAGGTCGAATTAAACCTCTATTTAGTAATTCTTCTACTTGAGTCTGGATTTCTTTTTGCTCTATTTGATTGTGCCTATATGGGGCTTTGCAAGGTGGTTGTGTGCCAGGTATTAGGTCAATCTTATGATCTTCTGGACGTGATGGAGGTAAACCTGGTGGTAGGTCTTCTGCAAAACAATCCTTAAAATATGCAAGAAATTCCTTATGTCTAGGGTGCATATGAGTTTCTTTTGCGTGCAATTCATTCACCCAAATGAGATATGATTTAGTATTCTTGCGTAGTGCACGTTTTGCTTGAGTATGCGAAAGCAGTGGAAACATATGAGATGCATGCATACCAAATAAGGTAATAGATTTTCCTTGAAAATTAATATTCATTGTGTGTGTGGAATAATCTATATTGGGATTAT
This sequence comes from Lygodium microphyllum, assembly GCF_053477565.2. Taxonomy (NCBI): domain Eukaryota; kingdom Viridiplantae; phylum Streptophyta; class Polypodiopsida; order Schizaeales; family Lygodiaceae; genus Lygodium; species Lygodium microphyllum. The sequence continues at coordinate 112,807,543 of NC_141162.1, forward strand.
GTTGGTGTCTCCATGGCATTCCTAGAATAATGTCGCTAGACTGTAATGGGACAACTAAGAAATTTCTTCTTTCAATATATGAACCAATTTGAATTTCTAAATCTTGAACTTCTTGTGTGCCATTGTACCTAGTGCCTAAAAATGCAGCTTTTATGCGATAGTGCGTAGGTACAGTATGCAGTTTCAATTCCTTTACCAATTTTGCTGAAATAAAGTCATGCGTACTACCGTCATCATGCAATATAATTCTTTCTTTTCCATGTACCATACATTTCATAGTCAACAATGAATGTAAAGTAGGCATACCTGGTAAAGTGTCGGAAGTAGTAGTAGGATCATCTTCATCTTCAATGAAATCTGGCATATCCTCATGCTCGTCTTCGTCCATAGCTCCAAGGTAGTTGATATGTGCTGATGGCTTCTTTGAATGACAATTTGCTGCGAGATGGCCTGGCTGGTGACACTTGTAGCATATGATAGGCTTGGCTTTGGTCACATTATTTGCAATGGCTGGGAGTCTGGGTATATTTGGATTTGCTTGTGGAATAGGTTTAGAATTTGGATTGACAGTGGATGGTAATGCAGGTGGTTTAGGCCAATTCTTGCGGAAAGATGGTGATGAAAAACGACCTGGATTAAACCTTCTGAAATTTGAATTGAATTGTTTAAATCCATAATTACCATTTGCTTGGAATGGCTGTGGTCGTCGATCTCTTCCACGTAACTTACCTTCAGTGTCGTGAGCTAAGGAGATGGCATCTTCAAGGGTAGCAGGCTTGAACATATTCACCTCAGCGTAGTAATGTCCAAGAAGTCCAGACATGTACTTCCGCTTATGTGTCGTCTCTGGTACGTCTTCAAGCATGCGTAGCTGTAGGAGTGCATTCCAAAAACGCTATGTATACTGTGGAATAGGCTCACGGTCGCGTTGTTGAAGTAAATCCCATTGCTTGATAGCCTTCTCATGAAATTGCGGTGGTAGAAAATTTTGCATGAACTTCTTCTTGAAATCTTCCCATGTAGCAGGACATTCTATGCTCTTGCGGACGACAGTCCACCAAAGTGATGCTCTATCTATCAGATGATTAGTAACACACTTGATTTTATCTTTCTCAGGATAAGTTTCCTCATGGAAATAGTCATCAAACTGACTAATGAATGATAAAACAGTCTTTCCTTCTCTTATGCCATTGAAAGTGCAAAACTTGAAACTTCGTTTACTTATCTTGGATTCCTTGCGAATGGTTTGTGCTTCAAGAGTGGCGTCGATGGTACGGCAAATCAAATCTGCAGCTTGAGGTTCTTCTTTGTCAGTGGACGCTCCTTGTAGCTTTGTCAATTGCGCTTGCAAGGCTTGCCTAGCTCTTCGCTCTTCGTCCAATTGTAACATGATAAGATCCAGCTTTTGTTCCATGGTAGGCTCGGGTAGGTCGTCTTCAGTCATAGGATCATCCATATGTGGGGTAGTCATCCTGTAAAACTCAACAAACCTTTCTCACTCAAAATCAGTTAGCGGGATGAGCGTAGCTCAAATTTGGGGTTACAAGGCTATGTATTTTTTGGGTATTTTCTTCTTCAATTTTCAGAAATTCTGAAATATTTCTGTCTCTGTTTGCTGAAAGTACTTCAACGAACTTGCAGATAAGTAAAACAGCTTGCTGCGAACAACTTTCCAGTTTTGAGTTTTTGCAAACGAACAAGTCTTCTATGAGTTTTAAGCACTAGTCAGTTCTGATTTAGTCTGACTTGCAGAGTTGCAGACTTAACAGACTTGCAGGGTTGTTGACTTGCTGAACTTAGCTGATTTACAGAACTTGCAGTACTTGATTAGTGTCGACTTGCGAAATTTGACTTCTGGTGCGCAGGACCCGGAGTTTGCGGACTTGTCAGATCTGTGTGTCTTGTACAACTTGATGAGAGCTTAAGGATTTAAGCTTAATAGTTTAAGCTATGGAGGGGGGGATTAATTGAAGAAAAAACGGCGCAGTAGATTAGGACGTGGGTAGACGTTTCAGGCCGTCGCGGAATTTTCGGGCCCCCTCATACACCTCGTGATGAATTTCTTAAGTGATTAAGCTTTCTTCTAAAGCTTAAGTCAAGCTTAAACTTGAGAAAGAAGAGAGAGATGAAATTTTCTCACTGTTTCTTCACGACTTGTTCATGGAGTTGAGGGAGTGGTCCTCCGCCGACAGAGAGTGGTCCTTCGCGATCTGACAGTGGAAATAGGGGTTCTTGATCGCCAGAAGTCTGCCTGTATCGACGGTTCGCGACGAGATTGACTGTAGAGGCCGTTTGTTCCTGGAGCTCCGCCTTCGCCCGAGATTGGTAGCGATTGGAAGCCCTTGATCTCTGCTCCGCTCTGATACCACTGGTGCGCAGATCGGACGCAGGTAGCTCACGTAGTGAATTCCCAAAGGTCCCCAAGAACAAAGCACTCTACTTTTTAGCACAAAAACCAATGTAAAAACAAGCACGACATGAGACAAGAGACAAATTGGGTTCAATCTCCCCCATGCCTTGTGTGTGCGCTTCACAAAGCATGTATTTAATATATATATTTCCAATCTTTTTGCTCAAAAATAGCCCAATTACAAAAATATGACAAGCTTTTAGCTTTTGAGTTTGCTTTCTACCAAAAATAGGAAAATAAAGCTAATGGACGGTGCCCATAGTGTCTGGCACGCCCAATCTCAATGTCCAAATAGAAATAACATATCCAGGCGCATAAGCACATACAAAATAATAATAAATAATCGATGTCTCTATAGACATAATCAAAATATAGGCGTGGCGCCTATCAAAATATAGTCCAAAGATCGAAAACCCGCTAGACTCCAATGCTTTCCACCGCCACTGCTGCTATCTCTACACATCAACTGAAGCATTCACAATCGTTAGTAAAATAACACAATTAAACCGACAAAAGTGAATACCTAGCAGTCTTCAGCTACATAAATAAATAAACTGGTTAGAAATAAATCCTAACCTTAATTTATTACGAGTGCGCACTCTAAACTCATAAACGTTTATTAATTTAATATGCATTTTGCGGAATCACCCGCTATGGAATCACCCATGTACACACTAAATTAATGAAACGCCCGAAAAGGACAGGCGTCCCCATCAACTTCTCGCACAAAGAATCCTCTTTGCGTATGAGCCCCGGTCATCTAAGTTTACGGAATCCACCGTAAAACCTCACGGAATCCACCGTGGAATATGCCTCCTGGCATCAGCCCTAAATCAAGGCTTTCCCCAATTACCTAATCTTGTAGGTCCAAACCAAGACATATGATGTCTATGAGCATAAGTCCCCCATTGTAAACCAAGAGCCCATGTAGCCACCATTGGCCCCTTTATAGATTGTAAAACCTAGAGTGGAGATGATTCTTGATGCCAGTGGTTACAAATATTCTATGTTAAATATTGTAGAGAAAGTCAAGGACATGATGAAACATTATACTAACATGATTAGTAAACAATATTAGCAAATAGTAGTGGATGTTAATTTCTTGAAACGTCAACAAAATGTGATGGGCACTAGAAAGCGTAATGATATTGGTCCATCAAGATTTAGATATAAGTGGTGTGGTACTCCAGATCTCTTATAGAATTGTTCTCATGTGAAGTGTGATATATGTGGAAAGTCAAGACATATGGCTAAGACATGTTGGAGTAGAGTTAGTTCACTCTAGCAAGGCAGTCAATAACCTAGGCTAGTGAATCATCGTGCAAATGAAGTGAATACTCATGGGGAGGGCCTTAAGAAAATTTTGTAAAGGAAAAAAAACACCCTAGAGGAAATGACCATTGGGGTTAGTTTTATAGATGTGCTTCCAATTGATGAGAATGTAGCCTCTAATAATGTAAGAGTGGTAACTAGGGACTAGAAAATAAAAGAGGTTTAGAGTGATGGCCCAAGTATAAGAACTTTAATTGACAAGAAGGTCATAGATGCCAACACTCAGGTAGGTCCTCTTAAACTTGAAGGCATTTTAGAGGATCTGATGCCTAATTAGTGCAAGCAAAAGTCAAAAGTGAAGGAGGTTGCCAAGGCTATTAGAAAGCCAAAAGAGAGGATGGTGTGGCAAGAGAAGAAGGATGTTTCAAACTTTTGTGAGTTTGGCTTAGCAAATGCCCTATGTGATGGCAAATAAAATATGAAATTTCTACAACTAATATGTTTGTCACCTAATGTTTGCAAGGAGTTCAAGAAATCCTACAACCAGATTAAAGTTTTAGGACTTGTTGTGGTGTCAATCAAGTGGGTAGCAAATTGTGGATACATGTGGAGAAACATTGTTGTAGGGTGCACATGTATGTGGATTTTGATAGAAAATGTAGTGGTAGACACAAGTTCACCCATGAACATAATGAGTATGGACTTATTGGAGAGGCTTGGTCAGCCCATTCAAAATAATATCAGTACAATCCAAAAAATGACTTATGATAGCATGAGATATCCAAAATGAGCGGTATCTCAATGTGATGTGCCTGCCTACCAGCTACCCAAACACGTTTTAATGGTCCATCAAGAAACAAATTTAAGTGTCACTGCCTAGTAGTCCCAGGGAATGTTCGGGGGTTTGTCGCCTGGGGTTTCCCAAGTCCACCTCACAACGGAAATTTCACGGCCAAACCCACTAGAATCGACCTGAAATCTAGGTTCCTAGGGCCAAGGTCTCCTAACAACATTTTAGCATCTGGTTTTGGACATCCTAGTTTATGCAGAGATACCCAATCCAAAGCTGATCCATATCACACTTGGTTCAAAGAGAATGGGAAACGAGAGGGATGTGTTGCTCAACCTCTTTGCCCATAGGGCACAGTTCCATTTTGGTCCCCTAAAACGGCATGAATTGGGTTCTAACTTAACAATACCTAAAGTCGAACGGTGATAAATCCTTGTGAGAAGCATCCCAATTCTCTGGGACCACCCTGCCATAGGACAGACCCATCAGAGATTTCGCCCACCTGCTTCCCTTGATAGCTTTAGTTTTCTAATTAGGTCCAACCACATTTATGTGCAACATTTAAAATTAGCTTCATTAATTAAGCCTTTTAGGGCACAGGGTTTGTTCGCGTAATTTATAAAATAGACACAAAAACAAAACAAACAGTCCTTTTGTCAAACAAGTTCCTTAACTTATCTTCAAGTTAATATTTGTCTCTTGCCCATACATGAGAATTATGTATCCCTTCTGTCCAATAGAAGTGCCCGGTCCAAATCACACGGCACCATAATTTCCATCCTTTATGTAGAATAGGATCCTCCGACACCCCAAACGTTGGGCTCATGGTAGTCTACAACTCCGTTCAGGACTTGGCAAGGGGTGTCCAGAGTTCCACGGACCCCGAGTGACCTAGGAGTGAGACACAACTTCCGTGGTCTCTCCATCCATTTTGATATGTCTCTTTCATCCACTCAATCCATCCTTGGCATCCACAACTCTCCATCCATTTGATGTGTCTCTTCCCCATAGCAAATCTCCCAAAATCTTGTCATCAACAATGCCACTTTCATTTGTTGAGGAAGCAATTTCAGCCCATGTAAAGATTTGGTATTTATGAAGGTATGGGTGATGTCCGTGTCTATCAAAAGATCAACCCCTTTCCCATTGATCAAGCCCTCAAGTCTAAGGGTATTTTCTCCCTTACAACCGGTCCATGCATCATGAGAAATCACACATAGAGAACCACCCAAATCAAAGGAAAAAAATTTCACAATGTCATAGAACTGATCATTAGTTCCATCATCCTTATCATGCATGTCATCAACCATAGGGTTTGCTTCCACATGAAACACATTTCCCTCTTCACCTTCATCTTCATTCAGCTCATTGACGATGACAAAATTGATCTTGCTATTTTTGGATTTACATTTTATCCTATGGTCTTGTGTCAACTTTTCTCCGCTAAACCTTTAGCTCCATGTCCATTTTTTTATCATTAGAAAGGACTTTTTTGTAAGTGCGGTTTTGAGATACTTTTGTGCATTTTTAGCCCTTGTAAAGTTTTTTTTTGCTTCATCCATTGGTCTGGAACGACCAACAACACTTGGTTTTGTCCCATAAACCATTTATAGTAGGCACTTTATTGTAATTATTTTTGTAGGTATTAATTGCCTTTTTATCTTGTCTATACACATCCCTTGGCTGGCTAAAATGAGCTCCAAACTTAGAAAACTGATTTAGTGAGGAATATTCTACATTTTGAGGTTGGATACCCATTGAATCTTTTCTATGTTTTTGCCCATACATTTCAACATATTGAATAGCATCATGAATGCCCTTGGGCCGCATTGCACCTACTTCTAAAGAAAGAGTTGTATCTAGACGAAATATGTATTTGTTTAATTTTGTCGAATCATCAATTCCTTCAATGTACATAGAGAGATTAAGGAACATATTGGGATAGTCATGAATAGACTTGCCCCTTTGTTGAAGTACATACCATCTTCTTTGCAATCTTTCCTTTTCCATTGGAGAGACAAATACCTCTAGCATTTCCTTCTTAAAATCCTCCCAAGAAGCAAAAGTGTGACCAACTCTTTGCATGTATCTCCACCATGTATGTGCGTAGCCCTCAAGATGGAGTGCCACAAAATAGATCTTAGCTTCATCTTGGCAAGGAAAGAGTGTGAAGCACATCTCTAACTTATTTACCCATTCTTTCCACTCCATTGGAGATGCTTTATCCTCCTTAAAGTTGGAAATTGTGATCTTCTCTTTGTACTCCCTAGGTTGGCTGAAAATTGTTAGAGTGCTGCCCAAAAGATGATTGTCTCCCAAATCTCTCTATACATTGAACCTCTTCCAAAATAATTTGGTCTAGAAGCATTACCACCTTGATTTGGTTGATCAAATCCAAAAGAATGAGGTTGTCCCACTAGTGGACTAACCATAAAATGAGTTCTCTTTGTTAGTGATATCATGGAATGCCCTTCTTTCCTCAAATCTTCCATTCTTATCATGCATCTCTGATTCTTTTTGCTTTGATGGTAGGTTGAAAAGAAAAGGATTGGTAGAACAGGTCACATCCATGAAACTCTTTGTTCTCATATTCTCTTAAGTTCTCCTCCTCTTCATAAGTGGCCTTGTGTCTTGAATTGAATTGTGGATGGGCATGATGCTTTGATAGTATTGGTGGCTGATAATAGAGACTCTTCAATGTTAATGGCTCTCCTTTTTCAAAGGTTGATATTATTGGTTGATCAATTCCTTTTTATTTCATATTAGTGGTGTGGGTTGAAGTATTTACAATATGATAAGTAGGTATATTTTCTATAGAAGGTGTGGTTCGATTTTTCAAGTCTTTGATGGCTGCTAATACATCTTCAAATCCACTTTTCATAGACTTTGCTACTACATTTTCAAATCCATTCTACATACACTTGACCGATTGCTGAAGACTCTCATTCACTTCATTGGATGTTTTCTCCATCTTTCCCAGTAAATAAGAAAGTTGTTCATGAGTGTCATCCATCCCAATATTCAGCATATATAGCTCTTTTGAAAGTATGGAGTCTTCAAAAGGTTCATGAAACAATTGATTCTAATCATTGCCAAGTCGTATACTATGAGCATTACCAACACTAACACCTTCATCTTGTTGGTCTTGATTATGGGCTTCATTGGTGTTATTTTGATCATTGACATACTCTCTGATATCCTCTTGAATGGTTTCCATCACTTGGTCTTTCCTTTTTTTTTTGGACATTAGGGATAATTGCGGTCAAAGATGATTGTTCTAGAGAAAACTAACAATATCTTTCTTAATATTGCACCAATCCCAATGATTTATTGACCCAAAGGAAACTCATATAACAAGGATATTCTAGATTTGTTAATATATTAGCTTGCAAGAGGGATAATAGGTGTAATGACCTCAAATAATGCACCCATGTCAGCTTGTCTAGGCATCCCACTATACCAACTGTCAGAAAAACTATTATAACTTTTGCTCCCGATGTCCGATTACTAAAAATTTTAGTTCAAATGAAAGCTTAATCCCCTCTTAGAATCAAGATATCAAGCTCATAGATTAGATTGTGATAAAAAAATGTGTAGCTAAAATTTTGTACTTATCTTGTGAATTCCTGCACCCTGTAAATACCCTATGAATGCTCTGTTTCACCCTGAATCGTCTCTTGGAGTACTTGTAGACACCCAAAAAACTTAGTAGACTTGTGATGGATGGTAGGGCACCTGTAGGTATCCAACAAACACGTGTAATTGATTGGTAATTTTTGCAGATAATCAATAATTATCCTATCACCTGTAGTAATCAAGAGGGCTAAATGACCATGTTCTCTTGCTATTGAATGTCTGTAGCATGTGTGAATTGATGATCTTACTGAAATGCCATTGTCAATTCTTAGCTCAAGAGATGTATCTACACCTAAATTGGAATAAATGCATGGGATCCGTGACTTGAGGAGTGTGCAAACTTCCCTCTCAAGTCCATTTGTGCCTTCTTTAGGGTCCTCGTCAGAATGGAGGGTCACCTTACTTTTGTCCTACCAACTCACCCAACATCCACTTTTCCTTGTGGGTATAGACATGGAAAGGTACATAATAAAGCTAAGAAAGCAGTGATGATATGCGATAGGCTAAAAAGAATTGCTTCATCCCTTTAACGATAATATGCAAGTGGAAGTAGAAATTTGATCAAAATGGAAAAGGGTAGGGATAGGTATTGCCCTTTCATGCAGTGACTCACTGCATACAATGAATTTCACTTACCATTTTATTTTTACTTTTAGCCAGATTGCAATCAATCACATTCAAGAGTACATAACCACGGGGAAACACCCTCTTGGGAGGGAACGAAATGGATAATGATCAAATTAATGCAAATTTTTTTACTAATTCCCCCAGTCGATGCATGGCTGGAGGGAAGGGAATGGGAGAAGGAGATGATGTGTAGTAGTTGATGTATGGGGGAAGAGCCATGCATGTCCAGGTGGTGGTTTCCCTGCCCCCCCCTTAAGCCTATACCCCCCCTTAGTGGGGGATAAGGGAGGAGCAGAAAAACGGCATCGTGCTGAGGGAGAGGAGAGAGAGAATGGAGATTGTCATCGCCATCCCCAAGCCAAGAAGCTGTCGTGGTTTTGCCTCCTGCTACCGCTATGCAGATTCGCCGCCACTCGTCATCAACATTAGCGCCATCCGATTCGTCACCCTCCTTCCCAATCATTCCTTAGGTCACATTCTGTATACATCAGAAGCTTCTTATTAAGCTTCTAAGGGAAGGGGCTTCCATAAGTCCCATTCCCACAGCCGCCTAAGGGAGGGGACCTCTATAAGTCGCATTCCCACAGCTTCTAAAGGATAAGGTTTTGGGCCTTATTCCTGCGGCCTTCCCGGTTTTAAAACCGGCTCATAAAGCTCTTCCCCACAAGCCTTCCCATAAGCCCAAATCCCACAAGTCCCGGTATTTTCAAGGATCCGCATTTCGGTGAAGGGATCTCCTGTGTACGAGGGAGAAGGCACATCTTGAGGCTGTCCAGAGAATGCGTAGAAGTGAGGGTAATCTGGGGAGTTCAAGTCATCAACGATGGCTCCCAAGAAGTCGCAATGCGCACCTGCGGGAGGTTCCTCCCTAAGCTTACATGTGGACATCTCCCCGAGCCCACAAGCCCAGGTTTTACAATTCTAATTCCACACAAAAAGTAATGCATTAAGCACGATAACTTTCATGGAAATAGGAAGCACCTATGCATGTTCAAATTCACCTAACTTAGTTAAATGCAATTGGGAAAAAAATTGACTATTTGAACGATTACTAGAATTAATTCATGACATGAAATTGGGTTATTGGTAATTTCAATGTGATGAACGCAAATTGTCTATCTAGCTTACGACCTTAGTTGCATGTTGCCTTGACGTGCATCTCAAAGTGACGAGCCTAAAACACCTATTGCCTATCATTATAAGGTTGAAATTATTAAGTGCACTTTTGACTAGACATGGAAAGAATAAGCTTATGTCGCATTTTAGGAAATATCTTCCTTGTAATGATTCATGAGGAAAAGTTGTTAACACCCGTAGGATGTTATCCAAAATAAAATAGCAGAGCACGAAAATGATTCTATGACTTGCATGTTGCATGTGCTTGTAAAATGGAATGAGTTAACACTAGCTTTAGTTTTGCATGAACTTCATTAAATACGTTGTAGCTATGAGAAGGTTGCTTGTTCATATTTGTGAATTTCATTTCATCAAGTTGCATTTGGAAAAGATTGCTTGGCTTGTCAAAGCATGAAATTCTAAAGCTTGAATAAAGGGCTGTGGGCATGATTTTTTGATGAAAAACCTAATGGACCTTATGTAAGTTACTCTCCAAATTATCGTGTAATGACTTTAGTAAGAAAAGTTAGGGTTATTGCAAATCTTTTGGGGCGTAGAAGTAATGATTCACATATTTACATGTATTGTGACGTCCTGCAAGCTAGTTTAGCATCTCCAGGAGAGAATCGTCCTTATCGTAAGACAAATAGGTCAATTTACCCAAAGTATTTGTGGTATTATAACCGTTATGGTTTCATATAGGCATAACTAGCCGATTCGATAAAATCCTCAAGTACTAGCTAGGGCTTGGCACATTCGAAGTGCTGTCGAATATCACACTCAGAACGCGAAGATCCTCAAACCCAAAGGTCTTACCCACATTCACGTAATGTTGGGTCAATTGGACACTCATGCAAATAATGATCTAGGGTTTCTACCCTAAGGATCATTCGATCAAGTGCTAAAACTCGAATTGAGTTGGAATCCCTAGGACCGAACGTTGTCGGCCTAGTGCAATTAGGATTGGGTTGGGTAAGAAGACACCCTAAACCATACTTCTTGCCTAAACACGATTCCTTGACTAGGAAACACTGTTCAATAGATGCGACACTTGTGCAACAAGTTGCAATGTCGCATGGCCTTGTGGTTTGATCACAAGAGAGTTTTGCCATTCCTTGGAATGAGGTTGGCAGGTTCTTGCGCAAGTTTAACTTGGAAGAGGATGGGTAATCATACTGTTACATCACCTTTCTTAGTGACAATTTCCAAGTTAAGGGAAGATATGTATTTGCTTGGAAGTAAAGGATCAATCAAGTTAGAGCGACATGGTCGCGAGGATTTATTGTTGATTTATGAAACCTAAGGTGTTGGTTAAGTTGGGTTAATAGGGTATGGCCCTAACCCAAGGACAAAAGGGCAAACAAACAAAGCCTTGGGGATCTTGCCAAGTTGCAATTGATCTCGGATCGAATGCCAGATGCATTCGCAGAGAAGAATTCACTCCTTAGCAGTTGGCCAAATAAACGACCACTGGATTTATTGTGCTTGTAATAGTTTAGGAGCACTGTTTGCAATGTTTGCTCAAGGAAATAAAAGTTGAAAAGTTAATTAATGCTTTAGGTTGAAGGCCTGAAGGGAGAGGCAGTATCAGTTACCCCTGACTATCTGCCTGACCCTAACCAAGGGGGTTGTTAGCCGCACCGGGAACATGGACCGAACCCACCACGTGAGGTCTCTCCGTTGGGTGCTACTTGGAGTAGGATGACGCTTGGGTGCCAGGGGGGCTTTGGCCGTAAATCCCTTGCCTTCCGTGCCTTGCACAAGAGGCCAACGTGACTCAGGATTGGATCTTGAGGCCCGCATACTAGTCTACAGGCGGAATCTTGGATTAGTAATCCCTGTGGATTGCTGGATAGCTTTTGGGCGGATTATGGATTGCCTTTGAACGGATTATGGATTAGCCTGTGGGCTGGACTTTATGGATGTATTCCAAAGATAAATAAAGATAACCTGTTGAAAAGGAACTTGTTTGACATTTTTTTTCTACGTGAAGGAACTAGTGTCTAACTGGCTAATTAATGAAGCTACTTGATGCATGTCCAACTAAATGTGGTAGGTAATTAGACAACTAAAGCAACCTTGAGGAAAGTGCAGTGGATGTGGCCATGGGTTTGTCCTACGGATGGGTGGTCCCGGTTGGCCGGGAACTTTTCTCAATCAAAATGGACAGCAAGGAGCTCTTCTTGAAGGAAATGAACAGCAAAGGCGCTGACCTAAGGTTTAGGTTACTAGAACCCTGATTTATGTTGTTTTAGGGGAACGGAATGGGTCTATGCCTTATGGGCAGAGAGGTCGAGCCTTGCATCCCTCTCGTTTCCCATTCTCCTTGAACCAAGTACAGCATGAATCCGCTTCATCCCTGGCATTTCTACGTAAAGTAGTTCACCTAGGGTTTGACGCTAGCTGCCGTTTAGGAAAGTGACCATTAGGGGAAACCCTGATTCAGGTCGGTCCTAAGTGGGAATGGCCGGAGTACTTCCGCTACGTGGCAGACACGGGAAGTCCTAGATCGCAAACCCCGTAACATTCCATGGGAGTGCCAGACGGAGCTTTCTAGACTCTCTTTTCGATGGACTGCTAAGATGTGTCCTGAGAGGGAACAGGTGGACACGTTACATAGTATCTCTTTCCTTGTTGAAGGTAGATGTTGCAGGGTTTCCCGCAGCACAGAGGAGCGGGAAATGAGAAAAAAAGGGAAAATAGAAAAAAAGGCACAGGATAAAAGCGGAAAAAGGCACCTTAATGGGTAACCAGACCCTGAAAAATTTAAATGATCGGCCACGACCCTGAAAAAGTCTCGGTGTCACCCCGAGACAACAAAAGAGTAAAAGGGTGCACCATTAAAGTGTGGAAGTGCCCTCGAATCCTTGTAAAAGAGCACCATGCTTGCTCCTGTGCAAAGAGTACGCATTAGTTGGCAATAGGATAAATTAGAATGGTGGGAAATGGGAAAAAGGGCCTAGGCTACGGCCGGCCATGTAAAAAAGGGAAAAGGGGATGACCGCCCAAAAAGGATTTAGGGCTTTGTATATAAAGTTGAAAAGTGAATGAGAAGCTCATTCTTTGGTGTGTGGCAAAAAGAGTCTTCTTCTTCCTCTCTTCTTCTCTCATTCTTTCTTGTGTGTGCTCTTGAGAGAGGGAGTGTGAGAGTGTGAGGGAGTGAGTGTATGTGGGAGTGAGGGATCAAGAGGGTGAAGCACTTCACCATCTCCTCTCCTCTTCTTCTCTTCTCTTCTCTTCTCTTCTCTTCTCTTCTCTTCTCTTCTCTTCTCTTCTCTTCTCTTGTGCACGCGGCTATGGACGATGAAGCTTGGAGATGGAGGAGGCTTGAGGATGCTTGAGCTAGCATCAAGAATCATGGAGCTACCGGAGTGCAAGAGAGAGAAGGGTACTCAATCAACTATCAAGGTAAGCTCACTACACTCGTAGGATTGATGGCGCATTGGCTAGGTGAGAGATAGCCATTAGAGCTTGCTTGGAATGCTTGAAACAATAAGCGGTCCGTGGGTCTTGGCGGTTGAGCGAAAGTTCCCACATTTTGGTTCCCTTGCCAGGACCAACGGATTCAAGCTTGAGCACTTGTGTGCCTCATATCGAGCATCGAAGTAGGGTATTCATCCCCGAAACGGAGCTTGAGATAGGTAGGAAGTTTGGGTGTTTTTGATCTTCGAAACAGGTAAGTATTTTGGGATATTCTGGTTCTTTGATGATTGGAAAACATGGAGAAATTAGTTCAATTTTTTGCTTTCGATTTGTGTTGTGTTTAGAGTAGGTCAATCGTAGGAAATCGCACCCAAGAGGCATGGGGTTTGCTGTTGTAAAATAGGGAGAAAATCAGGAAAAACAGGGGGAAAATGGAGGAAATGCGCATTTGAATGTGTAGGAATTGCAAGGAGAGTGATCGGTAACATCCGGGTAATGTCCAATAGGGTTATAAGTACTTGAAGGGCAAGGGAATCCTCATTTGCAACTAGTTGAGAGAGAGAGAGAGAGAGAGAGCTTGGGCGACCCGTTCGATCGACCAGCGTAAGGAGTGACGTTGCTATCGACGATCCCCAGGTATATAGATCTCTCCCCCATCACTCCAACATCATTCCTGGTGAATCTTGTAGTCTATAATCATCGATATCTTAAGATTTTGGACGAATTTATGCTCAAAAGTGCGTTCGGGCCGACGGAATCGGACACCTGATTTAGTGTCTGATTCTCAGAATTGGACGTTCGAACACCCGTCCGATTTGGGCACTTGGACCTCTTGGACTCGGACACTCGGACACTCGGACCAACCCCGTCCGATCAGACTTTTAGCCCGATTGTCCGATCGAGGAAATCGGACTCACGAATTAGGACACGTAAGCAATCAGACCACACCCCTGGTCCGATCGGACCACTTGTCCGATTTTCAAAAATTGGATACTTAACCCCGTCCGATTCTGAGACTCGGACGGCTCAAACTCGGACCCACATGGTCCGATTCCTAGAATCAAACCACTGGTAAATCAGACCACTAGAATCAGACCACTGGTAAATCGGACGTCCGATTCCCAGAGTCAAACACACCTTAGGCAAGAAAAAAAGGAAAAAACATCAAAATTTGACCCCGACGATCGACTGGAAGCGCAACCCGCTCCATGACAACATGGAGAACGCCTTGTAGGCAGTTTCCAATGTAGGAGTCAAGACCAAGGGAGAGGGGGATAGTGCTGGAGCACTCCCCAACAACCTAACGTGTTGAGAACGGAAATCCAATCGAAGGACCTGTGATCGACCCCCTAGTGAACGGCAAGAAGCAGCGCAGACCCTAGAACCCACTAGAATGGCTAGGACTTAAGCAACGAAGCTTATCAGGCCTGAAACAAGAGAGAGTGTGTAAGACGCTGAGGAATTGCTTGCGGCACTCGCATCGAATTTTCGCACTTGAAGTACACTTAAGAAAGCTCAAAGCTTGATTGGGCACAAGTGCACAAGAAACGACTCACTCACCAAGTGACCATAAATTGAGGTCTGTATTCAATAACCAAAGGAACTCACTCAGATAAACCACTCAAGGAACCCACCAATAGGGGAGGACCCAAGACATAGACAAACAATTGAAGCACAGGGTAGGACCAAGTAAGGAGCGCCAACAACAAGGATCTCTCAAGTCTATTCACCCTGATCGACAGCGTAGTGGAGCACAAGAACTCAACCATGACTGAAGAGAGCTCTGACCATCAGTCTAGTGAGGAGCTTGATTTGAACATATTCCCAGATGCTATTCAGCAGCAATTACGACGTGCATGCCCGGTACGAGCACCGTGGCAGGATAGCAGATGTAATCATCGTAGACTTAGAGGAGGAGAGAAGGGCTAGCCTGCAAGGAATTGCAGAGAATAGCTGATTATAATAGGGATCAGCAAGCTAGGAGCCAAAGGCAAAGCATGGAGCTACATGAGGTGCAGCGAGTGTTGAACTTGGCTGGTCGAAACCAAACGGACCATGAGAGAGAACTAGAGGGAGACTTGACATTGAGCGGAGCTCCTCATGAAATGGCTACTCGATAACACCGCAGTAGAGCAGAGTGCCACCGCACTAGCGACATCTCTACTTGCAGGATTAGGGCCAAACCAAGGCTCAAAGAGCCAGGCCAAAATACCCATTGTTGCCAAGCAACTCGATAAGTACCAACCTCATGACGACCCATACAGCTTTGTTGAGAAGTTTGAGCAAGTCTGCGAAGCCAACGGCCTCAATGACCAGACTCAATGTTCGCAAGCATTCGGGCTTTGCCTAGGCGACAAGGGTAGGACGTGATATACAAGCCTGGATGCCATAGAGCAAGCCAACTTCAATAATCTCAAGGATCTCTTCGTCAAGAGATTCGCTGAGCCCGAATACTCCGATAACCTGCTGGTGCGCTTGATGAACATCAAGCAGAAAGAGAAGGAGGACATCTGCGACTACGTGACCCATGTGAGGACTCTCTTTAAGAGAATCCCTCTAGGGGAGCGACCAATTGACAGAGCAGTTTCGACTGTATTCATCAGTGGAATTTGAGACAAGGAGTTATATAAGGCATTGGCAGGCAATTCAAGCCTGTAGCGGAACGTGATGGCTAGAGTGTTTGAGGAAGCCATCAGAGTCGATGACCATCCAAAAGAGCAGAGCTCTAGGAGCTCAAATCTAGAAGAGACCAACCCACGAAGCTCAGAGAGAACATCAGCCTCTAGTGAGCAGTCAATCCCATCATCCCAAGATAAGGGGAAGGCCACCGAGACAAACCAAGGCTTGGTTGAGGTCAAGATGGAATTAGCCAAGCTACAAGACATGTTAAGACGACCAACGCACCCACACGTCCAATGCGTGTACTGTGGCGGAAACCACTTGTTGGCCGAGTGTCAAGACCCTAGGTCAAGACCTTGTGCTAACTGCGGTAGGTTCGGCCATGATGTCGCGCATTGTAGATTACCAAGAAGACTTCCATACTCGCAACCCTACGGCCAGCCTTACCTAGCGAACAGGCCATAGCCATTCTTCGGAAGGGGAGCCCCATTGGCTCTTCCCGCACCTAATGATATGAAACCAATCGCCCCTAGAATGAACATAAATCCTACAAGCATTCTTAGACCGCCTAGTCCTTACGTGACCCACCCACCGAGCGACGCTCCAGTACACTACGTGGAGGAGTCGACTGATGAAGAGACCTACATATACCCTTACATCTCGCATGACCACGAGGGCAACACAGTCCTCATGGATTATCGACCTGTGCCGGTGATGGCGTTAGGATGAGGACGAGGTAGAGGCCTAGGAGGGTAGCCGCAGGATCTAGTCACTTGTTGGACTTGTGACACCCCGGTCATGTCTCATCACGCTGCCCTGAAAGAGAGCAGTAAAACAGGGACAAGGCTGACTAAAGGTGCGCAGAGTGCGGAATCACCCATTTTTTCATAGACTGCCCAAAGTGAAGGTCGTCCTCTAGCTCAGCCAACTTGCCATCCGTCCCATTGGGGCTGTTTGGTGCCAAAAACCCCAATGGGGAGGCCATACCTATTCCATTGTGGGTTATGACCCGAGCCCAAATGAAGCAAGCCGGCTTCTCTCTGCTAGGACCTAACAATCTTGACGCAACCTCGATAGGAAAGAAAAGCCGCAGGTGGAAAAAGAAGAGATCGGAAGCTAAGGTCACACTAAGGACCGAGAGTGCTACGACTCTACCTGCAGGAAAGAAGGTTTCAGACGCGGAGGCAGAGACTTCAGCCCCTAAGACAACTGAAAAAGGAAGTGCTAAGGTAGGGGAATACCCGCATCCGAAGCGATAATTAGAGGCCATAGAAAAGGTGAAGGAATGGGTAAGGGAGGCTCAACAGCATCTCAAAGACGTTGAGCCCATCATAGAGGACGAGATCGATGATCTCTCCAGCATAAGCACGTCAATATCACCGCCTCAACCTAAGTCGGCAGAAGCAACTGTGCCACAAGCAGTGCCGCTAAGACCAAGCCTAGACGCGACAGAGCCGCAGATCCGCCATGGCCATTGGCTCGGACAGTCTAGGCTAGGGGAAGGACGAGCATCTAACAATCTCCTGACCACGCTAGTGACCACTCCTGTAACACTTAGCCTAGGAGATCTACTTAAGCAACACCCTATCCTATGGCAAGACCTTAAGCAGTGGGTCAAAGGATCACAAGAGCAGGTCATGGCAGACCCTCGAGACCAGGATGCAGAAACGCAATTGCCAAGTTTCACGCTACACTCCGTGCCTAAATCCTTGCACATCAACGCCTTTTGGGAAGGCTTTGAGATACACGCAGTCCTGCCGGTCCTAGCCCTGGGTGACACAACAAGAAAGGGAATCGTAGACACGGGAGCTGGGGTTAGTGTGCTTAGCCACGCAGTGCTTCAAACTTGGGAAAACACGCCTGTCGAAGCTACTAGGTTTAATGTCACGCTAGCAAACGGCATGAGAGTGAAGCCATTCGGGGTATTGAAGAATTGGCCAGTGAAGATCGCAGGTGTCCAGTTCTCTGTCGACTTTATAGTCATGAAGGGAGTGGACTACGATGTCCTATTAGGCTGACCCTGGATGCGCAACGCTAGAGTCATCGAAGATTGGGGTAACAGCTTGATCTTCCTTGGCAATAGAACGGATGCTGTAAGAATAGAGATGGACACTTGGAAGGCCTCACCAGTCCACCTAGACGCCATCTCTGTTATGCTCAAAGGGAACACTCAGGTCAAGAAGCCCTATGGGCCCTTGACCAAGTATATCCCATGCCCAGAGGATGAGCGGGTTTGGATGCACATTCTCGCTACAATCAACCTACCATTCTTAGACCATGAGGCATACGAGCAAGCCATCAAAAGGATCAGCAAGACCAACGAAGCACTCTCTACACCACTCTGCATGATGGCAGCAAGCCTCCATGGAAAGCCTAAGCCTATCACCTTTCACGTACCTTCCAGCAAAAGGGAACTCCAGGGGATACTGGAATACCTAACGAACTAGCTAGCTGGCAACCCAGCTGCAAATTTCAAACCACTCCAGGATCTCTTAGAGGAATCCAAGTGGCAATGGACCAAGGTGCATAATTTGAACCTCATGTATAACTGGGCCCTAGTTCCTGACCAACGACATGAGGCATACCAAGCCCTAGGAGACGACGAGCAGTCGGATGATAAGGATTCCAGTGACGAATACGAAGACTGCCAATCCTTCAGTGAAGAGAGTGAGGGTGAAATAGATACAATAGAATACAACAGTGAAGGACGAGAAATTGAGCAGATATGAGCAGACGCCAAGCCGCAGGGAAGGCATGCCCTTAGAGTAGAGCGAGAAGTCATGCGCATGGAATGTGATCGCGCTTGGTTGGAATGCATAGAAGCCATAGACCTTGAACAAGCTGGCTAGCCCAGCCAGGAACGACATCAATACTTAGGACCGAATCGCCATCTGAACTGCGGCCCCACCAGGGGAGACCACCTCTTCTAGAGAAGATGGAGGGTTTGACTCTGAATTGGAAGTTACTTCGGATAGTGATTCAAAGATCCCTAGGATGCCCATGACCAGACGCACTAAGGGGGACCTACCCGTCCACCTGAGGCACAGACAGTTAAGGCAGGAAAAGGCAAAGCACCCCAGGGATACACGATCAGAAGAACAACGAGAGCCGTAGGACCTCCCTAAATGCTTCACGAAATTCAAAAAAGGGGATAGGGTAGTAGTTCTATTAGGTGCCAAATGTCAAGGGCAGACAAGCGAACCAATCGAAGGACCAGCCAAGGTCAAGGAGGTAGACCTAGCCCAAGAAGAGGAAACACCCCGACCAGTATTCATTGCCGACAACTTGACTGGTGAAGAAGAAACAAGTCTTGTCACTCTCTTGCGAGAGTATATAGATGTGTTTGCCTGGTCCTTAGAAGAACTACAGAGGGTAGATCCGAGTGTTATGACTCACAACATACCAATGACGCCGACGTCGGTCAAGTAGCGACCATACCCTATGAATCCAAAACAAGCCCATGCTATCAAAGAGGAAATTGACAAGCTGATGAGAGCTGGATTCATTTACAAAATTGAGCACACTGACTGGGTATCACCCATAGTCATTTTGATGAAGAAGAACAGAAAAATCCGAGTGTGCGTCAATTACAAGAAGGTGAACGCTGCTACGAAGAGGGACAACTATCCATTTCCGTACACCGAGCACATGCTTGAGAGGGTGGCAAGCAAGGAAGCCTACAATTTTCTAGATGGCTTCTCAGGGTACAACCAGGTGCAAGTGCATCCTGCAGACAGGCACAAGACTGCCTTTGCCACTGAGTGGGGCGTCTTCGCATACATGGTCATGCCCTTCGCGTTGACCAATGCTCCTGCTACTTTTCACTCTCATGTGCAATATCTTTAAGGACATGCTTCGCAAGGAGTTAGAGGTCTTTGTCGACGACCTGTGTATCCATTCGACCTAGATAGACAAACTCCGTGTAGTCTGTGAACGATGTCGTTTATATCGTCTCTCCTTGAATCCCTTGAAGTGTCAATTTTGGGTAAAGCACAGATGCATCTTAGGACACGTGGTGTCAAAGAACGACATTGCCACTGACTTCGCAAAGGTCATGGTTATTGTTGACCTTCCACCCCCAAATAATTACAAGGGAGTTCAATGCTTCTTAGGCCATACAGGATACTATGGGCAGTTTGTACTGAACTACGCACTGATCGCCAAACCATTGTACAAGCTGCTGATTGTCTTCGAGTGGACCGAGGCATGCCAACGAGTATACAGAGAATTGAAAAAGGCTCTAACAACAGCACAAATTCTACGAGCCCCACATTGGACCATTACCTTCCACGTGCACATCGATGCTTCTAAGTTTGCCGTGGGGGCAGTGTTGTGCCAACCTAGTGAGCACAACTTAGATTACCTAGTGAGCTTTGCTAGCAGACAACTCACTGAGACGGAGATGAATTACTCAACAACAGAAAGGGAGGGATTAGCCATGGTGTTTGTTGTGAAGAAGTTCCGGCATTATCTATTGGCCACACCCTTCATCTTTTTCGTGGACCATCAAGCCCTGCTCTATTTAGTGAACAAACCTTGTGCTACGG
Source organism: Lygodium microphyllum (assembly GCF_053477565.2). Classification (NCBI taxonomy): domain Eukaryota; kingdom Viridiplantae; phylum Streptophyta; class Polypodiopsida; order Schizaeales; family Lygodiaceae; genus Lygodium; species Lygodium microphyllum. The sequence goes on from NC_141162.1 coordinate 112,827,983, forward strand.
GGCGCATAGCTCGATGGCTCCTCCTACTCCTAGAGTTCAATTTCTCCGTGGTAGTACGAAAGGGAAGATAGCATTACATGGCTGATCACGTCACGCATCCCCACAGGAGAAGCTGCTGGACAATGCATCGTTGACGAGTTACCTGACGCCCACTTATTCCACCTGTCCAGTGAGAGAGATTTATTTAAGGCTGATCTAATGCCATATTGGGTAGAAGACATAGTCCAAGTGCTCGAGCACGGACTACCTAAGCGACCAATAGAAAAGGCCTGACTTAGGCGCTTGATCCTGAAGATCTAGCCCTACTAGCTGATTGCAGGCCAATTCTATAGGTTGGGGCAAGACGGATTGCTGCATAGGTATGTGTGTGAGCATGAGATGCACTATGTGCTCTCGGAGGCGCACAGCAGCATTGCGGGAGGACACTTTAGTGGAGACACGACAGCATGGAAGATGCGGCAGTCTCAACTATGGTGGCCTACACTTTTCCGCGACGCCAAGTGATTCGTCAAGCATTGTGATGAGTGCCAATGGACAAAGTCCCGATTCATAAAGATCAAATGGAGTTGACCCCAATTATTGCTCGCCAACCCTTCAAAAAATGGGGAATTGACTTCATAGGACCCATCAGTCCTGCAGCGCAGTACTCACAAGCCAAGTACATCGTAGTGGCCACGGATTACCTCAGAAATGGGAAGAGGCAAGAGCCACATGAAAAAACGACGCTAGGACATTTCCTAAGTTCTTATGGGATCAAGTGATCTCGCGCTTTGGTTGCCCCATCAAACTAGTTAGCGACCCAGGCACACACTTCATCAACGAAGTGATAGCACATCTCCTATCCACCTTTCTCATCATCCATCGCAAATCCTCACCATACTACCCCCAGGCTAATGGCCAGGCAGAATCAACTAACAAGATTCTTATCAATGTCCTGACTAAAGTAGACTCAGCCTCACAAAGCGACTGGGACAATAAGTTGATGGCAGCCTTGTGGGCCTACCGCAGAGCTTTTAAAACAGCTATCGTCGACCAAACCCCCTTTAGGCTAACCTATGGGACTGAGACAATTCTACCATTAGAATTCTTTGTTCCTAGCCTAAGAATAGCACTTCAAGAACGATGGGAAGGGAAGGAGGCATGGACACAACGCCTGGTCGAGCTGGAACGCCTATCAAAAACCCGTCTTTGAGCCACCCACGTGCTTATCTGTGAGAAAGCCCGACACAAGAGCTGGTTTGACAAGCATGTCAAGCAGCGCGAGTTTGAACAGGGTGACTTAGTGCTCCTTTACTCAGTTAAAGGGCATAAGCAAAAAATGAAATTCAGAGGTCTCGGAACCTTCAAGGTTCGGGCAATCAACCGAACCGACAATGTCGAGCTTGAGACCCTAGACAGTGAAGGAATAGGCTTTTTCAATGGCAGTCGTGTCAAGAAGTACTTCCCTCCCACTCATCCTTTGCATGAGCCACCAATGTTAGAACCGCCGGTCAAAATACGAGCAGCTACAATCACTGAAATCAACGAAGATGACAAGGAAGCCGTAGAACCTGTTTACTTCGTGTCACGGTCACTGCCAAGCAAACATGCACTTTCAACGCCTTGATCGACGAGGGAGCAGACTTCAATGTCTTAACCCACAATCATTGGATCCAACTTGGCAAACCACTACTTCAACCCATAACTGCCAAGCTAAACCCACATGGGGCTCAATCATAGCACTTCTCAGCAAGTGCAGAGTCGCCGTTTCTATCGAGTTTGAGACTGTTCCAATGCTTTTTTACGTGTTGCCAAGCGCTACAGACGTAGGAAGGGAGTCACTGCTAGGGCAAACCTTCAAAAAGAAGACTCACTACAATATTGATTATGAGTCGCAGCGCATCCACCTAGCAATAGGCAACGTGTGCATTGTCATAGCTTTCAGCAAGGGCTACGTGACACTATCACCGTCTGCAAAGCCGCCGGTAGAAATATCCGTAGGCAAGACTAAAGAGGGGGTTAGTGCGCAACCGCCACTCCTCCTTGACTCCCATAAATTGCAACCCACATCGGCCAAAGCTAGGGCCCAGTAGCCTCGCCTTCAATGGGTGCCTAAACAGTCTCAACAACCGCCTAGAAGTCGACGCCCCTATCCTCCTAAGACCCAGAACTCTAAACCTAGCAGGCCCAAATGCAATCACAAGAAGTGCCGCGTGATCAAGCAAAGATGGGTCCCTAAAGCCCTCTTGCATGTGCAAGGTTACTACGAGGGAAATACCTAGCTGTGGATCCCTAAGCTCCCCACGGCCAAGGGTACTATTCATATGCCACCCTCAAGCTTGATCAGCCCACGTTCCCCAAATCCTCAAAACCATAGGCCGCAGTGCTCTCTAGAGCCCCAGCCATCCGGCTCATCTACGCTTCGGCCCAAGAGAGTTGCACAGACCTATCGGCCCAAGCAACAGCCACCGTCACAGGCGGCATCACCCGACCAAGTCAAGCCAACTCCCCACGGTAAAGCTAACTGCAGCAGCCCATACATTGTGGCTGACACTAATTTACCCATAGTCTAAATAGCCCAACTGCAAGCTCAAGGAAACTCCCAACCGCAACTATGTATTGTCAAGGCCTCTAGTTCTAGCAAACCTCGACTGTCCCCATCGGCCTTACACCCTCCTATGAATGAAAATCATTTCTAGCACTAGCCGCTGACATTGCCGAGGACACTGGCGATGATGTGGTGCACTGCATTAAATGACTCGATGCCACCTTCATGTCGTTAACCCTCAGCTATGACCGCTTGGACTTGGGTCGGACTTGGGTCTATTAGAAGAACCCTTTGCAATAGAAGTGCGCAATATGCCTTGCTCTTGGGAGACTTTTGAATTCGCATTTGCAAAAGCCTCTCGCTCTACTACTGAGTTGCTCAGCAACGAGATCTTCAAAGAGAAAGCCATTAAATAATGTCTCATCACATCCTATGATCAACGAACCACTTCTGCTATCACTGATCAGGAAATCACTGAGTTATCCAAGCTCACTGATATGGACTCCACATTTTTGAAGCGTTGGTACACTCTTAGGCTGCAATGGGAAGTTGAGGGGTGCCGCATAATGACCAACGCTGGGCAGCGCCGCGCAATCAAAACATCAGAGTACAACCCCACCTATGTCACGCCAACCTCGTATCGAGTATTAACCACTCTCCGTGGATAACCTATGGAAGAGCACATCAAGGGGCATCCCTACCTTGACCGCCTCTTAACAGAGGAAGAGCTCCACATTGCAAGTCGGGTCGATTCTGGCGATCTCCTAACCGATGTTCTAACATACATCACGCACGTCGGTATCCGCCCATTCGAATTAGACCAAGAAGCTCAGCTAGAGTATAACCCTAACTTTTATGCTTGGCTCGTGCACAAATAGACCGACGCCCTTTATGCTGGACGCCCTTGGCCTCTCAACCTCCAATCCTGGGACGGATTTTTCTCGTTCTAAAGGGGAAAGGGGTAATAAGGTGGAATCTAAAAAGTAAACCAAGTATGAAATGTCAGTTAAATTTGAAATGCAAGGGTAAGATGTAATGGTAAAAGTCTGAAAAGAAAAGTTAAGGCTATGCTCAATAAAATTTGCTACGCTTTAATTCTTTCAGCAAGTTATTTGTCAAAAAGCACTAATAGTGGAAATGGCTGAACTTGTAGGTAGCAATCATGGCAAGCCAGGACAAAGCGGGCAAGCTCCCCTTCTCGGAGGAGGAGCAAGCAAAGTACGACCTCATGGTGGAGACGAGAGCCTTCAACCAGTTGAAGTTCCGTCACATCTTCAACCTTGAAGACATGGCCATCGAAGAGCCGGCAGTGTGCCAAATCATAGATCAGTGCCATCTGCAGAAGTGCCTAGACACTGTGGGCCAGAGGGTGGACTACACCCAGTGTGCTGACTTCTTGCGCACCTTTAATAGGAACAGAGGCACCATCACAGTGCGCGAGAATGAAGCCACCAAGCAAGTACAGATTGAGCTGACCCCGAAGTTGGTGGAAAGGGCACTAGGGCTGTCGAATAAGGTGGAAAGAAAGCTGAAGAGGGACGTCTATGCCATGTTGGGAATGAACAAGTTGAAGGTCCATACCAATGATGGGATTGGCCTGGCAGACATCCCAAACCCAGAAATCCAGCTGCAGGAAAAAATGGTACACGCTTTGTTCTCAAGCCAGAGGTACAACAGCATAATGAGCCGGATCAACGTACCTCTGCTCGACAGCATTGCGGCACAATCGCTGGATGAGGTGAATCTTAGTGGGTTTGTGAGGAGAACCATAGAGGCTTTGGCTAAGGCCCAGCAACAGGAGGAAGAGCTGCTAGAGGGGAATCCCCATCGTCCCAATCAACCCGCAAGGCATCATCCTCCAAAGCCGCAACCATAGGGTTTGGAGGTGTTCTTACATCGATAATCCAAGAAGCACTAGGGCAAGGACGAGAAGAAGAAAACAAGGAGGGAGGTGATGAGGGAAGTGATGAGTCGCCGTCACAATCCCCATCTCACATAGAAGAGTAGTGTAGGTCTCCAGACGAAACGGAGACCCTGACGAAGAAAAAGAGGGAGAGTCCCAGGGCAACCCGCAGAGGCACACAGAACAACGAACCAAAGCCCTGCATGGAAAGAGGGAAGAGGAGCGCAAGAAGAAAGAGAAGGAAGATCTGGAGAGGATTTGAAGGGAGTCTGTCTCAGGGATGAGGAGGAGAGAAAAAAGAAGACTAAAGAGGAGCTCGAAAGGAGGGAGGAGGAAGAAATAGCACTGGCCACCCGTCGCTCCATTGAGGAGCAGCACAAAAGAGACGAGGAAGGCGCAGAGATCCCACACCGAACAGAGGCACCTGGTTCCAGTACCAGTGTGCCGGAAATCACACCCCCGCCCTCGACAGAGGGGAAAAGGCAAAGAACCGATGATGCCAACCCCCCCTCTTCATACCTTCAATGCCAGCCACTCTTATCATGACAACACCCACTGCCACCACCACCCAAGGCTCCACCCCAAAAGTCGATGAGAGCAATGTGGTCACTTGGCTGCAATTCCTGGTGGAACGGGAGCTGGCAAGAGAAACGGGCATTGCCACCCCAGCGTCAGGAGCCAAAAGGGCAGCCACGCTGATATGGAGCCAAGGCTGGAGCTATCGTGTCCCATCCCCCACCTCCAGCAGACCAATATGACGAATATGTTAAGGAGCTACTCTCGCAGCTAGAACGAACCAAGTAAGAAAGGAGAGCAACCGTTGAGGAGCTGGCAACAGAATGAGAATCACGAGCTGCTCTCCAACTAGAGAAAACAAAGAAAATAACAGAATACCAAAGGGAGATCGTTGCGCTTAGGGAGGAAGCCAGCAATAAGGATGCAGATGAATCAAAGGCCCTGAAGGAACGTGACTCTACTTGGGAAGGAAGGAGAAAAATCTTGATGGAGCGCCTCAACGGGGAAAGGGATACCAATGCTCACCTGTGGCGCAAGAACGACCAGCTCTCTGCAGTCAACCTGGAAGCACAAAACCAGCTTGACAAGATCAGAAGGAGGCTACAGAGCTGAACCAATTAGGAGAAGAGCAGGTGCGAAGGATGCATGTGAAGCTGGACCAACTCAACGCACAGATTGCCGATGAACGCCACGAGCAGTCCCGCCTGCACCGGGAGCTCGAGGCCTAGCACAGCAACAACTCATGGCTATGACCCTCCATCAGGGGGAGAGCCTGGAAGATATGGAAAAAAGAGCAAAAGAATGGGTTGATCACAATGAGGGGAGAATACGGGACTTGGCATGCCGGCTGGCCAAAGCCGAAGGAGATAGGGTGCTAGCTGAGAATCAGGCAGAGGCGGCCCAGCTCTCCATGATAGCTCAGCAGCACACCTTCTTGAATACACTACTCCACTCCACCCAACCGAAAGGAAACAAAGCCAATGATCAGCTACTATAGAAGAAGCTAGCCATTGCATGGAGAGCCCTAACAGCAGGCCTGCATGTGCCACTACAGCTAGGAGGCCCGCCGCAGAGCCTAGAGGAGCAAAGAAGATATCTTGCACAGGTAGGCCTGACGGGGCAGGAAATAGATGAACTCGGCTTCATAGAGGCGAAGGCACAAGAAGACGTGCAAGCAGAAGGGGGTGAACCGGAGTTTGATTTGGGACCTCAGGAGGAGGACTACGTCCCACCACCCCCTCAGCCACAACAAGAGGAAGTGCAGCCCCCTGAAATATCTGCTGAGAGGAAAGTAGCCCAGGCTAACTGTAGGAAAGAAATGGTAGAGAAGGCAAGGAAAAAGCTGAATGTTAGACCTGTTCCAAGACAGCCTGCCCCTCTCCTACTGCGCCCTCAAGATCTCCCTGTTGAATTCCATGCCGAGTTGATTATCTGGGAACAGCAGGAATGTACCCGCGACCCCTTCGACTTGAGCTTTGAGTTTCCCGCTACATTAAACAGAGTAATGCCCATTCAACTTGTAAATGACATAATCGATATGGGTGCAAGGCTCAAGGCCAAGTGGCTAGCAGAGCGAGAGGCCAACCCAACTTCTTGGGGAGCCGAGGACCGCGAATTTTGGCACGATAAAGTCCTCTAGGTGCCTAGATCGGTGGAAGGTATAATTGCCAACCCACCTAGAGAAGACACATTTTTGACATCAACCTTGACGCGTGGATGGTGTTTTGTAACACCCTCCCTTCAGAGAGAAACGACCCCACTTTCATGCCATATCCTCGAAGGGTAGGGGTCAACTTTAATCCATCCATCCACAGCAGGTTCGACTTTCCCATTATCTATAACGCCAATCGCACCTCCCATAGGGACGCCCTTCTCTTTACCCTCCCTGATTTGTACAGCTCTATAGATAGATTTCTTAGTGAGTTCACCTCCTGTCTTGACCCCGCCTTCATAACCACTTGTAATTATCTTAGACTAATTAGGGTCCTAGTCCACCAAGATCCTGCACCTCAAGAACGCCACCTCCCATCCCTCTACTTCGACCCCAATGCCATAGATAGCAGCACCATAACTCGCCTCATGATGCGCGCTACTCTTTTGCCATCCTTCTATGTTGCACTTCTCAAAGATATGAGCGATAGCAAATTCACCCAGTGCAACCACCCCTTCCTTTTCACCACCACTCTTAAAACCCGCCTCAACCTCAAGGGCTACTTGTTGAGTCGTAGATTCCTTAACAAGGCCCCCCACCCCCCACCATCCCCTACCCGCCATTCGGATGACGAGGAGTAAACTCCCGTCATGCCCTTGTATCACATATATCCATGTATAAGCCTCTTTATTTATTTATTTATTTTTTAAAAAAGAGAAGAAAAAAAGATAAAAAAAAAGAAAAGAAAAGAGAAGAAGAAGAAGAAGTAGAAGCAAGCCACAAGGTAACAAAAAAAGGGTGAACTGGAAAGAAGAGATGACAGCAAAGCATAGCAAAGCAAAGGGATGCATCTACCATTAAGCAAAGATAAGCGGTGAGACCTTCGCAAGATCTACTTGCAACTCCCCTTTGCCTCATCGTGCACCGCCGTCATTGCACCTAGGGTTCTCCCTAGCCCCTTCCCCACTTCACGCTTAGGGCACATCAAGGGCATGACTTTCAAACCTGTCATCCTAAGACTTGCACCGCACCTCCAACGACACACTAACTGGGTCCTCAAGGGTGGGACATTACCAAGGGCTTGCCCAAGGTTAGACCCATCTCCCAGTTCCACTGCCACAGGCACCCTGCACTACACAGAGAGGCAGACACACCCCTTAGGGAGTACACAACTTTTCTTGCAGGTTATATTCAAGTTTCAAGAACTGGCTACTGCACTAAAGAGGATCATCCACGGCATCCTTTAATTACTAAAATTTTTTCCATGTACTGGTGTCCAGCCATCTGCCTGCTGAGGGCTACCATGATTGAACCAAGCCAAGATAGATCTGCCATTGGCATAGATCTTGGAACCTCATCTTCCAAAGATGCATGCCCAACGCCTCAAGATCTACGGATCGCTTATTGAATCCACAAGCCTGAAGAATTTCAATGCAGAGTTGAAGATTTTCGATGCAATACTGAAGACCTTCAACTCAAAGACACAGATTTTCCATGCAACGACAAACCATATCTTTGTCAAGACAGAGTTTGGGGGGGCTTCTCTAGAATAAATCCCTCCAATACCATCCTCCTAAGGGATTGCTTATTGCTTCAAGCATTTTTGATGCTCGAGGGACGATCGGCTACATAACGGATGCCACAACTGTGTGAAAGATGCCGAGCGTCTTCATGGAGCCTAAAGCACGCCGGAATCTCTCCTGGTCATCTTCATTAAACTCCATCACTTGTCATTCACACAACCACATTGGAAGCAGTGTCATCCACCTAGCTATTTCGCCTAGCAGCCGACCTAACTAGCCACTACGTCCCACTGCAGTGCCATGGGACTCGCACTTGGCTAGGAGGGGAGTAATGTTACCGGGTTTCCCGCAGCACAGAGGAGTGAGAAATGAGAAAAAAAGGGAAAATAGAAAAAAAGACGCAGGATAAAACCAAAAAAAGGCGCCTTAACCGGTAACCAGACCTTGAAAATTTTAAATGATTGGGCACGACCCTTAGAAAGTCTCGGTGTCACCCTGAGACAAAAAAAGAGTAAAAGGGCGCACCATTAAAGTGTGGAAGCGCCCCTGAGTCCTTGTAAAAGAGCGCCAGGCTCGCTCCTGTGCAAAGCGTACGCATTAGTTGGGAATAGGATAAATTAGAATGGTGGGAAAATGGGAAAAAGGGCCTAGGCTACGGCCGGCCATGTAAAAAAGGGAAAAGGGGATGACCGCCCAAAAAGGATTTAGGGCTTTGTATATAAAGTTGAAAAGTGAATGAGAAGCTCATTCTTTGGTGTGTGGAAAAAAGAGTCTTCTTCTTCCTCTCTTCTTCTATCCTTCTTACTTGTGTGTGCTCTTGAGAGAGGGAGTGTGAGAGTGTAAGGGAGTGAGTGTGTGTGGGAGTGAGGGATCAAGAGGGTAAAGCTCTTCACCATCTCCTCTCCTCTTCTTCTCTTCTTTTCTCTTGCACGCGCAGCTATGGAGGATGGAGCTTGGAGATGGAGGAGGCTTGAGGATACTTGAGCTAGCATCACGAATCGTGGAGCTACTGGAGTGCAAGAGAGAGAAGGGTACTCGATCAAGTATTAAGGTAAGCTCACTACACTCATAGGATCGATGGCGCGTCGGCTAGGTGAGAGGTAGCCATTAGAGCTTGCTTGGAACGCTTGAAAAAATAAGTGGTCTGTGGGTCTTGGCGGTTGACCGAAAGTTCCCACAGTAGATGATCATCGAAGCTCCAACAACCATATGAGACTTGAAAAGCTTAATCTTCAGCTTGAAGTGGCCAAGAATACCTTCAATTTGTAATTGATAGGATGAATATTCAGCTCATCAACTCCAATTCTTCTCGAAGAAAGCTTCTATGGCCGTAAGCTTGATGGAGATGATCCTTATGACCTCCAAATGTGACTGAAATTTGAAGGGAAATAAATGATGAACCTTCCAAGAGAGTAGAAGACTTCAAATATTGAAAAGGAGCTCTCCCATTAAATTACTTGAACTTGCATAAGCTATCTATATACTTACGACATCAAAATCAAGATCCATTCTTGCAATTTTGAAGCAAGATCTTCAAATTTTAGTAAAATCCAATACCTAGAATCCTTAGGAGACATCAAGAGCCAAAAGCCCCATGATTCCAATCTTCAAAGACCAAAAACTGTGAAAGAATCAAGTGGCTTCCTTGTTTTCCCTATCTAAGATAAGGAAATACTTCAATCTTGCTTGGAAGCTCCAATGTTTTCCCAATGTCAGTTGTAGATGCTTGCTTTTCACTTCTTGAAGATAAAAGACACCAAGATTGACTCAAAACTTGAAGAAATTGCTGAAATCTTCATGCTATCCATTTTTAGCCATAGTTCGGGTTGTGAAGGAAGCTTTAGGGCTGAAGAAGATAGAAATATCAAGCAATAGAGTGTAGGTACTTCATATCAAGGCTGCCAATGATCCAACAAATGAAGGAGAAGCTTAATGATGAAGAAGATTGTTGAATAACTAGGTAGAATTGAGCACAAAAGAAATGGTGCAAACTGTCTAGCCCCTTCTTCTGCTCCATGTGATCATATACTTGATGAAGATCCATCAAATAGGTAGTCAATAATTTGTGCCCGGGGTATCGAGAATCATCTCCTGTAGGTGGCTTGAAGAGCTATGACCATGGTAGAGAGAAATGAGAAGAGATCTCCATGGTAGTTTTTAGCAACAAGCTTGAAAAGAGAAAAGAGAAGCTTGCTCCAAAAAGTAACCATGATTTAGCCTCTCTAAACCTTGTTTAGAGCTTCAGTTAAGTCCATGATCCTTCAAAATGGTCCCAAATTGACAACGAACCACCAAAGTGACCATGAATCTACCGTTATTTCTTCAGACATTCTTCAAGACTATCAAATCTAGGCATGACGTACTGTAGAGACCTTAACTAGTCATTATTTTAAACTGTCTCAACCACTGTAACTAAATATTATACTTCAGTTACCTATCACCCATCCCTGTGACTAAAATTCCCCAAGAAAACGACTCTTCCCATGGATCAAAATCCATGCTCTAATACCAATGTGAAATAACTAATTCTCATAGCAAGAAAAATAATTGGAAATACAAGAAGTACATCATATGTACCAAGAAACCATAGCCAAGGTGGCTAGGCATGAAATTATATTTCCATGGAAGATTGAGAATCAAATATGAATGCTGCAACATGAAGAATCACTTCATGCCAAGGTGGGACATGGTATGCACCCCATGATCATGGTGGCTAAGAGTATGCACCCTCTTAGATGATGGGAGGAAGGAAACATCAAATCATATATTCTTCAAAATGGCAAAAGATCCTTCACATTGATGTTACATATCCACCTTTTATACTAAACCCTAGGCTCACGAATTTATACTTTATTACAATGTAATTTCATGCACACATTTTTTCATGTGATTGTAGATCAATAATCTTATATTGGAATGTGATGAGACTTAAAATACATACCCCTTAGGTGACCCAAGAGTCCACCAAATATTTCCTTTTTAAAGAAAATCTAATAGGGCCTTACTCCATCAAAATGTAGCATTTGGAGTCACTTTTTGGTAAAAAGTGGCTCCAGATACCAAAGTTTGAAATAGGGCTAAAAAAGTGACTTCACATACCAAAAACAAGGGCTATGTTGACTTTTTTTAGACCAACAAAAATTTAATGGACTCTTGGTCACCTAATGGGTGTGCATGTGAAGTTTCGTCACATTTCAATGCAATTGGATATTTTTAAAATTATCCTAATTAAAAATATGGATGAATCAATAATCAAGGAGCTAATATTATAATTACTAGTGCTTAGAAATTTTATGCCACATAGATTGTATAAATGCATCAAGAGTAAAGTGTGTGGTAGAAAATGATAAAAATTTGTATGTTTTTCTTGTTGAAATTGACAAGGATAATAAAAACTACAACTAAGAGTGAAAAATGTAGCAAAGATGCACATTAAATTCAAGAGCAAAGGCTAACAGAAAAACTTTATTCATACTTTTAGGTTGGTATAAAAGTTTTGCAGTGCAAGATAGTCATATATCACGTGTACCAACAGTAGCAGGAGGAGAGTCCCCGGCTATCATTGTAGAGTCCAAAAAAAGGAACCTACCTCCAAGACCTCAACCATAGGTTTTGGAGGAGTATTTACATCCATTATCCAAGAAGCTCTAGAGGATTCAGAGAGAGAGGTGGTAGAGGAAACCCCAAACTCATCACCAGCTCACTAGGAGCCATCACCAATCCCTCAGGAGCATTGCTATCCCACCCCAGCATGCCCAACCATCTTAATGTCAGGAGGAGAATAGGAGGGAGAAGAAACCCATAAAGAGCAGTAGGACAACATGGTAAGAGTCATTAATGAAAAGGAGCATGACCAACCACCTCAATCCCAAGAAGCCTCAAGTGAGAGGATAATTAATGAGTAGCAAGGCTCAAAACTCTCAAGCCAAGGGGGAAGAATGAAGATTACTCTCAAAATCCCCATACAGAATTCCCGCTCCACTATTGAGAAAATCAAAGAGATGCAAGGGGTGGAGGAGTCAAAGACGCTAGACGAAGAGTGCCAAAAGAGGAAAGAAGAGAAGGAAGAAAGGCTTAGGAAACAAGAAGAAGAGGAGATTGCCCTTGCCATTCAAAGATTAGTGGAGAAACCCTCCCGATCTTAGGAATTGGCAATGATGAGCCTAGTGAGGGAGGACATGCCAAGCACAAGTGCAGCACAACAGTGGAAGCTAGACTAAGACTAGTGGTGGAAGGTAAGGGTAAAAACCCATTACACCCCATCCACAAGTCTTGGCCACACCAAAAATCACCTCAACAAAGGGTACTGTAGAGGGGGTGGTCAATGAAAGCAATCTCATGGCCTAGGTGCAGTACCTAGTTAGCAAAGTACAAGAAATTGCACCTGCACCCAATGACAGATCCCCTCTTGTAGGAACCAAGATACTAGTAGTAGTCGATGCAGAGTCATGCCAAGGGCCAAAGGTACCCCTCTTAGAAGTGTCAACCACTTTAGTACCTTCAGCCATGAGTCATAATGAAGATCAAGATGAACTGTTGAAGGAATTTCAAAGCCAACTTCATAAGGCAATTGAAGACAAAAAGGCCGCACTTGCAAAGCTCACAAAAGAAAAGGCTACATTTGCATACTACATGATGGAGTAAGCAAGAGTGATGATGATCATTAATAGGGAAATGATATCATTAAAAGAGGCCCTAAAGGCAAGAGAGGGAGATAAAGGGTCTCAAGGACTTGTATGATGAAGTGAGGGAGTCCCACATGTCCTTGGAAAATATGTGCACTTCAACTCCCACAAAAATAAATGCCTAGAGCTAGAGATAAAAGAGATAAAGAGGAAAAAAGAACAAAGCCATGGAGCTACAAGAGGCAAGGAACCAAAAGGTGAGGAGAACAAGAGGAAACTAATAGAGTTGCACAACCACCTACAATCAATTATCCATGAACAAGATATACTTAAAGAGTAGGTAAAACGAAAAACCCAAGAGCTAGAGCAGATGCATACAATGTGCTAGAAGCAAGAGCAGGTAATTGCCACTCTAACCTAGTACCAAAACCATGAGCTAGAGTGGATGAAGGAAAAAATAGAAGAATGGGCGGCCAAAAACCAAGATCAAATCAAAAACTTAGCCTACAAGCTGGCCCATCTTGAGGAGGGTGAGCACCTTCTAGTAGAAAGCAAAGCTGCAATTTTCAAGATAGGAATATTGGAGCAACAATGCACATTATTTAGAAGAGTGTTGAATGTCATGTAGCCAGGAGGAGAAGAGACAGTGGAGAAAATCAAGAGAAATCTAGAATTGATGAGGAGGGCTCTAGAGCATTGGCCCCATGATAAGGCACCTACGACTAGCATTAGTTTGGGACTAGAGGAGCAATGCACCCACCTAATCTCATCTGGCTTAATCGCACAAGAACTCACTCTGCTAGGGCTTTGGGAGCTAGAACAACCAATATAACCACCACAACAGGAGCTGCTAGAGTCGCTCTAGGAAAAAGAACATGATTCCAAAATGGACCATCAAGAGGAGGAAAAAATGCAGGAATCAAGCCCCCCTATGCAACCACAAGTGCAAATAGAAGAGAAAGGGGAGGAGATAGGGCCACCTGAACAAATGGTGGAGGCAAGGCACAAGCATAGAGAGCAAGTGGAATGTGCCTACAAAAAGTTTCAAGCTAGGACACTGCAAGTTACTCATGTGGCCATCCCTGAAGGTGAGGAGTGTGATCCCATCAACTAGGGCTAGGAACTTTTGGTGTGGGAGAAATAGAAGAACCGTAGCCCCTTCGAGTTATATTTGACCTTCCATTGCCCATTAGATGGAGTGCTATCTCTTAGCTAGAGGATGTCATCAAGCTTTTAGCTAGTTTGGGAAGGAGATGGCTAGAGGAACAAAGGAGGCACCCCAGAAGGTGGTGGCAGGAACGTGCAAACTATTGGGAAGAGAAGGCAATGGAGGTACCCTGGAAGGTAGAGGGATATGAGGCATAACCAAGGTGGCGTCGGAACATTTCGGACTCTAGCTTGGAGGTTTGGATCACTTTCTACAGCACCCTACCTTTTATGAGCATGATGATCCTATCTACATGCCCTACCCAAGAATAATTTGAGTTGATTTCAACCTAAAGGTGCATGGCAGATACACCTTCCCTTTGATCTATGATGTAAATGCCTCAATCCCTAAAAAGACCTTGATTTTATTGAAAGGGACCTTCGCCCATCTATAGCAAGTTTTCTAAATGACTTCTCCTCATGCCATCACTACATGTAATTACCTCTGCCTACTATGAGTACTATTATTAAAACAAAAACCTACTACATAGGAACAGTAGCTATTGCCCCTCTTTTTTTACCTCAATGCTAGAGGACATGAGTGATAGTAGATACACAGTGTGTAACCACCCATGTTTTTCATCTACTCCACTCAATGTAAGAACCAACTTAAAGGGGTATTTGCAAAGTAGGGCATTCCTCAATAAAGCCCTCAAGACACCGCATAGTTTGCCCGCTACTGCACAACAAGATGCCTCTTAGCATCCTCCCTTATTAAATTTTTTCATTAAAATTTTTAAAAAAGACAAAAAAAGAAAAAGATTGGAAAATATAAGAAAATTTATGAGGACAAGAAGGAAGGAATTAGAAAGCAAAGAAGCACTGTAAGGAAATCCACCATCTGTACTCTACTAGCATCACAAGCATTGCATCTATGACCACCCTAGCCCCCTCCCCACTTTATATACTTAGGTCACCTTAATGGAAAGACACACCTCCCACTTTTAGACCTGCCTTCCTAAGTCACACCCACAACATCTCCCTTTTTACAAGAACTAGGTCCTCAAAATGTGGGACAACACCTCATGCTTGTGCCTAGGGTTTGACCCAATTTCCACCAGTTTCATTTGTATAGATACCATGCACGACACTATGAGATATGCACACCCCCAAGTAGTGCACTTAATTTTATTTTAAGATAAATTTGGCAACCTAAGATCAACCACTAGCATCGGAGGCCCCCATCATCCACTCAATCCATCCTCGATATCCACAACTCTCCATCCATTTTGATATGTCTCTTTCATCCACTCAATCCATCCTTGGCATCCACAACCCTCCATCCATTTGATGTGTCTCTTCTCCATAGCAAATCTCCCAAAATCTTGTCATCAACAATGCCACTTTCATTTGTTGAGGAAGCAATTTCAGCCCATGTAAAGATTTGGTATTTATGAAGGTATGGGTGATGTCTATGTCTATCAAAAGATGAACCCCTTTCCCATTAATCAAGCCCTCAAGTCTAAGGGTATTTTCTCCCTTACAACCGGTCCATGCATCATGAGAAATCACACATAGAGAACCACCCAGATCAAAGGAAAAAATTTTCACAATGTCATAGAACTCATCATTAGTTCCATCATCCTCATCATGCATGTCATCAACCATAGGGTTTGCTTCCACATGAAACATATTTCCCTCTTCACCTTCATCTTCATTCAGCTCATTGACGATGACAAATTGATCTTGCTATTTTTGGATTTACATTTTAGCCTATGTTCTTGTGTCAACTTTTCTCCGCTAAACCTTTAGCTCCATGTCCCTATTTTGATCATTAGAAAGGACTTTTTTGTAAGTGCGGTTTTGAGATACTTTTGTGCATTTTTAGCCCTTGTAAAGTTTTTTTTTTGCTTCATCCATTGGTCTGGAACGACTAGCAACACTTGGTTTTGGCCCATAGACCATTTATAGTAGGCACTTTATTGTAATTATTGTTGTAGGTATTAATTACCTTTTTATCTTGTCTATACATATCCCTTGGCTGGCTAAAATGAGCTCCAAACTTAGAAAACTGATTTAGTGAGGAATATTTTGCATTTTGAGGTTGGATACCCATTGAATCTCTTCTATGTTTCTGCCCATACCTTTCAACATATTGAATAGCATCATGAATGCCCTTGGGCCGCATTGCACCTACTTCTAAAGAAAGGGCTGTATCTAGACCAAAGATGTATTTGTTTAATTTTGTCGAATCATCAATTCCTTCAATGTACATAGAGAGATTAAGGAACATATTGGAGTAGTCGTGAATAGACCTACCCCTTTGTTGAAGTCCATACCATCTTCTTTGCAATCTTTCCTTTTCCATTGGAGAGACAAATACCTCTAGCATTCCCTTCTTAAAATCCTCCCAAGAAGCAAAAGTGTGACCAACTCTTTGCATGTATCTCCACCATGTATGTGCGTAGCCCTCAAGATGGAGTGCCACAAAATAGATCTTAGCTTCATCTGGCAAGGAAAAAGTGTGAAGCACATCTCTAACTTATTTACCCATTCTTTCCACTCCATTGGAGATGCTTTATCCTCCTTAAAGTTGGAAATTGTGATCTTCTCTTTGTACTCCCTAGGTTGGCTGAAAATTGTTAGAGTGCTGCCCAAAAGATGATTTTCTCCCAAGTCTCTCTATACATTGAACCTCTTCCAAAATAATTTGGTCTAGAAGCATTACCACCTTGATTTGGTTGATCAAATAAAAAAGAATGAGGTTGTCCCACTAGTGGGCTAACCATAAAATGAGTTCTCTTTGTTAGTGATATCATGGAATGCCCTTCTTTCCTCAAATCTTCCATTCTTATCATGCATCTCTGATTCTTTTTGCTTTGATGGTAGGTTGAAAAGGAAAGGATTGGTAGAACAGGTCACATCCATGAAACTCTTTGTTCTCATATTCTCTTAAGTTCTCCTCGTCTTCATGTCTTGAATTGGATTGTGGATGGGCACGATGCTTTGATAGTATTGGTGGCTGATAATAGACACTCTTCAATGTTAATGGCTCTCCTTTTTCAAAGGTTGATATTATTGGCTGATCAATTCCTTTTTATTTCATATTAGTGGTGTGGCTGAATTATTTCCAATATGATAAGTAGGTATATTTTCTATAGAAGGTGTGGTTCGATTTTTCAAGTCTTTGATGGCTGCTAATACATCTTCAAATCCACTTTTCATAGACTTTGCTACTCCATTTTCAAATCCATTCTACATACACTTGACCGATTGCTGAAGAGTCTCATTCACTTCATTGGAAGTTTTCTCCATCTTTCCCAGTAAATAAGAAAGTTGTTCATGAGTGTCATCCATCCCAATATTCAGCATATACAGCTCTTTTGAAAGTATGGAGTCTTCAAAAGGTTCATGAAACAATTGATTCTAATCATTGCCAAGTCATACACTATGAGCATTACCAACACTAACACCTTCATCTTGTTGGTCTTGATTATGGGCTTCATTGGTGTTATTTTGATCATTGATATACTCTCTGATATCCTCTTGAATGGTTTCCATCACTTGGTCTTTCCTTTTTTTTTTGGACATTAGGGATAATTGCGGTCAAAGATGATTGTTCTAGAGAAAACTGACAATATCTTTCTTAATATTGTACCAATCCCAATGATTTATTGACCCAAAGGAAGCTCAGATAACAAGGATATTCTAGATTTGTTAATATATTAGCTTGCAAGAGGGATAATAGGTGTAATGACCTCAAGTAATGCACCCATGTCAGCTTGTTTAGGCATCCCACTATACCAACTGTCAGAAAAACTATTATAACTTTTGCTCCTGATGTCCGATTTACTAAAATTTTTAGTTCAAATGAAAGCTTAACATCCCCTCTTAGAATCAAGATATCAAGCTCATAGATTAGATTGTGATTAAAAAAATTTGTAGCTAAAATTTTGTACTTATCTTGTGAATTCCTGCACCCTGTAAATACCCTATGAATGCTCTGTTTCACCCTGAATTGTCTCTTGGAGTACTTGTAGACACCCAAAACACTTAGTAGACTTGCGATGGACGATAGGGCACCTGTAGGTATCCAACAAACATGTGTACTTGATTGGTAATTTTTGCAGATAATCAATAATTATCCTATCACCTGTAGTAATCAAGAGGGCTAAATGACCATGTTTTCTTGCTATTGAATGTCTCTAACATGTGTGAATTGATGATCTTACTGAAATACCATTGTCAATTCTTGGCTAAAGAGATGTATCTACACCTAAATTGGAAAAAATGCATGGGATCCGTGACTTGAGGAGTGTGCAAACTTCCCTCTCAAGTCCATTTGTGCTTTCTTTAGGGTCCTCGTCAGTAGGGAGGGTCACCTTACTTTTGTCCTACCAACTCACCCAACATCCACTTTTCCTTGTGGGTATAGACATGGAAAGGTACATAATAAAGCTAAGAAAGCATTGATGATATGCGATAGGCTAAAAAGAATTCCTTCATCCCTTTAACAATAATATGCAAGTGGAAGTAGAAATTTGATCAAAATGGAAAAGGATAGGGATAGGTATTGCCCTTTCTTGCAGTGACTCACTGCATACAATGAATTTCACTTACCATTTTATTTTTACTTTTAGCCAGATTGCAATCAATCACATTCAAGCAACCAAAGTCAGGGTGAGGTATAAAATTTCAGGAAATGAAAAAGATTATCATCAATTGGCTACTGTTGATTTTAAGTGGGAATGATGAAGACAATTTATCATAGCCACATTCAGCCCTAAGTTGGGTCTATATGCACTTAATTGTCAATTTCAAAATAGGATTACTCTTAATTCTCCCTTTTTTCATCAAATGGATGGCTTAAGCAATTGGAATTAATTTAGGGAATTAAGAGCAAAATGTAGTATTATGTAACATTCCCGCTCGAAAATATTACCAAACTTGACTCCCCACACGCCGCGTAAAACCTGTGCAAGGTTATCTCCCGCATTGTATTTTTCGGCAGTTTAATCCGTACCCCGCATGCGTAAAAACGAGGCCTCCACTTTGTGAAAACAAGCCCGGGGGTTCAAGACTGCATAACTGCGGGGAAACACCCTCTTGGGAGGGGGCTAAATGGATAATGATCAAATTAATGTAAATTTTTTTACTAATTCCCCCAGCCGATGCGTGGCTGGAGGCAAGGGAATGGGAGAAGGAGATGATGTGTAGTAGTTGATGTATGGGGAGAGAGCCATGCATGGCCACGTGGTGGCTTCCCTGCCCCCCCCCTTAAGCCTATATAAGAACCCTCCCTTAGTGGGGGATAAGGGAGGAGCAGAAGAACAACATCGTGCTGAGGGAGAGGAGAGAGAGAATGGAGGTCATCATCGCCATCCCCAAGCCAAGAAGCTATCGTTGTTTTGCCTCCTGCTACCGCTATGCAGATTGGCCGCCACTTGTCATCAACGTTAGCGCCATCCGATTCGTCACCCTCCTCCCCAATCGTTCCTTAGGTCACGTTTTTGTATACATCAAAAGCTTCTTATTAAGCTTCTAAGGAAAGGGGCTTCCATAAGTCCCATTCCCACAGCTTCTAAGGGAGGGGACCTCCATAAGTCGCATTCCCATGGCTTCTAAAGGATAAGGCTTTGGGCATTGTTCCTGCGGCCTTCCTGGTTTTAAAATTGGCTCATAAAGCTCTTCCCCACAAGCCTTCCCATAAGCCCAAATCCCACAAGCCCCGGTATTTTCAAGGATCCGCATTTCGATGAAGGGATCTTTGGGCTCTACTCTCAAATTTTAAGCATTTCAATTTTGCAAATTATTTGTGTTTTTAACAAATCTTTTTATTGATTGTACTATTTGAACAACTTCACTACAATACATGAGCATGGTCTCATTAGGATATATTTCTAGGTATTCTCTAACTAATGATGCTCTTGTTACTATTTTATCAATGCTCTCATGGTATATCTTCTTTATGCTATAATTTAATTAGGACCCATCATGACTCTTTGCATGCATGTTATCCCAGTCTTTGTGTATAGCATGAATTGATGATTGAAAATGTCCATGTTAGGATTAATCGTGCGCCTACTTCTACTATTCTTGGTATATCTTATTTATGGCAAAGCTAATTCATTGCTATCTCCATAGCTCTTTGTATGCATGATTTTCCAACAATATATGATAGTATACAATAGAGTATGGCTCTAAAAGAAAGGGTGTCCTTCACAAAAAAAGAAGAGCTTGCCCAAATTTTCCCTAGCATAAATTGTCAGAGAGAGAACTAGGGAGAGAGAAAGAGGAGAGAGAAAGACTGCAGAGGAGAGAGAAAGACTGCATGAAGAGAGAGAAATAGAGTGACGAGGAGAGAGAAAGACTAGAATTGGAGAGAGAAAGACAGGAAAGATGAAGAAGCCATGGAAGCTTGGAGCAAGAAGGGAGAGAAAGATTGTAAGTGTATTGATTTGTCAAAAGATGTGAAAGATTACAACTTCTCTCCTTATATACCAGTGTCAATGTGACATGGCATATTATTAGCATTCTAACTATTCCCAGCTTCTTACAATCCATCCCTTCCCAAAAGTTTTTGTCCTCAAAAACAAACCTAGAAAGAACTAAAGAAGAGATGGATAGAACAGAGTACTACTCTGTTTTACAGCTTTACAAATGGGAGATGAGTGAAGAATTATCATTACAAGGGCTGAATTTGAAGAATGGAAAGAGGATCCCGCTATATACATGATTTGAAGAACTTTAGAAGCAATTGGAGCCATAAAATCTTCAACAAATAGTTCTAGAAGAAAGTAGACAGCTTGCTGAAATAACAGTCCCTGCTGGACCAAATCTGCCATAACTTTTGATAGAAGTGTCCAAATGAGATGTACCACATATCAAAACGAAGCTCTGGAAGAGTACTTTAAGCTCATGTAGATAGCTCAATTCTGAAAATGAAGTACGACAAAAACTGTTCTAAAACAGCGTGCTGTCATGAACCAGTCTGCACCAATACTAGCTCCATAAGCAATAGGCTTCAGCCACCAATGTATCCCTCAAGTATGGATACTCATCCAATATTGAATCAGGTCTCCAAGAAGCCTCTTCAGAGGGTAAACCTCTCCATTTAATCAAATATTCCACAATAGAACGTGATCGAAGCTTCTTTTCACGCTGACCTATAACAGCCTCTGGGATGTACTGAACAATACCATCTTCATCAATAGGTGGCACCTCATCAACTAAATCCACTGGATCACCATAATATGGCTTGAGCTGACTAACATGAAGATGTTATGAATCTTTGTAGAAGAGGGAAGCTCTAGTCTGTATGCCAAATCTCCAATCCGCTTAAGGATCCTGTAAGGGCCATAGAATCTGTGGGCAAGCTTATTACTGGATCCATCTTTCAATGTAGAGTACTTGGATTTGGGCACCTTCAACAAAACCAGCTCTCCTTCCTGGAACTCTAAAGGCGTCCTCTTCTCATCAGCATACATCTTCATTTGATCTTGAGCCTTCCTTAGATTCACCTTGCATTGCTGAAGAAGGGTCTGCATTCTTTCCAACTCTTCCTTCCCATGAGGGTTGATCTTTTCGTTAAAAATGACTGTGGGTAGGGGCACCTTGTAACCATACAAAGCCTCAAAGGGTGAAACTCCTATGCTCGCATGAGTGGAATTATTATAAGCAAACTCAGCCAGGTGTAACCAAGAATCCCATGAGGTTTGGACATCATAGCAAAAATGGCGAAGATAAGTCTCCAACCATTTATTAACTCTCTCTGTCTGTCCATCAGTTTGGGGATGATAAGCCGTAGATGGAGCCAACTTAGTACCCATAGATGTAAATACCGCTTGCCAAAAGTTACTCATAAACTTTGAGTCCCTATCATGGACAATCACCTGCGGTAATCCATGTAATCTGAAAATATGCTCCATAAACTGGTTGGCCACTTGAGAAGCAGTAAACTGAATTTTTGTTGGGATAGAGTCTGTTAACCACCACATAAATACTATTCCACCCCTTCTTGGTAGCAATGGCTGCAATAAACCTGCTGGCTTATGGGTGCTATCCTTATTTTGCTGACAAGCCATACACTTCATAACGAAGTCCTTGACATCTTTCCACAGTCCTTTCCAATAAAAACTCTTGCTGATCCTGTCATAAGTCTTGAAAACTCCCAAGTGTCCAGCTAAAGGCGAAGAATGCAACTCCTCCATAATTTTTCGCTTGAAAGAAGAAGTAGAGGGAATAACAATCTTGCCCTTCCACCAAATAAGACCATTTTTAAGCTGATAATGTGAGTTTTCTTCCATAAGACCTTGCCCTTCCACCAAATAAGACCATTTTTAAGCTGATAATGTGAGTTTTCTTCCATAAGACCTTGCTATAATTTCTGAAAGATTTGGCTGAATTCCTCATCTAAGAGATATGCCTCTTGTAGCTCTTCAATCCAATCACTATGTAATTCTGTCATGGCTAATACTTTGCAAGCCCACATACGAGAGAGAGAATCAGCCACTATGTTATCTTTGCCCCTTGTATGAGTGATGTCAAAGTCATAATTTTGTAATGTTGCTACCCATCATCGTTGCTTTGGAGTTAGATTTGACTGAGTAAGGAAATACTTGAGTACGCGATGATCACTATGTACTCTGAATCGGCTGCCATATAAGTAATGGTGCCATTTCTTGATTGCATGCAGAATAGCCAACATTTCCTGGTCATAAACATTCATGGCCATCTCCTTATCAGTAAGCTTACGGCTTTCAAATGCAATTACTCCATGCTCTTGAAGCAAAACAGCCCCAATGCCACGGCCACTAGCATCACACTGTATAGTAAACTCTTTAGAGAAATCCGGGCATACAAGAATAGGAGCAGAGGTAAGTAATTCCTTTAACTGGTTGAAGCTGCTATCTGCAAGAGCATCCCAAAAGAAAGCCTCTTTCTTCAACCTGTCAGTTAAAGGGGCTGCAATTGCCGCATAATGCTTTATAAATCTGCGATAGAATGAAGATAGACCAAGAAATCCTCTAAGAGAGGTAGTAGTAGTAGGCGTTGGCCAATCTTTTATGCATTGTGCCTTCTTGGGATCAGCCTGTATTCCTTTTTCACTGACTATATGTCCCAAGTATTCCACTTCAGTCTGCATGAAAGAACACTTCTTCTCCTTAGCAAAAAGCCTATGATATCTCAACATATCAAAAACCTTCCTCATATGCGACAAATGATCCTGAAAAGTTTTGCTGTAGATCAAAATGTCGTCGAAGAACACTAAGACAAACTGAAAGAGGAAAGGTTGTATAATCTTATTCATCAGGCTTTGAAAGGTAGCTGGAGCGTTTGTAAGGCCGAATGGCATCACCAAGAAATGGTAGAGCCCACGATCAGTCCTAAAAGCAGTCTTGACTTCATCACCCTCTCTCATGCGAATCTGATGATACCCTGATCTCAAATCAATCTTCGTGAAGAATCGAGCCCCCTTAAGCTCATCAAGAAAATCATCTATCCTGGGTATAGGATACCTGTTCTTCACTGTTATCTTATTGAGATCCCTGTAGTCAATGCACATTCTGAAAGATCCATCTTTCTTTTTGACTAACAGGACTGGGGATGCATAAGGTGAAGAACTGGGTTCAATAAATCCCATTTCAAGAAGCTCTTTGATTTGCTTGGCTACTTCCTCTCGTTCACATTTTGATAGTTTGTAAGGTGGCTTATTGATTGTCTTTGAGTTGGGTTCCAAATCAATGGGATGATCCACCGCTCTCTTAGGAGGCAATGAAGTAGGTACTTCAAATAAATCTCTATACTCCTCAAGAAGAGCTGTCAAGGCTGGATGGTTTGCTGAATTATTGGGCTGATCCTGTGTTTCTTTGTTCAAATGCAATACAAATATCTGTGAGCGCTTTTTGTACTCTTTCTTTAGTTGTTGAATGGTGATAAGCTGAAAATCAGATCTACTAGGGATCCCCTGTAAACGGATGAGCTGTCCATTGGAGAAAAACTCCATATATAACTGTGAGAAATCTATAGTAATCCTGCCTAAGGTCATCAACCAATCACAACCAAGTACAATATCTATAGGCCCCATTTCCAAAGTGATCAGGTTTACTTTGACTTCAAAATTTTCAGCCATCTGCAAAGAAACCTGTGGGCAAATCTGCGTGCTGGTTTCCTCTTCACCATTAGCCACTTGTACTCGAATGGGCTGCTGTAAGTTGGTGGGAACACAATTCAACTTGTACATAATAGATTTATTGACTAAACTGTGAGTACTACCACTATCTATCAAGATGAACACTGGCTTTCCACATATGCTTCCCTTCATACGAAGTGTATTAGGGCTCTTAGATCCCGTCCAAGCATCCATAGAGCTAGAACAATTAGTGGCAGCAAGCAACTCATTACAAAATCCACCAGGATCAAATGGGATATCACCGCCTGAATCAAAAGGAAAAGAGTCAGATGGATCATAGAAGTACTCCTGTCCACCATCATCCTCGAAATCTTCATTTTCAGCATTGATTGTGACTGCATTAACTTCATCTATGTCATTTTCAAAGTCCTCAAGAACTAGCATACTCTAAATTTTGGCTTGGCATTTTTGTATACACACTTTGAAGCATGGTCAGGAGTATACTTTTCTCCACACTTGAAGCATAAGCCTTTGTCCTTTCTTTCCTTGTAAAGATCCATGGGAATATTTTTGGAATTTGTATTGGCTGAAGTAGACTTAGGCTTATTGTCACCTTGTTTAAATTCAACCTTTGGACTGTTTGCTGTCCTGAAATTGCTTTGAAGCCTAGAAGCATTAAATGGAGGATAAGTTGGTATCCGTAAGCTCCCACTAGGCATATGATTACTGCCATAATTGTTACCAACTTGCCCTTGCTTTAAAACAGTCCTTGGCTGTCCATAACTTGGCTGAAATGAAGACTCTTTCTTATACTTCCTTCCATAGCGCTCTGCAAGCTCAATAGCCTTAAAAAGTGAAGTAGGATTCTGCGCCATAACATCAGCTGACAAGGATGGTTCTAAACCATACATGAACTTGTGTAACTTGGCCTCATCACTGATGTTTTCCACATACATAGTCAAGTTGAGGAATTGGTTTGTATATTCTCTTACACTTAGGCCCCTTTGTTCCAAACCATACCATCTTCGTTCTAACTTCTCTTTTTCAAGAGGTGAAACAAAGACTTCAGCCATAAGTGCCTTGAAAGCTTCCCAATTCTCAATAAGTACATTCTCTTTCTTGATATATCTCCACCAAGTGTGGGCAAATCCTTCTAAGTGCAAGGAGGCAAAGTGTATCTTCATAACATCAGTTTTAGGAAATATGTCAAAATAAGACTCCATCTTAGAGGTCCATTCCTCTAATTCTGATGGTGAAGATGACTGGCCATTGAATTTGGATAAAACAATTTTGTCCTTGAATTCTCTATCATAGAAGGGTTGCTGTCCCAAAACTGGCTGATCAGGATTTCCAAGTAGAGAACCTCCAAATTGAGACTGATATCTTCCAACAGGTGGCTGAGAATTACCATGTAATCTTCCTGTTGGTAAAGCACCCCTAGAATGCTGAGTATGTAGTCCAAAAGCTTGAGTATTGGCTCCGTTCAAACTGCCCAAATAGTCATCATGCCTTTGTGAATCTTCTCCTACTTCATACTGACTATTTGGAATACCTCTTCTTCCAATGATTCCATCTCCATGACCATTTTGGTTGGATGGCTGAAGTGGTACTGAAGGGTCACTGTTTGAACAAGCCTTCTCATTAGCTTCTTTTGATGCCACTTGTAATTGTAAAAGTTTAGAGATTTGTGCCATGAGTAGTTCGTTGGACATTACCAACCTATCAATAGAAGCCTTGGTCTGATCAGTAGATTGAACCATTTGATCCATTCTTGACAGCATGGCCTCATGTCGCTCTCTATGCCTTAGTTCATGGGCACACAAAGTATCATTGAGTATACTAATTTCTCCTTGTTGTTGAAACTCTTCAGGGTTCTCTTGAAGTGTACTTTCCATCATGGAATCCCTGATTTGCTGTACATAATCCTCCTGGACCTTATTTTTGCCTTTATGTCCTGCCATATTAATGCAGTCCTGCAGTACCCCCTGTCAGTAAAACGGCTATAACTTTGGCTAGAAAACTCCGATTGCAAAACTTTTTTGTGTGAATCGAAGCTAATAATGCCCTCTTCGAGATGAGCTATAGCACGCTATAATAGGTTTAGGACAGAAAATTCTGTAACTGAATTTCAGAGTCTGAACTATCCAGTCCTGCACCCTGTTTAGACCTGTAAGTGCCCTGTTTTGACCCTGTAATGCAAGAAAATAACCTCAAATTGCTGCCAAACCCTGCAAAGGGGTATATAGGACCTGTGGGTACCCTGTAATACCTGCACCTGTGCTTCAGTAACCAAGGGTGTACCTGAATCCACCTGTAAATACCCTGTGGGTAACCTGAAAATGCCCTGTTTTACCCTGTTTTAATCCAGTAGGTACTTGAGTCGTTGGAAAGTCTTCCATCTTTAATTCTCCACTCGTTGTACCTGTGTGAGGGATAAAACGGTAGGACGGGATCCCTACACGGGCTCCGAATCACCGGGAGGTGGGCAAAGTTTCCCCCGGGTCGGTTGGTTGCACCCCTTCGGAATCTTCGATAGTGAGGGAGGGTCACCTCTCTTTTGTCCCACTATCTCCCCCGGCATCCACCTTTTTCCTCGGTGGGAATATCAACATGACAGAGGCTAGTGTGCTAAGCAATCAGTATGATATGCAATTGAAAAATATCCATTCAGCCTTTCATGAGATGCAATTGATTGAGATAATAAAACTTGAGATGGGAGAAGGGTTTTACCTATGCAATTCAGTGACTCACTGATTGCTAGTACTTACCCTTTTACAATTTTCCAATTTAGGCAAAAGAGAATCAACCAATCAATTGGATTAGAGTAAACAAAGGAATCAATCAATGTATTCAGTCAATAAGATTCAAATGTTATGCTGAAATCTCAGATTGAGTCCTTTCATTTACTGATTGAAGCTAATATGCATTAGGCAAGCATTGCATTCTTGAATAGATGAATTCAAGCAAAGGTTGGCTGAGAATTTGATGAAAATGTTCAATTCTTTAATCTCTCAGTCAAATGGCTTAAGCTCAGCAATTGGATTAATGAGAGAGATTAAAAATTGAAGAGAAATACCTTGACATGGCTGAAAATAACTTGCCAAATGCTTGATAGGGCTCCCGGTTGTCCAATGTTAGCAAAATAATCCATAAGGCTTGCTTATCTGATGGTTGAGACCAATCTTGAAGCTTCAAATGCTTGAAATTGAAGCATTAAACCCGTTTCCCCCAAATTTTTGCTCCATAAAAGCTCTTGATCTTCAATCTTTAGCCATCCCGTGCTTAATCCTTGCAATTTGTTGAAGAATCCTTGCTGAAATGATTCAACGGGCCAAAAGGATGAAGAATCTTCAAGAAATTGTCAAGAAATGGAAGCTTGGGCTGAAGCTTTCATGGCTGCCCATGGACTGTTCACCTAGGGTTCAAGAGAGCTGAGGAATCCATAAATGTGGCTGAGAATCTCACCATTGCTGAGGATTTATGTTTGAAATGGATCAAGAGGATTGCCAGGGCTGAGGAGAAGCAAGTTTGAAGCAGGGCAGGGCTGGAATCAGCCTGAAAATTGCGCCGCAATTTTCGGGGCTCCTTCTGGCTCCATGGCAGTGAAAAGCTTGAGCAACCATATTCTCATTCTGAAGGTCTTGAACTGAGGAATCATTTCCATGTGGTACTTAACCAAGAAACTCAGGGATAAGAGAGATATGAGCTGATCTTCAGGGCTGAACTTCCATGAAACCTGCAGGAAACTCCAGGAAAGGGGAAAGAGAAACCCCTCTTTTCAAAGTAACCATAGTTTGTTCTCAAATTAAGCCCGGTTAACCATCCTTTACCCTAGTTACCTCCATTTTTGCATAAAATTTGATGACGTCCAGCCATTTAAGCCTTTACCCGCCATATCTGACCTTGAATATCTCCAGATGTAGTCATTGCTAACTGTAGTTGTCCTGCAGCACCACTAGTCATTGTCTTGTACCATTTTTGTCTGAAATGGGTTTTGAAATAGGAAAATGAGAGTGAAAATGGAAGAAAATATGGATCAAAGACTGAAGCTCTGATACCACCTGTCAGAGAGAGAACTAGGGAGAGAGAAAGAGGAGAGAGAAAGACTGCAGAGGAGAGAGAAAGACTGCAGGAAGAGAGAGAAATAGAGTGACGAGGAGAGAGAAAGACTAGAATTGGAGAGAGAAAGACAGGAAAGATGAAGAAGCCATGGAAGCTTGGAGCAAGAAGGGAGAGAAAGATTGTAAGTGTATTGATTTGTCAAAAGATGTGAAAGATTACAACTTCTCTCCTTATATACCAGTGTCAATGTGACATGGCATATTATTAGCATTCTAACTATTCCCAGCTTCTTACATAAATGGAAAATTGAAAATGGCCATGCTCAAACATTTGGAAATGACAATGCTTTGATAGTATCTAAAGAAAATAATGCAATTTGCACTACTAAGAATAACATGTAATAGTAATAAACTACTCTAGTTTTAATCTATAATGCATGTATGCACGTTTATGGTATCACCTTCAAGACTTAGAAACTAGTTAAATTTGCACTATTGTATACTCATTTTATACATCATGTGATAGTAATAAACTACTCTAGTGCTAGAATAGTAGTTGATTAAGTATGATAACTAGAAATCTATGAATTGCCCTTGAATGTTTTTGACTACCTTAGCTTGTTGATGATGGCGCATTACATATATTCTTTGAGAAGAAATTATATCCAAGATGTTAACCCTCAGAATGACACAACGCACAAGTGGAATGACACAAGGCGCAAAGAAGGCTTAAGAAAACAGCTCGATGGGAAAAGAAAACCAAAAAGTGCAGGAAAATGTTTAAAAAACAAGAACAAGGTACACAAGAGATAAATCACATTTTAGTCCTTGTAAAAGAGTGTCAAGCTCCCTCCTTCTATGCAAGTTGTAAATGAAAAGGTGCATGTAAAGGAGCCATGAGAATCGAAAAGAATAGGAGAAGAGTGAAAAAGAGGAAAAAAAATAGGAATCTAGTCCATGGAAATGGGTTGGGTGCCCAAGGGGAGAAGGGCACATATAAAAGCCAAAAAGTGAATGGATAAGCTCATTCTTGGTATGTGTGCAAACTAGCTCTCTTCTTGTTCTTTCTCTTGCTTCCTTCTTATGCATGAGAGAGGGAGAGAGGGAGTGTGAGAGAGGGAGAGTGTGAGTGTGTGAGAGTGAGGGACCATGGACAAGCTCTTCTCCTCTTTTCTTCTTCTCCTTCCTCTCTTCTTTTTTCTTGTGCACACAACTGAGGTTGGAGCTTGGAGCATGGAGATGGAGCTTACTTGAGCTAGTGCCTTGAATCATAGAGCCATCGAAGGATTTGAGGAAGAGGACTACATTGATTGGATTTGACAATGACCTCACTACATCATTGTGTGAGATCATGCACCGATATGTGAGAGGTAGTTGTTGCCACTCACTTAAAGCACTTGACTTGATATGTAGTACATAGAGTCTTGCTCATTGCCAGTGGTAGAGACAACATTTTGGTTCCATTGCTGAGACAACATATTCAAGCTTGAGTGCTTGCACGCTTCAAATCGACCAACAGAGTAGGAGTTTGTCTCCGAAATTGTGCTTGGTTTAGGTAGGAAGCAAGGGATTCAGAAGGTGTTCAATCTCCTTTGCCAGATAGTTTAGGTTTTGAAAGATTTAGGAACATTAGTCAAATCAGTGGTAGGATTTTTTTCATTAGTAGGATGCATTAAGGTTGATAAAATAAGGTAAAAAGAAAAAAAAAGAAAAGTTTTTGTAACAACTAGGAAGTAACGAAGCAAGAAAAGCAAAGAAATATGACTTTGAATACTTTAGAAGAAAAGTAGGGAGTGAGAAAAGAAAGAGAGAGTAGTAAAAGAAGAGAAAAGGGGGAGAAGAGCTCATATTAGCTTGTGAGAGATTGAGAGAGAAAGAGAGTAGAAGGTAAAGAGAAAAGCATGTGGAGAAATCTATTGTACCATCACTCTCGATGATTCCAAGTATGCTTAGAACCGTCCTTGCTGATTGAGGAATAAGGACGGGATCATAGCTAGAAACACATGTGAATTAGAGAATCATTTTTCATCGATTTTTTCCATTCAATGTGCTTTTCTTTTGCTACTCGGATGACACCCCAAGCCTCAAATGGTTGATCCTAACCGGCCCCTTGAATGGTGGAGTCACTTTTGTCCACTTGGAGAGCCCTTCTGGGACTTAGACAATCACACTCGAATGGTCGAGTTAGTCCACTCGAAAATCTAAAAGTCCACTCAAACAACCCACACTCGGACATCCAAATTTTTGACTTGGACACATCTTCTCAAACTCAGACATGCATTCCTATTTAAGTCGGACCCAACCATTTGGACAAGACAAACTCACCATTTGGACGGTTGAATCTGGGACTCAGACAGACAAAAACATTGCAACTTGGATGTATGAATTGAAAGACTACTCAAACCAAAACACATTTTTAGGGACCATCTAGACCCCCCAAACATACCAAAGAGTGTGAGCTAATTTACCAAGTGACCCTAGCTAGATCCTAGACTTGCAAGTGTGACCATAGAGTTGAGCAACACTGACATTAACCCTAACAAGCCCAGAATTGACCAAATCAGCCGATCAATTGAAGTTTACTTCCTAGTAGAGACACTACTTGCTTGCTTGGTGTGACCACAACTTGTAGAAAAGAGCTACAACCCTGCAGATCTGACTAGCAAGGTGTGTGTGAATGGTTTCATTGAAGGTTGCACATTTCATTGTAGGTACTTAGGTTCAATAGAAAATTTGAAAGCCTAATTGTGTACAACTCACCTTTCATTGCACCATCCAAGTGTGTTAGTAACCAACAATATGATATACTAGAAAGATTGAATAGAAAGCTTGAGTAGCCACACTAATAGAGCTTCCACAACATGGATGGTCCAAAAGGGTGAATACAATTGAGACCTGCCACCCTTATATAGACTAAGAATTAGGGTTAGGGTTAGGGTTTGCATCCCTTTTGTGTTTTGCATTTAAGGTTTGTGCCCCTCTTGGGCATCCCACCAACTTCGTGGGCTCTAGGTCGGTCAATCCTCATTACATGCTTGTATCTTAGCCTAATTATACCAAGCCTAAGATATTATAATCACAAATACATGTGTGAAATCCATGCAACACTTGTGTGTCCGACAAATACAACTGCGAGTGCGGTGAATAAAATGTGCATAGGCACTCACAAGATAATACATCCATGATAATGTGGTGATGTCCATAAAGTAAAATATAATCAAAGGGCCCAAAAAATAAGGCATTAAAGCTCCCAAAAATTAATATCCACTAAGAAATAGTACCCAACACTTTCGCTTTTGTAGTCTTCTCAAAACACCATTAATTGCTTCTCTCTCTCAGTAAGTCGTCCATGCGTATTTCCTCTTCAAAAACCATGGCTAACATATCCCTTTGCCAATTTGAGTTACTAGCTAAGGTCTTAAAGAGCTCTTCATTTTGGATTTTGTTAATGAACATAGTGGAGACTGCTCTCTCATTGGGTTGCTCCATCATGCTAGAATCCTGTTGTAGAGACTTCTCAAGTGAGTGGCATTGTCTCAAATTTTCTCCTTATCTTTTTGGCTGACATTCATCAACCTGACAATGAGGTTGTTTGAGTATGCGACTTTGGAAAATTTCTTAAAGTAAAGATCCTTTAGGTTATTGAAGTTGTTGCACTTAGCATTGTTTAGGCTTGTAAACTAAGTTTCCGTAGGCACAATCCAAAAGCTTGAGCACATTGACTGGGGTCCATGAGGCTGTTTTGCCTTGCACACTTGCTCAAAGTGCTCAATGAATCTATAAGGATCATTATCTATCTGATAATTCTCAAGTTGCTTTGCAACTATAGGTATCTTGATTTGGCTTCTAACATTTGGGGTGATACCCAATCCAACAGCAACGAAGTTGCTAGGGTTGCTCCACTTTGCTCTGTGGAAGTATTGTCTAATAGTCTCTTAAATTGCGAGAAGCTCACTCAATGTAAGATCAGCCTCTTATGCTCTCTTCCTATAAACTCTTCCTAGCCTCCTTCCCCCTCAAGATTAGCTATGAATCTGCAAATCTCCCATGGTGTGCTATTTTTATTTGATTGTCGTATCATGATATGTGTTGTTATATGTCGACTAGAAAATTGCAAAGGTTGATGTCTTGATTGCGTGTGTCTGTGCTAGCACCTGCCATTTTGGCAATCTCTTGAACCACTAAGGTGTCAATGAGGGTGATAAGGTTGACTAAGGACATGTCTCTAATTGTGGTTCATTCCTTTCTTTACTTGGTTATCAAGTGGTTTGAGGCTGTTCACTTTATAGTGTTGGGTTTCTTAGTTTGTTCTCACAATCTGAGGGGTGTTGCAATTCCTACTAGTAAATTCATTTCTCAGCTTAATTCCCCTTTAGTGTGTTCCTTGTTAATTAAATCACTTCACAAGTTTAGCTAGCATTCTAAAACCCATGCAACTAGGTTAGGAAGGCTGAATAGGAAGGCACCGGTTCGTTGGATTGAGATTGTGAAGATAGGCATTGTTAGTGTAGGAAAAAATACAAAACACAAACATTTAAATAAAACACACGAAAAAATCAAATCTCAAATCTCAAATCTCAAAAAAAAAAAACACAAACTCATACTCTCCTTGTTGAATTTCTTATGTGGCAAGGTTGTGGACATGCTATTAATTTTTATGTCTTCTTGGAAAGCTTGTAGTTTGTTTAAGGGAAAGGGCAAGAAGCAAAATTTTTGAGCGAGCATTTCAACAAGCTTTTCTAGGAAACCTCCATCTCTTGATCCACATATTCCAATTATTCCTTCTATTCTCTTGTGCACATATCAAGCACCACTACCGCCCCTATTGCCACCACTATCTCCACCATCACCACCACCACCACCACCACCACCACCTCTATCGTCGTCTCCACCATTGCTATCACTACCACCTCCACCACTATCATCCCCTCCCATGTTTCTCCCCGCATGTTAATTACCTCAAGTACAGGTCTCTATCTCTCTCTCTCTCTCTATCTCCTATCTTCCACCAATCTCTATATTTTCTCTCCTTCCCATGTCTCTCTCTCTCTCTCTTTATTGGCAACTTCTTGCTTCTCCATCTCTTACACTCACCTTATCTCTCACTTGCTCTCTCTCTCCTTGTGTCGCTCACAAATATGTATACACCCTCTCTCTCTCTCTCTCTCTCTCTCTTCTCTTTCCTCCTCCTCCTCTCTCTCTCTCTCTCCCTCTCTCCTTTCCTCCCTCCCTTACCCCTCTCTCTCTCTCTCACACACAAATAGAACAAGGAAATAAAGAAACTAATGAATATTAGATTAGAGAGCACTAGACCAAATGAGTAACTCCTCTCTTTCTTCCCCTTTTACACACACACACCCACACACATACACACACACTCTCTCTCTCTCACTCTCTCTCTCTCAATGAGCAACTTTTCACTTTCTCCCTCTCCTACACACACTCTCTCTCATTCTCTCTCTCTCTCTCTCTCTCTCTCTTCCCCCCTTGTGCGCTCACAAAGACACACACACACACTCTCTCTCCCTCTCCCCCCCTCTCTCTCCCCCCTCTCTCTCTTTATTGAAAAAAACAACCTCTCTCTCTCCCCCTCTTTCTCTCTCTCTCTCACTCTCTCTAAATTAGCAACTTCTCTCTCTCCCCCCACTTATTTTTGCAAGGGTTATCTATATGTTTTTCACAATCCTCTTATTTTTACAAGGTTCAAGGGTTTGCATGAGGTAAATTTTCTTCGACACTTTTAGTTGTTAATATTAGGACAAAAAGAATATCACATCATTATCCCACATGTATATATACATTCATGTACCTCTTACTTTTATGTACATGATTTGATATTATATCCTGATATATCACTTCCATTGTGCACACATAAATGAAACTACATCGCACATGTTTTCACTACTTTCAATTGAGCATTATTGTGTGGACTTACTACAAGAGGATAGGGTATCAAATAGTTTGTTACACTCACTGCAAACAAAAATATTACCTCATTGTTACTCAATCCACTGTGCACATATACATTCACATACATGCATGTTTCTACACTCCACCCTTTCCTAGATATTTTGAACATGCTTTGTTTGCACGTCTTGTAGTATTGCAATTGAGTGAATGCCTATACATAATCTCCTTCACTTGCACATTCCTCTCTCTTTCTCCTCTTTCCTCTCATCCTCATTTCATTTTCCTTGTAAATAAATAGAATCTAATAATTTTGAAAGTACATATTCATCATGCACATCAAATATCAATTGAGTTTCATTGCTAGGGGGTGGAATTGGTGATCCCTAACAAAGCCTGGGATTGAACCATGGAAGCACGCTAGCTCGTCAAGTAGGGAAGCATGTGCTCCAAAAGGATAGTGTCCATGGGATTTCCCTCAAATGGGGGTGGACATATAAAGGCATTGGTGGGTTCATCTACATCTTCTCCATGCTATCATCCACAAATAGTGTTGTTGGGTGGCTGAAGTGC
Organism: Lygodium microphyllum; assembly: GCF_053477565.2. Lineage (NCBI taxonomy): Eukaryota > Viridiplantae > Streptophyta > Polypodiopsida > Schizaeales > Lygodiaceae > Lygodium > Lygodium microphyllum. The sequence goes on from NC_141162.1 coordinate 112,862,547, forward strand.
AGCCAATCAATGCCATCAAAACATTTCATGAAAAGGGGCTTTGTGTAACTCATTCTAGCAGAACTTGTTGTGGGAGTTGGCCTTATCCATATTGGAATACAAAGGTTGGTGCTTACCTTTATAACTTCACACATTCACTTTTAACCAACTGAAGTAGCTCACTTAAGTTGTCTTCCTTCATGGAGCTCTAGATAGAAATGTGAAACAATGTAGGTATCTCTTTCAAAAACCTTACGAGCGTTGGCTGCAAAATCACCCAATACCTACCCACTTCTAGGGGCTTCAGTGGTAATGATCCCTTTTGCTTTACCCGACTATGTAGAAGCACCCCATTCATATTGAACATGATTAATTTATGGGTTATGGGAGGTAGCTATACATGCACAGGTGGAAGGGTGAGCACCCATGTACTGGTATGATGAAAAAGAACACTATATTATAGCCAGATATTGTACAAGTTTACGTAAACATGTTACCTTTTCTCTTACATATCTTCCATCTCCGATGAACCAATATAGACATGCAATCTGTCTATTGGAATTTGGCACTATCAATGTAAAGTCACCACATCCCGCATTGCAATCTAAAATGGTGTCCCCTCCAATTAACCAAATACATGGCATTGAGTGACTTTGCCTCAGTATGGGAGTTTCATGATGGAATTCCATCCCCCAATCCATGCACGATGTCGTGTTGCTATGCGCACATCATGTAAAAAAAATCTAGAGTGTGGCTTTCTTATTTATTTAGAGAGCCAATGCCATTTTAGACATTAGTATTAGTGTCCATGGTTCAAGAATATTAGATTATAGTCAATTTTTGATATTTTAGATATTATCTCTTGTAAAAATCCATAAAACTATAGACAACTTCTAGATTAGGATGACATGTAAAAGAAATCATGTAGCTTTCAGCCAATTTGAGAGGATTTTATGTAAAAATAAAGATTGACGAAATCGCGCGATGTGGGATCGTTGTTTTCAAGTAGTGAACAACACTTCGAAGGGAGAGATGAAGAAGGAGTGATCTGATAGAATTATGGCCAAGTGTGCTAGTATTTTACCCCCCTTTCAAAGCCAATGGAAGCATTAGATTGACTATCTGAGCAGCATAGATGAAGGTATTATTTTATACACGTTTTTATCTATTGCAGTTATATCTTCTAATAATGCATAAAGAAACTGACAGCCTTCATCTCTATTAGTATTCTTCTTCATTTTCTATTTCTTTTTGGGAGTATTCTTCTACGTCTTCAATTTCTTTGAAGCCCTTCTCTTCTATCTACTCCTCTCCCTGAATCTACCTTCACCCTGCTGTCTCTTATATTCAAGAACTAGGCTTGAAACCTTCAACCCTTCTCTTATCTCTACGCTTCGGAGTCTAAGCTCTTGAACCCCCATACATTCTTCTCAAACCCCTGTGGTAACCTTGAACCCTATGCGCTGTGACAATGGCACTATCTTCAAAGAGACAAACCACCTTGATATCATGTGTCTGTTGACCTTCCATGTACACCTCCACTAGTTGGCTAGGGAATATTCCAAGGAATATTCCCTTTACCTTTGGCTAGGGCCCTTGATAACACCTTTACCCTACAACTCAATGAAATGTGCCTCGAGTTGCTACCAGCTTAACTACTCCGTCTAACCGAAAGATTAGACCCACAATGGTCACCTTTTTGCCATCCGGTCACATAGATCTCATTTGACATACAAGTCAAGATGACTTAACCAATATCCGGGCTCACATATGGATTCTTCTCATAACGGGGGCCTTATAATTTTGAACACCATGGATCATTGGTGCCACCTTATGAGGGTGGGGCATTGAGAATATCTTGCACCCCCCCTCAATGTCCAGCCACATGTGAACTATCTCCTCAGCCCAATGCCGAGTCTCTGAAGATAAACTTGAAGCAGATCCTTTGTAAGTGCTTTGGTGCAGATATCCGCTCCATTCTCCTCTGTTGGACTTTAGACCAATTTCACTATCCCATCCTTGATCAAATCACGCACACTGGATCTCTATATATTTGGTGTGCGTATGAAACACCGAATTTTTGAAAATGGCGATGCAACTCTGATTGTCACATGTCAACACAATTGGTTCTTCATCCTGCACTCCCATATTCCATAGGATCCTTCTCAACCATACTAATTCACATGCAGCAAAACAAGCTGCCTTGTACTCTGCTTCGGTAGAAGACAATGCCAATGTTGGCTGCTTCTTACTAATCGAAAAGAATTTTCTTGAACCCAAAGGGAAACAACAACTAGCCAAGTGACTTCTTGGAATCACTGTCTCCTACCCAATTTGAGTCACTCTTCCCCACAAGAGAAGTTTTGGAACTATATGTGATAGCATAGTCAAGATTTTTCTTCAAGTATCTGAGCACCTGCATTCCAACTTTCCAATGACTCTCATGAGGTTTGTTTGAGAACATGCTCAAAACACCAGCAACAAAACTGATATCTGGTTTGGTGTTACACAAGTAGATCAACCTCATGTATCTCCCAATGTCTGCTAGTGTTGATGTATCCCCAATGGATAACTTTGCATTTACCTCCATAGGTGTAGCTATCTCCTTGCACTCGGTCATGCCAAATTCCTTCAAGATCTCCCATGTATACTTCTTCTGAGAGATGAAGTTCTTTCCTCGCTCTTGCTAGACTTCAATCCCAAACAATAGTTTAGCAAGCTTAAGTCTGTCATTTCAAACTCAGGACTCAAAGACTTTCAAGTTTCGTTGATCATATCTTCATAATCACTTGTAATAAGAAGGTTTTTCACATATAGGACAATCACTATAGACTTTTCACCATCCCTATAAACATATAAGTTAGCATCTAAGGCATATCTTTTGAAGTTTAAGCTTAAAAAGAACTTATCTGTCCGCTGGTACCATGCTTTGAGGGCTTGTTTTAGCCCATACAATGCCTTCTTTAGCTTACCCACTTTGTTCTAAGAATGGGGGGCCTCAAACCTTAGTGATTGAGCCATGTACACCTCCTTCTTGAGGTCACCATTTAAGAATGCTAACTTAACATCCATTTGGTAAACTGGCCACTACTTGTGGGTGGCCACTGCTAGTACTGTGTGAATAGTATTCAATCTGGAATTTGGGACAAATGACTCTTGAAAATTAAACCCTTCAACATTTGAAAATCCCTATGCAACTAGTCTGGATTTGTACTTTTCTAAGGTACCATCAACCTTGTACTTTATCTTTAATATCCACTTCGTGCTAATAACCTTCTACTTTTCTGGCCGATCCACTAGCTCCCAAGTGTCATTTTTCTTTATGCTGTCATACTCGGCTTTCATAGCTGCCTTCCATGCTAGATCTTCAAGTGCTTCTTCTAAGCTAGTTGGCTCCTTTACTTCTCTCATAATCTCAGCCATCAAGGCCATATGGACTATGTGAGCAGAAGCCCTCCTTTTCTCCTCTATTTTTTAAGACCTCCTTGGTTTGTCTGCCTTCTCCTCAACAGATGTAGGCATAGGATTATTATGGTCATAGAGTTGCTTCACCCAATGCGGCAATGGATTTTCCGATGGGGTGATGTCAGGTTGGTGAACTTTTTCCTCATCATCTGAAGATGACAACTCTTGAGATAGGTTCATAGTGGGCTACTTCTTTGCTTTATGATAAAGTGGAAGAACTTGCCTTCTCCTCCTCCACTGTATATGGCTACTCCTTGAACACCACATCACAGCTCGCAATGATCTTCTTTGCCTCTTGGTCATATAATTTGTAAGCCTTCTACTCATCACTATAACCCAAGAAGATACATTTTCTACTTTTTGGTTTTAACTTGTTTCTCTTCACATCTGGAACATGTGCATAACATTCACATCAAAAAATTTTGAAATGTGAGATGGATGGTTTCTTACAATTGTAAGCCTCATGAGGTGTTTTTCCCTTCAGAGCCTTTCTGTAGCTCCAATTTCAAATGTAGAGTGCAATACTAATAGCAGCTTCAGCCTAAAAATGGTTAGGCAATCCCTTTCCCTTTAGCATGCATCTTGCCATCTCCACAATGGTGCGATTCCTATGTTCCACATTCCACAACACTATTCTATTGAGGTATGTGAGGCATCATCAATTGATGCTTGATCCCTTTGCTCTTGCAAAAGTCTTTAAACTCCTTTGAGTTGAACTCACCACCACCATCTGTTCTAAATTTCTTCACACTTTTCCCAATTTTCTTCTCAACAAGATTTAGCCATTCCTTAAACTTACCAAAATATTGAGCCTTATCATGAGGGAAGTACACCCACATCTTCCTATTGTAATCGTCGAAAATCAACATAAAATAAGAAGATCCTCCCAAGGCCTGCGTAGGCACCTTCCCGTACAAGTCAGCGTGTATGAACTCTAGAGGAGAGTGTGCTCTATTCTTGCTTTCTTATGGAAATGTATTTCTCTGTTGCTTGCCCATCACACAAGGTTCACATGGTTCCTTCAATTCAGTCACTGCAGGTAGGTGAGCAACCATACCTTGCTTGTGCATCTCCTTCAACACTGCAAATCCAGTGTGTCTAAATATTTCATGCCAAAGCTTACTGTTCCAACTCTAGTGGTGCCTGTAAGAGCACTTAGCTCATACAAGTTATTCCTTCTTTCTCCTTTACCAAAAACTTTTTCAACACTATCGAGAACTTCTACACCTGTCTTCTTGAACCTCACTTCATGACCAAGATCAATTATATTAGCAACAACTGATAATAGATTTCTCCTAATTTCAAGAACATACAATACATTTGAAAGCTTTTTGACTTCACCATTTGTAGCAACAAAAGAAATAGTACATGTGCCCACAATAATGCACTCTGTATCATTTTCAACTCTCACTGTGATGGATTCTTGTAGAGGCTGGATAGAATTGCATAGACATTTCTTGTTGGTCATGTGATGGGAGGCCCCACTATCTAGCACCCATGAGTCAGTGGTAGATTCTTCTTTCACTAAGAAGCACACTTTCTCCATGGTTTCCATGAATAACTCTAACTTTTCTTCAGCTGTATTGGTTGTCTCTTTCCCTTTACTTTTAAGGGTACAATTCTTTTAATCTTCCTTCTTGACACGACAATCTGTGATTGCATGTCGTTTCTTCTTGTAGTAGAAGCACTCTCCTTGAAACTTCTTCTTACCACCCTTTTTATTTTTGTCACTATCATTTTTGGTAAAGAAACCACCTTTGCCTTTTGCACTGGTAGAGAATGTAGCTTCTCCATTTTTGCTTCCTTCTCGAGATTTTAGTATCAACTCCTCCTCCATCAATAATGCACAAAACTCCTCAAAACTCAAAGCATCTCCATTGTTGCTTCCTTCTTGACCTTTTAGCCTCAACTCCTCCTCCATCAATAATGCACAAAACTCCTCAAAACTCAAAGCTTGAGGTCTCACCTAAGTACTTAGGGCAGTTACTAGTCCACCAAAATTTTGTGGACAAATCCGAAGACACCTACTTGCTAGCTCCTCGCTAGTCTTTTGTATCCGAGAGCTAGCCATCTGATCTCGTAGATTCTTAATCCAAGTGATGAATGCTTCAGCCTTCTCTCCTTCAGCAAACTTCTCCACTGCTAGTTGATTCTCCAAGTTTTGAATCCTTGTTTGGTTTTTTATTTCATACTGACTCTCAATACATTCCAAGCTCTCTAATGCTTTGGTTGTATGCTGAATCAAAGTCAGAATACTGTCACAATAGCTTGTAACTTAGGCATACAATGCATCTACATTCCTTCATTTCCAAGCTCATAGAAGATCTGCATTCCAAGGATTCATCACATTAGAATTTGATGGGTCGGGGGTAGGCCGTGGTTCTATATCAGTCCCCAATAGTCTCGAAAAGCTCACAAGAATCAAGGATAGGTGTAATTTTGAACTTCCACAAGGTGTAGTTTGTATAATCTAACTTGCCTTCGCTAAGGGTTGGTGGACGAATCTTTGGTGTTTGAATAGCCATACAGAAGCACCACCTCCTACACCACTTCCTGATGTGCCAAAACCGCTTCCAAAAGATGACATACTTTCTCTTTGATGTTGAAGCCTTTGCCTCTTGCACACTCTTCGATCCCTAGAGTCCCCTGGGCTCTAATACCATGTAAAAAATTACATGAAACATCGAAAAAAATCTGAGAAAGAGATAGAGAGTACACAATAGATAAGAGGATAATTTTTAAAAAATATATTTAGCTCCAAAATTTTTTTACAAAGATGGCTCTGTCCACCCGTGTGCTTCCACTATGAAACTTAGATGGTGATGTAGACAGAAGATAGGTGAACAGCTTAAGGCTAGCTGGAATGGGTGAAAGATAGATCATGAAAACTGTAAAGAGGTCTACCTTTTATAGTTTTTGCAGGGGGTCATGATGGATGACCATCCATATGCTCCTGTGTCTATTGATTTTTCATGTGTATGTGTATCTGTTGACACATGTGTCTGTTGACCTTCCATATGCTCATGTTTCTATTGACCTTCCATGTGCACCTCACTTGTTGGCTAGGGAATATTCCCTTATCATTGGCTGGGACCCTTGATAACTCCCTTACCTTGCAACTCAATGCAATGTGCCTCGAGTTGCTACCAACTTAACTACTCCGTCTAACCAAAATATTAGACCCACACAACACTCTCCTTTATGCCATCCGATCACATAGACCTCATTTGACATTGTATTGTGGGAAAAAAAAACCACAAGTCATGCTTGTTTAACGGTAGTTGCCATGTCCCCTAGCATGGCTAGTCTGTATTCTTGCATTCTTTTCATAGCATGGCTAGTTTTGTACAAAAGCAAGCTTACCATCTTGGTGCTCTACAATACGTGTGTTAATTTGATGTGATGCCTTACTACTTCTTATCATTGTCATGCATCTCTCTATAGAGGTGTGTAAGGAAACACTCTCCACCACAAGATCTGGAAGAACTTCTTGTATTCTTCTATCCATGTCAATGTCGCAGACCTCCTCGATGATGCCTTCCATTGCGATCTGCTCTTTAGTGGTATCAACAAAGGGGCCTACATGGTTTGGAGGTTACAACTCATATTCAAGGAAGTATTTTCATTAGAGGGACACAAGACATGCCTTTGCTATAGTACTTTAAAACATCAAACCTTTTAGGTATGGAGAAACCAAAGTAATTGGTGATGAGGGTTGTGGATCTTTGCTTGGCCTCTCTTCAATGATATTGGATGTGCACTTACTCTTATGTTTTCTTTTTACAGTAACTGCACTACTAGTATCAGTTTCTTGTGAATCCATCATAGTCTCTTTATTAGGAGACAACAAAGTGCAATATACTCCTAAGAATGCAACTCATATACTTACCATGCCTTTGAATCCTTGTGTCTCTTATGTTTGTTTTTTTCTTGAGTATTTTCAGTACAAACCCTTCTTATTGGAGGGGTATTCACCTTTTGGATAGTCAAGGAAAATAGGGATCTTTGATATACCTCAAAGTCCCACTCTTGCTCTATTTGGTAATCCTCATACATGCACTAATCCTCCTGCATGTTTGCCCAGTCCTCACACTCTCCTAGTAGAGTTTGTATAGTCCCCCCTCTCCATCTTCCCATACATGAACCTCACTTCCAAAGTCACCATTACAATTTTGGAATGGATTGGCAAGATAGCACCGTAGGCATGCTATTAAAGAAGGATATTGTGAACTACCTATACAGAAGCCTCCATGCTACCAACTTCGTTGACTTTTGTGACTCTATATCTTCATCTGGCTTAAAATCATGGAAGAAGTGCAAAACATTTTCTCTTTATCTCTGGGTGTAATGAAAGAATAAACCGTGTTCCACTCGAATGTTATAGTAGTCCTCCCAACTCAAAAGCAATCTCTTTCCGTCATCTTGCAATATGGCCCAAAGGTCTCTTGCCTTATCCAGCTTGGAAACGATGCATTTCCATTTGCTCAAATCAAAGTTATGTCATTTAATACCAATTCATCAAACTTATGATGCACATAATTTGTTGAGATATTTGCAATCACACCTACTTTAGTCACTTTGTGAGAAGTAGTGAAAGCTCAAGACCAGAATCCCATATGCACAGTAGGAGAAAGCACCATCTCTCAATTCCTATAAAGCATTGTACTTGCACTCTTTTTCTAATGCAATGATAGTACTCTTTTCTTTCCAATAAAGTGTCATGTCACTGTCAATACACAAGATTGTGTTTATGAGTCCAAGTCTCAATCTTGGAACCTAATTCAGTTGTGTAACAATTTGTCCTAGTCAGGGTCAATGTCTTCATGAGTTTCTTTTTCCTCTTTCAACCTCCATAGCTTCCGCATCTACCATGCTCTAGATCCCGCATATTTCACATGGTATCAGAGCTCATTTGAGCATGGCCCAACTCTCCTTTCACTCCTCTCAGCTCCTTTCCATCTCTTCTCAGCTTAGTTTGAGTACTGGACCCTATCTCCAACTTCATTTGCATTCCTACCTTCAATGAAGCTTCAATGGCAGCCATAGACAGTAGCACCCTGTCAGTTTGAAGCTTTCATATCTCTCTCCACAGGCCAAATCTCTCTGAATTTCCTTCTAGAAAAGTGTTTCTCTAATTCCAAATCTCCTTTTTGGCACCTCGATCATTGAGATTGGGCAACTATAGCTTCAACATTGCCTCTTTTCAAAGTTGCTGCCATAACTATGTCTATGGACAGCACCTACCTACCTCTGTTGGAACCGCCATATCTCATCAACCAGGCCATATCACTTCGAGGTTTCTTCTCAAGATTGTTCTTCAGGTCAAGGCGCAACTTCTTGGTACAAAAATTAAGGAGATTGATGCACACCATGCCCGGCATTTGCATTTTCCCAAATCTGGGTACAGTTTTGATAGCGACCACTTTGAAGGCTTAGATCTCTCAACTCGAGCATAATGAGTACAAACCCTCTTAGGGGGAGTTATACCCATTAGTGAGGGTCCTCCATCTCAAAGGATTTGAGCAGATCCAACCTGTGGAGCGCGTGGGAGTTGCTGGTCCCTGTTTTGATAGGACAGCCATAGCCACTTACCTTTAAGCTCATTTTTCCTTCATTTTCTCTCTCCTGCCACTTAAACCAAGCCAAGGCCACTCTAATGTGAAGTTTTGAGCAAGTATTCAACCATAAAATCAGCAAGGAGAGAAACGTATGAAGAGTTTTTGAAGATCATCAAGTCAAACTCAAGCAACAAACATCAAATTTCAAACTAGTATCTTTTGATACTTCACTGCCATTTCTTGTGTCTGTGGATAATTGTGAGACCTCACACGATACATGGAAGAGACTTGACATCTTGTTCGGTGCACAGCCTAAATAATCAATGTATGGTCTCCTAATGGATTTTTTCAGGCTTGAAATGAAGTCCAGCACATCACTTGCCACACATCTAAATTACATGGAAGGACTTCTAACCCAACTTGCAGGAATCAACATTAAAATGGAAGATGTTTGCATCGGTGTTCTACTTAAGATTTTTCCTCCTGAATATAATAATGTATCAACAACTGAACTTGTCGATATCCAGGCATCACTGTTAGAGGAGGAAAAGAAGCTAAAAACTAAGGAAGAACCAAGTACCTCTAGAGATGAGCATGCATTATATGTTGGCAATAGGTACAAAGGTAAGAAGGAGCAGCTCCTCTATGACTTTTGCAAAAGGACCGGTCACACTGAGAAGTTCTACCACGCTAGAAAGAGGTCCCAAAAGGCCTATCTAGTTGCAGTCAAAGAAGAAGAAAAAACTGGAGCAAAGGAAGAAGAAGAAGAAGAAGAAGAAGAAGACCACCAGGAGAAGGACAAACCTCATCAGTCCTTCTATTCAGATAGTCTTTTTTAGTATTGTATTCCCTAGCCCCTAATGCCTCAAACATAAACTTGTAAACTCCTCAGTTATCCTTGTACTACAGCCTCTGTACACTTTGTGAGATCCCTGCTACAGCCTCTAGATATCCATCATGTTTGTGGTACCCACATTAGCCTTTTCTGCCATAGCCTCTGGTGTTTTTGCCATGTTTATGGTGTGCCCACACTTTGCATGTGTTGCTTTCACTAAAGCCTCTACACACTTTGTACTTTTGGTTGTGATTGAGGAGGGTGTTGAGATATTGGCAATCACACCTACTTTAGTCCCTTTGTGAGAATTAGTGAGGGCTCAAGACCAGAATCCCATATGCACAGTAGGAGAAAGCACCACCACTCAATTCCTATAAATCATTGTACTTGCACTCTTTTTCTAATGCAATGATAGTACTCTTTTCTTTCCAATAAAGTGTCATGTCACTGTCAATACACAAGATTGTGTTTATGAGTCCAAGTCTCAATCTTGGAACCTAATTCACTTGTGTAACAATTTGTCCTAGTCAGGGTCAATTTCTTCATGAGTTTCTTTTTCCTCTTTCAACCTCCATAGCTTCTGCATCTACCATGCTCTAGATCCCACATATTTCACATAATTTAGATGAACAAGATAACCTACATTTAGGCATGCCCATCAACATTTGAATTTTCCTATCAAAACTCTCCATGGCCTTCAATATCCTTACAAAATCAATCTCATTTAGCTTTGAGGATGCCAATGTGTATACTCTCTCCTCGTTCATTTCACCCCCCATCTTGGAGCCCCACTCCAAGCATGAGATAGTTTTGCATTGACAAAAATATTGTTACTTTGGAGAAATGTAGTTTGAGTATATATAAATGGCAAGTACAATGAGATTAGTACGCCTCGCCCCACTTGGTTCTAAACTCAGAGTCGGAGAGGTTTGTCTGTTTCTATTTGATTGGTCACATTGCTACATCATACTCATCCTACACTTGGTAATTAGGGACAACATCATTGCATTAGGAAAAAATGCATCAGGAAAAACATTTTTAAGACAGCGTGAAGAACTACCTACCTTCCACATAACGTGGATAAGTGCAATCAATGGTACCTTGTACCATGCACGAATGGGTGCCGGCTTTATGTGCACTTGCACCCATTCCTTTGCCTCATCAATTAGCTTGTCAAAAATAGTTGCATGGTCAACATGCCCTAGCATCCTTATTCACAAACAAGGTTTGGATACAAATTATGGACAACCCCCTTTATGCTAGCTTGTGTACATTCTATATTAGGATATCATGCATATTAGGATCTCATGAATATGCTCCATTGCATACGTGTTTGTACGAGAAATAGCTAACAAAATCTCCCCCTTTGCCACACTTGTCACTTTCACAAGGCAACAATCAACGTGCACATGTTGCCTCGCGTTATCTGGAAAGACTGTTGCAAACAATCAATTATGTTAATGATAATGTAAGCAACAAACACATTGCAAAATGTTAAGGTCCTATGGTTTAGGGCCACTCACATGTGTGTATCTCATTCATCCATGCTATGATTTGATGGCTACCATCCCAAACATAAAATATGAAATTTGACAAAAAGTTTCAATCAGTGCTGTTGATTTTTGCCTCAAAGTCCTCATGCTTCTTTAGACAATGGGGGTCCCACTCATTTCTAATCATATCATCAACTTCCTTGCACTAGTGCCTTGGAGTCTCTAATGATACTATGAACATACCCATCTCTAACGCACCCATTGCTAAAGAAGGTTTCCGAGAGTTGCTTGTACCTCGATGTGACTTGTCTAGTTGTAGGCATGGAAACCAAACAACATAATGGGATGGGTGGCAAAGGGGTGGATATCTGCTTATGAGTGAGACAATGAAGTAATTAATATCCAATCAATGTAAAGCAATAAAAACCATAATCTAAATCATGTTGCCATCTCTTATAACAAGCACTCACCATTAACGTTTCCAACTGGTCTTCTATGCATGCTTACACAATAAGTTTATTGCAAGTGATTATGAGATGATCTCACCAATTATTTCAGCCTCATATGTCATGCGCTTCTTTTTGGTTCTTTGCATTCAATTCTTCTTGGTTTGCGTACAACCATGCCCTTGCTATGCACTAAAGGACTTGATGCTTTGATGGTCGTCACTTTCCTCATCAGTATCACTCTCCGATACTACAAGCTTTCTCTTGCCCTTCCTCGCCTGCATCATCAAAGTGTGCCCACCTTCTCCTAATGTCACTCCTTCCCCACATGCAATTAATTGCAATGGTTGCATTAGGGGAGTTTTGAGGTCTCAAAAATGCCCTGGAACTGATCTTAGAGAGAGAAAATATTTTAGAAAATAAATCATTTTTAGGGATCTCTGTAGCTCTAGTAAAAGGCCTCTCTATCATCTTCATATTGAGTTGGATAGTGAGTATGAACCAATAAGGAAGAGAACAAAACCCATTACTATTAGAGAGTCTACAGAAGTCTACGAAACATATACTCACGTTTTAAGGAAAGAAGAATCTTGATCTTTGGTTAGATGGCAGGCTATAACCCAAAGATCCTAGTAAAAATAGCATTCTGCCTTTCTATAATAGCTCTTCATTGTTCAGGCTCATTGGTGATGGTTAGAATGGATTTCTAGGGTATACAATTAACTTGGTTGTAGAAAAGGATGTCGTCAAATTGGAGAAACATCTGTTATCATCAAAACATAACAATGAGTTACTACAGAAGCTAGAAGGCTATCAACTGAGGATTCATTTGTTAGAGAAATGCATCAAATCTTATCAACGAAAGTAAACAATTTTAGGACTTTGAAATTGACAAAAGGCTCTTAGAAATATATTGAGTCTCAAATGAGGAGGTGGTGGTTGTAGTATAAGAATCCAAGTAGCAAGGTACATTTTTTCCACTTTAAAAATATGAAATATGACTTTGTTTATAATTAGTTGTATTGATCTGTGATGTTGATTTTGTTTAGGTCTCTTCTTCAACCGGATGCAAGTGAAAGAGATTCTTTGAAAGCATCTCGGTATATTAATCATCTTCTTCCTTCTGCAGTTTAAAAGAATATTTTGGAAAAGAAGAAATTTAAAAAAGTAAAGAAACAATGCTTGGAGTCATTTATAAAGGATCTCTCTTTGGATACTGAGTTATTGTAGAAGACACTAGATAATATTGGTATTGGGGTCAAGATGCTTATATACAACTTTTTCAGCTTTTATAGTCAAATATAAGCAAGGAAAAGTACATAATTGCATACTTCCAAGGCCATTTGTGATAGAAATATTAGATAGATAGTGAATAACAAAGTAATGGAGATTTTGGGTGAGCCTTTCCATATCAAGGCTAGCTTCAAGGGCAAGAAAAATGAAGTTGTATTCAATGAATTTAACAATATTTTCCTTAACTTTCCCACCCTACAGTGCTTAATGATTAGATTCTATGACTTGTCACTAGAAGAGGCACAAGGATTGGCTAGATTTGTGGTTAAACTTGAGGAAAGTGAGATTCTAAAATGTACAAAACTAGAGAGGGTCTCTATTACCTTGATGAATATAGCACTTTCATCAAATCATTATGATCACTCAAAATCGTTTAGTATTCAATCGAAACACAAAATTTGGTGGTTAAGAGTATTCGAAGTAGATACAGAGGATTTTGATATACTGTATTGGGTTTTTCATCAAACACCAATACTTGATGTTATTAAGAGACAACAAGTAGAGAATAGTATTTATTAAAGGGTTTTGGAACTATAAGATTGAGTGGCACATAGCTGGTGACTTAAAGACACTTAAATGTATGTACAATGTATCAAAGGGAGCGAACTCTAGATCTCCTTGCCTATACTACATGTCCCCGGCCATAGAGTTGAACTCAAGAAATTGGAATAGAGCAACCTCTAGGCACAACAAGGATCCAGAGTTTAAGCCAGTCCTAGATATTCCTTTAGTGAATGCCCATATCTATACACTTCATGCACTTTGTAGGATAATTGAAAAGCTTGTTTATCTTTATATAGGATTTACATGGAATTTGAAGCCATTATCAGCTAGAGAAGATGCTATAACAAAGATTGAAAAAGTCTTATCTACAATTGGTTTGCATGGTGGTAATGTTGTTATCAAACCGAATCTTCAAAAGTCTAAGAATGGCAATTGTGTCCCCAAAAAGCCATCTATTGGTGGAGTGAAGGCTAGAAGGTTCCTAGACTTTCATGGAGACTTGGTAAGGTAAACTCTAGGAATGGTGGCTCAACTATTAGATAAAATTAATGGAAGAGCCTAGATAATGTAGTTAAGGATCATGCTGATAATGGACAAGCTTGGAATAGAAAAGCCAATGTTTGATAAACACTAGACAAATTATTATTTTATTTTGATAAAATAGAGTGGAATGATGATGATCTCAAAGACTTCACTATATGGTAAGAAGTTTGCATATGTATGTCTCTTTATTGTCTAACTCATATAGGGTTTTCTAATTGAATTTCTTTATTTGTTATCTATGTAGCATATTTTATACAACCATACTCCATATTTTATCAAGAAATATGGATCTCTATCTATTTGGTCAACACAAAATCACATTATCAAGAAAGAACAAAATAATTTAGACACTCAAGACATTGAGCTGGAATATACAAAGCAAACAATTTATTAGAGGTCTTTCAATGGTTCTACACACAAATTTGGCACAAATTCAAGCTCAAAGACAAATTGCATCATGTAATACATCATCTTTGGCAAGGGCTATATCCACTATTACCCAAATAAGAAAAGAGGGATATTTGAACTCTTGTGCAAAGCAAATATATTCTAAATGGTTACAAACTAGACAAAGAGATGGAAAAAAATGGGTTTCATGAAACCCTTAACATCTTTTATTCTGAATCTATTGCAGAAGAGTCTTTAGTTTCAGGGAATTCACTAGGTCCTCTAAAGGAATCTTTTGTTTCATCCCACTCGATGAGACCTCTACATTTAAGGAACTCTTGTTTCCTATAGCCTGGAAGGAGCTTCAAATTCTTGGAAACTCCTACATGGGAGAGCAAATAAGAGGCAAGAACTCCAAAGTATCTTGCCCTAGATCCACTATATCCAAGCATAAAGCCAGAAACTCTTACATCCTCTTCCTTCTCCACCAAAATTATATTTTTCGAACCTCTATTGAAAGCTTGGGATTCAATCACCTTGGAGATAGCTTTCAAAGCCATTATTCATAAGCTTGGAGAGCTTGACAACTTGCTATGATAAATTGAAGTTGTTTGATTATTTAAGTTTCCAATATAATGACCAAGGCCTTGACTTTTGCCAAGCTTCTATGGCCTTGAGCCCTTGGCTCTTCCAAGAAAGTTGTCTGCATCTTCAATTTTTATATGCACAATAAACCACAATAGTATAAGATGTTAGTAGATATGCATAACATAATCTAATATAAATCACAAGGGATATCTTAGAAATACCTTTCATACCTTAGGGTTTTCATCTTCTTCAAGAAGACTATCATCATATAGATTTATTGCACTTTTGGGTTTCTCCTCTAATGGAGATTTCAGTTTCTCTTCATACCCCATGTTATCAATACCAAGTCTCTGTTGAATTTGTAAGTACTCTTCCTCTATAGGTTTCCTCCCCTTTTCATATTCCACTATCTGATTAATATAAGAATGCAAGGCTATAGAACTATCTTGAAAATTCTCTCCCTCAATATCAAGAGTTGCTAGCAATCCCTCTTTATAACCTATAAAATTCTTATCATTTTGACCCCATGCAGCAAGGATTTCCAAGCACTAATATTCTCTAAGATCAAAAAGGTTTTGTCCTCTACAAAAGATGACCTAGGTGATGAGAAGAGTAACCAGTCAGTGGTTACCGCGTCCTCTAATGGGATGGCATGGGTGGAGGTTTGCCTTGGTGTGGTATCTATCCAAGAGAAATTATGTATAACCATCCATCAACGTAGAGGGCATGGAACAAGTATGTTGGAAGCTATGGCGCTCATGGCATCAACATGGATTATGCTAAAGCTATAGTGCTATGGGGAAAAATCAGCATACAGTGGAGTGCAGTTATGGATGAAACATCCTATGTGGTGGGGCATCGTGCCAAAATTTTAGGTATCACAAAGATGTTAGAAGCCCTAGCTGTAAAGGGAAAGCCATTGCTTAAAAGGCACGGTCCCTAAGTCCTAAGTGCTAAGGATAATTTTGCTTTTGATGAGGGGCAGAAGCTCCTAGATAAAGTCATCATGGAACTGCCTAGGAAGGGGCAAGATATAGAAGATCCTTTGAGAAAGGATGAGAATGACATGCTAGGAGCTATATGCCTCCCTAAACCACTTTATGAGTTGGTGGAAAGGGAAGTTCATGGAGGCAATGACCTTTCAACACCAGTAAAGATGGAAGTGGACAAAATTAAAGACCCTAATACACTGGTACTAGGTCAAGAGGAATACGAGGACTTTAATGGCCCAGTGCTAATCCCGAAGGAAATGACTAAATGCCCTCCTCATAGGGATCTCCCAGTATTAATTCTACAATTTTCTAATGAGAGATAAGCTAGTCTGTTATATAGATTACGACCAGTTTAAACGTGGTATACACAAGTGTTACATGCATGCATTTGTAAAGGGTAGGAATACTCAAAATCAAAGGCCAAAGGCCTTATAATATCAAATGTATCAAAAAAATTCAAAGAAATAATAAAATACAAAGGGGTGTGATTTTTGGGGAAGAGGTGGGATGGAGTGTACTAGTGGTTATGTGCCTCTTTCCCTTCCCTCTCTCTTCTACAATCGCATATCCTCCTTTTTGGTGGTGCAAAAAATTTGTTCTCTCTCCTCTCTCTTCTGTCTTTTGTGCAGAAATTTCACTCTTCCCTTTTGTTATTGCATAATGGTTGAAGCTATGGATGAAGATGATGAAGATAACAAATTTGTTTATTATTAAAAGAAAGATATATGGTTTCTATTCAGTTTTGAGATTAATGGTAGAGCCATACACATAGATTTTGTGTGCTTTTCCCTGGTTTTGTGGTTGATTATGTTTGTGAGAGGGTTGTTGTCAATGGGTCAACTATAATTTAAACAATTGCTATGCATTTCTAAGAGTTGATACCATATGTATGATCAATGCAATAGTGGATGTTTCATCGTGCACAAATAGTTATGTTTTGAAATCAGCCTATGTGCTAGTACGCAAACAGTCTTTTCATGAATTCCAACTAATATGTATATGCTTCATTGGAAGAATCTATCACCAAGGCAAACCTTGTGCTACTAGATCCCTTATTTCTAAATAGGCCATTTCCTAAATGCTTCAGAATTTTTATTATTTTAGCCCTCAAATTGTTGCACAAAATCCTACTCCCCCTCATCGTTTAAGTTTTGCCTTGTTGCATAGGTGTATAGAGGTTGTTTTGTCATGGTTTAATGTATACAAAGCAATAAATGACACACTATGACAAAAAGATAGGGCAAAATGAGGCCAAAGCTCATGCTTTGCCACTATCATACATTCACAACCACTTATTATATTTTTCCATATTTTCCTAATGCATATTCATATTTTTCTCTTATTTTTCCTTAATTTTCTCTATTTTTCTAATAAAAATATTGATATATTTTCAAAGCTGTGACTCTTGATTGTTAGAACAACAGAAATATAGATTTTATTAGCATTTTATCCCATGTGTATTGGTTTATCCCACCCGAAAACGCCCAAAACCCCATTTTTCTCATAAAAACCGTGTATTACAGGTTTCTAAGAATTATTTCTAGCATTTTAACTTTATGTTTTCTTATTTTTCCACTATGCAAGCATAAAACAAATAGTAAACAATATGTTTACCAATTTCACTCCATAAGAAGAACAATATGTTTACCAATTTTCACTCCATAAGAAGAACATTGGCTCAATCAAATATAAAAAACAAGCAACGTTCATTTGTAAAGTACAATTACTGGTTTTTTACTTCTTTGTGGGTTTTAAAATCCAATGCAGGACTACATATCAGCCCTCATTCAATGCTTAGCCCATCTCCGAATAGCCAACTCTAGCTCTCCATCGATCTGGGAGTGATCTGGTGTATCATGCCGAACAAGAGTTCACCACTTGATTCTCTTCTTGGTTCTTCCCGCATGAATTGCATCTTGGAAGAGAGAGAAAGACTAGTTTTTGTTCTCCATCTTTAGGCAGCCATTGGAGGAACAGACACTGACAATATGGAGCAAAGAAAGAGTGCATCTGCCTGGCATAATTAGTTTACAGGGGTACATTGAGGTAGCATTTGCCCTCTCCACCCCTCCTCATCAAAACGTCGCCCTCTCATGGCATTTAATTCTTGGCGGCAAAAAACACGACCACCCCCCTCCCCCCCCCCCCCCCCCCAAAGAGAGCCCCTAAGGGTCACACCCTTAAGGATTTCCTAAATTCCATTTCCACTTGGCCATTTTGGCCCTTAGCCTCCCTTTCAGCCTATCTCCCGCATCCGGCCTCGGATTTGGCCACTAAAAAATTTTGGCAATTCCTCTCAAAGTCCCCCACTGTCAGGCATCTCTAGAAGTCCCATCTGATAGTCAAAAAAATTATGAAAATTTCCCAACCGTCACTCGGTGGGTCTTTAAAGCACTTTTGGGCATTGCTACTTAAAATCGTACTCATTGCAGCTGCCGCCTTCTGACGAAGTCTATTTTTCCCTTGAAATTTTGAAATTTTGGCTATTTTTAAGCACTTCTCGGCGTCAAAAATCAACTTTCACATTCCGACAAAGATAGGACATATTCATGTCGAAAAACCATAAAAACATATGCGAAACATGAAAGAAAAATTAATACAAAAAGATCCGATGGTCGAAAACCGATGAAGTGATCATGGAAAATGTCGACAAGAATAGAGCGAACAAGATGGGTAAGGTCAGATGCGGTTTTGGGGATGGGAAGGCCTGTTCGCATGGAAAAAACTGTAGAAACACAAATAAAAACGAAGTCAAAATTAATATGGAGAAATCCGTGCATTGGAATAGAGGGCAAAGAAAAGGAAAAATGTTAAGAGAAGTGAGTGAAATAGGTTCCTCTAGTCAAAATGTAGTTCTAATGGTGTTAGGGGGCGTTCATATGGAAAAAAGAAGAAAAAAGAACATATAAATACATGAAAAATTTAATAAAATAATATTGGTAGCCCGGATCAAGAGGTGAAAAAGGGAAAATCATACAAAAGACCAAGAGAGAGTGGAAGAATGGGAGATCTTCTTACCCGTTCAGATAGGGCTATTCAATCAAAAGTAAACTCGGAGGTGATTAAGGCAGGTTCACATGGAAAAACTGTAAAAAATGCACATAAAAATATCCAAAATTTCAAAAATAATTATAATGGAGAAACCGTACATTGGAATGATAGGTACTAAATATGAAAAATGCCCAAGGAAAGGTGTAGATCAAGGCTATCACATCAGATTGCAGTTTCGATGCGAAAAAGATATGTTCACATGAAAACACGTAAAATTGACATAAAATTCTTCAAAAATTAATAACTCATGATCCGTGGCTCAAAACAGGGGGTTGTAAAAAGAAAAAATTGCTAGTTTGAAGGGACAAATAGGGATATAAGGCTGGATGGAGGTTTTGCTGAATGGAGGATGCAATCACATGAAAAAATGTCAAAACAAGGGATAAAGGGAAACAGAGAAAAAAGTCTCAAGAAGGGGGTAAAGGAGGACAGGTGGGTGGGGAAGGGACCCCATCAGAGTAAAATCAAGACATGGCATACATGCTTAATCAAATCATGATAGATGCATAAGGGTATGCAACATAAATGCGTAGGGATGCATCCCCACACTTAAGACCTTAACAGGAAGGGTGAACCGAACAACAAGGACCTAAGACCACACATGAGACCAACCGCTGATGTCCCCACACTTAAAACATGACTATCACCACTGAGAAACAAAAGGTGTAGGGTTAGAAAAAATTTGTTGCCAAGAATTGAAGTTGATTGTCGATGTCACGTGATGTGTCACAGTTGGCTCTGCAAGAGGTACCAAAGTGTCTTCACACTATACGTTCAGTGTGGCAAGGACCATGCAGCAACACCTAGGGAGGCAGCTTTATTGAGGGAATCGTGGAAAATTCTATAGCAAAGGATATTACACTTGCTTCACAATTACTCAAATGGAATGAAAGAACAATCACTTACCCCACAATGGGCATTGCTTGATTAAAGAATGATGGAAACCCAGTCTCACATTCGGCTTAGAAATCAATGAGGAAGTTGGTTTAGAGAGAGTATGCCAATGTGCACAATTGATGGTGCATTAGTGCATCCAACCCTGTTTGGCATAGGTGCAAGAGCAGAAAGGCCAAGGAGCCTCGTAGTGCAGTGTACAAAACAAGATGGCATGTCCTAGGATAATGGCAGAGCCCCATCCCATAGGTGCATAAGAAAACAAGAATGTACCTCACACCAATGGCAACATGTATCATCATCTTCAAAACCATAGTATCTTTTGATACTACATAGTGGGATTGATACTGCCCCATCACTTGTGCTTGTTAGCACATTCAAGAATCAATTCACTACTAAATTATCTAAGATTTAAAGCTGATTTTCAATGACAAACATGAATTTTTTTATAAAGATGCCATTCATAAAGAGAAGTGTAATCATTTTTACTCACTTGTACCACATAGGAGATGCTACTCTACCTACAAGAAGACATGGAGCTACCTATATCCAAATGCCATCAATGTATCCATGTGAAGACCTTGAAGACAAAAAAGTGCAAAAGTTTGCAGTTATTTCCATTGTCCCAAAAATAATGATATCTTTGCTTGTGGGGGACATGAAGACTAGTGCAAGCAAAGAAGACCATGAAGAAAAGGACCAAAAGAGCAAAGTGAAGAACAAGTTCAAGATCAAAAAGAGCAAGCTTGACTACACTGATGAGAAGACCCGCAATGAATTGAAGATCTATGTCAAAAGAAATGCTGAAAACTGCAAGGGCCTACCCATCCTTGACCCAAATTTTTACTAGACTTTTTAGCCTTGTAATGCCTAGTCCGAATGTCTTTATCATAAGCTTGTAAACTCCTCATGTAGCCCTGTACTACAACCTCTGCACACTTTGTGACGCTTGAGTTTGCATCTGTTATTGTAACAACAATTTTTGCTATTGTTGTTGCTATAACAAAGTAATCATCTATTGTAAAGCATCACCACCACTTGATGCAACAAAATCCCCCGTCTTTACACACCTCTATTACCAACTTTCACGTCGGGCTCAACACTGTCAGAGTGTTTGGGGTCGAATGTCTACCACGGGGGTAAGAGACAACAGGGTGAAGGGAGATTCAAGGACAGGAGTAGACAGAAGAGAAGGGTTTTGAAGAAATATAAGATGTAGAAGAATACTCACAGAAAGAAATAGAAGATGTAGAGGAATACTCATAGAGATGAATCCCATCAGCTTATTTCTGCACTATGAGGAGATGAAACTCTTGTAGAAAAAAACATGCATAAAATAATACCTTCCTCTATGTTTCTCAGATCGCCAATCTCATGCTTCCATTGGCTCCGAAAGGGAGGTAAAATACTAGCGCACCTAGCCAGAGTTCTACCTAATCACTCCTTCATCGCCCACTTTGGAGTGCTATTCACTGCCTGAAAATAATGATCGCACGTCACACGATTTTACCAATCTCTCTCTTTACATAAAATCCTCACAAATGGGTGAAAGATTATATGCTTTCTTTCACATGTCAACCTATTCTAGAATTTATCTATAATTCTTGGATGTTTTACAAGAGATAATATCTAAAATATCAAAATTTGACTAAAACTTGTCCAAAAATCTAATATTTTTGAACCATGGACACTAACACTATTGTCTAAAATGGCATTGGCTCTCTAGATCAATAAGAAAGTCACACTCTAGAGTTTTTCACATGGTGTGTGCATAGCGGCACGACAACATGGGGTTGCACTGGCTTTATCAACATCTCTTGTAGCTTGGCCAACTCTAACTTCAAGTAAGCTAGTTCTTGGTTTTGGTCAATGCTTTTTTCCTTATCTTGCATGCCATGGCTTGACTGATCAGTAGGAATTATGGTTCTCTCAATGTTCCTAGAGGTGATTTCTCTTGTAGTGTGACTCTTGAGCTTCTATTGAGCCTAATACACCAACAAATTGAGACTTTGGACAGACTTTTATTATTTCAGAAGCTACAACTCACTTTGGTGACAATCTCTCACCTTGTTACTCAATACTCCACTCTAATTAACCAAGCATCCTCCTCTCCAATCCAAAGAAATCAAGAACAGAATACTAGCTCGAGTTGTAGTAAACTCAATTAACTTATCTTCTTGTGTTTGATGACTCAAAGGCTTAAAGATGGTTCCATGACCATGATCAACATGATCCAATATTGTCATTCCTTCGCATCTACAACCAAGCATACCAACAAGTCGAAGAGCTAGTAGAGAAGACGATAAAATCAAGATGATGGCAAAGAGCTTCACCTTCCCTCAGTCCCTCGCTCAACACTTCTCTCACTCTCTCCCTCTCAGTCACTCTCAACACAATTGAAGCAAGATGATAGACTACAAAGATTGAATAGAAAGCTTGAGTAGTCACACTGATAGAGCTTCCACAGCATGGATGTGCCAAAGGGGTGAATACAAATAAGACCTTACACTCTTATCTAGACTAAGAATTAGGGTTAGGGTTAGGGTTTTCACCCCTTTTGTGTTTTGCGTTTAGGGTTTGCACCCCTCCTGGGCATCCTACCCACTTTGTGGGCTCTAGGCTAGTCAATCTTCATTACATGCTTGTATCTTAGCCTAATTAGACCAATCCTAAGATATTCTAATCACAAATACATGTGTGCAACCCATGCAACACTTGCATGTACAATAAATACAACTGCGGGTGGTGAATACAATGTTCACAAGAGTGAGCTAAGCTCTCACAAAGTAATTCATCCATGATAATGTGGTGATGTCCATAAAGTACCAATTTAATCCAAGTGCCCAAAAAATAAGGCATTGAAGCTCAATAAAAATAATTCCCATAAAAAATAGTAGTCAGCACTTCTGCTTTTATCATCTTCTCAAAACACCACTAATATTATTTCCCCCTATATGAGAGCCAGTCACATGGCACTCATGTCTTAGGTAGCATGCTGGAGCTTGCACCAAAGACACAAAATAATGAATAGTCAATTGAATAAGTAGTCGTGATAAGGAGAAACGAATGTTGCTAATGAAGAATTTGTTACTACAGAAGGGGATGATTTGTTTCTTATTGTGGGAACAGATGATGTTGCTCATATTGTGGTAGATGGTGACTGATGTTGTGAATGGTGACAAATTATGTAGAAGTTGATTGTGCCGAAGGTACACTTGACCAATGGTTCTTCTAATGGAGAGCGCTAAAGTGGCCCTTGAAGTTGAATGGGAGATTGGAGAAGATGGGATATTCAATGTTGACGTAGAAGTGATGGCTCACAATCCTCCATGAAATGTTGTACTTGCAAAGTAAACCTCATGTGCAATCACTTCTTAGGGAAAAGTGCCAATCTTTTGTTCGTGAATAGGACATATGATGTTCTTGGTTTGGGAGAAGGGTTGAAATCGAAGAAATCTTGAAGTGTTATCCTACACTTGAGGACCCAAAACTATGAATAAGTTATTGTGCAAATGCTATAATGAGTGTGTGTGCACATATAGTTTAATATATAGTTAGAAGAGTGCTTCATGGATTCTGTGAGTGATGACTGGTGCTTGATGAAGCAAGGGATCTTGATCTAATGAAGAGGGAAAGAATTGTGGGTGTTAAGGGAAAAGGTAGTTATTGATGAATATCCTAGGGAGACACTGATGTGGGACGGATAGGAGTAGGCATTCAATCCAATAAGCTCTTGAAGAACATGGGTCTCTCTAGGATCAACCACACATGGTAGTTGATGCAATTGTTGGCTTTATGTTGAAGAACCTTTTTCACCTTTTTGATAAGTAAGGATTGATGAAACTAGGTGAATCAAATGAAGGGATGAAATGTGTAAGTGACTCAGGAGGACATGTCAATCAGGGTGAGTTGAGACTCCCTAGATATGTCCTGACGTTGATGTGTCCTAAGTAAGGGTGTGGGAAAATGGAAAAAGGGCTAGGGGGTTAGAGACGGAGCCAGCCAAATAGGGTCACTGGACACATCCTACTTGAGGACCCCTAGGTGCGGTACAGTGCATGCGCAGGCATATTTCTTTTTCTTTTTTTTCTTTTTTTCTTTTTTCTCTCTTTTTTCTTTTTTTAAAAAAAATTACAAGTCAAGTAACAACAGTGATGTACAATAAGGCACGCTGCTTACAAGGAGAAATAGAAGTATGAGATCAAAAAACTGATTGCAAATAATAAAACTTGTCGCACAAGATGATTGGTGCACTGAGGTGCATATAATGAAGATTTGAACATTGAGCTTGGACATTAAAGCACATTGCCATATTATTGATGAAACTATTGTTGAAGAAAAATCAGAACTTGTCAATGAAGACTGATATGCTCATTGATAAAGCAATTTGCAACTGCTCTTAAGGAAGTAGATGACCATTAGATGTTGTAGTAAAGATATGGTATCATTGAAGAAAGTGGAACCTCATTGTTGATGGTTCTTTAAGTTCCGTGTTTCTTTAGTGAGGCTACAATATAAACTTGTTGTCTTGATTGGCCTTTGATGCCTTGACATGATGCCTCAAGCTTGAGATCTTTAGGAAGCTTTTGATGCTAGTGTCAGCTTCAAGTCTGTAATGTTGTTGCAGTGTAGGATATTCATAGAAAGCTTCTATTGTTGATGATATTTTCTTCAAGCCTTGAGGTTCATTGCATTGCTTTGTCACCTATTGTTTTCCTACATTCACTTGGTGAAACTATGAGAGTACCATGCAGTGGACTCAAGGGAAAAAGATAAAAATAATTACAAATAACTTTCTTCTTCCTTGAATATCACCATCACACAAGGAGTGAAAGGGTTTGAGCTTGTACCTCTTGTTTTTTTTTGGGGCCATCGCATAAGATGTAGCATTGTTTCCAAATTTGGAGAGACTTTTCCTCTTGTCAATGCAACAAATTGAGTTAAAGAAAAATATGTGCAAATAAAATAAGACTAAACCACAGTTAGTCATAAAATTTGGATTGTACTCCAATTTGGCAAAACCATCCAAGTTAGGTGGTTTGGTATCCACAAATGTAAGTAATCAGATCATCAAGCAAAGAGGGTCCTGCAAAGTGACTGGCAATGTGTAGTTCCTCTTTGATCAGAATCTTGTCAAGCAATGGGTGATATATCAACTTTTGTGGCAAGGCAAGATTTTGAGCTAGGATGATAGAGTCCAGTGAAGTGGTCTCATAGTAAGTTGGGTTAGCTTGAAGTGTACTAATTGTACGGAGTTGCTCAACTGTGGTCATAAGATGACTACCATTGCAAGAAATCTCAAGTCGATGAGAAAACCACTTCTACAAGAATAGAATCAAGGAGTGACAATTCTGCTCAAGCTCATGAAGTACTAATTGGTCTTGGATTTTGGTCACAAGAGCATAAGAAGGAATAAATCTACATGATAGCAAGTGCTCCTGAGGCAGAGTCCTAACATTTTCCTTTTGAATCAAGAGGATTTTATCAAAAATATGTTTGTTGTCCTAAGTGGAATGTCATTTAGAAGCAACCTGAACTTCCTCATCAGCAACAAGGCCTCAAATTGGAGTAGGCATTCTATTTAAGAGAAATTGGATTTCTTTGCCAAATGAGCAATCATGGTACTCAATGGTTCCCATACTAGCAAATGCTTGATGCCAAAAGGAGGGTCAAGTTTAGTAGGGCTCATCTAGAGATGTGTCTCAACAACATCCTCTGGAGCATCCTGGGGTCCAATCAACTCAATTGGGACTAACCAGTGGGGTGATTTAGTAGGGACATAAATGGTGTTGTGCCTACTAGAGTTGCAAGCATACCTCTTCTAGCCACTGTGTCTAGGTTAGTAGAAGGTTTATGTACATCACTTTGCTTCACAACATTTGATGAAGATTTATTCATTGTAGTACTAGAAGCATAGATAAGATTTGGAGTTGTGGCAATCAACCTTGGAATAAAACATTCGTAGAAATTAGGATTGTACTCTAATGAAGCATGTCCATCAAGAAGTTGTGGGTCATGGGTGAGACAAAAGATAAATCTAGTGACATCAATGATCATGCCTTGTTGTCCTAATCGACTTACAATGTGTAGCTCTTTCTCCAAAAGAAGTTTGTCACACAAGCATTCAAGTGTAGCCAATTTAGAAATGTTGACACCATGGACAAGCGCAAGCACTCAAAGAGAAGTAGGAGAAACATATGTAGGATCATGCATTGAAGTCCAAAGTGCCTTTCTTTCCTCAGCAATAGTCATCAGGCGGCTACAATATTGTGTAGCTAACCCTCAACTAGAATACCATTTCCGTTCAAACTCATGTTGTCCTTCTACTTTCTTGGCCAATGCTGCAACATCTTCCCTACTGCTTGTTGTGTGCTTCCTAGTGTAGAACACAGGAATTAAGTGATGTGTCTCCTACTCTACCTTGGTGATTTGCTTTGTAAATTCTCCCACGATTGTTGGGTAAATCCAACAAATTTGTGATTGATCTGACCATGTAAAAGGTTTTTCTAGGATTTTCTAATGCTTACATCTAAATTCCAAGGTCAACATGAACATATGCACAAGCAAGTGAAGTCAAGAGTGTTTCTTCTAGTCCTTGATAATTCTTGCTTCTGAATGATCTCTTTGTTGCCACCTCTTTTCTAACATCTCTAGAATTGATCATTTAGCTAGTTTTAAGTGTATTGGAGCTTTTGGTCAAGAAGAACATGACTTGTGAATCATTGGGTTCAGTATGCTCTCTACACCAAATTCTATATTCTTTTGTGAGACTGAAGTATTAGAGGCTTGTTCTTTAGCTGAAGTGATAGTCTTGGTCACAACCAAGGGTTCTGATTGTATGGGTTGCATTTGAGAATTAGAAGCAATAACTTCTGATTTAGTGGAGTGGTCAATCATGACAATTAAAAATGAATGTGCACTTGGATCCTTGGACTAAGTTGAAGTATTCATGGTCTTGGTATTTTAGATTTTTTTATGACAACACTCATAGAGGGAGGTCGTCACTTTTTTTATGTTTTTTTAGCTATCCCTTGTGGATCCTTTTCCTTAAATTGAGTAGTTACACTAGGCTGCTACTACTAGATTTTTTGTTTTGGCTTGGGTCACAAAGGTTCTTGGTTTCATGGAGATTTTGGTTGTTTTGAAGAGCCAGCAACAACCTGGTGTTGTTGCTTATCAACACTTGAGGGCTTTACCTCATCTATCCTTGGACTTTCCATTTTTCAGCTTGAGTAGCCTCACATGGAAATAGCTGCTTTGTCTCCAGCTTTTCCTCCTTGCTCGATGACTTTTTGGACACTACTAGTTCCTCTTGTGGAGTAGCAACAACTTTAAGTGGTTTCTCTTTGGAATTGTGGGCTCAAGTGTCACAAGAACCAACTTGTCAATCATTAACTTATCTGGTGTTGTCTCCTCAAGTATCTTGGTCCATAACCTAGATCAATGTGTGGGTCTCTTTTGCTTTCTCTTAAATTTGGATGGGACTTGGTCTGCGGTCACTCGAGGTGGTTCTGTGGGTGGTTTCGGTAACCAAATCCAACAATTTTCCACATAAAACCATTGAGCATAGAGCAAGGCTTTGGCACTTATCGTGGCCCTATGCTAGCTCTCCATTGACACTTTTGATTACTTGCCCTAAATCTCTTCCCCCATCTAGATGTAGTTCTATTCCCAATAGCTTGAGAAGCTATGGTAGTGTTTCTAGTAGCTATGGTATTTCCTTTGGTTCGAGGAGGGTTCCTACTAAGTGGTTGTCTCTTGTTCTTGTGTGCCTTGAGTAGCTCATTGAGAATTGTCTGGTTGTCCTCTCTAGGAATTTGATATGACTCTAAGACAAGCTTCTTGCCCTTCTCTAGAGAAGAGACAAGGTACCCTTTGTTGAAAGTAGTGACTATCTCCATGTCTGGTAAGCAGTGTGCTTCGTAGTCCACAATGCATGCAGTTGCGTGCTTGAAAGGTCTTATAAGAAAGACTTCCTTTCCCATATCTTCTCAATTTGGAAGCACATTAAAAACTATGGGCATGCTTTCAATCTCAACAGTCAAGAGAATTTTGCATCATCCTAGGGGGGAATAGGCTGATCCTCCATATTGCTTGATAGCATTGGTTGGGACAAGTTCAAGTTGTCCAATCTCCATACCTCATAAGTGAAGATGTTGTAGTCTGAACCTTTGCCTATGAGAGCATCAATGATGAGCTCTTGCTTGGTAGTTAGTTTGACCCTAAGATATGTAGGAGGGGTTAGACCTTCATCTTCTGGGTCAATGTTTGTGTCTTGGACCTTTCAGATATTAGTCCTGATAGACCTAGTTAGGGTACTACATGAAACCTTGCATGTTGGATAGTCATGATACATGTGAGTGATGCTACACTCAATGCATCTAAGGTCAGCCCTAGGAAATTTATCTATCACCATCTAGTTTGCTAACTAGGCCTACACTCTTGTGTTGCTAGCTATGGCAATACGTGAATGGATAGATGGATGGGAATGTTTACTCATTTTTGTTAACTCATCAAGTCTTAAGACTTTGAGACCTAAGGTCAAGTCCACTATGAGGCATGCCAATAGAGTGTAAGGCTCTTAATAGCTAGATGACAAAATCTTCAATTCTTCTTGTAATGGTCTTGCGTGGTTCTTGGTGTAGGTATTCTCATTCAACTCTCTAGGTTGGTTAGTTCTTCTTGCACTGTGCAAATTTGTTTCATGGAGTTCCTATTGTTTAAATTTGTCTCTGGTTGGCCAGTTGGTCTTGTGATCTTGCACTAAGTGCAAGTGGTGAAATTATGGGTTCAATGGTTGGCTTCTCCTCTCAATTGATATGGTCTTGTTACTTTCTTTGAATGGGATTCAAAGTGATTCAAAGGGGTCTTAGGACTTGTGGTAGCTCAGTCAATAATACTTTACTCATTGGGCCCTTGCAATGATTGGAATGGAGCATATGATGATGGCAGCTTGGTTGGATGATTTGCCCCCCTAATAACTTGTAGTGTGTCATATGTGTAGATGTGAAAGTGATTGTTGTGATTGTGCACTTTGATCTTAAATGGCCTAAGGTAATGTTAGCATAGTGTATGTTGTCGAGGTTGCCTAGGTGCTATGTGAAATGTGTGCTAGGTCCTTAGTGAGTGATGGATAAAATATTTCAAAATTTCCTTGTTTGTTGTTTTGTTTAGTTGTTAAGTGGGATTACAAAGTACCTTAAGGATTCTCTTAATGTTGGTCAAATAAAAAACATTCTCTTTATCATTTTGATTTTCAAAGTTAAAAGAAACATGCAGTATGAAATCAAGCTTTCTTCCTTTCAAATGCAATGTGCATGGGTGCAAGCAATTCCTCAAAGTATCATAACCATATCACGTTGACAATATGGCAAGTAAGGATGGCACTTTGATGCAAATACGTAAAGCAAGAGGTTCAAATTTAGAATGTGAGTAAGACAAGTATGAGTGAGCCTTGAGACATAGTGTGTGTGTAACTAGGAGTGTGAGTGAGTGTGTGAGTGATTGGTTTGTGTGAGTGAGTGAGAATGTGTGAGGGATGAGGTGTGAGTGTGAGTGAAGGTTAAGTGAAATGTGTGTTAGTGAAGGATAAGTGAGATGTGAGTATTATAGGTATGTGTGAGTGTGGATATGAGTGAGTGAGTATAGGTATGAGTGTGAGTGAGTGAGTGAGGATGAGTGAGGGATGAGTGATGAGGGATGAGTATGAGAGAAGGAGTGTGAGTGGGTGAGTGCAAGTGAGGGATGAGTGGGCAGGGATAAGAGAGTGAGATTATGAGTTAGGTAGGTATGAGTGAGTGAGGGATGATTGATGAGTTAATGGGTGTAAGTGAGGGATGAGTATGAGAGAATGAGTGTGAGTGGGTGAGTGTGAGTGAGGTATGAGTGGCTAAGGATGAGAGAGTGAGAGTATGAGTGAGGTAGGTATGATTGAGTTAGGGATGATTGTTGAGTGAGTGAGGATGAGTGAATGGATATATGAGTGAGAGATGAGTATGAGAGAATGAGTGTGACCAGGTGAGTGTGAGTGAGGGATGAGTGGGTTTCGAAAGTTGGGTGTATTAGTTCGGTATAGGTATGAATATAGGGGGTGTACTAGGTTTGTGGAGGGGCAAGTGGATAGGGCATATGATCAAAGTAATGGTGCATCTATCTCTTCTTCTTCTTCTTCTTCTCCTACCATTTCTTCCTTCATCCCTTCTTTTCTACTTTCTTTTAATACTTCTTCCACCATTAAACAAAGAGTGTATGCGAGAAGCGAGCTTTTTGAGTGAGATTTTGAGCGAGAGTTTTTGGCAACCTCCATTTCTTGTTCCACATAGTCTACTCATTCCACCCCTTGAATTTTTTGACCACCACCACCACCATAGCTTCCTCCACCACTAGTGCTGCCACTATCGCCACCACCACCACGGCTACCTCCACCACCATTACCATTACCATGTATGTATGTCACTCACTCTCTTGTTTATCTCCTTCTCTCTCTCATACATGCGATCAATCCACATTGTATAATAATGTCTCACATCAGATTATGGCATGTGTTATAACAAACACTTCTCTTAAATCCTAAACACACACACACACACACACACACATAATGTGAATGCTTGGATAGCCACTCGATGCTTTTAGAGTTTTAATTTCAATGGATTGATAGCTCCCTCCCCTCCCCCCTCTCCCCAACAAATATGATACAAGACAATTCATACAAGCAATCCAAATGTACATTTATATTGTGTTAACTCTGGAAAAAGTGCTTTTGCTTGTCAAATTAAGAGAGGCAAGGTCACCCTCGAGGGGTTCACTATATATATATTCTCTATATAACGTGCGTTCATGGCCTATTTATAAATATCCTAATCTCTGAATTTTTCTTGAATAAAACACAACCCTTTTCTATTCAATTTGTAAGTAACCCCTTTATATGACACCCTTTTGTATGTAAAAAATGTATAAAATTGGTGTTTTAAAAACCCCTTATTTTGAACTCACGTTATATATACATATATTCATGAGTGACCCCCCCGAGAGGTCACCAAAGGCTTGCCATCCAACTAGATTGTATAATGATGACTTTCTCAACAAAATAAAATGCGGTTGTGCTAAGAGGTAGTGTTGGCATTGCATTGTTGGTCACTATATAGGTGGCATTGCAAAAGTTCTTCTACTTCCAAATACAACGTGCAAGTTCTCTTTAGTCAGTGTGGATTGGTATATAAACATGTTGGCATTTGCATCCATCCCAAACACTGGGAGGTACTATAGGTGCTTGCAGGCCAAATACGCTTTTCCTTCTACGACATGGTTCATGAGATCCTGGTAATTACATGTTGGATTCTTTGCAATGTGCATATCATAACACTCATGCATGACTCTTGAGTTAGTTATCTCTAGTTTGAAAACCTCATGCTTCAAGGGCTTCACCATTGTGTGGCCCTTCACATTTGCATCTAGTGCCAAAGCTGAGTCAATCCTTTTCCCTGTAGCCTATGAAACATTTATTGATATCTACATGAGCCCTCATTAACATCCGCCTGTTGTGCAAAATTTTTAAAACAAACCCACCACACTCCAACATGTGGGTTTCTTGTATGGTCAAATTAGTGCCTCGTCCCACTGGCTATACTTGTGGAACCTTGGGCAGTGCATGATGAATGGAAGAACAAATGTTCCATGTATGGTCCACACTTTCATTACAAAACCACATGAACTGGAGCTACATTCCATGCTGATTGCTAGCTTCTCCTCTTGAGCTAAACATGCAGTATGAGAAGGTATGGAGTATGAGAAAACAAATGCACCACACATCACTTCCTACTATTACGAACTAGTCTTACCCTGACAATGTGCTGCCTTCAATGTGAATATCTGATATGCCACCAACTAAACCAATAATCCATTACTGGTATATTGCAATCCACAACTTTCCTTAAGGCGCACCAAGCTTGAATGAATCAATATTGCATTGTTGCATTATCTTCAATTGCTATACACCTTCACATGCAGCACAAGCGCATATGATCATCTTGGAAACTCTTGTGCACATACTGTGATGCATGTATTTGGAGACTTTGTTCCCAATGAAATAAGCAAGATCTCTCTCTTCCTTGCATTACATTGTCCGGACCACCATTGAACACTATGTGGATGGCCCTCCAATTGGCGACTGCCTTGTTTGCCATCAATCCTGGAAAATTAGTGCTTGGGTATCCACACTTCTCCATCACTTCATTCATCTTTTTCCAAAAAAGAGCTTGTGCATCTATATCATCTTCCTTCATCTTACATATTGCTAGAGTCATCAACTCTTGTACACTACAGAAACACAAGAAAGAAATAGGAGAGTAAGGTGAACTATGCTACTTAAGTTTGTGTTGTGATGGTAGATTCATGTAAGAAAAACTACCTTAGGTCATACACATGTGCTGCCATGGTGGCCTAATCATTCATGGGATGCACGTGATCAAAGCATACCAAGCTATTGCTTAGATTCCCAATTCCATTCCTTCACATACGATTCAGTAAGTCAACCCTTGAAGCTGGCCTAGTCGTTGACATTTTGAATATAAAGCACCTATTATCATTGTCAGTGGCTTGCCCAAGAAATAGGCTACCATGGAAAAATCTATATGCATGACATTGCTTTAACTTTAGAATACAGGATTCCATTTCCTGATCACTCTCAGCGCATGCTACAGGAACCATGTGTTTGAACCTGCATGCACAAAAGATTGATTTCATATGCATGGATTTTTAATGATATTTTGGAATGTGTTGTGAATGGAATAATATGTTACGTGTTCCTCTAAATGAGTGGTTGGAGTTCCTTGAGCATTGTCTAGAGTTCAATGTTAGACATGGGGACACCTTGCTCATGAACCAAGGCATCCATCACTAGCCTTCTATCCACAATCATTTGCAGGTGTCGAGGTCTAGTTGCACTAAAGTCTCTTACTATTTCCTCTATAGTCTTTCACACTTCTTTGACATTAGCTCTACATGTGCCTCTTTTCACCTCATGGTTATGTGTTCCTTTATGGATAAATAGTCTTGACATTGGCCTTGCTAACATCACATAATACACTACACACTCGCACTTGGAGAGCAGGATAGGGGGTTTCTTACAATCAAGCATCCAAGGCTTCCGAGACCATCAACTGACATTCCGACAGTCGGTATGTTGATACTGAGTTTACTTCCATGCCATGTTTTAGGACTTAATTAGTATGATTTACTCACAATAGGGTAGTAGAACCATGTCATGTGACTCTGCAATCATTTTAATGATCGTGGAGCGAATTAAGAATCTTCTACCTGTCCATGCCACCTTGTTTGGGGAGCCAAAAATCGACTTGCCAATACAATCTCTATTGGGATACTCTAGCTCTTTGATACATTTTCTTTGGCGAATAATACCAAGGAATGCCATCAATGTTGACATGGGCTTTGTCCAACAATGGCCATCGTACTTTTGCTCCATACTCTCCATTGGACGCATATTTTCTGCTACTAGTGGAAGCTCATATGCCACATTGCAATCATAGAAAACTGGGATCTCTTCCACTCTCTCTATAGCGCTCGTATTTTTAAGTAAATGACATAACACTCCGTGTCAACCCCCTGAAGATATTATGTACTCAACCACACTTACAACATAAGAGGATTGTCGCATCCCCTCCTTTGTCACATCAAGTGTGATAGGGATGGTTTTGTTTCTCTCAATGTCCAAGGGGGTTGGTGAGGCTTCCATGGTGATTGTTGTTTTCTCAACACTGCAAGGGCTCTGGGTGAGGTCTATGGTGGGGGAAGGCTGCAATGAAGGCCCATTTCCTTGTTCGACAAGATATTATTGCAAGACCAAGGTTTCCAGAACATATACCTAGACAGCCTCATGGTCATTGTTACAATGGATCGACATTCTTTCTATTCGGCCATTTGCATGGGTGATAGCAAGAACACGGTAGGCATTGTCATTGCATATGTCTTCCTTATTCAACATCAGGATGAACTGACTACTTGTGTAATGCATAATATGTTTGGTAAAGAGGGAGGATACATATATGTGAACCTCCGTATTTGATGTAGCACTAGATGCTCGATCCATTTTCAAAGCTATCTACACATGTACGAATATGCATGTCAGATATGGGTGTCATTGAAAGACTTAGTGTGGGGTTGTATGTCATATATAAGAGAGGGAGAGAGGGAGAGAGAGGAGGATATGTAAAGTGTGTGGATGAGAGAGAGAGAGAGAGAGAGAGAGAGAGAGAGAGAGGGAGATAGAGAGTGTACGTGCATGTGTATGCGCGTGCTAGATATATAAAGTATTTGGCATGAGAGAGAGAGAGAGAGAGAGAGAGAGAGAGAGAGGATATTAAGATTTGTGTGGAAGAGAGAGCAAAAGAGGGAGATAGAGAGAGAGTATGTGTGTGAGTGTATGTGGGTGCCACAGAGAGAGAGAGAGAGAGAGAGAGAGAGAGAGAGAGAGAGAGAGAGAGAGAGAGAGAGAGAGAGAGAGAGAGAGAGAGAGAGAGAGAGAGAACCAAGAGGGAGCTAGGGAGAGAGACCGGGGGGTGATGGATAAAGTGAGGGGGGAGGAGGGGAGACAGAGAGAGAGAGGGAAAGAGAGAGAGAGAGGAAGCGAGAGGGAGATGTGTACATACCTGTGAGATTAATAAAATATTCCACAACTTGAGGGAGGGAGAGGCATAGTGTCATAGGGGGTGTGTGGCTTTATATAACCACTTTGAGATACTAGGGCATTAAATGCATTCATAGAGAGAGAGAGAGAGAGAGAGAGAGAGAGAGAGATTGAGAAAGGGAGATTGGTAGACATTTGCCGTACAAAGAGAGAGATGTGAGGGAGGGGAGGGTTGCTAGTCATATTTTTCTACACCAAATATTGGGCTGCTAGTGACCCCTTCTTTGGCGACAAAATGATCCGAGTCCACATGCACTCTCTCTCATCAACCATCCTAGCCTACACATACACATTCTCTCATACCCTTGGCCTTAAACCCAAATCATTAAGATAGACCCAAGCGCCGGCAACCCCTTTCTTGGTGAGCAAAACAATCCTAATCTACATGCACTTGCACTCTCTCTTCATTCCCTTTAAAAAAAATCCCATACAACTAACGTATTAATGTACAATTATATTAACTGATTAATTAGTATTACTATATTAACCCATTGATTTATATGAAACGATTAATAGTAATATATAAATCAACAAACAAGTTAAGTAATATTAATATACCAATGGTTCACTTCATACTAATTGATTACAATAATAACTAATTAATTAATAAACTAGTTGATATACATTAACTAATAAACAAGCTAACTATCATCAATTAATAATTTAATTAATAATTTAATTGATATAATTTGATCAATACACTAATTAACTAATCAATGAGCTAACTGATACAATCTTGATAAATATTATTTGATTTATAATAAGTCATTAATAATTTAATTAATAAATTAATATTAACTAATTGAGTAATAAATGATTTTAATTACTAAATAAATATGTGATAAAATAGTTTAATATTTTAATAAAATAAATATATAAAACCAAAATTAGCTAATTTGTTATTAATTTCAAGTAACTAGTTATCGGTTACAACTAATTGATTTCTAGTTATTAGCTATTAATTTTTAATAGTAAATTATTCCTTTCAACTAATTGAATAATATATAATTTGATTGGCTAAGTAATTGACTTAATAGTTATTAAACTAATTATTTATTTATTAATTATTAATTTTAAGTTATTAATTATTTAACTAAATAGTAATTAATTTTAAGTACTTAGTTATTAATTTTAACTAATCAACTAATACATAAATTCATTTTTTATTAATAATTAATTACTTAATTAGCTTAGTGATTACTTAATTAGTTACTTGGTTTTTAATTAGATAATTAATTATTAATTTGTTATTGATTTATTGGTTAACTAGTTGCTTAATTAATTATTTACTTATTAAATAATTAAATATAAAAAATATTAATTAACTAGTTAATTTTAAAAATTTATTACTTAATTAATCAATAGATTGATTAGTAAGTGAGTTTTGTTAATAATTAATTAAATATTTGATAGTTAATCTATTGACATTTAAATAATTAGTTAATAGTTAATTTGATTCACTTATTAATTGACTCAATAGTTATTAAACTAATTAGTAATTAACTAGTGTATTAGTTAATTAATAAGATAATTAATTAATATTTAATTTACTAACATAGTTAATTAGTTAGATTAATTTGTAAATTATCTAATTAATTAATTACTTACTTAATTTAGGAGAAGGAGAAGTGTTTTTTACTTTTTTGATGTGTATATATACATGTGTAGAGAGAGAGAGAGAGAGAGAGAGAGAGAGAGAGAGAGAGAGAGAGAGAGAGAGAGAGAGAGAGAGAGAGAGAGAGGGGGGGGATGCGGGTGGGAAGGAGAACAGGGTGGGCGTGGGCGAGGTCAAGATGCAAGTGGGATCAAGATGCAGATGGAGATGGGTTAACGGGTGATCACGAGCAGGTGAGCGGGCGGGCGATCACGAGTAGGTGAAACGAGCAGGGTGGATGATAGATTGGATGCAAACAGACAAGCATGCAAACATGGCAGGCAGATGAACAAGTAGATGCGGGCGAGTAGGCAAACGCGGTGGACGGTGGCGTGATACTATGTAGACATAGTGTAAAAAAGCATGGAATGCATCATCATCCGACTTTCTTATTGATCAAGAGTGTGAATGTAATCTGAGTCATTAGTACTAGTATGAGTGGCATGGATTATCCAAAAATACTAGATTTTTGGATAATTTTAGCATATTTTTTATATTATTTTTTGTAAAAACATTTGAAAAAGTTAAAAAAGCTTCTAGATTAGGATGGCATGCAAAAAGCAATTTGCTTTTTCAGCCAGCTATGAGATTTTTCATAAAAAAGATAGATTGACAAAATTGTGCTTGTTGCTATCGCTGTTGACAAGCTGAAAACTGCACTTTGAACTGGAAGAAGAAGAAGTGATTTGGGAGGTCCCTAACCAGGTATTCTGTGGTTTTACCCCCCTTCCAAAGCCAATGGAGCCATTAGATTTGGGTTCGGAGTAGTAGAGAAGGAGCTGTTATTTTGATGCACGTTTTTTGTCTACAAAGGAGCCAGGAGATCTAATGCTTGGAGAGTGCTTCTAAGTAGTACCAGACAAAGGATTTCAGGTTGTGTCAATACATATTGATTCAATTCATTGTGTTTTGTCTTTGTTGTATTTACCTATTGTCTATTCTCTTTCTTCTCTTCCATCTCCTATCTCTACTTCCTTCTATCTTTGATCCCTGGTGGATATGACATTTCGACAAAAACCCATTCGACATTGATGAACCCGACATGAAAGGTTGATAGAAGAAGGAAAAACAAGATGGGAGAACCTTCAAACACAATCTCCAGTGATGTTTTGCAACAGTTGGTGCAAAATATGAACATGCTTATGCAGGTACAACAACAACAACATGTGATGCAGGCTTTTGCTCAAACAGAAAGTGTTGGGATGAACGCTTTGCATGCAGTTGAACGTGAAATGAAGTTATTCAATGGTAGGAATGTATCTGCATATGTACATACCTATGCTCAAAAGATGGAATTCTTTCCGGTGGCTCAACTTGCATGGAACCGGTATTTTGTTTGGATCACTGTACATGAACTAAAAGCACGGATTACTGAATTATACATGTAGGATGTTGACTGGGTAGCTTTCAAGAAGACACTTAGGGAAGAATTTTACATTGAAGATACCAGTTTGATACGCGCAAGACTTTTCAGGAGTGAGTTTTACAACCCAATAAGAGTCTTGTGGCGATAAAATTGTTAAGTGAATTTGAAAGTCAATTTGAGTAGTTGGATGTGCAAAACAGCAAGCTCTTGCAAGTCAGAAAATTGAATTGTTTCTACAGGCAGCTAATCCTCAGCTTCAAGAGAAGCTTGATGATTTGCTAGAGGATCAGACTACAGAGACAAGTTTGAAAACAAAGTGGAGATATGTCAAGGAAGTTGCAACTGTACTTGTGAAAAAGCATAGAAGAAGAGAAATATTGCATGTCTCTAGCTTGCCGACTGTAACGGGCAAAACAGTTGAAGTATCCAATAAGCCACCCGCTTTTGTGGCTAACCCTATGGCTATACCTGATATTGTTCCCTGTGTTAGGGAAGATGTCTTGGATGAATTGGTCAAAGGCATGTGGGATCTTCAATTGAAGGTTGGAAATTTGGATGAAAAAGGACAAGAGGATAGGGGACGGGCAACAACCCCTAAGCTAGGAAAAAGATGTATCTAGTGTGATAGTTTGCAGCATGAAAGAAAGGATTGTGCTACCTATCAAGAGGCCTTGGCACAATAGCTCATCTTTTGAAAAGATGGCAAGATCCATGCACAAGAAACCAGATTGTCTTTTGCTTTGAATTTTGGAAAGGGAGGTCATGGCCAAGTGATGCTTGGTCCAAAGGATGAAATATGGACACATGCTTTACATGTAGCTAAAAAAAGAAAGGTTACTCATAGTGAAATGTCTCGTGCAGGGCAAGCCATTCGTGACATAACTGGTTGGGAATCATCGATAGATGCATATTTAGTGGATAGATATTTGGAAAAATGGTAAAACATGGATGCACTTGTTGAAGAGAAATAGATGAGAGATGAAGATAATGCAGGGATATCCAAGGAAGTGACAAGAAGAAGTATGGATTTGTATAAAGCTACAAATCAGCCATCTCTCGAGCATGTTATGGAAGAGATTGAGCAGGAGAAAAAATAGGATAGCAAGAAAGAGGACAAACAGGAGGGATATAAGCTACAGTCTAATATTGAGATAGTTATGGATACCTTGGAAGATCCTATACTAGAAGATTCAGTCATTGCACCTATAGATTTTCTTAAAGCATATGAAGAGGTTTGTGAAGATAATGTTTTACTTGATGCAAGGACTCAAATGGATATTGGTGACTTGTTAGATGTACATGATTTGCAACATGATAAAGTTAGCATTTTTGAAAATAGTTAATGAGCTCGAGGATATGCATTTACAAGATGTTAGATGTAATGCTTTACAACTGGAAAAACGTTTTGAATGCTTTGTCAAAGGCCTTAATTGGCAATTCTAAGATACTTCAAGATATGGACTCTTTCACTATTTTCAGTGACGGTGAGAATGTGTTGAATGCACGTGAGACTCAGATTATGTTAGATGAGGAGAAAAAAGGTTATCAGAAGCAACTTCCCATGCGATGGACTTTGAAAGAGCAGGCATGTTGTTATGTATTTGTTGATGGGTGTATTGATAGCATGTATATAGAGATTCAACAACCTCTAGTGTATGATATGCACATGAGGCCTTATGACCCTAGAGGGGGTACTAAGTATGGCTCAAGAGTTGTAAAAATGCCGAATTATTTGATCTATGATCCACGGGGATGCCTTCTTATATGCATGATAAGCAACAAGTTGATACTACGGGTGTTTGATCCGGGTGGTGCATCAGTGGCACATACCGTAAGATGTGCAGATTCAAAGGGGATGGATGTTGTGATACTGCGCAGACATAGTGTGAAAAAGCATGGAATGCATCATCATCCAAATTTTTTATTGATCAAGAGAGTCAATGTGATCTGAGTCATTAGTACTTTTATAATATTTATTGTAAAAAATCCAAAAAGTTAGAAAAGCTCCTAAATTAGGATGGCATGCAAAAAGAAATTTGCTTTTTCAGTCAGTTATGAGATTTTTCATAAATAAGACAGACTGACGAAATTGTGCGTGTTGCGAGCGTTGTTGACAAGCTAAAAACTGCACTTTGAACTGGAAGAAGAGAAGTGATGTGGGAGATCCCTGATCAAGTGTCCTAGGGTTTTACCCCCCTTTTGAAGCCAAGGGAGCCATTAGATTTGGGTTTTGAGCAGCAGAGAAGGAGCTTTTATTTTGATGCACGTTTTTGTTCTGCGAAGGAGCCAGGAGATCTAATGCCTGGAGAGTGCTTTTGAGTAGTGCCAGACAAAGGATTTCAAGTTTTGTCAATATATATTGATTCAATTCATTGTGCTTTGTCTTTGTCGTGTTTACCTCTTGTCTATTCTTTTTCTTCTCTTCCATCTCCTATCACTACTTCCTTCTACCTCTAACACCCGGTGGATTTGACCTTTCGACAAAAATCCCTCAAACAATGGTCTGCATAGGTAAGTTTGATGTGGAGAAGGGGGCATTGGTGCCCCCTCGAAATATGCCAAAAATCTCTTTGTCCATCTCCCCCCCTCCCAAACACACTTTCATTAATGTATCATGTTGATTATCCTTTCAAAGATCATACACTAAACTTATTGAAAGAGTTTGTTTAGGGAACTTTAAAAAACTATAACAAAAGGATGGCCTAGGATTACCCAACCTACTCAAACTATTAGGAAAATGGTAGTCAAATAGATTTTCCAAGCCTTGTAGCATGAATAAAAAGATTGGGTGACTCTAATCCTAAAGAGCTATTACAATTTTTCCTTTGAAGAATACCCAAGATGGGGGAAGAGAGATAAAGGGTGATGAGAGAGAGGACATGTTATATGTGTAAATTTTTCCCGCCAGAAAGGGGTTGCCGGCAGCCCCTTATCGGACGAAAACTTTTTCTTGTGACCTATTCCTAGCGAGGGTCAGTTTTCGCTCAGTTGTATTTGTGGGTTTTCTTTGCCCGATAAGGGGCTATAGGCGACCTGTTTTTGGTGAAAAAGTAAACCACAGTTCCGAGAATATACAACATGAGAAGAAGAGAGAGCAACACAGTGTGGTTTTTTTCGCCCAAGAAGGGGTTGTTGGCAACCCCTTCTCAATAGAAAAGAATCCCACATGTCCAAGAATGCATGGGGGGAAGAGAGTAACAGAGTGATGGGAGAGGGATGAGAGAGAAAGAGACAACATGAATAAAGCAATGTTTGAATAAGTGCATTTTTTTAAGCAATAAAGCAATGTTTGAATGAGTGTGTATAAACGTTTACTTTGTATGACTATCTCATATTATGCTTCTAGGAGTGTAAAGATCTACTATTTAGAAAATTATATCTGTCTTTTTCTCATAAAGTTAATTAAGTAAATATTAGTTAACTAGTTGAGAAAATGGGGGGAGAGAGAGAAAGGGTGATGAGAGAGACGACATATGATATGTGTAATTTTGTCTCACCAAAAAAGGGTCGCTAGTAGCCCCTTATCAGACAAGAATTTTTTCTGGCAACCCATTCCTGGTGAGGGTAACTTTTCACCCAACTCGATTTGTGGGTTTTCTTCACCCAATAAGGGGCTTTCGGTGACCCCATTTTGGCGAAAAAACAAACCACAATTCTGAGAATAGACAACATGGGAAGAAGAGAGAGCAACATAGTGTTTTTTTCACCCAATTCTTTAGCCAAAAAAGAAACCCGTACCCTATTGGTCTCTCTTCTCCCCATGCTATCTATTCTCGGAACTATGGTTTGTCTTTTTGCCAAAAAGGGATCGCTAGTAGCCCCTATTGGGCCAAAAAAACCACAAATCTTGCTGGGTCAAAATTTACTCTCCAAGAAAAATCGTCCCACTCTCGGTATGTGACTCCCTCTTTTTATCCCTCCTCCACTCTCTCTCCTTTGCCTTTAAAAGGATCCCCCTCCCCTTGCAATTCAGGTTCTTGTTTTCTATCCCCTACCCTCAACACTATTTTGTCTCTCTCCCTCCCCCCTCTTTCTCTCCCTCTCTCTCTCTCCACACCTCTCTCTCTAGCACAGTCACACATACTCTATCTCACTGTTCTATCCCACGCTTTTCGCCTCTCTCTCTCCACCTCTCACTCTCACTCTCTCTCTCTCCCTCTCTCTTTCTTTCCGTGTCTCTATCTCTCTCTCAATCTATCCCCACCTTCCTCCCTCTCTCTATCTCCTCCTTCCTCCCCCCTCTCTATCTCCCTATCTCTCCCTCTCGTTCTCATTCTCACTCTCTCTCCCCATCTCTCCCTCTTGATTTCTCTCTCTCTCTTCATCTCTCACTCTCTTATCCCACTGTCATCTCTTCCTCTCCCCCCCTCTCTCTCTCTCAATCGGTATTTCATTTGCAAAATTTTGAGGAAGCAGTATATCTATAAGAAGTAACCCTAAGCCCTCTATCATGGCCAAATCTAATTTTGAAAGATAAGATCATGTCACCCTTTT
This sequence comes from Lygodium microphyllum, assembly GCF_053477565.2. NCBI lineage: Eukaryota > Viridiplantae > Streptophyta > Polypodiopsida > Schizaeales > Lygodiaceae > Lygodium > Lygodium microphyllum. The sequence goes on from NC_141162.1 coordinate 112,904,793, forward strand.
CAAGGGTGATGAAAGGATTGCAGAAGGTTTAATTCGACAAACGTTCCCCTCACCGAGCTTGCTCCTTGGATTAGTGGGAGTTCTTATCACCATTGTGCATCAGAGGGGTGTGAAGGCCCATGGCAAAGGCAATACTAAGATTGATGTTGAGGAAAACCCAATTGTGCAATGGCCAATTGAATAGACGCTAAGTAGCCCCTCTCTTGGTTTTTGTTACAAGTGCTCTGTCTCCCTCTCTTACCCTATTTCGGATCATTGATTGTAATAGAAAGTGAGCAACAACTGGACGAGTCTCCAGAGAACACCATATTAGTGAGTTTGGGAATCTCCCAATTCCCATTTTTTGAATACTAAAAAGGTGGCACCCGGATAACATGCCCATAAGTTTCTCAAAACCATATGATGTGACCTATCATTGGAAAGTGCTTGAAAAATGAAATCTATTGAGCTATAGAGTGCTCGATTTGGAGTTATAATATTCAAGTTATGACAAATCCAAAGATTTGACCACATATCCCAAACCTATAGGAAATTCCCATATTCCCCAATATGGTGTTAGAGGACTTTGACTTGCCTCCATGATCTAGAGTAGGATGACGGGCTATTGTCACTAACAACATGCAATCACAAGGGGGGAGTCACCCTCCAAGAGCAAGAGGGAGAGCAATACAAATGCGATCATTGGCTTCCACTAAGCTACAGGCATTAGGGGAGTTTTGAGGTCTCGAAAATACCTTTTAGGAGATAGAGAGAGAGTGCTCTAGACCAATAGGAGTAGAACCTCTGTAGAAGAAGTTCTATTTTAAAACATACAAAAAATCATTTACAAAAAGATATATATATAATAATATTACAACTTTGTATTATCAATATCTATTTTTAGCCTCTTATATTCATGATTATGACATTCTTTGCATTAATGATATAAAGTCCCTACCACTTTTATTTAATGATATGTCTAGATTAATGATAATGACATGTTTAATCTAAATTCAAATTAATAAAGAGCTTGGCACTTATTTTTTTCCCTCCTTTCTTTTATCCCTCTCATGTTTTTCCCTCCTTTCTTGTGGTAGCTTAGTCCTCTCTCTCTCTCTCTCTCTCTCTCTCTCTCTCTATGCCACGGATATAGGAATTCGACCTACAACAAGGCGTTCAAGCTCCCAAATCACATCCAGATCAGTGTTTAACTCATTCCAAAAAGATGAAAGATGGATCACTACAATCATTAGCAAAGGCAATTGGATCACCGTGCAACAGCAAAATGAGGGAAAATGCGAAGATATGAGAGCTCGTTCATCTCTACTTGGAAGGGTAGAATCCGAGATTTTAAGCTTGGAGTAAATAAGAATAGCATAAAAGAGGTTCTCGTGCAACATGTGTTTATGCGTAGAGAGCTATATTTGGAACCTGGAAGTTCAAATCTTCTAATGCATAAACCAAATTGTAAGGATTTGATACTTAAATTCTTTCTTTTCTTGAACGTGGTTTAAGGTTTTCCATTATAACATTTTCTCATTTGTCTTGTAGATGTCTATCCCTCTAATCTTGAGGAAGTGCAACCAGTTGAGTGTATTGTTGATGTGATTGATGTGATGCATGGCTTGATTGTAGAAGAGATGTACAAAGGTAAAAAGAAGAAAGAGCTTGCAGAGAATGGAATATTCTTCTATGACGATTCTTATATTGTCCTCATGCAGCATAGCCAATGGGGATCAATATCCCCCCTTCCTTTGCCATATTTTTCAAGCTTTGAGTGGCCTTTGCCAAGTCCAGCTACTGGTGAGGGCTATATATATATAATATTTTCTAAGATACAAAGAGCATTAAAACATAGTATCTCAAGTAGGCTAAGCAAAGTTACTTTGTTCATGCCTATTAATATATTTGTTGACCTTTTTCTAATGCTGAGATAAGAAAATCAAAGGCTATGCTTTTAGTGAAGATACTAACATATAATCATGTGATATAATTTGTTGATGAGGAATGGGACACTAGGACAGAAGAGAAAATTATATGTAAGATAGATCAAGACTCTATAGCTTGTAAATATATGATTGCTACTCAAAATTTCATCCTTAGCTTTTATTATAGTAGATGGCATTACGTTAGTGGTAGTCTGGTTGCCTTAGACCAAAATCGTGATAATTTTAGCAAAGATCCTACGGTGGATCTTGATGTTTGGTATCATGAGGACATTATTGCAATCCTAAAGGTTGGATCATCATATACGCTACATCAAGTGAGTATGGATTTACAGAATGAAGATATTGAACTACCATACTCATTTGTGTTCCAACTTAATAACAAACAAGTAAGTTTTTATATAATATTATATCCCCTTAGGTGTATATTTTATTTCACTTCCTGATTAATAAAAAATTTTAACATATTTTTTTTCACAGGTATCAACGAGAAGAGAAAAGAATATACAATGCAAGGATATTGAAGAAAATATCTCTTTACTATCAATATAAAATGCATGTACTAATTTTTGTCAGCCATCTCCATGGATTATACACAAGGGCTTACAATCTGAGGCAAAGCTACTATTTTTGAGAACTTTTCTTAGGAGAAGGGACATCCTTCCTAGGAGTCCTTTTGTCTATCTTTGATGCTTTGGTTGCCTTGGGTGTTGAAGGCATAGCTTCACCTACTATAGTTACATGCACCTCCTCTCCGTCCAAGCCCCCACTATTGTCCATTCTTGTCAGTTGTATACAATTGGCCATTATGTACTTCATGAGCTTGCGCTTATATACCAAACATGCTCACTTGTATAGCAATCCCTTGTAAATTGTCATACATTTGTGAAAAAATATTTTTAGTTCATTGTTATTTTTTACAATGGACTATTTTTCAATAAAACTCTATCTTAAAGTTTAGTATGTTTCACATTACCTTTATAAGTTTGTTATTATTGAGATAAATAAACTGAACCAATCTTCTGGCATTTACAACTACTCTCCAGTCACAAGAGTAACTATCATCCTGATGAGGATACTACAATCAAAAATATAAAGTAAAACTATGAAACTTGTTTGTGGTAGTTTTTAGAATAAATTTTCTTAGTATGTTCCAACCATATTAATCAAGACCTTACCGTAACTTGTCTATTTGCATTGTTGCAAGTAAGTCAGAAGGCATAGGAGGCCTTTTCTCTAGCACTTCAATTAATATTTTTACAACTCTATACCAAAAAGGCAATAAAATTTAGAGTTATTACAAAATAAAGATCAAAATATTTAGAGTACCTGTAGCAAAAAGATCAAAATATCAAGGAGACACTAGATTATATAACTTACAACTTGGCATTTCCATTGCTTCCTTTTATAGAATTGATGAGGAAACATTGACTCTCCACACAGTCTATTCCAATTAGGCTCCAATGATAACGAGATAAAATAATATTTCAATAATCTAGCAAAACAAGATCTCATTAAATCCAACAAAATATCAAATTACTTACTTGTCATTGTATGGGATTAGAAGAAGCTCCAAAGATTCAAAGTCAATTGAATTTAACCAATGGTCAAAAGCACTTGCATCAAGCTCACTCCTCATATAGTATGAGATGGATAGATCAAGAACCTCAATCTTTTGTTGTATATCAAAGGGGAGCTCATGCATTACACACCTAGCAAAGGAATGGAGATAGTAAGCATTAATATGAAAGTTTATTACTAGAAAAGAATGGTGAGAGAAAACAAATTTTGGTATACTATATCTCATCCCAGCAAGAAGAATTGAGTCATTTACTTCTCTCACTTTATTCTTAAGAATTTGAACACAATCAAAGGCCAAAGATACCATATCAAATATTTTGTTAATATCACAAGGAAAAAAGCAACAAACATTGAATCCCTTAGGGTCAACTCTTTCAAGAAGGGTAGATAACTCCTCTTCAAAAGATGGGAGTTGTTCTGCTTTCTTTTCTTCTTCCTTCTTTCTTTTATACTCTCTTCATTTATCTGTGTGCTCTTCCGTGTCCTTTTCCTCTTTCTCATGTTGTCTTGTGTCCTTTACATGTGTAACATCTTCAACCTTTAGACCAAGATCTTTTTTTTTCTATATAGAGGCACATTTAAAATATTGAAAGCCTTCACATAAGAAAGAGGGACTAGCTCAAGGACCTTTGAGAACCTATATCTCTATCTCCTGTGAATTATCATGTCTTTATCCATAAGCATAAGCCTATGTGCATGAGCAGCACATATATAAGAATCTTGGAAAAACTCAATCAAAAAGTCTTATGTAGCCTCTTGAATACAGTTTTGAGAGCTGCCCTAGTCCATCTAATACTATGTAGACTATGCTTGTGACAAATTTATCTAACAAGCCTATGAAAAGATAGCTTTGGAATTGCATTATTCAGAACCTTCATTGCACTTCTAATCTCCTTAAGGAACCTCACATGCTGTGAGAACCTTCTTCTTGGCTTTGATTTCTTGGTAAGATTGGAAGGCTTGGAGGATTGATGGATCTTTGAAGCAAGACCTCTAGGATCAACTTTTTGCTTCCTTGCAGTGGTCTTAGTTCTAGCCATCTGAAACATCCAAAAAAATAAATAATACAAAAAAATTAGGAAAGATACCCAATCAATAAAAAGCAAGCAAACACTAATCACATAGTTTAAATCCCATTTCAATAAAATAGTGCACAAGACATATGAAACATGAGGAGGCCTTTTGGACCAGAGAACTTAAAACTATATCACGTTTCATACGTCAAAGGAGAAATGATGCATGCCTAAGTCATATGGAATGCGAGGGACTTTTTTGACTAGAGTACTTAAAACCATATCACTTTTCATACGTCAGTAGAGAAACGATGCACACCTAAGCCGTATGAAATGTGAGGAGCCCTCACATGGAAAAGAGAAATCTCACATCCGTCTTGTTTCATACCTTAAAAATGGATAAATGCACACCTCACATAATGATGCCAGGAGGCATATTCCACGGTGGATTCCGTGAGGTTTTACGGTGGATTCCGTAAACTTAGATGGCCGGGGCTCATACACAAAGAGGATTCTTTGTGCGAGAAGTTGATGGGGACGCCTGTCCTTTTCGGGTGTTTCATTAATTTAGTGTGTACATGGGTGATTCCATAGCGGGTGATTCCGCAAAATCCATATTAAATTAATAAACGTTTATGAGTTTAGAGTGCGCACTCATAATAAATTAAGGTTAGGATTTATTTCTAACCAATTGATTTATTTATGTAGCTGAAGACTGCTAGGTATTCACTTTTGTTGGTTTAATTGTATTATTTTACTAACGATTGTGAATGCTTCAGTTGATGTGTAGAGATAGCAGCAGTGGCGGAGGAAAGCATTGGAGTTTAGCGAGTATTCGACATTTGGACTATATTTTGATAGGCGCCATGCCTATATTTTGTTATGTCTATTGAGACATTGATTATTGATTATTATTTTGTATGCACTTATGCGCCCGTATATGTTATTTCTATTTGGACATTGAGATTGGGCGTGCCAGACTCTATGGACACCGTCCATTAGCTTTATTTTCCTATTTTTGTAGAAAGCAAACTCAAAAGCTAAAAGCTTGTCATATTTTTGTAATTGGGCTATTATTGAGCATGAAGATTGGAAATATACATTAAATACATGCTTTGTGAAGCGCTCACACAAGGCATGGGGGAGATTGAACCCAATTTGTCTCTTGCCTCTTGTCGTGCATGCTTTTACATGGTTTTTTGTGCAAAAAGGTAGAGTTCATTGTTCTTGGGGACCTTCAAGGACTCACTATGTGAGCTATCTGCGACCGATCTGCGAACTAGTGGTATCAGAGCGGAGCTGAGATCAAGAGCTTCCAATCGCTACCAATCTCGGGCGAAGGCGAAGCTCCAGGAACGATTGGGCTCTACAGTCAATCTCATCGCGAACCGTCGATACAGGCAGATTTCTGGCGATCAAGAAACCCTGTTTCCACTGTCAGATCGCGAAGGACCAGGCTCTGCAGGCGGAGGACCACGCAAACATCTCCATCATCAAGTCGTTGAAAATAGAGATAAGCTCTTCTCAAATTCAAGTTAATTACTTTATCAAAGCTTAATCTTAAGCTTGAAGCTCCACAAAAATTCAGTCGTCGTATCAGAAGATCCTTTCGAAAATTCCGCGCGGCCAAAAAACGCCCCCCCCCACAAAATTTCACGCCGCATTGCTTATCTCCATTAAGCTTATTAAAGCTTAAGCTTAATCACTTAAGCTTAAGTTATTAAGCTCTCTACAAGTCTGACAAGACACACAAGTCGATATACTCCGGGTCCTGCACTGCCAAAGTCAAGTTCATTAAGTCGGCCTAAGTTCTGCAAGTCTGTAACTCTGTAAGTCGGCTAAGTCTGCAACTCTGCAAGTCAAACTAGTCAACTGGAGTCAGAACTGACTAGTGCTTAAAACTCCTAGAAGACTTGTTCCTATGCAAAAACTCTGAACTGGAAAGTTGTTCGCAGCAAGCTGTTCTACCTATCTACAAGTTCGTTGAAGTACTTTCAGCAAACGAAGACAGAAATATTACAGATTTTCTGAAAATTGAGAAAGAAATACCCAAAAATACATAGCCTTGTAACCTCGAATTTGAGCTACGCTCATCCCGCTAACCTGATTTTGAGTGAGAAAGGTTTGTTGAGTTTTACAGGATGACTACCCCACATATGGATGATCCTATGACTGAAGACGACCTACCTGAGCCTACCATGGAACAAAAGCTGGATCTAATCATGCTACAATTGGAAGAAGAGCGAAGGGCTAGGCAAGCATTGCAAGCGCAATTGACAAAACTACAAAGAGCGTCTACCGACAAAAAAGAACCTCAAGCTGAAGATTTGATTCGACGCCACTCTTGAAGCACAAACCATTCGCAAGGAATCCAAGATAAGTAAACGAAGTTTCAAGTTTCGCAGTTACAATGGCATACGAGAAGGAAAGACTGTTTTATCATTCATTAGCCAGTTTGATGACTATTTCCATGAGGAAACTTATCCAGAAAAAGATAAAATCAAGTGTGTTACTAATCATCTGATAGACAGAGCATCACTTTGGTGGACTGTAGTCCGCAAGAGCATAGAATGTCCTGCTACTTGGGAAGATTTCAAGAAGAAGTTCATGCAGAATTTCCTTCCACCCCAATTTCATGAGAAGGCTATCAAGCAATGGGATTTACTTCAACAACGGGATTGTGAGCCTATTCCACAGTATACAGAGCGTTTTTGGAATGCACTCCTACAACTACGCATGCTTGAAGACGTACTAGAGACGACACATAAGCGGAAGTATATGTCTGGACTCCTTGGACATTACTACGCTGAAGTGAACATGTTCAAGCCTGCTACCCTTGAAGACGCCATCTCCTTAGCTCACGACACTGAAGATAAGTTACGTGGAAGAGATAGACGACCACAGCAATTCCAAGCCAACGGTAATTATGGATCTAAACAATTCAATTCCAATTTTAGAAGGTTTAATCCAGGTCGTTTCTCATCACCATCTTTTCGCAAGAATTGGCCTAAACCACCTGCATTACCATCCACTGTTAATTCAAATCCTAAGCCTATTCCACAAGCAAATCCAAATGTACCCAGACTTCCAGCCATTGCAAATAATGTAACCAAAGCCAAGCCAATAGTATGCTATAAGTGTCACCAGCCAGGGCATCTCGCAGCAAATTGTCATTCAAAGAAACCAACAGCACATATCAACTACCTTGGAGCCATGGACGAAGACGAGCATGAGGATATGCCAGATTTTACTGAAGATGAGGATGATCCTACTACTACTTCCGACACTTTACCAGGTATGCCTACTCCACATTCATTGTTGACTATGAAATGTATGGTGCATAGAAAGGAAAGAACTATTTTGCATGATGATGGTAGTACTCATGACTTTATTTCAGTAAAATTGGTAAAGGAATTAAAATTACATACAGTACCTATGCATTATCGCATAAAAGCTGCATTTTTAGGCACTAGGTACAATGGCACACAAGAAGTACAAGATTTAGAAATTCAAATTGGTGCATACATTGAAAGAAGAAATTTCTTAGTTGTCCCATTACAGTCAAGCGACATTATTTTAGGAATGCCATGGAGACACCAGCATAATCCAAATATAGATTATTCCACACACACAATGAATATTAATTTTCAAGGAAAATCTATTACATTATATGGTATGCATGCATCTAATATTTTTCCACTGCTCTTGCATACTCAAGCAAAACGTGCACTACGCAAGAATACTAAATCATATCTCATTTGGGTGAATGAATTGCACGCAAAGGAAAATCATATGCATCCTAGGCATAAGGAATTTCTTGCATATTTTAAAGATTGTTTTGCAGAAGACCTACCACCAGGTTTACCTCCTTCACATCCAGAAGACCATAAGATTGATTTAATTCCTGGCACACAACCACCTTGCAAAGCACCATATAGGCACAATCAAATAGAGCAAAAAGAAATCCAGAGTCAAGTTGAAGAATTACTAAATAGAGGCTTAATTCGACCTAGCAGTTCTCCATTCGGTGCACCTGTACTCTTAGTCAAGAAAAAGAATAATACCTATCGTATGTGTATTGACTACCGAGCATTAAATAAGATCACAGTAAAGAATAGGTATCCTATACCTAGAGTTGATGACCTTATGGACAAACTGCAAGGATCTTCTATATTTAGTAAAATTGACCTTAAGTCAGGATATCATCAGGTGAGGCTAGATAGATCCGACATATTTAAGACTGCATTCAGAACACAGTTTGGCCATTACGAATTCTTAGTCATGCCATTCGGATTAACTAATGCACCTGCTAGTTTCACTAGAATGATGAACCGTATCTTTCTGAAATATCAATATTGTGTGATTGTTTTCTTTGATGATATTTTGGTGTTTAGTCAAAGTGAAAAAGAGCATTATGAGCATTTATCATTAGTTTTTCAATTACTGAAAGAAAATCAATTGTTTGCAAATCCTGAAAAGAGTGAATTCTTTAAGACAGAAATAGAATATTTAGGTCATATTGTATCAAAAGAAGGAATAAAAGTTGATCCTAAGAAAATTGATGCAATATTGCATTGGCATGTTCCTAAAAATGTGCATGAATTACGCTCATTCCTTGGTCTTGCTAGTTTCTATAGGAAGTTTGTACGTAATTTCTCATTACTTGCTTTACCATTAACCAAACTTCTTAAGAAAGGAATTGTTTATCAATGGACTGAAACTCAGCAGAAATCCTTTGATTTACTGAAACGTGCATTAACCAATGCCCCTGTTCTACAATTGCCTGACTTTAATAGACCATTCTTTCTAGTTGTGACCGATGCTAGTGGATCAGGAATAGGAGCCGTATTAATGCAAGACAATCATCCAATAGCATATTCTAGTTCTAAGCTGAAACCCTCTGAGCTCAAATATTCCACTTATGACAAGGAACTATTAGCAGTTGTACAAGCATTAAAACAATGGAAGCATTATTTAATGGGTTCAGAATTCATGATAAAGACCGACCAGCAAAGCATTAGACATCTACTTAGCCAACCCCAAATTTCTGACCGTCATATCAAATGGGCTTCCTTCATTCAAAGTTTTCATCCTATCATTCAATACCAACCTGGAAAAGAAAATGTAGTTGCTGATGCATTGAGTAGAAGACCTGCAATTCATAATATTTCTATCATATCTTTTGATTCTTTGATTGCTATGAAAGACACATATCACCAGGATATTACTTTTCATTCTGATTGGCAAAAATTAGTTCAAAATAATTTCATTCCTGTTGATTCATTGTCATATAATGATGGATTTATGTTTTTTGAAAAGAGACTGTGTGTTACTATTCCATTCCGATCTTTTGTTTTGAATGAAATTCATTGTCCCCCATATCAAGGTCATAGAGGTATCATTTCTAAATTGCGCATGTTAACTGAAGATTTTTATTGGTCGCATATGGATGCAGATGTATCTAATTTCGTTTCTGAATGTTTGATTTGTCAAAGAATAAAGAGACATCATGGTAAACAGTATGGATTATTAATGCCTTTGTCTATTCCATCTAAACCTTGGGAACATATTTCTATGGATTTCATTACTGGTTTATCAAATACTAAATCTAACCATGACATGATTTGGACAATTGTAGAAAGATTTAGTAAGCAAGCATATTTCATTGCATGTAAGAAAACTTTAACAGCATCACAAGCAGTACAGTTATTTTTGAAAACTGTTTTTACTAACCATGGATTGCCAAAAGTAATTATTTCAGATCGTGATTCTAGATTTTGTAATAATTTTTGGATTACACTGTTTGCAAATCTAGGCACAAAGATTTATTTCTCATCTGCATTTCATCCAGAAACAAATGGACAAACAGAAGCCACAAATAGCACCATTCTAGATCTTTTACGTGCATACACTATCTCTAAACCTCAGACATGGGATACTCATTTGCATTTATTACAATTTGCATATAACAATACACCGCACACATCTACAAAAAAAGCACGTTTTGAAGTCATTTATGGATATAGATTATCTACACCTGTTGCATCTTTGTCTAATAGAATTCAGAGTGCTGATGATATCGCTACTATGCATAACAGTATTTTTTATGAGGTTAAGGATATGATTGCTAAAGCCCAACAATCATATACCAAACAAGCCAACAAGAAAAGACAAGCCATGAATTTCAAAGTTGATGATTATGTTTGGCTTAGAATAGAAAAGCGTAGACTGCAAAGTGTAGATAGACATCCAGTTGTCAAATTAGCTCCTAGATTCTATGGACCATTTAGAATCATTCATAAGATTAATGATAATGCATTCAAGTTAGAATTGCCATCTCATTGGAAAATTCATAATACATTTCATATTAGTTTATTGAGACCATTTAGAGGCCAATTACCTATCCACCCTGTTTATGAAAATCCACCTTTATTATAGGAAGAGACTGAAATACTTGAACCAAAAGCCATCATAGACACTGACTACATGACCACTAGAACTGGCCGAAGGTATTCTAGATATCTAGTAAAATTTAAGAACCATCCTATAGAGGAAGCACAATGGATGCACGCTAGAGACTTAAATGCTTTCCCCACTCTGTTAGCTCCACATTGAGCTAATAGCAATTGAGGTCAATTGTTATCCCACCCCGGGGGTATGATGCCAGGAGGCATATTCCACGGTGGATTCCGTGAGGTTTTATGGTGGATTCCGTAAACTTAGATGACCGAGGCTCATACACAAAGAGGATTCTTTGTGCGAGAAGTTGATGGGGACGCCTGTCCTTTTCGGGCGTTTCATTAATTTAGTGTGTACATGGGTGATTCCATAGCGGGTGATTCCGCAAAATGCATATTAAATTAATAAACGTTTATGAGTTTAGAGTGCACACTCGTAATAAATTAAGGTTAGGATTTATTTCTAACCAGTTGATTTATTTATGTAGCTGAAGACTGCTAGGTATTCACTTTTGTCGGTTTAATTGTATTATTTTACTAATGATTGTGAATGCTTCAGTTGATGTGTAGAGATAGCAGCAGTGGCGGAGGAAAGCATTGGAGTTTAGCGAGTATTCGACATTTGGACTATATTTTGATAGGCGCCACGCCTATATTTTTTTATGTCTATTGAGACATTGATTATTGATTATTATTTTGTATACGCTTATGCGCCCGTATATGTTATTTCTATTTGGACATTGAGATTGGGCGTGCCAGACTCTATGGGCACCGTCCATTAGCTTTATTTTCCTATTTTTGTAGAAAGCAAACTCAAAAGCTAAAAGCTTGTCATATTTTTGTAATTGGGCTATTATTGAGCATGAAGATTGGAAATATACATTAAATACATGCTTTGTGAAGCGCTCACACAAGGCATGGGGGAGATTGAACCCAATTTGTCTCTTGCCTCTTGTCGTGCATGCTTTTACATGGTTTTTTGTGCAAAAAGGTAGAGTTCATTGTTCTTGGGGACCTTCAGGGATTCACTACGTGAGCTATCTGCGACCGATCTGCGCACCACATAAAACACAATGAGACCTTACATGGAGAAGAGAAACCAATACAATCTCGTGTTTAATACATATGAATTGAAAAATAGCTCTTGCCAATGTGAAGAGCCATGGCTCGTCGCGTTTCATACTTTTGGCATTTTTGGAAATGGTATAGTAGGAATTCTCAAGTGATTCAGAGGTAACTTATATTTTAGCAAAAAACTTACATTCTCAAGTATTTGATGCATATACTAGGCGAGGAAACCTTCTTTAGTAGCCTTGCGCAGAATAATTTTTACTACAATCAAATTAGCATTGTGTTGGTGTACTTGAGCAAGCATAGGGATTTGATAGAGCATTAGATGAGCTTCATTTCCATTAAAAAAGTTTTCAAAATGATCCATTATAGCTTCTACAATCAGTGAAAAACCAGGCCTGGATCAATACCCTAATCCAAGAAGCCATAGCCAAACTTCACTAAAGCTTCAATTTTCTTCATTTTCTCACTCCTCTTGGCACACTCAAGATCCTACCACTCTAAACTGAGTAATCACTTAGTGTTTAGCAAATATTTCATCAACCAATCATCAAGTTGTGGAAGATTTGGAGAAATCAAAGCTCAACGAGACAACATCATTGCTACTACAAGTCTGAAGCTCTTTAATTTCTCACTCTTTTCAGTCAAGCAGAGTTCCTACCATTCAAGATCTACTACAACACTCAATCTTCCAGTAAATATTTAATTGATTTACCATCAAAGAGGGGTTTCAAGCTGAAGGGGTAACATCAAACACCAAGCAACAAGAATCATCATCACTTGTGCTTGTTAGCACATTCAAGAATCAATTCACTACTATTGATTTATCTTAGATTTGAAGCTGATTTTCAATGACAAACATGAAGTTTTTTATGAAGATGCCATTCATAAAGAGAAGTGCAATCATTTTTACTCACTTGTACCACATAGAAGATGCTATTCTACCTACAGGAAGACATGGAGCTACCTGTATCATCCAAATGCCATCAATGTACCCATGTGAAGACCTTGAAGAGATAAAAGTGCAAAAGTTTACGGTTATTTCCATTGCCTAAAAAATAATGATATCGTTGCTTGTGGGGGACATGAAGACTAGTGAAAGAAAAGAAGACCATGAAGAAAAGGACCAAAAGAGCAAAGTAAAAAAGAAGTACAAAATCAAAAAGAGCAAGCTTGACTACACTAATGAGAAGACCTACAATGAATTGAAGATGTATGTCAAAAGAAATGTTGAAAACTGCAAGGGCCCTTGACCCAAATTTTTACTAGAATTTTTAGCCTTGTAATATGTAGTCCAAATGTCTTTATCATAAGCTTGTAAACTCCTCATGTAGCCCTGTACTATAGCCTTTGCACACTTTGTGAGGCCCCTGTTACAGCCTCTAGATGACCATCATGATGTTTGATGTTTTGCCATGTTTATGGTGTGCCCACACTTTGCAGGTGTTGCTCTCACTAAATCCTCTACACGCTTTGTACTTTCTGGTTGTGATTGAGGAGGGCTGTTGATATATTTGCAATCACATGTAATGTAGCCTCTTTGTATGAGGTAGTTTGGGCTCAAGACATGTAGGTTGCAGGAATCCCATATGCACAAAGAGGGAAAAATGCCCATCCAACAACTATAAAGCATTGTACTTGACTACCACTTTTCATTTGAATGAATACATGATGATGCTTTTCTTTATCATTTAGTATCAGTCTTGTACTTGTCAGTCCAATACACAAGATTTTGTTTATGAGTCCAAGCTGCCATCTTGGAACCTAATTCACTTGTGTAACAATTGGTCTCTATTTTTTTATGTCATCATGAGTTTGGCCTTTATCTTCCATCCACCATATCTTTTTCCATGCTCTTGATCCGCATGTCTTTGAGACCATCATCACTCATTGGAAAGTAGCAAAGGTGTTACAGATCCCAAACGGCATCACTATGTAAGCATAGGTTCCCCATTCTATTGTGAAGTTCATTTTGTATTGATCTTCTTCTTTAATTTGGATTTGATTGTATCCACTGAATCCATCCAAGAGGGAATAGGGCCCATGGCTTTCCATTGTGTCCAATAGTTGGTTTGTGAAAGGGATAGGAAAATGATCATTCTTCATCTTGGAATTCAGCTTTCGAAAGTCCACACATATTCGTAGCTTTCCATTCTTCTTGGGTACTACCACAATGGGTGAAACCCATTCGTTGTTAGCCACTGGATTTAAAAACTTAGCTTCAAGGAGCTTCAATAATTCGGCCTTCACTAGGGCAAAGTAATTTGGATTCATATGCATCTATCTCTGCCTCACACACTTGGCATCAAGTTGCTCTAGGTCGACATGATGTTGACATATTAAGGGATCAATCCCCTTCAGATCTTTGTACACCCATGTAAACACATCTAAGTTCTCTTTCAGTAGGTCATGCAAGACCAATAGTTCTTCTTCTAGAAGATTTAGACCCACCTTCAAGTGGTGTTTAATCCCTTCAACATCCACGAACGTCAATTTCTTTTCACCTTTCACTGCGCGGATGAATGTTCCACGGACTGCTTCTAAACAGAGATCCGACTCCTTCAAGGGAGTGATCTCCTCTTCTGATGATTCAATGGAACTACTTTCTCTTTCAGTGGAGACTTATTATACTCCTTAGGGAGTAGAAAGGGTATTATTGTAGTTTTAGGTTTGGTTTGAGGATGAGTTATTTCTTGCCTTGACGACTTGTCTTCTAAGGATGCATCCAAGAACATCACATAACAAGAACCTTCTACATTCTATTTGAGCTACCAAATGGGATTGTTGGCAAGGTTTATTGTCATCGTCTTCTCTTAGGAAGGGTAACTTTAGGTGATAAGAGCCACTACTAAAGGGAGGCCTATTCTCCTTAATCCATTTCTTATAGAGTCTTTGCTTATGATATGACTCATCAATCAATCCAAAGGGTACCATAGTCATTCTGTCAATCTTCTGCTTTTGAGGCTTCAAGAACTTCAAGAACTTCTTCCTCATCTCTACCTTCTACGAGTAGGATAGACTCTTCTAGCTCACTTTCATAATCTTCTTTTGCATTATCACCTTCATCCTCTTCAGATTCTGTTTCTACCTCTGTGGGGGCTCTGTAAGAGAAGATCAAAATCTATATTATGTCCTCTTCTTCTACTTCTACCTCTGTCTCTGTCTCTGTCTCTGTCTCTGTCTCTGTCTTTGCTACTATCATGTAACATGGAGAATAGTACATCCATGCTTCTATCTCATTATCAAAGGTGATTTTAGAAGTCAGTTCAAATTCAGGCAGGAGTATTCTCCCATGGAGAAAGTCTTTACTTCCTTTGGAAGTTGGCTTATAGTACCATTGCTAGGAAATGTGCCTTTGTTTTCTTAGGAAAGATCTGTTTGATGGCCTCTTCATCTCCTGATGTACCATCTGTTACTTCATTGGAGGAGCCTATTATGACTTTGATGGATGTGGATCCATTGATTCTTGTGATCCATACAACTTCAACACCACCTTATTGGGTCCTTTGCCTAGAGTTAGGGTTCCTTTGAACCAATTCGTCCTTACTCTTGCTTCAAACAGCCAAGGTCTTCCCAACAATAGAGGATATAAATTCCCTTAGGAATTTGGTTTGACCACTAGATATGTCAGCCAATAATCTCTTCCTGCGAGGGTTGTCTTTACGTATGGGAGAATGCCCAATGGTTTGATTCTACTTTGGTCTGCCAATCTGACAAGCCACTCCATAGGCTGCATTTCTTGCAAGCCTAGATCCTTCATTATCACATCTATCATTATATTTATTGATTTGCCTTCATCAATCAATGCATCTTCTATAAAACATCCTTCAATTCACATGCCAATCTTTAGGGTTCGAGGATCCAAGAAGGTGTTAGCCACATCCACTTTCTTCATAGGTTCTTTGGGGATCTGTTGGACTTGGTTGCCACAGAGGGAGCATTTCTTAGACCTCTTCTTCTTATCAGTATGCTTTTGAATTTCTTTTGACATCTAGGAGACAACATCAGCAACTGTCAGAATGTTAAGTTTGGTTTAAAAGTGTCTAGGTTTAAAAGTGTCTAGGTCTTTGACCAAATCATACTCTTTGATAGGACCCATAGGCTTTTACAATTGGCTAGGAAATGGGGCCAAACCCACTTTTATATTCCCTTTTTCTTCTAGGAACAGCAACATATGCACTTCTTCTCCATGAGGAGGTACTTTGGTATCCTCTATCTCCCGGACCTCTGGTGTTGCCTGTGCAACTGTCTTTGTGGCTCTCTGTGGCTTTGTAGTGCTTTGTACTACATTGTTCTATTTTTCCTGAGGAAGGTTGAACTTCATAGTCTTGGCAGAGGGAACGTTCTCTTTTGGAACTATGGGTTCTCCTTTCTTTGCCCACGTTATTGCAGCCACTTCCAATTCCACCAAATTGGAAGTAGGTTCTTGGGTCTTCTGTTGGGTATCTGTAGTAGCTTTCACAGGAGCTGGACTTGGGCATTCTTTTGCAGTGTGGCCTTCTCCTTTGCATTGACTACATAAGGTCTTGTAATCCATAGACCTTCTAGGGTTTGAACAATTCAATGAGATATGACCCTTTTCTCCACATCTGTAGCACTCCACCCTCTGATCTTTGGCCACCACCAAATTGTCGTCCTCTGTAACTTTGAGAGGGAAACCTCCTTGGACCGAAATTAGAACTGAAATCCCTAGGCTTTGGTCCAATGTCATGCGTTGTCATTTTGGATTCCAGCAAGTTGAATCTTGTGTCTTTATCTTTCTTTCTTCATTTATGCATCTCTTTGAGAGAGTAGATGTCCTCTGTATGGTTCTTCCTCAAATAGTATGAACAAAAAGCTCCAGGAATGGTTGTTTTTTGAGTACATTCAGTGGCTAAATGTCCCACTTGATGGCTTTTTACACCATGTCTTAAAACGCATCACATCTCTCCCACATCCCCGCTGGAGTGGATATATAAGTGGTATTCACCTTCAATGTCTGTAGCTATTCTGTAATCACATTCATAAGCAATTTCTTGATGCTTGCGACTGAGGTTGATAGATAGTCTAGGTTTTCACCTCCTGGAGTACTTGTAGTAGGTTTTTGGGAAGCTTCTGTGATCACTCCATACGTTGGTTGGGTTTATCCAAAGGGTCCTCTATTTTGGTTTTAATTCAGAGCTTTGTTGAGACTTGAGGTTGTTGATTCCAGTCGGTAGGCTTCTAGCACATCTTGTTGTAGTAAAAAAAGTTCAGTCTGACTCGAAATTGAATGGAGATTTTTTTGCAAGTTCGGGGGGAGAAAAAATTGAGTCAACATTGGAGAAACTATTTGAGGCCATTGTTGTTGTGGTTGAACCATCATTTGAGGCACTATCATCTCCGGGCCATTATGGATTTGGTGCATTGTATTGTGCCATTGTTTGCGTATGGAGATAGGGGTAGAGGACTCTCCCTAGCACTGCATTTGGTGGGTATACCATTCCTAGCAAGGGAGGAGGTAAGACTCCTCTTCATGAGGTCATTCACAACCTTGTTTCAACTTTGTCATACAGTCTTGCACCTTCCACTGCAGCTTGCAGATTGATTGGTCTTCTCAATTCTAGGAACTTGCGAACTTCTAGTTGTAGCCCTCTAAGGAAAACTCCATTCTGGATGCCTTCATCCAAATGATGGTTGGTCCACCTCTTCAGTATGGATTTCATTCACAAGACATTTGCTTCTACTCTTTCTCTAGAGGATTGAATTCAATTCATAAACTCCTCTTGCATCTGCTCTCTTGAAAACCTTCACGCTTGAATTTAGTGAGGAAAGCCAACTTTAGGTCATCTCATGTGCCAAAAGTTCCTGTTGTTTGCCTTTTATACCACTGAAACGCTGCGCTTTGAAAGTGGTGGAGAATATTGTAATTTTTAGAATATTAAGTTTGGTTTAAAGGTGTTTAGGTCTTTGACCAAGTCATATTCTTTGATAGGATTCATAGACTTCTCCAATCGACTGGTGAATGGGGAAACACCAAATTTTATCTTCCCTTTTCTTCTATGAACAACAACATCTATGCTTCTTCTCCTTGAGGAGGTACTTCTGTGTCCTCTATTTCTTGGACCTCTCATCGTGTCTCTGCAACAATTATCTATGTGGCTCTCTATGGCTTTGTAGTACTCTGTACTACATTGTTCTGTGCTACATTATTTTGTTTCTCCCTAGGAAGGTTGAACTTCATGGTCTTGGCAGAGTGAATGTTCTCTTTTGGAACTATGGGTTCTCCTTTCTTTGTACACGTTATTGCAACAACTTCAAATTCCACCAAATTGGACGTAGGTTCTTGGGTCTTCTTTGGGTGTCAAGAGTAGCTTTCGTTGGACTTAGACAATCTTTTGCAGTGTGGCTTTCTCCTTTGCATCGAGTGCATAAGGGCTTGTAGTCCATAGACCTTCTAGGGTTTGGACAGTTTGGTGAAATATAATCATTTTCTCCACATCTGTAACACTCTACCTATAATCTTTGGCCACCGCTAACTATCATCCTCTTTAACTTTGAGAGGAAAACCTCCTTACACTGAAATTAGGACTCAACTCCCTAGGCTTTGGTCCAATGTCCTGTGTTGTTATCTTGGATTCCAGCAAGTTGAATTTTGCATCTTCACCTTTATTTATTCTTTCTTGCATCTCCTTCAAATAGAAGATATCCTCTATATGGTTTTTCCTCAAATAATATGAATAGAAGGCTCCAGAAATGGTTGATTTTTGAGTACATTCAGTGTCACATCTCTCCCACCCCTTGTAGGAGTGGATATATTGGCAATATTCACCTTCAGCATCTATAGCTATTCTGTAATCACATCCATAAGGTCTTTCTTAATGCTTGTGACTGAATTGGGCATGTAGTCCTTCAGATTTTCACCTCTTGGAGTACTTGTACTAGGCCTTTGAGAAGCTTGTGTAATCACTACATACATTGGTTGGGTTGAGATCCTGTTGAGACTTGGGGTTGTCGATTCCAGTGGGTAGGATTTCATTGTTATTGAGTTGCCATTGGGGGAACTGTTTGAGGCCACTGTTATTGTGGTTGAATCATCATTTCAGGCACTGTCCTCTATGGCCATTGTGTGGATTAGGTGCACTATACTGTGGCATTGTTTGCATCTGGGGGTAGGGGTAAGAAACTGTCCCTGGGACTAAATTTGGTGGGTATACCATTCCTGGCATGGGAGGAGGTAAGACTCCTCTTCCTGAGGTCATTGACAATATTGCTTCAAATCCATCATAGAGCCTTGCACCTTCCACTACAACTTGCAAATTGACTGGTCTTCTCTGACAAGAATCGCGTGGTGGGGGGAGTTGCTCAAGATGCTGCGCCGAATACACACAGAATGCACAAGGAGAAGCTCACTCAAGAGACAAGAAGAGAGATGAAGACAAACGTTTTCTTGCTGGTTTTTTTCTTCTTCTTCCACACACTTTACAATGTACACAAAGTATAGATAAGATACAACATAAAGGAAAGTGGCCTACTAAGTCAAACAATGCATAATTGACTACACTAGTCGACTGGCGCTATAACTATGCCAGCTGTAAATAGGTGTGACAACCTGAATATAATAAGTAATGAGTCAGTGGCCATGTGTGAGTCATAATGACCACCGACGTGCTAAGTGTAGATGTGTGGACCCATCTAACCAAGTGGTCCATCATCAATGTCCACATGTGTTGAGCTTGTCATCTCAACATTCTCAATTCCATGAACTTGCAAACTTTTGGTTGTATGCCTCTAAGGAAAACTCCCTTTTGGATGCCTTCATCCAAATGATGGTTCGTCCATCTCTTGAGTATGGATTACATTCGCGAGACATAAGCTTGTACTCTTTCACCAGAGGACTAACTTAGGTTCATGAACTCCTCTTTCATCCGCTCTTCAAAACCTTCCCCCCTAAATTTAGTGAGGAAGGCCAACTTCAGGTTGTCCCATGTACCAAAAGTTCCTACCGCTCCTCTTTCATACCACTGAAACACCGCACTTTTGAAGGTAAGCAGGAATATTGCTAACCAATGCTTAGGGGATTTGACATTGTTAGCCATTGATGGGACCTAAAATGGACCGGCACTGGCTATAGCACTAGCCGGACCTCTGACATGCACAAGACAACCCCACGGGCTCACAGCCAGGAGCGTCTACAGGACACATTGCCCTGCCATCATACGTACATTTTGCATTTGTATCGTGTTTCTAGTCCAACCCTTAATCTTCTCAAACTCCTCAGAGGGAGACCCTATACATTTTGGTGTAATTCACCATGTAGAACAACATAGGAGACACCCCTCAGCTGATTGGCGCGGCCCCATTGCGACCCTCCTACACCTTGGGGATTGGCCCCTCGATGCGTCGCTAACACATATAACACATACGAAACAGACTTCGCTATTGGTACCATTATTATATCATTCCAGGAATATACCAGCCCTCCCTTACTTGTGCCCTTGGACCCACCGTCTAAACCTACATCTTGGGTGCCTTACTCTCTCCAGCGTGGGTAATTTATACTTCAAGCAATTGCTATGCATGCCACGAATAGATACCATGTGTATGATTCATGCAATGGTGGATGCCTTATTGTGCACAAATAATTATGGTTTGAAATCAGTCTATGTGTCATGCAAAAACAATCTTTTTAATGAATTTTTGCTAATACACAATGTTTCGTTATAGGAACCTAGCACCAAGGCGAACCTCGTGCTGCTAAATCTATTATTTTCAAATAAATCGTATCCTAAATGTAATGCATAAAGGAAACAATCAAACTTTGTATCATTTCAGCATTTGAATTGTTGTATAACATCATCCTCCCCCTCACCGTTTAAATTTTGTTGCATTGCATAGGTGTAGAGGTTCTTTTATGTCATTTTTTGTATGTAAAAGCAATAAATACGCACTTTAATACAAAGGACAAGGGCCAAACTAAGTCTTAACCTCATGCTTCAGCTGCGTCAAACATACACATACATAGATCTCATTTTTCCATTTTTTTCGAATGCAAGAAACCCATTTTTTCCATTTTTCTCTATTTTTTCTATTTATTTTTAATAGAAAATAGGTTTTTTTTTGTTTCTTCCTAATGAATGATAATTGGAAATGAAACTCAACATTTTTCATTATTTTACCTCATATCCACTCATTTCTCCCACTCAAAATCAAAGAAACTATTAATTTCCATCAGAATTAGTGTTTTTTTGGGTTTTGAAAATTTATAATTACTGTAAATCAATACGGGTTTTACATAACAATGATTGCAGCCCTCAAACATAATGCAAGGAACATTCAAATAAAATTTCAGCTCATGTGCACACCATTTAGACTATGAATGATAAAAGACAAGCAAATTTCTTTCATAAAATAGAGCATACTGTCTTTTTGCGTGTTTCAAATTTTTTGAATATTTAATTGGGACTCTATATCGACCAACCAACCATGGATTTCAGCATAAATCTTTAGCCTTCAGTCTCCTAAGCCTCTTGCAACAATCCGGTGCCTTCCGGACAAGCATCCATCTCCCGATTCTCTTCTTGGTTCTTGCCACATGAAGTGCATGTATGTAGAAGAGAGAAAGAGGAGAGAGAAAGACTAGTTAAAATCATACTAATTGCAACCACCGCCTTCAATGAAGTATATTTTTCCCCTAAAATTCAGATTTTTTAGCTATTTTTAAGTACTTCTCGAAATCAAAAATCATCCGTCATTGGCGACCACGGGATAGGGTGACTCAGCCCGTCGAATCCCACGAACAGATTTGCACATAAATGCAAACACAAAGAGCATCAAGTTGATACAAAATAGATACACAACAAAACACATCACAGCTCTCCCCCTACCCCCTGTCAAAACCAAGGCATGAAATCCACGAGGAGTAGATCTAGCATAATCTGACAGAAAGTCTAAAGCAAGTCACTAACCAACTGCTGCAACATAGCCAAGCCAAAAAGAACTATTAAAGAGGTCATCCTAAGTGGTGGTCTACACTACCTACTTAACTAAGGACAACTCAACTAGGAGCTCCTACTAGGTGAGGACTCCTATAGCCTGATTAAGAAATAGTTTCTTTTAGCACATTACTCTTTTAGCCTCTTATTTTCCATACTCGAGTGTGTAAAAAGGAGGGAGCTGAGCATAGTGACCCAAGGAGAACAAGGCATCTGCCTCAGGTCCAGTCTCGGTATCCAAGATCCTACCAAGCCCTCGCAAGGTGACACTGTTCATTTTCCTTTTGTATCTTTCGTTCACTTTTATTTTCGCTCCAACCTTCTTGTATTGTTTGTTGTTCAGCTAGATGCCACCCCTCGGAAGACAAGTCATTGGCCTCAGGTCCTATTTCGTCCCCAGGAACCTACCAGGCCTTCGCAAGGCAATAAAAAATTGCTCAAGGATTTTTCTTTCTTTCCTTTTCTATTTTTATAGGGGTTAGAACCCCTTTTTACACACCTCCGTATATTCATATATTGTCTTTCAAATATATAGGGTTTTCCTCTTTCCATCATTATTTTAGTAGGCTTCTCTAATTGCCTCACAATTAATATGAACTCCTAGAATGGCCGCCTAGCAAGTCAGTAGAATAGGGTCACTAGAATTGCCTTCTAAAATATGTCTTTCAATGCCAGACAATTCCTTTGCAAGAGGCAATGACTACTCAGACCTCCCCCAGACATACAGAGCCTAAACCTAGGACTTCATGCCTCGAGTGTCGATCCCCAACAAACAAAAGAAAGTAACCCTTACACGCACATATATCATGAATTTCTTAAGGGAAAAAACTCGAAAAGGGGACGAAACCACCTGGAATGGCCACAAGAAGCTCCTTCACAGCAAAGGCTCCCTCCAGCGACTTCGTCAACCTATATGATGCAATCACTACAACAAAAAACCAGTAATTGTACATGCACCAAACAGACATAGGGCCCTCTTGGCCTAAAAAAATAGCACATTTCACGACAAACTAGCTGGCCCTCTTGGCCTAAAGAAATCAAACATGAAATGACAAAACTAATTGGCCCTCCTGGCCTAAGGAAATAGATCATTAAAACCTTAAAACAACTAACCCTCTTGGCCTAAAAAATCAAGCAAACTAGCTCATATAGATCCCTTCTTGGAAGAAGGTAGATAAAGGAAAATACACTCCATTCCAAGGGGAAAAATAGGGCTCTCAGTCCTAAACTAAATACATCAAGTTGTGACCCATACCTCCTACATATATAGCAAGAGGCGTACGCATAATATGTCTTCTGATCAACCTATGGGTCCAGGAAATTAGTGGTAGATAGGTCTTGGCCACTCTTCACATTTTCCATATCAACCATCGCCTGCCATATAACGTGTGGTTTGATAACATTCCCCACAAGCGACCAATTCCCGTCTCGTTATCAAGAGCGACATTCGGACTAGGAACACAGTTGAAGAAGAGGTCCTCTTCATAAGAACAATTAGCTAAGGAATCCGCAAAACTGATTCTAATAATGTGGAATGAGCTGAAAAGATATGCTCTCAAATTCATCAAGTAGGGTTATAGCAGCTCGATGATACATATGAAGGATGGGATTCCAGACTGTATATGTCCCATTGAGTTCATTTAAGATCAAATGGCAATCCCCCTTTACCAACAACCACTGAATATCACCTACTAATTTCATTGCAACTCTACGTCGGGAATCTCGGATAACTATTCCAACACTCCCTTTTTTATTAGGCTCCTGGGATGCTCCATCAAAGTATAACATGTAGGTCCATAATGGGTTTACACAACCAGCCATCAAGAACTCCCCTATTCATAATTATGATAGTCAAAATTCAACATATTGAGAGGATGAACTGACAGCTCCATCCCACCTTCTTCATTAAACTCAACAGGGATGCTTGTCAAAATCTACAAACAGTGATAGCAGAAAACTTTGATCTCCCACACAAAGGTACCGTCTTCTCGCTCAATCATGTTATATCCTTTGCTCCACTAGATAAGCATCCTTTGGTGATATCTTTGCTCGAGATATGGGTGCTCCAAATAAGGGATTAACCACCCCATCAACTAGTTTAAGCTCTCCTACAGGTCTCAAATCAACCCCAGCATAGACCTGCAATGCATTTAGCACGTTAGCATATTTAGAAATAATAAGGTTTAATCTTATTAAGATTAACCTTATTCTTAAATTTCACTCCCTGTAGATCATTTAATAAAGCCATGCACTTATTTTTACCTAACCGAACTATCTTGTAAGGGCCATCCCATCTAGGTTCCAGCTTTCCTCGAAATAGCTCCCTACGTGCATCATAGTATAGAACTAAGTGTATTTTTTTAAAGGTATATTTCTTCACTTTTAGATCATGCAACTGCTTCATCCGACATTTAGCCACCTCCTAGTGTAATAAGCTCTGCAACTTAAGTTTATCTAAATGTGCCAGCGTTGTAAATTGCTCAAGAAGTGCGTCCTCGTCACCTACAGAATGATTAATCACGAATCTTATCGTCAGCAACTCAATCTATAGAGGCAAGACACACTCCTCTCCATACACCAACTTAAACGGGGTATATCCAGTGGCTCGTTTGAACGTCGTATTATACGCCCATACCGCCACACATAATTTTGTATCCCAATCTCACTTTTCTTCGGAGACTATCTTGGATAGATACCCACCAGTTGCTTATTGATACTTTCAACTTGTCCATTGGCTTGCGGATTATAGGGAGTCGTCTTGTTATGCTTAATTTTCCATGCTTCAGTAATTCTTTTAATTACCTTGTTCAAAAAATGGGTTCCACGGTTCAATACTATTTCCTTTGGTAGACACAAAACGGCAGATGATCTGCTCAAGTAGGAAACTAGCAGTCTCTTTTACATTGTCATGCCTCGTCGCTCGTGCTTCTGACCACTTTATAAAGTAGTCAATTGCTACTATAATGTATCTTTTCTGAGTAGTAGACGACAGGGTGATAGGTCCCACAAAATTGATGCCCCACTTCTCAAATGGAAGGGTAGCCATAATCAATGTAAGTGGACGCTTCCTATTCTTTCTACTATCATGTCTTTGACATGTATCACATCTCTTGACATAGTCAAATAAATCCTGGAAGATGGATGGTCACCAATACCCAGCTCTTAAAGCCTTCTGAGTCATCAACCGTCCAGCAAAGTGCCCTCCACAAGCGGAGTCATGGCATTCTTCTAGTATAAATGGAACCTCATTAAGCATCACACATCAGCAATAGATATCATCAACACCCTGCCAATATAGTGTTCTTGCGATCAAGGAAAATTTCAATGCTTGTTGTTTAATTTTCCTCTTCTCCGATTTTGATAAAGTAGATCCAGTCTCTCCCATAGAAAGATAATGCATTATAGCAGCATACCAGGAGGGAATAGATGCCGTATCAATCTTGAACAAAGTTTTCATATCAGGAGGGAATACCACTTTGCTAAATGATCAGGCGGCTGTAACTTATTCAACAACAATTGAAGCCCTTCCGCCTTTGTATACAAAACCACATTCTCATAAAGAATGTAGTGCTTGAACGTTTTGGTTGCGAATACCATTGCAAGGCACAACTTCTCCATATAGGTGTAGTTAATTTCCGATATGCCCTACTTTCGACTAGTAAAAGCTATCGGTACATCTTCTCCTTCCAAATTTGGGATAAGAAGCATCTAATACTATACATTATTGCGTTTGAAAATATATAGAACATTTTGCCCCTTCTAGGTACTTTTAAAATAGGTGCTTTGGCAAACTCCTGCTTCATCAAAAGATACTTTGCAAGCATCACTCCATGGAAAATGACAGTTAAAGGACAATAGGTACATCAATGGCAACATGTTTTTTGCCAGGGCATTGATAAACCTCCGATAATACCATACCGATGATAGAAAGCTATGCACTTCCTTTGGAGTATGCGACGGACTCATGGCGACTATGATCTTGATCTTTTTAGGGTCAGTCGCAATCCCTACCGAACTGACCACATGGCCTAACAATAACCCATAAGGTACTCCAAAGACGCACTTCTGTGGGTTGAGAGCTATGCAAAATTGTCTGCAACACTTGAAACACTTCCGCAAAATAATCAACTACCTTTCTCTCACGGTGGCTGCCCCCAGGTCATCAATGAATACTTTCAAATCCTCCGAGGAGATGTCACTGAAGGTCTTGTCAGGTGTTCTTTGCCACGAACAAGGTGCATTACATAACCCAAATGCCATCACATGGTACGCAAAGGTACCGAAGACAGTGATAAATGTCATTTTCAGCTTGTCTTGCTCAGCAATCACCATTTGGTTATACCCTGCAAAGCAATCCATGAACGAATATATTTCCCTACCCGCCAATTGATCCAAAATTTGGTCAATAAACAGCAACATGTAGTAATCTTTAACAGTCTGTTTATTTAGATCTCTAAAGTCTACACAAAAACATATTTTATTATTCTTCTTTTCTCTAATCACAACTGGAAAACACCATTTAGTATGCTGAACTGGGAAGATCAAATCCGCCTTTTGCAATTTTTGAAGCTCTTCAAATAGCCTGTCCCTTAGTTCAAAAGGCATACGCCTTACTTTCCAATGTATAGGGTGGGTACCTTCCTTTACAGGAATGGTATGCACAGCCAGGGAGGAATACCCCTAAGTTCATCATAGCTCTAAGCAAAGATGTCGCGAAACTCCTGAATCAAGGACACATAGTCCTCTCTCTCTTCCAAACTAAGCATGGAACCTAATTTTATTGGCTACCAATCATTAGGCGTGCCAAGGTCCAACTCAATAATGTCCACATCTCTTATTTGATCTTGAGGCTCTATCGGCTCATTCAAAGTTATCTGATAAATATCCTCTGTAGTGGACTCTTCTTCAGATCCATAGCTCAATGATGTCTCACTACCAGATGGATCATCTACTGTTTCTAGTTCAGTGGAGGATAATGGAGCTCTCTCACTCTTAGGAGACTCAAGGTAAGCATCCACTATTACACGATGGGCACCTCGACCTAGAATCACTCAACCAGTGGGTATATCAACTTGACAGTCTGTCCGTAGAATCCATGGCCTGCCTAGCAAAACTCGATAGCTAGGATGTCCTGCAAACCTTATTACCCTAGAGTCTAGATAGCACTCCACGCTCGCAACTGTAACATGGAATTTAGTGATGCAATCTTCCAGTTGTCTTAGACTATCATCAGCTATCCTAAGAAGTGTGGAGCCGTCTTTTTGGATATCTAGACCTAACCTCTCCATCAAATCTGAACTCATGATATTGACGGAGGATCCATTATCCATGATAGCGTGCTCTACTAATATTCCATGCTGGAACCCCTAGGGCAATGCTTTTTAGCATGATCAAACCAATCTTCTCCCACTCTAGCTATGCCCAAAGGTTCTACAATATACCCTATACGTAGGATTTTCTTGAATTCCTTGCATACCCCTGGAGAAAGTTTAATCAATTGTAGGAGATTTACATCTGGTTTAACTTCACAAAGAGAACTTGCTAGGTCAAAGTCGTAGTAGTTAGCCAAAGTTCTCTTCTCGCGCCAAACCATTTTCTCCTTTAATCTTTCAATTGGCTTTGGTGCCTCTTTTTTAGCCTTTACCTTCTTTCTTGGCAATCCTTTATCCTTCTCGAGATCAACTTTACTACCAACAGGTCTTAAAGGTACACCTTCCATATAAGGATTCATGACTCGCTTTTCCCTGGCATCTTGCTTAGGGCTTCCCTCGACAAGTTTTACGATTCCTTTGTCACCCTCTTTGATCTTTTGACCTCTTGTTATGGCTCGTAGATTAGAAGTTTCAGCATCATTGACACGTATAGCCTGAATATAAGGCTGACTCCACTGCCATGAGGTAACTCGTCTACAGCAGCCTTTCCTCGTTGCAGTATTTGTCTTAGTCCCTCATCGTGCTGGAGATTATTCCCTTGTGCGCAATGGTGAACTGGACCTAGTTGTTTACT
Source organism: Lygodium microphyllum (assembly GCF_053477565.2). Taxonomy (NCBI): domain Eukaryota; kingdom Viridiplantae; phylum Streptophyta; class Polypodiopsida; order Schizaeales; family Lygodiaceae; genus Lygodium; species Lygodium microphyllum. The sequence continues at coordinate 112,932,800 of NC_141162.1, forward strand.
CCCTTGTTGGAGAGAACTAATCTTACTCCAACAAGTAGCAGCTAAGTGGCCAAACTTTCCGCAAATTGCATTTGACATTTAGACAAATCCTAAGAAAATGTTAGCCATCACACCACTTACAGCTAAATCTTGAGGGGGCACCCTCCTCAAGGCATCGACTCCCTATCAAATTCTACTGCTTCTTAAGAAAATTGATGTCCACAGCTATTTGTTTGTATTGCTCAGAAATCATATCCGTATAGTGCTTCATCATGTCCTTAACTTCGCCAAGGACATTAGAAGCACTTGACTAATAGCCACGATGATCTATCTATTGCCCCATCGGTCTAACTACTTGATTAGGAATTGGCTGTTGACCTACTAGGACAACATTAGGATTCATTATTTGGCTTCCACCACTATTTAGTGAGGCCGCCTGACTAGCCATGGGCATAGTCATACTAGGAGAGGCTAATAACATAGGCAAATTGGGCATGATACTCCCTCTCCCATTCGCATTTGACATGGGGTCCCCTTGACTCCCATTGGTCAAGGCCAAATTATTACCATTCCAATTTATCCTTGTCGCATAAGCCACTTGCAAGCATGACTCTACTCCTTCTTCTTGGGTAATAGTAGTGACAATGTTGGCCAAAGAAACACTACTAAGTTGCACCTAGATATTGAAATCCAATCCATGTAGGAAATATTGCAACTGTCCAGCCATTGGAATGGGAATATAAGTATTAAGTTTGCGAAGAACTTGCTTTAGTTTCTTGGCATAGGCCTGGGCATTCTCATTTGGCTCTTGGCATGTTACATTCAAGACACACAACCAATATTGTCCACCCTTCTCAAGAGCAAACTCTCTATGGAAAGATGTAAAGAATTGGGTACTACTAGTTATGGTTTCGGCTACTAGACTGTGATACCACACTGCCACTCTTCCTTTTAATGTCATGTTGAAGAACATCATTAGGTGTCCTTTGTCTTGCATCCAATAGTTGAACATGAGCATTTGGAACTCCTTAATATGGAGTTCTCCATATTCTTTTGCTAACCCATGGAAAATGGAAAAAGGTGCTCCTAATGCAGGTAAATCCAGTGTCCCTACTGGAATTGCGATGGGTTGTGCCATGGCTACAACTGGATTGACAACGAAAGTTTGTGTAGGTGCAACTATACCCCCACTTGAAGTGTGTTGATTAACTGGAAGAAGGGAAGTACCAAGACTTCCACTTGCACTCAAAGGACTACTTGTGACACTTTGGTTACTAGAACCACTACTGCTTATGTGTAACGGGCTGCTTCTTTGAGGAGAATAGCATCTTACAATCTCCAACCGCTGTCTAGCCCTCTCAATACGTTCCTCTATTTGTATTTTTTCTTGACAGTCCTTGTCAGAGGACATAAACCAACTATTTGGTCCCTAGAGACCCTAGATTCGGAACCACCACTTGTTGGTGGCTCCTAGCAAATGCACCACTAATGGGACCTAAAATGGGCCAACACGGACTATAGTGCTATCTGGACCTCTGACATGCACATGACAACCCCACAGCCTCGTGGCCAGGAGTGTCTACATGACACATTACATTGCCATCGTACATACATTTTGCATTTGTATCGTGTTTGTAGTCCAACCCTTGACGTTCTCAGACTTCTCAGAGGGAGACCCTACACATTTTGGTGTAATTCACCACATAGAATAACATAAGAGGCATCACTCAGCTGATTGCCGTGGCCCCACTGCGACCCTCCTACACCTTGGGGATTGGCCCCTTGATGTGTCGCTCAACCAATTGCTATGCATACCAAGAATAGATACCATGTGTATGATTCATGCAATGGTGGATGCCTTATTGTGCACAAACAATTATGGTTTGAAATCAGCCTATGTGTCATGCAAAAACAACCCTTTTAATGAATTTTTGCTAATTCGCAATGCTTCGTTATAGCGGACCTCCTGCTTGCTAGATCCATTATTTTCAAATAAACTGCATCCTAAATGTTATGCATAAAGAGAAAAATCAAATTTTGTATCAGTTAAGAGTTTAAACTGTTGTATAACATCATCCTCCCCCTCACCGTTTAAATTTTGTTGCGATGCATAGGTATAGAGGTTCTTTTATGTCATTTTTTGTATGTAAAAGCAATAAATATGCACTTTAACACAAAGAACAAGGGCCAAACTAAGGCTTAACCTCATACTTCAGCCCTGTCAGACATTCACATACATAGATCTCATTTTTTCATTTTTTTCGAATACAAGAAATCCATTTTTTTTTATTTTTCTCTATTTTTCTATTTATTTTTAATAGAAAATATGTATTTTTTTTGTTATTTTTAAATGAGTGATCATTGGAACTCAAATTCAGTGTTTTTTCTTATTTTACCCCATGTTCACTTAATTCCCACACTCAAAATCAAAGAAACTATCAATTTCCATCAGAATTAGTGTTTTTTCGGGTTTTGAAAATTCCCCCACTCAAAATCAAAGAAACTATCAATTCCCCCACTCAAAATGAAAGACACTATCAATTTCCATCAGAATTAGTGTTTTTTCAGGTTTTGAAAAGTTATAATTTCTGTAAATCAATACAGGTTCTGCATAACAATGATTGCAACCCTCAAACATAATGTAAGGAACATTCAAATAAAATTTTAGCTCATGTGCACACCATCTAGACCATGAACGATAAAAAACAAGAAAAAATCTTTCATAAAATAGAGCATACCGCCTTTTTGTGTGTTTCAAATTTTTTGAATATTTAATTGGGACTCTGTATCGACCAACCAACCATGGATTTTAGCATAGATCTTCAACCTTCAGCCTCGTGAGCCTCTTGCAACAATCCGGTGCCTCCCAGGCAAGCATCCATCTCCCGATTCTCTTCTTGATTCTTGCCACATGAAGTGCATCTATGCATAAGAGAGAAAGAGGAGAGAGAAAGACTAGATCTAGATATTTCGGCATAGTGCGTCATTCCTCACATGGAGCGATCAGAGACGCTGAAATTCTTCATTCCACACCAAGAGGGTTCCTCTCCATTTTCCATATCAAAAAATGCTAAAAAATTGGGGAAAAATGGGGCGTCGAAAATTGGCACCCCCCCTCCATGGCGTTTCATTTCTTGAGTTTTTTGCCAAGCTTAAGCTTTTAAATCCAAAGTATATAGTTCATGACTTTCGCTTTTACACTTTCGGCAAGTGGGTTTTTAAGTTCTGAGGGGGCAACCGACATCCGAATTGAGATCTGTCTAGAGGGGTGGCTCCGTGACATTGAAATCTACAAAGCTGGGCCCTGTCCCACTCTTCCTGGCTTCCAGATCTAGTAGTCACTTCACAACCTTGGACCTTGCGGGGATTAAATGGGGGATCAAACGACCTTAGAATCGGGATCTGAGACTTGCATCGGATTCCTGACATCGTTTTGCATTTAAGAAAACTCCAGCTCGGCCATCCACCACCGTTTGATTTTCCATGAAAATAAGCACTAGCGCTTTAGGGACTTGCCAATTAAAATTGTACTGATTGCAACCACCGCCTTCGATGAATTCTATTTTTTCCTTGAAATAGAGATATGAGGCTCTCTGATGCTCTAATAGGTTTTATTGAGATTCTGATTGGTTCTAATAGCCTCTGTTTAGCTTCTATTTTGTTTTGTTTTTCTTCTGTATGAAGCCTGGAGTACTAATTGATGAAGTTTGAGGTCGTTTGAAATATCAATGAATAGTTTTTAATAGTTTGGAATGGTTTTAGTTTGAGTTATGTGGTCCTGATGCTTTATGTTGACCTTCAGTCCGTCTGTTGAGCTTTTGTAGAGCCTTTGTTCCTATTTTGTTATGTTCTGTATGCCTCTATAAGTGTTAGTGGAATGTATGTCAAACTTTGAAAAAAAATTCTAGCCTTGGAAAGAGGTGAATGCAAGTTCAAAAGAGCTCAAGGAAGTGAAAGAAGCAGCTGTTGAAGACTCAGGAGAAGACTGGAGTGAAGTGATAATGATGAGCTATGAAGAGTCATTGTAGTGGCTCTAGTGACCTTTCATATCATATACACCTCTTGGGAGGGGTATCCATGACCAAATAAGGGTTATTATGAGTGATTATTGAGTACTATAGTGAGGAGATTATGTATTATTGAGAGAGAGAGAGAGAATGTGTGTGTGCCAGAGATAGCCACAATCCTATGCCAAACAATGTATCTACCTATGAGAGATTGTGAGAGAAAGCTATGAAAACTTTGAAGATAAATTATATGTGATATCTTTCCATTCAAAGTGGAGCATTCTTTTGTGTTATCAATGTATATCAAATAATTTATGAAGAATATGAAGATAATGATGGATTTTGTTAAGGTTAAAGCCGTGGGAGAAATGTTTCTATGAAGTTGTGTGAAGATTTCTTGTTCATGTTGTTCTTTTCCTTGTTGTGATCACATAAAAGATGAAAGAGATGATTTTTGATAGTATGAGATAGATTTTCTTGTAATAGAAACCTTATTTCCTTGGTTTCTCTCTTGGAACTCTGTGTTTTTTGTGTATAGCCAAGGAAATATGCCATCAACAAGCATTAGAAGAGGCTGAAAATGAAGGAAATGGCATTGCTAAGAGGAGAAGAATTTAATGGGATTTTGCAACATTCCTTCAAGCACTGAAGAATTTGAGATTTTTATTGCCAAATCCACTTTCCACAAAAATTTCATCCCACAATTACGGGAACATATTACCATCATGATGCAGGCTCTATGTGGTGGACTATTTCCTCCCTATGTTGACGTAAGAGAGACATGCATCTTGGTAGCAAACTGTTTGGGAACAAGCTGAAGTGTAGAAATATATTACCATCATGATGCAAGATCTATGTCATGGACTATTTCATCCCTATGTTGAAGCAATAGAGACATGCATTTTGGTAGCAAACTGTTTGGGAGCAAACTGAAGTGTAGAAATAGAGAGAATGATTATATATGAAAGATTTGGCATTCACTGAGAAGTTTCCAATCATCATCAAGTGCGAGATCATGAAAAAGCTTTAGGATTTGTGGTCAGTAGAGGTTTATGAAAACAAGAAAGAAAAGAGTTGGCATTTTTTCATGGATGCTTAACACCAGGACATGTGGGACACATGGTGTACTAACAATCTACTATTCGTCCAATTAGCAACCCACTAGAAGTTGGTGGATAGAGTATTCTTCACAACATACACTATTGAAACCATCAGAAGTTGGCATTACTATGATGATGGCACAACAACGATCCTCAAAAGAATGAGTTTTGATACCTTCAAAACAGAATATCTTCCCCTCTGTGTAGCAGACTAAAAGATGAATTCACAGACATAGAAAAGTAGGAAGTAGAAGAGACGTTGGCCGGAGAGTCCTCCAGAGACTCAAGTCCCCCTCTTATTTTATTCTTTTAAGTACAAACCGACTAGGTGGAGCCAATTCCCTGATGGATGATGCAATCAAGAGGTAAGCATTAGAATGAGTTCAGAGGTATGTGAGAAGAGAGAAGGAAAGGATCAAAGCCAAGAATGAGCTAGTAGCAGAAACCTCCTTTGATGCCCTAAAATTACTCTTTATAGAAGTCCCCATGGCGACTCAAGGTCCTCTTCCTAGTCAGATCCATCCTAGAAATATTGATAAGCCAGCAAATGTAGTCCCATCGCCCATCTTTAAGGGAGAGTACAATGAAGATCTTAATCTTCATGTAGTAGAGTTTATGGTAGCATGTGTGACTAAGGAATGATTTTTGATACCAAGAAGTGCTTAAAAATATGAATGTTGCACGAGCTATGCTTAGCCTTGAAATGTTAAGTAATGATTATTGAAAGGAAGCTATTGCCACAACATGTTATCTACAAAATTGGACTGCTATCAAAACAACAAAGGAGTCAACCATGCATACTTTGTGGTATGGTCAACCACCTTCACAAAACATATCTCTTGGTGGCAATAGATATTTTGTCACATTTATTGATCATTGTTCAAGAAAGTTGTGGATATATTTTATGATGAAAAAGTGTAATGTATTTGAGAACTTCAAAACTTTCAAAGCTATTGTTGAAATAGAAATAACTTGAAAGTTAAGTACTTGAGGTCAAATGGATCTACTAGTATTGCACGTAAAGACAAATGAAAAAAGAAAGTGTTAGATGGAAATAATGCATTTGGAGTGCATTTGCTAGTCGTATGAGATTTGGTGGAGTTTCAAGATGCTCATTGGGATGTAGTAATGGATGAGGAGATGGTTGCATTAGAGGCCAATGTTACTTGGAATCTAGTACCATTACCTAAGGGCAAGAAAGCTATTGGCTACAAGTGGATCTACAAAATCAAACCTATTGCATATAGTTTTGTTAGCAGATATAAGGCTAGACTGGTTGCAAAAGGCTATGCTCAAAGATATGGCGTAGATTATGAAGAGACATTCACTCCAATTGGTAGGATGACAACTATTAGATGTGTGATTACTTTGGTAGCAGCTAAAGGTTAGAGTTTGTAGAAAATGGATGTAAAGAATACCTTCTTGCATGGTCAATTTTAAGAAGAGGTATATATGGAGCAGCCATCAAGTTATGAGAATATAGAGTATCTGCTAATGCAAGTACCTAAAGCATGGTCTAACAATGTCATAGAGTATCTTGTCAACATTGACTTTTATGTTTCTGAGGCTAACCACTCACTTTATGTGAGAAAGCGAGATGTAGGTTTGGTTATCATAGTCATCTATGTGGATGACTTGATCATTATAGGTGGCAATGCCAGTGGGATCGCAAAAGTCAAGAACCATTTGAAGAAGAAGTTTGAGATAAATGATTTAGGTGAGCTAATGTATTTTCTTAGTACTGAGGTGATCAAATGTGATGATGGTATATGGCTATCCCAAAGGTAGTATGGCTTGGATATGTTGTCCAAGTATGGTATGAAAATATGTAAGCCTCTTTCAATACCATCAAAGAAAATATGAAGTTGAGTAGTGATATTGGGGATGAGATAGAAGACCCGTTTAAGAGGATAGTAGAGAGATTGATTTACATGACTATCACAAGGCCAAACTTGAGTCATATTCTTGGCCTTGTCATTTAGTTTATGCATATGCCTAGAAAGCCTCATTTGAATATAGTTAGACGCATATTGAGGTATATGAAGTCCACTTCGCATTATGGACTTTTTTATGAGACAAGACTTTTTTATGAAACAAGTAAGGATATATAGGTGTTTGGATACACAAATGTAAACTGGGCTAGTAACATGTGTGATAGAAGATCTACCACCAGATTCATGTTTTTTTCTTGGTAATGCAGTAGTTATATGGAGCAACAAAAAGCAACCTGTACTTGCTTTATCAAGTACAGAGGCTAAGTATAGAGGTATTGTTACGAAAGCATGTGAGGTGATATGGCTATAAAAGTTATTGGGTGATTTGGATGCACAAGGAGATAGTCGAGTTGTCATTCATTGTGACAACATGAACAACATACAATTAGCTAAGAATCAATTATTCCATGCTAGAACACACTATTAGTGAATTTGGAAATTTTCCAAAAGTTTAGGAATCATGATCAAAACTTTCTCTTTGTTATAACTCTCACACTTTGCTCAAAATTTATTGTTCAATAGCTCAATAGATTCTATTTTTCATAAGGTTTCCAATTATGTGTCACATGACAACTTTGGAAAACTTAAATATATCTTTTGGAGTCCCAATATTCTAAATAATGAAGAATGGGACTTGAAAGATTCCCAAATTCACTAAAATTTTTGTTCTAGGATAAAACATATTGAGGTGCAGTAGCACTTTATGAGAGAGAAGGTACTTGCAAGTAAGATTAACTTGGTATATATCAATACAAAGGATCACATAGCTGACGTTTTCACAATTGGGTGCAAAGAACTTCAAAGCTTACTTGGAGTTGTAGAGATACAATTGATCTTGAGGGGGAGTATTGAGATGGAAACCTTAACACATGTACTGGACATTGATGATGGATCACTTGGTTAGATGGGTACACATGTTTAAACTTGGTACATTGGTGGTCATTATGATCCTCACATGGCCACTGACTTATCACTTATTATATTTAGTTTGTTACATCTATCTACAAAAAATAAAGTTATACACTACAAGAGAAAGGCCCTATAGATGCGCACTGTACACGCGAAAAAACGGGCACATTTATAAGCGCGTGTATCAGTGCGTCTATTCACGCTAGTATAAAAGAACGCATCTATATATCGACGCTGATAAACGCGCTTATAGATGCGAAAATAAACGCACATATTTTTCATTTCTCATAAAGTCCCTGAATATGAACAAACCTCTTAACAGCTAGTATTTGTTTGAATAGGACATGATTGGATGTATATATGACATAATTACACCTAGATCATATGCTAGGACATGATATACATGTATAGGATCATACGGACATGATATACATGTATAGGGCATATACATGCATAGGACATGATATACATTACCAACTTTACTTCTTTCTGAGTATTACAAATATACATCCAATCATTCAAAGCTAATTACATATATGTGATTTCATGCCCTATATACATCCAATCATGCCCTATGCAAATGTGATTGGATAGGGCATGATGATTGGATGTATATATAGATCAAAGGTTGACTTGTGCATTTGCAATATATATATATATATATATATATATATATATATATATAGAGAGAGAGAGAGAGAGAACTGATCAATACACTCATATGTCTCATTTGTTGTGCACTTAACCTAGCCATGCATGCCAATTCATAGCATGAGTAGATTGATGTAAATCAGTTGGCTTGTGCATGTGCAAGCTATTCCAATCATGTCAAGGTGCACTTATAGCTCACATATAATTTTAGATAAGGTGGACCACATGTAACCAATGTGCACATGTCCTCTTTTCATCATCTTTAGCCAGTGTGTCCACTTGTTGGTGACTAATACCAACAAGCCAACTACAAATCTCTTATCTATGAAATGTATAAGTAAATTAACTTGGTTAATTTGATGAGGCCAAGTTTTCCTTTCATGGACAGTGTGGTTGGCTATATTCTACTTCAAGGTTATAAGAACTTGTAGAAGTCAATGGAGCATCCTAAAAATGACGATACTTTAATTACTATATCAAGTCACTTCATGTATATATCTTTGATTGATTGATGGATAATATGCCTTTCTCTATCTCTTTCGTGTACACCTTCATTGCATTATCTCTCTCTAGCTAAAAACCATTCGTGCTTTATCCACCTATTGATACTTGCATGCAATTGTAAGTGGGATGGTCTAGTAAGTCACTACATATGTGCCAATTGACTTGCCAATGTGTTATCTCTTATCCTCAAGCTCTGTTATATATGTTACCACATAGGTCAATTGATTCCCTAAATGCATGCATTGATTCCTTAAATTATTCCTGCACAATTACACGCGCGTACAGACACAGCATGCAAGTATAGAAAAATTTAAAAAAAGTTGTGGCTTTCTTTTCAAACCTATTCTTTCCTGCGTTTTTTGCGTGTTTTATGCAATTCGAGCTCGACGTCACTACTCATGTCTATCTATCACTTCATGAAGACAATGAGGCAAGGAAATAAGAGTAAAAAGAGGACAGGAGGAAAGAAGAGCCAAACAGTAAGGAAGTGAACAAGATTCAAGCAACTTACCAAGGGAAGGGAGAAGAAGGACAAGGAGCTTGCAACCTAGCCACCACCCATTGGAACAAGCAAAGAAGGTGTGCTCTTCTTCTCTCTCTCAATCTTGTTTGCTTTCTCTGTTTGTTTGTCTCTCTCTTCAAAAGCTGGATCTTGTCATCTATGGAGGTTTTTTTGCACGTTTTTTAAGCAAGTTTGAAAAGAAATGGTCCGACTGTGCACGTCTATCAGCGCGTTCAGATGACAGTGTAGATGCAGGTATAGACGCGGAAATAGACGCGTTGATAGACACCCACAGAGACGCGTTGACAGACGCTCACGGAGATGCAGATATAGACGCGCACAGAGACGCAGGTATAGGCGCTACATGTAATATGTTTCATCTGCACAGGGTAATATGATTTTTCTTGTGTAGATGTGGAATCCTGGATCCTCTAGCACCCCATTCAACAAGGAGCAATTCATGGGGGAGATGATCAATTATCTTGGTCGCCCTCCCACTGCAGAGGAGGTTTTCAGTGTGATGTTTGGGACACCTATCACATCTTTGCCTACGCAGGGATCAACTGAGGTACATGGATCGGCCGAAGCGCGTGCATCTGCAGAAGCACGTGTATCGAGTGAGGTAGAGGGTAGTGCACGTCGAGGGAGGAGGGAGAGTGGTGCGGGAGGACGAGGAGGTCGAGGGCTTTGTGGGGGTTGCCTAGGTGGTGGCTCTCGATCACCCTCACCGGAAAATGAGAGAGGTGAGCCTCCACAAATGTACTACTCTATCACTGATGTTGGTAGTATCTTGCATGACTTTGAGGGGAGGGAAGTGATAGCCTACTTGAGGAGTGTCGTGCATGCCACATACAAAGATTGCATGATTCCCTTCAAGCACAAAAAAAATGGTTTGTGGCAAGAGGTGCTGCGGGCAGTACATAAAAGGTACCCTAATCCCAAGAATTCACGATTCTCAGATGATTGGGGATGGTCAAAGGTGAGAGACGCGCTTCATAACAAGAGGTCTCACCTTATGATGCGCGCCAAGGAGTCATTGCGGAAACAAGAGCAGGAGCGCCCTGGATATGGCCAACCACCCAATTGCCACCGCAAGGAGTGGAAAGAGGCCAAGAAGAGAGCAACAGAGAAAATGACAAGTCGCCAGCATGCAGAGGCGCGACGTATCCAGATGGCAACCATGGGATCGTCGCATTATGGATCGGGTGGCAGGGAGTCATGGGAGGCTGAGTTTGTAAGTATTATTTGATTTTTTAAAAAAATTAAATTTTGTAATTTGTTTCACTTCATTATGTAGTGTGTTTTAATACGTTGTATGTTCAAATTGTTTTGTAGTATCATATCATTGGTAGGATGCCTACTCCTAGAGAGGTAGGCTACCATCGAGGTCATAATTGGGCGTCCACTTGGCAGCATTTCTACGAGGAGGGACTCATCATGGAGGAGCAATATAATCGCACCATGAGGATTCCACCACCAGAAGAGGTATGTTTTATTTTTTACATGAAAAGTATAGATAACTCTAATTTATTGTTTGTAATGGTATTTATATACCTTAATCCTTTGTGTAGGCAAAGCTTGATGCAGTTGAGAATAGAGAAGGGGGGACTAGCAGTAGCGGTGGCGGCAACGGCAGCGGCACAGGCAGCGGTGGTGGTAGCGATAATGATGCCTCTTCTGAGGAGATATAGAGGAGCCCCATGCATGCATGCCTCCCCTTGGCTTGTTATTTTCATTTTTGATATATATTACTTTCAGCTAGTGCTTGCGACCATGACGTCACAAGCACTAGAACTCATAATGTAAAAACATTTCATCTATATATATGAAATTTCGTGTGCTACATACATTGTTTTGTTTTCAGTATCCAATCTTCGAAATAATCTTTCTCTGTTTTCCCTAAGCATACAATTTGATGTTGATAGGGGAAAAGAAACCAGAGAGCATGTGGCTTGCAAAGCCACATGCTCTCTGGTTTTTTCTTCATACCTCTGTTTTGCACGTCTATCAGCGCGTCTAAATTGCAGGATAAATGTACGTCTATTCTCGTCAAAAACTTGCAGAGTAAACGCGGTTTTAGACGCGTGGATACACGCGTGTATAGATGCACAATATGAACATGTCGACTTTTTTATAAATATGATTATATACACGCGTCTATATGGGCGTCTAAGTGTGCGTGTAACTCTAATCATAAGCGCGCTTTTAGACGCGATTTTGTAGACGCAGAAATAGACGCGGTAATAAACGCGCCCAACATTTTTTTTCACAATTCAAATATTGTGTCTACAAGCGCGTCTATGGAGCCTTTTTGTTGTAGTGATAGTGTCAATCAATTAGTATAGTCAGTTATGTACTGTTTGACTTAGGCTACTTTTCTTTATGTTGTATCTTATCAATACTTTTGTATACATTGTATTGTATGTGAAAGAAGAACAAAATTGAGCAAGCAAACATTTTGGCCTCCATCTCTCGTCTTGTGTTCTTGAGTGAGCTTTCTCTTTTGTGTTTAGTGCATCAGTCCTGCAGCCATCTCAGGGAAGTTACTATATATATATCCTCTACATCACGTGCATTCAAGGCCTATTTATAAATATCCTATTTGTGATTTTTTTTCCAAATAAAAAGTAACCCTTTTCTATTCATTTTTTAAATAACCCCTTTATATTACACCCTTCTGTATGTAAAAAATATATAAAGTTGGTATTCTAAAAATATCTTATTTTGAACCCACATGATGCACACATATATTCATGAGTAACTTACCTGAGCTAGCCATTATGTCTCCTCTCTGTTGCATGTCCAAGGTCAACATCTGATGTCCACAATGGATTCTCTCATCAAAGATGATGCAATCCCACCTTTTGGGGCCCTTCTCCCATGTGGCTCTTTCGCGTCGCCTTCCATTCTCCTCTACTCGGAACCCACTAACCATCATTGTCGCAACACATAGGGTTGCAGGTCACCACAGGGATTTGGCAAAGAAACTGGACAAGATAGGTGAAGATGTGTCTTCAAGAGATAAGTAGATTACAGTGAATGATTAAAGGTTCAAGAGGTACTTCACGGTCAATCACAAGGGATTCAAATAGAAGAATGTAAGGGGGTTCAAGAGCTTAGACTCTAGAGATGGTAGAGATAAGAGAAGGGTTGAAGGTTTCAAGCTAAGTTCTTAAAGATGTTGATAGAGCTTCCAATTCCATGTTCTTAGGAAAGATCACAAGATTATTATCTCAAATTAAGCTTGTTTTCTTGATTGTAAGAGCAATCACAAATTATAAAATCAAGTGCAGTATGCTGTCATGTATCATAAGCAACTCTGTATCCCATCATTCATACATGATTCCATAGCATGAATCATCTTTGCATGATTACATTAAATGTAGATTTTTAGGGACAAAAGCTTATGAGTCAATTAAAAGGCTTGTAGGGCAAAGAGACTTGCTTCAAGAGAGCTTCAAATTAAGTTTCCTCTTTTGACATAAAATCCTCTCAATTTGGCTGAAAGCTACATGCTTTCTTTTACATGTCATCCTAATCTTGAAGTTGTCTATATTTTTATGGATTTTTACAAGAGATAATATCTAAAATATAAAAAATTAGATAAAACTTGTCCAAAACTCTAATATATTTGAACCATGGACACTAACACTAATGTTTAAAATGGCATTGGCTCTCTAAATCAATAAGAAAGCCACACTTTAGATTTTTTTACATGATGTGCACGTAGTGCCACGACACCCACCCCTCCTCACTTGCACAACCTCTGGCATGTGCCAAAGTCTTACGGATCTGCAATGTTAGAAGAAGTAACTTCTGCCATGTCAATGTCTTCATCTTCTGCCTCTTCTTCTTATTCTATGTCTTCATGCTCTTGAATTACATCCAAGTCTTCTAACTCATATGTTAAACTTTCTCTTCATTTAAAGAGCTTGATTCTTTTTCTAGCTATAAGTATCTTTATACTGGTCCCATCCAATTTAGCCAATGAATATGTAGCATTGCCATGAACGACCTTTACCACATACAGGCCAATTATACTTGGGCCCTCACTCTGAACCTCTTTTATTTTCTAGTCCCTAGTGACCACTCTTACACTATTAGAGGCTACATTCTCATCAATTGGAAGCACCTCTATGAAACTAACCCCAATGGTCATTTCCTCTAGGGTGTTTTTTTCCTTTACAAAATTTTCTTAGGGCCCTCCCCATGAGTATTCACATCATTTACACAATGATTCACTAGCCTAGGTTATTGACTGCCTTGCTAGAGTGAGCTAACTCTACTCCAACATGTCTTAGCCATATGTCTTGACTTTCCACATATATTACACTTCACATGAGAACAATTCTGTAAGAGATTTTGAGTACCACACCACTTATAACTAAATCTTGATGGACCAATATCATTAGGCTTTCTAGTGCCCATCACATTTTGTTGATGTTTCAAGAAATTAACATCCACTGCTATTTGCTAATATTGTTTAGTAGTCATGTTAGTGTAATGTTTCATCATGTCCTTGAATTTCTCTACAATATTTAACATAGAATATTTGTAACCACCACTGGCATCAAGAATCATCTCCACTCCAGGTTTTACAATCTATAAAGGGGCTGATGGTGGCTACATGGGCTCTTGGTTTACAATGGGGGCTTGTGCATTGCTCATAGACATCATAGGTCTTGGTTTGGACCTACAAGAGTAGGTAATTGGGGAAAGCCTTGATTTAGGGCTCCTTGATTTTTCACCGCTATGTTACTGGATAATGTAGGTAATGAATAATAACCCATTAGCATCACATTTGGCATCAACCGAATGATTGAGAAGGCTTGCTCTCTTACTGCATAGGCAGCTTGAATTCTTGAATCGACCCCTTCTATTGTTACTATAGCTTCATCTAGACCATTTAGTACCTTGTTGTTCAAATGTAGTTGGATTATAAAATCCAACCCTCTCAAGAAGAATTGCAACTGAGCAACAATAGGGGGTAATTGGATAGTGTTACCCAAACAACAAAAACCTTCACATAGCTTTTGACTATATACTTTTACACTCTCATTGAATTCTTATTGAGTCTCATTTAGGATATGCAACAAATATTGACTCCTCTTTTTGAGAGAGAAGTCCCTATGAAATGTAGTGTAGAACACTTGCATAGTGGCAATCAAATTTTCCACAAGTCGGTAGTACCACTGGGCTACATTTCCCTTCAAAGTCATATTGAAGAACATCAAATGATGTGCTTCCTCATTGACATGATAGTTAAGCATAGTCCCCAACCCCCTTGATGTGTAAAATTGCTCCATTATTTTTTTGTTGAATAACATTGGGTATATTAGTGAGGTTTAAAAAAACTTTAAGTACTTCATGGTCCTTCTTTGGTACTACAAATGCTACAAGCCACCATATTTCATTCTCTGATTGCATACTATAGTATAAAATTTAAGGATGGTTTTCATTGATGTTGGGATCCAATGCTCCATTCATAAGTGTTATACTCACACGTTCAAGTTTTTTTCCCTTGATAATCTCACTCTCATCAAGTTTGAGGACAAACTTGAGCTTTCCTCTACATTCTTCCAAATACATATTGTAGAACTTGACCATAGTAATCTGAACTCTACATATATACCAATACACTTTGGAACCATAATTCAATATGTGTGTGTGTTCCAGATGTGTAGACTCACCAATTAGTTCTAATATTTCTCATTTAGTTGTTTTTGAGTCTTCTTCACATGAAATGGTTTTGGCAAAGGCATTACTTGCTTAGTTTTGAAGACTTTCTTAAAACCTATATCCAAATGTTGATAGACTATACTGTATGACTCAAAACTCATTCCTACCTTGTCACATAATCCTTGAGCATATGTAGAAATAAACAAATTTCTCACATCCCTAAGATATTCACTTGCGACAGCATCTACAATGTCCCTAGATTTACGATTTTCCAATGCATTTTTGACCATATCCTTGCTTAGGACTTTGGCAATAGTATCATTGTCTACATGAGGGAACGTATTTCTCATTGTAGCAGATTGAGTATAAATTTATTTATGATATTGTCCACTTCCTTTGGTTAATTGGTGAATTGGTTTAACTAATCAAATGCGCTGACGTGATTCCTTGGTTTTTAAAGTGGGCCCAATCTCCAAAGTTTTTATGAGCTTCCTCTTTATGTTTGGATTCTCCTTCTCCAAGTTTATAACTTTAGACCGCAACTCCATATTCTGCATGTGTGTAGCATACATAGCATCTTCAATGACAGACATTGTACTTCTCAACCAATAATCTATCATTTTCCATCAAAGACTGCATATTCCCTTATAATCTTATCTACATATTTATCAAGGCTTGATGAAGCCTTGATAATCCTTGTGTGACAATTCTGCATGTGTATCTATACAATCCTTCATTTTCATCACAAACAAATTTTACAAATGATGTAGGCCCTTCAAATTGTGGTGGCCTTTGAGTGAGTGGATTGGGTGGATAAATGCACCCATCAACCCAAAGGTCCACATTTTTTTTCCTGCATTTCTTTCTTGTTGCATCCTATATCTTATTACATCATCCCTTTCCACTGTTCTTTTGAACATTGGTGTATATTCATCCTCCAATTGAGAGTGAATATCTCTCTTTCTCTTGGTATGTCATGCACCTGCATTCTACAAAGAAAAATGTATGCCAATTTTAACTTGGATTAACATTCAAATCACACAATTACACCCCTTTGATTCACTATATCTATGTTCTTTTTTACCCAATTGGATCTTGTCTCTTTCTCTTGATCTCAGTCATGATAGACCCTAATCAACCTATATTCTTAGCTTTTTATCTACCTCTAATTAGCATCAAATCTTATATTCTATTCTATCCAAAATATTCTCTCCCTCCCTCTCTCTCTCTCTCTCTCTCTCTCTCTCTCTCTCTCTCAAAACAAGATTTGATCAAGTATATTTTAACACATTTATACATAAGCTTAGCTAGTGGAGAATAATAACATCATCTTATCTTCTGCCCTAATTTACTCTTTGTCTTTCTATCACTTATTTTCTTAGTTTATATCACACAATCCTCTCTCTTTCCCCTCTCTCTCTCTCTCTCTCTCTCTCTCTCTCTCTCTCTCTCTTTATGCTTGAGTATTAAACAATAACTATGAAGAATAATAACATCACAAAGATTTAAAAAATAAAGATATCTCCATTATCACTTGATTGCTTGTAGTATAGCCTGTTGAAGAGGAAGATATCTTATTATATAGTATTGAAGAGGGAGATTGCTTGTAGCAAGGTAGAGAGTGTTGTAGATAGAGATTATTTGATTTCAGTAAATGGTATCAAAACCACTCCTCAATGCTCTTTCAAAAGAATTCGTATGCAAGAAACCATATTCTAGAGGGAAGGAGAAGAGTACACAAAATTTGGGACAAAACTAGAGCTTTCAGAGGGAATAAAAAAATGCCAGAAATAGGCATATACTTTTCCAAAAAAGATAAAAATTTACAATGAAACTCTCAAGTACAAAAGGTGTCTCTAGTTTTTTTTAAAAACTTAAAATATGAATTGTATGTCATTTTATATCATCTTTTAACTTTCGACATTTTAAGAAGTGAGAATGAGAATGATTCTAATATATTTTAATGTTTAAAAGTCATGAGGGCATTAAAGAGTTGTATATCAATGATTGGCTATGTTTTTAGAGAAAATGGAATTGTATTTTTTAGTTATGAGGATTTTGAGAAAAAGTGACCTTATACTATAGTTTGGGAATAAAATAATAGGTAAAATCTATTGCAAATACAAATACAAAATTGATTGTAGAAGATCTCTTATTATAATATTATCTTGGGATCTCTTCTTAGAGAGAAAGAGGTGAGAGAAACACCTTAAAGGGCAAAAAAGTGAGTCCATATTTCTCCTAATGAGTATGTATTTGGTGTACCTTATGATTTTTTGTTGGGACATGTTGTGAGAGTGCATCCAATATGCCCACTGATCCTGAGAAAGTACTAGTCATTGTGGCCATGAGCCTACCCACCACCCCTAGGGAGGTTCATAGTTTTATCTCATTTATGGGCTATTGTCATTGGTTCATTAATGCATTGGCTGAGTATTCTTTTCCTTTCACAAATCTCTTGTCACATAGCCATGTGTTTTGAATGAAGTGAACCATGGAAGGAAGCATTTGAGGAGGATTGTCCCTATTTTACACTCCCTCTTTGGGTTGGACTTTGATTATCATAACTATGAGTAGGTTGATTGTTATGCCAAGTTGCATTGATAAAGCCTTTCTTTACACATTAAATTTTGATGGAGCTTCTCAAGGACCTCCTAAACATGTGAGTGTAGAGTTTATCATTAAAGATCCCCCCTCATTGAGTGGTTTTGAAAATGAGAGTGTATTTAGCCAACACTCTAATAATATGGAAGAACATAAGACCTTGCTTATCGGGCTAAATCTATTCAAACATGGTGATATTCATCCATTATTGGTGAAAGGAAACTCCTAATTGGTGATCAACTAGTTGGAATGGGACCTATAGTCTAAGGGATCCCATTCTATGGATATATTATCATGTAGCCTTACACATACTTGGGATCTTTGAGGTTGTGACTTGTGAGTTCATTCCTTATCACTGGAATCACTTTGCAAAATCCCTAGCTAATTATGCATTTGTTGAATATATCTTTCTCAATTTTTGTCTCCAGAGAGGCTTTTAGAAGTGTTTGCTTATATCAGCCCAAGGTTACCATGGGGACTACTTGCTAAAATGTCCTACTTTGGCCATTGATAGTTAGTATGGGTTATGAGCTAGGTTGTAATCAATCATGTTGCTATTCTTTCATGGATGCATTAGATCATTCAATGGCATATTCGTTGGACACTCCTTGCCATTTATATAGGGTGGTTAGCCAACAATTTGATCCATTTAATGTAGCGCTTGAGTAGTCCATCCATTAGTCTAGATTTTGTGCTTTAGTAGGCTTTATGTGGGGATTAAGGGTTTGCTTTTAGCACTAGATTGCTGCATAATATGATTTATGGTTATATGTCATTAGACCAAGAGAGAAATTTTATTTTCTTTCTTGGGATGCTAGTACTTTTAACCCATGAGTTGTTAATTAGTATTATTTTGCAAGTGTTGTGTATCAATGTTGACACTTCTTTAACACCAACTATCTCTATCACCTTTTCCCTTGTTAGTTATTGATTTTTGTTTTGTAAGGTAGGGGTTGGAATCACTTGTATATGTTTCCTATGGATGTGAGGCCAAGACTTGGGCTAGGATTTGAGTATCCTTGCTAAGTAGGATACCTTGCTTACTAGGTTCTTGTTTGATGGTACTTGTAAGATGACTTTGGGTGTCAAGCATGCGAGCTTTATAGTTGATAGGGGGAAACCTATCTTTGGTAGGGTAGCCAACCTAGTAGGAGTATTTAGTTTGATTTTTTGTCATGATAAAGTCCCCTAGTGAGTGATGGGTTGGCCTTTCAATGTGGCCTATGGGATGATATTTGTTCCAAGTCCAATCATGTGGCAAAATAAAAGAGAAGTGCTAGAATATACTTGTTGCCTCATGTGGGCTTGGCAGGTTCTTGGATTCAAGTCAAAGGCCCAACAAAAATGGCATGTCTTCCTTGGGATGAGACCTAGCCATGGGGTTATAAGAAAAAAATAACGAAAAATATGAATTTTGGGTATCACCTTGAGAGATTCTAGTAGGTTCTTGGATTTAAGCTAGTAGATCACCCAAGGCCAATGCCTTGTCTTCCTAGGGGCAATACATTGAAAAATGGCTAATGCGCCATTTTTGCTAAAGAAAAGGAAAATACATATATATACATACATGTTGTTGGACTGTCGAACAAAATTGTAAAAGGAAAAATGGGTCTAGGGTCTTATCTTTACCATTAGTGGGCCCTAAGTGGTAGGGAGTCCACTTGCGCCTCTTACTTGTATTGGTGAGCGGTATGTAAGATTGGTTTATATCCTAGGTGGCTCTCTAGCTAGGTTGAGTTATTATTTGGGTCACCTTATGACTATTGGATAGTAGAGCTAGTTATTGATTGTCATTTCCTTAGGGAGACCCTCATCTCTTGGTCCTTTCTTTGGCTATAGGATTTATGGTTGTGGGGTTAAGCGTTTATTGTTTTCTATGTTATGTTGTTTATTTTTTGCCTATCAATTGTGCTTTCACATATTATGTTTTCTTGGTAGGATGTATATTGTGGATTTGATGGGTTGGGTCATTCTATCCCATGGGTCACCAATGAGAGGCAAAGTTAAAGGTGCACTTTTTAATATTCTAGAAAAATTTAGGCACACCCACAAGGCATTTGTGAGCAATAATAAAGAAAATGAAGTTTTTGGCTCTAAAGTGGTTCGTGGTGGTGCAAGCAATCAAGGCATAAGAGATAGAGCATTTTAAAGTTTGAGACATAGCAAAGTGCAAACTCAAATATGTAAATGATAAATAAGCATCTAGTATTAGCTATATATAGTTTGTCTATATATAGCATCCATGGTCCCCTCTATATACTCCAACTATGTGTGCTCACTTGATGCACTTCTGAGGTTCCACTTCCAGTGTCTCGTGTCTCTGTTCTCCTCTCTCTTCCTCCGTTCCTCGTCTCCCTCATGCACTGTTCAACATGGTATCAGAGCGAGGTTTCACAATTACGCAAAGGTCTACGTCTCCGTAGGCAAAAGCACGTGAAATGATGCGTTGTTTTCTCTTTACCGAGCGCAGTCCTTCAAGGACTTCGATGCCCGGAGCATGGCTGCAGCCTGCTTCTGGCTCTCGATGAAGCTCGAAGAGGAAGTCACCTCCAACCGTGGTGAGAAGCGATCTCTTCTCCAGGACGTCGTCATGACGTTCGACCGCATTGGTGTGTGCAGGGAAGGTGATCTGCCTCTTCCACCCTTTGCATCCCATGTTATTCCGTCTTAGGCGAACGCCCTTTCCTCCTCCGCTTGTGGAATTCCCTAACAGACCCGCCTCTCGCAGGGTCCATTCAAGCCTATGGCTTGGGCCTTTACTCCTCGGACAACAAAAAGGGGGGGACTGCGATAAACTGGCGCCTCAGACTGTAGAGTAGGGGGTCAGAGCGGCAACAATGGCAAGGGGAGTGAAGGATCGCAGCTCTGCTGTGTTGAACTGAAGGATATTGAAAAGCTGGAGTATGCGTCGACTACCTCAAGGACACGGTGCTTGACTAGGTTTTGCAAAGCTCCATCCCCCTTTCGCTCCCAAACGTGACCAAATCCGTCGGATTCCCTTTTGGCGGATAGATGCACATCGCCATCATGAATGTAACCCTCATTCGGCTCATTGTGCCTGAGCCTGTCGTCTCCCTTCGCAATACCAGTGTGGCCGTGCGGGCCTCTAATGTCCAAGTTGACTTGACTCTGGATTGGAGATACTCGTATAGCAACACATGGCTTCCTCAACCCCTGTCAGATGCAGGTGAAACTAACATCGAGGTGCTTGGGATGCAGGCAGGGGTCTCAACAAATATCAAAGAGGAAGGAGGATCATTGCAATTCACCATTCTTCAATGTGGGACTGACATTCAAGATATGAATGTGTAACTGCATGGTGGTAGTTCCTGGTTTTATCAATGGTATGATGTGTCAACCATTTTTTGGCCTGTTTTCTGTAGCTGTTTCTTCAAACAGGGCAATGTACTGTTTTCTAGTTACATATATTAGCTTACATTTTACGGATCTCCCATATTTATGTCCTTATGTAGCTAAAGTACTGATAGCTAGTACAGTGGGTTTGTGGCTAACTCTCTAAATAGGCGTGTAATGTGAATGAACATTGAGACATTTGGTGCACAAGCCTAAAGTCAAAGATCCAAGATCCAAGTGAGTTGTCATATTAGGGGCTTTGGCCACATCATGGTTAATCAGTGACAACAGAAGCAGTTGGATGCAAGAGTAAATGCAAATACATTATTGAGTTTGGCCGGCTGAATTTTTGAAGATTATGTCGGCTATGTCATTTGTATTCAATCCAGGGTATAAGGGCTTTATCGTGCTCCTACAATTACGGACTCAAGGCTACTCCACAAGATACTGGAAGATAAGGCAGCAGATAGGCGTTTTGTTGGAGCATTTTTTATCAAAGACTCCCTACGACAGCGTTCCGTGGTCCCTTCATCATGGATAGTAAAGGTTGTGCACATGAGCCTGACCTGACCCACATCAAGTCACAATTATCGTGTAGTAAATGCTCATGTGATGTCTGACCCACATCAAGTCACAATTATCATGTACTAAATGCTCATGTGATGTCTGACGATTCAGAAAAGTCGATGAGGATGACAGTGAACCAAGGTGGTTGCCTGCATTGAGAATGCCCATATGATCACACCGAAAGTAGAAATTATCGTCTTGTGCTTGTGTACTAGAAATCACAAAACACACTATTTTGGTAGTTACCAGATTGTAGGAGTCGTTGATAATTTTGATTTTGAGGTCCCAAAGATGGCCAAATATTTGCATAGTTTGTGGTGGATTCTGATTGATATGGACTGTAACAAAATTGACTATCATTTTGAATACTGGGGTTAGAAAGGACCATGGTTTTGCCCATGAGTCGCAATACAGACTTTCCAGCAGCATCGAGAATAGCTGGCCCTGTAGGTGCATCCCTGCTCGATGAGGGGATTTCAGTTAAGGATGATTGATCTAAGGTTGTGACATCTAGAGATGCAAAAGATGCAGATTTATGATCATTCAAAGCTGCTTGCATCCATAGTGGAAGTTTTGGTGTTGAGTACCGGTCAGGCTGCATGATACACTTAAAAGTTACACATATTACTTCTGATTTGGTTGCATATTTCAAGCATAGTTAAAAGTAAAAATAACCTACGCCTTTTCATAAGGAGCTTCTTTGTTCAGTGGTATATGATCTCTAACCTGAGTAGCTATGTGATGTGTTGCTAAATTTTGGACCTTGCAATGTCTCTCTGCACAAGAGATACACACATTATAGCTGATTTTATTCATAGTTCCCAATAAGCATGTGATTAGAAAAAGCCATGACATACCTGCTGGAACTGATTCTTCTTGTCTACGAGTGTGAAGCGAGGTGCTTAATTCCAAAACCTGGACTTGCAGAAGCATGGGCCTTGGAATATATCTCTCTGGACATTCCCTGGGCAAATTTGTTTGCTGAGATTGTTCTTGCAAATAATTTCTATTAGGCATCCATGATTGTGGCTGACAAGAAACCAGACCATTGTAATTTATTACTGCATGAGAGTACGCTCACATGGGGAATGGAGGAACTGGACACATAGCTCAGAAGCTCGTAGTTCACTGATAAGTTACAGGGAGCTTCTTTATACAGGCAACTGTATGAATATGGCACTCTATGCAAGGGAAGGTGATCCGCCTCTTCCTCCCGGTTCGGAGGCTTACACGAAGCGAAGAGATGAACTGTTGAAGCTGGAGATGCGCCTTCTGGTGGAGCTAGGGTTTGTCTGCCACATGGAGCATCCTCACAAGCTTCTTCTCAGCTACCTCAACTTTTTTCGCCTGAACGGGGTGCACGAGTTTTGTCAAGAGGCTTGGAACATGGAATTACATCTACCAAAGCAGTACTTATAGGTGTTGTTACAGTTGCCACTCGCTCAACACATCGGAGTGAAGATTTGATGGAGAAAATCCCCCACAACAAAAGTGAAGACAGATACATCTCTAGCACAAAGCGTGATTCCCTTAGGCACAGCAGTGGATCAAGGAAAAGGTACCACAGAAGTGGATCAAGGAAAAGTTGATTTTTGGCTCTTCATGCTACGTTTCATATCATTTCATCTATATTATAGCTAATGCGTTGAAATTATTCCACGCTTTGTTTATAAGAAATGTTTCGAGCTGATGGAATGATATTTCATTTTATTCTTATTCCAGCTGTTGAAATGTTCCAGTTGATGTTTCATTATTATTCCAGTTGTTGGGTTGTTCCAGCTGATGTTTCATTCCTTATTCTAGCTGTTGAGTTATTCCAGCTCATGTTTCGTTCCTTATTATTCCAGATGTTGAGTTGTTCCCAGCTGATGTTTTGTTCTTTATTGTAGCTGGTTGTTGAGTTGTTCCAAACTATGTTTCGTACTTTATTCTTCTTTATTCTAGCTCTTGAGTTTTTCCAGCTAATGCTTCATTCTTTTCTTTTCTATTCTAATGTTTGTCTATTCTAGCTTATGATATACGAGTTGATGTTTCGTTGTTTCCAGTAGGTTCGTCTATTCCAGCGGATGTTTCATTGTTTCTAGCTATTGTTCATCTATTCCAGCTGATGTTTCGTTGTTCCCAGTTGTGTTTTGTTCTTTCCTGCTGATGTTTCATTGTTTCCAGTTATTGTTTATCTATTTTCAACTGATTCGTCTATTCAAGCTTATGTTTATTCTACTTGATATTTTATCTATTCTAGCTAAGGAGCTGATGTTGCAGCTAATGTTTTCGTCTTGATAATGCTCATCTCGTCCATTCTTCTTTCCATTTGCTGGTGGTATGCCAGCTGCTATTTTGTATATTCTAGCTGATGAGCTGATGAAATTTTTATCGTATATTCTAGCTGCTGAGTTGATTTATGACATTGTGATTGTAATGTTGATATAACATTTTCTATTAAGTTTTTGATGTCACAGATTATGCTACATAGCCGATTATATCCACACTCAAGATAAAGCAATTTCATGGCCCTTTATCTCCTTCGATTCCTTCATCTATTGTAATTCAAGATTGATGTAGCTCCTTCATTTATCTATAGTAATTCAGGAGTGATGTAGCTCCTTCGAT
The DNA here is from genome assembly GCF_053477565.2 of Lygodium microphyllum. NCBI lineage: Eukaryota > Viridiplantae > Streptophyta > Polypodiopsida > Schizaeales > Lygodiaceae > Lygodium > Lygodium microphyllum. The sequence continues at coordinate 112,957,260 of NC_141162.1, forward strand.
GCCTACAAACAGGCACTTGTATATTCAGGAGTGATTTAGCTCCTTTCAACTTTGTAATAATATATTTTCAATATTAATATAGCAGTAGGGCTATATAGAGCTGTGGGTTTTTCCCTTGAGCCCCCAAGGGTTTTTTCATCCACAGTTAGGGACCTTTATTTGAGCGGGGGTGTTAGCTACATATAGTTTGTCTATATATAGCATCCCTAGTCTCCTCTATATATTCCAACTATATGTGCTCATTTGATGCACTTCTGGGGTTCCACTTCCGGTGTCTCGTGTCTCTCTTCTCCTCTCTCTTCCTCCGTTCTTCGTCTCCCTCGCGCATTGTTCAACATCTAGCCATCTCTTGTGAATTAATCCCATGCATTTAGGATGGAATTTGAGACTGTGAGGTGTTAATGTGTGAAGGAACACGATTTGAGTAGCCCTAGGAGGCCAAAAATTGGCCAAGATTTGAAGGGATGTTGACCACATTCAATGGGACATGGACCAAAGGTTAAAGAGGTGCTTGAATGCAATGATTTTTTGTACAAGGATCATGAAGAGAGAGAAATAGAGAGCAAGAGAAGTAGATATTGTATTTCATGGCTTCTGATAATTCATACTACATGTGAGATATTTGTTGTTTATCATCAATAACATGAAGAATGGATTTCCATCTCCATCCTCTATGTGCTCATGTAATTTTTTTGGTCTAATTAGAAATAGAAATGCTGCTTTTGTAGTATTTCTCTCTCCTCCCTCAAATTAATATTTCTCTCTTCTCCATTCTCTCTTACATAATGGCTATTCATGAGAGACGCCGGAGGGGTGAAAGAGAGGGAAAGGTGAGAGTTATCTAAAAGAAATGGTTTGTGGCATGGTACTCGTCTCTATGGAGGGCTCCTCAAGCACATCAATGGCTATAGTAAACGTTAGTGGACTTGGGAATCACTCAACATCTCGTTTATGTCACAACTTATATGTGGTCAATGGGTAAGTGACTTAGTTTTTATAGCAAATAAAATCCAATTGAAAAACTATCTTAAATACATATAAAGAAATACATAAAGATAATTATTAGTACTTAGCATTGGTTGTTCTCAATTTTGTTGATTTTTTATTAATAAAATAGCTAAAATTTTTAAAAATAAAAAATAAAAACTAAAGAAAGATTATCAATAAATAGAAGATCACTAAGAATGGTCTAATTAACCTCAAAATGTAAAAATATCACACTTTTCTTTCATAATTTTTAAAAATTAAGGTTTTTAAGTGTAAAATATGAGTATTATTAGGACAAGGTTGGTCCTAATGCCATGCGTAATGATTATTGAGGGTTGAAATGATTGAATTTTTAGCTATTTTTAATTGATTTTTGATTGATCTGAGGTATAACTGATTAGATTTGGAATGGTTTAGAAGCGTTTTGGGTTAGGTTGAATTTGTTTGAGAAGCTCATGATGGTTTTTTATTGAGTTATGATATTTTGATAGGTTCTATTGTATATTTATTTGATTCTAATAGGTCTATATTACTTCTATTTTTATCTATATTACCTCTATTTGATTCTAATGGTCTGTGTTGATGAGTGTTTTAAATGATTGAGAGTATACTATATGATTTTTTATGGATTGAGTTGGTCTTGATTTGAGCTATATGGTTTCTATGTCTTCTATAGACCTTTTGTAGGGTACTGGTGAGCTATTGTATGCCTTTTGTTGTCTTCTACATACATCTATGAGTGTTCTATTTAATGGATGTTAAGCTTTGGGAATGTTTTTCAATCTTGGAAAGAGAAGAATGGAAGCTCTTAATAGCTTGAAGAAGTAGTTGTTGAAGACTTGAAGTGAAGACTTTAAAGTGACAATGACACTAATGAGCTCTCAAGGGACATTGTAGTGGCTCTAGTGCCCCTACATATCGAGCATACCTCTTGGAAGGTGTATCCACGACCAAGAGAGGATTATTGGAAGTAATTCTTTGTTATTCTCATGTACTATTGAGCGAGAGCATATGTGAGAGAGATAGTGTGCATGAGAGATGGCCAATTTTCTATGAAGAAAGATTGTATCTACATGTGAGTGATTGAGAGGAAGATGATGAAAACTATGATGATGAAATAAAAATAATATGTGATGAATTTCATTCCAAATTGAGCATTCCTTTGTGTTCCTTTGGTTTTTTGGTGGTTTCTATGAATAATACATTAAATTTTTGTTGAGATAAAACCATAGAAGATTCAATATATAATGCTACATGAAGCATTATTATTTATGGTGCTCTTTTTCTTCTTGTGGTTGATTCAAGTATGAAGAACATGCTTATTGGTGTTACAAGATAGATTTTCTTATATTATTTTTCCCTTTTTCTTGGTGTTCCTTTTGGGGCTCTATGTTTTTGGTGAACAATGGGAAAAACTACCATCAACAAGCACCAACAGAGATGTTGAAAATGGAAGTAGTGGCATTGTTGATTGAAGAGGAAAAAAAGCAATGGAAGAATTTAAAATTCCTACTATTATTGAAGAATTAGATATCTTTATTGTCAAAGCCACTTTCTACAAGAAGTTCATTTCTCAATTGTGGAAACATATCACTATCTTGATGTGGGCTCTCTAGGAAAGACTGATCTCATTGTCTTCTGAACCTACAAAAAGTTGTATTACTATAGCTAGTTGTTTCCCACAAAACTGAAGAGAAAAATAGAAAGAATGAGTATCAATGAAAGATTTGGCCTTCATTGAAGGATTTCCAAATATAATCAAGTGAGAGATTGTGAAAAAGCTTTAGAAGTCATAGTCAATGGAGATTCACAATAATAAGAAGGAAAAGAGACGGGGTTGGTGTATCAATAGCAATGATCTATGATTCTTTTTGGAAGCTATTGTATCAATTTTCTTTTGTACAAGTTCATGCTTGCTAAGACTCCATCCAATTACTTGTCCAATGAGTTTTTCACTAGCTCCAAAACAATGCTTAAAGGCGTGGTCATTGACTAGAGTTTATACCTTTGTACAAAAATAGATCAACATTTTATCAAAGTCACTAGGGGTAGTGTGACTAATGTCACCTATAGGACATATTTATATAATTTTCTAACATAATCTGCCCTTGCCAAGGATATTTCACCTTTTGAAAATCTTCCAATGGTTTCTCCTCCTTCTATAGAAGATCCCAAACCCATCCATGTAGATAATGATTCTCCTCCTCCTTTGGTGATTCAAAGAAAGTGCTTAAAGCATGTAGTTGAAACTATTCCAGTGTCAGTCCCTACTACATCAAGAAGTTTTCTTCCTGTATGCCTAACATTTATAAATTTGTTTCAGACATATACAAATGGTAATATAGAGATATTGGTTCCTTCTCTACACATGGTAATAGGAGATACCATTCCTTTTTTGTGTAAGGATATTCAAAGCTCCATAGAGATATCACTTATTAGTGATTATATTCAATAATTATATTCTTCTTTTTATGAGCAGATGTAGTAGTCCAAGGAGAAGTTATGCAAGGCCACTATAGAGCTTCTCTCTACTAAAGAAACGCTCCCTAATTTATTCAAACAAATGGAGCGAAAAAATAAATTGTAAAAAGCTTGAAAAGTGGAGATGTCCTCTTTGCAAGCCCAATTCACTGAAGAAAAAACTTAGGTAGCCGTTGTTACTTAGGAAAAAGATCATATTTCTAATGAAAAATGAGAGTTTAAAGCTTTAATTGCTTCCCAAATAGTGGAGTTACAATCACCAAAGTCCACAATTGATAATCAAAATACCAAGATCAAGGATTTGAAGGAATAGTTGGCCAAGTCAAGATTTGTTCCACAATGTTAGTGCCTCCTTTGTCAGATATAGACTTGGCTACTCTCCAATATACTATGATGATATGTCCCCTATTTCAAGTTAAGATGGAGATGTTACAATCTAGAATGGAACTTTTGTGGACTTGTTTTGAGAAATTTATAAAATATATCTCATCAAATCACTCCTTTTTTGTGCATTATTAACAACAAAAGCTGTCCTTTTATATGAAATTTTCCACTATGGATTTGTGTCCTCCTGAGGGTAGATGGAGTGATGCTTGGTCCTCTGATCTGCTTGTGGAATGGTTAGGATGGTATTTGAAGACCTAGTTACACCTAACACCATGTTGATATCTTACATGAATATTCAACACAATCTTGTGATTCTAGAGGATGGGGATTTGTCTTTGTATATGGGGGATATTATTTTGCAAGGTGTTCGTTATCTCTAACATCTAGAGATAATGATAGATGAGATTTTCCAAGCTTCTTTATCCAAAGTGGCTAACTTTCCTAGAGTTTCTTGGCATCCCATGATAGATTCTATTGACTTGAATTATCAATGATCAAAACCCTCTACATGTCTTATAAATGCTAACCAATTTCAAGAGGATCTTTTAGCCATATTTTTATACAATTCCCTTTTGATACATCCTTCTTTGAAGCTTATAAGTGTTGATCTATTTTAGGTCCATTAGTATCTTCACTCATTTTTTAATCAATAGACCCCCCATATATTTGATTCGTATTTATCCATACTTCAATTAAATCCACAGATTATTCCTCCTCTTCTTTTTCAGCCTCAAGAAGATCCCCTAATTCCTATTTTTACTCATTGCATGTTCATTGTAGATCATGTTTTCTCACCTCCTCCTTCTTGTCCTCAACCATCTACTATACTCATTTCTAAATTTCAATCATACTTCTTAACTTCTTTCTTATCAGATTTTGTTAAATTGTCTAAATCTCTATCTTTAATCCTTTCTTCATTTTATGATTTTTCATATTCATTGCTTTATCCTTTAATGCTTATTCCCTTTCCTTCTTCCACATCATTCATTTTTTATCCTCGTCAGTTGGTTAGAAGCTACCCGGGTTCTAATTTGTAGATATATAGATGTAGAGAATGGAGTCAAGAAGATTCGTTGATGGGTCCCCATATTCAATTGTCCTATAATTCTAGGGGAATGGAAGACTCCTATGCAAGCTTATTAGAGTTATTGATAACCCCCAAATTTGTACAAATTTAGGCACACAAGTATGATCTTCATCAGCAAATCTTATGTAGTTTGATAATTTAACCTTGTAACTTCACTGCAAAATCTCAAGACAAGTATTGTAAAAGATATGACTAGATATTATAAAGTCATGACCTTAAAGTATATGTGTGTTTCTTTTCCAAATTTGGAAGGTTGAGAAGTTCCTTTATTGAAAATAAAGAAAATGAATATTCTTGTAAGGTGCAAGTAACCATGTAAAACAAAAGTCTCAAAGAAATGAAAAGGTGGAAATGAAGAGCCGTGCAATTTGTGGGAAAAGGTGTTTGGGGGAGTTACAACTTCTCTTCCTCTCCTTTGTCTAGCTTCTTGCACGTATCTTCTTTTCTCTCTTGCATTGGCACAACTCTTGCTCTCTTGCCTCTCTTGTACTTTTATTGTTTCTTCTAATTATGGAAGAGAAAGAGAGTGAGGATGAAGACGACAAAGATATATTTTGTGTGCCTCATTCTTGTTGAGTGGAAGACTAATTTTCTAGGTGAAGAGAGGATTTCTTGCAAGTCTGGAGGCTATGCAAGTGTACTTGCAGCTTCTCTTACCTGAGATATAGCAAATTTTCTATGCTTGGAAGGCTATTATTCAATTATTTGAAAATTTCCTAAATATATTGTCAATCTACTGATCCTTTAGTCAGATTAACTGCTCATTTTTCTTGGTACCTAGCATACATGTACCATCATTCTCATAATGATTAGAAGCTAGTACCTAAATTGCACCTTAATGCTAATGTGGATATTGATCCTCATTAGTTGGACATATTGTATTTCTATACTCTTTGTCTCTTAAGTAGATATCCTGTAATTGTGGAGACAATGTGTGATTTGTAGCTCTTTCAAAATGAGACTTGGATTTTAGGACCCGATTTGGACCCATTCTTGAAGCACTGGAGCCCATCTTTGGAGCCGAAAAGTGTCTGAGAGGTGTTAAAGAGCCAATTTTCATGAAAAAACAAACAGTGGTAGATGGATGAGCTAGAGTTTTCCTAGATGCATTTCGATGTCAGGAATCCAACGCAAATCTCGGTTCGTCGATCGGAGGTCGTTTGACCCTCCATTTAATCCCTGCAAGGTTTGACCTTATAAAGCAACTACTAAATCGGGAAGCCATAAAGTGCATGGGAGGGCCCAACTTTATAGATTTTGATGTCACGAAGTCATCCGTCCAATTGAATCGCGAATTGAAGCCCATTTGCACCCCCAAACACATCAAAAACCCTTCCGTGGCAGTGTGAAAGTGGTTTTTTTAAAGTTGACATTTTATAAATGAAATGAAATGAAACTCTAAATGAAGAAAAAATGCAAAAACATGTCGAGATACAGGGAGAGGGCATTTTTTGATTGATGCCCCATTTTTTGGGAGTTTTTGTGCCTCTTGGATGCTCAATCATGTAGAGAGAGAGAGGGAGAGATCCCTGATCTATGCAAAGAGAGTAAGATTTTGATGGTAACCATATGTAATATGATAAAGGGAATAAAATTTTGCTTTTTATTCTTTCTCTCTCCTCTCCTCTTTCTCCCCTAAGAGACAATTCATGTGGAAGAAGCCCAATTGATGAATGCTCATCCGATGTGGTACCGGATTGCTTCCAAATTGAGTGGGGCTGAAGATGGATGATTGGAGAAGGGTTGAGCATCAGTGGTGGATTTTTTTCCTGTCCCGAATCATACTTTTAAAAACCCACAACAAGGAAAAAAACCGGTAACTCTCTTTTATGAAGAAAAATGACTCTTTTTTAATATTTTATTGGTCAAATGGTGTTCATATTGGATGAAAATTGGTAGATGTGTCATTTGCTATTTTTTTAAGGGTTGTGGAAAAAAAATCAAAATACAGAATGTGATAATGTTGAAAATAATTTTCTAAAACCCAAAAAATACGCATTTTACAAAGAAAATGAGATTTTTGTCATTTCAGGTTTAATAAAAATGATGTATGGGGGATGAAATGTGAAAAATGAGTGATTCTCAGTTGTCATAATAAAAAAAACTAGTAAATGCTCTATTTTCTTGATAAAATTAATAGAGAAAAAGGAGAAAAATAGGTTTTTGTACTAAAAAAAATAGTTAAAAAATGAATAATGTCCGTGCATATTTGGCAAGGTTGAGGCATGAGGTATAGCCTCATGTCACCCTTGTTGGTATTTTTTAGTGCATTTTTATTTCTTTATACATAAAAAATGACAAAAAATAAAACCCTACACCTATACAATGATGCAATACATAAACGATATGGAGAAAAGAAGGGTTGTGGAAGTGTTTAAGTGCAAAAAAATGAAGTAGAGTTTGATCATTTGGTTATGTACATCATATATGACAATAATAATTTAAGTTTTAAGGGGCTAGTAGCACGAGAACTCATGCTAGTCTCCATATATCGAAGCATATGTTTAGTGAAAATCATGAAAGAGTTGGTTTTGCACATCACAAAATGTTGATTTGGTAAACATTATTTGTGCACTAGGATCATATGCACTATGCATGACACATGACATGGTATAATCTTCTGTATGCATAGTACTTGTATGCTGAACATTGACCAACACTGAGAATGTGAGGAGGTCTTAAGCTATAGGTTAGTTGTACGGTTTCCTTGGGACTGTTTGGTGAGGATCTATATATTCCTAGATCGTACAAAACAAGAAAAGAGTGGAGTTTGTGTATTATGTTTTATATCTTAGGTAGTGCATCTTGGGGCCAATCCCCTTGATGTAGGAGAGCTGCAATGGAGCTGCGACAAATAGCCAAGAGGTGCTTCCCTATGTTTGTGATACGAGGTGTTATACCTATATGTTATGGGATCTCCCTCTGAGGAGAAGGGAAGATAAATGTTGGATTGTATCCTATTAAAAATGCAAAATTGATATTAGGGTTTAGTGTAGTGTGAGCCTTAGACGCTCCGGGCCACGAGGCCGTGTGGGGTGTCTTGTGTGTCTTAGAGGTTTGGCTAGTGCTAGAGAGCCAGTATCATGCCCATTTTAGGTCCTGACACAAAATCCTCCCAATACATTTTTTTATGAATCCCCATCCCTAGACAAATTTAGAAATCATCAAGCTTTTAAGTTTGATAAACTCCATTGATTCTTGATGTACACTTATTGAGCTAGAATACTTTTTTTTTTGAGTTGCCATTCAAGCGGCGATTATATATCTAGTTTATTTATGTGGTATGTGAGTTTTATATGAAGAACTCATGGCTTGATGAAGTAATCAAGTTGATGGTCCTTGTTAGTGATAAATGGTTCTATTTGGATGGAAGGAAGAACTCGAGGAGTCCACTTGATAGAATATATAAGATACCATGTGAGTTCAAAAGAAAGGATATTATATTTAATAAAATTTACAAGGTTTTAAATATAAAAGGGATTTTAATTATAATTTTAAAATAATTTGTAAGTTAGTAAAGTAAAAGGAGTCATTCTAAGACCTTATAACATGTAAAGAAAGTGTATTTTTAAATATCCTTTAAATACACATTACCTTAATGATTTCTTATAAATGGACCTCTCAGGAGAGGAATAAAAAGAAACCTCTTATATCCTTCACCAATTTTTTATGCTTTTATCTTTTTCAGATAAGTTAATGGATCATGATGTTTTTATTTCATTGAAATTGTTTGCTAGATGCAGGTTATTGGTTAAGCTCATTGATTCGTTTGAGCTAGAGTAGGTGATTGGAGATGGTTACTTTAGAGCTTTCATTCTCTTTACCCAAGGTCACAAGGATGGTCCCTTAGTTAGGCATGGGAATATATTGACAACTAAAATTATTGAATTTTTAGCCAATTTAAATTATTTATTGGTGATTTTTTATTGATCTAAGGTATGATTGATTGGTTTTTACATGGTTTAGAAGTGTTTTGGGTTAGGTTGAACTCATGATGATTTATTATTGAGTTATGATATTTTGATAAGTTCTGTTGTGTGATTGCTTAGTTTTGATAAGTTTGTTTTGCCTCTATTTTTTATCAGTTTTCTTTCTATTTCAGAGTTTACGATTGTGGATGAGTGGTTTAAGTATGATTAAGAGTATATTGGATGATTTTTGATGGATTGAGTTGGTCTTGGTTGTTACAACTATATATATCATCCTTGTTAGATAAAATAGTGATGATATTGTCATATAAAGGATCTTTGATGGTATGAAGAAGTTGAGCACAGGAGCGCCGGTAGCACCAAGTTGATTGATAATGTCTTTAAAAGCCTCGATATGAGAGTGCATAGAAGTACCAACCTTATATTGAAGATTCTTCAAACAAGTTTGGAGATATAAAATTTCAGTGAACGATTTCTTCTCAAACGTTGAGATAAGATACTCCCAAACAGCATGAGAGGTTTCCAGATGAAAGACATCCAACATAAGTGAGTCAGGAAGTGCGGAAAATATATAACAACGAGCCGCTTTGTCACGATGAATCCAATCAGTATGATCAATTTTCCATTGTTCAAATAACGGGCCATCAGTAATCACAGAATTGTTATTCATCACATCAATAGGTTGAACTGGGCAAGACAGGTCGCCCAAAACAATATCAAATAATTCGTCACCTTCAAGAATTAGCATCATCTTTGCTTTCCACCCAGGAAAGCCTTGTCCTTGGAAGAAGGGAACCGAACGTTGGTCAGACGGATATCCATTAACAATTATACAATTGGCCATGCCTGTATGTCGAGAGAAAATAAATAAGATGAGATCGCAGAATCTGCAAACCATGATCAAGACAAGCATAGTTGAGACACATGACAATTAAAATAGGGAGATGTACGTAAGAACAGCGAAAAGTATTGAGTGACTAAAAAGAAATCCTGAAATAGAGAGACGTAACGTGCAAGAAGAGATGACGCGTATAAGAAAAGTGCTATTTCGATCGAGCAAAGAACGTGAACGATAATAAAACATCGCTAAAAATAGCAAGATGTTTGCTTGTCGTAATCAACGTCATTAACAAAGACGAAGAACTGTAATTGGGGATTAACGAACTGTAATTAGAATTACAGTTTTAAATAAAGAATTGCAGATTGGAGCATAATTGTTGTCTTGAATCCTGAACTGTCATAACTTTTGATCCAGAACTCCGATTGACAAGCGGTTTTGATAAGATTCGAGAGCACAACGAGAGCTACGCACCCAGATTTGGTTTTTTTTTTAAAGACAAAACTAACTAATACTTCTAATTTGAACAAATTCATGTATCAAATCATCACTTATGCAAAGAATGCATCATTTGGAAAAATCTGATGCTGTTTTGGTCACTCGCGAACAAAGGGATTTTGATGCTGCTTTTGTTGCTCGCAAGCGTCCCACTTCACGTTTTCAGCAGGGTGGATGCTCTAATCAAGGTAGTAAATCTTCTTATCTTGCTTATCCTAACAAACATTGTTCTTATTGTGATAAGAAAGGCCATGTGGCTTCTGATTGCTGGGCACGTCAATATGATTAGGAGCATGGAGTTACTACAAAGCAACCTCGCTCGTCCAAAAGTTTTCCTCCTTGTGATTATTGTGCACATACAGATCATCCATCTCGTCGTTGTTATAAACGCAGATATGATGAAGAACGTTCTCGAGCTTATATTGTTCAACAAACTACAACTGATGATGATCATACTCATGAGGAGCTCAATTTCGTCCATCATGATATCTCTCCAGAAAAGGTACTTCATGTTCATGATGGTTCTCTATTCATTGTTGATTCAGGTGCCACTGGAAACATGACATACCAATCGCAGTGGCTTCACAATATTGTAATACGACATGGTTTATGTCACAATGGTTTGAAGCTGCTTTGTAAGTGTTTGTGAACATGTAATCTTCTATCCAAATCCCCGACAACCTCGATGGTGGTATGTTATACCTTCAATTCCTCGAGGTGCGAGAGTATACGATCAAAGCGATGTTCCAGGCATAGATGAAGAAAATATGCAAATAGAGGGATCGAAATTACAAGGGGTGGAGGCCACCGCAAGCTTGGAGCCCGCATCGGCTAACAATGATGGAAATACAGAAGTCATAGAATTTTTTGAGAACGAGGCAGACTCGTTCTTTTGTGGTGACATGTCTATCGACCTTCCAGTGTATGCAGAGTTGTGTCAGGAGATTAACATGGGACCATAAGAATACTTCATTTTTGGAGAATTGTATTACTCAATTCGTTGTTTAGATCTTCCATAAAGGTAGATAAGATATGCATTTTAAGAGGGATTTTTCAAAAATGATTTATATTAATGTGCTTTGTATAGTTTAAATTGATTATTCTAACATCATTTTTTATCTGTGCAGGTATCGACATTTTCAGGATGAGTCGAGGGATGAGCGATGAGGAGTTTCTGGAGATGATGGCACGCATGTCTCCAGATCAGCTCACGAGATTCAGAGAGATGGCAGATCAGGAGCTGTCTCGTTCTTCGTCAGGGCGCTCTGCTAGATCAGCTTCAGCGCGATCAGATGCTTTAGCTTCGAGCAGACGATCTCAACGCTCGCGACTTGGGCCAGAGGGAGGGACTGCGACTGCAGGAGGATCAGGGGGGTGCTGCTGTGGAGACACGGACGCGGTGTCTCCGTCTCGTCGTTCAACTAGAGCTCGGTCACCTCCAGGATTTGTCACACCTGTGGGGACGTCCACTTCAGTTACTCCGGCTTTTGCGCAGCCATCGGCAGATGGCACGCCTTTTGGTGGCACTCCTTTTGGTGGCACCCCCTTTGGTGGCACCCCTTTGAGTGGCACTCCGGGAGAGGGTACCCCCGTCAGTACACCGGATGTACAGGGGTCTCTTGGATATGCCCAGGAGTGTGGACGGAGATGGGAGAGGGCCCATACAAGGCACACTCCTAGGGATTATGGATACCTAGTGGATGGCAGGTCAGGAGCCATCATCATGAATGATGAGGGGAGGAGGGTGATGGCTCGCATGAGGGAGTTGTGCCAACAAGTTTTTCGGCACAACGTCCTGGATCATTGGACGAACATACCGGAGGGGAGCAAGGAGTACATAGTAGCATCCTTGCACGAGGAGTTCCCGGTGCCAGCCGCAGTGGATAGATTCTCTACGGGCTGGATGATGGATTGCATGCGTGCATACATGTCACATAGACGATCCGACGCACGCAAGGCAATCAAGAGTGGGGCTCCAAAGCTCGAGTGGTTAGATGCAGACGACTGGCGTCGACTGAGGGAGGAGGCTACAAATTTGCCAGGACGTTGGAGTCAGCAGCAGCGGGAGGCGGCGAGGGCACGAATCGAGGCCGGATCGGTACATCATCTTGGGAGTGGCGGCCAGAGGACATATTTGGAGGACTTTGTAAGTTTCTCTTTTGTTTTGCTTATTTGTTTTTTTGAGATATTCTTTGTACTGACAATCATGTTTCTAACAGTTAGCATTTTGTTTTCTTTGGAGCACTCCATTACAAATCGCGATCCGCAAGGCCTTGAGACTCGATATGCAGAGAGGCACGGTCTCAGATCATTGATCAACCGATTGTATAGACGCGGCGGCCCAGTAAGTCACTCATCTTTCTTGTCCGTAGTTACCATGAGATATTTGAATGCATTATTGTATGGTAGATTGATATGTTGTTTCTTTTTCTGCAGAATCCATTTGATGCTCCTTTGCAGCGGGAAGAGCTTTCGGGGGACGAGGATTTGTAGCTCGCCCTTGGATCCTTAGAGCTCACATACCTTTAGTTTTTAGTCGCCCGATCTATGTAGACATTTTCTATGTATTAGTGATATTGTTTTATGATTGTACCAATCGCATTTTATGCGATATCATGTATTTATTTCATCTATCAGTTTTATGATTTCAGTATACATTCTTTTTGTTTGCAAACGCTTTGTATGCAGCAGTGCAGAAACTATTTTGTATGGCTCTCATACAGCACACAGTGCTATATGCAAGCTGCCCTGCCACAATTTTTTTTTTCTCTCTTACCGTCGCTATTTACGTCGCAAATTTACTGCACGCGTCGCTATTATCGTCGCTATAAGCGTCGCAAATTCTGTAACCGTCGCTATATACGTCGCTATATGCATTTGCGACGCATATAGCGACGATTCTATGGCGTCGTCAATAACGACGCTTTTTGCGACGACGGGGGTAAATTTTGTTGTTTGTATTTTCGTCACTTTAAACGTCGCTATAAGGTCTATATCTTGTAGTGTTTTTGGGTATAGGCCAATTCAATATTGCTTCTATCTTCTTAGGGTCAACCTTAATACCTTCTGATGACAAATATGACCTAGATATTCAATTTCTATTTGAAAGAACTCACTCTTTTCCGGATTAGCATACAATTGATTATCTTTCAACAACTTGAAAACCAAAGACAGATGTTCATAATGTTCTTTCTCATTTTTACTGAATACTAAGATATCATCAAAGAATACTATAACACAATGTTGATATTTAAAAAATATGTGATTCTTCATTCTACTAAATGTAGCAGGTGCGTTAGTCAATCCAAAAGGCATCACTAGAAATTCATAATGACAAAATTGTGTTCTAAATGCAGTCTTAAATATATCAGATTTATCTAATCTCACTTGATGATAACCAAATTTAAGATCTATTTTACTAAATATGGCAGAACCTTGTAGTTTATCCATAAGATCATCTACCCTAGGAATTGGATATCTATTCTTTACAGTAATCTTATTTAGGGCACGATAATCAATGCACATGCGATAGGTATTATTCTTCTTCTTTACCAACAAAACAGGTGCGCCAAATGGAGAACTACTAGGTCTAATTAATCCTCTATTTTATAATTCCTCAACTTGATTTTGAATTTCTTTTTGTTCAATCTAGTTATGCCTATATAGTGCTTTACAGGGTGGTTGTGTACCAGGAATTAAATCTATTTTGTGGTCTTCAGGACGTGAAAGAGGTAGTCCAGGTGGTAAATCTTCAGCAAAACAATCTTTAAATTGTGCAAGGAATTCTTTATGCCTAGGGTGCATATGTTTTTCTTTAGCTTGAAGTTCATTCACCCAAATTAGATAAGATTTACTACTTTTGCGTAATGCATGTTTAGCTTGAGTATGAGTAAGCAGTGGAAAATTATTAGATGAGTGCATACCATACAATGTAATGTGTTTTCCTTGAAAATGAATTTTAATTGAATGCATGGAATAATCTATGTCAGGATTATGCTGATGACGCCAAGGCATACCTAGGATAATATCACTGGACTGTAATGGTACAATTAGAAATTTCCTTCTTTCAGTGTATTCACCAATTTGAATTTCTAAATCATGCACCTCTTGTGTTCCATTATACCTTGTGCCTAAGAATGCTGCTTTAATGCAATAATGCGTAGGAACAGTTTGTAATTTCAATTCTTTTACTAACTTTGCAGAAATAAAATCATGTGTACTACCATCATCATGCAAAATAATCTTTTCTTTTCCATGCACTAAACATTTCATTGTCAACAAAGAATGTGGAGTTGGCATACCTGGTAAAGTATCCAAAGGAGTAGCAATGTCGTCCTCATCTTCCGTAAAGTCAGGCATTTCCTCATGTTCTTCATCTTCAATTGCTCCAAGATAGTTGATATGGACAGGTGGCTTCTTCGATTGGCAATTGGCTACTAGATGTCCAGGTTGATGGCATTTGTAACACACTATAGGTTTGGCTTTAGATACATTATTTGTAATGGCAGGAAGTCTAGGAATATTAGGATTTGGCTATGAAGATGGCTTAGGGTTTTGATTGGTATTTGATGGCAAAGGAGGTGGTTTTGTCCAAGACTTACAGAAAGATGATGAAGGAAATTGACTTTGATTGAATCTTCTAAAATTTGCATTGAATTGCTTAGAACCATAGTTACCATTTGCTTGGAATTGTTGTGGACGCTTGTCTCTTCCTCGAATCTTGTCTTCAGTATCATGAGCTAAAGAAATTGCATCTTCAAGAGTTGCAGGCTTGAACATATTAGCTTCAGCGTAGTAATGCCCAAGTAATCCAGACATAAACTTGCACTTGTGAGTCGCTTTAGGTACGTCTTCAAGCATGCGTAGTTGCAGTAAGGCATTTCAAAAGCGTTCCGTGTACTGCGAAATAGGCTCACGATCTCTTTGCTAAAGAAGGTCCCATTGCTTTATGGCTTTTTCATGGAATTGTGGAGGAAGGAAATTCTGCATAAACTTCTTTTTGAAACTCTCCTAGGTAGTGGGACAATCTATGCTCTTACGAACCACGGTCCACCAAAGTCGATCCACTAAATGATTAGTGACACACTTAATTTTATCTTTTTCAGCGTATGTCTCTTCATGAAAATAATCATCAAACTGACTGATGAATGCAAGAACAGTCTTTCCATCTCGAGTTCCATTGAAAGTATGGAATTTGAAATTTCTTTTACTTATCTTTGTTTCTTTGTGGATGGATTGATCTTCGAGAGTCGCATCGATGATTCGTCGGATAAGATCTTCGGGTTGTGGTCCATCTTTGTCGGTAGTCGATCGTTGTAAATTGGCCAATTGAACTTGCAAAGCTTGCCGGGCTCTTCGTTCTTCATCCAACTGCATCATAATTAAATCCAAATTTTGTTCCATCATAGGTTCAGGAAGATCGCCTTCAGCCATTAAATCATCCATATTTTGTTCCGTCATCCTGTAAAAATTCAAAAGACCTCACACTCTCAAAATCCAATTAGCGGGATGAGCGTAGCTCAAAGTCGGGTGTACAAGGCTTATAGATTTTTGTTTGGCTTTCACGGTCTTCGACTTTTGCAGTTGCGGGATTTAAAGTCTTCCTAAAATCTGTGTATGACCTTCTGCATATGCTGAAACTGGTTTAGCAAGTCTGCGTATGCGAACAGAGACTTCTAAGGAACAACTTTGTAGTTCAGTGCTTCTGCGCAGGAACAGTCCTTATGGGAGTTTTTAGCATAAGTCAGTTTTGACCTCTGCTGACTTGCAGAAATTGCAGAGTTACAGAACTTAAAGTACTTGTCAAACTTTGAAGATTTTTGTGACTTGAAACTTGGTTGATTAAGCTTAGAGCTTAATCTGCTGATCACGATAAATTTTTAGGGGAGGCTGTTTTTCAGCCGCGAAATTTACGGCGAGGGTATACTGAAACCGCCGATTGAAAAATTTAATTGAGTAAGCTTTTTAAGCTTACTATTAAGCCTTTAGGAAGACTATAAAGACACTAAAGATTATGAAATATAAATACTACATGATAAACTCTATTCTAGATTGAGTATTCCTTTGTGCTTCTGCTCTCTTTCTTCTTATGGTTTATTGAAGTATAAAGAACATGCTTATTGGTATTACAAGATATATTTTCTTATAGTAGTTTTTCTATTTTCTTGATGTTTCTCTTGAGGCTCCAATTATCTAAATGAAAGAACGTGTTTAATTATGATGAACAATTATGAGGATGTTATTTTCTTTTTTGCATATCATATCTAGTGTGAATATCTATGAAATGTGCACCCAAAAGTATCAAAAGTGAAGGGCACTCAATGCTTTTAGAATGTGTATGACAATGATTCAATATGTTGTCATATAGACTTTTGTCTCATATCGGAACCCGCCAACCATGGCACATATCGAGATACTTTAAGTTTGTGGAGAGTGGCAAGATAAGTAAGTTTATGAGCCACTTTTTCTTAATGTGGATGCACTCGTACATGCTCAAACTAATAATGCAATATTTAGTATTTTGATCAATACGGTACTTCGAAGTGCTTACGTATCAAGAGTTATGAGGACTTGACTAATAACCTTGGTGCTTAAGAGTGAATAACCATCATAGGGCAAGAAAATAAAACTACATTTGGTCTTGAAGATGACCTTAAGAGGAAGTAAATGTAAGGTTAAGGACACAAAACAAAGAGCTAAAAGAATATCTTAAAGCTCTAACTTTTCTAGCTCTTTACCTAGTTTTTGGGAAAAGTTAAAAAAAGGCTGCATGGCGCCCTATAGAAAGGATAGTATGCTAGTGCTTTGGATGTGTTGTGGGAAGAAGAGCCATAAGATTGTATTGAATGGAGCTTTCTAAAAGGCATATTGTGTAGAGGATGATAATAAGAAAATAAAAAGTGTAGAAACGAGTTCAAGTGTGGCTTTGATTTCTCCATCATCTCTTGACACTGGTGGTGTTTAAGTGAACATGCATGATGAGAGTTTTTTGTTAATTTGAAGCATAGTGGTGCATAATGGTGCTTTTGTGGTGATATTGTTGAGAAGAGATTTACTTTAGTATATTGGACGCAAACTAGGTACAAAAACTCCAAGATGTCAAATGTCACAACTTGCAAGTCACCTAGAGAAGTGCTAGGAGATCAAGGACCTAGAAGACCTACTAAAGGAATAGTTGAAGAAGGAGAAGACAGTTGACATGTTGACATAGCGATGAGAGAACATGCATTTAAAGGCCATAAAAAACAATGCATGTTAATGCCTAATTAGTAAGAGTGTTGCTAATTCATCCTAGAGTGTTTTGAGATGTGTAGCTGAACCATCAACTGCCCTTGATGCCTAAGTTGTACGGAGCAATCTTAATTTATGTTTTACTAGAACTTAGTCCTACAATTCATACGAGATGTTGCTCGATGGCTACTCACACTATGTGATGTATTTGCACTTCACACAACTAGTTTTTAGTTAAGACTATTTGACCACACTAGGGCATGACACATTGCATATGCACAAAGCATAGTATCAAAGAAGAACTCTTGGATGCATAGCATATGTTTGCGAAATTATTGACCTATGTTGAACAAAAGAGGTTCCTTTGGCATAGATTAGAGTAGCTATTTTTGGGAAAATTTTATGTGAGGAAATAATGAACCTCCTGGATCAAAAAAACAAACAGAGAGGACTATATTTTGTTGTTCTTTATGTGTTAAGATGGTGCATCCCCAAGGCCAATCCTTGGGGTGTAGGAGAGCCATATGAGCCATAGCATTCAACTGCGGGGTGCCCTCTATATGTGCAAAGTGAGGTGAAATAGTCATCTATGCATGGGAAACTCCTTGTCCTTAGAGTCAAGATGGGCAAAAACCATTGGACTACACTTTGAAACTTATTTCTACAAATGCATTAGTTAGATAAACCATTTTGTATCATGCAGATGCTCTTGGTCACAAGACCATGACAGTCGTATAAGAGCCTGTTGGCTAGAGCCAATAGAGCTAGTGTCATGCCTATTTTTAGCCCTGATAATTTAGTTTATTACTTTTCTATATATCTTTGCTATAATTAGAAGTTTTACTACACATGATGTAAGAAATATGAACTTAACATATGGTTGGTCTAGTGGTTAAAGAATAGGTCTGCCTATTGCTTTAAACATGATCAATATTGAATCATAGGATTCGTTATCCTAAAATATACTAGGCCATTGGTTCTATGACTTGATTTATAGGGTTAGCACGATGGACTAAATATAACCACCAAAGAATAACCCTTTAGGGTGGCTGATTATGTAGACCACTAGTTTATATTATATCATACAATAATGGTTGTGACAGTTAGGTCTCTTTGCGGCCCATGTAAATATAAATTGGATACAATTATAATATCTAAATGACTAGTCTTTTAGTAGATGATTCTAAGCATTATTATAAACCTACTTGCCTTCCATGGATTGTTGAATGTATAGGTTGCTGATAAGTTTATGCATGGCTAATTAAGATGTGATAGTACTAGAATACTTCTCAGGGCTATCATAAAGTATTGGGAAAGTTGTTTGCACTAACAACATCTGTTGCTACCCTAGAAACACAATATTTCCCAAAATTGTTAGATTTATTATGGCTAATGCCTATAAACCATAAATAAATGAGGAGCAATGATTGTAGTAGTAGACAATATGTTCTTTTACTATTTATAAGTTCAAGAGTAGTAGAACTACACTGCCTAAAATGGGTTAGTCCTCCGTGATCCTCACTTAGATTGTATGGTTGCTTGTTTAGGAGAGATGATTTGGTATTTGTACAAATATATCTTAGCAGAATTTAATAAGACTTATCTGATTTGGCTAAATAGTATTGGTAGCACATGGTATAAAACTAAATTTTATATTGAATCGTGGCTCCATTAATAGTTAAATTAATTTAGTAAAGCCATGGATTTGTATATTGGCTCACTCTGTTTGATCCCTAAAGTATATTTTTAGTATATTTTGCCTTAAAAATAAATATTTTCTATTTTTCCCTATGTCATAACCGAAAACAAGCCCGATACTAGCTCTATTGGGGCTCCTACATACCCCAAAAAACCCCCACAGCCTCACAGCAAAGAGCCTCTAGATACTACGTAACTGATGCAATTGTAGACATGAATTTCAAACTATAGTCCAACGTACTACCCATCCCAACTCCAAGTAAAGGGAATATCCCATACATATAGGTGACTAACACCTCATTATACACACGAATAGAGCATCCCCCAACTAAATCGTGTGGCTTCTATAGCTCTTGTACACCCCAAGGAGGATTGGCCCATAATGCGTTGTCTTGAACATAAAGAACAAATGTGATGCCGATCCTCTCATGATATATATATATATATAATGATTTAGGAATATTTCAACCTCACATAACATCTCCCCAAAGATCAGGGTACTACCCTATAGCAAAGGAACATCATACCCTCAACATAGGTCACAACTAGACATATAAATGCTATGTATCTAGGAGTTTTCCTTTTGATACCATGCCCAAATGAAAATGCAATGTGTATAACTCATTGTGCTCAAATAATTTCAACTATAAATCAGCCATGTATCGTGTGAAAATACCCTTTTCATAATTTTATTTCTCTAACGTGATGCTGTGTTCCAAAGGGACAGTAGTGAGCTAACACGTGCTACTATTCCTCTTCAAACTTAAATAAACCAAAGCTTATGACATAATGTGTAATGAAATCATAAATCATTCAAATCTTATCTCTTTTTATCCCTTTTCTCTCTACACTTAGATTTTGCTTCCGTGCATAGGTGTAAAAGGGTTTTGTCATCTTTTTTTATATAAATAAGTAATAAATAAACACTCTTCATATACCAATGGAGGTAGGCTAAGGCAAATCCTCATGCCCTATCCTCCTTATGCATCAATACACTCTTTTCATTTTTGATAAATTTTCACGCATTGAAACTATTTTTTTCTTTTTTTTCCTTCAAAAAGATAAATGTTCATGGTTTTTTAATTTATTTGAACATAAATTATTGATTTTTCCTGATTTTCTAATTTATGTGACTAGTATGAACTGTGATCCATTAGCATATTCCATGTGAAAAACCTTAAACTCACAAAACCTAATAGAATCTCCATTTTTGCAATAAATCACACATCTCGAATTTTGTAGTTTTAATATTTTTTATATAAACACTAACAGTGAATGAGTTTTTAATTATATCAGACATCAACAAGCATAATTCAAGCATTTTCAACCATGTTCCATGATAGACACAATTGGTACAACAACATAATATGCAATAAGTCAACACTTATGCTAAATCTCGCACACGTGACACATCATATTTCAAAAATTGGAGCCATTAATGCTATCACATTGTTGTTTGATGCTCACATTTCTGCTTCCTTGTTCCATTCCTCACATCTTGCCATGAATCGATACCCATTCCCTCTCATTATCTCAGCAGATACTTACGAACAACAATTATGGTGAGAGAGAAAGACTAAAATCCAAACTTTTCATTGAATGCATCAATTTTCTTATTGTCTATGGTGATATGGAGCAAAGAAATCAGGGATCTCATAGCCAAGATGAGGAGGAAAGATTAAAAGAGGCACAAAATTCTATTTTAAGGCAAAAATGGAGTCACTTGCTTTTAGGCTTCCGGATCAAGTAGTTGCTTTACAATGCCAAACTTTGCGGCCATTAAATAGGGGGTCCTAGAACCAACTTACTAGTAAACTAGAAGGATAGGGTCACTAGGACTACCCTCTGAAACAACTCTTTGCATGCCTGAAAATGTCTTCACAAGAGGTAGAGAATTGCTCAAACCTCCCCAAATATACGTAACCTAATCTTGGGACTTCATGCCTTAACTGTTGGTCTCTACCACAAGGACACACACACACGCAGACAATCCAACTCTTTTGATATAATTTACTAAGCATATAGTTTTTTATTGTCTTTAAATTGGATAATTGAATTTTGGTCATATGTGATGATGAAAACTCTAGGAATTTTGATGATAAAATGAGTTGTAGCAATTGCCTTGGATTTATCTTGCCTTGGGCAAAGATATAGACTACAATTAGCTTGGCATCTACAACTATAATTTGGTTGTGGGCATAGAATACATATGCTCACATACACACACACATGCAATTAGCTTGAGTAAATGTATCCATAAAGAATATAATTTGTTTTTTCCACTCCACGCACACATACACACATACTCTCATAGACTTTACACCTTGAGTTTGGTTATTAAGTTACTTGCATAGGATCTTGGCCTTCATCCAATTTTACTAAGCATAGGTATAATATACACACTCAAAGATATGGATTATGGGGTTCTATCAATCAAGGAGCTAGACCTTTGATACATCCAATCGCCACTAAACATGAAGATTCCTATTGTGATAATATATTAAGCTTACTAAATCCAAAATTGGGGATGCAAAATTGATCAGAATGGTTACCTATATATATGTTACAACTGTAGACTCTTCATTATTGGATGTTACTTTTTTGATACAAAGGTTTCTTCAATTCGATAATACAGTACGAGGCATATCTCTACCAATATTAATCTCTACCAATGTTAATAATGGTTGAGATTCACAAGGAGGCAAGTACACCCAAGGATGTGTTGTAGGTCAATATGGGGTAGCTGAAATATAAACAATATAGATTTACACATATTTGTAAACTTTCAAATCAAGCAAGAGGGAACTAGATACAACTAGCATATAACTATATTTGGTACTTGGGTTGAAAAGCTTTGGTTGCTTTTGGTAGTATTTCAAATAGTTGCAGTAGGCACATAGTACACAAGTACATCATCTTAGCAATATTGACCAATCACCCAAAGTACATGAAACTTTTAGGGTCTAACTTCATTTTTGGTTCTATGAGGATACTTATAAATATATGAGGTAGTGGAAATAGATGAGCACATAAAGCACACTCACTCACTCATTCACTCACTCATGCACACACGCATGCTCCCTTGCTCACTTCCACACACGCACACATGCACACACACTCTACTAATAGAGATATGCATACCTTAAAAGAAAACATATATAGCATAGTTTAGGTTACAAAATATGTTTTTTGGTCCATATGATATAATCTACAGATGTTTTAAACTTATTTTCGTGATATCAATTTGCCCTATGTGATTGAATATTAAAAGTTAAGGATAATGGCTCTTATTATATAAGTTATTTGTGTTAGTTAATTAGTCATATGAAAATGCATATTTTAAAAATAGACATCTCTCTTGTTATGTCTAAAAGTAATCCTTAACAAATGATTCCTTTATGGGTAGGTATTTTCTCTACTTGGTGACTTTTATTGCTCAATTTAACATTTCTTCTTAATTTCTTAAGATGTGAGTTATTATGTTATACTATGACTTTGATCATTAGTAGAAATACTTTTTAGAATTGTTCAAATCATGACATTGGAAAATAACATATATGTATCTAAAAATAATAATCTATGTGGTTGTAGTAAAGAGGCCTTCTTTTACATGTGGTAGAATTGATATAATATTTTCTCAATGACATGTGTCCTAAAACTATAGGAGGTTTCAAGTATTGTTTTTTTATAACTTTGAGTTGCTATGTGTTTTTTTCATCAATTTTTTCTAGTGTCTTAGTAAGTGTAACAAGGATAGCAACCTCATTCCAATTTCAATACTTGCAATACACTTTAACATAGATGGTTCTAATAACGTGTTTTGTATAAATGTAGATAATAGTTAGACACTTACCTTATTGAGACCAATAATAACTACTCCATTGAGACTTTTTGGAAAAGCAAAGGGATGTATGTGAATATATGTATTTAAAGTAAGCCTAATGGTTAGACATATATTCCATGAAATTGTAATACTTTTATAAAAGATTATAGCTTCTTTGCAAGGATTCTATTAAGATGTTTGAAAATTAGAGTCCCCACCACGGGTTGCTAACTGTGAAGTGATAATAGTTGTTGCTATGCTTAGTGTGTGTTTTTTTGTCTACATTAGCTATTGATCAACTCATAGTTTCTTCTTCTCAAAATCATCTAGTTTATGAGTAAAGTTTAGGGTGCTACCGAGTGCTAGAGCTTGTATTGAAGGTGTGGGAGCCTTATTAGCATTAAGAGAATCATCTTCTCAAAAGATATTAGGTTATATAGTTAGGATAAATTTGTTTTGGATGTTTAGACCTTTGTTTGTTGTTTTTAATATTTTTTCATATGTATTGTGGCAACACATATCTAAGGCTTGTTGGTGTTAGGTTTCATTCCTCTATGGTTCTATCTATAATCTCGGGTAAGTTACTTGTGAATATATGTGAGCATCACGTGGATTCAAAATAAGGTATTTTTAAAATACCATTTTTTGCATATAGAGAAGTGTAATATGAATGAGTTATTTACAAATTAAATAGAAAAGGGTTATGCTTTATTCATGAAAAATTCACAGATAAGGATATTTATAAATAGGCCTTGAATGCACATGATGTAAAGGATATGTATTTAGTAACTTCATTGAGTCTAAAATGAAGATGAACAATATTCCTT
Organism: Lygodium microphyllum; assembly: GCF_053477565.2. Taxonomy (NCBI): domain Eukaryota; kingdom Viridiplantae; phylum Streptophyta; class Polypodiopsida; order Schizaeales; family Lygodiaceae; genus Lygodium; species Lygodium microphyllum. The sequence continues at coordinate 112,981,045 of NC_141162.1, forward strand.
AATGGGCACCTACGAGATGCAAGCTTCTATTTTTAAGAGAAAGGGAGAGAAAAAAGGGGAGAGACTAGGGCAACATATAAACATGTTGTGAATTTAACTCAAGGAGTGACAACTTTGTTGGGTCGAGTACTATAATATTCCATAGATGCTAATATTGTTTATTTGAATATATTGAAGGCTTGACTACACCAAGCCATTTTGTATATGTGTCATCTCAACTATATACGAGAGTTAGATATGTAACATCTTTGAAGAGGCCGCAAAAGTTTTTGTGGATAGTCATCATCCTATATGTACTAATAGCGAAGGCACTTCATCTATTGATAGGAGTTAGACTAATATTTATGGACATGTTTTAATAGGATGTGCCATGTGTCTTTAGGCTTTATCATACCTCCTATTTTGCAATGCACGCCAACTTGTCATGGATTTTGCATCATTATCATCTTATACTTTCTAAAAGCTTTTAAGTAACTAAAGATTTAAATAGCCTCATGCAATTTGTATTATTATGAATATATAGTTCAATAACTTTTCTTTTACCATTTGGTTCATCTTGGGTCTCGTGTAATTCTTATTGTGTATAATTTTATGTTGACTCAAACTATATTATTGTGTCTAACGAGAGGAAAAAAACTAGGGAGTTTTTGGTTACAAAGTTGTGGTTGAAGCCACATGTTTACAACTAGCAGCTCCCTACCTTTTTTTGTTTGCACAAATTGCATTTGATGAAGCGTGAAAAGTGTAGGTTTTGTTGCATGTAAAAAAGTGTGCAATTTTACGTTTATAAGTTAGAAAATAAGCACGATTTTGGATACTAATATGCTTGTTTTTATGATCGTAGACGCACTCGTAAGTTTTCTTTCTTAGTTAAGAGAATGTGTCAATGAGGCCATTTTTGGGCCTAATCCCCCATGTAGTATCATCTGAGCTCACTTAGCTCTTTGAAAAGTTGAACATGTAAAATAGAGACCTTCATTTAAATTAGTTTGATCCAAACACTACACCAAATGGAAAATCTGAATGTATTCACTTTAACCTTCTCTCTCTCTCTCTCTCTCTCTCTCTCTCTCTCTCTCTCTCTGTCTCACACATTTGTTTTTCTTTTGTCATAATGTAGCGGATTTGAGATTAACGGTTGGAAACCCAACTTTATTCACTCAGTCTCAAAGGATAAGATGCCACCAAACTATTCGCCTTCCCAAACCATCTCACTCACCTTCCCAAACCATCTCACTCACCTCCTCAAACCATCTGTGCTACTACTTGTTGGCAATAGAATCATTTATTGTTACTCAATATGTTGCTTCACACGTTCACATAAGAATACTTGCTATATAGTGCAAGGCACATGGGAGTTTGCTTGAGCACTACCTTGAAGGAACATAGAAATTCACACATACACACACTCGATCCAAAAAGATACATAAGTAGGAGAGAGAACACAAAAATGACTCATTACGACAAAATGCATATGAAGTTTATTATCTTCAAGTAAATGTGTTGTCCTTAAGAGCAATGCGTAATAACAAGAGCCAAACTATCATTCATTCCAACTCCATTTATAATCTAAATTAGAGTGATTGCTTAAGGATTTGGGGAGAAGTTTTTAACCCTCGAGACTACAGTATAGGCAGTAGACATTTTCACCTTTTGCATGAATAACCGTTCACATTATTGATGAGACTATGATGCGAACTTGTACACAAAGTTATGACAATGTCGTCTGCTTCAGTAAGGAAACCGAATGCAGCCGCCCTTCAAAAGCTAAGCAAAAGCCAGCAGCTAGTAATGGGGAGGCGGCGGGTAGGAGTACTTCGGAGGCTTGGGGGTGTAAGGGGGCTTGTTATGATAAGGGGGAGGCTTGTGGACAGGCGGGGACTTGTGATAGGGGGGAGAGGCGGAGGGTGGGGTGTAGACAGGAGGGGGCTTGTGGTAGGGAGGAGGCTTGTGATAGGGCGGAGGCTTGTGGCTCGGGGGCTTGGAAGGAGGAGTGTAGGTGGGTGGCGGCGGGCTCGCCACGGGAGGCGGCTTGTGATATGGAGGGGGGTTGTAGACAGGTGGCGGCTTCTGATAGGGCGGAGGAGGCGGTTTAGTGTAGACCGGGGGTGGCTTTGAGTAATAAGGAGAAGGCTCGGAGTGGGCTAGCGCTCCGTGCATGCTGCAAGCGCAGGCGACTAGTAAGAAGAGCTGCAGGCCGAGACGAACAAGGAGAGCTGGAGGCCGCCCCATCGCGTGAATATTCATGATGGGGGGAGGGGAGGGAGAGAGCCGCAAGTGAAGAGCTGCTCTTACAAATCCATGCATGTACAATATGGGTCCTTTATATAATAGCCCTGTACACGACATCGTTTTCACCATTTTTTAAATTTAGAAGCGGTCTCTACGTCGGCATACTGGCCTTCTGTCGCGGTGTGATCATTTTCCACGATTCACTGACTTCAGATAATGTATCTTAAGTCAAAAGCGAACCTTTCTTCAGGCAAGGATGGCTCTGTCTAGAGTCTAGACCATCTTTCCGATCCACACTTTGAAAGGTCACGCAATATTCACTATCATTCACTTTCACTCCCCAAAAGAAACCTATGACATTTCAACCGTCTTGCTTCCTTTTCCATTATTGTGAGCAATATTCACTATCATTCACTTTCACTCAAATGACTATTTCATCGAGTAATTAATGCTACTATACCTATACTTTCCTAATTGATGAAGACGAAGTGGCATTGATTTTATTGTATCAATCTTTGTCCTGTTGTGGTTGAAGAAACGGTGCTACCTTGATTTTTGGGGATTCACTTTCGATAAATGTATACTTTCATAGGAGTTTGCCAATTCATGAGATCTTTAACTTAGCATGACCAATAGATTCATGAGTGTGGATTTAAGCCATTCTTTTATTGGGGGAAGGGTAATTACGTCTTCAGAAACAAAAATATGTATATAACAATGGACCGTTTCAACAAGGTGATGAAATTATCACAACACCCTACAAGATTATAAAAGGTTCAAACAGTTATTTGAGGTAAGGGAATGATCCAATCATCAACATAATTAAAGTGTTGTAAAGATAATAGGCTATATAGCACCATGCTATATCTTCACCATGGATGCTATATAAACACGTTACCCCATCTTGAGCAGGATGATGTATGTAATTTTCAGTAACAAGTAACAACACCTTGCAATAGAGTCTCAAAAATAATATAACTAGATCAAACACCGTCCTTTGGTCCGCAATTCAATCTTTTTTGTGAACGGTAATGAGTAGTACATATGCTAAGGCCCTTAAAATTCACACCACTCAATTATATTACGTAGTATATATGCTAAGGCCCTTAAATTTCATACCCTTCAATTCTATTACATGTAATATATATTTCAACCAAACTATTACGAAATATTAGCTTCAACAGTTAGATGTATCTGCATTTACAAATGAAAACACGCAAGGATGGAAATGTGAGGACTTGATCGTGAATTGTAGGAGGGTTCTACAAGTATAGAATGAGAAGGTTTGCGAGTCGAAGCATGTGATTGAAAACATTGTGGGGCAATGGTGGACGTGGGAATTTGTAGCAACATGTGAGTTGGAGCACTGAAGTGAGTGAATGCTGAGGAGAGAGGGGTTTGGCTCTCTTGGATTCTTCGATTGATGGCCATAGATTGAAACGATTGATCTCTGATTGGGGCGGCTAGGTACATAAGACATTTTGTAGTGGGGATGGAGGGTAGGGTAAGGAGCGTTGGGTTTGGGAGTGGCAGTGTGAAAGAGTAAGGAAGGGGGAGGTTATTATGCACATGAGGAGCAACCAGAGATGAGGGGTTGTAATTGTCTGGTGGCCCACTATGAGAGGTGACGGTGTCCTACCGCTACGCGCGCACCCTGTAAAAAAATCTAGAGTGTGGCTTTCTTATTAATTTAGAGAGCCAATGCCATTTTAAACATTAGTGTTAGTGTCCATGGTTCAAAAATATTAGATTTTTTGACAAGTTTTAGCCAATTTTTGATATTTTAGATATTATCCCTTGTAAAAATCTATAAAACTGTAGACAACTTCTAGATAAGAAGGCATGCATCTTTCAGCCAATTTGAAAGGATTTTATGTAAAAAGAGAGACTGACGAAATCGCGCGACGCGTGATTGTTGTTTTCACGTAGTGAATAGCACTCTGAATGGGAAGATAAAGAAGGAGTGATCTGGCAGAATTCTGGCCACGTGTGCTGGCATTTTACCCCCCTTTCGGAGCCAATGGAGGCATCGGATTGGCGATCTAAGCAGCATAGAGGAAGGTATTATTTTATACACGTTTTTGTATATTAGAGTTTTATCTTCTCATAATGCTAAAATAAATTGACAGGCTTCATTTTTGTTAGTATTCTTCTACATTTTCTAATTCTTTTTGGGAGTATTCTTCTACGTCTTCAATTTCTTCGAACCCCTTCTCTTTCGTCTACTCCTCTCCCTGAATCTACCTTCACCTTGTTGTCTCTTACCCTCGTGGTGGACTATTGACACCAAACGCACCAACACTATGTTAGGGGAAGTTTATGCTATCATCAAAGGAACTCAATTTGAAGCTCTCTTGAAGCAATTCTCTTTGCCCTACAAGCCTTGTAATTGACTCATAAGCTTTTGTCCCTAATAGTCTACATTGAATGTAATCATGCAAAGATGATTCATACTATAGTATCATGTTTGAATGACGAGATGTAGAGTTGTTTATGATACATGACAGCATACTGTACTTGATTTTATAATTTGTGATTGCTTTTATAGTTAAGAAAACAAGCTTGATTTGAGATAATACTCTTGTAATCTTTGCTAAGAACATGCAGTTGGAAGCTCTATCAACATCTTCAAGAACTTAGCTTGAAACCTTCAATCCTTCTTTTATCTCTACCATCTCCGGAGTCTAAGCTCTTGAGCCCCCGTACATTCTTCTCTTTCAATCCCCTGTGATTGACCGTGAAGTACCTCTTGAATCTTTAATCATTCACTGTAATCTACTTATCTCTTGAAGACACATCTCCATCTATCTTGTCTACTTTTCTTGCCAAACCCCTGTGATGACCTTCAACCCTACGCGCTGCGACATTGGTGAACCTGACGTGAAGGTCGATGTAAGAGAACTCCAAGATGGGGGATTATTCAGGAGATACTCTACAACAATTGGTACACATACTGGAGCAGACTCGGCAACAATAAACCAAATGTTACAACAACAACAACAAAGGTAAGATGAAGAGAAGATTGATTTCACAGCTATCAAGGCCCTAGAGGAAGTTAGGAGGGAATTAAAACAATTTAATGGTCACAATGTCTCTATTTTTATTCACTTGTATGTTGAGAAAATTCTCATCTTTGGTATACCGCAACATGTATGGAGTCGTTATTTTACCAAACTAGCCAAGCATGGTCTTCGAGAAAGAATCCATAGTCTTTTGCAGCGAGATACGAATTGGGCTGCATTCAAAAAATCCCTACACAAAGAATTCTTCTTAGAAGACTCTGGCCTAATGACGAAGAAAAGTTTCACTGATTGGGTTGAGAAACCCAACAAAGGTTTAGCTGCAACAGCTTTATACCATGAGTTTGAAAGTAAATTTGGGCAACCTGATGCTGAAGACCAACAAAGTATGGAAGGTCAAAAGATTGAATTATTCCTTAAGGCTGTAGATCCCATTCTGCAAGAGAAGCTTGTTGATCGCCTAGAAGATGCTACCTCTGAATCAGGAGTCAAGGCTGCATGGACAAATGTTACTGATGCAATTAACATGATTGCTCGAAGAGATTGGATGCGACTAAGATTGTGCTCTACTTCAACTTCAACAACTCCTTTGATGGAGCTTGTTCCATCTTCAAAATCCCCTATTCCTTTAACTAATCAACCAAATCTTTCTTCTTTTGTTTCTTCTAAAAATGATGTCATGGATGAACTCATTAAGAGCATACATGACCTTCATCTGAATCTTATAGAAATCAATTCCAAGGTGGAGAAGATGGATGTCAAAGTTGAAGAACGAGGATGATTATCAACTCAAAGACCCATGAGAGAAGGCTTTAAAAGGCATTGTATTTGGTGTGATAGCCAACAACATGACAAGAGGGAGTGTTCTGCCTTCCGTGAGGCTGAAGCACAGAAGCTCATCTTTTGGAAAGATGAAAAATTTGATGCAATTGAAAATGGTCTTCCACTGGAGCCAAAATTTGGCAATGGTGGAATGAAGAAAAGATTAGAAGATTTAGTTGTAAAGAATGTCTACGTAGCAATTGATGTAGCTACCTATGGGCTGCAAATTGAGCCAACTAAATCAAATTTGAAAGCATGTAAAGTTAATGTGCAATCTAAAGTATGGATGCAGGCATTAGATCAAATGGAATGTGGCAAAGTAGCCAAAGATGATTTGACTAACGCCAGTCAGTGCATTCGAGGAATAACTGGTTGGAAAGAACCGATAGATTCTTTTTCTGCCTTTGCACATTTGGCTAAGGTCAATCATAAACAAGTCTTGATTGAAGAAAAGAGAAGATGAGAAGATGAACCAGGGTCTTCCTCTTTTGGCCCTTTGAAACGGGTAACTAGAAGAACGCCTGAACAACCAAAGCTTGTTGAAAATATAACCCCAGATCAAGAGATGGAAGATGCACCACAAATAAAGAAGACCGCAGTCTATCATAGAATCTGCAACCGATCTCAAATGAGTCCTAGAAGAACGAATTCTGGGAAGCAAAATTGAATTCGCCTTAGGCAAAATTCTTGGAATTGCCAAATGCAAATTTCATGATGTAATTATTAATGTAATCAAAAGGCAAAGAAAGTATGTTGGTGATGAAGCTGAAGAAACAGTGCATGCTTTTTTGCAACTTCTTCGATTTTTTGTGCAGGATGAAGAGAAGCTGACTTCACAAGGAATTCATCTTGAAGTAGTTATGGTGCACAAATTGAATGATGTATCTGTATGTAGCGAGCGCCGAAAGGTCTCTAAGAACAAAGAACTCTACTTTAAGCTCAAAAATCAAGAGAATAAACTTGCATGAGATGAGGCAAAAAGACCAATTGGGTACAATCTCCCCCCACGCCTTGTGTGAGCGCTCCACAAAGCATGTATTTATAAATTTATTCATCTTAAAGCTAAAAAATAGCCCAATTTTACAATTATCATGCTTTAGCTTTTAAGTTTTCTTTTGTCCAAATAAAGAATAAAGTGGTTAGGTGGCCCAAGAGTCGGACATTGTCCAAATACAATGTCCAATAATAAATATTTAAACCGTGAGCCCATGCGCATACAAAATAATAGATATATGTCAAGCGCTTCAATAAATAAGCATGCCAAAATAGATATTAGTGCCACGTCTCTAATGACAAGATGCACGCCCATCAAAATTTATAATTTCTTCTCAATAACTTGACTACACGTTATCGCCCAGTGCTTTCGAATGCCACCATCGACTACTTTACACATCAACTGATTGTGAATACTTTATAAGTGCTTATGTAGTGGTAGAAACTGATCATCTTTCACTCTTGGACATGATTGCCAACTGCACTATACCCAACATTGCTATGCTAAGATGGATTACATATATTAAATCTCTCAACCCTGAATTAAAGCATATTGCAGGAAAGGTGAATCCAGTTGCTCACATGCTATCATGTGCAAGATATGACAATGAAGAAGAGATGAAGCTAAATAATCTATACTTGTTGAATTTCATTCCATGGCTACTGAAAGTACATTTTCAGTTGTTGCATATACAAACCCAAAGCTGAATCTTGTAGGTGAAGCTGATCTTTTTAATGGTATAGCATTAAGTACAATAAGAATAGGAAAATGTACTGATGTAAATCAACATAGAGCAACAAAGATCAAAGATTTATCTATGGAAGAAGGGTGGTCAACTAGAAGCCAGAATGCTCATTGCATTGCTCAAGTTCTAGTTCATTTCCTTGAAGAACATTATGAAGAAGATTGGCTGAAGATTGGCCAATATTTGGGCACAATGAAGAAGGAGGAGTCTTGGACGGATGAAGAGTTCAAGCATATTAAGAGAAAAGCTTATGACTTTTTTCTTAAAGAAGGGCATCTATGGAAGCATACAAAGAAGAAGAAAGGAGCACTTGTCGGAGTTTTAGGTAACAAAAGATTGCAACAACAAGTAATGAATGATGCCAGGAGGCATATTACACGGTGGATTCCGTGCCACGGTGGATTCCATGAGGTTTTACGGTGGATTCCGTAAACTTTTATTATCGGGGCTCATACACAAAGTGGATTCTTTGTGCGAGAAGTCGATGGGGACGCCTATCCTTTTCGGACGTTTTGTTAATTTTATGTGTACATGGGTGATTCCATAGCGGGTGATTCCGCAAAATACATATTTAATTAATAAACGTTTATGAGTTTAGAGTACACACTCGTGATAAATTAAGGTTATGATTGATTTCTAACCAATTAATTTATTTATGTAGCTGAAGACTGTTAGGTATTCACTTTTGTCGGTTTAATTGTATTATTTTACTAACGATTGTGAATGCTTCAGTTGATGTGTAGAGATAGCATTGCTGGCAGTGGAAAGCATTGGAGGATAACGTGTATTCAAATTTATCGTCAATATTTTGATGGGCGCATATCTTAGGCATGGCGCCTATATTTTGTCGTGCTTATTTATCAAGGCGCTTGATATTTATTTGTTATTTTTGTATGCACATAGGCGCACGATTTAGATATTTGTATTTAGACATTGTATTTGGATATGCCTGACTTCTTGGGCGCCCATTAGCTTTATTCTCTATTTGGCACAAAAGCAAACTCAAAAGCTAAAGCGTGCTATTTTGTAATTTGGGCTATTATTTGAGCTTGAAGATGATTAATACATAAAATACATGTTTTGTGGAGCACTCACACAAAGCATGGGGGGAGATTGCACCCAACTAGTCTCTTGTTCATGTTGTGCAAGCTTTCTACATTGATTTTTTGTGCAAAAAGTAGAGTTCTTTTGTTCTTGGGGACCTTCTGACGCTCGCTACGTGCGCTTACGGCATCCGATCTGTGCACCAGTGGTATCACAACGAAGCTGAGATCGAGAGCTTCCAATCGCTTACCATCTTGCGTGAAGGCGGAGCTCCTGGAACGATCGAGCTCTACAGTTAGTTTCATCACAAACGGTCGATATGGGTGTATTCCTAGCAGTCAAGAACCCCTATCTGCATCCTCTGATCACAAAGGACCGGCCTGAGGAGTTGGAGGACCACTTTTACATCTCCTACTTCAAGTCGTTTTTCAACAGAGACAGTAAGCTTCCATAGCTATAAAGCTTAAAAGCTTTACTTCAAAGTTTATTAAGCTTAAGTAATAAGCTTTATAAGAAGCTTATAAAAGCTTCAAACACAAAATTCGTCATCGAGTGGCATGAATATGTGCTGGGCGGCGTCAAAACGGCAGTCCATGTCCTCACATACACGATGATCACACAGGTTCTATCAAGCTTAAGGCTCTCTAATCCACTAAGTTACTCCAAGTCTTTCAAGTTCTATTACTTCTGCAAGTCAATTAAGTCCACAGAAGTCAACAAAGACTTATTTCAACCACTCCCATAAAGGATGTTCATACGCAGAAGCACAGAAACCGTTTATTGCTCTCTAGAAGACCCTGTTCCTATTTGCAAACTTGCTGAACCAGTTTCAGCAAACGCAGAAGGCCATACGAAGATTATACGCAACTTTTACGAAGACAACGAATACTGCAATTGCAAAAGAGAAAGACTACAAAATCCAAACAAAAATTTACAAGCCTTGTATACCCGCCTTTGATCTGCGCTCATCCCGCTAATCAGATTTTGAGAGTGTGAGGTCTTTTGGATTTTACAGGATGAAGGAACAACACATGGACAATTTAATGGTTGAAGGTGATTTACCTGAACCAATGATGGAACAAAAATTGGATTTGATTATGATGCAACTTGATCAAGAACGAAGAGCCCGACAAGCTTTGCAAGTTCAATTGACCAATTTGCAACGATCTACCACCGACAAAGATGGACCGCAACCCGAAGATCTTATACGACGTATCATCAATGCGACACTTGAAACTCAATCCATTTGCAAAGAAACAAAGATAAGTAAAAGAAACTTCAAATTTCGTACTTTCAATGGATCTCGAGATGGAAAGACTATACTTGCATTTATTAGTCAGTTTGATGATTACTTTCATGAAGAGACATATGCTGAGAAAGACAAAATTAAATGTGTCACTAATCATTTAGTCGATCGAGCATCTTTATGGTGGACTGTGGTTCGCAAGAGCATTGATTGTCCCACTACCTGGGAGAGTTTTCAAAAGAAATTTTTGTAGAATTTCCTTCCTCCTCAATTCCATGAAAAAGCCATAAAGCAATGGGATCTTCTACAGCAAAGAGATCGCGAACCTATTTTTCAATACACTGAACGTTTTTGGAATGCCCTACTGCAACTCCGAATGCTCAAAGATGTACCTCAAGCGACTCACAAACGCAAGTTTATGTCTGGTCTACTTGGACATTACTATGCTGAAGTCAATATGTTCAAGCCAACAACCCTTGAAGATGCAATTTCCTTGGCTCATGACACTGAAGACAAGATTCGCGAAAGAGACAAGCGTCCACAACAATTTCAAACTAATGGTAACTATGGTTCCAAACAATTCAATTCAAATTTTAGAAGATTCAATCAAAGTCGTTTTCTTCCATCTTCATTCCGTAAGTCTTGGACACGACCACCTGCTTTGCCATCAAATACCAATCCAAACCCTAAGCCATCCTCACAGCCAAATCCTAATATTCCTAGACTTCCTGCCATTACCAACAATGTATCTAAAGCCAAACCTATAGTTTGTTACAAATGCCATCAACCTGGACATCTAGCAGCCAATTTCCAAACCAAAATGCCACCTGTCCATATCAATTATCTTGGAGAAATGGAAGATGATACCTCTATGACCTTGATATGGAGGACAATGAATTTCATTCAAAACAAAAGATCGGAATGGAATTGTAACACAGTCTCTTTTCATAAAACATAAATCCATCATTATATGACAATGAATCAACAGGAATGAATTTATTTTGAACTAATTTATTCCAATCAGAATGAAAAGTAATATCCTGGTGATATGTATTTTTCATAGTAATCAAAGAATCAAAAGATATGACAGAAATATTATGAATGGCAGGTCTTCTACTCAATGCATTAGCCACTACATTTTCTTTTCCAGGTTGGTATTGAATGATAGGATGAAAACTTTGAATAAAGGAAGCCCATTTGATATGACGGTCAGAAATTTGGGGTTGGCTAAGTAAATGTCTAATACTTTGCTGATCGGTCTTTATCATAAATTCTGAACCCATTAAGTAGTGTTTCCACTGTCTTAATGCTTGTACAACTGCTAATAGTTCTTTGTCATATGTGGAAATTTTCAGCTCAGAGGGTTTCAGCTTACAACTAGAATATGCTATAGGATGATTGTCTTGCATAAGTACGGCTCCTATTCCTGATCCACTAGCATCAGTCACTACTAGAAAGAATGGTCTATTAAAGTCAGGCAACTGTAAAACAGGGGCATGGGTTAATGCATGTTTCAGTAAGTCAAAGGATTTCTGTTGATTTTCAGTCCATTGATAAACAATTCCTTTCTTGAGAAGTTTGGTTAATGGTAAAGCAAGTAATGAAAAATTACGTACAAACTTCCTATAGAAACTAGCAAGACCAAGGAATGAGCGTAACTCATGCACGTTTTTAGGAACATGCCAATTCAATATTGTATAAATTTTCTTAGGATCAACTTTAATTCCGTCAGATGATACAATATGACCTAAATACTCAATTTTTGTCTTAAAGAATTCACTCTTTTCAGGATTTGCATACAGTTGATTTTCTTTCAATAATTGAAAAACTAATGACAAATGCTCATAATGTTCTTTCTCGTTTTGACTAAACACCAAAATATCATCAAAGAAAACTATTACACAATAGTGATATTTCAAAAAGATACGGTTCATCATTCTACTAAAGGTAGCAGGTGCATTAGTCAATCCGAATGGCATGACCAAAAATTCGTAATGACCAAACTGTGTTCTAAATGCAGTCTTGAATATGTTAAACTTATCTAGCCTCACCTGATGATAACCAGACTTAAGGTCAATTTTACTAAATATAGAATATCCTTGCAATTTGTCCATAAGGTCATCAACTCTAGGAATAGGATACCTATTCTTTACAGTGAACTTATTTAAAGCTCGATAGTCAATACACATACGATAGGTATTATTGTTTTTCTTGACTAACAATACAGGTGCACCAAATGGAGAACTGCTAGGTCGAATTAAACCTCTATTTAGTAATTCCTCAACTTGACTCTGGATTTCTTTTTGCTCTATTTGGTTATGCCTATATGGTGCTTTGCAAGGTGGTTGTGTGCCAGGGATCAAATCTATCTTATGGTCTTCTGGACGTGAAGGAGGTAAACCTGGTGGTAGGTCTTCTGCAAAATAGTCCTTAAAATATGCAAGAAATTCCTTATGCCTAGGGTGCATATGATTTTCCTTTACTTGCAATTCATTCACCCAAATGAGATAGGATTTACTACTCTTGCGTAATGCACGTTTAGCTTGAGTATATGAAAGTAGTGAAAAAACATTAAATGCATGCATACCATATAAGATAATAGATTTTCCTTGAAAATTAATATTCATTGTGTGTGTGGAATAATCTATATCTGGATTATGCTGGTGTTGCCAAGGCATACCTAAAATTATGTCACTCGACTGTAATGGAACAACTAAGAAATTTCTTCTTTCAGTGTATGAACCAATTTGAATCTCTAAATCTTACACTTCTTGTGTACCATTATACCTAGTGCCTAAAAATGCAGCTTTTATGCGATAATGCGTAGGTACAGTCTGTAATTTCAATTCCTTTACCAATTTTGCTGAAATAAAATCATGAGTACTACCGTCATCATGCAAAATAGTCTTTTCCTTTCCATGCACCAAACATTTCATAGTCAATAAAGAATGTGGAGTAGGCATACCTGGTAAAGTATCGGAAATAGTAGTAGTGTCGTCCTCATCTTCAGTGAAATCAGGCATATCCTCATGTTCGTCTTCGTCCATGGCTCCAAGATAGTTGATATGAGCTGGTGGCTTCTTTGAATGATAATTTGCTGCTAGGTCCAGGCTGGTGGCATTTATAGCATACTATTGGCTTGGCTTTGATTACATTGTTTGCAATGGCGGGAAGTCTAGGTACATTTGAATTTGGCTGTGGAATAGGCTTAGGATTTGGATTGACATTGGATGGTAATGCAGGTGGTTTTGCCCAATTCTTGCGGAAAGATGATGAAGAGAAACGACCTGGATTAAATCTTCTAAAATTGGAATTGAATTGTTTAGATCCATAATTACCATTAACTTGGAATTGCTGTGGTCATCTGTCTCTACCGCGTAGCTTATCTTCAGTGTCGTGAGCTAGTGAAATGGCGTCTTCAAGAGTAGCACGCTTGAATATGTTAACTTCAGCGTAGTAATGCCCAAGAAGTCCAGACATATACTTCCGCTTATGTGTCGCCTCTGGTACGTCTTCAAGCATGCGTAGCTTGAGGAGTGCATTCCAAAAATGCTCTGTATACTGAGGTATAGACTCACGATCCCGTTGTTGAAGTAGATCCCATTGCTTGATAGCTTTCTCATGAAATTGCGGTGGAAGGAAATTTTGCATGAACTTCTTCTTGAAATCTTCCCAAGTAACAGGACAATCTATGCTCTTGCGTACTACAGTCCACCAAAGTGATGCTCTGTCTACCAAATGATTAGTAACACACTTGATTTTATCTTTTTCTGGATAGGTTTCCTCATGGAAATAGTCATCAAACTGACTAATGAATGCTAGAACAGTCTTTCCTTCTCGTATGCCATTGAAAGTACGGAATTTGAAACTTCGTTTACTTATCTTTGATTCCTTGCGAATGGTTTGAGCTTCAAGGGTGGCGTCGATGGTACGTCGAATCAAATCTTCAGCTTGAGGTTCTTCTTTGTCGGTAGACGCTCTTTGTAATTTTGCCAGTTGTGCTTGCAATGATTGCCTAGCCCTTCGTTCTTCTTCCAATTGCATCATGATTAAGTCCAGCTTTTGCTCCATCGTAGGCTCAGGTAGGTCGTCTTCAGCCATAAGATCATCCATATGTGGTTCTGTCATCCTGTAAAACTCAAAAGACCTTTCTCACTCAAAATCAGGTTAGCGGGATGAGCGTAGCTCAAATTCGGGGTTACAAGGCTTATGTGTTTTTGGGTATTTCTTTCTCAATCTTCAGAAAATCTGTAATTTTTCCTTCTTCGTATGCTGAAAATGCTTCAGCAAACCTGCGTATGGGTAGAATACCTTCCAACGAACAACTTTGCAGTTCGGAGTTTCTGCGCAGGAACAGCCCTTCTAGGAGTTTTGAGCACAAATCAGTTCTGACTCCAGTTGACTAGTCTGACTTGCAGAGTTGTAGACTTGCAGAACTTAGCCGACTTAGTGAACTTGCAGAACTTGATCACAAATGACTTGCTAAACTTGATCTCTAAGGTGCGGGACCTGGAGTTGTTGACTTGCAGAGTTGGGGAGCTTTGGGTAACTTAGTGGATTAAGAAGCTTTTAGCTTCTTAATCCGCCGTCGATTTTAAGGACAAGAGTATGTCCTTGGCGGAATTTTCGCTGCCCAGAACAGCCTCACGTCATTTTGCAAACGATTGATTTGTTGAAGCTTTCTTAAGCTTCTAATCAAGCTTATTAAGTTTTAACTTTAAGCTTTGAAGCTTAATGAAAAGGGAGTTACTCTTTTTCTCTGTTTATCCACGATTTTGATGAAGGAGATGAATGAGTGGTCCTCCGCCTGTACAGCCCGGTCCTTCGCAATCTGATGACAGAAACAGGGGTTCTTGATCGCCAGAAGTCTGCCTCTATCAACGGTTTGCGAGGAGATTGACCGTAAAGCCCGATCGTTCCAGGAGCTCCGCCTTCGCACGAGATGGGTAGCGATTGGAAGCTCTTGATCTCAGCTCCGCTCTGATACCACTGGTGCGTAGATCGGTTGCTATATGCTCACGTAGTGAATCCCGGAAGGTCTCCAAGAACAATGAACTCTACTTTTTGCACAAATTACAATGTAAAAAGCATGAACGACAAGAGCAAGAGACCAATTGGGTTCAATCTCTCCCCATGCCTTGGGTGAGCGCTTCACAAAGCATGTATTTTATGTATATTTCTTCTTCATGCTCAATAATAGCCCAATTTACAAAAATATATCAAGCTTTTAGCTTTTGAGTTTGCTTTTACAAAAATAGGAATAAAGCTAATGGACGGTGCCCAAAGAGTCTGGCACGCACAATATAATGTCCAAATAGAAATAACATATCCGTGCGCATATGCGCATACAAAATAATGATAAATAATCGATGCCTCAATAGACATAACAAAATATAGGCATGGCGCCTATCAAAATATAATCCATAGGTCGAATACTCGCTAGACTCCAATGCTTTCCTCCGCCACTGCTGCTATCTCTACACATCAACTGAAGCATTCACAATCGTTAGTAAAATAATACAATTAAACCGACAAAAGTGAATACCTAGCAGTCTTCAGCTACATAAATAAATCAACTAGTTAGAAATAAATCCTAACCTTAATTTATTACGTGTGCTCACTCTAAACTCATAAACGTTTATTAATTTAATATGCATTTTGCGAAATCACCCGCTATGGAATCACCCATGTACACACTAAATTAATGAAACGCCCGAAAAGGACAGGCGTCCCCATCAACTTCTCACACAAAGAATCCACTTTGTGTATGAGCCCCGGTCATTAAAGTTTACGAAATCCACTGTAAAACCTCATGGAATCCACCGTGGCACGAAATCCACCGTGAAATATGCCTCCTGGCATCACATGTATTCAAATTTATCGTCAATATTTTGATGGGCGCATATCTTAGGCATGGCGCCTATATTTTGTCGTGCTTATTTATCAAGGCGCTTGATATTTATTTGTTATTTTTGTATGCGCATGGGCGCACGATTTAGATATTTGTATTTGGACATTGTATTTGGGTACGCTTGACTTCTTGGGCGCCCATTAGCTTTATTCTCTATTTGGCACAAAAGCAAACTCAAAAGCTAAAGCGTGCTATTTTGTAATTTGGGCTATTATTTGAGCTTGAAGATGATTAATACATAAAATACATGCTTTGTGGAGCGCTCACACAAGGCATGGGGGGAGATTGCACCCAATTGGTCTCTTGTTCATGTTGTGTAAGCTTTCTATATTGATTTTGTGTGCAAAAAGTAGAGTTCTTTTTTTCTTGGGGACCTTCTGATGCTCACTACGCGCGTTTACGGCATCCGATCTGTGCACCAATGAAGGAATTTCATGAAAGCTTGTGGCCTGGCCATAGAGGCATATGGGGAACCTTTAGTAAAGTCAAAGAAAAATATTGGTGGCAAAACATTTTTCGGGGCATAGCACATTTTGTTGAAACCTATTATGTGTGCCAGATGTATTCTATGGTCAAGCATCGAGATGGGTTACAACCAACTTATCCTTTGTCTATACATTATAGATGGGTTATTGATCTTATAACTATGCCTATAGGAATATGGAATATACGATATTTAGTGCTTGCAAGAGACGATCTAACCAATCAAGTTGAAGGCAAAGTCTTAACAACCAAGACCACTCAAGCTGTTTGTGGTTTTTTACTTGAAGAAGTGTTTTGCAAATATGGTTTTGTGGGTAAAGTAACTGCAGATAGAGGAGAGTTGGATGGTGATGAGGCACACAACTTCTTTGCTCAATTGGGTATTAAGTTGGCTTTAACATCAGCCTACAACCTTGAAGGCAATGGGAAAAGTGAGAGAGGGCACTAGCCTATTCTCAAAGCTCTAGCAAAGTCTTGTAGAGGAAATATCAAAGAATGGTTAAAATGCTACCTTTTGCATTATGGGATGACTGAACTACTCACAGTACAGTGACTGGCTATATGGCAGCTGAACTTATGCATAGATAACAACCAATTATGCCAATTGAAGAATCTATTATCACATGGAGTTTTCTACCTTGGGAGGAAGACATCAATAGAGAAGAGTTGCTGACTTTGCGCATACGGCAGCTAGAAAGAAGGCCTGAAGATGTTCAAGCAGTTATTGAGAAGTTAAAGACAACAAGACTAAAGAACAAATGAAGATTTGATAAGCGTTATCGACTTCGACCAAGAGAAATTCAAGAAAACGACTAGGTGCTTGTCTGTGACAATAGCCTAGACAATCAATACAGTGCTTCTAGGAAGATGAGAGATGGGTAGAAAAAATCATAAAATGAGGAATGAGCTAAAGACGGATTAGCTGAGAATTTAGACAAATAGGTTAAGAAAGGTGTTAATTGATAAGTAAGAAAAGTGGAAGGAATATGTATGGATGGGGAAGACCAAGACAAAGAAGGGGAAAATATTCAATCTTCAATGAAAGAATAATAAGTAAAGATCAGAATTTGAGGGACACCCTGAGGTTGGAAAAGGAGAGGTAAAATGATTGTTGAGTTGGATTTATAAAAGGGGAAATAAGCATCATATCGATGGGCCATTTGTTGATAAAGGAGAAGCTAGGAGCGGATGGACTTAAAGCAGATTGTTGATGGTAAGCATCAAAGAAAGATGAATCAAATGGATATTGTTTAAAAAGATAGGCTAAAAGATCCACCCTCAATTGGTTGATTTTCTACACATGAATAGAGGCTTTCTTTGGTTTAGGATCACAGAATCAATCATTGGATGCCATGAAGTGTTAGGGCAAGCAACCACTTTGGAAGAATAACACTGAAATATTTCATCTATCAACAACTCCAAATGTTTGACGTACAAGGCAATGTGTAAGACCACATCCCCAACATACCAAGCTAGATCTTCATCGTATGGAATCAACAGATCACCTCTCAAATACATATAAGACACTAGCATTATATTTGAAGTCATAGAGTCTTCAAAAACCATTTGGACTACTTTAGTTAATAAATTGGAAGACCAAGCTCCACTCCATCCATCCTTTCGAAGAGGTAGATCCACCATTGAGAGCTTAATATAGAAGACCAACTTCTGTAATTGGTAGTGTACAAAAAAAAAGTGATCTAGAGGAACATACTCCTAGAACTGCTCAAATGAAGACCATAATAAGTCCATCCTAGGAACTAAAGCCTTTCCACTTTAGCTTGGAACAAAGGACATAATGTGGCTTGTCATTGGACAATTGCCAAGTCTACAGGGGACAAAGAAGGAACTAGATGTACAAGAGGACTCTGTGAAGAAGAACATGGCTGAACCAACTGATCGTTAAGTTGCTAAATTTGGATGTTGCTCTGTTCTAGGGTGGTATTTGCTATTTTAAGCTCCTATGTCTGGGTAGCTATGAAATCTTGAAGCTCTTGAGATTCCTTCAACAATCTATCCCTTTGCTCAGTCACATTAACCACTTTGGTTCTAGTGTTAGCCAACTGAGTATGCAAACTAGAAATTTCCACTTCTTGAGCATCAATGATCTTAGTTTGCTACTCCGTTTGGGTACAAAGATCAGAAAAGTGTTCATGAGCAAAAGCTAGCTCCTCATTTGCTTTTATCAGCTCTTCTTTGGTCTATTGAACTTCATCATAACAAGAGGAATAGAGCTGATGGTGGATACATGCAGTCATCAAGAGCTCAATAGAACTCTAGATGTCTTGACATAGGAAGGGAATTGCATCTCCAGCTACCAAATGTCGTTCAAAAGGAATGGAAATCTCTAAAGTACCATCACAATGTGCTCCGAGTAGATTCGTCGTTGAAGATGATAGTTGACTGCTAGATTGAATAAGAATGGAGATTGGAGGAACTGGGGCCGATTCAGCCACTCGTTGAAGGTGTTTTCTCTGAACTACCATTGGAGGGATCCTCAATGACAACATTAGTGTGTTCAATAGAAGGGGCAGCTTCTAATGGATCAACTACCAACATAGGAACTTTCTTCGAGGGGGGAGGAACAACATATGCCAAGAAGACAAAAAGGTAGGAACCAACTATAACATTAGTTACATTACCCCTTGTGGCTCTGGATCCATCTTTGACAAAAGGTAGGAATTCCAGTCAATAATTATGCCTTTAAACACCATTCTGGAAGCTGTAAACAACTCCTTTGAAAGGTAATTAGAGGGTGCTTGGTAGGCATGAACCTTTCCTAAAGAAATTGGCATAGCTACTTCCACACATGATTAGAGATCATGGAGACACTGATGTCAAAGGTAGTAAGAACCTTCTTAGAATCCAACACATCTTGTGTCTGCTTTTGCAACAACTTAAGGATATCCTTTTTCGAGAATAATTCTCTAGCGATAGGAAAAGAGTTTCCCCGATAAGGTAAAGACAGAGCCTTGCCCAAGCTTTTAGGTGTCAGTTGGGTAATTGTTCCTCTTACAGGGCCACACCTCTTACTATAAGAGGCTAGAAAGTGATCACAAGTATCAGTATCCTCCAGTATAAGTGGCAATGAGTGTGTTACAAACTTAGCTATCCGAGCTTTGCTGACCAGATGTGAATCCAGTAATAAAGAATAATCATGAGACACCAACGGAACGTATTGAGCTGGAGGAGGAGTAGGAGGTGCCATTCAGATGGATTACACACACACCACACACAGACAATCACAACAAGTGCCTACAAAACAACATGATACGAATAAGACATCAAGCTAAAGAAACTGACACAAACTCAACCGACTAACTAACCACCCCCAGTAATCCACATCCTAGAAAAAAAATTCGGCATGACCTCTACACATGTGTGATCGAAAGCTTCATGCGATGCAATACAATCAGATACTCTGGATCCCCGTATCAGGCAGAAAAGAAAAATAACAAGACATACTGTATCCCTGACATGTCCATAGAACCAGGACAAAAAGGAAAATCGCAAAGGAACTAATCACGTTGACATGACATTGGAACTATTAACCACCATTAACGATAATAGACACTAGATTGCATTTATTAAAAAGGGAATGTGTAATGTAGGAGAATTAAATATAATGAAGATTTAATTTCAATAATGTTATTAATGGTTATAAAACTTTAAAAGAAAACAGTGGTTCCTTCTTATCCTTTAGTTAAAAATTATTAAGTGTGAAACTGTGCTTTTTATCATAACCCTGACTTCAAACCTCGATTGTAGTCTCTAAATGCAAATTCATTGATTAAAAATTAAGTATGTGTTTAGCACTTTTTGTTTAGTGCGTGCACTTGTGACAGTAAGCTCATTTTTAGATAAACTTAGATGTGTTTGTAGCGCATGAAGCATGTGCTAAGTGAACTGTGGGTTTATTTTTCATTTAGAAATTTATGTGTTTAGTGCGAATGGAGGTGAAAACATGTGTCGATTAAAATTCCTTTTAGTAATTAATCATGGTTTTGGAAAAACCAAAAATAAAAGAAATAGAAAAAGAAATACTTTGGCAGGGGTGTGTATGTAACTAAAACTTTGCCCCACTCGTCCAGTGATGTGATGCAAACACGAACTGAATGCAAGCACAACAAAATCCAATAAGCAAGTCGACTGACTAGAAAGTTGAGCACATGAGCTAAAAATAAAACATCATACAGAAATTTTCAATATACATTTAATGTGGTAATTAGATTGTCAACAACGGATCCATGAATATGATCTAAAATGTGTAGGCTTAGATTTAGGTTTGTTTTGTTTGTATTACTGGTTTGTTTGTTTATTTGTTTTTTTTGTATTGCTTATTGTGTTTCTTTAAAGATTTGGAATTTTCATTATTAATTCTTTATAATTTTTAGTTAATGTGGTTGATATAGGCATATTTGTGAGGAAGTTGAAAGTTGTTTGTGTATTTGAATCAGCGAAAGTGTGGTTAACATTTAAAAAAAAGATCCACTTGATTTTTCATAATTTTTGAAAATTTTTAAGCTATTTTTCAAGTTGTTAATTTTTTTTGTGAAAAATAACTTATTTAGAAATTAATTTATTATGAAAATAATAATCCTTCAATGTGTTTTGAAGGTTCCATCTCTTGTTAACTATCCATAATGAAAGTTGATTTTTTTTTCGAATTTATGGGAAGTTCTAGGGTTTTTTTTCTAATTATTAGTACTTTTTAAAAGGATTTTATGGAATTTATATGGAATTTTTATGGTTTAATGATTCTTTTATGTTTTTTTATTTTTTTAAAAACTAGCATTATCAATTGTTACAGATTATACAATTTTTTCTAATAATTTTGGGATTTTAAAACTATTTTTCTAAGATTTTTCTCATTTATTTTTTGTTTTTTAAAATTTATTTTTAATTTTCTATATGCTTGAAATGGTTAGAAACACAAAAGAAATTGTTTTTAAATTTTAAGAATTTTTTACAATTTTAATGAATTTTCGAATTGATTTTTACTCATTTTACCATTTTTAAAATGAATTTTATCGGTTTTCTAATTTATAGGAATAAAATAATCAAAGTCGGGACAACAAGGTACTCGACAGCAGCTGCGTGTGAACCAACTCTATGTCATGGCTAAAATAAGACGCGTGTCTTCGTGCGTGGACAGGCGCTTGAACGTTACACATACACGACCACATACGCACTGCGCATGAACATCAACAACCAACGCACAAAAAAATTCTAGCACACCAAGACACGAACACACCAAAAATGGAGACTTCGAGGGTATGATCAGCGGCCAAAAACGAGGCTTGAGGCAGGTGTGGGACCGGAGGAGGGGAAAGGGGGTTTAAAGGGGGGTGTGGGAAGGGGGGCTTAGGAGGGGATAAGGGTGGGTTTCTACGGGTTGGGGGGCAGGGGTTAATGGGGGATAATGGGGTGGGGGTAATAGAGGGGAATGGGATGAGGGTAATGGGGGGTAAACAACAAGTGGGGCAGGGGGGATAAGGGAGTGGGGGTCGTGGGGGGAGGGCACGAACGTGACACGAGGGTCAAAAGACAGAAACGAGGGCATTGGCACACAAACGCATGTGACTTTGGAATGCAAAAATAGACAAAATTTAATTTTGAAAAATCCATTCGTTGAAACAAAGTGTGGAAAAAATGAAAAATATCCACAATAGCATGCGGATAGGCTTATCACCTCAGAATGCCATTCTGACATAGATAGACCCCTATCTTGTGGAATAAGCCAAAAAAATATATCCGAAACAAAGAAGAAAAATTAATATGTAACGATCCAGTGATCAAATTGCAACCCAATGAACACAAAAAATGTCTGTAGGAATAAGAAGGATTGGATGGGAAAGGTCGAACGTGGTTCTGGGGACGGAAAGGCATGTTTGCATGGGAAAAATGACAAAAACACAAAAAAAAACAGAGTCAAAATTTAATGTGGAGACATTTGTGCATCGAAACATAGGGCAATGAAAAGAAAAAATGTCAGGGGAAGGGAGTGGGACGGGTTTTTTCCAGTCAAAACGCAGTTCCGAGGGCATGGAAAAAAGAGTATAAAAACACAAAAAATTTAATAAAATAAAATTGATAGACCATAATAGGAGGGGAGAAAAAGGAAAAGCAAGCACGGGGCCAAGCCGAATAGGGCTATGGAATCAAAATGCAATTCGGAAGTAATTAAGGTCGGTTCACATGGAAAAATATTCAAAAATGCATACAAAAATACTCGAATTTATAGAAAATTTAATAACAGACAAATTGTCCATTGGAATGATGGGCAATAAAAAGAAAAAATGTTTAAGAGAAGGTGGAGGTGAGGGATGTCATATCAAATTGTAGTTTTGATGCGAAAAAGGCATGTTCGCATGGAAACACGTGAAAGGGACATAAAATTCTTCAAAAATTAATAAGTCAAGATCCGTGGCTCATAATAGGGGGCTGTAAAAAGGAAAAATAGCCAGGTCAAAGGGACAAACCGGGCTATCACGTTGGATGGGAGTTTTGGTGAATGGAGGATGCGTGCACATGGAAAAACATCAAAACAAGCGATAAAGGAAAACAAAAAAGGAACGGTCACAAGAAGGGGGTAAAGAAGGATGTGTAATGAACGGGGATCACGAAAACATGGCATGTGAACATACCAGTCACACTGACGGTAAATAAGGTGTAAGAGGGTATTTTGAGGCATCATAGAAATTATCAAGAAACTCTCTTTTCACCTTCTCAAGCTTCCATGGCTTCTTCTTCTTCTTCCTCTTCTTCTTCCTCTTCTTCTTCCTCTCTCCCTCTTTCTCTCTCTTCTTCTTGCCTTTCTCTCTCCTCTCCCTCTTCTTTTGCAGTCCTTCTCTCTCCTTCTCCTTAGTTAGAATAGTTAGGTCTCTTTCATTACAAGTGGTATCAGAGCTTTGTCCTTAATCCTTCTCTTTCCCCATAGATTTAGGGCTCTCACAGTTTCCCATAGTTAGAAAGCTCCAGTTACATCTCTTTCACAGGTACACAGGAGTACTCAGGCAGGCTATCAGCCCTCTTGAAGACTGTGGCAACCTTTCTTGGAGCTTTCCTAAGAACCATGGACAAATCTGGAGGCGGGCAGACAAATTTGACAGGTTGTCATTAATTTTCATACAAGTTTTTTAGGGTTTTAGGCAAAAAGGAGGGTAGCACAGTTAGAGAAGGCCAAAAACTCAGTTACTTTTCAAGAAGACCTTCTCTCTCCTCTTTTCCCCAAGCTGTCATGGAAGCTCTAGCCCAAGAAACTCATAAATCTTGCTCTCCCCCTCTTCCTCAGCAAGAATGGTTTGTCCCAAGGCTTTCCCTCAGTTGGAGCATCACATTGAGCAGCAGCAAGCCTGATCTAGCCTGCCTGTGG
Source organism: Lygodium microphyllum (assembly GCF_053477565.2). Classification (NCBI taxonomy): domain Eukaryota; kingdom Viridiplantae; phylum Streptophyta; class Polypodiopsida; order Schizaeales; family Lygodiaceae; genus Lygodium; species Lygodium microphyllum. The sequence goes on from NC_141162.1 coordinate 113,004,917, forward strand.
CCCCCCCAGGAGCAACCCGAAATTTGCGGTGCAAAAAACGGGCTACTTCCTGGCCTGCAGTACAGCCCTCCTAGCCCTCCTCTCCTTTTTGGCTTCACTCCTAGCTCTTGGCAACCTTCTTGGGCAGCATTAGAGGCATCTTCCTCAGCCCTTGGACTCCCCTTTGCACTTCAAGAAACCATGGTCTGGTGTAGTCCATGGAAGCTATGGAACCTTGGCATCAAGCTCAGAGATCTTGAAGATTTTGGTCGCTTCTTGGTCCCCGAGAGCCCCTCTTCAACCTAGCTCAAGATTTTAGGCAATCAACAAGCACAGGAAGAAGATTACAAGCAAGATTTGAAGGCATGCACTTGTGGGCAGCCATGGCTATGGAGTAGGACTTCAATTTTAGCAAGAACTCCTCATGGGAAGGTCCTAAACCATCCTGCTCCAAGCGTGACTTCACCCTTTCTTGATGGAGCACAACCATTTTGGAGCTATGGAGCATGTGGGATCAAGTGGAACTCTCATGAAGGATTGAGGTGGCATTAGTGGCTGCCTTCTTCTCCAAAAGACTCAAGGTAACCGATTCTTGGCTCTCATTCTCTCCGTTTAAGCCTCTTGTTGAATCCCATCCACTTGTTTGAGAGAATGTATGAGTCCAAGTAGATAATAGGAGTCCCAGACCTTGAATGCATGCTGAGTATTAATCCCAGTCATTTCCCTTTGATCTTATAGTACTGAAATGGATTTTACTCATGCCGAAGCTTCATTGTGATTATATTTTGCTTACCCATAACCCGTTTGGCTTCTTGTTAATTGGCTAAGCCAAGAAGTGATAAAAAATCCATTGTATAAGGGTGAGTAGGCAGTGAGTCACTGTTGGTAAGCTCTCTATCCCTATTTCCCATTTCAATTCCATGCACTTCATGAAAAACCCAAAATTTTGATTCCTGAAATGCATCTCATGTTGGCTGTTTAATATATAAATGTCTGCCATGTATATTCCGGGTGAGGAAAAGCCCGATGCCAGGCGAGGTGGCAAGACAAAAGAGGGGTGACCCCCCCTTGCCATCAAAGACCCTGAAGGGGTGCACAACCCGGCCCGGGGGGAACTTTGCCCACCTCCTGGTGATCCAGAGCCCAAAGAATTATTGCAGGTGCAGGTACATTTGATGGAATAGCCCGAACCCTGATCACTTGAGCGTACAAGCCCCTATATGCATTTGTAATGTCACGAACCACTTGGTAATGTATGGTGGATGCAATGCAAGAAGGGCAGGGTATGCAGTTATGGAATTAGTCTCAGAAATGAGCTATGAATGCAAAGGATGTATGGCTTTATGGGGCATTGAGAGCCTCTGTTGAGGCTCTGGATGTCTAGGATAAGACCCTCAACATTGGGATAAAGTATGCTCCTAGAGGGAGTCTTTGCAGGGTATTGCAGACAGCCAGTCCTACACAATCAGCCCGTAAAAGTTGATTACAGCAAAGCCTTCTTGTGTGAATGAGTGCAAGCTCTATAGCTTGATTCGAAGAGGGCATCTTCCCCTTCGATTTGAGCTAAAAATATCCCCATTCTGCCTTACGATTTGGGAGATACACTCAGTTTTGTGCTCAGAGGTACTGTGGGACAGGCAGCAGTCCTACACAGTCAGCCCGCAAAAGTTAATTATAGCAAAGCCTTCTTGTGTGATTGAGTGCAAGCTCTATATCTTGATTCGAAGAGGGCATCTTCCCCTTAGATTTGAGCTAAAAACCTCCCCATTCCACCCTACAGTTTGGGAGATACACTTAGTTTTGTGCCCAGAGGTACTGTGGGACAGGCAGCAGTCCTACACAGTCAGCTCACAAAAAGTGATTACAGCAAAGCCCTGATCATTTACTATCGGAGATATTTTTACATAGCCTCGTAGAGGGGATAGAGGCTTTCATTTGAATCAGAAAGTTTGGCAATCGGAGTTCCCTAGCTCAAGTTATCGTCATTTCTGTAACAAGGGGTCTGATGGACTGCACTTGGGATGGCAGGCCACAAGGGTAAAGCAAAGGCCCAGGAGGAATTTCAGCGTGAAATAAGGGACTCCTGTGCCTCAATGAACGATCCTAGCTCAGCCCAGGAGGATCCTGAAGACATGTTTGAAGAGGGTGCCCTTGAGATAAATCGCTTATCTCTACTCAACCAAACCTTATGCCAACATGAGGCCCGTCATGCTGAACGACATCGAGAGATGGAGCAACGCCACAGGGAGATGGAAACCCGCCAAGATCACCATCATTCCGAGATGATGGCCAAGATGGACTTACTCATAGAGCGCATGGGCGCCCTCATCCCCGCCATTGCCTCTCCCTCGGATCGACCCAAGGAGTATGTCCCTCCCCGTGAGGCTAACCACCCTCCCCCCTTGGAGATCGGGCGTAGCCCACAAGGTCTCGGTGGTACCCATGGCATTCCCCATAGAACTTATGAGACGGGTGAGCCCTCCACTCGACATGATGAGCCCCTCCTTCCCTCCCCCGTTACGAATCCTTCAAGCCCATCATTGGCACCCCAACTCCCCCGTAACGGAAGCTACTTGCACACTCAAGGGAATGGCTCCAATGCAAATCTTGGGCAACATGGAATGCACGGAGTGCATGGGCAGCATGCACATGGAAATGGGTAGCATGCATATGGTAATGGACAGCATGCATATGGCAATGGGCAGCATGTATATGGTAATGGGCAGCATGGACATTTTGGACAGCAAGTTCCTAATGGGCGATTTGGTCCTCATGTAATGCACGGGCAGCATGGCCTCCATGCGAATTTTGGACAGCAAGGCATGTATGGGCAGCATGTAGCACGTGGCATTCATGGGCAGCCAGGCCCAAATGAGCTGCGTGACAAGATTGTGTTTACAAAATTCAATGGGCAATCCTCATCCCCAATTGAACTAGAGGAATGGACCTCTAAATTGGATGCTTATTTTCTCATCTACCCCCGTACCGATGAGGCAAAGATCATTTTTGCCTCCCTTCATTTAGAAGGTTTTGCCACACATGGTGGAGATTTGTTCAAAGAGAAAATCAACAGTTTCGTGATTGGGAAGAGTTCAAGATGCATATGATCCAAGTTTGTCTCCCCGGTGAAAAAAGAATGCTTGGCCAGGCAGTGGTATCATTTGGATCAACAAAATCTCACCGTGAGGGAGTACACCAACCAATTTATGAACCTATCCATGTATATTGAGGCAGTCAGTGATGAGGCCAAATTGCATAAATACATTTATGGGCAAGATGTGCATCTTTCAGCTGATGTAATGGCTCAAAAGCCAGCCACCCTGTTTGCAGCCATAGAATTGGCCGAACGCTATGGTAAAAAATACCGCCGCAATGAGAGCATGCAGCCCATTGCAGGACAGCAAAGATACCCTATCAAGCAACCCCCATATGCTAATAATTATTGCAGCAACAATGCAGGGAATGGCAACCCCAAAATTCCTACTTACCCCACTTTTAATGCTGAAAGGAAATATGGCAGTTTTGGGACAACACCACCCCCCAAAAGTGACCCAAAGTATGCTGAAAATAAGGCAAGGAATGGCTTCAGTCCTAACTGTCAAAAATTCATTCCTCCTGAAGTTGTCAAGGATAGAAAAGCCAAAGGCTTATGCTTTAAATGTGGGGATAAGTACACGACTGATCATGCATCCAAATGCCCCTTTAAGAACGCCACTGTCAAGTTTAATAGCATGTACATACTGGAAGATAGTGATAAGCTTGGAGAGTTATCATGCATGATAACTCTCCAATAATGACACTTGCTGAAAATGTTGAATATTGATCCTGATCAGTTTTATGACTCACCAGACGGGTTCCCTTTTGACCCCGGTGGCTGCCCCATTGATGACATGCTTGGGAATGACCCTTGGCACCCCTCATTCACCACTATATCAGCCTGTTTAATCTCCATGGATGCATGGACTGGCTCTAGGAGCCATCCTCATAGATAGTGGCAGCACGCACAGTTTTGTAAATAAATCAACTCTTTGCCGTTTGACATGTGTTCCCACTGAATTACAGCAACCTCTTCGGGTTCAAGTGGCCAATGGAAATGAGGAAGTGAGCTCCCATGTATGCACACAAGTGTCTCTTATGCTGGCTGAAGATTACACAGCAAAGGTGGACTTAATTACCCTTGATATGGGCCCCGTGGATGTTGTTTTGGGATGTGATTGGCTTCAGCAGTTGGGAAAAATCTCTATGGACTTCTCTCAGCTGTATATGGAGTTTATAATGCATGGGTAGCTTGTACACTTGGAGGGAATCAAAGAAAATGTAGATTTTCAGCTTATAACAGCAAGATAACTCAAAAAAGAATTCAAGAAACACTCCCAAATCTTTTTCTTGCATTTGCATAAGGATAATGATGACCAAGACACCTTGGGGAAGTAAAATGCAGCACTAAAAGCGCTTTTGGCTGAATATGCAGACCTATTTCAGCCCCCCACTACCCTTCCCCCTCAGAGATTGGTGGATCACCCGATTGACTTGGAGCCCCATGCCAAGCCCATCAATAAACCCCCATATCGGCTCTCTAAATGTGAGAGAGAGGAAGTAGCAAAGCAAGTCAAGGAGCTCACTGAGATGGTATTCATAGAGCCTAGCTCTTCCCCTTATGCCTCCTCGGTTCTATTGGTTAAGAAAAAGGACGGATCTTTCCGGTTGTGCATTGACTACCGTGATCTCAATAAGATCACCGTCAAAAATAGATACCCCATCCCTCGAATTGATGACTTGCTTGATGAACTCAAGGGAGCACGCTACTTCACCAAGATTGATTTGTGATCCGGTTACCACCAAATTAGAATGAGGGTGGGTGATGAAGACCGTGGCTTGTACCATTTCCTTGTCATGCGATTTGGGCTCACTAATGCACCGCCACATTTTAGAGCTTAATGAACAAGATACTGCAGCCATGGCTTTTCCAATTTTTGTTGGTATTCTTTGATGATATACTCATTTACAGCAAGTCGCTGCATGAGCATCTGAAGCATGTCAGGCAAATTTTTGATGTATTGAGAGAGCACCGGCTATTTGCCAAAGAAAGCAAGTGTGTCTTCATGCAAACAGAGGTTGAGTACTTAGGACACATCGTTAGTGAAAAAGACATCCAAGCTGATCCTAAGAAAGTGCAATGTGTCCGGGAGTGGCCCACCCCTACTACCACTACCTCCTTGCATGGTTTTCTTGGCCTCTCCTCCTTTTGTCGGAGATTTATTCGCCATTATGCCACGATTGCAGCCCCATTAATAGACAAGTTGAAAAAAGAGGCTTTCCTATGGGATGAATTGGCTGACCGTAGTTTTCAGCAGCAGTTGAAAGACTTGCTCACTTCAGCCCCCATCCTCGTATGCCTCGACTTTTCAAAGGATTTTACCATCCAGTGTGATGCTAGTGGACGGGGTATTGGTGCAGTCTTGCTGCAGGAACACGGGGTAATAGCATTTGAGAGCTGAAAATTGGATGATAAAGAGAGAGAGTTGCAGGTTTATGATCAGGAGATGTTGGCAGCCATTCATGCTATCAAAAAGTGGCATCACTACTTGTATGGCAGCAGATTTAAGGTGAAAGTGACCACCATGTGCTCAAATATTTCTTGACTCAGCCCAACCTCACTCCCAAACAACGTAGATGGGTGGCTACCCTACAAAACTATGACTTTGAGATTACCCACACCCGTGGCAAGGACAATGTAGTGGCTGATGCACTCTCTCGCATGTGGGCATGCAAGGTTTCATCCATCACTGAACTCCACCATCATTGGATTGAAGAGCTCCAAGAGGCATACTTGCTAGATGCTGAATTTAGCCCTCTTTTCCAGAAATTACAGCAAGGTGTCATGGATGATAATTCCCAATATCAGCTCCACAATGGCCTCATTTGGACCCATGACAGTATTGTGATTCCCCATGCCTCTCCCTTCACCCAAAGAATCCTAGAAGAGATGCATGCCACTTAGGGGTCTTCAAAACATATCACCGAGTTTCAAAAATCTTTCATTGGAAAGGCCTATGGCGGGATGTTAAAGACTTTGTGTCTAGATGTGTGCCTTGCCAACAAAATAAAGATAGCTCTCTTAAACCGGGTGGCTTGTTGCAGCCTTTACCTATTCCCGAAGGAAAATGGACCCACATTACCATGGATTTCATCACTAGTTTACCTACAACCAAGAACGGTTGGGATAGCATATACCTGGTAGTTGACCGTCCGACTCACTAAAGCAGCCCATTTCATCCCTACAAAATCCCAGCTTACAGCATCCCAAGTTGCCACTTAGTTTATGGAGCATGTTTTTAAGTTGCATGGCTTGCCCCAAGTCATAGTACATGACCGGGACACAAAATTTATGAGTTAGTTTTGGCAAACCATTTTCAGCTCCATGGGGACCAAATTGGCTCCGTCCACAGCCTATCATCCCCAAACGGATGGGTAGACTGAGAGAGTCAATAAGTGGCTTGAAACTTATTTGCGACATTTTTGTCATGATGTGCAGAATTCTTGGGATGTATGGCTGCACTTGGTTGAATTTTCTTATAACAACTCCACTCATTCGAGCATTGGAGTCTCTCCCTTCGAAGCATTGTATGGTTATCGGGTGCCCTTTCCGACCGTGATCTTCAATGAAAAGCTCAACCCCCTGGGAAAAGAAGAGTTGGACTGCATGCAAGCTCTACTTCAACAATGCAAGGTAAACCTCAAAAGGGCTCAAGAGCACATGAAGCTCCATGTTGATGCAAAAAGAAAACCACTTGACTTTCAAGAGGGTGAAATGGTACTCCTCAAGGTTCCCAAGTCCCGTTATGCCACGCTAAAGGATGGTTCTTGTAACAAGTTGGCACACCATTACTATGGGCCCTACAAGATCATTAAGAAGGTCGGGGACTTGGCTTACCGTCTCCAACTCCCTCCCACCACTAAGATCCATGATGTCTTCCACGTGAGCCAATTGAAACCTTTCATTGGCACTCCTAAAGATCATGTAGAGGAGCTACCACCCATAGATGAGGAGGGCCTTATTTAATACATTCCTAAAGCAGTCATTGGACAATGTGAAAAGCAACTCCTCACCCGTTCCATATATGAATACTTGATCAAATGGCAAGGCCTACCAATAGAGGAAGTGAGAGCGGAATTTAGGAGACGGCAAGTGCTTAAAAATAGCTAAAAATTATGAATATCAAGGGAAAAATATTCACTGTCAAAGGTGGCGGCTCGATCTAGGACGATTTTAAGCGCCAAAGTGCTTTAAAGGCGCCCGAGCGACACTTGTTGATTTTTCATAATTTTTCAGACAGTCGTGCGGGTTGACACGAGCTACTGGCCAATGCGGGATGCTAAGCCGGACGCCCAGGATTTTTCAGAGCTCGATTCCGAGTCCGGACGGGGGAAAGGCCACAAACCGGTCAAGATTTGAAAAGGTGGACTTATTTTTGGCCAAAGTGGGCATGACCTTTGGGGCCCAAATTTTATGCCACATGAAATGTGGATGAAAAAAACGTGATGAGGAAGAAGAAGGCGTGAGGAAACAGGCGCCGATTTTTTCGCCATGATCTTGGGAGATGGAGGATGGAGACTGCACACAACCCCCCCGAGTGATCATTGGCAGTGAATCCCCTCCGTATGCTGATCATATCGCCGCCCTTCGCCCGTGGAATGATGGCCTGGTTTGAAATTTCTGATTCTAGTCTTTCTCTCTCCTCCCTCTCTCTCTTCTAAGAGGCAGTTCATGTGTGAGAAGGAGCAATGAAGAAAGAATGATGGAGACTTGTCCGGCATGGACCGGATTGCTACACGGGCTGAGAATGGTGATTTGGGATGTTGCTGGACATGAAGTGTTGCTGTTTTCCAAATCTACAGCCATGGACACAAAACCCGAAACACGCGTTTAAGCGGTAAACCAAAAAATTACAAAGAAAATTTAGTGTTTTATGCTTTTGATTGATGGAATGCCGTTCATATGGACTAAGATTTGATTATGCTGCTGATTCTTCTGAGTTCTTACTGTTTATAACCAGAAATTATGAAAAACATGCATTTCATGGCCCGAAATAATGTCAAGAAACCCGAAAATGCATGAAAAATGGGGAAAAACAAGGGTTTTGGGCGTATAAGTGGGGAAAACCGTCGATACACATCAACTAATCTTTCAATTTTGTTGCAAATGAACTAAGGGCCACAGCCCACAAACTGGTTTTCATTTTCAGCAATTTAAAAAATACAAGAAAATGAAGAAAATGGGGAAAAATGATAAAAACACCATGAAAAATAGGGGAAAAATACATTTGGGGCTACGAAAAATATAGAAAAATAGGATTTATGTTTGTTGATGTATAGCAAGGCTGGGGCATGAAGTTATGCTTCAGTTCAGCCTTGTTTATATGTTTTAGTGCGTGTTTCCTTCCTTTCTCCACATAAAATGACAAGGAAACCCTAAAAGAAATGAATGCAATGATGCACTATCAGGGGGGGAGGGTAGAGTTGTGGAAAAAATGGTTAAATGCCGTTGAGCATGAGGAATAATTTGCTGATTTTATATGCATTGCATCTAGGACGGAATAATAATGATAAAAGTTAAAACCTAGTAGCACGAAGATCACTTCGGTGCTAGGTGTTGCAGCGAAGCACAAAGCGGTTAGAAAGAAAAGCATGAAAGAGATGTTTTGCACTTGCACGCTGCTGGTTTTCAAAATGTTTGAGCACTAGGCATCCACCTCTTTGCATGATCATTTAGAGGAAATTAAAAGTATCAGAGTTAGCTCCTGGACATGCATAGCAATTGTTTTCAGTAGGCCTGTGACCCACCGTTGAGAGTGTGAGGTTCCTATGCTGTAGGCTAGTCGAGGGTTATAGGGGACAGCAAGTGAGGAAATGGTACATTCCTGGATACGTTTATTTGGTACCTTGAGCGACGTTTGTGCGAAATGTTTAAATGTTGAGCGACGCATCGAGGGGCCAATCCCCAAGGTGTAGGAGAGTCGCAGAGGGTTGACGGCATTCAGCCATAGGAGGAACCCCATATGTGTATGTGATTCGAGCCTTTTGGCTATGTGAAAGGGACTCCCTCTGAGGAGCAATATTGGGTTAGGATCAGTTGGACTACAACGTATTACAAACGCAATGTTTAGGAAGGCAGAGATTTTGATAGACGCTCCTGGCCGCGAGGCCGAGGGGTTGTCTTGCGCATAGTGACGAGGTCCGGCTAGTGCATGAGCCAGTGCCGGCCCGTTTTTAGGTCCATCAGTGGTGCGTCTGCCGGGAGCTGCTTAAAAGTGGCGGTTCTCGAATCCTGGTTTCCTAGGGACCAACTAGCAGTTTATGCCAAAGGATACTGAGATCGATCCGTTATTTATTGATAAGCATCGTCTAGCAGAAATCCAAAAGCAAGAAAGAGACGAAAGAGCTAGGCGACGTGCTGAAATTTTTAGGAGATATTCCCCTAAGCGTAGCGGTGCTGAACCCTTACGAGGGAGTGGATCTAGTGGTCTTAGGACCACAAGCAGTAAGTTAGGAGAAGGTGGAAGCTCTAGTGCTCCCCTTCCTTCTATAAGTCAGTCCACGTCAAGTACGGGAGGTGTAACCCCACCGTCCCCTATTCCTAGTACAAATCCAATCCGCGTCATGGCGCAGCCTATTGCAATTCCAGCAGGAACGACGGATTTGCCGGCTCTAGGTTACCCGCTACCCATTTTTAATGGGCTAGTTGAGGAAGATGCGGAACTCCACATTAGGGAGTTTCAAAAGTTGATGTTCAACTGTCGCATTCAAGAGGAAGGACATTTAATGATGTTCTTCAACATGACTCTCAAAGGAAGAGCCGCTATATGGTATCATGGTTTAGAAGCCGGAACCATATTGAACATTGATGCATTTTATGGAGCTTTTCGAAGGGAGTTTGCCCCTGAAAGGGGTGGGCAATATTGGTTGCGTGTACTCAACGTGACCCGCCAAGATCCACATGAGGATATTCGTGCTTATGCGAAGAAGATAAAAGAGGTCTTCCGTAAGTTGGACACCTCTATTCCTATCCCCGCAGCTGCCCAATTGCAATATTTTCTACATGGTTTGGACTTTAATATCCAATTGCAGTTGAGTAGTGTTCCCTTGGGGGATATAGATACTGCCATTACACGAGCACAAGAGGTGGAATCCTGACTACAAGCAGCCTATGCTTCTAGAGGCAATTCGAACATGGGTTTAGTATTGGGAAACAATATGGCAATAGCCAATGGCAGTAGTGGCCAAGGGATAGCGATGGCTAACCCTAATGGGAGAGGGAACATGATACAGAATGTCCCTTTATTACCAGCTCCCCCTAGCATGTCGATGCCTACGGGCAGTCAAATGGCTCCAAGTAGTGGAGGCCAGGCGGTCAATTCTAACACCATGCCTGCAGCTCAACAGCCTGTGCCTAATCGAATTGTTAGGCCGATTGAACGACATGGAAATGACCAAGGCTATGAGTCGAGTTCTTCCAATGTTCTTGGCGAGGTTAAGGACATGATGAAGCATTATACCGATATGATTACGGAGCAGTATCGACAAATAGCTGTTGATGTCAACTTCCTTAAAAAACAACAAAATTTGATAGGAAGTAGATACCCAGAAGAGGGTGCGCCGTCGAGGTTTAGTTGCAAATGGTGTGGCGGGCAGCACTATCCAAGAAATTGCCCAAATGTTAAGTGCGACATTTGTGGAAAATCTGGCCATCTAGCAGCTACTTGCTGGAGTAAGATCAGTTCCCTCCAGCGAGGTAGTCGGCAACCAGGGCCTGTTAATCATCGTGCCCAAGGAAATGACTCCCAGCCAGAAAATGGGCCTAAACAAATACTTCAACGACCAAAGACTACAGTGGAAGAGCTACCAAGTGGTAGTGGGGTTAGTTTGATTGAGGCTGTACGCGTTAATGATGCTGAAACCTCTAATATACGAGCTGTCCTTACAAGAGGTAAAAAGGGTAGAGAAGCCGACATGGATAAGCTTGTCGACGGAAACCCTAAACAAGGCGACAAAGGAACGCAAGTTTTGGATCCTGCCCTAGAAGGGGGACCTTTGAAGCCCGTAGAGAGTAAAGCCGATAAGGAACCACCAAAGAAGAAGGTGAAAGTTAAGAAAGAGGCAATAAAGCCAGTTCAGCGACCTAAAGAGCGGACGGTTTGGCGTGAAAAGCGAGCTCTATCGAACTATCATGAATTCGATTTGGCGGGCTCTCTTTGCGAAGTCAAACCGGATGTGAACCTTTTGCAGCTTATTAAGCTTTCCCCAGGAGTACGCAAGGAATTTAGAAAGATCCTACGTACCGGGTACATCGTAGAACCTTTGGGTATTGCGCGAGTTGGTGATGACTGGTTTGAGCATGCTGAGAAGCATTGCCCAAGGGTTGCAGCCTATGTCGATGGGATATTAGTAGATTATGCCATTGTCGACACAGGATCATCTGTTAACATCATGAGTTCTGAACTGATGGAAAGGTTAGGTCTTGCGATTCAGAAAGATACCTCCACAATTCTCAGAATGGCAGATGACAGTTTGAGACAGCCGGAAGGCTGCATTACTAAGGTCCATGTCACTGTTGCAAATGTAGAATGCATGTTGGACTTTAGGGTGATTCGTTTTGCAGGGCGGCCAAGTTACCAAGTATTACTTGGACGACCTTGGATCTTGCAAGCGGATTGCCAAGTGGATATACCCGCCGGTCGATTGTTATTCGGCAGAGGTGCCCAGCGTGTGGTGGTTGATGCTTATCCTGAGTCCCCGCAGAGTGAGAGAGCTCCTCTATCTTCTACAGAATTGGAGACATTAGAAGATTCATCTGTTAGTGAGGCATCATCGAGTGATGAGTCCAAAGAAGGATCCACCACAGAGGACATCTATCAGATCACTTTGAACGAGCCGACAGAGGCCCAAGATCGTATAAGAGATGTAGATGTTATCGAGCTAGACCTTGGTACGCTTGATGATTGCCGGCCAATCAAATTAGGGTCCATGCTCAGTACAGCAGAAAGGGAGGACTATGTGGCCTTGATCCAGGAATTCCGTGATATCTTTGCCTGGAGTTATGATGAGTTGAGAGGCATCCCTCCTAGTCTTGCCGTTCATACAATTCCGTTGAAAGAGGGCAGTCGTCCTGTACGGCAGAAAGTAAGGCGTATGCCTTTCGAATTGAGGGACGGGCTGTTTGAAGAGTTACAGAAGCTTCGAAAAGCGGGTTTGATTTTCCCTGTACAACACACGGAATGGTGTTCGCCAGTTGTGATCAGAAAGAAGAAGAATAATCAAATCCGTTTATGTGTGGACTTTAGGGAGCTGAATAAGCAGACAGTTAAGGACTACTACCCGTTGCCATTTATTGACCAGATTTTGGATCAATTAGCGGGTAGGGAGATATATTCGTTTATGGATTGCTTTGCAGGATACAACCAAATGGCAATTGCAGAAGAGGATAAGTTGAAAACAACTTTTATCACTGTATTTGGTACTTTTGCTTACCATGTGATGGCTTTTGGTTTATGCAATGCGCCTGGTTCGTGGCAACGAACAGCCGATAAGACATTCGGTGACATATCCCCTGAAGAGTTGAGGGTGTTTATTGATGACTTAGGGGCCGCCACCGTGAGAGAAAGGCAGTTGATCATTTTGAGAAAATGCTTTGAGCGCTGTAGACAATTTTGCATCGCCCTAAACCCACGGAAGTGTGCTTTTGGAGTACCTTATGGGCTATTGCTGGGCCATGTGGTCAGTTCGGTAGGAATTGCGACAGACCCCGAGAAGGTGAAAGTTATAGTCGCCATGGGTCCACCACGCACTCCGAAAGAAGTTCATAGCTTTCTGTCTTCGGTTGGTTACTACCGTAGATTCATTAACGCCTTAGCAGAAAGAACGTTGCCACTTACAAATTTATTGTCCTTTAGCTGTTCGTTTGTATGGGGTGACCCTTGTAAGGTAGCATTCGAGGATGTGAAACAAGAGCTAGCAAGAGCGCCCGTTTTAAAAGCACCTAAAAGAGGTGAGGTGTTCTATATATTCTCAGCAGCCACCATGTATAGTATCAGCTGCTGTTTAGCCCAAATTTGGGAAGAGAAGTGGTACCACCCGATTGCTTTTGCTAGTCGGAAGCTGGGGGTATCCGAAATCAATTACACCTACATGGAGAAGCTATGTCTAGCGATGGTCTTTGGGACCAAGAAGTTCAGGCATTACATTCTCTATGAGAAAGTCGTGCTTTATACGAAGGCGGAGGGACTTCGATTGTTGCTGAATAAGCTACAACCGCCTGATCGTCTGGCGAAGTGGTTGATCACTTTGCAGGAATTTGATTATGAAATCAAGAGTAAGCCACCAAGGTTGCAAGGCATCGTGGAATGTCTAGTGGACTTTGGGGAGCCGAAAGAATCCGTGGCTGAAGGTAGTGACATGGAGATGATATTTAAAATAGATACGGCATCTATTCCCTCCTGGTATGCTGCAATAACGCATTATTTATCAACGGGAGAGGCGGGATCCGAACTATCTAAGGCTGAGAAAAGGAAAATTAAGCAGCAAGCGTTAAAGTTTGCTTTGATCGCAGGTACATTATATCGGCAAGGGGTTGATGATATCTATCGCCGATGTGTGATGCCTGATGAGGTGCCATTCATTTTGGAGGAGTGTCATGATTCTGCTTGCGGTGGCCATTTTGCTGGACGGCTTACAGCACAAAAGGCTTTAAGAGCAGGTTATTGGTGGCCTGCCATCTTCCAGGATGCGTTTGCGTATGTTAAGCGATGCGATATTTGCCAACGACATGATAGTCGAGAGAATAGGAAACGACCACTCACCCCTATTATGGCGATACTTCCATTTGAGAAGTGGGGAATAGACTTTGTGGGTCCTATTACTCCGTCATCGACTACGCAAAAGCGGTACATCATTGTAGCAACTGACTACTTCACAAAGTGGTCAGAAGCACGTGCAACAAGGAAAGATGATGCTAAAGAAACTGCTAGTTTCCTTTTAGAGCAGATAATATGCCGGTTTGGTCCACCGAAAGAATTAGTGTCGGACCGCGGAACTCATTTCCTGAATAAGGTGATCAAAGGTTTGACAGAGTTGTGGAACATCAAGCATAACAAGACAACCCCATATAATCCGCAAGCCAATGGTCAGGTTGAAAGCACCAACAAGCAGCTTGTAGGCATCCTGTCCAAGATTGTGTCGGAAAAGAAACGGGATTGGGATAAAAAGTTATACGTGGCAGTGTGGGCCTATAATACGACTTTCAAACGAGCCACTGGCCATACCCCGTTCAAGTTAGTATATGGGGAGGAGTGTGTCTTGCCTTTAGAAATTGAGCTGCCGACTATTCGGTTTGCCATCAATCATTCTTTGAGCGATGAAGACGCTCTTTTTGAGCGCTTGACGACACTGGCACATTTAGATGAGCTTAAGCTGCAGAGCTTATTGCACCAAGAAGTGGCGAAGTGCCGAATGAAGAAGCTACACGACCTCAAAGCCAAGAAATACACCTTCAAGAAAGGACAGCTTGTTCTGTATTATGATGCACGACGTGAATTATTCCCAGGCAAGCTAGAACCCAAATGGGATGGGCCCTATAAGATCGTTAGAATAGGAAAGAATAAATCCACAGTGTTGTTAGCTGACCTTGAGGGGATAGAATTTAAAAATAAGGTTAATCTTAATAAGATTAAACCTTATTACTTTTGATTGTACTAATGCTATGACTGCCTTGCAGGTCTAGGCAAGATTGATCAAACATCTGCAAGGAAATCGTGATAGAGGTTGATGGGTCGTCTGATCCCTTATTTAGAACACCCATATTTGGAACAGAGGTATCATCAGGGAAAGCTCATTTGGTGGAGCAAAGGATACAAGGTGATTGAGCAAGAAGGCGGGACATTTATTTGGGAAATCAAGGTCTTCTGCCATCATTGCCTACAACTTTTGACGAGCATCCCTGTTGAATTCAATGATGATGGAGGGATGGAGCCTACAGTCCACCCGTTGAATATGCTGAATTTCGATTACCATAATTACGAGTAGAGTTCAGGATGGCAGGATATGTAAACCCTTTATGGACGTACACCTTGTACTTTGATGGGGCGTCCAGGGGTCCATGCAAAAAAGGAAGCGTAGGAGTTGTCATCCGAGACCCCCGACGACGCATTGTCATGAAGTTAGCTGCTTATCTCGGGGCGAATTTTACTAATAATATGGCCGAATACAAAGCCCTGATAATGGGTTTGAATATTGCAAAGAAGGGTGGTATCCGCCAGTTGTTGGTGAAAGGGGACTCTCAGTTGGTTTTAAATCAACTCAATGGGACGTACATGGTGCGGAACCCGATCCTTTGTATGTACCATCATACTGCCATAGCCCTGCTAGGCGAATTCGATAGAGTGTCTTTTCAGCTGATTCCACGGAATTGGAACCAGTTTGCCGATTCATTGGCTAATCTTGCGTATGAAGAGGACCTCTTCTTTAATTGTGGCCCTTGTCCCGATATATCTATTGATGGTGAGACAAGACCTGGTCGTTTGTGGGGTATGCTTTCTGAACATGCCCTCTTTGGCAGACGATGGTTGATTTGGGTGATGCAGAGGGTAAGCGAGACGCATCTACCTTTATTATCGGGGACCCACAGACTGATTAGACGACATGTGATGCGAACACCTCTTGCGATATACGCAGGGGGGATAGGTCATAATTTAATGCACCTAGTTTAGGGCTACGAGCCTTTGTTCCCCTGGGAATGGTATGCTTTGATGTCTATCATGGTTGTTTCTAGGTGGATGTTCTACATAGTATTGTTTGATTTCATTAGGCCAAGAGGGCCGATTCAGTTTTGTGGCAAAGTCATGTCTGATTTCATTAGGCCAAGAGGGCCATTTCCCTGTCTAGTGCGGGTGCGTTTAATTGGGTTTTTGTTTAGTGTTGTGCTGGACAGGTTTCGTGGTGCGTGGAATTTGGTGGAGCCTGGAGGAGCCTTTGCTGCGATGGAAGCTTCTTGTGGCCACTCCAGGTGATATTTCTCCTTTACGAGTACCTTTCTTTCCTGTTATATGTGTATTTGTACTTGTTGAGGGGATACTTTTTGTTGGGGACCGGCGACCAAGGCATGAAGTCCCAGGTTTAGGCTACGTATGTTTGAGGGAGGTCGGAGTAGTCATTGCCTCCTGTAAAGACATTGTTAGACATTGAAAGATCTGTTTTAGAAGGAAGTCCTAGTGGCTCTGTTCTGCTAACCTGCTAGGCAGCCGTTCTAGGAGTTCTTGTTAGTAGTGAGGCAGTTAGAGAAGCCTGCTAGAAGATAATAATAATGATGCCAAGAAATCCTGAATATCCCAAACAATGAATATAAATACGAAGGTGTGTAAAAAGGGGTTCTAACCCCTCTCTAAGAAATGAAATGAGAAGAAATGAAAAGATATAAGCAGTTGATCATCGCCTTGCGAAGGCCTGGTAGGTTCCTGGGGACGAGTCAGACCCGGGGCCGATACCTTGTCTTCCTCGGGGTGGCTTCTTGCTGGAAAAATAATATCAAAACAAGGAAGGTTGGAGCGAAAATAAAAGTGAGCGTTAGAAAAGGATTAAGTGTCGCCTTGCGAGGGCTTGGTAGGTTCTTGGGTGCCGAGACAGGTCCTGAGACCGATGCCCTGTTCTCCTTGGGTCACTACGCTCAGCTCCCTCCTTTTTACATGCCCAAGTATGTTCATCCAATCAAAACCCTCAAAGAAGAGATATACTGAAAGAAAATATCCTTTGTTCAGGCTATAGGAGTCCTCGCCTTGTAGGAGCTCCTAGTTGCGTTGTCTTTAGTTGGTCAGTAGTTCAGACTACCACTTAGGGCAACCTCTTTGGCAGTTCTTTTTAGTTTGGCTGTGTTGGAGCAGCTGGTTAGTGACTCACTTCGGATCTTCTATTAGATGATGCTAGGCCTACTCCTTGTGGATGTCATGCCTTGGTTCTGTCCAGGGGTAGGGGGAGCATTGTGCTGAGTTTTATGATGATAATTGCTTTGTATCAGTTTGATGCTTCTTTGGTTGTTTATGTGCAGATATGTTCGTGGATTCGACGGGCTGAGTCGCCCTATCCCGTGGTCGCCAATGAGAGCGGAATTTAGGAGACGGCAAGTGCTTAAAAATAGCTAAAAATTATGAATATCAAGGGAAAAATATTCACTGTCAAAGGCGGCGGCTCGATCTAGGACGATTTTAAGCGCCAAAGTGCTTTAAAGGCGCCCGAGCGACACTTGTTGATTTTTCATAATTTTTCAGACAGTCGTGCGGGTTGACACGAGCTACTGGCCAATGCGGGATGCTAAGCCGGACGCCCAGGATTTTTCAGAGCTCGATTCCGAGTCCGGACGGGGGAAAGGCCACAAACCGGTCAAGATTTGAAAAGGTGGACTTATTTTTGGCCAAAGTGGGCATGACCTTTGGGGCCCAAATTTTATGCCACATGAAATGTGGATGAAAAAAACGTGATGAGGAAGAAGAAGGCGTGAGGAAACAGGCGCCGATTTTTTCGCCATGATCTTGGGAGATGGAGGATGGAGACTGCACACAACCCCCCCGAGTGATCATTGGCAGTGAATCCCCTCCGTATGCTGATCATATCGCCGCCCTTCGCCCGTGGAATGATGGCCTGGTTTGAAATTTCTGATTCTAGTCTTTCTCTCTCCTCCCTCTCTCTCTTCTAAGAGGCAGTTCATGTGTGAGAAGGAGCAATGAAGAAAGAATGATGGAGACTTGTCCGGCATGGACCGGATTGCTACACGGGCTGAGAATGGTGATTTGGGATGTTGCTAGACATGAAGTGTTGCTGTTTTCCAAATCTACAGCCATGGACACAAAACCCGAAACACGCGTTTAAGCGGTAAACCAAAAAATTACAAAGAAAATTTAGTGTTTTATGCTTTTGATTGATGGAATGCCGTTCATATGGACTAAGATTTGATTATGCTGCTGATTCTTCTGAGTTCTTACTATTTATAACCAGAAATTATGAAAAACATGCATTTCATGGCCCGAAATAATGTCAAGAAACCCGAAAATGCATGAAAAATGGGGAAAAACAAGGGTTTTGGGCGTATAAGTGGGGAAAACCGTCGATACACATCAACTAATCTTTCAATTTTGTTGCAAATGAACTAAGGGCCACAGCCCATAAACTGGTTTTCATTTTCAGCAATTTAAAAAATACAAGAAAATGAAGAAAATGGGGAAAAATGATAAAAACACCATGAAAAATAGGGGAAAAATACATTTGGGGCTACGAAAAATATAGAAAAATAGGATTTATGTTTGTTGATGTATAGCAAGGCTGGGGCATGAAGTTATGCTTCAGTTCAGCCTTGTTTATATGTTTTAGTGCGTGTTTCCTTCCTTTCTCCACATAAAATGACAAGGAAACCCTAAAAGAAATGAATGCAATGATGCACTATCAGGGGGGGAGGGTAGAGTTGTGGAAAAAATGGTTAAATGCCGCTGAGCATGAGGAATAATTTGCTGATTTTATATGCATTGCATCTAGGACGGAATAATAATGATAAAAGTTAAAACCTAGTAGCACGAAGATCACTTCGGTGCTAGGTGTTGCAGCGAAGCACAAAGCGGTTAGAAAGAAAAGCATGAAAGAGATGTTTTGCACTTGCACGCTGCTGGTTTTCAAAATGTTTGAGCACTAGGCATCCACCTCTTTGCATGATCATTTAGAGGAAATTAAAAGTATCAGAGTTAGCTCCTGGACATGCATAGCAATTGTTTTCAGTAGGCCTGTGACCCACCGTTGAGAGTGTGAGGTTCCTATGCTGTAGGCTAGTCGAGGGTTATAGGGGACAGCAAGTGAGGAAATGGTACATTCCTGGATACGTTTATTTGGTACCTTGAGCGACGTTTGTGCGAAATGTTTAAATGTTGAGCGACGCATCGAGGGGCCAATCCCCAAGGTGTAGGAGAGTCGCAGAGGGTTGACGGCATTCAGCCGTAGGAGGAACCCCATATGTGTATGTGATTCGAGCCTTTTGGCTATGTGAAAGGGACTCCCTCTGAGGAGCAATATTGGGTTAGGATTAGTTGGACTACAACGTATTACAAACGCAATGTTTAGGAAGGCAGAGATTTTGATAGACGCTCCTGGCCGCGAGGCCGAGGGGTTGTCTTGCGCATAGTGACGAGGTCCGGCTAGTGCATGAGCCAGTGCCGGCCCGTTTTTAGGTCCATCAGGAAGCCTCTTGGCACCCAACATCTATATTGGATGAATTTCCACACCTCAAGGAGCCTGTGTTGGCTCGAACTTAACCATGACACCTGTTTTGGGCTACAGTCTACATCTGGACAGCCGCCTGTTTTGTACAGATTTGGTCTTGGTCCATTTTCACCCCATCCTCCATACATGGGCTGAAAGTACACCTCGAGGGCTCCGTGCCGACACCTTACTTGCCCCGATCAAAGTTCCCTAGTGGAAGTTATGGGTGTTTTTCTCTAGCCATACCATCTCGAACCGCACACTAGTGTTTACAAACCATCCCATCTCATAAAGTTTTTGTCCTAAAAAACAAGGGATGTAGTCATGGACTGTAAGATGTGCTGTAGGAAATCAGCCATAACTTTGTGTAGGAAACTCCGAATGGGACAGTTGAGGTGTCGTTATGGAGTCCATGAGATGTACTTTCAGCCCATGTGGGTGGGGCGGGGCTGCAATCAGGATTCCACCCACATGGGCTGAAAGTACATCTCATGGACTCCGTAACGACACCTCAACTGTCCCATTCGGAGTTTCCTACACAAAGTTATGGCTGATTTCCTACAGCACATCCTTACAGTCCATGACTACATCCCTTGTTTTTTAGGAAAAAAACTTTATGAGATGGGATGGTTTGTAATGAATGGGGATCATGGGAACATGGCATGGGAACATACCAGTCACATTGACAGTATATAAGGTATAAGAGGGTATTTTGAGGCATCATAGAAAATATCAAGAAACTCTCTTTTCACCTTCTCAAGCTTCCATGGCTTCTTCTTCTTCTTCCTCTTCTTCTTCCTCTCTCCCTCTTTCTCTCTCTTTTTCTTGCCTTTCTCTCTCCTCTCCCTCTTCTTCTGCAGCCCTTCTCTCTCTCCTTCTCCTTAGTTAGGACAGCTAGGTCTCTTTCATTACAGGATGAGTGGGTGGGGAAGGGAAACTATTAAAGTACAATTGGGACATGGTATACATGCATGATAAGATCATAGTATATGCATGAAGGTATGCAACATTGACGCGCATGGATGCATCCCCACACTTAAGACCTTACCAAGAAGGGTGAATTGAACATCAAGGACCTAAGACTGCACATTAGACCCAACTACGGATATCTCCACACTTAAAGCGTGACTGTCACTAGAAGCAGAAGGTGTAGGGTTAGAAAAACTTGGCCTATGTTTCCAAGGATTAAAGTTGATTGTCAATATCACGTGCTGTGTCGCCATCAACTGCAAGAGGTACCAAAGTATCTTCACATCACATGTTCAGCAAGGCAGGGACTATGTAGCAGCACCCAAGGAGACAGCTATGTTGAGAATATTGTGGGAAATGGTTGATGGCGAAGGATATTGCACTTGGCTCACAGTCACTTATATAAGAATGAAAGAACAATCACTCGCCCCACAATGGACATTGCTCGATTGAATAATGATGGAAACCTAGTCTCACACTGGTTTAGAAATTGATAAGGAAAATGGTTCAGAGGGAGTATGCCAATGTGCATAGTTGATGGTGCATTAGTGCATCCATTCTTGTCTGCCATAGGTGCAAGTAGAAAGGCCAATGAGCCTTGTAGTGTAGTGTACCAAATAGGGTGATGTATCCTGTGGTGATGGTAGGGACCCATCCCGTATGTGCATAGGGAGATGAGAACGTTCTTGACACCAAGTGTCATAACGTCCCTCAATGCGCACCTCTCAATAATTGTTTGAGGAAACATCATTCACACTCAATCCCCCCTCTATCTCACGCTCTGTTGATAGATGTAGAGGTTTTCCCATTCGTGAAACCCATTGATGTTCTCCTCAATGTCACATGTGCAGAGGGCGTATGCCTTGTGCCCAATTGATGGTACAATTATGCATCCCACCATGTGCTGGCATATGGTGCAAGAAGGAAGGCTAAGGAGCCTTATAGTGACGGGCACATGAACAAGTTTGTGCTTTGTGCATTCAGAGGCCCATCACGTGTGTGCAATGCTCCATTCACACCTCTCACCTCCAAGTTGGATATAAAGGGTAAGGATTGGTCACTCATTCCACCCTCTATCTCACACTCTGTTGATAGATATAGAGGGCAGCCCATACTCACATCCCCATCCAGTTAGGATGAAAGCTCACAACACTCTAGGTCTGTTGATGAGGATCAGCTTTGTTTTGTTGATGGTGTCAACCTGGATTGGTTGATAAAGAGGAATACCCAGGGAGGTAGCCAACAAGTTCAATGCTTGGATTGCATGTTGGAAACTTAGTCTATTGTAGGAATCAGAAGCACTGATGAGGTTACATAATTCAACGCACCAAGGGAGGCAGCTCAAAGACTTCTTCTATAAGATTTCAGCTGATCTTGGACTGCGGGGTGTTACTACCTTTTCCATAACCAACTTCTCGTCCAATGGTGTGTGCCACCTTTTCTTGGAACAAGCCCTGTTATGTCAGAGAATTGTTTCCTTTTCTCCCATAACAATTTTATCTTTATGTTTTTTTTCCTTCTTTTTTTTTTGCCCTATTCCCGAGGTTGTTTCCACCTTTTCCTGAAGAATAGATTGGCATGCCAGGGACCAAAGTCCTTTTATCCTATGACCTATATATATATATATATATATATGTATATATAAGATTGTTTTTGAAGAGTAGAATGGTAGGAATGCCCTATATCAGAACCATCCTTTCCACCTCTACTACATCATACGAAAAGGAAGCCAAGGAGGAGGGGAAGCTGGCTGCGAGGGGCTATCAGAATGAAACCACATCATCAAGATCAGCAAGAGGGTTATCAAGAGCATTAGATAAAGCTGTATTGAGCGTCAATAAGGAGTGAGGAAGCTATTGATGGTGATTGTCAGGATCTCTAGGGAGAGTAATACTTCTTGAGGTGATAGCCATTAATAAAGAAGGGATCATCCAAAGCATCAACTATCTTTGAGCCATTAGGATTGATGACAAGTACCTTATAAGGGCCCACCCAACATTATTGAAGCTTGCATGGAAACTTGCCAAATTGAGAATCATAAGCGAGGACTAAGTTGCCTTCCTTGAACTCCTTCTGCTTAATGAAGCTATCATGATAGGCCTTTCTATGAGCTTGCGTGGCTTCCATTCACTCTAGGGCCATCCTACAAATCTCATCGAGATACTCCAACTGTAAGAGACAATGTTGTAGGGACTTGTCATCTAACAATCATTCTTTGATGGCCACGTGCAAAGAGGGTAGCTTGAGTTCAACAGGAAAGACAGTTTCTATTCCATACACCAGCTGGAAAGGGGTTTAGTTGATCATCCCAATCACAATGATGTGCGGCTTCGTTCTTGTCAGAATCGAGTAGAGGATGCAATTGGTAACTTTGAATTGGCCATTGGCTCTACGTAATAGGGTGTGGACTTACAATGACAGATCTTCTGTCAACTCTTCCATGATCTTGTTAAGAAAGTGGGTACCTCGGTCACTGACGACTCTAGGGGATTGCCAAAATGGGTGATGATGTTCTCATACAAGAACAAGGCTATGCTATTACCATTGCTCCACTTCAAAGCTTTAATTAACACCACTTGGTTATGTAGTCTATACAAACCAAGATGTATCTATTCTATTTCCTTTTGGTTGGCGGATCAATGGGGCCCACGAAATCAATTCCCCACTTCTCGAATGGCTTTATGAGAAGAATAGGTTTTAGGGGGATGGCACTAGATTTGGTAGGCTTTCCCATTCATTGACAAGCATAACACCATTTGCAGTAATCATAAGTATCCTTATGGAGGGTCGGCCACCAGTATCATGTAAGTAAGGCCTTTTTGGCTATTGCCTCTCCTGTGAAGTGTCCACCACAGGGTTCGTCATGGCATACTTTCAATATGATACCAATCTCTTATCTTGCCACACATATTTACAAGACTTCATCCTTGTCTTTCTTGTACAGATCACCTCCCAACAGGGTGTAGGGGGCTGATTCTAATAGAAACTTCTTCTTCTCATGGCTCGAGATACCTAGGGGTACTGTTGGGTTGCCAGGAGGTTGGCCAGGAGGTTGGCTATGTTTGCGTACCATGGGATAAATATTTCAACTAGAAACAAGGAATCATTAGGAAGGTCTAGATCATCTTGCTCTTCTTCATCATCGCTTTAAGGGATTCGCAACAAATGATCAGCCAGAACATGAGATCGACCAAGTTTGGTAACCACTTCAAAGTCGAACTCCTAAAACAAAAGAATTTATCACATCATTCTTCCCTTCACATCGGACTTGCTCATCAAGAAGGATAGGGCTTCATGTTCCACATAGAATCTGAAGTGCATTGACAATAGATACTCTCAGAACTTCTCCAAGGAAAACACCATTCCAAGGCACTCAAGCTCCATCACTGTGTAGTTTTGCTCTTTGTTGGTTACTTTCTAGCTTGCATAATAGACAGGTTGATCTAAATTAGACGGGCCCTTTTGGCATAAGACTACACCTAGGCCTTAAACTGATGCATCAGTGTGTGCATGGAACTCCTCAAACAGGAGGTTGTAGGATGGGTGCTTCAATCAAACACTACTTTAGGGTGTTGAATGCCTCATCACAATCAGTGGTCCATGTAAACTCAACATCTTTTCTAAAGAATTTCTGCAAAGGGGATGCCTTTGTCACAAACTGCACAATGAATCTTCTATAATAGCCCACATGGCTGAGAAATCCCCTCAATTGTTTCAGGCTGATTGGGGTTGTTAAGGGAACAATATTCTCAACCTTAGCAGGATGTGTTGCTATCCCTTGTTCTAAGACAATGTGGCCTAGAAGAACTCTTGATGAGACACCAAAGGCACATTTGTCAGGGTTGAGAGAAATCCCGTACTCTTGACATATGTCAAAGCACTGCTCTAAGTGCCCCCAATGCTCACGAATTAGGCTATAGACATAGAAGTCATCAAGGTACACCTCAATGAAATCATCTAGATGGTTTTGAAAGGCAGCCATCATCACTCATTAGAAAGTAGCATGAGCATTACAAAGCCTAAAAGGCATCACTCTATAAGCATAGGTTCCCCATTCGGTTGTAAAGGTTGTTTTTTATTGATCTTATTTTGAGACCTGGACTTGATTGTATCAGTTGAATCCATCCAAGAGGGAATAGAGCTCATGGACTGCCATTCTATCTAACAGATGGTCTGTGAAAGGGATAGGGAAATGATCCTTCTTCAACTTGGAATTCAGCTTTCGAAAGTCCACACATATTCGCAGTTTTGCATACTTCTTAGGTACTACCACAATGGGCGAAACCCATTCACTCTTAGCCACTGGATAAATGAACTCAGAAGGAGATTCACTAATTTGGTCTTCACTAGGGTAGAATAATTTTAATTCATACACCTTTGTCTTTGCCTCTCATGTTTGGCATCAAGCTCTAAGTCGATGTGGTGTTGGCATATTGTGGGATCAATCCCCTTCAAATCTTTGTACGACCATGCAAACACGTCTAGGTTCTCCTTTAGTAGGTCTCATAAGACTAATAGTTCTTCTTGTGGAAGATTTAGACCCACTTCAGGTGACGTTCAATACCATCAGCATCCACGAACGTCAATTGATTTTCACCTTTTACTTTGCGGATGAATGTCCCATGGACTGCTTCTAGGTAAAGGTCTGTGACTCCTTCAAGGGAGTGGTCTCCTCTGCTAATAATTCACTAGAACTTATGTCTTGTTTTAATGGAGGCTTAGCTTGTTCTTTGGGAGGATGAAAGGGTATCATTGTGGTTTCTGGTTTGGGTTGGGGATAAGTTACTTCTTAGCTCGAGGACTCATCCTCTGAAGATGCATCCAAGAATGTCACATAACATGAACCTTCTATGTTTTGTTTGAACTTACAAACTTGGGGTTGTTGGCAAGGTGCATCATCATCATCTTCTCTTAGGAAGGGTAACTTTGGGCGAGAAGAGCCACTGTTGAAGGAAATACCATTCTTCTTAATCCATTTCTTATAAAGGCTTTGCTTATGACATGACTCATTAATCAGTGGTGCATAGATCGGACATTGTATGCGCGCATAGTGAGCGTCAGAAGGTCCCCAAGAACAAAAGAACTCTACTTTTACACAAAAAACAAGGAAGAAAGCTTGCACGACATGAGACAAGAGACTAATTGGGTGCAATCTCCCCCCATACCTTGTGTGAGCGCTCCACAAAGCATGTATTTTATATATTATTCATCTTCAAGCTCAAAAAATAGCCCAATTTATAATTAGCACGCTTTAGCTTTTGTGTTTGCTTTTGTGCCACTAAAGAATTAAAGCTATTGGGCGCCCAAGGAGTGAGGCGGTACCCAAATACAATGTCCAATACAAATATTTAAATCGTGCGCCCATGCGCATACAAAAATAATAAATAAATATCAAGCGCTTTAGTAAATAAGTGCGACAAAATATGGGCGTCATGCCTAAGATACGCGCCCATCAAAAACTGATGATAATTTGAATACACGCTATCCTCCAATGCTTCCCAATGCCACCGCTGCTAGCACTATACATCAACTGAAGCATTCACAATTGTTAGAAAAATAATACAATTAAACCGACAAAAGTGAATACCTAGCAGGCTTCAGCTACAAAAATAAATTGATTAGAACTCAATCCTAACCTTAATTTATTACGAGTGCGCACTCCAAACTCATAAACGTTTATTAATTTAAATATGTATTTTGCGGAATCACCCGCTATGGAATCACCCACTTACACATTAAATTAACAAAAAGCCCGAAAAAGATAGGCGTCCCCATCGACTTTTCGCACAAAGAATCCACCTTGTGTATGAGCCCCGGTAATAAAATTTTACGAAATCCACTGCAAAACCTCACGGAATCCACTGTGGAATATGCCTCCTGGCATCATATCCCCGAGGTGGGATAGCAATTGCCCTCAATTGCTATTAGCTCAATGTGGAGCTAACAGTGTGGAGAAAGAACTTAGGTCTCTAGCATGCATCCATTGGGCCTCTTCAACAGGATGATTTTTAAACTTGACCAAATATCTAGAATATCTATGGCCAGTTCTAGTGGTCATAAAGTTAGTATCTATAATAGTTTCAGGCTCAAGGATTTCAGTTTCCTCGTCTAGCAAAGGAGGGTTTTCATAGACAGGGTGTACAGGTAGTTGTCCTCTAAAGGGTCATAATAAACTGATATGAAAGGTGTTGTGGATTTTCCAATGTTGTGGTAATTCTAGTTCAAATGCATTGTCGTTGATTTTGTGTATGATCTTGAATGGTCCATAAAATCTAGGTGCTAATTTGACAAAGGGGTGTTTATCTACACTTTGTAATCTTCGTTTTTCAATTCATAACCAAACATAATCATCAACTTTAAAACTCATAGCTTTTCTTTTCTTGTTTGCTTGTTTTGTGTATGATTGCTAGGCTTTGGCAATCATATCTTTAACTTCATAAAAAATAGTAGCATGCATGTTGGCAATATCATCAACAATTTGAATTTTGTTTGATAATGATGTAATAGGTGTAGGCAATTGATATCCATAAATAATTTCAAATGGTGCTTTCTTTGTAGCTGTATGTGGTGTGTTATTATATGCAAACTGAAGTAAATGTAGATATGTATCCCATGTGTGTGGTTTTAAAATTGTGTAAGTACGCAAAATATCTAAAATAGTATTGTTAGTAGCTTCTGTTTGACCATTTGTTTCAGGATGAAATGCAGATGAAAAATCAATATTTTTTCCTAAGTTAGCAAACAAAGTAATCCAAAAATTATTGCAGAATCTAGAATCATGATCAGAAATAATGACTTTTGGTAAACCATGGTTAGTAAAAACAGTTTTCAAAAACAATTGAGCAGCTTGAGATGCAGTTAAGGTTTTCTTGCATGGAATAAAATATGCTTGTTTGCTAAACCTGTCTACAACATTCCAAATCATATCATGATTAGCTTTAGTGTTAGGTAGACCAGTGATAAAATCCATTGAAATCTGTTCCCATGGTCGTGATGGAATGGATAATGGCATTAGTAAACCATATTGTTTACCATGGTGTCTTTTAACTCATTGACAAATTAGGCATTCAGATACAAAATTAGATACATCAATGTCCATATGTGGCCAATAAAAATCTTCAATCAATGTACGCAAAGTAGATATAATTCCTCTATGACCTTGATATGGGGGACAATGAATTTCATGCAAAACAAAAGATCGAAATGGAACAGTTACACATAATCTTTTTTCATAAAACATAAATCCATTAGTGTAAGACAATGAATCAATAGGAATCCAATTATTTGCAACTAGTTTATTCCAATTAGCTTGAAAAGTAGGATCTTGGTGATAAGTATCTTTCATAGAAATAAGGGAATCAAATGATATCACAGAAATATTTTGAATTGTTGGTCTTCTACTCAAAGCATAAGCAACAACATTCTCTTTTCCAGGTTGATATTGTATAAGGGGATGAAAACTTTGAATAAAAGCAGCCCATTTAATGTGTCTGTGAGATATTTGTGGTTAACTAAGAAGATGTCTAATGCTTTGTTGGTCAGTTTTGATCATGAATTCAGATCCCATTAAATAATGTTTCCATTGATGTAAGGCTTGTACTACGGCTAACAATTCCTTGTCATAGGTAGAATATTTAAGTTCAGATGGTTTGAGTTTGCAACTAGAGTAAGCTATGGGATGAGAATCTTGCATAAGGATTGCTCCTATTCCAGATTCACTAGGATCAGTAACTACTAAAAAGAATGGTATATTGAAGTCAGGTAATTGTAATATAGGAGCATGAGTTAAATCATGTTTCAACAAATCAAAGGACTTTTGTTGATTATTTGACAAATTATACACGATACCCTTCTTTAAAAGTTTTGTCAAAGGTAATGCAAGTAATGAGAAATTCTTCTCAAATTTTCTGTAAAAGCTAGCAAGACCTAGAAAAGAACATAATTCATGCACATTTTTGGGTATCGGCCAATTTAAAATTGCTTCTATCTTTTTAGGGTCGACTTTAATACCTTTTGATGAAATAATATATCCTAGATATTCAATTGTTTTCTTTAGCGTGAATTTCATTCACCCATATTAAATAGGATTTGCTACTTTTACGTAATGCACGTTTAGCCTGAGTATGAGTAAGCAATGGAAAATTATTGGAAGCGTGCATACCATGCAGTGTGATTTGTTTTCCTTGAAAATAAATTTTAGTTGAATGCGTAGAATAATCTATATTAGGATTGTATTGATGACGCCAAGGCATTCCTAAGATAATGTCACTAGGCTGCAAAGGTACAACTAAGAAATTTCTTCTCACCAATTTTAATTTCTAAATTATGCACCTCTCGTGTTCCATTATATCTCGTACCTAGGAATGCAGCCTTGATGCGATAATGTGTAGAAATAGTATGTAAATTCAATTCTTTGACCAATTTTGCAGAAATAAAGTCATGTGTGCTCCCATCATCATGTAAAATAGTCTTTTCTTTACCATGCACAAAACATTTCATTGTTAATAAGGAATGGGGAGTTGGCATACCTGGCAAAGTATCAGAAGTAGTACCAATGTCGTCATTTTCTTCCGTAAAGTCTGGCATCTCTTCACGTTCTTCATCTTCTATTGCTCCCTGATAATTGATATGAACAAATGGCTTTTTGGATTGACAATTGGCTGCTAGATGTCCAGGTTGATGACATTTATAACAAACTATGGGTTTTACTTTAGATACATTATTAGTAATGGTAGGAAGTTTAGGAATGTTGGGATTTGATTGTAGAAATGGCTTAGGGTTCGGATTTGTGTTTGATGGCAAGGCAGGTGGTCGTGCCCAAGATTTACAGAATGAAGATGGAAGAAAACGACTTTGATTGAATCTTCGAAAATTTGAATTGAATTGTTTGGAACCAAAGTTACCATTAGTTGGGAATTGTTGTGGTCACTTGTCTTGTCCACGAATTTTGTCTTCAGTGTCATGGGCCAAGGAAATTGCATCTTCAAGGATTGTTGGCTTGAACATATTGACCTCCGCATAAAAATGTCCAAGTAGGCCAAACATAAACTTGCGTTTATGAGTTGCTCCAGGTACATCTTCGAGCATTCATAGTTTCAATAGAGCATTTCAGAAACGTTCAGTATATTGTGAAATAGGTTCGCGATCCCTTTGTTATAGAAGATCCCATTGTTTGATTGCTTTTTCGTGGAATTGGGAAGGAAGGAAATTCTGCAAAAATTTCTTTTGGAAAGTCTCCCAAGTAGTGGGACAATCAACGCTTTTGCGGACCACAGTCCACCATAAGCATGCTCAGTCAACTAAATGGTTAGTGACACATTTAATTTTGTCTTTCTCAGCATATGTTTCTTCATGGAAATAATCATCAAATTGACTGATAAAAGCAAGGATAGTCTTTCCATCGCGTGATCCATTGAAAGTATGGAATTTGAAGTTTTTTTTACTTATCTTTGTTTCTTTCCGAATAGATTGGGCTTTAAGTGTTGCATCGATGGTATGTCGTATAAGATCTTCAGGTTGCGATCCATCTTGGTCAGTGGTAGATCGTTGCAGATTGGCCAATTGAGCTTGCAAAGCTTGTCGTGCTCTTCGTTCTTCTTGAAGCTGCATCATAATCAAATCCAAATTTTGCTCCATTGTTGGTTCGGGTAGATCACCTTTAGCCATAAAATCTTCCATAGTTTGATCAGTCATCCTGCAAAATTCTAAAAGACCTCACACACTCGAAACCTTGTTAGCGGGATGAGCGTAACTCAAAGGCGGGTTTATAAGGCTTGTATATATATTTTTTAGTTTGGATTTTGTAGTATTTCTCCTTTACGATTGCGAAATTTGATGTCACAATCGCCTTCCAAGAAAATAATTTTGCGTATAGACTACGTATAGTCTGCATGTTGATGATTGTTTGCTGTAATCTACTTCTGTCAGTTCACAGGTGTGAACACAGGCTTTCAGAGGGTAGTAAACTGATTCGTAAGTTGCTGAATACGAACTGCCGCTATAGTAGTTGTTGAAGATGACCTTTATGACCTTAGTGACTTGGAGTGACTTGGAGTACTTGAGGATTTAGTCTTTTATGACTAAGCTTGGATTTTGAGGACCTGAGTATGTCATCGCCAGATTCGGCGACGGGCAGTACGTGCTATCGCCGCCGACGGGTGAATTTGAGTAATGAAGCTTTTTATTAAGCTTCTTTTGAAGCCTAATAAGCTTATTATTAAATCTTGAAAAGCTATGGATGAAATTTCTTATCTGTTCTCCACGACTTCATGAAGGATCTTCTCGTGTGGTCCTCTGCCTGCAGAGGCCGGTCCCTTGTGATCTGAGTGTACAGCAGGGGGTTCTTGACTGCCAGGAACACGCTGGTATCGACCGTTTTCCACGAGACTCACTGTAGAGCTTGATCGTTCCAGGAGCTCCGCCTTCGCGTGTGATGATAAGCAATTAGAAGCTCTCGATCTCAGCTTCGCTCTGATACCACTGGTGCACAGATCAGATACCGTATGCGCATGTAGTGAGCATCAGAAGGTCCCCAAGAACAAAAGAACTCTACTTTTGCACAAAAAACAAGGAAGAAAGCTTGCACGACATGAGACAAGAGACTAATTGGGTGCAATCTCCCCCCCTCCCCCCCACCGTTGCTAGCTCTACACATCAACTGAAGCATTCACAATTGTTAGAAAAATAATACAATTAAACCGACAAAAGTGAATACCTAGCAGTCTTCAGCTACAAAAATAAATTGGTTAGAACTTAATCCTAACCTTAATTTTTTACGAGTGCGCACTCCAAACTCATAAACGTTTATTAATTTAAATATGTATTTTGCGGAATCACCTGCTATGGAATCACCCACTTACACATTAAATTAACAAAATGCCCGAAAAGGATAGGCGTCCCCATCGACTTTTCGCACAAAGAATCTACCTTGTGTATGAGCCCTGGTAATAAAATTTTACGGAATCCACCGCAAAACCTCACGGAATCCACTATGGAATATGCCTCCTGGCATCAATCAGTCAAAAGGGTACCATAATCATTCTGTCAAACAAAAATGGATCTTCCAGTTTGGAAACTTCTTCCTCATCTCTGCCTTTTGTGAGTAGGATTTACTCTTCTAGCTCGCTTCCATAATCTTCATTTGCATTATCACCTTTGTCCTCTTTAAATTCTGTTTCTGCCTTAGTGGGGGCTCTATAAGAGAAGAACAAGCTCTCTGTTATGTCCTCTACTTCTACTTTTGTCTTTAGCTCTGTCTCTACAAGACTGCCATGTAACACGGAGAACAATACATCCATGCTTCTATCTTGTTAGAGGTGATTTTAGAATTCAATTAGGCTTTAGGCAAGAGGTATTCTCCCATGGACAAATACTTATATTCCTTCGGTAGTTGGCTTACAATGCCAACTATTAAGGACTGTGCCTTTGTTTTCTTGGAAAAGATCTATTTGATGGCCTCTTCATCTCCTAATGAATCATCTGTTACTTCATTTAAGGCTTCAGTTACGACTTCGTTGGATGTGGATCCATTGCCTTTTTGGGATCCATAGAACTTCAACACCACTTTGTTGGGTTCTTTGCCTAGGGTTAGAGTTCCTTTGAACCAGTCGGTTCTTGCTCTTGCTTCAAAAATGCAATGTATTCCCATCAACAAGGGGTGTGAGGTCCCATAGGAATTTGGTTTGACCACCAGATATGTCAGCCAATAATTCTTTCCTGCAAGGATTTTCTTCATGTATGGGAGAATTCCCAATGGCTTGATTCTACTTTGGTCTACAAATCTGATAAGCCATTGCATAGGCTGCATTCCTTATAAGCCTAGATCCTTCATTGTCACATCCGTCATTATGTTTACTGATGAGCCTGCATTAATCAATGTATCTGCTATAAAGCATCCTTCAATTCACATGCCAAATCTTTGGGGGTTCCCCGATCTAGGAAGGCATTAGCCACATCTACTTCATTTATGGGTTTTGAGGTTTTGTTGGACTTGGTTGTCATGGAGGGAGCAATTCTTAGGCCTCTTCTTCTTGTCCGTATGCTTTTGAATTTCTTTCAATAGCTAGAAGACAAAATTAGAAACTATCAGAATGTTAAGTTTGGTTTAAAAGTGTCTAGGTCTTTGATCAAATCATACTCTTTGAGAGGACCCATAGGCCTTTCCAATTGGTTGGGAAATGGGGCCACACCCACTTTTATCTTTCCTTTTTCTTCCAGGAATGGCAACATTTGCACTTCTTCTCCATGAGGAGGTACTTCGGCATCCTCTATCTCCCAGACCTCTGGTCCTGCCTCTGCAAGTCTCTCTATGGCTCTCTGTGGTGGCTGTGTACTGCTCTATACTTCATTGTTCTATTTTTCTCGAGGAAGGTTGAACTTCATAGTCTTGGCAGAGGGAATGCTCTCTTTTGGAACTATGGGTTCTCCTTTCTTTGCCTACGTTATTGCGGCCACTTCCAATTCCACCAAATTGGAAGTAGGTTCTTGGGTCTTCTCTTGGGTATTGATAGTAGCTTTCACAGGATTTGGACTTGGACAGTCTTCTGCAATGTGGCCTTCTCCTTTGCATCGATTGCATAAGGGCTTGTAATCCACATACCTTCTAGGATTTGGACAATTTGGTGAGATATGACCCTTTTCTCCACATCTCTAACACTCCACCTCTGATCTTTGGCCACCACCAAACTGTCATCCTCTGTAAGTCTGAGAGGGAAACCTCCTTAGACCGAAAGTAGGACTGAAATCCCTAGGATTTGGTCCAATGTCGTGCGTTGTCATTTTGGATTCTAGCAAGTTGAATCTTGTGTCTTCATCTTTCTTTCTTCGTTCGTGCATCTCTTTTAGAGAGCAGATATCCTCTGTATGGTTCTTCCTCAAATAGTATGAATAGAAAGCTCTAGGAATAGTTGGGTTTCAAGTACATTAAGTGGCTAGATGTCTCACTTGATGGCACTTTCCACACCATCTATTAGAACACATCACATCTCTCCCACCTTCCGCCGGAGTAGATATATTAGCGTTATTCATCTTTAATGTCTGTAGCTATTCTGTAATCACATCCATAAGCTATTTCTTGATGCTTGCAACTGAGTTGCATAGGTAGTCCTTTAGGTTTTCACCTCTTGGAGTACTTGTAGTAGGATTTTGGGAAGCTTCTGTGATCACTGCATATAGTGGTTGGGTTGATCCAAAGGATCCTTTGTTCTGGTTTTAATTCAAAGCTCGTATTGAGACTTGGGGTTGTTGATTCTAGTGGGTAGGGTTCCATTGTTATTGAGTCGCCATTAGAGAAACTATTTGAGCCCACTATTGTTGTGGTTGAACCATCATTTGAGGCACTGTCCTTTGTGTCCACTGTGGATTTGATGCATTGTACTACACCATTGTTTGCTAAGACAATAAGGCCTAGAAAAACTCCTGATGAGACACCAAAGACACATTTGTTGCAGTTGAGAGAAACCCCATACTCTTGACATATGTCAAAGAACTGCTCTAAGTGCCCCCAATGCTCACAAATTAGGCTATAGACATAGAAGTCGTCGAGGTACACCTCAATGAAATCATGGAGATGGTGTTGGAAGGCAGCCATCATCACTCGTTAGAAAGTAGAATGAACATTACAGAGCCCAAAAGGAATCACTCTCTAAGCATAGGTTCCATATTCGGTTGTGAAGGTTGTTTTTGATTGATCTTCTTCAGAAATTTGGACTTGATTATATCCGTTGAATCCATCCAAGAGGGAATAGATCTCATGGCCTGCTATTGTGCCCAACGATTGTGCTGGTGAAAGGGATAGGGAAATGATCCTTCTTTAACTTGGAATTCAGCTTTCAAAAGTCCACACATATTCGCAGTTCCCCGTACTTCTAAGCACTACCACAATGGCGAAACCCATTCACACTTAGCCACTGGATAAATGAACTCAGCTTCAAGGAGATTCAATAATTCAGCCTTCACTAGGGTAGAATAATTTCAATTCATACACCCTTGTCTTTGCCTCATAGGTTTAACATCAGGCTCTAAGTCAATGTGATGTTGGCATATTGTACGATCAATCCCCTTCAAATCTTTGTATGACCATGCAAATATGTCTAAGTTCTCCTTTAGTAGGTCTCACAAGACCAATAGTTCTTCTTGTGGAAGATTTAGACCCACCTTCAAGTGATGTTCAGTACCATCAACATCCATGAATATCAGTTTCTTTTTGCCTTCCATTTCGTGGATGAATGTCCTACGAACTGCTTCTAGGTAAAGGTCTGTGACTCCTTTAAGAGAGTAGTCTCCTCTGCTAATAATTCACTGGAACTTATGTCCTCTTTTGATGGAGGCTTAGCTTGTTCTTTGGGAGGATGAAAGGGCATCATTGCGGTTTCTGGTTTGGGTCGGGGAAAAGTTACTTCTTAGCTCGAGGACTCATCCTCTGAAGATGCATCCAAGAATGTCACATAACAGGAACCTTCTATATTTTTTTTGAACTGCCAAACTTGGGGTTGTTAGCAAGGTGCATCGTCATCATCTTCTCTTAGAAAGGGTAACTTTGGACGAGAAGAGTGACTATTTGAAGGAAATACCATTCTTCTTAATCCATTTCTTATAAAGGCATTGCTTATGATGTGACTCATTAATCAATCCAAAGGGTACTATAATCATTCTATCGAACAAAAAGGGATCTTCCGCTTTAGGAACTTCTTCCTCATCTCTGCCTTTTGTGAGTAGGATTGACTCTTCTAGCTCACTTCCATAATCTTCGTTTGGATTATCATCTTCGTCCTATTTAGGTTCTCTTTTGCCTTAGTAGGGGCTCTATAAGAGAAAAACAAGATGTCTGTTATGTCCTCTGCTTCTCCTCCTGCTTCTAGCTCTGTCTTTAGCTCTGTCTCTACGAGACTACCATGTAACATGGAGAACAATACATCCATGCTTCTATCTTGTTAGAGGTGATTTTAGAAGTCAATTCAGTTTTAGGCAAGAGGTATTCTCCCATGGACAAGGACTTTCCTTCCTTGGGTAGTTGGCTTACAATGCCGACTACTAAGGACTTTGCCTTTGTTTTCTTGGAAAAGATCTGTTTGATGGCCTCTTCATCTCCTGATGTAGCATCTCTTACTTCATTGAAGGCATCAATTATTATGACTTCGATGGATGTGGATCCATTGCATTTTTGCAATCCATACAACTTCAACACCGCTATGTCGGGTCCTCTGCCTAGGGTTAGGGTTCCTTTGAACCAGTCCGTTCTTACTCTTGCTTCAGAAAGCCAAGGTATTCCCAACAAGAGAGGGTATGAGGTCCCATAGGAATTTGGTTTGACCACAAGATATGTCAGCCAATAATTCTTTCCTACAATGATTGTTTTCATGTATGAGAGAATTCCCAATGGTTTGATTCTACTTTGGTCTGCCAATCTGATAAGCCATTTCATAGGTTGCATTCCTTATAAGCCTAGATCCTTCATTGCCACATCCGGCATTATGTTTATTAATGAGCCTCCATCAATCAATGTATTTTCTATAAAACATCCTTTAATTCACACGCCAAATCTTTGGGGTTCCCAGATCTAGGAAGGTGTTAGCCACATCTACTTCCTTTATGGGTTTTGAGGTTCTGTTGGACTTGATTGTCATGGAGGGAGCAATTCTTAGGCCTCTTCTTCTTGTCAGTATGCTTTTGAATTTTTTTCAATAGCTAGGAGACAACATTAGAAACTGTCAGAATGTTAAATTTGGTTTAAAAGTGTCTAGGTCTTTGATCAAATCATACTCTTTGAGAGGACCCATAGGCTTTTCGAATTGGCTGGGAAAATGGGGTCACACCCACTTTATCTTCCCTTTTTCTTCTAAGAATGGCAACATTTGCACTTCTTCTCCATGAGGAGGTACTTGGGCATCCTCTATCGCCTGAACCTCTGGTCTCGCCTCTGCAACTGTCTTTGGGGCTCTCTATGGCTCTGTACTGCTCTATACTTCATTGTTTTAAATTTCATTGTTCTATTTTTCACGAGGAAGGTTGAACTTCATAGTCTTGGCAGAGGGAACATTCTCTTTTGGATCCACTCAATTCGTGATAGGTGGAATCCCTTGGGAGTTCATATAGTATGTCCTTCTTCATGAAGGTCATCCTCTCCATCTCATCTCAAAACCCCAAAATAAGTATGTGCTTCTTCATGAAGGTCATACTCTCTATCCCATCTTGGAACCTCAAAATGAGAGTGCGCTTTTGGGCTTCTTTCTCAACTCTCTAGGATTTGGGAAAGGGGTGTATCTTCCTCTTTGTATCTGAGGCATATGCACAAATTCTTACCCTCCTCATAGAATGATGATCCCTCTTTCTCGAGTGTGCCATTTACCCTTACACTCAACCACCTTGCTTGAGAGAGAGAGAGAGAGAGAGAGAGAGAGAAGAAGAAGAAGAAGAAGTTAGACAGCGAACTTGGTATTCCGACTGTCTATACGACTGGCACAAGGCAGAGCAGGTATATTCCGCCTCATGAGAGAGGGGAATCGAGTAGTGCACCACAGCTTAGACACTCGCAGAGGGTCAGATACCCTATTGATAGGTTGACATAGTGTGGCTACTCTGCAAAGCATTATGATTACATGACAAAAGTGATGGAGGTAAAAGAACCTCGAATGTTGGCTAACCGTCGACCATCGCGCCTGCTCATATCTTGCACAGTGACCCCCTCCTCCCACAAAATCTTAAGCTCATCGACTAATGGACGAAGATATACGTCCATATTTTTAACTTTGTAGCGGCCTGGGACGAGCAAGCTAAGGATGAGATGTCCTTTCTTCGTAGAAAGCCATGGAGGGATGTTGTAGTTGACAAGCACTATAGGCCACACACTGTAAGAAGTTGAGCGCAGATTGAATGGGTTCACACCATCCATTGCGAGACCGAGCCAAAGATTCCTTGGCTCTCGCACAAAGCCTGGGAAGGTAGAGTCAATGTGGCTCCATGCACGCGAATCCGCTGATATTCGTTGAACTCCATCCGTGGACCTATTCTGCACATGCCACGTTGTCAAGCTTGCCATGCCGAACATGCGAAACATGTGGTTTATGCGGGGGATGAGCGGAAAGTGTCTGAGAACTTTTTGAGGGATGGTTTGCCCTTGCAAGTCCTGTCGATACCTGTGAGCACCACACTTTGGAATGCAGTCGTTGATACATGCATGGATGTTATTGTAGTCCATGCCAAGCTTCCGTAAAACATGTCGTGCATCATCACGAGACTCATGCATGGTATTTGCAGGTGGTAATATATGATATTTCAATAACCTGAAAAAAATCATAAAACACCTTGAAAAAGCACAAATGTTTGTAATAATAGTGTCAAAAAAATTAATCAATGAAGCCTATGTGCAAGGTATCTGAATAACTCGATCACACTCGTATCGCTCCACCCGTATTTTGCTTGCACACTTAAGAGTGCAAGCAATGTCTTCAACCGAGATACTCGGCACCCATCATATAATGGTATGGATGCTTTCTCTCTAAGCGGATCATATGTCTTGACATCCATGGGAATCAATGCATCGATCATTGCCTCCATCTCAGGCTCCAAGATTGTAGGTAGGTCGGGAAGGTTGTCTGTCTCCTCTGGCATTGACGGTATAGATGGGCCTTGCGAGTGGTGGATTGGCTCCTGCAATCCATCCATCGCACATCCATGAACTCTTCTAATTGGCCGCAAAGGGTGCACTCCCCCTTGGGTCGAGACATCACCCCCCTGGATAGAAAATTTGCCAACAAGACCCAATCTTATTCTGTATGGTTTTCAATTAGCTTGCGAGTACAATGCATGATTAATATTAACTTCAAATTACCATTTGCTAAAAATCTGCAATCGCCTAATCAATGATCTCAGATTGAAACTCGCCAAATTGTCGTACGTGTTCTATAGACAATCGGCGTTTTCGTCTAATTGCCAACTTGCATTGAGAGCAAGGACATGGGACACGCTGATTAAGATACGCCTCGCGATCTTGAACAATAAGACCTTATTCTTTTTCCATCTTATCTATATTATAGCAAACGAGGCTCAAATGGATAGCTTTATGGAGATGTATGTCAAGTTGCAAGTTGACCATAAGCTCTTGCATTGTACATAGTAGTTGAGAGATTTATTGATGTTATATCTTGGCCCTATATCATGCTCAAGGATTTGTTTGTCCCGGTAGATAATTATTCGTTATTGTTAAAAAAAAAGCATTGGTTCATAAGGTTCATGAGTCGAAGACTAAATGTTTGGACTTGACTAAAAGATTGGATAATGGCTTAGATGCTAAAAGGAAAAGTGATGAATATGTTACTTCATCATTGCAACAAAAAGATTGGTGACAAGGATGCTATGATTAATGAAGTTCTTCATGAGGTGAATATAGAGTTGAAGGGGATGGAACACGATTCTTCTTTGGGATTTAATGGTGATAAGTCAATTATTGAGGTGTCTTCTTGTACAACCATTATACCTTATATACCTAGCTATGGTCTCTAGGTTATGTACTTTGAGTATCTTAGAGGGGCTCTACTAGGATTACTTATACAACTGCACTAGAGGGCTTTGAGTATAAGTAATCCATTTATGAGCATAATTGAGGATCTCTTAGTCTAATAATAAATCAGTCTCAACAAAAAGCATCTTAGAAATGTGGTTTTTTTGTCCTAGGATCGCGTATTAAAATTAATGCCATCTATGAAATTTATCAACTATAGTAATAAAATTTGTTTCAATCAATTCTACTCATAGTCATAAGACCTAAGAGAAAATATCCTATGCTCAATTCAAGGGATTCTTCTTCTATAACTATACTTTTGGGTTCATTTTGATGAAGTACCGTAATGACCATTAGCTAGGGTATCATTTTCTTTTAGTCCTTCCATTGACTAGTTGGCATGATTTCTAATTTGTTATGCCTATAAAGTTAATACAAAAACAATGAATTATGCATATCACAATTAGATCCCCTACTTGGACATTATGAAGGACATGACCAATTTTAAGCCATCTTAAAGAGTCACCAATGTACGTGGCCCATGGCAAAGCACATTGCATACCATTATCGACAAGTCTATTATCGTGCATCTTAAATCTCCTAATTAGACTTTATAAAGTGTATGACTAATTTTTAGCCCTCTTAAGGAGTCGATGTAATGGTACCCATAAAAAAAGCAAAGTGGATACCATTACCATAATCATGGATATGCTATCATTCCAATATATGTTATCTTTCTCTTTCTCTCCCTCTCTCTCCCTCTCTCTCCCTCTCCCTCCCTTTCTTTCTCTTTCTCTTGCATTTCCTCTCCCTCTCACAATATATCTTAACACTCTCCAAAAGCAAAAGGGAGAGGGAGAGAGATAATGCACTCTCCCTCCCTCTCCCTCTTCCTCTCCCTCTCCCTCTCTTTCTCTCTCTCTCCCTCTCTCTCCCTCTACCTCTCCCTATCTTTCTCTCCTTCTCTCTCATTTCCTCTCCTAAACAAGCAAAAAATAAAGTGATTTAAACCTTTAATAAGCAAAAGGGAGAGGGAGAGAGAGAATGCACTCTCCCTCCCTCTCCCTCTCCCTCTCCCTCTCCCTCTCTTTCTCTTTCTCTTTCTCTCCCTCTCTCATTTCCTCCCCCTCCCTCTCCCTCTCCCTCTCTTTCTCTCCCTCTCCCTCTCTTTCTCTCTTTCTCTCTCATTTCCTCTCCTAAACAAGCAAAAAAGAAAGTGATTTAAACATTAAACAAGCAAAAGGGAGAGGGAGAGAGAGAATGCACTACACTCTCCCTCCCTCTCCCTCTCCCTCTCTATCTCCCTCTCCCTCTCTTTCTCTCTTTCTCTCACATTCCCTCTTCTAAACAAGCAAAAAAGAAAGTAATTTAAACCTTAAACAAGAAAAAGGGAGAGGGAGAGAGAGAATGCACTCTCCCTCCCTCTCCCTCTCCCTCTCCCTCTCCCTCTCCCTCTCTTTCTCTTTCTCTTTTTCTCCCTCTCTCTTCCCTCTCTCTCTCTTTCTCTCTCATTTCCTCTCCTAAACAAGTAAAAGAGAAAGTGGTTTAAAGCTTAAACAAGCAAAAGAAAGAGAGAGGGAGACTCACCGATGAGATATGGCGAGTGTGGGGTGGCTCCTCTTTGGGATGAAGGCTCCTCCTCTCTTTCGCGAACAACGGCGGCGGCGGCAAGTCTTCTTCCTCTCCTTCTCTCACGACGGTCGCTCTAACTCTCACTCTCGCTCTCAACACACACAATGTGCAAACGCGAAATGAAACTGTGCTCGGTTTCGACCCGCTTTTTTTCCCTGTGGAGCATCG
The DNA here is from genome assembly GCF_053477565.2 of Lygodium microphyllum. Lineage (NCBI taxonomy): Eukaryota > Viridiplantae > Streptophyta > Polypodiopsida > Schizaeales > Lygodiaceae > Lygodium > Lygodium microphyllum. The sequence goes on from NC_141162.1 coordinate 113,045,445, forward strand.
CTATTTGCGTCACTATTGGCGTCGTTATTTGCATCGCTATTTTCGTCACTTTTGCGATGCAAATAGCGATGCCAATAGCGACGTCGCTACCCGCCGTCGCTAATCGGCGTCGCTACTAGCTCAAATCCTTGTAGTGAAAGACACAAAGAGGACCAAATCATCACATTGCCAAGTGAAGGAAAGGCTTGTGAAGATTACGGATATGTCCCTAGCTGACTTAGTTGACCTCATAGAAATAGTAGTGGTCCAAGAGGTAACTATTATGGCATGCACTAGCTCGAATGAGAACAACCTAGACCTTCACCTTGGCCTTAGTATGGCTGAGCACCCGATGACATTCGAGGACTTGTCACACAATACGACTAGCAAACGAGGATAGTACACCATAGAAGATTAGTGGTAAACATTGTAGCCGACCTTGAGGAAGAGAGAAGACTATCAAGGATGGCATTTCAATGCATGGCAAGTTATAGCCAGGAGGAAAGGGCTCAAGGACTACATTTGGAGAGGGAGCTTAATGAGATTCACATGATCCTAGCCATATCAGGTAGGAGTAGAATGGGAGGCAATGCCAATAGGAAGAGAGTTCTGGAAGTCAATCTTACACTAAGAAAACTACTCACCAAGAGATTGCTAGATACAACTAGCGCTGATCTGAGTGGGGCAGCCTTGGTGGCATCATTGCTAGTTGAGCCGGGAGTTACCCCAAATGCAAGAAACCAAATGAAATTACCTATAGTTGTGAAGCAACTTGATAAATATACCAGATAGGGAATGCTTTGTTGAGTAGTTTGAGCAAGTGTGTGAGGCTAATAACCTCACATAACCTACTCACTGAGCACAGGCATTCGATCTATCCCTAGTAGACAAGGGACGAACGCGGTTCACTAGTGCTGAACATAATGACTTCACCTAGCTGAAGGATCTCTTCATCAAGAGATTCTTGAAGGCAAGATACTTTGATAACCTCATTGTTAAGCTAATGAATTTCAATTAGAAAGACAAAGAGGACATAAGAGATTATATTACCCATATAAGAAGTCTCTTTAAGAGGATACTTGCTACTGAGTGACAATGAGAGAGTAGTCTCTACATGTTCATTAACGGGATCCACAACGAGGAACTATGTAAGGCCCCGGCAAGAAAATCAAACATGCAAAGGAATGTGCTTGTGAGATTCTTTGAGGAATCTGTACAAGTCAATGATGTCAACCTAAAAGTAGAGCTGGCTAGATTGTAAGAGTTAATATAAAGATCTATGTGACCCCACATGCAGGTTTTACACTATGGACGAAATCACCTACCATTTGAATGCCCCAATCCCAATCAAGGTCTTATGCCAATTTTGAAAGATTTGGACATGATTCCATGTAATGTTGGTTACCAAAATAGTTTCCTTAGCAACCTTACATGTAGCCATACTATCCAGGGGTCAGACAACAATATTTCAAAAGGGGAGGCCCTTTGGCACTCCATGCACCCAATGATTCAAAGAAAGATACACAAAGGACAATGCACCAAGGACACATATAAACCCTATAAGGATACCTAGACCTCTTGCACCTATCATAGCCCATCCACCAAGCAAAGCTCTAGTGCACTTTGTGGAGGAACCCCTAGAGGAAGATTCTTATTTGAATCCTTATGTCTATTATAATGAAGAAGGAAATCCACTATTGATGGATTACAGACCCATGCCAATCATGGCCTCAAGCAAAGAAACAGGTAGAGGCCAAACTCTTGTACTATATTATCCAATGATGAGCATGCAAAGTATGTGTCACTTCTATAGGAGTTTAGGTATATATTTGCATGGAGCTACAATAAATTGAAGGATGTTCCCCTTCTATTCCTGTGCATATAATCCCATTGAAAGAAGGCACTAAGCTAGTAAGGCAGAAGGTATACAAATGCATTTTGAGTTGAGGGAGCCTCTTTTTGAGGAATTGATGCGTCTAAAGAAGGTAGGTCTAATTTTCCTTGTTGAACACACTAAATGATGCTTGCAGATTATAATAAGGAAGAAGAAAAGTAATCAAATCCTATTATGTGGATTTCAAGAAGCTAAATAAGCAGTTTGTGAAGGACTACTACCCTCTGCCCTTTATCAAGTAGATATTAGATTAGTTAGCAGGGTGAGAGATGTATTATTTTTTGGATTGTTTTGTGGGCTACAATCAAATGGCCATAATTGAGGATGACAAGATTAAAATGACATTTATCACTATCTATGGTACCTTTGCATACCATATTATGGCTTTTGGCTTGTGTAATGCCCCTAGGTCTTAGGAAAAGATAGCTAACAAGACATTCATTGATATTTTCCCTAAATAGCTCAGGGTCCTTATAGATGATTTGGGTCTGCCACGATCCAAAATAGATAGCTTATCATTTTGCATAAATGTTTTGAGAACTTCCATGAGTATTGTATCATGTTAAATCCTTAGAAGTATGTATTTGGGGTTTCTTATGATTTGTTGTTGGGCCATGTTGTGAGAGTGCAGCCAATATTGCCATTAATCTTGACAAAGTAGTAGTCATTGTGGCCATGAGCCAATCCACCATCCCTAGGGAGGTTCATAGTTTTATCTCATTTATGGGCTATTATCATTGGTTCATTAATGCATTGGTTAAGTGTTCTTTTCCTTTCACAAATCTCTTCTCGCATAACCATGTGTTTTGAATGGATTGAACCATGTAAGGAAGCATTTGAGGAGGATTGTACCTGTTTTACACCCCCTCTTTGGGTTGGACTTTGATTATCATAAGTATGAGTAGGTTGATCATTATGACAGGTTACATTGATAAAGCCTTTCTGTACACATATATTTTGATGAAGCTTCTCAAGGACCTCCTAAACATGTGAGTGTAGGGTTCATCATTAAAGATCCCCCCTCATTGAGTGGTTTTGAATATGAGAGTGTATTTAGATAGCACTTTTACTAATAATATGGAAAAATATAAGGCCTTGCTTATGGAGCTAATACTAGCCAAACATGGTGATATTCATGGTGAAAGGTGACTCATAATTGGTGATCAACTAGTTGAATGGGACCTATAATCTAAGGGATCCCATTCTATGGATATACCATCTTGTAGCCTTAGACATACTTGAGGACATACTTGAGATCTTTGAGCTAGTGACTTGCAAGTTCATTATCTTTCACTAGAATCGCTTTGCAAAATCCCAGCTATTTATGTCTTTGTCGAAAATGTATTTCTCAATTGTGATCCGGAGGGGCTTTTACAAGTGTTTGCTAATATTAGCACAAGGCTACCATGGGGACTATTTGCTAAAATGCCCTACTTTGGCCATTGATGGTTAGTATGGATTATGAGCTAGGTTGCAATCAATCATCTTCCTATTCTTTCATGGATGCATCAAATCATTCAATGGCATATTCATCAGAAACCCCTTGCCATTTATGTAGGGTGGTTAGCCAACAATTTGATGCATTTATTAGTGTAGGGCTTGAATAGTCCATCCATTAGTCTGGATTTTGTGCTTTAGTAGGATTTATGTGGGGACTAAGGGTTTGCTTTCAGTGGTAGATTGCTGCATAATATGTTATATGGTTATATTTCATTAGACCAAGAGAGATATTCATTATCTTTCTTGGTGTCGATGCTTTTAACCCATGGCCTATTAGTTAGTATTATTTTGCAAGTGTTGTGCACCAATGTTGACACTTCTTTAATGCCAAGTATCTCTATCACCTTGTCCCTTGTTGGTTATTGATTTTTTTTTGTAAGGCATGGGTTGGAATCACTTGTATATGTTTTTCTATGGATCTGAGGCCAAAACTTGGGCTAGGGTTTTAGTATCCTTGCTAAGTGGGATACCTTGCTTAGTAGGTTCTTGCTTGATGGTTCTTGTAAGATGACTTTGGGTGTCAAGCCTACCAGCTTTATAGTTAATAGGAAGCCACCTGTCTTTGGTAGGGTAGTCGACCTAGTAGGAGTATTTAGTTTGATTTTATATCATGATAAAGTCCCCTAGTGAGTGAGGGATTTTCCTTTTAGTGTGGCCTATGGGATGATATTTGTTCCAATTCCAATCATGTGGAAAAAGAAAAGAGAAGTGCTAGAATATACTTGTTGCTTCGCGTGGCTTGGTAGGTTCTTGGGGGGTTCAAGTCAGAGGCCTAAGGAAAATGCAATGTCTTCCTTGGGATGAGACCTAGATGTGGGGTTATAAGAAAAAAAAGGGGAAAAAAATGAAATTTGGGTATCACCTTGTGAGATTCTAGTAGGCTCTTGGATTTAAGCTAGCAGACCTGAGGCCAATGCCTTGTCTTCCTAGGGCAATAAATTACAAAATGCCTAACATGTCAAGATTGTGGGAGAGAAGGAAGGAGTCTCGCTTGAAGCTTTCTTGCTTGCACAATGGGAGAAGACACACAAGGGTGGAGGCTGAAAACAGTTTTCCTCTTCTTAGTTGTGTAAGCCAAAAGAACTCTAGTACAAAGAAAATAGAAGAACCCTAGATATGGGTCTCAAACCAAACTCAACTAACTAAGGTGGCATACTAACTGAGCCACAAACTAGAGTAGATAAGGATAGCTATCATGTAGCTATTATTCAGGGGCGGTGTACCAACCGCATCTGCAACTGACAAGTCGGTGACATAAATACACAACGGTCACCCTGGCGTATCACGAGTGGAGCTCGATATCTCAACACTCCCCCTCGAGCTCAATCCCAATTCCTGCACACCAAGCAGGTCTCTGAACTTGCGCAGCTTCTCTGCGCCCAATGCCTTCGTGAATATGTCAGCTACCTGATCCTCTGTGCTGACATAAACTAGATCAATAAGACCTAGTAAAACCCTCTCCCGCACATAGTGATAATGCACCTCAATGTGCTTTGTTCTAGCATGATAGACTGGGTTATTTGCCAAGTGTATACTACTCATGTTGTCACAATAAATGACAACTGGCCCATCTGTAGACTGATGCATATCATAAAGTAGCTTATGCAACCAAGCTACCTCACATGCAGCCATTGCTCCACCCCTGTACTCAGCCTCTGTGCTCGACAAGGCAACTGTAGGCTGTTTCTTGCTGCTCCAAGTGACTGCAGCACTCCCAAAAGAGAATACATATCCACTGGTAGATCGTCTATCAGAAATACTACCAGCCCAATCAGCATCAGTGTATCCATGCAACTGTATCTGAACCCCAGTCTCATAAAATAGTCCATACTGCAATGTGGACTTCACATACCTGAGTATGCGTCTAGCCGCATCCAAATGCGGTTTCCTTGGAGCCTGCATAAACTGACTTACCAATCCAACAGCATAGCTCAAATCTGGCCTGGTAATAGTCATATAAATCAAGCTTCCTACTATGCGTCTGTACATAGTAGGGTCTTCCAGAAGCTCACCTGCATCTGCGCTCAGCTTCACATTCTGCTCCAAAGGAACTGAAATAGGCTTACAGCCTGTCATCCCATATTTGGACAGCATGTCCAATCCATACTGCCTCTGCAAGAGCTGTATCCCACTTGGTGATCTAATCACCTCAATGCCCAAGAAATAACGCAGCTCTCCCAAATCCTTCATCTCAAACTTTTGCTTCAATAGCATTTTCACATGAAGGATATCTTCATCACTGTCACCTGTCATAATCAAATCATCAACATAAATGACAAGCAGCATAATACCTTTCTCTGTCTTTCTCACATAAAGTGAGAAATCTGCCTTGGAAATCTGAAAGCCAATAGTGACAAGATACTGTCCTATCTTGTCAGACCATGCTCTAGGTGCTTGCTTCAAGCCATACAAGGCTTTCTTCAACCTGCAAACAAACTCAGGATGAACAGCATGCACATAACCTGGTGGCTGCTCCATATAGACCTCTTCTTGCAAATCACCATGCAAGAAGGCATTCTTTACATCCATCTGATGTAAAGACCATCCCTTTGATGCAGCCATAGCAATGACTGCTCTTACGGTTGCCATCCTTGCAACCGGACTGAATGTTTCTTCATAGTCAATGCCATATGTTTGTGCATACCCCTTGACTACTAATCTTGCCTTGTATCTGTTCACAGAACCATCAGCATTGTGCTTCACCTTATAAACCCACTTACAGCCAATTGCATTCTTACCTTTAGGCAAAGGTACCAATTCCCATGTAGCATTTGCTTCCAAGGCATCCATTTCTTCATCCATGGCTTTCTCCCATTTTTCTTTTCCCATGGCTTCCTCAAAAGAAGTGGGTTCTGGTTCCTGTATCACTTTGACCATATATGCATAGTGAATGGCTGTAAATCCATCATATTTCAGCCTATCCACAGGATACCTAGCTCTCGTAGACCTGCGCAAAGTAGGTTCACTCCCAGGTGCTCTCAAAACATCCCTGGTCTTCCTTACTCCAGGTGTAACAATAGAAGGAATACCCAACTCATCATCAATGCTCTGCTCTGAGCCACTGGATTCACCATCCACATAATAGTGACCTGCATTCACATCAAACATGGGTTGATCAACCTTCTCTTTTCCTTTTCGTGATACCTGCATACCACTATCTGCATTGCTTTGAGAAGATTCTCCTGATCTCAATCTGCCTGTCCATGGCGAAGAATGTGAACCACTGCTAGAGGACGCTCCAGGTCCACTAATATTTTGTGACTGCTGCTGTGAATTCTGTGCAGCATTACCATTTTGTGCATCTACATCATCAATCACATTTACTGGTTTATACCAGCTACTCATCTCATCAAAAACAACATCTCTGCTCACTGTAAACTTACGAGTAGAAGGGTTATAGCATCTATACCCTTTTTGCTGCAGAGAGTAACCAATAAAGATGCACTTCTCAGCTTTTGGATCCAACTTGGATCTCAGCTCATCTGGCACATGTACATAGGCAATGCAACAAAAAATTTTCAAATGAGAAATATCTGGTTTCCTACCAGTATACCTCTCCTCTGGAGTCATTCCATGTATTGCTGCAGTGGGAGTCCTGTTCATTATGTAGACTGCTGTAGCAACTGCTTCAGCCCAATAAAAATCTGGCAGGTCTTTTTCATTGAGCATGGCACGAGACACCTCTCCAATATGTCTGTTTTTTCTTTCTGCAATTCCATTTTGTTGTGGGATATAACTACATGAATATTGCTGCTTTATGCCATGCTCCTGCAGGAACCTTGCAAACTCATTTGAGAGGTACTCTCCCCCTCCATCTGACCTTAGGCATTTTATCTGCAGGCCTGTTTCTTTTTCAACCATAGCTTTAAGAGTTTTGAAATGCCCAAAAACTTCACTTTTCTTTTTCATAAAATACACCCAAACTTTTCTGCTATAGTCATCAATAAAAGTGACAAAATAATGACAGCCTCCAAGAGATGCAGCTTTAGTAGTCCACACATCAGAGTGGATTAATTGCAATGGCTTCTCACTCTCTTGAACATGTCTAGGAAATGGTTTCGTTGCCTGTTTTCCAAACTGACAGGCTTCACATACCTTATGCATTTCTGCAACCTTGAATTTGGGCAATCCTGCAACAATATTTTGGGCCTGCATTGATTTAAGTCGCTGTACATTAACATGACCAATGCGTTTATGCCAGATATCAATATCTGCAACTACACCGGTCCCATGTGCAAACATTGCTGCACTCAATTCAGACATGTCTGCATCCAACGTAAACATTCTGCCCTTCTTCTTTCCTTTTGCTATCAAGAGACCTTTATTTTTCATATCCTCAACAAAGCATCCATGAGGATTAAATCTGACCTGCAAGCCCTGTTCAACCATTTGACCAACAGAAACCAGATTCTTGGTGATATTCGGGACATGAAATACATCGGACAGGTATTTCTTTTTCCCATCCTGCATAGACAAGGGAATTTTTCCAATCTGCACAATAGGATGTGCAGTATCATCACCAGTCTCCACAAATCCTGGTTTTTCCATTTTCCTTGCATCCTCCATCCATTCTGCATGACCTGTCATGTGGTTTGATGCACCTGAGTCAACATACCATACATCATTGCTTTCTTCTGCACTTGTCATAGAATTGTTCATGTGCTGCACCATGAACAAATGCTCATTTCTGTCATCACCCTGTCTGCTAGAAGATGCATAATTCCCTTGTTGCAGTTTTCCATTCATGATGTCATTCTGCTTTTTATAGCAGTCTTTAGCCATATGACCCATTTTACCACAGTAGTAGCATTCAACATTACTGTTTGCATTTTGACCTCTTTGCCATCCACCACGACCTCTTTGGCTCCCCCTGCCTCTAGAGTTACCACGTCCTCCTCCATAGGACTGGTTTTCTTGAGTTTGCTGCATATTCTGATTTCTACCACGGCCTCCAAATCGGCCTCCTCTACCTCTGCCTCTACCTCTTCCAGCATTTGAGTAGAAGACAGCTTCTTTTGAAGTTCCTCCTGAAGAAGATGCACCACCATTTCTCTGTTCCTCAGAAATTAGAAGAGCAATCAACTCCTCAAAATCAGGAAATCTTTCACGAACTGAAATAGATGTTCGAAACTGTGCATAATCCTTTCCTAGACCATTCAAGGTCACAGAAACTAAATCATCATCTTCCACTGGTGACCCAATGGAAGCAAGTGCATCTGCAATCTTCTTCACCTTCATATGGTAGTCGTTGATGCTCATATTTTCTCTTTGCACATTGTGCAACTCTTGCTTGAGCTGCATTTTCCTGGCTTGCGTATTTGTGCTATACATCTTTGACAGAGTATCCCATGCCTCCTTTGGCGTACTTGCATCCTGAATATGCACAATCATAGAGTCTGAAATGCTGATAGACAGCCAATACATAACTTTCCTGGCTCTCTCATGCCATGCTTTGAATGCCTGCATTTGCTGTTGATTGGGAACATCAGGAAGAACTGGTTCTTCTTCATTTCCTGCAACAAATTCCCAATATCATTTTCCCATAAGGAAATTCGTCATTCTAAACTTCCATGCTTGGAAGTTGTTCTTGTCAAGCTTTTCAGTGACAATCTGTGAAAGAGAATCAGATGCCATTACAGAAGAGTGCAAAAAATTCTGTCACTGCAAAAAACTCTGCTTCACCCTCACAAGGGCAAATCTGCAAAACTGGCGAAAGTGGTATTTGACCACACAGTCACTTCCTAGTGACGATTTGGCATCAACAGGCAACAGGGATGATTCTGTAACTCCCAATGTCTCTGCGCACAAGCATACAATGCAATTTTCACAGTAGCTATTCACCGACCTGTAGAACAGTGGTCGCACAGCATAAAACAGGGCCTTTTCCTGAGTGCGTGCAGAAAACTTCCGGCTCCAAAACAGGCCCCGAAATGGCCTCAAATCAAAAAAACAGGGTCGCCGAGAGCTAAAGCTCTCGCCCGTAGCATATACTGCCCTCTTGCTTCACCGCGAAGGGCGTCTCAACCTGAGACAATGCACTCCTGCACTTTCCGGCTGTGCTACCTGCAGAGATCTGCTCCCAAAACATAAAATGAAAGCAACACTGCTCCTCTTACCAGAACACCGCGAGCTTGGCTTGCTTTCTTGAGCTCCTTACCACGAACAAGGCTCTGATACCATGTCAAGATTGTGGGAGAGAAGGAAGGAGTCTCGCTTGAAGCTTTCTTGCTTGCACAATGGGGGAAGACACACAAGGGTGGAGGCTGAAAACAGTTTTCCTCTTCTTAGTTGTGTAAGCCAAAAGAACTCTAGTACAAAGAAAATAGAAGAACCCTAGATATGGGTCTCAAACCAAACTCAACTAACTAAGGTGGCATACTAACTGAGCCACAAACTAGAGTAGATAAGGATAGCTATCATGTAGCTATTATTCAGGGGCGGTGTACCAACCGCATCTGCAACTGACAAGTCGGTGACATAAATACACAACGGTCACCCTGGCGTATCACGAGTGGAGCTCGATATCTCAACATAACATGCCATTTCCACTAAAGAAAAGGAAAATATACATACATGTTGTTGGACTATCAAAAAAATTTCTAAAAGAAACTTAATGGGTTTATCTTATATTTTCCATTAGTGGGTCCTAAGTGGTAGAGAGTCAACCTAGGCCTCTTACTTGTATTGGTGTGAGCCTGGGTTATACCCTAGGTGGCTGTCTAGCTAGGTTGAGTTGTTATTTGATTCATCGTATGACTATATGGTAGAGCTAGTTATTGAGTGTCATTTCCTTAGGGAGAACCTCATCCCTTGGTCCTTTCTTTCGCTATAGGATTCATGGGTGTGGGGTTGAGTGTTTATTGTTTTCTATGTTATGTTGTTTTATTTTTTGCCTATCAATTGTGCTTTCATGCATTTTGTTTTCTTGGTAGGATGTATTTGTGGATTCGATGGGTTGGGTCACCCCGTCCCATGGTCAGCTATGAGAGGAAAATTTAAAGGTGCACTTTTTTATATTCTAGACAATTTTAGGTGGATCCACAAGGCATTTCTGAATGATAATAAAGAAAATGAACATTTTGGCTCTAAAATGGTTCGTGGTGCAAAGCAATCAAGGCATAAGAGACATAATATTTTAAAGCAAAGTGCAAACTCAAGTCCATAAATAATAAAGAAGCATTTAGCCATCACTTGCAAATTGATTTTGTGCATTTGGGATAGAGTTTGAGACTACGAGGTGTTAATTTGTGAAGGACAAGGTCCGAGTAGCCTAGGAGGCCAAAAATTAGCCAAGATTTGAAGGGATGTCGACCAGTTTCAATGGGAGATGGACCAAAGGATAAAGACATTCTTTAATTTAAGGTTTTTTTTTTGGGCATGGATCATGAAGAGAAAGGAATAGAGAGCAAATAAAGTAGATGCTATATTTCATGGCTTGTGATAATTCATACGTGTGAGATATTCATTGTCTGTCATGAAGAACATGAAGAATGGATTTCCATCTCCATCCTCTACACGCTCATGTAAATGTTGTGGCCTAATTTTAAGATATAGAAATGCTGCTTTTCTAGTATTTCTCTCTCCTCACTCAAAATAGTCTTCCTCTCTCCTCCCTTTTCTCTTGCATAATGGCTATTCATGAGAGACGCGGGAGGAGTGAAAGAGAGGGAGAAGTGAGAGTTATGTGAAAGAAATGGTTTGTGGCATGTTACTCATATGTTTGGAGGACTCCTCAATCATATCAATGGCTATGGTAAATGTTAGTGGCCTTGGGAACCACTCAGCATCTCATTTGTGAGAGGGCGTATAGGTGGTCAATGGGGTAAGTGGCTTAGTTTTTATAGCAAATAAAATCCAATTGAGAAACTATTATAAAGACATATAAAGAAATACATAAAGATAGTTATCACTACTTAACATTGGTTGTTCTCAATTTTGTTGATTTTCTATTAATAACATAGCTTGAAATAAAAAAGAAAAAACATTTTAAAAAGAGATTACCAATAAATAGAAGAACACTAAGAATGGTCCAGTCCATTTGCTCAATTTTGTAGACGAATCTAGCCTTTAGCAACTTATATATCTCCTCCTTTGATAGTGAGTGCATGCTTTGAATTCATTGCATAGTATGGCCATTGTTTAACTGGTCTTGCATCAAGAGTTATTGGGATGTTATGGGTCATGACCCTTGACTCCTTTGAGTTCAAGTAATCTCATAAAGGAGAGTGACAAGATTAGCCTCCTCTTGCTCAGTCAGGTTCTTAGCTATGAATAGAGGTCGAGGATTTTATCCTTCCCTTGCCAAGTTGTTGACTCCCTTTATCTTAGAAACCCTTCTATTGGTTCATTTTCTTGTCCTTGCCTCCTATCTCCTAATAAGATCACTACCCTATCACACTTTTTGAGCTTCGTGAAACACTTAGGTAGGTCTTGGGGCTTCCATTATTCTTTGGGTTCCAACCCCTTTAGATGTTTTCTCTTTTTCTCCTTCAATCGCATGTGCCTTATGTGGAATGGTAGGTTCACTTTGGTGCATTTGGTCTTAGGGGGGTTGGGGTATTTCTGGGTCACTTTTAGAGTTCACTTTTGACTCGGAGTTAAACTCACAACCTTTGCTAGAAGAAGGAGTTTCCACTAGTGGTTGTAACTCTAAGGCTAATTTTGTTCTAAGGAATGATGCGGTACTTAGTTAAACTAATCCAATTTTCTTGTAGTCTATCACTCCTAGGTAGTCCCAACCAAGTACAATCACCATTTGTTTTGAATACTCCTCTTTTGATCCTAAAGACATTGGATTTCTGTGGCTTGGAGTCTACTCATATCTGTTCAATCACTCAGCCATCCATATCATGCTCTATTGTCATGACCTCTTCCTCAATTTCCTCATTTGTAGAGTAGCCATCCTCATACTTGTCATCCAAACTATTATCTTTTGGCTGCTCATCATCTCCTAGGTTTCTATTCTCAACCCTCTTCTCATTCATGATCAGTGCCCAATTGTACATTAGGTTCAAGTTGTGCACTTTGGTCCACCACCACTTCAGCTCGTCCATGAGATCCTTGAGGGGTTTGAGATTGGCAAACTGGGTTACCTACTAGCTCTCTTGTCAAGTATCCAAGGATCCCATAGAGCTCAAGTTTATTAGACAGAATGTGGAAAGGGACAAGTATTGATTTTCTAATAGAGCTCGTGGACATCATGCAAAATGGTATTGATGGCAGGGTGGTCTTATCCTTTGGCCCAGTTGAGATGTTGTGGCTTTATGGGACTCACTAATTGTACTTGCAGCCTTCTTATAATCCTCTTCGTCATATGAGAACGGTAGGTCAATGGTGGCTCGCACATGCATCCAATAACGCTCATCCTCAGGGCAAGAAACATAATTTGTTAGTGGCCCATAAGAATTCCAAACCTCTCAGTCTCCTTTTTCAAGATAGTGGAGATGGCATCTAGGTCGACTAAAATAGTGTTTGAGGTATCCATCTCGACTCTTACATCCTCTAATCTATTACCTAATAATATGATGCCATTGCCCTAATCTTGTATCACTATGTGTTCTCATCTAGGGTCGGCCTAGTAGGATGTCGTAGTCCACTACTTTCATGACTATAAAGTTCACCAAAAACTGCACTCTCACTATCTTCAAGGGCCAATCCTTCAATATCCCAAATGGCATGACTTTCATTCGATTGTGGCCAACGTGACATTAAACCTTGTAGTCTCTATAGGTGAGTCCCAAGCCTAGTGGACTACATGGATGAGCACACTGATTCCTCCTCCTGTGTCTACGATCCTCTTTCTTGTAGTGTCTCATAATTCTATGACAAGTTGACCACATGCATTTTCATGCCTTCCCAAAAAAACTTCATGAGTAAGGACTTAGGCACTGAGTTTAGGGTCAAGCTAGGTATCTACATGGTTGCATCATGGTTGGGAAAGTCAGTTGCTCCAAGCTCATTTGGTCTTTCCACCCATTGAGTTTAGGGTCAAGCTAGGTATCTTCATGGCTGCATTGTGGTTGGGTAAGTCGATCACTCCAAGCTCATTTGGTCTTTCTACCCACTGCTTTAGCACTTGCCATAAGGTTGGATTCTGCCCCTAAGCAGTTCTCCCAAAGGTAGAGTCATAGGGGCCGATATCAACGTTGTGAGCAAGTTTCCAACTGTCTACTTTTCATTAGGATCTATACTCTTTTGCCAATGAACTTGGGCAGTCTACCTACCTTTCGTGTCTAGACTCTATTTATGGAGTGCTAGGTGGGGTGCAGATGTGTCTCTTGATCTTAACCGAGTAGGTGAGACTGGTGTGCTCATGTTAGAGAGCTCATCAATCTCGTCTTCGATAATGGGATCCACATCCTTTAGCTATGCTTAGGATTATCTCACCCACTCCTTGATCTTATCAACCACTTCTAATTGGTGCCTTGGATTGGGATATTCTCTAATCTTGGCACTTCCCTTTTTAGTTGTCTTAGAAGTTGATGTCTTAACTTCTACGTCCGTAACCAAATTTTCCTTTAGTAACATGGTGGCATTATCAGTATTAAGTGTATTATCTATCTCAGCCCTCTTTCTTCTTCTTCTATGGCTTTTATTCCCTATTGAAGTTGCATCGAGGTCGCTAGGTTTGGGTAATGAAATGTATGCCTACTTTACCTATGCTTAAGTAATGACATTTAGTGGAATTGGCATGGCTTCACTATCAAATGTCTCAACTCCAAACAACCCCAATGGTACAGATGGTACATGATCTCAGGTGGGTCTTGTCTTGATTGTCTTGCTCCCTTTTGGAGCATTGAGATGAGATATGCCATGGGTGATTGCAAGTCCACATCATATAATGGGTTCTTGATTCTGTCCTCCTAGACCTCTACCTCTTTTCCTACCCAATGCTATCACTAACATTGATATGAAATCCATCAAGATGGGATTACCCTCCTTGTCATATGAGATGTAAGGATTCACATATGCTTTATTCTTGTTGGGCTCCTCTACATAATGTATCAGAGCATCGCTTGGTGGATGGATGGATCCATGTGGTCTAGGTATCCTTGTGGGGTTGATATCCATCCTAGGGGCAGTTGGCTTTGAATCATTTGGTGTTGGGAGAGCTAGTGCAGCTCCCCTTCTGAAATGTGGTAGTCTATTCCCTAGGTAGTAAGGCTGATTGTATGGCTATGAGTATGTAAATTACCTCGGTAATTGGCAGTGCATTGCATCATGGCCAAACCTAGGACAATTAGCACAGGGTCTGGATCTAGGATCCATGCACTCAACCAAAAGGTAAGTTTCTCTATAGTGCATGCATTGCACATGAGATCATTTCGGGCCCTCTCATTATCTCTTGAAGTCTAGCCAACTCTAGCTTCACATTCTACAATTCTTCGCTCTACTTTTTGACACTCTTTCCCTTATCTTAGGTCCTCTAGCTAGATCTTTCACTAATGGTTATAGCTATTTTTGAGGTTCTAGAGAGACAATGTTGGCCTAGTTTGTCAAAGTATCTTGCCTCAGAGAATCTCTTGGTGAAGAGACACTTGAGGTTATTGAAGTTATTGCATTGACTAGTATACCACGTCTTTCCTTTGTCTCCTCCTAGGCAAATTCCAAAAGCTTATGCGCATTGAGTAAGGTCCGTGAGGCTGTTTGCCTCACATACTTGCTCAAACTACTCTACAAAGGTATATAGGTCATTATCGGTTGTCGAGTTGCTTAGCAACCACAGGTATCGTGGTCTAGCTCTTAGAATTTGAACTTTGCACATTTCTATATCTTGCCTTAGCTTTTTAGCTCTTACTCTTAATTGTAGGTAGTTATGCCATAGAGTGCCTTCCTTGCCAACTTTTTCTCTTCCTGAAGATCGGCTATAATGCTCTCGACTAGTTTACTATGATGCTCTGTTTTGGTTTGTAGGTCATATCATATTATCATTGCTGGATATCGATAGGGAATTCTCCCAAGTCAAGCTAATCATTTTTTGCGTTGGTGTTGGCTCTTGACATGTTACCAGTTTCTTGAGCAACTAGGATGTCGAGATCAAATTTATCAAGTCAAGTAGAACTACGTCCCTAATTGTGCCTATCATTGCTTCTCCGTAAGTGGCTCCATGATTCAAGTCTCTCAATATTTGATGATTGGTGTCCTTGGCCACTATTCAATGTCTAGGAATCTCTTCCTACTATTGGGTTCATTCAGCTTATCTTATATTGCATGAATTCCTTATTATTTAAAACAATCCTCAATGTTATGTGCACTCAGATATGTGCTATGTGAAATCAGGATTTCAACTTTTCTAGTGCATGTCAAATGTTTAATTCATGCAGTGTTTGAATTCAATGAAAGCAATACAGTGCAACATACACTTTTCCTGCTCCTTTCGTATATGGGTGATGGACACTCTAGCTAGTATGTTCTAGTGTGGGAGCTCTCACTACACTGCCAAGACCCACTGACCGCTTATTGCTTCAAGCATTCCAAGAGAGCTCTCATGGCTATCTCTCACCTAGCCGACACACCGTCAATCCTCTTGGGGTGTAGTGAGCTTACCTTGATGCCAAAATGAGTTCCCTCCTCCCTCACACAAGTCGGTAGCTCCACGATCCCAGATGCTAGCTCAAGCATCCTCAAGCCTCCTCCATCTCCAAGCTCCATCCACCATAGCCACATGCGAGATAAGAGAAGAGAAGAGAAGATAGAAGAAGAGAGGAGAGGAGATGGTGAAGAGCTTCACCCTCTTGATCACTCACTCCCTCACACTCTCACACTCCCTCCCTCAAGAGCACACACACAAGCAAGATGAAAAGAAGAAGAGAGGACTCTTATTAGCCACACACTAAAGAATGAGCTTCCATTCACTTTTTGAACTTTATATATACAAATCCTAAAACCCCATGGGCGCCCATATCTTTTTACATGACTGGCCATTGTGGCAAGGTCCCTTTTTCTAATTCCCTCCTCTTGCTTCATGCCCTAATCCTATACATGTCTATTCTTTTACAAGTGGCATAGGAGGGAACCTGACGCTATTTTACAAGAGGTCTTAGAATTTTTGAGGCGCCTTTCCTTTAAAATTTCTCTTTTTGCCTCAGTTTAGCTTTAGAGACCGCCTCTACACTTTTGCTCTTTTTTCATTATTTTTCCACTTTCTCCATTTTTCCGCCATTTTGATTTGAGGTTAACATTACCCCCCTTCAATGCGGGTGCCAGTCCCATGGCACCTCGACCTGTTTGTTGGGGAAGGATAGGAGGTTGGCAAGTTGTGGGTCAGGCAATGGTAGGGTCATATGTGGGTTGGGCTGCCTTGGAAGCGTGGGCAAGGATGTCAAGTGGATGATGGGGCCACCGAAGTTGATAGTTGGGCACATCTTGCAATATCTAAAAGGAGAAAGTGCGGTGCTCTACCTAAGGGGAGTGTGTGCTTTACTGTGTGGTGCCTTGTGCTTGTGCTGATGGAACAAGGAGCTAGGTCTAACCACAGGTAGGCTTACGTGATGTCCCACACTTGAGGACCCCATTCATGTGGTAGGGAGATGCGGTGAGTGTAGCGTAGGGTGATAGGTCTAACCATAGGCGAGTGTTACCTCCCTAGGTATGTCCTACCCTTGGGGTGCCCTAAGCGTGAAGTGGGGGCAAAAAAGGGCTAGGAGGTTAGGAATGGGACTGGCCGATCGTTGGCACTCGTATCCGAGCACAGACCGAGGCACTTCAAAAACTTTATTCTGCTAGTATTCCGCATCCTCAGTGCCCGAGAGGGTGGGATTCTTCTCTCTTTCCTTCAGCCCATTGTTGGCTTAGTCGGCTTCTGACGTTGATCACCTCGTCCACTAGTTTAGTGAGAAGGACTCTGCACATGCCATTAGCGCTGAAGGGCTACTTCTCCTATTCTTGTCTCTCCCAGAGTATGAGCTCCGCATGAAAACTGGGAGGCATGCCATTTGGGCATGGTGGGAGGGGTACAGATGGCTAGGCCATAGGGTTAGCCCTTAATCTTTGTCTGGCTTCTTCCACCATTTTCCTCCTCTTCTCCCTCAGGGTGGTTTTTCTTTTTGTAGGTGCGTCTACTAGCTGCCCTTGCCCTTCAAGATGGGGTGAAGGGAGTTGTGGAACCACTTCTTCTTCGAATCTACCTAGGTCGATGTGTAGTTCTGTCTCACCCCCAGGTGCTCTTGCTATTGTATCCCTTCTAAGAACTCGAGATCATCAATTTCATGGGGGCTTAGGCCGGTCGATAGCAGATACCTACGTCGTTTCTTCAGGCTTAGCCTCACTACAAGGGGTCGGGAGGGCATGTGTAGCCTTGCTCACAGGGCTCTGCGTGCTATGCTCAGTTTCTTTTTTGCTGCCTCCAAGGACTCCCCTTCCTCCTCATGAGTGGTATCCATCAAGGTATTCAAGAAGATTCATTGTTCAGTATGGAAGGCAACTTGGGCTGCCTCTACTCTGCCTTCTGCTAAAGGATTTTATCTTTCTCCACCAGAGCCAAGCGATGCGCCAAGCTCTTCATTCTTTGCTCATTCTGGAGTGCCCACTCTTCAACCCTCTTTTTCATTTCTTCCATGCCTTCTCCCTGTCTTTGTACCAAGGTTGTGAGCCTCCGCTGTGCTGATCTTCCAACTCTCTGCTCATTCTATCCTGCTCTTCTCTTTCAAGGCTCATCCTTTCCTTCATTGTTTCCATTTCTTGATGGTGGTGCTTCTCTTCTTTTTTCCTCCCTTCCTCTCCTACGATAAACTCCTTCATTCCTTGTTCAATCTGCTCTATCTTGTTTCTAGATCCTCATGTTGCATGATCAGAAGGTTATATTCTTTTTGCATCTTTTCAAGCTCTTGATTTTCATCTATGAGCTGTCGCCGCCAACTTTGCTCCTTTTGTTCTTTGGTCTTTAGTTCCCTCTTCAGGTTGAGAATTTCCTTTTGTTGCATAGCCATTTTCTTTGTCTTTTCAAGCTAGAAGGCCGTTACCGCTTCCCTTTCTACCTCCAACTTGACCACCATGATCCTCCTTTCCTCCCTTGCCCTTTCTAATTGCGAGAGCAATTCATCAACGTATTCATCACGATTTTTGTGTGGCATCATAGTGGTGGGGATTGGGGTGGTCGAGGCTTCCATTTTTTGGAATTTTGGCTCTTGCCTAGATTCAGCGTCTGTAGTTGGCCTTTTGTGAATAGTGGCTGTGGCCTCCCCACTCCTTCCTTGTGCTAGCTCCTTATTGATAAAGTATTACATCCACGCCACAAAATTGTTCACGTCGGTGCTGGTTGGGATGCTTGGGGTGACAGTGGTGGCTTCGCTGGTGGATACCAAGGGGGCCGGAATGGGATGGATGGGGGCCTTACCCTTGCCCTCGATAACCATGGATGGCATGGCTTCAGGTACTTGTGCGCTTGAGTTGGGTCTATCTTCCTTAGGTGGACATAAACTCCCTAGGCCATTGAGTTGGCAACAAGACTCGTCTCCTCTTCCTCAGCTAAGTCATCGGCAATTAAGACCGGTTGGGGTGTCTCCCCTCCTATGCTAGGTTCACGTCCTTGACCTTGGTAGGTCCTTCGATAGGCTCACTCGATTGCCCTTGGCATTTGGCACCCAACACGATTACTACCCTATCACCCTTCTTGAATATCCTAAATCTCTTCGGGAGATCCTATGGCTTTCTTTGCTCTTCCGTTTGTGTGTCTGTAGGTTGTTTTGCCCTTTCTTCCTTCAACCATCTACGCCTCAGGTGGACGGGTAGGTCCCCCTTGGTGTGTCTGGTCTTGGATGGTCTAGGTATCTCAAGGTCGCTATCTGAGCTCACTTCTGACTCAGAATCAAACTCACCATTTTCACTAGAAGAGATGGTTTGTCCTGGTGGTTGCAACTCAGAGGGTGACTCTCTTCTAAGCACTAGTTTCATATTTAGTTGGGTTAGGCCTGCTTGTTCAAAATCTATGGCTCCTTTGTGTTCCAACCATGCACGATCACAATCCATGTGCGTGACCCCTCATTCCATCCTTAAGACACCCTTTTTCTGTGGCTTGGAGTCCACTCATATCTATTCTATTTCTCGTCCCTCAGTGTCGTATTCCATCATGTCTATCTCACCCTCACTTTCGTCACTAAAAGAATGACAGTCTTCATACTTGTCATTGGAGTCATCTTCGTCCGACTGCTCATCTCTCCTAGGTTTTGGCATATCTCTTATCTCTGGTCAGAGATTAGGGCCCAATTTTACATGAGGTTTAAGTCATGCACCTTGGTCCATTGCCACCTTGGTTCATCTAATAGATCTTGGAGTGGCTTGAAGTTTGCTGTTAGATTGTTAGTAAGATTGCCAGTAAAATACTCCAGAATCTCTTGGAGTTCCTTCTTATTATTTGGCACTTGGAATGTGATAGGCTTAGGTCACCCACAAAGGGTTCTTGCCATCATGCACACTGGTATGGAGGGTGTGTCTTTTGACCTACAAACTGTCTTGATGGCTTGCTGGTATGCCTCATGATCTGAGAATGGCAAGTTCATCATAGCAAGGACATACATCCAGTCTCGCTCATCCTTAGGGCATGGGATATACTTGGTCAAGGGCCCATAGGACTTCTTTACTTGAGCGTTACCTTTAAGCATCACGAAGATGGCATCCAAGTTGACTGGTGAGGTTTTCCACGTATCCATCTCTACCCTCACAGCTTCTTTTCTATTGCCAAGGAAGATTAAGCCATTACCCCAATCTTCGATGACTTTGGCATTGCGCATCTAGGGTCAGCCTAATAGGATATCCTAGTCCACTCCCTTCATGGCTATAAAGTCAACTGAGAACATGACACATGCGATCTTCACCGGCCAATTTTTAAGTATCTCGAATGGTTTCACTCTCATATTGTTTGCTAATGTGACATTGAGCCTGGTAGTCTTGACAGATAGGTTTCCCCATGTTTGAATGTGGCTCAGTACACTAACCCCGATTTTGTATCTATAATCCCCTTTCTAGTTGTGTCACCTAGGGCTAAGACAGGTAAGACCGCATGTGTCTCGGTGCCTTCCCAGAAAGCATTAACGTGCAAGGACTTAGGCATAGAGTGTAGCGTTAGGCTCGGTATTTGTGTCTTTGCATCATGGTCGTGTAGGTCTGTAGCAGCTTGCTCTCATGATCCTTCAACCCACTGTTTCAGGTCTTGTCATAGGGTGGACTACTGCCTAAGCAAGTCTCCCAGGCTTAGTGTCACAGGGATGGTCATCACTAGCATGGTAAGGAGGTCATTAGTTGCTCGTCTTTCTCCTATTCCGGATTGTCCTGGCCAATGGCCGTGATGATGGCCTATAGCGTCAAGGCTTTGCCTAAGCAGTACCGCTTGCGGCGCAGTTGCATCTCTTGCTTTTGGTCGAGGGGGTAAGACTGGCATGCTTATGTTGCAGAGATCTTCGATCTTGTCCTCTAGGATGGACTCAGCATCTTTTAGGTGCTCTTGGGCCTCTTTTACCCATTCCTTCACTTTCTCGATAGCATCTAGTTGGTGCTTCAGATGTGGATACTCCCCTACCCTAGAACTTCCCTTTTTGGTCGTCTTAGGAGCTGAGGTTTCTGCCTTTGTGTCAATGACTTTATTTCCAGTAGGCAGAGTAGTGGCACTCTTTGTTTCCAGCGTGATCTTGGCTTTGGGTTTCTTCTTTCTCTGTCTATGGCTCTTCTTCTTGATTGAGGCTGCATCAAGGTTGCTTGGACCTGGCAACAATATACCACCCGGCTTCATCTGTGCTCGGGTCATGATACACAATGGGATAGGTGTGGCCTCCCCATCAAGGTTCTCAACGCTGAACAACCCCAATGGGACAGATAGCACATCGGCTGAACTTGATGATGGTTTTCGCTTGGGACAATCAATGAAGAGGTGAGTGATTCTGCACTCTGGGCACCTTAGGTCTGCCTTGTCTCTATTTGGCTACTCCCTTTCAGGAAAATGTGATGAGACATGCCCTGGATGATTGCAAGTCCAACATATGATTCGATCCTACATCTGCCCTCCTAGGACTCTACCTTGGCCTCTTTCTAACACCATCACCAGTACTGGTTGATAGTCCATAAGGACTACATTGCCCTTGTTGTCATGCAAGACATATGGGTATACGTAAGTCTCTTCCTCACTTGTCTCCTCCACGTAGTGGATTGGAGCATCACTTGGTGGATGAGCCACATAGGGACCAGGCAGCCTAGGTATTCATGTAGTCCATTCTGAAATAGCCAGCTTAACGTTGTTAGGAGTAGGAAGGGCCAATGGGTCCCCCTTTCGAAGAATTGTTGGAGTCTCCTCGCTAGATATGGCTAGCCATAGGGTTGTGAGCACGGGAGTCTTCTCGGTAACCTGTAATGTGCAATGTCATGACTAAATCTACTGCAATTAGCGCAAGATTGTGACCCAGGGTCTTCACACTCGGTTGGCAAGTGGTTTATGCATTGGACGTGTGTGTCAAGATTGTGGGAGAGAAGGAAGGAGTCTCGCTTGAAGCTTTCTTGCTTGCACAATGGAGGAAGACACACAAGGGTGGAGGCTGAAAACAGTTGTCCTCTTTTTTTGTTGTGTAAGCCAAAAGAACTCAAGTACAAAGAAATAGAAGAACCCTAGATATGGGTCTCAACCAAACTCAACTAACTAAGGTGGCATACTAACTGAGCCACGAACTAGAGTAGATAAGGATAGCTATCATGTAGCTATTATTCAGGGGCGGTGTACCAACCGCGTCTGCAACTGACAAGTCGGTGACATAAATACACAACGGTCACCCTGGCGTATCACGAGTAGAGCTCGATATCTCAACACTCCCCCTCGAGCTCAATCCCAATTCCTGCACACCAAGCAGGTCTCTGAACTTGCGCAGCTTCTCTGCGCCCAATGCCTTCGTGAATATGTCAGCTACCTGATCCTCTGTGCTGACATAAACTAGATCAATAAGACCTAGTAAAACCCTCTCTCGCACATAGTGATAATGCACCTCAATGTGCTTTGTTCTAGCATGATAGACTGGGTTATTTGCCAAGTGTATACTACTCATGTTGTCACAATAAATGACAACTGGCCCATCTGTAGACTGATGCATATCATAAAGTAGCTTATGCAACCAAGCTACCTCACATGCAGCCATTGCTCCACCCCTGTACTCAGCCTCTGTGCTCGACAAGGCAACTGTAGGCTGTTTCTTGCTGCTCCAAGTGACTGCAGCACTCCCAAAAGAGAATACATATCCACTGGTAGATCGTCTATCAGAAATACTACCAGCCCAATCAGCATCAGTGTATCCATGCAACTGTATCTGAACCCCAGTCTCATAAAATAGTCCATACTGCAATGTGGACTTCACATACCTGAGTATGCGTCTAGCCGCATCCAAATGCGGTTTCCTTGGAGCCTGCATAAACTGACTTACCAACCCAACAGCATAGCTCAAATCTGGCCTGGTAATAGTCATATAAATCAAGCTTCCTACTATGCGTCTGTACATAGTAGGGTCTTCCAGAAGCTCACCTGCATCTGTGCTCAGCTTCACATTCTGCTCCAAAGGAACTGAAATAGGCTTACAGCCTGTCATCCCATATTTGGACAGCATTTCCAGTCCATACTGCCTCTGCAAGAGCTGTATCCCACTTGGTGATCTAATCACCTCAATGCCCAAGAAATAACGCAGCTCTCCCAAATCCTTCATCTCAAACTTCTGCTTCAATAGCATTTTCACATGAAGAATATCTTCATCACTGTCACCTGTCATAATCAAATCATCAACATAAATGACAAGCAGCATAATACCTTTCTCTGTTTTTCTCACATAAAGTGAGAAATCTGCCTTGGAAATCTGAAAGCCAATAGTGACAAGATACTGTCCTATCTTGTCAGACCATGCTCTAGGTGCTTGCTTCAAACCATACAAAGCTTTCTTCAACCTGCAAACAAACTCAGGATGAACAGCATGCACATAACCTGGTGGCTGCTCCATATAGACCTCTTCTTGCAAATCACCATGCAAGAAGGCATTCTTTACATCCATCTGATGTAAAGACCATCCCTTTGATGCAGCCATAGCAATGACTGCTCTTACGGTTGCCATCCTTGCAACCGGACTGAATGTTTCTTCATAGTCAATTCCATATGTTTGTGCATACCCCTTGACTACTAATCTTGCCTTGTATCTGTTCACAGAACCATCTGCATTGTGTTTCACCTTATAAACCCACTTACAGCCAATTGCATTCTTACCTTTAGGCAAAGGTACCAATTCCCATGTAGCATTTGCTTCCAAGGCATCCATTTCTTCATCCATGGCTTTCTCCCATTTTTCTTTTCCCATGGCTTGCTCAAAAGAAGTGGGTTCTGGTTCCTGTATCACCTTGACCATATATGCATAGTGAATGGCTGTAAATCCATCATATTTCAGCCTATCCACGGGATACCTAACTCTGGTAGACCTGCGCAAAGTGGGTTCACTCCCAGGTGCTCTCAAAACATCCCTGGTCTTCCTTACTCCAGGTGTAACAATAGAAGGAATACCCAACTCATCATCAATGCTCTGTTCTGAGCCACTGGATTCACCATCCACATAAGAGTGACCTGCATTCATATCAAACATGGGCTGATCTACCTTCTCTTTTCCTTTTCGTGATACCTGCATACCACTATTTGCGCTGCCTTCAGAAGATTCTCCTGATCTCAATCTGCCTGTCCATGGCGAAGAATGTGAACCACTACTAGAGGATGCTCCAGGTCCACTAATATTTTGTGACTGCTGCTGTGAATTCTGTGCAGCATTACCATTTTGTGCATCTACATCATCAATCACATTTACTGGTTTATACCAGCTACTCATCTCATCAAAAACAACATCTTTGCTCACTGTAAACTTATGAGTAGAAGGGTTATAGCATCTATACCCTTTTTGCTGCAGAGAGTAACCAATAAAGATGCACTTCTCAGCTTTTGGATCCAACTTGGATCTCAACTCATCTGGCACATGTACATAGGCAATGCAACCAAAAATTTTCAAATGAGAAATATCTGGTTTCCTACCAGTATACCTCTCCTCTGGAGTCATTCCATGTATTGCTGCAGTGGGAGTCCTGTTCATTATGTAGACTGCTGTAGCAACTGCTTCAGCCCAATAAAAATCTGGCAAGTCTTTTTCATTGAGCATGGCACGAGACACCTCTCCAATATGTCTGTTTTTTCTTTCTGCAATTCCATTTTGCTGTGGGGTATGACTGCATGAATATTGCTGCTTTATGCCATGCTCCTGCAAGAACCTTGCAAACTCATTTGAGAGGTACTCTCCCCCTCCATCTGACCTTAGGCATTTTATCTGCAGGCCTGTTTCTTTTTCAACCATAGCTTTAAGAGTTTTGAAATGCCCAAAAACTTCACTTTTCTTTTTCATAAAATACACCCAAACTTTTCTGCTATAGTCATCAATAAAAGTGACAAAATAATGACAGCCTCCAAGCGATGCAGTTTTAGTAGTCCACACATCAGAGTGGATTAATTCCAATGGCTTCTCACTCTCTTGAACATGTCTAGGAAATGGTTTCCTTGCCTGTTTTCCAAACTGACAGGCTTCACATACCTTATGCATGTCTGCAACCTTGAATTTGGGCAATCCTGCAACAATATTTTGGGCCTGCATTGATTTAAGTCGCTGTACATTAACATGGCCAATGCGTTTATGCCAGATATCAATATCTGCAACTACACCGGTCCCATGTGCAAACATTGCTGCACTCAATTCAGACATGTCAGCATCCAACGTAAACATTCTGCCCTTCTTCTTTCCTTTTGCTATCAAGCGACCTTTATTTTTCATATCCTCAACAAAGCATCCATGAGGATTAAATCTGACCTGCAAGCCCTGCTCAACCATTTGACCAACAGAAACCAGATTCTTGGTGATATTCGGGACATGAAATACATCGGACAGGTATTTCTTTTTCCCATCCTGCATAGACAAGGGAATTTTTCCAATCTGCACAATAGGATGTGCAGTATCATCATCAGTCTCCACAAATCCTGGTTTTTCCATTTTCCTTGCATCCTCCATCCATTCTGCATGACCTGTCATGTGGTTTGATGCACCTGAGTCAACATACCATACATCATTGCTTTCTTTTGCACTTGTCATAGAATTGTTCATGTGCTGCACCATGAACAAATGCTCATTTCTGTCATCACCCTGTCTGCTAGAAGATGCATAATTCCCTTGTTGCAGTTTTCCATTCATGATGTCATTCTGCTTTTTATAGCAGTCTTTAGCCATATGACCCATTTTATCACAGTAGTAGCATTCAACATTACTGTTTGCATTTTGACCTCTTTGCCATCCACCACGACCTCTTTGGCTCCCCCTGCCTCTAGAGTTACCACGTCCTCCTCCATAGGACTGGTTTTCTTGAGTTTGCTGCATATTCTGATTTCTACCACGGCCTCCAAATCGGCCTCCTCTACCTCTGCCTCTACCTCTTCCAGCATTTGAGTAGAAGACAGCTTCTTTTGAAGTTCCTCCTGAAGAAGATGCACCACCATTTCTCTGTTCCTCAGAAATTAGAAGAGCAATCAACTCCTCAAAATCAGGAAATCTTTCACGGACGGAAATGGATGTTCGGAACTGTGCATAATCCTTTCCTAGACCATTCAAGGTCACGGAAACTAAATCATCATCTTCCACTGGCGACCCAATGGAAGCAAGTGCATCTGCAATCTTCTTCACCTTCATGTGGTAGTCGTTGATGCTCATACTTTCTCTTTGCACATTATGCAACTCTTGCTTGAGCTGCATTTTCCTGGCTTGCGTATTTGTGCTATACATTTTTGACAAAGTATCCCATGCCTCCTTTGGCGTACTTGCATCCTGAATATGCACAATCATAGAGTCTGAAATGCTGATAGACAGCCAATATATAACTTTCCTGGCTCTCTCATGCCATGCTTTAAATGCCTGCATTTGCTGTTGATTGGGAACATCAGGAAGAACTGGTTCTTCTTCATTTCCTGCAACAAATTCCCAATATCCTTTTCCCATAAGGAAATTCGTCATTCTAAACTTCCATGCTTGGAAGTTGTTCTTGTCAAGCTTTTCAGTGACAATCTGTGAAAGAGAATCAGATGCCATTACAGAAGACTGCAAAAAATTATGTCACTGCAAAAACCACAGCTTCACCCTCACAAGGGAAAATTTGCAAAACTGGCGAAAGTGGTATTTGACCACACAGTCACTTCCTAGTGACGATTTTGCATCAACAGGCAATAGGGATGATTCTGTAACTCCCAATGTCTCTGAGTACAAGCATACAAAGCAATTTTTATAGTAACTATTCACCGACCTGTAGAACAGTGGCTGCACAGCATAAAACTGGGCCTTTTCCTGAGTGCGTGCAGAAAACTTCCGCCTCCAAAACAGACCCCGAAATGGCCTCAAATAAAAAAAACAAGGTCGCCAAGGGCTAAAGCCCTCACCCGCAGCATATACTGCCCTCTTGCTTCACCGCGAAGGGCGTCTCAACCTGAGACAATGCACTCCTGCACTTTCCGGCTGTGCTACCTGCAGAGATCTGCTCCCGAAATAGAAAATGAAAGCAACACTGCTCCTCTTACCAGAACACCGCGAGCTTGGCTTGCTTTCTTGAGCTCCTTACCACGAACAAGGCTCTGATACCATGTCAAGATTGTGGGAGAGAAGGAAGGAGTCTCGCTTGAAACTTTCTTACTTGCACAATGGAGGAAGACACACAAGGGTGGAGGCTGAAAACAGTTGTCCTCTTTTTTTGTTGTGTAAGCCAAAAGAACTCAAGTACAAAGAAATAGAAGAACCCTAGATATGGGTCTCAACCAAACTCAACTAACTAAGGTGGCATACTAACCGAGCCACGAACTAGAGTAGATAAGGATAGCTATCATGTAGCTATTATTCAGGGGCGGTGTACCAACCGCGTCTGCAACTGACAAGTCGGTGACATAAATACACAACGGTCACCCTGGCGTATCACGAGTAGAGCTTGATATCTCAACAGTGTGGGCGCGTGGGTCATCTCAACATATCCTGTAGTTTTGCCATCTCCATTTTTACCTCAGTTAAGTCTTGGTTTGTCTTAGTGGCTTTCCCTTTGTCATAGGCTATTGGACGTGATCATTCACTAGAGGCTAACTCTCTCTCGACACTCCGCGAGTTGGTCTCTTTTGAATTTGAGCTCCTAGAGCTTTGCTCTTTCAGCTGGTCGTCTACTTGAATGGCCTCTTCAAACACCCTAGCTATTGAGTCTCGCTGTAAGCTCGAGTTGCCTGCCAGGCCTTATATATCTCCTCACTCCATATTCCACTGATAAATACGGTGGACACCGCTCTTTTGGTAGGTCTTTCCCCCACGGGGATTCTTTTGAAGAGGCTCCTCATGTGGGTGACATAGTCATGGATGTCCTCTTTCTCTTTTTGCTTGACATTCATCAATCTCACTAGCAGATTGTCACAATATCCAAGCTCAGAGAATCTCTTAATGAAGAGGTTTTTGAGGCCGTTAAAGTTCGCTTGTTCCCCAACATCTAGACTCATGTACCAAGTCCTACCCTTATCGCCTAAGCAAAGCCCAAATATTTGAGAGCATTGAGTCAAGTTGGTGAGGCCGTTGGCCCTTACAGACTTGCTCGAATTGCTCTACAAAGCTGTATGGATCGTCGTGGGGTTGGTACTTGTTGAGTTACTTTGCAACAATTGGGATTCTAGACTAGTCCTTAGAGCCTTGGTTTGCTTCCAATCTTGCTAGTAATGATGTCGCTAGTGCTGCAGCACTCTGCTTCGCTTCTGCTATGTTGTCAAGCAGTCACTTCATGAGAAGTTCACTCAATGTCAAGTCTCCTTCCAGGGCTCTCTCATGATCGGTCTGATTCCCACCTGCCAGGTTCAGCACCCGTTGTACCTCGTGCAATTCTATGTTCTGCCTTAAGCTCCTAGCATGTTAGTCTTGGTTGTATTTCACTATGCCTTGTAGTGCCTTGTGGGCGAGCTTCCGTTCCTCTTCCAAGTTTGTTATGATAGCTTCTACCATTTTGGTGCGGTGCTCATACTTGTAAAAATTACACGGCGCAGCAAACAGAATCTGAGAAAGAGAGAGAGAGTACACAACAGATAAGAGGAGAATCACTAAATTCTTTAGCTCCAAACAACTAATACAAAGATGGCTCTGTCCACCAGTGCGCTTCCACTGTGTGAAGCTTAGATGGCGATCTAGATAGAAGATAGGTTAAGAGCTTACGGCTAGCTGGAGCAACAACTTTGACTGGGTGAAAGATGAATGATCGATGGCTGTGAAGGGGTTTAGCTTTTATAGCCCGGGAAGGCTATTAGGTCGGCCTGACCGACCTACCATATGAGCTTCTACTAGTCAGCCAGGGAATATTCCCTTTACCATCAGGCCGGGGGCGCTATCCTCGGACCCCCGCCAGGGGGGCCCTTGGCCCCCCTGGGACCCCCCAGCCAGGGGCCGCTTTCGTGGCCCTTGGACCCCAAAATAGGGGCCCCTTTTAACTCCCTTACCCCGCAACTCGATGCAATGTGCCTCGAGTTGCTACCAGCTTAACCACTCCGTCTAACCCAAAGATTAGACCCACAACGGTCACCTTTTTTCCATCCCGTCACATAGACCTCATCTCATATACAAGTCAGGACTCAACCAATGTCCGGGCTCACATTTGGCTTCTCCTCATAATGGGGGCCTTACAACTTTGAGCACCATGGATCATTGGTGGCACATAATGAGGGTGGGGCATTGATCATATCTAACACCCCCCCTCAATGTCCACCCATAGGTGAACTATCTCCTCGGCCCAATGCCGAGTCTCTGAAGATGAACTTGAAGCAGATCCTTCGTTAGTGCTTTGGTGAAGATATCTGCTCCATTCTCCTCTATTGGACAGTAGACCAGTTCCACTATCCCATCCTCTATCAAATCACGCACATAGTGATACTGGATCTCTATATGTTTGGTGCGTGTATGAAATACTGGATTTCTGGCAATGGCGATGCAACTCTGATTGGCACATCTCAGCACAGTTGGTTCTTCATCCTGCACTCCCATATGCCATAGAATCCTTCTCAACCATACTGCTTCACATGCAGCAAAACAAGCTACCTTGTACTTTGCTTCGGTAGAAGACAATGCCACTGTTGGCTGCTTCTTACTAATCCAAGAGAAAATTCCTGAACCCAAAGAGAAACAATAACCAGAAACTGACTTCCTGGAATCACTGTCTCCTGCCTAATCTGAGTCACAGTTCCCCACAAGAGAAGTTCCGAAACTGTATGTGATACCATAGTCAAGAGTTTCCTTCAAGTATCTGAGCACCCGCATCCCAGCTTTCCAATGACTCTCATGAGGTTTGTTTGAGAACCTGCTCAAAACACCAACAGCAAAATTGATATTTGGTCTGGTGTTACACAAGTAGATCAGCCTGTCAACCAACCTCCTATACCTCCTAATGCCTGCTAGTGCTGATGTATCCTCAACGGATAACTTTGCATTCACCTCCATAGGTGTAGCTATCTCCTTGCACTCAGTCATGCCAAATGCCTTCAAGATCTCCCATGCATACTTCTTCTGAGAGATGAAGATCTTTCCTGGCTCTTGCCAGACTTCAATCCCCAAACAATAATGCAACAAGCCCAAGTCTATCATTTCAAACTCAGAACTCAAAGCCTTTCGAGTTTGGTTGATCATATCTTCATAGTCACCTGTAATAAGAATGTCGTCCACATATAGGACAATCACTACAGACTTTTTGCCATCCCTGTAAACATACAAGTTAGCATCTGAGGCACATCTTTTGAAGTTTAGGTTTAAAAAGAACTTATCTATCTGCTGGTACCATGCTTTGGGGGCTTGTTTCCACCCATACAATGCCTTCTTCAGCTTACACACTTTGTTCTCTGAATGGGGGGCCTCAAACCCTGGTGGCTAAGCCACGTACACCTCCTCCTTGAGGTCACCATTTAAGAACGTTGACTTAACATCCATTTGGTACACTGGCCACTTCTTGTGGGCAGCCACTACAAGTACCTTGCGAATAGTGGTCATTCTGGCAGTTGGGGCAAATGACTCTTGAAAATCAAACCCTTCAACTTGTGAAAATCCTTGGGAAACCAGTCTATCTTTGTACTTTTCTAAGGTACCATCAGCCTTTACTTTACCTTCCAAATCCACTTGGTGCCAATAACCTTCCGCTTTGCTGGTCGATCCACTAGCTCCCAAGTGTCATTCTTCATTATGATGTCATACTCCGCTTGCATAGTAGCCTTCCATGATGGATATGCAAGTACTTCTTCAAAGTCAGTTGGCTCCTTTACTTCTCTCATAATCTCAACCATCAAGGCCATATTGACTATGTGAGTAGAAGCTCGCCTTTGCTCCTCTATTCTCTGAGACCTCCTTGGTCCATCTGCCTTCTCCTCAACAGATGCAGGCATAGGATTATTGTGGTCATAGAGTTGCTTCACCCAGCGCGGAAATGGCTTTTTCGGTGGGGTGATGTCAGGTTGGTGAACTTTTTCCTCATCATCTGAAGATGATGCTTCCTCCTCCTTAAGGATAGGGACAGCTCTCGGGACATGTTCATAGTGGATTACTTCTTCGCTTGATGAAAAAGTGGAAGAACTTGCCTTCTTCTCCTCCACTATATGCGGCTCCTCCTTGAACACCACATCACGGCTTGCGATGATCTTCTTTGCCTCTTGGTCATATAATTTGTAAGCCTTCTGCTCATCACTATAACCCAAGAAGATACATTTTCTGCTTTTTGGTTTTAGCTTGTTTCTCTTCTCATCTGGAACATGTGCATAACATTCACATCCAAAAATTCTGAAATGTGAGACAGATGGTTTCTTACCAGTGTAAGCCTCATGAGGTGTTTTTCCCTTGAGAGCCTTTGTGTAGCTCCGATTTAAAATGTAGACTGCAGTATTAACAACTTCAGCCCAAAAATGGTTAGGCAATCCCTTGCCCTTTAGCATGCATCTTGCCATCTCCACAATGGTGCGATTCCTGCATTCCACAACACCGTTTTGCTAAGGTGTGTGAGGCGTCGTCAATTGACGCTTGATCCCTTTGCTCTTGCAAAAGTCTTCAAACTCCTTTGAGTTGAACTCACCACCACCATCTGTTCTAAATTTCTTCACACTTTTCCCTGTTTCATTCTCAACAAGTTTTAGCCATTCTTTAAACTTATCAAAAGCTTGAGCCTTATCACAAAAGAAGTACACCCACATCTTCCTACTGTAGTCGTCGATAATCAACATAAAATAAGAAGATCCCCCCAAGGCCTGTGTAGGCATCTTACCACACAAGTCAGCATGCACCAACTCTAGAGGAGCCTGTGCTCTATTCTTGCTTTCTTATGGAAATGCCTTTCTCTGTTACTTGCCCATCATAAAAGCTTCACATGGTTCCTTCAATTCAGTTATTGTAGGTAGATGAGCAACCATACCTTGCTTTTGCATCTCCTTCAACACTGCAAATCCGATGTGTCCAAAACTTTCATGCCAAAGCTTACTTGTACCCACTCCAGCGGTGGCTGTAAGAGCACTTAGCTCATACAGGTTGTTCTTTCTTTCTCCTTTGCCAACAATTGTGCCAGCACTATCAAGAATTTCTGCACCTATCTTCTTGAACCTCACTTCATGACCAAGATTAGTTATGGCAGCAACTGATAACAGATTTCTCCTGATTTCGAGAACATACAACACATTTGAAAGCTTTTTGACTTCACCATTTGCAGCAACAAAAGAAATAGTACCTGTGCCCGCAGTAGGGCATTTAGCATCATTTCCAACCGTCACAGTGATGGATTCTTGTAGAGGCTGCATAGAACTGTATAGACATTTCTTGTTGGTCATGTGATGGGAGGCCCCACTATCCAACACCCATGAGTCAGTGGTAGATTCTTCTTGCATCGAGGAGCACACTTCCTCAATGGTTGCGATGAATAATTCCAACTCTGCTTCAGCTGTATTGGCTGTCTCTTTCCCTTTACTTTTAAGGGTACCATTCTTTTCATCTGCCTTATTGACATGAAAATCTGCAATTGCATGTCCTTTCTTCTTGCAGTAGAAGCACTCTCTTTAAAACTTCTTCTTGCCGCCCTTCTTCTTTTTGTCACCATCATTTTTGGTGGAGGAACCACCTTTGCCTTTTGCATTGGCAGAGAATGCAGCATCTCCATTGTTGCTTCCTTCTCAGGCTTTCAGCCTCAACTCCTCCTCCATTAATAATGCACAAAACTCCTCAAAAGTCAAAGCTTGAGGTCTCACCTGAGTATTAAGGGCAGTTACTAGTCCATCAAACTTTTGTGGACAAATTCGAAGACACCTCCGAGCTAGCTCTTCGCTAGTCTTTTGTATCCCAGCGCCAGCCATATGGTCGTGCAAATTCTTAATCCGAGTGATGAATGCTTCAACCATCTCTCCTTCAGCAAACTTCTCCGCTGCTAGTTGATTCTCCAAGTTTTGAATCCTTGTTTGGTTGCGTGTTTCATACTGACTCCTTAGTACATTCCAAGCCTCTGACGCTTTGGTTGTATGCTGAATCAAAGTCAGAACACTGTCAGAACAACTTGTAACTAAGGCACACAATGCATATGCATTCCTTCGTTTCCAAGCTCGTAGAAGATCTGCATTCGGAGGAATCATCACACTAGGATTTGATGGGTCGGGGGTAGGCTGTGGTTCTGTGTCAGTCCCCAGCACAGTCTCTAGAAGCTCATAAGAATCAAGGATAGTTGTAATTTTGAACTTCCACAAGGTGTAGTTTGTACCATCTAACTTGCCTTTGCTGAAGGTTGGTGGACGAATCCTCAGTGTTTGAATAGCTGGTACAGTAGCACCACCTCATGCACTACTTCCTGATGGGCCAGAACCACTTCAGGAAGTCGACATAGTTTCTCTTTGCTGTTGAAGCCTTTGCCTCTTGCACACTCTCCAATCTCTAGAGCCCCCTAGGCTTTGATACCATGTAAAAATTACACGGCGCAGCGAACAGAATCTGAGAAAGAGATAGAGAGTACACAACAAATAAGAGGAGAATCAGTAAATTCTTTAGCTCCAAACAACTGATACAAAGATGGCTCTGTCCACCCATGCGCTTCCACTATGTGAAGCTTAGATGGCGATCTAGACAGAAAATAAAGAGCTTAAGGCTAGTTGGAACAACAACTATGACTGGGTGAAAGATGAATGATCGATGGCTGTGAAGGGGTTTAGCTTTTATAGCCCGCAAAGGCTATTAGGTTGGCCTGACCGACCTATCATATGAGCCTCCACTAGTTGGCCAAGGAATATTCCAGGGAATATTCCCTTTACCATCTAACCCAAAGATTAGACCCACAACGGTCACCTTTTTGCCATCCGGTCACATAGACCTCATCTGATATACAAGTCAGGACTCTCACATTTGGCTTCTCATCATAATGGGGGCCTTACAACTTTGAGCACCATGGATCATTGGTGGCACCTAATGAGGGTGGGACATTGATCATATCTAACAGTACCAAGTGTGCACATCATAGCTGCTTACCAGTTTTGCTGAATTGCCTCTGGAAAAACTCCTAAGTCGAGTTCCTCGTTTGGCATGCCGTGTGAGCTTTCCTCTGACATGATTGCATTCTTGTGCTCCACCAAGCTATCGATCAGGTTGAGCAAGTTGGTCAGATCCGCTTCTCTAGTGCCGCTTGCTTGGTCCTACTCTATACTTTGGTTGTATGTCTATGTCTTGGGATCTTCTCCTACTGGTGGGTTCCTTAAGGCGTTTATTTTAGTGAATTCCTTGACTTGTTGCATCCAATCCTCAATTTTTCTCTACTCAATATGTGTGTGTTATTTCCCATGCACTTGTGCTCAGTCAGGCTTTCAACTGTCCTTAAGTGTACTTCAAGCGCAGAAATTCAAGATGAGTGTGGAAAATAAGTATCTAAGTGGCCTACACACTCTCTCGCTTCATTTTAGGCCTAATAGGCTTGTTGATCCGTGTCTGGCCATCTTGTCAGTTTTTAGGATTTCAGACTACGTTGTCTTGCCCGTTTTAGGGTTGTTTAGGGTCTTTGTCTCAACTGGCTATCACTAGGACTCTGGGTCTAGCAAGCCTACTAGAGCTGCTAAGTGACAGTGTCCTATGAATTTGCCTATTCTCCCTGTGCCAGAATCGAGTTCCACGCCTTGGGGGTACTCAGGAAGGTTTACGCAGCTGGAGAATTTGGAAAAATCCTGACTTGTCCCAACTCATCCAAGTTGCAAGAGCCGAGTGTGTCACTCGGATGGGTCGAGGGCCGAATGGTAACTAGTCTGAGTGAGGACGGGGGGCCGAGAGCCGAATGGTAACTAGTCCGAGTGGGGACACGGGCCGAGTGGTCAAATGGTACTAATTCGAGTGGGGATGAGCCAAGTGGCCAAATAGTACTAGTCCAAATGGGCCGAGGGCCGAGTGGCCGAGTCGAGTGTACCGAGTATGATGTGGTCCAAGGGATTCACTCGGAGAGGCCGAGTGAAAGGCTAGTTGGGCCGAGTGGGCTGAATCAGAAGTTGTGGGCGGAGGGTCGATTTTGGGACTCGGCCTAGAATCACCGTCACTCGGACAGGCCGAACCGTGCGTGACGAGGGCCGCATCGGGGATGATTTCGTTGAATCTAGCGATCTACACAATCACCAAGTACGATGTCTTCCAGATCACAACAAATACATAGCAGGGAGGTCCTGATGTTCCTGAATCGTGCGAAGAACTCCCTGATGGCAAGATCGAATCGAATCAATACTGGAACCACACTCTCACTCTCTCTGAATGTCAGGGTATGAAATGAGCTCTTCCTTGACCTCTTGGCTCTTAAATCCCTTCCTGGGTAAGGTTTTGATGTCCCAGATCACTCACTTACCATCATTAACATCCCAAGCATTCTTTTTTCCCATTCTTGCATGACTTGTGCCTTGTTTTGCTCTGTCTTACAGTAGTAAACCCTACGCTTTTCCTATCTGGTTTCCTAATCCTAACCTACTCTAAATGCAACAACGGTGGAAGGAAAAAAACTAAAATGATTTCTCCATCTTTTCAATCATGAAACTAGGAAAATAACCCAAAATACTTACTTGTTTCGAAGATTAAAAAACCCAAACCTTCTACCTACCTCAAGCTCCAGTTCGGGGATGAGTCCCTTACTTCGATGCTCAATACGAGGCGTGCGACTGCTCAAGCGGCAATGGAACAAAAATGTGGGAGCTCTCACTCAACCGCCAAGACCCACGGACCACTTATTGCTTCAAGCGTTCCAAGCAATCTCTCATGGCTATCTCTCACCTAGCCCATGCGGCGTTGATCCTCTCAGGGTGTAGTGAGCTTACCTTGATGCCGAAATGAATTTCCTCCTCCCTCACAAAAGCCGGTAGCTCCACGATCCTAGATGCTAGCTCAAGCATCCTCAAGCTTCCTCCATCTCCAATCTCCATCCACCATAGCCGCATGCGAGACAAGAGAAGAGAAGAGAAGATAGAAGAACAGAGGAGAGGAGATGGTGAAGAGCTTCACCCTCTTGATCACTCACTCCCTCACACTCTCACACTCCCTCCCTCAAGAGTACACACATAAGCAAGATGAAAAGAAGAGGAGAAGAAGAGAGGACTCTTGTTAACCACACACCAAAGAATGAGCTTCCATTCACTATTTAAACTTTATATATACAAACCCTAAAACCCCATGGGTGCCCGTCCCTTTTTACATGACCGGCCATTATGGCAAGGTCCCTTTTTCTAATTCCCTCCTCTTGCTTCATGCCCTAAGCCTATACTTGTCTATTCTTTTACAAGTGGCACAGGAGGGAACCTGGCACTCTTTTACAAGAGTTCTTAGAGTTTTTGAGGCGCCTTTCCTTTAAAATTGCTCTTTTTGTCTCATTTTGGCTTTAGAGGCTACCTCTACGCCTTTGCTCTTTTTCTATTATTTTTTTGTTTTTTCCTTCATTTTTTCGCCATTTTGATTTGAGGTTAATATCTAGTCTCTATGGCATTCTATACGTTGTTGAAATGCATGGATCTAGAGCATGGCTATGGTGGATGGAACACAAAGACAATGTTCATGATGACATAGATTAGAGAAACCAACTATTACTTAGGTGAATCAGGTTCCAAGATGGAATCTTGGACTCATAAACACAATCTTGAGAATGTCACTGACTATGACTGAAAGGACAAAGTACAATAGTATTCCATCATTGAATGATAAGAAGGTACATCACTTTATAGGCTCATGATGGTTCCCTTTTTCTCCATTGTGCATATGGGATTCAAGACATCTCTTCTTAGAGCATACATCATTTGTCATTTCTTTCATATTAAGCCACTTATGGCAAGCCTCTTTTGGGCACACATCCAGCCTCTATAGGCATACATATTAAGCATCATTTGCTATTCTCAAAAGATGTGTGGTTTGAGTGGTATCAAGTTTGATCAATTAGTCTAGGTCTCTATTAGGACATGTAGCTGAGGATGAATGACTGCAATCATTTTCTAAACCATTACATCATGATTCATGAGTTTTGTGGCCTGCCGTTCTACACATTTAGAGGCCTAAGGGGTGTCTTCTAGCTTGGGCTTAGGCTCTACTTGCCTTGGGGTTGCCTTGGGGTGGGTCCCAACTTGCAAGAATCTAGCTCCTGTAAAATTTGTCTCACTATCTCGCTCAAACCGTTTGAGTCCAAGGAGCGGTCTGAGTGAATGGACACTTGACAAATGTCTGAGATTAAATGTGTGTGCTTCTTAGTGGACTATTTTTCGGAGTCTGAATTTGGTCATTTGAGGTATTTAGGTTAGCCATCCAAGGGCGCCGTCGAAGGTCAAATGTCATTGTCTGAGTTTGAGTCTAGGAATTAGACTGGTATGGTTTGTCGAAGTGGACTAAGGGCTCGGATTGTCCAAGCTATAGAGCAAGACTGAGATGATTACAAATCCATCCGAGCATGGCACCAAATGTTCTAGAATGATAAAAATTGTGACAAATCTCACACACACCTTGATCAATCTCTTAACTATGATCATGGAAGAAATTATGTAACATGAAGGCACACTCAAAGCTTACCTAGGGGCTTGAAAGCATTGTGGTGAAGATCACTAAGTAGAAATGGCTTCCACCCCTATAGCTCTCTCTCTCTCTCTCTCTCTCTCTCTCTCTCTCTCTCTCAAACCCTCTCCCTCAACTTAGAAATTACAAGTCAGCTCTCCCCCTACCCTCTTTGCTTACTCTTTTACCTCTCTCTTCTCTCTCTTTCTCATCTTAATGCCTTGAAGCTCTCTTTTTCCTCTTTTTTTCTTTTTTTTGGGCCTACTACTATTACAACAAAAACTCTATTGTGTGTTTCTCTTTTTTTCTTGTTTTTTCCTTACCTAAATGTATCCAAATCACAAGCAACCACTTACACTAATCCAACCTACTTACCTAAATCCAAAATGCTAAGAAAAACTTACTTGTAAAGGAGATCAAATATCTCTTCAATTCCCTTGCTTTCTACCTATCTCAAGCATCGATTTGGGGAATACCCTACCTCAATGCACGATTTGGAGTGCACAAGTATTCAAATCTTGAACCTGTTTGTCCTGGCAATGAAACCAAAATGTGGGAGCTCACGCACAACCACCAAGACCCACAAACTGCTTATTATTTCAAACATTTCAAGCCAATTGCAATGGCTACCTTTCACATAGCAGTGTGCACTCTCACATGGTTACATCCCAAAAGGAAGCCCAAAAAAGCCCAAGATAGAAATGCCGCAAAAAGTTGGAAATGGAAGATATCCCGAGGTGAGAAAAGAAAAAAAGAAAGGAAAGCTCAGAAAAATATAGGAAAATCCTTAATACAAAAGAAAGTGCACAATAATGAGTGCATCGAAAATTCTAGTAAAGAAAGCATTGGGTGCATTGTAAATTATTTTGTAAAAGAGCACTAGGCTTCCTCTTGTGTAATTTGTAAATCTAGACACGCATGGATGAAAGAACCATGAAAAGAAGAAAGAAAACCTTGGCTAAAACGATCGGTCATGTAAAAAGGGATGGGCACCCAAGGAGGAAGAGGGTATATATAAAAGGGAAATGGAAATGATCATTCTTATGTGTGATAAAAACTAGCTCTCCTCTTCTCTTCTTCTAGAGAGCTCATTTTTATTTAAGGAGATTGAGAGAGAGAGCTTGTGAGAGAAAGGAAGAGAATTATAGGTCTACAGACTGGATTACTTATAATCCTAAGTTTGACACATTCAACCCTACTAGGTATGCTTGGGATCCCTATTGCTATCTATTGTGCATTTTGGAATTGTGATAGTATTGATTAGCATGCATTAAGTGAAATGAAAGCACATTTGTGCCATTTGGTGGGTTTTGCACGCCGTTCAAATGACGACCGCAGGTCTTGGACAGCGGTCCAAGTCATAACTGGGCTTGGATATTTGAGCCACTTAAGTGTCTACTCAGACAACTTGGCCTCGGATGGCCACCCTCGCATCGGAACCACTCGGCCTCAGATGGTTGAATTTGGGTCTTGAATGGCTAACCATTGATATTCAGCCACCCTTTGGATACTCCAATGGGTACCCCTTATTTGAGTCCGAGCCAGACCACTCCGATGTCCAAGTATGGGACTTAGACCAGGTAACTAGAACCCTGTCTGACTAAGTTTTTCAACCTCCCACAGGGGCTGCCCCAACAACTGCCTAGTGACCACATTAGAGTCCAAACTCATAAATGAACCCATAGAATTGTTTGCACCTAGAAAAAGAAGGAATCTCAATGTAGTAGTCTCTGGGGAACCAAAGGACTCGACCGCTACTAACTAATTAGAGACCCAAGCTAACTCACTAGGCTAGACACCCACAATAGACCACCTATAGCAACCCATAGAGAACACAGGCTCAACTCAATAGGAGTAATCAAAACCCCTTCTTATAACCACATCAAGAGCAGGAAACAGATTGAAGTAGTTGACTCCATTAAAGGCCACACTCGACAGTATAGGCACGTAAACATGTATGGAAACTAGAAAGCTTGATTTTGCACATCACACATCATGATGCATTTCTAGAGTATAAGTATTGCACAATCATGAATGGGTGGATGAACAAAGAACACATTAAGGGGAGTTAACATAAAAATGAACCCACCAATAGGAGTACAACCCCAATAATTAGACAAGAGAATCAAAAAACCAAGGACAAACGCTACAAGATATAGAGCTTATACCGACATTTAAAGCGACGAGAATACAAACAGCAAAATTTGCCCCCGTCGTCACAAAAAGCATCGTTATTGACGACGCCATAGAAACGTCGCTATTGGCATTGCTATTGGCGTCGCTATATGCATCGCATATAGCGACGCAACCAGTAAATTTGCGACACACATAGCGACACCAATAGCGACGCGAGCAGTAAATTTGCAACGCGAATAGCGATGGTAACAGGGAAAAAAAAAATTTGGCAGGGCAGCCTGTGTGCTGTATGAGAGCCATACAAAATAGTTTCTGCACTACTGTATACAAAGCGCTTGCAAGCAAAAAGAATGTATACTGAAATCATAAAACTAATACATGAAATAAATACATGATCGCATAAAAATCGATTGGTACAATCATGACAGGATATCACTAATACATAGAAAATGTCTACATAGATCAGGCGACTAAAAAATAAAGGTGTGTGAGCTCCAAGGATCCAAGGGCGAGCTACAAATCCTCGTCCCCCGAAAGCTCATCCTGCCGCAAAGGAGCATCGAATGGATTCTACAGAAAAAGAAACAACACATCAAACCACCATATAATAATGCATTCAAATATCTCATGGTAACTACGGACAAGAAAGATGAGTGACTTACAAGGCCGCCGCGTCTATACAATCGGTCGATCAATGCATTGAGACCGTGCCTCTCTGCATATCGAGTCTCAAGGCCTTGCAGATCGCGATTTGTAATGGAGTGCTGCAAAGAAAACAAAATGCTAACTATTAGAAACATGATTGTCACTACAAAGAATATTTCAAAAAATTAAACAAGCAAAACAAAAGAGAAACTTACAAAGTCCTCCAAATATGTCCTATGGCCGCCACTCCCAAGATGATGGACCACTCCGGCCTCGAGTCATGCCCTCGCCACCTCGTGCTACTGACTCCAATGTCTTGGCGAATCTGTAGCCTCCTCCCTCAGTTGGCGCCAGTCGTCTGCATCTAACCACTTGGGCTTTGTAGCCCCACTCTTGATTGCCTTGCGTGCGTCAGATCGTCTATGTGACATGTATGCACGCATGCAATCCATCATCCAGCCCGTAGAGAATCTATCTACTGCGGCTGGCACCGGAAACTCCTCGTCTAAGGATGCTACTATGTAGTCCTTGCTCCCCTCCGGTATGTTCTTCCAATGATCCAAGACGTTGTGCCGAAAAACTTGTTGGCACAACTCTCTCATGCGAGCCATCACCCTCCTCCCCTCATCATTCATGATGATGGCTCCTGACCTACTATCAACCAGATATCCATAACCCCTAGGAGTCTGCCTAAGATGGGTCCTCTCCCATCTCCGTCCACGCTCCTGGGCATATCCAAGAGACCCCTCTACATCTGGTGTACCGACGGGGGTAACCTCTCTCGGAGTGGCACCCAAAGGGGTGCCACCAAAAGGAGTGCCACCTGCTGACGGCTGCGCAAAAGCTAGAGTAACTGGAGTAGACATCCCCACAGGTGTGACAAATCCTGGAGGTGATGCAGCACCAGCTGAACAATGAGACGGAGACACCACATCTGTATCTCCACAGCAGCATCTCATTGATCCCGATGCAGTGCCTCCCTCTGGCCCAAGTCATGAGCGTCGAGATCGTCTGCTCGAAGCTGAAGCATCTGATCGTGTTGAAGCAGATCTAGCAGAGCGCCCTGACGAAGAACGAGACAGCTCTTGGTCTGCCATC
Organism: Lygodium microphyllum; assembly: GCF_053477565.2. Taxonomy (NCBI): domain Eukaryota; kingdom Viridiplantae; phylum Streptophyta; class Polypodiopsida; order Schizaeales; family Lygodiaceae; genus Lygodium; species Lygodium microphyllum. The sequence continues at coordinate 113,086,770 of NC_141162.1, forward strand.
TCTCTGAATCTCGCGAGCTAGTCTGGAGACATGCATGCGAAGATATCCTGAAACTCCTCATTGCTCATCCCTCGACTCATCCTGAAAATGTCACCTGCACAGATAAAAAATGGTGTTAGAATAATCAATTTAAATTATATAAAGCACAGTAATATAAATCATTTTTAAAAAATCCCTCTTAAAATGCATATCTTATGTACCTTTATAAGAGATCTAAACAACGAATTGAGTAAGTGGATGCTCCAACAATGAAGTATCCTATGGTCCCATGTTAATCTCCTGACACAACTCTGCATACACTGGAAGGTCGATAGACATGTCACCACAAAAGAATGAGTCTTCCTCGTTCTCAAAAAATTATTGGACTCTTGTATTTCCATCATTGTTAGCCGATGCGGGCTCCAAGCTTGCGGCGGCCTCCACCCCTTGTAATATCGACCCCTCTATTTGCATATTATCTTCATCTATGTCCGGAACATCGCTTTGATCATAAACTCTCGCACTTCGGGGAGTTGAAGGTATAACATACCACCATAGAGGTTGTCGGGGGGTTTAGATAGAAGATTACCTGTTCACAAACACGTACAAAGCGAGTTCAAACCATTGTGACATAAACCATGTCGTATTACAATTAGCAATCAAATGACTCTATGTACTTGTTCACAATGGGCCGGCAACACAAAGGTGTCGCGCAAATCCGTCCATTTTTTTTCGGAATATATTTCGAGAAATCTAGATGGACCTCGTCGAACTGTTGCTCTAGCTCCTCCAAGTACTACTTTGAACCACTGCACATCGAATAGTATCATGGAGAAGCTACAGTAATCCACCGTAATAATACTTTGCAAGTTTCCAAAATACTCCATCTCATCCACAACCGTATTCGGATCCATTGCTCGTCGCTGGCTCTCTTGCTCAAACCTTGCCATGACACCACAGTCCATTGTGGAGCGCATTCTGTCAATACGCTCCATACGAAAATGACGTCCGCGCGACCATGCTGCACTATATATTTTGTACTGTACATTGAAACACTCAAATTAGATGTCGCCTATAAAATTTAGATACGACAAATTCTAAACCCCTCATCACCTTTGGACTACATCCCCTCGAGAATTCCCACTCCTCCATTGAGACCTCTGTCCCTTCGTTGGATGCTATGGTCAAGGCTCCATGCAACCATCGTGTTGACATAAACTGCGGCATCTCCTCCATGCCTTTGGGATATCGAATCGGTCGATGACGCATACTACGTCGGAATTCAGCTCGCGCTTCCTCTCGATCTTGCCTTGCAATCAGGTACTTGGCAAGCCACGTCTCCATGGAGGCATGGTGCAACATACAAAAGTGATTCACCTTCTCTTCCATTGAGGCATCCATTCTTTTTTCTACCCCATTTCCAACCACCACATCTCCAGTCAGTCTATCATTGTCCTTCAGCGTCTATAGCATTTCATTGTCTAGTTCCACCGTTGGTAGCCATTGTGAGATATGCACTAACGCCTCTGACACCAACCAACCTTCGGCCATACTACCTTCTGGCCGAGCTCGTTGTCACACAAAGCCTTTCAGGGTTTTCATGAAGCGCTCCAGAAGAACATCCATCGCGTATGGACAGGTCCAGCAATCTCCACTTCGTCCAAAGATGCACAAGAAGGTGGACTTGTATCGTGAGCATGCTAGTGGGCAGGTATTTCTCAAAGAGACAGACCGTCTCCACTGCTCCCCGCCTCGCGGATTCAATAGAGGACGTCTTAATCTCTTTTTGTGAGATCCATTGCACCAAATTCAACAACTTGTAAATGGCCCCACGAATTTCTGGAGTAAGGCATCCTGCGATTGCGATCGGTAGGACAAACTGCCACAAATGAGAAAGCATTATGAATATAGGGTTATAGCAGTTCAATGATACATATGAAGGAGAGGATTCTGAATTGTATATGTCCCATTGAGTTGATTTAAGATCAGCTAAGAATCCCCTTTTATTAACAACCACCTAATACCACCTATCTTAGCAATATTCAATCCCATAATCAGAGCTTTATACTCGGTCATGTTGTTATTAAATCCTACCCCGAGATAAGTAGCTAATTTCATTGTAACTCTACGTCGGGATCTCGCGGATAACTACTCCAACACTTCCTTTTCTATTAGGGCCCCTGGACGCTCCATCAAAGTATGATGTATACATCCATAATAGGTTTACACAGCCAGCCATCAAGGACTCCCCTATTCGTAATTATGATAGTCAAATTTCAACATATTTAGAGGATGAACTGATGGCTCCATCGCTCCTTCTTCATTAAACTCAACAGGGATGCTTGTCAAGATTTGTAAGCAATGATGGCAGAAAACTTTAATTTCCCACACAAAGGTACCATCTTCTTGCTCAATCACTTTATATCCCTTGCTCCACCAGATAAGCCTCCCCTGATGATATCTTTGCTCGAGCTATGGGGATTAACCACCCCATCAACCAATTGAAGCTCTCCTGCAGATCTCCAATCAGCCCCAGCGTGGACCTGCAATGCATTTTTCCACATTAGCATACTTAGAAATAATAAATTTTAATCTTATTAAGATTAACCTTATTCTTAAATTCCACTCCTTGTAGATTAGCTAATAGAACTGTGGACTTATTTTTACCTATCCACACTATCTTGTAAGGGCCATCCCATCGAGGTTCCAACTTTCTTGGAAACAGCTCCCTACGCACATCGTAATATAGAACTAACCGCCCCTTTTTAAAAGTATATATTCTTCGCTTTCAGATCATGCAACCGTTTCATCCGACGTTTAGCTACCTCCTGGTGCAACAAACTCTGCACTTTGAGCTCGTCTAAGTAGGCTATAGTCGTAAACTGCTCAAATATGGTATCTTCATCACCAAAGAATGATTGATTGAGAATCTAATGGTCGGAAACTCAATTTCTAAGGACAAGAGACACTCCTCCGCATAAACTAATTTAAATGGGGTGTGGCCAGTGGCTCGTTTAAATGTCGTATTATACGCCCAAACTGCCACAAATAATTTTGTATCCCACTCTCACTTATTTTGGAGACTATCTTGGATAGGATACCCATAAGCTGCTTATTGATACTTTCAACTTGTCCATTTGCTTGTGGATTATAGGGGGTCATCTTGTTATGCTTAATTTTTCAAGCTTCAATCAAACTTTTAATCACTTTATTTAAAAAGTGAGTTCCACGGTTCGATACTATTTCCTTTGGCAGACCAAAACGACAGATGATTTGCTCAAGTAGGAAAGTGGCAGTCTCTTTTGCATTGTCCTGCCTTGTCGCCCATGCTTTTGACCACTTTGTAAAGTAATCAGTTGCTACTATAATATATCTCTTCTGAGTAGTAGACGATGGGGTAATAGGACCCACAAAGTCAATGCCCCACTTCTCAAATGGAAGGATAGCCATGATAGGCATAAAGTAATCAGTTTCTACTATAATATATCTCTTCTGAGTAGTAGATGATGGGGTAATAGGACCCACAAAGTCAATGCTCCACTTCTCAAATGGAAGGATAGCCATGATAGGCATAAGTGGGCTTTTCCTATTCTCTCTGTTGTCATGCCTTTGACAGGTATCACATCTCTTAACGTACTCAAAGGAATCTTGGAAGATGGATGGCCACCAATATCTAGCTCTTAAAGCCTTTTGTGCCTTAACCGCCCAGCAAAGTGCCCTCCACACATGGAGTCATGGCACTCTTCCAAGATGAAAGGAACCTCGTCATACATCACACATCGGCGATAGATATCATCAACACCGTGCCGATATAGTGTGCCTACGATCAATGAATATTTCAATGCATGTTGTTTAATCTTCCTCTTCTTCAATTTTGATAAAGTAGTTCCAGTCTCTCCCATAGAAAGATAGTGCATTATAGCAGCATACCAGGAGGGAATGGACACCGTATCAATCTTGAAAAAAGTCTCCATGTCACTTCCTTCAACCACGATCTCTTTTGGCTCTCCGAAATCCACAAGACACTCTATAATGCCTTGAAGCTTCGGCGGCTTGCTCTTAATCTCATAATCAAATTCCTGCAAAGTGATTAATCACTTTGCTAAATGGTCAGGCGGCTGTAACTTATTCAACAACAATCAAAGCCCTTCCGCCTTCGTATAAAAAACCACCCTCTCATAAAGAATGTAGTGCCTGAACTTTTTGGTCGAAAATATCATCGCAAGGCACAACTTCTCCATATAGGTGTAGTTAATTTCCGATATGCCCAACTTTCGACCAGCAAAAGCTATTGGATGATACCAATTTTCCTCCCAGATTTGAGCTAAACAACGCTGATACTATGCATGGTTGCTACTAAAAATATATAGAACATTTCGCCCCTTTTTCCCTGGTTTTAAAATAGGTGCTTTGGCAAGCTCCTGCTTCACATCATCAAAAGACACTTTTCAAGCATCACTCCATGTAAACTGATTGTTAAAGGACAATAGGTTTGTCAGCAGCAACGTTCTTTCTGCCAAGGCATTGATAAACCTCTGATAATACCCTATTGATGACAGAAAGATATGCTTTTCCTTTGGAGTACGTGGCAGACTCATGGTGACTATGACCTTGATCTTTTCAGGATCAGTCGCAATCCCTACAGAACTGACCACATGGCCTAACAAGAGCCCATAAGGGACTCCAAAGATGCACTTCAGTGGGTTAAGAGCTATGCAAAATTGTCTGCAACGCTCAAAACACTTGCGCAAAATGATCAATTTTCTATCCCTTACAGTGGCTGCCCCTAGATTGTCAATGAATACTTTCAGCTCCTCTGGGGAGATGTCACCAAAGGTCTTGTCGGCTGTTCTTTGCCACGAACCAGGTGCATTACACAACCCGAATGCCATCACATGGTACGGAAAGGTACCGAAGATTGTAATAAATGTCATTTTTAGCTTGTCTTGCTTAACGATCACCATTTGGTTATACCTTGCAAAGCAGTCCATAAACTAATAGATTTCCCTACCCACTAGTTGATCCAAAATTTTGTCAATAAACGGCAACGAATAGTAATCTTTAAAAGTCTGCTTATTCAACTCTCTAAAATCTACACAAAGATGGATTTGATTATTATTCTCCTTCCTGATCACTACTGGTGAACACCATTCTGTATGTTGAACATGGAAGATCAAACCTTCTTTACGCAACTTCTGTAGTTCCTCATACAACTCGTCCCTTAATTCAAAAGGCATATGCCTTACTTTTTGACGTACAAGGCGGGTACCTTCCTTTACAAGAATAGTATGCACAGCTAGACTAGAAGGAATACCTCGAAGTTTGTCATAGCTCCAAGCAAAGATATCCTGGAACTCTCAAATTAAGGACACATAATCCTCTCTTTCTTCCAAACTGAGCATGGACCCTAATTTAATTGGCTGCAAATAATTTAGCATACCAAGATCCAACTCAATAACATCCGTGTCTCTTATTCTATCATGAGGCTCTATCGGCCCATTCAAGGTTATTTGATAAATATCCTCTGTAGTGGACCCTTCCTTAGATCCATCGCTTGATGATGACTCACTACCAGATGGATCATCTATTGTTTCAAGTTTAGCGGAGGATAGTGGAGCTCTCTCACTCTGAGGAGACTCAAGGTAAGCATCCACTATTACACCATGGGCACCTTGACCTAGAATCACTCGACCAGCGGGTTTATCGATTTGACAGTCTGTCCATAGAATCCATGGCATGCCTATCAAAACTCGATAGCTAGGATGTCCTATAAACCTTATCACCCTAAAGTCTAGATAGCATTCCATGCTCGCAACTATGACGTGGACCTTAGTAATGCAACCTTCTGGTTGTCTTAGACTATCATCAGCCATCCTAAGAAGTGTGGAGCCGTCATTTTGGATCCCTAGACCTAACCTCTCCATCAAGTCTGAACTTATGATATTGACAGAGGATCCAGTGTCCACGATAGCGTGCTCCACTAATATTCCATCCACATATGCTGGAACCCTAGCGGAATGCTTTTCAGCATGATCAAACTAAGCTTCCCCCACTCTAGCTATGCCCAAAGGTTCTACTATATACCCTATATGCAGGATTTTCTTGAATTCCTTGCATATTCCTAGAGAAAGCTTAATCAATTGTAGGAGATTCACATCTGGTTTGACTTCGCAAAGGAAACTTGCTAGATCAAAGTCATGGTAATTAGCCAAAGTTCTCTTCTCGCACCAAACCATTCTCTCCTTTGGTCTTTCCATCAGCTTTGGTGCCTCTTTTTTAGCCTTTACCTTCTTTCTTGGCAATCCTTTATCCTCCTTGGGATCGACTTTACTACCAACAGGTCTTAACGGTCCACCTTCCTTATCAGGATTCAGGACTCGCTTTTCTCTAGTGTCTTGCTTAGGGCTTCCCGTGATAGGTTTTACAATTCATTTGTCACCCTCTTTAATCTTTTGACCTCTTGTTACGGCTCGTAGATTAGAAGTTTTAGCATCATTGACACATACAGCCTCAATAAGGTTGACTCCACTGCCATGAGGTAACTCCTCTACAACAGCCTTTCCACTTTGCAATATTTGCCTTGGTCTATCGTCTTGCAGGAGATTATTCCCTTGTGCGCGATGGTTAACTGGACCTGGTTTTTTACTCCCTTATTTGAGAGAACTGATCTTACTTAAACAGGTAGCAGCTAAGTGGCCAGCCTTCTTGCTAATATCACATTTGACATTCGGTAGGGAAATGTCAGCCCCCACACCACTTACAGTTGAATCTTGAGGGACCACCCTCTTCAGGGAGTCGGCTCCCTATCAAATTCTGTTGCTTCTTAGGGAAATTAACATCCACAGCTATTTGCCGATAATGTTCAGAGATCATATCGGTGTAGTGATTCATCATATCCTTAACTGCACCAAGGACATTAGAAGCACTCGACTCATAGCTGCGATTGTCAGTCTATCACCCCATGCGCCCAACCACTTGATTAGGAATTAGTTGCTGACCAACTGGGACAACATTAGGATTCATTATTTGGTTTCCACCACTATTTAGTGAGGCTGTCTGACTAGCCATAGGCATAGTCATGCTAGGAGGAGCTGGTAACATAGGCAGATTTGACATAATACTCCCTCTGCTAGTCGTATTTAACATGGGATCCCCTTGACTCCCATTGGTCAAGGCCAAATTATTACCATTCCAATTTATCCTTGTTGTATAAGCCACTTACAAGTGCGACTCTACTCCTGCTTGGGTAATGGCAGTGTCAATATTGGCCAGAGCAACACTACTCAGCTGCACCTGGATATTAAAATCCAATCCATGTAGGAAACATTGCAACTGTGCAGCTGTTGGAATAGGAATATAAGCGTTAAGTTTGCGAAGAGCTTGCTTTAGTTTCTTGGCATATGCATGGACATTCTCATTTGGCTCTTGACGTGTTACATTCATAATACGCAACCAATATTGTCCACCCTTCTCAGGGGCAAACTCCTTGCAGAAAGCCATAAAGAATTGGACATTGCTAGTTATGGTTCCGGCTTCTAGACTGTGATACCACACTACTGCTCTTCCTTTTAATGTCATGTTAAAGAACATCATTAGGTGTCCTTCATCTTGGATTCGATAGTTGAACATGAGCATTTGAAACTTCTTAATTTGGAGTTCTCCATCTTCTTCTACTAACCCATGGAAAATGGGCAACGGTGCTCCTAATGCTGGTAAATTAGTTGTACCTGCTGGAATTGCTGATAGGTTGTGCCATTGGCTACAACCAAATTGACAACAGGAGTTTGTGTAGGCAACACTACAACCCCACTTGTTGTGGGTTGATTAACTGGAAATAGGGAAGTACCAAGACTTCCACTTACACTCGAAGAGCTACTCATAACACCTAGGTTACTAGAACCACTGCCACTTATGCGTAATGGGCTGCTTATTTGAGGAGAATAGCGTCTTACAATCTCCAACCACCATCTAGCCCTCTCAGCATGTTCTGCTTTTTGTATTTCGGCTTGATGGTCCTTGTCAGAGGACATAAACCAACTATTTGGTCCCTAAAAACCCTCGATTCAAAAACCACCACTTGTTGGTGGTTCTTGGCAAACGTACCATTGATGGGACCTAAAATGGGCAAGCACTGGCTATGGTACTAGCCGGACCTTATGCATATGACACACAACCCCACCACACGACCTCGCGGGCCAGGAGCGTCTAAAACTCACTTTGCACTAAATGCTTATGACGATTTTGCGTTTGTATCCAATATATAGTCCAATGTTCACCTTCCCTTCTCCTCAGAGGGAGATCCCATAAGATATAGCCATAATGCCTCGTAATACACACATAGGGAAGCACCTCTCGGCTGATTGCCATGGCTCCACTGCGACTCTCCTACACCTCGGGGATTGGCCCCAAGATGCGTCACTAACACATATAACATTCACACAAACTCCACTCTTTCATAATTCAACGTTCCAAGAGATTTTGATTTGCCTCATAAAACTTTCCCCAACGGAAGTGCCCGTCTAACCCACGACTAAGGTTTCTTGTTCTCTCAACGTTGGTCAAAGTTTATCAATCAATTGCAATGCATTCCAGGAGATACCACGTGGCATGCTTGATGTAAGGTGTATGACAATTGTGCACAACCATTTTATGATTAAAAAAATCCAGCCATGTAAGGTGCAAAAAACAACCCTTTCATGAATTTTAACTAGGTGTTACGTGCTGCGCTGCTTTAGGGACTAGCACCGGAACTTTCGTGCTACTAGTCACCTATATTTAATTATGGAACAATCCCTAAATGCTATGCACAAAGAGGAAAATCAAAAATTGTATCTTTTAAGCAATTATATCGTCGCACAAACTTCATTCCCCCCCACCATTTAGGTGTTGTTGCGTTGCATAGGTGTAAATGGTTGTCTTGTGTCATTTTTGTATGTAAAAAATAATAAACACATACTATAACACTAAAGGACAAGGCCAAACTGAGGCTTGAACTCATGCTTTAACCTCACCAAATATTCACGCACATGCATCTTATTTTTTCATATTTTTTTAGCGCGAAAACCCCAAATTTCTCTATTTTTTGCTATTTTTCCTATTTATTATTCATGAAAAATAGGTTTTTTCTGATTTATTTGTGTTAGCTTATTATTTTGACTGAGACTTAACATTTTCTCTGATTTTATTCCATTTCCACTCCTTTTTCCCAACTCAAAATCGAAAAACCACTAATTTCCATTGAAAAATGACATTTTGCGGGTTTTAAAAAATTAATAACGGCTCTAAATCATTACAGGTTCTGCATTTTTGTAGTTGCAGCCCTCAAACATGAGGCAAACAAGATTCAAACAAACATTCATCACATATGAACAACATTTGGACCATGAAACAACAAAAACAATCAAATTTCTTTGTAAAATTGGAGCATACTGCGTGTCTTGCGTGTTTCGGGTTTTTAAATAATTATTGTGGGCAGCCCACGGATGGACCAGCAACCATTCTTCAGTGCTGAACCTCTTTCCTCAGCCTCCTCTTCATCTTGAAGCAATCGGACAAGCATCCTTCAGCCCCTCTTGTTCTTGGTTTCTGCATGCAAACCACCGCTTAGAGGAGAGAGATGGAGGAGAGAGAGATAGGGTCAAGAGGATTCCTCCTGCCTCAGACCGATTAGAAATCCCTAAAAAATGGGGATTTAGGAGGCGCAGAAAAATTGATTCCCCCCCTCCCCCCTCCCCCCCCCCAATGGTGTTTCATTCTTGGTTGTTAAGAGCTTTTAAGCTTTTAATCAAATTATCTAGTTCATGAATGTTGCTTTCACACTTCCGGCAAGTGATTTTTTACTTTTGGAGGGGCAAACGACATCGGATTTGAGATCCGTCTAGATGGGTGGTTTCGTGGCATCGAAATCTACAAAGCGGGGCCCCGTCACCCTCTTCTCGACTTCCAAATCTAGTAGCCGCTTCACAACCCCGAACCTTGCAGGGATTAAATGGGGGATCAAACAACCTTGGAATTGAGATTTGAGACTTGCGTTGGATTCATGACGTTGTTTTGCATCTAAGAAAACTCTAGATTGGCCATCTGCCACCACCATTTGATTTTCCGTGAAAATTAGCATTAGCGCTTTAGGGACTTGCCGCTTAAAATTGTATTGATTTCCACCGCCACCTTTGACGAAGCTATTTTTCCCCTGATATTCGTAATTTTTGGCTATTTTTAACCACTTCTTGGCATAAAAAATCATCTGTCAGCATACGCCTAACTTTCTATCGCACAGGACGACTTCTTTCCTTCAATGGAATTGTATGGACAATGAGGCTGGGAGGAATGCCCCTAAGTTCATCATAACTCCAAGCAAAAATATCGCGAAACTCTTGGATCAGAGTGACATAATCCTCCCGTTCCTCCGCACTAAGCATAGACCCTAGCTTTATATTGGTTGCACATCGTCTGGTGTACCAAGGTCTAGCTCCATAACATCTACGTCCCTTATTCTATCTTGAGCTTCTAATGGCTCGTTCAGTGTTACTTGATAAATGTCTTCGGTGGTCAATCCCTCTTTGGATTTGTCAGTCGACGACGTCTCACTTGTAGACACATCTTCCATTGTCTCTAATTCTATAGAAGATAGGGGAGCTCGCTCACTTTGAGGTGATTTAGGAGATGCATCGACTACCACACGTCTAGCACCTCTGCCAAATATCAATCTACCAACGAGTATATCTACTTGACAATCTGCTTGTTGTAAAATCCAAGATCAACCAAGCAATACTTGGCAACTCGGAGGCCCTGCAAATCGAATTTCCCTAAATTCCAACAGGCATTCTACCTTGGCAACTGTCACGTGGACTTTAGTAATGCAGCCCTCTGGGTGTCTCAGACTATCGTTAGCCATTCTAAGGATTGTGGAGGCATCTTTCTGAATTGTAAGATCCAACCTCTCCATCAATTCAGAACGCATAATATTAACCGAGGATCAAGTGTTGACGATAGCATTATCCACTAGAATCCCATCAACATAGGCTGCAACCCTTGGACAGTGCTTTTCGGCATGTTCAAACCAGTCATCCCCTACCCGCGCTATTCCCCAAGGGTTCTACGATATAACCCCTACGTAAGATCTTTTTAAATTCTTTGCATACTCTTGGCGACAACTTGATTAGCTGCAAGATATTCACGCCTGGTTTAACATCGCAAAGGGAGCTAGCTAAATCAAATTTGTGATAATTCACTAAAGCTCGCTTCTCGCGCCAAACCATCTACTCTTTAGGATGCTACACTGACTTTATTGCCTCTTTTTTAACTCTCACCTTCTTTCTAGACACCTCTTTATCTCTCTTGGTGTGTGCCTTACTCTCTATGGGCTTCAGAGGTCCCCTTCCCCATTAGGATTTAGAACTTGCGTTCCTTTATCATCCTGCATAGGGTTTCCATTGAAAGGTTTTACATTATCTTTGTCGTCTTCTCTATTTTTTTGGCCTCTTGTTATGGCAGGTAGGCTAGAAGCTTCAGTGATATTAACCTGCACAACCTCGATGAGGCTCACCCCACTGATGCCTCATAGTTCTTTGATAGCCTTACCCCTTTGGAGTATTTGTTTCAGCCTATCATCCTGCTGAAAATTGAAGTTCCTTGCACACGATGATTAACAAGCCCTCGTTGCCGACTGCCTTGCTGGAGGGAACTGATCTTGCTCCAACAGGTGGCTACTAAATGGCCTGACTTCCCGCAAATGTCGCACTTGACATTTGGGAAATTATGTGGATAATGTTGCCCACCACACCATTTGCAGCTAAATCTAGAGGGTGCACCCTCTTTGGGGTGTTGATTCCCTATCAGATTCTGTTGTTTATTCAAGAAATTAACATCAACGGCTATTTGTTGATATTGTTCAGAGATCATATCCATGTAGTGCTTCATCATGTCCTTGACTTGGCTAAGGGCATTTGACGAACTCGACTCATAGCCCTAATCGTCTACCTGTTGGTCCCTTGGCCGCACAATTTGATTAGGCATTGGTTGCATTAGATGCTGACCCACAGGAACAATGTTAGGGTTTGCTACTTCGCCTCCCACATTTGGAGGCATCTGACTAGCCATAGGCATAGTCACACTAGGTGGAGCTGGCAATAAAGGAACATTCGGCACCACATTCCCTCTCCCGTTAGGGTTGGCCATCCCTATCCCTTGGCTTCCACTGCCATTGATCGGTTGTGAATTATTTCCCAACGCTAGACCCATATTGGGATTGGTTCGAGAAGCATAGGCCACTTGTAGTCGAGATTCTATTTCTTGCGCTCGTCTAATGGCAGTGTCTATATCCACCAAGGTGACACTACTCAGCTGCACCTGGATGTTAAAATCAAGACCATGCAAGAAGTATTATAATTGGGCAGTAGGTGGGATAGGGATAGAGCATCCAATTTACAGAAAACCTGTTTGATCTTCTTGGCATACGCTCGTATATGTTCATGTGGTTCTTGGCATGTCAAATTCAACATGTCTAGCCAATATTGGCCACCCCTCTTAGGGGCAAACTCCCTTTGGAAGGCTTCATAAAATAATTCCACGGTGGTTATGGTTTCGACCTCAAGGCTGTGATACTATATAGTTGCCCTTCTCTTCAGGGTCATATTGAAGAACATCATTAGATGCCCTTTGTCTTGGATGCGGCAGTTACACATCAGCTTTTGGAACTCCCTAATATGAAGCTCCGCATTCTCTTCCACTAACCCATTAAAAATGGGTTGGGGGAAACCTAAGGCTAGCAAATCCATCATTCCTATAGGGATTGCAATAGGTTGCGCCATGGCAATGATCAGATTTGCTAATGGAATCGGGACAGGCAACACTATCACACCACTCAAAGTGGGTAGATTAATCAAGAGGGGAAAAGTACTAGAACTTCCACCTCCTGATGGACTTTGATTCTCATGCTAAGGTTACTAAGACCCCACCCTTGAATAGGTTCAGGATTGCTCCTTTTAGGAGAATAATGCCTATTGATTTCGGCACTCCATCTAGACCTCTCGGCTCTCTCATTTTTTTGGAGTTCGGCTTGACAGATCTCTTCAAAGGACATCAATTGACAAGTAGGTCCCAAGAGACCCTAGATTCAGAAACCACCACTTTGAGGTGGCTCATGGCAGATGCACCACTGATGGGACCTAGAATGGACCAGCACTGGCTATGGCACTAGCTGGACCTCATGCACACAACAGACAACTCCACCACTACAGGACCTCGTGGGCCAGGAGCATCTGTAATAACTAAATGCACACTAGATATATCTAATATTGCATTTGTAGCTAATGACACCTTCCCCAAAAACCCCTCAAAGGGAGTATCCCACATATATTGGCAATAAGTGCCACGTATCACAGACATAGGAGGCACACCCGTCAGTTGATTGCTGTGGCCCCACTGTAACTCTCTTACATCTTGAGGATTGGCCCCTCGATGCGATGCTTTTATATATAAACACATTTGCAAAACAGTCCTCTTTTTTTCAGCAAGATCCAGGAGATACCATGTTTCCTAACCAATAATTTTCCCCAAGAAACGAATGGCTAACCTACGGCAAGGGGAATCTTACCCTCTCAAGCGTGGGCCAACTATAATTCAAACAATTGCTATGCATTTCCAAGAGTTGATACCATATATATGATCAATACAATAGTGGATGTATCATTGTGCACAAACAGTTGTGTTTTGAAATCAGTCTATGTGCTAGTATGCAAACAGTCTTTTCATGAATTCCAACTAATACGTATATGCTTCGTTGTAAGAATCTAGCACCAAGGCGAACTTTGTGCTACTAGATCCCTTATTTTCAAATAGGTTGTTTCTTAAATGCTATGAATAGAAAAAAAAATCAGAATTCATATTATTTCAGCCCTCAAACTGTTGCACAAAATTCTCCACCCCCTCACCGTTTAGGTTTTGCTTCATTGCATAGGTGCATAGAGGTTTTTTTGTCATGGTTTAATGTATAAAAAGCAATAAATCATGCACTGTGACAAAAAGATAGGGAAAACTAAAGCCAAACCACATGCTCTACCACTACCATACATTCACAACCACTTATTATATATTTTCTATTTTTTCTAAGGCGTATTTCTATTTTTCCCTTATTTTTCTCTAATTTTCTCTATTTTTTTAATTAAAAAATTGATATATTTTTATAATTGTGGCTCTTGATTCTTAGAACAGTAGAATATATAGATTTTATTGGCATTTTATCCCATGTGTATTGGTTTATCCCACCCGAAAACACCAAAAATCCCATTTTCTTCATAAAAATTGTGTTTTACAGGATTCTAAAAATTATTTCCAGCATTTTGACTTTGTGTTTTCTAATTTTCCACTATCATAGCATTAAAAAAATGCTAAATAGCATGTCTACCAATTTTCACTCCATAAAAACAGCATTGGCTCAATCAAATATTTAAAAAAAGCAAATTTCCTTTGTAAAATAGAGTTACCGTTTTTTTCCTTCTTTGTGGGTTTTAAAATCTAATGCGGGACTGTAGATCAACCCTCATTCAAGGCTCAACCCACCTCCAAACAGCCAACTCTAGCCCTCCATCGAGTTTGGAGTGATTGGTACCATGCCGGACAAGCGTTCACCATTTGATTCTCTTCTTGATTCTTCCCACATCAATTGCCTCTTTTAAGAGAGAGAAAGAGGAGAGAGAAAGACTAAATTTGTATCTCTATGTCATAGTAGCCATTGGATGCACAAAGACTAGCGATGGAGAGCATGGAAATACTCAATATCTCTAATGCTTTTGCTAGGGGGGTTGCTTTTCAACCCCCATATCCAATTTTTCCATGGAGGAGGGGGGGAGTCACCGTTTTTTCTGCCATGCATAGGAAAAAAAACACCCCCCCCCCCCCCATGGAAGTGAATTTTGGATTGGGGGCTCCAAGGGGAGCCCCCAAAGGTCACACCCTTTGGCCTTAAACTCATTTAACTTGACCCTCTTTTGGGTCCTCCATTTCGGCCATCCCCAATTCCTGGTCTCGCCTCCATTTCATGATTTGAAAATTCTTGGGCATCCATCTCAAAGTCCCCCACTGCCACGCATCTCTGAGAATATCGTCTGACATGCCAAGAAATTATGAAAATTCCCCAACCATCGCCCGGTGGGTCTTTAAAGCACTTTTGGGGCTTTGTCGCTTAAAATCGTAGTAATTGTAGTGGCCGCCTTCGACGAAGTCTATTTTTCCCTTGACATTCGGAATTTCTAGCTATTTTTGAGCACTTCTCGGAGTCAAAAATCATCTGTCACATAACAGTCCAAATCACGTGGCCGAATGCTTACTTACATGATGTAAGTCAATACATCAGTCAAGAGGTCACCTGAGTTGAGCCAACTTGCAATGTGGAGTTCCTCTTTCATTAGAATCTTATCCAAGCATGGGTGAAGCATGACATTGTCTTCTAATTTCTGATTCCTAGTTAAGGCCAACACTCCAAATGAGGTGGGGGCCACATAGGTTGGGTTGTACTCAGAAGTCTTGATGGCACGTCTTTGCTACTTAGTGGTCATGATTTGGTGTCCCTCTTGGGCCCGTGAAAGCCACAAATTATACCACTTACATATGTAATTGGACTCAGATTCAATGAGTTATTGGATTTCATAGAGTAATTGGATTGGCATGGAAGTTTTTCTTTTTTGATAAGACGTGATCAAGCATTTCCTTCCAACCTTTTCTCGTGAGATTTCATCACCAATCATCTTGTTTGCAATAGCAAAATTTTTAATAAATATAAATTTGTATTCTTCCCAAGAACATGATAGGAACATATCTCATTTCTATAGGCTCATCAAGTAGGCCTAGGTCTAAACGTTCATAACTTCTAGCGAATGGTGTGAAAGTTGAATCTAGCCATTGGATGCATGTAGCCAAATCAGCCCCTGTGGCCATGTGCCATATTAGATGCCACTTCAAGAATTGATTGTCATCATGGCGGTGACTTAAGGTGTTTTTGGTGGCTTGGGTTTGGCTTGAGCAGGACAAGTTGACTCACGACACTTCCACTGGAAGATTTGTAGTGGGTGTGCTAGGCTTGGATTGTGAGGTTTGCAACTCAATTGATGTGTAGGTATTGGGGTTCGTGGTGATTATATTAGAGCCTTTAGGGCATAGCCTTGTTTTGTTTCTCATGGACTCTTGGTTGATCGATAGACCCTTTGAGCACTAAAGGATTTATCACCTTCTGTCTTGGTTCTTCTCCTCTCCTTTTTTGATTGATGTTGAGGAAGCTTGATTTGTGGGGCCTGAGATTGAGGATACGAGTTAGCATTTGTGAGTTTGGGCACCCACTATAAGGTATTACCCTCATAGTATCCTTGGGCTCACAACAAGGCCCTTGGGACCTAGCGTTGCTCAATCATATGTGTACTATAGGAGTTCCAACTCCACCGTTTAGGCCTAGAGCATGAGTAATGGAAATTATGCACACCTGGTGTTGCACATTTTTGAAATTGTGGTTTATGCTTGGGAATTCACTTGTGTGTTTGGGTCTTGGTTCTTTGATGCATAGGGGAAGGTACTATGGAAGCACGTCAAAATGTATCACTCTCCTCCTTGGGGTGGACACTAGGTTTAGCTACTAGAAGCACTATAGATTTTGGGATAGCTACAGTGCTCTTACTAAGATCCATTACAATTCTAACATGCCCGATGGCAAGGTGGATGCACTACAAGTTGTCGTAGTATACATTGCAATGAACTCATTTTTTGAACATTCATCCTAATAGGGTTTCCTTGCCAAGACTTTGCTTGTTGGGTAGCACGTGTAGAAAATGAGGGGTAGACTCTTAGTTGTCTTGATAAAAACCATCAATTTGCATTTTTCTAAGAGTGGATAGGACTGTCCCCCAAATGGGCTCAGTTTTGCATTGGTTGGTTGCAATTGGGATTGACCCAATGTGGTCCACTGTCCATGCATTAAGATATTGGCATTAGCTCCCTCGTCAATGGCGTATCAAGGATATGTATTGTTTGGGAGGTCACGCCAATCCACATGTAGGTTGGTGCTATTGCTTCCTCATGCACATCCTCAAGCTCTGTGATAGTCACAACCATCACAATCAATGATGGGTCCATTTTCAAAGGTTCATGATAAGTGGATACTCAAATGGGGGATAGTACTTTTTGATGTGGCTTTCATTAAAGAAACCTATACCCTATCCCTCTAGGGCTTGTAGTTCCACATCCCCCGTTCTACCGATAGTACCAACCTTGAAGGGTCCCAATCCCCTAAACTTCATTTTTTGCTCGTTTTCTTTGATATAGGATAGCAAGACTAAGCCTAATAGGCCTGCTGATATTCTTGGGTCCACTCAAATACTATAAATAGCTTATGCAAAGGTCTGGTAATCAATGCATAGTTTAGTGGAAACCATTGGTAGTATCTTGTGTTGCCTAAGAAACATTGAACTCCCTTAAAGTTGGTCAGAGGGGGAAGATCTATAAGCACCTTGAATTTAGAAAAGTTTGTGGTTAATCCATTTTTTGACACAACGTGCCCTAAGATGCAACCATGCTTTACCCAAAATTGACACTTTAAGGGGTTCAAGGAGAGACCATATTGCATGCACCATTCAAAGACTAGTCACATATTTTCCAAGTGCTCTTCCCAGTTGGTGTGGAGGAATAGATCATCGACAAAGACTTCCAATCATTTCTTAAGCATGTTCTTGAACACATGAGACGTTGGAAGGTAGCAGGAGTATTAGTTAATCCAAATGGTATGACTAAGTAGGCAAAGACACCCCATTTGGTGGCAAATGTCATCTTGTGCCTATCATTTGGATGGACTTGCACTTGGTTATAGCCTAAGAAGCCATCCAAAAAGTTGTAGGCTTCTTGTTTTGCTGCTCTCTTTAGCATGTGTTCCGTGTATGATAGCAAGTAATTGTCTTGCTCGGTGGTTGCATTGACCTTCTTATAGTTTACACACACTCAAATCTTCCCATTCTTTTTCATGAATATGACTATGGGTGATACGCACTCTGTATGCTCTATCTCGTAAATGAATCTTGCCTTCAATAGCTTATCAATATCCTCCTTTATGGTATGTGTATACTTAGGATTCATTACATGTGGTGGTTGCTTGACTAGTGCTGCGTCGAGGGTCATTGAAATGTTATGAGTCATGATACTCAAATCTATTCCCTTTGGTTCATCTAAAGACCATGCAAACACATCAGTGAACTCCCTCTCAGGAGATTTATAAGATCATTCTCTTCCTTCTCAGCTGGGTCATTTACTATGTACATTGATCGAGGCTTGTCCTCCTCTCTTGCCAAGTTGACCTCCTTAACCTTGGCTGATCCTTCAATGGGTTCCCTTGCTTGCCCCTTCCATTTGGCTCCTACCAACACCACTATTCTGTCACCCTTTTTATACCTCATGAAGCGCTTTGATAGGTCCTAGAATTTCTTTTGCTATTTAGCTTCTATCGATTGTGACTATTTCCTTTTTTCTTCCTTTAGCTTCCTACACCACCTTAGGTGGTGGATTGAAATGTCCCCCTTGGTGTGCCAGGTACCAAGTGCTTGAGGTATCTTGGGGTCACTATTGGAGCTTTCCTCTGACTCGGAATTTTACTCGCCCTCCTCACTGGAAGAACTTGTCTCCCTTGGTGCTCACAACTCTGAAGATGTCTCAACTCCAAATAGTGGTGGGGGGCAAGGATGAGATAATCCTACTTACTCATGATTTACCACCTCAAGACACTCTAGCCAATTTCGATCGTAGTCTACCTTGGCAACTCCTCTTCTTACTCAGAACATGTTCATATCTTGGGGTTTAGAATCTACTCTAATATGTTCAATTATCCTTCCTTTTGTATCATATTCTATGGTTTATACTTCCTCCTTTCTTTCCTCACTAGTGGAGCAACCGTCCTCGTACTCATCGTTAGAATTTTTAGACTGGGTCTACAGGTTTCTTGTAGGGTTCTTACTTTTTGGATGGAGTCTCACTTGTCATGAGAGCCCAATTATATGACAAATTTAGGTCATACACCTTGATCCATTGCCACTCCCTACTTCCCATAAGATCCTTGAGGGGCTTCAAGTTGGTGATTGGTTTGTCCACAAGATTTCTAGACAAGTGCTTGAGAATTTTGTGAAGTTCAAGTTTACTTCCTGGGACATGGCAAGTGATTGATGTTGGTGGCCCGTGGGGCTTTCGGACATTATGCACACAGGTACTATGGGCTAGGGTTGCTAGTGGAGTCTACAACTTGCCTATATTATTTCTCTTTCTCCAAGAATGGGAGATCAATGGTTGCCAACACATGCATCCAATCCTGCTCATCCTCAGGGAAAGGAATGTATTTTGTTAAAGGCCCATAATTGCCTCTCTCAACTTTGAGTCCTCCTTCAATAGGTTAGAGATGGTATCTAAATCCACGTGGGTGAAGTCTTCCTAGTGTCCATTTCTACTCTAACTACTTCAAATCTATTGCCCAAGAATATTAGGCCACTACCCAATCCTCTACTACTTTGGCTTTTCTCATCCATGGCCTCCCTAGAAGGATATCATAATCCACTCCCTTTATAACTATGAAGTTCACCGAGATTTGGATTTCCACTATCTTTAGTGGCCATTCCTTTAGGACTCCAAAGGGTCTAACCTTCATCCCATTTGCTAGAGTGACATTGAACCTTATGGTTTCCATCGGTGGGTTTTCTCAAGTTTGTGAGATTGCATGACTAAGTATACTAACCCCTACTTCCATGTCCACTATCCCCTTTCATGTAGCATCTCCTAAGGCAATGATAGGTAAGACTGTGTGCAACTCAGTGCGCTCCCAAAAGGGATTTATTCGTAGGGACTTAGACATGGGATTTAGTGTTAGGCTTGGTATGTGTGTCATGGCATGGTGGTTTGGAAAGTCTTGCGGCTTATGGTCATTACTGTGTTCTACCCATCGCTTCAATTCTTGCCAAAGTGCGTGGTTTTGTTTAAGCAGTTTTCCCAATGACACTCTCATTTTTTTTAATTCCTTGTCATCTCACTCTGCCCATGCAGCTGCTCACATGGTGGTGTTGTCTCTTCTGTGCCCTCAAATATGTGGGTGAGACTATTGCACTCATGGTTGAGAGTTCCTCAATCTCTTGCTCAACTATAGGTTCAGTATCTTGAAGGTGAGTCTTTCCTTCTTTTATCCACTCCTTCACCTTATCTGCAACCTTTAGCTATTGGTTGGGGTCATGGTACTCTCCAACCTTAGTGCTTTTCTTCTCTCTCATCTTAGGAGCCAATGTCTCTACTTCGACATCCGTAACTTGCTTACCTTTGGTTATTATGGTCTCACTCTTAGTTTTGAGC
The DNA here is from genome assembly GCF_053477565.2 of Lygodium microphyllum. Lineage (NCBI taxonomy): Eukaryota > Viridiplantae > Streptophyta > Polypodiopsida > Schizaeales > Lygodiaceae > Lygodium > Lygodium microphyllum. Next base: position 113,107,104 of record NC_141162.1, read on the forward strand.
ACTATTTTTACATCAATTATCTTTTTCCTCTATCGTTCATTCTTCTTCCCTATGGAGGATGCATCCAAGTTGCTAGGCCCAAGTAGTGAGATATTGAATTACTTCATTTGAGCTTGTCTCATGACTTATAGGGTAATTATAGGTGTGGCATCATTGTCATGCAATTTGACACAAAAGAGCTTGAGTGGCATAGATGGTACAATTGCCGAGCTAGTGGAGGGGTTTCGCCTAGGGAAATCAACAAATAGAATAGGTGTGGCATCATTATCATGCAACTTGATACAAAAGAGCTCGAGCACCATAGATGGTGCAATTGCTGATCTAGTGGAGAGCTTCTGCCTAGGGCAATTAGCAAATAGATGTATGACTCCACATTTGGGGCACCTCAAATCATCCTTCTCTCTATTTGCTTACTCCTTTTCAGGGTAGTGAGATGAGATATGACTTGGATGACCACATCTCCAACATGATATGGGTAGGTCGCTCGGGGTCAGTGGAGCTCTGGACACCCCTTGCCAAGTCCGGAACGAAGTTGTAGACTACCATGAGCCCAATGTCTGGGGCATTGGAAGATCCTATTCTAGATAAAGGATGGAAATTATGGTGCCATCTGATTTGGACCGGGTGCTTTTGTTGGACAGAAGGGATACATAATTCTCGTGTATGGGCAAGAGACAAAGATTAACTTGAAGATAAGTTAAGGAACTTGTTTAACAAAAGGACTGTTTATTTTGTTTTTGTGTCTGTGCTATAAATTACGTGAACAAACCCTATGCACTAAAAGACTTAATTAATGAAGCTAATTTTGAATGTTGCACATAAATGTGGTAGGACCCAATTAGAAAACTAAAGCTATCAAGGGAAGCGGGTGGACGAAATCCCTGATGGGTTTGTCCTATGGCAGGGTGGTTCGAGAGAACTGGGAGGCTTCTCACAAGGATTTATCACCGTTGGACTTTAGGTATTGTTAAGTTAGAACCCAATTCATGCCGTTTTAGGGGAACGGAATGGGATTGTGCCCTATGGGCAGAGAGGTTGAGTGGCGCATCCCTCTCGTTTCCCATTCTCTTTGAACCAAGTGTGGTATGGATTAGCTTCGGATTGGGTATCTCTGCATAAAGTAAGATGTCCAAAACCCAACGCTAAAATGCTGTTAGGAGACCTTGGCCCTAGGAACCCAAATTTCAGGTCGATCCTAGTGGGTTTGGCCGTGAACGTTCTGTTGTGAGGTGGACTTAGGAAACCCTAGGCGACAAACCCCCGAACATTCCCTAGGAGTGCTCGGCGGTGACACTTAAATTCATTTCTTGATGGACCGTTAAAATGTGTTTGGGCAGCTGATAGGCATGCACATTACATTGAGATACCACTCCTTTTGGATATCTCAAGCTATCATAAGTCATTTTTTGGATTGTGCTGATATTATTTTGGATGGCCAGACCAAGCCTCTCCAATAAGTCCATACTCATTATGTTCATGGATGAACCTGTGTCTACCACTACACTTTCTATCAAAATCCACTTACATGCGCACCCTACAACAATGTTTCTCCACATGTATCCACCATTTGCTACTCACTTGATTGACATCACAACAAGTCCTAAAACTTTAATCTGTTTGTAGGATTTTCTTGAACTCCTTGCAAACATTAGGTGACAAACATATTAGTTGTAGCAAACTCATAGTTGATTTGCCATCACATAGGGCATTTGCTAAGCCAAACTCACAAAATCCAAGTGCGCTTTGCTCTTAAGTTTTTATGCATAGTTCAACTCTTCATTATGTTTTTCCTTTGTGTTATGTTTTCCTAATCACCTTAACTCTTCATTTTTTTTTCCTTTGTGTTATGTTTTCCTGATCACCTTACCCCCTCCCCCTCATGGAAAGATAAAAATCATTCCTAGGATTGAATAGGACGAGGCAAGGGTGTTAAAGAACAGTGTGGTGTGTTTAATTTGACAACAACCACACTGGTAGAAATTTGGGTTGTATTCCAATTGGGCATGACAGTCAAGTTCATGCGATCTAATGGATGCTTGCGTGATATACGTTAGGACATCATGTAGCACATCGCCAGATTTGAGGCGGCTAGCAACGTGTAGCTCTTCTTTTGTAAGGACTTGGTCAATGTAAGGATGGGCCAATAAATGGTTGTCAAGTAGTTTGCTATGTAGGATGGCCATAACCCTAAAAGAAGTAGGACCTACGTACGTGGGGTCATATTTTGCAGCCTTGATTGTGCGTCTCTGCTCAGCATTCGTCATAATTTGGCAACCTTTTTGCTCCCATTGGAGGCATAAGGCGTAACATTGTTGTAAGAATGAAGAGGTAGAGTTTGCAAGACTCACGAGCTCTTCAAGCTCTTGGATTGGTGCAAAGCCGGTAGGCTTTCGATGTGAGGTCAGCATCTTGCCAATGATTGCTTGCTCCTTTGAGACTTCACCACTAGCGATAAGCTTAGCTGCAACCTTGGGGAATTTGATGGTCATGAGCTCGTCGTACTCTTTCCAAGTGCATGGTAAGGCACGGACTTCAGAAGAAAGTGGCTCATCAAGAAGGCCAAGGTCTAGCCGCCCATAACTTCTGGCGAAGGTCGTGAATGTGTTGTCCATTATTTTAATGCAAGTAACCAAGTCATCACCTGAATTGGCAGCAAGGTCCTTGGCCATAGCAAGAAATGAGTGTTGCGCATATGAAGGCCTAAGACTTGTTGGTGGCTACGGTAGAACAAAACTAGATGGATGCATTAGCAATTATGTTCCACTAGATTGCTCCTTGGGATGAGCATCTGCTTGGAAGGTTAGTTGTGTGTCCTGCGAGGGGCTTGGAAGACGTGCAACCTTCATCATGAGCTGCTTTGAGCATGCAAGAGTCGGTTGCATTAGATGATTGTAGGACATCTAGTTGCCACGTAAGTTGATGGGTTTATGAGATCTCGAGAGACATAGTGGGTTCAGGTTGCATGGGACTGATTGATTGAGTCTCTAGAAACTTTACTCTAGAATTAGTAGTGGTTGGTTTAGAGCCAGCGGGTTATGGCTTTGGCCGATAAATGGGCTTAGGTTGTGGGGCTTTGGCCTTTGTGGTTGTCATAGATTTGACAGCTTGGGTCTTAGGTATGGTTGGTTGTTTAGTGAACATGCTGCTTGAAGCAGGTGTGGCCACAAGTTGTGTAAGGGTATTAAGGATTGATGTCTTGAGCACCCAGATCCAGTTGTTTCCCTCATAGTATCCTTGAGCACGTAATAGGGTTATGGGGACCCATCGCAGCTTAAGGGTGCGTTCATGGCTTTGGCATCTAGGCTGCTTTCTAGGCTTTTCATGAGAGTTCCTAGGTCTTCGAGGTCGCATTTGCTTATTGTGGGAAGGCTTGCCTTGATGTTTAGGTGCCCATTGAAATGTAGGTTGCTTAACCTTAGGAGTGGATTTGGTGGGGTGGTGTTTTGTGGGCTGAGTGGGGTGTGACACATCATGACCCCCCTCCTTAGCCTTTGGCATGGTATTCTCTATTAGTAGAGTGGTAGTCTTGGAGGGACCCGCACTTCCCTTGCTGAAAGTTTTCAAGATGCGCACATTTCCTATTGCAAGGTGGATACACCACATGTCGTAATCGACATAAAAATGGGTTTGTTTTTGAAAGTGCACCCTAGCAATGACGCCTTGCCTGCCTCCTTCATGTTGGGCAACACATAGAAGATGATTGGCAAGCTTTAAAACTCAATAGAGACAACGACTTTGAATTTCCCAAGGAGTGCATAGGATTCGCCCCCAAATGGGCTAAGTTTAGCGTTAGCTGGCTGCAATTGGGGTTGACCAATGAGGGTCCAATGAGCATGGGTTAGGATGTTGACATCAATTCCCTCATTGATCAAAGCATCAAAAGAATGTGTCTTTTGGGTTGTCACTGTGATTCGTAAATAAGTTGGAGCAATAGCTTCCTCATCATCCTCTATCTCGATGATGGTTGCAATATAGACATTGATAGGGGCCTTTATCATAGGGGGGGCTCATGTAAAGGATGTGTGAGAGGGTAGTACTTCTTCATGTGACTACCATTGAAAAAGGCTATGCCCTCGCCTTCCGGTGTTTCAAGTTTGACATTGCCCATCCTACTGATGGCACACACTCTAAAAGGTACAAGGCTAGCCTCCTCATCCTTGGTCAGGTCATCTGCTATGAATACAAGTCGAGGATTCTCACCTTCCCCTGCCAGGTTGACTTCCTTGACCTTGGTGGGTCCTTCAATAGGCTCTTTGGTCCGGCCTTGCCTCTTTGCTCCTAGTAGGACCACCACTCTATCACCCTTCTTGAACTTAGTGAAGCGTTTGGGTAGGTCTTATGGTTTCTTGTGTCGTTCTGCGTCTGACTCTTTTGTTCATTTCTTTCTTTCCTCCTTTAGCCGATTGTGCCTTAGGTGGACCGGAAAGTCCCCCTTGGTGCATTTGGTTTTGGATGGCATGGGTATTTTAGGGTCGCTCTCTGTACTAACTTCAAACTCTGAGTTGAACTCACAACCCTCACTGGAGGAAGGAATCTCCCTAGGTGGTCGTAGTTTAGTAGGTGTGTCTGTCCTAAGCACAGGTACCACTAGTGGTTGGCAATTCCAGCGTGCTCATAATCCACTATCCCTATGCATTCCAACCAAGAGCGATTGCAATCTTATCTCATAACTCCTCTCTTGATCTCACATGCATTCCTTTCTCGAGGCCTGGAGTCAACTCTTATCTGCTCTACCACCCTTCCATCAGTATCGTACTCCACGGTATCCATTTCCTCCTCACTCTCCTCACTGATGGAAGAACAATCCTCATATTCATTGTCAGAACCATCACTCCCTGACTGCTCTTCGTCTCCTGGGTCCTCCTTTCTAGTTTCATTCTCGTCGGTTGACTAGAGCCCAACCGTATAGCAAGTTTAGGTCGTGAACTTTGGTCCACTTCCACTTATGCTCACCCAGGAGGTCTCCGAGGGGCAAGAGATTAGTGAAAGGATTGCCCTCCAATCTGGCTATCAAATACTCTAGGGTCTCTTGGAGTTCTAGCTTATTATTTGGGACATGGAAAGTGACAGGTTTGGGCCGACCACACGCACTCCTTGCCATCATGCAGAGTGGTACTCAGTGTTTCTCATCTCGCGTGCCCATGGCTTGTGCTGCTTGCTTATACTCCTCCTCATTGTCTGAGAATGGGAGATCGATGATTTCAAGGACATGCATCCAATCTCGCTCATCCTCAGGGCAGGGGATATACTTGGTCAATAGCCCATTTGATGTGGTTGGTTACGTGTCACCCCTCAATGTGGATGAGATGGCATCTAGATCAATAGATGTTGTCTTCTAGGTATCCATCTCCACCCTTACTGCTTCCTTTTGATTCCTTAAGAAGATTAGACCATTGCCCTAGTCCTCGATGACTCGTGCATTCCTCATCTACGGCCTAGCAGGATGTCATAGTCCACTCCCTTCATAACAATGAGGTGTACAGAAAACTGGACACTTGCAATCTTCACTGGCCAATTCTTTAAAACTCCGAACGACCTTACCTTCATTCCATTTGCTAGGTGACATTGAACCTACGAGCCTCAATGGAAGGGTTTCCTTAGGCCTACAAGACTTTGTGGCTCAAGACACTAACCCCTACGTGCATGTCTACAATTCCTTTCCGCGTCATGTCTCTTAGGGCCAGGATAGGTAGCACATCGTGCATCTCGGTGCCCTCCCAAAAAGCATTTAGATGCAAAGATTTAGGCACTAAGTGCAGCGTGAAGCTCGCTATCTATGTGACTACATCATGCTCATGTAGGTTAGCAGCAATCTGCTCAATTTGTTCCTCCACTCAGTGCTTCAGTTCTAGCTAAAGCGTCGGATGCTGCCTAAGTAGGTCTCCTAGGCTCAGGGTTACTGGGGTGGTTACTAATGTCATGAGGAGGTTACATGTCATTTGTCTCTCCTCCATTCCCACGCCTCTAGGTCATTGGCCTTGGGTGTTTTCTCACCCATGTCTCCTAAGCTTCTTTTGGGTGGTGCTGCCCATGGCATAGACACATCTCTTGACCTTGGTTGAGAGGGTGAGACTTGGGTGCTCACACTAGAGAAGTCATCAATTCCATCTTCTATGATGGCCTCAACATCCTTTAGGTTCTCTTGGGCTTCCTTTACCCACTCCTTGACCTTTTCAATTGCTTCTAATTGGCACTTCGGGCAGGGGTACTCCCCTACCTTAGCACTCCCTTTCTCTGTTGTTTTCAGAGTGGTGGTTTCAGCCTCAGCATCAATTATCTTCTTGCCACTCACTAGCATTGTCTCTCCATGAATTTTGAGAGTGATCTTAGTGTCGATTTTCTTCTTTCTCTGCCTATGACTCTTCTTCCCTATTGAGGCAGCGTCTAGGTTGCTAGGCCCAATCAGTGATATGTTGGCTTGCCGCGTTTGTGCATGTGTCATGACATGCAGTGGGATGGGTGTATCCTCACTATCGAATGTCTCAATGCCAAACAGCCCCAAAGGTATTGATGGTACATTGCCTGAGCTCGAGGATGGCTTTTGTCTAGGGCATTCCCTAAAGAGATGGGAGATGCCACACTCGGCACACTTGAGATCAGCTCTCTCCCTATTAGCATGCTCTTTTTCTGGGCATCGTGTTGATTTGTGACTATGGTGACCACAAGTCCAGCATGTGACTAGGTCTTGGGTTGGCCCTGAAAGACCTCTGCCTCTTCCCCTTCCTAACGCCATCACTGTCACTAGTTAATAGTCCATGAGGACCGGATTACCCTCTTCATCATACAAGATGTAAGGGTTCACATATGACTCCTCGTCATTGGGCTCTTCAATGTAGTGGATAGGAGCGTCACTCGATGGATGTGTCACGAAGGGTCTAGGCGGTCTGGGGGGTATGCCCATGGGATTGATCTCTAATCTAGGAACGGCTGGTTTTGCATCATTAGGTACTGGAAGGGCCAATGGGACTCCTCATTCGAAGAAGTTAGGCAGCCTATTCCAATAGTCTGGTGAGTTGTACTGTTGTGTGCAGGGAAACTTTCTTGGCAATCGACAATGCATTGCATCGTGGCCAAACCTTTTGCAACTTGCACAAGGCCTGGATCTTGGATCCTCACACTCAGCAGGGATGTGGTTGCCTCCACAGTGCACACACTAGACATGTAGTCTAGTGGGTCTCTTTACCAACTCCTGCAACCGTGCTAGCTCCATCCTGACTTTGGCTAGCTCTTGGTCTTGTGTCGTGCTCTTGCCCTTATCTTGCACGTCAGGGGCTGATCTCTCACTATAGGTTGTGGCTTTCTCTATGGTTCTTTGGCTAGAGCCATCTCGATTCAAGCTTCTAGCACTTCTCTCCCTAAGCTGGTCATCTACCCTTATTGCCTTGTTGAAAACCCTAGCGAGAAAATCTCTTTGCAAGCTCAAGTTACTTGCCAGTGCCTTGTAAAGTTCCTCATAGCAGATTCCATTTATAAAAACAGTAGAGATCGCTCTCTCGTTTGGTCGTTTGTTGGAAGGGATTCTCTTAAACAGGCTACATACATGAGTGGCATAGTCTCTAATGCCCTCTTTGCCCTTCTGACTGACATTCATCAGTCGGACTATGAATTTTTCTGAATACCCTATCTCTAAAAATCTCTTGATAAAGAGATCTTTCAGGTGATTGAAGTTCATTCGCTCTGCTACATCTAGGCCGGTGTACCACGTCCTTCCTGTTAGCTATATATAGATAGACTATATATAGCTAACATGTTAGCTATATATAGTATGTCTATATATAGCGCCCTAGGTCCCAAGTCCCCTTTATATATCCCTATCATGTGTGCTCAGTTGACACACTTCTGGGGTTCCACTTTCGGTGTCTTGTTTCTCTCTTCTCCTCTCTCTTCCTCCGTTTCTCCTCTCCCTCGCGCACTGTTCAACATGGTATCAGAGCGAGGTTCTACAACATCACAAAGAGCTTTCTAGCATTAGTGTTTATGCTAGATACATGTTGTTGGCATCGTCTTCCAATCCACCAGCTGGAGTAGTGGAGACGAGGTGAGAGCAATGTTGTCATGTGAGGGGGGCAGTGAGTCTGACAGTGAGGTCTGCACTAAGGACATCCGCTCTCTCATGAAGCCTCTCTCCAAGGAGCAGCTCATGGACCTTTTACAAGAAGCAGCCATGGATCATGCCGATATCTTGCAGGAGATCAAAGCCCTCACTGACAAAGACCCCTCTCACCAGAAATTTTTCGTCCATGGCCTTGGCTGGGAGACCTCCTCCGAGACTCTCAAGGCGGACCTCGCTCCCTACAGTGACATCGACGAATGCCCTGTCATCACTGACAAGAAGACTATCAAAGGTAAGGGCTACAACTTTGTCACATTTAAGCACAGGGATGGCATGCAGCGCGCGCTCAAGGAGCCTAGCAAGAAGATCGATGGCCGCAAATGTGTCTGTCAGTTTGCATCCCCGGGGCCTTCGTCGTGACATGCCAGCTGAGAAGCTCCTGGCTGCGTTCTCCAAGTACGGAGAAATTAAAGAAGGTCCTCTAAGGTTTGATAAGCAGACAGGTAAGTCAAAAGGATATGCTTTGTTTATTTACAAGTCAGGAGAGTCTGTTAAACATGCTCTAGAAGAGCCTACGAAGACTTTGGAAGGACACCAGATGACTTCTAAGCTTGCAGAAGGGCAAAAGGAGAAAGCTGTTGTTGTAGATAATCATATGCAGGGTGAGTCCTGCGGGCGTTGGGATTACATCTTCAACTATGTAAAAACCTTCCAAAAACAGGAGAAAGCTACTGCTGTAGATAATCATATGCAGGGTGAGTCCTGCGGGCATTGGGATTACATCTTCAACTATGTAAAAACCTTCCAGAAACAGGGACATCCAGACAGGCTCCTTGATCGTGTTCTTATCGGCATGAGCCAGCACTTCATGAAGAGCTATACTGAGTTGCTGATTCAAACGTGCCATAGAGGTGGAGTGCATGCAATGGGAGGGATGGTTGCTCAAATTCCGATCAAGAATAATGCAAAAGCAAATGAGGCAGCTATGGCCCTGGTAAGAGCTGACAAATTACATGAACTAAAAGCTGGGCATGATGGCACATGGGCAGCACATCCATGCCTCATTGGTTTGGTCACTCAAGTGTTTGATGAGAATATGCCCAAACCTAATCAGACTGCAGGGCTAGTATCTCCTGCATCTAGCTTGATTAACAGTGCTGCTGGGCATGATGGCAAATGGGCAGCATATCCAGGCCTCATTGGTTTGGTCACTCAAGTGTTTGATTAGAATATGCCCAAACCTAATCAGATTGCAGGGCTAGTAGCTCCTGGATCTGGCTTGATTAACAATGCTGCTGGGCATGATGGCACATGGGCAGCACATCCAAGCCTCATTGGTTTGGTCACTCAAGTGTTTGATCAGAATATGCCTAATCAGACTGTAGGGCTAGTAGCTCCTGGATCTGGCTTGATTAACAATGCTTCTGGGCATGATGGCACATGGGTAGCACATCCAGGCCTCATTGGTTTGGTCACTCAAGCGTTTGATCAGAATATGCCCAAACCTAATCAGACTGCAGGGCTAGTAGCTTCTGCAACTAGCTTGATTAACAGTGCTGCTCTTTCACAGCGAAAAAAGGAAGCCGCGGTCCTCATATAGAGGAACAAGGCAGCAGGGCCAAGAACTCGTCCTCCAACAGCACTGGCAGCAGGCCAAGGCTTCAGCTCAAGTGGAGCATGCTGCTCAGCACCGAAGCCCTAGAGGACGCGCAGATATCGCGAGCAGGCAGTGTCACAGATGCTCATGTCTTGCGACGCAAAGGCCGCCTGAAAGAGCAAGTTGCTTCTTCCCTACATTACTCTCTCTCTACATTTCAATATCAACATTACTTTTGGATGTTGATATTGCCATGCCTCATGATGATCATCCTCGTTCGTTATTCCATTGATGAGCGTCTATATTCTAGCTGACGACACTATTGCCATGCTTCATGATGATCGTCCTCGTTCGTTATTCCATTGATGAGTGTCTATATTCCAGCTGATGACACATTATTTCGTTTATATTCTTTCCAGCTGATGACAAATTGTTTTATTTATATTCTGTTCATGGGGCCCCAAATGTGTTATGTTGTCTATAGAGCGGCATCGCGAACAATCTCTATAGACCTTGTGTTGTTCTAATGTCACTGTAACGTTTTTCTTTAAGTTTTGATTTGACAGATATACTGCTTACATCCCAAGTTTAGTTGAAGGAATTTCTTGGAGATTTTATCTTTTCCAGTGATGTCACTTATCCTTATTTTACATGTTGTATATTTAGGAGTGATAAAGCTCTTTTGATGCCTCTGAATAGGCTGTTGTAATTCAGGAGTGATGTAGCTCCTTCTCCGTTGATGTTGTAATTCAGGAGTGATGTAGCTCCTTTGATGCCTATGAATAGGCTCTTGTAAGTTCAACTTTATAATTTTATATTTTGAATATTAATATAACGGTAGGCCTATATAGAGCTGTGAGTTTTTCCCTTGAGCCCCAAGGGTTTTTTTTAATCCATAGTAAGGGACCTTTATTTGAGTGGGGTTGTTAGCTATATATAGTCTGTCTATATATAGCGCCCCAAGTCCCAGGTCCCCTCTATATATTCCTATCATGTGTGCTCAGTTGACACACCTCTGGGGTTCCACTTTCGGTGTCTTGTTTCTCTCTTCTCCTCTCTCTTCCTCCATTCCTCATCTCCCTCGCACACTGAAGAATCTATACTTGTTGAATTTCATTCCATGGCTACTGAAAGTACATTTTCAGTTGTTGCATATACAAACCCAAAGCTGAATCTTGTAGGTGAAGCTGATCTTTTTAATGGTATAGCATTAAGTACAATAAGAATAGGAAATTGTACTGATGTAAATCGACATAGAGCAACAAAGATCAAAGATTTATCTATGGAAGAAGGGTGGTCAACTAGAAGCCAGAATGCTCATTGCATTGCTCAAGTTCTATTTCATTTCCTTGAAGAACATTATGAAGAAGATTGGCTAAAGATTCGCCAATATTTGGGCACAATGAAGAAGGAGGAGTCTTGGATTGATGAAGAGTTCAAGCATATTAAGAGAAAAGCTTATGACTTTTTTCTTAAAGAAGGGCATCTATGGAAGCATACAAAGAAGAAGAAAGGAGCGCTTGTCGGAGTTTTAGGTAACAAAAGATTGCAACAACAAGTAATGAATGATGCCAGGAGGCATATTACACGATGGATTCCATGCCATGGTGGATTCTGTGAGGTTTTACGGTGGATTCCGTAAACTTTTATTACCGGGGCTCATACACAAAGTGGATTCTTTGTGCGAGAAGTCGATGGGCACGCCTATCCTTATCGGACGTTTTGTTAATTTTATGTGTACATGGGTGATTCCATAGCGGGTGATTCCGCAAAATACATATTTAATTAATAAACGTTTATGAGTTTAAAGTGCGCACTCGTGATAAATTAAGGTTAGGATTGATTTCTAACCAATTAATTTATTTATGTAGCTGAAGACTGCTAGGTATTCACTTTTGTCGGTTTAATTATATTATTTATACTAACGATTGTGAATGCTTCAGTTGATGTGTAGAGATAGCAGCGCTGGCAGTGGAAAGCATTGGAGGATAACGTGTATTCAAATTTATCGTCAATATTTTGATGGGCGCATATCTTAGGCATGGCGCCTATATTTTGTCACGCTTATTTATCAAGGCGCTTGATATTTATTTGTTATTTTTGTATACACATAGACGCATGATTTAGATATTTTTATTTAGACATTGTATTTGGGTATGCATGACTTCTTGGGCACCCATTAGCTTTATTCTCTATTTGGCACAAAAGCAAACTCAAAAGCTACAGCGTGCTATTTTGTAATTTGGGCTATTATTTGAGCTTGAAGATGATTAATACATAAAATACATGTTTTGTGGAGCACTCACACAAAGCATGGGGGGAGATTGCACCCAACTGGTCTCTTGTTCATGTCATGCAAGCTTTCTACATTGATTTTGTGTGCAAAAAGTAGAGTTCTTTTGTTCTTGGAGACCTTTTGACGCTCACTACGCGCGCTTACGGCATCCGATCTATGCACCAGTGGTATTTGAGCGAAGCTGAGATCGAGAGCCTCCAATCGCTTACCATCTTGCGCGAAGGCGGAGCTCCTGGAACGGTCGAGCTCTACAGTCATTTTCGTTACAAACGGTCGATATGGGTGTATTCCTAGCGGTCAAGAACCCCTATCTGCATCCTTTGATCGCGAAGGACTGGCCTGAGGAGGTGGAGGACCACTTGTACATCTCCTACTTCAAGTCGTTTTTCAACAGAGACAGTAAGCTTCCATAGCTATAAAGCTTAAAAGCTTTACTTCAAAGTTTATTAAGCTTAAGTAATAAGCTTTATAAGAAGCTTATAAAAGCTTCAAACACAAAATTCGTCATCGAGCGGCATGAATATGTGCCGCACGGCGTCAAAACGGTAGTCCATGCCCTCATATACATGATGATCACGCAGGTCCTATCAAGCTTAAGGCTCTCTAATCCACTAAGTTACTCCAAGTCTTCCAAGTTCTATTACTTCTGCAAGTCAATTAAGTCCACAGAAGTCAACAAAGACTTATTTCAACCACTCCCATAAAGGATGTTCATACACAAAAGCAGAGAAACCGTTTATTGCTCTCTGGAAGACCTTGTTCCTATTTGCAGACTTGCTGAACTAGTTTCAGCAAACGCAGAAGGTCATATGAAGATTATACGAAACTTCTATAAAGACAACGAATACCGCAATTGCAAAAGAGAAAGACTACAAAAGCCAAACAAAAATTTACAAGCCTTGTATACCCGCCTTTGATCTACGCTCATCCCGCTAATCAAATTTCGAGTGTGAGGTCTTTTGGATTTTACAGGATGAAGGAACAACACATGGACGATTTAATGGTTGAAGATGATTTACCCGAATCAACGATGGAACAAAAATTGGATTTGATTATGATGCAACTTGATGAAGAACGAAGAGCCCGACAAGCTTTGCAAGTTCAATTGGCCAATTTGCATCGATCTACCACTGACAAAGATGGACCGCAACCTGAAGATCTTATACGACGTATCATCGATGCGACACTTGAAGCTCAATCCATCTGCAAAGAAACAAAGATAAGTAAAAGAAACTTCAAATTTCGTACTTTCAACGGATCTCGAGATGGAAAGACTGTACTTGCATTTATCAGTCAGTTTGATGATTACTTTCATGAAGAGACATATGCTGAGAAAGACAAAATTAAATGTGTCACTAATCATTTAGTCGATCGAGCATCTTTATGGTGGACTGTGGTTTGCAAGAGCATTGATTGTCTCACTATCTGGGAGAGTTTTCAAAAGAAATTTTTGTAGAATTTCCTTCCTTCTCAATTCCATGAAAAATCCATAAAGTAATGGGATCTTCTACAACAAAGAGATTGCGAACCTATTTTCCAATACACTGAACGTTTTTGGAATGCCCTACTGCAACTCCGAATGCTCAAAGATGTACTTGAAGCGACTCACAAACGCAAGTTTATGTCTGGTCTACTTGGACATTACTATGCTGAAGTCAATATGTTCAAGCCAATAACCCTTGAAGATGCAATTTCCTTGGCTCATGACACTGAAGACAAGATTCGCGAAAGAGACAAGCGTCCACAACAATTTCAAACTAATGGTAACTATGGTTCCAAACAATTCAATTCAAATTTTAGAAGGTTCAATCAAAGTCGTTTTCTTCCATCTTCATTCTGTAAGTCTTGGACACGACCACCTGCTTTGCCATCAAATACCAATCCAAACCCTAAGCCATCCTCACAGCCAAATCCTAATATTCCTAGACTTTCTGCCATTACCAACAATGTATCTAAAGCCAAACCTATAGTTTGTTATAGATGCCATCAACCTGGACATCTAGCAGCCAATTGCCAAACCAAAAAGCCACCTGTCCATATTAATTATCTTGGAGCAATGGAAGAAGAAGAACGTGAGGAAATGCTTGACTTTACGGAAGATGATGACGGCATTGGTACTACTTCGGATACTTTGCTAGGTATGCCAACTCCACATTCTTTGTTAACAATGAAATGTTTATTTTACATGATGATGGTAGCACACATGATTTTATTTCTACAAAGTTAGTGAAAGAATTGAATTTACAAACTGTTTCTACACATTATCGCATTAAAGCAGCATTCCTAGGCACAAGATATAATGGAACACAAGAAGTGCATAACTTAGAAATTAAAATTGGTGAATATACTGAACGAAGAAATTTCCTAGTTATACCTTTGCAGTCTAGTGATATTATCTTAGGTATGTCTTGGCGTCATCAGTATAATCCTGACATAGATTATTCTACGCATTCAATTAAAATTTATTTTCAAGGAAAACAAATCACATTGCATGGTATACACGCATCCAATAATTTTCCACTGCTTACTCATACTCAGACTAAACGTGCATTACGTAAAAGTAGCAAATCTTATTTAATATGGGTGAATGAACTTCAAGCTAAAGAAAAACATATGCATCCTAGGCATACACAATTTCCTGCTCAATTTAAAGATTGTTTTGCTGATGATTTATCACCTGGACTACCACCTTCATGACCTGAAGTAGAGGAATTCCTTAACAGAGGATTAATTAGACCTAGTAGTTCTCCATTTGGCGCACCTGTCTTATTGGTAAAGAAGAAGAATAATACTTATCGCATGTATATTGATTATTGTGCCCTGAATAAAATTACTGTTAAGAATAGATATCAAATTCCTAGGGTAGATGATCTTATGGATAAATTACAAGGTTCTGCCATATTTAGTAAGATAGATCTTAAATCTGGTTATCATCAAGTAAGATTGGATAAATCTGATATATTCAAAACTGCATTTAGAACACAATTTGGACACTATGAATTTCTAGTAATGCCTTTTGGTCTAACTAATGCACTAGCTACATTTAGTCAAATGATGAATCACATATTTTTGAAATATCAGTATTGTGTTATAGTATTCTTTAATGATATATTGGTATTCAGTAAAAATGAGAATGCGCATTATGAACATCTGTCTTTAGTTTTCAAGTTGTTAAAAGACAATCAATTGTATGCTAATCTGAAAAAGAGTGAATTCTTTCAAACAGAAATTGAATATCTAGGACATATTGTTTCATCAGAAGGTATTAAGATTGATCCTAAAAAGATAGAAGTAATTTTAAATTGGCCCATACCCAAAAATGTGCATGAGTTACGTTCTTTTCTAGGTCTTGCTAGTTTTTACAGAAAGTTTGTGCGGAATTTTTCATTACTTGCATTACCTCTGACTAAACTTTTAAAGAAGGGTATTGTGTATAACTAGTCTGATAATCAACAAAAATCTTTTGATTTATTGAAACATGCATTAACCCATGCTCCTGTATTACAACTACCTGATTTTAATAGACCATTCTTTTTAGTAGTTATTAATGCTAGTGGATCTGGAATAGGAGCCATTCTTATGCAAGATAATCATCCCATAGCTTACTCTAGCTGTAAACTGAAACCATCCAAACTTAAATACTCTACCTATAATAAAGAATTGCTAGCTGTAGTACAAGCCTTACGACAATGGAAACATTACTTAATGGGTTCTGAATTTATGATTAAAACTGACCAACAAAGCATTAGACAACTCCTTAGTCAACCCCAAATATCTGACCGACATATTAAATGGGCAGCTTTTATTCAAAGTTTTCATCCCCTTATACAATATCAACTAGGAAAAGAGAATGTTGTAGCCAACACTTTAAGTAGAAGACCAACAATTCATAATATTTCTGTGATATCATTTAATTCCCTTATCCCTATGAAAGATACTTATCATCAAGATCTTACTTTTCAAGCTGATTGGAATAAACTAGTTGCAAATAATTGGATTCCTATTGATTCACTGTCTTACAATAATGGATTCATGTTTTATGAAAAGAGATTATGTGTGACAGTTCCATTTAGATCTTTTGTTTTGAATGAGATTCATTGTCCTTCATATCAAGGTCATAGAGGTATTATATCTACTTTGCGTACATTGACTGAAGATTTTTATTGGCCACATATAGACACTAATGTATCTAACTTTGTATCTGAATGTTTAGTTTGTCAACGAGTTAAAAGACACCATGGTAAACAATATGGTTTACTAATGCCATTATCTATTCCATCACGACCATGGGAACAGATTTCTATGGATTTTATTACTGGTTTACCTAACACTAAAGCTAACCATGATATGATTTGGACTATTGTAGACAGGTTTAGTAAACAACCATATTTCATTCCATGCAAGAAAACTTTAACTACATCTCAAGCAGCTCAATTGTTTTTGAAAACTATGTTTACTAATCATGGTTTACCAAAAGTTATTATTTCTGATCGTGATTCTAGATTTTGTAATAATTTTTGGATTACTCTGTTTGCTAACTTAGGAACAAAGATTGATTTTTCATCTGCATTTCATCCTGAAACAAATGGACAAACAGAAGCTACTAACAGTACTATTTTATCTTTTACCTGCTTACACTATTTCAAAACCACACACATGGGATACACATCTACATTTACTTCAGTTTGCATATAACAATACACCACATACAACTACAAAGAAAGCACCATTTGAAGTTATTTATGGATATAGGTTGACTACACCTGTTGCATTATTATCAAACAAAATTCAAACTGCTGATGATATTGCTAACATGCACGCTACTATTTTTGATGAAGTTAAAGATATGATTGCCAAAGCCCAGCAATCCTATACAAAACAAGCAAATAAGAAAAGACAAGCTATGAATTTCAAAGTTGATGATTATGTTTGGTTACGCATAGAAAAACATAGATTACAAAGTGTAGATAAACACCCAGTTGTGAAATTAGCACCTAGATTCTATGGACCATTCAAGATCATACACAAAATCAATGACAATGCATTTAAACTAGAATTACCACAACATTGGAAAATTCACAAACCTTCCATATTAGTTTATTACGACCCTTTAGAGGCCAATTACATGTACACCCTGTCTATGAAAACCCACCTTTGCTAGATGAAGAGATTGAAATCCTTGAGCCTGAAGCTATTATAGATACTGACTTTATGACCACTAGAACTGGCCGTAGATATTCTAGATATTTGGTCAAGTTTAAAAACCATCTTGTTGAAGAGGCCCAATGGATGCACGCTAGAGACTTAAATGCTTTCCCCACTCTGTTAGCTCCACATTGAGGTAATAGCAATTGAGGACAATTGCTATCCCACTCCGGGGGTATGATGCCAAGAGGCATATTACACGGTGGATTCCATGCCACGGTGGATTCCATGCCACGGTGGATTCCATAAACTTTTATTACCGGGGCTCATACACAAAGTGGATTCTTTGTGCTAGAAGTCGATGAAGACGCCTATTCTTTTTGGGCGTTTTGTTAATTTTATGTGTACATGGGTGATTCCATAGCGGGTGATTCCGCAAAATACATATTTAATTAATAAACGTTTATGAGTTTAGAGCGCGCACGCGTGATAAACTAAGGTTAGGATTGATTTCTAACCAATTAATTTATTTATGTAGCTGAAGACTGCTAGGTACTCACTTTTGCCTATTTAATTATATTATTTTACTAACGATTGTGAATGCTTCAGTTGATGTGTAGAGATAGCAGCGCTGGCAGTGGAAAGCATTGGAGGATGGTGATGAGGCACACAACTTCTTTGCTCAATTGGATATTAAGTTGGCTTTAACATCAGCCTACAACCCTGAAGGCAATGGGAAAAGTGAGAGAGGGCACTAGCCTATTCTCAAAGCTCTAGCAAAGTCTTGTAGAGGAAATATCAAAGAATGGCCTAAAATGCTACCTTTTGCATTATGGGATGACTGAACTACTCATAGTACAGTGACTGGCTATATGCCAGCTGAACTTATGCATAGATAACAACCAATTATGCCAATTGAAGAATCTATTATCACATGGAGTTTTCTACCTTGGGAGGAAGACATCAATAGAGAAGAGTTGCTGACTTTGCGTATATGGCAGCTAGAAAGAAGGCTGAAGATGTTCAAGCAGCTATTGAGAAGTTAAAGACAACAAGACTAAAGAACAAATGAAGATTTGATAAGCGACATCGACTTCGACCAAGAGAAATTCAAGAAAACGACTAGGTGCTTGTCTGTGACAATAGCCTAGACAATCAATACAATACTTCTAGGAAGATGAGAGATGGGTAGGAAAAATCATAAAATGAGGAATGAGCTAAAGACGGATTAGCTGAGAGTTTAGACAAATAGGTTAAGAAAGGTGTTAATTGATAAGCAAGAAAAGTGGAAGGAATATGTATGGATGGGGAAGACCAAAACAAAGAAGGGGAAAATATTCAATCTTCAATGAAAGAATAATAAGTAAAGATCAGAATTTGAGGGACACCCTGAGGTTGGAAAAGGAGAGGTAAAATGATTGTTGAGTTGGATTTATAAAAGGGGAAATAAGCATCATATCGATGGGCCATTTGTTGATAAAGGAGGAGCTAGGAGCGAATGGACTTAAAACAGATTGTTGATGGTAAGCATCAAAGAAAGAGGAATCAAATGGATATTGTTTGAAAAGATAGGCTAAAAGATCCACCCTCAATTGGTTGATTTTCTACACATGAATAGAGGTTTTATTCTGTCTTTGGTTTAGGATCACAGAATCAATCATTGGATGCCATGAAGTGTTAGGGCAAGCAACCACTTTGGAAGAATAACACTGAAACATTTCATCTATAAACAACTCCAAATGTTTGACGTACAAGGCAATGTGTAAGACCACATCCCCAACATACCAAGCTAGATCTTCATCGTATGGAATCAACAGATCACCTCTCAAATACATATAAGACACTAGCATTATATTTGAAGTCATAGAGTCTTCAAAAACCATTTGGACTACTTTAGTTAATAAATTGGAAGACCAAGCTCCACTCCATTGATCCTTTCGAAGAGGTAGATCCACCATTGAGAGCTTAATATAGAAGACCAACTTCTGTAATTAGTAGTGTACAAAAAAAAAGCGATCTGGAGGAACATACTCCTAGAACTGCTCAAATGAAGACCATAATAAGTCCATCCTAGGAACTGAAGCCTTTCCACTTTAGCGTGGAACAAAGGACATAATGTGGCTTGTCATTGGACAATTGCTAAGTTTGCAAGGGACAAAGAAGGAACTAGATGTACAAGAGGACTCTGTGAAGAAGAACATGACTAAACCAACTGATCATTAAGTTGCTGAATTTGGATGTTGCTCTATTCTAGGGTGGTATTTGCTATTTTAAGCTCCTATGTCTAGGTAGCTATGAAATCTTGAAGCTCTTGAGATTCCTTCAACAATCTATCCCTTTGCTTAGTGACATTAACCACTTTGGTTCTAGTGTTAGCCAACTGAGTATGCAAACTAGAAATTTCCATTTCTTGAGCATCAATGATCTTAGTTTGCTACTCCATTTGGGTACAAAGATCAGAAAAGTGTTCATGAGCAAAAGATAGCTCCTCATTTGCTTTTGTCGGCTCTTCTTTGGTCTATTGAACTTCATCATAACAAGAGGACTAGAGCTGATGGTGGATACATGCAGTCATCAAGAGCTCAATAGAACTCTAGATGTCTTGACATAGGAAGGGAATTGCATCTCCAGCTACCAAATGTCGTTCAAAAGGAATGGAAAACTCTAAAGTACCATCACAATGTGCTCCGAGTAGATTCGTCGTTGAAGATGATAGTTGATTGCTATATTGAATAAGAATGGAGATTGGAGGAACTGGGGCCGATTTAGCCACTCGTTGAAGGTGTTTCCTCTGAACTACCATTGGAGGGATCCTCAATGACAACATTAGTGTGTTCAATAGAAGGGGAAACTTCTAATGAATCAACTACCAACATAGGAACTTTCTTCGAGGGGGGAGGAACAACATATGCCAAGAAGACAAAAAGGTAGGAACCAACTATAACATTAGTTACATTACCCCTTGTGGCTCTGGATCCATCTTTGACAAAAGGTAGGAACTCCAGTCAATAATTATGCCTTTAAACACCATTCTGGAAGCTGTAAACAACTCCTTTGAAAGGTAATTAGAGGGTGTCTTGGTAGGCATGAACCTTTTCTAAAGAAATTGGCATAGCTACTTCCACACATGATTAGAGATCATGGAGACACTGATGTCAAAGGTAGTAAGAACCTTCTTAGAATCCAACACATCTTGTGTCTGCTTTTGCAACAACTTAAGGATATCCTTTTTCGAGAATAATTCTCTAGCGATAGGAAAAGAGTTTCCCTGATAGGGTAAAGACAGAGCCTTGCCCAAGCTTTTAGGTGTCAGTTGGATAATTGTTCCTCTTACAGGGCCACATCTCTTACTATAAGAGGCTAGAAAGTGATCACAAGTATCAGTATCCTCCAGGATAAGTGGCAATGAGTGTGTTACAAACTTAGCTATCCGAGCTTTGCTGACCAGATGTGAATCCAGTAATAAAGAATAATCATGAGACACCAATGGAACGTATTGAACTGGAGGAGGAGTAGGAGGTGCCATTCAGATGGATTACACACACACCACACACAGACAATCACAACAAGTGCCTACAAAATAACATGATACGAATAAGACATCAAGCTAAACTAACTGACACAAACTCAACCGACTAACTAACCACCCCCAGTAATCCACATCCTAGAAAAAAATTTCAGCATGACCTCTACACATGTGTGATCGAAAGCTTCATGCGATGCAATACAATCAGATACTCTGGATCCCCGTATCAGGCAGAAAAGAAAAATAACAAGACATACCGTATCCCTGACATGTCCATAGAACCATGACAAAAAGGAAAATCGCAAAGGAACTAATCACGTTGACATGACATTGGAACTATTAACCACCATTAACGATAATAGACACTAGATAAGACTCTATTGTGATCAATTTCCACAAATTGCATTTATTAAAAAGGGAAATGTAGGAGAATTAAATATAATGAAGATATCATTTTAATAATGTTACTAATGGTTATAAACCTTTAAAAGAAAACAGTGGTTCCTTCTTATCCTTTAGTTAAAAATTATTAAGTGTAAAACTATGCTTTTTATCATAACCCTGGCTTCAAACCTCGATTGTAGTCTCTAAATGCAAATTCATTGATTAAAAATTAAGTATGTATTTAGCACTTTTTGTTTAGTGCGTGCACTTCTGACAGTAAGTTTATTTTTAGATAAACTTAGATGTGTTTGTAGCGCATGAAGCATGTGCTAAGTGAACTGTGGGTTTATTTTTCATTTAGAAATTTATATGTTTAGTGCGAATGCAGGTGAAAACATGTGTGGATTAAAATTCCTTTTAGTAAATAATCATGGTTTTGGGAAAACCAAAAATAAAAGAAATAGAAATAGAAATACTTTGGCAAGGGTGTGTATGTAACTAAAACTTTGGCCCACTCGTCCAGTGATGTGATGCAAACACGAACTGAATGCAACCACAACAAAATCCAATAAGCAAGTCCACTGACTAGAAAGTTGAGCACATGAGCTAAAAATAAAACATCATATAGAAATTTTCAATATACATTTAATGTGGTAATTAGATAACAACGGATCCATGAATATGATCTAAAATGTGTAGGCTTAGATTTAGCTTTGTTTTGTTTGTATTACTGGTTTGTTTCTTTATTTGTTTGTTTTGTATTGCTTATTGTGTTTCTTTAAAGATTTGGAATTTTCATTATTAATTCTTTATAATTTATAGTTAATGTGGTTGATATAGGCATATTTGTGAGGAAGTTGAAAGTTGTTTGTGTATTTGAATCAGCGAAAGTGTGGTTAACATTTAAAAAAAAGATCCACTTGATTTTTCATAATTTTTGAAAATTTTTAAGCTATTTTTCAAGTTGTTAAATTTTTTTTGTGAAAAATAACTCATTTAGAAATTAATTTATTATGAAAATAATAATCTTTCAATGTGTTTTGAAGGTTCCATCTCTTGTTAACTATCCATAATGAAAGCTGATTTTTTTTCGAATTTATGGAAAGTTCTAGGGTTTTTTTTCTAATTATTAGTACTTTTTAAAAGGATTTTATGGAATTTTTATGGTTTAATGATTCTTTTATGTTTTTTTATTTTTTGAAAAACTAGCATTATCAATTGTTAGAGATTATACAATTTTTTCTAACAATTTTGGGATTTTAAAACTATTTTTTTAAGATTTTTCTCATTTATTTTTTGTTTTTAAAATTTATTTTTAATTTTCTATATGTTTGGAATGGTTAGAAACACAAAAGAAATTGTTTTAAATTTTAAGAAATTTTTAGCATTTTAATGAATTTTTGAATTGATTTTTACTCATTTTACCATTTTTAAAATGAATTTTATCGGTTTTCTAATTTATAGGAATAAAATAATCAAAGTTGGGACAACAAGGTACCCGACAGCAGCTGCGTGTGAACCAACTCTATGTCACGGCTAAAACAAGACGCGTGTCCTCGCACGTGGACGGGCGCTTGAACATTACACATACGCGACCACATACGCACTGTGCATGAACATCAACAACCAACGCACAAAAAAATTCTAGCACACTAAGACATGAACACACCAAAAATGGAGACATCGAGGGTATGATCAGTGGCCAAAAACGAGGCTTGAGGCAGGTGTGGGACCGGAGGAGGGGAAAGGGGGTTTAAAGGGGGGTGTGGGAAGGGGGGCTTAGGAGGGGATAAGGGTGGGGGTAATAGAGGGGAATGGGATGAGGGTAATGGGGGGGTAAACAACAAGTGGGGCGGGGGGGATAAGGGAGTGGGGGTCGTGGGGGGAGGGCACAAACGTGACACGAGGGTCAAAAGACAGAAACGAGGGCATTGACACACAAACCCATGTGACTTTGGAATGCAAAAATAGACAAAATTTAATTTCAAAAAATCCGTTCATCGAAACAAAGTGTGGAAAAAATGAAAAATATCCACAATAGCATGCGGATAGGCTTATTACCTCAGAATGCCATTCTGACATAGATAGACCCCTATCTTGTGGAATAAACCAAAAAAATATATCCGAAACAAAGAAGAAAAATTAATATGTAACGATCCAGTGGTCAAATTGCAACGCAATGAACACAAAAAATGTCTGCAGGAATAAGAAGGATTGGATGGGAAAGGTCGAACGTGGTTCTGGGGACGGAAAGGCATGTTCGCATGGGAAAAATGACAAAAACACAAAAAAAAACAGAGTCAAAATTTAATGTGGAGACATCTGTGCATCAAAACATAGGGCAATGAAAAGAAAAAATGTCAGGGGAAGGGAGTGGGATGGGTTTTTTCTAGTCAAAACGCAGTTCCGAGGGCATGGAAAAAAGAGTATAAAAACACAAAAAATTTAATAAAATAAAATTGGTAGACCAGAATAGGAGGGGACAAAAAGGAAAAGCAAGCACGGGGCCAAGCCGAATAGGGCTATGGAATCAAAATGCAATTCGGAAGTAACTAAGGTCGGTTCACATGGAAAAATATTCAAAAATGCATACAAAAATACTCGAATTTATAGAAAAATTAATAACAGACAAATCGTCCATCGGAATGATGGGCAATAAAAAGAAAAAATGTTCAAGAGAAGGTGGAGGTGAGGGTTGTCATATCAAATTGTAGTTCTGATGCGAAAAAGGCATGTTCGCATGGAAACACGTGAAAGGGACATAAAATTCTTCAAAAATTAATAATTCAAGATCCGTGGCTCATAATAGGGAGCTGTAAAAAGGAAAAGTAGCCAGGTCAAAGGGACAAACCGGGCTACCAGGTTGGATGGGAGTTTTAGTGAATGGAGGATGCGTGCACATGGAAAAACATCAAAACAAGCGATAAAGGAAAACAAAAAAGGAATGGTCACAAGAAGGGGGTAAAGAAGGATGTGTAATGAGCGGGGATCACGGGAACATGGCATGGGAACATACCAGTCACACTGACGGTAAATAAGGTGTAAGAGGGTATTTTGAGGCATCACAGAAATTATCAAGAAACTCTCTTTTCGCCTTCTCAAGCTTCCATGGCTTTTTCTTCTTCTTCCTCATCTTCTTCCTCTCTCCCTCTTTCTCTCTCTTCTTCTTGCCTTTCTCTCTCCTCTCCCTTTTCTTTTGCAGTCCTTCTCTCTCTCCTTCTCCTTAGTTAGGACAGTTAGGTCTCTTTCATTACAAGTGGTATCAGAGCTTTGTCCTTAATCCTTCTCTTTCCCCATAGATTTAGGGCTCTCACAGTTTCCCACAGTTAGAAAGCTCCAGTTACATCTCTTTCACAGGTACACAGGAGTACTCAGGCAGGCTATCAGCCCTCTTGAAGACTGTGGCAGCCTTTCTTGGAGCTTTCCCAAGAACCATGGACAAATCTGGAGGCGGGCAGACAAATTTGACAGGTCGTCATTAATTTTCATACAAGTTTTTTAGGGTTTTGGGCAAAAAGGAGGGTAGCACAGTTAGAGAAGGCCGAAAACTCAGTTACTTTTCAAGAAGACCTTCTCTCTCCTCTTTTTCCCAAGCTGTCATGGAAGCTCTAGCCCAAGAAACTCAGAAATCTTGCTCTCCCCCTCTTCCTCAGAAAGAATGGTTTGTCCCAAGGCTTTCCCCTCAGTTGGAGCATCACATTGAGCAGGAGCAAGCCTGATCTAGCCTGCCTGTGGCCCCCCCAGGAGCAACCCGAAATTTGCGGCGCAAAAAATGGGCTACTTCCTGGCCTGCAGGACAGCCCTCCCAGCCCTCCTCTCCTTTCTGGCTTCACTCCTGGCTCTTGGCAACCTTCTTCGGCAGCATTAGAGGCATCTTCCTCAGCCCTTGGACTCCCCTTTGCACTTCAAGAAACCATGGTCTGGTGTAGTCCATGGCAGCTATGGAACCTTGGTATCAAGCTCAGAAATCTTGAAGATTTTGATTGCTTCTTGGTCCCCGGGAGCCCCTCTTCAACCTAGCTCAAGATTTCAGCCAATCAACAAGCACATGAAGAAGATTACGAGCAAGATTTGAAGGCATACACTTGTGGCCAGCCATGGCTATGGAGTAGGACTTCAATTTTAGCAAGAACTCCTCATGGGAAGGCCCTGAACCATCCTGCCCCAAGCGTGACTTCACCCTTTCTTGACGGAGCACAACCATTTTGGAGCTATGGAGCATGTGGGATCAAGTGGAGCTCTCATGAAGGACTGAGGTGGCATTAGTGGCTGCCTTCTTCTCCAAAAGACTCAAGGTAACCGATTCTTGGCTCTCATTCTCTTCGTTTAAGCCTCTTGTTGAATCCCATCCACTTGTTTGAGAGAATGTATGAGTCCAAGTAGATAATAGGAGTCCCAGACCTTGAATGCATGCTGAGTATTAATCCCAGTCATTTCCCTTTGATCTTATAGTACCGAAATGGATTTTACTCATGCTGAAGCTTCATTGTGATTATATTTTGCTTACCCATAACCCGTTTGGCTTCTTGTTAATTGGCTGAGCCAAGAAGTGATAAAAAATCCATTGTATAAGGGTGAGTAGGCAGTGAGTCACTGCCGGTAAGCTCTCTATCCCTATTTCCCATTCCAATTCCATGCACTTCATGAAAAGCCCAAAATTTTGATTCCTGAAATGCATCTCATGTTGGTTTTTTAATTAATAAATGTCTACCATGTATATTCCGGGTGAGGAAAAGCCCGATGCCAGGCGAGGTGGCAAGACAAAAGAGGGGTGACCCCCCCTTGCCATCAAAGACCCTGAAGGGGTGCATAACCCAGCTTGGGGGGAACTTTGCCCACCTCCCGGTGATTCGGAGCCCAAAGAATTATTGCAGGTGCAGGTACATTTGATGGAATAGCCCGAACCTTGATCACTTGAGCCTACAAGCCCCTACATGCATTGGCAATGTCACGAACCACTTGGTAATGTATGGTGGATGCAATGCAAGAAGGGCAGGGTATGCAGTTATGGAATTGGTCTCAGCAATGAGCTATGAATGCAAAGGATGTATGGATTTATGGGGCATTGAGAGCCACTGTTGAGGCCCTGGATGTCTGGGATAAGACCCTCAACATTGGGATAAATTATGCTCCTTGAGGGAGTCTTTGTAGGGTATTGCAGACAGCCAGTCCTAAACAATCAGCCCGTAAAAGTTGATTATAGCAAAGCCTTCTTGTGTGAATGAGTGCAATCTCTATAGCTTGATTCAAAGAGGGCATCTTCCCCTTCAATGTGAGCTAAAAATATCCCCATTCCGCCTTACGGTTTGGGAGATACACTCAGTTTTGTGCTTAGAGGTACTGTGGGACAGGCAGCAGTCCTACACAATCAGCCCGCAAAAGTTAATTACAGCAAAGTCTTCTTGTGTGATTGAGTGAAAGCTCTATAGCTTGATTCGAAGAGGGCATCTTCCCCTTCGATTTGAGCTAAAAATCTCCCCATTCCGCCCTATAGTTTGGGAGGTACACTCAGTTTTGTGCCCAGAGGTACTGAAAGCTCTATAGCTTGATTTGAAGAGGGCATCTTCCCCTTCGATTTGAGCTAAAAATCTCCCCATTCTGCCCTACAGTTTGGGAGATACACTCAGTTTTGTGCCCAGAGGTACTGTGGGACAGGCAGCAGTCCTAAACAGTCAGCCCACAAAAAGTGATTACAGCAAAGCCCTGATCATTTACTGTCGAAGATATTTTTACATAGCCTCGTAGAGGGGATAGAGGCTTTCATTTGAATCAGAAAGTTTGGCAATCGGAGTTCCCTAGCTCAAGTTATCGTCATTTCTGTAACAAGGGGTCTGATGGACTGCACTTGGAATGGCAGGCCACAAGGGTAAAGCAAAGGCCCAGGAGGAATTTGAGCGTGAAATAAGGGACTCCCGTGCCTCAATGAAGGATCCTAGCTCAGCCCAGGAGGATCTTGAAGACATGTTTGAAGAGGGTGCCCCCGAGGTAAACCGCTTATCTCTGCTCAACCAAACCTTATGCCAACATGAGACTCGTCATGCTGAACGACATCGAGAGATGGAGCAATGCCACAGGGAGATGGAAACCCGCCAAGATCACCGTCATTCGGAGATGATGGCCAAGATGGACTTACTCATAGAGCGCATGGGCGCCCTCATCCCCGCCATTGCCCCCCCCTCGGATCGACCCAAGGAGTATGTCCCTCCCCGTGAGGCTAACCACCCTCCCCCCTTGGAGACCAGGCGCAGCCCACAAGGTCTCGGTGGTACCCATGGCATTCCCCATAGAGCTTATGAGACGGGTGAGCCCTCCACTCGACATGATGAGCCCATCCTTCCCTCCCCCGTTACGAATCCTTCAAGCCCATCATTGGCATCCCAACTCCCCCGTAACGGAAGCTACTTGCACACTCAAGGGAATGGCTCCAATGCAAATCTCGGGCAACATGGAATGCATGGAGTGCATGGGCAGCATGCACATGGCAATGGGTAGCATGCATATGGCAATGGACAGCATGCATATGGCAATGGGCAACATGTATATGGTAATGGGCAACATGGACATTTTGGACAGCAAGGTCCTAATGGGCAATTTGGTCCTCATGTAATGCACAGGCAGCATGGCCCCCATGGGAATTTTGGACAGCAAGGCATGTATGGGCAGCATGTAGCATATGGCATTCATGGGAAGCCAGGCCCAAATGAGCTGCGTGACAAGATTGTGTTTACAAAATTCAATGGGCAACCCTCATCCCCAATTGAACTAGAGGAATGGACCTCTAAATTGGACGCTTATTTTCTCATCTACCCCCGTACCGATGAGGCAAAGATCATTTTTGCCTCCCTTCATTTAGAAGGTTTTGCCACACATGGTGGAGATTTGTTCAAAGAGAAAATCAGCAGTTTCATGATTGGGAAGAGTTCAATATGCATATGATCCAAGTTTTTGTCTCCCTGGTGAAAAAAGAATGCTTGGCCAGGCAGTGGTATCATTTTGATCAACAAAATCTCACCGTGAGGGAGTACACCAACCAATTTATGAACCTATCCATGTATGTTGAGGCAGTCAGTGATGAGGCCAAATTGCATAAATACATTTATGGGCAAGATGCGCATCTTTCAACTGATGTAATGGCTCAAAAGCCAGCCACCCTGTTTGCAGCCATAGAATTGGCCGAACGCTATGGTCAAAAATACCGCCGCAATGAGAGCATGCAGCCCATTGCAGGACAGCAAAGATACCCTATCAAGAAACCCCCATATGCTAATAATTATCACAACAACAATGCAGGGAATGGCAACCCCAAAATTCCTACTCACCCCACTTTTAATGCTGAAAGGAAATATGGTAGTTTTGGGACAGCACCACCCCCCAAAAGTGACCCAAAGTATGCTGAAAATAAGGCAAGGAATGGCTTCAGTCCTAACTGTCAAAAATTCATTCCTCCTGAAGATGACATGCTTGGGAATGACCCTTGGCACCCCTCATTCACCACTATATCAGCCTGCTCAATCTCCATGGATGCATGGACCGGCTCTAGGAGCCATCCTCATAGATAGTGGCAACACGCATAGTTTTGTGAATAAATCAACTCTTGGCCGTTTGACATGTGTTCCCATTGAATTACAGCAACCTCTTCGGGTTCAAGTGGCCAATGGAAATGAGGAAGTGAGCTCCCATGTATGCACACAAGTGTCTCTTATGCTGGCTGAAAATTACACAGCAAAGGTGGACTTAATTACCCTTGATATGGGCCCCGTGGATGTTGTTTTGGGATGTGATTGGCTTCAGCAGTTGGGAAAAATCTCTATGGACTTCTCTCAGCTGTATATGGAGTTTATAATGCATGGGCAGTTTGTACACTTGGAGGGAATGAAAGAAAATATAAATTTTCAGCTTATAACAGCAAGAAAACTCAAAAAAGAATTCAAGAAACACTCCCAAATCTTTGTCTTGCATTTGCATAAGGATAATGATGACCAACACACCTTGGGGAAGCAAAATGCAGTATAAAAGCGCTTTTGGCTGAATATGCAGACCTATTTCAGCCCCCCACTACCCTTCCCCCTCAGAGATTGGTGGATCACCTGATTGACTTGGAGCCCCATGCCAAGCCCATCAATAAACCCCCATATCGACTCTCTAAATGTGAGAGAGAGGAAGTAGCAAAGCAAGTCAAGGAGCTCACTGAGATGGGATTCATAGAGCCTAGCTCTTCCCCTTATGTCTCCTCGGTTCTATTGGTTAAGAAAAAGGATGGATCTTTCAGGTTGTGCATTGACTAGCGTGATCTCAATAAGATCACCGTCAAAAATAGATACACCATCCCTCGAATTGATGACTTGCTTGATGAACTCAAGGGAGCACGCTACTTCACCAAGATTGATTTGCGATCCGGTTAGCACCAAATCAGAATGAGGGTGGGTGATGAAGACCGTGGCTTGTACCATTTCCTTGTCATGCGATTTGGGCTCACTAATGCACCTGCCACATTTTAGAGCTTAATGAACAAGATATTGTAGCCATGGCTTTTCCAGTTTGTGTTGGTATTCTTTGATGATATACTCATTTACAGCAAGTCGCTGCATGAGCATCTGAAGCATGTCATGCAAATTTTTGATGTATTGAGAGAGCACCGGCTATTTGCCAAAGAAAGCAAGTGTGTCTTCATGCAAATAGAGGTTGAGTATTTAGGACATATCGTTAGTGAAAAAGGCATCCAAGCTGATCCTAAGAAAGTGCAATGTGTCCGGGAGTGGCCCACCCCTACTACCACTACCTCCTTGCCTGGTTTTCTTGGCCTCTTCTCCTTTTATCGGAGATTTATTCGCCATTATGCCACGATTGCAGCCCCATTAATAGAAAAGTTGAAAAAAGAGGCTTTCCTATGGGATGAATTGGTTGACCGTAGTTTTCAGCTCAGCTGAAAGACTTGCTCACTTCAGCCCCCATCCTCGTATGCCTCGACTTTTCAAAGGATTTTACCATCCAGTGTGATGCTAGTGGATGGGGTATTGGTGCAATCTTGCTGTAGGAACACGGGGTAATAGCATTTGAGAGCCGAAAATTGGATGATAAAGAGAGAGAGTTGCATGTTTATGATCAGGAGATGTTGGCATTCATTCATGCTATCAAAAAGTGGCATCGCTACTTGTATGGCAGCAGATTTAAGGTGAAAAGTGACCACCGTGTGCTCAAATATTTCTTGGCTCGGCCCAACCTCACTCCCAAACAATGTAGATGGGTGGCTACCCTACAAAACTATGACTTTGAGATTACCCACACCCGTGGCAAGGACAATGTAGTGGCTGATACACTCTCTTGCATGTGGGCATGCAAGGTTTCATCCATCACTCAACTCCACCATGATTGGATTGAAGAGCTCCAAGAGGCATGCTTGCTTGATGCTGAATTCAGCCCTCTTTTCCAGAAATTACAGCAAGGTGTCATGGATGATAATTCCCAATATCAGCTCCACAATGGCCTCATTTGGACCCATGATCGTATTGTGATTCCCCATGCCTCTCCCTTCACCCAGAGAATCCTAGAAGAGATGCATTCTTCACCGATTGCTGGCCACTTAGGGGTCTTCAAAACATATGACCGAGTTTCAAAAAGCTTCCATTGGAAAGGCCTATGGCGGGATGTTAAAGACTTTGTGTCTAGATGTGTGCCTTGCCAACAAAATAAAGATAGCTCTCTTAAACCGGGTGGCTTGTTGCAGCCTTTACCTATTCCTGAAGGAAAGTGGACCCACATTACCATGGATTTCATCACTAGTTTACCTACAACCAAGAAGGGTTGGGATAGCATATACGTGGTAGTTGACCGACTCACTAAAGCAGCCCATTTCATCCCTACAAAATCCCAATTTACAGCATCCCAAGTTGCCACTTAGTTTATGGAGCATGTTTTTAAGTTGCATGGCTTGCCCCAAGTCATAGTACATGACCGGGACACCAAATTTATGAGTCAGTTTTGGCAAACCATTTTCAGCTCCATGGGGACCAAATTGGCTCCATCCACAGCCTATCATCCCCAAATGAATGGGCAGACCGAGAGAGTCAATAAGTGGATTGAAACTTATTTGCGACATTTTTGTCATGATGTGCAGAATTCTTGGGACGTATGGCTGCACTTGGCTGAATTTTCTTACAACAACTCCACTCATTCGAGCATTGGAGTCTCTCCCTTCGAAGCATTGTATGGTTATCAGGTGCCCTTTCCGACTGTGATCTTCAATGAAAAGCTCAACCCCTTGGGAAAAGAAGAGTTGGACCGCATGCAAGCTCTACTTCAACAATGCAAGGTAAACCTCAAAAGGGCTCAAGAGCACATGAAGCTCCATGCTGATGCAAAAAGAAAACCCCTTGACTTTCAAGAGGGTGAAATGTTACTCCTCAAGGTTCCCAAGTCCCATTATGCCACGTTAAAGGACGATTCTTGTAATAAGTTGGCACACCGTTACTATGGGCCCTACAAGATCATTAAGAAGGTCGGGGACTTGGCTTACCATCTCCAACTCCCTCCCACCACTAAGATCCATGATGTCTTCCACGTGAGCCAATTGAAACCTTTCATTGGCACTCCTAAAGATCATGTAGAGGATCTACCACCCATAGATGAGGAGGGCCTTATTCAGTACATTCTTGAAGCGGTCATTGGGCAATGTGAAAAGCAACTCCTCACCCATTCCATACATGTATACCTGATCAAATGGCAAGGCCTACCAATAGAGGAAGCCTCTTGGCGCCCAGCATCTATATTGGATGAAATTCCACACCTTAAGGAGCCTGTGTTGGCTCAAACTTAACCATGACACCTATTTTGGGCTGTAGTCTGCATCTGGACAGCCACCTGTTTTGTACCAGATTTGATCCTGGTCCATTTTCAGCCCCATCCTCCATACATGGCTGAAAGTACACCTCGAGGGCTCCGTGCCGACACCTTACTTGCCCCGATTAGAGTTCCCTAGTGGAAGTTATGGCTGTTTTTCTCTAGCCATACCATCTCGGACTGCACACTAGTGTTTACAAACCATCCCATCTCATAAAGTTTTTTTCCTAAAAACAAGGGATGTAGTCATGGACTGTAAGGATGTGCTATAGGAAATCAGCCATAACTTTGTGTAGGAAACTCTGAATGGGACAGTTGAGGTGTCGTTACAGAGTCCATGAGATGTACTTTCAGCCCATGTGGATGGGGTGGGGCTACAATCACTAGTAATTCCTGATTGCAGCCCCACCCCACCCACATGGGCTGAAAGTACATCTCACGGACTCTGTAACGACACCTCAACTGTCCCATTCGGAGTTTCCTACACAAAGTTATGGCTGATTTCCTACAGCACATCCTTACAGTCCATGACTACATCCCTTGTTTTTTAGGACAAAAACTTTATGAGATGGGATGGTTTGTAATGAATGGGGATCATGGGAACATGGCATGGGAACATACCAGTCACATTGACAGTATATAAGGTATAAGAGGGTATTTTGAGGCATCATGGAAAATATCAAGAAACTCTCTTTTCACCTTCTCAAGCTTCCATGGCTTCTTCTTCTTCTTCCTCTTCTTCTTCCTCTCTCCCTCTTTCTCTCTCTTCTTCTTGACTTTCTCTCTCCTCTCCCTCTTCTTCTGTAGCCCTTCTCTCTCTCCTTCTCCTTAGTTAGGACAGTTAGGTCTCTTTCGTTACAGGATAAGTGGGTGGGGAAGGGAAACTATTAAAGTACAATTGGGACATGGTATACATGCATGATAAGATCATAGTATATGCATGAAGGTATGCAACATTGACGTGCATGGACGCATCCCCACACTTAAGACCTTACTAGGAAGGGTGAATTGATTATCAAGGACCTAAGACTGCACATTAGACCCAACTATGGATATCTCCACACTCAAAGCATGACTGTCACTAGAAGCAGAAGGTGTAGGGTTAGAAAAACTTGGCCTATGTTTCCAAGGATTAAAGTTGATTGTCAATGTCACGTGCTGTGTCGCCGTCAACTGCAAGAGATACCAAAGTATCTTCACATCACATGTTCAGCAAGGCAGAGACTATGTAGTAGCACCCAGGGAGGCAGCTATGTTGAGGGAATTGTGGGAAATCATTGATGGCCAAGGATATTGCACTTGCCTCACAGTCACTTATATAAGAATGAAAGAACAGTCACTCGCCCCACAATGGACATTGCTCGATTGAATAATGATGGAAACCTAGTCTCACACTGGTTTAGAAATTGATAAGGAAAATGGTTCAGAGGGAGTATGCCAGTGTGCATAGTTGATGGTGTATTAGTACATCCATCCTTGTCTGCCATAGGTGCAAGTAGAAAGGCAAATGAGCCTTGTAGTGCAGTGTACCAAATAGGGTGATGTATCCTGTGGTGATGGCAGGGACCCATCCCGTATGCGCATAGGGAGATGAGAACGTTCTTGACACCAAGTGTCATAACGTCCCTCAATGTGCACCTCTCAATAAGGGTTTGAGGAAACATCATTCACACTCAATCCCCCCTCTATCTCATGCTTTGTTGATAGATATAGAGGTTTTCCCATTCCTGAAACCCATTGATGTTCTCCTCAATGTCACATGTGCAGAGGGTGTATGCCTTGTGCCCAATTGATGGTACAATTATGCATCACACCATGTGCTGGCATATGGTGCAAGAAGGAAGGCTAAGGAGCCTTATAGTGACGGGCACATGAACAAGTTTGTGCTTTGTGCATTGAGAGGCCCATCACATGTGTGCAATGCTCCATTCACACCTCTTACCTCCAAGTTGGATATAAAGGATAAGGATTGGTCACTCATTCCACCCTCTATCTCACACTCTGTTGATATATATAGAGGGCATCTCATACTCACATCCCCATCCAGTTAGGATAAAAGCTCACAACACTCTAGGTTTGTTGATGAGGATCAGCTTCGTTTTGTTGATGGTGTTAACCTGGATTGGTTGATAAAGAGGAATACCCAGGGAGGTAGCCAACAAGTTCAATGCTTGGATTGCATGTTGGAAATTTAGTCTATTGTAGGAATCAGAAGCACTGATGAGGTTACAGAATTCAATGCACCAAGGGAGGCAGCTCAAAGACTTCTTCTATAAGATTTCAGCTGATCTTGGACAGCGGGGTGTTATTACCTTTTCCATAACCAACTTCCCGTCCAATGGTGTGTGCTACCTTTTCTTGGAACAAGGCCTATTATGTCGAAGAATTGCTTCCTTTTCTCCCATAACAATTTTATCTTTATGTTTTTTTTCTTCTCTTTTTTTTGCCCTATTCCCGAGGTTGTTTCCACCTTTTCCTGAAGAATAGGTTGGCATGCCAGGGACCGAAGTCCTTTTATCCTATGACCAATATATATATATATATATATATATATATATATATATATATATATATATATATATATATAAGATTGTTTTTGAAGAGTAGAATGGCAGGAATGCCCTATATCAGAACCATCCTTGCCACCTCTACTGCATCATACGAAAAGGAAGCCAAGGAGGAGGGGAAGCTGGCTGCGAGGGGCTATCAAAATGAAACCACATCATCAAGATCAGCAAGAGGGTTATCAAGAGCATTAGATAAAGCTGTATCGAGCGTCAATAAGGAGTGAGGAAGCTATTGATGGTGATTGTCAGGATCTCTAGGGAGAGTAATACTTCTTGAGGTGATAGCCATTAATAAAGAAGGGATCATCCAAAGCATCAACTATCTTTGAGCCATTAGGATTGATGACAAGTACCTTATAAGGGCCCACCCAACATTGTTGAAGCTTGCATGGAAACTTGCCAAATTGAGAATCATAAGCGAGGACTAAGTTGCCTTCCTTGAACTCCTTCTGCTTAATGAAGCTATCATGATAGGCCTTTCTATGAGCTTGCATGGCTTCTATTCACTCTAGGGCCATCTTGCAAATCTCATCGAGATACTCCAACTGTAAGAGACAATGTTGCAGGGACTTGTCATCTAACAATCATTCTTTGATGGCCAATTGCAAAGAGGGTAGCTTGAGTTCAACAGGAAAGACGGTTTCTGTTCCATACACCAGCTGGAAAGGGTTTTAGTTGATCATCCCAATCACAATGATGTGCAGCTTCGTTCTTGTTAGAATCGAGCAGAGGATGCAATTGGTAACTTTGAATTGGCCATTGGCTCTACGTAATAGGGTGTGGACTTACAATGACAGATCTTCTGTCAACTCTTCCATGATCTTGTTAAGAAAGTGGGTACCTCGGTCACTGACGACTCTAGGGGATTGTCAAAATGGGTGATGATGTTCTCATACAAGAACAAGGCTATGCTATTACCATTGCTCCACTTCAAAGCTTTAGCTTAACACCACTTGGTTATGTAGTCTATACAAACCAAGATGTATCTATTCTATTTCCTTTTGGTTGGCGGATCAATGGGGCCCACGAAATCAATTCCCCACTTCTCAAATGGCTTTAGGAGAAGAATAGGTTTTAGGGGGATAGCATAGATTTGGTAGGCTTTCCCATTCATTGATAACACCATTTGCAGTAATCATAAGTATCCTTATGGAGGGTCGGCCACCAGTATCATGCAAGTAAGGCCTTTTTGGCCATCGCCTCTCCTGTGAAGTGTCCACCACAGGGTTTTTCATGGCATACTTTCAATACGATACCAATCTCTTATCTTGCCACACATATTTACAAGAATTCATCCTTGTCTTTCTTGCACAGATCACCTCCCAACAGGGTGTAGGGGGATGATTCTAATAGAAGCTTCTTCTTCTCATGGCTCGAGATACCTAGGGGTACTGTTGGGTTGCCAGGAGGTTGGCTATGTTTGCGTACCATGGGATAACTATTTCAACTAGAAACAAGGAATCATTAGGAAGGTCTGGATCATCTTACTCTTCTTCATCATCGCTTTAAGGGATTCACAACAAATGATCAGCCAGAACATGAGATCGACCAAGTTTGGTAACCACTTCAAAGTCGAACTCCTAAAACAAAAGAATTTATCACATCATTCTTCCCTTCACATCGGACTTGCTCATCAAGAAGGAGAGGGCTTCATGATCCACATAGAATCTGAAGTGCATTGACAATAGATAGTGTCAGAATTTCTCCAAGGCAAACACCATTCCAAGGCACTCAAGCTCCATCACTGTGTAGTTTTGCTCTTTGTCGATTACTTTCTAGCTTGCATAATAGATAGGTTGATCTAAATTAGACGGGCCCTTTTGGCATAAGACTACACCTAGCCTTCAACTGATGCATCAGTGTGTGCATGGAACTCCTTTGTCCAAATAGGAGGTTGTAGGATGGGTGCTTCAATCAAACACTACTTTAGGGTGTTGAATGCCTCATCAAAATCAGTGGTCCATGTAAACTCGACATCGTTTCTAAAGAATTTCTGCAAAGGGGATGCCTTTGTCGCAAACTACACAATGAATCTTCTATAATAGCCCACATGGCTGAGAAATCCCCTCAATTGTTTCAGGCTGATTGGGATTGTTAAGGCAACAATATTCTCAACCTTAGCAGGATGTGTTGCTATCCCTTGTTCTAAGACAATGTGGCCTAGAAGAACTCTTGATGAGACACCAAAGGCACATTTGTCAGGGTTGAGAGAAATCCCATACTCTTGACATATGTCAAAGCACTGCTCTAAGTGCCCCCAATGCTCACGAATTAGGCTATAGACATAGAAGTCATTGAGGTATACCTCAATGAAATCATCTAGATGGTTTTGAAAGGCAGCCATCATCACTCATTAGAAAGTAGCATGAGCATTACAGAGCCTAAAAGGCATCACTCTATAAGCATAGGTTCCCCATTCGGTTGTAAAGGTTGTTTTTTATTGATCTTATTTTAAGACCTGGACTTGATTGTATCAGCTGAATCCATCCAAGAGGGAATAGAGCTCATGGACTGCCATTCTAACCAACAGTTGGTTTGTGAAAGGGATAGGGAAATGATCCTTCTTCAACTTGAAATTCAGCTTTCGAAAGTCCACACATATTCGCAGTTTTGCATACTTCTTAGGTACTACCACAATGGGCGAAACCCATTCACTCTTAGCCACTAGATAAATGAACTCAGCTTCAAGGAGATTCAATAATTTGGTCTTCACTAGGGTAGAATAATTTTAATTCATACACCTTTGTCTTTGCCTCTCATGTTTAGCATCAAGCTCTAAGTCGATGTGGTGTTGGCATATTGTGGGATCAATCCCCTTCAAATCTTTGTATGACCATGCAAACACGTCTAGGTTCTCCTTTAGTAGGTCTCACAAGGCCAATAGTTCTTCTTGTGGAAGATTTAGATGACGTTCAATACCATCAGCATCCACAAACATCAATTGATTTTCACCTTTCACTTTGCGGATGAATGTCCCATGGACTGCTTCTAGGTAAAGGTCTATGACTCCTTCAAGGGAGTGGTCTCCTCTGCTAATAATTCACTGGAACTTATGTCCTGTTTTAATGGAGGCTTAGCTTGTTCTTTGGGAGGATGAAAGGGATCATTGTGGTTTTTGGTTTGGGTTGGGGATAAGTTAATTCTTAGCTCGAGGACTCATCCTCTGAAGATGCATCCAAGAATGTCACATAACATGAACCTTCTATGTTCTGTTTGAACTTACAAACTTGGGGTTGTTGGCAAGGTGCATCATCATCATCTTCTCTTAGGAAGGGTAACTTTGGGCGAGAAGAGCCACTATTGAAGGAAATACCATTCTTCTTAATCCATTTCTTATAAAGGCTTTGCTTATGACATGACTCATTAATCAGTGGTGCACAGATCGGACGCCGTATGCATGCGTAGTGAGCGTCAGAAGTCCCTAAGAACAAAAGAACTCTACTTTTGCAAAAAAACAAGGAAGAAAGCTTGCATGACATGAGACAAGAGACTAATTGGGTGCAATCTCCCCCCATACCTTGTGTGAGCGCTCCACAAAGCATGTATTTTATATATTATTCATCTTCAAGCTCAAAAAATAGCCCAATTTACATTGGGCGCCCAAGGAGTCAGGCGGTACCCAAATACAATGTCCAATACAAATATTTAAATCGTGTGCCCATGGGCATACAAAAATAATAAATAAATATCAAGCGCTTTAGTAAATAAGTGCGACAAAATATGGGCGCCATGTCTAAGATACGCGCCCATCAAACATTGATGATAATTTGAATACACGCTATCCTCCAATGCTTCCCAATGCCACTGCTGCTAGCTCTATACATCAATTGAAGCATTCACAATTGTTAGAAAAATAATACAATTAAATCGACAAAAGTGAATACCTAGCAGTCTTCAGCTACAAAAATAAATTGGTTAGAACTCAATCCTAACCTTAATTTATTACGAGTGCGCACTCCAAACTCATAAACGTTTATTAATTTAAATATGTATTTTGCGGAATCACCCGCTATGGAATCACCTATTTACACATTAAATTAACAAAAAGCCCGAAAAAGATAGGCGTCCCCATCCACTTTTCGCACAAAGAATCCACCTTGTGTATGAGCCTCGGTAATAAAATTTTACGAAATCCACCGCAAAACCTCATGGAATCCACTGTGGAATATGTCTCCTGGCATCATATCCCCGAGGTGGGATAGCAATTGCCCTCAATTGCTATTAGCTCAATGTGGAGCTAACAGTGTGGGAAAAGCACTTAGGTCTCTAGTGTGCATCCATTGGGCCTCTTCAACAGGATGATTTTTAAACTTGACCAAATATTTAGAATATCTACGGCCAGTTCTAGTGGTCATAAAGTTAGTATCTATAATAGTTTCAGGCTCAAGGATTTCAGTTTCATCGTCTAGCAAAGGAGGGTTTTCATAGACAAGGTGTACAGGTAGTTGTCCTCTAAAGGGTTATAATAAACTGATATGAAAGGTGTTGTGGATTTTCCAATGTTGTGGTAATTCTAGTTTAAATGCATTGTCATTGATTTTGTGTATGATCTTGAATGGTCCATAAAATCTAGGTGCTAATTTGACAATGGGGTGTTTATCTACACTTTGTAATCTTTGTTTTTCAATTCGTAACCAAACATAATCATCAACTTTAAAACTCATAGCTTTTATTTTCTTGTTTTCTTGTTTTGTGTATGATTGCTGGGATTTGGCAATCATATCTTTAACTTCATCAAAAATAGTAGCATGCATGTTGGCAATATCATCAGCAGTTTGAATTTTGTTTGATAATGATGTAACAGGTGTAGGCAATCGATATCCATAAATAATTTCAAATGGTGCTTTCTTTGTAGTTGTATGTGGTGTGTTATTATATGCAAACTGAAGTAAATGTAGATATGTATCCCATGTGTGTGGTTTTAAAATTGTGTAAGCACGCAAAAGATCTAAAATAGTATTGTTAGTAGCTTCTGTTTGACCATTTGTTTCAAGATGAAATGCAGATGAAAAATCAATCTTTGTTCCTAAGTTAGCAAACAAAGTAATCCAAAAATTACTGCAGAATCTAGAATCATGATCAGAAATAATGACTTTTAGTAAACCATGGTTAGTAAAAACAGTTTTCAAAAACAATTGAGTAGCTTGAGATACAGTTAAGGTTTTCTTGCATGGAATAAAATATGCTTGTTTGCTAAACCTGTCTACAACAGTCCAAATCATATCATGATTAGCTTTAGTGTTAGGTAGACCAGTGATAAAATCCATTGAAATCTGTTCCCATGGTCGTGATGGAATGGATAATGGCATTAGTAAACCATATTGTTTACCATGGTGTCTTTTAACTCATTGACAAATTAGGAATTCAAATACAAAATTAGATACATCAGTGTCCATATGTGGCCAATAAAAATCTTCAATCAATGTATGCAAAGTAGATATAATTCCTCTATGACCTTGATATGGGGGACAATGAATTTCATGCAAAACAAAAGATCGAAATGGAACAGTTACACAAAATCTTTTTTCATAAAACATAAATCCATTAGTGTAAGACAATGAATCAATAGGAATCCAATTATTTGCAACTAGTTTATTCCAATCAGCTTGAAAAGTAGGATCTTGCTGATAAGTATCTTTCATAGGAATAAGGGAATCAAATGATATCACAGAAATATTTTGAATTTTCGGTCTTCCACTCAAAGCATAAGCAACAACATTCTCTTTTCCAGGTTGATATTGTATAAGGGGATGAAAACTTTGAATAAAAGTAGCCCATTTAATGTGTCGGTGAGATATTTGTGGTTGACTAAGAAGATGTCTAATGCTTTGTTGGTCAGTTTTGATCATGAATTCAGATCCCATTAAATAATGTTTCCATTGATGTAAGGCTTGTACTATGGCTAACAATTCCTTGTCATAGGTAGAATATTTAAGTTCAGATGGTTTGAGTTTGCAGCTAGAGTAAGCTATGGGATGAGAATCTTGCATAAGGACTGCTCCTATTCCAGATTCACTACCGTCAGTAACTACTAAAAAGAATGGTATATTGAAGTCAGGTAATTGTAATACAAGAGCATGAGTTAAATCATGTTTCAACAAATCAAAGGACTTTTGTTGATTATCTGACCAATTATACACGATACCCTTATTTAAAAGTTTTGTCAAAGGTAATGCAAGTAATGAGAAATTCCTCACAAATTTTCTGTAAAAGCTAGCAAGACCTAGAAAAGAACGTAATTCATGCACATTTTTGGGTATCGGCCAATTTAAAATTGCTTCTATCTTTTTAGGGTCAACTTTAATACCTTCTGATGAAATAATATATCCTAGATATTCAATTTTTGTTTGGAAAAATTCACTCTTTTTTGGATTAGCATATAATTGATTGTCTTTTAATAACTTAAAAACTAAAGACAAATGTTCATAATGCTCGTTCTCATTTTTACTGAAAACTAATATGTCATCAAAGAAAACAATGACACAATGCTGATGTTTTAGAAATATGTGATTCATCATACGATTGAATGTGGCTAGTGCATTAGTTA
Organism: Lygodium microphyllum; assembly: GCF_053477565.2. Taxonomy (NCBI): domain Eukaryota; kingdom Viridiplantae; phylum Streptophyta; class Polypodiopsida; order Schizaeales; family Lygodiaceae; genus Lygodium; species Lygodium microphyllum. The sequence continues at coordinate 113,148,055 of NC_141162.1, forward strand.
AACCGAAAGGCATAACCAGATATTCATAGTGTCCAAATTGTGTTCTAAATGCAGTTTTGAATATATCAGATTTGTACAATCTTACTTGATGATATCAAGATTTAAGATCTATCTTATTGAATATGGCAGATCCTTGTAGCTTATCCATAAGATCATCTATCCTAGGAATCGGGTATTTATTCTTAACAATAATTTTATTTAGGGCACGATAATCAATGCACATGCGATAATTATTATTTTTCTTCTTCACTAATAAGACAGGTGCACCAAATGGAGAACTACTAGGTCTAATTAATCCTCTGTTAAGCAATTCATCTATTTGGTTTTGAATTTCCTTCTATTCAATTTGGTTATGTCTATATGGTGCTTTACATGGTGATTGTGTTCCAAGAATTAAATCTATCTTATGATCTTCAGGACGTGCAGGTGGTAATCCAAGTGGTAAATCAACAACAAAAAAATCTTGGAATTGGGAAAGAAATTGTGCATGCCTAGGATGCATCTGTTTTTCTTTAGCTTGAATTTCATTCACCCATATTAAATAGGATTTGCTACTTTTACGTAATGCACGTTTAGCCTGAGTATGAGTAAGCAATGGAAAATTATTGGAAGCGTGCATACCATGCAGTGTGATTTGTTTTCCTTGAAAATAAATTTTAATTGAATGCGTAGAATAATCTATATCAGGATTGTATTGATGACGCCAAGGCATTCCTAAGATAATGTCACTAGACTGCAAAGGTACAACTAAGAAATTTCTTCTCACCAATTTTAATTTCTAAATTATGCACCTCTCGTGTTCCATTATATCTCGTACCTAGGAATGCAACCTTGATGCGATAATGTGTAGAAACAGTATGTAAATTCAATTCTTTGACCAATTTTGTAGAAATAAAGTCATGTGTGCTCCCATCATCATGTAAAATAGTCTTTTCTTTACCATGCACAAAACATTTCATAGTTAATAAGTTTTGGGGAGTTGGCATACCTGGCAAAGTATCAGAAGTAGTACCAATGTCATCATCTTCTTCCGTAAAGTCTGGCATCTCTTCACATTCTTCATCTTCTATTGCTCCCTGATAATTGATATGAACAGATAGCTTTTTGGATTGACAATTGGCTGCTAGATGTCCAAGTTGATGACATTTATAACAAACTATGGGTTTTGCTTTAGATACATTATTAGTAATGGTAGGAAGTTTAGGAATGTTGGGATTTGATTGTAGAGATGGCTTAGGGTTCGGATTTGTGTTTGATGGCAAGGCAGGTGGTCGTGCCCAAGATTTACAGAATGAAGATGGAAGAAAACGACTTTGATTGAATCTTCGAAAATTTGAAATGAATTGTTTGGAACCAAAGTTACCATTAGTTGGGAATTGTTGTGGTCACTTGTCTCGTCTGCGAATTTTGTCTTCAGTATCATGGGCCAAGGAAATTGCATCTTCAAGGGTTGTTGGCTTGAACATATTGACCTCCGCATAAAAATGTCCAAGTAGGCCAGACATAAACTTGCGTTTATGAGTTGCTCCAGGTACATCTTCGAGCATTCGTAGTTGCAATAGAGCATTTCAGAAACGTTCAGTATATTGTAAAATAGGTTCGCGATCCCTTTGTTATAGAAGATCCCATTGTTTGATTGCTTTTTCGTAGAATTGGGGAGGAAGGAAATTCTGCAAAAATTTCTTTTGGAAAGTCTCCCAAGTAGTGGGACAATCAACGCTTTTGCGGACCACAGTCCACCATAAGTATGCTCAGTCAACTAAATGGTTAGTGACACATTTAATTTTGTCATTCTCAGCATATGTTTCTTCATGGAAATAATCATCAAATTGACTTATAAAAGCAAGGATAGTCTTTCCATCACGTGATCCATTGAAAGTACGGAATTTGAAGTTTTTTTTACTTATCTTTGTTTCTTTCCGAATAGATTGGGCTTCAAGTGTTGCATCGATGGTACGTCGTATAAGATCTTCAGGTTGCGATCCATCTTGGTCAGTGGTAGATCGTTGCAGATTGGCCAATTGAGCTTGCAAAGCTTGTCGTGCTCTTCGTTCTTCTTGAAGCTGCATCATAATCAAATCCAAATTTTGCTCCATTGTTGGTTCGGGTAGATCACCTTCAGCCATAAAATCTTCCATAGTTTGATCAGTCATCCTGCAAAATTCCAAAAGACCTCACACACTCGAAACCTTGTTAGCGGGATGAGCGTAGCTCAAAGGCGGGTTTATAAGGCTTGTATATATTTTTTTAGTTTGGATTTTGTAGTATTTCTCCTTTACGATTGCGAAATTCGATGTCACAATCACCTTCCAAGAAAATAATTTTGCGTATAGTCTGCGTATAGATTGCGTATAGTCTGCATGTTGATGATTGTTTGCTGTAATCTACTTCTGTCAGTTCACAGGTGTGAACAGGGGCTTCCAGAGGGTAGTAAACTGATTCGTAAGTTGCTAAATACGAACTGCCACTATAGTAGTTGTTGAAGATGACCTTTATGACCTTAATGACTTGAAGTGACTTGGAGTACTTGAGGTTTTAGTCTTTTATGACTAAGCTTGGATTTTGAGGACCTGAGTATGTCATTGCCAGATTCGGCGATGGGCAGTACGTGCTATCGCCCCCGATGGGTGAATTTGAGTAATGAAGCTTTTTATTAAGCTTCTTTTAAAGCCTAATAAGCTTATTATTAAAGCTTGAAAAGCTATGGATGAAATTTCTTATCTGTTCTCCACGACTACATGAAGGATCTTCTTGCGTGGTCCTCCGCCTGTAGAGGCCGATCCCTTGCGATCTGAGTGTACAGCAAGGGGTTCTTGACTGCCAGGAACACGCTGGTATCGATTGTTTGCCACGAGACTGGCTGTAGAGCTTGATCGTTCTAGGAGCTCCGCCTTCACGTGTGATGATAAGCAATTGGAAGCTCTCGATCTCAGCTTCGCTCTGATACCACTGGTGCACAGATCGGATGCCGTATGTGCGCGTAGTGAGCGTCAGAAGGTCCCCAAGAACAAAAGAACTCTACTTTTGCACAAAAAACAAGGAAGAAAGCTTGCACGACATGAGACAAGAGACTAATTGGGTGCAATCTCCCCCCCCTCCCCCCCACCGTTGCTAGCTCTACACATCAACTGAAGCATTCACAATTGTTAGAAAAATAATACAATTAAACCGACAAAAGTGAATACCTAGCAATCTTCAGCTACAAAAATAAATTGGTTAGAACTTAATCCTAATCTTAATTTTTTACGAGTGCGCACTCCAAACTCATAAACGTTTATTAATTTAAATATGTATTTTGCGGAATCACCCGCTATGGAATCACCCACTTACACATTAAATTAACAAAATGCCCGAAAAGGATAGGCGTCCCCATCGACTTTTCGCACAAAGAATCTACCTTGTGTATGAGCCCCGATAATAAAATTTTACGGAATCCACCGCAAAACCTCACGGAATCCACTATGGAATATGCCTCCTGGCATTAATCAGTCAAAAGGATACCATAATCATTTTGTCGAACAAAAATGGATCTTTCACTTTAGAAACTTCTTCCTCATCCCTGCCTTTTGCGAGTAGGATTTACTCTTCTAGCTCACTTCCATAATCTTCATTTGCATTATCATCTTCGTCCTCTTTAGGTTCTGTTTCTGCCTTTGTGGGGGCTCTATAAGAGAAGAACAAGCTCTCTGTTATGTCCTCTACTTCTACTTTTGTCTTTAGCTCTGTCTCTGCAAGACTGCCATGTAACATGGAGAACAATACATCCATGCTTCTATCTTGTTAGAGGTGATTTTAGAACTCAATTAGGCTTTGGGCAAGAGGTATTCTCCCATGGACAAAGACTTATATTCCTTCGGTAGTTGGCTTACAATGCCAACTATTAAGGACTGTGCCTTTGTTTTCTTGGAAAATATCTATTTGATGGCCTCTTCATCTCCTAATGAACCATCCGTTACTTCATTTAAGGCTTCAGTTACGACTTCGATGGATGTGGATCCATTGCCTTTTTGTGATCCATACAACTTCAACACCACTTTGTTGGGTTCTCTGCCTAGGGTTAGAGTTCCTTTGAACCAGTCGGTTCTTGCTCTTGCTTAAAAAATGCAATGTATTCCCATCAACAAGGGGTGTGAGGTCCCATAGGAATTTGGTTGGACCACTAGATATGTCAGCCAATAATTCTTTCCTGCAAGGATTTTCTTCATGTATGGGAGAATTCCCAATGGCTTGATTCTACTTTGGTCTGCAAATCTGATAAGCCATTGCATAGGCTGCATTCCTTATAAGCCTAGATCCTTCATTGTCACATCCGTCATTATGTTTACTGATGAGCCTGCATTAATCAATGTATCTGCTATAAAGCATCCTTCAATTCACATGCCAAATCTCTGGGGTTCCCCGATCTAGGAAGGCATTAGCCACATCTACTTCCTTTATGATTTTGAGGTTCTGTTGGACTTGGTTGTCATGGAGGGAGCAATTCTTAGGCCTCTTCTTCTTGTCAGTATGCTTTTGAATTTCTTTCAATAGCTAGAAGAGAAAATTAGAAACTATCAAAATGTTAAGTTTGGTTTAAAATTATCTAGGTCTTTGATCAAATCATACTCTTTGAGAGGACCCATAGGCTTTTCCAATTGGCTGGGAAATGGGGCCACACCCACTTTTATCTTCCCTTTTTCTTCCAGGAATGGCAACATTTGCACATCTTCTCCATGAGGAGGTACTTCGGCATCCTCTATCTCCCAGACCTCTGGTCCTGCCTCTGTAACTCTCTCTATGGCTCTCTGTGGCTGTGTACTGCTCTATACTTCATTGTTCTATTTTTCTTGAGGAAGGTTGAACTTCATAGTCTTGGTAGAGGGAATGCTCTCTTTTGGAACTATGGGTTCTCCTTTCTTTGCCTACGTTATTGCAGCCACTTCCAATTCCACCAAATTGGAAACAGGTTCTTGGGTCTTCTCTTGGGTATTGATAGTAGCTTTCACAGGATCTGGACTTGGACATTCTTCTGGAATGTGGCCTTCTTCTTTGCATCAATTGCATAAGGGCTTGTAATCCACATACATTCTAGGATTTGGACAATTTGGGGAGATATGACCCTTTTCTCCACATCTCTAACACTCCACCTCTGATCTTTGGCCACCACCAAACTGTCATCCTCTGTAAGTCTAAGAGGGAAACCTCCTTGGACCGAAAGTAGGACTGAAATCCCTAGGATTTGGTCCAATGTCGTGCGTTGTCATTTTGGATTCTAGCAAGTTGAATCTTGTGTCTTCATCTTTCTTTCTTCGTTCATGCATCTCTTTTAAAGAGAAGATATCCTCTGTGGGTTCTTCCTCAAATAGTATGAATAGAAAGCTCTAGGAATAGTTGGGTTTCGAGTACATTCAGTGGCTAAATGTCTCGCTTGATGGCACTTTCCACACCATCTATTAGAACAGATCACATCTCTTCCACCTCCCGCCGGAGTAGATATATTAGCGTTATTCATCTTTAATGTCTGTAGCTATTCTGTAATCACATCCATAAGCTATTTCTTGATGCTTGCAACTGAGTTGCATAGGTACTCCTTTAGGTTTTCACCTCTTGGAGTACTTGTAGTAGGGTTTTGGGAAGCTTCTGTGATCACTGCATATAGTGGTTGGGTTGATCCAGAGGATCCTTTGTTCTGGTTTTAATTCAAAGCTCGTATTGAGACTTGGGGTTGTTGATTCTAGTGGGTAGGGTTACATTGTTATTGAGTCGCCATTAGAGAAACTATTTGACCCCACTATTGTTGTGGTTGAACCATCATTTGAGGCACTGTTCTTTGTGGCCACTGTGGATTTGATGCATTGTACTACACCATTGTTTGCTAAGACAATGTGGCCTAGAAAAACTCCTGATGAGACACCAAAGACACATTTGTTGCGGTTGAGAGAAACCCCATACTCTCGACATATGTCAAAGCACTGATCTAAGTGCCCCCAATGCTCACAAATTAGGCTATAGACATAGAAGTCGTCAAGGTACACCTCAATGAAATCATGGAGATGGTGTTGGAAGGCAGCCATCATCACTCGTTAGAAAGTAGAATGAGCATTACAGAGCCCAAAAGGCATCACTCTCTAAGCATAGGTTCCACATTCGGTTGTGAAAGTTGTTTTTGATTGATCTTCTTCAGAAATTTAGACTTGATTATATCCGTTGAATCCATCCAAGAGGGAATAGATCTCATGGCCTACTATTGTGTCCAACAGTTGCTGGTGAAAGGGATAGGGAAATGATCCTTCTTTAACTTGAAATTCATCTTTCAAAAGTCCACACATATTCGCAGTTCCCCGTACTTCTAAGCACTACCACAATGGGTGAAACCCATTCACACTTAGCCACTGGATAAATGAACTCAACTTCAAGGAGATTCAGTAATTCGGCCTTCACTAGGGTAGAATAATTTAAATTCATACACCCTTGTCTTTGCCTCATAGGTTTAGCATTAGGCTCTAAGTCAATGTGGTGTTGGCATATTGTACGATTAATCCCCTTCAAATCTTTGTACGACCATGCAAATATGTATAAGTTCTCCTTTAGTAGGTCTCACAAGACCAATAGTACTTCTTGTGGAAGATATAGACCCACCTTCAAGTGATGTTTAGTACCATCAACATCCATGAATATCAGTTGCTTTTGCCTTCCACTTCACGGATGAATGTCCCACGGACTGCTTCTAGGTAAAGATCTCTGACTCCTTTAAGAGAGTAGTCTCCTCTGCTAATAATTCATTGGAACTTATGTCCTCTTTTGATGGAGGCTTAGCTTATTCTTTGGGAGGATGAAAGGGCATCATTGCGGTTTTTGGTTTGGGTTGGGGATAAGTTACTTCTTAGCTCGAGGACTCATCCTCTAAAGATGCATCCAAGAATGTCACATAACAAGAACCTTCTATGTTTTTTTTGAACTGCCAAACTTGGGGTTGTTAGCAAGGTGCATCGTCATCATCTTCTCTTAGAAAGGGTAACTTTGGGCGAGAAGAGTGACTGTTTGAAGGAAAGACCATTCTTCTTAATCCATTTCTTATAAAGGCATTGCTTATGATGTGACTCATTAATCAATCCAAAGGGTACTATAATCATTCTATCGAACAAAAAGGGATCTTCCGCTTTAGGAACTTCTTCCTCATCTCTGCCTTTTGTGAGTAGGATTGACTCTTCTAGCTCACTTCCATAATCTTCGCTTGCATTATCACCTTCGTCCTATTTAGGTTCTGTTTTTGCCTTAGTGGGGGCTCTATAAGAGAATAACAAGCTGTCTGTTATGTCCTCTGCTTCTCCTCCTGCTTCTAGCTCTGTCTTTAGCTCTATCTCTACGAGACTGCCATGTAACAGGGAGAACAATACATCCATGCTTCTATCTTGTTAGAGGTGATTTTAGAAGTCAATTCGGTTTTAGGCAAGAGGTATTCTCCCATGGACAAGGACTTTCCTTCCTTGGGTAGTTGGCTTACAATGCCGACTACTAAGGACTTTGCCTTTGTTTTCTTGGAAAAGATCTGTTTGATGGCCTCTTCATCTCCTATTGTAGCATCTGTTACTTCATTGAAGGCGTCAGTTATGACTTCGATGGATGTGGATCCATTGCATTTTTGCAATCCATACAACTTCAACACCGCTTTGTCGGGTCCTCTGCCTAGGGTTAGGGTTCCTTTGAACCAGTCCGTTCTTACTCTTGCTTTAGAAAGCCAAGGTATTCCCAACAAGAGAGGGTATGAGGTCCCATAGGAATTTGGTTTGACCACAAGATATGTCAGCCAATAATTCTTTCCTACAATGATTGTTTTCATGTATGGGAGAATTCCCAATGGTTTGATTCTACTTTGGTCTGCCAACCTGATAAGCCATTGCATAGGCTGCATTCCTTATAAGCCTAGATCCTTCATTGTCACATCCGGCATTATGTTTATTAATGAGCCTCCATCAATCAATGTATTTTCTATAAAACATCCTTTAATTCACACGCCAAATCTTTGGGGTTCCCAGATCTAGGAAGGTGTTAGCCATATCTACTTCCTTTATGGGTTTTGAGGTTCTATTGGACTTGATTGTCATGGAGGGAGCAATTCTTAGGCCTCTTCTTCTTGTCAGTATGCTTTTGAATTTTTTTTAATAGCTAGGAGACAACATTAGAAATTGTGAGAATGTTAAGTTTGGTTTAAAAGTGTCTAGGTCTTTGATCAAATCATACTCTTTGAGAGGACCCATAGGCTTTTCGAATTGGCTGGGAAAATGGGGTCACACCCACTTTATCTTCCCTTTTTCTTCTAAGAATGGCAACATTTGCACTTCTTCTCCATGAGGAGGTACTTTGGCATCCTCTATCTCCTAAACCTCTGGTCTCGCCTCTGCAACTGTCTTTGGGGCTCTCTATGGCTCTGTACTGCTCTATACTTCATTATTCTAAATTTCATTGTTCTATTTTTCACGAGGAAGGTTGAACTTCATAGTCTTGGCAGAGGGAACATTCTCTTTTAGAACTATGGGTTCTCCTTTCTTTGCCCATGTTATTGCGGCCACTTCCAATTCCACCAAATTGGAAGCAGGTTCTTAGGTCTTCTGTTGGGTATTAATAGTAGCTTTCATAGGAGCTGGACTTGGATAGTCTTCTGCAATGTGGCCTTCTCCTTTGAATTGACTGCATAAGGGCTTGTAATCCACAGAATTCTAGGGTTTGGATAATTCAGTGAGATATGACCCTTTTCTCCACATCTGTAACACTCCACCTCTGATCTTTGGCAACCACCAAACTGTCATCCTCTGTAACTCTGAGAGGGAAACCTCCTTGGACCAAAAGTAGGACTGAAATCCCTAGGATTTGGTCCAATATCGTGTGTTGTCATTTTGGATTCCACCAAGTTGAATCTTGTGTCTTCATCTTTCTTTCTTTGTTCGTGCATCTCTTTTAGAGAGAAGTTATCCTCTGTATAACACCATATTGGGGAATATGGGAATTTTCCATAAGTTTGGGACACATGGTCAAATCTTTGGATTTGTCATAACTTGAACACTATAACTCCAAATCGAGTGCTCTATAGCTCAATAGATTCCATTTTTTAAGCGCTTTCCAATGATAGGTCACATCATATGGTTTCGAGAAACTTATGGGCATGTTATCTTCGTGCCACCTTTTTAGTATTCAAAAAATGGGAATTGGGAGATTCCCAAACTCACTGATATTTTGTTGTATGGTTCTTCCTCAAATAGTATGAATAGAAAGCTCCAGGAATGGTTGGGTTTTGGGTACATTCAATGGCTAAATGTCCTACTTGATGGCACTTTCCACACCATGTATTAGAATGCATCACATCTCTCCCACCTCCTGTCGGAGTGGATATAGTAGCGGTATTCACCTTTAATGTATGTAGCTATTTTGTAATCACATCCATAAGCTATTTCTTGATGCTTGCAACTGAGTTGGATAGGTAGTCCTTTAAGTTTTCACCTACTCGACTACTTGTAGTAGGATTTTGAGAAGCTTCTGTGATCACTACATACACTGGTTGTGTTTATCTAGAGGATCCTCTGTTCTTGTTTTAATTCAAAGCTCCTATTGAGACTTGGGATTGTTGATTCTAGTGGGTAGGGTTCCATTGTTGTTGAGTCACCATTGGAGAAACTATTTGAGGCCACTGTTGTTGTGGTTGAACCATCATTTGAGGCACTGTCGTCTGCGGCGGCCACTGTGGATTTGATGCAGTGTACTGCATCATTGTTTGCATATGGTGGTAGGGGTAGGGGACTGCCTGAGAGTGGAGTTTTGAGCCCGCGATGTGCCTAAAAATTGTAAAAAAATCCAGAATTTAGGGAAAAAATATTCAACATCGAAGGCGGCGGCTCCAGCTAGAATGATTTTAAGCACCAAGTGAAATACGACTTTTAAAAGATGCCCGAGCGACACTTGTGGATTTTTGATAATTTTTAAGACTACCATGTGGGTTGTCAAGAGTTGCCAGTCAATGCGGGATGTCAAGTCGGATGCCCAGGATTTTTCAGAGCTTGATTTGGATGCCGGACGGGGAAGGAGCCAACAAACGGATAAGATTCGAAGAGGTGGACATTTGAGAGGCCAAAAGGGGTAGTGTCTTTTAGAGTTTGGGGCCCCCTAAAAATTTTATGCAACATCTTGATAAAAAATTTCTCCCTATGGGCTGATGCTATCATGGCCCTTCGCTCATGGAATGATGGCCTGAATAAAGAAATCTGATTCTAGTCTTTCTCTCTCCTCCCTCTCTCTCTCCCCTAAAGGGTTGTTCCTGTGTGCAAGAGGAAATGAAGAATGGTGAAGGAAAGATTGTCTGGTTGGGACCGGATTGCTTCCAGGTCGATGTAGACATGAAGATTGCTGATTGTGAAGATGCTAGACATTGAATGTGGCCTGACCGGTAGTCTCGTAGCAAAACCGAGATCCGAAAACACGAAACCTAAGCGGTAATTCAATTTTTATGAAGGAAAAATGAGTTTTTATGCTATTTGATTGATGAAATATTGTTCCCATGGGCTGAATATTCATTATGATGTTTTTTTCCATGAGTTTCAATAGTTTATAATCAGAAAATCAGAAAATCATAAGTGATATGGCTGAAATTAATGTTATAAGACCTGAAAAACACGCGTTTAAGGGGTAAAAATGAAGTTTTTGTAAAATAAATGGAAAATATGAGACATAATGCCTACAAAACTTGAAATTTTGCTATCAAGGAACCTAAGGGCCACAACCCACAATCAATCTTAATTTCTAGTCATTTTCTATTGAAGAAAATAGAGGAAAAATACCAAAAAATGGTGAAAAATGGGTTTTAAATGGGAGAAAATTAGGAAACCGTAAAAGGAAAATTCCAAAAAATTACATGTGTGTTTGTGCAGCGTATAATGAAGGTAAAGCACAATGTTGGCCTCGGTTTATCCTTGTTTCTATGTTTCCGTTCATGTTTATCGCTTTGTTTGTAAGGAAACACACATAAAACGACCCTTTCACCTATCAACGAATGCAAAACATTAAACGGCAGGGTGAGAGGGGAGGTTGAGCGTCAAAATATAAACTAAAATCTGGTTTATGTGCTGCACTTGCCTATAGGACGTTGTTTTAAAATAAAGGGAAAGGCAGCATGAGCGTAAGGCTTGGTGTCTTTTCTCATTACATAAACGCTAGCATGGAAATCATGAAAAAATTGGTTTCGCACGATGCACAATGCTAATTTTCTTCTGTTTGTGCACTAAACTGTTCACATTATGCACTATGCATAGTTCATGGTATCAACGAAAAAGCTCCTGGATTGCATAGCATTTGTTTTCTTAGGAATTGGACCCACGATTGAGAGCATAAGGTTATCCCTTGTCGTAAGATAGAGGGTCGGTTTCCTAAGGGACTGTTAAGTGAGGATACATGGTATATCTCCTGGATTCGAAATGAGGAGTGGAGTGTGTTCATTTGGTTTATATGTTGAGCAGTGCATCAAGATGCTAATCCCTGCGATGTAGGAGAGCTGCAGTGGGGCCGCGGTGTTTCTACCGAGAGGTTGCCTCCATGTATATGATTGTGGTATTTATTGCCAATGTGTATGGGTTCTCCCTTTGTGGAGTTTATAGAAAGGGAAACGTTGGACTACAAAACTATAAAACTATCAACACATAGATAAGGCTTTAGGACAGGTTGTCCTTTAGCAGTAGATAGAGGCTCCTAGTCCGCGAGGCCGTGAAGGTGTATTTGTCTAGTATGAGCATGAGGTCCGGCTAGTGCCATAGCCAGTGCCGGCCCATTTCAGGTCCCATCAGTGGTGCGTCTTTCGGGAGCTGGCTATAAGTGGCGGTTTTCGAATCTAGGGTTTCCAGGGACCCTAAACTATCCATAAAATGGGGTTTGTTCAAGGATGGAAAAACTTGGCTTTTCCCATGCAAAACTTACTAATGGACTTAGTTAGTTATGTAGAGCATGAGTCCTATACAGAAGATAATTTATGTGATGAAAAGAGTAGCAAATTAGTGGTTACCCCATACTCTAATGTGATGGCATGGGCCGAGGTTTGCCTTGGTGTGGTCTCTACCCAAGAGAAATCATGTTTAACCATCCATCAACCTAGAGGGCATGAAACAAGCATGTTGGAAACTAGGGTAGTTATGGCATCAATAGGTCACCATGCTAAAGCCATAATGCCATGGGAAAGTGATGATATACGATGGAACATGCTTGTGGTTGAAACATCCCGTGTAATGGGCCACCATGACGACATAGTAGGCATCACAAGGATGTAGAAGCCCTAGCTATCAAGGAAAACCAATTGCTTAAAAAGCATGGTTTCCAAGTTTTAAGAAGTGGTAATGATAAATCTGCTTTAGATAAGGACCAAAAGCTCTTATATAAACCCATTATGGACTTTCCTTTTAAAGGGAAAGGTATGGAAGACCCTCTAAGAGGGGATCAAAATGACATGTTGAAATTTATAGGACTCCCTAGACCACTCAGTGAGTTGGAAGAAAGGGATGTCAATGAGGATATTAACCTCCCTACACCAAAAAGGGTGGGGATGGAAGAGGTTAAAGATCGTAAGAGGCTGGACCCAGCTCATGATGAATATGAAGATTTTAATGACCCGGTGTTGATCTCAAAAGGGAGGACTAAATGTCCTCCTCTTTATAGGGATCTCCCAGTGTTTGATGGGTTGCCAAATGAGGATCCGATGATTCATTTAAGTGAATATGGCCTAGCTTGCATTGCAAGTGGGTTTGACAATATACATCGGATGCTCGTATTCCCAAGTACCCTAAAGGGAGAGGCAAGGAAATGGTACTAGAGCCTCCCAAGAAGGTCGATCAAATCATTTGAGGAGTCTTGTGATAGATTTCTAGATGAGTATGAAAAGAAGCTCCCTATGATTCAAGTCTTAGGTTATCTTATGCAGTTTAGACAGGAGCCTTATCTTTCTGTTAAAGAGTATGCTAGAGCCTTTGATAGTACTCTTAGGCTTTGGCCAAGAAGAGCCAGTGCACTACTAGATGATGTGTTATGTGAGCTCTTTCTGAATGGCTTAGAGATTAATACGCAAATCCAAGTGGGACTGCGGAATCCTAAGTCGTTACGGGAAGCAAAAATGCATGCCATTGATTATGAGGGGCATATTCAGAGATGTTGGGAAAACTTTTGGAGTTTTCCCCACTCAGTACAAGTGCATCCTAACTTCCAACCATTTCTGCAAGAAGACAGCTCACTTGTTGATACCAAGGTAGCCTATGAGGGGAACCTTGGTGGCCAAAATCTCAAAGCAAAAAATGGCCATCGTATGAGTAGTAATGACATGCCTCTCAATGAAAAGGTCCCAAGCCATGTAAGTCCCATTAGGCCTTGCAACACTTCCACGAGAGGTAGTTGTGATGGCAACATGGATAGAACCAATGGGCCTATGAGTGCTGATAAGCATTCTATGTGTGGTTCTAATTTTGTTGCTAGTAAGGCTCTTGAGAGACCTTTAGTGTCGGAATCATTCTTCCGGGTGGATGTTGTTCCCTTCAATGGAAGCATGGTGCTTATGGAAAAAAATTTACAGTATGTATGTAAACAAGTAAAGACATCTTTTGTAAAGAGGATGCAAAATGCTAAAAGTCCACTTGTGTTTCACAAAGGTCATAAGGATGTGAGGCCATTTGGTCATAGGGATAAGTTTGCATTGAGTTCGTTAGTCCAGTGCATCAAATTGAGGGAATGCAAGAATATTAAGGGAAATGTGAGATGGGTTTGGAGACCCAAAATCTCCAAAAGTATGGCAGGAGTGTCGGATGCAAGGCCAAGGATCCCATTTGGATATATTTTGTCGAACCCCCAAGAGAATAAGACCAGATATACATCTGACAATATACACTACCTTGGGATACACCCATGTGATCTTGAAGCTCTACCTAGTTTGGGTCGCAACACTAATTTATGTGAAAACCCAAAATAGGGGAGGTTCGAATGAGTACAAAGCTATGATTCTTTCTCCCAAAGGAGCCACTCAGCCGCTTGAATGACCAATTTATTCGGATTACAATAAATGTGGGACATGCAAGCCCACTGAGGCCATTCATTCAACTCATAGTGCCCAAGAAGGGATCGGCTTTATTGATGAGTTATTTGTGGAAAGGCTTGGACTTGTAGCTCTACAAAAACCTAAGATCAAAAAATACAAGATCAAGCTTTTAGCTAACTTGCATGAGTAGGATGGGGCTAGTTGACCTATGATATGCTATCCTTGGCACCCTGGGTAGTCTGATAGGGTGCGATGTATATGCCAAGGACATCAGTATTACGTAGACTAAAATGACCTATCTAGTTTTAAGCTAGGAAGGCTAGCTGCTTTGGATATTACATCCAGATTTCGTTAGCCCAAGTGGGCCGCTCAGTTTCTTTAGAGGAAGTGCTTTATTTCGTTAGGCCAAGAGGGCCAGTTGTCTGTTTAGTACAGGTGCGGTTAATGGGTTTTTGTTTCCGTTCTGTGCTAAATAGGTTCGAAGAAGAGCTTGGAAGGAGCCTTTGTTGCGCAGAAGCTTCTTGTGGCCCTATCTAGGTGATACCTCTCCTTTATGAGTTTCGTGTTTTTCTGCTATATGCATCTGTGTACTTGTGTAGGGGATTTTCTTTACTTGTTGGGAACCGGAGTCCAAGGCATGAAGTCCTAATGTTTAGGTTAGGTATGTCTGAGGGCGGTCTGAGTAGTCATTGCCTCTTGTAAAGACATTGTCAGGCATCAAAAGACCTGTTTTAGAAGGCAGTTCTAGTGCCCTGTTATGCTAGCCTGCTAGGCAGCCGTTCTAGGAATTCTTGTTAGTTATGAGGCAGTTAGAGAAGCTTGTCGAAGAATAATGATGATGATAAAGAGGAACAAAACCCTGAATATCTCAAAAGGCAATAAATATATATATACAAAGGTGTATAAAAAGGGGTTCTCACCCCTATAAAAATAGAAAAGAAAAGAAAGGAAATTTTATAAGCAGTTGATCATCGCCTTGAGAAGGCCTGGTAGGTTCCTGGGGATGAGTCATCCGGGGCCGGTACCTTGTCTTCTTAGGGGTGGCATCTTGCTGGAAAAGAAGAAAGTAAGGATGGTTGGAGCGAAAATAAAAGTGAGTGTTAGAAATGGATTAAGTGTCACCTTGTGAGGGCTTGGTAGGTTCTTGGGTACCGAGACAGGACCTGAGGCCGATGCCCTATTCTCCTTGGGTCACTACGCTCAGCTCCCTCCTTTTTACATGCTCGAGTATAGAACAATAAAAACCCAAAAGAAAAAATGTGTTAAAAGAAATACTTCTTGATCCGGCTATAGGAGTCCTTGCCTAGTAGGAGCTCCTGGTTGTGTTGTCCTTAGTATGGTAGGTGGTTCAGACCACCACTTAGGGCGACCTCTTTGATAGTTCTCTTTAGTTTGGCCGTGTTAGAGCAGTTGGTTAGTGACTAGCTTGGACCTCCTATCAGATTATGTTAGACCTACTCCTGTTGGATTTCATGCCTTAGTTTTGTCAGGGGTAGGGTGAGCATTGTGTTGTGCTATAGTATGTATCTATTTTGTATTAGCTTGATGCTTCCTTTGGTTGTTTTGTGCAGATCTATTGTGGGATTCGACGGGTTGTCGCCTATCCCGTGGTCGCCAATGAGAGTTGAGTTTTGAGCTCGAGATGTGCCTAAAATTTGCCAAAAAATCTGGAATTTAGGGGAAAAATATTCAACATCGAAGGCGGTGGCTCCAACTAGGACGATTTTAAGCACCAAGTGAAATACGACTTTTAAAAGGCGCCCGATCGACACTTGTGGATTTTTGATAAATTTTCTGACTGCTGTGCAGGTTGTCAAGAGTTGCCATTCAATGCGAGATGTCAAGCCGGATGCCCAGGATTTTTCACAGCTCGATTTGGATGCCAGACGGGGAAGGAGCCAACAAACGGACAAGATTTGAAGAGGTGGACATTTGAGAGGCCAAAAGGGGTAGTGCCTTTTAGAGTTTGGGGCCCCCTAAAAATTTAATGCAACATCTTGATAAAAAATGTGGAGAGAAGAGGGAAATATGGTGTGAAAAATGGCATGAGGCAGTAGGTGCAATTTTCGCTCCATGCCATGGATTTGGGATTTGCTGGCTGTGAAGACCATATAGATCAGATATTGGGGTTTGATTTCTCCCTATGGGCTGATGCTATCGCGGCCCTTCGCTCGTGGAATGATGGCCTGAATGAAGAAATCCGATTCTAGTCTTTCTCTCTCCCCCCTCTCTCTCTCCCCTAAAGGGTTGTTCCTGTGTGCAAGAGGAAATGAAGAATGGTGAAGGAAAGATTGTCCGGTTAGGACCGGATTGCTTCTAGGTCGATGTAGACATGAAGATTACTGATTCTGAAGATGCTGGAAATTGAATGTGGGCTCACCCGCAGTCTCGTAGCAAAATTGAGATCCCGAAACACGAAACTTAAGCGGTAATTCAATTTTTATGAAGGAAAAATGAGTTTTTATGCTATTTGATTGATGAAATATTGTTCCCATGGGCTGAATATTCATTATGATGTTGTTTTCTATGAGTTTCAACAGTTTATAATATGAAAATCAAAAAAATCATAAGTGATATGGCTGAAATTAATATTATAAAACCCGAAAAACACGCGTTTAAGGGGTAAAAATTGGATTTTTGTAAAATAAATGAAAAATATGAGACATAATGCCTACAAAACCTAAAATTTTGCGGTCAAGGAACCTAAGGGGCAACTCACAATCAATCTTAATTTCTAGTCATTTTTTATTGAAGAAAATAGAGGAAAAATACCAAAAAATGGTAAAAAATGGGTTTTAAATGGGAGAAAATTAGAAAACAGTAAAAGGAAAATTTTAGAAAATTACATGTGTGTTTGTGTAGCGTATAATGAAGGTAAAGCACGAGGTTGGCCTCGTTTTACCCTCGTTTCTATGTTTTCATTCATGTTTATTGCTTTGTTTGTAAGGAAATACACATAAAACGACCCTTTCACCTATCAACGAATGCAAAACATTAAACGGCAGGGTGAGAGGGGAGGTTGAGCGTCAAAATATAAACTAAAATCTGGTTTATGTGTTGCATCTTGCCTATAGGACGTTGTTTTAAGATAAAGGGAAAGGCAGAAAGAGTGTAAGGCTCGGTGTCTTTTCTCATTACATAAACGCTAGCATGGAAATCATGAAAAGATTGGTTTCGCACGATGCACAATGCTGATTTCTTCTGTTTGTGCACTAAACCGTTCACATTATGCACTATGCATAGTTCATGGTATCAACGAAAAAGCTCCTAGACTGCATAGCACTTGTTTTCTTAGGAATTGGACCCACGATTGAGAGCGTAAGGTTATCCCTTGCCGTAAGATAGAGGATCAGTTTCCTAAGGGACTGTTAAGTGAGGATACATGGTATATCTCCTGGATTCGAAATGAGGAGTGGAGTGTGTTCGTTTGGTTTATATGTTGAGCAGGGCGTCAAGGTGCTAATCCCTGCGATGTAGGAGAGCTGCAGTGGGGCCGCGATGTTTCTACCGAGAGGTTGCCTCCATGTATGTGATCGTGGTATTTATTGCCAATGTGTATGGGTTCTCCCTCTATGGAGTTTATAGAAAGGGAAACGTTGGACTACAAAACTATAAAACTATAAACACATAGATTAGACTTTAGGACAGGTTGTCCTTTAGTAGTAGATAGGCGCTCCTGGTCCGCGAGACCATGAAGGTGGGTTTGTCTAGTATGAGCATGAGGTCCGGCTAGTGCCATAGCCAGCCGGCCCATTTCAGGTCCCATCAGTGGTGCTTCTTTCGGGAGGTGGCTATAAGTGGCGGTTTTCGAATCTAGGGTTTCCAGGGACCCTAAATTATCCATAAAATGGGGTTTGTTCAAGGATGGAAAAACTTGGCTTTCCCCATAAAAAACTTACTAATGGACTTCGTTAGTTATGTAGAGCATGAGTCCTATGCAAAAGATAATTTATGTGATGAAAAGAGTAGCCAATTAGTGGTTACCCCATCCTCTAATGCGATGGCATGGGCCGAGGTTTGCCTTGGTGTGGTCTCTACCCAAGAGAATTCATGTGATCGTGGTATTTATTGCCAATGTGTATGGGTTCTCCCTCTGTGGAGTTTATAGAAAGGGAAACGTTGGACTACAAAACTAAAAACTATAAACGCATAGATTAGGCTTTAGGACAGGTTGTCCTTTAGCAGTAGATAGACGCTCCTGGTCTGCGAGGCCGTGAGGGTGTATTTGTCTAGTATGAGCATGAGGTCTGGCTAGTGCCATAGCCAGTGCGGGCCCATTTCAGGTCCCATCACTGCCCCTCTAAGACTGCATTTGGTAGGTATACCATTCTTGGCATGGGAGGAGGTAAGACTCCTCTCTTAGAGGTCATTGACAATCTTGCTTCAACTTCATCATAGAGTCTTGCACCTTCCACTGCAGCTTGCAGATTGATTGGTCTTCTCAATTCCACAAACTTGCAAACTTCTAGTTGTAGGCCTTTGAGGAAAACTCCCTTCTAGATGCCTTCATCCAAATGATGGTTGGTCCATCTATTCAGTATGGATTCCATTCGCGAAACATAAGCTTCTCCTCTTTCTCCAAAGGGCTAACTTCGATTCATGAACTCCTCTCCCATCCACTCTTCAAAACCTTCATGCCTGAATTTAGTGAGGAAAGCCAACTTCAGGTCATCCCATGTGCCAAAATTTCCTGTTGCTTGTTTCTCATACCATTGAAATGCCACGTCTTTGAAAGTGGTGGGGAGTATTTCTAACCAATGCTCGGGGGTTGTGACATTGTTAGCCACACATGCTACCATAAACTCTGCTACATGAGTGTCGGGATCTTCATTGTATTCTTCCTTGAAAATGGGCAATGGGACTACATTTTCCGGCATGGGGGACCTTGAGTTTCCATGAGGACTTCTGTAAAGAGTGCTTTTAGGGCATCAAAGGAGGCTTTTGGTATGCAAGTTCCTTCTCGGCCTTCATTTTTACCTTCTCTCTTCTCACATACCTCTGGACACTTTCTAGTGCTTGGCTCTTGATTGCATCATTCATCAGGGGGTTGGCTCTAACTAGTTGGTCTATACTCAACTGAATAGAATCAGAGGGGGCTTCAGTCTCTCTGGAGGACTCTCTAGCCAACATCTCTTCTACTTCTTTTCTACATCTTTGAATTCAACCTTCAGACTGCTATACAGAGAGGAAGGTGTTTCTTTCTAAAGGTATCAAAACTCATTCTTCTGAGGATTGTTGTTGTGCCATCATCATAATAATGCTAGCTTCTGATGGTTTCAATAGTGTATATTGTGAAGAATACTCTATCCACAAACTTCCAATGGGTTTCTAATTGGACATGTCAGTACACCATGCGTCCCACGTGTCATCTTGTTGAGCATCCACAAACAAATGCCAACTCTTTTCTTTCATGTTTTTGTGAACCTCCACTAACCATGACTCTTGAAGCTTCTTCACAATCTCCCACTTAATGATGACTGGAAACTTCTCAATGAATGCCAAACCTCCCATGGATGATCATTCTTCCTCGTTTTCTCCACTTCAGTTTGTTCCCAAAAACATTTCCACCAAGATGCAATCTCTATTGCTTCAACAAGAAGAGGAAATAGTCCACTAGATAGAGTTGCATCATGATGGTAATATATTTTCGCCATTGTGGGATAAACTTCTTGTGGAAAGTGGCTTTGGCAATGAGAATTTCCAATTCTTCAGTAATAGAAGCAACTTTGCAAGCATCCATTAAATTATTCTCTTTTTGGCAATGCCATTTCCTTCATATAAAAGAAAAACAGAACAAAACCAAAGCTATCAGAACCAATTAGAACCTCAACAGAACCTATTAGAACATCACAGAGCCTCATATCTCTACTGAAAATCACCATGAGCTTTCTACACATAATCAACCTCATCGAAAGCACTCTCAAACACTTCCAAAACTTTCAATAATCACACAAAATCCATAAAAATTCAACCATTCAGCCCTCAAAAACATCAAAAATCAACATTTAACATTCAACAACCCTCCTCCCTATAGGCCCATAATGTTGCCATTATCTTTTTATCTCAGCCACTACTACATGAGGTAGAGACCACCTTTGTTAGGGTAGTCACTAGGATTTTATTTATGGCTTTATCTTGACCATTGGCTTTAGGGTAATATGATGAGGATTTTTTATGGATTATCAAGAAGGTGGAGAATAAGTGGGCAATCACTTCATTGATGAAGTGTGTGCCTCTTGATCATTGACTAGTTATATGGGACATCTGAGCCATGAGATCACTTGTTCCCAAATAAATTTGGCAGTGGTCCTAGCATCATTTTTTTGAGTTGCCCGAGCTTTAGTCCACTTGATGAGATAGTTTGTGGCTACAATTATGTACCTCGCTTGTGAATATTGTGCACATGGTTGATTGGATCCATGAAATCAATTTCCCATTTTTCAAAAGGTTGGCATGCTATCACTGGGGTCAACTCCATCTTATCCTTACAAATAGAGACTTTGGTTTCTTGGCACTTATCACAGTGCTTCACAAACTTGGCTAGATCCTGAAATAGTGTAGGCTACCACAATTGAGACTAGAGCACCTTACATACTGTAATGTCCCCATTGAAGTGTCCTCCAGCAATTCCGTCATGAGATTCTACAAGCACATCATGCATCTCATGCTCACAGACACATCTCCTCAACATTCCATCCTATCCTAATTGGTAGCGTTGGTTGGCAATCAACTAATAGGGTTGAAAATTTAGAATGAGACATTTTAGCCTAGCCTTCTCAATTGGACATTCAAGTAATCCATGTTCTAGGATGTGGACTATGTCGTCCATCCAATAAGGTGTAAGATCTACTCTAAAAAAATCTCTTTCAATGGATATTCTAAATAGATGTGCATCGAGTAGGTCATCTACAATGCCTTGTCCAAATGCTTCTCTTATGGTTATGTAAAGAGACATATGGTCTACTATGTAATGTTGTTTGTCCTTACGTACTACTACAGAGAAGTCAAATTCTAATAGCAAGAGTAACCATTGAGCAATGAATCTTGTTGTGTAGGGTTTGTTATAAAGCAATGCTTGATGATCAACAAAGAAAGTAAAGGGTGTACCTAGAAGGTAATGTTGAAATTTCTTAATAGCAAAAACCATAGCTAGCCCTTCCCTCTCTATTGTGGAGTAATTCATTTCCGTGTCAATAAGTTGTCTACTTGTAAAGCTCAGTGGATAATCCAAGTTGTGCTCTCCAAGTTGGCACAAAACTACTCCCATGGTGAACTTTGATGCATCAATGTGCACATGGAAGGTAATTGACCAATTTGGGGCTTGTAGAATATGTGCGGTCATCGAAGTCTTTTTAAATTCTTCATAAATGTGTTGATACTCCTTGGTCCACTAAAATATAATAAACTGCTTGTAAAGTGGTCGTGTAATGAGTGCATAATTCAACACAAATCGTCGATAGTATCACGTGTAGTTGAGGAAGCACTGAACTCCCTTGTAGTTGATTGGTAGTGATAAATCAACAATCATTCTAAATTTGAAAAAGTTGGTAATAATGCCATTTTTTGAGACACTGTATCCTAGGATACATCCATGCTTTACCCAAAACTAGTATTTGAAGGGGTTCAATGAGAGACCATATTGTCTACACTATTCAAAGACTAGGCAAAGTTTGTCTAGGTGCTCCTCCCAACAACTGGAATAAACACATAGATCATCCACAAATACTTCTAGCCACTTCCTAAGCATATCCTTAAAAATGGTACACATGAGACATTGAAAGGTAGCATGTGCATTAGTCAGCCCAAATGGCATGACTATGTAGGCAAACACATCCCATTTTGTTGTGAATGCCATTTTATGCCTATCATCCAGGTGCACTTGCACTTGGTTTTAGATGGAGAAGCCATCCAAGAAACTATAGGCTTCCTTCTCTAGCACTCTCTTAAGCATGTGCTTAGTGTACGCTAATGGATAATTCTCTCTTTGTCACTCCATTGACCTTTTTGTAGTTCACACACACTCAAATCTTTCCATTCTTTTTAAGGATAATTACTATGGGTGATACCCAGTCAATGTGCTCAATTTTGAAAATGAATCTAGCATTCAATAGCTTGTCTATTTTCTCCTTCACAACATGAGCATGCTTTGGATTCAATGCATATAGTCTTTGTTTCACTGGTGTCGTGTTGGGGGTCATAGGAATGTTGTGAGTCACAATACTCAAAATGATTCCTTTCAACTCTTCTAAGCACCTAGAAAATACCTCTACATACTCTTGTAAGAGATTAATGAGATTATGCTCCTCTTTCTCAACTAAATTGTCAACTATGTACACAGGTCAAGGCTTGTCCCCTTCCCTTGCCAAGTTGACTTTGTTAACTTTAGCAGGTCATTCAATGGGTTCACTAATCTGTCCTACTCATTTCTCTCCTACTAATACTACTATGCACTTGCCCTGCGTTTGGGTAAGTTCTATGGTTTCTTTTGTCATTCAGCTTCTAAGGACTTGGACTATTTCCTTCTTTCTTGTGTGAGCCTCTTGTTGTAAAAATTACATGGTGCAACAAACAAAATCTGAGAAAGAGATAGAGAGTTCACAACAGATGAAAGGAGAATTTAAAATTTTTTCTTTAACTCCAACCAAATGATACAAAGATGGCTTTGTCCACCCGTGCGCTTCCATTATGAAGCTTAGATAGCGACCTAGATTAAAGATAGGTGAAGAGCTTAGGCTAGCTGAAACAACTATAACTGGGTGAAAGATAGATGAAAACTGTGAAGGGGTCTACCTTTTATAGCCTGTGAAGGGAGTCATGATGGATGACCTTCCATATGCACTTGTATCTATTGACTTTCCATACGTGTGTCTGTTGACCTTCCATGTGCACATGTGTCTGTTGACCTTCCATATGCACCTCCACTAGTTGGCTAGGGGATATTCTAGGGAATATTCCTTTTACCATTGGCTAGGGCACCTAATAACTCCCTTACCCCACAACTCGATGCAATGTGCCTTGAGTTGTACCAGCTTAACTACTCCATCTAACCTAAATATTAGACCCAGAATGGTCACCTTTTTGCCATTCGATCTGGAGCCCCAAGAGAGACACCAAGGAAATAGGGTTTCTACTGCAAGAAAATCTATCTTGTCATCATCAACAAGCTTTTTTTTAGGTTTTATATGATCACAATGAAGAAAAGAACACCAGGCACAACAAATCTTCATGCAGCATCATGTAGATCTCCCACGAATTTTATAAAATCAACCATATTCTTCATAATCTCCGTCAAAAGAACAAAGAACACAAAGGAATACACCATCTTTGAATGGAAATACATCACATAGTATTCATCTTCAATGTCTTCATAGTTCTCTCTCTCTTTTCTCTCATATACAATTACACTGTTTTCATAGATTTGACTATCTCTGACTCTCTCTCTCTCTCTATCAATAGTACATCATATCTCACTACAATACTCAATAATCACTCTCAATAATCCTCTCTTAGGTCGTGGATAAACCTTCCAAAAGGTATGTCTGATATGAAAGGTCACCAAAGACTTCATAGTGTCCAGTGAGATCCGTTTTCTGCTGTCTTCTGTAACCTTCTGTGAATCTTCTGTAAATCTTCAGCAGTTACTACTTCACTTCAATTAGCTTGGATAGAGCTTCCATTCATCCTTTCCTAAGACAAAAACACTTCCCAAAATATCCACACATCCATCATAACACTTAGCAGAAACAACAAAACCACAGAGCAACAGAAGTACAAAACAACAAAGCTACAGAAGCTTACAGAACTTCACAGAAGATCAATAGAACCCATAAAAATCATAAAAACCAAAACAAAACCAATTCAATCTTTCATAAACCTCTTCACACAACTTCAATCATCTCTCAAAACATTCATTCAACCATCTCTACTACCAAAACAGAAACAAAACAGAACAAAATAGAAGAAAATCAGACCTTATAGAACCAAACATCCTCATCAAAAACCATAAAAAACCCTTCAAAATTATCCAAGCCTTTCCAAACACTTAAAAATAAACAACCATTTATCATAAAAAAAACAAAAAATCAGCCCAAAAACCAACATATTTCACACTCAACACGATCACATAGACCTCATCTGACATACAAGTGAAGATTCAACCAATATCCGAGCTCACATATGGCTTCTTCTCATAATGGGGGCCTTACAACTTTGAGGACCATGGATTATTGGTGGCACCTTATGAGGGTGGGGCATTGAGCATATCTATAACACCCCCCTCAATGTCCACCGGCAAGTGAACTATCTCCTCGGATGAGTCTCTGAAGATGAACTTGAAGCAGATTCTTCTTAAGTGCTTTGGTGAAGATATATGCTTCATTCTCCTTTGTTGGACAATAGACCAGTTTTACTATCCCATCCTCAATCAAATCACGCACATAGTGTTACTGGATCTCTATATGTTTGGTGTGCACATGACACACTGGATTTTTGGCAATGGATGCAACTCTAATTGTCACATCTCAGCATAGTTGGTTCTTCATCCTGCACTTCCATATGCCATAGGATCCTTCTCAACCATATTGCTTCACATGCAGCAAAAAAAGCTGCCTTGTACTCTGCCGTGGTAGAAGACAATGCCACTATTGGCTACTTCTTAGTAATCCAAGAGAAAAATCCTAAACCCAAAGAGAAACAATAACCAAAAATTGACTTCTTGAAATCACTGTCTCTTGCCCAATTTGAGTCACAATTTGATTCTCATGAGGTTTGTTTGAGAACTTGCTCAAAACACCAACATTAAAACTAATATCTAGTATGGTGTTACACATGTAGATTAGAGTGCCAACCAACTTCTTGTACCTCCTAATGTTTGCTAGTGCTAATGTATCCTCAATGGATAACTTTACATTCACCTCCATAGGTGTAGTTATCTCCTTGCACTCGGTCATGCCAAATGCCTTCAAGATCTCCCATGCATACTTCTTCTGGGAGATGAAGATCTTTCCTCTGAAATGAAGGTTGCCTCTTCAATGAAAATTACACAAAGACTAATAAGAAATGCTGAACAATAAGAAATGTTGAGAACCATAGCTTGCCACTTCTTTATTCAAGATATCTTACAACCAAGAATTACAAGAAATGTTGAAGCCATGGTAGGTTAAGAATTAATTGATGATAGTTGTTGCAAGGAACTCGCCCCTCACAATGCTGGGGAAGGAATTACCTTCAAGCTCCAAGAAGTGGAGATGTGAAAAATGATTAAAATATGATTTACATTGGCACCCTATTTTCTTTTATACTCCAGTTTAAAAAAGACTAATTGCCTAACTAAGGTAGCATGAAAAATTGCTTTATTACAATCCATCCTCGCCCAAAAGTTTTGTCCTCAAAACTTTGAAGACTGAAAGGACAAGTGGATGGTAAATGTGAAGAAATAAAAGGCTGATGCTGAATATCCTTGTTGAAGTTTTCCATTGAAGAAGACAATCTTCCATTAAAAAGAATCTCCAAAATAAGCTCAAAACCGTGGAAATATAGAATGCTATCCTAAATAGGGTAGTGATAGTAAATGGCCCATAACTTTGGATAGAAATGTTGAAATGATGCATATGAGATACAAAAATGAAGTATACTTCATAAGGTATCCATCCATATCATCAAAATTCAATTATGTTGATAGGTCAATTATTTTTATTACAAAAGTTATAAAAACAAGCTGTGCAATGTGCAATATGAACTACTTTTCTTGAAGAAGCCATGGAAATTGATCTAAATATGAAGCATGTTGCCGAGATGATTCTTCCATAGGTAAGCCCTTCCACTTGTCAAGATGTTCCATAACATTATGGTTCCTTACAACCTTCTCTCTCTTGCCAATAATCCTTTTGGACTCATAGATGATCAAGCCATCTTCATCAAGAGGAGGTAGTTCTTCAAGAACTTGTACATTAGGGCCAATGAATTTCTTGAGTTGAGACACATGAAAAACATTGTGAATGCATGTGGTTGAAGGCAAATCAAGTTGGTAAGCAAGATCTCCAACTTTTCTTATGATTTGATATGGACCATAATAGCGATGAGCAAGCTTGTTATGTCCGCCCTTGAGAGAAGCATAGCGATACTTAGGTACTTTCAAAAGTACCCATTCTCCTTCTTCAAAATCCACATGCCTTCTTTTATCATTAGCATATAATATCATTGTCTATTGTGCCTTCCTGATGTTTTCTTTGTACTAATTCATTAAGGCTTCCATATTTTCCAACTCTTCTCGAGCAAGAGGATTCATTTCGTCATGAAATAATGCTGAAGGTACTTGGACTTTATATCCATACAATGCCTCAAATGGTGACATAGCAATAGTACTCATGTGATGAGTATTTTTATAACAGAAATCCACAAGATGAATCAAATGATCCCATGCATTCTGTGTATCATGGCAAAAGTGTCTGAGGTAGATTTCTAACCATTTATTGACCATTTCAGTTTGGCCATATGTTTCTGGATGGTAGGCAGTACTTGGAGTTAGTTTGGTGCCCATGGAAGTAAAAAGGCTTTTCCGAAAATTGCCCATGAACTTGGAATCCCTATTAGAAACAATGAAGTTTGAAAATTTCTTCCATGAACTGATTTGTTGATTGAATATTGGACTTTGGTAAGTAAGAAGTGGGCTGATTTTGTAAGACGATCAACCACATCAAAAATGCTATTCTAGCCCTGGTTAGTGGTAAGAAGTCATGTAATAAAATCCATGCTGATATTAGTCCATTTAACATGTGGGAAAGGCAAAGGCTGAAGTAGACCACTAGGCAATAAATTTGAATCTTTATTCTGATGGCATGGTAAGCACTACATCACATACTCCTTGATATCTCTCCAGAGTCCCTTCCAATAGAAACATTTATGGATCTTGTCAAAAGTTTTGAACAATCCAATATGTATTGCCAAAGGAGAAGAATGCATCTCCTGTAAAAATTGAGACCTAAATGATGAATGAGGGGTCAAGTATACTCTCCCTTTAAACCAAAGAATTCAATTTTGCCATTTGAAATTGGAAAATTCAAATCCATCATCTTGCTGTAATTTCTTCATAATATTGGCAGTGTGCTCATCTAAAAGATATTCTTCTTGAATGTCCTGGACCCAATCCTTATGTATGGTAGAGATGGTAGAAATGGAACATGCCCACATCCTAGATAAGGCATCTATCACTACATTATCCTTGCTTGCCATACAAGAAATATCAAAATCATATCCCTAAAGTGTAGCTAACCATCGTCTTTGTTTGGGAGAGAGATTTGGCTGAGAGAGGAAATACTTCAGCACATATGATGGTCACTCTTCACCTTAAAATGGTTGCCATAAATGTAGTGGTGCCACTTCTTGATTGCATGAAGAATAGCTAACATTTCTTGCTCATAGACTGGTCCACAGATCGGTCGTTGTATGCTCGCGTAGTGAATCCCGGAAGGTCCCCAAGAACAATGAACTCTACTTTTTGCACAAGTTACAAGGTAAAAAGCATGAACGACAAGAGCAAGAGACCAATTGGGTTCAATCTCCCCCCATGCCTTGTGTGAGCGCTTCACAAAGCATGTATTTTATGTATATTCCATCTTCATGCTCAATAATAGCCCAATTTACAAAAATATATCAAGCTTTTAGCTTTTGAGTTTGCTTTTACAAAAATAGGAATAAAGCTAATGGACGGTGCCCATAGAGTCTGGCACACCCAATACAATGTCCAAATAGAAATAATATAACCGTGCGCAAGGGCACATACAAAATAATAATAAATAATCGATGCCTCAATAGACATGACAAAATATAGGCGTGGCGCCTATCAAAATATAATCCATAGATCGAATACTCGCTATCCACCAATGCTTTCCTCCACCACTGCTGCTATCTCTACACATCAACTGAAGCATTCACAATCGTTAGTAAAATAATACAATTAAACCGACAAAAGTGAATACCTAGCAGTCTTCAGCTACATAAATAAATCAACTGGTTAGAAATAAATCCTAACCTTAATTTATTACGAGTGCGCACTCTAAACTCATAAACGTTTATTAATTTAATATGCATTTTGCGGAATCACCCGCTATGGAATCACCCATGTACACACTAAATTAATGAAACGCCCGAAAAGGACAGGCGTCCCCATCAACTTCTCGCACAAAGAATCCACTTTGTGTATGAGCCCCGGTCATCAAAGTTTACAGAATCCACCGTAAAACCTCACGGAATCCACCGTGGCACGGAATCCACCATGGAATATGCCTCCTGGCATCATACCCCCGGGGTGGGATAGCAATTGACCTCAATTGCTATTAGCTCAATGTGGAGCTAACAGAGTGGGGAAAGCATTTAAGTCTCTAGCGTGCATCCATTATGCTTCCTCTACAGGATGGTTCTTAAATTTAACTAGATATCTAGAATACCTTCGGCCAGTTCTAGTGGTCATAAAGTCAGTGTCTATGATAGCTTCTGGTTCAAGTATTTCAGTCTCTTCCTCTAATAAAGGTGGGTTTTCATAAACAAGGTGTATAGGTAATTGGCCTCTAAATGGTCTCAATAAACTAATGTGAAATGTATTGTGAATTTTCCAATGAGATGGTAATTCTAACTTGAATGCATTATCATTAATTTTATGAATGATCCTAAATGGTCCATAGAATCTGGGGGCTAATTTGACAACTGGGTGTCTATCTACACTTTGCAGTCTACGTTTTTCTATTCTCAGCCAAACATAATCATCAACTTTGAAATTCATAGCTTGTCTTTTCTTGTTGGCTTGTTTGGTATAGGATTGCTGGGCTTTAGCAATCATATCTTGAACTTCATCAAATATACTGTTATGCATACTAGCAATATCATTAGCACTCTGAATTCTATTAGACAAAAATGCAACAGGTGTAGATAATCTATATCCATAAATGACTTCAAATGGTGCTTTCTTTGTAGATGTGTGTGGTGTATTGTTATATGCAAACTGTAATAAATGCAAATGAGTGTCCCATGTCTGAGGTTTAGAGATAGTATATACACGTAAAAGATCTAGAATGGTGCTGTTTGTGGCTTCTGTTTGTCCATTAGTTTCTAGATGAAATGCAGATGAGAAATCAATCTTTGTGCCTAGGTTAGCAAATAGAGTAATCCAAAAGTTGTTACAAAATCTAGAATCACGATCTGAAATAATAACTTTTGTCAATCCATGGTTAGTAAAAACAATTTTCAAAAACAATTGTGCTGCTTGTGATGCTGTTAAAGTTTTCTTACATGGAATGAAATATGTTTGTTTACTAAATCTATCTACAACTGTCCAAATCATATCATGGTTAGATTTAGTAATAGGTAAACCAGTAATGAAATCCATAGAAATTTGTTCCCAAGGATTAGATGGAATAGACAAAGGCATAAGTAATCCATACTGTTTACCATGATGTCTCTTATCTCTTTGACAAATCAAACATTCAGAAACAAAGTTAGATACATCAGCATCCATATGCGGCCAATAAAAATCTTCAGTTAATATACGTAATGTAGATATGATACCTCTATGACCTTGATATGGGGGACAATGAATTTCATTCAAAACAAAAGATCGGAATGGAATTGTAACACACAATCTCTTTTCATAAAACATAAATCCATCATTATATGACAATGAATCAATAGGAATGAAATTATTTTGAACCAATTTATTCCAATCAGCATGAAAAGTAATATCCTGATGATATGTATCTTTCATAGCAATCAAAGAATCAAAAGATATGACAGAAATATTATGAATGGCAGGTCTTCTACTCAATGCATCAGCCACTACATTTTCTTTTCCAGGTTGGTATTGAATGATAGGATGAAAACTTTGAATAAAGGAAGCCCATTTGATATGACGGTCAGAGATTTGAGGTTGGCTAAGTAAATGTCTAATACTTTGCTGATCAGTCTTAATCATAAATTCTGAACCCATTAAGTAGTGTTTCCACTGTCTTAATGCTTGTACAACTGCTAATAGTTCTTTGTCATATGTGGAATATTTCAGCTCAGAAGGTTTCAGCTTACAACTAGAATAGGCTATAGGATGGTTGTCTTGCATAAGTACGGCTCCTATTCCTGATCCACTAGCATCGGTCACTACTAGAAAGAATGGTCTATTAAAGTCAGGCAACTGTAAAACAGGGGCATTGGTTAATGCATGTTTCAGTAAGTCAAAGGATTTCTGTTGATTTTCGGTCCATTGATAAATAATTCCTTTCTTCAGAAGTTTGGTTAATGGTAAAGCAAGTAATGAAAAATTACGTACAAACTTCCTATAGAAACTAGCAAGACCAAGGAATGAGCGTAACTCATGCGCGTTTTTAGGTACAGGCCAATTCAATATTGCATCAATTTTCTTAGGATCAACTTTAATTCCATCAGATGATACAATATGACCTAAATATTCAATTTCCGTTTTAAAGAAATTCACTCTTTTCAGGATTTGTATACAGTTGATTTTCTTTTAATAACTGAAAAACCAATGACAAATGCTCATAATGTTCTTTCTCATTTTGACTAAACACCAAAATATCATCAAAGAAAACAATTACACAATACTGATATTTCAAAAAGATATGGTTCATCATTCTACTAAAGGTAGCAGGTGCATTAGTCAATCCAAATGGCATGACTAAAATTTCGTAATGACCAAACTATGTTCTGAATGCAGTCTTGAATATGTCAGACTTATCTAGCCTCACCTGATGATAACCAGACTTAAGGACAATTTTACTAAATATAGCAGATCCTTGCAGTTTGTCCATAAGGTCATCAACTCTAGGAATAGGATACCTATTCTTTACACTGATATTATTTAAAGCTCGATAGTCAATGCACATACGATAGGTATTATTCTTTTTCTTGACTAACAATACAGGTGCACCGAATGGAGAACTGCTAGGTCTAATCAATCCTCTATTTAGTAATTCCTCAACTTGACTCTGGATTTCTTTTTGGTCTATCTGGTTATGCCTATATGGTGCTTTGCAAGGTGGTTGTGTGCCAGGGATCAAATCTATCTTATGGTCTTCTGGACATGAAGGAGGTAAACCTGGTGGTAGGTCTTCTATAAAACAGTCCTTAAAATATGCAAGAAATTCCTTATGCCTAGGGTGCATATGATTTTCCTTTACTTGCAATTCATTCACCCAAATGAAATAGGATTTACTACTCTTGCGTAATGCACGTTTAGCTTGAGTATGCGAAAGCAGTGGAAAGACATTAAATGCATGCATACCATATAATATAATAGATTTTCCTTGAAAATTAATATTCATTGTGTGTGTGGAATAATCTATATCTGGGTTATGCTGGTGTCGCCAAGGCATACCTAAAATAATGTCACTCGAATGTAATGGAACAACTAAGAAATTTCTTCTTTCAATGTATGAACCAATTTGAATCTCTAAGTCTTGTACTTCCTGTATACCATTATACCTAGTGCCTAAAAATGCAGCTTTTATGCAATAATGCGTAGGTACAGTCTGTAATTTCAATTCCTTTACCAATTTTGCTGAAATAAAATCATGAGTACTACCGTCATCATGCAAAATAGTCTTTTCCTTTCCATGCACCAAACATTTCATAGTCAATAATTAATGTGGAGTAGGCATACCTGGTAAAGTATCGGAAGTAGTAGTAGTGTTGTCCTCATCTTCAGTGAAGTCAGGCATATCTTCATGTTCGTCTTCGTCCATTGCTCCAAGGTAGTTGATATGAGATGGTGGCTTCTTTGAATGACAATTTGCTGCTAGATGTCCAGGCTGGTGGCATTTATAGCATACTATTGGCTTGGCTTTTGTTACATTGTTTGCAATGGCGGGAAGTCTAGGTACATTAGGATTTGGCTGTGGAATAGGCTTAGGATTTTGATTTACATTGGATGGTAATGCAGGTGGTTTTGCCCAATTCTTGCGGAAAGATGATGAAGAGAAACGACCTGGATTAAATATTCTAAAATTGAAATTGAATTGTTTAGATCCATAATTACCATTGGCTTGGAATTGCTGTGGTCATCTGTCTCTACCGCGTAGCTTATCTTCAGTGTCGTGAGCTAGTGAAATGGTGTCTTCAAGAGTAGTAGGCTTGAACATGTTAACTTCAGCGTAGTAATGTCCAAGGAGTCCAGACATATACTTGCGCTTGTGTGTCGCTTCTGGTACGTCTTCAAGCATACGTAGCTGTAGGAGTGCATTCCAAAAATGCTATGTATACTGAGGTATAGGCTCACGATCCCGTTGTTGGAGAAGATCCCATTGCTTAATAGCTTTCTCATGAAATTGTGGTGGAAGGAAATTCTGCATGAACTTCTTCTTGAAATCTTCCCAAGTAGCAGGACATTCTATGCTCTTGCATACTACAGTCCATCAAAGAGATGCTCTGTCTACCAAATGATTAGTAACACACTTGATTTTATCTTTTTCTGCATAGGTTTCCTCATGGAAATAGTCATCAAACTGACTAATGAATGCTAGAACAGTTTTTCCTTCTCGTATGCCATTGAAAGTACAAAATTTGAAACTTCGTTTACTTATCTTTGATTCCTTGCGAATGGTTTGAGCTTCAAGAGTGGCGTCGATGGTACATCAAATCAAATCTTCAGCTTGAGGTTCTTCTTTGTCGGTAGACGCTCTTTGTAAATTTGCCAGTTGAGCTTGCAATGCTTGCCTAGCCCTTCGTTCTTCTTCCAATTGCATCATGATTAAGTCCAGCTTTTGCTCCATTGTAGGTTCAAGTAGGTCATCTTCAGCTATAAGATCATCCGTATGTGGTTCCGTCATCCTGAAAAACTCAAAAGACCTTTCTCACTCAAAATCAAGTTAGCGGGATGAGCGTAGCTCAAATTCGGGGATACAAGGCTTATGTGTTTTTTTTGGGTATTTCTTTCTCAATCTTCAGAAAATCTGCGATTTTTCCTTCTTTGTATGCTGAAAATGCTTCAGCAAACCTGCGTATGGATAGAATACCTTCCAACTAACAACTTTACAGTTCGGAGTTTCTGCGTAGGAACAGTCCTTCTAGGAGTTTTGAGCACAAGTCAGTTCTGACTCTAGTTGACTAGTCTGACTTGCAAAGTTGCAGACTTATGTGACTTGCAGAGTTGCAGACTTGCAAAACTTAGCCGACTGTATGCTCGCGTAATGAATCCCGAAAGGTCCCCAAGAACAATGAACTCTACTTTTTGCACAAGTTACAAGGTAAAAAGCATGAACGACAAGAGCAAGAGACCAATTGGGTTCAATCTCCCCCCATGCCTTGTGTGAGCGCTTCACAAAGCATGTATTTTATGTATATTCCATCTTCATGCTCAATAATAGCCCAATTTACAAAAATATATCAAGCTTTTAGCTTTTGAGTTTGCTTTTACAAAAATAGGAATAAAGCTAATGGACGGTGCCCATAGAGTCTGGCACGCCCAATACAATGTCCAAATAGAAATAACATAACCGTGCGCAAGGGCACATACAAAATAATAATAAATAATCGATGCCTCAATAGACATGACAAAATATAGGCGTGGCGCCTATCAAAATATAATCCATAGATCGAATACTCGCTATCCACCAATGCTTTCCTCCGCCACTGCTGCTATCTCTACACATCAACTGAAGCATTCACAATCGTTAGAAAAATAATACAATTAAACCGACAAAAGTGAATACCTAGCAGTCTTCTGCTACATAAATAAATCAACTGGTTAGAAATAAATCCTAACCTTAATTTATTACGAGTGCGCACTCTAAACTCATAAACGTTTATTAATTTAATATGCATTTTGCGGAATCACCCGCTATGGAATCACCCATGTACACACTAAATTAATGAAACGCCCGAAAAGGACAGACGTCCCCATCAACTTCTCGCACAAAGAATCCACTTTGTGTATGAGCCCCGGTCATCAAAGTTTATGGAATCCACTGTAAAACCTCAGGAATCCACCGTGGAATATGCCTCCTGGCATCATAGACATGGAGTTCTCTTTCTTTATCATCCAACTTCCTGCTTTCATAAGTAATAACACCATGGTCTTGGCATAAAACAACCCCAACACCTCTGCCACTAGCATCAACAAATATAGTGAACTCCTTGGAAAAGTTTGGGCACACTAAGATAGGTGCTGAGATGAGAAGAGTTTTCAACTCATTGAAACTCATAGTGGCTGTAACATCCCAAAAGAAAGATTTCTTTTTCAATCTATCAGTGAGAGGAGCTGCTACATGGGCATAATTCTTGATGAATCTCTTATAGAAAGAAGATAGTCCAAGAAATCCTTGCAATGAAGTAGAATTCTGTGATATGGGCCAGTCCTTGATGCACTAGACCTTCTTTGGATCAACCATAATTCCTTTCTCACCAACTATATGACTCAAGTATTCTACCTCATCAGCCTTAAAAGTACACTTTCTTTCCTTTGCAAAAAGCTTGTGTCTTCTCAAGGTAAAAAGGACTTCTTTGACATGCTTCACATGTTCCTCTCTATTCTTGCTATAGATGAGAATATCATCAAAGAATACCAAGACTGATTTATATAAGAATGGATGCAAAATCTTGTTCATAAGAGCTTCGAAAGTTGCAGGTACATTTGAAAGTCCAAATGGCATAACTAGGAAGTGGTAGAGACCTCTTTTTGTCCTAAAAGCTGTCTTGTACTCATCCCCTGCTTTCATCTTGATTTGGTCATAACTTTACCTTAAGTCAAATCTTAGTGAGAACTCTTGCATCCTTGAGTTCATACAACAAATCATCAATGTGGGGGATTGGGTATTTGTTCTTTATGGTGCTCTTGTATAAGTCTCTATAGTCAATACACATCCTAAATGATCCATCTTTCTTCTTGACAAGTAGTACGGGAGAAGCAAAAGGTGACTGACTAGGCTGAATAAACCCCATTTCGAGCAAGTCTTTAACATGTTTCTCTACTTCTTCTCTCTCATACTTGGATAACCTGTAAGGAGGTTTGTTAATGGGTTTAGTGTCAGGCATTAAATCAATAGGATGATCCACTTCTCGCTAAGGAGCCAGTGACATAGGTGGTTGGAATATGTCCTTAAACTCTTCCAAAAGTTTACATAGACATGGATCTTCCTCCTTAGGTGAAGTAGATTGCTAATTTTCATCTGCCTTTGATAGCATAAGTGTGAAAATGTAAGACATAGCATTAATTTCCTTCTTCATCTTCTTCTTGTTGATTATTTCCACTTGCTTTCTCTCTATGCCATTAAGTTTTACTTGCTGCCCATTCCAAGTAAACTCCATGAACATCTGATTTATAACCAAAGAAAATTTTCCAAGTTGTTTAAGCCAATCATAGCCAATGATGATGTCAATAGGACCCATATCTAGGACAATCTGGTCCATCATAATAGTGCAAGACTGTGATAATTCAATAGGAGTCTACCAACATATCTCTTTGCTCAACTCTTGAGCACCATTAGCCACTTGTACCTTCAGTGGGGCATCTATCTCTTGAGGTAGTAACTTCAACTCGTACAATGATTTTGCATTGATAAAGCTATGTGTGCTGCTTGTATCAATGAGAATATGAGCAACCTTTGAATTTGTGGTACCTTTGAGCCAAAGTGTATTTTCACCTTTACAACCCATCCATGCATCCTGAGATATGGAACATAACATGGGTTGACAAGAAACCATAGAAGGATGATCAATATCTGATCCATTAGGATCAAATGGACCTCTTGGATCATAAGGGAACTATTAACTGGCTCTAATTCCTTGTGTGTGTCCTGATCATCATGCTCATGCATCTAATCACAAGTAGAAACTACCTCTACTTGCAAAAGATTTCCTTATTGTGTCCCCTCTTCATCAAAGTCTTCAATATTCAGCATATTAGGCTTTTTCATATATCCTTTGCACTTGTGCTCAAGAGACCGTTTCTCCCCACATTTATAGCGTAGACCCTTGGATTTGTCATTGGGAAGTGGCTTGTTGTTGTTGTTATTGGGATATTGCTAAATTGCACCTTCAGCCCTCTTAAATTTTCCTTTTGGATCAACATTATATATGAAATTATTGCCCTGTTTTGAAGCATATGATGTAGGTTAGGTTGGAACCTTACTGATTTTTTTTTGAAACCTGTTTTCAGCTCTAAATCCCTCTCTTTGTTGGTTGAACTACTATCCAAATCTCATAGGCTGATTTGATTGAAAATTCATTCATGTTTTGGGTTGAAATGATTTTAATTCTCTTCTATATTTTTGGCTGTACCTCTTAGCATATTGAATGGGGACATTTGTAGGCTTGGCTGCCCCAATTTTAGCTGAAAGGTTTGGATCAAGACCAAAAGTATATTTATTCAATTTGGTTGAATTGGAAATTATGCCTTCTATATAAATGGAAAGGTTTAAGAACTGGTTGGAATACTCCCTCACGGTAGAACCCCTTTGCTTAAGATCATACCATTTCCTTTCGAGCCTTTCCTTCTCCATCGGTGACACAAACACTTGAGTCATGGCTGTTTTGAAGTCCTCCCAAGGCTAAAAATTCTCCCCAATCTTGCTCATGTATCTCCACCATGTATGCACATATCCTTCTAGGTGTAGGGCTGCATAAAAAATCTTTGCTTGATCATTGCATGGATACAGAGTGAAATACATTTCCAATTGTTGATCCATTCTTCAAGTTCAATCGGTGAAGGGTTATCTCCTTTGAAATTGGATATGCTGATCTTGTCCTTGTACTCCTTGTCATAATGATAGTGCTACCCATTATGATTGGTATATCCAAAAGACTACTGGCTATTAAAATGATCACTCATTGCTTGCTGTCCATGATTAGGGGTAAATAAATGCTACCCATTTTGATTATTTCCAAAATATTGACAACCAAACAATGAGTTCCCATGTGATTGTTTGTTATGAGTGGATATCCCATGTGGAAACCTATCATGATGATCTTCAACATGCAAGAAATTGTCTCCATTCCTTGCTTTATCATGTGCATAATACCCTTGATCATCTCTTGCATTACGAATTTGAGTATGTTGACAACCAAAATCTTTATAGAAGGGATGACATCCATGTAAAAAACTCATTTTTGTTGTCATGCAAGGAATAATCTTGATGCCCCTTATCTCTTGAATTAGTGAAGTTTGGCATGTTTCTATTCCAAGAGTTGGTATGAGGCTAAACTATTTAGTTCACCTTAGAAGGTCCTCCATGTTCAAAAGTGGATGTTATATGCTGGTGGGCTGTT
Organism: Lygodium microphyllum; assembly: GCF_053477565.2. Taxonomy (NCBI): domain Eukaryota; kingdom Viridiplantae; phylum Streptophyta; class Polypodiopsida; order Schizaeales; family Lygodiaceae; genus Lygodium; species Lygodium microphyllum. The sequence continues at coordinate 113,185,343 of NC_141162.1, forward strand.
GTGAACCTCACATTGCCATGAATAATAAGTACATCTTCAGTATGGGAAAGTAGATTGGTTTGCAATTTGTTACCCAAGTTGTTGAATATCGTAACCAGTTGTTCAAATTTGGCATCCAACCTATGGTTTTATTGCTCCATGTGTGTAATCATCTTGCCAAAATTGTTATCCATTGAATGAGTAAGTTGGATTAGACCTTCATTCATATTACCAACTTAATTTGATAGCTACTGAAAATCATTAGAGTCATGAGAAACATTTACTTTTGTTTTAGGATCATTGTCATGAACCCTTGGGGGAATTGGATCTCTTCATTAGTTTTACTATTGCCCATGGCCCCTATGGTAGAATTTGCTTCAATATTGTAATCTTCTAAGCCCTCATTAATATGCTCCAATACCTGCTCCTTCTTCTTATTCCTTGCCATCATGGAAACTGTAGTAACTCAAGATTGCCTATCAAAGAATGGTCAATAACTAGAGCTATACTCCTCCAATCTAAGTGTGTGATAACTCCAAATGAGCCTGATAACACTTATTATACTAGATTTATTGAGATAACAAGTTTGGGAGTGGTATATGGTTGCTTTAGATCAAAACAGTGGACTTTGTCAACCTGTCCAAGTGCTATATACTGTAACCACATGTCACTCAAATGACCATAACTTTTAAATTGCAGGTCGAAATGAGTGTTCTATATCTAGGGTCGAAGCTAACTCTTTCCTCTATGCATAGAGTATAAGAATAAAATTTTTAGAATAAAATATTCCATTCTTATAATTGATTCTTTATGACTGTCCAATATGAGACAACAACATGTAACCACCTGTAAACTCACTGTTTGGACCTTGTTTCAACCCATTTGGTCATAGATAATTAAGAATCCCTTGTGGGCACTGAAGTACAACCACTAGGCTCTCTCACCAACCTCTAATCACCTATAAAGTACATGTAGACTTGCATCTTTGTTGAAAAATGTCACGAATTGTTATGTTTTGCCTTATTTGGTACCAAAAATCTTCAAGTCTTTAGCTACTCTTTCCCAAGTGGTATTTTGTGGTCCATGATGGGACCTAAAATGGGCCGGTATTGGCTATAGCACTAGCTGACGGACCTCTGGCATGCACAAGACAACCCCACGGCCTCGCGGTCATCGTACGTACATTTTGCATTTGTATTGTGTTTATAGTCCAACCCTTAACCTTCTCAGACTCCTCAAAGGGAAACCTTACACATTTTGGTGAAATTCACCACGTAGAACAACATAGGAGGCACCCCTGCACTGATTGCCACGGCCCCACTACGACCCTCCTACACCTTAGGGATTCACCCCTCGATGTGTTGCTAACACATATAACACATACGAAATAGACTCTGCTCTTGGTACCAATATTATATTGTTCCAAGAATATACCAGTCCTCACTTACTTGTCCCCTTGGACCCACCGTCTAGAACTACAGCTTGGGTGCCTTACTCTCTCTAGTGTGGGTCATTTATAAATCAACCAATTGCTATGCATGCCAGGAATAGATACCATGTGTATGTTTCATGCAATGGTGGATGCCTTATTGTGCACAAACAATCATGGTTTAAAATCAGCCTATGTGTTGTGGAAAAACAACCATTTTAATGAATTTCCACGAATACGCAATGCTTCGTTATAGAAACCTAGGTGAACCTCGTGCTGCTAGATCCATTATTTCTAAATAAACCGCATCCTAAATGTTATGCATAAAGAGAACAATTAGACTTTGTATTATTTCAACGTTTAAACTATTTTATAACATCATCCTCCCCCTCACCTTTAAATTTTGTTGCGTTGCATAGGTGTAGAGGTTCTTTTATGTCAGTTTTTGTATGTAAAAGCAATAAATATGCACTTTAACAGAAAGGAAAAGGGCCAAACTAAGGCTTAACCTCATGCTTGAGCCCCGTCAAACATTCACATACATAGATCTCATTTTTCCATTTTTTTCCAATGCAAGAAATCCATTTTTTCCCTTTTTTTCCTATTTTTACTATTTATTTATAATAAAAAAGAGTATTTTCTGGGTTTTTTCTAATGACTGATCATTGGAACTAAAACTCAGCATTTTCCCTTATTTTACCCCATATCCACTCATTTTTTGGCACAAAGAAACTATCAATTTTCATCAAAATTTGTGTTTTTTTGGGTTTTGAAATTTTAGAATTGCTGTAAATCAATATAGGTTCTGCATAACAATGATTTCAGCCCTCAAACACAATGCAAGGAACATTCCAATAAAATTTCAGCCCATGCGCACACCATTTAGACTATGAACGATACAAAAACAAGTAAAATTCTTTTATAAAGTAGAGCATACCGCCTTTTTGCGTGTTTCGAGTTTTTTGAATATTTAATTGGGGCTGTGTATCGACCAATCAGCCATGGATTTCAGCATAGATCTTCAGCCTTCAGCCTCCTCAGCCTCTTGGAACAATTCGGTGCCTCCCGGACAAGCATCCATCTCCCGATTCTCTTCTTGATTCTTGCAACACGAAGTGCCTCTTAAGGGGAGAGAGAGGGAGGAGAGAGAAAGACTAGATCTAGATCTTTTTGCATAGTGCATCATTCCTCATGCAGTCTGGAGCAATCGGAGGCACAGAGAATCTTCATTCCACATCCAAGAGGGTTCCTCTCCATTTGCTGGATCAAAAAATGCTAAAAATTTAGGGAAAAATGGAGCGTCGAAAAACTGACACCCCCCCCCACCATGGCGTTTCATTTCTTGAGTTTTCCAAGCTTAAGCAAGCTTAAGATTTTAGATCCAAAATATCTAGTTCATGACTTTTGCTTTCACATTTTCGGCAAGTGGGTTTTTCAGTTTCGAGGGGGCAAACAACATTGGAATCGAGATCCGTCTCGACGGGTGGTTCCGTGACGTACAAATCTACAATACTGGGCCCGATCCCAGTCTTCCCGGCTTCCAAATCTAGTAGCCGCTTCACAACCCCGAACCTTGCGGGGATTAAATGGGGGATCAAACGACCTCGGAATGGAGATCCGAGACTTGCGTTGGATTCTTGACGTCGTTTTGCATCTAGGAAAACTCCAGCTCCGGTCATCCACCATTGTTTGATTTTCCATGAAAATAAGCACTAGCGCTTTAGGGACTTGCTGCTTAAAATTGTTCTGATTGCCACCGCCACCTTCGACGAAGTCTATTTTTTCCTTGAAATTTGAAATTTGGCTATTTGTAAGCACTTCTCGGCATAAAAAATCATCTACCAATCCACCACCTATGGTGAGTGATAAAATGGTGAACATGCATCTAAAAGGGCTCTGAAACTCCAAAAGGTGTGCAAAGTTCCCTTCAAGGTAGGTTGTGCATCCCTACGGAGTCATAAATAGCAAGGGAGGGTCACCTCACTATCATCTTGCTATCTCCTCCGACTTCGACCTTTTCCTCGGTTAGAATATACATGGTAGAGCTAGTGTTCTAAAAAAATAGGGCATTATATGCATGGATGAATTAAGATTTTGATATTTCCATTATATGCGAGAATTGGAAGGTAAAATGTATGTAAATGAGGATGAGAAATGTTTACCTATAGTAATCAATGACTCAGTGACTTACTATGCTCACCTGTTACAAATTTCTTGGGTATTCTCAATAGATTAAATCAGCAAAAGACCCCAAAGTTAGAGGTTAAGAAATCCATTAGCAAAATTGAAAGGAAATTGTATGGTTAATGCTGTGGGCAGATCAATCAACAATCCAAAGAGTAATGATAGACCTCAATTTCAATAGGCTGATTTCAATGGGTTGATTCATCAATCAATTCATGCTTGGGATTCAAGATTCAATGCCTCAATACTTGAGTATTATGATTCATTCAATCAATGTTGAGATTGAAGCTCAATGCGAGAGTACTCTACGTAACCTCTCCTTCAGCAATAGGAAATGCAACAACAATTGAATGAGGAATTGGAGAGATTAAAGAAGAGTAATAGAAGTACCTATTTCAATGATTCAAGAAGAAGATGTTGCTTGAGTCAAACTTTAGACATAAAGGTTGATAGACTATCTTCTTAAATCCAACAAATGATCAAGAGAAGAATAGACTCCATATGATCCAAGAATGATGTCTAGATCAAGTCTTCAGCTCCAATGAGTAGTATAGATGAAAATCCCTTGAATTTGAATCCTCTTTGATGGAGGTTTCAAAGAAATTCTTCAATCACTATCATACTTGAAGTTCAAGAGAAGATTGGCCTTCAATCTTGAATGCATTGCTTGGATTCTTCAAGATATTGAATACTTGAAGTAGAAGAGAGGTCCCTGGAGTGATTTAGAGCAAAAGCCCCATGAAATGGAAGAGAATAATCCAAGAATTTGATACCTAAAGCTTGTTGCTCTGTTTTGACTCCATAGCCAACTATCCTTGAAGCTTCAAGTTCAAGAATGGTTCAATGTTGGTCCCTTGAGTGGTGAGGAAGCTCAAAAAAGCTATATAGAGTAAAACCATGTGTACTTGCTGGGAAGCTTGAAGAATCCCTATAGAAGCTTGCTTAAGCCATAGCCAAGGCTTATGTGGCTGAATTTTTTTGTTGTGGTAAGGGAGTGTGTTTTCAGTGTAAACAACACAAAAACATACTCCCCTACTTCAAAATGAGGAGTAATCAAGTCAAGCTTTAAGCTTCTCTATGGAGAGCTTATTCCACGAAGATTTTAGCCTTGGAAGTTACTTGAGACATTCAAAGGCTTGGAAGAAAGGAGAAGCCAAGATCCACCATGAAAGCTTGAGAGAAAGAGGAGAGAGAATCTGGCTCAAAAAGGTAACCAAGGTTGAGAGAAAGAGGAGAGAGAATATGGCTCAAAAAGGTAACCAAGGTTGAACTCCTATAATTCCTGTTTAGACTCCAATTAGGGTCAAGAATCTTCAAAATGGGCCTCCATTTGACCACGACCTGCTATTTCAGCCAAGAACATCCATCTTCCTCAAGATATCATTCAAGAAACCTCCAAAATTAGTCCTGATTTGTTCCAAAGAATCTTGACTAGTCACGGTTTGAATTGTACCAAACCTTGTGACCAAATCTTGGTACTCCAATTACCTGCTACCCGTCCTTGCGACTAAATTCTCCATGAAAGTGACTCTTCCCATGGATCAAAGTCCATGCTCTAATACCAATGAAATGAAGGTTGCCTCTTCAATGGAAATTACACAAAGACTAACAAGAAATGCTAAACAGTAAGAAATGATAAGAACCACAGCTTGCCACTTCTTTATTCAAGATGTCTTACAATCAAGAATTGCAAGAGATGTTGAAGCCATGGTAGCTTAAGAATCAATTGCTGCAAGGAACTCACCCCTTACAATGGTGGAGAAGGAATTACCTTCAAGCTCCAAGAAGTGGAGATGTGAAAAATGATTGAAAGATGATTTACACTGGCACCCTCTTGCCTTTTATACTCTAGTTTAAAATAGGCTAATTGCCTAAGTAAGGTAGCATGAAAAATTGATTTATTAAATCCTAGCTCTTGTCAGACTTTAATCTCCAAAAAATAGTGCAACAAGCCCAAGTTTATCATTTCAAACTTAGAACTCAAAGCCTTTCGAGTTTGATTGATCATATCTTCATAGTCACCTATAATAAGAAGGTCGTCCACATATAGGAAAATCACTACAGACTTTTCACCATCCCTGTAAACATACAAGTTAGCATCTAAGGTGCATCTTTTGAAGTTTAAGCTTAAAAAGAACTTATCTATCCGTTGGTACCATGCACTTGAGGCTTGTTTTAGCCCATTCAATGTCTTCTTCAGCTTACACACTTTGTTCTCAGAATAGGGGCACCTCAAACCCTGGTGGTTGAGCCACATACACCTCCTCCTTAAGTTCACCATTTAAGAATGTTGATTTAATATCCATTTGGTAAACTGGCCACTGATTCTAGGTGGCCACTGCTAGTATTATGCAAATAGTGGTCATTCCGGTAGTTGGGGCAAATGACTCTTGAAAATCAAACCCTTCAACCTGTGAAAATCCCTATGCAACTAGTTTGGCTTTGTACTTTTCTAAGGTACAATCAATCTTGTTATTTACCTTTGAGATCCACTTGGTGCCAATAACCTTCCACTTTGTTGGCCACCGATCCACTAGCTTCCAAGTGTTATTTTTCATTATGCTCTCATACTCGGCTTGCGTAGATGCCTTCCATGCTGGATCTGCAAGTGCTTCTTCTAAGTCAATTGGCTCCTTTACTTCTCTCATAATCTCAGCCATCAAGGCCATATTGACTATGTGAGCAGAAGCCCTCCTTTGCTCCTCTATTCTCTAAGACCTCCTTGGTCCCATTTTCCCTCTCCTCAATAGATGTAGGAATAGGATTATCGTGGTCATAGAGCTGCTTCACCAATGCAACAATGGCTTCTTCGGTGGGGTGATGTCAAGTTGGTGAACTTTTTCCTCATCATCTGAAGATGATGCTTCATCCTCCTTAAGGATAGGGATAGCTCTTGGGATAGGTTCATAGTGGACTACTTCTTCCCTTGATGATAAAGTGAAAGAACTTGCCTTCTCATCCTCCACTGTATGTGGCTGCTCCTTGAACACCACATCACGGCTCATGATGATCTTCTTTGCCTCTTGGTCATATAATTTGTAAGCCTTCTGCTCATCACTATAACCCAAGAAGATACATTTTCTGCTTTTTGGTTTTAACTTGTTTCTCTTCTCATCTAGAACATGTGCATAGCATTCACATCCAAAATTTTTGAAATGTGAGACAGATGATTTCTTACCACTGTAAGCCTCATGAGGTGTTTTTCCCTTAAGAGCCTTTATATAGCTCTGATTTAGAATGTAGACTGTAGTATTAATAGCTTCAGCCCAAAAATGGTTATGCAATCGGCCCTTTAGCATGCATCTTGCCATCTCCATAATGGTGCAATTCCTACATTCCACAACACCGTTCTACTGAGGTGTGTGAGGCATCGTCGATTGACACTTGATCCCTTTGCTCTTGCAAAAGTCTTCAAACTCCTTTGAGTTGAACTCACCACCACCATCTGCTCTAAATTTCTTCATACTTTTCTGTGTTTCATTCTCAACACGTTTTAGCCATTCTTTACATTTACCAAAAGATTGAGCCTTATCACAAAGGAAGTACACCCGCATCTTCCTACTATAGTCATCGACAATCAACATCAAATAAAAAGATCCCCCCAAGGTTTGTGTAGACATCTTATCGCACAAGTGAGCATGCACCAACTCTAGAGGAGCAGCATGTGCTCTATTCTTGCTTTCCTATGGAAATGCCTTTCTCTGTTGCTTGCCCATCATACAAGCTTCACATGGTTCCTTCAATTTAGTACACTGTAAGTAGGTGAGAAACCATACCTTGCTTGTGCATCTCCTTCAACATTGCAAATTTGATGTGTCCAAACCTTTCATGCCAAAGCTTACTTGTGCCCACTCTAACTATGGCTATAAGAGCACTTAGCTCATACAGGTTGTTCCTTCTTTTTTCTTTTGCCAACAACTTTGCCAATGTCGAGAATTTTTTCACCTATATTCTTGAACCTCACTTCATGACCAAGATCAGGTATGGCAGCAATTGATAACAGATTTCTCCTAATTTTGGAAACAGACCACCATTTGCAATAATAAAAGAAATAGTACATGTGCCCATAGTAGGACATTTTGCATCATTTCCAACCATCACAGTGATGGATTCTTGTAGAGGCTGCATAGAACTGTACAAACCTTTCTTGTTCAAGAGGCCCCACTATCCAACATCCATGAGTCAGTGAGGAGATAGAGGATGGGTTTTTTGAAAATGAAGCAGAGTCCTCATTTTGTGGAGAATTTTGTATAGATCTCCCGGTATACTGAGCTATATCAAGATGAGATTGTGGAACCCTAAACAAAAGTGACTTGATCAAAATGTTCCTCCCACTACAGCAATGCCACTTTTTGCAAATCGGTTAGGACAGTTTGTATGTTTTTGGAGTATGGTGTTTTGCATTATCTAATTATTATTATTATTTTAAAATGAAGTCTTGAAAATTAAGTCTTAGTCTTATTATGTCTTGCAATTTATTATCTAATTGACTTATTTTTCCTTGTATGTGTAGGTTTAGGATTTGGGCACGGACGGCAGGATGAGTCGGGATTTTACAGATGACGACATTGACGCGATGCTAGTGCGTTTCTCACCGGACTAGCTAGCACGAGTCAGAGATAGAGCCGATGCACAGCTTTCCCGTTCCACCTCAGCACGATCGGCAGACTCTAGATGGTCCGATGCTTCGATCTCCAGTAGATGCAGTCGCAGGTCTCGCTTTACTTCAGAGTCACGTAGTCGAGGAGGAGGTAGCTCTTGTTGTGGGGACGTGGATGCAGTCTCTCCCACTCGCACTGCCACCAGGGAGTCGACACCGTCTTTCACTGGCGGTGGCAGGTAGACGTCTACTACTCCCACTCCTTCACGCACCCCACCGATCACTCCTAGGGCCGACAAGAAGTACACGAAACCCACTCCTCCAGGTATGTATTTTCGGATGAAGATTTTTGCAGTAGCACTTATCAATTCAAGTTGTGTTTGACACATTTGTATTAATGTCATGAAAGTACCCGTTTGCAAAATCTTGCAGGTTTTTCGTATCTCATAGATAAGGCCTCTGGCCATTTATACATGAATGATGATGGAAAAGCTGTCAACTCTAGGATGCATGAGTTGTGTAAACAAGTATTTCGGCACAACATTACAGACAAGTGGAAGGAGATCCCGGATGCCAGCAAGGAGTACACAATCAATACATTGTATCGAGAGCTCCCTCATCCCTCTAGCAATGATAGATTTTCGAGAGGCTGGATGATGACGCGTATGTGTGACTATCAGTCGCATAGGCGGTTTGATGCACGCGAAGTAGTCAAGCAGGGCAAATCGAAGCCGGAGTGGCTGGATATAGAGGACTAGAGTAATCTCCAAGATGAGGCGACATCCACTCCAGACAAGTGGAAGCAGCAGAAGGACGCAGCAAAGGCGCGCTCGGACGCAGGATCAGTGCATCACCTTGGTAGCGGTAGCCACGCAACATTCGTAGCAGATTTCGTAAGTATTAATAGGGTAGAGTACTCTAATTTAATGATATCCATGTTGATGTATGTATTTCGAACATGAATCTCAAGTACGTTGTTTTTCAATTTTTGTGTGCCACAGCAAGGTTTTACGAATTGCGACCCGACTGCACTAGAGGTGACATACGGGGAGAAGCATGGCTTGAGTGCCCTGATCGAGAAGCTCTATGCTCGCGGAGGACCGTAAGTAGTAATAAATATCATTCCTAATTTGAGAAATCTGTCATTATATGTCAGTTTGTATTTGGTACTCACAATTATATATGTATTTGCTGTTGCAGACTCCCTTCGATATGCCACTACAGCGAGAGGAGTTTTCTGATGCGGATGAGTCGTAGAGAGCAGATTAGGCTACATAGGATTACTCCCCATCTTGTATTATGTAAGGCCTTATGGCCTCTATCCTCCATATGTAATAGCAAAGTGTATATGATTCGAACTTCTATGTTGTAGCATGACTCCATATTTGCTTTGTCACAGTAGCACTTCTCAATTTAAGTTCTGTTATTTTCTTTATCAATGCAGTGCACATTTGTGTTAATTAATGTCATGAAAGTACTTGTTTGCAAAGTATTGTCATTATTTGGGATCGATTGTCTATCTCTGCCACAAAAAAATTTTATTCTCTGCAACCATCGGTATCAGTGTCAAAAAATAATTCTGCAATCGTCGGTATTAGCGTCGGAAATTCCTCTGTAACCGTCGCTAATTTCGTCGCTAATTTCGCCGGTATTAGTGTCGCTAAATAACGAGGCAAATAGTAACGGTTTTGTAGCGACACTAATACCAACGACGGGGATATTTTTTATATATAAAGAAAACGTCGTTATAAACGTCGTTATAGCATGTATATATTGTAGTGATAGGTGATATTGATAACTAATTTCTATGATTTATCCTAGCCTTCCTCAATAGTTATGACACTCTTTTGTAGTAGTCCAAGTAATTTAATATCGAAAACTCAGTAATTTTGCTTAATCTTGCTCTTCATCTCTATTTTTATACTGGACACTTAAATACTAATCCTAGGATTTTAATTCCTTCGGGAATTAACTTCAAAGCATAAACCCTATAGTTCTTTCTAATTCCTTTTATTATCAAATTAACTAACATCCCTCAATTCCATAAACTCTAATTTTTTTTAATTTTTTTTTTTCCAATTTTGGTATAACTTAATACCTCGTCAACACTTTTAATTTGCATAAAGTTAGACACATCATATTTTATATTAATAATGTTCAAACAGATAACATCAAAATAACTTTCTTTTTCTCTAACCCTAAGAACTTTTCATAAAACGGCCAAAACTATACTCTTAGGTTTTCTATAGAAAATCCTATTTTTTGGTTGAATTAAAAACATGATTTTTATCAAAAAAAAATATTCATCCAAGATAACTATTTTTTATTTTAAAGATATAGTAAACATTTTTAAAAAATTTAGAAAAATTTCAAAATATTTTTAACAGTACATAATTTATCAAAAAAATATCACATCTCATAATTGTTTAATCAAATATTTTATAAAAAGTTATGTATATCATTTTAAGCTATTTTAAAGAATTTTTAATAGTTTTTTATTTTTAAAATATAAATAAGACCTAAATAAATTCTAAAAACTATCGAGAGTTGAAATTAAGGTTCAAAGATATTTTATAAAAATTCCAAACTAAAGAAATATTCATGCAAAATTACTTTTTTTATGTTAAACAAGTTAAGACACTTACGTGAAGTACGAGATTCGTAATTGCGTCTTTGGGAGCCATATCCTTTGTAGTCCAACCAAGGAGAGTCTCTCCAATCGTTCCCAATGGTGAGCTCATCAATTCTCCTCTCCCAAGAGATCAAATGGCCAATAGCATTGTTGCCATGGAAATAGCCATTTGTAACTCTTTTAAGACTTAATCTTGATTAAGTCCAAGCTTACGAGCTTAGCTTCCATGGTTTTATGTAGATGACTAAGAGAGAAGAGAAGAGAAAATCTCCAAAATGGAGGTAGAAGGAGAAGACATGGTAATGGCTATGGGATAGGCATGGGTTTCAATTATCTCTTCTTCAATGGCTATGGGATAGGCATGGGTTTCAATTATCCCATAGGCATGGTAATGGCTATGGGATAGGCATGGGTTTCAATTATCTCTTCTTGCGCTCTCCAATTTCAATTGTTTCTTCAAATCCTCTTGCTTGGATTGCTTGAATTGATGGCACTTCCTTCAAGATGATAGTGTCCCCTTCTTGATGATGGTGCCCTCCCCCCTCTTTAGTTTGCTCTCTCTCCCTCTTTATAGGATGGTACCCCCTCCTCTCTTTCTCATGACTCTTCAACTTCCACTAACTCCTCCCCTTCCTCTTCTCCAATTGGTTTTTGGACTTCCTCTCCCTTTCCTCTTCCTCTTCCACTTAGTCTTTTCCCCTTCTCCCTCTCTTCATCTCCCACTATGATGTGCCCCCTAGGATGAGGGCGCCCTCTCCTTGGTCATAACCTCTTCAAATCCACATGCAACATTTTTTCTTTTAGTTATGGTTTTTTTAAACTCATTTCCTAACCTTTAGAACCATAACACATAGAAGAACATCCCCCCTTCTCTTTCAACTAGCATCCTCTCTTACATAATATTTTTTTGTTAAGCTAAAATGTTAGCTACTTTTCCATCTCCATTATACGACTACCCTCTCTTGCATTTTTGCGTATGAGGTTGCCATTATCAAAATGTTTCCCCTCCTTTGCTCATATTAACTCAAATACTCATGGTTCCACTAATCGAAAATAATCCCTACTGATTAGATAAAACTATCGACGAATTCTACTTAGTATTTTCCTAAGTCCACCCTCTAGCACAAAACTCCTTTGAACTAGGATTTTCCACTTGCCGGACTATAGAAACACGTCCTCCAAAGATGAAATTACGATCGCATCTGCATTAAATTAATGTGAAAAGTTGGTAACAATGTGCCAATTGTATACAATGGTACTAAAAAGTTTTGCAATGTTAGGCATTGTTTCTAGGTGTTGTCATTTCTCCCCCACTTAATTGCGAAGTGTCCTCACGAGCACATCTTCATCACGAACATCCAGCATCACGAACATAGCTACCATGAGCATTGCAATGCCACCTCAAAAAATATATATACTCTCCCTCTCTTAATTGCGAAGCGTCCTCATGAGCACAGCTACAAGAACTGCCAAAACCACACAAAGAAAATTAGTAGACACTGAAAAGATAGGAAAATATTTACTGGTGTCATATTATAAATCCAGCAAAGTAAATATTTAATTAATTTATGTAAGAACTTGTGCACATTAACATTCCCTTACTCACTCTCTCCACTTAAGTGCATAAATTAGCTTCATCCAGTGCATAGAATATACCAACTAGGAAGCTTTCGCTAAACAACAATAATCCCTCTAGGCAAGAAAATGCCACACTACTATCCTACTAGGAATATTGCTTCCGAAATAGCCTCACGGATAAGGTCCATGCCTAACAAAGAATCCAAACAAAGCAAGCTAACATTACGACACCAAATAGGACTCCTATGGTTTAGTTGCTAACCCTCCATGTTCTACTAGAACAACTAGTCAATGGTCCCTAACTTCCAACTGTCCATAGTGTTGTTTATTTGTTTGTTTGTTTTTTATGGTAGTGCCTTTTGTTCAATGCCAAAAGAGTATATACATTGATTCTCCATCCCAAAAGGCCCCACCCCAAAGAGATACAAGGCATTGGGCGCAGGGCACCAGTCAAGGAAATCCCTACAGCCTACCAGGACCTCAGAGGCGATGGTTATCTTCTTTTGTTTTGTTTTTTTCTTCTTCCTTTAACCCTGTAGTCTCAAGGCATTTTTTTTCCTTTTCTTTTTCTTTTCTTTTCTTTTTTCTTCATCTTTCTTTCTGTCTTACTGAAGAATAAATGTATAGACTCTTTGGAACTTTTATTATTTGGATTGGAATCTAGATTTTATTTTTATAAAGGATCAATTAGAAGACTAAGAATGCATCACCTAATTGAATGGTAAAACATTTCAGCTCAACAACTTCGCACGAGGAATCTAATCTAGCACATAATACTAGTCACTTTAACTAGGCAAATAATAAGCAAATGTACTCATCAGTTCAACATCTCCCATCCACGCTACTCCTAGTCAAAATTTCGTGGAGAAAACCTTGTTATTCAACTACCCCACATATCGCTAGAAAAATGACAAAAAGACAGGGAAAAAAATCTCTATTGGATTTCCAATCAGACTTCCATACAATGAAATTCACTATGTCATGCACACACATCACCCCCTTTCAATCACTCTCTGGTGCGAAAGCCCCATCCCATGTGGGTGGACTCTCATATAGACGGAATTGGTTATATATTTATTGCGGTGTATTTATGTTTAAAAATTTGAGATTTGTATTTCTTCTGCAGGTATTTAGGTTTGAAAAAACTCTAAATTATTTCAATCAAGTTATATTTTTAACTTGCCCTTATTTCAAACAAATATAAAGAGATAAATTAGATATGAAACAACCTATTATGTACATGGATATTGCAACTCCAAGATAATTGCAAAGAAAATCACGTAGTGATTCGCAAATCAAACCTACACAGAAATCAGCCACTAACCACTAACCCATTAATATTTTAGAACAATAAAGAGTAAAACTCCTTTGAAAATCAACCATCTAGTCAAACTGCCTTGTAATGAGCTCCTAGAACTAAAGGAGTATCCGAACTGTGCGTGCAACTAACTACTTACCATATGAAGACTAACTAAACTAAAGTGCACTAAAGCCTAAAATGTAAAGCCAAAAGTGATTTTTTCTTTCTTTCTATTTTTAAAGGATTAGTATATTTTGCATATTGATCTTAGCAGATTTAGGTTGACTCGTTGATAACCAACTAGTGGTCCTTTAGAGCAATGATACATCTTCTACGTAGTTCCATTGAAGCGCTTAAAGGGATGATACAACCAAAAAGCACTAATAGGGGTTTTCCCTCGAGTTTCTGTTTCAAAAAGACACTTAGACTTATCTTTTTTCCAAAACCAATTAGTCTTTCCATATTCGTCCCACTAGTTCTTATCTATAGGTAAGGCTTGTTTCATCTGTAACTCCTTATTACTAAATTCCAACCTTCGTTCCTCTAAACACAACTCTAGAAGTGAAATTTCATCTAGATATCGCCTTTCTCTAAATTGAAATTCTGCCTTTTCCTTTTGTAACTCAATAATTTTCTTAATTGCTTCATTTACAACAATCACTGCTGCCTCATGTTCTACTTCCAAAGCCTCATTTAATTCTCTAATGATCCTAACATAATCACCCTGATGTTCACGAGATGGTTGTGCAAACCTATGCAGGCCCGAAGCTGAGTCATCTTCAGCATTATGCAATATTGGTCTTTGTAACGGTTTGCAACTATTCCTACTCCTCCTTTCTCTTTCCTTTCTTTCTAACTAGTGACAATAGGTTCTTTTAGCTATATCAGGCAACTATTCAAATCCAAAGGGTAGAGCATTTTCCTTATAAGGGAAAATAGTAAAAACCCTACTCTCATGCATGCCATTATTATTCTCAGTAACGTTCTCCAAAGAGGTTGTTGAGATGTCATCTATATTAGATGTCACTAACTCAGGTATCTCTTCCTCTTCTAATTCATCCATAGAAATTGGGAATATGTTTCAAGTGAATGATCAAAGTATTCCGCTTTCCTGGTAGAAAGCATTAAGAAATCTAGGGTTGTATCTTCAGACATAGACAACCAGTGAGTGATCTCACTATCCGAATCGTTGTCTGATGAAAACGTTACAGCATATTCACCAATACCCATCTGTTCTACCTTATGAGGCTGTTGTACTATATTTACCTCCACTTTTTTTGCTTTTGCTGGGCGTTGTGTTCTAAATAACCAGGCATAAGGCCCTTCATTATCGGTCCTATCCATTTCCAAATCATAAAGCTCACGGTTGGATATCTCATCCCTTTCACTAACCATCTTATCTCCTGACTCTTTCAAAAATCCTTTCGAAATAACTTGTATTTTAACCCAATCATTTCGAGGACCAATCACAATTGAACCTTTATACCAATCCTGAGTGCACTTTGCTTGGTATAACCAAGGTGTCACCCATCAACACAGAATATGAAGAGATATTTGACGAGATATTTGACAATGAGTGAACTACTAAGTAATTCACATGAAATTCTAAGCCAGCAATTACAGATTTCACATTTCAAAGTAGCCCCAAAGGAATCACTTTCCATTGATCAGCCACACGTAAAACGATATTGGTAGGTTCTAGATTCTTCAATCGTAATTCGTGCATTGTTTGTCCTATCATCAAATTGACTGTTGAGCCACCATCTAACTGCACTTCATTTAGCAAGTGGCCTTCAATAGTAGTATCTATAACTGGAGCTCCTGGATCCATAAACAAATCTATTATTTTCATGTCCTTAATTGCTTTTCTTTTGGAAGAATTTACGGTTACTTTAGGAATGTTAATTTCAATCTTCTTCCTTCAACGCTGAAATAATTTATGATAAAGTTGCTTCTGACATGTAGGCTCTATTTCTAGCAATTGCTGAAGGTTAATGGTCAAAGATACTTATTCTAATGTAGCCCAAAGATCATAAGTCTTATTTACTACTTCCGCCTGCTCTTTATTTCCTTCCTTAGGAGGTATCAGTCTTTTGGGAAAAGGAGCTACCCCCACTTGAATTTTAGGATCCGCTAAAGGCACAGGTAATAATGAATGGTCACACGAATGTTGTGGAGAATCTGACTCAGGTAGCTCTACATTAGGATCTATGTCCTTAGATTTATCCTTCGCTGCTTCCTTTAATTTTAAACTTTCTTCCTCTAGACCTTGCTCCTCTCGTTGCTGCTTTTGTGCTCTAGTCACCACACTAATCATAGGGTCAGCCTTAAAGGTCACCCTACGGGGTATAAATTTAGACCTAACTTCATTCTCTTGCCTTATTGTTTCTACTTCAACTAAATTTGCAGATGAGGTTGAGGGTTCGTTAAAAATTTTCTTACCCTTGTCATTAGGTTGTTTATCTTCTCACTTAGGGCAATCCTCTTCGTAATGTTCTTCGCCACTGCACCTCCTGCATAAAGGAGTATAGCCCTGATTTTTATGCTCATTTGGATAATATGTAGCTATATGACCTTCCTATTGGCATTGATAATAAATTACCAGTCCACTAGGTCTTTGTGGTCCCCCTTGCCCCATTGGATTACGAAAAGGACCGTTATTTCTCCAAAAAGGAGTATCTCTTCCTCTATTTCCATCATTATTGTAATTATTTCGAGGTACTAGGGGTCTACCTTGGTCTGGAAATCCTCTCAACCTAAAGGGTTGATTAGGTTGTCCAATCACATAAGTTGTATTATTAGGATCCATGTAATTGTAATTTGTTTGCATTGAACGAGCTTATTGTTGCTCTTGACCTATCTTATGCCAATAATTTGTATCTAGATGTCCTATCTTAAGGCAAAAGGTACAAAACAGTGGATGGTCAGGCATTAGTGTTGAAGGCGTCAGACACTTTGTACCCACATGCCCATACCCATGACACTTACCACACCAGATATTGGATCTTGGTGGTTTTAGAGTTGAGCTACTCGAGGATTGTTGTGCACTAGAAGATTGTGTTGTTATCGAATAAATTTCTTTCAAAGGTGCGTGGTACTGCACTCATAATATCCTCCTGCAACTTTCCTAGTGATTTTGCAATAATATCAACTACTTCCGCTTCATCAAGAGGGGACTCAGTTCATGACATAGAAGGCATTCCTGTTTGCATCATATAGGCTAGAATAGAAGTGTATGGATTTAAGGGTACACTCGATACATTTGGATTTGCCGTTACCAATGGATTTAAAGGAACGGCCACATAAGACACGTTCTTAGATATCCCTCTTGAAGTGCTTGGATATTCCATCCGAGGTTCTTTAAATAAGTCCCTCCGTCGTTGTTGGCTGATTTGCACTTCTTCCCACCACCTAGCATGTATTTTAGCACCTGCCAACGTAGTTGGACGTTGTAGGCTAACATGCTGATGAACTTCACGATTAAGCCCATCAATAAATTTACGCTTTTGCGTAGGCTCATCAAAAGCTAGATTCATCTTCCAAATAATTGTCTCCATATGTTCTATGTAATGTTCAACACTTTTGGTTGTTCCTTGAGACAAATAATCCAATTGAAGGGCTAGTCTATCTTGGAAACCTTGTTGTCAAAATTTTTCTAGGAACTCTCTTGATAAGGCCACATAAGTAACTTTATGTTGGGCATCTAGGTTCCCGTACCACCTTGCTACCTCATCTTTTAATGTTGTAGGAATGATATGAAGCTTTTGGTCATCGTCTACTATCTCATTGGTGACACAGGTCACCTCAAATCTTTGCAAATGCTCATCTGGATCCTCGTCCCACAATCCCCCAAATTACCTGAAATCAGCTAATCTGACTGGATTACGAGCCATTGTTTCTCTAAATAATATCTCTAACTCTAAATCTTTAGTAATATCCAACCACGCAGGTTCCTTAGGCTCCTTAAATAGTTTGCGCAATCCAAAATTCAACTCTAAATCCCAATCAAAGGGTGGTTCAATACTCCCTAATTTAGCATTGGCTTTAGTCTCTCTATTTTTGCTACTTTGCCTACTCTTTTCGCCAGTGACACTATTGGTGAGGTCTATGTAATCAGATGGAAAAAGGTGACCGTTCTGGGTCTAATCTTTGGGTTAGATGGAGTAGTTAAGCTAGTAGCAACTTGTGGCACATTGCATCGAGTTGTGGGGTAAGGGAGTTATGAGAGGCCTAGCCACGGTAAAATAAATATTCCCTAGTTAACTAGTGGAGGTGCATATGGAAGGTCAACAGACACATGTGCACATGGAGAGTCAACAAACACATGTGCATATGAAAGGTCAATAGATACATGTGCATATGAAAGGTCAACAAACACATGTGCACATGGAAGGTCAACAAACACATGTATGGAAAGTCAATAGACACGGGTGCATATGAAAGGTCATCCATCATGACCCCCTTCACAGGCTATAAAAGGTAGAACCCTTCACAGTTTTCATCTATCTTTCACCCACTTAGAGTTGTTTCAGCTAGCCTTAAGCTCTTCAACTATCTTTTGTCTAGATTGCCATCTAAGCTTCATAGTGGAAGTGCATAGGTGGACAGAGCCATCTTTGTATCAATTGTTTGGAGCTAAAGATTTTTTTAAAAAATTCTCCTCTTATTTGTTGTGTACTCTCTATTTCTTTCTCAGATTTTGTTCATTGCACAATGTAATTTTTACATGGTATTAGAGCCCAAGGGGTGCTACCGATCAAAGAGTGCACAAGAGGCGAAGGCTTCAATAGCAAAGACAAATGATGTCATCTTTGGAAAGCGGTTCTGGTGCATTAGGAAGTGGTGCAGGAGGTGGTGCTACTATATTGGCTATTCAAATATTGAGGATTCGTCCACCAACCTTTAGTGAAGGTAAGTTAGATGGTACAACCTACACTCTGTGGAAGTTAAAAATTACAATATCCTTGATTTTGATGAGCTTTTGGAGACTCTGCTTGGGATTGACGTAGAACCTTAGTCTACCTCGATGCATCAAATTCTAGTGTGATGATTCCTTCAAATGCAGATCTTCTACAAGCTTGGAAATGAAGGAATTCTGATACATTGTGTGCCTTAATTACAAGTTGTTATGACAATGTTCTAGCTTTGATTCAACATATGACCAAAGCATCAGAGACTTGGAATGTATTGAGGAGCCAATATGAAACACGAAACCTAACAAGGATTCAAAACTTGGAGAATCAACTAGCAGTAGAGAAGTTTGTTGAAGGAGAGACGACTGAAGCATTCATCACTCGAATTAAGAATCTATGTTACCAGATGGTTGGCACTGGGATACAAAAGACTAGCAAGGAGCTAGCTCAAAGGTGTCTTTGGATTTGTCCACAAAAGTTTGATGGACTATTGATTGCCCTTAATACTCGGGTGAGATCTCAAGCTTTGACTTTTGAGGAGTTTTCTGCATTATTGATGGAGGAGTTAAGGATGAAAGCCCGACAAGGAAGCAACAATGGAGATGTTTCATTCTCTGCCAAGGCAAAATGAA
This sequence comes from Lygodium microphyllum, assembly GCF_053477565.2. NCBI lineage: Eukaryota > Viridiplantae > Streptophyta > Polypodiopsida > Schizaeales > Lygodiaceae > Lygodium > Lygodium microphyllum. Next base: position 113,204,590 of record NC_141162.1, read on the forward strand.
AAGGTGGTTCCTCCACCAAAAATGATGGTGACAAAAGGAAGAAGGGCAGTAAGAAGAAGTTTCAAAGAGAGTGTTTTTATTGCAAGAAGCAAGGACATGCGATCGCAGATTGTCATGTCAAGTCTCCATAGGTGAGATGTCTTGGTCCTCTAGGCAGTTCATCCTAGTTTCTTGTATGCCTTTTGTCATTGCCGCTATTAAAGGTGTCTCTTCTACGATCGGTACAGGGGTTTTGGCAAACACGGGGATACTCCTAGATGTCATGGGAATGACATACCACCATTGAGGTTGTTCCAGATTAGGAAAAAAGACAACCTAATCCATATCACGATTAGTATAAAAGTCCACTTTGAGATTGCTAAAGCGCATCAAGTATTAGGGACTCTTACCTGCTCACAGTGATTTGGAAAAACAAATGTATCACTCAAATCGGTCCACTTCTTCGTTGAGTCAATCTCAACAAAGCCGCTTGGCCCTCGCTGAACAGTTGCACCTGTTCCTTCGAGAGTAACCTTGAACCATTGCACATCAAATATGGTCATGGAGAAACATCGATAAACCACTGCAAGGATACTCTGTAAACATCCGAAATACTCCATCTCTGCAACTACACGGTTTGGATCTGTGGCACGTCGTCGGCTTTCCTACTCAAACATTGCCATCACTCCACAATCCATTGTCGAGCGTAACTTGTCGATGTGCTCTACTCTGAAATGTCGTCCACGTGACCATGCTGCACTATGGACCTTATACTAGGAGAAGAACAAGTATATTAGTTGTGATTTACAATATAGATTGTAATTTCTTGGGATTGCATATCTTGGGATTGCATCCATACCTTGGGATTGCATCCATGTGAGAAGTCCCACTCTTCTTCAGTAACTATTTCTCCATCTTGAGATGCTTTGGTTAGGGCTTCATGTAGCCATCTAGTGGACATGAGTAGAGGCATCTCCTCTAAGCCCTTCGGATATCGAATGGGCCGTTGATGCGTACTCTGTCGAAAGTCAGATCTTGCAGACTCTCGCTCAGCTCGAGCATCCTCATACTGTTGCAGCCACTTCTCCATCGTAGCACTATGCAGTATACAAAATCAGTTCACCTTGGACTCCATGGATGCGTCCATCTTCTTCTCTATTCCGTTTCCCACTAGGACATCTCCATTCAGACGATCATCCTCCTTAAGTGAACATATCAAGCCTTTGTTGGTCCACAGTGGACAACCACTTAGAAATGTACACCAAGGCCTCCAACACTAACCAACCTTCAGCCATGCTATCCTCAGGATGAGCCCGTTGTCGCACAAATCCCTTTAAGGTCTTCATGAACCATTCAAGGAAAAACATCCATCGACTATGGACTAGACCTGCAACCTGCAACTCATCTATAATATGCACTAGAAGATGGGTTTGTATCGTGAGCATGCTAGTGGGAAGATACTTCTCCAAAAGACAAGCAGTCTCTACTATCATGCATTTCGCGGATTCAATCGATGATGTGTGAATCTCTTTTTGGAAGACAAACTGAATCAACTCTGACAATTTGTAAATGGCTATTCGTACCTTCGATGTCAGAGACCCCGCAATTGCGATCGGCAATACGAACTGTGAAAACCATGTAATTAATATTGTGTATAATCAAACGGAGATTTTGAAATCCACTATAACAAAAAGGCTCCATAGACGCGCTTGTAGACGCAATATTTGAATTGTGAAAAAAAATGTCGGGTGCGTTTATTAACGCGTCTACTTCTGCGTCTACAAAATCGTATCTAAAAGCGCGCTTATGATCAGAGTTACACGCACACTTAGACGCGCATATAGACGCGCTACGTAAATATATAATCATATTTATAAAAAAGTGCAGATATTCATATTGTGCGTCTATACACGCGTGTATCTACGCATCTAAAACCGCGTTTACTCTGCAAGTTTTTGACGGGAAATAGACGCACATTTATCCTGCAATTTAGACGCGCTGATAGACGCGCAAAACAGAGGTATGAAAAAAAAACCAGAGAGCATGTGGCTTTGCACATGCTCTCTGGTTTTTTTCCCCTCATCAACATCAAATTGTATGCTTATGGAAAACAGAGAAAGATTATTTCGAAGATTGGATACTGAAAACAAAACAATGTAAGTAGCACACGAAATTTCATATATATAGATGAAACGTTTTTACATTATGAGTTCTAGTGCTTGTGACGTCATGGTCGCAAGCACTAGCTGAAAGTAATACATATCAAAAATGAAAATTACAAGCCAAGGGGAGGCATGCATGCATGGGGCTCCTCTATATCTCCTCAGAAGAGGCATCATCATCACTACCACCACCGCTGCCTGTGCCGTTGCCGTTGTCGCCACTGCTACTGCTAGTCCCCCCTTCGCTATCCTCAACTGCATCAGGGTTCACCTACACAAAGGATTAAGGTATATAAATACCATTACAAAAAATAAATTAGAGTTATCTATACTTTTCATGTAAAAAATAAAACATACCTCTTCTGGTGGTGGAATCCTCATGGCGCGATTATATTGGTCCTCCGTGATGAGTCCCTCCTCGTAGAAATGCTGCCAAGTTGACGCCCGGTTATGACCTCGATGGTCGCCTACCTCTCTAGGAGTAGGCATCCTACCAACGATATGATACTAAAAAACAATTTGAACATACAACGTATTAAAACACACTACATAATGAAGTGAAACAAATTACAAAATTTAACTTAAAAAAAGAAATCAAATAATACTTACAAACTCAGCCTCCCATGACTCCCTGCCACCCGATCCATAATGCGACGATCCCATGGTTGCCATCTGGATACGTCGTGCCTCTGCATGCTGGCGACTTGTCATTTTCTCTGCTGCTCTCTTCTTGGCCTCTTTCCACTCCTTGTGGTGGCAATTGGATGGTTGGCCATATCCGGGGCGCCCCTGCTCTTGTCTTTGCAATGACTCCTTGGCGTGCGTCATAAGGTGAGACCTCTTGTTATGAAGCGCGTCTCTCACCTTTGACCGTCCCCAAATTCTTGGGATTAGGGTACCTTTTATAGACTGCCCACAGCACCTCTTGCCACAAACCATTTTTTTGTTGCTTGAAGGGAATCATGAAATCTTTGTATGTGGCATGCACGACACTCCTCAAGTAGCCTATCACTTCCCTCCCCTCAAAGTCATGCAAGATACCACCAACATCAGTGATAGAGTAGTATATTTGTGGAGGCTCACCTCTCTCATTTTTCGGTGAGGGTGATCGAGAGCCACCACCTAGGCAACCCCCACAAAGCCCTCGACCTCCTCGTCCTCCCGCACCACTCTCCCTCCTCCCTCAACATGCACTACCCTCTACCTCACTCGATACATGTGCTTCTGCAGATGCATGTGCTTCAACCGATCCATGTACCTCAACTGATCCCTGTGTAGGCAAAGATGTGATAGGTGTCCCAGACATCACACTGAAAACCTCCTTTGCAGTGGGAGGGCAACCAAGATAATTGGTCATCTCCCCCATGAATTGCTCCTTGTTGAATGGGGTGCTGGAGGATCCAGGATTCCACATCTACACAAGAAAAATCATATTATCCTATGCAGATGAAACATATTACATGCAGCATCTATACCTGCATCTCTGTGCACGTCTATACCTATGTCTCTATGAGCGTTTGTCAGCGCGTCTCTGTGGGCGTCTATCAGCACGTCTATTTTTGCGTCTATATCTGCGTCTACACTGTCATCTAGACGCGCTGACAGATGCGCACAGTCGCACCATTTCTTTTCAAACTTGCTTAAAAAACAAAGCTAAAAAACCTCCATAGATGACAAGATCCAGCATGTGAAGAGAGAGAAGAGAGAGACAAACAAACAGAGAAAGCAAACAAGATTGAGAGAGAGAAGAAGAACTCACCTTCTTTGCTTGTTCCAATGGGTGGCGGCTAGGTTGCAAGCTCCTTGTCCTCCTTCTCCCTTCCCTTGGTAAGTTGCTTGAATCTTGTTCTCTTCCTTGCTGTTTGGCTCTTGTTCTTTACTCTTTGGCTCTTCTTTCCTCTTGTTCTCTTTTTACTCTTATTTCCTTGCCTCATTGTCTTCATGAAGTGATAGATAGACACGAGTAGTGATGTCGAGCTCGAAATGCAGAAAACGCGCAAAAAATGCAAGAAAGCATAGGTTTGAAAAGAAAGCCACAACTTTTTTTAAATTTTTCTATACTTGCTTGGCGCGTCTGTAAGCGCGTGTAATTGTGCATGTATATGCACAGATAATTCCTATTACACGCGCTTACAGATGCGCAGGAACAATTTAAGGAATCAATGCATGCATTTAGGGAATCAATTGACCTATGTGGTGACATACACAACAAAGCTTGAGGATAAGAGATAACACATTGGCAAGTCCATTGGCACATATGTAGTGACTTACTAGACCATCCCACTTACAATTGCATGCAAGTATCAATAGGTGGATAAAGCACGAATGGTTTTTAGCTAGAGAGAGATAACGCAATGAAGGTGTACACGAAAGAGATAGAGAAAGGCATATTATCCATCAATCAATAAAATATATGTACAAATGAACTAAGGGCCACAGCCCATAAACTGAACTTAATTTTCAGCAATTAAAAAATGGGAGAAAATGGGAAAATTTACAAGAAAATTGTGGAAAAACCCTAAAAAATAGGGGAAAAATACATTTTGGATTCCGAAAAATAAGGATAAATAAGAGCAATGTTTGTGAATGTTTGTGGGGACTGAAGCATGAGGATTTGCCTCAGTTCAACCCCACTTTCTTGTTCTAGTGCGTCTTTTTCCGCTTTCTACACAAATAAATGATGTCAAAATACCCTATAAATCCATCCAACGATACACTATTTAAACGGGAAAGGGTAGAGGAGTTGAAATATGTCTAAATTCCGTGTGAAATGATGGGGAAGTTGCTGATTTCCATGCATAGCATTTAGGACGGATGATAATTAAAATTAAGAGCTTAGTAGCACGAGGATCACCTCGGTGCTAGGCCCATGCAACGAAGCATACAATCGTTAGAAAGAAACCATGTAAGGGATGTTTTTGCACTTGTGCACGATACTGTTTGCTAAATGTTTGAGCACTAGACATCCACGAAATGCATAGATCATATAGAAAGTTAAAAGTATCAGTGACCAGCTCCTGGACATGCATTGCAATTGGTTTATTAGAACATGACCTACGATGAGAGGCAGTGAGGTACCCATGCGGTAGGTAGACGGGGATCCTAAAGGGGAAATTAAGTAAGGACACTGGTACATTCCTGGACACGCTTATTTGGTACCTTGAGCGACTTTTGTGCGATGTGTCTATTTGTTGAGCGACGCACCGAGGGGCCAATCCCCAAGGTGTAGGAGAGTCGCAGAGGGTTGAGGGCATTCAGCCGTAGGAGGAACCCCATGTGTATGTAATTCGAGCCTTTTGGCTATGTGAAAGGAACTCCCTCTGAGGAGTAATATTGGGATAGGATTAGTTGGACTACAACGTATTACAAACGCAATGTTTAGGAAGGCAGAGATTTCGACAGACGCTCCTGGCCGCGAGGCCGAGGGGTTGTCTTGTGCGTAGTGACGAGGCCCGGCTAGTGCATGAGCCAGTGCCGGCCCGTTTTTAGGTCCATCAGTGGTGCGTCTGCCGGGAGCCGCTTAAAAGTGGCGGTTCCCGAATCCTGGTTGTTTAGGGACCAACTAATAGTTTATGCCAAAGGATACTGAGATTGATCTGTTATTTATTGATAAGCATCGTCTAGCAGAAATCCAAAAGCAAGAAAGAGATGAAAGAGCTAGGCGACGTGCTGAAATTTTTAGGAGATATTCCCCTAAGCGTAGCGGTGCTGAACCCTTACGAGGGAGTGGATCTAGTGGTCTTGGGGCCACAAGCAGTAAGTTAGGAGAAGGTGGAAGCTCTCATGCTCCCCTTCCTTCTATAAGCCAGTCCACGTCAAGTACGGGAAGTGTAACCCCACCGTCCCCTATTCCTAGTGCAAATCCAATCTTTGTCATGGCGCAGCCTATTGCAATTCCAGCAGGAACGACGGATTTGCCGGCTCTAGGTTACCCGCTACCCATTTTTAATGGGCTAGTTGAGGAAGATGCAGAACTCCACATTAGGGAGTTTCAAAAGCTGATGTTTAACTGTCGCATCCAAGAAGAAGGACATTTAATGATGTTCTTCAATATGACTCTCAAAGGAAGAGCCGCTATATGGTATCATGGTTTAGAAGCCGGAACTATATTAAACATTGATGCATTTTATGGAGCTTTTCGAAGGGAGTTTGCCCCTGAAAGGGGTGGGCAATATTGGTTGCGTGTACTCAACGTGACCCGCCAAGAACCACACGAGGATATTCGTGCTTATGCGAAGAAAATAAAAGAGGTTTTCCGTAAGTTGGACACCTCTATCCCTATCCCCGCAGCTGCCCAATTGCAATATTTCCTACATGGTTTGGACTTTAATATCCAATTGCAGTTGAGTAGTGTCCCCTTGGGGGATATAGATACTGCCATTACACGAGCACAAGAGGTGGAATCCTGACTACAAGCAGCCTATGCTTCTCGAGGCAATTCGAATATGGGTTTAGTATTGGGAAACAATATGGCAATGACCAATGGCAGTAGTGGTCAAGGGATTGCGATGACTAACCCTAATGGGAGAGGAAACATGTTGCAGAATGTCCCTTTATTACCAGCTCCCCCTAGCATATCGATGCCTACGGGCAGTCAAATGGCTCCACATGGTGGAGGCCAGGCGGTTAATTCTAATACCATGCCTGTGGCTCAACAACCAGTGCCTAATCGAATTGTTAGGCCGATGGAACGACATGGTAATGACCAAGGCTATGAGTCGAGTTCTTCCAATGTTCTGGGCGAGGTTAAGGACATGATGAAGCATTATACCGACATGATTACGGAGCAGTATCGACAAATAGCCGTTGATGTCAACTTCCTTAAAAAACAACAAAATTTGATAGGAAGTAGATACCCAGATGAGGGTGCACCATCGAGGTTTAGTTGCAAATGGTGTGGTGGGCAGCACTATCCAAGAAATTGCCCAAATGTTAAGTGCGACATTTGTGGAAAATCCGGCCATTTAGCAGCTACTTGCTGGAGTAAGATCAGTTCCCTCTAGCGAGGAAGTCGGCAACCAGGGCCCGTTAATCATCGTGCCCCAGGAAGTGATTCCCAGCGAGAAGATGGGCCTAAACAAATACTTCAACGACCCAAGACTACAGTGGAGGAGCTACCAAGTGGTAGTGGGGTTAGTTTGATTGAGGCTGTACGTGTTAACGATGCTGAAACCTCTAATCTGCGAGCTGTCCTTACAAGAGGTCAAAAGGGTAGAGAAGTCGACAAGGATAAGCCTGTCGATGGAAACCCTAAACAAGGCGATAAAGGAACGCAAGTTTTGGATCCTTCCATGGAAGGGGGACCTTTGAAGCCCGTAGAGAGTAAAACTAATAAGGAACCACCAAAGGAGAAGGTGAAAGTTAAGAAAGAGACAATAAAGCCGGTTCAGCGACCCAAAGAGCGGATGATTTGGCGTGAAAAGCGAGCTCTATCGAACTATCATGAATTCGATTTGGCGAGCTCTCTTTGCGAAGTCAAGCCGGATGTGAATCTTTTGCAGCTTATTAAGCTTTCCCCGGGAGTACGCAAGGAATTTAGAAAGATCCTATGTACCGGGTATATCGTAGAACCTTTGGGTATTGCGCGAGTTGGTGATGATTGGTTTGAGCATGCTGAGAAGCATTGCCCAAGGGTTGCAGCCTATGTCGATGGGATATTAGTAGATTATGCCATTGTCGACACGAGATCATCTGTTAACATTATGAGTTCTGAACTGATGGAAAGGTTGGGTCTTGCGATCCAGAAAGATACCTCCACAATTCTCAGAATGGCAGATGATAGTTTGAGACAACCAGAAGGCTGCATTACTAAGGTCCATGTCACTGTTGCAAATGTAGAATGCTTGTTGGACTTTAGGGTGATTCGGTTTGCAGGCCGGCCAAGTTACCAAGTATTACTCGGACGACCTTGGATCTTGCAAGCGGACTGCCAAGTGGATATACCCGCCGGTCGACTGATATTCGGCAGAGGTGCCCAGCGTGTGGTGATTGATGCTTATCCTGAGTCCCCGCAGAGTGAGAGAGCTCCTCTATCTTCTACAGAATTGGAGACATTAGAAGATTTATCTAGTAGTGAGACATCATCGAGTGATGAGTCTAAAGAGGGATCCACCATGGAAGACATCTATCAAATCACTTTGAATGAGCCGATAGAGGGCCAAGATCGTATAAGAGAGGCAGATGTTATCGAGCTAGACCTTGGTACGCCTGATGATTCGCGGCCAATTAAATTAAGTTCTATGCTCAGCTCAGCAGAAAGGGAGGACTATGTGGCCTTGATCCAGGAATCCCGTGATATCTTTGCCTAGAGTTATGATGAGTTGAGAGGCATTCCTCCTAGTCGTGCTGTTCATACAATTCCGTTGAAAGAGGGCAGTCATCCTGTACGGCAGAAAGTAAGGCGTATGCCTTTCGAACTGAGGGACGGCCTGTTTGAAGAGTTACAGAAGCTTCGAAAAGCGGGTTTGATTTTTCCTGTGCAACACACGGAATGGTGTTCACCAGTTGTGATCAGAAAGAAGAATAATAATCAAATCCGATTATGTGTAGACTTTAGGGAGCTGAATAAGCAGACAGTTAAGGACTACTACCCGTTGCCATTTATTGACCAGATTTTGGATCAATTAGCGGGAAGGGAGATATATTCATTTATGGATTGCTTTGCAGGATACAACCAAATGGCAATTGCAGAAGAGGATAAGTTGAAAACAACTTTTATCACTGTATTTGGTACTTTTGCGTACCATGTGATGGCCTTTGGTTTATGCAATGCGCCTGGTTCGTGGCAACGAACAGCAGATAAGACATTCGGTGACATATCCCCTGAAGAGTTGAAGGTGTTTATTGATGACTTAGGGGCCGCCACCGTGAGAGTGAGGCAGTTGACCATTTTAAGAAAATGCTTCGAGCGCTGTAGACAATTCTGCATCTCCCTAAACCCACGGAAGTGTGTTTTTGGAGTACCTTATGGGCTATTGCTGGGTCATGTGGTCAGTTCGGTGGGAATTGCGACAGACCCCGAGAAGGTCAAAGTTATAGTTGCCATGGGTCCACCACGCACTCCGAAGGAAGTTCATAGCTTTCTGTCTTCGGTTGGTTACTACCGTAGATTCATCAACGCCTTAGCAGAAAGAACGTTGCCGCTTACAAATTTATTGTCCTTTAGCTGCTCGTTTGTATGGGGTGACCCTTGTAAGGTAGCATTCGAGGATGTGAAACAAGAGCTAGCAAGAGCACCCGTTTTAAAAGCACCTAAAAGAGGTGAGGTATTTTATATCTTTTCAGCAGCCACGATATATAGTATCAGCTGCTGTTTAGCCCAGATTTGGGAAGAGAAGTGGTACCACCCGATTGCTTTTGCTAGTCGGAAGCTGGGGGTATCCGAAATCAACTATACATACATGGAGAAATTGTGTCTAGCGATGGTCTTTGGGACCAAGAAATTCAGGCATTACATTCTCTATGAGAAAGTCGTGCTTTATACGAAGGCGGAGGGGCTTCGATTATTGATGAATAAGTTACAGCCGCCTGATCGTCTAGCAAAGTGGTTGATCACTTTGCAGGAATTTGATTATGAAATCAAGAGTAAGCCACCAAGGTTGCAAGGCATCGTGGAATGTCTTGTGGACTTTGGGGAGCCGAAAGAATCTGTGGCTGAAGGTAGTGACATGGAGTTGTTATTTAAAATAGATACGGCATCTATTCCCTCTTGGTATGCTACAATAACGCATTATTTATCAACGGGAGAGGCTGGATCCGAACTATCTAAGGCTGAGAAAAGGAAAATTAAGCAGCAAGCGTTAAAGTTTACTTTGATCGCAGGTACATTATACCGGCAAGGGGTTGATGATATCTATCGCCAATGTGTGATGCCTGACGAGGTACCATTCATTTTGGAGGAGTGCCATGATTCTGCTTGCGGTGGCCATTTTACTGGACGGCTTACAGCACAAAAGGCTTTAAGAGCAGGTTATTGGTGGCCTGCCATCTTCCAGGATGCGTTTGCATATGTTAAGAGATGCAATATTTGCCAACGACATGATAGTCGAGAGAATAGGAAACGACCACTCACCCCTATTATGGCGATACTTCCATTTGAGAAGTGGGGAATAGACTTTGTGGGTCCTATTACTCCGTCATCGACTACACAAAAGAGGTACATCATTGTAGCAACTGACTACTTCACAAAGTGGTCAGAAGCACGTGCAACAAGGAAAGATGATGCTAAAGAAACTGCTAGTTTCCTTTTAGAGCAGATAATATGCCGTTTTGGTCCGCCGAAAGAAGTAGCGTCGGACCGCGGAACCCATTTCCTGAATAAGGTGATTAAAGGTTTGACAGAGTTGTGGCAAATCAAGCATAACAAGACAACCCCATATAATCCGCAAGCTAATGGGCAAGTTGAAAGCACCAACAAGCAGCTTGTGGGCATCCTGTCCAAAATTGTGTCGGAAAAGAAACGGGATTGGGATAAAAAGTTATACGTGGCAGTGTGGGCCTATAATACGACCTTCAAACGAGCCACTGGCCATACCCCGTTCAAGTTAGTATATGGGGAGGAGTGTGTCCTGCCTTTAGAAATTGAGCTGCCGACTATTCGGTTTGCCATCAATCATTCTTTGAGCGATGAAGACGCACTTTTTGAACGCTTGACGACACTGGCACATTTAGATGAGCTTAAGTTGTAGAGCTTATTGCACCAAGAAGTGGCGAAGCGCTGAATGAAGCAGCTACACGACCTCAAAGCCAATAAATACACCTTCAAGAAAGGACAGCTTGTTCTGTATTATGACGCACGACGTGAATTATTTCCAGGCAAGCTAGAGCCCAAATGGGATGGGCCCTATAGGATCGTTAGAATAGGAAAGAATAAATCCACAGTCTTGTTAGCTGACCTTGAGGGGATAGAATTTAAAAATAAGGTTAATCTTAATAAGATTAAACCTTATTATTTCTGATTGCACTAATGCTATGACTGCCTTGCAGGTCTAGGAGAGATCGATTAAGCATCTGCAAGAAAATCGTGATAGAGGTTGATGGGTCGACTGATCCCTTATTTAGAACACCCATATTTGGAACAGAGGTATCATCAGGGAAAGCTCATTTGGTGGAGCAAAGGATACAAGGTGATTGAGCAAGAAGGCGGGACATTTATTTGGGAGATCAAGGTCTTCTGCCATCATTGCCTACAAATTTTGACGAGCATCCTTGTTGAATTCAACAATGATGGAGGGATGGAGCCTACAGTCCACCCGTTGAATATGCTGAATTTCGATTACCATAATTATGAGTAGAGTTCAGGATGGCGGGATATGTAAACCCTTTATGGACGTACACCTTGTACTTTGATGGGGCGTCCAGGGGTCCATGCAAAAAAGGAAGTGTAGGAGTTGTCATCCGAGACCCCCGACGACGCATTGTCATGAAGTTAGCTGCTTATCTTGGGGCGAATTTTACCAATAATATGGCAGAATACAAAGCCCTGATTATGGGTTTGAATATTGCGAAGAAGGGTGGTATCCGCCAGTTGTTGGTGAAAGGGGACTCTCAGTTGGTTTTAAATCAACTCAATGGGACATACATGGTACGGAATCCCATCCTTTGTATGTACCATCATACTGCCATAGCCCTGCTAGACGAATTCGATAGAGTGTCTTTTCAGCTGATTCCACGGAATTGGAATCAGTTTGCCGGTTCTTTGGCTAATCTTGCGTATGAAGAGGACCTCTTCTTTAATTGTGGCCCTTGTCCCGATATATCTATTGATGGTGAGACAGGACCTGGTTGTTTGTGGGGTATGCTTTCTGAACATGCCCTCTTTGGCAGACGATGGTTGATTTGGGTGATGCAGAGGGTAAGCGAGACTCATCTGCCTTTATTATCTAGGACGCATAGACTGATTAGACGACACGTGATGCGAACACATCTTGCGATATACGCAGGAGGGATAGGTCATAATTTAATGCACCTAGTTTAGGGCTACGCGCCTTTGTTCCCCTGGGAATAGTATGCTTTGATGTCTATCATGGTTGTTTCCAGGTGGATGTTCTGTATAGTATTGTTTGATTTCATTAGGCCAAGAGGGCCGATTCAGTTTTGTAGTGAAGTGTTTCATTTCATTAGGCCAAGAGGGCCATTTCCCTATCTCGTGTAGGTACGTTTAATTGGGTTTTTGTTTTAAGTTCTGTGCTAGACAGGTTTGAAGGCAAGCTTGGAGGGACCCTTTGTCGCAGCATCGATGGAAGCTTCTGGTGACCAATCCAGGTGATATTTCTCCGTTACGAGTACCTTTCTTTCCTGTTATATGTGTATATGTACTTGTCAAGGGGGATATGCTAGGCCTACTCCTTGTGGATGTCATGCCTTGGCCCTCCACCCCCCTAAATTTTTCGTGGGGGGGAAGGAAGTGCCGTGTAGGCAATGGCGCGAAAAAAGCGCGCCCCCTCCCCCCAAATCATGATCATGCTTGACAAACAAGCTATGGAGTGCATTATGCCAGGCTTCTACCTTTATCATACGCTCCGTATCGCCGGTCTCCGCTCCCGCAATGGTGGACTGTAGAGAGAGAGAGAGAAAATCAGTCTTTCTCTCTCCTCCTTCTCTCTCCTCTTAACCCCCGTTCGTGCGTGGAAGAGTGGAATAGAAATGGATGGCCGGATGGATGCCGATTCTTGACGAGACTGAAGGGCAATGCCAAATCATTGTAGATTGCTGATTCCAAGCAGAATTCATGGCTGGAAATCAATCGTGGGACGTGCCAAATTTAATGGAAAAACCCGCAAGACACGGTAATAATTGTTTTTACAAAGAAAATGGCCTTTTGATGCAAATTTGGTTGATAAAAATGTGTTCATATGGATTGAGTTTTGAGTATGTCGTGCTTTGAGTTGTTTTCTGGCTGTTCATCATTTAAAAATCAGAAAAAACATGTGCGGGATAGCAGAAAATAGAAAACCGAGACACGAAAAACCATAAAAATGGGGGAAAATAGGGTTTTTGGGCTAAAAATGATGCAATAAATTAATCCACACCTACTAGAATTCTTTTTCTGCTGAAATGAACTAAGGGCCACAGCCCATAAACTGAACTTAATTTTCAGCAATTAAAAAATGGGAGAAAATGGGAAAATTTGCAAGAAAATGGTGGAAAAACCCTAAAAAATAGGGAAAAAATACATTTTGGGTTCCAAAAAATAAGGATAAATAAGAGCAATGTTTGTGAATGTTTGTGGGGACTGAAGCATGAGGATTTGCCTCAGTTCAACCCCACTTTCTTGTTCTAGTGCGTCTTTTTCCGCTTTCTACACAAAAAAATGATGTCAAAATACCCTATAAATCCATCCAACGATGCACTATTTAAACGGGGAAGGGTAGAGGAGTTGAAATATGTCTAAATGCCGTGTGAAATGATGGGGAAGTTGCTGATTTCCATGCATAGCATTTAGGACGGATGATAATTAAAATTAAGAGCTTAGTAGCATGAGGATCACCTCGGTGCTAGGCCCGTGCAACGAAGCATACAATCGTTAGAAAGAAACCATGTAAGGGATGTTTTTGCACTTGTGCACGATACTGTTTGCTAAATGTTTGAGCACTAGACATCCACGAAATGCATAGATCATATAGAAAGTTAAAAGTATCAGTGACCAGCTCCTGGACATGCATTGCAATTGGTTTATCAGAACATGACCTACGATGAGAGGCAGTGAGGTACCCATGCGGTAGGTAGACGGGGATCCTAAAGGGGAAATTAAATAAGGACACTGGTACATTCCTGGACACGCTTATTTGGTACCTTGAGCGACTTTTGTGCAATGTGTCTATTTGTTGAGCGACGCACCGAGGGGCCAATCCCCAAGGTGTAGGAGAGTCGCAGAGGGTTGACGGCATTCAGCCGTAGGAGGAACCCCATGTGTATGTGATTCGAGCCTTTTGGCTATGTGAAAGGAACTCCCTCTGAGGAGTAATATTGGGTTAGGATTAGTTGGACTACAACGTATTACAAACGCAATGTTTAGGAAGGCAGAGATTTCGACAGACGCTCCTGGCCGCGAGGCCGAGGGGTTGTCTTGTGCGTAGTGACAAGGCCCGGCTAGTGCATGAGCCAGTGCCGGCCTGTTTTTAGGTCCATCATCTTACCAGAACACCGCGAGCTTGGCTTGCTTTCTTGAGCTCCTTACCACGAACAAGGCTCTGATACCATGTCAAGATTGTGGGAGAGAAGAAAGGAGTCTCACTTGTAGCTTTCTTGCTTGCACAATGGGGGAATACACACAAGGGTGGAGGCTGAAAACAGTTTTCCTCTTCTTAGTTGTGTAAGCCAAAAAGAACTCTAGTACAAAGAAATAGAAGAACCCTATATATGGGTCTCAAAACCAAACTCAACTAACTAAGGTGGCATACTAACTGAGCCACGAACTAGAGTAGATAAGGATAGCTATCATGTAGCTATTATTCATGGGCGGTGTACCAACCGCATCTGCAACTGACACGTCGGTGACATAAATGCACAACGGTCACCCTGGCATATCACGAGTGGAGCTCGATATCTCATCACCGAAGAGGGGTAAAATTTTTTATATCTTTTCAACAACTACCATGCATAGCATTAGTTGCTGTTTAGCGCAAATGTGGGAAGAGAAGTGGTATCACCCGATTGCTTTTGCCAAGTCAAAAGCTGGGTGTATCCAAATTTAATTATATTTATATGAAAAATTTGTGCCTTGCGATGGTCTTTGCAACTATGTAGGCACGTTGTATCGGCAAGGGGTAGACAATATCTACCATTGATTTATAATGCCTGACGAGGTTCCTTTCATCTTAGAAGAGTGCCATGACTCTACTTGCGAAGGTCATTTTGTTGGGCGACTAACTGCCCAAAAAGCCTTGAGGGTGGGATATTGGTGGCTTGCCATCTTCCAAGATGCATTCGAGTACGTTAAAAGAGTTGACATCTATCAATGACATGATAGCCGAGAGAATAGGAAGCGACCACTCACTCCTATTATGGCGATCCTTCCGTTCAAGAAGTGGAAGATCGACTTTATGGGCCCTATTACTCCGTCGTCCTGCACAGAAAAGCTATATTATCGTAGTGATTGATTATTTTACTGCGGTAGAAAGCATGTGAAACACGGAAAGACAATGCAAAGAAAATTGTCAATTTCCTATTAGAGCAAATAGTATGTTGATTTGGTCCACCAAAAGAAATAGTATCGGACTAGGGGATGCATTTTCTGAACAAAGTGATAAAAAGCCTGACTGAGGCTTGGCATATCAAGCACAATAAAACAACCCCCTATAACCCACAATCCAATGGCAGGTCGAGAGTACCAACAAGAAGCTTGTGGGCATTCTGTCTAAAGTAGTATCAGAAAAGAAATGAGTTTGGCAGAAAAAGTTGTACATGGCAGTGTAGGCATACAATACAACGTTTAAGCGAGCTACTGGTCACACCCCATTCAAGTTAGTATATGGAGAGGAGTGCATCCTACCTCTAGAGATCGAGTTGCTGATGATAAGATTCGCGATCAATCATTCTCTGGGTGATAGGGATGCCCTCTTGGAGCGCTTTACAACTCTGGCACACCTCGATGAGAATAAATTGTAGAGCTTCCTATATCAGGAGGTGACCAAGTGTTGGATAAAGCAGATCCATGACCTAAAAGCAAAGAAATACACTTTTAAGAAAGGATAGCTAGTGTTGTATTATGATGCATGTAGAAAATTATTTCCAAGAAAGATGGAGCCCAAATGGGATGGTCCTTATAGGATTGTTAGGATCGGGAAGAATAAATCCATAGAATTGTTGGCAGATCTTGAGGGTGTGGCGTTTAAGAATAAGGTCAATCTTAATAAGATTAAACATTATTATTTTTGACTGTGCTAATGACATAAGTGCCTTGCAGGTCTATGCGCATTTGATCAGACATCTGCAAGGAGATAGCGATAGAGGTTGATGGGTCGACTGATCCCTTATTTGGAGCACCCATGCTTAGAGCAGCAATATCATCAGGAAAAGCTCATCTGGTGGAGTAAAGGCTATAAAGTGACTGAGCAAGACGATGGGACATTCGTTTGGGAGTTTAAGGTCTTCTGTCATCACTGTTTGCAGATTTTGACGAGCGTCCCTGTAGTCTTTAATGATGAAGGTGGGATGGAGCCGTCAGTTCATCCTCTCAATATGTTGAATTTGAACTATCATAATTATGAATATGGGAGTTCTGGATGGCTGGTTGTGTAAACCCATTGTGGACATACACATTATATTTTGATGGGGTATCCAGGGGCCCTAATAAAAAAGGGAGTGTTGGAGTAGTTATCTGAGATCCCCGATGTAGAGTTACAGTGAAACTATCTACTTATCTCGGGGTAGGATTCACTAACAACATGACGGAGTATAAAGCCTTGATTATGGGACTGAATATTACCAAGAAAGGTGGTATTCCGTAGTTATTAGTAAAAGGGGATTCCCAACTGATCTTAAATCAACTCAATGAGACATATACAGTCCAAAATCCTATCCTTCGTATATATTATCAAACTACTATAACCCTATTTGATGAATTTGAGAGTGTATCTCTTCCATTGATTCCACGTTCTTGGAATCAGTTTGCGGATTCACTAGCCAATTTTGCTTATGAAGAGGACCTCTTCTTCAGCTGTGGTCCTAGTTCAGATGTTGCTCTTGATAATGAGACATGACCTGGTCATTTGTGGGGAATGTTATTAGACCACGCATTATATGGCAGACAATGGTTGATATGGATAATGCGAAGAGTAGTCGAGACCCATCTACCACTATTATCTTGGACCCATAGCTTGGTCAGACAACAAGTTATGGGTACACCTCTTGCTATATATGCAGAAGGTATGGGTCACAACTTGATGCATTTAGTTTAGGGCTAAGAGCCCTATTTGTCACCTTGCAATAGAGTGTATTTTCATATATCTGCCTTCTTCCAAGGAGGGATCTATATGAGCTGGGTTTTTTGATTTCTTTAGGCCAAGAGGGCCAGTTAGTTTGCAGTACAAATATACTATTTCTTTAGGCTAAGAGGGCCCTATGTCTGTTTGATGCAGGTAAATTTAATGGTTTGTTGTTTTAGTGATTGCATCATACAAGTTGATGAAGTTGCTGGAGGGAGCCTTTGCTGCAAAGGAGCTTCTTGTGGCCATTCCAGGTGGTTTCGTTTCCTTTGCGATTTTTTCCCTTTAAGAAAATAATGATACATGTGTAAGGGGGTACTTTCTTTTTGTTTGTTGGGGACCGACAATCGAGGCATGAAGTCCCAGGTTAAGGCTATGTATGTATGTGGGAGGTCTAAGTAGTCGTTGCCTCCTGTAAAGGCATTGTCAGGCACTAAAAGACCTGTTTTTGAAGGTAGTCTTAGTGACCCTATTTTGCTGACCTATTAGGCAACCATTCTAGGAGGTCCTGTTATTGTGAGGGAGTTAGAGAAGCCTACTAAAATGATGATATAAAGAAGAAAAACCCTAAATATATGAGAGAAAATCTATGAATATACAGAGGTGTGTAAAAAGGGGTCTACCCCCTATATAAAAAATAGAAAAGGAAAGAAAGAAAAATCATTGAGTAGTTGGTTATCGCCTTGCGAAGGCTTGGTAGGTTGCTAGGAATGAGTCAGACCTGGGGCCAATGCCTTGTCTTCTGAGGGGTGGCAACTAGCTGAAAAGCAAAGCAAATAAAAGAAGGTTGGAGTGAAAATAAAAGTGAGCATTAGAAAAGGATTAAGTGTTGCCTTGCGAGGGCTTGGTAGGTTCTTGGGTACCAAGACAGGACCTGAGACCGATGCCTTGTTCTCCTTGGGTCACTACACTCAACTCCCTCCTTTTTACATGCTCGAGTATGGAAAATAAAAGCCTAAAAGGACTAATGTGCTAAAAGATAATATTTGTTGATCAGGCTATTAGAGTCCTCGCCTAGTAGGAGTTCCTCATTGAGTTGTCCTTAGGTAGGTAGTTTAGACCACCACTTACGATGACCTCTTTGATAGTTCTTTTCAGCTTGACTGTGTTGGAACAGTTGGTTAGTGACTAGCTTTAGGATTTTTATCAAATTATGCTAGGCCTACTCCTCGTGGATTTCATGTCTTGGTTTTGTCAGGCAGTAGGGTGAGAGCTATGATGTGTTTTGATGCATATCTATTTTTTATTAGCTTGATGCTTCCTTTGGTTGTTTTTGTGTAGATATGTTCGTGGGATTTGACGAGCTCAGTCACCTATCCCGTGGTCACCAATGGCAGATGATTTTTGATGATGATAAGTGCTTAAAAATAGCCAAAATTTCCGAATTTGAGGGAAAAATAGACTTCGTTGAAGGCAACAGCTGCAATTAGCACGATTTTAAGCAGCAATGCCCAAAAGTGCTCTAAAGACCCACCAAGCCATGGTTTGGGAATTTTCATAAATTTTTTGACTGTTATATGGGACTTCTAGAGATGCTCGGCAAGGGGGGACTTCGAAACGAATGCCCATAATTTTTCAGTGGCCAAATTCGAGGTCGGACGCAGGAGATAAGCTGGAAGGGAGGCCAAGGGCCAAAATTGCCAACTTGAAATGGACTTTAGGAAATCCCAAAGGGTGTCACCCTTAGGGGGTCCCTTTGGAGGGGCCCCAAAATTGATTTTCGTGGGGGAGGGGGGGGGGAGGGTGTTTTTAGCCGCCAGGAAACGAACGCCATGAGAGGGTGACGTTTTGATGAGGAGGGGTGGAGAGAGCAAATGCTACCTCAATGTACCCCTATAAATCGATTATGCTAGGCAGATGCACTCTTTCTTCGCTCCATATCGCCGGTCTCTACTCCTCCAATGGCTGCCTAAAGATGGAGAACAAAAACAAGTATTTCTCTCTCCTCCTTCTCTCTCTTCCAAGAGGCAATTCATGTGGGAAGAACGAAGAAGAGAATCGGGTGGTGAGCGCTTGTCCGACATTGTACTGGATCTCTCCCGGATCGATGGAGGGCTAAAGTTGGCTATTCAGAGATGGGGTGAGCCTTGAATGAGGGCTGGTCTGCAGTCCCACATCAGATTTTAAAACCCGCAAAGAAGTAAAAAATTGATAATTCTATTTTACAAAGAAAGTTTGCTTGTTTTTTATATTTGATTGAGCCAATGTTGTTCTTATGGAGTGAAAATTGGTAGATATGTTGTTTACTATTTGTTTTATGCTTGCATAGTGGAAAAATAAAAAAACATAAAGTTAAAATGCTGGAAATAATTTTTAAAAACCCATAAAATACGGTTTTTATGAGAAAAATGGGATTTTTGATATTTTTGGGTGGGATAAACCAATACACATGGGGTAAAATGCTAATAAAATCTATATTTCTATTATTCTAAGAATCAAGAGCCACAGCTCTAAAAATATATCAATATTTTTATTAGAAAAATAGAGAAAAATGGAGTAAAATAAGAGGAAAAATAGGAATATGCCTTAGAAAAATATGGAAAATAATAATAAGTGGTTGTGGATGTATGATAGTGGCAAAGCATGAGGTTTGGCCTAAGTTTACCCTATCTTTTTGTCACAGTGTGTCATTTATTGCTTTTTATACATTAAACCATGACAAAACAACCTCTATACACTTATGTAGCGAAGCAAAACTTAAATGGTGAGGGGGAGTAGGATTTTGTGCAACAGTTTGATTCTTGCAACAAAGCATATATGTATTAGTTGGAATTCATGAAAATATTGTTGCGTACTAGCACATAGACTGATTTCGAAACATAACTATTTGTGCACGATGAAATATCCACTATTGCATTGATCATACATATGGTATCAACTCCTGGAAATAGATAGCAATTGTTTGAATTATAGTTGACCCACACTTGAGAGGGTGAGATTCCCCTTGCCATAGGTTAGTCGCTCATTTCTTGGGGGGAAATTATTGGTCAAGAAACATGGTATCCCTTGGATCTTGCTGAAAAAGAGAGAAGTCTTGTGCGAATGTGTTTATATGTAAAAGCAATGCATAGAGGGGCCAATCCCCAATATGTAGGAGAGCTGCAGTGGGGCCATGACAATCACCCAATGGGGTGCTTCCTATGTCTATGATACATGGCACTTATTGCCAATATGTGTGGGATACCCCCTTTGAGGGGTTTTGGGGAAGGTGCCATTGGACTCTTATCCAGCTACAAACACAATATTAGATGTATCTAGTGTGCATTTAGTTATTACATATACTCCTGGCCTGCGAGGCTGTGTGGTGGTGGAGTTGTCTATTGCGTGAATGAGGTCCAGCTAGTGCCATAGCCAGTGCCGACCCATTTTTGGTCCCATCAGAATGGCATTTTGATGGGATAAGCCTGTTCAGCACGTTGTTTTGCATATTTTTCCTTCTTTCTGCACTTCATTCCAATGGACGAGTTTTTCGAAATTAATTTTCATCTAATTTTTTGTACTGACGTCATGCGGGTTTGCATGTGAATGCTATCGTTTCCATCTTTTGACGTGCAGCTTGTGTTCATCATGCTGTCCTCCATCCTTGCGCATGCCTGTACCCTCTTTCGTTCCCGACAACGCAGATTTTTTTACCCCCCACCCACGCACACGTGCAGGATGGGGGGATGTTTGTCCTTTCTTCTTTTTAAAAAATAAAAAAATAAAAAAATGAAAAAACTAACAAAAGAAAACAACTCCCCCCCTAACTACCCCTCTCGGGTCCCCTCAACCCCCCTATTTCACTCTTCTTTCTTTCTATCTCTCTCCCTGATCCCTCTCTCTCTCTCGCCTTCTCCTTCCCCACCTCCTCCTTCTCCTCCTCCTTCCTCCTCCTCCTCCTCCTCCTTCCCATTTTCCTTCCCCGCCACCCTTCTCTCTGTGGCCGCCACTGCCAGAGACAGCCATCCTCCATGCGTGTGGCCATGCCTCCATGCCTGGGGCCCCTCGCCTGCATCACCACCTCTCCCGTAGTGCCCCACCTATGGCCTCCTCGCCTGCATCGCCACACCCCCGCCTTGCCCGTCGTGCCACATATCCACCACATGCCGCCCACCGTCCTCCGCCTCCCCTTGTGCATTCTCCTCCACCTCCATTGTCTTCACTCCCATGGCCACCGCTTCACCTCCACGGCCACCTCCTTCATCCTCGCCCCCTCCATCTCCTTCATTGCCTCCATCTCCTCCTTCATCTCCATCTCCTCCACTCCACCTCCTCCCCCCTCCACCACCTCCTTCCCCCTCCTCCACCTCTTCACACCCTCCCTCACCCCCCATAGAAACCTACCCTACCCCTGACAGGCCCCCTTCCCACCACCCCCCATGGGACAAGCAAAAACAAAGACACACCCCTTACCCCCTCGTAGGCCCCCCTTCCCACCAGAACCACAAAGCCGAAGATGGGAAAACAAAAACAACCCACCCTACCCCCCCGCATGCCCCATTTCACACCCCGCACCCTCTTGATCTTGAGTTCCACCTCCCGCCTCCATGTTGACACTTTGTGGCATCGTCCTTGCGGTTGTTCGTGTGCTGGTGCATGTTTTGGATTTTATGAGTGTTAGAAGCGGTCATTGACGCGCGAGGACGTGCGTCTTTTTTTGCCGGTGCTATGGAGTTGTCGTTCACACATAGCTCTTGTCGGGTACCTCGCTGTCTTGACTTTGATTATTTTAATCTCATAAAATTGAATAAAAATATCATTGAAATTTTGAAAAATAAAAATAAAAATTAGAAAAAAATCAAAAAAATCTTGAAATTTAAACACATTTTTCTTTATGTCTTTAACCATTCCAGATATATAGAAAATTTAAAATTTAAAAATATTTTTTTTCTAAAATAGCTAAAAAATTTTGAAAATATTTTGAAAAATTAGTATAATTTTCAACAGTTGATAATGCCATTAAAAAATAGAAAAATATAAACAAATCTCATTAAACCATAAAATTTCATTAAATTATAAAAAAATATACTAAAAATTAGCAAGAAATCCCAAGAAATTTTCATAAATTCCAAAAAGTTTCCTATTTCATTATGGTCAATTTGACATGAGCTAAAACTTTCAAAACTCATTGAGAGCTTAATATTTCCATAAGAAATTAACTCTTAAATAGGTCAGTTTTTTCAAAAAAACTTTTAAAAATCCTAAAAATAGTATGAAAATTCCCAAAAATTATGAAAAATCAAGTGGATCTTTCTGTTTAATTTTTACCACACTTTTTCCAATTTAAAAAAATGAAAAACTTTAAACTTGCACACAAATGTGCCTATATTAACAATATTCACTCCATAATCTTGAATATATATATATATATATATATATAAATATAACCAATTTTTTTTAAAAAAAACCCAAATCTAAGCCTACACATTTTATACCACATCCATGGATCCATCGTTGAAAATATAATCATCACATTAAATGTTGAAAATTTTTATATGGTGGTTCATTTTTTTAGCTTATGTCCTCAAATTTCCAACTAGTTGGCCTGCTTGTTGGCTTTCATTATGGTTGCATTCAATCAGTGCTTGCATCACATCAGTGAACGAGTGTTCCAAGGTTTTAGTTACATAAACACCCCTGCCAAGTTTTTTTCTTTTTGCTATCCAAAACCATGATTAATTATTTTTTAAAAAATTAATCCACACATTTTTTCAAGCACATTTGCGCTAAATACACATATTTTTAAATTAAATTAAACTCGTTGTTCACTTAGCACGTGCTTTGTGCGATATAGACACATCTAAGTTTATTTTAAAATGAACCTGTTGTCACAAATGAATGTACTAAACAAAAAGTGTTAAAAACACACTTAATTTTTAATTTAAAAATGAACCCATTGTCAAGGTTCAAAGTTCGTTATGATAAAAAGCACAATTTCACACTTAATAATTTTAACTAAAGGATAAGAAAGAACCACAGTTTCCTTTTAAAGGTTTATAACCTAATAAAATTTTACCCATTATTAATAACTTTATTAAAATGAATCCTTCATTATATTTGTGGGGATGGGTAATGGTGGAGTATTGTCTAGTGTCTTTTGTCATTATTGGTGGTTAACAGTTCGAGCGTCATGTCAATGTGATTAGTTCCTTCAATATTTTCTCTTTTTGTCTTGGTCATATGGATGAGTCAGGGATATGGTATGTCTTTTTCTTTTTCTTTTCTGCTTGATATAGGGATTCAGGGTGTCCAATTATATTGCATCGCATGAAGCTTTCTGTCGCATGTGTGTAGAGGTCATGCCAGATTTTTTCTAGATGTGGACTGCTTGGGGTGGTTAGTTAGTTGGATGAGTCTCTATGAGTTATTCTGATTGATATCTTATTTCTATCTTGTTGTTTTGGAGGTATTTTTTTTATTGTTTGTGTGTGGTGGGTATGTAATTCATCAGAATGGCATCTCATACTCCTCCCCTAGTTCAGTATGTTCCGTTGGTGTCTCATGACTACTCTTTATTATTGGATTCAAATCTTATCAGCAGCAAGGCTGGCTTAGCTAAGTTCGTAGCACTTTCATTGCCACTTATCTCGGAGGATACTGATATCTATGATCAATTTCTAGCCTCTTATAGTAAGAGGTTTGGCCTTGTAAGCGGAATAGTTATCTAACCAATGCCTAAAAGCTTAGGCAAGGCTCTGTCTTTACCCTATCGAGAAGACTCTTTCCCTACTACTCGACGATTGTTCTCGAACGAGGACATCCTTAAGTTGTTGTAGAAGCAAGAAAAATATATGTTGGACCCTAAGAAGGTTATTACTACCTCAGGCGTTAGTGTCTCTATGATCTCTAATCCTATGTGGAAGCAGCTATGCCAATTTCTTCAGGACATGTTTATGCCTACCAAGACACCCTCTAACTACCTTTCCAGGGATGTGTTTACAGCTTCTAAAATGGTGTTGAAAGGCATAACAATTGATTGGAGTTCATATCTTTTGTCAAAGATGGATCAAAGCCACAAGGGGTAATGTAACTAATGTTACATTTGGTTCCTACCTTTCTGTCTTCTTTGCATATGTTGCCCTCCGAAGGAAGTTCCTTCCTTGATAGTTGATCCACCAGAAGCTCCTCCTCCTATTGAATGCACTAATGTTTTCATTGAGGATCTTGAATCTATCCCTCCTGTAGTAATTCAGAGGAAACACCTTAAACGAGTGGCTGAATCAACCCCAGTTCCTCCTCCAGTCTCCATTCATGTTCAATCTAGCAGTCAATTGCTTTCCTCATAATGCCGAATCTTTTCAGAGCACATCGTGATGGTACTCTGGAGATTTCCATTCCTTCTGTACAATGCTTGGTAGCTGAAGATGCAATTTTCTTCCTATGTGCAAAGACTTCTAGAGTTCTATTGAGCTCTTAATAACTGCATGTATCTAGTAGCTCTATTCTTTTTACTATGATGAAGTTAAACAGATCAAAGAAGAGTTGAATAAAGCAAATGATGAGCTAGCTTCTACTCAAGAAATATTTTCTCACTTTTGTATCTAGATGGAGTAATAGACTAAGATCATTGATGCTCATAAAATGGAAATTTCTAGTTTGCACACTCCGTTAGTTGACATTAAATCCCAAGTGGTTAATGTGACTGAGGAGAGGGATAGATTGTTGAAGGAATCTCACAAGCTTCAAGCTTCGATAGCTGGCCAAATATGGGAGCTTAAATTAGCTAACACCACTCTAGAATAGAGCAACATTCAAATTTGGCAACTTAATGATCAATTGGTTCAGTCACGTTCTAAAGGCTTTAGTCCATAATGAAATTATTATGGTCTTTATTTGAGCAGTTCTAGGAGTATGTTCCTCCATATCACTCATTTTTTGTACACTATCAGCTACAGAAGTTGGCCTTCTATATATAAGCTCTCAATGATGGATCTACCTCTTCCAGAGGATGGATGAAGTGGGGCCTGATCTTCTGACTTGTTGATTGAAGTAGTTCAAATGGTTTTTGAAGACTTTATAACCTCAAATATAATGCTAATGTCTTATATGTATTTGAGATATGATTTGTTTATTCCAAAAGATGAAGATCTAGCTTGGTATGTTGGGAATGTGGTCCTACAAGCTGCCTTGTATGTTAGACATTTGGAGTTGTGGATAGATGAGATGTTTCAGTATTATTCCTCAAAAGTGACTGATTTCCCCTACTAAAACTTCATGGCATACAATGATTGATTGTGTGATCTTGAACCAAAGACAGAATAAAGCCTCTATTCATGTGTAGAACATTAACCAATTGAGGGTGGATCTTTTAGTCTATCTTTCCAAAAAACATCCATTTGATTCCTCTTTCTTTGATTCTTACCATCGACGATCCACCTTAGGTCCATTAGTTCCTAGCTTATCTTATTATCAACAAATGGCCCATAGATATGATGCTTATTTTTTCCTTTATAAATCCAACTCCACAATTATTTTACCTCTCCTTTTTCAACCTCAGGGTGCTCCTCAAATTCTGATATTTACTTATTGTTCTTTTATTGAATATTTTGTATTTTCTCTTTCTTTCTGTTGTCCTTCCCCATCTACACATATTCCTTCCACTTTTCGTGCCTATCAATTAACACCTTTTTTAATAGATTTGCCTAAATTTTTAGCTAATCCCTCTTTAGCCCATTCCTCATTTTATGATATTTCCTACCCATCTCTTCATCCTCTTTTGCAAGTTCTCTTCCATCTCCTACAACTTCTATTCCCCAGCCCCCTCAATTGGTTAGTGGATATGCATGGTTTGATAAAAAAATTCCTAGAAGAAGAGAATGGAGCTTAGCCGATTCTCTTGCTGGATTGCAGATTAATTGGCTATTAATTACAGGGGAGTGGATGACTACCAGTTAAGCATATCAGAATTATCTTCATTTTGCTCAATAACATTCACAATCTACAGATCCTTAAGTGAGATTGATGGCTCACTTTTCTTGTTACCTAGCGTATATGCATAGGCATTCACACAATGATCCAAAGGCCATTCCAAAGTTTTGCATGAATGTAAATGTGAACATTGATTCCCAACAACTGGATTTATTGCATTGTCATGCCCTTTGTTTGCCTAGCAGATACCTTGTCTTGCAAGAGAGGATGTATTGCCTTCAAATTTTTCAAAATCCTCCAAAATTTTTTGTAGATGAATCCTTATCCATGGACCATTTTTGTAATCACCAAGCCTTTAAGAGGGATCATATTCATTGATACCTCTAGATGTATCTTTCATGATTCATAATGGTATATGTCTCTTTTGGAGGTGCCATTCAGATGGGTGTTTTGTGTTTGTATTGTGTTAAATTATATGTGATGGGTTCGTGGTGGTTGAAAATTCACTTTTTTTGAGAGCTCTATTTTTAGAGATTTGCAGTGATGGTAATGGTGGATGGATAATTCAAGATTCAAATATGCAAAACCTCTTATATCCTTTACAAATTTGTCATGCCTTGATGTTGTTTATAATATATGATAATAGATAAAGGGTTTTTCTTTCGTTGTATTCTTTATTAGATACAGGTTATAAGTTGGGGTCGTGGTTGGATGGTTTCTTAAATATGCTAAAGAAGATCAAGTTGAGCTCTTTGATGAACTTGTATTCCCTTTTTCCTAGGTCGTGAAGAGGATCCCTTATTAAGTGTGGGGATATGTTGAATGTTGAAACGACTTGGTTTTGTAGTTGATTTTTGTTGTTTTTTAGGCCTGAATGGTTGATTTTTGATGGATGTTGAATGATGTTTAGTTGATTTGTAAGTGTTTGAGAGTGATTTGGATGAGGTTGATTATGTTTTGGAAGCTCATGATGTTTTCTAGTAGAGATATGAGGCTCTCTAATGTTCTGATAGGTTCTGTTGAGATTCTGATAGCCTCTGTTTAGTTTTTGTTTTGTTCTTATTTTCTTATGTATAAAGCATGGAGTAATGATTATGAATTTTGAGGGTTTTTTTAAAGCTCAATTAATGGTTTTTGATAATTTGGAATGGTTTTAGTATGAGTTATGTGGTCTTGATGCTTTTTGTTGACCTTCTGTAACCCTCTGTTGAGCTTCTATAGAGCATATGCTCTTGTTTTGTTCTGTTTTGTATGCCTTTGTAGGTGTTTTTTTGAATGTATGTGAGACTTGAAAAAGTTTTGTAGCCTTGGAAAGAGATGAATCCAAGTTCAAAAGAGCTTAAGGGAGTGAAAGAAGCAGCTGTTGAAGACTCAGGAGAAGTCTGGAGTGCAGTGATAGTGACGAGCTATGAAGAGTCACTGTACTAGCTCTCGTGACCTTTCATATTGGACACACCTCTTGGGAGGGTATCCACGACCAAAAAAGGTTTATTATGAGTGATTATTGAGTATTTTAGTGAGGAGATGATGTACTATTGAGAGAGAGAGAGAGAGATTGCCAAACAATGTATCTACCTATGAGAGATTGTGAGAGAAAGCTATGGAAACTTTGAAGATAAATTATATGTGATATCTTTCCATTAAAATTGGAGTATTCTTTAGTTTTTTCAATGTATATCAAATAGTTTTATGAAGAATATGAAGAGAATGATGGATTTTGTTAAAGTTAAAGTCGTGGGAGAATTGTTTCTATGGAGTTGCCTGAAGATTTCTTGTTCTTGGTGTTCTTTTCCCCTTATTGTGATCACATAAAAGATGAAAGAGATAGTTGTTGATAGTAGAAGATATATTTTCTTGTAGTAGAAACCTTGTTTCCTTGGTGTCTCTATTGGGGCTCCATCTAGTAGCACAAGCATTCTCGGCGTTGGCCCTGTATAATGCAACAATTATTTTTAGAGAAAAGACATGAAAAGAAATGTTTTTGCACCTTCACAATGCTGGTTGTTGATGGAAAAAATATTTGAGCACTAAAAATCATACACAATTACATTGCATATAGCACATGGTATCATATCTGATACACAACAATTGTTTTTATGAGCAATGACCCATGTTGAGGAGAGGAGATACCCTAAGTTGTAGGGTTAGTGGTTCATTTCCTTTGGTGGGTAGTATTCAATGAGGAATATATTATATTTCCTGGAATGATTCATTAAAGGAGTGGATCATGTATTATATGTGTTTTATGTATGTGTGGCGCATCTTGGGACCAATCCCCAAGGTGGTGTAGGAGAGCTGTAGTAGGGCCATGGCAATTAGCCGAGGGGGGGCTCCCTTTGTCTATGCTTACATGGTGTATTGCACCAATATGTGCAAGGACTCCCTCTAAGGAGTGTGGGAAGGGTTATCCGTTGGATTATAATCAATAGAAAGGCAAAGTTCTATATTAGAGGTTAGGATACTATACCCCTTAGTAGACGCTCTTGGCCACTACGAGGGGTCGAGGGGTGGTTTGGGCATGTAGTAGTAGAGGCTTGGCTAGTGCCATAGAGCCAATGTCATGCCCTTTTAGGTCCTGATATTAGGAGTTCCATTAGCCGACCAATGTCTATCACCTACCATGTGCCAACTAATAACCTTTAACTCCATTGAATTCTTGAGTATCTAATGACAGGCTAGCTTGTAACCCAACTATAAACTTTAAGCCTCTTAAGGATTTCATAGAGAATCTGGAGTGGCAATGGACTACGGTGCATGACCTAAATCTATTGTAAAATTGGGACCTAATTGTGGATGAGAAAAGTCCTACAAACAAGAGCCACGGAAACAATGAATAGTCTGAATATGAGGATTCAGATGATGAGTATGAAGACTGCTATTCCAATACTGAGGAAAGTGAGAAAGAAGAAGAGAACATAGAGTATGATACAATTGGACGAGGGATTGAGTAGATAGGAGTGGACTCTAAACCCCATAAAATTGTGATCGTATTTGGTTAGAGCACTTGGACGTAGTGGACCATGAGCCAGCTAGATTAGTTCAATCAAGCGCTACACCATTGCTTAGAGTGGAATCAATATTGGAGCTATGACCACCAAGAGAAACTTCTTTTAGTGAAGGTTGTGAGTTCAAATCTAAGTCACAAGTCATCTTTGAAAGTGATCTAGAGATCCCATGACCACCTAGGATTAAATGCACCAAAGGGGACCTCCCAGTCCTTCTAAGGTGCAAGTGTTAGATACACTCAATGCCCCACCCTCATAAGGTTCTACCAATGATCCATGGTGCTCAAAGTTGTGCATATCTTCAGCTATCTTCTGTCTAGATTGCCATCTAATCTTCTTAGTGGAAGCACACAGGTGGACATAGCCATCTTTGTATTAGTTGTTTGGAGCTAAAGAATTTTTTTTTAAATTCTCCTCTTATTTGTTGTGTACTCTCTATTTCTTTCTCAGATTCTGTTCACTACACCATGTAATTTTTACATGGTATTAGAGCCTAGGGGGCTCTATGGATCAAAGAGTGTGCAAGAGGCAAAGGCTTCAATAGCAAAGAGGAACAATGTCGTCTTTGGAAAGCGGTTTTGGAAAGAGTGTGCTACTATACTGGCTATTCAAACATTGAGGATTCGTCCAGCAACCTTTAGCAAAGGTAAGCTAGATGGTACAAACTACACCTTGTGGAAGTTTAAAATTACAACTATCCTTGATTCTTATGAGCTTTTGGAGACTATGCTTGGGATTGATGTAGAACCATAGTCTACCTCGACCCGTCAAATTCTAGTGTGATGAGTCCTCCGAATGCATATCTTCTACAAGCTTGAAAATGAAGGAATGCAGATGCATTATGTGCCTTCGAAGCTATTCTGACAATGTTCTAACTTTGATTCAACATATAACCAAAGCATCAGAGGCTTAGAATGTATTGATGAGTCAGTATGAAACATGAAACCTAACAAGGATTCAAAACTTGGAGAATCAACTAGCAGTAGGGAAGTTTGTTGAAGGAGAGATAACTGAAGCATTCATCACTTCGATTAAGAATCTCCGTGACCAGATGGCTCACGCTGGGATACAAAAGTGAGAGCGGAATTTTGGTGCCGGGAAATGCTTAAAAATAGCTAAAAATTATGAATATCAAGGAAAAATTATTCACCGTCAAAGGCGGCGGCTCGATCTAGGACAATTTTAAGCACCAAAGTGCTTTAAAGGTGCCCGACTGACACTTGTTGATTTTTCATAATTTTTCAGACAGTTGTGCAGGTTGACACGAGCTACTGGCCAATGCAGGATGCCAAGCCAAACGCCCAAGATTTTTCAGAGTTCAATTCCGAGTCCGGATGGGGAAATGGCCAAGGAAACAGTCAAGATGCGAAGGGGTGGACCAAAGTTTGGCCAAAGTGGGCATGACCTTTGGGAGCCCAATTTTAAATGTCACATGAAAGGAAGGTGAAAAAAAATGCCAAATCGTGGAGAGAGAGAGCACACAGATCAGCGCCGATTTTTGCGCTCCATCCTTGGGGATGGAGATGGCAGCCTACACACAACCCATACAACCGACATTACCCCCGAATTACTCCTTCCCTGCTGACTCTATCGCCTGTCTTCGCTCCTCCATTGGTGGCCTGAATACTGAGATAGAAATCTAGTCTTTCTCTCTCCTCTCTCTCTATCTCTTCTAAGGGTAAATTCATGTGGGAAGAGAAAGGAAGAAAAAAAAATGGTGGAGGCTTGTTCGGCATCGATCGGATTGCTCCACGGGCTGGAAATGGTGACTTGTGATCGTCATGAGCATGAAGTGCTGCTGATTTTCAGATTTGCAGTCATGGACATGAAACCCGAAACACGCAAATAAGCGGTAATTCAAAATTTTCAAAGGAAATTTGAGATTTCATGGTTTTTGATTGATAAAATGTTGTTCATGTGGGCTAAAAATTGTTTATTGCTGTTTTCCATGAGTATTTGTTGATCATAATTAGAAAATCAGAAAAACATGCATCTTGTGGCTCAAAATAATACACTAAAACACGTAAAATATGGAAAATCAAGAGAAAATGATATTTTTGGGCATAAAAATGGAAGAATAAATAGGAACACCAACTAAATTTTCATTTTTGTTGCAAGAAGGAACTAAGGGCCACAACCCATAACCTATTTTGAATTTTTAGTAATAAAATAATGTGAAAAATAGGGAAAATTTCAAGGAAAATAGAGAAAAACCACTAAAAAATAGGGAAAAAATGCATTTTGGGTGCGGAAAATTAATGAAAATTAAGAACAATGTTTGTGAATGTTTGTGGGGACTGAAACATGAGGATTTGCCTCAGTTCAACCCCACTTTCTTGTTCTAGTGTGTTTTTCCCGCTCTTTACACATAAAATGATGGCAAAATGCCTTATAAATCTATACAACAATGCAACATTTGATCGATGGGAGGGTAGAGTGGTTAAAATGTGTCTAAATGTGGAGTAAAATGATGAAAAGATTGCTGGTTTTTGTTTGCATGCCATATAGATCGGTGAATAATTATAAAATAAGAGCCTAGTAGCACGAGAGTTTTCTCGGTGCTAGGTTCGTGCAACGCCGCATAAGAACGGTAGTTGAAAATCATTGAAAGGATGTTTTCCACATGTGCACAACATTGATTTCATAATTGTTTGAGCACTTAGCATCCACAATATGCATAAATCATGGAAATATTTAAAGGTATCAGAAATCCTGGATGCACAGCAATTGCTTTCATTAGGTTCTTGACCCTCGTTGAGTGAGAGACAGGACACCCTAAGCCATAGGCTAGTCGTGGGGTCTAGGGGAAAGAGAAGTAATGACAATGGTACATTCCTGTATATGATTAAATGGTACTTTGAGTGGATTTTGTACGAAATGTTTATATGTTGAGCGACGCATCGAGGGGCCAATCCCCAAGGTGTAGGAGAGTCGCAGAGGGTTGGCGGCATTCAGCCGTTGGAGGACCCCCTATGTTTGTGCTTCGTGCCATCAGGCAATATGTAAGGGACTCCCTCTGAGGAGTAGTGGGTGAGAGAAGAGTGGACTACAAACGACGTAATACAAACGCAAGATATTTAGGAAGGCAAGGTAGCATTCGAGGATGTGAAACAAGAGCTAGCAAGAGCGCTCGTTTTAAAAGCACCTAAAAGAGGTGAGGTGTTCTATATATTCTCAGCAGCCACCATGTATAGTATCAGCTATTGTTTAGCCCAAATTTGGGAAGAGAAGTGGTACCACCCGATTGCTTTTGTTAGCCGGAAGCTGGGGTTATCCGAAATCAATTATACCTACATGGAGAAGTTGTGTCTAGCGATGGTCTTTGGGACCAAGAAATTCAGACATTATATTCTCTATGAGAAAGTCGTGCTTTATACGAAGGCGGAGGGACTTCGATTATTGATGAATAAGCTACAGCCGCCTGATCATCTAGCGAAGTGGTTAATCACTTTGCAGGAATTTGATTATGAAATCCGGAGTAAGCCACCAAGGTTGCAAGGCATCGTGGAATGTCTTGTGGACTTTGGGGAGCCGAAAGAATCTGTGGCTGAAGGTAGTGACATGGAGTTGTTATTTAAAATAGATACGGCATCTATTCCCTCTTGGTATGCTGCAATAACGCATTATTTATCGATCGGAGAGGCAGGATCCGAATTATCTAAAGTTGAGAAACGGAAAATTAGGCAGCAAGCATTAAAGTTTGCCTTGATCACAGGTACATTATATCGGCAAGGGGTTGATGACATCTATCGCCGATGTGTGATGCCTGACGAGGTGCCATTCATTTTGGAAGAGTGCCATGATTCTGCTTGCGGTGGCCATTTTGCTGGACGGCTTACAGCACAAAAGTCTTTAAGAGCAGGTTATTGGTGGCCTGCCATCTTCCAGGATGCGTTTGCGTATGTTAAGAGATGTGATATTTTTCAACAACATGATAGTTGAGAGAATAGGAAACAACCACTCACCCCTATTATGGCGATACTTCCATTTGAGAAGTGGGGAATAGACTTTGTGGGTCCTATTAGTCCATCGTCGACTGCGCAAAAGAGGTATATCGTTATAGCAATTGACTACTTCACAAAGTGGTCAGAAGCACGTGCAACAAGGAAAGATGATGCAAAAGAAACTGCTAGTTTCCTTTTAGAGCAGATAAGATGCCATTTTGGTCCGTCGAAAGAATTAGTGTCGGACCGCGGAACCCATTTCCTGAATAAGGTGATCAAAAGCTTGACAAAGACTTGGCAAATCAAGCATAACAAGACAACCCCATATAACCCGCAAGCCAATGGGCAAGTTGAAAGCACCAACAAGCAGCTTGTGGGCATCCTGTCCAAAATTGTGTCGGAAAAGAAACGGGATTGGGATAAAAAGTTATACGTGGAAGTGTGGGCCTACAATACGACCTTCAAATGAGCCACTGGCCATACCCCGTTCAAGTTAGTATATGGGGAGGAGTGTGTCTTGCCTTTAGAGATTGAGCTACCGACTATTCGGTTTGCCATCAATCATTCTTTGAGTGATGAAGATGCACTTTTTGAGCGCTTGACGACACTGGCACATTTAGATGAGCTTAAGATACAGAGCTTATTGTACTAAGAAGTGGCGAAGCGCCGAATGAAGCAGTTACACGACCTCAAAGCCAAGAAATACACCTTCAAGAAAGGACAGCTTGTTTTGTATTATGACGCACGACGTGAATTATTTCCAGGCAAGCTAGAGCCCAAATGGGATGGGCCCTATAGGATCGTTAGAATAGAAAAGAATAAATACACAGTCTTGTTAGCTGACCTTGAGGGGATAAAATTTAAAAATAAGGTTAATCTTAATAAGATTAAACCTTATTATTTTTTATTGCACTAATACTATGACTGCCTTGCAGGTCTAGGCGAGATCGATCAAATATCTGCAAGGAAATCGTGATAGAGGTTGATGGATCGTTTGATCCCTTATTTAGAACACCCATATTTAGAACAGAGGTATCATCATGGAAAGCTCATTTGGTGAAGCAAAGGATATAAGGTGAATGAGCAAGAAGGCGGGACATTTATTTGGGAGATCAAGGTCTTCTGCCATCACTGCCTACAAATTTGATGAGCATCCCTGTTGAATTTAATGAGGATGGAGGGATGGAGCCTACAGTCCACCCGTTGAGTATGCTGAATTTCGATTACCATAATTACGAGTAGAGTTCAGGATGGCGGGATATGTAAACCCTTTATGGACGTACACCTTGTACTTTGATGGGGCATCCAGGGGTGCATGCAAAAAAGGAAGTGTAGGAGTTGTCATCCGAGACCCCCGACGACGCATTGTCATGAAGTTAGCTACTTATCTCGCAGTGAATTTTACCAATAATATGGCAGAATACAAAGCCCTGATTATGGGTTTGAATATCGCAAAGAAGGGTGGTATCCGCCAGTTATTGGTGAAAGGGGACTCTCAGTTGGTTTTAAATCAACTCAATGGGACGTACATGGTACGGAACCCCATCCTTTGCATGTACCATCATACTGCCATAGCCTTGCTAGACGAATTTGATAGAGTGTCTTTTCAGCTGATTCCACGGAATTGGAATCAGTTTGCTGATTCATTGGCTAATTTTGCGTGTGAAGAAGACCTCTTCTTTAATTGTGGCCCTTGTCCCGATATATCTATTGATGGTGAGAGAGGAGCTAGTCGTTTGTGGGGTATGCTTTCTGAACATGCACTCTTTGGCAGACGATGATTGATCTGGATGATGCAGAGGGTAAGAGAGACTCATCTGCCTTTATTATCTTGGATCCACAGACCGATTAGACGACATGTGATGCGAATACCTCTTGCGATATACGCAGGAGAGATGGGTCATAATTTAATGCACCTAGTTTAGGGCTACGAGCCTCTATTCCCCTGGGAATGTTATGCTTTGATGTCTATCATAGTTGTTTCCAGGAGGATGTTATGCGTAGTATTGTTTGATTTCATTAGGCCAAGAGGGCTGATTCAGTTTTGTAGCAAAGTCATGTTTGATTTCATTAGGCCAAGAGGGCCATTTTCCTATCTAGTGCGGGTGCATTTAATTGGGTTTTTGGTTTAAGTGTCGTGCTGGACATATTTCGTGGTTCGTGGAATTTGGTGGAGCCTGGAGGAGCCTTTGCTGCGATGGAAGCTTCTTGTGGCCAATCCAGGTGATACCTCTCCTTTACGAGTACCTTTCTTTCCTGTTATATGTGTATTTGTACTTGTCGAGGGGATTCATTTTTGTTGGGGACCGGCAACCGAGGCATGAAGTCCCAGGTTTAGGCTAAGTATGTTTGAGGGAGGTCAGAGTAGTCATTGCCTCCTGTAAAGACATTATCAGGCATCGAAAGACCTGTTTTAGAAGGAAGTCCTAGTGGCCCTGTTCTGCTAGCCTGCTAGGCAGCCATTCTAGGAGTTCTTGTTAGTAGTGAGGCAGTTAGAGAAGCCTGCCAGAAGATAATAATGATGATGCCAAGAAACCCTGAACATCCCACAAGATGAATATAAATACGAAGGTGTGTAAAAAGGGGTTCTAACCCCTATCAAAGAAAAGAAAAGGAATGAAAATGTATAGGCAGTTGATCATCGCCTTGCGAAGGCCTGGTAGGTTCCTGGGGACGAGTCAGACCTGAGGCCGATACCTTGTCTTCCTAGGGGTGGCTTCTTGCTGAAAAAAAAAATGAATAACAAAACAAGGAAGGTTGGAGCGAAAATAAAAGTGAGCGTTAGAAAAGGATTAAGTGTCGCCTTGCGAGGGCTTGGTAGGTTCTTGGGTGCCGAGACAGGTCCTGAGGCCGATGCCCTGTTCTCCTTGGGTCACTACGCTCAGCTCCCTCCTTTTTACATGCCCAAGTATGTTCATAAAATAAGAACCCTAAAAGAAGAAATGTACTGAAGGGAAATACTCCTTGATCAGGCTATAGGAGTCCTCGCCTTGTAGGAGCTCCTAGTTGTGTTGTCTTTAGTTGGGGAGTAGTTCAGACTACCACTTAGGGCAACCTCTTTGATAGGTTTTTGACTCGCTTCGGATCTTCTATTAGATTATGCTAGGCCTACTCCTTGTGGATGTCATGTCTTGGTTCTGTCAGGGGGTAGGGTGAGCATTGTGCTGAGTTTTAATATATATTTGTTTTGTTTCAGCTTGATGCTTCTTTGGTTGTTTATGTGCAGATATGTTCGTGGATTCGACGGGCTGGGTCGCCCTATCCCGTGGTCGCCAATGAGAGCGAAATTTTGGTGCCGAGAATTGCTTAAAAATAGCTAAAAATTATGAATATCAAGGAAAAAATATTCACCGTCAAAGGCGGCGGCTCGATCTAGGATGATTTTAAGCACCAAAGTGCTTTAAAGGTGCCCGAGCGACACTTGTTGATTTTTCATTATTTTTCAGACAATCTTGTGGGTTGACACGAGCTATTGGCCAATGCGGGATGTCAAGCCAGACGCCCAGGATTTTTCAGAGTTCAATTCCAAGTCCGGACGGGGAAATGGCCAAGGAAACAGTTAAGATGCGAAGGGGTGGACCAAAGTTTGGCCAAAGTGGGCATGACCTTTGGGAGCCCAATTTTAAATGTCACATGAAAGGAAGGTGAAAAAAAATGCCAAATCGTGGAGAGAGAGAGCACGCAGATCAGCGCCGATTTTTGCACTCCATCCTTGGGGATGGAGATGGCAACCTACACACAACCCATACAACCGACATTACCCCCGAATTACTCCTTCCCTGCTGACTCTATCACCTGTCTTCGCTCCTCCATTGGTGGCCTGAATGCTGAGATAGAAATCTAGTCTTTCTCTCTCCTCTCTCTCTCTCTTCTAAGGGTAAATTCATGTGGGAAGAGAAAGGAAGAAGAAAGAATGGTGGAGGCTTGTTCGGCATCGATCGGATTGCTCCACGGGCTGGAAATGGTGACTTGTGATCGTCATGAGCATGAAGTGCTGCTGATTTTCAGATTTGCAGCCATGGACATGAAACCCAAAACACGCAAATAAGCGGTAATTCAAAATTTTCAAAGGAAATTTGAGATTTCATGGTTTTTGATTGATAAAATATTGTTCATGTGGGCTAAAAATTGTTTATGTTGCTGTTTTCCATGAGTATTTGTTGATCATAATTAGAAAATCAGAAAAACATACATCTTGTGGCTCAAAATAATACACTAAAACACGTAAAATATGGAAAATCAAGGGAAAATGATGTTTTTGGGCATAAAAATGGAAGAATAAATAGGAATACCAACTAAATTTTCATTTTTGTTGCAAGAAGGAACTAAGGGCCACAGCCCATAACCTATTTTGAATTTTTAGTAATAAAATAATGCAAAAAATAGGGAAAAATACAAGGAAAATAGAGAAAAACCACTAAAAAATAGGGAAAAAATGCATTTTGGGTGCAGAAAATTAATGAAAATTAAGAACAATGTTTGTGAATGTTTGTGGGGACTGAAGCATGAGGATTTGCCTTAGTTCAACACCACCTTCTTGTTCTAGTGTGTTTTTTCCGCTCTTTATACATAAAATGATGGCAAAATGCCTTATAAATCTATACAACAATGCAACATTTGATCGATGGGAGGGTAGAGTGATTAAAATGTGTCTAAATGTGGAGTAAAATGATGAAAAGATTGCTGGTTTTTTTTTGCATGCCATATAGATCGGTGAATAATTATAAAATAAGAGCCTAGTAGCACGAGGGTTTCCTCGGTGCTAGGTTCGTGCAACGCCGCATAAGAACGGTAGTTGAAAGTCATTGAAAGGATGTTTTCCACATGTGTACAACATTGATTTCATAATTTTTTGAGCACTTAGCATCCACAATATGCATAAATCATGGAAATATTTAAAGGTATCAAAAATCCTGGATGCACAGCAATTGCTTTCATTAGGACCTTGACCCTCGTTGAGTGAGAGACAGGACACCCTAAGCCATAGGCTAGTCGTGGGGTCTAGGGGAAAGAGAAGTAATGACAATGGTACATTCCTATATACGATTAAATGGTACCTTGAGTGGATTTTGTACGAAATGTTTATATGTTGAGCGACCCATCGAGGGGCCAATCCCCAAGGTGTAGGAGAGTCACAGAGGGGTGGCAGCATTCAGCCATTGGAGGACCCCCTATGTTTGTGCTTCGTGCCATCAGGCAATATGTAAGGGACTCCCTCTGAGGAGTAGTGGGTGAGAGAAGAGTGGACTACAAATGATGTAATACAAATGCAAGATATTTAGGAAGGCAATGTATGTGTCATCACCGCTCTTGGCCGCGAGGCCGTGGGGTTGTTGAGCGCGTGAGATAGAGGTCCGGCTAGTGCACGAGCCAATGCTGGCCCGTTCTAGGTTCCATCAAAAAGACTAGCAAGGAGCTAGCTTGGAGGTCTTTGGATTTGTCCTCAAAAGTTTGATGGACTAGTAATTTCCCTTAATACTCAGGTGAGATCTGAAACTTTGACTTTTGAGGAGTTTCGTGCATTATTGATGGAGGAGTTAAGGATGAAAGCCTGAGAAGGAAGCAACAATGGTGGTGTTGCATTGTCTACCAATGCAAAAGGTAAAGGTTGTTCCTCCACCAAAAATGATGGTGACAAAAAGAAGAAGGGTGGTAAGAAGAGGTTTCAAGGAGAGTTCTTTTATTGCAAGAACCAAGGACATGCAATCGCAGATTGTCATGTCAAGAAGGCAGATGAAAAGAATGGTACCCTTAAAAGTAAAGGGAAAGAGATAGCCAATATAGCTGAAGCAAAGTTGGAGTTACTCATGGTGACCGTGGAGAAAGTGTGCTCCTCAGCACAAGAAGAATCTACCACTGACTCATGGGTGTTGGATAGTGGGGCCTCTTGAATAAGAAAGGTCTATACAGTTCTATGCAGCCTCTACAAGAATCCATCATTGTGATGGTTGGAAATGATGCAAAATGCCCTACTATGGACACATGTACTATTTCTTTTATTATTGCAAATGGTGAAGTCTGTTCCCAAAATTAGGAGAAATCTATTATCAGTTGCTGTCATAACTGATCTTGGTCATGAAGTGAGGTTCAAGAATATAGGTGAGAAAATTCTTGAGAGTGGCAAAGTTGTTGGCAAAGGAGAAAGAAGGAACAACCTGCATGAGCTAAGTGCTCTTACAGCCACAATTAGAGTGGGCACAAGTAAGCTTTGGCATGAAAGGTTTGGACACATCAGATTTGTGATGTTGAAGGAGATGCACAAGCAAGGTATGGTTGCTCACATACTTGCAGTGGACTAAATTGAAGGAACCATGTGAAGCTTTTATGATGGGCAAGAGAAAGGCATTTCCATAGGAAAGCAAGAATAGAGCACATGCTAACTACAGTAGGAAGATGCGGGTATACTTCTTTTGTGATAAGGCTCAAGCTTTTGGTAAGTGTAAAGAGTGGCTAAAACTTGTTGAGAATGAAATAGGAAAAAGTATGAAGAAATTTAGAGTAGATGGTGGTGGTGAGTTCAACTCAAAGGACTTTGAAGACTTTTCAAGAGCAAAGGGATCAAGCATCAATCAACGATGCCTCACACACCTCAGCAGAATGATATTGTGGAATGTAGGAATCGTGCCATTATGGAGATGGCAAGATGCATGCTAAAGGGCAAGGTATTTCCTAACCATTTTTGAGCTGAAGCTATTAATACTACAGTCTACATTCTAAATCAGAGCTACACAAAGTCTCTCAAAGGAAAAACACCTCATGAGGCTTACAATGGTAAGAAACCATCTGTCTCACATTTCAAAATTTTTGGATATGAATGTTATGCACATGTTCTAGATGAGAAGAGAAACAAGTTAAAACCAAAAAGCAGAAAATGTATCTTCTTGGGTTATAGTGATGAGTAGAAGGCTTACAAATTATATGACCAAGAGGCAAAGAAGATCATCCTGAGCCGTGATGTCGTGTTCAAGGAGCAGCCACATATAGTGGAGGAGGAGAAGGCAAGTTCTTCCAATTTATCATCAAGGGAAGAAGTAGTCTACTATGAACCTGTTCCAAGATCTCTCTCTATCCTTAAAGAGGAGGAAGCATCATCTTCAGATGATGAGGAAAAAGTTCAACAACCTGACATTACCCCACCAAAAGAGCCATTGTTACATTGGTGAAGCAGCTCTATGACCACGATAATCCTATTGCTACATCTATTGAGGAGAAGGTAGATGGGACCAAGGAGGTCTTCAAAGGTAGACGGAACCAAGGAGGTCTTAATGAATAGGGAGGGCTTCTACTCACATAGTCAATATGGCCTTGATGGCTGAGATTATGAGAGAAGTAAAGGAGCCAATTGACTTAGAAGAAGCACTTGTAGATCCAGCATGGAAGGTAGCTATGCAAGCCGAGTATGACAGCATAATGAAGAATGACACTTGGGAGCTACTGGATTGGCGGCCAACAAAGCGGAAGGTTATTGGCACCAAGTTGATCTCAAAGGTAAAGTACAAGGCTGATGGTACCTTAGAAAAGTACAAAGCCAGACTGGTTGCACATGGATTTTCATAGGTTGAAGGGTTTGATTTTCAAGAGTCATTGTCCCCAACTACCGGAATGGCCACTATTTGCATAGTACTAGCAGCAAAAGCCACCCAAATCAGTGGCCAATTTACCAAATGGATGTTAAATCAACGTTCTTAAATGGTGAACTTAAGGAGAAGGTGTATGTGGCTCAGCCACCAAGGTTTGAGGGCCCCCATTTTGAGAACAAAGGATGTAAGATAAAGAAAACATTTAATGGGATGAAACAAGCCCTGAGGGCATGGTACCAGCGGATACATAAGTTTGTTTTAAGCTTAAACTTCAAAAGATGTGCCTCAGATGTTAACTTGTATGTTTACACAGATGGTGAAAAGTCCTATATGTGGACGATCTTCTTATTATAGGTGACTATGAAGATATGATCAACCAAACTCGAAAGGCTTTGAGTTCTTAGTTTGAAATGATAGACTTGGGCTTGCTAAACTATTTTTTGGGGATTAAAGTCTGGCAAGAGCCAGGATGTAATAAATCAATTTTTCATGCTACCTTAGTTAGGCGATTAGCCTATTTTAAATTGGAATATAAAAGGCAAGAGGGTGCCCGTGCAAATCATCTTTTAATCATTTTTCACATCTCCACTTCTTGGTGCTTGAGGGTAATTCCTTCTCCACCATTGTAAGGGGTGAGTTCCTTGCAACAATTGATTCTCAAGCTACCATGGCTTCAACATCTCTTGTAATTCTTGATTGTAAGACATCTTGAATAAAGAAGTGACAAGCTATGGTTCTCAGCATTTCTTGTTAGTCTTTTTGTAATTTCCATTGAAGAGGAAACCTCCATTTCATTGGTATTAGAGCATGGACTTTGATCCATGGGAAGAGTCACTTTCATGGAGAATTTAGTCACATGGACAGGTAGCAGTTAATTGGAGTACCAAGATTTGGTCACAGGGTTTGGTACAGTTCAAACCGTGACTAGTCAGGATTCTCTAGAACAAGTCGAGATTAATTTTTGAAGGATATCCTCAGGAAGATGGATGTTGTTGGCCGAAATAGTAGGTCGTGGTCAAATGGAGGCCCATTTTGAAGGTTCTTGACCCTAACTAGAGTCTAGACAAGAATTCAGGAGTTCAACCTTGGTTACCTTTTTGATCCAAATTCTCTCTCCTCTTTCTCTCAAGCTTTCACAGTGTATCTTGGCTTCTCCTTTCTTCCAAGCCTTTTAATGGCTCAAGTAACTTCCAAGGCTAAAATCTTCGTGGAAAAAGCTCTCCATAGAGGAGCTTAAAGCTTGACTTGACTACTGCTCATTTTGAAGTAGGGGAGTATGTTTTTGTGCTGTTTGCACTGAAAACACACTCCCTTACCACAACAAAAAAATTCAGCCACATAAGCCTTGGCTATGGCTTAAGCAAGCTTCTACAAGGATTCTTCAAGCTTCCCAGCAAGCACACAGGGCTACTTCTCATTCTCACGATCATTCTTGATCTCCCAAACCCTAGCTATAGTAGATTTTATGACACCAATCAAATTTCTTAAAATTTCTTGAAGAGATCAAAGGGCTTTTACTCTATCAAGCTTCCTGGAGCTTCCTCACCACTCAAGGGACCAACATTGAACCATTCCTAAACTTGAAGCTTCAAGGATAGTTGGCTGTGGAGTCAAAATAGGGCAACAAGCTTTAGGCATCAAATTCTTGGATTATTCTCTTCCATTTCATGGGGCTTTTTCTCTAAATCACTCCAGGGACCTCTCTTCTACTTCAAGTATTCAAGATCTTGAATAATCCAAGCAATGCATTCAAGATTGAAGGCCAATCTTCTCTTGAACTACAAGTATGATAGAGATTGAATAATTTCTTTGAAATCTCCATCAAAGAGGATTCAAATTCAAGGGATTTTCATCTATACTACTCATTAGAGGTGAAGACTTGATCTAAACATCATTCTTGGATCATATTTTGAGCTAATGTGTGGGATTATGGAGTCTATTATTCTCTTGATCATTTGTTGGATTCAAGAAGATGGTCTATCAACAATATGGCTAAATTTTGACTCAAGCAACATCTTCTTCTTGAATCATTGAAATAGGTACTTCTATTACTCTTGTTTAATCTCTCCAATTCCTCATTCAATTGTTGTTGCATTTCCTATTGCTGAAGGAGAGGTTAAGTAGAATACTCTTGTATCGAGCTTCAATCTCAACATTGATTGAATGAATCATAATAGTCAAGTATTGACACATTGAATCTTGAATCCCAAGCATGAATTGATTGATGAATCAACCCATTGAAATCAACCTATTGAAATTGAGGTCTATCATTACTCTTTTCATTGTTGATTGATCCGTCCATAGCATTAACCATACAATTTCCTTTCAATTTTGCTAATGGATTTCTTAAACTCTAACTTTGGGGTCTTTTCTGAATTCAATCTATTGAGATTACCCAAGAAATTTGTAATAGGTGAGCATAGTAAATCAGTGAGTCATTGATTACTATAGGTAAACATTTCTCATCCTCATTTACATACATTTTACCTTCCAATTCTTGCATATCATGGAAATATCAAAATCTTGATTCATCCATGCATATCATGCCTTGGTTTTTTAGAACACTAGCTCTGTCATGTATATTCTGATCGAGGAAAAGGTCAAAGCCAGATGAGATAGCAAGATGATAGTGAGATGACCCTCCCTTGCTATTTATGACTTCGAAGGGATGCACAACCTAGCCTGAAGGGAACTTTGCACACCTTTTGGAGTTTTAGAGCCCATTTAGATGCATGTTCACCATTTTATCCCTCACCATAGGTGATGGACCATGGAAGACCACTTGGGAAAGACTAGACAAAGACTTGAAGACTTTTGGTACCAAATAAGGCAAAACAAGAAAGTTGGTGACAATTTTGAAAAGAGATATAAGTCTACATGTAGTTTATAGGTGATTAGAGGTTGGTGACAGAGCCTAGTGGTTGTACTTCAATGCCCATAGGGGATTCTTAATGATCTACGACCAAATGGGCTGAAACAGGGTCCAAACAGTGAGTTTATAGGTGGTTACATGTTGTTGTCTCATATTGGACATTCATAAAGAATCAGTTTACAAGAATGGAATATTTTATTCTAAAAAATTCATTATTATACTCCATGCATAGAGGAAAGAGTTATCTTTGACCCTAGCTATAGAACACCTCACTTGGACCTATGGTTCAAAAGTTATGGTCATTTTAGTGATATAGGTGGTCATTGTAGAGAGCACTTGGACAGGTTGACAAGGTACACTGTTTTGATCTAAAGCAACCATATACCGCTCCCAAACTTGCAATCTCAATAAATCTAGTATAACTAAGTGTTATTATCTTCATTTGGAGCTATCACACACTTAGATTGGAGGAGTATAGCTCTAGTTATTGACCATTCTTTGATAGGAAATCTTGAGTTACTACAGTTTTCATGATGGCAAGGAATAAGAAGGAGCAAGTATTGGAGCAGGTATTGAAGCATATTAATGAGGGCTTAGAAGATTACAATATTGAAGAAAATTCTACCATAGGGGCCACAAATCAGAGACATGAATTTATGGGCAATAATACAACTAATGAAGAGATCCAATGGCCCCAAGGATTCCTCATGACAATGATCCTAAAACTGAAGTAAATGTTTCTCATGACTCTAATGATTTCCAGTAGGTATCAAAGCAAGTTGGTAATATGAATTAAGGTCTAATCTAACTTACCCATTCAATGGATAACAAGTTTGGCAAGATGATTACACACATGGAGCAGCAAAACCATAGGTTGGATGCCAAATTTGAACATCTGGTTACAATATTCAGCAACTTGGGTAACAAATTGCAAAGCAATCTACCTTCCCATGCTGAAGATGTACTTATTATTCATGGCAATGTGAGGTTCACAATAGCCCACCAGCATATACCATCCACTTTTGAACATGGAGGACCTTCTAAGGTGAATGAAATAGTTCAGCCTCATACCAACTCTTGGAATAGAAACAGGCCAAACTTCACTAATTCAAGAGATAAGGGACATCAAGATTATTCCCTGCATGACGACAAAAATGAGTTTGTACATGGATGTCATCCCTTCTATAAAGAGTTTGGTTCTCAACATACTCAAGCTCATAATGTAAGAGATGATCAAGGGCAGTATGCACATGATAAAGCAAGGAATGGAGATAGTTTCTAGCATGCTGAAGATCATGATGATAGGTTTCCACATGGGATATCCACTCATAACCAACAATCACATGGGAACTCATTGTTTGGTTGTCAATCTTTTGTAAATAATCAAAATGGGCAGCATTTATTTACCCCTAATCATGGACAGCAAGCAATGAGTGATCATTTTAATAGCTAGTAGTCTTTTGGATATACCAATCATAATGGGTAGCACTATCATTAT
Organism: Lygodium microphyllum; assembly: GCF_053477565.2. Taxonomy (NCBI): domain Eukaryota; kingdom Viridiplantae; phylum Streptophyta; class Polypodiopsida; order Schizaeales; family Lygodiaceae; genus Lygodium; species Lygodium microphyllum. Next base: position 113,249,404 of record NC_141162.1, read on the forward strand.
GACAAGGAGTATAAGGACAGTATCATCATATCCAATTTCAAAGGAGATAACCCTTCACCGACTGAACTTGAAGAATGGATCAACAAATTGGAAATGTATTTCACTCTCTATCCATGCAATGATCAAGCAAAGATTTGTTATGTATCCTTGCACCTAGAGGGATATGTGCATACGTGGTGGAGATACATGAGCAAGATTGAGGAGAATTTTTAGTCTTGGGAGGACTTCAAATCAGCCATGACTCAAGTGTTCGTGTCATCGATGGAGAGGGAAAGGCTTGAAAGGAAATGGTATGATCTTAGGCAAAGGGGTTCTACCGTGAGGGAGTATTCCAACGAGTTCTTAAACCTTTCCATATATATAGAAGGCATTTCCAATTCAGCCAAATTGAACAAATATATTTTTGGTCTTGATCCAAACCTTTCAGCTAAAGTTGGGGTAGCCAAGCCTACAAATGTTCATGCAACCATTCAATATGATAAGAGGTACAGCCAAAAATATAGAAGAGAATTGACTTCATTTCAACCCAAAACAGGAATGAATTATCAATCAAATCAGCCTATGAGATTTGGATAGCAGTTCAGCCAACAAAGAGAGGGATTTAGAGCTGAAAACAGGTTTCAAAATAATTTTAGTAAGGTTTCAACCTACCCTAGAACATATGCTTCAAAACAAGGCAATAATTTTAGATATAATATTGATCCAAAAGGAAAATTCAAGAGGACTAAAGGTACAATTAAGCAATATCCCAATAACAACAGCAACAAGCAGTTCCTAATGACAAATCCAAGGGTCTATGCTATAAATGTGGGGAAAAACGGTCTCTTGAGCATAAGTAAAGGTGCAAATGATATATGATAAAGTCTAATATACTAAATATTGAAGACTCTGATGAAGAGGGGGCACAAGAAGGAAATATTTTGCAAGTAGAGTTAGTTCCTACTTGTGATGAGATGCATGAGCATGATGATCAGGACACACATGAGGAATCAGAGCCAGTTAATAGTTTCCCTTATGATATCCAGGTGGTCCATTTGATCCTAGTGGATCAGAGATTGATGATCCTTCTATGGTTTCTTGTCAACCCATGTTATGTTCCATATCTCAGGATGCATGGATGGGTTGTAAAGGTGAAAATACACTTTGGCTCAAGGGTACTACAAATTCAAAGGTTTCTCATATTCTCATTGATACAGGCAGCACACATCATTTTGTCAATGTGAAATCAATGTAAGAGTTGAAGTTACTACCTCAAGAAATAGATGCCCCACTGAAGGTACAAGTGGCTAATGGTGCAAGAGTTAAGCAAAGAGATATGCTGGCAGACTCCTATTGAATTATCACAGTCTTGCACTATTATGATGGACCCGATTGTCCTAGATATGGGTCCTATTGACATCATCATTGGCTATGATTGGCTTAAACAAATTGGAAAATTTTCTTTGGATCTAAATCAGATGTTCATGGAGTTTACTTGAAATGGGCAGCAGGTAAAACTTAATGGCATAGGGAGAAAGCAAGTGGAAATAATGAGCAAGAAGAAGATGAAGAAGGAAATTAATGTTATGTCTTACATTTTCACACTTCTTCTATCAAAGGTAGATGAAAATTTGCAATCTAATTCACCTAAGAGCAAGATCCATGTCTATGTAAACTTTTGGAAGAGTTTAAGGACATATTCTAGCCACCTACATCATTGCCTCCTCAGCGAGAAGTGGATCATCCTATTGATTTAATGCCTGACACTAAACCCATTAACTGATGCCAGGAGGCATATTCCACGGTGGATTCCGTGAGGTTTTACGGTGGATTCCGTAAACTTAGATGAACGGGGCTCATACGCAAAGAGGATTCTTTGTGCGAGAAGTTGATGGGGACGCCTGTCCTTTTCGGGCGTTTCATTAATTTAGTGTGTACATGGGTGATTCCATAGTGGGTGATTCCGCAAAATGCATATTAAATTAATAAACGTTTATGAGTTTAGAGTGCGCACTCGTAATAAATTAAGGTTAGGATTTATTTCTAACCAGTTGATTTATTTATGTAGCTGAAGACTGCTAGGTATTCACTTTTGTCGGTTTAATTGTGTTATTTTACTAACGATTGTGAATGCTTCAGTTGATGTGTAGAGATAGCAGCAGTGGCAGAGGAAAGCATTGGAGTCTAGCAGGTTTTTCGATCTTTGGACTATATTTTGATAGGCGCTACGCCTATATTTTGTTATGTCTATAGAGACATCGATTATTTATTATTATTTTGTATGCGCTTATGCGCTTGGATATGTTATTTGTATTTGGACATTGAGATTGGGCGTGCCAGACACTATGGGCACCGTCCATTAGCTTTATTTTCCTATTTTTGGTAGAAAGCAAACTCAAAAGCTAAAAGCTTGTCATATTTTTGTAATTGGGCTATTTTTGAGCAAAAAGATTGGAAATATACATTAAATACATGCTTTGTGAAGCGCTCACACAAGGCATGGGGGAGATTGAACCCAATTTGTCTCTTGTCTCATGTCGTGCTTGCTTTTACATTGGTTTTTGTGCTAAAAAGTAGAGTACTTTGTTCTTGGGGACCTTTGGGAATTCACTACGTGAGCTACCTGCGTCCGATCTGCGCACCAGTGGTATCAGAGCGGAGCAGAGATCAAGGGCTTCCAATCGCTACCAATCTCGGGCGAAGGCGGAGCTCCAGGAACAAACGACCTCTACAGTCAATCTCGTCGCGAACCGTCGATACAGGCAGACTTCTGGCGATCAAGAACCCCTATTTCCACTGTCAGATCGCGAAGGACCACTCTCTATCGGCGGAGGACCACTCCCTCATCTTCATGAACAAGTCGTGATAAACCAGTAAGAGCCATATCTATTTCTTCAAAAAAAAGCTGAGTGTAAAAGCTTAATACAAAGCTTGAGAAGCTTAACAAGCTTCTAATCAACAAATCGATCAGAAAGGGAAGCCCCGAAAATCGCGCGGAATCAAAACGGCCCCCCCCCCCACGATTGAAAAAACGGCAGACTGTAGCTTCCTTACTTAAGCTTATTAGCTTAAGCTTAACTAATTAAGTTTAAGTTACTTCAAACTTTGCAAGTCAATGAAGGCAGATAAGTCTGCAAACTCTCGGTCATGCACTCCAGAAGTCAAGTTCAGCAAGTCACTTGGAATCAAGTCCTGCAAGTCCTGCAAATCGGCTAAGTCCAGCAAGTCAACAACCTTGCAAGTCTGTTAAGTCTGCAACTCTGCAAGTCAGACTAAATCAGAACTGACTAACACTCGAAACTCCTAGAAGACTTGTTTGTTTGCAAAAACTCAGAACTGGAAAGTTGTTCGCAGCAAGCTGTTTTACCTATCTACAAGTTCGTTGAAGTACTTTCAGCAAACGGAGACAGAAATATTTCAGAATTTCTAAAAATTGAAGAAGAAAATACCCAAAAATACATAGCCTTGTAACCCCAAATTTGAGCTACGCTCATCCCGCTAACTGATTTTGAGTGAGAAAGGTTTGTTGAGTTTTACAGGATGACTACCCCACATATGGATGATCCTATGGCTGAAGACGATCTACCCGAGCCTACCATGGAACAAAAGCTGGATCTTATCATGTTACAATTGGACGAAGAGCGAAGAGCTAGGCAAGCCTTGCAAGCGCAATTGACAAAGCTACAAGGAGCGTCCACTGACAAAGAAGAACCTCAAGCTGAAGATCTGATTCGCCGTACCATCGACGCCACTCTTGAAGCACAAACCATTCGCAAGGAATCCAAGATAAGTAAACAAAGTTTCAAGTTTCGCACTTTCAATGGCATAAGAGAAGGAAAGACTGTTTTATCATTCATTAGCCAGTTTGATGACTATTTCCATGAGGAAACTTATCCTGAGAAAGATAAAATCAAGTGTGTTACTAATCATCTGATAGATAGAGCATCACTTTGGTGGACTGTCGTCCGCAAGAGCATAGAATGTCCTGCTACATAGGAAAATAAAGCTAATGGACGGTGCCCATAGTGTCTGGCACGCCCAATCTCAATGTCCAAATACAAATAACATATCCAAGCGCATAAGCGCATACAAAATAATAATAAATAATCGATGTCTCTATAGACATAACAAAATATAGGCGTAGCACCTATTAAAATATAGTCCAAAGATCGAAAAACCCGCTAGACTCCAATGCTTTCCTCCGCCACTGCTGCTATCTCTACACATCAACTGAAGCATTCACAATCGTTAGTAAAATAACACAATTAAACCGACAAAAGTGAATACCTAGCAGTCTTCAGCTACATAAATAAATCAACTGGTTAGAAATAAATCCTAACCTTAATTTATTACGAGTGCGCACTCTAAACTCATAAACGTTCATTAATTTAATATGCATTTTGCGGAATCACCCACTATGGAATCACCCATGTACACACTAAATTAATGAAACGCCCGAAAAGGACAGGCGTCCCCATCAACTTCTCGCACAAAGAATCCTCTTTGCGTATGAGCCCCGGTCATCTAAGTTTACGGAATCCACCGTAAAACCTCACGGAATCCACCGTGGAATATGCCTCTAATAGCAATTGAGGTCAATTGCTATCCCACCCCGGGGGTATGATGCCAGGAGGCATATTCCACAAGATGTTTGCAAGTTTGTGGAATTGAGAAGACCAATCAATCTACAAGCTGCAGGTGCAAGATTGTATGACAAAGTTGAAGCAAGGTTGTCAATGACCTCTAGAAGAGGAGTCTTACCCCCTCCGATGCCAATAATGGTATACCCACCAAATGCAGTCTTAGAGGGATAGTCCCCTACCCCTACTGCCATATGAAAAAAATGGCTCAATACAATGCATCGAGTCCACAGTGGCTGCAGACGACACTGCCTCAAATGATGGTTCAACCACAACAACAGTGCCCTCAAATAGTTTCTCCAATGGCGACTCAATAACAATGGAGCCCTACCCACTGGAATCAATAACCCCAAGTCTCAATAGGAGCTCTGAATTAAAACTAGAACAGAGGATCCTCTAGATCAACCCAACCAATGTATGCGCAGTGATCAGAAAAGCTTCCCAAAACCCTACTACAAGTACTCCATGTTGAAGGAAAAGAGAGAGACTGAGAGAGTGATCTCTCCAATTATTTGATAAAAAGCAATACTCACACTATATGAGGATAACCTAGTGTAAGTGTTAACTAGCCTGACTAACTCACTGACTAACTCTAGTCAGATCACCTACTAGCTGAACTGACTTATTCAATATAGTCATATGCAGACAGCTGCACACTAGCTGTCACCGATGTCGATCATACATAAAGACAGACTCACGGAAGAGCTTGACTTCTAACACTCCCCCTCAAGCTCAAGACAGCATCTGCACATCAAGTAGCTGTCTAAAACCACAAAACTTATCTTTACCTAGAGACTTGGTAAAGATATCTGCAACTTGCTCATCAGTCCTCACATGCATGAGATCAACCTTTCCTGCAAGGACCATCTCTCGAATGAAGTGGTAGTGTACCTCTATGTGTTTTGTCCTGGCATGGTAAACTAGATTCATGGCTAGGAGTACACTACTGAGATTGTCGCATAACAGTGTCACTGGAGCATCAACCTGTATATCCAAGTCAGCCATAAGCTTGAGCAGCCATGCAATCTCACATGCTGCCAATGCAACTCCCCTATACTCAGCCTCAGTACTGGATAAAGCGACTGTAGGCTGCTTCTTGCTGCTCCAGCTGATCATGCCACTACCAAAGCCAAAAGCATAGCCACTCGTAGACCGTCTGTCAAATGAGCATCCTGCCCAATCTGCATCTGTGTATCCAATCAGTGTCAAGGGCTTATCTCTGACATAGAACAGCCCATAGTCTACAGTGGACTTAATATACCTCATGATGCGTCTAACTGCATCTAAGTGTGGCTTCCTCGGCTTCTGCATAAACTGGCTTATCAGCCCTACAGCATAACTCAAGTCAGGCCTAGTGATGGTTAAGTAAATTAGACTGCCCACCATCTGCCTGTACATAGTCACATCTTCAACTTCAGCCCCAGTGTTCATGTCTAGCTTTACATTCTGATCCAGAGGTGTATCGAGTGGTTTGCATTCAGCCATGCCATACTTCACAAGCATTTCCATGGCGTAATGCTTCTGCATCAGCCATAAACTATTTTCAGCTGGTACAACCTCAATACCCAAGAAATACTTCAGATCTCCTAGATCTTTCATGTCAAATTCAGATTTCAGCATCTTCATTGCCTGCTGAATTCCCATGTCATCATCTCCAGTAATTATCAGGTCATCAACATAAATGACCAGCACTACCAAGCCACTATCAGTCTTCTTTGTGAAAAGGCTGTGATCAGCCCTGCCAATAACAAATCCAAGCCTTTGCAAGTAGTTGTTGATCCTAGTATGCCAGGCTCTCGGAGCTTGCTTCAGCCCATATAGTGCCTTTTTCAGCCTGCACACATAATGCTGAAAATCAGGGTGCTCATACCCTTCCGACTGAACCATATATACATCCTCTGTTAAATCACTGTTGAGGAATGCATTCTTGACATCCATCTGCTGCAATTTCCAGCCTTTTGCAGCTGCCAAGGCAATTACTGTACGTATGGTTGCCATCTTTGCAACCGGGCTGAATATTTCATCATAATCCAATCCATACTGTTGAGCATATCCTTTAGCAACCAGCCTGGCTTTGTATCTTTCCACATTGCCATCAGACTTACATTTGATTTTATAGACCCATTTGCAGCCAATGGTCTTTTTCCCATTAGGCAGTGGCATCAGATCCCAAGTCTGATTTTCAGCCAAGGCATTCATCTCTTCATCCATAGCATTGCACCAATTTTCATCCTTTACTGCTTCAGCATAAGTACCTGGTTCTTTGATCTCCATCACCTTTGTCATGTAAGCATAATGCTTTGCAGCATAACCAATGTACGTAAACCTGTCAACAGGTCTCCTAATCCTCTCTGATCTCCTGAGCTGTGGCTCACTCTAAGCTTGCCTCTCATGAGGCGGCACATAACGGCTCTGCCTAGCACCTGGCATCATAACAGACGGAATCCCCAATTCGCTGTCTAAGCTGTCACTGCTTGATGACTCATAGCCTGCTGTGAGTGGTCCTGTCACATCCTCAAAAACCTTTTCTTTTCCTTTTCCCTTGTCATTTCTCCCCCTCACTGACATATCCGTGTCAGTGGACATAGAATTACGGTTCTGTAAGTGTCCGGACCAAGGACTCATTGCAAAAGATACATCTGTTGTTTGACCACTCATAAAAGTACTCTCTGCAGGAGTATTTTCAGTATGATTCATACTAGGTGAGCCATCAGTAGACACTGCAACAGGATGCCCATACCACGATGCTAACTCATCAAAGACTACATCTCTGCTGATGAGTGTCTCATGCGTAGAAGGTACATAACACTTGTATGCTTTCTGTTCCTGTGCATATCCCAAAAACACACTCTTCACTGCCTTAGGATCCAATTTCTTCCTCTTCTCATCCGGTATATGCACATACGCAATGCATCCAAAGACTTTCAAGTGCCTGATATCAGGTCTATGACCATACAGTTTCTCATAAGGGGTGACTGCATGTATTCCTGCTGTAGGAATGCGATTCAGCACATAAACTGTAGTCACTACTGCTTCAGCCCAATAGGCATTAGGCAAACTCTTCTCATTTAGCATAGCTCTTGCTGACTCCATTAAGACTCTATTCTTCCGTTCTGCAACACCGTTCTGCTGCGGTGTATAGCTACACGTGAGCTGCCTTCTGATCCCATACTTGGCAAGATATCTGTCAAATTCTTTGGATACATATTCACCTCCTCCATCTGATCTCAAACATGATATGTAGCAACCAAATTCATTTTCAACATGTTTTTTAAAGTCTCTAAAGACTTCAAACACCTCATCTTTATGCTTCAAAATGTACAGCCAAGTGTACCTGCTGAAATCATCAATAAATGAGACATAGTACCGTGCACCTCCAAAAGATGCATTATGCAACGGTCCCCAGACATCGGAGTGCACCAACTGCAAACGCCTAGTGCTGTTTTGTACATGTCTCATGAAAGGAAATCGTGCCTGCTTCCAAACTGACATGCCGGACACACATGCCCAAAGTCATTATACTTGAATTTTGGTAATCCAAGTACGACTGCCTTCTGTTGCATGGATTTCAGCTTTTGTACATTTACATGTCCGATTCTCTTGTGCCAGATCTCTATATCTCTGATGGCACTCTCATCATGAGCAAACATAGCTGCTTTAAGTTTAGGAATGGTCGCTTCCAAAGTAAACATCCTGCCATCCCTTCTGCCCTTGGCAATTAGCTTGCAGCCATTTCCATACTCCTCAATGAAACATCCATCCTTGTTAAACCTCACTTGCAGATTCTGTTCTGCCATTTGACCCACAGAAAACAAATTCTTTGTTATGGTCGGTACATGTAAGACATCATGCAGGCCTTTCTTCTTGCCATCAGGCATCATCAATGGAACAATCCCTTTATGCTTTATGTCATGTTGGGTATCATCCCCAGTACATACATGACCATGTGTACCTACAACCATCTCATCAAACCACTCTCCATGCGGAGTCATGTGGTTTGACGCACCAGAGTCAATGTACCACCTGTCATCTCTGTTCTGCCTTGACGCAGTCTTGGACACATGCTGCATGGCAAAGAGTCTATCAACCTGATCATCTTGACCACCACTAGAGGATGCATAATGCCCTTGCTGTTTCCCTTTTGTCTTCATGTCATTCTGCTTTTTGTAACATTCATTCGCTATGTGCCCATACTTACCACAATAATGACAGTCCTTGTCCTTGTTGGACTAATCAGTAGACTGCCAAGATCCACCTCCTCTTCCTCGAGGTGATCTCCCCCTACCTCTAAAATCACCAGATCCTCGCTGGCCCTGTGTATTGGCACCATGCCAATTTCCTTGCTGCTGCTGCTATCCATAGGCATTACGAGTGTCGCCACAACCTCGATATGAACCACGGCCTCTGCCTCCTCTGCCACGCTGGCTAGAGTATAACACAGTGTCTCTGCTCGGAGAGGCACTGGAACCTATACTTAGACCAAGTTTGACCTCCTCATGCAGCAACAATGCAACCAGTTCTTCCCAGTCAGGGGGATCTTCTCTTACTGAGATGGACGTGTCAAATGCTTTGTATTCTTTCCCTAAACCATTCAATGCAACAGCAATCATATCATCTTCTGATACCCTTGAACCAATGGTGGCTAACTGATCAGCTATGGTCTTGATCTCCGTGGTATACACCTGAATGCTCCTACCATTTCTAGACATATTATTGAACTGCTGTTTTAATTGAATCTTCCGTGCATGTGTCATGGTTCCATAATTTCTCATCAGTATATCCCAAGCATCCTTTGGAGACTCACAACCAGTGATTTGAATAGCCATAGCATCTGATATACATAGTGAAAACCAATGCAATACCTTACATGCTCTTTTAGTCCATAACCTATGAGCTCTCTTCTATTCATTTGTTGCATTTACTTCTGGTAATTCAGGAGCTGCTTCATCTCCTGTGCATAAGTCCCAATATCCTCTGCCAACCAGAAAATTTTTCATTCTGAATTTCCATAATGCAAAGCTTTTGTTGTCTAGCTTTTCTCCAACTATTTGCGTGATATTATCAGTCCCATGTGCATTAGCCATGATGCAACAGACCGTATGCCAATTGCCTGACTCCCTGCAAGTCAATAAGTCACTTGACTGACTTCAGTCCTTGACTGTTTATGACAGTTTGCTGGTTATTGTCTGCTCAGATACTCAGTATTTCAGTCCAAAAACATTGGTACATGCTCCCCCTGACACTTGGCAATCACTAAGATATTTCAACCTGTGTGTATGGACTGTAATCAATGCAAAGCCAACATGTATTCAAACAAACTGTTTATGATCAGACATGCAATCTGTAAGCATAAAACTTGAGTGACCAGCAGCTTCTTCGTAGTCCAGAAATGAGTGTATATGATCCAAAAATGCACCTACAACAGTCCAGATGTTGACCTCTGCATACGAGGTTCCAAACAAGTCAATCTGACACTTTTTGCATGTACTGCAAGTACCAAAACATGGAGTTGCTAATGCTGCCCATAGCACTGACTTATTGCATAATCTCAATAATCTTCAACTAACATGCCCTTGTGTATTGTCTTGAGGAGGCGCATTTTCCTGGAATCGTGTGGACTGTATGCTGAATATATCCACGTTTTTACTGCTGCCTCAGGTATGGGAGATGCCAAGCACTCATCAGTGCTCATTATTCTTCAGCTACCAAGTGAAAATGCCATCATTAATGTCAAGAATTCAAGTGTATACTTCATCACGTTGACCAACAAGAATAGGCGCAGATTTTCAGACAGGGGGCGCAGATTTTCAGGCAGTCCATGCTGATTTTCAGGAGGCAATCCATGCTGATTTCTTTAATACATATTCCACTATTTAATGCTTCCAATGCTGGTCATAAACTGCTACACAACATGATTCAAATCAAGCTCTTCAATCGTCCCTTCAAGCCTTGATGACCTCCTGTCAGATGTATGCATACAGACATTGATACATACCTTCCTTTGACTATGGCTTCATCTGCAAGTGTCCAGCTTCTTCCTCATTCCTTACTTCCATCTCCTTTGCACTGCAAGTTGTCATGCCCATTCTCCCACAGCCTCATGGATGAGGCTCTGATACCATGTTGAAGGAAAAGAGAGAGACTGAGAGAGTGATCTCTTCGATTATTTGATAAAAAGCAATACTCACACTATATGAGGATAACCTAGTGTAAGTGTTAACTAGACTGACTAACTCTAGTCAGGTCACCTACTAGCTGAACCAACTTATTCAATATAGTCATATGCAGACAGCTGCACACTAGTTGTCACCGATGTCGGTCATACATAAAGACAGACTCACGGAAGAGTTTGACTTCTAACACTCCAAGAGGTGAAAACCTAAAGGATTACCTATCCAACTCAATTGCAAGCATCAATAAATAGCTTATGGATGTGATTACAGAATAGCTGCAGACATTAAAGGTGAATACAACTAATATATCCACTTCGGCAGGAGGTGGGAGAGATGTGATACATTCTAATACATGGTGTGGAAAGTGCCATCAAACGGGACATTTAGCCAATTAATGTATCCAAAACCCAACCATTCCTAGAGATTTCTGTTCATACTATTTGAGGAAGAACCATACAGAGAATATCTACTCTTTGAAAGAGATGCACAAATGAAGAAAGAAAGATGAAGACATAAGATTCAACTTGCTCGAATTCAAAATGACAATGAACGACATTGGATCGAATCCTAGGGATTTCAGTCCTACTTTCAATCTAAGGAGGCTTCCCTCTTAGAGTTACAGAGGATGAAAGTTTGGTGGTGGCTAGAGATCAAAGGTGGAGTGTTATAGATGTGGAGAAAAGGGTCATATCTCACCAAATTATCCAAACCCTAGAAGTTCTGTGGATTACAAGCCCTTATGCAGTCAATGCAAAGGAGAAGGCCACATTGCAGAAGACTGTCTAAGTCCAGCTCCTGTGAAAGCTACTATGAATACCCAACATAAGACCCAAGAACCTGCTTCCAATTTGGTGGAATTGGAAGTGGCCGCAACAACGTGGGCAAAAAAAGGAGAACCCATAGTTCCAAAAGAGAACGTTCCCTTTGCCAAGACAATGTAGAGGGAACTTTCTCTTTTGGAAAGCCCTTGAAAAATAGAATAATGCAATCCAGAACAATGAAGTACAGAGCACTACAGAGTCACAGAGAGCCACAAAGACAGTTGCAAAGGCAAGACCGGAGTTTTGGGAGATAGAGGATGCCAAAATACCTCCTCATGGTGAACAAGTGCAAATTTTTCCATTCCTAGAAGAAAAAGGGAAGATAAAAGTGGGTGTGACTCCATTTCCTAGCCAATTGGAAAAGCCTATGGGTCCTCTCAAAGAGTATGATTTGTTCAAAGACCTAGACACATTTAAACCAAACTTAACATTCTGACAGTTTCTAATGTTGTCTCCTAGCTATTGAAAGAAATTCAAAAGCATACTAACAAGAAGAAGAGGCCTAAGAATTGCTCCCTCCATGACAACCATGTCCAACAAAGCCTCAAAATCTGTAAAGGAAGTAGATGTGGCTAACGCCTTCCTGGATCTGGGAACCCTAGAGATTTGGTGAATTGAAGGATGTTTTATAGCATATACATTGATTGATGGAGGATTATTAGTAAAAATAATGATGGATGTGATAGTGAATGATCTAGGCTTATAAGGAATGCAACCTATGCAATAGCTTATCAGATTGGCAGACAAAAGTAGAATCAAACCATTGGAAATTCTCCCATACATGAAAACAATCCTTGTATGAAAGAATTATTGCCTGACATATCTAGTGGTCAAACAAAATTTCTATGGGACCGCATACCCTCTATTGTTGGGAATACCTTGTCTTTTTGAAGCAAGAGCAAGAACGGACTGGTTCAAAGGAACCTAAACCCTATGCAGAGGACCTAACAAAGTGGTGCTAAAGTTGTATGGATTGCAAAAAGGCAATGGATCCACATCCATCGAAGTCATAACTGACGCTTTCAATGAAGTAACAGATGGTACATCAAGAGATGAAGAGGCCATCAAACAGATCTTTTCCAAGAAAACAAAGGCAAAGTCCTTAATAGTGGGCATTGTAAGTCAACTACCGAAGGAAGCAAAGTCTTTGTCCATGGGAGAATACCTCTTGCCTAAAGCCAAATTGACTTCTAAAATCACCTCTAACAAGATAGAAGCATGGATGTATTATTCTCCCTATTACATGGCAGTCTCGCAAAGACAAAGCTAAAGACAGAGCTAGAAGCAGAAGCAGAAGAGAGGAAATAACATAGAGCTTGCTATTCTCCTATAGAGCCCCCACTGAGGCAAAAATAGAACATGAAGAGGATGAAGGTGATAATGCAAATGAAGATTATGGAAGCGAGTTAGAAGAGTCAATCCTACTCACAAAAGGCAAAGATGAGGAAGAAGTTCCTGAAGTTTCTAAAGCAGAGGATTCCCTTTTTTTTGACAGAATGATTATGGTACCCTTTGGATTGATTAATGAGTCACGTCATAAGCAAAGCCTTTATAGGAAATGGATTAAGAAGAATGGTCCTTCCTTCAATAGTGGCTCTTCTCGCCCAAAGTTACCCTTCCTAAGAGATGATGATGACAATGCACCTTCCAACAACCCCAAGTTTGGCAGTTCAAACAGAACATAGAAGGTTCCTGCTATGTGACATTCTTGGATGCATCTTCAGAGGACGAGTCCTTGAGCTAAGAAGTAACTTATCCCCAACCCAAACCAGAAACCGCAATGATACCCTTTCATCCTCCCAAAGAAAAAGCTAAGCCTCCATTAAAAGAGGACATAAGTTCCAGTGAATTATTAGCAGAGGAGACCACTCCCTTGGAGTCACCGACCTTTACCCAAAAGCAGTCCACGTGACATTCATCTATGAAGTGGAAGGCGAAAAGCAATTTACATTCATGGATGCTTATGGTATTGAACGTCACTAGAAGGTGGGTCTAAATCTTCCACAAAAAGAACTATTGGTCTTGTGAGACCTACTAAAGGAGAACTTAGACGTGTTTGCATGGTCGTACAAAGATTTGAAGGGGATTGATCCCACAATATGCCAACACCACATCAACTTAGAGCCTGATGCCAAACCTGTGAGGCAAAGACAGAGGTGTATGAATTCAAATTATTCTATCCTAGTGAAGGTTGAATTACTGAATCTCCTTGAAGCTGAGTTCATTTATCGTGGGCTAAGAGTGAATGGGTTTCACCCATTGTGGTAGTACCTAAGAAGTATCAGGAATTGCGAATATGTGTGGACTTCCGAAAGCTAAATCCCAAGTTGAAGAATGATCATTTCCCTATCCCTTTCACAGACCAACTGTTGGACACAATGGCAGGCCATGAGCTCTATTTCCTCTTGGATGGATTTAGGGGATACAATCAAGTCCAAATCTCAGAAGAAGATCAATAAAAAACAACCTTCACAATCGAATGGGGAACCTATGCTTACCAAGTGATGCCTTTTGGGCTTTGTAATGCTCATGCTACTTTCTAACGAGTAATGATGGCTGCCTTCCAAAACCATCTCCATGATTTCATTGCGGTTTGCCTCGATGACTTCTATATCTATAGCCTAATCCGTGAGCATTGGGGACACTTAGAGCAGTGCTTTGACATATGTCGAGGGTATAGGATTTCTCTTAACCCCGAGAAATGTGTCTTTGTGTCTCATCAGGAGTTCTTCTAGGCCACATTGTCTTACCACAAGGGATAGCAACACATCGTGCTAAGATTGAGAACATTGCTGCCTTAACAACCCTAACCAACCTTAAATAATTGAGGGGATTTTTGGGCTAGGTGGGATATTACAGAAGATTCATTGTGCACTTTGCAACAAAGGCATCCCCTTTGCATAAAGTCCTAAGAAAAGATGTCGAGTTTACATGGACTACTGATTGTGATGAGGCATTCAACACCTAAAGTAGTGTTTTATTGAAGCACCCATCCTACAACCTCCTGTTTGGACAAAGGAGTTCCATGTTTACACTGATGCATCTGTTTAAGGCCTAGGTACAGTCTTATGCCAAAAGGGCCCCTCAAAGTTAGATCAACCTATCTATTATGCAAGCTAGAAAGTAACCGACAGAGAGCAAAACTACATAGTGATGGAGCTTGAGTGCCTATGAATGGTGTTTGCCTTGGAGAAGTTCCGACACTATCTATTGTCAATGCACTTCAAATTCTCGTGGACCATGAAGCCCTGTCCTTCATGATGAATAAGGCTGATGTGAAGGGAAGAATGATGCAATGACTCCTTTTTTTTCAAGAGTTTGACTTTGAAGTGGTTACCAAACTTGGTCATCTCATGTTCTGGCTAATCATTTGTTGTGAATCCCTCAAAGCAATGATGAAGAAGAGAAAGATGATCCAGACCTTCCTAATGCTTCCTTGTTTCTAGTCAAAATAGTTATCCCATGGTACACAGACAATTAACCTTATTCTTAAACTCTACACCCTCAAGATCTACCAATAATGTTGTGGATTTATTCTTTCTGATCATGACAATCCTATAAAGACTGTCCCATTTGGGCTCCAGCTTTCCTGGAAATAATTCTCTACATGCATCATAGTACAACACTAGCTATCCTTTCTTAAAAGTGTATCTCTTTGCTTTTAGGTCATGGAGCTGCTTCATCCGATGCTTGGTCACCTCTTGATGTAGCAACTCGGGGGGGGAGGGGGGGTCACTCATGAATATATGTATATATAACGTGAGTTCAAAATAAGGGGTTCTTAAAACACCATTTTTATACATTTTTTACATACAAAAGGGTGTCATATAAAGGGGTTACTTACGAATTGAATAGAAAAGGGTTGTGTTTTATTCAAGAAAAGTTCATAGATTATGATATTTATAAATAGGCCATGAACACACGTTATATAGAGAATATATATATAGTGAACCCCCCCGAGTGTAGCAAGCTTTGCAATTTAATCTCATTGAGGTGTGTCAGAGTCTTAAAGTGCTCTAAGAGGACGTCCCCATCACCCACAGAATGATTGATCGCGAATATTATCGTCGGCAACTCGATATCTAGAGATAGGATGCTAGCTTGAATGGGGTATGACCAGTAGCTCGTTTGAACGTCGTATTGTATTCCCACACTGCCACGTATAACTTTTTGTCCCAATCTCATTTCTTTTCTGATACTACCTTAGACAGAACTCTCACAAGCTACTTGTTGGTACTCTCGACCTGCCCATTGGTTTGTGGGTTATAGGGGGTTGTTTTATTGTGCTTGATGTGTTAGTCAAGATTTTTGTTACTTTGTTCAGAAAATGCGTCCCCCGATCCGTTACTATTTTTTTTGACCGACCAAATCAACATACTATTTGCTCTAATAGGAAACTGGTGGTTTCCTTTGCATCTTCTTTTCGTGGTGCACGTACTTCCGACCACTTAGTAAAATAATTAGTCGCTATGGTAATATATCTTTTCTGTGCGGTGGACGATGGAATAATAGGGCCCACAAAGTCGATCCCCCACTTCTCAAATAGAAGGATAGGCATAATAGGAGTGAGTGGTCACTTCCTATTCTCTCGGCTATCATGTCATTGGCAGATGTCACATCTTTTAACATACTCGAATGCATCCTGGAAGATGGTCAGCCACCAATATCCCGCCCTCAAGGCTTTTTGCACAGTTAGCTGCCCAGCAAAATGACCTCCACAAGTAGATTCATGGCACTCTTCTAAGATGAAAGGAACCTTGTCAGGGATTACATATCGGCGGTAGATATTGTCTATCCCTTGCCAATAGAACATGCCTGCAATTATTGTGAATTTTAAAGCCTTGTGCTTGATCTTTCGCTTTTCTGACTTCAATAGACTAGCTCCAGTCTCTCCCATCGACAAATAATGTGCTATCACCACATACCAGGAGGGAATAGATGCCGTGTCAATCTTGAACAATGAGTCTTAGTCACTGCCTTTAGCCAGAGCTTCCTTTGGCTCCCCAAAGTCCACAAGGCACTCTACGATACCCCGTAACTTGGGTGGCTTGGTTTTAACCTCATATTCAAACTCCTACAAAGTGATTAACCACTTTGCCAAATGGTTGGGCGGTTGTAGCTTATTCATCAATAGTCATAGTCCTTCCGCCTTTGTATAAAGGACAACCTTCTCCTAAAGGATGTAGTGCCTGAACTTTTTAGTCGCAAAGACCATCGCAAGTACAACTTTTCCATATAAGTATAATTAATTTTGGATACACCTAGCTTCCGACTGGCAAAATCAATTGGGTGATACCACTTCTCTTCCCGCATCTGCGCTAAACGGCAACTAATGCTATGCATGGTAGCTACTGAAAAGATATAAAAAAATTTTCCCCTCTTCGGTACTTTCAGCACAGGTGCTATTGCAAGTTCCTACTTTACATCCTCGAAATCCACCTTACAAGGGTCACTCCACATAAACAAACAGTTGAAGCATAACATATTTGTCAATGGCAATGTTCTTTCTGCCAAAGCATTTATGAGCTGGCGATAATATCCAACTGATGACAAAAAGCTGTGGACTTCTTTGGGGTGTGTGGCAGACTCATGGCGACTATAGCTTTGAACTTTTCAAGATTCGTCACAATCCCTACCGAGCTAACTACGTGGCCCAGCAAGAGCCCATAAGGTACACAAAAAATGCACTTTCTCAGACTGAGAGCTATGCAAAATTGTCTGTATCTCTCAAAACATTTTTGTAAAATAATCAACTGCCTTTCTCTCATAGTGGCCTTCAGCTCCTCAGGGAAAATGTCACCAAAGGTCTTATCGGTAGTTCGTTGCCAAGAATCAGGCGCATTGCATAGACCAAATGCCATCACATGATATGCAAAGGTCCCGAAGACTATTATGAATGTCGTTTTTTGAGCTTATCCTCTTCTGCAATCGCCATCTTATTAGAGCCTACAAAATAGCACATGAATGAATATATCTCCCTACCCACCAATTGATCCAGAATTTGATCGATAAAGGGTAGTGGGTAGTAATCCTTAACTGTTTTCTTGTTCAACTCTCAAAAGTCCACACACAGTCTGATTTGATTATTATTTTTTCTTCCTAGTCACAATTGATGAACACCATTCAGTGTGCTGCACAAGGAAGATCAAACCTGCTTTCTGTAATTTCTGTAACTTCTCAAACAGCCCATCCCGCAACTCAAATAGCATACGATGGGACCTAAAATGGGCTAGCACTGACTATAGCACTAGCTGGACCTCATGTATACGACAGACAACCCCACCACATGACCTTGCGGACTAGGAGTGTCTAAAACTCACTTTGCACTAAATGCTTATGATGATTTTGCGTTTGTATCCAATATGTAGTCCAACATTCACCTTCCCTTCTTCTCAGAGGGAGATCCCATAACATATAGCCATAATGCCTTGTAATACACACATAGGGAAGCACCTCTCAGCTGATTGCTGCGGCTCCACTGCAACTCTCCTATACGTCGGGGATTGGCCCCAAGATGCGTCGCTAACACATATAACATTCGTACAAACTCCACTCTTTCATAATTCAGCGTTCCAAGAGTTTTGGATTTGCCTCACCAAACTTTCCCCAACGGAAGCACCCATCTAACCCACAACTTAGATTTCCTATCCTCTCAGCGTTGGCCAAAGTTTATCAATCAATTGCAATGCATTTCGAGAGATACTACATGACATGCTTTGATGCAAGGTGTATGAAAATTGTGCACAACAACTTTATGATTAAAAAAAAAACTAGCCATGTGAGGTGTGGAAAACAGCCCTTTCATGACTTTTAACTAGGCATTATGTGATGGGCTGCTTTAGGGACTAGCACCGAAACTTCTGTGCTACTAGTCGCCTATATTTAATTGTAGAATGATTCCTAAATGCTATGACAAATAGGAAAATCAGAATTTGTATCTTTTTAGCAATTAGATCGTCGCACAAACTTCATTCCCCCTCACCGTTTAGGTGTTGCTGCATTGCATAGGTGTAAATGGTTGTCTTATGTCATTTTTGTATGTAAAAAATAATAAACACGTACTATAACACAAAGGACAAGGCCAAACTGAGGCTTGACCTCATGCTTTAACCTCTCCAAACATTCACGCACATAAATCTTATGGCATGAAATCCACGAGGAGTAGGCCCAGCATTATTTGATAGAAGGCCCGAAGCTAGTCACTAACCGGCTGCTTCAACATGACCAAACTATAAAGAACTATCAAAGAGGTTGCCCTAAGTGGTGGTCTGACCTACCTTCCTGACTAAGGACAACTCAACCAGGAGCTCCTACTATGCAAGGACTCCTATAGCCTGATCAAGAAATGTTTTCTTTTAGCACATATCTTCTTGTAGGCTTTTATTTTTCCATACTCGGGTGTGTAAAAAGGAGGGAGCTAAGCGTAGTGACCCAAGGAGAACAAGACATTGGCCTCAGGTCCTGTCTCGGTACCCAAGAACCTACCAAGCCCTCGCAAGGCGACACTGAATCCTTTTCAAATGCTCACTTTTATTTTCGCTCCAACCTTCTTATATTCTTTATTTTTCTGCTAGATGCCACCGCTAGGAAGATAAGGCATTGGCCCTGGATCTTCATCCCCAGGAACCTTCCAGGCCTTCGCAAGGTGATAAACAACAGCTCAAGGATTTTTCTTTCTTTCCTTTTCTATTTTTATAGGGGCTAGAACCCCTTTTTACACACCTCCGTATATTCAGAAATTGGCTTTTGGGTCTTTAGGGTTTTCTCTCTTTCCATCATTATCTTAGTAGGCTTCTCTAACTGCCTCACAACTAAGTAAGAACTCCTAGAATGGCTCCCTAGTGGGCTGGCACAACAGGGTCACTAGAATTGCCTTCTAAAATAGGTCTTTCAATGCCTGGGAATGTCTTTATAGAAGCCAACAACTACTCAGACCTCCCTCAAACATACCTAACTGAAACCTGGGACTTCATGCCTTGATTGCCGGTCCCCAACAAGAAAGAAAACCCTCACCCACACATATATCATTAATTGCTTAAGAGAAAAACTCGAAAAGGGGACGAAACCACCTGGAATGGCCACACGAAGCTCCTTTGCAGCAAAGCCTCCCTCCAGCGACTTCGTCAACCTGTATGGTGCAATCACTAAAACAAAAAAGCATTAAATGTATCTCCACCAAACAGAGATAGGGCCCTCTTGGCCTAAAGAAATAGCACATTTCACTGCAAACTAATTGGCCCTCTTGACCTAAAGAAATCAGACATTAACTACTTAAAGCAACTGGCCCTCTTGGCCTAATGAAGCAAACAAACTAGCTCATAGAGATCCCTCCTTGGAAAAATGTAAATACACGCAAATACACTCCATTCCAAGGGGAAAAATAGGGCTCTCAGCCCTAGACTAAATGCATCAAGTTATGGCCCATACCTCCTGCATATATAACAAGAGGTGTATGCATAACATGTCGTCGGATCAACCTATGGGTCCAAGATAATAGTGGTAGATGGGTCTCAGCTACTCTTCTCATTACCCATATCAACCATCGCTTGCCATATAACGTATGGTCTGATAACATTCCCCACAAGAGACCAGGTCTTGTCTCATTATCAATAGCAACATCGAGACTAAGAGGTCCTCTTCATAAGCAAAATTAGCTAAGGAATCCACAAACTGATTCCAATAACGTGGAATTAGCTGAAGAGATATGCTCTCAAATTCATCAAGTAGGGTTATAGCAGTTCGATGATACATACGAAGGAGAGGATTCCGAATTGTATATGTCCCATTGAGTTGATTTAAGATCAGCTAAGAATCCCCTTTTATTAACAACCACCTAATACCACCTATCTTAGCAATATTCAATCCCATAATCAGAGCTTTATACTCGGCCATGTTGTTATTAAATCCTACCCTGAGATAAGTAGCTAATTTCATTGTAACTCTACGTCAGGATCTCGGGGATAACTACTCCAACACTTCCTTTTCTATTAGGGCCCCTGGATGCTCCATCAAAGTATAATGTATACGTCCATAATAGGTTTACATAGCCAGCCACCATCAAGGACTCCCCTATTCGTAATTATAATAGTCAAATTTCAACATATTTAGAGGATGAACTGATGGCTCCATCGCGCCTTCTTCATTAAACTCAACAGGGATGCTTGTCAAGATTTGTAAGCAGTGATGGCAGAAAACTTTAATTTCCCACACAAAGGTACCGTCTTCTTGCTCAATCACTTTATATCCCTTGCTCCACCAGATAAGCCTCCCCTGATGATATCTTTGCTCGAGCTATGGGGATTAACCACCCCATCAACCAATTGAAGCTCTCCTGCAGATCTCCAATCAGCCCTAGCGTGGACCTGCAATGCATTTTTCCACGTTAGCATACTTAGAAATAATAAAGTTTAATCTTATTAAGATTAACCTTATTCTCAAATTCCACTCCTTGTAGATTAGCTAATAGAACTGTGGACTTGTTTTTACCTATCCGCACTATCTTGTAAGGGCCATCCCATTGAGGTTCCAACTTTCTTGGAAACAGCTCCCTACGCACATCGTAATATAGAACTAACCGCCCCTTTTTAAAAGTATATATTCTTCACTTTCAGATCATGCAACCATTTCATCCGATGTTTAGCTACCTTCTGGTGCAACAAACTCTGCACTTTGAGCTCGTCTAAGTAGGCTATAGTTGTAAACCGCTCAAATAGGGCATCTTCATCACCCAAAGAATGATTGATTGAGAATCTAATGGTCGAAAACTCAATTTCTAAGGGCAAGACACACTCCTCCCCATAAACTAATTTGAATGGGGTGTGGCTAGTGGCTCGTTTAAATGTCGTATTATACGCCCAAACTGCCACAAATAATTTTATATCCCACTCTCACTTATTTTCGGAGACTATCTTGGATAGGATACCCATAAGCTGCTTATTGATACTTTCAACTTGTCCATTTGCTTGCGGATTATAGGGGGTCGTATTTTTATGCTTAATTTTCCAAGATTTAGTCAGAATTTTAATCACTTTATTTATAAAGTGAGTTCCACGGTCCGATACTATTTCCTTTGGCGGACCAAAATGACAGATGATTTGCTCAAGTAGAAAAGTGGCAGTCTCTTTTGCATTGTCCTGCCTCGTCGCCCATGCTTCTGACCACTTTGTAAAGTAATCAGTTGCTACTATCATATATCTCTTCTGAGTAGTAGAGGATGGGGTAATAGGACCCACAAAGTCAATGCCCCACTTCTCAAATGGAAGGATAGCCATGATAGGCATAAAGTAATCAGTTGCTACTATAATATATCTCTTCTGAGTAGTAGACGATGGGGTAATAGGACCCACAAAGTCAATGCCCCACTTCTTAAATGGAAGGATAGCCATGATAGGCATAAGTGGGTGTTTCCTATTCTCTCTGCTGTCATGCCTTTGACAGGTATCACATCTCTTAACGTACTCAAAGGAATCTTGGAAGATGGATGGCCACCAATATCCAGCTCTTAAAGCCTTTTGTGCCCTTAACCGCCCAACGAAGTGCCCTCCACACATGGAGTCATGGCACTCTTCCAAGATGAAAGGAACCTCGTCATGCATCACACATCGGCGATAGATATCATCAACACCGTGCCGATATAGTGTACCTGCGATCAAGGAATATTTCAATGCCTGTTGTTTAATCTTCCTCTTCTCCGATTTTGATAAAGTAGTTCTAGTCTCTCCCATAGAAAGATAGTGCATTATAGCAGCATACCAGGAGGGAATGGACACC
Source organism: Lygodium microphyllum (assembly GCF_053477565.2). Classification (NCBI taxonomy): domain Eukaryota; kingdom Viridiplantae; phylum Streptophyta; class Polypodiopsida; order Schizaeales; family Lygodiaceae; genus Lygodium; species Lygodium microphyllum. The sequence goes on from NC_141162.1 coordinate 113,271,787, forward strand.
GTATCAATCTTGAAAAAAGTCTCCATGTCACTTCCTTCAACCATGATCTCTTTTGGCTCTCCAAAATCCACAAGACACTCTACAATGACTTGAAGCTTCGGCGGCTTGCTCTTAATCTCATAATCAAATTCCTGCAAAGTGATTAACCACTTTGCTAAACGGTCAGGTGGCTGTAACTTATTCAACAACAATTGAAGCCCTTCTGCCTTCGTATAAAAAACCACCCTCTCATAAAGAATATAGTGCCTGAACTTTTTGGTCGCAAATACCATCGTAAGGCACAACTTCTCCATATAGGTGTAGTTAATTTCCGATATGCCCAACTTCCGACCAGCAAAAGCTATTGGATGATACCATTTTTCCTCCCATATTTGAGCTAAACAGGAGCTAATACTATGCATGGTTGCTGCTGAAAATATATAGAACATTTCGCCCCTTTTTCCTTGGTTTTAAAATAGGTGCTTTGGCAAGCTCCTGCTTCACATCATCAAAAGACACTTTTCAAGCATCACTCCATGTAAACTGATTATTAAAGGACAACAGGTTTGTTAGCGGCAACGTTCTTTCTGCCAAGGCATTGATAAACCTCTGATAATACCCTATTGATGACAGAAAGATATGCACTTCCTTTGGAGTACGTGGCAGACTCATGGTGACTATGACCTTGATCTTTTCAGGATTAGTCGCAATCCCTACAGAACTGACCACATGGCCTAACAAGAGCCCATAAGGGACTCCGAAGACGCACTTCCGTGGGTTAAGAGCTATGCAAAATTGTCTGGAATGCTCAAAACACTTGCGCAAAATGATCAATTTTCTATCCCTTACAGTGGCTACCCCCAGATCGTCAATGAATACTTTCAGCTCCTCTGGGGAGATGTCACCAAAGGTCTTGTCAGCTGTTCTTTGCCACTGGAACCAGGTGCATTACACAACCCAAATGCCATCACATGGTATGCAAAGGTACCGAAGATGGTAATAAACATCGTTTTTAGCTTGTCTTGCTTAACGATCACCATTTGGTTATACCTTGCAAAGCAATCCATAAACTAATAGATTTCCCTACCCGCTACTTGATCCAAAATTTGGTCAATAAATGGCAACGGGTAGCAATCTTTAACAATCTTCTTATTCAACTCTCTAAAATCTACACAAAGATGGATTTGATTATTCTTCGTCTTCCTAATCACTACTGGTGAACACCATTTTGTATGTTGAACATGGAAGATCAAACCTTCTTTACGCAACTTTTATAGTTCCTCATACAACCCGTCCCTTAATTCAAAAGGCATACGCCTTACTTTTTGACGTACAGGGTGGGTACCTTCCTTTACAGGAATAGTATGCACAGCTAGGCTAGAAGGAATATCTTGAAGTTTGTCATAGCTCCAAGCAAAGATATCTTGGAACTCTCAAATTAAGGACACATAATCCTCTCTTTCTTCCAAACTGAGCATGGACCCTAATTTAATTGGCTGCAAATAATTTAGCATACCAAGATCCAACTCAATAACATCCGTGTCTCTTATTCTATCATGAGGCTCCATCGGCTCATTCAAGGTTATCTGATAAATATCCTCTGTAGTGGACCCTTCCTTAGATCCATCGCTCGATGACGACTCACTACCAGATGGATCATCTATTGTTTCAAGTTCAGCGGAGGATAGTGGAGCTCTCTCACTCTGAGGAGACTCAAGGTAAGCATCCACTATTACACCATGGGCACCTTGACCTAGAATCACTCGACCAGCGGGTATATCGACTTGACAGTCTGTCCATAGAATCCATGGCCTGCCTAGCAAAACTCAATAGCTAGGATGTCCTGCAAACCTTATCACCCTAAAGTCCAGATAGCATTCCATGCTCGCAACTATGACGTGGACCTTAGTAATGCAACCTTCTGGTTGTCTTAGACTATCATCACCCATCCTAAGAAGTGTGGAGCCGTCTTTTTGGATCCCTAGACCTAACCTCTCCATCAATTCTGAACTTATGATATTGACGGAGGATCCAGTGTCCATAGGAAACATTGCAATTGTGCAGCTGTTGGAATAGGAATATAAGCGCTAAGTTTGCGAAGAGCTTGCTTTAGTTTCTTGGCATATGCACGGACATTCTCATTTGGCTCTTGGCATGTTACATTCATAACACGCAACCAATATTTTCTACCCTTTTCAGGGGCAAACTCCTTGCGGAAAGCCATAAAGAATTGGACATTACTAGTTATGGTTCCGGCTCCTAGACTGTGATACCACACTACTGCTCTTCCTTTTAATGTCATGTTGAAGAACATCATTAGGTGTCCTTCATCTTGGATTCGATAGTTGAACATGAGCATTTGAAACTTCTTAATTTGGAGTTCTCCATCTTCTTCTACTAACCCATGGAAAATGGGCAACGGTGCTCCTAATGCTGGTAAATTCATTATACCTGCTCGAATTGTCATAGATTGTGCCATTGGCTACAACCAAATTGACAACAGGAGTTTGTGTAGGCAACACTACAACCCCACTTGTTGTGGGTTGATTAATTGGAAATAGGGAAGTACTAAGACTTCCACTTGCACTCGAAGAGCTACTCATAACACCTAAGTTACTAGAACCACTGCCACTTATGCATAACGGGCTGCTTATTTGAGGAGAATAGCGTCTTACAATCTCCAACCACCATCTATCCCTCTCAGCATGTTCTGTTTTTTGTATTTCGGCTTGATGGTCCTTGTCAGAGGACATAAACCAACTATTTGGTCCCTAAAAACCCTCGATTCAAGAACCACCACTTGTTGGTGGTTCTCGGTAGACATACCATTGATGGGACCTAAAATGGGCTAGCACTGGCTATGGTACTAGCCGGACCTTATGCATACAACAGACAATCCCACCACATGACCTCGCGGGCCAGGAGCGTCTAAAACTCACTTTGCGCTAAATGCTTATGAAGATTTTGTGTTTTTATCCAATATGTAGTCCAATGTTCACCTTCCCTTCTCCTCAGAGAGAGATCCCATAACATATAGCCATAATGCCTCGTAAAACACACATAGGGAAGCACCTCTCGGCTGATTGCCATGGCTCCACTGCGACTCTCCTACACCTCGGGGATTGGCCCCAAGATGCGTCGCTAACACATATAACATTCACACAAACTCCACTCTTTCATAATTCAACGTTCCAAGAGATTTTGATTTGCCTCATAAAACTTTCCCCAATGGAAGCGCCCGTCTAACCCACGACTAAGGTTTCTTGTTCTCTCAACGTTGGTCAAAGTTTATCAATCAATTGCAATGCATTCCAGGAGATACCATGTGACATGCTTGATGCAAGGTGTATGACAATTGTGCACAACCATTTTATGATTTAAAAAAACAGCCATGTGAGGTGCAAAAAACAACCCTTTCATGAATTTTAACTAGGTGTTACGTGCTGCGCTGCTTTAGGGACTAGCATCGGAACTTTCGTGCTATTGGTCACCTATATTTAATTATGGAACAATCCCTAAATATATGCACAAAGAGGTAAATCAAAATTTTTATCTTTTAAGCAATTATATCGTCGCACAAACTTTATTTCCCCCCACCGTTTAGGTATTGTTGCTTTGCATAGGTGTAAATGGTTGTCTTGTGTCATTTTTGTATGTAAAAAATAATAAACACATACTATAACACTAAAGGATGAGGCCAAACTAAGGCTTGACCTCATGCTTTAACCTCACCAAATATTCACGCACATACATCTTATTTTTTCATATTTTTTGAGCGCGAAAACCCCAATTTTCTCTATTTTTTGCTATTTTTCCTATTTATTATTCATGAAAAATAAGTTTTTTCTGATTTATTTGTGTTGGCTTATTATTTTGATTGAGAATTAACATTTTCTCTGATTTTGTTCCATTTCCACTCCTTTTTCCCAACTCAAAATCGAAAAACCACTAATTTCCATTGAAAAATGACATTTTGTGGGTTTAAAAAAATTAATAACGGCTCTAAATCATTACAGGTTCTGCATTTTTGTAGTTGCAGCCCTCAAACATGAGGCAAACAAGATTCAAACAAACATTCATCACATACGAACAACATTTGGACCATGAAACAACAAAAACAATCAAATTTCTTTGTAAAATTGGAGCATACTGCGTGTCTTGCATGTTTTGGGTTTTTAAATAATTATTGTGGGCAGCCCACGGACGGACAGCAACCATTCTTCAGTGCTGAACCTCTTTTCTCAGTCTCCTCTTCATCTTGAAGCAATCCGACAAGCATCCTTCAGCCCCTCTTGTTCTTGGTTTCTGCATGCAAACCAATGCTTAGAGGAGAGAGATGGAGGAGAGAGAGATAGGGTCAAGAGGATTCCTCCTGCCTCAGACCGATCAGAAATCCCTAAAAAATGGGGATTTAGGAGGTGCAGAAAAATTTATTCCCCCCCTCCCCCCTCCCCCCCCTCCCCAATGGTGTTTCATTCTTGGTTGTTAAGCTCTTTGTTAAGAGCTTTTAAGCTTTTAATCAAATTATCTAGTTCATGACTGTTGCTTTCACACTTCCGGCAAGTGATTTTTAACTTTTGGAGGGGAAAACGACATCGGATTTGAGATCCGTCTAGACGGGTGGTTTTGTGGCATCGAAATCTACAAAGCTGGGCCCCGTCACCCTCTTCTCGACTTCCAAATCTAGTAGTGGCTTCACAACCCCGAACCTTACAGGGATTAAATGGGGGATCAAACAACCTTGGAATTGAGATCTGAGACTTGCGTTGGATTCGTGACGTCGTTTTTCATCTAGGAAAACTCTAGCTCAGCCATCTGCCACCATTTGATTTTCCATGAAAATTAGCATTAGCGCTTTAGGGACTTGCCGCTTAAAATCGTATCGATTTCCACCGCCACCTTTGACGAAGCTATTTTTCCCCTGATATTCGTAATTTTTGGCTATTTTTAACCACTTCTTGGCATAAAAAATCATCTTTCAGCATACGCCTAACTTTCTATCGCACAGGACGACTTCTTTCCTTCAATGGAATTGTATGGACAATGAGGTTGGGAGGAATGCCCCTAAGTTCATCATAACTCCAAGCAAAAATATCGTGGAACTCTTGGATCAGAGTGACATAATCCTCCCGTTCCTCGGCACTAAGCATAGACCCTAGCTTTATATTGGTTGCACATCGTCTGGTGTACCAAGGTCTAGCTCCATAACATCTACGTCCCTTATTCTATCTTGAGCTTCTAATGGCTCGTTCAGTGTTGCTTGATAAATGTCTTTTGTGGTCAATCCCTCTTTGGATTTTTCAGTCGACGACGTCTTACTTGTAGACACATCTTCCATTGTCTCTAACTCTATAGAAGATAGGGGAGCTCGCTCACTTTGAGGTGATTTAGGATATGCATCGACTACCACACGTCTAGCACCTCTGCCAAATATCAATCTACCAACGGGTATATCTACTTGACAATCTTCTTGTAAAATCCAAGATCAACCAAGCAATACTTGGCAACTCGAAGGCCCTGCAAATCGAATTTCCCTAAATTCCAACAGGCATTCTACCTTGGCAACTGTCACGTGGACTTTAGTAATGCAGCCCTCTGGCTTTCTCAAACTATCGTTAGCCATTCTAAGGATTGTGGAGGCATCTTTCTGAATTGTAAGATCCAACCTCTCCATCAAATCAGAACTCATAATATGAACCGAGGATCAAGTGTTGACGATAGCATTATCCACTAGAATCCCATCAACATAGGCTGTAACCCTTGGGCAGTGCTTTTCGGCATGTTCAAACCAGTGATCCCCTACCCGCGCTATTCCCAAGGGTTCTACGATATAACCCGTATGTAAGATCTTTTTAAATTCTTTGCATACTCTTGGAGACAGCTTGATTAGCTGCAAGATATTCACGCCTGGTTTAACATCGCAAAGGGAGCTAGCTAGATCAAATTTGTGATAATTCACTAAAGCTTGCTTCTCGCGCCAAACCATCTACTCTTTAGGATGCTACACTGACTTTATTGCCTCTTTTTTAACTCTCACCTTCTTTCTAGACACCTCTTTATCTCTCTTGGTGTGTGCCTTACTCTCTACGGGCTTCAGAGGTCCCCTTCCTCATTAGGATTTAGAACTTGCGTTCCTTTATCATCCTGCATAGGGTTTCCATTGAAAGGTTTTACATTATCTTTGTCGTCTTCTCTATTTTTTTGGCCTCTTGTTATGGCATGTAGGCTAGAAGCTTCAGTGCCATTAACCTGCACAGCCTCGATGAGGCTCACCCCACTGTTGCCTCATAGTTCTTTGATAGCCTTACCCCTTTGGAGTATTTGTTTCAGCCTATCATCCTGCTGAAAATTGAAGTTCCTTGCACACGATGATTAACACGCCCTCGTTGCCGACTGCCTTGCTGGAGGGAACCGATCTTGCTCCAACAGGTGGCTACTAAATGGCCTGACTTCCCACAAATGTCGCACTTGACATTTGGGCAATTATGTGGATAATGTTGCCCACCACACCATTTGCAGCTAAATCTAGAGGGTGCACCCTCTTTGGGGTGTTGATTCCCTATCAGATTCTGTTGTTTATTCAAGAAATTAATGTCAATGGCTATTTGCTGATATTGTTCAGAGATCATATCAATGTAGTGCTTCATCATGTCCTTGACTTGGCTAAGGACATTTGACAAACTCGACTCATAGCCCTAGTCGTCTACTTGTCAGTCCCTTGGCTGCACAATTTGATTAGGCATTGGTTGCATTAGATGCTGACCCACAGGAACAATGTTAGGGTTTGCTACTTCGCCTCCCACATTTAGAGGCATCTGAGTAGCCATAGGCATAGTCACACTAGGTGGAGCTGGCAATAAAGGAACATTCGGCACCACATTCCCTCTCCCATTAGGGTTGGCCATCCCTATCCCTTGGCTTCCACTGCCATTGATCGGTTGTGAATTATTTCCCAATGCTAGACCCATATTGGGATTGGTTCGAGAAGCATAGGCCACTTGTAGTCGGGATTCTATTTCTTGCGCTCGTCTAATGGCAGTGTCTATATCCACCAAGGTGACACTACTCAGCTGCACCTGGATGTTAAAATCAAGACCATGCAAGAAGTATTATAATTGGGCAGTAGGTGGGATAGGGATAGAGCATCCAATTTACAGAAAACCTGTTTGATCTTCTTGGCATATGCTCGTATATGTTCATGTGGTTCTTGGCGTGTCAAATTCAACACGCGCAGCCAATATTGGCCACCCCTCTTAGGGGCAAACTCCCTTTGGAAGGCTTCATAAAATAAGTCCACAGTGGTTATGGTTTCGACCTCAAGGCTGTGATACCATATAGTTGCCCTTCTCTTCAGGGTCATATTGAAGAACATCATTAGATGCCCTTTGTCTTGGATGCAGCAGTTATACATCAGCTTTTGGAACTCCCTAATATGAAGCTCCACATTCTCTTCCACTAACCCATTAAAAATGGGTAGGGGGAAACCTAAGGCTAGCAAATCCATCATTCCTATAGGGATTGCGATAGGTTGCGCCATGGCAATGATCAGATTTGCTAATGGAATTGGGACAGGAAACAATGCCACACCACTCGAAGTGGGTAGATTAATCAGGAGGGGAAAAGTACTAGAACTTCCACCTCCTGATGGACTTTGATTCTCATGCTAAGGTTACTAAGACCCCACCCTTGAATAGGTTTAGGACTGCTCCTTTTAGGAGAATAATGCCTATTAATTTCGGCACTCCATCTAGACCTTTCGGCTCTCTCGTTTTTTTGGAGTTCGGCTTGACAGATCTCTTCAAAGGACATCAATTGACAAGTAGGTCCCAAGAGACCCTAGATTCAGAAACCACCACTTTGAGGCAGCTCTTGGCAGATGCACCACTGATGGGACCTAGAATGGACCGGCACTGGCTATGGCACTAGCTGGACCTCATGCACACAATAGACAACTCCACCACTACAGGACCTCGTGGGCCAGGAGCATCTATAATAACTAAATGCACACTAGATATATCTAATATTACATTTGTAGCTAAGGACACCTTCCCCAAAAACCCCTCAAAGGGAGTATCCCACACATATTGGCAATAAGTGCCATGTATCACAGACATAGGAGGCACACCCGTCAGTTGATTGCTACGGTCCCACTGCAACTCTCCTACATCTTAAGGATTGGCCCCTCGATGCGATGCTTTTATATATAAACACATTTGCAAAACACTCCTCTTTTTTTCAGCGAGATCCAGGAGATACCATGTTTCCTAACCAATAATTTTCCCCAAGAAATGAATGGCTAACCTACGGCAAGGGGAATCTTACCCTCTCAAGCGTGGGCCAACTATAATTCAAACAATTGCTATGCATTTCCAAGAGTTGATACCATATATATGATCAATACAATAGTGGATGTATCATTGTGCACAAACAGTTGTGTTTTGAAATCAGCCTATGTGCTAGTATGCAAACAGTCTTTTCATGAATTCCAACTAATACGTATATGCTTCGTTGCAAGAATCTAGCACCAAGGCGAACTTTGTGCTACTAGATCCCTTATTTTCAAATAGGCTGTTTCTTAAATTCTATGCATAGAAAAAAAAAATCAGAATTCATATTATTTCAGCCCTCAAACTGTTGCACAAAATTCTCCACCCCCTCATCGTTTAGGTTTTGCTTCATTGCATAGGTGCATAGAGGTTTTTTTGTCATGGTTTAATGTATAATCACTCACTGTTACAAAAAGATAGGGAAAACTAAAGCCAAACCACATGCTCTACCACTACCATACATTCACAACCACTTATTATATATTTTCTATTTTTTCTAATGCGTATTTCTATTTTTCCCTTATTTTTCTCCATTTTTCTAGAGAATGAATTAAAAAATTGATATATTTTCAGAATTGTGGCTCTTGATTCTTAGAACAGTAGAATATATAGATCTTATTGGCATTTTATCCCATGTGTATTGGTTTATCCCACCTGAAAACACCAAAAATCCCATTTTCTTCATAAAAATTGTGTTTTATAGGATTCTAAAAATTATTTCCAGAATTTTGACTTTGTGTTTTCTAATTTTCCACTATCAGAGCATTTAAAAAACACTAAATAGAATGTCTACCAATTTTCACTCCATAAAAACAGCATTGGCTCAATCAAATATTAAAAAAAAGCAAATTTCCTTTGTAAAATAGAGTTGCCGTTTTTTTCCTTCTTTGTGGGTTTTAAAATCTAATGCGGGACTATAGATCAACCCTCATTCAAGGCTCAGCCCACCTCCAAACAGCCAACTCTAGCCCTCCATCGAGTTGGGAGTGATTGGTACCATGCCGGACAAGCGTTCACCATTTGATTCTCTTCTTGATTCTTTCCACATGAATTGCCTCTTTTAAGAGAGAGAAAGAGGAGAGAGAAAGAATAAATTTGTATCTCTATGTCATGGTAGCCATTGGATGCACAAAGACTGGCGATGGAGAGCATGGAAATACTCAAGATCTCTAATGCTTTTGCTAGGGGGGGTTGCTTTTCAACCCCCATATCCAATTTTTCCATGGAGGAGGGGGGAGTCACCGTTTTTTCTACCATGCGCAGGAAAAAAAACGCCCCCCCCCCCATGGAAGTGAATTTTGGATTGGGGGCTCCAAGGGGAGCCCCCAAAGGTCACACCCTTTGGCCTTCAACTCATTTAACTTGACCCTCTTTTGGGTCCTCCATTTCGGCCATCCCCAATTCCTGGTCTCGCCTCCATTTCGTGATTTGAAAATTCTTGGGCGTCCATCTCAAAGTCCCCCACTGCCGGGCATCTCTGAGAATATCGTTTGACATGCCAAGAAATTATGAAAACTCCCCAATTGCTGCCCGATGGGTCTTTAAAGCACTTTTGGGGCTTTGTCGCTTAAAACCGTAGTAATTGTAGCGGCTGCCTTCGACGAAGTCTATTTTTCCCTTGACATTCAAAATTTTTGGCTATTTTTTAGCACTTCTCGGAGTCAAAAATTATCTGTCACATAACAGTCCAAATCACGTGGCCGAATGCTTACTTGCATGATGTAAGTTAATACATCAGTCAAGAGGTCACCTGAGTTGAGCCAACTTGCAATGTGGAGTTCCTCTTTCATTAGAATCTTATCCAAGCATGGGTGAAGCATGACATTGTCTTCTAATTTCTGATTCCTAGTTAAGGCCAACACTCCAAATGAGGTGGGGGCCACATAGGTTGGGTTGTACTCAGAAGTCTTGATGGCACGTCTTTGCTACTTAGTGGTCATGATTTGGTGTCCCTCTTGGGCCCGTGAAAGCCACAAATTATACCACTTACATATGTAATTGGACTCAGATTCAATGAGTTATTGGATTTCATAGAGTTCTTGGATTGGCATGGAAGTTTTTCTTTTTTGATAAGACGTGATCAAGCATTTCCTTCCAACCTTTTCTCGTGAGATTTCATCACCAATCATCTTGTTTGCAATAGCAAAATTTTTAATAAATATAAATTTGTATTCTTCCCAAGAACAAGATAGGAACATATCTCATTTCTATAGGCTCATCAAGTAGGCCTAGGTCTAAACGTTCAAAACTTCTAGCGAATGGTGTGAAAGTTGAATCCAGCCATTGGATGCATGTAGCCAAATCAGCCCCTGTGGCCATGTGCCATATTAGATGCCACTTCAAGAATGGATTGTCATCATGGCGGTGACTTAAGGTGTTTTGGGTTTGGCTTGAGCAGGACAAGTTGACTCACGACACTTCCACTGGAAGATTTGTAGTGGGTGTGCTAGCTTGGATTGTGAGGTTTGCAACTCAATTGATGTGTAGGTATTGGGGTTGGTGGTGATTATATTAGAGCCTTTAGGGCATAGCCTTGTTTGGTTTCTCATGGACTCTTGGTTGATCGACAGACCCTTTGAGCACTAAAGGATTTATCACCTTCTGTCTTGGTTCTTCTCCTCTCCTTTTTTGATTGACGTTGAGGAAGCTTGATTTGTGGGGCCTGAGATTGAGGATCCGAGCTAGCATTTGTGAGTTTGGGCACCCACTATGAGGTATTACCCTCATAGTATCCTTGGGCTCACAACAAGGCCCTTGGGACCTAGCGTTGCTCAATCATATGTGCACTATAGGAGTTCCAACTCCACCATTTAGACCTAGAGCATGAGTAATGGAAATTATGCACACCTGGTGTTGCACATTTTTGAAATTGTGGTTTATGCTTGGGAATTCACTTGTGTGTTTGGGTCTTGGTTCTTTGATGCATAGGGGAAGGTACTATGGAAGCACGTCAAAATGTATCACTCTTCTCCTTGGGGTGGACACTAGGTTTAGCTACCAGAAGCACTATAGATTTTGGGATAGCTACAATGCTCTTACTAAAATCCATTACAATTCTAACATGTCCGATGGCAAGGTGGATGCACTACAAGTCGTCATAGTATACATTGCAATGAACTCATTTTTTGAACATTCATCCCAATAGGGTTTCCTTACCAATACTTTGCTTGTTGGGTAGCATGTGTAGAAAATAAGGGGTAGACTCTTAGTTGTCTTGATAAAAACCATTTATTTGCATTTTTCTAAGAGTGGATAGGACTGTCCCCCAAATGGGGTCAGTTTTGCATTGGTTGGTTGCAATTGGGATTGACCCAATGTGGTCCACTGTCCATGCATTAAGATATTGGCATTAGCTCTCTCGTCAATGGCACATCAAGGATATGTATTGTTTGGGAGGTTATGCCAATCCACATGTAGGTTGGTGCTATTGCTTCCTCATGCACATCCTCAAGCTCTGTGATGGTCACAACCATCACATTCAATGATGGGTCCATTTTCAAAGGTTCATGAGAAGTGGATATAGTACTTTTTGATGTGGCTTTCATTGAAGAAACCTATACCCTGTCCCTCTAGGGCTTGTAGTTCCACATCCCCCGTTCTACCAATACTACCAACCTTGAAGGGTCCCAATCCCCTAAACTTCATTTTTTGCTCGTTTTCTTTGATATAGGATAGCAAGACTAAGCCTCCTTGCCCAAAATTAGGTTGCTTAACATATTTGTCAAGCCAACTCTTGTAGCATGCCTTTTTGTAGATTAGAGTATGGGTTGCAATGAGATTGGTTTTAGAGAGGCATTCTAGCTCAACTAGGTGATTTATCCATGCTTCTTGGCCCTCCCATAATTCTTGGGCTACTATTCTCAATATCAGAACAAAGAATTCCTCTAGAAAAACAAATTTATTTTTGTAGGTCAGCTTGAATGGAGTCTATTCTATGGTTGTTTTGTATACCATTCTGTATGCCCATAAAGCTACCATAAGTTTGTTGTCCTAGTCATTGCATGAGGCAGATATGACTTTCGTTAGAATACCCACCAAGATATTGTTTGTGGATTTGGCACCATTGGCCTATGGATAGTATGGAGAGGACTTCCTATGGATTATTAGGAAGGTGGATAACAAGTGAGCGATCACTTCATTGATAAAGTGTGTGCCTTGGTCACTAACCAACTCTACGGGATAGCTGAACCACGAGATTATTTGCTCCCAAAGAAACTTGGTTATGGTGTATCATTTTTGTGAGTTGCTTGAGCTTTTGCCCACTTGGTGAGATAGTCCATGGCAACAATGATGTATTTGCCTTGAGTGAGAGTATTGAGCTAGAAGACTCACTAGGCCAATGAAATTGATTCTCCACTTCTCAAATGGTTGGCATGCAATCACTGGGGTCAACTTCATTTTGTCCATATGAGTAAGGACTTTGGCTCATTGGCACTCATCCCAATGCTTTACAAACTTAGTTGCATCATGGAATAACATTGGCCACCACAATTGGGACTAGAGCATCTTGCATGTGATAGTGTCCCCATTGAAGGGCCCTCCAGCTATTTTACCATGTGCTTGCTTGAGTACATTATACTTTTGTGCTCACAAACACACATTCTTAATAGTCCATATCCTGTCCCACTTGATATAGTTGGCCTGCAATTAACTGATATTCTTGGATCTTCAAGACAATTCTTTTTAATCTAGTTTTCTCTATTGATTGTTTTGGTAGTCCATTCTTGAGTATATGGACTATGTCATCCACCCAATGTGGTGTGAAGTTTACTCTAAATAGTTCTTATTCACATCAGACATTTTAAAAAGGTGTGAGTTGAATAGGTCATCACTAATTCCTTGTCTAGCATCCTCTTCTGTGGGTATGCAGGACATATGAGCTGCCAAATAATGTTGTTTCCCTTGCATATGACCACAGAGAAGTCAAATTCCAAGAGTACAAGTAACCATTGAGCAATACATTCCATTGTGCAAGGTTCATTCACAAGATAAAGCAATGCTTAATGGTCCACAAAGAAGATGAAGGGTGTTACTAGAAGATAGTGTCTAAATGTCTTTACCGCAAACACCATGGCTAGCCTTTCTCTCTCCATTGTGGAGTAGTTATTTTCTATCTATGTGAGCTATTTGCTAGCAGAAATCACTAGATAGTTTAGGTTATGTTCGCTAGGTTGACACAACACTTCTCTCACGGAGAATCTTGATGCAATAATGTACATTTGAAACATGATGGACCGATTTGGGGCTCTTCATATAAGAGGTGAAGTTAGAGCTTGTTTAAGCCTCTCATAGGCCTGCTGATATTCTTGGGTCCACTCAAATACTATAAATAGCTTATGCAAAGTTCTGGTAACCAATGCATAGTTTAGTGGAAACCATTGGTAGTATCTTGTGTTGCCTAAGAAACATTGAACTCCCTTAAAGTTGGTCAGAGGGGGAAGATCTATAAGCACCTTGAATTTAGAAAAGTTTGTGGTTAACCCATTTTTTGACACAATGTGCCCTAAGATGCAACCATGCTTTACCCAAAATTGACACTTTAAGGGGTTCAAGGAGAGACCATATTGCATGCACCATTCAAAGACTAGTCACATCTTTTCCAAGTGCTCTTCCTAGTTGGTGTGGAGGAATAGATCATCGACAAAGACTTCCAATCATTTCTTAAGCATGTCCTTGAACACATGAGACATTGGAAGGTAGTAGGAGTATTAGTTAATCCAAATGGTATGACTAAGTAGGCAAAGACACCCCATTTGGTGGCAAATGTCATCTTGTGCCTATCATTTGGATGGACTTGCACTTGGTTATAGCCTAAGAAGCCATCCAAAAAGTTGTAGGCTTCTTGTGTTGCTGCTCTCTTTAGCATGTGTTCCATGTATGATAGCAAATAATTGTCTTGCTCGGTGGTTGCATTGACCTTCTTATAGTTTACACACACTCAAATCTTCCCATTCTTTTTCATGAATATGACTATGGGTGATACACACTCTGTATGCTCTATCTCGTAAATGAATCTTGCCTTCAATAGCTTATCAATCTCCTCCTTTACGGTATGTGTATACTTAGGATTCATTGCATGTGGTGGTTGCTTGAATAGTGCTGCTTCGAGGGTCATTGAAATGTTATGAGTCATGATACTCAAATCTATTCCCTTTGGTTCATCTAAAGACCATGCAAACACATCAGTGAACTCCATCTCAGGAGATTTATAAGATCATTCTCTTCCTTCTCAGCTGGGTCATTTACTATGTACATTGGTCGAGGCTTGTCCTCCTCTCTTGCCAAGTTGACCTCCTTAACCTTGGCTGATCCTTCAATGGGTTCACTTGCTTGCCCCTTCCATTTGGCTCCTACCAACACCACTATTCTGTCACCCTTTTTATACCTCATGAAGTGCTTTGATAGGTCCTAGAATTTCTTTTGCCATTTATCTTCTATCGATTGTGACTATTTCCTTTTTTCTTCCTTTAGCTTCCTACACCACCTTAGGTGGTGGATTGAAATTTCCCCCTTGGTGTGCCAGGTACCAAGTGCTTGAGGTATCTTGGGGTCACTATTGGAGCTTTCCTCTGACTCGGAATTTTACTCGCCCTCCTCACTGGAAGAACTTGTCTCCCTTGGTGCTCACAACTCTGAAGATGTCTCAACTCCAAATAGTGGTGGGGGGCAAGGATGAGATAATCCTACTTACTCATGATTTACCACCTCAATACACTCTAGCCAATTTCGATCGTAGTCTACCTTGGCAACTCCTCTTCTTACTCAAAACATGTTCACATCTTGGGGTTTAAAATCTACTTTAATATGTTCAATTATCCTTCCTTCTGTATCATATTCTATGGTTTATACTTCCTCCTTGCTTTCCTCACTAGTGGAGCAACCGTCCTCGTACTCATCGTTAGAATTTTTAGACTGAGTCTAAAGGTTTCTTGTAGGGTTCTTACTTTTCGGATGGAGTCTCACTTGTCATGAGAGCCCAATTATATGACAATTTTAGGTCATACACCTTGATCCATTGCCACTCCCTACTTCCCATAAGATCCTTGAGGGGCTTCAAGTTGGTGATTGGTTTGTCCACAATATTTCTAGACAAGTACTTGAGAATTTTGTGAAGTTCAAGTTTACTTCATGGGACATGGCAGGTGATTGATGTTGGTGGCCCGTGGGGCTTTCGGACATTATGCACACAGGTACTATGGGCTAGGGCTGCGAGTGGAGTCTACAACTTGCCTATATTATTCCTCTTTCTCCAAGAATGGGAGATCCATGGTTGCCAACACATGCATCCAATCCTGCTCATCCTCAGGGAAAGGAATGTATTTTGTTAGAGGCCCATAATTGCCTCTCTCAACTTTGAGTCCTCCTTCAATAGGTTAGAGATGGTATCTAAATCCACGCGGGTGAAGTCTTCCTATGTTAGAAATCAAGCTCACCGTCAGTGTGTCTTCATCTATGACCGACATCTATGATAGCTAGTGTGTACAACTGTCTACATGTGACCACATTAAATAAGTCGGGTTAGTAGTCAGTCAGTGACCTGACTAGAGTTAGTCAGTCTAGTCTACATTTACACTAGGTCACTTTATCTTGTAGTGTGTATGTGCTTTTCAATAGAGTGTGTGGAAATGAAGGAATGAGCTTGAGAGCCTGAAGGCTCATGGATATGGAGTCTTTCCCTTTCTCTCTCTCTACTCTTTGAACATGGTATTAGAGCTTCATCCATGAGGCTGTGGGAGAATGGGCATGACAACTTGCAGTGCAAAGGAGATGGAAGTAAGGAATGAGGAAGAAGCTGGACATTTGCAAATGAAGCCATAGTCAAAGGAAGGAATCAGCGTGGACTGCCTTCTGAAAATCGTGGACTGCCTCCTGAAAATCAGCAACCTGTGTCTGAAAATCGTGGACTGCCTCCTGAAAATCAGCAACCTGTATCTGAAAATTTGCGCCTGTTGATCTGAATGGACAGCCACCTGTATCTGAAAATCTGCGCCTGCTGATCTGAGTGGACAGCAACCTGTCAATCTTCAGTGGGGCACCTGGAAATGGTTCATAGAGCATGTATGCTCACTATTGAAGGTATTTGAAGTGTGCAAGGAGTAAATGCTTGTGTGGGAGCTCTGTTATGAGCTGGAGTGAGAGACACAGACCTGTAATCATTTCTGAACTGCTGTAAACATGAATGGACAGCATGCATTCAATCATTACTGACACATAGGAGCCTTGTACTACACTCAGAAGGCATCTTTGGAGCACAAGAATGTGTCAAAGCATGTATACATTGGATCAAATGTCTTGAAGCTGAGATCTCTTACTCAGAATACTCAGATCTGAAAATCAATGACAGGCTGAAAATTGTCATACACAATTGCTCAGAATACTCAGATCTGAAAATCAATGACAGGCTGAAAACTGTCATACACAGTTGCTCAGAATACTCAGATCTGAGAATCA
Source organism: Lygodium microphyllum (assembly GCF_053477565.2). NCBI lineage: Eukaryota > Viridiplantae > Streptophyta > Polypodiopsida > Schizaeales > Lygodiaceae > Lygodium > Lygodium microphyllum. The sequence goes on from NC_141162.1 coordinate 113,288,544, forward strand.
ATGACAGGCTGAAAACTGTCATACATAGTTGATCAGAATACTCAGATTTGAAAATCAATGACAGGCTGAAAACTGTCATACACAGTTGCTCAGAATACTCAGATCTGAAATCAATAACAGGCTGAAAATTGTCATACACAGTCAATGACAAGTACTGTGCATTACTGAAGCAATACAGGTCATCTTGGGAGTTCCATCATCTATGTGAACTGGCCTATACATGCTGAATGCATGGAGAATTGAAGCAAGCAATGAGCATCATTGAAAACTGAATTTTGAAGCTGAAATAAATGCAGTTACACTGTCCTGGTTAATTACAAATAGCTCATGAGGTTTATGCCATTGGCCAATGAAGACAGGTTGTCTATGCCTACTCAGATGCTCATGTATTGAACTTGCCACTACAAAGTAAATGTATGACATGGTCAAAAGACATTTTGGAGTTGCTTGGAGCTTGGTATGCTGAATTCCGGTTGACTGCAACCTGAAACTGAATTTGTTGACACACTCAGTTTTGGACTTGAAATTGCTGCTGGTTACTCACAGTTTACAGTTTTCAGACTGCATGTATGTACCCTGGCAGTGAGGTTACATAAGCTTAAGCTGAAGCAAACACATAGCTTATGTATTGACAGTTATATCTATAGTTGAGACCACTTGTTTGAGGGTTGTTTTGGGGTGTCAGTGGGCTGAAATACCCTAGTTTTTTTCTGCAATTTAGTGCAGAAAAATGTCATAAACTGTTATGGACTGAACTTAGTCAGTCATACTTATTGGACTGCAGGGAGTCAGGCACTTGATAGACAGTCTATTGCATCATGGCTAATGCACATGGGACTGACAATATCACTCAGATAGTTGGAGAGAAGTTGGATAATAAGAACTTTACATTATAGAAATTCAGAATGAAAAACTTTCTGGTTGGCAGAGGTTATTGGGATTTATGTACAGGAGATGAAGTTGCTCCTGAGTTGCCTGCACACAATCCAACAAATGAACAGAAAAGAGCCTACAGGCTATGGAATGAAAGAGCATACAAGGTGTTGCATTGGTTTTCCTTATGTATATCTGATGCTATGGTAATTCAAATCACTGGATGTGAGACTCCGAAGGATACTTGGGACATACTGATGAAAAATTATGGAACCATGACACATGCAAGAAAGATCCAGTTGAAATAGCAGTTCAACAACATGTCAAGGAATGGCAAGAGCATCCAAACGTATACCACGGAGATTAAGACCATAGCTGATCAACTTGCTACTATTGGCTCAAGTGTATCAGAAGATGATATGATTGTTGTTTCTTTGAATGGCTTAGGCAAAGAGTACAAAGCTTTTGACACTTCCATTTCTGTCAGAGAAGAGCCCCCTAGCTGGGAAGAGCTAGTTGCTTTGTTGCTGCATGAGGAAGTCAAACTTGGTTTGAATACAGGTTCTAGTGCATCTCAGAGTAGAGACATTGTGTTGTACTCTAGCCAGCGTGGCATAGGATCTAGAGGTCGTGGTTCATTTCGAGGTCGTGGTGACACTCGTAATACTTATGGACAGCAGCAGGAGCAGAGTAATTGGCATGGTGCAAATGCACAAGGCCAACGTGGATCTGGTGGGTTTAGAGGTAGGGGGAGATCACCCTGAGGTAGAGGTGGTGGTTCTGGTTCATGGCAGTCGTCTGATCAGTCCAACAGGGACAAGGATTGCCATTATTGTGGCCGGTATGGGCATATTGCAAAGGATTGTTACAAGAAGCAAGGAGATATGAAGGCAAAGGGCAGACAGCATGGGCACTATGCATCTTCCAGTGGTGCTCATGATGAGTCAATTGATAGACTCTTTGCCATGCATCATGTATCTAAAAATGCATCGAGACATGATAGAGATGACAGATGGTACATTGACTCTGGAGCATCAAACCACATGACCCCGCATGGAGAGTGGTTTGATGAGAAGGTTGCAGGTACAAATGGTCATGTATGTACTGGGGATGATACCCAACATGACATAAAGCATAAAGGGATTGTTCCATTGATGATGCCTGATGGCAAGAAGAAAGGCCTGCGTGATGTCTTACATGTACCGACCATAACAAAGAATTTTTTGTCTGTGGGCCAAATGGTAGAACAAAATCTGCAAGTGAGGTTTAACAAGGATGGATGTTTCATTGAGGAGTATGGAAATGGCTGCAAGCTAATTGCCAAGGGCAGAAGGGATGGCAAGATGTTTACTTTGGAAGAAACCATTCCTAAACTTAAAGCAGCTATGTTTGCTCATGATGAGAGTGCCATCAGAGATGTAGAGATTTGGCACAAGAGAATCGGACATGTGAATGTACAAAAGCTGAAATCTATGCAGCAGAAAGAAGTAGTACTTGGATTACCTAAATTCAAGTATAATGATTTTGGTCATGTATGCCGTGCATGTCAGTTTGGGAACCAGGCACGGTTTCCTTTCATGAGACATGTAAAAAGCAGCACTAGGCCTTTACAGTTGGTACACTCTGATGTCTGGGGTCCTTCACATAGTGCTTCTTTTGGTGGTACACGATATCATGTCTCATTTATTGATGATTTCAGCAGGTACACTTGGCTTTATATCTTGAAACATAAGGTTTGATGCATTCAAAGACTTCAAGAAACATACTGAAAATGAATTGGGCTGTTACATATCATGTTTGAGATCAGATGGAGGAGGTGAATATGTCTCAAACTACTTTGACAGGTATCTTGCTAAACATGGGATCAGAAGACAGCTCACATGCAGTTATACACCGCAGCAAAACGGTGTTGCAGAGAGGAAAAACAGGGTTTTGATGGAGTCAGCTAGAGCTATGCTGAATGAAAAATGTCTGCCAAATGGTTATTGGGCTGAAGCAGTGGTGACTACTGTATATGTGCTGAATCGAACCCCTATAGCAGGGATTCATGATGTCACTCCGTATGAGCGGCTGTATGGTCATAAACCTGATATTTCACACTTGAAGGTATTTGGCAGCATTGCATATGTGCATATACCGGATGAGAAGAGAAAGAGATTGGATCCTAAGGCAGTGAAAAGTGTGTTTATTGGATATGCACAGGATCTGAAAGCTTATAAGTGTTATATACCTTCTACGCATGAGACACTCATAAGCAGAGATGTGGTATTTGATGAGTTAGCATCTTGGTATGGGAATCCTGTTGCAGTGCCTACTGATGGCTCACCCAGTATGAGTCATGCTGAAAATACTCCTGCAGAGAGTACTTCCATGACTGGTCAGACAGGTGATGTATCATCTACAGTGAGTCCTTGGACAGGACGATTACGGAGTCGCACTACTGCATCCACTGACATGGATATGTCAGTGAGGGGTAGAACAGATAAGGGAAAAGAAAAGGTTTTGGAAGATGTAACAGGTCCACTCACTGCAGGTTATGATTCATCTAGTAGTGACAGCTTAGATAGTGAATTGGGGATTCCGTCTGTTATGACGCTAGGTGCTAGACAGAGCCGTTATGTGCTGCCTCATGAGAGGCAAGCTCATAGTGAGCCACAGCTCAGGAGATCAGAGAGGATCAGATGACCTATTGACATGTATACTTACACTGGATATTCAGCCCGTCATTATGCTTATATGACGAAAGTAATAGGTTTTAGAGAACCAAGTAAGTTTGATGAGGTAGTTTCAGATGAGAATTGGCGTGCTGCTATGGATGAGGAATATTCAGCTTTGGCTGAAAATTGTACATGGGATTTGGTACAATTGCCTGAGGGCAAAACACCTATTGGATGCAAGTGGGTGTATAAGGTAAAATCTAAATCAGATGGATCATTGGAAAGATATAAGGCCAGGCTGGTTGCAAAAGGGTATGCGCAGCAGTATGGTCTTGATTATGAGGAGACTTTCAGTCCTATAGCAAAGATGGCTACAGTTAGAACTGTGATTGCTTTGGCAGCAGCTAGAGGCTGGAAACTATGGCAGATGGATGTAAAGAATGCATTTCTCAATGGAGAATTATAGGAAGAGGTTTACATGGAACAGCCTGAAGGCTATGTACATCCAGAATTTCCACCACATGTATGTCGGCTGAAAAAGGCATTATATGGGTTGAAACAGGCACCCAGAGCATGGAATGCTCGCATCAGCAGTTATTTACAGCAACATGGTTTCCGATTGGGAGATGCTGATCATAGTCTGTTTGCGAAGAAGACAGATAGTGGCTATGTTTTTCTAGTTGTCTATGTTGATGACTTAATCATTACAGAAGATGATGAAAATGGGATTGCAGAAATAAAGACATGTTTACAGGATGAGTTTAAGGTCAAGGATCTTGGAGAGCTGAAATATTTTTTGGGAATTGAGGTTGTCTCTACACCTCGAGGCATATGGCTGCTACAGAAGCAGTATGCTCATGACATGTTACAGAAATATGGTATGGCTGATTGCAAGCCTATGGATACGCCTTTGGAGCAGAATGTCAAGCTGCAGATTGATGTTGGGACAGAGATTGAGAATGTTACTATGTACAGACAGATGGTAGGCAGCTTGATCTATCTCACGATCACTAGACCTGACTTGAGTTATGCTGTGGGGCTGATCAGTCAGTTCATGCAAAAGCCTCGCAAAGCACACTTGGATGCAGTCAGAAAAATTCTGAGATATATAAAGAGTACCACAGATTATGGGCTGTTTTATGAATATGGGAAACCCCTTGACTTGATGGGGTACACTGATGCTGACTGGGCTGGTTGCACATATGATAGGAGGTCAACCAGTGGCTATGCATTTGGATTGGGTAGTAGCATGATCAGTTGGCAGAGTAAGAAACAGCCTACAGTTGCATTGTCCAATATGGAAGCAGAGTATCATGGTGCGGCCTTAGCGGCCTGTGAAGCTAAGTGGTTACAAAAGTTGTTGAATGACTTGGGAGTACACTTGGATAGCAAAGTCAAGTTGTACTGTGACAATTTGAGCAGTGTTATGTTAGCAAGCAAGATCAAAACACATTGAGGTTCACTACCATTTCATCAGGGAAATGGTTTTAGCAGATCAGATTGACTTGGAGCATGTGAAGACTGAAGACCAGGTAGCAGACATCTTTACCAAATCACTTGGTAAAGATAAGTTCATTCACTTTAGACAGCTACTTGGAGTGATGCAGATGATTTGAGTTCTGTTTTTGAGCTTGAGGGGGAGTGTTAGAAATCAAGCTCACCGTCAGTGTGTCTTCATCTATGACCGACATCTATGACAGCTAGTGTGTACAGCTGTCTACATGTGACTACATTAAATAAGTCGGGTTAGTAGTCAGTCAGTGACCTGACTAGAGTTAGTCAGTCTAGTCTACATTTACACTAGGTCACTTTATCTTGTAGTGTGTATGTGCTTTTCAATAGAGTGTGTGGAAATGAAGGAATGAGCTTGAGAGCCTGAAGGCTCATGGATATGGAGTCTTTCCCTTTCTCTCTCTCTACTCTTTGAACATCCTAGTGTCCATTTCTACTCTAACTACTTCAAATCTATTGCCCAAGAATATTAGGCCTCTACCCAGTCCTCTACTACTCTAGCTTTTCTCATCCATGGCCTCCCTAGAAGGATATCATAATCCATTCCCTTTATAACTATGAAGTTCACTGAGATTTGGATCTCCACTATCTTTACTGGCCATTCCTTTAGGACTCCAAAGGGTCTAACCTTCATCCCATTTGCTAGAGTGACATTGAACCTTATGGTTTCCACCGGTGGGTTTTCTCAAGTTTGCGAGATTGCATGACTAAGTATACTAACCCCTACTTCCATGTCCACTATCCCCTTTCATGTAGCATCTCCTAAGGCAATGATAGGTAAGACTGTGTGCAACTCAGTGCGCTTCATTCTTCTTCCCTATGGAGGATGCATCCAAGTTCCTAGGCCCAGGTAGTGAGATATCGGCTTACTTCATTTGAGCTTGTCTCATGACTTATAGGGTAATTATAGGTGTGGCATCATTGTCATGCAATTTGACACAAAAGAGCTTGAGTGGCATAGATGGTACAATTGCCGAGCTAGTGGAGGGGTTTCGCCTAGGGAAATCAGCAAATAGAATAGGTGTGGCATCATTATCATGCAACTTGATACAAAAGAGCTCGAGCACCATAGATGGTGCAATTGCTGATCTAGTGGAGGGCTTCTGCCTAGGGCAATTAGCAAATAGATGTATGACTCCACATTTGGGGCACCTCAAATCATCCTTCTCTCTATTTGCTTACTCCTTTTCAAGGTAGTGAGATGAGATATGACTTGGATGACCACATCTCCAACATGATATGTGTCCCTGGTTCTAAGTTCCTCATAGGCCTCTACCTGTTTCTTTGCTTGAGGCCATGATTGGCATGGGTCTGTAATCCATCAATAGTGGATTTCCTTCTTCATTATAATAGACATAAGGATTCAAATAAGAATCTTCCTCTAGGGGTTCCTCCACAAAGTGCACTAGAGCTTTGCTTGGTGGATGGGCTATGATAGGTGCAAGAGGTCTAGGTATCCTTATAGGGTTTATATGTGTCCTTGGTGCATTGTCCTTTGTGTATCTTTCTTTGAATCATTGGGTGCATGGAGTCCCAAAGGGCCTCCCCTTTTGAAATATTGTTGTCTAACCCCTGGATAGTATGGCTACATGTAAGGTTGCTAAGGAAACTATTTTGGTAACCAACATTACATGGAATCATGTCCAAATCTTCCAAAATTGGCACAAGACCTTGATTGGGATCGGGGCATTCAAATGGTAGGTGATTTCATCCATAGTGTACAACCTGCATGTGGGGCCACATAGATCTTTGTATTAACTCTTACAATCTAGCCAGGTCTACTTTTAGGTTGACATCATTGACTTGTATAGATTCCTCAAAGAATCTCACAAGCACATTCCTTTGCATGTTTGATTTTCTTGCCTTTGTCCTTACATAGTTCCTCGTTGTGGATCCCGTTAATGAACATGTAGAGACTACTCTCTCATTGTCACTTAGTAGCAAGTATCCTCTTAAAGAGACTTCTTATATGGGTAATATAATCTTTTATGTCCTATTTGTCTTTCTAATTGAAATTCATTAGCTTAACAATGAGGTTATCAAAGTATCTTGCCTTCAAGAATCTCTTGATGAAGAGATCCTTCAGCTAGGTGAAGTCATTATGTTCAACACTGGTGAACCGCATTCGTCCCTTGTCTCCTAGAGATAGATCAAATGCCTCTACTCAGTGAGTAGGTTATGTGAGGTTATTAGCCTCACACACTTGCTTAAACTACTCAACAAAGCATTCCCTACCTGGTATATTTATCAAGTTGCTTCACAACTATGGGTAATTTCATTTGGTTTCTTGCATTTGGGGTAACTCCCATCCCAGCTAGCAATGATGCCACCAAGGCTGCCCCACTCAGATCAACGCTAGTTGTATCTAGAAATCTCTTGGTGAGTAGTTTTCTTAGTGTAAGATTGACTTCCAGAACTCTCTTCCTATTGGCATTGCCTCCCATTCTATTCCTACCTGATATGGCTAGGATCCTGTGAATCTCATTAAGCTCCCTCTCCAAATGTAGTCCTTGAGCCCTTTCCTCCTGACTATAACTTGCCATGCATTGAAATGCTATCCTTGATAGTCTTCTCTCTTCCTCAAGGTCGGCTACAATGTTTGCCACTAATCTTCTATGGTGTACTATCCTCGTTTGCTAGTCTTATTGTGTGACAAGTCCTCAAATGTCATCAGGGTGCTCAGCCATACTAAGGCCAAGGTGAAGGTCTAGGTTGTTCTCATTCGAGCTAGTGCATGCCATAATAGTTACCTCTTGACCCACTACTATTTCTATGAGGTCAACTAAGTCAGCTAGGGACATATCCGTAATCTTCACAAGCCTTTCCTTCACTTGGCAATGTGATGATTTGGTCCTCTTTGTGTCTTTCACCACAAGGATTTGAGCTAGTAGCGACGCCAATTAGCGACAACGAGTAGCAGCGTCGCTATTGGCGTCGCTATTGGTGTCGCTATTTGCGTCACAAAAGCGACGAAAATAGGGACGCTCCACAGGGAAAAAAAGCGGGCCAAAATTGAGTGCGGTTTCATTTCGGATTTGCACATTGTGTGTTTTGAGAGCGAGAGCAAGGGAGAGAGTGACCGTCATGAGAGAAGGAGAGGAAGAAGACTTGCCGCTGCCGCCATTGTTCCTGAAGGAGAGGAGGAGCCTTCATCGCAAAGAGGAGCCGCCCGACACTCGCCATATCTCATCGGTGAGTCTCCCTCTCTCTTTTTTTTGCTTGTTTAAGGTTTAAATCACTTTCTCTTTTGCTTGTTTAGGAGAGGAAATGAGAGAGAAAGAGAGGGAGAGGGAGAGAGAGGGAGAGAGAGAAAGAGAGGGAGAGGGAGAGGGAGAGAGAGAGGGAGGGAGAGTGCATTCTCTCTCTCCCTCTCCCTTTTGCTTGTTTAAGGTTTAAATTACTTTCTTTTTTGCTTGTTTAGAAGATAAAATGTGAGAGAAAGAGAGAAAGAGAGGGAGAGGGAGATAAAGAGAAAGAGAGGGAGAGGGAGAGAGAGAGGGAGAGGGAGAGGGAGGGGGAGGAAATGAGAGAGGGAGAGAAAGAGAAAGAGAGGGAGAGGGAGAGGGAGAGGGAGAGGGAGGGAGGGTGCATTCTCTCTCCCTCTCCCTTTTTCTTGTTTAATGTTTAAATCACTTTCTTTTTGCTTGTTTAGGAGAGGAAATGAGAGAGAAAGAGAGAAAGAGAGGGAGAGGGAAAGAGAGAGAGAAAGAGAGGGAGAGGGAGAGGGAGGGGGAGGAAATGAGAGAGGGAGAGAAAGAGAAAGAGAGGGAGAGGGAGAGGGAGAGGGAGTGAGAGCGCATTCTCTTTCTCCCTCTCCCTTTTGCTTATTAAAGGTTTAAATCACTTTCTTTTTTGCTTGTTTAGGAGAGGAAATGAGAGAGAAGGAGAGAGAGAGGGAGAGGGAGAGGGAGAGGGAGAGGGAGAGGGAGGGAGAGTGCATTCTCTCTCTCCCTCTCCCTTTTTCTTTTGGAGAGTGTTAAGATATATTGTGAGAGGGAGAGGAAATGTGAGAGAAAGAGAAAGAGAGGGAGGGAGAGGGAGAGAGAGGGAGAGAAAGAGAAAGATAACATATATTGGAATGTTAGCATATCCATGATTATGGTAATGGTATCCACTTTGCTTTTTTTATGGGTACAATTACATCGACTCCTTAAGAGGGCTAAAAATTAGCCATACACTTTATAAAGTCTAATTAGGAGATTTAAGATGCACGATAATAGACTTATCGATAATGGTATGCAATGTGCTTTGCTATGGGCCACGTACATTGGTAACTCTTTAAGATGGCTTAAAATTGGTCATGTCCTTCATAATGTCCAAGTAGGGGATCTAATTGTGATATGCATAATTCATTGTTTTTGTATTAACTTTATAGGCATAACAAATTAAAATCATGCCAACTAGTCAACGGAAGGACTAAAAGAAAATGATACCCTAGCTAATGATCATTACGGTATTTCATCAAAATGAACCCAAAAGTATTGTTATAGAAGAAGAATCCCTTGAATTGAGCATAGGATATTTTCTCTCAGGTCTTATGACTATGAGTAGAATTGATTGAAACAAATTTTATTACTATAGTTGATAAATTTCATAGATGGCATTAATTTTAATACACGATCCTAGGACAAAAAAACCACATTTCTAAGATGCTTTTTGTTGAGACTGATTTATTATTAGACTAAGAGATCCTCAATGATGCTCATAAATGGATTACTTATACTCAAAGCCCTCTAGTGCAGTTGTATAAGTAATCCTAGTAGAGCCCCTCTAAGATACTCAAAGTACATAACCTAGAGACCGTAGCTAGGTATATAAGGTATAATGGTTGTACAAGAAGACACCTCAATAATTGACTTATCACCATTAAATCCCAAAGAAGAATCGTGTTCCATCCCCTTCAACTCTATATTCACCTCGTGAAGAACTTCATTAATCATAGCACCCTTGTCACCAATCTTTTTGTTGCAATGATGAAGTAACATATTCATCACTTTTCATTTTAGCATCTAAGCCATTATCCAATCTTTTAGTCAAGTTCAAACATTTAGTCTTCGACTCATGAACCTTATGAACCAATGTTTTTTTTTTACAATAACGAATAATTATCTACCGGGACAAACAAATCCTTGAGCATGATATAGGGCTGAGATATAACATCAATAAATCTCTCAACTACTATGTACAATGCAAGAGCTTATGGTCAACTTGCAACTTGACATACATCTCCATAAAGCCAGCCATTTGAGCCTCGTTTGTTGTAATGTAGATAAGATGGAAAACGAAGAAGGTCTTATTGTTCAAGATCGTGAGGCGTATCTTAATCAGCGTGTCCCATGTCCTTGCTCTCAATGCAAGTTGGCAATTAGACGAAAACGCCGATTGTCTATAGAATACGTACGACGATTTGGCGAGTTTCAATCTCAGATCATTGATCAGGCGATTGCGGATTTTCAGCAAACGGTAATTTGAAGTTAATATTAATCATGCATTGTACTCGCAAGCTAATTGAAAACCATACACAATAAGATTGGGTCTTGTTGGCAAATTTTCTATCCAGGGGGGTGATGTCTCGACCCAAGGGGGAGTGTATCCTTTGCGTCCAATTAGAAAAGTTCGTGGACGTGCGATGGATGGATTGCAGGAGCCAATCCACCACTCGGAAGGCCCATCTATACCGTCAATGCCAGAGGAGACAGACAACCTTCTTGACCTACCTACAATCTTGGAGCCTGAGATGGAGGCAATGATCGATGCATTGATTCCCATGGATGTCGAGACATCTGATCTGCTTAGAGAGGAAGCATCCATACCATTATATGATGGGTGCCGAGTATCTCGGTTGAAGACATTGCTTGCACTCTTAAGTGTGCAAGCAAAATACGGGTGGAGCGATACGAGTGTGACCGAGTTATTCAGGTACCTTGCACATAGGCTTCATTGATTTTTTTTTGACACTATTATTACAAACATTTGTACTTTTTCAAGGTGTTTTATGATTTTTTTCAAGTTATTAAAATATCATATATTACCACCTACAAATACCATCCCTGAGTCTCGTGATGATGCACGACATGTTTTACAGAAGCTTGGCATGGACTACAATAACATCCATGCATGTATCAACGACTGCATACTATTTTCAGATGAATACAAGACTATGGAGACATATCCAAAGTGTGGTGCTCACAGGTATCGATAGGACTTGCAAGGGCAAACCATCCCTCAAAAAGTTCTCAGACACTTTCCGCTCATCCCCCACATAAACCACATGTTTTGCACGTCCGGCATGGCAAGCTTGACAACGTGGCATGTGCAGAATAGGTCCACGGATAGAGTTCAACGAATATTAGCAGATTCGCGTGCATGGAGCCACATTGACTCTACCTTCCCAGGCTTTGCACGAGAGCCAAGGAATCTTCAGCTCGGTCTCGCAATGGATGGTGTGAACCCATTCGGTCTGCGCTCAACTTCTTACAGTGTGTGGCCTATAGTGCTTGTCAACTACAACATCCCTCCATGGCTTTCTACGAAGAAAGGACATCTCATCCTTAGCTTGCTCGTCCCAGGCTACTACAAAGTAAAAAATACGGACGTGTATCTTTGTCCATTCTCATGTGGACGATGCATGACTTTCTGGGATTGGGAGAGTGCTCAGGTGAGCAGACCTCCGTTCTCATTGGTAATATCTATATTTAATATCATTCAATCAAGTATTCACTAGGTCATGGCTCGCCTTACAGGTCTGGTTACCTCATGTTATCATGCATGTCCATTGTGTGGGCCACAGTTAGACTCCCGAAGGTCACGAACTATGAAGAAGATGGTATATCAAGGACAAGCCACTTTCTTGCCGGAGGATCATGAACTCGGGGAAGGTTTCCTTGGACGACCTCCAATACGTATGAACGCCCAAGCTGGTATGAGCTGAAAATGGTAAACCCGGAATCACATCCAAATGGAATGCGACGGTTCTCAGTTTTCTACGAGTTGCCATATTGGACCCACTTACAGGTCAACCACTTGTTGGATCCCATGCATATTTTCAAGAATGTGGGCGGCTTGCTATGGGATCACATCATAGGAAAGAGAGACACTATAGGGGCACGAATGGATTTGAAGGAGGTAGGTAAGATGGAGGCGCTTTGGCCGCAGTCGAGTGCTGATGGTGGAGTGCAGCTTCCTCGCACTCCTTGGGTTTTGTCCACTAAAGAAGAGCGCATTGTGAAGCAAGTAATCAAGTCTATCTGCACTCCGATGGGTATGATGCATTCTCTCAGGTCCGCATTTTCTAAAGATGACTAATTGTCGGGGCTAAAATCCCATCATTGGCATAAGATATGTAAGGTTTGTGAACATAATGGATTGTAATTAGCGTGGGCATTTTGCAATTTGAAAAGTGGCCATTATTCATAATGCTTTCTCATTTGTGGCAGTTTGTCCTACCGATCGCGATCACAGGATGCCTTACTCCAAAAATTCGCGGGGCCATTTACAAGTTGTTGACTTTGGTGCAATGGATCTCACAGAAAGAGATTAAGACGTCCTCTATTGAATCCGCGAGGCGGGGAGCAGTGGGGACGATCTATCTCTTTGAGAAATACCTGCCCATTAGCATGCTCATGATACAAGTCCACCTTCTTGTGCATCTTGTTCTTCTGGAGCGCTTCATGAAAACCCTGAAAGGCTTTGTGCGACAACGAGCTCGGCCAGTAGGTAGCATGGCCAAAGGTTGGTTGGTGTCAGAGGCGTTAGTGCATATCTCACAATGGCTATCAACGGTGGAACCAGACAATGAAATGCTATGGACGCTGAAGGACGATGATAGACTGACTGGAGATGTAGTGGTTGGAAATGGGGTAGAAAAAAGAATGGATGCCTCAATGGAAGAGAAGGTGAATTGCTTTTGTCTGTTGCACCAGGCCTCCATGGAGACGTGGCTCGCCAAGTACCAGATTGCAAGGCAAGATCGAGAGGAAGCACGAGCTTAATTTCAACATAGTACGCATCATCGACCGATTCAATATCCCGAAGGCATGGTGGAGATGCCACGGTTTATGTCAACACGATGGTTGCATGGAGCCTTGACCGCAGCATCCAGCAAAGGGACATAGGTCTCAATGGAGGAGTGGAAATTCTCGAGGGGATGTAGTCCAAAGGTGATGAGGGGTTTAGAATATGTCGTATCTAAATTTTATATGTGACATCTAATTTGAGTGTTTCAATGTACAGTACAAAATATATAGTGCAGCGTGGTCGCGCGGACGGCATTTTCGCGTGGAGCGTATTGACAAAATGTGCTCCACAATGGACTGTGGTGTCATGTCAAGGTTTGAGCAAGAGAGCCGGCGATGAGCAACGGATCCAAACACGGTTGTGGATGAGATGGAGTATTTTGGGAACTTGCAAAGTATTATTACGGTGGATTACCGTAGCTTCTCCATGATACTATTCGATGTGCAGTGATTCAAAGTGGTACTTGGAGGAGTTGGAGCAACAGTTCGACGAGATCCATCTAGATTTCTCGAAATAGATTCCGAAAAAAAATGGACAGATTTGCGTGACACATTTGTGTTGCCGGTCCATTGTGAACAGGTGCATAGAGTCATTTGCTTGCTAATTGTAATACGACATGGTTTATGTCACAATGGTTTGAACTCGCTTTGTACGTGTTTGTGAACAGGTAATCTTCTATCCAAACCCCCGACAATCTCGATGGTGATATGTTATACCTTCAACTCCCCAAAGTGCGAGAGTATATGATCAAAGCGATGTTCCGGGCATAGATGAAGATAATATGCAAATAGAGGGGTCGATATTACAAGGGGTGGAGGCCGCCGCAAGCTTGGAGCTCGCATCGGTTAACAATGATGGAAATACAGGAGTCCAAGAATTTTTTGAGAACGAGGCAGACTCATTCTTTTGTGGTGGCATGTCTATCGACCTTCCAGTGTATGCAGAGTTGTGTCAGGAGATTAACATGGGACCATAGGATACTTCATTCTTGGAGCATCCACTTACTCAATTCGTTGTTTAGATCTCTTATAAAGGTACATAAGATATGCATTTTAAGACGGATTTTTTAAAAATGATTTATATTACTGTGCTTTGTATAATTTAAATTGATTATTCTAACACCATTTTTTATCTGTGCAGGTGACATTTTCAGGATGAGTCGAGGGATGAGCGATGAGGAGTTTCAGGACAACTTCGCACACATGTCTCCAGACCAGCTCGCGAGATTCAGAGAGATGGCAGACCAAGGGTTGTCTCGTTCTTCGTCAGGGCGCTCTGCTAGATCTGCTTCAGCACGATCAGATGCTTCAACTTCGAGCAGACGATCTCGACGCTCACGACTTGGGCTAGAGGGAGCGGACTGCATCGGGATCAGGGGGGTGCTGCTGTGGAGATACGGATGTGGTGTCTCTGTCTCGTCGTTTAGCTGGAGCTACGTCACCTCCAGGATTTGTCACACCTGTGGGGACGTCTACTCTAGTTACTCCGGCTTTTGCGCAGCCGTCAGCAGGGTGGCACCCCTTTGGGTGCCACTCCGAGAGAGGTTACCCCCGTCGGTACACCGGATGTAGAGGGGTCTCCTGGATATGCCCAGGAGCGTGGACGGAGATGGGAGAGGACCCATCTTAGGCAGACTCCTAGGGGTTATGGATATCTGGTTGATAGTAGATGAGGAGCCATCATCATGAATGATGAGGGGAGGAGGGTGATGGCTCGCATGAGAGAGTTGTGCCAACAAGTTTTTTGGCACAACATCCTGGATCATTGGAAGAACATACCGGAGGGGAGCAAGGACTACATAGTAGCATCCTTGCACGAGGAGTTTCCAGTGCCAGTCACAGTAGATAGATTCTCTACGGGCTGGATGATGGATTGCATGCGTGCATACATGTCACATAGATGATCCGCCACACGCAAGGCAATCAAGAGTGGGGCTGCAAAGCCCGAGTGGTTAGATGCAGACGACTGCTGCCGACTGAGGGAGGAGGCTACAGATTCGCCAAGACATTGGAGTCAACAGTGCGAGGCGGCGAGGGCACGACTCAAGGCCGGAGTGGTCCATCATCTTGGGAGTGGCGGCCACAGGACATATTTGGAGGACTTTGTAAGTTTCTCTTTTGTTTTGCTTGTTTGTTTTTTTGAAATATTCTTTGTACTGACAATCATGTTTCTAACAGTTAGCATTTTGTTTTCTTTGCAGCACTCCATTACAAATCGCGATCTGCAAGGCCTTGAGACTCGATATGCAGAGAGGCACGGTCTCAATGCATTGATCAACCGATTGTATAGACGCGGCGGCCCTGTAAGTCACTCATCTTTCTTGTCTGTAGTTACCATGAGATATTTTAATGCATTATTGTATGGTGGATTGATGTGTTGTTTCTTTTTCTGCAGAATCCGTTCGATGCTCCTTTGTGGTGGGACGAGCTTTCAGGAAACAAGGATTTGTAGCTCGTCCTTGGATCCTTGGAGCTCACACACCTTTATTTTTTAGTCGCCTGATCTATGTAGACATTTTCTATGTATTAGTGATATCCTGTCATGATTGTACCAATCGCTTTTATGCGATCATGTATTTATTTCATGTATCAGTTTTATGATTTCAATATACATTCTTTTTGTTTGCAAGCACTTTGTATACAGTAGTGCAAAAACTATTTTGTATGGCTCTCATACAGCACACAATGCTATATGAAGCTGCCCTGCCACAAAAACTTTTTTTCCCTGTTAATATCGCTATTTGCGTCGCAAATTTACTGCTCACATCGCTATTGGCGTCACTATGTGCGTCGCAAATTTACTGGTTGTCTCGCTATTGGCATCGCTATATACGACGCCAATAGCGACGTTTCTATGGCATCGTCAATAACGACTCTTTTTGCGACGACGAGGGTAAATTTTGTTGTTTGTATTTTCGTCGCTTTAAACGTCGGTATAAGGTCTATATCTTGTAGTGTTTGTCCTTGGTTTTTTATTCTCTTATCTAATTATTGGGGTTGTACTCCTATTGGTGGGTTCATTTTTATGTTAACTCCCCTTAATGTGTTCTTTGTTCATCCACCCATTCATGATTGTGCAATACTTATACTCTAGGAATGCATCATGATGTGTGATGTGCAAAATCAAGCTTTCTAGTTTCCATACATGTTTACATGCCTATACTGTCGAGTGTGGCCTTTAATGGAGTCAACTACTTCAATCTGTTTCCTGCTCTTGATGTGGTTATAAGAAGGGGTTTTGATTACTCCTATTGAGTTGAGTCTGTGTTCTCTATGGGTCGCTACAGGTGGTCTATTGTGGGTGTCTAGCCTAGTGAGTCAGCTTCGGTCTCTAATTAGTTAGTAGCAGTCGAGTCCTTTGGTTCCCCACAGACTACTACACTGAGATTCCTTATTTTTCTAGGTGCAAACAATTCTATGGGTTCATTTATGAGTTTGGACTCTAATGTGGTCACTAGGCAGTTGTCGGGGCAGCCCCTGTGGGAGGTTGAAAAACTTAGTCAGACAGGGTTCTAGTTACCTGGTCTAAGTCCCAAACTTGGACATCGGAGTGGTCTGGCTCGGACTCAAACAAGGGGTACCCATTGAAGTATCCAAAGGGTGGCTGAATATCAATGGTTAGCCATTCAAGACCCAAATTCAACCATCTGAGGCTGAGTGGTTCCGATGCGAGGGTGGCCATCCGAGGCCAAGTTGTCTGAGTGGACACTTAAGTGGCTCAGATATCCAAGCCCAGTTATGACTCGGACCGCTGTCAAGACCTACGGCCGTCATTCGAATGGCGTGCAAAACCCACCAAATGGCGCAAATGTGCTTTCATTTCACTTAATGCATGCTAATCAATATATCACAATTCCAAAACTCACAATAGGTAGCAATAGGGATCCCAAGCATACCTAGTATGTGTCAAACTTAGGATTGTAAGTAATCCAGTCTGTAGACCTATAATTCTCTTCCTTTCTCTCACAAGCTTTCTCTCTCAATCTCCTTAAATAAAAATGAGCTCTCTACCCCCTTTATTCCACCTTTGTGTTCTCTTTTTCTCTTCTTACCTCTATTTTTCTCTTCATGGATATGCAAAATCTGATTCTTATCTTCCTCTGTTTCTTGGTTATCCAAAGAGTTATCTTTTCCTTATTTTTTCTTATTTTCCAAACCTTAGAGTCTCAATTTTTTTACAAAACACGCAACTCCTATTCTAACCAATGCACAAAAATCTTCCTACACCTAACTAATCCGCAAGAGAGATTGAACAAGCCTTCGAATCCCTTGCTTCCTACCTAAAACCAAGTGTTATTTTGGAGTTGAACTCCTACTTCATTGCTCGATTTGAAGCATGAAAGCACTCAAAGATTGAATCCGTGTGTCTTGTCAATGGAACCAAAATGTGTGAGCTTCTGCTCAACCACCAAGACCCACGGACCACTTATTGCTTCAAGTATTTCAAGCCGAGTGCAATGACTACCTCTCACATAGCCATATGTGCTCTCACACCTATGAGTGTAGTGAGTTTACCTCCATGCTTGATTGAGTTCCTTCTACCTCAAACACTATGGTAGCTCCATGATCCAAGGTGCAAACTCAAGCAAGTTGGATCCTCAAGCTCTAAGCTCCAAGCTTCATTGCCACATGCGTGAGACAAGAGAAGAGAAGAGAAGAAGAAGAAGAGAGGAGAAGATGGAGAGCTTCTCCACCGTGGTCTCTCACCCTCACACACTCACTCCCTCACATACTCTCTCTCAAGAATAAGCAGAAATGTATAAGAAGAAGAAGAAGAAGAGAAGAGGAGAGCTAGTTTTTATCACACACAAGAATGATCGTTTCCATTTCCCTTTTATATATACCCTCTTCCTCCTCGGATGCCCATCCCTTTTTACATGACGGATCGTTTTAGCCAAGGTTTTCTTTCTTTATTTCTTTCTTCTTTTCATGGGTCTTTCATCCATGCGTGTCTAGATTTACAAATTACACAAGAGGAAGCCTAGTGCTCTTTTACAAAATAATTTACAATGCACCCAATGCTTTCTTTACTAGAATTTTTGATGCACTCATTATTGTGCACTTTCTTTTGTATTAAGGATTTTCCTATATTTTTCTGAGCTTTCCTTTCTTTTTTGCTTTTCTCACCTCGGGATATCTTCCATTTCTAACTTTTTTCAGCATTTCTATCTTGGGCTTTTTTGGGCTTCCTTTTGGGATGTAACCATGTGAGAGTGCACACTACTATGTGAGAGGTAGCCATTGTAGTTGGCTTGAAATG
Organism: Lygodium microphyllum; assembly: GCF_053477565.2. Classification (NCBI taxonomy): domain Eukaryota; kingdom Viridiplantae; phylum Streptophyta; class Polypodiopsida; order Schizaeales; family Lygodiaceae; genus Lygodium; species Lygodium microphyllum. Next base: position 113,306,861 of record NC_141162.1, read on the forward strand.
CTTGAAATAATAAGCAGTTTGTGGGTCTTGGTGGTTGAGCGTGAGCTCCCACATTTTGGTTCCATTGCCAAGACAAACAGGTTCAAGATTTGAATACTTGTGCGCTCCAAGTCGTGCATTGAGGTAGGGTATTCCCCAAATCGGTGCTTGAGATAGGTAGAAAACAAGGGAATTGAAGAGATATTTGATCTCATTTACAAGTAAGTTTTTCTTAGATTTTTGGATTTAGGTAAGTAGGTTGGATTAGTGTAAGTGGTTGCTTGTGATTTGGATACATTTAGGTAAGGAAAAAACAAGAAAAAAAGAGAAACACACAATAGAGTTTTTGTTGTAATAGTAGTAGGCCCAAAAAAAAGAAAAAAAGAGGAAAAAGAGAGCTTCAAGGCATTAAGATGACAAAGAGAGAGAAGAGAGAGGTAAAAGACTAAGCAAAGAGGGGTTTAAGAAGCCAAGAGGGTAGGGGGAGAGCTGACTTGTAATTTCTAAGTTGAGGGAGAGGGTTTGAGAGAGAGAGAGAGAGAGAGAGAGAGAGAGAGAGAGAGAGAGCTATAGGGGTGGAAGCCATTTCTACTTAGTGATCTTCACCACAATGCTTTCAAGCCCCTAGGTAAGCTTTGAGTGTGCCTTCGTGTTACATAATTGCTTCCATGATCATAGTTAAGAGATTGATCAAGGTGTGTGTGAGATTTGTCACAATTTTTATCATTCTAGAACATTTGGTGCCATGCTCGGATGGATTTGTAATCATCTCAGTCTTGCTCTATAGCTTCGACAATCCGAGCCCTTAGTCCACTTCGACAAACCATACCAGTCTAATTCCTAGACTCAAACTCAGACAATGAAATTTGACCTTCGACGGCGGCCTTGGATGGCTAACCTAAATACCTCAAATGACCAAATTCAGACTCCGAAAAATAGTCCACTAAGAAGCACAAACATTTAATCTCAGACATTGGTCAAGTGTCCATTCACTCAGACCGCTCCTTGGACTCAAATGGTTTGAGCGAGACAGTGAGACAAATTTTACAGGAGCTAGATTCTGCCAAGTTGGGACCCACCCCAAGGAAACCCCAAGGCAAGTAGAGCCTAAGCCCAAGCTAGAAGACACCCCTTAGGCCTCTAAATGTGTAGAACAACAGGCCACAAAACTCATGAATCATGATGTAATGGTCTAGAAAATGATTGTAGTCATTCATTCTCAGCTACATGTCCTGATAGAGACCTAGACTAATTGATCAAACTTAATACCACTCAGACCACACATCTTTTGAGAATAGCAAATGATGTTTGATATGTATGCCCATAGAGGCTGGATGTGTGCCCAAAAGAGGCTTGCCATAAGTGGCTTAATATGAAAGAAATGACAAATGATGTATACTCTAAGAAGAGATGTCTTGAATCCCATATGCACAATGGAGAAAAAGGGAACCATCATGAGCCTATAAAGTGATGTACCTTCTTATCATTCAATGATGGAATACTATTGTACTTTGTCCTTTCAGTCATAGTCAGTGACATTCTCAAGATTGTGTTTATGAGTCCAAGCTTCCATCTTGGAGCCTGATTCACCTGAGTAATAGTTGGTTTCTCTAATCTATGTCATCATGAACATTGTCTTTGTGTTCCATCCACCATAGCCATGCTCTAGTTCCATGCATTTCAACAACGTATAGAATGCAATAGAGACTAGATGCTAACCTCAAATTGAAATGGCGAAAAAATGAAGAAAACAAAAAATAATAATAGAAAAAGAGCAAAGGCGTAGAGGCAGCCTCTAAAGCTAAAGTGAGACAAAAAGAGCAATTTTAAAGGAAAGGCGCCTCAAAAACTCTAAGAACTCTTGTAAAAGAGTGCCAGGCTCCCTCCTGTGCCAGTTGTAAAAGAATAGACAAGTATAGGCTTAGGGCATGAAGCAAGAGGAGGGAATTAGAAAAAGGGACCTTGCCACAATGGCCGGTCATGTAAAAGGGATGGGCACCCATGGGGTTTTAGGGTTTGTATATATAAAGTTTAAAAAGTGAATGGAAGCTCATTCTTTGGTGTGTGGCTAACAAGAGTCCTCTCTTCTTCTCCTCTTCTTTTCATCTTGCTTATGTGTGTGCTCTTGAGGGAGGGAGTGTGAGAGTGTGAGGGAGTGAGTGATCAAGAGGGTGAAGCTCTTCACCATCTCCTCTCCTCTATTCTTCTATCTTCTCTTCTCTTCTCTTGTCTTGCATGTGGCTATGGTGGACGGAGCTTGGAGATGGAGGAAGCTTGAGGATGCTTGAGCTAGCATCTAGGATCGTGGAGCTACCGGCTTTTGTAAGGGAGGAGGAAACTCATTTCGGCATCAAGGTAAGCTCACTACACCCTGAGAGGATCAACGCCGCATGGGCTAGGTGAGAGATAGCCATGAGAGATTGCTTGGAACGCTTGAAGCAATAAGTGGCCCGTGGGTCTTGGCGGTTGAGTGAGAGCTCCCACATTTTTGTTCCATTGCCGCTTGAGCAGTCTCGCGCCTCATATTGAGCATCGAAGTAAGGGACTCATCCCCGAACCAGAGCTTGAGGTAGGTAGAAGGTTTGGGTTTTTTAATCTTTGAAACAAGTAAGTATTTTGGGTTATTTTGCTAGTTTCATGATTGGAAAAGATGGAGAAATCATTTTAGTTTTTTTCCTTCCACCGTTGTTGCATTTAGAGTAGGCTAGAAGGCACAAGTCATAAAGAATGGGAAAAAAGAATGCTTGGGATGTTAATGATGGTAAGTGAGTGATCTGGGACATCAAAACCTTACCCAGGAAGGGATTTAAGAGCCAACAGGTCAAGGAAGAGCTCATTTCATACCCTGACATTGAGAGAGAGTGAGAGAGAGTGAGAGTGTGGTTCCAGTATTTATTCGATTCGATCTTGCCATTGGGGAGTTCTTCGCATGATTCAGGAACATCAGGGCCTCCCTGCTATGTATTTGTTCTGATCTGGAAGACATCGTACTTGGTGATTGTGTAGATTGCTAGATTCAACAAAATCATCCCTGATGCGGCCGTCCTCACGCACGGTTCGGCCTATCCGAGTGACGGTGATTCTAGGCCGAGTCCCAAAATCGACCCTCGGCCCACAACTTCCGATTCAGCCCACTCGACCCTTTCCCATTCAGCCCACTCGGCCCAACTAGCCTTTCACTCGGCCTCTCCAAGTGAATCCCTTGGACCACATCATACTCAGCCCACTCGACTCGGCCACTCGGCCCTCGACCCATTTGGACTAGTACTATTTGGCCACTTGGCTCATCCCCACTCGAACTAGTACCATTCGACCACTCGGCCCGTCCCCATTCGGACTAGTTACCATTCGGCTCTCGGCCCCCCGTCCTCACTCAGACTAGTTACCATTTGGCCCTCGACCCATCCAAGTGACACACTCGGCTCCTGCAACTTGAATGAGTTGGGACAAGTCAGGATTTTTCCAAATTCTCTGGCTACGTAAACCTTCCTGAGTACCCCCAAGGTGTGGAACTCGATTCTGGCGCAGGGAGAATAGGCAAATTCATAGGACACTATCACTTAGCAACTCGAGTAGGCTTGCTAGACCCAGAGTCCTAGTGATAGCCAGTTGAGACAAAGACCCTAAACAACCCTAAAACGGGCAAGACAACGTAGTCAGAAATCCTAAAAACTGACAAGATGGCCAGACGTGGATCAACAAGCCTATTAGGCCTAAAACGAAGCGAGAGAGTGTGTAAGCCACTTAGATACTTATTTTCCACACTCACCTTGAATTTCTGCACTTGAAGTACACTTACGGACGACTGAAAGCCTGACTGAGCACAAGTGCATGGGAAAGAACACACACATATTGAGTAGAGAAAAATTGAGGATTGGATGCAACAAGTCAAGGAATTCACTCAAATAAATGCCTCAAGGAACGCACCAGTAGGAGAAGATCCCAAGACATAGACATACAACCAAAGTACAAAGTAGGACCAAGCAAGCGGCACTAGAGAAGTGGATCTGACCAACTTGCTCAACCTGATCAATAGCTTGGTGGAGCACAAGAATGCAATAATGTCAGAGGAAAGCTCACACGGCATGCCAAACGAGGACCTCGACTTAGGAGTTTTTCCAGAGGCAATTCAGCAACTGGTAAGCAGCTATGATGTGCACGCTTGGTATTGTTAGATATGATCAATGCCCCACGCTCATTAGGTGCAACCAATGATCCATGATGCTCAAAGTTGTAAGGCCCGCATTATGAGGAGAAGCCAAATGTGAGCCCGGACATTGGTTGAGTCCCGACTTGTATATCAGATGAGGTCTATGTGACCGGATGGCAAAAAGGTGACCGTTGTGGGTCTAATCTTTGGGTTAGATGGTAAAGGGAATATTCCCTCGAATATTCCCTGGCCAACTAGTGGAGGCTCATATGGTAGGTCGGTCAGGCCGACCTAATAGCCTTTGCGGGCTATAAAAGCTAAACCCCTTCACAGCCATCGATCATTCATCTTTCACCCAGTCAGAGTTGTTGTTCCAGCTAGCCTTAAGCTCTTTATCTTCTGTCTAGATCGCCATCTAAGCTTCACACAGTGGAAGCGCACTGGTGGACAGAGTTGTTTGGAGCTAAAGAATTTAGTGATTCTCCTCTTATCTGTTGTGTACTCTCCATCTCTTTCTCAGATTCTGTTCGCTGCGCCGTGTAATTTTTACATGGTATCAAAGCCCAGGGGGCTCTAGAGATTGGAGAGTGTGCAAGAGGCAAATGCTTCAATAGCAAAGAGAAACTATGTTGACTTCCGAAAGTGGGTCTGGCCCATCAGGAAGTGGTGCAGGAGGTGGTGCTGCTGTACCGGCTATTCAAACACTGAGGATTCGTCCACCAACCTTCAGCAAAGGCAAGTTAGATGGTACAAACTACACCTTGTGGAAGTTCAAAATTACAACTATCCTTGATTCTTATGAGCTTCTAGAGACTGTGCTGGGGACTAACGCAGAACCATAGCCTACCCCCGACCCATCAAATCCTAGTGTGATGATTCCTCCGAATGCAGATCTTCTACGAGCTTGGAAACAAAGGAATGCATATGCATTGTGTTCCTTAGTTACAAGTTGTTCTGACAGTGTTTTGACTTTGATTCAACATACAACCAAAGCGTCAGAGGCTTGGAATGTACTAAGGAGTCAGTATGAAACACGCAACCAAAGAAGGATTCAAAACTTGGAGAATCAACTAGCAACGGAGAAGTTTGCTGAAGGAGAGATGGTTGAAGCATTCATCACTCGGATTAAGAATTTGCGCGACCATATGGCTAGCGCTGGGATACAAAAGACTAGCGAAGAGCTAGCTCGAAGGTGTCTTTGAATTTGTCCACAAAAGTTTGATGGACTAGTAACTGCCCTTAATACTCATGTGAGACCTCAAGCTTTGACTTTTGAGGATTTTTGTGCATTATTAATGGAGGAGGAGTTGAGGCTGAAAGCTTGAGAAGGAAGCAACAATGGAGATGTTGCATTCTCTGCCAATGCAAAAGGCAAAGGTGGTTCCTCCACCAAAAATGATGGTGACAAAAAGAAGAAGGGCGGCAAGAAGAAGTTTCAAAGAGAGTGCTTCTACTACAAGAAGAAAGGACATGCAATTGCAGATTGTCATGTCAAGAAGGCAGATGAAAAGAATGGTACCCTTAAAAGTAAAGGGAAAGAGACATCCAATACGGCTGAAGCAGAGTTGGAATTATTCATCGTGACCATTGAGGAAGTGTGCTCCTCGATGCAAGAAGAATCTACCACTGACTCATGGGCATTGGATAGTGGGGCCTCCCGTCAACAAGAAAGGTCTATACAGTTCTATGCAACCTCTACAAGAATCCATCACTTTGACGGTTGGAAATGATGCTAAATGCCCTGCTGTGGGCACAGGTACTATTTCTTTTGTTGCTGCAAATGGTGAAGTCAAAAAGCTTTCAAATGTGTTGTATGTTCTCGAAATCAGGAGAAATCTGTTATCAGTTTGCTGCCATAACTGATCTTGGTCATGAAGTGAGGTTCAAGAAGATAGGTGCAGAAATTCTTGATAGTGCTGGCACAATTGTTGGCAAAGGAGAAAGAAGGAACAACCTGTATGAGCTAAGTGCTCTTACAGCCACCATTGGAGTGGGTACAAGGCATGAAAGGTTTGGACACATCGGATTTGCAGTGTTGAAGGAGATGCAAAAGCAAGGTATGGTTGCTCACCTGCCTACAATAACTGAATTGAAGGAACCATGTGAAGCTTTTATGATGGGCAAGCAACAGAGAAAGGTATTTCCATAAGAAAGCAAGAATAGAGCACAGGCTCCTCTAGAGTTGGTGCATGCTGACTTGTGTGGTAAGATGCCTACACAGGCCTTGGGGGGATCTTTTTATTTTATGTTGATTGTCGATGACTACAGTAGAAAGATGTGGGTGTACCTCTTTCGTAATAAGGCTCAAGCTTTTGGTAAGTTTAAAGAATGGCTAAAACTTTTTGAGAATGAAACAAGGAAAAGTGTGAAGAAATTTAGAACAGATGGTGGTGGTGAGTTCAACTCAAAGGAGTTTGAAGACTTTTGCTAGAGCAAAGGGATCAAGCATCAATTGACGACGCCTCACACACCTCAGCAAAACGGTGTTGCGGAATGCAGGAATCGCACCATTGTGGAGATGGCAAGATGCATGCTAAAGGGCAAGGGATGGCCTAACCATTTTTGGGCTAAAGTTGTTAATACTGCAGTCTACATTTTAAATCGGAGCTACACAAAGGCTCTCAAGGGAAAAAACCTCATGAGGCTTACACTGGTAAGAAACCATCTGTCTCACATTTTAGAATTTTTGGATGTGAATGTTATTCACATGTTCCAGATGAGAAGAGAAACAAGCTAAAACCAAAAAGCAGAAAATGTATCTTCTTGGGTTATAGTGATGAGCAGAAGGCTTACAAATTATATGACCAAGAGGCAAAGAAGATCATCGCGAGCCGTGATGTGGTGTTCAAGGAGGAGCTGCATACAGTGGAGGAGAAGAAGGCAAGTTCTTCCACTTTTTCACCAAGCAAAGAAGTAGTCCACTATGAACCTGTCCCGAGAGCTGTCCCTATCCTTAAGGAGGAGGAAGCATCATCTTCAGATGATGAGGAAAAAGTTCACCAACCTGACATCACCCCAACGGAAAAGCCATTGCCGCGCTGGGTAAAGCAGCTCTATGACCACAATAATCCTATGCCTACATTTGTTGAGGAGAAGGCAGATGGACCAAGGAGGTCTCAGAGAATAGAGGAGCAAAGGCAGGCTTCTGCTCACATAGTCAATATGGCCTTGATGGTTGAGATTATGAGAGAAGTAAAGTAGCCAACTGACTTTGAAGAAGCACTTGCAGATCCATCATGGAAGGCTACTATGCAAGCGGAGTATGATAGCATAATGAAGAATGACACTTGGGAGCTACTGGATCGACCAACAAAGCGGAAGGTTATTGGCACTAAGTGGATCTGGAAGGTAAAGTACAAGGCTGATGGTACCTTAGAAAAGTACAAAGCTAGACTGGTTGACCAAGGATTTTCACAAATTGAAGGGTTTGACTTTTAAGAGTCCTTTGCCCCAACTGCCAGAATGACCACTATTCGCACGGTACTTGCAGTGGCTACCCACAAGAAGTGGCCAGTGTACCAAATGGATGTTAAGTCAGCGTTCTTAAATGGTGACCTCAAGGAGGAGGTGTACGTGGCTTAGCCACTAGGGTTTGTGGCCCCCCATTCAGAGAAAAAAGTATGTAAGCTAAAGAAGGCATTGTATGGGTTGAAACAAGCCCCCAGAGCATGGTTCCAGCGGATAGATAAGTTCTTTTTAAATCTAAACTTCAAAAGATGTGCCTCAGATGCTAACTTTTATGTTCACAGGGATGGTAAAAAGTTATTAGTGATTGTCCTATATGTGGACGACCTTCTTATTACAGGTGACTATGAAGATATGATCAACCAAACTCGAAAGGCTTTGAGTTCTGAGTTTGAAATGACAGACTTGGGCTTGTTGTATTATTGTTTGGGGATTGAAGTCTGGCAAGAGCCAAGAAAGATCTTCATCTCTCAGAAGAAGTATGCATGGGAGATCTTGAAGGCATTTGGCATGACTGAGTGCAAGGAGATAGCTACACCTATGGAGGTGAATGCAAAGTTATCCCTTGAGGATACATCAGCACTAGCAGACATTGGGAGGTATAGAAGGTTGGTTGGCAGGCTGATCTACTTGTGTAACACCAGACCAGATATCAGTTTTGCTATTGGTGTTTTGAGCAGGTTCTCAAAAAAACCTCATGAGAGTCATTGGAAAGCTGGGATGCGGGTGCTCAAATACTTGAAGGAAACTCTTGACTATGGTATCACATACAGTTTCGGAACTTCTCTTGTGGGGAACTATGACTCAGATTGGGCAGGAGACAGTGATTCCAGGAAGTCAGTTTCTGGTTATTGTTTCTCTTTGGGTTTAGGAATTTTCTCTTGGATTAGTAAGAAGCAGCCAACAGTGGCACTGTCTTCTACCGAAGCACAATACAAGGCAGCTTATTTTGCTGCATGTGAAGCAGTATGGTTGAGAAGGATTCTATGGCATATGGGAGTGCAGGATGAAGAACCAACTGTGTGAGATGTGACAATCAGAGTTGCATCGCCATTGCCAAAAATCCAGTGTTTCATGCACGCACCAAACATATAGAGATCCAGTATCACTATGTGCATGATTTGATAGAGGATGGGATAGTGGAATTGGTCTACTGTCCAACAGAGGAGAATGGAGCAGATATCTTCACCAAAGCACTAACCAAGGATCTGCTTCAAGTTCATCTTCAGAGACTCGGCATTGGGCCGAGGAGATAGTTCACCTATGGGTGGACATTGAGGGGGGGTGTTAGATATGATCAATGCCCCACCCTCATTAGGTGCCACCAATGATCTATGGTGCTCAAAGTTGTAAGGCCCCCATTATGAGGAGAAGCCAAATGTGATCCCAGACATTGGTTGAGTCTTGACTTGTATATCAGATGAGGTCTATGTGACCGAATGGCAAAAAGGTGACCGTTGTGGGTCTAATCTTTGGGTTAGACGGAGTGGTTAAGCTAGTAGCAACTTGAGGCACATTGCATCGAGTTGCGGGGTAAGGGAGTTAAAAGGGGCCCCTATTTTGGGGTCTAGGGGCCGCGGAAGCGGCCCTTGGTTGGGGGGGTCCCAGGGGGGGCAGCGGCCCCCCTGGAGGGGTCCGGGGGTAGCGCCCCCGGCCTGATGGTAAAGGGAATATTCCCTGGCCGACTAGTGGAGGCTCATATGGTAGGTCGGTCAGGCCGACCTACTAGCCTTCTTGGGCTATAAAAGCTAAACCCCTTCACAGCCATCGATCATTCATCTTTCACCCAGTCAGAGTTGTTGCTCCAGCTAACCTTGAGCTCTTCACCTATCTTCTGTCTAGATCGCCATCTAAGCTTCACATAGTGGAAGCGCACTAGTGGACAGAGCCATCTTTGTATCAGTTGTTTGGAGCTAAAGAATTTAGTGATTCTCCTCTTATCTGTTGTGTACTCTCTATCTCTTTCTCAGATTCTATTTGCTGCGCTGTGTAATTTTTACAGGTATGAGCACCGCAGCAAAACGGTAGAAGCTATCATAACAAACATGGAAGAAGAATGGAAGCTAGCCCACAAGGCACTGTAAGGCATAGTGAAATACAACCAAGGCTAACATGCTAGGAGCTTAAGGCAGAACACAGAATTGCACGAGGTACAGCGGGTGCTGAACCTGGCAAGTGGGAATTAGAGCGATCATGAGAGAGCCCTGGAAGGAGACTTGACATTGAGTGAGCTTCTCATGAAGTGACTACTCGACAACATAGCAGAAGCAGAGCAGAGTGGTGCAGCACTAGCGACATCATTACTAGCAAGATTGGAAGCAAACCAAGGCTCTAAGGACCAGTCTAGAATCCCAATTGTTGCAAAGTAACTCAACAAGTACCAACCCCACGAAGATCCATATAGCTTTGTAGAGCAATTCGAGCAAGTCTAAGAGGCCAATGGCCTCACCAACTTGACTCAATGCTCTCAAATATTTGGGCTTTGCTTAGGCGATAAGGGTAGGACTTGGTACATGAGTCTAGATGTTGGGGAACGAGCGAACTTTAATGGCCTCAAAAAACTCTTCATTAAGAGATTCTTTGAGCTTGGATACTGTGACAATCTGCTAGTGAGATTGATGAATGTCAAGCAAAAAGAGAAAGAGGACATCCGTGACTATGTCACCCACATGAGGAGCCTCTTCAAAAGAATCCCCGTAGGGGAAAGACCTATCGAAAGAGCGGTGTCCACCGTATTTATCAGTGGAATACGAAGTGAGGAGCTATATAAGGCCTGGCAGGCAACTCGAGCTTACAGCGAGACTCAATAGCTAGGGTGTTTGAAGAGGCCATTCGAGTAGATGACCAACTGAAAGAGCAAAGCTCTAGGAGCTCAAATTCAAAAGAGACCAACTCGCAGAGTTGAGAGAGAGAGTCAGGCTCTAGTGAATGATCAGGTCCAATAGCCTATGACAAAGGGAAAGCCACTAAGGCAAACCAAGACTTGACTGAGGTAAAAATGGAGATAGCCAAACTACAGGATATGTTGAGATGACCCGCGCGCCCACACGTCCAATGCATAAACCACTTGCCAACCAAGTGTGAAGACCCTAGGTCACGACCTTGCGCTAATTGCAGTAGATTTAGTCATGACGTTGCACATTGCAGGTTATCGAGAAGACTCCCATACTCACAACCCTATGGCTAGCCATATCTAGTGAGGAGACTCCAACAATTCTTCGTAAGGGGGGCCCATTGGCCCTTCCTACTCCTAATGACGTTAAGCTAGCTATTTCAGAATGGACTACATGAATACCTAGGCTGCCTAGTCCCTATGTGGCTCATCCACCAAGTGATGCTCCAATCCGCTAAGTGGAGGAGACAAGTGAGGAAGAGACTTACGTATACCCATACATCTTGCATGACGACGAGGGCAATGTAGTCCTTATGGACTATCAACCAGTACTGGTGATGGTGTTAGAAAGAGGCCAAGGTAGAGTCCTAGGAGGGCAGATGCAGGATCTAATCATATGTTGGACTTGCAATCATCCAGGGCATGTCTCATCACATTTTCCTGAAAGGAAGCAACCAAATAGAGACAAGGCAGACCTAAGGTGCCCAGAGTGCGGAATCACTCACCTCTTCATTGACTGTCCCAAGCAAAAACCATCGTCAAGTTCAGTCGATGTGCTATTTGTCCCATTGGGGTTGTTCAGCATTGAGAACCTTGATGGGGAGGCCGCACCTATCCCATTGTGTATCATGACCAGAGCACAGATGAAGCTGGGCAGCCTATTGTTGCCAGGTCCAAGCAACCTCGATGCAGCCTCAATCAAGAAGAAGAGCCATAGACAGAGAAAGAAGAAACCCAAAGCCAAGATCACGCTGAAAACCAAGAGTGCCACTACTCTGCCTACTGGAAATAAGGTCATTGACACGAAGGCAGAAACCTCAGCTCCTAAGATGACCAAAAAGGGAAGTTCTAGGGTAGGGGAGTATCCACATCCGAAGCACCAACTAGACGCTATCGAGAAAGTGAAGGAATGGGTAAAAGAGGCCTAAGAGCACCTAAAAGATGCTGAGTCCATCCTAGAGAACAAGATCGAAGATCTCTCCAACATAAGCATGCCAGTCTTACCCCCTCGACCAAAAGCAAGAGATGCAACTGCACCGCAAGCGGTACTGCTTAGGCAAAGCCTTGACGCTATAGGCCATCATCATGGCCATTGGCCAGGACAATCCGGAATAGGAGAAAGATGAGCAACTAATGACCTCCTTACCACGCTAGTGATGACCATCCCTGTGACACTGAGCCTGGGAGACTTTCTTAGGCAGTAGTCCACCCTATGACAAGACTTGAAACAGTGGGTTGAAAGATCATGAGAGCAAGCTACTACAGACCTGCACGACCATGATGCAAAGACACAAATACCGAGCCTAACGCTACACTCTATGCCTAAGTCCTTGCACGTTAATGCTTTCTGGGAAGGCACCGAGACACATGCGGTCTTACATGTCTTAGCCCTAGGTGACACAACTAGAAAGGGGATTATAGATACAAAAGCAGGGGTTAGTGTACTGAGCCACATTCAAACATGGGGAAACCCACCTGTCAAGACTACCAGGCTCAATGTCACATTAGCAAACAATATGAGAGTGAAACCATTCGAGATACTTAAAAATTGGCCGGTGAAGATCGCAGGTGTCAAGTTCTCAGTTGACTTTATAGCCATGAAGGGAGTGGACTACGATATCCTATTAGGCCGACCCTGGATGTGCAATGCCAAAGTCATCGAAGAATGGGGTAATGGCTTAATCTTCCTTGGCAATAGAACAGAATCTGTGAGGGTAGAGATGGATACGTGGAAAACCTCACCAGTCAACTTGGATGCCATCTTCGTGATGCTTAAAGGTAACGCTCAAGTCAAGAAGTCCTATGGGCCCTTGACCAAGTATATCCCATGCCTTGAGGATGAGCGAGACTGGATGTATGTCCTTGCTATGATGAACTTGCCATTCTCAGATCATGAGGCATACCAGCAAGCCATCAAGACAGTTGGTAGGTCAAAAGGCACACCCTCCATACCAGTGTGCATGATGGCAAGAACCCTTTGTGGGTGACCTAAGCCTATCACATTCCAAGTGCCAAATAATAAGAAGGAACTCCAAGAGATTCTGGAGTATTTTACTGGCAATCTTACTAGCAATCTAGCAGCAAACTTCAAGCCACTCCAAGATCTATTAGATGAACCAAGGTGGCAATGAACCAGGGTGAATGACTTAAACCTCATGTAAAATTGGGCCCTAATCTCTGACCAGAGATAAGAGATATGCCAAAACCTAGGAGAGATGAGCAGTCAAACGAAGATGACTCCAATGACAAGTATGAAGACTGTCATTCTTTTAGTGATGAAAGTGAGGGTGAGATAGACACGATGGAATACGACACTAAGGGACGAGAAATAGAATAGATATGAGTGGACTCCAAGCCACAGAAAAAGGGTGTCTTAAGGATGGAATGAGGGGTCACGCACATGGATTGTGATCGTGCGTGGTTGGAACACAAAGGAGCCATAGATTTTGAACAAGCAGGCCTAACCCAACTAAATATGAAACCAATGCTTAGAAGAGAGTCACCCTCTGAGTTGCAACCACCAGGAGAAACCGCCTCTTCTAGTGAAAATGGTGAGTTTGATTCTGAGTCGGAAGTGAGCTCAGATAGCGACCCAGAGATACCTAGACCATCCAAGACCAAACACACCAAGAGGGACCTACCCATCCACCTGAGGCGCAGACGGTTGAAGGAAGAAAGGGCAAAACAACCTATAGACACACAAACGGAAGAGCAAAGAAAGCCGTAGGATCTCTCGAAGAGATTTAGGATATTCAAGAAGGGTGATAGGGTAGTAATCATGTTGGGTGCCAAACGCCAAGGGCAATCGAGTGAACCTATCAAGGGACCTACCAAGGTCAAGGAGGTGAACCTAGCATAGGAGGGGAGACACCCCAACCGGTCTTAATTGCCGATGACTTAGCTGAGGAAGAGGAGACGAGTCTTGTTGCCAACTCGATGGCCTAGGGAGTTTATGTCCACCTAAGAAAGATAGACCCGACTCAAGCGCACAAGTACCTGAAGCCATGCCATCCATGGTTATCGAGGGCAAGGGTAAGGCCCCCATCCATCCCATTGCGGCCCCCTTGGTATCCACCAGCGAAGCCACCACTGTCACCCCAAGCATCCCAACCAGCACCGACATGAACAATTTTGTGGCGTGGATGTAATACTTTATCAATAAGGAGCTAGCACAAGGAAGGAGTGGGGAGGCCACAGCCACTAGGCACAAAAGGCCAACTACAGACACTGAATCTAGGCAAGAGCCAAAATTCCAAAAAATGGAACCCTCGACCACCCCAATCCCCACCACTATGATGCCACACAAAAATCATGATGAATACGTTGATGAATTGCTCTCGCAATTAGAAAGGGCAAGGGAGGAAAGGAGGATCGCAGTGGTTGAGTTGGAGGTAGAAAGGGAAGCAGTAACGGCCTTCTAGCTTGAAAAGACAAAGCAAATGGCTATGCAACAAAAGGAAATTCTCAACCTGAAGAGGGAACTAAAGACCAAAGAACAAAAGGAGCAAAGTTGGCGGCGATAGCTCATAGATGAAAATCAAGAGCTTGAAAAGATGCAAAAAGAATATAACCTTCTGATCATGCAACACGAGGATCTAGAAACAACGATAGAGCAGATTGAACAAGGAATGAAGGAGTTTATCATAGGAGATGAAGGGAGGAAAAAATAAGAGAAGCACCACCATCAAGAAATGGAAACAATGAACGAAAGGATGAGCCTTGAAAGAGAAGAGCAGGATAGAATGAGCAGAGAGTTGGAAGATCAGCACAGCGGAGGCTCACAACCTTGGTGCAAAGACAGGGAGAAGGCATGGAAGAAATGAAAAAGAGGGTTGAAGAGTGGGCACCCCAGAATGAGCAAAGAATGAAGAGCTTGGCACATCGCTTGGCTCTGGTGGAGAAAGATAAAATCCTAGCAGAAGGCAGAGTAGAGGCAGCCCAAGTTGCCTTCCATACTGAACAATGAATCTTCCTGAATACCTTGATGGATACCACTCATGAGGAGGAAGGGGAGTCCTTGGAGGCAGCAAAAAAGAAACTGAGCATAGCACGCAGAGCCCTGTGAGCAAGGCTACACATGCCCTCCCAACCCCTTGTAGTGAGGCTAAGCCTAAAGAAACGACGTAGGTATCTGCTATCGACCGGCCTAAGCCCCCATGAAATTGATGATCTGGAGTTCTTAGAAGGGATACAATAGCAAGAGCGCCTGGGGGGTGAGACAGAGCTACACATCAACCTAGGCGGATTCGAAGAAGAAGTGGTTCCACAACTCCCTTCACCCCATCTTGAAGGGCAAGGGCAGCTAGTAGACGCATCTACAAAAAGAAAAACAACCATGAGGGAGAAGAGGAGGAAACTGGTGGAAGAAGCCAGACAAAGATTAAGGGCTAACCCTATGGCCTAGCCATCTGTACCCCTCCCACCATGCCCAAATGACATGCCTCCCAGTTTTCATGCGGAGCTCATACTCTGGGAGAGACAAGAATAGGAGAAGTAGCCCTTCAGCTTCAGCTTCCTCATCCCTAATGGCATGTGCAGAGTCCTTCTCACTAAACTAGTGGATGAGATGATCAACGTCAGAAGCCAACTAAGCCAACAATGGGCTGAAGGAAAGAGAGAAGAATCCCACCCTCTCGGGCACTAAGGATGCGGAATACTAGCAGAATAAAGTTTTTGAAGTGTCTCGGTCCATGCTTGGATACGAGTGCCAACGATCGGCCAGCCCCATTCCTAACCTCCTAGCCCTTTTTTGCCCCCACTTCACGCTTATGGCACCCCAAGGGCAGGACATACATAGGGAGGTAACACTCGCCTATGGTTAGACCTGTCACCCTACGCTACACTCACCGCACCTCCCTACCACACGAATGGGGTCCTCAAGTGTGGGACATCACGTAAGCCTACATGTGGTTAGACCTAGCTCCCTGTTCCATCAGCACAAGCACAAGGCACAACACAGTAAAGCACACACTCCCCTTAGGTAGAGCACCGCACTTTCTCCTTTTAGATATTGCAAGATATGCCTAACTATCAACTTCGGTGGCCCCATCATCCACTTGACATCCTTGCCCACGCTTCCAAGGCAGCCCAACCCACATATGACCCTACCATTGCCTGACCCACAACTTGCCAACCTCCTATCCTTCCCCAACAAACAGGTCGAGGTGCCATGGGACTGGCACCCGCATTGAAGGGGGGTAATGTTAACCTCAAATCAAAATGGTGGAAAAATGAAGGAGAAAGTGGAAAAATAATGAAAAAAGAGCAAAAGTGTAGAGGCGGTCTCTAAAGCTAAACTGAGGCAAAAAGAGAAATTTTAAAGGAAAGGCGCCTCAAAAATTCTAAGACCTCTTGTAAAATAGCGATAGGTTCCCTCCTATGCCACTTGTAAAAGAATAGACAGGTATAGGATTAGGGCATGAAGCAAGAGGAGGGAATTAGAAAAAGGGACCTTGCCACAATGGCCAGTCATGTAAAAAGAGATGGCGCCCATGGGGTTTTAGGATTTGTATATATAAAGTTCAAAAAGTGAATGGAAGCTCATTCTTTAGTGTGTGGCTAATAAGAGTCCTCTCTTCTTCTTTTCATCTTGCTTGTGTGTGTGCTCTTGAGGGAGGGAGTGTGAGAGTGTGAGGGAGTGAGTGATCAAGAGGGTGAAGCTCTTCACCATCTCCTCTCCTCTCTTCTTCTATCTTCTCTTTTCTTCTCTTATCTCGCATGTGGCTATGGTGGATGGAGCTTGGAGATGGAGGAGACTTGAGGATGCTTGAGCTAGCATCTGGGATCGTGGAGCTACCGACTTGTGTGAGAGAGGAGGCAACTCATTTCGGCATCAAGGTAAGCTCACTACACCCCAAGAGGATCGATGGTGTGTCGGCTAGGTGAGAGATAGCCATGAGAGCTCTCTTGGAATGCTTGAAGCAATAAGCGGTCCGTGGGTCTTGGCGGTTTAGTGAGAGCTCCCACACTAGAACATACTAGCTAGAGTGTCCATCACCCATATACGAAAGGAGCAAGAAAAGTGTATGTTGCACTGTATTGCTTTCATTGAATTCAAACACTGCATGAATTAAACATTTGATGTGCACTAGAAAAGTTGAAAGCCTGATTTCACATAGCACATATCTGAGTGCACATAACATTGAGGATTGTTTTAAATAATAAGGAATTCATGCAAGATAAGATAAGATGAATGAACCCAATAGTAGGAAGAGATTCCTAGACATTGAATAGTGGCCAAGGACACCAATCATCAAATATTGAGAGACTTGAATCATGGAGCCACTTACGGAGAAGCAGTGATAGGCACAATTAGGGACGTAGTTCTACTTGACTTGATAAATTTGATCTCGACATCCTAGTTGCTCAAGAAACTGGTAACATGTCAAGAGCCAACACCAACACAAAAAATGATTAGCTTGACTTGGGAGAATTCCCTGTCGATATCCAGCAAATGATAATATGATATGACCTACAAACCAAAACAGAGTATCATAGTAAACTAGTCGAGAGCATTATAGCCGATCTTCAGGAAGAGAAAAAGTTGGCAAGGAAGGCACTCTATGGCATAACTACCTACAATTAAGAGTAAGAGCTCAAAAGCTAAGGCAAGATATAGAAATGTGCAAAGTCCAAATTCTAAGAGCTAGACCAGGATACCTATGGTTGCTAAGCAACTCGACAACCGATAATGACCTATATACCTTTGTAGAGTCGTTTGAGAAAGTATGTGAGGCAAACAGCCTCACGGACCTTACTCAATGCGCATAAGCTTTTGGAATTTGCCTAGGAGGAGACAAAGGAAAGATGTGGTATACTAGTCAATGCAATAACTTCAATAACCTCAAGTGTCTCTTCACCAAGAGATTCTCTGAGGCAAGATACTTTGACAAACTAGGCCAACAGTCTCTCTAGAACCTCAAAAATAGCTACAACCATTAGTGAAAGATCTAGCTAGAGGACCCAAGATAAGGGAAAGAGTGTCGAGCAGTAGAGCCAAGAATTGTAGAATGTGAAGCTAGAGTTGGCTAGGCTTCAAGAGGTAATGAGAGGGCCCGAAATGATCTCACGTGCAATGCATGCACTATAGAGAAACTTACCTTTTAGTTGAGTGCATGGATCCTAGATCCAAACCCTGTGCTAGTTGTGCTAGGTTTGGCCATGATGCAATGCATTGCCAATTACCGAGGTAATTTCCATACTCATAGCCATACAATCAGCCTTACTACCTAGGGAATAGACTGCCACATTTCAGAAGGGGAGCTGCACTAGCTCTCCCAACACTAAATGATTCAAAGCCAACTGCCCCTAGGATGGATATCAACCCCACAAGGATACCTAGACCACATGGATCCATCCATCCACCAAGCGATGCTCTGATACATTATGTAGAGGAGCCCAACAAGAATAAAGCATATGTGAATCCTTACATCTCATATGACAAGGAGGGTAATCCCATCTTGATGGATTTCATATCAATGTCAGTGATAACATTGGGTAGGAAAAGAGGTAGAGGTCTAGGAGGACAGAATCAAGAACCCATTATA
Source organism: Lygodium microphyllum (assembly GCF_053477565.2). Lineage (NCBI taxonomy): Eukaryota > Viridiplantae > Streptophyta > Polypodiopsida > Schizaeales > Lygodiaceae > Lygodium > Lygodium microphyllum. The sequence continues at coordinate 113,325,114 of NC_141162.1, forward strand.
TGCTGTGGAGTTGCAATCACCCATGTCATATCTCATCTCAATGCTCCAAAAGGGAGAAAGCCAATCAAGACAAGACCGACCTGAGATCATGTACCATCTATACCATTGGGGTTGTTTGGAGTTGAGATATTTGATAGTGAAGCCATGCCAATTCCACTAAATGTCATTACTTAAGCATAGGTGAAGTAGGCATATATTTCATTACCCAAACCTAGCAACCTCGATGCAACTTCAATAGGGAATAAAAGCCATAGAAGAAGAAGAAAGAGGGCTGAGATAGATAATACACTTAATACTGATAATGCCACCATGTTACTAAAGGAAAAGTCGGTCACGGATGTAGAAGTTAAGACATGAGCTTCTAAGACAACTGAAAAGGGAAGTGCCAAGATTAGAGAATATCCCAATCCAAGGCACCAATTAGAAGTGGTTGATAAGATCAAGGAGTGGGTGAGATAATCCTAAGCATAGCTAAAGGATGTGGATCCCATTATCGAGGACGAGATTGATGAGCTCTCTAACATGAGCACAGCAGTCTCACCTACTCTGTTAAGATCAAGAGACACATCTGCACCCCACCTAGCACTCCATAAATAGAGTCTAGATACGAAAGGTAGGTAGACTGCCCAAGTTTGTTGGCAAAAGAGTATAGATCCTAATGAAAAGTAGACAGTTGGAAACTTGCTCACAATGTTGATATTGGCCCCTATGACTCTACCTTTGGGAGAACTGCTTAGGGGCAGAATCCAACCTTATGGCAAGTGCTAAAGCAGTGGGTAGAAAGACCAAATGAGCTTGGAGTGATCGACTTACCCAACCACAATGCATCCATGGAGATACCTAGCTTGACCCTAAACTCAATGGGTGGAAATACCAAATGAGCTTGGAGAAACTGACTTGCCCAACCATGATGCAACCATGTAGATACCTAGCTTGACCCTAAACTTAGTGCCTAAGTCCTTACTCATGAAGTTTTTTTGGGAAGGCATGAAAATGCATGTAGTCAGCTTGTCATAGAATTATGAGACACTACAAGAAAGAGGATCATAGACACAGGAGGAGGAATTAGTGTGCTCATCCATGTAGTCCACTAGGCTTGGAACTCACCTATGGAGACTACAAGGTTTAATGTCACGCTGGCCAATGGAATGAAAGTCATGTCATTTGGGATATTGAAGGATTGGCCCTTGAAGATAGTGAGAGTGCAGTTTTTGGTGAACTTCATAGTCATGAAAGTAGTGGACTACGACATCCTACTAGGCCGACCCTAGATGCGAACACATAGTGATACAAGATTAGGGCAATGGCATCATATTATTAGGTAATAGATTAGAGGATGTAAGAGTCGAGATGGATACCTCAAACACTATTTCGGTCGACCTAGATGCCATCTCCACTATCTTGAAAAAGGAGACTCAGAGGTTTGGAATTCTTATAGGCCACTAATAAATTATGTTTCTTGCCCTGAGGATGAGCAGTATTGGATGCATGTGCTAGCTACCATTGACCTACCATTCTCATATGACGAAGAGGATTATAAGAAGGCTGCAAGTACAATTAGTGAGTCCCATAAAACCACAACATCTCAACTGGGCCAAAGGGTAAGACCACCCCGTCATCAATACCATTTTGCATGATGTCCACGAGCTCTATTAGAAAATCAATACTTGTCCCTTTCCACATTCCGTCTAATAAACTTGAGCTCTATGGGATCCTTGGATACTTGACAAGAGAGCTAGTAGGTAACCCAGTTGCCAATCTCAAACCCCTCAAGGATCTCATGGACGAGCTGAAGTGGTGGTGGACCAAAGTGCACAACTTGAACCTAATGTACAATTGGGCACTGATCATGAATGAGAAGAGGGTTGAGAATAGAAACCTAGGAGACGATGAGCAGCCAAAAGATAATAGTTCGGATGACAAGTATGAGGATGGCTACTCTACAAATGAGGAAATTGAGGAAGAGGTCATGACAATAGAGCATGATATGGACGGCCGAGTGATTGAACATATATGATTAGACTCCAAGCCACAGAAATCCAATGTCTTTAGGATCAAAAGAGGAGTATTCAAAACAAATGGTGATTGTACTTGGTTGGGACTACCTAGGAGTGATAGACTACAAGAAAGTTGGATTAGTTTAACTAAGTACCGCATCATTCCTTAGAACAAAATTAGCCTTAGATTTACAACCACTAGGGGAAACTCCTTCTTCTAGCAAAGGTTGTGAGTTTATGTAATATTCCCCACCCGTGAATATTGACTTCCCGCACACTGCGTAAACCTCATCTTTCATATGGAAATTGCCGGCAGTGTGATCTGTGACCTGCACGCGAGAAATCAGGACCTCGGCATTGGCAAGGCAAACCCGAGAGTTCAAACCCGCAAATCACACGTAAACACCCTCTTGGGAGGGGCAAATTGAATATTATCAAGGAATTTTTTTTTATTTTTATCCCTTTTCCCCAGCCGATGCACAGCTGGAGAAGAGGGAGTGTGGGGGGATGGGACATGGAAGAGTCGTGGGCTGCATGGGAGGGGGGGAACCCATGCAAGGGGCCACGTGGTGGAGCCCTTCTCTCCCCCCCCTTGCCTATATATACTCCCTCTAAGGAGTGAAGAGGGGGGAGAGGAAAAACGGATGCTGCTGCCACGCCGTTGTTGGGGAAGGGAGGGAGACGAGGTTGCTGCCATCGCCGTAGGCCAGAGGCTGCGTGGAAAGAGGAGGGGGGAGTCGCTATTCCGTTGGGGAGCCACCGTCAGGACGCCATCGCCTTGCTGGAGACTGCCAGGCCGCCGCCCATCCTCGCCTTGACCACGTCTTTTCCTTCCCAATCATTGGGACCCCCCTCGACGTCGCTGCTGATTCCAGAAGCTTCTTAGAAGCTTCTTAAAGAAGCTTCTAAGGATAAGGCCATAAGCCTTGGTCCTATGCGGGCTTTTCAGTTTTAAAACCGGGCCTTCCATAAACCCAAAAACCCGTGAGCCCGGTACTCTCAAGGATTCGCACTTTGGAAGGGATCTCCGGCGTACAATTTTGAAGCGCTCGCAACAGTTGGAGAAGACTCACCGAATGAGTAAGGGTATAGGCAAACCGGAAGTCCGTAAGCACGCTAACGATGGCTCCCAAGAAGTTGCAAGGCGCACCTGCGGGAGGTTCTTCTCCTAGCATTCACGTGGACATCTCCCCGAGCCCACAGACTCAGGTTTTTACTATTGTGAATTCATACTAAAGTAATGCATTAAGCATGACAACTCCAAGGATTAGGAAGTACCCGTGCATGTTTAAATTCACCTAACCTAGTTAAATACAATAGGGAGAAATTGGTAGTTTCAATATAAACGCAAATTGTCCATCTATCTTACGACCTTAATTGCCTCGTCGTGCATTTTCAAAGGAAAGCCACATATTGCCTAGGTTTAATTAGGAAATTGTTAGATTCTTTTGCACGGCATGATAAAGAACCCCGATCTTATAAGTTGCATGGAAAAATATGCTTGCAATTAGATTAAATCGACACTTGCCTTAGTATTGCATGAATTTCATTCACGATGTTGTTGTATCTAAGGGTCGCACTTTTACTTTCGCAAACTTCATTTCATCATGTAACATTTAGGAATGATTGCATGGCTTATAAAAGCATGAAATGCAAATACTTACACATAAGGTTGTAGGTGTCATTCCTTGATGTAAACCCTAGTAAACCTTTTTTAAGTATCCTTCAAATTATCTTGCCTTTTGACTTAACAAAAAAAAGGGATAGGGCTATTGCGGATCTTATGGTGCGTGGAAGTAATGAATTACATGTTTACATGTATTGTAACATTTTGCAACTATTTTTCTACTTAGATCAAGTATATCATCTCTAGGAAAGAATTATCCTTGTCATAAGACAAGTAGGTCAATTTACCCAAGTCATTTGTGGTATCACGACTGCTAGGGTTTCGTATAAGCATAACTAGCCGATTCAATAAAAACCTCAAGTACTAGCTAGGGCTTGGCACGTTAGAGATGTAGCCAAGTATCGTACTTGGACACCAAGTCGAAGTCCTCAAACCCAAAGGTCCTACCCACCTTCCCGGAAAGTTGAGCCAATGGGACGCACACACAAATAATGATCTAGGGTTTCTACCCTAAGGATCATTCGACCTAGTGCTGGAACTTGGATTGAGTTGGAATCCCTAGGACCGAACGTTGTCGGTCTAGTGCAATTAGGATTGGGGTGAATGAAGAAGACACCCTAAACCCTACTTCAAGTCTAATCATAATTCTTGACCAGAAAACTCCATTCAATAGGTGGAATGATCTCTTGGAATGGAGGCGACACTTGCGTAGCAAGTTGCAACGTCGCATAGCCTTGTGGTTTGATCACAAGAAAGTTTTGCCATTCCTTGGAATGAGGTTGGCAGGTTCTTGTGCAAGTTTAACTTGCAAGGGGATGGGTAGTCATCCTGTTACTTCGCCTCGTTAGGTGAAATTTGCCAAGTTAAGGGAAGTTAGGTATTTGCTTGGACGCAAATGATTAATCAATAAATTAAAGCGACATGGCCGTCGGGATTTACTATTAATAAAACCTAAGGTATTGGTTAAGTTGGGTTAACAGGGTATGACCCTAACCCAAGGACAATAGGAATCTTGCCAAGTGCAATTGATTCCGGATCGAATGCTGGATGCATTCGGAGAGAAGGAGTCACTCCTTAACAGTTTGCCAAATAAATGACTACTGGAATTGATTGTGCTTGTAACAGTTTAGAAAGCGCTGTTTGCATTGTTTGTACAAGGAACTAAAGGATGAAAGGATATATAAATGCTTCAGGTTGAAGGCCTGAAGGGAGGGGCAGCTTCAGTTACCCCCGACTGCCTGCCTGACCCTAACCAAGGGGGTTGTTGACCGCGCTGGGAACGTGGACCGAACCCGCCGCGAGAGGTCTTTCCGTTGAGCTCTACTTGGAGCAGGAGGACGCTTGGGTGCCAGGGGGGGCTCTGGCCGTAAATCCCTCGCCTTCCGGGTCCTGCCCAAGAGACTAACGTGACTCGGGATTGGATCTCGAGGCCCGCATACTAGTCTACGGGCAGAAGCTTGGAATAGTGATCCCTAGCAGATTACTGGATAAGCCTTCGGGCGGATTATGGACAAGCCTACGGGCGGAACTCCCTGTATTTCAAAGATAAATGATGATAAGATAATAAAGAAGTTGTTTGATATTGTTTTTCTATGTCACGTGATAAGATTACGTGAAGGAACCAGTGCTTAACGGGATTAATCAAGGGAGCTGTTTGTTATATGTCAAATTAATGTGTTAGGTAATTACATAACTAAAACAAACCGAGGAAAGTGCGGAGGATGGACCATGGGTCCGTCCTATGGATGGGTGGTCCTGGTTAGCCGGGAACTTTTCTCAAAAATCTTGAAAAACAACAGGATGATCATCATCATCAAAACGAATAACGAGAACGATGACCTAGAGGTACATCTTACCCGATTTACGCTATTTTAGGGGAACGGAATGGGACTATGCCTTATGGCAGAGAGGTTGAGCCTTGCATCCCTCTCGTTTCCCATTCTCCTTGAACCAAGTGCAGCATGAATCCGCTTCAGACCTGGCGTTTCTGCGTAAAGTAGTTCGATCAGGTCTGACGCTAGTTGTTGTTAGCTAATGACCAAACAGGAAAACCCTAATTCCGGTCGATCCTAAGTGGGAAACGGCCAGGATACTTCCGCTACGTGGCAGACGCGGGAAGACCTAGATTGCAAAACCCGTAACATTCCATGGGAGTGCCGGGTGGAGTTTCCTAGACATCCTTTCCGATGGACTGCCAAGACGTGTCCTAGATGATTCTAGTGGACACGTTACAGTTGGTATCAGAGCCGACCAACAATGGAATCGTTTTTGTGAGATCTCAATAAAAATGAAGTAAAGAAATTGTTACTGTCCAAACATTTCCTCATCTTCAATACTGTCTTGCAGAACTATGAAGCGTGGAACAAGTTTTTGGTGTTCCGGATCATGTTTATGACTGCAATGCATTCTCCGCATTATAGGCAGAGAGTTGAAATGATGAACATCCTGGAGCAGATTTATAATCCATCACCTTTATATATAGAACGAAGATGGACTGGGTCTTCAGGAATCTACTACATAGCTGCCCACCGGTTCGCTTATCTACAAACCAACCTAAAGAGGATCAAGTGGTTGGAAGACTTGAAAGTCGTGAAGCTGTTCATTTTTGTGGAAGCTCACGTAAATTTGACTTTGCATATTCAAGGTCGGAGGGTTGAATTGAACTCATATGTATATGAGGAAGTAACCCGTGTAATCCCAGCTGACAGGATTAAGGTGTTGGGCCGCCATGGGAAGTATGGATTTCAACAGAAAGGATATCCTGAACTTCCGATGAATTATCGATTCCTAAAGATCCATGACCCAAAACCCTACTATTACACAGTTCCTATAGACAAATCCAATACAACGTTGTTCTCCCCAAACTAAATGTAATGATTGGATTATCATCACACAAGATGCTGTATAAGGCTACGCCCATGTAAATATAAATAAAGACTTCTTTTATCAATATCCGATTGTACATCAGGGTTGTTACAAAAAGTCAAGTAGCTTCATGATTTACGAGATAGCTGAACTAAAGATAAGCTAATGTCAATTATCATACAATAATGTTAAGAAAACTTTTACCCAGGCACAACCCCAGGAACAGGTTCCAAATTCGCCCCCTACATCAAGTACTGCTGTGATCCAGGAGAAGAAGTTCCTCCTCAAGCAGATAAAGCCACCCGAGTTTGACGGGAAAGGCAGATTCGTCCAGTCTGATGCTGAAATTTGGATTGAATCTATGGAGGATTACTTCGAAGCAGCTGGTACTGCTCCTACCAATCAGGCCATGCTCGCCAAATTAAAACTCACCGGTGAAGCTAGATTATGGTGGAAACAATGGTGCAGGGATCAAGGGACTTCAGAGGGGTCCGTTACCTGGGAGAAGTTAAAGCAAGCCGTGCAGGGGAGATATTTGCCACCTGCATATCGTACACAGAAAATGAATGAGTTCTATGAGCTAAAACAGTTAGGACTCACCCTTGACGCATACTACTCTAAATTTGTCTCACTCTTAAAGTATGCGCCACAAATGGACACGATGCAGCAGGCGTCCAAATTTTGCGCGGGCTTAAATCCACCTATAAATACTCGTCTCGAATCTATGCGACCATCAGATCTTCAGGATGCACTCATTCGAGCGGCACCTATAATTCACGAAGTGCAAGCTAGACCAAGGGGTATTAAGAATTGGTCTTATAGCGACCCGAACAGAGGAGCATTCAGACCCCAAGTTAAGAGAGTTCAAGGCCACAATCAGGGACAAAGGAAGAAAGCAAGGACAAATAACGTCAATAACTTTGTTCCTACTCACAGTAATGGCCGAAACCTCCGATGTTTCCACTGCAACGAACTCGGTCACTTCAAAAGGCAATGTCCCAAGCTCAGCGAGGGACACCGTCAAGGTGCAGGCCGCGGTCAAGGAGCCGCCACCCGTGGAAGAGGGAGAACTGCCTGCATTACCAATAGGCAAAGATGTGAAGCAGAAGAAGAGGAAGATCCGACTATGGAAGCGGAATTCGAAAGAGCGACAGTCCATGCCGCTTTACACAAGAAGGGGTCGAATCGCCAGTTCTCGGTGATTCAAACACCGTCGGACTATCAAGGTAAAGGTTTCAAAACCTTGATTGATTGTGGCAGTACACATTCCTTTATCTCACCAGCGTGTGCTAAAAGATTAGGAATAGCCACAGTAGAAGCTCCTACCCTACTTGTGGAATTGGCAAACGGTCGTGAGGTAACTTGTACTAGGCAAACTGCTAAGGAGGAGTTCTATCTGGGAGGAAAGAAAACCTCAGTCAAATTCAGAGTCATGAATTTAGGTATCCATGAGTGTCTACTCGGGATGGATTGGCTTAAGCCTAATGACGCTCACATCCACTGTGGAAAGGGTCAAGTTTCCTTTCGAAACTCTCAAAGAGAGTTTGTTACAACTCAAGGTGAGACAGGAGTGCCAAGAATCCAGTTAGCCAAAGTATCGCGGATCATAAAAGGGGTTAGAAAAGGATTACCTGTTTACCTGATCAAACTCAACAAATTAGATCAAAGACAAGAGTTTCATGAGGGACCCTCTTGGCTAAAGGAATACGCTGACGTATTCCCTGAGGAATTAACTGAACTTCCACCTCCAAGAGAAGTTGATCATGAAATAAGGCTAATGCCTGGAGCTGCGCCAATTGCAAAGAGACCTTATAGAATGTCCATACCAGAAGCTATTGAGTTGAAGGAACAACTCAAGCAACTGTTAGATCAGGGTTACATCCGGCCTAGCAACTCACCATGGGGAGCTCCAGTACTATTCCAGAAAAAGAAAGATGGGACACTTCGACTATGTATTGATTACCGTGGGCTAAATCAATCAACAGTCAAGAATAAGTATCCTATTCCTAGAATAGATGAGCTTCTTGATCACCTTCAAGGTGCAAAGATCTTCTCCAAAATTGATCTCAGGTCAGGTTACTATCAAATTAGGATCAAGGATGAAGATATTCCAAAAACGGCCTTCAATACAAGATATGGGCACTTCGAGTTCTTGGTTATGTCATTCGGGCTTACAAATGCACCTGCCACCTTCAATAGATTAATGCAGGATATTTTTAGACCATATCTTGATGATTTCGTGCTTGTCTTCTTCGATGACACTTTAGTTTATTCTAAACAGGAAGAAGATCATGAACCTCAACTTCGGATTGTCCTTGAGACAATGAGGTCTCATAAGCTGTATGCGAAAATGACGAAGTGTGCATTCTTCAAGCGTCAGATTGAATATTTAGGATTCATAGTATCATCGGAAGGGATATCAGTAGACCCAGCCAAAGTCAGAGATGTGCTTGAATGGCCAATACCAGTATCCGTCAAAGAAATACGTAGTTTTCTTGGCTTGACAGGATGGTATAGGGTCTTTATCAAAAACTATGCTTTGATTGCAGCACCTCTTACCGACTTACTAAAGAAGCAGACTTCTATTACATGGTCAACTCCCGAGCAAAATAGCTTCGACCAATTAAAGCAATGTTTGGTATCAGCACCTATTCTAAAACTTCCTGAATGTGTCAATGAGGCCATTTTTGGGCCTAATCCCGTGTAGTATCATCTGAGCTCACTTAGCTCTTTGAAAAGTTGAACATGTAAAATAGAGACCTTCATTCAAATTAGTTTGATCCAAACACTACACCAAATGGAAAATCTGAATGTATTCACTTTAACCTTCTCTCTCTCTCTCTCTCTCTCTCTCTCTCTCTCTCTCTCTCTCTCATTTGTTTTTCTTTTGTCATAATGTAGCGGATTTGAGATTAGCGGTTGGAAACCCAACTTTATTCACTCAGTCTCAAAGGATAAGATGCCACCAAACTATTCGCTTGGGGGGTTTTAACCAAAGACCCTTGCAACCCACTCACCTTCCCAAACCATCTCACTCACCTCCTCAAACCATCTGTGCTACTACTTGTTGGCAATAGAATCATTTATTGTTACTCAATATGTTGCTTCACACGTTAAGCACATAAGAATACTTGCTATATAGTGCAAGGCACATGGGAGTTTGCTTGAGCACTACCTTGAAGGAACATAGAAATTCACACATACACACCTATGATGCGAACTTGTACACAAAGTTATGACAATGTCGTCTGCTTCAGTAAGGAAACCGAATGCAGCCGCCCTTCAAAAGCTAAGCAAAAGCCAGCAGCTAGTAATGGGGAGGCGGCGGGTAGGAGTACTTAGGAGGCTTGGGGGTGTAAGGGGGCTTGTTATGATAAGGGGGAGGCTTGTGGACAGGCGGGGGCTTGTGATAGGGGGGAGAGGCGGAGGGTGGGGTGTAGACAGGAGGGGGCTTGTGGTAGGGAGGAGGCTTGTGGTATGGTGGCGGCTCATGATAGGGCGGAGGCTTGTGGCTCGGGGGCTTGGAAGGAGGAGTGTAGGTGGGTGGCGGCGGGCTCGCCACGGGAGGCGGCTTGTGATATGGAGGGGGGTTGTAGACAGGTGGCGGCTTCTGATAGGGCGGAGGAGGCGGTTTAGTGTAGACCGGGGGTGGCTTTGAGTAATAAGGAGAAGGCTCGTAGTGGGCTAGCGCTCCGTGCATGCTGCAAGCGCAGGCGACTAGTAAGAAGAGCTGCAGGCCGAGACGAACAAGGAGAGCTGGAGGCCGCCCCATCGCGTGAATATTCATGATGGGGGGGGGGGGGAGAGAGCTGCTCTTACAAATCCATGCATGTACAATATGGGTCCTTTATATAATAGCCCTGTACACGACATCGTTTTCACCATTTTTTAAATTTAGAAGCGGTCTCTACGTCGGCATACTGGCCTTCTGTCGCGGTGTGATCATTTTCCACGATTCACTGACTTCAGATAATGTATCTAAAGTCAAAAGCGAACCTTTCTTCAGGCAAGGATGGCTCTGTCTAGAATCTAGACCACCTTTCCGATCCACACTTTGAAAGGTCACGCAATATTCACTATCATTCACTTTCACTCCCCAAAAGAAACCTATGGCATTTCAACCGTCTTGCTTCCTTTTCCATTATTGTGAGCAATATTCACTATCATTCACTTTCACTCAAATGACTATTTCATCGAGTAATTAATGCTACTATACCTATACTTTCCTAATTGATGAAGACGAAGTGACATTGACTTTATTGTAGCAATCTTTGTCCTATTGTGGTTGAAGAAATGGTGCTACCTTGATTTTTGCGCATTCACTTTCGATAAATGTATACTTTCATAGGAGTTTGCCAATTCATGAGATCTTTAACTTAGCACGACCAATAGATTCATGAGTGTGGATTTAAGCCATTCTTTTATTGGGGGGAAGGGTAATTATGTCTTCAGAAACAAAAATATGTATATAACAATGGACTGTTTCAACAAGGTGATGAAATTATCACAACACCCTACAAGATTATAAAAGGTTCAAACAGTTATTTGAGGTAAGGGAATGATCCAATCATCAACATAATTAAAGTGTTGTAAAGATAATAGGCTATATAGCACCATGCTATATCTTCACCATGGATGCTATATAAACACGTTACCCCATCTTGAGCAGGATGATGTATGTAATTTTCAGTAACAAGTAACAACACCTTGCAATAGAGTCTCAAAAATAATATAACTGGATCAAACACCGTCCTTTGGTCCGCAATTCAATCTTTCTTGTGAACGGTAATGAGTAGTACATACACTAAGGCCCTTAAAATTCACACCACTCAATTATATTACGTAGTGTATATGCTAAGGCCCTTAAATTTCATACCCTTCAATTCTATTACATGTAATATATATTTCAACCAAACTATTACGAAATATTAGCTTCAACAGTTAGATGTATCTGCATTTACAAATGAAAACACGCAAGGATGGAAATCTGAGGACTTGATCGTGAATTGTAGGAGGGTTCTACAAGTATAGAATGAGAAGGTTCGCGAGTTGAAGCATGTGATTGAAAACATTGTGGGGCAGTGGTGGACGTGGGAATTTGTAGCAACATGTGAGTTGGAGCACTGAAGTGAGTGAATGCTGAGGAGAGAGGGGTTTGGCTCTCTTGGATTCTTTGATTGATGGCCATAGATTGAAACGATTGATCTCTGATTGTGGGCGGCTAGGTACATAAGACATTTTGTAGTGGGGATGGAGGGTAGGGTAAGGAGCGTTGGGTTTGGGAGTGGTAGTGTGAAAGAGTAAGGAAGGGGGAGGTTATTATGCACATGAGGAGCAACTAGAGATGAGGCATTGTAATTGTTTGGTGGCACACTATGAGAGGTGACGGTGTCGTGCCGCTATGCGCACACCCTGTAAAAAAAATCTAGAGCGTGGCTTTCTTATTGATTTAGAGAGCCAATGCCATTTTAAACATTAGTGTTAGTGTCCATGGTTCAAAAATATTATATTTTTGGATAAGTTTTAGCCAATTTTTGATATTTTAGATATTATCTCTTGTAAAAATCTATAAAACTGTAGACAACTTCTAGATTAGGATGACATGTAAAAGAATGCATATATCTTTCATCCAATTTGAAAGGATTTTATGTAAAAAGAGAGATTGACGAAATCGCGCGACACACGATCACTGTTTTCAGGTAGTGAATAACACTTTAAAGGGGAAGATGAAGAAGGAGTGATCTGACAAAATTCTGGCCAGGTGTGCTGGTATTTTACCCCCCTTTCAAAGCCAATGGAGGCATTCGATTGGCGATTTGAGCAGCATAGAGGAATGTATTATTTTATACACGTTTTTTATCTATTAGAGTTTTATCTTCTCATAATGCTGAAATAAATTGACAGGCTTCATCTCTGTTAGTATTCTTATACATTTTCTAATTCTTTTTGGGAGTATTCTTCTACATCTTCAATTTCTTCGAACCCCTTCTCTTTCATCTCCCTGAATCTACCTTCACCTTGTTGTCTCTTACCCTCGTGGTGGACTATTGACACCAAATGCACCGACACTGTGTTAGGGGAAGTTTATGCTATCATCAAAGGAACTCAATTTGAAGCTCTCTTGAAGCAAGTCTCTTTGCCCTACAAGCCTTGTAATTGACTCATAAGCTTTTATCCCTAGCAGTCTACATTGAATGTAATCATGCAAAGATGATTCATACTATAGCATCATGTTTGAATGACGGGATGCATAGTTGTTTATGATACATGACAGCATATTGTACTTGATTTTATAATTTGTGATTGCTCTTATAGTTAAGAAAACAAGCTTGATTTGAGATAATACTCTTATGATCTTTGCTAAGAACATGCAGTTGGAAGCTCTATCAACATCTTCAAGAACTTAGCTTGAAAGCTTCAACTCTTCTTTTATCTCTACCATCTCCGGAGTCTAAGCTCTTGAACCCCCATACATTCTTCTCTCTCAATCCCATGTGATTGACTATGAAGTACCTCTTGAATCTTTAATCATTTACTGTAATCTACTTATCTCTTGAAGACACATCTCCATCTATCTTGTCTAGTTTTCTTGCCAAACCCCTGTGGTGACCTTCAACCCTACGCACTGCGACATTGGTGAACCTGACGTGAAGGTCGATGTAAGAGAACTCCAAGATGGGGGATTATTTAGGAGATACTCTATAACAATTGGTGCGCATACTGCAGCAGACTCGGCAACAATAAATCCAAATGTTACAACAACAACAACAAAGGCAAGACGAACAGAAGATTGATTCCACAACTATCAAGGTCCTAGAGAAAGTTGGAAGGGAATTTAAAAAATTTAATGGTAAAAAATTCTCTGTTTTTATTCGCTTGTATGTTGAGAAAATTCTCTTATTTGGTGTACCGCAACATGCATGGAGTCGCTATTTTACTAAACTAGTCAAGCATGGTCTTCAAGAAAGAATCCATGGTCTTTTGCAGGGAGATGCAGATTGGGCTGCATTCAAAAATGCGCTACGCAAAGAATTCTTCTTAGAAGACTCTGGCCTAGTGACGAGAAGAAAATTTTCACTGAACAGCTTTATACCATAAGTTTGAAAGTAAATTTGGGCAACTTGATGTTGAAGACCAACAAAGTATGGAAGGTCAAAAGATTGAATTATTCCTTAAGGCTGCAGATCCCATTCTGCAAGAGAAGCTTGCTGATCACCTAGAAGATGCTACCTTCAAATTAGGAGTCAAGGCTGCATGGACAGATGTTACTGATGCAATTAACATGATTGCTCAAAGAGAGCGGATATGACTAAGATTGGGCTCTACTTCAACTTCAACAACTCCATTGATGGAGTTTGTTCCACCTTCAAAATCCCCTATTCCTTTGACTAATCAACCAACTCTTTCTTCTTCTGTCCCTTCTAAAAATGATATCATGGATGAACTTATTAAAAGCATACGTGACCTTCGTTTGAATCTTACAGAAATTAGTTCCAAGGTGGAGAAGCTGGATATCAAAGTTTAAGAATGAGGTCGATCATCAACTCAAAGACCCATGAGAGAAGGCTTTAAGAGGCGTTGTATTGTCGAGATGACAAGCTCAACACGTGCGGACATTGATGATGGACTGCCTAGCTAGATGAGTCTGCACGTCTACACTTAGCATTTTGGTGGTCATTATGATACTCACATGGCCACTAACTTATCACTTATTTATATTTAGTTTGTTACACCTACCTATAGCTGGCAAAGATACAGTGCTAGTCGATTAGCATAGTCGATTATGCACTGTTTGACTTAGAAGGCCACTTTCCTTTATATTGTATCTTATCTATACTTTGTGTATATTGTAAAATCAGCAAGAAAACGTTTTGGCCTCCATCTCTCTTCTTTTGTTCTTGAGTGAGCTTCCTCTTGTGTATATAATGTGTGTTTGGTGCAACAACTCAAGCAAGTCTCCCCACCATGTGATTCTTGACATATATTTGGTGTGATAGCCAACAACATGACAAGAGGGAGTGTTTTGCCTTCCGTGAGGCTGAAGCACAGAAGCTCATCTTTTGGAAAGATGAAAAATTTCATGCAATTGAAAATGGTCTTCCACTGGAGCCAAATTTTGGCAATGGTGGAATGAAGAAAAGATTAGAAGATTTAGTTGTAAAGAATGCCTACGTAGCAATTGATGTAGCTATCTATGGGCTGCAAATTGAGCCAACTAAATCAAATTTGAAAGCATGTAAAGTTAATGTGCAATCTAAAGTATGGATGCATGCATTAGATCAAATGAAATGTGGCAAAGTAGCCAAAGATGATTTGACTAACGCCAGTCAGTGCATTCGAGGAATAATTGGTTGGAAAGAACTGATAGATTCTTTTTCTGCCTTTGCACAATCATAAAGAAGTCTTGATTGAAGAAATGGGAAGATGAGAAGATGAACCAGGGTCTTCCTCTTTTGGCCCTTTGAAACGGGTAACTAGAAGAACGCCTGAACAACCAAAGCTTGTTGAAACTATAACCCCAGATCAAGACATGGAAGATGCACCACAAATAAACAAGACCGCAATCTGACATAGAATCTGCAACCGATCTCAAATGAGTCCTAGAAGAACGAATTCTGGGAAGCAAAATTGAATTCACCTTAGACAAAATTCTTGGAATTGCCAAATGCAAATTCCATGATGTAATTATTAATGTAATCAAAAGGAAAAGAAAGTATGTTGGTGATGAAGCTGAAGAAACAGTGCATGCTTTTTTGCAAGTTCTTCAAGTTTTTGTGTAGGATGAAGAGAAGCTGACTTCACAAGGAATTCATCTTGAAGTAGTTATGGTGCACAAATTGAATGATGTATCTATATGTAGCGAGCGCCGGAAGGTCTCCAAGAACAAAGAACTCTACTTTAAGCTCAAAAATCAAGAGAATAAACTTGCACGACATGAGGCAAAAAGACCAATTGGGTACAATCTCCCCCCATGCCTTGTGTGAGCGCTCCACAAAGCATGTATTTATAAATTTATTCATCTTAAAGCTCAAAAATAGCCCAATTTTACAATTATCATGCTTTAGCTTTTAAGTTTTTTTTTGTCCAAATAAAGAATAAAGCGGTTAGGTGGCCCAAGAGTCGGACATTGTCCAAATACAATGTCCAATAATAAATATTTAAACCGTGAGCCCATGCGCATACAAAATAATAGATATATGTCAAGCGCTTCAATAAATAAGCATGCCAAAATAGATATTAGTGCCATGCCTCTAATGATAAGACGCCGCCCATCAAAATTTATAATTTCTTCTCAATAACTTGAATACACGTTATCGCCCAGTGCTTTCGAATGCCACCGTCGCCTGCTCTACACATCAACTGATTGTGAATACTTTATAAGTGCTTCTGTAGTGGTAGAAACTGATCATCTTTCACTCTTGGGCATGATTGCCAACTGCTCTATACCCGACATTGCTATGCTAAGATGGATTGCATATATTAAATCTCTCAACCTTGAATTAAAGCATATTGCAGGAAAGGTAAATCCAGTTGCTCACATGCTATCATGTGCAAGATATGACAATGAAGAAGAGATGATGGAAGAAGATGAAGCTAAAGAATCTATACTTGTTGAATTTCATTCCATGGCTACTGAAAGTACATTTTCAGTTATTGCATATACAAACCCAAAGCTGAATCTTGTAGGTGAAGCTGATCTTTTTAATGGTATAGCATTAAGTACAATAAGAATAGGAAAATGTACTGATGTAAATCAACATAGAGCAACAAAGATCAAAGATTTATCTATGGAAGAAGGGTGGTCAACTAGAAGCCAAAATCCTTATTGCATTGCTCAAGTTCTAGTTCATTTCCTTGAAGAACATTATGAAGAAGATTGGCTGAAGATTGGCCAATATTTGGGCACAATGAAGAAGGAGGAGTCTTGGACTGATGAAGAGTTCAAGCATATTAAGAGAAAAGCTTATGATTTTTTTCTTAAAGAAGGGCATCTATGGAAGCATACAAAGAAGAAGAAAGGAGCGTTGTCGGAGTTTTAGGTAACAAAAGATTGCAACAACAAGTAATGAATGATGCCAGGAGGCATATTACACGGTGGATTCCGTGAGGTTTTACGGTGGATTCCGTAAACTTTTATTACCGGGGCTCATACACAAAGTGGATTCTTTGTGCGAGAAGTCGATGGGGACGCCTATCCTTTTCGGGCGTTTTGTTAATTTTATGTGTACATGGGTGATTCCATAGCGGGTGATTCCGCAAAATACATGTTTAATTAATAAACATTTATGAGTTTAGAGTGCGTAATCGTGATAAATTAAGGTTAGGATTGATTTCTAACCAATTAATTTATTTATGTAGCTGAAGACTGCTAGGTATTCACTTTTGTCGGTTTAATTGTATTATTTTACTAACGATTGTGAATGCTTCAGTTGATGTGTAGAGATAGCAGCGCTGGCAGTGGAAAGCATTGGAGGATAATATGTATTCAAATTTATCGTCAATATTTTGATGGGCGCATATCTTAGGCATGGCGCCTATATTTTGTTGTGCTTATTTATCAAGGCGCTTGATATTTATTTGTTATTTTTGTATGCACATAGGCGCACGATTTAGATATTTGTATTTAGACATTGTATTTGGGTATGCCTGACTTCTTGGGCACCCATTAGCTTTATTCTCTATTTGGCACAAAAGCAAACTCAAAAGCTAAAGCGTGCTATTTTGTAATTTGGGCTATTATTTGAGCTTGAAGATGATTAATACATAAAATACATGTTTTGTGGAGCACTCACACAAAGCATGGGGGGAGATTGCACCCAACTGGTCTCTTGTTCATGTCGTGCAAGCTTTCTGCATTGATTTTTTGTGCAAAAAGTAGAGTTCTTTTGTTCTTGGGGACCTTCTGACGCTCACTACGCGCACTTACGGCATCCGATCTGTACACCAGTGGTATCAGAGCGAAGCTGAGATTGAGAGCTTCCAATCGCTTACCATCTTGCGCGAAGGCGGAGCTCCTGGAACGATCGAGCTCTACAGTCAGTTTCGTCACAAATGGTTGATACGGGTGTATTCCTAGCGGTCAAGAACCCCTATCTGCATCCTCTGATCGCGAAGGACCGGCCTGAGGAGGTGGAGGACCACTTGTACATCTCCTACTTCAAGTCGTTTTTCAACAGAGACAGTAAGCTTCCATAGCTATAAAGCTTAAAAGCTTTACTTCAAAGTTTATTAAGCTTAAGTAATAAGCTTTATAAGAAGCTTATAAAAGCTTCAAACACAAAATTCGTCATCGAGCGGCATGAATATGTGCTGGGCGGCGTCAAAACGGCAGTCCATGTCCTCACATACACGACGATCACGCAAGTCCTATCAAGCTTAAGGCTCTTTAATCCACTAAGTTACTCCAAGTCTTCCAAGTTCTATTACTTCTGCAAGTCAATTAAGTCCATAGAAGTCAACAAAGACTTATTTCAACCACTCCCATAAAGGATGTTCATACGCAGAAGCATAGAAACCGTTTATTACTCTCAGGAAGACCCTGTTCCTATTTGCAGACTTGCTGAACCAATTTCAGCAAATGCAGAAGGTCATACGAAGATTATACGCAAATTCTACGAAGACAACGAATACCGCAATTGCAAAAGAGAAAGACTACAAAAGCCAAACAAAAATTTACAAGCCTTGTATACCCGCCTTTGATCTACGCTCATCCCGCTAATCAAATTTCGAGAGTGTGAGGTCTTTTGGATTTTACAGGATGAAGGAAGAACACATGGACGATTTAACGGTTGAAGGTGATTTACCCGAACTAACGATGGAACAAAAATTGGATTTGATTATGATGCAACTTGATGAAGAACGAAGAGCCCGACAAGCTTTGCAAGTTCAATTGGCCAATTTGCAACGATCTACCACCGACAAAGATGGACCACACCTGAAGATCTTATACGACGTATCATCGATGCGACACTTGAAGCTCAATCCATCTGCAAAGAAACAAAGATAAGTAAAAGAAACTTCAAATTTCATACTTTCAATGGATCTCGAGATGGAAAGACTGTACTTGCATTTATCAGTCAGTTTGATGATTACTTTCATGAAGAGACATATGCTGAGAAAGACAAAATTAAATGTGTCACTAATCATTTAGTCGATTGAGCATCTTTATGGTGGACTGTGGTTCGCAAGAGCATTGATTGTCCCACTACCTGGGAGAGTTTTCAAAAGAAATTTTTGTAGAATTTCCTTCCTCCTCAATTCCATGAAAAAGCCATAAAGCAATGGGATATTCTACAACAAGGAGATCGCGAACCTATTTTCCAATACACTGAACGTTTTTGGAATGCCCTACTGCAACTCCGAATGCTCAAAGATGTACCTGAAGCGACTCACAAATGCAAGTTTATGTCTAGTCTACTTGGACATTACTATGCTGAAGTCAATATGTTCAAGCCAAAAACCCTTGAAGATGCAATTTCCTTGGCTCATGATACTGAAGACAAGATTCGCGAAAGAGACAAGCGTCCACAACAATTTCAAACTAATGGTAACTATGGTTCCAAACAATTCAATTCAAATTTTAGAAGATTCAATCAAAGTCGTTTTCTTCCATCTTCATTCCGTAAGTCTTGGACACGACCACCTGCTTTGCCATCAAATACCAATCCAAACCCTAAGCCATCCTCACAGCCAAATGCTAATATTCCTAGACTTCCTGCCATTACCAACAATGTATCTAAAGCCAAACCTATAGTTTGTTACAAATGCCATCAACCTGGACATCTAGCAGCCAATTGCCAAACCAAAAAGCCACCTGTCCATATCAATTATCTTGGAGCAATGGAAGAAGAAGAACGTGAGGAAATGCTTGACTTTACGGAAGATGATGACGGCATTGGTACTACTTTGGATACTTTGCCAGGTATGCCAACTCCACATTCTTTGTTAACAATGAAATGTTTTGTGCATAGTAAAGAAAAGATTATTTTACATGATGATGGTAGCACACATGATTTTATTTCTGCAAAGTTAGTGAAAGAATTTACAAACTGTTTCTACACATTATCGCATTAAAGTAGCATTCCTAGGCACAAGATATAATGGAACACAAGAAGTGCATAACTTAGAAATTAAAATTGGTGAATATACTAAATGAAGAAATTTCCTAGTTGTACCTTTGCAGTCTAGTGATATTATCTTAGGTATGCCTTGGCGTCATCAGTATAATCCTGACATAGATTATTCTACGCATTCAATTAAAATTTATTTTCAAGGAAAACAAATCACATTACATGGTATGCACGCATCCAATAATTTTCCACTGCTAACTCATACTCAGGCTAAACGTGCATTACGTAAAAGTAGCAAATCTTATTTAATATGGGTGAATGAACTTCAAGCTAAAGAAAAACATATGCATCCTAGGCATACACAATTTCTTGCTCAATTTAAAGATTGTTTTGCTGATGATTTACCACCTGGACTACCACCTTCACGACCTGAAGATCACAAAATAGATTTAATTATTGGTACACAACCACCATGTAAAGCACCATATAGGCATAACCAAATTAAACATAAAGAAATTCAAAATCAAGTAGAGGAATTGCTTAACAGAGGATTAATTAGACCTAGTAGTTCTCCATTTGGCGCACCTGTCTTATTGGTAAAGAAGAAGAATAATACTTATCGTATGTATATTGATTATCGTGCCCTGAATAAAATTACTGTTAAGAATAGATATCCAATTCCTAGGGTAGATGATCTTATGGATAAACTACAAGATTCTGATATATTTAGTAAGATAGATCTTAAATCCGGTTATCATAATGTAAGATTGGATAAATCTGATATATTCAAAACTGCATTTAGAACACAATTTGAACACTATGAATTTCTAGTAATGCCTTTTGGTCTAACTAATGCACTAGCTACATTTAGTCGAATGATGAATCGCATATTTCTGAAATATCAGCATTGTGTTATAGTATTCTTTGATGATATATTGGTATTTAGTAAAAATGAGAATGAGCATTATGAACATCTGTCTTTAGTTTTCAAGTTGTTAAAAGACAATCAATTGTATGCTAATCTGGAAAAGAGTGAATTATTTCAAACAAAAATTGAATATCTAGGACATATTATTTCATCAGAAGGTATTAAGATTGATCCTAAAAAGATAGAAGCAATTTTAAATTGGCCCATACCCAAAAATGTGCATGAGTTACGTTCTTTTCTAGGTCTTGCTAGTTTTTACAGAAAGTTTGTGCGAAATTTTTCATTACTTGCATTACCTCTGACTAAACTTTTAAAGAAGGGTATTGTGTATAACTAGTCTGATAATCAACAAAAATCTTTTGATTTATTGAAACATGCATTAACCCATGCTCCTGTATTACAACTACCTGATTTTAATAGACCATTCTTTTTAGTAGTTACTAATGCTAGTGGATCTGGAATAGGAGCCGTCCTTATGCAAGATAATCATCCCATAGCTTACTCTAGCTGTAAATTGAAACCATCCAAACTTAAATACACTACCTATGATAAAGAATTGCTAGCTGTAGTACAAGCCTTACGAAAATGGAAACATTACTTAATGGGTTTTGAATTTATGATTAAAACTGACCAACAAAGCATTAGACATCTCCTTAGTCAACCCCAAATATCTGATCGACATATTAAATGGGCAGCTTTTATTCAAAGTTTTCATCCCCTTATACAATATCAACCAGGAAAAGAGAATGTTGTAGCCGACACTTTAAGTAGAAGACCAACAATTCATAATATTTCTGTGATATCATTTGATTCCCTTATCCCTATGAAAGATACTTATCATCAAGATCTTACTTTTCAAGCTGATTGGAATAAACTAGTTGCAAATAATTGGATTCCTATTGATTCATTGTCTTACAATAATGGATTCATGTTTTATGAAAAGAGATTATGTGTGACAGTTCCATTTAGATCTTTTGTTTTGAATGAGATTCATTGTCCTCCATATCAAGGTCATAGAGGTATTATATCTACTTTGCATACATTGACTGAAGATTTTTATTGGCCACATATAGACACTGATGTATCTAACTTTGTATTTGAATGTTTAGTTTGTCAACGAGTTAAAAGACACCATGATAAACAATATGGTTTACTAATGCCATTATCTATTTCATCACGACCATGGGAACAGATTTCTATGGATTTTATTACTGGTTTACTTAACACTAAAGCTAACCATTATATGATTTGTACTGTTGTAGACAGGTTTAGTAAACAAGCATATTTCATTCCATGCAAGAAAACTTTAACTGCATCTTAAGCAGCTCAATTGTTTTTGAAAACTGTGTTTACTAATCATGGTTTATCAAAAGTTATTATTTCTGATCGCGATTCTAGATTTTGTAATAATTTTTGGATTACTCTGTTTGCTAACTTGGGAACAAAGATTGATTTTTCATCTGCATTTCATCCTGAAACAAGCGGACAAACAGAAGCTACTAACAGTACTATTTTAGATCTTTTATGTGCTTACACTATTTCAAAACCACACACATGGAATACACATCTACATTTACTTCAGTTTTCATATAATAATACACCACATACAACTACAAAGAAAGCACCATTTGAAGTTATTTATGGATATAGATTGACTAGACCTGTTGCATCATTATCAAACAAAATTCAAACTGCTGATGATATTGCTAACATGCATGCTACTATTTTTGATGAAGTTAAAGATATGATTGCCAAAGCCCAGCAATCCTATACAAAACAAGAAAATAAGAAAAGACAGGCTATGAATTTCAAAGTTGATGATTATGTTTGGTTACGCATAGAAGTGTAGATAAACACCCAGTTGTGAAATTAGCACCTAGATTCTATGGACCATTCAAGATCATACGCAAAATCAATGACAATGCATTTAAACTAGAATTACCACAACATTGGAAAATTCACAACACCTTCCATATTAGTTTATTACGACCCTTTAGAGGCCAATTACCTGTACACCCTGTCTATGAAAACCCACCTTTGCTAGATGAAGAGATTGAAATCCTTGAGCCTGAAGCTATTATAGATACTGACTTTATGACCACTAGAACTGGCCGTAGATATTCTAGATATTTGGTCAAGTTTAAAAACCATCCTGTTGAAGAGGCCCAATGGATGCACACTAGAGACTTAAATGCTTTCCCCACTCTGTTAGCTCCACATTGAGGTAATAGCAATTGAGGACAATTGCTATCCCACCCCGGGGGTATGATGCCAGGAGGCATATTACACGGTGGATTTCATGCCACGGTGGATTCCGTAAACTTTTATTACCGGGGCTCATACACAAAGTGGATTCTTTGTGCGAGAAGTCGATGGGGACGCCTATCCTTTTCAGGCGTTTTGTTAATTTTATGTGTACATGGGTGATTCCATAGCGGGTGATTTCGCAAAATACATATTTAATTAATAAACGTTTATGAGTTTAGAGTACGCACTCGTGATAAACTAAGGTTAGGATTGATTTCTAACCAATTAATTTATTGATGTAGCTGAAGACTGCTAGGTACTCACTTTTGTCGATTTAATCATATTATTTTACTAACGATTATGAATGCTTCAGTTGATGTGTAGAGATAGCAGCGCTGGCAGTGGAAAGCATTGGAGGATAGCGTGTATTCAAATTTATCGTCAATATTTTGATGGGCGCATATCTTAGGCATGGCGCCTATATTTTATCGTGCTTATTTATCAAGGCGCTTGATATTTATTTGTTATTTTTGTATACGCATGGGCGCACGATTTAGATATTTGTATTTGGACATTATATTTGGGTACGCCTGACTTCTTGGGCGCCCATTAGCTTTATTCTCTATTTGGCACAAAAGCAAACTCAAAAGCTAAAGCGTGCTATTTTGTAATTTGGGCTATTATTTGAGCTTGAAGATGATTAATACATAAAATACATGCTTTGTGGAGCGCTCACACAAGGCATGGGGGGAGATTGCACCCAATTGGTCTCTTGTTCATGTTGTGCAAGCTTTCTATATTGATTTTGTGTGTAAAAAGTAGAGTTCTTTTGTTCTTGGGGACCTTCGGATGCTCACTATGCGCGCTTACGGCATCCGATCTGTGCACCAATGAAGGAATTTCATGAAAGCTTGTGGGCTGGCCATAGAGGCATATGGGAAATCTTAAGTAAAGTCAAAGAAAAATATTGGTGGCAAAACATGTATCGGGGCATAGCACATTTTGTTGAAACCTGTTATGTGTGTCAGATGTATTCTATGGTCAAGCATCGAGATGGGTTACAACCAACTTATCCTTTGTCTATACATTATAGATGGGTTATTGATCTTATAACTATGCCTATAGGAATATGGAATATACGATATTTAGTGCTTGCAAGAGACGATCTAACCAATCAAGTTGAAGGCAAAGTCTTAACAACCAAGACCACTCAAGCTGTTTGTGGTTTTTTACTTGAAGAAGTGTTTTGCAAATATGGTTTTGTGGGTAAAGTAACTGCAGATAGAGGAGAGTTGGATGGTGATGAGGCACACAACTTCTTTGCTCAATTGGGTATTAAGTTGGCTTTAACATCAGCCTACAACCTTGAAGGAAATGGGAAAAGTGAGAGGGGGCACTAGCCTATTCTCAAAGCTCTAGCAAAGTCTTGTAGAGGAAATATCAAAGAATGGCCTAAAATGCTACCTTTTGCATTATGGGATGACTAAACTACTCACAGTACAGTGACTGGCTATATGCCAGCTGAACTTATTCATAGATAACAACCAATTATGCCAATTGAAGAATCTATTATCACATGGAGTTTTCTACCTTGGGAGGAAGACATCAATAGAGAAGAGTTGCTGAATTTGCGCATATGGCAGCTAGAAAGAAGGCCTGAAGATGTTCAAGCAGCTATTGAGAAGTTAAAGACAACAAGACTAAAGAACAAATGAAGATTTGATAAGCGACATCGACTTCGACCAAGAGAAATTCAAGAAAACGACTAGGTGCTTGTCTGTGACAATAGCCTAGACAATCAATATAGTGCTTCTAGGAAGATGAGAGATGGGTAGGAAAAATCATAAAATGAGGAATGAGCTAAAGACGGATTAGCTGAGAATTTAGACAAATAGGTTAAGAAAGGTGTTAATTGATAAGCAGGAAAAGTGGAAGGAATATGTATGGATGGGGAAGACCAAGACAAAGAAGGGGAAAATATTCAATCTTCAATGAAAGAATAATAAGTAAAGATCAGAATTTGAGGGACACCCTGAGGTTGGAAAATGAGAGGTAAAATGACTGTTGAGTTGGATTTATAAAAGGGGAAATAAGCATCATATCGATGGGCCATTTTTTGATAAAGGAGGAGCTAGGAGCGGATGGACTTAAAGCAGATTGTTGATGGTAAGCATCAAAGAAAGATGAATCAAATGGATATTGTTTGAAAAGATAGGCTAAAAGATCCACCCTCAATTGGTTGATTTTCTACACATGAATAGAGGCTTTATTCTGTCTTTGGTTTAGGATCACAGAATCAATCATTGGATGCCATGAAGTGTTAGGGCAAGCAACCACTTTGGAAGAATAACACTGAAACATTTCATCTATCAACAACTCCAAATGTTTGACGTACAAGGCAATGTGTAAGACCACATCCCCAATATACCAAGCTAGATCTTCATCGTATGGAATCAACAGATCACCTCTCAAATACATATAAGACACTAGCATTATATTTGAATTCATAGAGTCTTCAAAAACCATTTGGACTACTTTAGTTAATAAATTGGAAGACCAAGCTCCACTCCATCCATCCTTTCGAAGAGGTAGATCCACCATTGAGAGCTTAATATAGAAGACCAACTTTTGTAATTGGTAGTGTACAAAAAAAAAGTGATCTGGAGGAACATACTCCTAGAACTGCTCAAATGAAGACCATAATAAGTCCATCCTAGGAACTGAAGCCTTTCCACTTTAGCTTGGAACAAAGAACATAATGTGGCTTGTCATTGGACAATTGCCAAGTCTGCAGGGGACAAAGAAGGGACTAGATGTACAAGAGGACTCTGTGAAGAAGAACATAACTGAACCAACTGATCGTTAAGTTGCTGAATTTGGATGTTGCTCTGTTCTAGGGTGGTATTTGCTATTTTAAGCTCCTATGTCTGGGTAGCTATGAAATCTTGAAGCTCTTGAGATTCCTTCAACAATCTATCCCTTTGCTCAGTCACATTAACCACTTTGGTTCTAGTGTTAGCCAACCGAGTATGCAAACTAGAAATTTCCATTTCTTGAGCATCAATGATCTTAGTTTGCTACTCCATTTGGGTACAAAGATCAGAAAAGTGTTCATGAGCAAAAGCTAGCTCCTCATTTGCTTTTGTCAGCTCTTCTTTGGTCTATTGAACTTCATCATAACAAGAGGAATAGAGCTGATGGTGGATACATGCAGTCATCAAGAGCTCAATAGAACTCTAGATGTCTTGACATAGGAAGGAAATTGCATCTCCAGCTACCAAATGTCGTTCAAAAGGAATGGAAATCTCTAAAGTACCATCAAAATGTGCTCCGAGTAGATTCGTCGTTGAAGATGATAGTTGACTGCTAGATTGAATAAGAATGGAGATTGGAGGAACTGGGGCCGATTCATCCACTCGTTGAAGGTGTTTCCTCTGAACTACCATTGGAGGGATCCTCAATGACAACATTAGTGTGTTCAATAGAAGGGGCAGCTTCTAATGGATCAACTACCAACATAGGAACTTTCTTTGAGGGGGGGAACAACATATGCCAAGAAGACAAAAAGGTAGGAACCAACTATAACATTAGTTACATTACCCCTTGTGGCTCTGGATCCATCTTTGACAAAAGATAGGAACTCCAGTCAATAATTATGCCTTTAAACACCATTCTGGAAGCTGTAAACAACTCCTTTGAAAGGTAATTAGAGGGTGTCTTTGTAGGCATGAACCTTTCCTAAAGAAATTGGCATAGCTACTTCCACACATGATTAGAGATCATGAAGACACTGATGTCAAAGGTATTAAGAACCTTCTTAGAATTCAACACATCTTGTGTCTGCTTTTGCAACAACTTAAGGATATCCTTTTTCGAGAAAAATTCTCTAGCGATAGGAAAAGAGTTTCCTTGATAGGGTAAAGACAGAGCCTTGCCCAAGCTTTTAGGTGTCAGTTGGATAATTGTTCCTCTTACAGGGCCACACCTCTTACTATAAGAGGCTAGAAAGTGATCACAAGTATCAATATCCTCCAGGATAAGTGGCAATGAGTGTGTTACAAACTTAGCTATCCGAGCTTTGCTGACCAAATGTGAATCCAGTAATAAAGAATAATCATGAGACACCAATGGAACGTATTGAACTGGAGGAGGAGTAGGAGGTGCCATTCAGATGGATTACACACACACCACACACAGACAATCACAACAAGTGCCTACAAAACAACATGATACGAATAAGACATCAAGCTAAAGAAACTGACACAAACTCAACCGACTAACTAACCACCCCCAGTAATCCACATCCTAGAAAAAAAATTTGGCATGACCTCTACACATGTGTGATCGAAAGCTTCATGCGATGCAATACAATCAGATACTCTAGATCCCTGTATCAGGTAGAAAAGAAAAATAACAAGACATACCGTATCCCTGACATGTCCATAGAACCAGGACAAAAAGGAAAATCGCAAAGGAACTAATCACGTTGACATGACATTGGAACTATTAACCACCATTAACGATAATAGACACTAGATAAGACTCTATTGTGATTAATTTCCACAAATTGCATTTATTAAAAAGGGAATGTGCAATGTAGGAGAATTAAATATAATGAAGATTTCATTTTAATAATGTTACTAATGGTTATAACCTTTAAAAGAAAACAGTGGTTCCTTCTTATCCTTTAGTTAAAAATTATTAAGTGTGAAACTGT
The DNA here is from genome assembly GCF_053477565.2 of Lygodium microphyllum. Taxonomy (NCBI): domain Eukaryota; kingdom Viridiplantae; phylum Streptophyta; class Polypodiopsida; order Schizaeales; family Lygodiaceae; genus Lygodium; species Lygodium microphyllum. The sequence continues at coordinate 113,352,565 of NC_141162.1, forward strand.
GCTTTTTATCATAACCCTGACTTCAAATCTCGATTGTAGTCTCTAAATGCAAATTCATTGATTAAAAATTAAGTATGTGTTTAGCACTTTTTGTTTAGTGTGTGCACTTGTGATAGTAAGTTCATTTTTAGATAAACTTAGATGTGTTTGTAGCGCATGAAGCATGTGCTAAGTGAACTGTGGGTTTATTTTTCATTTAGAAATTTATGTGTTTAGTGCGAATGCAGGTGAAAACATGTGTGGATTAAAATTCCTTTTAGTAATTAATCATGGTTTTGGGAAAACCAAAAATAAAAGAAATAGAAAAAGAAATACTTTGGCAGGGGTGTGTATGTAACGAAAACTTTGGCCCACTCGTCCAGTGATGTGATGCAAACACGAACTGAATGCAAGCACAACAAAATCCAATAAGCAAGTCGACTGACTAGAAAGTTGAGCACATGAGCTAAAAATAAAACATCATATAGAAATTTTCAATATACATTTAATGTGGTAATTAGATTGTTAACAACGGATCCATGAATATGATCTAAAATGTGTAGGCTTAGATTTAGGTTTGTTTTGTTTGTATTACTGGTTTGTTTGTTTATTTGTTTGTTTTGTATTGCTTATTGTGTTTCTTTAAAGATTTGGAATTTTCATTATTAATTCTTTATAATTTTTAGTTAATGTGGTTGATATAGGCATATTTGTGAGGAAGTTGAAAGTTGTTTGTGTATTTGAATCAGCGAAAGTGTGGTTAACATTTAAAAAAAAGATCCACTTGATTTTTCATAATTTTTGAAATATTTTAAGCTATTTTTCAAGTTGTTAATTTTTTTGTGAAAAATAACTCATTTAAAAATTAATTTATTATGAAAATAATAATCCTTCAATGTGTTTTGAAGGTTCCATCTCTTGTTAACTATCCATAATGAAAGCTGATTTTTTTTCGAATTTATGGGAAGCTCTAGGGTTTTTTTTCTAATTATTAGTACTTTTTAAAAGGATTTTATAGAATTTATATGGAATTTTTATGGTTTAATGATTCTTTTATGTTTTTTTATTTTTTTAAAAACTAGCATTATCAATTGTTAGAGATTATACAAAATTTTCTAACAATTTTAGGATTTTAAAACTATTTTTCTAAGATTTTTCTCATTTATTTTTTGTTTTTAAAATTTATTTTTAATTTTCTATATGTTTGGAATGGTTAGAAACACAAAAGAAATTGTTTTTAAATTTTAAGAAATTTTTAGCATTTTAATGAATTTTTGAATTGATTTTTACTCATTTTACCATTTTTAAAATGAATTTTATCGGTTTTCTAATTTATAGGAATAAAATAATCAAAGTCGGGACAACAAGGTACCCGACAGCAGCTACGTGTGAACCAACTCTATGTCACGGCTAAAACAAGACGCGTGTCCTCGCGTGTGGACGGGCGCTTGAACGTTACACATACGTGACCACATATGCACTGTGCATGAACATCAACAACCAACGCACAAAAAAATTCTAGCACACCAAGATACGAACACACCAAAAATGGAGACATCGAGGGTATGATCAGTGGCCAAAAACGAGGCTTGAGGCAGGTGTGGGACCGGAGGAGGGGAAAGGGGGTTTAAAGGGGGGTGTGGGAAGGGGGGCTTAGGAGGGGATAAGGGTGGGTTTCTACGGGTTGGGGGGCAGGGGTTAATGGGGGGTAATGGGGTGGGGGTAATAGAGGGGAATGGGATGAGGGTAATGCGGGGGTAAACAACAAGTGGGGCGGGGGGGATAAGGGAGTGGGGGTCATGGGGGGAGGGCACGAACGTGACACGAGGGTCGAAAGACAGAAACGAGGGCATTGGCACACAAACCCGTGTGACTTTGGAATGCAAAAATAGACAAAATTTAATTTCGAAAAATCCGTTCATCGAAACAAAGTGTGGAAAAAATGAAAAATATCCACAATAGCATGTGGATAGGCTTATCACCTCAGAATGCCATTCTGACATAAATAGACCCCTATCTTGTGGAATAAACCAAAAAAATATATCCGAAACAAAGAAGAAAATTTAATATGTAACGATCCAGTGGTCAAATTGCAACACAATGAACACAAAAAATGTCTGCAGGAATAAGAAGGATTGGATGGGAAAGGTCGAACGTGGTTTTGGGGACAGAAAGGCATGTTCGCATGGGAAAAATGACAAAAACACAAAAAAAACTGAGTCAAAATTTAATGTGGAGACATCTGTGCATCGAAACATAGGGCAATGAAAAGAAAAAATGTCAGGGGAAGGGAGTGGGACGGGTTTTTTCCAGTCAAAACGCAGTTCCGAGGGCATGGAAAAAAGAGTATAAAAACACAAAAAATTTAATAAAATAAAATTGGTAGACCATAATAGGAGGGGAGAAAAAGGAAAAGCAAGCACGGGGCCAAGCCGAATAGGGCTATGGAATCAAAATGCAATTCGAAAGTAACTAAGGTCGGTTCACATGGAAAAATATTAAAAAATGCATACAAAAATACTTGAATTTATAGAAAAATTAATAACAGGCAAATTGTCCATCGGAATGATGGGCAATAAAAAGAAAAAATGTTCAAGAGAAGGTGGAGGTGAGGGTTGTCATATCAAATTGTAGTTCTGATGCGAAAAAGGCATGTTTGCATGGAAACACATGAAAGGGACATAAAATTCTTCAAAAATTAATAATTCAAGATCCGTGGCTCATAACAGGGGGCTGTAAAAAGGAAAGGTAGCTAGGTCAAAGGGACAAATCGGGCTATTAGGTTGGATGGGAGTTTTGGTGAATGGAGGATGCGTGCACATGGAAAAACATCAAAACAAGCGATAAAGGAAAACAAAAAAGGAACGGTCACAAGAAGGGGGTAAAGAAGGATGTGTAGTGAACGGGGATCACGGGAACATGGCATGGGAACATACCAGTCACACTGACGGTAAATAAGGTGTAAGAGGGTATTTTGAGGCATCACAGAAATTATCAAGAAACTCTCTTTTCACCTTCTCAAGCTTCCATGGCTTCTTCTTCTTCTTCCTCTTCTTCTTCCTCTTTCCCTCTTTCTCTCTCTTCTTCTTGCCTTTCTCTCTCCTCTCCCTCTTCTTTTGCAGTCCTTCTCTCTCTCCTTCTCCTTAGTTAGGACAGTTAGGTCTCTTTCATTACAAGTGGTATCAGAGCTTTGTCCTTAATCCTTCTCTTTCCCCATAGATTTAGGGCTCTCACAGCTTCCCACAGTTAGAAAGCTCCAGTTACATCTCTTTCATAGGTACACAGGAGTACTCAGGCAGGCTATCAGCCCTCTTCAAGACTGTGGCAGGCTTTCTTGGAGCTTTCCTAAGAACCATGGACAAATCTGGAGGCGGGCAGAAAAATTTGACAGGTCGTCATTAATTTTCATACAAGTTTTTTAGGGTTTTGGGCAAAAAGGAGGGTAGCATAGTTAGAGAAGGCCAAAAACTCAGTTACTTTTCAAGAAGACCTTCTCTCTCCTCTTTTCCCCAAGCTGTCATGGAAGCTCTAGCCCAAGAAACTCAGAAATCTTGCTCTCCCCCTCTTCCTCAGCAAGAATGGTTTGTCCCAAGGCTTTCCCCTTAGTTGGAGCATCACATTGAGCAGCAGCAAGCCTAATCTAGCCTACCTGTGGCCACCCCAGGAGCAACCCGAAATTTGCGGTGCAAAAAATGGGCTACTTCCTGGCCTGCAGGACAGCCCTCCCAGCCCTCCTCTCCTTTCTGGCTTCACTCCTGGCTCTTGGCAACCTTCTTGGGCAGCATTAGAGGCATCTTCCTCAGCCCTTGGACTCCCCTTTGCACTTCAAGAAACCATGGTTTGGTGTAGTCCATGGCAGCTATGGAACCTTGGCATCAAGCTCAAAAATCTTGAAGATTTTGGTCGCTTCTTGGTCCCCGGGAGCCCCTCTTCAACCTAGCTCAAGATTTCAGCCAATCAACAAGCACAGGAAGAAGATTACAAGCAAGATTTGAGGGCATGCACTTGTGGGCAGCCATGGCTATGGAGTAGGACTTCAATTTTAGCAAGAACTCCTCATGGGAAGGTCCTGAACCATCCTGCCCCAAGCGTGACTTCACCCTTTCTTGACGGAGCACAACCATTTTGGAGCTATGGAGCATGTGGGATCAAGTGGAGCTCTCATGAAGGACTGAAGTGGCATTAGTGACTGCCTTCTTCTCCAAAAGACTCAAGGTAACCGATTCTTGGCTCTCATTCTCTCCGTTTAAGCCTCTTGTTGAATCCCATCCACTTGTTTGAGAGAATGTATGAGTCCAAGTAGATAATAGGAGTCCCAGACCTTGAATGCATGCTGAGTATTAATCCCAGTCATTTCCCTTTGATCTTATAGTACTGAAATGCATTTTACTCATGCTAAAGCTTCATTGTGATTATATTTTGCTTACCCATAACCCGTTTGGCTTCTTGTTTATTGGCTGAGCCAAGAAGTGATAAAAAATCCATTGTATAAGGGTGAGTAGACAGTGAGTCACTGCCGGTAAGCTCTCTATCCCTATTTCCCATTTCAATTCCATGCACTTCATGAAAAGCCCAAAATTTTGATTCCTGAAATGCATCTCATGTTGGTTGTTTAATTAATAAATGTCTGCCATGTATATTCCAGGTGAGGAAAAGCCCGATGCCAGGCGAGGTGGCAAGACAAAAGAGGGGTGACCCCCCCTTGCCATCAAAGACCCTGAAGGGTGCACAACCCGCGGCCCGGGGGGAACTTTGCCCACCTCCCGGTGATCCGGAGCCCAAAGAATTATTGCAGGTGCAGGTACATTTGATGGAATAGCTCGAACCCTGATCACTTGAGTCTACAAGCCCCTACATGCATTGGTAATGTCACGAACCACTTGGTAATGTATGGTGGATGCAATGCAAGAAGGGCAGGGTATGCAGTTATGGAATTGGCCTTAGAAATGAGCTATGAATGCAAAGGATGTATGGCTTCATGGGGCATTGAGAGCCACTGTTGAGGCCCTGGATGTCTGGGATAAGACCCTCAACATTGGGATAAAGTATGCTCCTTGAGGGAGTCTTTGCAGGGTATTGCAGACAGCCAGTCCTACACAATCAGCCCGTAAAAGTTGATTACAGCAAAGCCTTCTTGTGTGAATGAGGCAAGATCTATAGCTTGATTCGAAGAGGGCATCTTCCCCTTCGATCTGAGCTAAAAATATCCCCATTCTGCCTTACGGTTTGGGAGATACACTCAGTTTTGTGCTCAGAGGTACTGTGGGACAGGCAGTAGTCCTACACAATCAGCCCGCAAAACTTAATTATAGCAAAGCCTTCTTGTGTGATTGAGTGCAAGCTCTATAGCTTGATTCGAAGAGGGCATCTTCCCTTAGATTTGAGCTAAAAACCTCCCCATTTTGCCCTACAATTTGGGAGATACACTCAGTTTTGTGCCCAGAGGTACTGTGGGACAGGCAGCAGTCCTACACAGTCAGCCCACAAAAAGTGATTATAGCAAAGCCCTGATCATTTACTGTCGGATATATTTTTACATAGCCTCGTAGAGGGGATAGAGTCTTTCATTTGAATCAGAAAGTTTGGCAATCGGAGTTCCCTAGCTCAAGTTATCGTCATTTCTGTAACAAGGGGTCTGATGGACTACACTTGGGATGGCAGGCCACAAGGGTAAAGCAAAGGCCCAGGAGGAATTTCAGCATGAAATAAGGGACTCCCGTGCCTCAATGAACGATCCTAGCTCAGCCCAGGAGGATCCTGAAGACATGTTTGAAGAGGGTGCCCCCGAGATAAACCGCTTATCTCTGCTCAACCAAACCTTATGCCAACATGAGACCCGTCATGCTGAACGACATCGAGAGATGGAGCAACGCCACAGGGAGATGGAAACCCGCCAAGATCACCATCATTCCGAGATGATGGCCAAGATGGACTAACTCATAGAGTGCATGGGCGCCCTCATCCCCACCATTTCCCCCCCCCCCCTCGGATCGACCCAAGGAGTATGTCCCTCCCCATGAGGCTAACCACCCTCCCCCCTTGGAGACCGGGCGCAGCCCACAAGGTCTCGGTGGTACCCATGGCATTCCCCATAGAACTTATGAGACGGGTGAGCCCTCCACTCAACATGATGAGCCCCTCCTTCCCTCCCCCGTTACGAATCCTTCAAGCCCATCATTGGCACCCCAACTCCCCCGTAAGGGAAGCTACTTGCACACTCAAGGGAATGGCTCCAATGCAAATCTTGGGCAACATGAAATGCACGGAGTGCATGGGCATCATGCACATGGCAATGGGTAGCATGCATATGGCAATGGACAGCATGCATATAGCAATGGGCAGCATGTATATGGTAATGGGCAGCATGGACATTTTGGACAGCAAGGTCCTAATGGGCAATTGGGTCCTCATGTAATGCATGGGCAGCATGGCCCCCATGGGAATTTTGGACAGCAAGGCATGTATGGGCAGCATGTAGCACGTGGCATTCATGGGCAGCCAGGCCCAAATGAGCTACGTGACAAGATTGTGTTTACAAAATTCAATGGGCAATCCTCATCCCCAATTGAACTAGAGGAATGGACCTCTAAATTGGATGCTTATTTTCTCATCTACCCCCGTACCGATGAGGCAAAGATCATTTTTGCCTCCCTTCATTTAGAAGGTTTTGCCACACATGGTGGAGATTTGTTCAAAGAGAAAATCAACAGTTTCGTGATTGGGAAGAGTTCAAGATGCATATGATCCAAGTTTTTGTCTCCCTGGTGAAAAAAGAACGCTTGGCCAGGCAGTGGTATCATTTTGATCAACAAAATCTCACCGTGAGGGAGTACACCAACCAATTTATGAACCTATCCATATATGTTGTGTCAAGATTGTGGGAGAGAAGGAAGGAGTCTCACTTGTAGCTTTCTTGCTTGCACAATGGGGGAATACACACAAAGGTGGAGGCTGAAAAACAGTTTTCCTCTTCTTAGTTGTGTAAGCCAAAAGAACTGAAGTACATAGAAATAGAAGAACCCTATATATGGGTCTCAAACCAAACTCAACTAACTAAGGTGGCATACTAACTGAGCCACGAACTAGAGTAGATAAGGATAGCTGTCATCTAGCTATTATTCATGGGCGGTGTACCAACCGCATCTGCAACTGACAAGTCGGTGACATAAATGAACAACGGTCACCCTGGCATATCACAAGTGGAGCTCGATATCTCAACACTCCCCCTTGAGCTCAATCCCAATTCCTACACACCAAGCAGGTCTCTGAACTTGCGCAGCTTCTCTGTGCCCAATGCCTTCGTAAATATGTCAGCTACCTGATCCTATGTGCTGACATAAACTAGATCAATAAGGCCTAGTAAAACCCTTTCCCGCACATAGTGATAATGCACCTCAATGTGCTTTGTTCTAGCATGATAGACTGGGTTATTTGCCAAGTGTATACTACTCATGTTGTCACAATAAATGACAACTAGCCCATCTGTAGGTTGATGCATATCATAAAGTAGCTTATGCAACCAAGCTACCTCACATGCAGCCATTGCTGCTCCCCTGTACTCAGCCTCCGTGCTCGACAAGGCAACTGTAGGCTGTTTCTTGCTGCTCCAAGTGACTGCAGCACTCCCAAAAGAGAACACATATCCACTGGTAGATCGTCTATCAGAAATACTACTAGCTCAATCAGAATCAGTGTATCCATACAACTGTATCTGAACCCCAGTCTCATAAAGTAGTCCATACTGCAATGTGGACTTCACATATCTGAGTATGCGTCTAGCCGCATCTAAATGCGGTTTCCTTGGAGCCTGCATAAACTGACCTACCAATCCAATAGCATAGCTCAAATCTGGCCTGGTAATAGTCATATAAATCAAACTTTCTACTATGCGTCTATACATAGTAGGGTCTTCCAGAAGCTCACCTGCATCTGCGCTCAGCTTCACATTCTGCTCCAAAGGAACTGAAATAGGCTTACAGCCTGTCATCCCATATTTGGACAGCATGTCCAATCCATATTGCCTCTGTAAGAGCCATATCCCACTTGGCGATCTAATCACCTCAATGCCCAAGAAATAACGCAGCTCTCCCAAATCCTTCATCTCAAACTTCTGCTTCAATAGCATTTTCACATGAAGGATATCTTCATCACTATCACCTGTGATAATCAAATCATCAACATAAATGACAAGCAGCATAATACCTTTCTCTGTTTTTCTCACATAAAGTGAGAAATCTGCCTTGGAAATCTGGAAGCCAATAGTGACAAGATACTGTTCTATCTTGTCAGACCATGCTCTAGGTGCTTGCTTCAAGCCATACAATGCTTTCTTCAACCTGCAAACAAACTCAGGATGAACAGCATGGACATAACTTGGTGGCTGCTCCATATATACCTCTTCTTGTAAATCACCATGCAAGAAGGCATTCTTTACATCCATATGATGTAAAGACCATTCCTTTGATGCAGCCATAGCAATGACTGCTCTTACGGTTGCCATCCTTGCAACCGGACTGAATGTTTCTTCATAGTCAATGCCATATGTTTGTGCATACCCCTTGACTACTAATCTTGCCTTGTATCTGTTCACAGAACCATCTGCATTGTGCTTCACCTTATAAACCCACTTATAGCCAATTGCATTCTTATCTTTAGGCAAAGGTACCAATTCCCATGTAGCATTTTCTTCCAAGGCATCCATTTCTTCATCCATGGCTTTCTCCCATTTTTCTTTTCCCATGGCTTGCTCAAAAGAAGTGGGTTCTGGTTCATGTATCACTTTGACCATATAGGCATAGTGAATGGCTGTAAATCCATCATATTTCAGCCTATCCACAGGATACCTAGCTCTGGTAGACTTGCACAAAGTAGGTTCACTCCCAGGTGCTCTCAAAACATCTTTGGTCTTCCTTACTCCAGGTGTAACAATAGAAGGAATACCCAACTCATCATCAATGCTCTGTTCTGAGCCACTGGATTCACCATCCACATAAGAGTGACCTGCATTCACATCAAACATGGGCTGATCTACCTTCTCTTTTCCTTTTCGTGAAACCTACATACCACTATCTGCATTGTTTTGAGAAGATTCTCCTGATCTCAATCTGCCTATCCATGGCAAAGAATGTGAACCACTGCTAGAGGACGCTCCAGGTCCACTAATATTTTGTGATTGCTGCTGTGAATTCTGTGCAGCATTACCATTTTGTGCATCTACATCATCAATCACATTTACTGGTTTATACTACTACTCATCTCATCAAAAACAACTTCTCTGCTCACTGTAAACTTACGAGTAGAAGGGTTATAGCATCTATACCCTTTCTGCCGCGCAGAGAGTAACCAATAAAGATGCACTTCTCAGCTTTTGGATCCAACTTGGATCTCAACTCATCTGGCACATGAACATAGGCAATGCAACCAAAAATCTTCAAATGAGAAATATATGGTTTCCTACGAGTATACCTCTCCTCTGGAGTCATCCCATGTATTGCTGCAGTGGGAGTCCTGTTCATTATGTAGACTGCTGTAGCAACTACTTCAGCCCAGTAAAAATCTGGCAAGTCTTTTTCATTGAGCATGGCACGAGATACCTCTCCAATATGCATGTTTTTCCTTTCTGCAATTTTATTTTATTGTGGGGTATGACGGTATGAATATTGCTGGTTTATGCCATGCTCTTGCAGAAACCTTGCAAACTCATTTGAGAGGTACTCTTCCCCTCCATCTGACCTTAGGCATTTTATTTGCAGGCCTGTTTCTTTTTCAACCATAGCTTTAAGAGTTTTGAAATTCCCAAAAACTTCACTTTTCTTTTGCATAAAATACACCCAAACTTTTCTACTATAGTCATCAATAAAAGTGACAAAATAATGACAGCCTCCAAGAGATGCAACTTTAGTAGTCCACACATCAGAGTGGATTAATTCCAATGGCTTCTTACTCTCTTGAACATGTCTAGGAAATGGTTTCCTTGCCTGTTTTCCAAACTGACAGGCTTCACATACCTTATGCATTTCTGCAACCTTGAATTTAGGCAATCCTGCAACAATATTTTGGGCCTGCATTGATTTAAGTCGCTGTACATTAACATGACCAATGCGTTTATGCCAGATATCAATATTTGCAACTACATCGGTCCCATGTGCAAACATTGTTGCACTCAATTCAGACATGTCTGCATCCAACGTAAACATTCTGCCCTTCTTCTTTCCTTTTGCTATCAAGCGACCTTTATTTTTCCTATCCTCAACAAAGCATCCATGAGGATTAAATATGACCTGCAAGCCCTGCTCAACCATTTGACCAACAGAAACCAAATTCTTGGTGATATTCGGGATATGAAATACATCGGACAGGTATTTCTTTTTCCCATCCTGCATAGATAAAGGAATTTTTCCAATCTGCACAATAGGATGTGTAGTATCATCACCAGTCTCCACAAATCTTGGTTTTTCCATTTTCCTTGCATCCTCCATCCATTCTGCATGACCTGTCATGTGGTTGATGCACCTGAGTCAACATACCATACATCGTTGCTTTCTTCTGCACTTGTCACAGAATTGTTCATGTGCTGCATCATAAACAAATGCTCATTTCTGTCATCACCCTGCCTACTAGAAGATGGATAATTGCCTTGTTGCAATTTCCCATTCATGATGTCATTCTGCTTTTTATAGCAGTCTTTAGCCATATGACCCATTTTACCACAGTAGTAGCATTGAACATTGCTGTTTGCATTTTGGTCTCTTTGCCATCCACCACGACCTCTTTGGCTCTCCCTGCCTCTAGAGTTACCACGTCCTCCTCCATAGGACTAGTTTTCTTGAGTTTGCTGCATATTTTGATTTCTACCACGGCCTCCAGATCGGCCTCCTCTACCTCTGCCTCTACCTATTCCAGCATTTGAGTAGAAGACATCTTCTTTTGAAGTTCCTCCTGAAGAAGATGCACCACCATTTCTCTGCTCCTCAGAAATTAGAAGAGCAATCAACTCCTCAAAATCAGGAAATCTTTCACGGACGAAAATGGATGTTCGAAACTGTGCATAATCCTTTCCTAGACCATTCAAGGTCACAGAAACTAAATCATCATCTTCCACTAGCGACCCAATGGAAGCAAGTGCATCTGCAATCTTCTTCACCTTCATGTGGTAGTCATTGATGCTCATATTTTCTCTTTGCACATTGTGCAACTCTTGCTTGAGCTGCATTTTCCTGGCTTGCGTATTTGTGCTATACATTTTTGACAGAGTATCCCATGCCTCTTTTGGCGTACTTGCATCTTGAATATGCACAATCATAGAGTCTGAAATGCTAATAGACAGCCAGTACATAACTTTTCTGGCTCTCTCATGCCATGATTTAAATGCCTGCATTTGCTGTTGATTGGAAACATCAGGAAGAACTGGTTCTTCTTCATTTCCTGCAACAAATTCCCAATATCCTTTTCCCATAAGGAAATTCGTCATTCTGAACTTCCATGCTTGGAAATTGTTCTTGTCAAGCTTTTCAGTGACAATCTGTGAAAGAGAATCAGATGCCATTACAGAACACTGCAAAAAATTTTGTCACTGCAAAGAACACAGCTTCAGCCTCACAAGGGCAAATCTGCAGAACTGACAAAAGTGGTATTTGACCACACAGTCACTTCCTAGTGACAATTTTGCATCAACAGGCAACAAGGATGATTCTGTAACTCCCAATGTCTCTGTGCACAGGTATACGATGCAATTTCTACAGTAACTTTTCACTGACTTGTAGAACAGTGGTCGCACAGCATAAAACACGGCCTTTTCCTGAGTGCGTGCAGAAAACTTCCGCCTCCAAAATAGGCCCCGAAACGGCCTCAAATCAAAAAAACAGGGTCACCAAGGGCTAAAGCCCTTACCCGCAACATATACTGCCCTCTTGCTTCACCGCAAAGGGCGTCTCAACCTGAGACAATGCACTCTTGCACTTTCCGGCTGTGCTACCTGCAGAGACTTGCTCCCAAAACAGAAAAATGAAAGCAACACTAGTCCTCTTATCAGAGCACCGCGAACTTGGCTTGTTTTCTTGAGCTCCTTACCACGAACAAGGCTCTGATACCATGTCAAGATTGTGGGAGAGAAGGAAGGAGTCTCACTTGTAGCTTTCTTGCTTGCACAATGGGGGAATACACACAAAGGTGGAGGCTGAAAAACAATTTTCCTCTTCTTAGTTGTGTAAGCTAAAAGAACCGTAGTACATAGAAATAGAAGAATCCTATATATGGGTCTCAAACCAAACTCAACTAACTAAGGTGGCATACTAACTGAGCCACGAACTAGAGTAGATAAGGATAGCTGTCATCTAGCTATTATTCATGGGCGGTGTACCAATCGCATCTGCAAACTGACAAGTCGGTGATATAAATGCACAACGGTCACCCTGGCATATCACGAGTGGAGCTCGATATCTCAACATGTTGAGGCAGTCAGTGATGAGGCCAAATTGCATAAATACATTTATGGGCAAGATGCGCATCTTTCAGCTGATGTAATGGCTCAAAAGCTAGCCACCCTGTTTGCAGCCATAGAATTGGCCGAACGCTATGGTCAAAAATACCGCCGCAATGAGAGCATGCAGCCCATTGCAGGACAGCAAAGATACCCTATCAAGCAACCCCCATATGCTAATAATTATCGCAGCAACAATGCAGGGAATGGAAACCCCAAAATTCCTACTTACCCCACTTTTAATGCTGAAAGGAAATATTGCAGTTTTGGGACAACACCACCCCCCAAAAGTGACCCAAAGTATGCTGAAAATAAGGCAAGGAATGGCTTCAGTCCTAACCATCAAAAATTCATTCCTCCTAAAGTTGTCAAGGATAGAAAAGCCAAAAGGCTTATGCTTTAAATGTGGGGATAAGTACACGACTGATCATGCATCCAAATGCCCCTTTAAGAACGCCACTGTCAAGTTTAATAGCATGTACATGCTGGAAGATAGTGACAAGCTGGAAGAGGACATGCATGATAACTCTCCAATAATGACACTTGCTGAAAATGTTGAATATTGATCCTGATCAGTTTTATGACTCACCAGACGGGTTCCCTTTTGAGCCCGGTGGCTGCCCCATTGATGACATGCTTGGGAATGATCCTTGGCACCCCTCATTCACCACTATATCAGCCTGCTCAATCTCCATGGATGCATGGACTGGCTCTAGGAGCCATCCTCATAGATAGTGGCAGCATGCACAGTTTTGTAAATAAATCAACTCTTGGCTGTTTGACATGTGTTCCCACTGAATTACAGCAACCTCTTCGGGTTCAAGTGGTCAATGGAAATGAGGAAGTGAGCTCCCATGTATGCACACAAGTGTCTCTTATGCTGGCTGAAAATTACACAGCAAAGGTGGACTTAATTACCCTTGATATGGGCCCCCTGGATGTTGTTTTGGGATGTGATTGGCTTCAGCAGTTGGGAAAAATCTCTATGGACTTCTCTCAGCTGTATATGGAGTTTATAATGCATGGGTAGCTTGTACACTTGGAGGGAATAAAAGAAAATGTAGATTTTCAGCTTATAACAGCAAGACAACTCAAAAAAGAGTTCAAGAAACACTCCCAAATCTTTGTATTGCATTTGCATAAGGATAATGATGACCAACACACCTTGGGGAAGTAAAATGCAGTACTAAAAGCGCTTTTGGCTGAATATGCGGACCTATTTCAGCCCCCTACTACCCTTCCCCCTCAGAGATTGGTGGATCACCTGATTGACTTGGAGCCCCATGCCAAGCCCATCAATAAACTCCCATATCGACTCTCTAAATGTGAGAGAGAGGAAGTAGCAAAGAAAGTCAAGGAGCTCACTGAGATGGGATTCATAGAGCCTAGCTCTTCCCCTTATGCCTCCTCGGTTCTATTGGTTAAGAAAAAGGACAGATCTTTCCGGTTGTGCATTGACTACCGTGATCTCAATAAGATCACCGTCAAAAATAGATATCCCATCCCTCGAATTAATGACTTGCTTGATGAACTCAAGGGAGCACGCTACTTCACCAAGATTGATTTGCGATCCGGTTACCACCAAATCAGAATGAGGGTGGGTGATGAAGACCGTGGCTTGTACCATTTCCTTGTCATGCGATTTGGGCTCACTAATGCACTTGCCACATTTTAGAGCTTAATGAACAAGATATTGCAGCCATGGCTTTTCCAGTTTGTGTTGGTATTCTTTGATGATATACTCATTTACAGCAAGTCGGTGCATGAGCATCTGAAGCATGTCAGGAAAATTTTTGATGTACTAAGAGAGCACCGGCTATTTGCCAAAGAAAGCAAATGTGTCTTCATGCAAACAGAGGTTGAGTACTTAGGACACATCGTTAGTGAAAAAGGCATCCAAGCTGATCCTAAGAAAGTGCAATGTATCCGGGAGTGGCCCACCCCCACTACCACTACCTCCTTGCGTGGTTTTCTTGGCCTCTCCTCCTTTTATCGGAGATTTATTCGCCATTATGCCACGATTGCAGCCCCGTTAATAGACAAGTTGAAAAAAGAGGCTTTCCTATGGGATGAATTGGCTGACCGTAGTTTTCAGTAGCTAAAAGACTTGCTCACTTCAGCCCCCATCCTCGTATGCCTCAACTTTTCAAAGGATTTTACCATCCAGTGTGATGCTAGTGGACGGGGTATTGGTGCAGTCTTGCTGCAGGAACATGGGGTAATAGCATTTGAGAGCCAAAAAATGGATGATAAAGAGAGAGAGTTCCATGTTTATGATCAGGAGATGTTGGCAGTCATTCATGCTATCAAAAAGTGGCATCACTACTTATATGGCAACAGATTTAAGGTGAAAAGTGACCACCGTGTGCTCAAATATTTCTTGACTCAGCCCAACCTCACTCCCAAACAACGTAGATGGGTGGCTACCCTACAAAACTATGTTTTTGAGATTACGGCCCACACCCGTGGCAAGGACAATGTAGTGGCTGATGCACTCTCTCGCATGTGGGCATGCAAGGTTTCATCCATCACTGAACTCCACCATGATTGGATTGAAGAGCTCCAAGAGGCATACTTGTTGATGCTGAATTCAGCCCTCTTTTCCAAAAATTACAGCAAGGTGTCATGGATGATAATTCCCAATATCAGCTCCAGAATGGCCTCATTTGGACCCATGACCGTATTGTGATTCCCCATGCCTCTCCCTTCACCCAAAGAATCCTAGAAGAGATGCATTCTTCACCGATTGCTGGCCACTTAGGGGTCTTCAAAACATATGACCGAGTTTCAAAAAGCTTCCATTGGAAAGGCCTATGGCGGGATGTTAAAGACTTTGTGTCTAGATGTGTGCCTTGCCAACAAAATAAAGATAGCTCTCTTAAACCGGGTGGCTTGTTGCAGCCTTTACCTATTCCCGAAGGAAAATGGACTCACATTACCATGGATTTCATCACTAGTTTACCTACAACCAAGAAGGGTTGGGATAGCATATATGTGGGAGTTGACCGACTCACTAAAGCAGCCCATTTCATCCCTACAAAATCCCAGTTTACAGCATCCCAAGTTGCCACTTAGTTTATGGAGGATGTTTTTAAGTTGCATGGCTTGCCCCAAGTCATAGTACATGACCGAGACACCAAATTTATGAGTCAGTTTTGGCAAACCATTTTCAGCTCCATGGGGACCAAATTGGCTCCGTCCACAGCCTATCATCCCCAAACGGATGGGCAGACCGAGAGAGTCAATAAGTGGCTTGAAACTTATTTGCGACATTTTTGTCATGATGTGCAGAATTCTTGGGACATATGGCTGCACTTGACTGAATTTTCTTACAACAACTCCACTCATTCGAGCATTGGAGTCTCTCCCTTCGAAGCATTGTATGGTTATCGGGTGACCTTTCTGACCGTGATCTTCAATGAAAAGCTCAACCCCCTAGGAAAAGAAGAGTTGGACCGCATGCAAGCTCTACTTCAACAATGCAAGGTAAACCTCAAAAGGGCTCAAGAGCACATGAAGCTCCATGCTGATGCAAAAAGAAAACCCCTTGACTTTCAAGAGGGTGAAATGGTACTCCTCAAGGTTCCCAAGTCCCGTTATGCCACGCTAAAGGACGGATCTTGTAACAAGTTGGCACACCGTTACTATGGGTCCTACAGGATCATTAAGAAGGTCGGGGACTTGGCTTACCGTCTCCAACTCCCTCCCACCACTAAGATCCATGATGTCTTTCACGTGAGCCAATTGAAACCTTTCATTGGCACTCCTAAAGATCATGTAGAGGAGCTACCACCCATAGATGAGGAGGGCCTTATTCAGTACATTCCTGAAGCGGTCATTGGGCAATGTGAAAAGCAACTCCTCACCCGTTCCATACATGAATACCTGATCAAATGGCAAGGCCTACCAATAGAGGAAGCCTCTTGGCACCCAGCATCTATATTGGATGAATTTCCACACCTCAAGGAGCCTGTGTTGGCTTGAACTTAACCATGACACCTGTTTTGGGCTGCAGTCTGCATCTGGATAGCCACCTGTTTTGTACAGATTTGGTCCTGGTCCATTTTCAGCCCTATCCTCCATACATGGGCTGAAAGTACACCTCGAGGGCTCCGTGCCGACACCTTACTTGCCCCGATCAGAGTTCCCTAGTGGAAGTTATGGCTGTTTTTCTCTAGCCATACCATCTCGGACTACACACTAGTGTTTACAAACCATCCCATCTCATAAAGTTTTTGTCCTAAAAAACAAGGGATGTAGTCATGGACTGTAAGATGTGCTGTAGGAAATCAGCCATAATTTTGTGTAGGAAACTCCGAATGGGACAGTTGAGGTGTCATTACGGAGTCCATGAGATGTACTTTCAGCCCATGTGGGTGGGGTGGGGCTACAATCACTAGTAATTCCTGATTGCAGCCCCGCCCCACCCACATGGGCTGAAAGTACATCTCATGGACTCCGTAACGACACCTCAACTGTCCCATTCGGAGTTTCCTACACAAAGTTATGGCTGATTTCCTACAGCACATCCTTACAGTCCATGACTACATCCCTTGTTTTTTAGGACAAAAACTTTATAAGATAGGATGGTTTGTAATGAATGGGGATCATGGGAACACGGCATGGGAACATATCAGTCACATTGACAGTATATAAGGTATAAGAGGGTATTTTGAGGCATCATAGAAAATATCAAGAAACTCTCTTTTCACCTTCTCAAGCTTACATGGCTTCTTCTTCTTCTTCCTCTTCTTCTTCCTCTCTCGCTCTTTCTCTCTCTTCTTCTTACCTTTCTCTCTCCTCTCCCCCTTCTTCTGCAGCCCTTCTCTCTCTCCTTCTCCTTAGTTAGGATAGTTAGGTCTCTTTCATTATAGGATGAGTGGGTGGGGAAGGGAAACTATTAAAGTACAATTGGGACATGGTATACATGCATGATAAGATCATAGTATATGCATGAAGGTATGCAACATTGACACGCATGGACGCATCCCCATACTTAAGACCTTACCAGGAAGGGTGAATTGAACATCAAGGACCTAAGACTGCACATTAGATCCAACTACAGATATCTCCACACTTAAAGCATGACTGTCACTAGAAGCAGAAGGTGTA
Source organism: Lygodium microphyllum (assembly GCF_053477565.2). Lineage (NCBI taxonomy): Eukaryota > Viridiplantae > Streptophyta > Polypodiopsida > Schizaeales > Lygodiaceae > Lygodium > Lygodium microphyllum. The sequence goes on from NC_141162.1 coordinate 113,370,134, forward strand.
GGGTTAGAAAAACTTGGCCAAGGATTAAAGTTGATTGTCAATGTCACGTGCTGTGTCACCATCAACTGCAAGAGGTACCAAAGTATCTTCACATCACATGTTCAGCAAGGCAGGGACTATGTAGCAGCACCCAGGGAGGCAGCTATGTTGAGGGAATTGTGGGAAATCGTTGATGGCGAAGGATATTGCACTTGGCTCACAGTCACTTATATAAGAATGAAAGAAAAGTCACTTGCCCCACAATGGACATTGCTCGATTGAATAATGATGGAAACCTAGTCTCACACTGGTTTAGAAATTGATAAGGAAAATGGTTCAGAGGGAGTATGCCAGTGTGCATAGTTGATGGTGCATTAGTGCATCCATCCTTGTCTGCCATAGGTGCAAGTAGAAAGGCCAATGAGCCTTGTAGTGCAGTGTACCAAATAGGGTGATGTATCCTGTGGTGATGGCAGGGACCCATCCCGTATGCGCATAGGGAGATGAGAACGTTCTTGACACCAAGTGTCATAATCTCCCTCAATGCGCACCTCTCAATAATTGTTTGAGGAAATATCATTCACACTCAATCCCCCCTCTATCTCACGCTCTGTTGATAGATATAGAGGTTTTCCCATTCCTGAAACCCATTGATGTTCTCCTCAATGTCACATGTGCAGAGGGTGTATGCCTTGTGCCCAATTGATGGTACAATTATGCATCCCACCATGTGCTGGCATATGGTGCAAGAAGGAAGGCTAAGGAGCCTTATAGTGACGGGCACATGAACAAGTTTGTGCTTTGTGCATTGAGAGGCCCATCACGTGTGTGCAATGCTCCATTCACACCTCTCACCTCCAAGTTGGATATAAAGGGTAAGGATTGGTCACTCATTCCACCCTCTATCTCACACTCTGTTGATAGATATAGAGGGTAGCCCATACTCACATCCCCATCCAGTTAGGATGAAAGCTCACAACACTCTAGGTTTGTTGATGAGGATCAGCTTTGTTTTGTTGATGGTGTCAACCTAGATTGGTTGATAAAGAGGAATACCTAGGGAGGTAGCCAACAAGTTCAATGCTTGGATTGCATGTTGGAAACTTAGTCTATTGTAGGAATCAGAAGCACTGATGAGGTTACAGAATTCAACGCACCAAGGGAGGCAGCTCAAAGACTTCTTCTATAAGATTTCAGCTGATCTTGGACTGCGAGGTGTTACTACCTTTTCCATAACCAACTTCCCGTACAATGGTGTGTGGCACCTTTTCTTGGAACAAGCCCTGTTATGTCGGAGAATTGCTTCCTTTTCTCCCATAACAATTTTATCTTTATGTTTTTTTTCTTCTCTTTTTTTTGCCCTATTCCCGAGGTTGTTTCCACCTTTTCCCGAAGAATAGGTTGGCATGCCAGGGACCGAATTCCTTTTATCCTATGATCAATATATATATATATATATATATATATATATATATATAAGATTGTTTTTGAAGAGTAGAATGGCAGGAATGCCCTATATCAGAACCATCCTTGCCACCTCTACTGCATCATACGAAAAGGAAGCCGAGGAGGAGGGAAAGCTGGCTGCGAGGGGCTATCAGAATGAAACCACATCATCAAGATCAGCAAGAGGGTTATCAAGAGCATTAGATAAAGCTGTATTGAGCGTCAATAAGGAGTGAGGAAGATATTGATGGTGATTGTCAGGATCTCTAGGGAGAGTAATACTTCTTGAGGTGTTAGCCATTGATAAAGAAGGGATCATCCAAAGCATCAACTATCTTTGAGTCATTAGGATTGATGACAAGTACCTTATAAGGGCCCACCCAACATTGTTGAAGCTTGCATGGAAACTTACCAAATTGAGAATCATAAGCGAGGACTAAGTTGCCTTCCTTGAACTCCTTCTGCTTAATGAAGCTATCATGATAGGCCTTTCTATGAGCTTGCGTGGCTTCCATTCACTCTAGGGCCATCCTGCAAATCTCATCGAGATACTCCAACTGTAAGAGACAATGTTGCAGGGACTTGTCATCTAACAATCATTCTTTGATGGCCACGTGCAAAGAGGGTAGCTTGCGTTCAACAGGAAAGACTGTTTCTGTTCCATACACCAGCTGGAAAGGGGTTTAGTTGATCATCCCAATCACAATGATATGCGGCTTCGTTCTTGTCAGAATCGAGTAGAGGATGCAATTGGTAACTTTGAATTGGCCATTGGCTCTACGTAATAGGGTGTGGACTTACAATGACAGATCTTCTGTCAACTCTTCCATGATCTTGTTAAGAAAGTGGGTACCTCGGTCACTGACGACTCTAGGGGATTGCCAAAATGGGTGATGATGTTCTCATACAAGAACAAGGCTATGCTATTACCATTGCTCCACTTCAAAGCTTTAGCTTAACACCACTTGGTTATGTAGTCTATACAAACCAAGATGTATCTATTCTATTTCCTTTTGGTTGGCGGATCAATGGGGCCCATAAAATCAATTCCCCACTTCTCGAATGGCTTTAGGAGAAGAATAAGTTTTAGGGGGATGGCACTAGATTTGGTAGGCTTTCCCATTCATTGACAAGCATAACACCATTTGCAGTAATCATAAGTATCCTTATGGAGGGTCGGCCACCCACCAGTATCATGCAAGTAAGGCCTTTTTGGCTATCGCCTCTCCTGTGAAGTGTCCACCACAGGGTTCATCATGGCATACTTTCAATACGATACCAATCTCTTATCTTGCCACACATATTTACAAGACTTCATCCTTGTCTTTCTTGTACAGATCACCTCCCAACAGGGTGTAGGGGGCTGATTCTAATAGAAGCTTCTTCTTCTCATGGCTCGAGATACCTAGGGGTACTGTTGGGTTGCCAGGAGGTTGGCCAGGAGGTTGGCTATGTTTGCGTACCATGGGATAACTATTTCAACTAGAAACAAGGAATCATTAGGAAGGTCTGGATCATCTTGCTCTTCTTCATCATTGCTTTAAGGGATTTACAACAAATGATCAGCCAGAACATGAGATCGACCAAGTTTGGTAACCACTTCAAAGTCGAACTTCTAAAACAAAAGAATTTATCACATCATTCTTCCCTTCACATCGGACTTGCTCATCAAGAAGGATAGGGCTTCATGGTCCACATAGAATCTGAAGTGCATTGACAATAGATAGTGTCAAAACTTCTCCAAGGAAAACACCATTCCAAGGCACTCAAGCTCCATCACTGTGTAGTTTTGCTCTTTGTCGGTTACTTTCTAGCTTGCATAATAGGTAGGTTGATCTAAATTAGACGGGCCCTTTTGGCATAAGACTACACCTAGGCCTTCAACTGATGCATCAGTGTGTGCATGGAATGTCAAGATTGTGGGAGAGAAGGAAGGAGTCTCACTTGTAGCTTTCTTGCTTGCACAATGGGGGAAGACACACAAGGGTGGAGGCTAAAAACAGTTTTCCTCTTCTTAGTTGTGTAAGCCAAAAGAACTCTAATACAAAGAAATAGAAGAACCCTATATATGGGTCTCAAACCAAACTCCACTAACTAAGGTGGCATACTAACTGAGCCACGATCTAGAGTAGATAAGGATAGCTATCATGTAGCTATTAATCATGGGCGGTGTACCAACCGCGTCTGCAACTGACAAGTCGGTGACATAAATACACAACGGTCACCCTGGCGTATCATGAGTGGAGCTCGATATCTCAACACTCCCCCTCGAGCTCAATCCCAATTCCTGCACACCAAGCAGGTCTCTGAACTTGCGCAGCTTCTCTGCGCCCAATGCCTTCGTAAATATGTCAGCTACCTGATCCTCTGTGCTGACATAAACTAGATCAATAAGACCTAGTAAAACCCTCTCTCGCACATAGTGATAATGCACCTCAATGTGCTTTGTTCTAGCATGATAGACTGGGTTATTTGCCAAGTGTATACTACTCATGTTGTCAAAATAAATGACAACTGGCCCATCTGTAGACTGATGCATATCATAAAGTAGCTTATGCAACCAAGCTACCTCACATGCATCCATTGCTGCACCCCTGTACTCAGCCTCTGTGCTCGACAAGGCAACTGTAGGCTGTTTCTTGCTGCTCCGAGTGACTGCAGCACTCCCAAAAGAGAACACATATCCACTGGTAGATCGTCTATCAGAAATGCTACCAGCCCAATCAGCATCAGTGTATCCATGCAACTGTATCTGAACCCCAGTCTCATAAAATAGTCCATACTGCAATGTGGACTTCACATACCTGAGTATGCGTCTAGCCGCATCCAAATGCGATTTCCTTGGAGCCTACATAAACTGACTTACCAATCCAACATCATAGCTCAAATCTGGCCTGGTAATAGTCATATAAATCAAGCTTCCTACTATGCGTCTATACATAGTAGGGTCTTCCAAAAGCTCACCTGCATCTGCGCTCAGCTTCACATTCTGCTCAAAAGGAACTGAAATAGGCTTACAGCCTGTCATCCCATATTTGGACAGCATGTCCAATCCATACTGCCTCTGCAAGAGCTGTATCCCACTTGGTGATCTAATCACCTCAATGCCCAAGAAATAACGCAGCTCTCCCAAATCCTTCATCTCAAACTTCTGCTTCAATAGCATTTTCACATGAAGGATATCTTCATCACTGTCACCTGTCATAATCAAATCATCAACATAAATGACAAGTAGCATAATACCTTTCTCTATTTTTCTCACATAAAGTGAGAAATCTGCCTTGGAAATCTGAAAGCCAATAGTGACAAGATACTGTCCTATCTTGTCAGACCATGCTCTAGGTGCTTGCTTCAAGCCATACAAGGCTTTCTTCAACCTGCAAACAAACTCAGGATTAACAGCATGCACATAACCTGGTGGCTACTCCATATAGACCTCTTCTTGCAAATCACCATGCAAGAAGGCATTCTTTACATCTATCTGATGTAAAGACCATCCCTTTGACGCAGCCATAGCAATGACTGTTCTTACGGTTGCCATCCTTGCAACAGGACTGAATGTTTCTTCATAGTCAATGCCATATATTTGTGCATACCCCTTGACTACTAATCTTGCCTTGTATCTATTCACAGAACCATCAGCATTGTGCTTTACCTTATAAACCCACTTACAGCCAATTGCATTCTTACCTTTAGGCAAAGGTACCCATTCTCATGTAGCATTTGCTTCCAAGGCATCCATTTCTTCATCCATGGATTTCTCCCATTTTTCTTTTCCCATGGCTTGCTCAAAAGAAGTGGGTTCTGGTTCCTGTATCACCTTGACCATATATGCATAGTGAATGGCTGTAAATCCATCATATTTCAGCCTATCCACAGGATACCTAACTCTGGTAGACCTGCGCAAAGTGGGTTCACTCCCAGGTGCCCTCAAAACATCCCTGGTCTTCCTTACTCCAGGTGTAACAATAGAGGGAATACCCAACTCATCATCAATGCTCTGTTCTGAGCCACTGGATTCACCATCCACATAAGAGTGACCTGCATTCACATCAAACATGGGCTGATCAACCTTCTCTTTTCCTTTTCGTGATACCTGCATACCACTATCTGCATTACTTTGAGAAGATTCTCCTGATCTCAATCTGCCTGTCCATGGCGAAGAATGTGAACCACTGCTAGAGGACGCTCCAGGTCCACTAATATTTTGTGACTGCTGCTGTGAATTCTGTGCAGCATTACCATTTTGTGCATCTACATCATCAATCACATTTACTGGTTTATACCAGCTACTCATCTCATCAAAAACAACATCTCTGCTCACTGTAAACTTTCGAGTAGAAGGGTTATAGCATCTATACCCTTTTTGCTGCAGAGAGTAACCAATAAAGATGCACTTCTCAGCTTTTGGATCCAACTTGGATCTCAACTCATCTGGCACATGTACATAGGCAATGCAACCAAAAATTTTCAAATGAGAAATATCTGGTTTCCTACCAGTATACCTCTCCTCTGGAGTCATTCCATGTATTGCTGCAGTGGGAGTCCTGTTCATTATGTAGACTGCTGTAGCAACTGCTTCAGCCCAATAAAAATCTGGCAGGTCTTTTTCATTGAGCATGGCACGAGACACCTCCCCAATATGTCTGTTTTTTCTTTCTGCAATTCCATTTTGCTGTGGGGTATGACTGCATGAATATTGCTGCTTTATGCCATGCTCCTGCAGGAACCTTGTAAACTCATTTGAGAGGTACTCTCCCCCTCCATCTGACCTTAGGCATTTTATTTGCAGGCCTGTTTCTTTTTCAACCATAGCTTTAAGAGTTTTGAAATACCCAAAAACTTCACTTTTCTTTTTCATAAAATACACCCAAACTTTTCTGCTATAGTCATCAATAAAACTGACAAAATAATGACAGCCTCCAAGAGATGCAGCTTTAGTAGTCCACACATCAGAGTGGATTAATTCCAATGGCTTCTCACTCTCTTGAACATGTCTAGGAAATGGTTTCCTTGCCTGTTTTCCAAACTGACAGGCTTCACATACCTTATGCATTTCTGCAACCTTGAATTTAGGTAATCCTGCAATAATATTTTGGGCCTGCATTGATTTAAGTCGCTGTACATTAACATGACCAATGAGTTTATGCCAGATATCAATATCTGCAACTACACCGGTCCCATGTGCAAACATTGCTGCACTCAATTCAGACATGTCTGCATCCAACGTAAACATTCTGCCCTTCTTCTTTCCTTTTGCTATCAAGCGACCTTTATTTTTCATATCCTCAACAAAGCATCCACGAGGATTAAATCTGACCTGCAAGCCCTGTTCAACCATTTGACCAACAGAAACCAGATTCTTGGTGATATTCGGGACATGAAATACATCGGACAGGTATTTCTTTTTCCCATCCTGCATAGACAAAGGAATTTTTCCAATCTGCACAATCGGATGTGCAGTATCGTCACCAATCTCCACAAATCCTGGTTTTTCCATTTTCCTTGCATCCTCCATCCATTCTGCATGACCTGTCATGTGGTTTGATGCACCTGAGTCAACATACCACACATCGTTGCTTTCTTCTGCATTTGTCACAGAATTGTTCATGTGCTGCACCATAAACAAATGCTCATTTCTGTAATCACCCTGTCTACTAGAAGATGCATAATTTCCTTGTTGCAGTTTTCCATTCATGATGTCATTCTGCTTTTTATAGCAGTCTTTAGCCATATGACCCATTTTACCACAATAGTAGCATTCAACATTACTGTTTGCATTTTGGCCTCTTTGCCATCCACCACGACCTCTTTGGCTCCCCCTGCCTCTAGAGTTACCACGTCCTCCTCCATAGGACTGATTTTCTTGAGTTTACTGTATATTCTGATTTCTACCACGGCCTCCAAATCGGCCTCCTCTACCTCTGCCTCTACCTCTTCCAGCATTTGAGTAGAAGACAGTTTCTTTTGAAGTTCCTCCTGAAGAAGATGCACCACCATTTCTCTGCTCCTCAGAAATTAGAAGAGCAATCAACTCCTCAAAATCAGTAAATCTTTCACGAACTGAAATGGATATCCGAAACTGTGCATAATCCTTTCCTAGACCATTCAAGGTCACAGAAACTAAATCATCATCTTCCACTGGCGACCCAATGGAAGCAAGTGCATCTGCAATCTTCTTCACCTTCATGTGGTAGTCATTGATGCTCATATTTTCTCTTTGCACATTGTGCAACTCTTGCTTGAGCTGCATTTTCCTGGCTTGCGTATTTGTGCTATACATTTTTGACAAAGTATCCCATGTCTCCTTTGGCGTACTTGCATCCTGAATATGCACAATCATAGAGTCTGAAATACTGATAGACAGCCAGTACATAACTTTCCTGGCTCTCTCATGCCATGCTTTAAATGCCTGCATTTGCTGTTGATTGGGAACATCAGGAAGAACTGGTTCTTCTTCATTTCCTGCAACAAATTCCCAATATCCTTTTCCCATAAGGAAATTCGTCATTCTAAACTTCCATGCTTGGAAGTTGTTCTTGTCAAGCTTTTTAGTGACAATCTGTGAAAGTGAATCAGACGCCATTACAGAACATTGCAAAAAATTCTGTCACTGCAAAAAACACAGCTTCACCCTCACAAGGGCAAATCTGCAAAACTGGCGAAAGTGGTATTTGACCACACAGTCACTTCCTAGTGACGATTTTGCATCAACAGGCAACAGGGATGATTCTGTAACTCCCAATGTCTCTGCGCACAAGCATACGATGCAATTTCTACAGAAACTTTTCACCTACCTGTAGAACAGTGGCTGCACAGCATAAAATTGGGCCTTTTCCTGAGTGCGTGCAGAAAACTTCCGCCTCCAAAACAGGCCCCGAAATGGCCTCAAATAAAAAAAACAGGGTCGCCAAGGGCCAAAGCCCTCTCCCGCAGCATATACTGCCCTCTTGCTTCACCGCGAAAGGCGTCTCAACCTGAGACAATGCACTCCTGCAATTTCCGGCTGTGCTACCTGCAGAGATCTGCTCCCAAAACAGAAAATGAAAGCAACACTGCTCCTCTTACCAGATCACCGCGAGCTTGGCTTGCTTTCTTGAGCTCCTTACCACGAACAAGGCTCTTATACCATGTCAAGATTGTGGGAGAGAAGGAAGGAGTCTCACTTGTAGCTTTCTTGCTTACACAATGGGGGAAGACACACAAGGGTGGAGGCTGAAAACAGTTTTCCTCTTCTTAGTTGTGTAAGCCAAAAGAACTCTAATACAAAGAAATAGAAGAACCCTATATATGGGTCTCAAACCAAACTCAACTAACTAAGGTGGCATACTAACTGAGCCACGATCTAGAGTAGATAAGGATAGCTATCATGTAGCTATTATTCATGGGCAGTGTACCAACCGCGTCTGCAACTGATAAGTTGGTGACATAAATACACAACGGTCACCCTGGCGTATCACGAGTGGAGCTCGATATCTCAACATGGAACTCCTCAAACAGGAGGTTGTAGGATGGGTGCTTCAATCAAACACTACTTTAGGGTGTTGAATGCCTCATCACAATCAGTGGTCCATGTAAACTCGACATCTTTTCTAAAGAATTTCTGCAAAGGGGATGCCTTTGTCGCAAACTGCACAATGAATCTTCTGTAATAGCCCACATGGCTGAGAAATCCCCTCAATTGTTTCAGGCTGATTGGGGTTGTTAAGGCAACAATATTCTCAACCTTAGCAGGATGTGTTGCTATCCCTTATTCTAAGACAATGTGGCCTAGAAGAACTCTTGATGAGACACCAAAGGCACATTTGTCAGGGTTGAGAGAAATCCCATACTCTTGACATATGTCAAAGCACTGCTCTAAGTGCCCCCAATGCTCACGAATTAGGCTATAGACATAGAAGTCATCGAGGTACACCTCAATGAAATCATCTAGATGGTTTTGAAAGGCAGCCATCATCACTCATTAGAAAGTAGCATGAGCATTACAGAGCCTAAAAGGCATCACTCTATAAGCATAGGTTCCCCATTCGGTTGTAAAGGTTGTTTTTTATTGATCTTATTTTGAGACCTGGACTTGATTGTATCAGCTGAATCCATCCAAGAGGGAATAGAGCTCATGGACTGCCATTATATCCAACAGTTGGTCTGTGAAAGGGATAGGGAAATGATCCTTCTTCAACTTGGAATTTAGCTTTCGAAAGTCCACACATATTCGCAGTTTTGCATACTTGTTAGGTACTACCACAATGGGCAAAACCCATTCACTCTTAGCCATTGGATAAATGAACTCAGCTTCAAGGAGATTCAATAATTTGGTCTTCACTAGGATATAATAATTTTAATTCATACACCTTTGTCTTTGCCTCTCATGTTTGGCATCAAGCTCTAAGTCGATGTGGTGTTGGCATATTGTGGGATCAATCCCCTTCAAATCTTTGTACGACCATGCAAACACGTCTAGGTTCTCCTTTAGTAGGTCTCACAAGACCAATAGTTCTTCTTGTGGAAGATTTAGACCCACTTCAGGTGACGTTCAATACCATCAACGTCCACGAACGTCAATTGATTTTCACCTTTCACTTTGCGGATGAATGTCCCATGGACTGCTTCTAGGTAAAGGTCTGTGACTCCTTCAAGGGAGCGGTCTCCTCTGCTAATAATTCACTGGAACTTATGTCCTGTTTTAATGGAGGCTTAGCTTGTTCTTTGGGAGGATGAAAGGGTATCATTGTGGTTTCTAGTTTGGGTTGGGGATAAGTTACTTCTTAGCTCGAGGACTCATCCTCTGAAGATGCATCCAAGAATGTCACATAACATGAACCTTCTATGTTCTGTTTGAACTTACAAACTTGGGGTTGTTGGCAAGGTGCATTATCATCATCTTCTCTTAGGAAGGGTAACTTTGGGCGAGAAGAGCCACTGTTGAAGGAAATACCGTTCTTCTTAATCCATTTCTTATAAAGGCTTTGCTTATGACATGACTCATTAATAAGTGGTGCACAGATCGGACGTCGTATGCGTGCGTAGTGAGCGTCAGAAGGTCCCCAAGAACAAAAGAAGTTTACTTTTGCACAAAAAACAAGGAAGAAAGCTTGCACGACATGAGACAAGAGACTAATTGGGTGCAATCTCCCCCCATACCTTGTGTGAGCACTCCACAAAGCATGTATTTTATATATTATTCATCTTGAAGCTCAAAAAATAGCCCAATTTACAATTAGCACGCTTTAGCTTTTGTGTTTGCTTTTGTGCCACTAAAGAATTAAAGCTATTGGGCGCCCAAGGAGTCAGGCGGTACCCAAATACAATGTCCAATACAAATATTTAAATCGTCCGCCCATGCGCATACAAAAATAATAAATAAATATCAAGCGCTTTAGTAAATAAGTGCGACAAAATATGGGCGCCATGCCTAAGATACGCGCCCATCAAAAATTGATGATAATTTGAATACACGCTATCCTCCAATGCTTCCCAATGCCACCGCTGCTAGCTCTATACATCAACTGAAGCATTCACAATTATTAGAAAAATAATACAATTAAACTGACAAAAGTGAATACCTAGCAGTCTTCAGCTACAAAAATAAACTGGTTAGAACTCAATCCTAACCTTAATTTATTACAAGTGCGCACTCCAAACTCATAAACGTTTATTAATTTAAATATGTATTTTGCGGAATCACCCGCTATGGAATCACCCACTTACACATTAAATTAACAAAAACCCCGAAAAAGATAGGCATCCCCATCGACTTTTCGCACAAAGAATCCACCTTGTGTATGAGCCCCGGTAATAAAATTTTACAAAATCCACCGCAAAACCTCACGGAATCCACTGTGGAATATGCCTCCTGGCATCATATCCCGGAGGTGGGATAGCAATTGCCCTCAATTGCTATTAGCTCAATGTGGAGCTAACAGTGTGGGGAAAGCACTTAGGTCTCTAGCGTGCATCCATTGGGCCTCTTCAATAGGATGATTTTTAAACTTGACCAAATATCTAGAATATCTACGGCCAGTTCTAGTGGTCATAAAGTTAGTATCTATAATAGTTTCAGGCTCAAGGATTTCAGTTTCGTCGTCTAGCAAAGGAGGGTTTTCATAGACAAGGTATACAGGTAGTTGTCCTCTAAAGGGTCATAATAAACTGATATGAAAGGTGTTGTGGATTTTCCAATGTTGTGGTAATTCTAGTTTAAATGCATTGTCGTTGATTTTGTGTATGATCTTGAATGGTCCATAAAATCTTCGTAACCAAACATAATCATCAACTTTAAAACTCATAGCTTTTCTTTTCTTGTTTGCTTGTTTTGTGTATGATTGCTGGCTTTGGCAATCATATCTTTAACTTCATCAAAAATAGTAGCATGCATGTTGGCAATATCATCAACAGTTTGAATTTTGTTTGATAATGATGTAACAGGTGTAGGCAAGTGATATCCATAAATAATTTCAAATGGTGCTTTCTTTGTAGCTGTATGTGGTGTGTTATTATATGCAAACTGAAGTAAATGTAGATATGTATCCCATGTGTGTGGTTTTAAAATTGTGTAAGCATGCAAAAGATCTAAAATAGTATTGTTAATAGCTTATGTTTGACCATTTGTTTCAGGATGAAATGCAGATGAAAAATCAATCTTTGTTCCTACGTTAGCAAACAAAGTAATCCAAAAATTATTGCAGAATCTAGAATCATGATAAGAAATAATGACTTTTGGTAAACCATGGTTAGTAAAAACAGTTTTCAAAAACAATTGAGCAGTTTGAGATGCAGTTAAGGTTTTCTTGCATGGAATAAAATATGCTTGTTTGCTAAACCTGTCTACAACAGTTCAAATCAAATCATATCATGATTAGCTTTAGTGTTAGGTAGATCAGTGATAAAATCCATTGAAATCTGTTCCCATGGTCGTGATGGAATGGATAATGGCATTAGTAAACCATATTGTTTACCATGGTGTCTTTTAACTCATTGACAAATTAGGCATTCAGATACAAAATTAGATACATCAGTGTCCATATGTGGCCAATAAAAATCTTCAATCAATGTACGCAAAGTAGATATAATTCCTCTATGACCTTGATATGGGGGACAATGAATTTCATGCAAAACAAAAGATCGAAATGGAACAGTTACACATAATCTTTTTTCATAAAACATAAATCCATTAGTGTAAGACAATGAATCAATAGGAATCCAATTATTTGCAACTAGTTTATTCCAATCAGCTTGAAAAGTAGGATCTTGGTGATAAGTATCTTTCATAGGAATAAGGGAATCAAATGATATCACATAAATATTTTGAATTGTCGGTCTTCTACTCAAAGCATAAGCAACAACATTCTCTTTTCCAGGTTGATATTGTATAAGGGGATGAAAACTTTGAATAAAAGTAGCCCATTTAATGTGTCGGTGAGATATTTGTGGTTGACTAAGAAGATGTCTAATGCTTTGTTGGTTAGTTTTGATCATGAATTCAGATCCCATTAAATAATATTTCTATTGATGTAAGGCTTGTACTACGGCTAACAATTCCTTGTCATAGGTAGAATATTTAAGTTCAGATGGTTTGAGTTTGCAGCTAGAGTAAGCTATGGGATGAGAATCTTGCATAAGGATTGCTCCTATTCCAGATTCACTAGCGTCAGTAACTACTAAAAAGAATGGTATATTGAAGTCAGGTAATTGTAATACAGGAGCATGAGTTAAATCATGTTTCAACAAATCAAAGGACTTTTGTTGATTATTTGACCAATTATACACGATACCCTTCTTTAAAAGTTTTGTCAAAGGTAATGCAAGTAATGAGAAATTGCTCACAAATTTTCTGTAAAAGCTAGCAAGACCTAGAAAAGAACGTAATTCATGCACATTTTTGGGTATCAGCCAATTTAAAATTGCTTCTATCTTTTTAGGGTCAACTTTAATACCTTCTGATGAAATAATATATCCTAGATATTCAATTTTTGTTTGGAAGAATTCACTCTTTTCTGGATTAGCATATAGTTGATTGTCTTTTAATAACTTAAAAACTAAAGACAAATGTTCATAATGCTCATTCTCATTTTTACTGAAAACTAATATGTCATCAAAGAAAACAATGACATAATGCTGATGTTTTAGAAATATGTGATTCATCATACGATTGAATGTGGCTAGTGCATTAGTTAAACCAAAAGGCATAACCAGAAATTCATAGTGTCCAAATTGTGTTCTAAATGCAGTTTTGAATATATCAGATTTTTCCAATCTTACTTGATGATATCAAGATTTAAGATCTATCTTACTGAATATGGCAGATCCTTGTAGCTTATCCATAAGATCATCTATCCTAGGAATCGGGTATCTATTCTTAACAATAATTTTAGGGCACGATAATCAATGCACATGCGATAAGTATTATTTTTCTTCTTCACTAATAAGACAGGTGCACCAAATGGAGAACTACTAGGTCTAATTAATCCTCTGTTAAGCAATTCGTCTATTTGGTTTTGAATTTCCTTCTATTCAATTTGGTTATGTCTATATGGTGCTTTACATGGTGGTTGTGTTCCAATAATTAAATCTATCTTATGATCTTCAAGACGTGCAGGTGGTAATCCAGGTGGTAAGTCAGCAGCAAAACAATCTTGGAATTCGGAAAGAAATTGTGCATGCCTAGGATGCATATGTTTTTCTTTAGCTTGAATTTCATTCACCCATATTAAATAGGATTTTCTACTTTTACGTAATGCACGTTTCGCCTGAGTATGAGTAAGCAATGGAAAATTATTGGAAGCATGCATACCATGCAGTGTGATTTGTTTTCCTTGAAAATCAATTTTAATTGAATGTGTAGAATAATCTATATCAGGATTGTATTGATGACGCCAAGGCATTCCTAAGATAATGTCACTAGACTGCAAAGGTACAACTAAGAAATTTCTTCTCACCAATTTTAATTTCTAAATTATGCACCTCTCGTGTTCCATTATATCTCGTACCTAGGAATGCAGCCTTGATGCGATAATGTGTAGAAACAGTATGTAAATTCAATTCTTTAACCAATTTTGCAGAAATAAAGTCATGTGTGCTCCCATCATCATGTAAAATAGTATTTTCTTTACCATGCATAGAACATTTCATTGTTAATAAGGAATGGGGAATTGGCATACCTGGCAAAGTATCAGAAGTAGTACCAATGTTGTCATCTTCTTCCGTAAAGTCTGGCATCTCTTCACGTTCTTCATCTTCTATTGCTCCCTGATAATTGATATAAATAGATGGCTTTTTGGATTGACAATTGGCTGCTAGATGTGCAGGTTGATGACATTTATAACAAACTATGGGTTTTGCTTTAGATACATTATTAGTAATGGTAGGAAGTTTAGGAATGTTGGGATTTGATTGTAGAGATGGCTTAGGGTTCGGATTTGTGTTTGATGGCAAGGCAGGTGGTCGTGCCCAAGATTTACGGAATGAAGATGGAAGAAAACGACGTTGATTGAATCTTTAAAAATTTGAATTGAATTGTTTGGAACCAAAGTTACCATTAGTTGGGAATTGTTGTGGTCACTTGTCTCGTCCACGAATTTTGTCTTCAGTGTCATGGGCCAAGGAAATTGCATCTTCAAGGGTTGTTGGCTTGAACATATTGACCTCCGCATAAAAATGTCCAAGTAGGCTAGACATAAACTTGCGTTTATGAGTTGCTCCAGGTACATCTTCGAGCATTCGTAGTTGCAATAGAGCATTTTAGAAACGTTCAGTATATTGTGAAATAGGTTCGCGATCCCTTTGTTATAGAAGATCTCATTGTTTGATTGCTTTTTTGTGGAATTGGGGAGGAAGGAAATTCTACAAAAATTTCTTTTGGAAAGTCTCCCAAGTAGTGGGACAATCAACGCTTTTGCGGACCACAGTCCACCATAAGGATGCTCAGTCAACTAAATGCTTAGTGACACATTTAATTTTTTCTTTCTCAGCATATGTTTCTTCATGGAAATAATCATCAAATTGACTGATAAAAGCAAGGATAGTCTTTCCATCGCGTGATCCATTGAAAGTACGGAATTTGAAGTTTTTTTTACTTATCTTTGTTTCTTTCCGAATAGATTGGGCTTCAAGTGTTGCATCGATGGTACGTCGTATAAGATCTTCAGGTTGCGATCCATCTTGGTCAGTGGTAGATCGTTGCAGATTGGCCAATTGAGCTTGCAAAGCTTGTCATGCTCTTCGTTCTTCTTGAAGCTGCATCATAATCAAATCCAAATTTTGCTCCATTGTTGGTTCGGGTAGATCACCTTCAGCCATAAAATCTTCCATAGTTTGATCAGTCATCCTGCAAAATTCCAAAAGACCTCACACACTCGAAACCTTGTTACCGGGATGAGCGTAACTCAAAGGCAGGTTTATAAGGCTTGTATATATATTTTTTAGTTTGGATTTTGTAGTATTTCTCCTTTACGATTGCGAAATTCGATGTCACAATCACCTTCCAAGAAAATAATTATGCGTATAGTTTGCATATAGACTGCGTATAGTCTGCGTGTTGATGATTGTTTACTGTAATCTACTTCTGTTAGTTCATAGGTGTGAACACGGGCTTCCAGAGGGTAGTAAACTGATTCATAAGTTGCTGAATACGAACTGCTGCTATAGTAGTTGTTGAAGATGACCTTTATGACCTTAGTGACTTGGAGTGACTTGGAGTACTTGAGGGTTTAGTCTTTTATGACTAAGCTTGGATTTTGAGGACCTGAGTATGTCATCGCCAGATTCGGCGACGGGAAGTACGTGCTATCGCTGCCGACGGGTGAATTTGAGTAATGAAGCTTTTTATTAAGCTTCTTTTGAAGCCTAATAAGCTTATTATTAAAGCTTGAAAAGCTATGGATGAAATTTCTTATCTGTTCTCCACGACTTCATGAAGAATCTTCTCGCGTGGTCCTCTACCTGCAGAGGCCGGTCCCTTGTGATCTGAGTGTACAGCAGGGGGTTCTTGACTACCAGGAACACGCTGGTATCGATCGTTTGCCACGAGACTGATTGTAGAGCTTGATCGTTCCAAGAGCTCTGCCTTCACGTGTGATGGTAAGCAATTGGAAGCTCTCGATCTCAGCTTCGCTCTGATACCACTGGTGCACAGATCGGATGCCGTATGCGCGCGTAGTGAGCATCAAAAGGTCCCCAAGAACAAAAGAACTATACTTTTGCACAAAAAACAAGGAAGAAAGCTTGCACGACATGAGACAAGAGACTCATTGGGTGCAATCTTCCCCCCCCCCCCACTGTTGCTAGCTCTACACATCAACTGAAGCATTCACAATTGTTAGAAAAATAATACAATTAAACCGACAAAAGTGAATACCTAGCAGTCTTCAGCTACAAAAATAAATTGGTTAGAACTTAATCCTAACCTTAATTTTTTACGAGTGTGCACTCTAAACTCATAAATTTTTATTAATTTAAATATGTATTTTGCGGAATCACCTGCTATGGAATCACCCACTTACACATTAAATTAACAAAATGCCCGAAAAGGATAGGCGTCCCCATCGACTTTTCGCACAAAGAATCTACCTTGTGTATGAGCCCCGGTAATAAAATTTTACGGAATCCACCACAAAACCTCACGGAATCCACTATAGAATATGCCTCCTAGCATCAACCAGTCAAAAGGGTACCATAATCATTCTGTCGCACAAAAATGGATCTTCCACTTTAGAAACTTCTTCCTCATCTCTGCCTTTTGCGAGTAGGATTTACTCTTCTAGCTCGCTTCCATAATCTTCATTTGCATTATCACCTTCGTCCTCTTTAGGTTCTGTTTCTGCCTTAGTGGGGGCTCTATAAGAGAAGATCAAGCTCTTTGTTATGTCCTCTACTTCTACTTTTGTCTTTAGCTCTGTCTCTGCAAGACTGCCATGTAACACGGAGAACAATACATCCATGCTTCTATCTTGTTAGAGGTGATTTTAGAATTCAATTAGGCTTTAGGCAAGAGGTATTCTCCCATGGACAAAGACTTATATTCCTTCGGTAGTTGGCTTACAATGCCAACTATTAAGGACTGTGCCTATGTTTTCTTGGAAAAGATCTATTTGATGGCCTCTTCATCTCCTAATGAACCATCTGTTACTTCATTTAAGGCTTCAGTTACGACTTCGATGGATGTGAATCCATTGCCTTTTTGCGATCCATACAACTTCAACACCACTTTGTTGGGTTCTTTGCCTAGGGTTAGAGTTCCTTTGAACCAGTTGGTTCTTGCTCTTGCTTCAAAAATGCAAGGTATTCCCATCAACAAGGGGTGTGAGGTCTCATAGGAATTTGGTTTGACCACCAGATATGTCAGCCAATAATTATTTTCTGCAAGGATTTTCTTCATGTATGGGAGAATTCCCAATGGCTTGATTCTACTTTGGTCTGCAAATCTGATAAGCCATTGCATAGGCTGCATTCCTTATAAGCCTAGATCCTTCATTGTCACATCCGTCATTATGTTTACTGATGATCCTGCATTAATCAATGTATCTGCTATAAAGCATCCTTCAATTCACATGCCAAATCTCTGGGGTTCCCCGATCTAGGAAGGCATTAGCCACATCTACTTCCTTTATGGGTTTTGAGGTTCTGTTGGACTTGGTTGTCATGGAGGGAGAAATTCTTAGGCCTCTTCTTCTTGTCAGTATGCTTTTGAATTTCTTTCAATAGCTAGAAGACAAAATTAGAAACTGTCAGAATGTTAAGTTTGGTTTAAAAGTGTCTAGGTCTTTGATCAAATCATACTCTTTGAGAGGACCCATAGGCTTTTCAAATTGGCTGGGAAATGGGGCCACGCCCACTTTTATCTTCCCTTTTTCTTCCAAGAATGGCAACATTTGCACTTCTTCTCCATGAGGAGGTACTTCGGTATCCTCTATCTCCCAGACCTTTGGTCTTACCTCTGTAACTCTCTCTATGACTCTCTGTGGCTGTGTACTACTCTATACTTCATTGTTCTATTTTTCTCGAGGAAGGTTGAGCTTCATAGTCTTGGCAGAGGGAATGCTCTCTTTTGGAACTATGGGTTCTCCTTTCTTTGCCTACGTTATTGCGGCCACTTCCAATTCCACCAAATTGGAAGCAGGTTCTTGGGTCTTCTCTTGGGTATTGATAGTAGCTTTCATAGGATCTGGACTTGGACAGTCTTCTGCAATGTGGCCTTCTCCTTTTGCATCGATTGCATAAGGGCTTGTAATCCACATACCTTCTAGGATTTGGACAATTTGGTGAGATATGACCCTTTTCTCCACATCTCTAACACTCCACCTCTGATCTTTGGCCACCACCAAACTGTCATCCTCTGTAAGTCTGAGAGGGAAACCTCCTTGGACCGAAAGTAGGACTGAAATCCCTAGGATTTGGTCCAATGTCGTGCGTTATCATTTTGGATTCTAGCAAGTTGAATCTTGTGTCTTCATCTTTCTTTCTTCGTTCGTGCATCTCTTTTAGAGATCAGATATCCTCTGTATGGTTCTTCCTCAAATAGTATGAATAGAAAGCTCTAGGAATAGTTGGGTTTCGAGTATATTCAGTGGCTAAATGTCTCACTTATTCATCTTTAATGTCTGTAGCTATTCTGTAATCACATCCATAGGATATTTCTTGATGGTTGCAACTGAGTTGCATAGGTAGTCCTTTAGGTTTTCACCTCTTAGAGTACTTGTAGTAGGGTTTTGGGAAGCTTCTGTGATCACTGCATATAGTGGTTGGGTTGATCCAGAGGATCCTTTGTTCTGGTTTTAATTCAAAGCTCGTATTGAGAATTGGGGTTGTTGATTCTAGTGGGTAGGGTTCCATTGTTATTGAGTCGCCATTAGAGAGACTATTTAAGCCCACTATTGTTGTAGTTGAACCATCATTTGAGGCACTGTCCTTTGTGGCCACTATGGATTTGATGCATAGTACTACACCATTGTTTGCTAAGACAATGTGGCCTAGAAAAACTCCTGATGAGACACCAAAGACACATTTGTTGCGGTTGAGAGAAACCCCATACTCTCGATATATGTCAAAGCACTGCTCTAAGTGCCCCCAATGCTCAAAAATTAGGCTATAGACATAGAAGTCATCAAGTACACCTCAATGAAATCATGGAGATGGTGTTGGAAGGCAGCCATCATCACTCGTTAGAAAGTAGAATGAGCATTACAGAGCCCAAAAGGCATCACTCTCTAAGCATAGGTTCCACATTTGGTTGTGAAGGTTGTTTTTGATTGATCTTCTTCAGAAATTTGGACTTGATTATATCCGTTGAATCCATCCAAGAGGGAATAGATCTCATGGCCTGCTATTGTGTCCAATAGCTGCTGGTGAAAGGGATAGGAAAATGATCCTTCTTTAACTTGGAATTCAGCTTTCAAAAGTCCACACATATTCGCAGTTCCCCGTACTTCTAAGCACTATCACAATGGAGGAAACCCATTCACACTTAGCCACTGGATAAATGAACTCAGCTTCAAGGAGATTCAGTAATTCGGCCTTCACTAGGGTAGAATAATTTAAATTCATACACCCTTGTCTTTGCCTCATAGGTTTAGCATCAGGCTCTAAGTCAATGTGGTGTTGGCATATTGTACGATCAATCCCCTTCAAATCTTTGTACGACCATGCAAATATGTCTAAGTTCTCCTTTAGTAGGTCTCACAAGACCAATACTTCTTCTTGTGGAACATTTAGACCCACCTTCAAGTGATGTTTAGTACCATCAACATCCATGAATATCAGTTGCTTTTTGCCTTCCACTTCGCAGATGAATGTCCCACGGACTGCTTCTAGGTAAAGGTCTGTGACTCCTTTAAGAGAGAGGTCTCCTCTTCTAATAATTCACTGGAACTTGTGTCCTCTTTTGATGGAGGCTTAGCTTGTTCTTTGGGAGGATGAAAGGGCATCATTGCGGTTTCTGGTTTGGGTCGGGAAAAGGTTACTTCTTAGCTCGAGGACTCATCCTCTGAAGATGCATCCAAGAATGTCACATAACAGGAACCTTCTATGCTTTTTTTGAACTGCCAAACTTGGGGTTGTTAGCAAGGTGCATCGTCATCATCTTCTCTTAGAAAGGGTAACTTTGGGTGAGAAGAGTGACTGTTTGAAGGAAAGACCATTCTTCTTAATCCATTTCTTATAAAGGCATTGCTTATGATGTGACTCATTAATCAATCCAAAGGGTACTATAATCATTCTATCGAACAAAAAGGGATCTTCCGCTTTAGAAACTTCTTCCTCATCTCTGCCTTTTGTGAGTAGGATTGACTCTTCTAGCTCACTTCCATAATCTTCGTTTGCATTATCACC
This sequence comes from Lygodium microphyllum, assembly GCF_053477565.2. Lineage (NCBI taxonomy): Eukaryota > Viridiplantae > Streptophyta > Polypodiopsida > Schizaeales > Lygodiaceae > Lygodium > Lygodium microphyllum. Next base: position 113,390,879 of record NC_141162.1, read on the forward strand.
TTCGTCCTATTTAGGTTCTGTTTTTGCCTTAGTGGGGGCTCTATAAGAGAATAACAAGCTGTCTGTTATGTTCTCTGCTTCTCATCCTGCTTCTAGCTCTGTCTTTAGCTCTGTCTCTATGAGACTGCCATGTAACATGGAGAACAATACATCCATGCTTCTATCTTGTGAGAGGTGATTTTAGAAGTCAATTCGGTTTTAGGCAAGAGGTATTCTCCCATGGACAAGGACTTTCCTTCCTTGGGTAGTTGGCTTACAATGCCGACTACTAAGGACTTTGCCTTTGTTTTCTTGGAAAAGATCTGTTTGATGGCCTCTTCATCTCCTGATGTAGCATTTGTTACTTCATTGAAGGCGTCAGTTATGACTTTGATGGATGTGGATCCATTGTATTTTTGCAATCCATACAACTTCAACACCGCTTTGTCGGGTCCTCTGCCTGGGGTTAGGGTTCCTTTGAACCAGTCCGTTCTTACTCTTGCTTAAGAAAGCCAAGGTATTCCCAACAAGAGAGGGTATGAGGTCCCATAGGAATTTGGTTTGACCACAAGATATTTCAGCCAATAATTCTTTCCTACAATGATTGTTTTCATGTATGGGAGAATTCCCAATGGTTTGATTCTACTTTGGTCTGCCAAACTGATAAGCCATTGCATAGGCTGCATTCCTTATAAGCCTAGATCCTTCATTGTCACATCCGGCATTATGTTTATTAATGAGCCTCCATCAATCAATGTATTTTCTATAAAACATCCTTTAATTCACACGCCAAATCTTTGGCTTTCCCAGATCTAGGAAGGTGTTAGCCACATCTACTTCCTTTATGGATTTTGAGGTTCTGTTGGACTTGATTGTCATGGAGGGAGCAATTCTTAGGCCTCTTCTTCTTGTTAGTATGCTTTTGAATTTTTTTCAATAGCTAGGAGACAACATTAGAAACTGTTAGAATGTTAAGTTTGGTTTAAAAGTGTCTAGGTCTTTGATCAAATCATACTCTTTGAGAGGACCCATAGGCTTTTCGAATTGGCTGGGAAAATGATGTCATACCCACTTTATCTTCCCTTTTTCTTCTAAGAATGACAACATTTGCACTTCTTCTCCATGAGGAGGTACTTCGGCATCCTCTATCTCCTGAACCTCTGGTCTCGCCTGTAAAATATTACACGGCGCAGCGAACAGAATCTGAGAAAGAGATAGAGAGTACACAACAGATAAGAGGAGAATCAGTAAAATTCTTTAACTCCAAACAACTGATACAAAGATGGCTCTGTCCACCCGTGCGCTTCCACTAAATGAAGCTTAGATGGCGATCTAGACAGAAGATAGGTGAAGAGCTTAAGGCTAGCTGGAACAACAACTCTGACTGGGTGAAAGATAAGTGTGAGATGGCTGCGAAGGGGTTTAGCTTTTATAGCCCGTGAAGGTCGTTAGGTCGGCCTGCTGACCGACCTACCATATGAGCCTCCACTAGTCGGCCAAGGAATATTCCAGGGAATATTCCCTTTACCATCGGGCCGGGGGCGCTGCCCCCGGACCCCCGCCAGGGGGGCCGCTGGCCCCCCTGGGACCCCCCAGCCAGGGGCCGCTTCCGCGGCCCCCGGACCCCACAATAGGGGCCCCTTTTAACTCCCTTACCACGCAACTCAATGCAATGTGTCTCGAGTTGCTACCAACTTAACCACTCCGTCTAACCCAAAGATTAGACCCACAACAGTCACCTTTTTGCCATCCGGTCACATAGACCTCATCTGATATACAAGTCAGGACTCAACCAATGTCCGGGCTCACATTTGGCTTCTCCTCATAATGGGGGCCTTACAACTTTGAGCAGCATGGATCATTGGTAGCACCTAATGAGGGTGGGGCATTGATCATATCTAACACCCCCCCTCAATGTCCACCCATAGGTGAACTATCTCCTCGGCCCAATGCCGAGTCTCTGAAGATGAACTTGAAGCAGATCCTTCGTAAGTGCTTTGGTGAAGATATCTGCTCCATTCTCCTCTGTTGGACAGTAGACCAATTCCACTATCCCATCCTCCATCAAATCACGCACATAGTGATACTGGATCTCTATATGTTTGGTGCGTGCATGAAACACTGGATTTTTGGCAATGGCGATGCAACTCTGATTGTCACATCTCAGCACAGTTGGTTCTTCATCCTGCACTCCCATATGCCATAGAATCCTTCTCAACCATACGGCCTCACATGCAGCAAAACAAGCTGCCTTGTACTCTGCTTCGGTAGAAGACAATGCCACTGTTGGTTGCTTCTTACTAATCCAAGAGAAAATTCCTGAACCCAAAGAGAAACAATAACCAGAAACTGACTTCCTGGAATCAATGTCTCCTGCCCAATCTGAGTCACAGTTCCCCACAAGAGAAGTTCCGAAACTGTATGTGATACCATAGTCAAGAGTTTTCTTCAAGTATCTGAGCACCCGCATCCCAGCCTTCCAATGACTCTCATGAGGTTTGTTTGAGAACCTGCTCAAAACACCAACAGCAAAACTGATATCTGGTCTGGTGTTACACAAGTAGATTAGACTGCCGACCAACCTCCTATACCTCCCAATGTCTGCTAGTGCTGATGTATCCTCAACGGATAACTTTACATTCACCTCCATAGGTGTAGCTATCTCCTTGCACTCGGTCATGCCAAATGCCTTCAAGATCTCCCATGCATACTTCTTCTGAGAGATGAAGATCTTTCCTGGCTCTTGCCAGACTTCAATCCCCAAACAATAGTGCAGCAAGCCCAAGTCTGTCATTTCAAACTCAAAACTCAAAGCCTTTCGAGTTTGGTTGATCATATCTTCATAGTCACCTGTAATAAGAAGGTCGTCCACATATAGGACAATCACTACAGACTTTTTACCATCCCTGTAAACATACAAGTTAGCATCTGAGGCACATCTTTTGAAGTTTAAGTTTAAAAAGAACCTATCTATCCGCTGGTACCATGCTCTGGGGGCTTGTTTCAGCCCATACAATGCCTTCTTCAGTTTACACACTTTGTTCTCAGAATGGGGGGCCTCAAACCCTGGTGGCTGAGCCACGTACACCTCCTCCTTGAGGTCACCATTTAAGAACGCTGACTTAACATCCATTTGGTACACTGGCCACTTCTTGTGGGCAGCCACTGCAAGTACCGTGCGAATAGTGGTCATTCTGGCAGTTGGGGCAAATGACTCTTGAAAATCAAACCCTTCAACTTGTGAAAATCCTTGGGCAACCAGTCTAGCTTTGTACTTTTCTAAGGTACCATCAGCCTTGTACTTTACCTTCCAGATCCACTTGGTGCCAATAATCTTCCGCTTTGCTGGCCGATCCACTAGCTCCCAAGTGTCATTCTTCATTATGCTGTCATACTCCGCCTGCATAGCAGCCTTCCATGATGGATCTGCAAGTGCTTCTTCTAAGTCAGTTGGCTCCTTTACTTCTCTCATAATCTCAACCATCAAGGCCATGTTGACTATGTGAGCAGAAGCCCTCCTTTGCTCCTCTATTCTCTGAGACCTCCTTGGTCCGTCTGCCTTCTCCTCAACAGATGCAGGCATAGGATTATTGTGGTCATAGAGCTGCTTCACCCAGCGCGGCAATGGCTTTTCCGGTGGGGTGATGTCAGGTTGGTGAACTTTTTCCTCATCATCTGAAGATGATGCTTCCTCCTCCTTAAGGATAGGGATAGCTCTCGGGACAGGTTCATAGTGGACTACTTCTTCGCTTGATGATAAAGTGGAAGACCTTGCCTTCTCCTCCTCCACTGTATGCGGCTCCTCCTTGAACACCACATCACGGCTCGCGATGATCTTCTTTGCCTCTTGGTCATATAACTTGTAAGCCTTCTGCTCATCACTATAACCCAAGAAGATACATTTTCTGCTTTTTGGTTGTAACTTGTTTCTCTTCTCATCTGGAACATGTGCATAACATTCACATCCAAAAATTCTGAAATGTGAAACAGATGGTTTCTTACCAGTGTAAGCCTCATGAGGTGTTTTTCCCTTGAGAGCCTTTGTGTAGCTCCGATTTAGAATGTAGACTGCAGTATTAACAGCTTCAGCCCAAAAATGGTTAGGCAATCCCTTGCCCTTTAGCATGCATCTTGCCATCTCCACAATGGTACGATTCCTGCGTTCCACAACACCATTCTGCTGAGGTGTGTGAGGCGTCGTCAATTGACGCTTGATCCCTTTGCTCTTGCAAAAGCCTTCAAACTCCTTTGAGTTGAACTCACCACCACCATCTGTTCTAAATTTCTTCACACTTTTCCCTGTTTCATTCTCAACAAGTATTAGCCATTCTTTAAACTTACCAAAAGCTTGAGCCTTATCACGAAGGAAGTACACCCACATCTTCCTACTGTAGTCATCGACAATCAACATAAAATAAGAAGATCCCCCCAAGGCCTGTGTAGGCATCTTACCACACAAGTCAGCATGCACCAACTCTAGAGGAGCATGTGCTCTATTCTTGCTTTCTTGTGGAAATGCCTTTCTCTGTTGCTTGCCCATCATACAAGCTTCACATGGTTCCTTCAATTCAGTTATTGTAGGTAGGTGAGCAACCATACCTTGCTTTTGCATCTCCTTCAATACTGCAAATCCGATGTGTCCAAACCTTTCATGCCAAAGCTTACTTGTGCCCACTCCAGCGGTGGCTGTAAGAGCACTTAGCTCATACAGGTTGTTCCTTCTTTCTCCTTTGCCAACAATTGTGCCAGCACTATCAATAATTTCTGCACCTGTCTTCTTGAACCTCACTTCATGACCAAGATCAGTTATGGCAGCAACTGATAAGAGATTTCTCCTGATTTCGGGAACATACAACACATTTGAAAGCTTTTTGACTTCACCATTTGCAGCAACAAAAGAAATAGTACCTGTGCCCGCAGCAGGGCATTTAGCATCATTTCCAACCGTCACAGTGATGGATTCTTGTAGAGGCTGCATAGAACTGTATAGACCTTTCTTGTTGGTCATGTGACGGGAGGCCCCACTATCCAACACCCAAGAGTCAGTGGTAGATTCTTCTTGCGCCGAGGAACACACTTCCTCAATGGTCGCCATGAATAATTCCAACTCTGCTTCAGCCGTATTGGCTGTCTCTTTCCCTTTAGTTTTAAGGGTACCATTCTTTTCATCTGCCTTCTTGACACGACAATCTGCAATTGCATGTCCTTTCTTCTTACAGTAGAAGCACTCTCCTTGAAACTTCTTCTTGCCGCCCTTTTTCTTTTGTCACCATCATTTTTGGTGGAGGAAATACCTTTGCCTTTTGCATTGGCAGAGAATGCAGCATCTCCATTGTTGCTTCCTTCTCGGGCTTTCAGCCTCAACTCCTCCTCCATTAATAATGCACAAAACTCCTCAAAAGTCAAAGCTTGAGGTCTCACCTGAGTATTAAGGGCAGTTACTAGTCCATCAAACTTTTGTGGACAAATCCGAAGACACCTCCGAGCTAGCTCTTCGCTAGTCTTTTGTATCCCAGCGCCAGCCATCTGGTCGCGCAGATTCTTAATCCGAGTGATGAATGCTTCAACCGTCTCTCCTTCAGCAAACTTCTCCGCTGCTAGTTGATTCTCCAAGTTTTGAATCCTTGTTTGGTTTCGTGTTTCATACTGACTCCTTAGTACATTCCAAGCCTCTGACGCTTTGGTTGTATGCTGAATCAGAGTCAAAACACTGTCAGAACAGCTTGTAACTAAGGCACACAATGCATCTGCATTCCTTCGTTTCCAAGCTCGTAGAAGATCTGCATTCGGAGGAATCATCACACTAGGATTTGATGGGTCGGGGGTAGGCTGTGGTTCTGCGTCAGTCCCCAGCACAGTCTCCAGAAGCTCATAAGAATCAAGGATAGTTGTAATTTTGAACTTCCACAAGGTGTAGTTTGTACCATCTAACTTGCCTTCGCTGAAGGTTGGTGGACGAATCCTCAGTGTTTGAATAGCCGGTACAGCAGCACCACCTCCTGCACCGCTTCCTGATGCGCCAGAACTGCTTCCCGGAGTCGACATCGTTTCTCTTTGCTGTTGAAGCCTTTGCCTCTTGCACGCTCTCCGATCTCTAGAGCCCCCTGGGCTCTGATACCATGTAAAATATTACACGGCGCAGCGAACAGAATCTGAGAAAGAGATAGAGAGTACACAACAGATAAGAGGAGAATCAGTAAAATTCTTTAACTCCAAACAACTGATACAAAGATGGCTCTGTCCACCCGTGCGCTTCCACTAAATGAAGCTTAGATGGCGATCTAGACAGAAGATAGGTGAAGAGCTTAAGGCTAGCTGGAACAACAACTCTGACTGGGTGAAAGATAAGTGTGAGATGGCTGCGAAGGGGTTTAGCTTTTATAGCCCGCGAAGGTCGTTAGGTCGGCCTGCTGACCGACCTACCATATGAGCCTCCACTAGTCGGCCAAGGAATATTCCAGGGAATATTCCCTTTACCATCGGGCCGGGGGCGCTGCCCCCGGACCCCCGCCAGGGGGGCCGCTGGCCCCCCTGGGACCCCCCAGCCAGGGGCCGCTTCCGCGGCCCCCGGACCCCACAATAGGGGCCCCTTTTAACTCCCTTACCACGCAACTCAATGCAATGTGTCTCGAGTTGCTACCAACTTAACCACTCCGTCTAACCCAAAGATTAGACCCACAACAGTCACCTTTTTGCCATCCGGTCACATAGACCTCATCTGATATACAAGTCAGGACTCAACCAATGTCCGGGCTCACATTTGGCTTCTCCTCATAATGGGGGCCTTACAACTTTGAGCAGCATGGATCATTGGTAGCACCTAATGAGGGTGGGGCATTGATCATATCTAACACCCCCCCTCAATGTCCACCCATAGGTGAACTATCTCCTCGGCCCAATGCCGAGTCTCTGAAGATGAACTTGAAGCAGATCCTTCGTAAGTGCTTTGGTGAAGATATCTGCTCCATTCTCCTCTGTTGGACAGTAGACCAATTCCACTATCCCATCCTCCATCAAATCACGCACATAGTGATACTGGATCTCTATATGTTTGGTGCGTGCATGAAACACTGGATTTTTGGCAATGGCGATGCAACTCTGATTGTCACATCTCAGCACAGTTGGTTCTTCATCCTGCACTCCCATATGCCATAGAATCCTTCTCAACCATACGGCCTCACATGCAGCAAAACAAGCTGCCTTGTACTCTGCTTCGGTAGAAGACAATGCCACTGTTGGTTGCTTCTTACTAATCCAAGAGAAAATTCCTGAACCCAAAGAGAAACAATAACCAGAAACTGACTTCCTGGAATCAATGTCTCCTGCCCAATCTGAGTCACAGTTCCCCACAAGAGAAGTTCCGAAACTGTATGTGATACCATAGTCAAGAGTTTTCTTCAAGTATCTGAGCACCCGCATCCCAGCCTTCCAATGACTCTCATGAGGTTTGTTTGAGAACCTGCTCAAAACACCAACAGCAAAACTGATATCTGGTCTGGTGTTACACAAGTAGATTAGACTGCCGACCAACCTCCTATACCTCCCAATGTCTGCTAGTGCTGATGTATCCTCAACGGATAACTTTACATTCACCTCCATAGGTGTAGCTATCTCCTTGCACTCGGTCATGCCAAATGCCTTCAAGATCTCCCATGCATACTTCTTCTGAGAGATGAAGATCTTTCCTGGCTCTTGCCAGACTTCAATCCCCAAACAATAGTGCAGCAAGCCCAAGTCTGTCATTTCAAACTCAAAACTCAAAGCCTTTCGAGTTTGGTTGATCATATCTTCATAGTCACCTGTAATAAGAAGGTCGTCCACATATAGGACAATCACTACAGACTTTTTACCATCCCTGTAAACATACAAGTTAGCATCTGAGGCACATCTTTTGAAGTTTAAGTTTAAAAAGAACCTATCTATCCGCTGGTACCATGCTCTGGGGGCTTGTTTCAGCCCATACAATGCCTTCTTCAGTTTACACACTTTGTTCTCAGAATGGGGGGCCTCAAACCCTGGTGGCTGAGCCACGTACACCTCCTCCTTGAGGTCACCATTTAAGAACGCTGACTTAACATCCATTTGGTACACTGGCCACTTCTTGTGGGCAGCCACTGCAAGTACCGTGCGAATAGTGGTCATTCTGGCAGTTGGGGCAAATGACTCTTGAAAATCAAACCCTTCAACTTGTGAAAATCCTTGGGCAACCAGTCTAGCTTTGTACTTTTCTAAGGTACCATCAGCCTTGTACTTTACCTTCCAGATCCACTTGGTGCCAATAATCTTCCGCTTTGCTGGCCGATCCACTAGCTCCCAAGTGTCATTCTTCATTATGCTGTCATACTCCGCCTGCATAGCAGCCTTCCATGATGGATCTGCAAGTGCTTCTTCTAAGTCAGTTGGCTCCTTTACTTCTCTCATAATCTCAACCATCAAGGCCATGTTGACTATGTGAGCAGAAGCCCTCCTTTGCTCCTCTATTCTCTGAGACCTCCTTGGTCCGTCTGCCTTCTCCTCAACAGATGCAGGCATAGGATTATTGTGGTCATAGAGCTGCTTCACCCAGCGCGGCAATGGCTTTTCCGGTGGGGTGATGTCAGGTTGGTGAACTTTTTCCTCATCATCTGAAGATGATGCTTCCTCCTCCTTAAGGATAGGGATAGCTCTCGGGACAGGTTCATAGTGGACTACTTCTTCGCTTGATGATAAAGTGGAAGACCTTGCCTTCTCCTCCTCCACTGTATGCGGCTCCTCCTTGAACACCACATCACGGCTCGCGATGATCTTCTTTGCCTCTTGGTCATATAACTTGTAAGCCTTCTGCTCATCACTATAACCCAAGAAGATACATTTTCTGCTTTTTGGTTGTAACTTGTTTCTCTTCTCATCTGGAACATGTGCATAACATTCACATCCAAAAATTCTGAAATGTGAAACAGATGGTTTCTTACCAGTGTAAGCCTCATGAGGTGTTTTTCCCTTGAGAGCCTTTGTGTAGCTCCGATTTAGAATGTAGACTGCAGTATTAACAGCTTCAGCCCAAAAATGGTTAGGCAATCCCTTGCCCTTTAGCATGCATCTTGCCATCTCCACAATGGTACGATTCCTGCGTTCCACAACACCATTCTGCTGAGGTGTGTGAGGCGTCGTCAATTGACGCTTGATCCCTTTGCTCTTGCAAAAGCCTTCAAACTCCTTTGAGTTGAACTCACCACCACCATCTGTTCTAAATTTCTTCACACTTTTCCCTGTTTCATTCTCAACAAGTATTAGCCATTCTTTAAACTTACCAAAAGCTTGAGCCTTATCACGAAGGAAGTACACCCACATCTTCCTACTGTAGTCATCGACAATCAACATAAAATAAGAAGATCCCCCAAGGCCTGTGTAGGCATCTTACCACACAAGTCAGCATGCACCAACTCTAGAGGAGCATGTGCTCTATTCTTGCTTTCTTGTGGAAATGCCTTTCTCTGTTGCTTGCCCATCATACAAGCTTCACATGGTTCCTTCAATTCAGTTATTGTAGGTAGGTGAGCAACCATACCTTGCTTTTGCATCTCCTTCAATACTGCAAATCCGATGTGTCCAAACCTTTCATGCCAAAGCTTACTTGTGCCCACTCCAGCGGTGGCTGTAAGAGCACTTAGCTCATACAGGTTGTTCCTTCTTTCTCCTTTGCCAACAATTGTGCCAGCACTATCAATAATTTCTGCACCTGTCTTCTTGAACCTCACTTCATGACCAAGATCAGTTATGGCAGCAACTGATAAGAGATTTCTCCTGATTTCGGGAACATACAACACATTTGAAAGCTTTTTGACTTCACCATTTGCAGCAACAAAAGAAATAGTACCTGTGCCCGCAGCAGGGCATTTAGCATCATTTCCAACCGTCACAGTGATGGATTCTTGTAGAGGCTGCATAGAACTGTATAGACCTTTCTTGTTGGTCATGTGACGGGAGGCCCCACTATCCAACACCCAAGAGTCAGTGGTAGATTCTTCTTGCGCCGAGGAACACACTTCCTCAATGGTCGCCATGAATAATTCCAACTCTGCTTCAGCCGTATTGGCTGTCTCTTTCCCTTTAGTTTTAAGGGTACCATTCTTTTCATCTGCCTTCTTGACACGACAATCTGCAATTGCATGTCCTTTCTTCTTACAGTAGAAGCACTCTCCTTGAAACTTCTTCTTGCCGCCCTTTTTCTTTTTGTCACCATCATTTTTGGTGGAGGAAATACCTTTGCCTTTTGCATTGGCAGAGAATGCAGCATCTCCATTGTTGCTTCCTTCTCGGGCTTTCAGCCTCAACTCCTCCTCCATTAATAATGCACAAAACTCCTCAAAAGTCAAAGCTTGAGGTCTCACCTGAGTATTAAGGGCAGTTACTAGTCCATCAAACTTTTGTGGACAAATCCGAAGACACCTCCGAGCTAGCTCTTCGCTAGTCTTTTGTATCCCAGCGCCAGCCATCTGGTCGCGCAGATTCTTAATCCGAGTGATGAATGCTTCAACCGTCTCTCCTTCAGCAAACTTCTCCGCTGCTAGTTGATTCTCCAAGTTTTGAATCCTTGTTTGGTTTCGTGTTTCATACTGACTCCTTAGTACATTCCAAGCCTCTGACGCTTTGGTTGTATGCTGAATCAGAGTCAAAACACTGTCAGAACAGCTTGTAACTAAGGCACACAATGCATCTGCATTCCTTCGTTTCCAAGCTCGTAGAAGATCTGCATTCGGAGGAATCATCACACTAGGATTTGATGGGTCGGGGGTAGGCTGTGGTTCTGCGTCAGTCCCCAGCACAGTCTCCAGAAGCTCATAAGAATCAAGGATAGTTGTAATTTTGAACTTCCACAAGGTGTAGTTTGTACCATCTAACTTGCCTTCGCTGAAGGTTGGTGGACGAATCCTCAGTGTTTGAATAGCCGGTACAGCAGCACCACCTCCTGCACCGCTTCCTGATGCGCCAGAACTGCTTCCCGGAGTCGACATCGTTTCTCTTTGCTGTTGAAGCCTTTGCCTCTTGCACGCTCTCCGATCTCTAGAGCCCCCTGGGCTCTGATACCATGTAAAATATTACACGGCGCAGCGAACAGAATCTGAGAAAGAGATAGAGAGTACACAACAGATAAGAGGAGAATCAGTAAAATTCTTTAACTCCAAACAACTGATACAAAGATGGCTCTGTCCACCCGTGCGCTTCCACTAAATGAAGCTTAGATGGCGATCTAGACAGAAGATAGGTGAAGAGCTTAAGGCTAGCTGGAACAACAACTCTGACTGGGTGAAAGATAAGTGTGAGATGGCTGCGAAGGGGTTTAGCTTTTATAGCCCGCGAAGGTCGTTAGGTCGGCCTGCTGACCGACCTACCATATGAGCCTCCACTAGTCGGCCAAGGAATATTCCAGGGAATATTCCCTTTACCATCGGGCCGGGGGCGCTGCCCCCGGACCCCCGCCAGGGGGGCCGCTGGCCCCCCTGGGACCCCCCAGCCAGGGGCCGCTTCCGCGGCCCCCGGACCCCACAATAGGGGCCCCTTTTAACTCCCTTACCACGCAACTCAATGCAATGTGTCTCGAGTTGCTACCAACTTAACCACTCCGTCTAACCCAAAGATTAGACCCACAACAGTCACCTTTTTGCCATCCGGTCACATAGACCTCATCTGATATACAAGTCAGGACTCAACCAATGTCCGGGCTCACATTTGGCTTCTCCTCATAATGGGGGCCTTACAACTTTGAGCAGCATGGATCATTGGTAGCACCTAATGAGGGTGGGGCATTGATCATATCTAACACCCCCCCTCAATGTCCACCCATAGGTGAACTATCTCCTCGGCCCAATGCCGAGTCTCTGAAGATGAACTTGAAGCAGATCCTTCGTAAGTGCTTTGGTGAAGATATCTGCTCCATTCTCCTCTGTTGGACAGTAGACCAATTCCACTATCCCATCCTCCATCAAATCACGCACATAGTGATACTGGATCTCTATATGTTTGGTGCGTGCATGAAACACTGGATTTTTGGCAATGGCGATGCAACTCTGATTGTCACATCTCAGCACAGTTGGTTCTTCATCCTGCACTCCCATATGCCATAGAATCCTTCTCAACCATACGGCCTCACATGCAGCAAAACAAGCTGCCTTGTACTCTGCTTCGGTAGAAGACAATGCCACTGTTGGTTGCTTCTTACTAATCCAAGAGAAAATTCCTGAACCCAAAGAGAAACAATAACCAGAAACTGACTTCCTGGAATCAATGTCTCCTGCCCAATCTGAGTCACAGTTCCCCACAAGAGAAGTTCCGAAACTGTATGTGATACCATAGTCAAGAGTTTTCTTCAAGTATCTGAGCACCCGCATCCCAGCCTTCCAATGACTCTCATGAGGTTTGTTTGAGAACCTGCTCAAAACACCAACAGCAAAACTGATATCTGGTCTGGTGTTACACAAGTAGATTAGACTGCCGACCAACCTCCTATACCTCCCAATGTCTGCTAGTGCTGATGTATCCTCAACGGATAACTTTACATTCACCTCCATAGGTGTAGCTATCTCCTTGCACTCGGTCATGCCAAATGCCTTCAAGATCTCCCATGCATACTTCTTCTGAGAGATGAAGATCTTTCCTGGCTCTTGCCAGACTTCAATCCCCAAACAATAGTGCAGCAAGCCCAAGTCTGTCATTTCAAACTCAAAACTCAAAGCCTTTCGAGTTTGGTTGATCATATCTTCATAGTCACCTGTAATAAGAAGGTCGTCCACATATAGGACAATCACTACAGACTTTTTACCATCCCTGTAAACATACAAGTTAGCATCTGAGGCACATCTTTTGAAGTTTAAGTTTAAAAAGAACCTATCTATCCGCTGGTACCATGCTCTGGGGGCTTGTTTCAGCCCATACAATGCCTTCTTCAGTTTACACACTTTGTTCTCAGAATGGGGGGCCTCAAACCCTGGTGGCTGAGCCACGTACACCTCCTCCTTGAGGTCACCATTTAAGAACGCTGACTTAACATCCATTTGGTACACTGGCCACTTCTTGTGGGCAGCCACTGCAAGTACCGTGCGAATAGTGGTCATTCTGGCAGTTGGGGCAAATGACTCTTGAAAATCAAACCCTTCAACTTGTGAAAATCCTTGGGCAACCAGTCTAGCTTTGTACTTTTCTAAGGTACCATCAGCCTTGTACTTTACCTTCCAGATCCACTTGGTGCCAATAATCTTCCGCTTTGCTGGCCGATCCACTAGCTCCCAAGTGTCATTCTTCATTATGCTGTCATACTCCGCCTGCATAGCAGCCTTCCATGATGGATCTGCAAGTGCTTCTTCTAAGTCAGTTGGCTCCTTTACTTCTCTCATAATCTCAACCATCAAGGCCATGTTGACTATGTGAGCAGAAGCCCTCCTTTGCTCCTCTATTCTCTGAGACCTCCTTGGTCCGTCTGCCTTCTCCTCAACAGATGCAGGCATAGGATTATTGTGGTCATAGAGCTGCTTCACCCAGCGCGGCAATGGCTTTTCCGGTGGGGTGATGTCAGGTTGGTGAACTTTTTCCTCATCATCTGAAGATGATGCTTCCTCCTCCTTAAGGATAGGGATAGCTCTCGGGACAGGTTCATAGTGGACTACTTCTTCGCTTGATGATAAAGTGGAAGACCTTGCCTTCTCCTCCTCCACTGTATGCGGCTCCTCCTTGAACACCACATCACGGCTCGCGATGATCTTCTTTGCCTCTTGGTCATATAACTTGTAAGCCTTCTGCTCATCACTATAACCCAAGAAGATACATTTTCTGCTTTTTGGTTGTAACTTGTTTCTCTTCTCATCTGGAACATGTGCATAACATTCACATCCAAAAATTCTGAAATGTGAAACAGATGGTTTCTTACCAGTGTAAGCCTCATGAGGTGTTTTTCCCTTGAGAGCCTTTGTGTAGCTCCGATTTAGAATGTAGACTGCAGTATTAACAGCTTCAGCCCAAAAATGGTTAGGCAATCCCTTGCCCTTTAGCATGCATCTTGCCATCTCCACAATGGTACGATTCCTGCGTTCCACAACACCATTCTGCTGAGGTGTGTGAGGCGTCGTCAATTGACGCTTGATCCCTTTGCTCTTGCAAAAGCCTTCAAACTCCTTTGAGTTGAACTCACCACCACCATCTGTTCTAAATTTCTTCACACTTTTCCCTGTTTCATTCTCAACAAGTATTAGCCATTCTTTAAACTTACCAAAAGCTTGAGCCTTATCACGAAGGAAGTACACCCACATCTTCCTACTGTAGTCATCGACAATCAACATAAAATAAGAAGATCCCCCCAAGGCCTGTGTAGGCATCTTACCACACAAGTCAGCATGCACCAACTCTAGAGGAGCATGTGCTCTATTCTTGCTTTCTTGTGGAAATGCCTTTCTCTGTTGCTTGCCCATCATACAAGCTTCACATGGTTCCTTCAATTCAGTTATTGTAGGTAGGTGAGCAACCATACCTTGCTTTTGCATCTCCTTCAATACTGCAAATCCGATGTGTCCAAACCTTTCATGCCAAAGCTTACTTGTGCCCACTCCAGCGGTGGCTGTAAGAGCACTTAGCTCATACAGGTTGTTCCTTCTTTCTCCTTTGCCAACAATTGTGCCAGCACTATCAATAATTTCTGCACCTGTCTTCTTGAACCTCACTTCATGACCAAGATCAGTTATGGCAGCAACTGATAAGAGATTTCTCCTGATTTCGGGAACATACAACACATTTGAAAGCTTTTTGACTTCACCATTTGCAGCAACAAAAGAAATAGTACCTGTGCCCGCAGCAGGGCATTTAGCATCATTTCCAACCGTCACAGTGATGGATTCTTGTAGAGGCTGCATAGAACTGTATAGACCTTTCTTGTTGGTCATGTGACGGGAGGCCCCACTATCCAACACCCAAGAGTCAGTGGTAGATTCTTCTTGCGCCGAGGAACACACTTCCTCAATGGTCGCCATGAATAATTCCAACTCTGCTTCAGCCGTATTGGCTGTCTCTTTCCCTTTAGTTTTAAGGGTACCATTCTTTTCATCTGCCTTCTTGACACGACAATCTGCAATTGCATGTCCTTTCTTCTTACAGTAGAAGCACTCTCCTTGAAACTTCTTCTTGCCGCCCTTTTTCTTTTTGTCACCATCATTTTTGGTGGAGGAAATACCTTTGCCTTTTGCATTGGCAGAGAATGCAGCATCTCCATTGTTGCTTCCTTCTCGGGCTTTCAGCCTCAACTCCTCCTCCATTAATAATGCACAAAACTCCTCAAAAGTCAAAGCTTGAGGTCTCACCTGAGTATTAAGGGCAGTTACTAGTCCATCAAACTTTTGTGGACAAATCCGAAGACACCTCCGAGCTAGCTCTTCGCTAGTCTTTTGTATCCCAGCGCCAGCCATCTGGTCGCGCAGATTCTTAATCCGAGTGATGAATGCTTCAACCGTCTCTCCTTCAGCAAACTTCTCCGCTGCTAGTTGATTCTCCAAGTTTTGAATCCTTGTTTGGTTTCGTGTTTCATACTGACTCCTTAGTACATTCCAAGCCTCTGACGCTTTGGTTGTATGCTGAATCAGAGTCAAAACACTGTCAGAACAGCTTGTAACTAAGGCACACAATGCATCTGCATTCCTTCGTTTCCAAGCTCGTAGAAGATCTGCATTCGGAGGAATCATCACACTAGGATTTGATGGGTCGGGGGTAGGCTGTGGTTCTGCGTCAGTCCCCAGCACAGTCTCCAGAAGCTCATAAGAATCAAGGATAGTTGTAATTTTGAACTTCCACAAGGTGTAGTTTGTACCATCTAACTTGCCTTCGCTGAAGGTTGGTGGACGAATCCTCAGTGTTTGAATAGCCGGTACAGCAGCACCACCTCCTGCACCGCTTCCTGATGCGCCAGAACTGCTTCCCGGAGTCGACATCGTTTCTCTTTGCTGTTGAAGCCTTTGCCTCTTGCACGCTCTCCGATCTCTAGAGCCCCCTGGGCTCTGATACCATGTAAAATATTACACGGCGCAGCGAACAGAATCTGAGAAAGAGATAGAGAGTACACAACAGATAAGAGGAGAATCAGTAAAATTCTTTAACTCCAAACAACTGATACAAAGATGGCTCTGTCCACCCGTGCGCTTCCACTAAATGAAGCTTAGATGGCGATCTAGACAGAAGATAGGTGAAGAGCTTAAGGCTAGCTGGAACAACAACTCTGACTGGGTGAAAGATAAGTGTGAGATGGCTGCGAAGGGGTTTAGCTTTTATAGCCCGCGAAGGTCGTTAGGTCGGCCTGCTGACCGACCTACCATATGAGCCTCCACTAGTCGGCCAAGGAATATTCCAGGGAATATTCCCTTTACCATCGGGCCGGGGGCGCTGCCCCCGGACCCCCGCCAGGGGGGCCGCTGGCCCCCCTGGGACCCCCCAGCCAGGGGCCGCTTCCGCGGCCCCCGGACCCCACAATAGGGGCCCCTTTTAACTCCCTTACCACGCAACTCAATGCAATGTGTCTCGAGTTGCTACCAACTTAACCACTCCGTCTAACCCAAAGATTAGACCCACAACAGTCACCTTTTTGCCATCCGGTCACATAGACCTCATCTGATATACAAGTCAGGACTCAACCAATGTCCGGGCTCACATTTGGCTTCTCCTCATAATGGGGGCCTTACAACTTTGAGCAGCATGGATCATTGGTAGCACCTAATGAGGGTGGGGCATTGATCATATCTAACATCGCCTCTGCAACTGTCTCTGGGGCTCTCTATGGCTCTGTACTGCTCTATACTTCATTGTTCTAAATTTCATTGTTCTATTTTTCACGAGGAAGGTTGAACTTCATAGTCTTGGCAGAGGGAACATTCTCTTTTGGATCCACTCAATTCGTGATAGGTGGAATCCCTTGGGAGTTCATATAGTATGTCCTTCTTCATGAAGGTCATCCTCTCCATCTCATCTCAAAACCTCAAAATAAGTATGTGCTTCTTCATGAAGGTCATACTCTCTATCCCATCTTGGAACCTCAAAATGAGAGTGCGCTTTTGGGCTTCTTTCTCAACTCTCTAGGATTTGGGAAATGGGTGTATCTTCCTCTTTGTATCCGAGGCATATGCACAAATTCTTACCCTCCTCATAGAATGATGATCCCTCTTTCTCGAGTGTGCCATTTACCCTGATGAGATATCCTTTCTTCGTAGAAAGCCATGGAGGGATGTTGTAGTTGACAAGCACTATAGGCCACACACTGTAAGAAGTTGAGCGCAGACCAAATGGGTTCACATCATCCATTGCGAGACCGAGCCGAAGATTCCTTGGCTCTCGCGTAAAGCCTAGGAAGGTAGAGTCAATGTGGCTCCATGCGCGCGAATCCGCTGATATTCGTTGAACTCCATCTGTGGACCTATTCTGCACATGCCACGTTGTCAAGCTTGCCATGCCGGACGTGTGAAACATATGGTTTATGCGGGGGATGAGCGGAAAGTGTCTAAGAACTTTTTGAGGGATGGTTTGCCCTTGCAAGTCCTGTCGATACCTGTGAGCACCACACTTTGGACATGTCTCCATAGTCTTGTATTCATCTCGAAACAGTATGCAATCGTTGATACATGCATGGATGTTATTATAGTCCATGCCAAGCTTCCGTAAAACATGTCGTGCATCATCACGAGACTCAGGCATGGTATTTGTAGGTGGTAATATATGATATTTCAATAACCTGAAAAAAATCATAAAACACCTTGACAAAGCACAAATACTTGTAATAATAGTGTCAAAAAAAAAATCAATGAAGCCTATGTACAAGATACCTGAATAACTCGGTCACACTCGTATCGCTCCACCCGTATTTTGCTTGCACACTTAAGAGTGCAAGCAATGTCTTCAACCGAGATACTCGGAACCCATCATATAATGGTATGGATGCTTCCTCTCTAAGCGGATCAGATGTCTCGACATCCATGGGAATCAATGCATCGATCATTGCCTCCATCTCAAGCTCCAAGATTGTAGGTAGGTCGGGAAGGTTGTCTGTTTCCTCTGGCATTGACAGTATAGATGGGCCTTGCGAGTGGTGGATTGGCTCCTGCAATCCATCCATCGAACGTCCACGAACTCTTCTAATTGGCCGCAAAGGGTGCACTCCCCCTTGGGTCGAGACATCACCCCCTGGATAGAAAATTTGCCAACAAGACCCAATCTTATTGTGTATGGTTTTCAATTAGCTTGCGAGTACAATGCATGATTAATATTAACTTCAAATTACCGTTTGCTTAAAATCCGCAATCGCCTGATCAATGATCTCAGATTGAAACTCGCCAAATCGTCGTACGTGTTCTATAGACAATCGGTGTTTTCGTCTAATTGCCAACTTGCATTGAGAGCAAGGACATG
The DNA here is from genome assembly GCF_053477565.2 of Lygodium microphyllum. Lineage (NCBI taxonomy): Eukaryota > Viridiplantae > Streptophyta > Polypodiopsida > Schizaeales > Lygodiaceae > Lygodium > Lygodium microphyllum. The sequence goes on from NC_141162.1 coordinate 113,409,263, forward strand.
GGACACGCTGATTAAGATATGCCTCGCGATCTTGAACAATAAGACCTTCTTCGTTTTCCATCTTATCTACATTACAACAAACGAGGCTCAAATGGATAGCTTTATGGAGATGTATGTCAAGTTGCAAGTTGACCATAAGCTCTTGCATTGTACATAGTAGTTGAGAGATTTATTAATGTTATATCTCGGCCCTATATCATGCTCAAGGATTTGTTTGTCCCGGTAGATAATTATTCGTTATTGTTAAAAAAAAGAGCATTGGTTCATAAGGTTCATGAGTCGAAGACTAAATGTTTGGACTTGACTAAAAGATTGTATAATGGCTTAGATGCTAAAAGGAAAAGTGATGAATATGTTACTTCATCATTGCAACAAAAAGATTGGTGACAAGGATGCTATGATTAATGAAGTTCTTCACGAGGTGAATATAGAGTTGAAGGGGATGGAACACGATTCTTCTTTGGGATTTAATGGTGATAAGTCAATTATTGAGGTGTCTTCTTGTACAACCATTATACCTTATATACCTAGCTACGGTCTCTAGGTTATGTACTTTGAGTATCTTAGAGGGGCTCTACTAGGATTACTTATACAACTGCACTAGAGGGCTTTGAGTATAAGTAATCCATTTATGAACATCATTGAGGATCTCTTAGTCTAATAATAAATCAGTCTCAACAAAAAGCATCTTAGAAATGTGGTTTTTTTGTCCTAGGATCGCGTATTAAAATTAATGCCATCTATGAAATTTATCAATTATAGTAATAAAATTTGTTTCAATCAATTCTACTCATAGTCATAAGACCTGAGAGAAAATATCCTATGCTCAATTCAAGGGATTCTTCTTCTATAACAATACTTTTGGGTTCATTTTGATGAAGTACTGTAATGACCATTAGCTAGGGTATCATTTTCTTTTAGTCCTTCCGTTGACTAGTTGGCATGAATTCTAATTTGTTATGCCTATAAAGTTAATACAAAAACAATGAATTATGCATATCACAATTAGATCCCCTACTTGGACATTATGAAGGACATGACCAATTTTAAGCCATCTTAAAGAGTCACCAATGTACGTGGCCCATGGCAAAGCACAACGGTCTTCTTCCTCTCCTTCTCTCACGACGGTCGCTCTAACCCTTGCTCTCGCTCTCAAAACACACAATGTGCAAACGCGAAATGAAACCGCGCTCGATTTCGGCCCGCTTTTTTTCCCTATGGAGCATCGCTATTTGCGTCCATCGAAAAAGCGACGCCAATAGCGACGCCGCTACCCGCCGTCGCTAATCGGCGTCGCTACCCGCCGTCGCTAATCGGCGTCGCTACTAGCTCAAATCCTTGTAGTGAAAGACACAAAGAGGACCAAATCATCACATTGCCAAGTGAAGGAAAGGCTTGTGAAGATTACGGATATGTTCCTAGCTGACTTAGTTGACCTCATAGAAATAGTAGTGGGTCAAGAGGTAACTATTATGGCATGCACTAGCTCGAATGAGAACAACCTAGACCTTCGCCTTGGCCTTAGTATAGCTGAGCACCCGATGACATTCGAGGACATGTCACACAATATGACTAGCAAACGAGGATAGTACACCATAGAAGATTAGTGGCAAACATTGTAGCCGACCTTGAGGAAGAGATAAGACTATCAAGGATGGCATTTCAATGCATGGCAAGTTATAGTCAGGAGGAAAGGGCTCAAGGACTACATTTGGAGAGGGAGCTTAATGAGATTCATAGGATCCTAGCCATATCAGGTAGGAATAGAATGGGAGGCAATGCCAATAGGAAGAGAGTTCTGGAAGTCAATCTTACACTAAGAAAACTACTCACCAAGAGATTGCTAGATACAACTAGCACTGATCTCAGTGGGGCAGCCTTGGTGGCATCATTGCTAGTTGGGCCGGGAGTTACCCCAAATGCAAGAAACCAAATGAAATTACCTATAGTTGTGAAGCAACTTGATAAATATACCAGGTAGGGAATGCTTTGTTGAGTAGTTTGAGCAAGTGTGTGAGGCTAATAACCTCACATAACCTACTCACTGAGCACAGGCATTCGATCTATCCCTAGGAGACAAGGGACGAACGCAGTTCACCAGTGCTGAACATAATGACTTCACCTAGCTGAAAGATCTCTTCATCAAGAGATTATTGAAGGCAAGTTACTTTGATAACCTCATTGTTAAGCTAATGAATTTCAATTAGAAAGACAAAGAGGACATAAGAGATTATATTACCCATATAAGAAGTCTCTTTAAGAGGATACTTGCTACTGAGTGACAATGAGAGAGTAGTCTCTACATGTTCATTAACGGGATCCACAACGAGGAACTATGTAAGGCCCCGGCAAGAAAATCAAACATGCAAAGGAATGTGCTTGTGAGATTCTTTGAGGAATCTGTACAAGTCAATGATGTCAACCTAAAAGTAGAGCTGGCTAGATTGTAAGAGTTAATACAAAGATCTATGTGACCCCACATGCAGGTTTTACACTATGGACGAAATCACCTACCATTTGAATGCCCCGATCCCAATCAAGGTCTTATGCCAATTTTGGAAGATTTGGACATGATTCCATGTAATGTTGGTTACCAAAATAGTTTCCTTAGCAATCTTACATGTAGCCATACTATCCAGGGGTCAGACAACAATATTTCAAAAGGGGAGGCCCTTTGCCACTCCATGCACCCAATGATTCAAAGAAAGATACACAAAGGACAATGCACCAAGGACACATATAAACCCTATAAGGATACCTATACCTCTTGCACCTATCATAGCCCATCCACCAAGCAAAGCTCTAGTGCACTTTGTGGAGGAACCCCTAGAGGAAGATTCTTATTTGAATCCTTATGTCTATTATAATGAAGAAGGAAATCCACTATTGATGGATTACAGACCCATGCCAATCATGGCCCCAAGCAAAGAAACAGGTAGAGGCCTATGAGGAACTTAGAACCAGGGACCCATATCATGTTGGAGATGTGGTCATCCAAGTCATATCTCATCTCACTACCCTAAAAAGGAGTAAGCAAATAGAGAGAAGGATGATTTGAGGTGCCCCAAATGTGGAGTCATACATCTATTTGCTAATTGCCCTAGGCGAAAGCCCTCCACTAGATCAGAAATTGCACTATCTATGGTTCTCGAGCTCTTTTGTATCAAGTTGCATGATAATGATGCCACACCTATTCTATTTGCTGATTTCCCTAGGCGAAACCCCTCCACTAGCTCGACAATTGTACCATCTATGCCACTCAAGCTCTTTTGTGTCAAATTTCATGACAATGATGCCACACCTATAATTACCCTATAAGTCATGAGACAAGCTCAAATGAAGTAAGCTGATATCTCACTACCTGGGCCTAGCAACTTGGATGCATCCTCCATAGGGAAGAAGAATGAATGATAGAGGAAAAAGATAATTGATGTAAAAATAGTGCTCAAAACTAAGAGTGAGACCATAATAACCAAAGGTAAGCAAGTTACGGATGTCGAAGTAGAGACATTGGCTCCTAAGATGAGAGAGAAGAAAAGCACTAAGGTTGGAGAGTACCATGACCCCAACCAATAGCTAAAGGTTGCAGATAAGGTGAAGGAGTGGATAAAAGAAGGAAAGACTCACCTTCAAGATACTGAACCTATAGTTGAGCAAGAGATTGAGGAACTCTCAACCATGAGTGCAATAGTCTCACCCACATATTTGAGGGCACAGAAGAGACAACACCACCATGTGAGCAGCTGCATGGGCAGAGTGAGATGACAAGGAATTAAAAAAAATGAGAGTGTCATTGGGAAAACTGCTTAAACAAAACCACGCACTTTGGCAAGAATTGAAGCGATGGGTAGAACACAGTAATGACCATAAGCCGCAAGACTTTCCAAACCACCATGCCATGACACACATACAAAGCCTAACACTAAATCCCATGTCTAAGTCCCTATGAATAAATCTCTTTTGGGAGTGCACTGAGTTGCACACAGTCTTACCTATCATTGCCTTAGGAGATGCTACATGAAAGGGGATAGTGGACATGGAAGTAGGGGTTAGTATACTTAGTCATGCAATCTCGCAAACTTGAGAAAACCCACCGATGGAAACCATAAGGTTCAATGTCAATCTAGCAAATGGGATGAAGGTTAGACCCTTTGGAGTCCTAAAGGAATGGCCACTAAAGATAGTGGAAATCCAAATCTCGGTGAACTTCATAGTTATAAAGGGAGTGGATTATGATATCCTTCTAGGGAGGCCATGGATGAGAAAAGCTAGAGTAGTAGAGGACTGGGTAGTGGCCTAATATTCTTGGGCAATAGATTTGAAGTAGTTAGAGTAGAAATGGACACTAGGAAGACTTCACCCGCGTGGATTTAGATACCATCTCTAACCTATTGAAGGAGGACTCAAAGTTGAGAGAGGCAATTATGGGCCTCTAACAAAATACATTCCTTTCCCTGAGGATGAGCAGGATTGGATGCATGTGTTGGCAACCATTGATCTCCCATTCTTGGAGAAAGAGGAGTAATATAGGCAAGTTGTAGACTCCACTAGCAACCCTAGCCCATACTACCTGTGTGCATAATGTCCGAAAGCCCCACGGGCCACCAACATCAATCATCTGCCATGTCCCAGGAAGTAAACTTGAACTTCACAAAATTCTCAAGCACTTGTCTAGAAATCTTGTGGACAAACCAATCACCAACTTGAAGCCCCTCAAGGATCTTATGGGAAGTAGGGAGTGGCAAAAATGGATCAAGGTGTATGACCTAAATTTGTCATATAATTGGGCTCTCATGACAAGTGAGACTCCATCCGAAAAGTAAGAACCCTACAAGAAACCTATAGACCCAGTCTAAAAATTCTAACGATGAGTACGAGGACGGTTGCTCCACTAGTGAAGAAAGCAAGGAGGAAGTATAAACCATAGAATATGATACAAAAGGAAGGATAATTGAACATATTAGAGTAGATTCTAAACCCCAAGATATGAACATGTTCTGAGTAAGAAGAGGAGTTGCCAAGGTAGACTACGATCGAAATTGGCTAGAGTGTCTTGAGGTGGTAAATCATGAGTAAGTAGGATTATCTCATCCTTGCCCCCCACCACTATTTCGAGTTGAGACATCTTCAGAGTTGTGAGCACCAAGGGAGACAAGTTCTTCCAGTGAGGAGGGCGAGTAAAATTCCGAGTTAGAGGAAAGCTCCAATAGTGACCCCAAGATACCTCAAGCACTTGGTACCTGGCACACTAAGGGAGACATTTCAATCCACCACCTAAGGTGGTGTAGGAAGCTAAAGGAAGAAAAAAGGAAATAGTCACAATCGATAGAAGCTAAATGGCAAAAGAAATTCTAGGACCTATCAAAGCGTTTCATGAGGTATAAAAAGGGTGACAGAATAGTGGTGTTGGTAGGAGCCAAATGGAAGGGGCAAGCAAGTGAACCCATTGAAGGATCAGCCAAGGTTAAGGAGGTCAACTTGGGAAGAGAGGAGGACAAGCCTCGACCAATGTACATAGTAAATGACCCAGCTGAGAAGGAAGAGAATGATCTTATAAATCTCCTGAGAGGGAGTTCACTGATGTGTTTGCATGGTCTTTAGATGAACCAAAGGGAATAGATTTGAGTATCATGACTCATAACATTTCAATGACCCTCGACGCAGCACTAGTCAAGCAACCACCACATGCAATGAATCCTAAGTATACACATACCGTAAAGGAGGAGATTGATAAGCTATTGAAGGCAAGATTCATTTACGAGATAGAGCATACAGAGTGCATATCACCCATAGTCATATTCATGAAAAAGAATGGGAAGATTTGAGTGTGTGTAAACTATAAGAAGGTCAATGCAACCACTGAGCAAGACAATTACTTGCTATCATACACGGAACACATGCTAAAGAGAGCGGCAAAACAAGAAGCCTACAACTTTTTGGATGGCTTCTTAGGCTATAACCAAGTGCAAGTCCATCCAAATGATAGGCACAAGATGACATTTGCCACCAAATGGGGTGTCTTTGCCTACTTATTCATACCATTTGGATTAACTAATACTCCTGCTACCTTCCAACGTCTCATGTGTTCAAGGACATGCTTAAGAAATGATTGGAAGTCTTTGTTGATGATCTATTCCTCCACACCAACTAGGAAGAGCACTTGGAAAAGATGTGACTAGTCTTTGAATGGTGCATGCAATATGGTCTCTCCTTGAACCCCTTAAAGTGTCAATTTTGGGTAAAGCACGGTTGCATCTTAGGGCACGTTGTGTCAAAAAATGGGTTAACCACAAACTTTTCTAAATTCAAGGTGCTTATAGATCTTCCCCCTCTGACCAACTTTAAGGGATTTCAATGTTTCTTAGGCAACACAAGATACTACCAATGGTTTCCACTAAACTATGCATTGATTACCAAACCTTTGCATAAGCTATTTATAGTATTTGAGTGGACCCAAGAATATCAGCAGGCCTATGAGAGGCTTAAACAAGCTCTAACTTCACCTCTTATATGAAGAGCCCCAAATCGGTCCATCACGTTTCACATGTACATTATTGCATCAAGATTATCCATGAGAGCAGTGTTGTGTCAACCTAGCAAACATAAACTAAACTATCTAGTGATTTCTGCTAGCAAATAGCTCACATAGATAGAAAATAACTACTCCACAATGGAGAGAGAAAGGCTAGCCATGGTGTTTGCGGTAAAGACATTTAGACACTATCTTCTAGTAACACCCTTCATCTTCTTTGTGGACCATTAAGCATTGCTTTATCTTGTGAATGAACCTTGCTCAATGGTTACTTGTACTCTTTGAATTTGACTTCTCTGTGGTCATATGCAAGGGAAACAACATTATTTGGCAGCTCATATGTCCTGCATACCCACAGAAGAGGATGCTAGACAAGGAATTAGTGATGACCTATTCAACTCACACCTTTTTAAAATGTCTGATGAATAAGAACTGTTTAGAGTAAACTTCACACCACATTGGGTGGATGACATAGTCCATATACTCAAGAATGGACTACCAAAACAATCAATAGAGAAAGCTAGATTAAAAAGAATTGTCTTGAAGATCCAAGAATATCAGTTAATTGCAGGCCAACTATATCAAGTGGGACAGGATATGGACTATTAAGAAGGTGTGTTTGTGAGCACAAAAGTATAATGTACTCAAGCAAGCACATGGTAAAATAGCTGGAGGGCACTTCAATGGGGACACTATCACATGCAAGATGCTCTAGTCCCAATTGTGGTGGCCAATGTTATTCCATGATGCAACTAAGTTTGTAAAGCATTGTGATGAGTGCCAATGAGCCAAAGTCCTTACTCATATGGACAAAATGAAGTTGACCCCAGTGATTGCATGCCAACCATTCGAGAAGTGGAGAATCAATTTCATTGGCCTAGTGAGTCTTCTAGCTCAATACTCCCACTCAAGGCAAATACATCATTGTTGCCATGGACTATCTCACCAAGTGGGCAAAAGCTCAAGAAACTCACAAAAATGATACACCATAGCCAAGTTTCTTTGGGAGCAAATAATCTCGTGGTTCAGTTACCCCATAGAGTTGGTTAGTGACCAAGGCACACACTTTATCAATGAAGTGATCGCTCACTTGTTATCCACCTTCCTAATAATCCATAGGACTTCCTCTCCATACTATCCATAGGCCAATGGTGCCGAATCCACAAACAATATCTTGGTGGGTATTCTAACGAAAGTCATATCTGCCTCATGCAGTGACTAGGACAACAAACTTATGGTAGCTTTATGGGCATACAGAATGGTATACAAAACAACCACAGAATAGACTCCATTCAAGCTGACCTACAAAAATAAATTTGTTTTTCTAGAGGAATTCTTTGTTCTGATCTTGAGAATAGTATGCCAAGAATTATGGGAGGACCAAGAAGCATGGATAAATCACCTAGTTGAGCTAGAATGCCTCTCTAAAACCAATCTCATTACAACCCATGCTCTAACCTACAAAAAGGCATGCTACAAGAGTTGGCTTGACAAATATGTTAAGCAACCTAATTTTGGGCAAGGCGGCTTAGTCTTGCTATCCTATATCAAAGAAAACGAGCAAAAAATGAAGTTTAGGGGATTGGGACCCTTCAAGGTTGGTACTATCGGTAGAACGGGGGATGTGGAACTACAAGCCCTAGAGGGACAGGGTATAGGTTTCTTTAATGAAAGCCACATAAAAAAGTACTATCCCCCAGATTCATATCCACTTCTCATGAACCTTTGAAAATGGACCCATAATTGAATGTGATGGTTGTGACCATCACAGAGCTTGAGGATGTGCATGAGGAAGCAATAGCACCAACCTACATGTGGATTGGTGTGACCTCCCAAACAATACATATCCTTGATGCGCCATTGACGAGGGAGCTAATGCCAATATCTTAACGCATGGACAGTGGACCACATTGGGTCAATCCCAATTGCAACCAACCAATGCAAAACTGAGCCCATTTGGGGGACAGTCCTATCATAGAAAAATGCAAATTGATGGTTTTTATCAAGACAACTAAGAGTCTACCCCTCATTTTCTACACGTGCTACCCAACAAGCAAAGTCTTGGCAAGGAAACCCTATGGGGACGAATGTTCAAAAAATGAGTTCATTGCAATGTATACTACGATGACTTGTAGTGCATCCACCTTGCCATCGGGCATGTTAGAATTGTAATGGATTTGAGTAAGAGCACTGTAGCTATCCCAAAATCTATAGTGCTTCTGGTAGCTAAACCTAGTGTCCACCCCAAGGAGGAGAGTGATACATTTTGACGTGCTTCCATAGTACCTTCCCCTATGCATCAAAGAACCAAGACCCAAACACACAAGTGAATTCCCAAGCATAAACCACAATTTCAAAAATGTGCAACACCAGGTGTGCATAATTTCCATTACTCATGCTCTAGGCCTAAACGATGGAGTTGGAACTCCTATAGTGCACATATGATTGAGCAACGCTAGGTCCCAAGGGCCTTGTTGTGAGCCCAAGGATACTATGAGGGTAATACCTCATAGTGGGTGCCCAAACTCACAAATGCTAACTCGGATCCTCAATCTCAGGCCCCACAAATCAAGCTTCCTCAACGTCAATCAAAAAAGGAGAGGAGAAGAACCAAGACAGAAGGTGATAAATCCTTTAGTGCTCAAAGGGTCTATCGATCAACCAAGAGTCCATGAGAAACCAAACAAGGCTATGCCCTAAAGGCTCTAATATAATCACCACGAACCCCAATACCTACACATCAATTGAGTTGCAAACCTCACAATCCAAGCCTACAACACCCACTACAAATCTTCCAGTGGAAGTGTCGTGAGTCAACTTGTCCTGCTCAAGCCAAACCCAAGCCACCAAAACACCTTAAGTCACCGCCATGATGACAATCCATTCTTGAAGTGGCATCTAATATGGCACATGGCCACAGGGGCTGATTTGGCTACATGCATCCAATGGCTAGATTCAACTTTCACACCATTCGCTATAAGTTATGAACGTTTAGACCTAGGCCTACTTGATGAGCCTATAGAAATGAGATATGTTCCTATCATGTTCTTGGGAAGAATACAAATTTATATTTATTAAAAAAATTTGCTATTGCAAGCAAGATGATTGGTGATGAAATCTCACGAGAAAAGGTTGGAAGGAAATGCTTGATCACGTCTTATCAAAAAAGAAAAACTTCCATGCCAATCAAAGAACTCTATGAAATCCAATAACTCATTGAATCTGAGTCCAATTACATATGTAAGTGGTATAATTTGTGGCTTTCACGGGCCCAAGAGGGACACCAAATCATGACCACTAAGTAGCAAAGACGTGCCATCAAGATTTCTGAGTACAACCCAACCTATGTGGCCCCCACCTCATTTGGAGTGTTGGCCTTAACTAGGAATCAAAAATTAGAAGACAATGTCATGCTTCACCCATGCTTGGATAAGATTCTAATGAAAGAGGAACTCCACATTGCAAGTTGGCTCAACTCAGGTGACCTCTTGACTGATGTATTGACTTACATCATGCAAGTAAGCATTCGGCCACGTGATTTGGACTATTATGTGACAGATGGTTTTTGACTCCGAGAACTGCTCAAAAATAGCCAAAAATTTCGAATGTCAAGGGAAAAATAGACTTCGTCGAAGGTGGCCGCTACAATTACTACGATTTTAAGCGACAAAGCCCCAAAAGTGCTTTAAAGACCCACCGAGTGGCAGTTGGGGAATTTTCATAATTTCTTGGCATATCAGACGATATTCTCAGAGATGCCCGACAGTGGGGGACTTTGAGATATACGCCCAAGAATTTTCAAATCACAAAATGGAGGTGAGACCAGGAATTGGGGATGGCCGAAATGGAGGACCCAAAAGAGGGTCAAGTTAAATGAGTTTAAGGCCAAAGGGTGTGACCTTTCGGGGCTTCCCTTGGAGCCCCCAATCCAAAATTCACTTCCATGGGGGGGGGGGGGAGCGTTTTTTTTCCTGCACATGGCAAAAAAAACGGTGACTCCCCCCTCCTCCATGGAAAAATTGGATATGGGGGTTGAAAAGCAACCCCCCTAGCAAAAGCATTAGAGATCTTGAGTATTTCCATGCTCTCCATCACCAGTCTTTGCGCATCCAATGGCTACCATGACATAGAGATACAAATTTAGTCTTTCTCTCTCCTCTTTCTCTCTCTTAAAAGAGGCAATTCATGTGGGAAGAATCAAGAAGAGAATCAAATGGTAAACGCTTGTCCGGCATGGTACCAATCACTCCCAACTCGATGGAGGGCTAGAGTTGGTTGTTTGGAGGTGGGCTGAGCCTTTAATGAGGGTTGATCTACAGTCCCGCATTAGATTTCAAAACCCACAAAGAAGGAAAAAAACGGTAACTCTATTTTACAAAGGAAATTTACTTTTTTTAAATATTTGATTGAGCCAATGCTGTTTTTATGGAGTGAAAATTGGTAGACATGCTATTTAGTGTTTTTTTAATGCTCTGATAGTGGAAAATTAGAAAACACAAAGTCAAAATGCTAGAAATAATTTTTAGAATCCTGTAAAACACAATTTTTATGAAGAAAATGGGATTTTTGGTGTTTTCGAGTGGGATAAACCAATACACATGGGATAAAATGCCAATAAAATCTATATATTCTGCTGTTCTAAGAATCAAGAGCCACAATTCTAAAAATATATCAATTTTTTAATTCAAAAATAGAGAAAAATAAGGAAAAAATAGAAATATGTCTTAGAAAAAATAGAAAATATATAATAAGTGGTTGTGAATGTATGGTAGTGGTAGAGCATGTGGTTTGGCGTTATTTTTCCCTATCTTTTTGTCACAGTGCGTGATTTATTGCTTTTTATACATTAAACCATGACAAAAAAACCTCTGTGCACCTATGCAATGAAGCAAAACCTAAACAGTGAGGGGGTGGAGAATTTTGTGCAACAGTTTGAGGGCTAAAATAATATGAATTCCGGTCCATTCTAGGTCCCATTAGTGGTGCATCTGCCAGGAGCCACCTCAAAGTGGTGGTTTCTGAATCTAGGGTCTCTTGGGACCTACTTGTCAATTGATGTCCTTTGAAGAGATCTGTCAAGCCGAACTCCAAAAAAACGAGAGAGCCGAGAGGTCTAGATGGAGTGCCGAAATCAATTGGCATTATTTTCCTAAAAGGAGCAGTCCTGAACCTATTCAAGGGTGGGGTCTTAGTAACCTTAGCATGAGAATCAAAGTCCATCAAGAGGTGGAAGTTCTAGTACTTTTCCCCTCCTGATTAATCTACCCACTTCGAGTGGTGTGACAGTGTTGCCTGTCCCGATTCTATTAGCAAATCTGATCATTGCCATGGCGCAACCTATCGCAATCCCTATAGGAATGATGGATTTGCTAGCCTTAGGTTTCCCTTAGGATATAACATCAAATCATGTACATAAAAATAAGAAGTACATGAATGTATATATATGCATGTGGGATAACGATGTGATATTCTTTTCATCCTAATATTAACAAATAAGGTGTCTAAGATAATTTACCTGATGCAAACCATTGAACCTTGTAAAAATAAGAGGATTGTGAAAAACAGATGGATGACCCTTGCAAAATTAATTGGGGGGAGAGAGAGAAGTTGCTAATTTAGAGAGTGAGAGAGAGAGAGAGAAAGTGGGGGGAGAGAGAGAGAGGTTGCCATTTGATAAAGAGAGATAGGGGGAGAGAGAGAGAGAGAGAGGGGGGGAGAGGGAGATAGAGTGTGTGTGTGTGTCTTTGTGAGTGCACAAGGGGGGAAGAGAGAGAGAGAGAGAGAGAGAGAGAGAGAGAGAGAGAGAGGGTGTATATGTATTTGTGAGTGACACAAGGAGAGAGAGAGCAAGTGAGAGAGAAGGTGAGTGTAAGAGAGGGAGAAGCAAGAAGCTGATATATATATATATATATATACATATATATATATATATATACATATATATATATATATATACATATATATATATATATACATATATATATATATACATATATATATATATATATACATATATATATATATATATATATATATATATATATATATATATAGAGAGAGAGGGAGATGGGAAGGAGAGAAAATAGAGAGATAATAATGGGTGGAAGATAGGAGATAGAGACCTGTACTTGAGGTAATTAACATGCTGGGAGAAACATGGGAGGGGATGATAGTGGTGGATGTGGTGGAGGTGGTAGTGATAGCAGTGGTGGAGAGACGCTTTGATAGACACGCCCAGCGTCTAACGTGGGCGTCTATGCCTCGTTTCTGTTGTAGTGTTTCAATTGGTTGAAATGTAAAACCTTTTCCATGTTTCATTAGCATTTGCATAAAAGAGTGTTTTTCAGTCGGCGAAAGGAAAGAATTTTCACCTATTTTGAGCTCTTTTATACTTTCAGATGTGAACTTGTGACCAATGTTGGAAGGATTACGAAGACTTGGCTGATTTGTTGCCCTATCAGTCAACCCTTCACTTTCAAGAGGTAGTGGGACAGGCTTGACTTTTTTATCCACCGTCTTGTATTTTGTCTCCACTTGCGCTTCAGCCTTGTTGAGTAAACCAATGTCTTCCTGCTCAACAAATTCTTGAATTGTTTGATAAAAATCTAATGTACATACTTTTATGGATTGATTTTTAGCCCGATTTTCTATATGATTAGTTGCATATATTTCATCCAATGTGTTAGTAGTAATTAGTCCAAAAAAAATGCTCGAAATATCTTCATTTTCAACCATCATGTCATAAGTTTTTAGCAACCTCTTTACATAACATAAATATTTTCTTTCAAATTTAGTCATGGCTGGAAGAGACTTATAATAGCCCATACTATTGGCTGTACATACATACAGATTTTCCAGAGACACAGTTTCTATAGCATAAGGAGGTTCAATCTTTTTACATGACGCACTGCCATAGCCTTCTTTTATAGCAGTGCAATTTGAAAACCCTTGAGTTCTTGGGCATTAGGCATAGGATAATCACGCAGTCGATTTCTGTTTCAATTATGGTTAACACGCACAATAAGAAATTGGGTAGCTCGTTCATTATCCTTGCTTCGGATTCGAGCATAGGAAGAACCATCATCAAGAGCTTTTGTGTCCAAGCGAGCTGCTTCAGGAATGTAAGATTTCCCAAGAATGATAGGGTAACTATAAGAGTCTTGAACAAAAAAGTGAAAATTATCTTTTATGTCTCCAATAGTTACCTACACATTAGGACATGTAGCATATAACTCTCCAGAAGAGTTGTTTGCAACTCTCATTTTCCAACCTGGATCAACATCTATGGGCCATCTGCCACTTTCATAGAGACTCCTTGCCATGACATTTATCATCGAGCCATGGTCTAAGAGTGCAATACATGGTGTTTCTTTTTCTCCAATTTTGACGATTGTCTCCATTGTTGCTCTTGCCCAATGCGTACGAGAGTAGTGACTACTTGGAATGAACCGAGCCTCTTTCTCCTCATGCATGTGCTATAGACAACCTTCTTTTTGAGAGGTAGGTTGCCCAATTGGTTTGGACCAGTCAACCATTACATTTTCAGCTTTCACTTTAATTTTTGCATTCATGTTTTCTTTATCTTCAGCTTCAATTGCTGTAATTAATTATTTAACTTAATGCCAGGAGGCTTATTCCACGATGGATTCCGTGAGGTTTTGCAGTGGATTTTGTAAAACTATACTTATTTGCTCGAGGAAGTTACTATATGTATATCCTCTACATCATGTGCGTTCAAGGCCTATTTGTAAAAATCCTTATCTGTGAAACTTTTTTTGAATAAAACATAACCCTTTTCTATTCAATCTGTAAATAACCCCTTTATATTACGCCCTTTTGTATGTAAAAAATGTATAAAAATGGTATTTTAAAAATACATTATTTTGAACTCACGTGATGCACACATATATTCATGAGTAACTAACCCAAGCTTATTTACCGAGGCTTGTATACAAGGTGGATTCCTTGTGTTAATTTAATGTGCAAGTGGGTGACTCCATAGCGGGTGATTCTGTAAAATACATATGTAAATTAGTGGACGTTTATGAGTTTAGAGTGCGCACTGGTATTAAATTAAGGTTAGGACAGAGTTCCAACCTATTTATTTATTTTGTAGCTGAATACTGCTAGGTATTCACTTTTGTCGATTTAATTTTATTATTTTCTAATAATTGTGAATGCTTCAGTTGATGTGTAGAGCAGGCGACAATGGCGTTGGAAAGTAATGGACGATAGCGTGTTTTCAAGTTATTTAGAAAAAATTATCACTTTTGATGGGCGCACGTCTTATCATTAGAGATGTGGCGCTAATATTTATTTAGGCGCACTTATTTATTGAACTGCTTGATATATATCTATTATTTTGTATGCGCGTGGACGCACGGTTTAAATATTCATTATTGGACATTGTATTTGGGCACTGCCTAACTCTTGGACTGCCCAACCGCTTTATTCTTTATTTGGACAAAAGCAAACACAAAAGCTAAAGCATGCTAATTGTAAAATTGGGCTATTTTTGAGCTTTGAGATGAATAAATTTATAAACACATGCTTTGTCACAATGCATGGGGGGAGATTGTACCCAATTGGTCTTTTTGCCTCATGTCATACAAGTCTATTCTCTTGATTTTTGAGCTTAAAGTAGAGTTGTTTATTCTTGGGGACCTTTCGGCACTCGCTACATATGCATACAACATCCGATTTGCGCACCATAACTGCTTCAAGATTAATTCCTTGTGAAGTTAGCTTCTTTTCATCCTACACAAAAACTCGAAGAACTTGCAAAAAAGAATGTAGTGTTTCTTCAGCTTCATCACCAACATATTGTCTTTTCCTATTGATTACATTAATAATTGCATCATGGAATTCACGTTTGGCAATTCCAAGAATTTCACCTAAGGTGAATTCAATTTTGCTTCTTAGAATTCGTTCTTCTAGGACTCGTTTGAGATTAGTTGCAGATTCTATGTCAGACTGCAATTTTTAGCTTGGTTGCTTGCCTTTCTTCTTTCCTTTGGTCTTCTTTGTTTGTGGTGCATCTTCCATCTCTTGATCTAGGGTTATATTTTCAGCAAGCTTTGGTTGTTCAGGCGTTCTTCTAGTTACACGTTTCGGAGGGCCAAAAGAGGAAGGCCTTGGTTCATCTTCTCATCTTCTCTTTTCTTCAATCAAGACTTCTTTATCATTGATGTCAGCCAAATGTGCAAAGGCAGAAAAAGAATCTACTAGTTCTTTCCAACCAGTTATTTCTCAAATGCACTAGTTGGCGTTAGTCAAATCATCTTTGGCTACTTTTTCGCATTCCATTTGATCTAATGCATGCATCCATACTTTAGATTGCACATTAGCTTTATATGCTTTCAAATTTGATCTAGTTGGCTCAATTCACAACCCATAGGTAGCTGCATCAATTGTTGCGTAGGCATTCTTTACAGATAAATGTTCTAATCTTTTCTTCATTCCACCATTGTCAAAATTTGGCTCCAGTGGAAGACTAGTTTCAGCTACATGAATTTTTTCATCTTTTCAAAAGATGAGCTTCTATGCTTCAGCCTCATGGAAGGCAGAACACTCCCTCTTGTCATGTTGTTGGCTATCACACCAAATACAATGCCTTTTAAAGCCTTCTCTCATGGGTCTTTGAGTTGATAATCGTCCTCGTTCTTCAACTTTGACATCCATCTTCTCCACCTTGGAACTGATTTCTATAAGATTCAGATGAAGGTCATGTATGCTCTTAATGAGTTCATCCATGACATCATTTTTAGAAGAAACAAAAGAAGAAATATTTGGTTGATTAGTTAAAGGAATAGGGGATTTTGAAGGTGGAACAAGCTCCATCAAAGGAGTTGTTGAAGTTGAAGTAGAGCACAATCTTAGTCGCATCCAATCTCTTTGAGCAATTATGTTAATTGCATCAGTAACATTTGTCCATGCAGCCTTGACTCCTGATTCAGAGGTAGCATCTTCTAGGCGATCAACAAGCTTCTCTTGCAGAATGGGATCTACAGCCTTAAGGAATAATTCAATCTTTTGACCTTCCATACTTTGTTGGTCTTCAGCATCAGGTTGCCCAAATTTACTTTCAAACTCATGGTATAAAGCTGTTGCAGCTAAACCTTTGTTGGGTTTCTCAACCCAATCAGTGAAACTTTTCTTCGTCTCATTAGGCGAGAGTCTTCTAAGAAGAATTCTTTGTGTAGGGATTTTTTGAATGCAGCCCAATTCGTATCTCGTTGCAAAAGACTATGGATTCTTTCTCGAAGACCATGCTTGGCTAGTTTGGTAAAATAATGACTCCATACATGTTGCGGTTTACCAAAGATGAGAATTTTCTCAACATACAAGTGAATAAAAACAGAGACATTGTGACCATTAAATTGTTTTAATTCCCTCCTAACTTCCTCTAGGGCCTTGATAGCTGTGAAATCAATCTTCTCTTCATCTTACCTTTGTTGTTGTTGTTGTAACATTTGGTTTATTGTTGCCGAGTCTGCTCCAGTATGTGTACCAGTTGTTGTAGAGTATCTCCTGAATAATCCCCCATCTTGGAGTTCTCTTACATCGACCTTCACGTCAGGTTCACCAATGTTGCAGCGCGTAGGGTTGAAGGTCACCACAGGGGTTTGGCAAGAAAAGTAGACAAGATAGATGGAGATGTGTCTTCAAGAGATAAGTAGATTACAATGAATGATTAAAGATTCAAGAGGTACTTCATGGTCAATCACAGGGGATTGAAAGAGAAGAATGTATGGGGGCTCAAGAGCTTAGACTCCGGAGATGGTAGAGATAAAAGAAGGATTGAAGGTTTCAAGCTAAGTTCTTGAAGATGTTGATAGAGCTTCCAACTGCATGTTCTTAGCAAAGATTACAAGAGTATTATCTCAAATCAAGCTTGTTTTCTTAACTATAAGAGCAATCACAAATTATAAAATCAAGTACAGTATGTTGTCATGTATTATAAACAACTCTACATCCCGTCATTCAAACATGATACTATAGTATGAATCATCTTTGCATGATTACATTCAATGTAGACTATTAGGGACAAAAGCTTATGAGTCAATTACAAGGCTTGTAGGGCAAAGAGAATTGCTTCAAGAGAGCTTCAAATTGAGTTCCTTTGATGATAGCATAAACTTCCCCTAACATAGTGTTGGTGCATTTGGTGTCAATAGTCCACCACGAGGGTAAGAGACAACAAGGTGAAGGTAGATTCAGGGAGAGGAGTAGACGAAAGAGAAGGGGTTCGAAGAAATTGAAGACGTAGAAGAATACTCCCAAAAAGAATTAGAAAATGTAGAAGAATACTAACAAAAATGAAGCCTGTCAATTTATTTCAGCATTATGAGAAGATAAAACTCTAATATACAAAAACGTATATAAAATAATACCTTCCTCTATGCTGCTGAGATCGCCAATCCGATGCCTCCATTGGCTCCGAAAGGGGGGTAAAATGCCAGCACACGTGGCCAGAATTCTGCCAGATCACTCCTTCTTTATCTTCCCATTCAGAGTGCTATTCACTACGTGAAAACAACAATCGCGCGTCGCGCGATTTCGTCAGTCTCTCTTTTTATATAAAATCCTTTCAAATTGGTTGAAAGATGCATGCCTTCTTGTCTAGAAGTTGTCTACAGTTTTATGGATTTTTACAAGAGATAATATCTAAAAGATCAAAAATTGGCTAAAACTTGTCAAAAAATCTAATATTTTTGAACCATGGATACTAACACTAATGTTTAAACTGGCATTGGCTCTCTAAATTAATAAGAAAGCCACACTCTAGATTTTTTTACAGGGTACGCGCGTAGCGGTAGGACACCGTCACCTCTCATAGTGGGCCACCAGACAATTACAACCCCTCATCTCTGGTTGCTCCTCATGTGCATAATAACCTCCCCCTTCCTTACTCTTTCACACTGCCACTCCCAAACCCAATGCTCCTTACCCTACCCTCCATCTCCCCCTTATCATAACAAGCCCCCTTACACCCCCAAGCCTCCTAAGTACTCCTACCCACCGCCTCCCCATTACTAGCTGCTGGCTTTTGCTTAGCTTTTGAAGGGCGGCTGCATTCGGTTTCCTTACTAAAGCAGACAACATTGTCATAACTTTGTGTACAAGTTCGCATCATAGTCTCATCAATAATGTGAACGGTTATTCATGCAAAAGGTGAAAATGTCTACTGCCTATACTGTAGTCTCTAGGGTTAAAAACTTCTCCCCAAATCCTTAAGCAATCACTCTAATTTAGATTATAAATGGAGTTGGAATGAATGATAGTTTGGCTCTTGTTAATACGCATTGCTCTTAAGGACAACACATTTACTTGAAGATAATAAACTTCATATGCATTTTGTCGTAATGAGTCATTTTTGTGTTCTCTCTCCTACTTATGTATCTTTTTGGATCGAATGTGTGTATGTGTGAATTTCTATGTTCCTTTAAGGTAGTGCTCAAGCAAACTCCCATGTGCCTTGCACTATATAGCAAGTATTCTTATGTGCTTAACGTGTGAAGCAACATATTGAGTAACAATAAATGATTCTATTGCCAACAAGTAGTAGCACAGATGGTTTAAGGAGGTGAGTGAGATGGTTTGGGAAGGTGAGTGGGTTGCAAGGTCTTTGGTTAAAACCCCCCAAGCGAATAGTTTGGTGGCATCTTATCCTTTGAGACTGAGTGAATAAAGTTGGGTTTCCAACCGTTAATGTCAAATCCGCTACATTATGACAAAAGAAAAACAAATGAGAGAGAGAGAGAGAGAGAGAGAGAGAGAGAGAGAGAGAGAGAGAGAGAGAGAGAAGGTTAAAGTGAATACATTCAGATTTTCCATTTGGTGTAGTGTTTGGATCAAACTAATTTAAATGAAGGTCTCTATTTTACATGTTCAACTTTTCAAAGAGCTAAGTGAGCTCAGATAATACTACACGGGATTAGGCCCAAAAATGGCCTCATTGACACATTCTCTTAACTAAGAAAGAAAACTTACGAGTGCGTCTACGATCATAAAAACAACCATATTAGTATCCAAAATCATGCTTATTTTCTGACTTATAAACGTAAAATTTCACACTTTTTTACATGCAACAAAACCTATACTTTTCACGCTTCATCAAATGCAATTTGTGCGAACAAAAAAGGTAGGGAGCTACTAGTTGTAGATATGTGGCTTCAACCACAACTTTGTAATCAACAACTCCCTAGTTTTTTCCCTCTCGTTAGACACGATAATATAGTTTGAGTCAACAAAAAATTATACACAATAAGAATTACACAAGACCCAAGATGAACCAAATGGTAAAAGAAAAGTTATTGAACTATATATTCATAATAATACAAATTGCATGAGGCTATTTAAATCTTTAGTTACTTAAAAGCTTTTAGAAAGTATAAGATGATAATGATGCAAAATCCATGACAAGTTGGCGTGCATTGCAAAATAGGAGGTATGATAAAGCCTAAAGACACATGGCACATCCTACTAAAACATGTCCATAAATATTAGTCTAACTCCTATCAATAGATGAAGTGCCTTCACTATTAGTATCTATAGGATGATGACGATCCGCAAGAACTTTTGCGACTTCTTCAAAGATGTTACATATCTAACTCTCGTATATAGTTGAGATGACACATATACAAAATGGCTTGGTGTAGTCAAGCCTTCAATATATTCAGATAAACAATATTAGCATCTATGGAATATTATAGTACTCGACCCAACAAAGTTGTCACTCCTTGAGTTAAATTCACAACATGTTTATATGTTGCCCTAGTCTCTCCCCTTTTTTCTCTCCCTTTCTCTTAAAAATAGAAGCTTGCATCTCGTAGGTGCCCATTAAGGAATATTGTTCATCTTCATTTTAGACTCAAGGAAGTTACTAAATACATATCCTTTACATCACGTGCATTCAAGGCCTATTTATAAATATCCTTATCTGTGAATTTTCCATGAATAAATCATAACCCTTTTCTATTTAATTTGTAAATAACTCATTCATATTACACTTCTCTATATGCAAAAAATGGTATTTTAAAAATACCTTATTTTGAATCCACGTGATGCTCACATATATTCACGAGTAACTTACTCGAGATTATAGATAGAACCATAGAGGAATGAAACCTAACACCAACAAGCCTTAGATATGTGTTGCCACAATACATATGAAAAAATATTAAAAACAACAAACAAAGGTCTAAACATCCAAAACAAATTTATCCTAACTATATAACCTAATATCTTTTGAGAAGATGATTCTCTTAATGCTAATAAGGCTCCCACACCTTCAATACAAGCTCTAGCACTCGGTAGCACCCTAAACTTTACTCATAAACTAGATGAATTTGAGAAGAAGAAACTATGAGTTGATCAATAGCTAATGTAGACAACAAAACACACACTAAGCATAGCAACAACTATTATCACTTCACAGTTAGCAACCCGTGGTGGGGACTCTAATTTTCAAACACCTTAATAGAATCCTTGCAAAGAAGCTATAATCTTTTATAAAAGTATTACAATTTCATGGAATATATGTCTACCCATTAGGCTTACTTTAAATACATATATTCACATACATCCCTTTGCTTTTCCAAAAAAGTCTCAATGGAGTAGTTATTATTGGTCTCAATAAGGTAAGTGTCTAACTATTATCTACATTTATACAAAACACATTATTAGAACCATCTATGTTAAAGTGTATTGCAAGTATTGAAATTGGAATGAGGTTGCTATCCTTGTTACACTTACTAAGACACTAGAAAAAATTGATGAAAAAAACACATAGCAACTCAAAGTTATAAAAAAACAATACTTGAAACCTCCTATAGTTTTAGGACACATGTCATTGAGAAAATATTATATCAATTCTACCACATGTAAAAGAAGGCCTCTTTACTACAACCACATAGATTATTCTTTTTAGATACATATATGTTATTTTCCAATGTCATGATTTGAACAATTCCAAAAAGTATTTCTACTAATGATCAAAGTCATAGTATAACATAATAACTCACATCTTAAGAAATTAAGAAGAAATGTTAATTTGAGCAATAAAAGTCACCAAGTAGAGAAAATGCCTACCCAATCATTTGTTAAGGATTACTTTTAGACATAACAAGAGAGATGTCTATTTTTAAAATATGCATTTTCATATGACTAATTAACTAACACAAATAACTTATATAATAAGAGCCATTATCCTTAACTTTTAATATTCAATCACATAGGGCAAATTGACATCACGAAAATAAGTTTAAAACATCTGTAGATTATATCATATGGACCAAAAAACATATTTTGTAACCTAAACTATGCTATATATGTTTTCTTTTAAGGTATGTATATCTCTATTAGTAGTTTTGTGTGTGTGTGCACGTGCACGTGCACGTGTGCACGTGCGCGTGTGCGTGTGCATGTACGCACGCTATAACAAGAAAATTAGAAAGATAAGTAACAACATTAACACCATTAGAAACTTAAGAAGCCACAAGATGTTGAATTGAAAGTATTATAGATAGAATAGTAGCCTCTAAGAGATAGCTATAGGAATTTTTTGAGACACTTTACATGGAAGGAAAGAGAATCGTGTGTGTGTGTGTGTGTGTGTGTGGAAGTGAGCAAGGGAGCATGCATATGTGCATGAGTGAGTGAATGAGTGAGTGAGTGTGCTTGTTTACTGCAACACCAGCAATAGGAAAAAAGCGAGAAAATAGAAAAATCTAAGAAGTAGGAAAAGGCATAGGGCAGGCATGGAGAAGGCACCCATAAGAATAATAAGTCTGAAAAAAATCCAAAAGTATGGAAACAACTGCCAAAAGTCCAAGGCGCAGCCGTCGAAGTTCAGAGGAGTTAAAAGCAAGAAAGCGCACCTTTAAATGCAAAAGCACTCTCAAATCCTTGTAAAAGAGTGCTAGGCTACCTCCTATGAAAATTGTAAACTTAGAAGGACGGTAGGACTAGCTAGAAAGTGAAAGAATGGAGAAAAAGGGCCTAGGCCATGGCCGGCCATGTAAA
This sequence comes from Lygodium microphyllum, assembly GCF_053477565.2. Taxonomy (NCBI): domain Eukaryota; kingdom Viridiplantae; phylum Streptophyta; class Polypodiopsida; order Schizaeales; family Lygodiaceae; genus Lygodium; species Lygodium microphyllum. Next base: position 113,431,821 of record NC_141162.1, read on the forward strand.
AATTGAGAATGACCGCCCGTGGGAAGTAGGATATGTATATAAACTTGAAAAGTGAATGAGAAGCTCATTCTTGTGTGTGGCAAAAATCTTATTTTTCTTCTCTTTTTCTTGCCTTCTTACTTGTGCTTGAGAGAGGCAGTGAGTGAGTGTGTTAGAGTGAGGGATCAAGGAGAAGAAGCTCCCCATCTCCTCTCTTCATCTTCTTTTCTTCTCTACTCTTCTCTTGTCTCGTGCAGCTATGGAGGACGGAGCTTGTTGGAGAGGGATTGAGGTTGGTTGAGCTTGCCTCAAGGATTGTGGAGCTACTGGCGTGCATGGGAGAGGAGGGTACTCGATCGGGCATCAAGATAAGCTCACTACAACCCATAGGTAGGGAGGGCGTGCCGACTATGTGAGAGGTAGACATGGCCTCTCGGCTTGAAACGCTTGACCAATAAGCGGTCTGTAGGTCTCACAGGTTGAGCTTGTAGCTCCCTTCATTTTGGTTCCATTGCTAGGACTGATGGAATCGAGAATTGAGCGTCGCGCGCTTCCAATCGAGCATAGAGGTTTGATATTTGAAACAAGTAAGTATTTTGGTTTGTTGTTGAGTAGGCAAGTAGGTAAATCAAACTCAGCCCAACTATTTTTTATTTTTGTTGCGCTTGGGTAGGATTACGACCAAGGAAATAGGGAAAACAAAAGGGTTTTCTGCTGCTAAAAATAGGCTGAAAACTGGGAGAAAGGGGCATAAATCCTAGATCTTGAGTAGATGGGTGCTAGAGGGGCAACCATAAGGTTGAAGGAGACTTGAGCAGGGCAATAAGAGGCTCAAAAGGTCAAGGGAGGCCGCATTTTGCAGTCTGACATCCAGAGAGAGAGAGCTTGAGAGAGAGTGTGTGAGTAGAGGAATAGAAGGAATTCGATCCGTTCGTTTTGCTCTTGCCTAGCCATTCTAGATGTTCCTTGACCTTCTCTGAGTTGTACTTGTTTGATCTGGAAAGTTGAAGCTTGTACCAGGACCCCCACGCGTAGCATTCATCGCTCGTGTCCTCACAATTGCATTGTGGCAAACGCAATCAGACTAGGCTGTAGGTGTCCGAGTCCCAGAATTGGACACTCGAACTGTCCAACTCTCGAAGTTGGACCGTCTCACTTGACCAGACAGACCGTCTGACTTGACCAGACAGACCATCGGACTCAACCAGTCGGACCACCAATCGACTCTACCAGTCGGACCCTGCAATGTGGCAGTAGGATTCATTTTTAGACTTGGACCCACCTGTCCGATCAGACCACCAGTCAGACAGTCGGCGGACCACCAGTCGGACCACTCGTCCAATCGAATGCACCACCTTAGACTCGGACCACCCAGTCCGATCGGACCAACTCCAGACCAAGACTAGGATCGGACCACCCAGAATCGGACACACCACCTTAGACTCGGACCACCCGATTGGACCAACTCTAGACCACTCGGTCCAATCGAATAGTCCGACATGGATAGTCGGACTATCTCCAGAATTGGAGGGTCCGATTTTGGGAATCCTACCACCATGGCAGACCATTTTAAACTGGTAAGTGAGCCACCTCCTCATGGCAAGGCCACTCCGAACACGTTCCCAAACATCCCTGAGTACCTAACTCGGCTCTCAAAAGCCAGAAATTGGAGAAACCACACCTAGGCAGCCTAGAGTCAACCTCTAGTAGCAGGCCATAGAACATGCAAGACTTAGAGCTAAAACTGACCCTCAGATTCCAATCCAGCCTTGACGGTGTCGTAGATTTCGTGTAAGGACTGCTGAACACGGAGTTCAAGTTGCAACAAGGAAAGAGGCTAACAAGAAGAAATCGAAATTTTGATGCCTAAGTTCACTATATTCCTTGTCAAGTAAATTACATGAGGTTCATGTTCAGAAAAATCTGTAGTATCTCATAATCTGTTTTGCATTCAGGTGTTTGAAGACAGTTATGCCATTGGCACATAGACTTGAAGAGTCTTAAAGAGTTCTGCTGGGCAGCAATCCTTGTGAACAATTCTCGATCTAATCATTTGAGCAATCAACCCATATGATGGACCAAAAAACGGGCCGGCACTGGCTCATGCACTAGCCGGACCTCGTCACTATGCACAAGACAACCCCTCGGCCTCGCGGCCAGGAGCGTCTATCAAAATCTCTGCCTTCCTAAACATTGCGTTTGTAATACGTTGTAGTCCAACTGATCCTAGCCCAATATTACTCCTCAGAGAGAGTCCCTTTCACATAGCCAAAAGGCTCAAATCACATACACATGGGGTTCCTCCTACGGCTGAATGCCGTCAACCCTCTGCGACTCTCCTACACCTTGGGGATTGGCCCCTCGATGCGTCGCTCAACATTTAGACATTTCGCACAAACGTCGCTCAAGGTACCAAATAAACGTATCCAGGAATGTACCATTTCCTCACTTGCTGTCCCCTATAACCCTCGTCTATCCTACAGCATAGGAACCTCACGCTCTCAACGGTGGGTCAAGGGCCTACTGAAGACAATTGCTATGCATGTCCAGGAGCTAACTCTGATACTTTTAATTTCCTCTAAATGATCATGCAAAGAGGTGGATGCCTAGTGCTCAAACATTTTAAAAACCAGCAGCGTGCAAGTGCAAAACATCTCTTTCATGCTTTTCTTTCTAACCGCTTTGTGCTTCGCTGCAACACCTAGCACCGAAGTGATCTTCGTGCTACTAGGTTTTAATTTTATCATTATTATTCCGTCCTAGATGCAATGCATATAAAATCAGCAAATTATTCCTCATGCTCAACGGCATTTAACCATTTTTTCCACAACTCTACCCTTCCCCGCTGATAGTGCATCATTACATTCATTTCTTTTAGGGTTTCCTTGTCATTTTATATGGAGAAAGGAAGGAAACACGCACTAAAACAAATAAACAAGGCTGAACTGAAGCACAACTTCATGCCCCAGCCTTGCTATACATCAACAAACATAAATCCTATTTTTCTATATTTTTCGTAGCCCCAAATGTATTTTTCCCCTATTTTTCATGGTGTTTTTATCATTTTTCCCCATTTTCTTCATTTTCTTGTATTTTTTAAATTGCTGAAAATGAAAACCAATTTGTGGGCTGTGGCCCTTAGTTCATTTGCAACAAAATTGAAAGATTAGTTGATGTGTATCGACGGTTTTCCCCATTTATATGCCCAAAACCCTTGTTTTTCCCCATTTTTCATGGTTTTTGGGTTTCTTGACATTATTTCGAGCCATGAAATGCATGTTTTTCATAATTTCTAGTTATAAACAGTAAGAACTCAGAAGAATCAGCAACATAATCAAATCTTAGTCCATATGAACGGCATTCCATCAATCAAAAGCATAAAACACTAAATTTTCTTTGTAATTTTTTAGTTTACCGCTTAAACGCGTGTTTCGGGTTTTGTGTCCATGGCTGTAGATTTGGAAAACAGCAACACTTCATGTCCAGCAACATCACAAATCACCATTCTCAGCCCGTGGAGCAATCCGGTCCATGCCGGACAAGTCTCCATCATTCTTTCTTCATTGCTCCTTCCCACACATGAACTGCCTCTTAGAAGAGAGAGAGGGAGGAGAGAGAAAGACTGAAATCAGAATTCTTCATAGAGACCACCATTTCTCGGGCGAGAGGCGGCGATAGAGTCCACAGACAGAGGGGAATGAAGCCCCATAATCCATTGGGGGGGTTGTTTGCAGCAGCCATGATGCCTCTCATCCATTCATGGCGCATTTTTCGGGCGCCATCTTCTTCCACGTTCTTTCATGCCTCTTCATTCTCTCTCCACGTTTTTTGCTTCATAAGGTGCATAAATTTTTTGGGGGGGGTCCAAACTCAAAAGGCATGCTCAAATTTGGCCTCCCAAGTGTCCACCTTTTCATATCTTGACCGTTTCCTTGGCCATTTCCCTGTCCGGACTCCGAATTGAGCTCTGAAAAATCCTGGGGGTCCGGCTTAGCATCCCACATTGGCCAGTAGCTTGTGTCAACCCGCATGACTGTCTGAAAAATTATGAAAAATCACCAAGTGTCGCTCGGGCGCCTTTAAAGCACTTTGGCGCTTAAAATCGTCCTAGATCGAGCCGCCGCCTTTGACGGTGGATATTTTTCCCTTGATCTTCATAATTTTTAGCTATTTTTAAGCACTTCCCGTCACCTAAATTCCGCTCTCACCATAAGTCTACCCAACATTCAGCACCAGTTCAAGGCTGTTCTCAGCATTCAAATTTCAGCAAGAGTTTGCCACAGGAGAAGACAATAGGAGTGGACAGCAGAGAAGAGAACACCTTCAACTTCCAAGCATCAAATACAGCAACCATGTTGATTTAGGCTGGAGGGAACTCTGAAGGCAGAAAAATGATACATTTGAACTGATGAATTCAGGAATCTGTGTAGGAGTACAGCTCGTTTGTAAAGGCTAACATATGGAATTGAAACTGAAGAGGGAACTGGGTTAAGGTTATATATTTCAGTGCAGACGTTGATGATGGCGCTTTCCCCAGTCGCCTTATCTTTCCTTTAGGCTTCTTTGCTTTGATTTCAGAACTCCCTCCGTAGCTTAGATAAGGCTAAGCAACAACAAAGTAGTGATGACAGAATAGATCAGGTAAGACATCATGCCTGCTCTGCTGGTTAAAATCGACATCTGTTTCAAAAGCTTGCCTTGATTGCATGACTCACTTCTGTAGTTCCCAAGTTTCTCATCGATTATCAGACAATAGTATTTATACCAGTCAAAGTAGTTGAAGTGTTGTCTTGAAGATGAAGATAACTACATGGACAGAACATAAGCCATAAGCAGAGAGCATGAGAGCTGAATGGCCAATGAGGCTTGTTCACAACTTACAGATGTCCCTTTTTGTCTGATTATGTGGAACGAAGATAGAAACAATTTCAAAATCTGAACCACAAGAATAGCCACTTCATAGACCTTTGTATGTACCATCATACTGCCATAGCCACAAGAAGGGTGGTATCAGCTTGTCTTCCTAGGGCTTTGTATTCTGCCATATTATTCATAGACCTTTGTATGTACCATCATACTGCCATAGCCACAAGAATAGCCACAAGATCCTTTGTATGTACCATCATACTGCCATAGCCCTGCTAGACGAATTCGATCGAGTGGCTTTTCAGCTGATTCCACGAAATTGGAACCAGTTTGCCGATTCATTGGCTAATCTTGCGTATGAAGAGGACCTCTTCTTTAATTGTGGCCCTTGTCCCGATATATCTATTGATGGTGAGACAGGACCTGGTCGTTTGTGGGGTATGCTTTCTGAACATGCCCTCTTTGGCAGACGATGGTTGATTTGGGTGATGCAGAGGGTAAGCGAGACTCATCTACCTTTATTATCTCAGACCCATAGACTGATTCGACGACATGTGATGCGCACACCTCTTGCGATGTGCGCAGGAGGGATAGGTCATAATTTAATGCACCTAGTTTAGGGCTACAAGCCCTGTTCCCCTGGGAATAGTATGCTTTGATGTCTATCATGGTTGTTTCCAGGTGGATGTTCTGCCTAGTATTGTTTGATTTCATTAGGCCAAGAGGGCCGATTTAGTTTTGTAGCAAAGTCATGTCTGATTTCATTAGGCCAAGAGGGCCATTTCCCTGTCTAGTGCGGGTGCGTTTAATTGGGTTTTTGTTTAGTGTTGTGCTGGACAGGTTTCGCGGGTTGTGGAATTTTGTGGAGCCTGGAGGAGCCTTTGCTGCGATGGAAGCTTCTTGTGGCCACTCCAGGTGATATTTCTCCTTTACGAGTACCTTTCTTTCCTGTTATATGTGTATTTGTACTTGTTGAGGGGATACTTTTTGTTGGGGACCGGCGACCAAGGCATGAAGTCCCAGGTTTGGGCTAAGTATGTTTGAGGAAGGTCGGAGTAGTCATTGCCTCCTGTAAAGACATTGTTAGACATTGAAAGACCTGTTTTAGACAAGGTATCGGCCTCGGGTCTGACTCGTCCCCAGGAACCTACCAGGCCTTCGCAAGGCAATGATCAACTGCTCATCTATTTTCATTTCTTTTCTTTTCATTGATAGGGGTTAGAACCCCTTTTTACACACCTTCGTATTTATATTCATCTTTTAGGATATTCAGGATTTCTTGACATCATTATTATTATCTTCTAGCAGGCTTCTCTAACTGCCTCACTACTAACAAGAACTCCTAGAACGGCTGCCTAGCAGGTTAGCAGAACAGAGCCACGAGGACTTTCGTCTAAAACAGGTCTTTCAATGTCTAACAATGTCTTTACAGGAGGCAATGACTACTCCGACCTTCCTCAAACATACTTAGCCCAAACCTGGGACTTCATGCCTTGGTCGCCGGTCCCCAACAAAAAGTATCCCCTCAACAAGTACAAATACACATATAACAGGAAAGAAAGGTACTCGTAAAGGAGAAATATCACCTGGAGTGGCCACAAGAAGCTTCCATCGCAGCAAAGGCTCCTCCAGGCTCCACAAAATTCCACAACCCGCGAAACCTGTCCAGCACAACACTAAACAAAAACCCAATTAAACGCACCCGCACTAGACAGGGAAATGGCCCTCTTGGCCTAATGAAATCAGACATGACTTTGCTACAAAACTAAATCGGCCCTCTTGGCCTAATGAAATCAAACAATACTAGGCAGAACATCCACCTGGAAACAACCATGATAGACATCAAAGCATACTATTCCCAGGGGAACAGGGCTTGTAGCCCTAAACTAGGTGCATTAAATTATGACCTATCCCTCCTGCGCACATCGCAAGAGGTGTGCGCATCACATGTCGTCGAATCAGTCTATGGGTCTGAGATAATAAAGGTAGATGAGTCTCGCTTACCCTCTGCATCACCCAAATCAACCATCGTCTGCCAAAGAGGGCATGTTCAGAAAGCATACCCCACAAACGACCAGGTCCTGTCTCACCATCAATAGATATATCGGGACAAGGGCCACAATTAAAGAAGAGGTCCTCTTCATACGCAAGATTAGCCAATGAATCGGCAAACTGGTTCCAATTTCGTGGAATCAGCTGAAAAGCCACTCGATCGAATTCGTCTAGCAGGGCTATGGCAGTATGATGGTACATACAAAGGATCTTGTGGCTATTCTTGTGGCTATGGCAGTATGATGGTACATACAAAGGTCTACGAATTTTACCAATAATATGGCAGAATACAAAGCCCTGATTATGGGTTTGAATATTGCAAAGAAGGGTATGTACCCTTTCACCAACAACTGGTGGATACCACCCTTCTTTGCAATATTCAAACCCATAATCAGGGCTTTGTATTCTGCCATATTATTGGTAAAATTCACCCCGAGATAAGCAGCTAACTTCATGACAATGCGTCGTCGGGGGTCTCGGATGACAACTCCTACACTTCCTTTTTTGCATGCACCCCTGGACGCCCCATCAAAGTACAAGGTGTACGTCCATAAAGGGTTTACATATCCTGCCATCCTGAACTCTACTCGTAATTATGGTAATCGAAATTCAGCATATTCAACGGGTGGACTGTAGGCTCCATCCCTCCATCATCATTGAATTCGACAGGGATGCTCGTCAAAATTTGTAGGCAGTGATGGCAGAAGACCTTGATTTCCCAAATGAATGTCCCGCCTTCTTGCTCAATCACCTTGTATCCTTTGCTCCACCAAATGAGCTTTCCCTGATGATATCTCTGTTCCAAATATGGGTGTTCTAAATAAGGGATCAGACGACCCATCAACCTCTATCACAATTTCCTTGCAGATGCTTGATCAATCGTGCCTAGACCTGCAAGGCAGTCATAGCATTAGTGCAATCAGAAATAATAAGGTTTAATCTTATTAAGATTAACCTTATTTTTAAATTCTATCCCCTCAAGGTCAGCTAACAACACTGTAGATTTATTCTTTCCTATCCTAACGATCTTATAGGGCCCATCCCATTTGGGTTCTAGCTTGCCTGGGAATAATTCACGTCGTGCGTCATAATACAGAACAAGCTGTCCTTTCTTGAAGGTGTATTTCTTGGCTTTGAGGTCGTGTAGCTTCTTCATTCGGCGCTTCGCCACTTCTTGGTGCAATAAGCTCTGCAACTTAAGCTCATCTAAATGTGCCAGTGTCGTCAAACGCTCAAAAAGAGCGTCTTCATCGCTCAAAGAATGATTGATGGCAAACCGAATAGTCGGCAGCTCAATTTCTAGAGGCAAGACACACTCCTCCCCATATACTAACTTGAACGGGGTATGGCCAGTGGCTCGTTTGAAAGTCGTATTATAAGCCCACACTGCCACGTATAACTTTTTATCCCAATCCCGTTTCTTTTCCGACACAATTTTGGACAGGATGCCCACAAGCTGCTTATTGGTACTTTCGACTTGCCCATTGGCTTGCGGATTATAGGGGGTTGTCTTGTTATGCTTAATGTTCCACAACTCTGTCAAACCTTTGATCACCTTATTCAGGAAATGGGTTCCGCGGTCCGACACTAATTCTTTCGGCGGACCAAACCGGCATATTATCTGCTCTAAAAGGAAACTAGCAGTTTCTTTAGCATCATCTTTCCTTGTTGCACGTGCTTCTGACCACTTTGTGAAGTAGTCAGTTGCTACAATGATGTACCGCTTTTGTGTAGTCGATGACGGAGTAATAGGACCCACAAAGTCTATTCCCCACTTCTCAAATGGAAGTATCGCCATAATAGGGGTGAGTGGTCGTTTCCTATTCTCTCGACTATCATGTCGTTGGCAAATATCGCATCGCTTAACATACGCAAACGCATCCTGGAAGATGGCAGGCCACCAATAACCTGCTCTTAAAGCCTTTTGTGCTGTAAGCCGTCCAGCAAAATGGCCACCGCAAGCAGAATCATGGCACTCCTCCAAAATGAATGGCACCTCGTCAGGCATCACACATCGGCGATAGATATCATCAACCCCTTTCCGATATAATGTACCTGCGATCAAAGCAAACTTTAACGCTTGCTGCTTAATTTTCCTTTTCTCAGCCTTAGATAGTTCGGATCCCGCCTCTCCCGTTGATAAATAATGCGTAATTGCAGCATACCAGGAGGGAATAGATGCCGTATCTATTTTAAATAACATCTCCATGTCACTACCTTCAGCCACAGATTCTTTCGGCTCCCCAAAGTCCACTAGACATTCCACGATGCCTTGCAACCTTGGTGGCTTACTCTTGATTTCATAATCAAATTCCTGCAAAGTGATCAACCACTTCGCTAAACGATCAGGCGGCTGTAACTTATTCATCAATAGTCGAAGTCCCTCCGCCTTCGTATAAAGCACGACTTTCTCATAGAGAATGTAATGCCTGAACTTCTTGGTCCCAAAGACCATTGCTAGACATAATTTCTCCATGTAGGTGTAATTGATTTCGGATACCCCCAGCTTCCGACTAGCAAAAGCAATCGGGTGGTACCACTTCTCTTCCCAAAATTGGGCTAAACAGCAGCTGATACTATACATGGTGGCTGCTGAAAATATATAGAACACCTCACCTCTTTTAGGTGCTTTTAAAACGGGCGCTCTTGCTAGCTCTTGTTTCACATCCTCGAATGCTACCTTACAAGGGTCACCCCACACAAACGAACAGCTAAAGGACAATAAATTTGTAAGCGGTAACGTTCTTTCTGCTAAGGCATTAATGAATCTACGGTAGTAACCAACCGAAGACAGAAAGCTATGAACTTCTTTCGGAGTGCGTGGTGGACCCATGGCAATTATAACTTTGACCTTTTCGGGGTCTGTCGCAATTCCTACCGAACTGACCACATGGCCCAGCAATAGCCCATAAGGTACTCCAAAAGCGCACTTCCGTGGGTTTAAGGCGATGCAGAATTGTCTACAGCGCTCAAAGCATTTTCTCAAAATGATCAACTGCCTTTCTCTCACGGTGGCGGCCCCTAAGTCATCAATAAACACCCTCAACTCGTCAGGGGATATGTCACCGAATGTCTTATCGGCTGTTCGTTGCCACGAACCAGGCGCATTGCATAAACCAAAGGCCATCACGTGGTAAGCAAAAGTGCCAAATACAGTGATAAAAGTTGTTTTCAACTTGTCCTCTTCTGCAATTGCCATTTGGTTGTATCCTGCAAAGCAATCCATAAACGAATATATCTCCCTACCCGCTAATTGATCCAAAATCTGGTCAATAAATGGCAATGGGTAGTAGTCCTTAACTGTCTGCTTATTCAGCTCCCTAAAATCTACACATAAACGGATTTGATTATTCTTCTTCTTTCTAATCACAACTGGCGAACACCATTCCGTGTGTTGCACAGGAAAAATCAAACCCGCTTTTCGAAGCTTCTCTAACTCCTCAAACAGCCCGTCCCTCAATTCGAAAGGCATACGCCTTACTTTCTGCCGTACAGGACGACTGCCCTCTTTCAACGGAATTGTATGAACAGCAAGACTGGGAGGGATGCCTCTCAACTCATCATAACTCCAGGCAAAGATATCACGGAATTCCTGGATCAAGGCCACATAGTCCTCCCTTTCTGCTGAGCTGAGCATAGAGCCTAATTTGATTGGCCGCGAATCATCAAGCGTACCAAGGTCTAGCTCGATAACATCTGCATCTCTTATACGATCTTGGGCCTCTATCGGCTCGTTCAAAGTGATCTGATAGATATCCTCCGTGGTGGATCCCTCTTTGGACTCATCACTCGATGATGCCTCACTAACAGATGAATCTTCTAATGTCTCCAATTCTGTAGAAGATAGAGGAGCCCTCTCACTCTGCGGGGACTCAGGATAAGCATCAACCACCACACGCTGAGCACCTCTGCCGAATATTAATCGACCGGCGGGTATATCCACTTGGCAATCCGCTTGCAAGATCCAAGGTCGTCCAAGTAATACTTGGTAACTTGGCCGCCCTACAAAACGAATCACCCTAAAGTCCAACATGCATTCTACATTTGCAACAGTGACATGGACCTTAGTAATGCAGCCTTCCGGCTGTCTCAAACTGTCATCTGCCATTCTGAGAATTGTGGAAGTATCTTTCTGAATCGCAAGACCTAACCTTTCCATCAGTTCAGAACTCATAATGTTAACAGATGATCCCGTGTCGACAATGGCATAATCTACTAATATCCCATCGACATAGGCTGCAACCCTTGGGCAATGCTTCTCAGCATGCTCGAACCAGTCATCACCAACTCGCGCAATACCCAAAGGTTCTACAATATACCCGGTACGTAGGATCTTTCTAAATTCCTTACGCACTCCGGGGGAAAGCTTAATAAGCTGCAAAAGGTTCACATCTGGCTTGACTTCGCAAAGAGAGCTCGCCAAATCGAATTCATGATAGTTCGATAGAGCTCGCTTTTCACGCCAAATCATCCGCTCTTTAGGTCGCTGAACTGGCTTTATTGCCTCTTTCTTAACTTTCACCTTCTTCTTTGGTGCTTCCTTATCGGCTTTACTCTCTACGGGCTTCAAAGGTCCCCCTTCTAGGGCAGGATCCAAAACTTGCGTTCCTTTGTCGCCTTGTTTAGGGTTTCCGTCGACAGGCTTATCCATGTCGACTTCTCTACCCTTTTTACCTCTTGTAAGGACAGCTCGTATATTGGAGGTTTCAGCATCATTAACGCGTACAGCCTCAATCAAACTAACCCCACTACCACTTGGTAGCTCTTCCACTGTAGTCTTTGGTCGTTGAAGTATTTGTTTAGGCCCATTTTCTGGCTGGGAGTCATTTCCTTGGGCACGATGATTGACAGGCCCTGGTTGCCGACTTCCTCGCTGGAGAGAACTGATCTTACTCCAGCAAGTAGCTGCTAGATGGCCGGATTTTCCACAAATATCGCACTTAACATTTGGGCAATTTCGTGGATAGTGCTGCCCACCACACCATTTGCAACTAAACCTCGAAGGTGCACCCTCCTCTAGGTATCTACTTCCTATTAAATTTTGTTGTTTTTTAAGGAAGTTGACATCAACGGCTATTTGTCGATACTGCTCCGTAATCATGTCGGTATAATGCTTCATCATGTCCTTAACCTCGCCAAGAACATTGGAAGAACTCGACTCATAGCCTTGGTCATTTCCATGTCGTTCAATCGGCCTAACAATTCGATTAGGCACAGGCTGTTGAGCTGCAGACATGGTGTTAGAATTGACCGCCTGGCCTCCACTACTTGGAGCCATTTGACTGCCCGTAGGCATCGACATGCTAGGGGGAGCTGGTAATAAAGGGACATTCTGTATCATGTTCCCTCTCCCATTAGGGTTAGCCATCGCTATCCCTTGACCACTACTGCCATTCGCTATTGCCATATTGTTTCCCAATACTAAACCCATATTCGAATTGCCTCGAGAAGCATAGGCTGCTTGTAGTCGAGATTCCACCTCTTGTGCTCGTGTAATGGCAGTATCTATATCCCCCAAGGGGACACTACTCAACTGCAATTGGATATTGAAGTCCAACCCATGTAGGAAATATTGCAATTGGGCAGCTGCGGGGATAGGAATAGAGGTGTCCAACTTGCGGAAGACCTCTTTTATCTTCTTCGCATAAGCACGAATATCCTCGTGTGGATCTTGGCGGGTCACGTTGAGTACACGCAACCAATATTGCCCACCCCTTTCAGGGGCAAACTCCCTTCGAAAAGCTCCATAAAATGCATCAATGTTCAATATGGTTCCGGCTTCTAAACCATGATACCATATAGCAGCTCTTCCTTTGAGAGTCATGTTGAAGAACATCATTAAATGCCCTTCTTCTTGAATGCGACAGTTAAACATCAGCTTTTGAAACTCCCTAATGTGGAGTTCCGCATCTTCCTCAACTAGCCCATTAAAAATGGGTAGCGGGTAACCTAGAGCCGGCAAATCCGTCGTTCCTGCTGGAATTGCAATAGGCTGCGCCATGACGAGGATTGGATTTGCACTAGGAATAGGGAACGGTGGGGTTACACCTCCCGCAATTGACGTGGACTGGCTTATGGAAGGAAGGGGAGCACTAGAGCTTCCACCTTCTCCTAACTTACTGCTTGTGGTCCTAAGACCACTAGATCCACTCCCTCGTAAGGGTTCAGCACCGCTACGCTTAGGGAAATATCTCCTAAAAATTTCAGCACGTCGCCTAGCTCTTTCGTCTCTTTCTTGCTTTTGGATTTCTGCTAGACGATGCTTATCAATAAATAACGGATCAATCTCAGTATCCTTTGGCATAAACTGCTAGTTGGTCCTTAAACAACCAGGATTCGAGAACCGCCACTTTTAAGCAGCTCCCGGCAGACGCACCACTGATGGACCAAAAAACGGGCCGGCACTGGCTCATGCACTAGCCGGACCTCGTCACTATGCACAAGACAACCCATCGGCCTCGCGGCCAGGAGCGTCTATCAAAATCTCTGCCTTCCTAAACATTGCGTTTGTAATACGTTGTAGTCCAACTGATCCTAGCCCAATATTACTCCTCAGAGAGAGTCCCTTTCACATAGCCAAAAGGCTCAAATCACATACACATGGGGTTCCTCCTACGGCTGAATGCCGTCAACCCTCTGCGACTCTCCTACACCTTGGGGATTGGCCCCTCGATGCGTCGCTCAACATTTAGACATTTCGCACAAACGTCGCTCAAGGTACCAAATAAACGTATCCAGGAATGTACCATTTCCTCACTTGCTATCCCCTATAACCCTCGTCTATCCTACAGCATAGGAACCTCACGCTCTCAACGGTGGGTCAAGGGCCTACTGAAGACAATTGCTATGCATGTCCAGGAGCTAACTCTGATACTTTTAATTTCCTCTAAATGATCATGCAAAGAGGTGGATGCCTAGTGCTCAAACATTTTAAAAACCAGCAGCGTGCAAGTGCAAAACATCTCTTTCATGCTTTTCTTTCTAACCGCTTTGTGCTTCGCTGCAACACCTAGCACCGAAGTGATCTTCGTGCTACTAGGTTTTAATTTTATCATTATTATTCCGTCCTAGATGCAATGCATATAAAATCAGCAAATTATTCCTCATGCTCAACGGCATTTAACCATTTTTTCCACAACTCTACCCTTCCCCGCTGATAGTGCATCATTACATTCATTTCTTTTAGGGTTTCCTTGTCATTTTATATGGAGAAAGGAAGGAAACACGCACTAAAACAAATAAACAAGGCTGAACTGAAGCACAACTTCATGCCCCAGCCTTGCTATACATCAACAAACATAAATCCTATTTTTCTATATTTTTCGTAGCCCCAAATGTATTTTTCCCCTATTTTTCATGGTGTTTTTATCATTTTTTCCCATTTTCTTCATTTTCTTGTATTTTTTAAATTGCTGAAAATGAAAAACAATTTGTGGGCTGTGGCCCTTAGTTCATTTGCAACAAAATTGAAAGATTAGTTGATGTGTATCGACGGTTTTCCCCATTTATATGCCCAAAACCCTTGTTTTTCCCCATTTTTCATGGTTTTCGGGTTTCTTGACATTATTTCGAGCCATGAAATGCATGTTTTTCATAATTTCTAGTTATAAACAGTAAGAACTCAGAAGAATCAGCAACATAATCAAATCTTAGTCCATATGAACGGCATTCCATCAATCAAAAGCATAAAACACTAAATTTTCTTTGTAATTTTTTAGTTTACCGCTTAAACGCGTGTTTCGGGTTTTGTGTCCATGGCTGTAGATTTGGAAAACAGCAACACTTCATGTCCAGCAACATCACAAATCACCATTCTCAGCCCGTGGAGCAATCCGGTCCATGCCGGACAAGTCTCCATCATTCTTTCTTCATTGCTCCTTCCCACACATGAACTGCCTCTTAGAAGAGAGAGAGGGAGGAGAGAGAAAGACTGAAATCAGAATTCTTCATAGAGACCACCATTTCTCGGGCGAGAGGCGGCGATAGAGTCCACAGACAGAGGGGAATGAAGCCCCATAATCCATTGGGGGGGTTGTTTGCAGCAGCCATGATGCCTCTCATCCATTCATGGCGCATTTTTCGGGCGCCATCTTCTTCCACGTTTTTTCATGCCTCTTCATTCTCTCTCCACGTTTTTTGCTTCATAAGGTGCATAAATTTTTTGGGGGGGGTCCAAACTCAAAAGGCATGCTCAAATTTGGCCTCCCAAGTGTCCACCTTTTCATATCTTGACCGTTTCCTTGGCCATTTCCCTGTCCGGACTCCGAATTGAGCTCTGAAAAATCCTGGGGGTCCGGCTTAGCATCCCACATTGGCCAGTAGCTTGTGTCAACCCGCATGATTGTCTGAAAAATTATGAAAAATCACCAAGTGTCGCTCGGGCGCCTTTAAAGCACTTTGGCGCTTAAAATCGTCCTAGATCGAGCCGCCGCCTTTGACGGTGGATATTTTTCCCTTGATCTTCATAATTTTTAGCTATTTTTAAGCACTTCCCGTCACCTAAATTCCGCTCTCACCATAAGTCTACCCAACATTCAGCACCAGTTCAAGGCTGTTCTCAGCATTCAAATTTCAGCAAGAGTTTGCCACAGGAGAAGACAATAGGAGTGGACAGCAGAGAAGAGAACACCTTCAACTTCCAAGCATCAAATACAGCAACCATGTTGAATTAGGCTGGAGGGAACTCTGAAGGCAGAAAAATGATACATTTGAACTTATGAATTCAGGAATCTGTGTAGGAGTACAGCTCGTTTGTAAAGGCTAACATATGGAATTGAAACTGAAGAGGGAACTGGGTTAAGGTTATATATTTCAGTGCAGACGTTGATGATGGCGCTTTCCCCAGTCGCCTTATCTTTCCTTTAGGCTTCTTTGCTTTGATTTCAGAACTCCCTCCGTAGCTTAGATAAGGCTAAGCAACAACAAAGTAGTGATGACAGAATAGATCAGGTAAGACATCATGCCTGCTCTGCTGGTTAAAATCGACATCTGTTTCAAAAGCTTGCCTTGATTGCATGACTCACTTCTGTAGTTCCCAAGTTTCTCATCGATTATCAGACAATAGTATTTATACCAGTCAAAGTAGTTGAAGTGTTGTCTTGAAGATGAAGATAACTACATGGACAGAACATAAGCCATAAGCAGAGAGCATGAGAGCTGAATGGCCAATGAGGCTTGTTCACAACTTACAGATGTCCCTTTTTGTCTGATTATGTGGAACGAAGATAGAAACAATTTCAAAATCTGAACCACAAGAATAGCCACTTCATAGACCTGCAAGCCTAACATATATGCCTTCTGCCGAATGCTGCTGCGTATGATTGCGATGGAGGATCTACCTGCTGTCGAAGTGGAACAAGGATGCTAAGAAGCCCTAAACGGGCACACGAAGAGAGAACAACTCGAATTTGCCTTTCAGCCGAACTAGATGGTGATTAGCTGAGGTTCAATAATGATGAAGCAGAACTGAGAAAATCTTTTGTCAGAAGAAGCAAAGCGAAGCAGCAGATCAACAACAATTCAGTAAGGATGATGATGACAGCATGGGCACCCCGCAGTAAGGTGCTGATCATATCTGGAATATGCTGAAATGATTACACCCCATGACACTCCATCACAGTTCGGAAGCCGATCGAAAACACTGCGTGAATCTTCCAAGCTTCCACACTTAGCATACCTATCAATAAGAACATTTCCAACAAGAAGGTCCGATTCAAAGCCACTTTTGATAGTGTTCCGATATACTAAGCGACCCTGGCACAATGTTCTGGAGTTTGTACAGTTCTTCAAGGTTCCAACAATGTCTACTTTGCTCAGTTTCATGGCAAGTCCCCGAGCAATGAATCACTAACTCCACCAGCGGCATCTACTGTGCCGAATGTCATGGCAAGACTCCATACAATTCTTCAAGCTGCTAACGATGTCTGCCTGCTCCAATCTGGGCACAGCCCGCCATTCATAGCCTTTCAAAAAGCCCCCTTTTCTTAGCTTTTTCCCCCCCCAATCTCAACATAGCATTCATAAAGTTATTCTGAAAGTACAAAGCTTTTTATCTTTCCCTCCAACTTTGAAAACAGAAAGCCTTCTCTTTTACTACCTCAATGGTTTCTCCCATGAATCCTGTATCAAATGCACCAATTTATAAGCAACCTTTGAAATCATATGTAGCAAAAGATTTCTGTTGTGATCCAACAAAGCAAGGTCCATAAGTTCAGCCATGGATGACATGAACCACAAGCATCAGAAAAATAGCACGATAGCACAATCTGATTCAATGCTTCAATGACCTTCGATGTCACAAAGCTCTCTGGTTCATCTCCTCCATCCGCCTCATGTCCGCATTCTCCGTATCCCCTCCTTTCTTTGTAGTCTTGACTTCATTGGCATGGCGAATTCTAGCATATTCAGGAGGGAAGAATCAATCTTTATTAATGTTAGCTTATACTCTGCCTCCTTTGATTCCACGATTTCTTGCACTTTTCTTGGAGATCATCATTGAAATTATTAGCTTGATAATGTCCTTTGGCATCAGTTTTTCATATTTTTCTGTCACACATACAACATGCATACAAACGGAAACACACATAAACACAAACAGACAAGTGGAGTATGTACATTGGATGCGGGTACTGAAAGGACGGATTATCTTAATGCATCAATCACACATAATGAATCACACGCGAAAAGATAACACAAATGCACAACAAAAATGGAGGTGTTTACGGCTCGGATGCGCAGCAGCACGACATCTACCCCCTCTAAACTTGTGCATCCTCCAGATGAGCCAACTATCCAGGATCATCCAAGTCCACAAACAGGTCCAGTCCTTCATCAGTTTCTAGTAGACCTGTTTCTCCATCAGCTTCATCATCCATATTCTCTACTTCTTCTGCTAGACTTTCTTCTACCTGCTCTTCTTCTGCCAATGCTTCAAGTGAATACTCTTCATCTTCTCTTCTCTTGAAAATCTTGATTCGTTTTCCAGCAATGGGCACCCTCAATACCGTCCCATCTAATTCAGCCAACTCATAGGTAGCATTGTAAAAAACCTGTTTCACCTCATATGGTCCAAACCATCTTTGAACCATTTTTCTCATGCTACTATACTGATTCTCTAGGCTACTGTCGTAGACTAGAACCCAATCTCCCTCTTTTATGGCTCTAGGCTGCAAGCGATGCCTCAAATCAAACTTGTCCTTGTTTCTGAGTCGGACTGCCTTCAAACGATCAACTGCTAAGCTGCACATCTTCTGTTCTTCTCTCTAGTTGACGAATCCGAAGAGCTAGTAGCTCCTCCCTTGATAAATTCTCTTGCCATGGAAGAGCACTCCACGTGAGAGCACAGATTTCTGTAGGCATGATAGGTTTTTGCCCATACATCAACTCTGTAGGCATATATCCAGTAGTCACGCTATGTGTAGAGCGGTCTGCCCACAATGCAAAAGGCAGTAATCTCAGCCAATCTCCAATCCGACCTCTACAAGCTTTTGCTAATGCCTTAACTATCGGCGGATGTCCTCTTTCACTCTTGCTATTTCCCTCTGGATTATAGGCAGAAGTAAGAGCCAACATAATCCCAAGCCGTGATAAAAATTCTCTAGCTTCATCTGCATCTAGCTCTCCACGATCAGCTGTAATCTTGCGTATACATCCATACCTGCAAACTATTTCTTCCAACAAGAATTTACATACTGTAGTGGTGGTCTTTGTCCGTAAAGATCTGCCTTCAACATAGTTTGTAAGATCCTCCCTAGCCAAGACAAGATATCTCATCTGCCAAAGTCCCACTGGCAAAGTAACCAAGTCAACAACCCATTTATAATGAATACATAGTGGATAGGTCGGATGCAACTCATCACGATGCCGCACTAAAGAGTAAAGCTGACAGTCCCTGCAAGTCTCCACAAAGTGGGAAACATCTTTATACATCCCTTTCCACCAGTATATTTCTTTGATTTTCTCATAGGTAGCCCACACACCTCTATGACCAGCCCATGAACTCTCATGAAACTCTCGCATAATCTGTATCTGCATCGCTACCTCACAAACTACTCTCAAGGGTAAGCCGCCTCTCTTCTTTGGATGCTTCCAAAGAAAACCATCTTTCAAGAAATACCCATAAGCCTTTCTTCTGATTTTCTTGAATTCATCATCTGTCCAATCAACTCTTCGAGTCAATGAACTTAGATACTGTCCAATTTGCAGCCACTCATCAACATAGAGTTCTTCAATAAAGGTTTCAACAGTAGATACATGACAATCATGAACAAGGACAGAAGCTGCAAACTCTATCTCATCATCTTCTGCAAGTATTGACTCCTCATCTTCATATCTCGCTCTAGATAGCATGTCAGCAACTAGATTATCTTTCCCTGCTATGTGTCGAAATTCTGGATTCAATGATTTGATGTAGGCAATCCACCGAAGCATCGCTATATCTGGAGTCAAACAGCTAGTAATCATGCCAGGAAAAGGCAAACAATCTGTTTCCACAACAACTGAAGCTCCAATAAAATACCCTTTATCACACTTTAGTGTAGTGACTACTCCCCACAACTCTCTTTTAATCTGTGGATATCTCCTCTGTCGCTCATTAAGAACTTTAGCTCCAAAGCGGATTGCATATCTGTTTCCATCAGCATCATCCTGTCCCATTGCCCAACCTATGCCAATAGGGCTAGTATCAACTGTCAACATGATTGGCCGTCCACACTGATAATCCGCCTTGCGAAGAGTAGGAGCTGACTGCAACAACTTCTTGAGTTTACGCATGGCTTTCGAATGCTTCTCATCCCAATGAAATTTCTGCCCCTTTCGAAGCAGCTGATAGAGAACATCTACTATGTGAGCAAAATGAGGAATCCAAATCATGTAAAATACACAAGCTCCCACAAATCTCCACACCTCTGAAGTAGTCGAGCAATACTCTGCAATCCTGCTTATGGCATCCACCTTTGCAGGTGAAGGCTTCCTGCCATAATAACCAACCATATGCCCAACTATGATGACTTTAGTAACACCAAAGACAGATTTCAGCCCTGAAAGAGTCAAGTTCATCTCCTCTAATCGTGTCAATATTTCCTCACAAGCAACCAAGTGTTCAGCCACAAACTGTCTACATCCTCGCAAATCAAAACTCTCATTCTTTTCTTCTTCTGCACAACCCTTAATAGGCACATCATTTAGGAAAGGCATGGTATACTGTGGAATATAGTCTTGTAGAACTCTATGCATAGCATTCATCATATGAGCAACTGAGTTGGTGGCACCTTGAGGCAAGGTACACATCCTCACAAGACCAATAAGTGTCCGCATAGTAGTAATATCCCTACTTTCCAAGGCAAGTTGAAACTGATCATAACCAGAATATAAGTCACCTAGAGAATAGATGGCTCGTCCTGCAAAAGCCTCAGCAAACTCATCCACAACTGGACCTGTTCCCACATTCCCGATTGTCACTTTGTTCACGGGCTGCATATCCTGAATAAATCTCAAGGTACATTCTTCTTTGGTACAGTAAACCACTTGTTAGAATAGGGCGCAGAAGAGGGTTCCAAAATCCCCATCTTAATCTTCTCATTCAGCAACTCTATCAGCTTTGGCAAGTGTGCTCTAGGCACAGGTATAGGACGTATATTCCATGGCACATGAGGGACAGTGAAGATGACCATAGGCGCAACCAATTTGGGACTAATGCAGCCAATTTCATGAGGAAAGAAAGAAAATGCCTTACCATGACGTCCAAGCATCTCTCTAAAACATTCTTTTTCCACTGGAAGCAAGAAATCATCATTTCCAATCTTCAATTCTGCAAGAGTTTCAGCTGTAAATTTATGTCCAATATTTGTAGGATTTCTCAGCATAGGCTGCTTCATAGCTTTTTCTATCTGCTCATCACTATTAGGAGGAAGCGGCCCTACAACCGGCTTAACCTTCTTATCAACTGTTTTATAATTCGTGTCAACCTTGGCATCAGTCAGGCACTCTTTTCTTTGCTGCAATTTCAGCAAATTTTCAGCAACTCTCAACTCTGTTGGGCTGAAAGATTTCAGCCCTTTGCTCTATGGACTGCATGGGTGCAGCCTGAAACTCTGTATGCTGAAATTTTTCAGCATTAAACTCTGTTGGCTGAATGGATTCAGCCGTCGGCTCTATGGACTGTATGGGTGCAGCCTCATTCTCCATATACTAAATTTTTCAAGCATTTAACTCTGCTGGCTGAAAGGTTTTAGCCCTCTGCAACTCTGTAAGCTGATCAAGTTCAGCCATAGATTCAATTTGCTGAGTTTTCTCAGCCTCTAACTCTGTTTTCAGCATAAAATCAGAAATTTCATGAAACATATCCAAGGTTTGCACAGTTATGATCTTTGAACCCTTACATACATCAGTTTTTAGCATTGTACCCATTTCAGACAATGTATCCGCATAAGACATCCCTTCATACAGCCCATTTGCATGCTCTTCTGCTTGCAAAATACCTGCAATCTTCAACTCTTTCTCCTTACGACCAATGTACTGCCTGGCAGCTCTAGACAAATCTGAAATTTTCTGATAACTCACTGAACTATTTGAAGAAAAACCAACAAAATTAGTGGAGAAAGAATGGCTGCCACGAGGCGAGATCTCCTCTTTTCTCCGCTTCATACCATTGGCGTCTCGCAAGACAGTGGTACCTAATGAAAATCCAACTCCTTCGCAAGTAGTGGTGCCTCACGCAAGGAGTCCCTGTTTCTCGGATGATTTACCCCAATAGTCATAAACTGAACAGCTCGCATACCATCCTTACTGCGTATCCGTGCATAGGCTGAGCCGTCATCCATCACTTTCGTCTCCATTCTTGCTTCTGTAATGAAAGGCTGTCCAAGAATAATCGGATAAGAGCAAGAATCCTAAACAAAGCAATGATAATCCTCTTCAACATTACCAATAGAAATTCTGATGCTCGGACAAGCAGCATACATATCGACTGAAGTATTATTGGCGGCTCTCATGCGCCAGCCATGCTCTGCATCCATAGGCCACTTGCCACTCTCATAAACACCTCGAGCAATAAGATTAATCTCGGAACCATGATCGACTAAAGGGACCAAAGGAATCTGTTTCTGTCCAATCCTTACCACCGTCTCAGTGGTTGCTCTAGCCCAATGACTTCGTGAAAAATGGCTGCGAGGAATGAGGATAGGGGTATCATCATCTTCATACTGCATAGGCTGAACTATTTTCTCCAATTGCGGATTGACAGAAGCATTCTCAACCATCACTGCATCATCATGCTCTTCCCCAAGAGCTCCATGCCATAATCCCTGTAAAGCAGGTCCTTCCATCGCATGTCCTTTCCTCCGCAAAAGATCCTGCATCTGATCCTGTATTTCTCTTCTAGCAATCCCAAGAGCTTCTCCAACAGTAAAAGTGACTTCACTATTCAAAATTCTTTCATGAAAAATCTTACTCATATCCGTCTGCATATCAAGGTCTGACAAGAGCTTGAATCCTGGCTCCTTTCTTGGTTGCCTCTTCTCTTTCATCTACTTGTCTCCCATAGGTTGTTCAGGACCTGATTGAGCTGGAGAACTTGTCATAGGTGGAGCTGTAACAGGTGGTGAAACAAAGTCACCCCCTCTAGTCTTTTTGGAGGTGCTGAGACCCTCCTCATCTCTTCTTCTCTTTTCCTCAACCATGGCATCTAAACCCTGTGTTTTCACCATATAGGCAAAAATAGAAAACCTGTCAATAGGAGAATGTAACGTGTCCCCTAGTATCATCTGGGACACATCTTAGCAGTCCATCGGAAAGGATGTCTAGAAAGCTCCACCCGACACTCCCATGGAATGTTACGGGTTTTGCGATCTAGTTCTTCCCGCGTCTGCCACATAGCGGAAGTATCCTGGCCGTTCCCACTTAGGATCGACAGGAATTAGGGTTTTCCTAAAAGGGTCGTTAACTAACAGCGACTAGCGTCAAACCTGAGCGAACTACTTTACGCAGAAACGCCAAGTCCTAAGCGGATTCACGCTGCACTTGGTTCAACGAGAATGGGAAACGAGAGGGATGCAAAGCTCAACCTCTCTGCCATAAGGTATAGTCCCATTCCGTTCCCCTAAAACAGCGTAAATCGAGTAAGACGTAACTCTAGGTCATCGTTCTCATTATTCTTTTTGATGATGATGATCATTCCGCTGTTCCTCGAGATTTTGAGAAAAGTTCCCGGCTAACCGGGACCACCCAACCGTAGGACAGACCCATGGCCCATCCTCCGCACTTTCCTCGGTTTATTTTAGTTATGTAATTATCTAACACATTAATTTGACATATAACAATCAGCTTCTTTAATTAATCTTGTTTAAGCACTGGTTCCTTCACGTAATCTTATCACGTGACATATAAAAACAATATCAAGCAAGTTCTTTTAACATCTCATCATTTTATCTTTGAATTACAAGAAGTTCCGCCCGTAGGCTTGTCCATAATCTGCCCGGAGGCTAACAAGTAATCTCCAGGGATCACTATTCCAAGCTTCCACCCGTCAACTAGTATGCAGGCCTCGGGATCCCAATCCCGAGTCGCATTAGCCTCTTGCGCAGGACCCGGAAGGCAAGGGATTTACGGCCAGAGCCCCCCATGGCACCCAAGCGTCCTCCTGCTCCAAGTAGAACTCAACGGAGAGACCTCTCGCGGCGGGTTCGGTCCACGTTCCCGGCGCGGTCAAACAATCCCCTTGGTTAGGGTCAGGCAGGCAGTCGGGGGTAACTGAAGCTGCCTCTCCCTTCAGGCTTTTAACCTGAAGTATAGGTACTTATTTAATTTGTAATTCATAAATCAAACAGAGCCCCAAAATCTCTAGCAAGCACAAACATTTCCATTAACCAACCCAGTTGTATGGCAAACTGCTAAGGAAGTGTTCTTTCCTTTTTGAGTGTATCAACAGTCATTCTCAAGATGTCTTGTAACTTGGCAAGATCCCTTATACTCGGGTGAAGGGTATACCCAACTTGGTTAACCCCAAGGTACCTTAGATATGCTAGTTTCTATTTTACAACTTTCCTTATTTAGAAGGATATCCAAAACTACGTCTTTTTGCAAGATAACTTGCGTAAGGATCTGCCGTCCTTGAAGAGGTTTTTTTTTCCCTTTTCTCCTTGTGAATCAATCACAAAATGATTTCATACATGTTGCGTAAGTCTGGCGATGGAATAATCTGTTTAGATTCCTTAAGCTGACGTATGTCAGGTCTAGGGTTTCTTTATTTAAGAACCTTAGGGACAAACCCTAATTTCTTATCTTTATGAATTTATTGTCCCTACGGTAAGGAAAGTAGTCAAGAGTTTAGGTTATGAATATTTCTATGTTTAGATTGGTTCGGTTATCTTTTGGAAGGTAATCTTACTCGTCTTGTCACGATTTTACTATTATTATGACAATTAACCCTCCTAATCAATACAGTTTAATTTGGCATATAGTATAATGCCAAGATAATACAAAGACGACAATACTCCTTGGGACAAAAGGCCTAGCTGAGAATTTAGTGTATACACACTTTATTAGTTCCAAGTCCTCAAATAGTAGGGGAAAAATGTTAATAGAGTGTCATCCAGTAATTTCCCATTACATTTTCTTTCCAAATGAGTTCGTATATCTAGTTTTTATATTTGTTAATTCCTAACATTTAACTTCCGTTTTCTTTAAAGATGAACTCATGCCAAATAACAACAGTTGCCTTGCTAAGATGTGCAACTGGCAAAGATAACTCCCTATTAATTTGAGTATCGAAGAACCCTTCCATGACTTTAGCCATTGTACCATGATTTGTTGCAAAAGGAATAAGACTAATGGCGCAAGATATAATTTGAATATATTACTATAGTAAATGGTTAATCTTGCCTATAATTTTATAATGCTTAATGCAAGTTGAAGAAACTATGTTCTATACATTATCATTTGTTCAATTAGACTAAACTCCTTTACTGTAAATAAGTCGGAACAATATATTCTATCCCTATCAATTTCTCTTTGCCTGATTGATTTAAAACTAAGAAGAAGAAAAACCTAGTTTTGGGGTGAGATATCCACATGGATACCCGGAGATGACCCTCCCGCAGCTACTCCTTGAACTTTCTTAGGTGGCATCGCAGTTCGATTGTGAAGGTAGCTTTTACTCTTTCTTTTGGAATTCCCCCGTCTCTCTTTCGAGCAAGGTGTCGTTAAAAATGGTTGAATCACGAGAAGGAATGATAGGACTTTTAGATTCTTAGATTCTTTGGAGAAAAGAAAAGAAAAAAAATTATCGAAGGAAATTATTCTCTTTCCTTGCACCTCCTTTACTTTTCCTTCTCTTTTCCTACTCCTCCTCCTTCACTCTTACCCTTCTACCTCCCTCTATTCCTTCTACCTTACCTCTTTTATCTTCTTCTACTCTATTACACTCTACTCTTCTTTCTCTTCTTTATCTTCTTCTACCCTATTCCTATTTATCCTTCCTCCTTCACTCCTCTTCCTTTCTTCTCCCACCTTATTTTTCTCTACTCCTCCTCCTTTACCTCACTCCTTCTCTTCTTTAACTTTCTTCTGCCTTATTCCTCTCTACCCCTCCTCCTTTACCTCACTCCTTCTCTTCTTTAACTTCTTCCGCCTTATTCCTCTCTACCCCTCCTCCTTTACCTCACTCCTTCTCTTCTTTAACTTCTTCCGCCTTATTCCTCTCTACCCCTCCTCCTTTACCTCACTCCTCTCTCTCTATCCCTTCCTATTTCCTTACGCGGATGACGTCGGTTGGGGGGGGAAAATGTATTTTAGTGAAGTCGACGTAGAAGGAAGTGCTGACGTCATGCGAGGCAGGGGTGGCGGCTCTACTAACCCAACTGGGTGGGGGATTTTTTTTGTCGAAGGGAAAAAGACGACTAGTCCAGGGAAGAAGGCATGTGGCTAGGAGGCGCCGACTGCCATCAAGGCCAATATCTACGGCCTGGGTGGAGAAGCGAGTGCAAATCTGTCACATCGGCCTGGTCTAGCAACGCTACGGAGGGAACGAATTTCCAATCAGCGGCCCGCAGCGACTAACGGTCTTGGCATACACAGAAGGCGTAGGCTCTATCTATTCGCCTTTTTCCGTTGTCTCCCTCACGGACAGAATATGTCACTTCTTCTCCTTTTTTTTTTCCCTCCTCTCCGTCGTCAATAGGAGATGAGTATTTATGGGAGGAGGGGGGGTAGGACCTTTCCTCCCACGTGGATCTTGCATGTGATCCCTCCTCTCCACGACTACTCCATCTTAGTTAAGCATCATTCTCTTCCCTCAGCCACGCTTCGGTTGAGGGAAAAAGAAAAAAAATTGCATAAATTCCCATTTTTATCCCTTGTCCTCCTCCCAAGAGGAGGTTCTTATGGGAAATACACGGTTTCGAAAAGCCGTGTCTTGTATGGACTCAGTGAAGGTGTGTTAGTTTAGACTATCCCGTCCGAAACCTCATTGTAACCTTATTATTTTCCCGAAACTTCACATGGCCGGAAATATTACATTCTCTCCCCCTTAGAAGAATCGAGATGTCCTCATCTCGAGATAAATTGGGGATATTGATGGTTGAAGGTGCCTTCGTCTACCCAAGTGGCATCTTCCTCGGGATAATCCTTCCACTGGATGAGATATTCTCTCAAGGTTTGGGATCTTAACTGTCTCTCCCTAACATCTAGAAGTCTATCCGGCCTTAGCTCAAGGACTCCTTGACTAGGCATTACAATTTGTTGGTCATCAAGTACATGGTTAGGGTTGGGTACATATTTTTTCAATAGGCTGATATGGAATACATTGTGAACCTTTAGGTTCTCACGGAGTTGCAATCTATAAGCATTGGGTCCTAGGCATTTGAGGATTTCATACGGCCCACAATACCTTGGACTTAGCTTCTTGCATTCTCCTAGGGATAGAGAACTCTTTTTAGGGTGTACCTGAATGAAGACCATGTCTCCTTCTCCGAAGACCCTCTCTTGACGTTTCAAATCCGCATATGCATTTTGTCTATCCTTGGCTGCTTGTATGTCTTGTCTTATTGACCTTATTTGGTCATCCATGTCCTCCAACATTTGTCTTGAAGCTTCAACTCTTAGGGTTGGATCAGAAAAGCTTAGGGGACTTCGACAATCATGACCATACAATGCCTGGAAAGGGGTCATTTGAATGCTCTGCTGGTAAGAAGCATTGTAGGCAAATTCAACTAATGGCAAGTATTGAATCCACCTCTTCGGCTCTCGACAGCAGTATGCCCTAAGCATATCCTCAATGATTTGATTCACTCGCTCTGTTTGTCCATCCGTTTGGGGATGGTAGGCGGTGCTAAAACAGAGTTAAGTCCCAATAGCTTCAAAGATAGCTCTCCAGAAGTGGGATGTGAAGATGGTGCGCAGATCGGACGCAGAATGCTCACGTGATGAATCCCGGAAGGTCCCCAAGAACAATGAACTCTACCTTTTTCCACAAAAAACCATGTAAAAGCATGCATGACAAGAGACAAGAGACAAATTGGGTTCAATCTCCCCCATGCCTTGTGTGAGCGCTTCACAAAGCATGTATTTTATGTATATTTCAATCTTCATGCTCAATAATAGCCCAATTTACAAAAATATGACAAGATTTTAGCTTTTGAGTTTGCTTTCTACAAAAATAGGAAAATAAAGCTAATGGACGGTGCCCATAGAGTTTGGCACGCCCAATCTCAATGTCCAAATAGAAATAACATATCCTGGCGCATAGGCGTATACAAAAATAATAATCAATAATCAATGTCTCAATAGACATAACAAAATATAGGCATGGCGCCTATCAAAATATAGTCCAAAGGTCGAATACTCGCTAGACTCCAATGCTTTCCTCCGCCACTGCTGCTATCTCTACACATAAACTAAAGCATTCACAATCGTTAGTAAAATAATACAATTAAACTAACAAAAGTGATTACCTAGCAGTCTTCAGCTACATAAATAAATCAACTGGTTAGAAATAAATCCTAACCTTAATTTATTACGAGTGCGCACTCTAAACTCATAAACGTTTATTAATTTAATATGCATTTTGCGAAATCACCCGCTATGGAATCACCCATGTATACACTAAATTAATGAAACGCCCGAAAAGGACAGGCGTCCCCATCAACTTCTCGCACAAAGAATCCTCTTTGTGTATGAGCCCCGGTCATCTAAGTTTACGGAATCCACTGTAAAACCTCACAGAATCCACCGTGGCACGGAATCCACCGTGGAATATGCCTCCTGGCATCATACCCCCGGGGTGGGATAGCAATTGATCTCAATTGCTATTAGCTCAATGTGGAGCTAACAGAGTGGGGAAAGCATTTAAGTCTCTAGCGTGCATCCATTGTGCTTCCTCTACAGGATGGTTCTTAAATTTTACTAGATATCTAGAATACCTTCGGCCAGTTCTAGTGGTCATGTAGTCAGTGTCTATGATGGCTTCTGGTTCAAGTATTTCAGTCTCTTCCTCTAATAAAGGTGGGTTTTCATAAACAGGGTGGATAGGTAATTGGCCTCTAAATGGTCTCAATAAACTAATGTGAAATGTATTATGAATTTTCCAATGAGATGGCAATTCTAACTTGAATGCATTATCATTAATCTTATGAATGATTCTAAATGGTCCATAAAATCTAGGAGCTAATTTGACAACTGGATGTCTATCTACACTTTGCAGTCTACGCTTTTCTATTCTAAGCCAAACATAATCATCAACTTTGAAATTCATGGCTTGTCTTTTCTTGTTAGCTTGTTTGGTATATGATTGTTGGGCTTTAGCAATCATATCCTTAACCTCATCAAAAATACTGTTATGCATAGTAGCAATATCATCAGCACTCTGAATTCTATTAGACAAAGATGCAACAGGTGTAGATAATCTATATCCATAAATGACTTCAAAAGGTGCTTTCTTTGTAGATGTGTGTGGTGTATTGTTGTATGCAAACTGTAATAAATGCAAATGAGTATCCCATGTCTGAGGTTTAGAGATAGTATATGCACGTAAAAGATCTAAAATGGTGCTATTTGTGGCTTCTGTTTGTCCATTTGTTTCTGGATGAAATGCAGATGAGAAATCAATCTTTGTGCCTAGATTTGCAAACAGTGTAATCCAAAAATTGTAACAAAATCTAGAATCTCGATTGAAAATAATCACTTTTGGCAATCCATGGTTAGTAAAAATAGTTTTCAAAAATAACTGTGCTGCTTGTGATGCTGTTAAAGTTTTCTTACATGCAATGAAATATGCTTGCTTACTAAATCTATCTACAATTGTCCAAATCATGTCATGGTTAGATTTAGTATTTGGTAAACCAGTAATGAAATCCATAGATATATGTTCCCAAGGTTTAGATGGAATAGACAAAGG
This sequence comes from Lygodium microphyllum, assembly GCF_053477565.2. NCBI lineage: Eukaryota > Viridiplantae > Streptophyta > Polypodiopsida > Schizaeales > Lygodiaceae > Lygodium > Lygodium microphyllum. The sequence goes on from NC_141162.1 coordinate 113,461,105, forward strand.
CATTAATAATCCATACTGTTTACCATGATGTCTCTTTATTCTTTGACAAATCAAACATTCAGAAACGAAATTAGATATATCTGCATCCATATGCGGCCAATAAAAATCTTCAGTTAACATGCGTAATATAGATACCTCTATGACCTTGATATGGGGGACAATGAATTTCATTCAGAACAAAATATCGGAATGGAATAGTAACATACTTTTTTTTTTCAAAAAACATAAATCCATCATTATATGATAATGAATCAACAGGAATGAAATTATTTTGAACTAATTTTTGCCAATCAGAATGAAAAGTAATATCCTGGTGATATGTATCTTTCATAGCAATCAAAGAATCAAAAGATATGATAGAAATATTATGAATTGCAGGTCTTCTACTCAATGCATCAGCAACTACATTTTCTTTTCCAGGTTGGTATTGAATGATAGGATGAAAGCTTTGAATGAAGGAAGCCCATTTGATATGACAGTCAGAAATTTGGGGTTGGCTAAGTAGATATCTAATGCTTTGCTGGTCGGTCTTTATCATGAATTCTGAACCCATTAAATAATGCTTCCACTGTTTTAATGCTTGTACAACTGCTAATAGTTCTTTGTCATAAGTAGAATATTTGAGCTCAGAGGGTTTCAGCTTAGTACTAGAATATGCTATTGGATGGTTGTCTTGCATTAGTACGGCTCCTATTCCTGATCCGCTAGCATCGGTCACAACTAGAAAGAATGGTCTATTAAAGTCAGGCAACTGTAGAACAGGGGCATTAGTTAATGCACGTTTCAGTAAATCAAAGGATTTCTGCTGATTTTCAGTCCATTGATAAATAATTCCTTTCTTAAGAAGTTTTGTTAATGGTAAAGCAAGTAATGAAAAATTACGTACAAACTTCCTATAGAAACTAGCAAGACCAAGGAATGAGTGTAATTCATGTACATTTTTAGGAACAGGCCATTGCAATATTGCATCAATTTTCTTAGGATCAACTTTAATTCCTTCTTTTGATACAATATGACCTAAATATTCTATTTCTGTCTTAAAGAATTCACTCTTTTCAAGATTTGCAAACAATTGATTTTCTTTCAATAATTGAAAAACTAATGATAAATGTTCATAATGCTCTTTTTCACTTTGACTAAACACCAAAATATCATCAAAGAAAACAATCACACAATATTGATATTTCAGAAAAATACGGTTCATCATTCTACTGAAAGTAGCAGGTGCATTAGTTAATCCGAATGGCATGACTAAGAATTCATAATGGCCAAACTGTGTTCTGAATGCAGTCTTAAATATGTTGGATTTATCTAACCTCACCTGATGATATCCAGACTTAAGGTCAATTTTACTAAATATAGAAGATCCTTGCAGTTTGTCCATAAGGTCATCAACTCTAGGTATAGGATACCTATTCTTTACAGTGATCTTATTTAATGCTCGGTAGTCAATACACATATGATAGGTATTATTCTTTTTCTTGACTAAGAGTACAGGTGCACCGAATGGAGAACTGCTAGGTCGAATTAAGCCTCTATTTAGTAATTCTTCAACTTGACTCTGGATTTCTTTTTGCTCTATTTGATTGTGCCTATATGGTGCTTTGCAAGGTGGTTGTGTGCCAGGAATTAAATCAATCTTATGGTCTTCTGGACGTGAGGGTGGTAAACCTGGTGGTAGGTCTTCTGCAAAACAGTCCTTAAAATATGCAAGAAATTCCTTATGCCTAGGATGCATATGATTTTCCTTTGCATGCAATTCATTCACCCAAATGAGATATGATTTAGTATTCTTGCGTAGTGCACGTTTTGCTTGAGTATGCGAAAGCAGTGGAAAAATATGAGATGCATGCATACCATATAATGTAATAGATTTTCCTTGAAAATAAGTATTCATTGTGTGCATGGAATAATCTATATTTGGATTATGCTGGTGTCTCCATGGCATTCCTAAAATAATGTCACTTGATTGTAATGGGACAACTAAGAAATTTCTTCTTTCAATGTATGCACTGTCAAGATTGTGGGAGAGAAGGAAGGAGTCTCACTTGAAGCTTTCTTGCTTGCACAATGGGGGAAGACACACAAGGGTGGAGGCTGAAAAACAGTTTTCCTCTTCTTAGTTGTGTAAGCCAAAAGAACTCTAGTACAAAGAAATAGAAGAACCCTATATATGGGTCTCAAACCAAACTCAACTAACTAAGGTGGCATACTAACTGAGCCACGAACTAGAGTAGATAAGGATAGCTATCATGTAGCTATTATTCATGGGCGGTGTACCAACCGCGTCTGCAACTGACAAGTCGGTGACATAAATACACAACGGTCACCTTGGCGTATCACGAGTGGAGCTCGATATCTCAACACTCCCCCTCGAGCTCAATCCCAATTCCTGCACACCAAGCAGGTCTCTAAACTTGCGCAGCTTCTCTACGCCCAATGCCTTCGTGAATATGTCAGCTACCTGATCCTCTGTGCTGACATAAACTAGATCAATAAGACCTAGTAAAACCCTCTCTCGCACATAGTGATAATGCACCTCAATGTGCTTTGTTCTAGCATGATAGACTGGGTTATTTGCCAAGTGTATACTACTCATGTTGTCACAATAAATGACAACTGGCCCATCTGTAGACTGATGCATATCATAAAGTAGCTTATGCAACCAAGCTACCTCACATGCAGCCATTGCTGCACCCCTGTACTCAGCCTCTGTGCTCGACAAGGCAACTGTAGGCTGTTTCTTGCTGCTCCAAGTGACTGCAGCACTCCCAAAAGAGAACACATATCCACTGATAGATCGTCTATCAAAAATACTACCAGCCCAATCAGCATCAGTGTATCCATGCAACTGTATCTGAACCCCAGTCTCATAAAATAGTCCATACTGCAATGTGGACTTCACATACCTGAGTATGTGTCTAGCCGCATCCAAATGTGGTTTCCTTGGAGCCTGCATAAACTGACTTACCAATCCAACAGCATAGCTCAAATCTGGCCTGGTAATAGTCATATAAATCAAACTTCCTACTATGCGTCTGTACATAGTAGGGTCTTCTAGAAGCTCACCTGCATCTGTGCTCAGCTTCACATTCTGCTCCAAAGGAACTGAAATAGGCTTACAGCCTGTCATCCCATATTTGGACAGCATGTCCAATCCATACTGCCTCTGCAAGAGCTGAATCCCACTTGGCAATCTAATCACCTCAATGCCCAAGAAATAACGCAGCTCTCCCAAATCCTTCATCTCAAACTTCTGCTTCAATAGCATTTTCACATGAAGGATATCTTCATCACTATCACCTGTCATAATCAAATCATCAACATAAATGACAAGTAGCATAATACCTTTCTCTGTTTTTCTCACATAAAGTGAGAAATCTGCCTTGGAAATCTGAAAGCCAATAGTGACAAGATACTGTCCTATCTTGTCAGACCATGCTCTAGGTGCTTGCTTCAAGCCATACAAGGCTTTCTTCAACCTGCAAACAAACTCAGGATGAACAACATGTACATAACCTGGTGGCTGCTCCATATAGACCTCTTCTTGCAAATCACCATGCAAGAAGGCATTCTTTACATCCATCTGATGTAAAGACCATCCCTTTGATGCAGCCATAGCAATGACTGCTCTTACGGTTGCCATCCTTGCAACCGGACTGAATGTTTCTTCATAGTCAATGCCATATGTTTGTGCATACCCCTTGACTACTAATCTTGCCTTGTATCTATTCAAAGAACCATCTGCATTGTGCTTCACCTTATAAACCCACTTACAGCCAATTGCATTTTTACCTTTAGGCAGAGGTACCAATTCCCATGTAGCATTAGCTTCCAAGGCATCCATTTCTTCATCCATGGCTTTCTCCCATTTTTCTTTTCCCATGGCTTCCTCAAAAGAAGTGGGTTCTGGTTCCTGTATCACTTTGACCATATATGCATAGTGAATGGCAGTAAATCCATCATATTTCAGCCTATCCACAGGATACCTAACTCTGGTAGACCTGCGCAAAGTGGGTTCACTCCCAGGTGCTCTCAAAACATCCCTGGTCTTCCTTACTCCAGGTGTAACAATAGAAGGAATACCCAACTCATCATCAATGCTATGTTCTGAGCCACTGGATTCACCATCCACATAAGAGTGACCTGCATTCACATCAAACATGGGCTGATCAACCTTCTCTTTTCCTTTTCGTGATACCTGCATACCACTATCTGCATTGCTTTGAGAAGATTCTCCTGATCTCAATCTACCTGTCCATGGTGAAGAATGTGAACCACTGCTAGAGGGTGCTCCAGGTCCACTAATATTTTGTGACTGCTGCTGTGAATTCTGTGCAGCATTACCATTTTGTGCATCTACATCATCAATCACATTTACTGGTTTATACCAGCTACTCATCTCATAAAAAACAACATCTCTGCTCACTGTAAACTTACGAGTATAAGGGTTATAGCATCTATACCCTTTTTGCTGCAGAGAGTAACCAATAAAGATGCACTTCTCAGCTTTTGGATCCAACTTGGATCTCAACTCATCTGGCACATGTACATAGGCAATGCAACCAAAAATTTTCAAATGAGAAATATCTGGTTTCCTACCAGTATACCTCTCCTCTGGAGTCATTCCATGTATTGCTGCAGTGGGAGTCCTGTTCATTATGTAGACTGCTGTAGCAACTGCTTCAGCCCAATAAAAATCTGGCAAGTCTTTTTCATTGAGCATGGCACGAGATACCTCTCCAATATGCCTGTTTTTCCTTTCTGCAATTCCATTTTGTTGTGGGGTATAACTGCATGAATATTGCTGCTTTATACCATGCTCCTGCAGGAACCTTGCAAACTCATTTGAGAGGTACTCTCCCCCTCCATCTGACCTTAGGCATTTTATTTGCAAACCTGTTTCTTTTTCAACCATAGCTTTAAGGGTTTTGAAATGCCCAAAAACTTCACTTTTCTTTTTCATAAAATACACCCAAAATTTTTTGCTATAGTCATCAATAAAAGTGACAAAATAATGACAACCTCCAAGAGATGCAGCTTTAGTAGTCCACACATCAGAGTGGATTAATTCCAATGGCTTCTCACTGTCTTGAACATGTCTAGGAAATGGTTTCCTTGCCTGTTTTCCAAACTGACAGGCTTCACATACCTTATGCATTTCTGCAACCTTGAATTTTGGCAATCCTGCAACAATATTTTGGGCCTGCATTGATTTAAGTCGCTGTACATTAACATGACCAATGCGTTTATGCCAGATATCAATATCTGCAACTACACCGGTCCCATGTGCAAACATTGCTGCACTCAATTCAGACATGTCTGCATCCAACGTAAACATTCTGCCCTTCTTCTTTCCTTTTGCTATCAAGCAACCTTTATTTTTCATATCCTCAACAAAGCATCCATGAGGATTAAATCTGACCTGCAAGCCCTGCTCAACCATTTGACCAACAGAAACCAGATTCTTGGTGATATTCGGGACATGAAATACATCGGACAGGTATTTCTTTTTCCCATCCTGCATAGACAAGGGAATTTTTCCAATCTGCACAATAGGATGTGCAGTATCATCACCAGTCTCCACAAATCCTGGTTTTTCCATTTTCCTTGCATCCTCCATCCATTCTGCATGACCTGTCATGTGGTTTGATGCACCTGAGTCAACATACCATACATCATTGCTTTCTTCTGCACTTGTCACAGAATTGTTCATGTGCTGCACCATGAACAAATGCTCATTTCTGTCATCACCCTGTCTGCTAGAAGATGCATAATTCCCTTGTTGCAGTTTTCCATTCATGATGTCATTCTGCTTTTTATAGCAGTCTTTAGCCATATGACCCATTTTACCACAGTAGTAGCATTCAACATTACTGTTTGCATTTTGACCTCTTTGCCATCCACCACGACCTCTTTGGCTCCCCCTGCCTCTAGAGTTACCACGTCCTCCTCCATAGGACTGGTTTTCTTGAGTTTGCTGCATATTCTGATTTCTGCCACGGCCTCCAAATCGGCCTCCTCTACCTCTGCCTCTACCTCTTCCAGCATTTGAGTAGAAGACAGCTTCTTTTGAAGTTCCTCCTGAAGAAGATGCGCCACCATTTCTCTGTTCCTCAGAAATTAGAAGAGCAATCAACTCCTCAAAATCAGGAAATCTTTCACGAACTGAAATGGATGTCCGAAACTGTGCATAATCCTTTCCTAGACCATTCAAGGTCACGGAAACTAAATCATCATCTTCCACTGGCGACCCAATGGAAGCAAGTGCATCTGCAATCTTCTTCACCTTCATGTGGTAGTCGTTGATGCTCATACTTTCTCTTTGCACATTATGCAACTCTTGCTTGAGCTGCATTTTCCTGGCTTGCGTATTTGTGCTGTACATTTTTGACAAAGTATCCCATGCCTCCTTTGGCGTACTTGCATCCTGAATATGCACAATCATAGAGTCTGAAATACTGATAGACAGCCAATACATAACTTTCCTGGCTCTCTCATGCCATGTTTTGAATGCCTGCATTTGCTGTTGATTGGGAACATCAGGAAGAATTGGTTCTTCTTCATTTCCTGCAACGAATTCCCAATATCCTTTTCCCATAAGGAAATTCGTCATTCTAAACTTCCATGCTTGGAAGTTGTTCTTCTCAAGCTTTTCAGTGACAATCTGTGAAAGAGAATCAGATGCCATTACAGAACACTGCGAAAAATTCTGTCACTGCAAAAAACACAGCTTCACCCTCACAAGGGCAAATCTGCAAAACTGGCGAAAGTGGTATTTGACCACACAGTCACTTCCTAGTGACGATTTTGCATCAACAGGCAACAGGGATGATTCTGTAACTCCCAATGTCTCTGCGCACAAGCATACGATGCAATTTCTACAGAAACTTTTCACCTACCTGTAGAACAGTGGCTGCACAGCATAAAATTGGGCCTTTTCCTGAGTGCGTGCAGAAAACTTCCGCCTCCAAAACAGGCCCCGAAATGGCCTCAAATAAAAAAAACAGGGTCGCCAAGGGCCAAAGCCCTCTCCCGCAGCATATACTGCCCTCTTGCTTCACCGCGAAGGGCGTCTCAACCTGAGACAATGCACTCCTGCAATTTTCGGTTGTGCTACCTGCAGAGATCTGCTCCCAAAACAGAAAATGAAAGCAACACTGCTCCTCTTACCAGAACACCGCGAGCTTGGCTTGCTTTCTTGAGCTCCTTACCACGAACAAGGCTCTGATACCATGTCAAGATTGTGGGAGAGAAGGAAGGAGTCTCACTTGAAGCTTTCTTGCTTGCACAATGGGGGAAGACACACAAGGGTGGAGGCTGAAAAACAGTTTTCCTCTTCTTAGTTGTGTAAGCCAAAAGAACTCTAGTACAAAGAAATAGAAGAACCCTATATATGGGTCTCAAACCAAACTCAACTAACTAAGGTGGCATACTAATTGAGCCACGAACTAGAGTAGATAAGGATAGCTATCATGTAGCTATTATTCATGGGCGGTGTACCAACCGCGTCTGCAACTGACAAGTTGGTGACATAAATACACAATGGTCACCCTGGCGTATCACGAGTGGAGCTCGATATCTCAACATGCACCAATTTGAATTTCTAAATCTTGTACTTCTTGTGTGCCATTGTACCTAGTGCCTAAAAATGCAGCTTTTATGCGATAATGCGTAGGTACAGTATGTAATTTTAATTCCTTTACCAATTTTGCTAAAATAAAGTCATGGGTACTACCGTCATCATGCAAGATAGTTCTTTCCTTTCCATGCACCATACATTTCATAGTCAACAATGAATGTGGAGTAGGCATACCTGGTAAAGTGTCGGAAGTAGTAGTAGGATCATCCTCATCTTCAGTGAAATCTGGCATATCCTCATGTTCGTCTTCGTCCATGGCTCCAAGATAGTTGATATGTGCTGGTGGCTTCTTTGAATGACAATTTGCTGCGAGATGCCCTGGCTGGTGACACTTGTAGCATACTATTGGTTTGGCTTTGGTTACATTATTTGCAATGGCTGGAAGTCTGGGTACATTTGGATTTGCTTGTGGAATAGACTTTGGATTTGGATTGACAGTGGATGGTAATGCAGGTGGTTTAGGCCAATTCTTGCCGAAAGATGGTGATGAGAAACGACCTGGATTAAACCTTCTAAAATTGGAATTGAATTGTTTAGATCCATAATTACCGTTGGCTTGGAATTGCTGTGGTCGTCTGTCTCTTCCGCGTAACTTATCTTCAGTGTCGTGAGCTAAGGAGATGGCGTCTTCAAGGGTAGCAGGCTTGAACATGTTCACTTCAGCGTAGTAATGTCCAAGAAGTCCAGACATATACTTCCACTTATGCATCGTCTCTGGTACATCTTCAAGCATGCGTAGCTGTAGGAGTGCATTCCAAAAACGCTCTGTATACTGTGGAATAGGCTCATGATCTCGTTGTTGAAGTAAATCCCATTGCTTGATAGCTTTCTCATGAAATTGCGGTGGAAGGAAATTCTGCATGAACTTCTTCTTGAAATCTTCCCAAGTAGTAGGACATTCTATGCTCTTGTGGACTACAGTCCACCATAGTGATGCTCTGTCTATCAAATGATTAGTAACACACTTGATTTTATCTTTTTCGGGATAAGTTTCCTCATGGAAATAGTCATCAAACTGGCTAATGAATGATAAAACAGTCTTTCCTTCTCGTATGCCATTGAAAGTGCGAAACTTGAAACTTCATTTACTTATCTTGGATTCCTTGCGAATGGTTTGTGCTTCAAGAGTGGCGTCGATGGTACGGCGAATCAAATCTTCAGCTTGTGGTTCTTCTTTATCGGTGGATGCTCTTTGTAGTTTTGTCAATTGCGCTTGCAATGCTTGCCTAGCCCTTCGCTCTTCTTCCAGTTGTAGCATGATTAGATCCAGCTTTTGTTCCATGGTAGGCTCACGTAAGTCTTCTTCAGTCATAGGATCATCCATATGTGGGGTAGTCATCCTGTAAAACTCAATAAACCTTTCTCACTCAAAATCAGGTTAGCGGGATGAGCGTAGCTCAAATTCGGGGTTACAAGGCTATGTATTTTTGGATATTTCTTTCTCAATTTTCAGAAAATCTGCAATATTTCTGTATCCATTTGCTGAAAGTACCTCAACGAACTTGTAAGACATGGATGACCAAATCAAATCAATAAGATAGGACATCCAAGCCGCCAAGGATAGACAAAAGGCTTACACGGACTTGAAATAGGAAGATAGATCGTTCGTTGAAGGTGATATGGTCTTCATTCACGTACGTCCAAAGAAGAGTTGCCTATCCTTGGGAGAGTGCAAAAAGCTAAGTCCAAGATATTGTGGACCCTACAAGATTCCCAAGTGCCTAGGACCTAATGCTTACATACTTTAACTCCCTGCAAACCTAAAAGTTCATAATGTATTCCATGTCAGCCTATTGAGAAAGTATGTACCTAACCCTAGCCATGTACTTGATGATTAACAAATTGTAATTCCTAGCCAAGGAGTCCTTGAGCTATGACCTGACAGAATCCTAGATGTTAGGGAGAGGAAATTGAGATCCAGGACCTTGAGAGAATACCTCATCCAGTGGAAAGATTATCCCAAAGAGGATGCCACCTAGATGGATGAACGTACTTGCAACCAATAATACCCCTAGATTTTCTCGAGATGAGGACATCTCGATTCCTCTAAGGGGGAGAGAATGCAATATTTCTACGACAAAATATTATAAGACCCTAGATCCCGCGCAAAAGCAATTTGAAGTAATCTCCCACAACAAAAAAACTTTGGCCTAAGTGCTCCATCCTCGCGTAATAACAATATCATCCCCCCGGCGTTGTGCATAAGAAACCGTGTGCTTATAAACCGTAGTCACCACACGAACTCCCCTTCAAGGGAAAAAGGATAATGGGTAATTACAATTTTTATAAAAAAAAGCTCCCTCTCCTTCTCTCGTTGCATGGCCGGGAGAGAGAGAGTGTGAAGGAGTTTATGGAGGGGCATGATGAGGAAGGCATGCAGCTGCCACCTGTGTGTCCACACCCCCCCCTCCCAGTCCTTTAACCATTTCCCACCACCTCCACCTTATATGAACCCCCCTCCCAATCTTCAAGGCCATCGTCTGGCCTTGCTGCCTGTACCATCAAGCTGCCGCCTGCCAGGCTGCCGCCCCCATCGCCATCATCTTCCTCTTCCTCACACGATTGTTCATCATCATCCTCACCATCATCATCCCATTCGTCATCATCATCATTCACGTCATCTCTGAAAGTCAGAATCTTGAGAAGTGTCAAGTTCAGCCGTTGTTTTGGGGGTTTCATAGATCGTGTCGTGCAAGTCCTATTTCCTGTGCTGCGAAGGAGATCTCAGGCCGTAAGCAATTTCAGAATTCGTAAAAGGGGACCAAGGGAGAGTTTGTTGATTCGATACTATTTTCGTTAATGGCTCCTAAGAAAAAATCAACAGGAGCACACGCGGGAGCTTCCACCCAAAGCACGAGAATGGACAACGCCCCGATATTAAATGCCCAGGTTTCAAAAATTATCTTCGCATGGGAAGGATGCATAAAGCATGTTTTAATTCACATAGAAAAACTTAAATGCGTTGGAAAATTTATATATTTTTCTTCAATGTAAAAAGTTCAATTGCATGACGAGGTACTTGTAATGCTTGCACTTCCATGATCAAGGGTAGTCACATTTGAACATATGATACACAAGTTAAAGATGCACTTGTGCAAAGACGTCCTTGTTGCATCGCAAATATAGGTTAAATGCATTTTTGAGATGTTCTTATGTATTTGGAGGTTCACATTGTTGGAAAGAAAGGGGCATAATACAGCACTTGATGCACTTATATAATAAATTCCTTGTTGTGACTCGTATATAGGATAATTGTAGAAGGTTGTTTAATGATGAATAAATAGTTGCAATGAAAGGAAAAGATCTATGAACTTTGACAAAAAGCATATAGTATGCATCTCGCATGAAATGATAGATATATTTTAGGCTAAGTGAAGTGGTAAAAGGACGGATTAAATCAATGATGTATTCATTGGCATCTGGTCATGAAGGAATGATGCATCCATGCATAGAGTTCTTTTATCAAAGTTCACAATTGGGGAAAGGATGCATCTTCATTAAAATACAAAAGCTTTGAATTCGATGTATAAACGTAAAGTTTATAGGAGGTAGTTCTTAATGTCAATCAAAATCGTATAGGGCAAGGAAAGACGCAAAGATCATTGTAGATCCTATAGTTGCATAAAGGTGAAAGGCCTATGGTCTTGAAATTGCATATTCGCATGGAATGATACATCTCATAGTCCTTGCAGTTACTTACGTCTTTTAAGGAAAGTACCTGCAAGTTTAGAGGAAAGTATTTGCATCTTTAAAGGGAAAATCCTCTTTAATCGTAAGTTGGTTAGATCAACTAACAAATTCGCGTGTAATTAAGTAGCCTACATGAAATTCATAAAGGTATGATTAGCTATCATACGACGGTCACCTCAATGTGCTAGGTTGGGTTAAGTTATGATAAAATTCTGCTTAGTATCGCACTTAGGATGCCGATTTGATATTTTCGATCTTAAAAGTTCTACCCACATTCACGAAATGTTAGGTTATCAAAACAACCGTGCAAGAATGATCTAGGGTTCTCACCCTAAGGATTAGATGACAAAATGCTAGAATTCCGCAAGGAATTTAGGGACCCTAGGGCCAAAACGTTTATCAGCCTAGTAGGGTCAGGGTTTTGGATTGGAGTCAATGGGACTCCCAAACCCTATATCTTGATCAAAGGTATTCTTGATCAAGAAATATCGTATGATAAGAGATATGACCCCTCAAGTTAGGTACTGACACCTATCTTGGGCAACAAGTCTGTAAGGTCATATGCTCTTGCGTCTAAATCACAAGATAGTACTGCTACACCTTAGACCAAGCTTGGGGAGTTCTAATAACAAGTCTAATTCTCTAAGAATTGAGTAGTCGTCCTGCTACAACACTCTTCCTTGGAGACTGATTTGTCAAGCTAGGGCAGTTGTGAATTGCCAAGAAAGCAATTGACCAACCAAGTTAGGACAACGGGGTTGTCACTATAAAATAAGGAAATCTAAGGTAGTGATAATTTGGGGTCAATAGGGTATAAACCCTAACCCAAGGAAAAGGGTAAATAAGCAACCCAGCTTGCTAAATCTTTGGGATCTTGCCAAGTCACGAATGATCCAGGATCGAATGCTGGGAGTATTCGGGGAAAAGGAATCACACCTTAGCAGTTGGCCGTATGAACGACCACTGGAATGCTCGTGATTGTACACTTAGATACACTGTTCGTACTTCTTTGCTCAAGGAACTAATTCAAGAAAAACAACTAATGCTTCAAGTTAAAATCCTGGAGGGAGAGGCAGTTTTAGTTACCTCCGACTGTCTGCCTGACCCTATCCAAGGGGGTTGTTAGCCACACCGGGTACGTGGACTTAACGGGCCATGAGAGGGGTCTTCGTGGATACTGCTTGGAGCAGGAGGACGCTTGGGTGCCAGGGGAGGCTCTGGCCGTAAATTCCTTGCCTCCAGATCCTGCACAAGAGGCTGACGTAACTCGAGATGGGATCTCGAGGCCCGGATACTAGTCAACGGGTGAAACTTGGAGTAGCAATCATGAGGATTGCTGGGATAGCCTTCGGGCAGGATATTTGATGTATTCCAAAGACTATGATAAATAAAGATCAAATGTTGAAGAAGTAACTTGCTTGACATTGTTTTTCTATGTCAGTGCCTAAGTTACGTGAAGGAACCAGTGTTTAATTTGTTAATTAAGGAAGCTATTTTTGCATGACAAACATAATGTGGTAGGTAATTAGGTAACTAAGCAACCTGAGGCAAGTGCGGTGGACGTGACCCTGGGTCCGTCCTACGAAAGGGTGGTCCTGGTTAGCTGGGAACTTTTCTCGAAGGAATTCATAGCGAAATAGAGATGACTTAGAATCAATAGAGTTAGATTCCCTATTTATGTTGTTTTAGGGGAACGGAATGGGACTTTGCCTTACGGGCAGAGAGGTTGAGCTTCACATCCCTCTCGTTTCCCATTCTCCTTGAACCAAGTGCAATATAAATCTGCTTCGACCCTGATGTTTCTGCGCAAAGTGGTTCGTCGTCACTAGCAACTTCCTAGAAACTTGACTATTAGGAAAACCGTGATTCAGGTTTGTCCTAAGTGGGAACGGCCAGATACTTCTGCTTTGTGGTAGACTTGAGAAGACCTTGATTGCAAACCCTGTGACATTCCTTGTGAGTGCCAAGATGCACTTTCTAGACTCTCTTCCCGATGGGCTACTAAGACGTGTCCTAAAGTGGACAGGGGGACACGTTACACTAATACTTGAGCTACCATTCTTAGAGTTTACCTTACCAAGTCTCCATGAAAGTCTAGGAACCTTCTAGCCTTCACTCCACCAATAGATGGCTGTTTGGGGACACAATTTCCATCCTTAGACTTTTGAAGATCCAGTTCCATAACAACATTACCACCATGAAAACCAATTGTAGATAAAACTTTTTCAATCTTTGTTATAGCATATGCTCTAGCTAATAATGGCTTAAACTTCCATGAAAATCCTATATAAATATAAACAAGCTTTTCAATTATCCTACAAAGCGCATGAAGTGTATAGATATGGGCATTCACTAAAGGAATATCTAGGACTGGCTTAAACTGTGGATCCTTGTTCTGCCTAGAGGTTGCTCTATTCCAATTGCTTGAGTTCAACTCTATGGCTGGGGACATGCAATATAGGCAAGAAGATCTAGAATTGGCTCCCTTTGATACATTGTACATACATTTAAGTATCTTTAAGTCACCAGCTACGTGCCACTCGATCTTATAGTTCCAAAATCCTTCAACAAATACTCTTCTCTTGCTTGTTGTCTCTTAATAACATCAAGTATTAGTGTTGGATGAAAAACCCAATACAATATATCAAAATCCTCTGTATCTACTTTGAATGCTCTTAACCAACAAATATTGTGTTCCGATTGAACACTAAACGATATTGAGTTATCCTAATGATTTGATGAAAGTGCTTTATTCATCAAGGTAATAGAGTCTCTAGTTTTATACATTTTAGAATCCCACTTTCATCAAGTTTAACCACAAATCTAGCCACTCCTTGTGTCCCTTCTAGTGACAAGTCATAGAATCTAATCATTAAGCATTTTAGGGTGGGCAAGTCTAGGAAAATATTGTTAAATTCATTGAATACAACTTCTTTTTCTTGCCCTTGAAGCTAGCCTTGATATGGAAAGGCTCACCCAAAATCTCCAATACTTTGTTATTCACTATCCGTCTAATAGTTCTATCATAGATGGCCTTGGAAGTATGCAATTATGTACTTGTCCTTGCTTCTATTTGATTGTAAAAGCTGAAAACGTTTTATATAAGCATCTCGACTGATACCAATATTATCTAGTGTCTTCTGCACTAACTCAGTATCCAAAGAGAGATCCTTTATAAATGACTCCAAGCATTGTTTCTTTGCCTTTTTAAATTTCATCTTCTCCAGAATATCCTTTGAAACTATTGAAGGAAGAAGATGATAATAAAACTAGGATGCTTTCAAATAATCTCTTTCACTTGCATCCAGTTGAAGAAGAGACCTAAACAAAATCAACATAACAAATCAATACAATTAATTATAAAAAAAGTCATATTTCATATTTTTAAAGTGGAAAAAAATGTACCTTGCTACTTGGATTCTTTTACTACAACCACCACCTCCTCGTCTGAGATTCAATATATTTCTAAGATCCTTTTGTCAATTTCAAAGTTCTAAAATAGTTTACTTTTGTTGATAAAATTTGATGTGTTTCTCTAATAAATGAATCCTCAGTTAATAGCCTTATAGCTTCTGCAATAACTCATTGTTATGTTTTGATAACAGATGGTTCTCCAATTTGAGGACATCCTTTTCTACAACCAAGTTAAGTGTATAGCCTAGAAACCCATTATAACCATCACCAATGAACCTGAACAATGAATAGCTAGTATAGAAAGGCGGAGTGCTATTTTTATTAGGATCTTTGGGTTATAGCCTGCCATCTAACCAAAGATTAAGATTCTTCTTTCCTTAAAACCTCAGTATATATTCTGTAGACTTTGTAATAGTAATGGGTTTTGTTCTCTTCCTTATTGGTTCATACTCACTATCCAACTCAATATGAAAATGATAGAGAGGCCTTCTACTAGAGCTACAAAGATCATTGGATGATTGATCCATAGCTAAGGATGTGATTAGAGGACTATATTAAAAACGTATGCCAATTAGAAATAAGAAGGAAAACGAAGAAGAAACTAGTAAGGATGGGAAAGAAAGAAGAGAGTGAGAATGGAGGGAAGTAATCAAATGGCGAACAAAATTCAAATTGAATATTAGTTTATCACTTTAATGAGGATGAGTAAGATATTCATTATGACAATCTTTGTCACCTTTATGGCGGCCTATATTTCTAGGTTTGATGTGACTACGAGAATATCACGACAATGACTTATTAACAATTTTTTATATATTTACTTACCAAAATATAAAAGTTTTTAAAAATCTAAAAATGATTTATTTTCTTATTTCCTAAAATATTATCTCTCTCTAGGATCGCTTACAGAGCATTTTCGAGACCTCAAAACTCCCCTAATCAAGAAGATTTGAATGCAAAGAATCGAAAAGAAATGCATGATAGATGTCGATGAAATAATTGGCGATATTGTCTCACAATCACTTGCAATAAACGTATTGTGTAAGCATGCATAGAAGACCAGTTGGAAATGTTAATGGTGAGTGCTTGTTATAAGAGATGGCAGCATGATTTAGATTATTGATTTTATTGCTTTACATTGATTGGATATTAATTACTTCATTGTCTTAGTCAGAAGTAGATATCCACCCCTCTACACCAATCCCATTATGTTGTTTGGTTTCCATGCCTAAGATTAGACAAGTCACATCGAGGTACAAGCAACTCTTGAAAACCTTTTTCAGCACGGGTGATGGGTATATTCATAGTATCATTAGAGACTCCAAGGCACCAGTGCAAGGAAGTTGATGATATGATTAGAAATGAGTGGAACCCCCACTGTCTAAAGAAGCATGAGGACTTTGAGGCAAAAATCAGCAACACTCATTGGGACTTTTTGTCAAATTGCATGTTTTATGTTTGGGATAGTAACCATCAAATCACAGCATGGATGAATGAGATACGCACATGTGAGTGGCCCTAACAATATGACCTTAACATCTTGCAATGTATTTCTTACATCATCATTAACATAATTGATTGTTTGCAACAGTCTTTCCAAATAACATGAGACAACATGTGCACGTTGATTGTTGCCTTGTGAAAGTGACAAGTGTGGTAGAGGGGGAGATTTTGTTAGCTATTTCTCGTACAAGCATGCATGCAACGGAGCATATTCATGAGATCCTACTATAGAATCTACACAGACTGGCATGAAAGGTGGTTGTCCATACCTTGTATCCAGACCTTATTTGTGAATAAGGATGCTAGGGCATGTTGACCACACAACTATTTTTGACAAGCTAATTGATGAGGCAAAGGCATGGGTGAAAATGCACAAAAAGTCGGCACCCATTCCTACATGGTACAAGGCACCATTGATTGCACTTGCTCACATTATGTGGAAGGTAGGTACTTCACACTATCTTAAAAGTTTTTTTCCTGATGTATTTTTTCCTAATGTAATGATGTTGTCCCTAATTACCAAGTGTAGAACGAGTATGATATAGCAATGTGACCAATCAAATGGAAACATACACATCTCTCCGACTCTGAGTTTAGAACCAAGTGGGGCAAGGCATACTATAGTGTAAATGAAAAGCTCATCAAGAAAACTCGACATTTGCTAAGAGTTGCAGACCCCAGTCTTCGAGAGAAGTGGTATCACTAAGTTGCTACCTCATTGTACTTTCCATTTATATGTACTCAAACTACATTTCTCCAAAGTAACAATATTTTTGTCAATGCAAAACTATCTCATGCTTGGAGTGGGGCTCCAAGATGGGGGTTGTATTGAACGAGGAGAGAGTATACACACTGGCATCCTCAAAGCTAAACGAGGCTAATTTTGTAAGGATATTGAAGGCTATGGAGAGTTCTGACAGGAAAACTCAAACGTTGATGGGCATGCCTAAATGTAGGTTATTCTTGTTTGTCTAAATTATGTGCATCATAAGTTTGATGAATTGGTATTAAATGACATAACTTTGATTTGAGCATATGGAAATGCATCGTTTCCAAGTTGGATAATGCAAAAGACCTTTTGGGCTATATTGCAAGATGGCAGAAAGAGATTTCTTTTGAGTTGGGAGGACTACTATAACATTCAAGTGGAACATAGTTTATTCTTCCATTACACCCAAGAGATAAAGAGAAAACATAAATAGAAAATGTTTTGCACTATCTTCCATAATTTTAAGCCAGATGAAGATATAGAGTCATAGAAGTCAATGAAGTTGGCATCGTGGAGGCTTCTGTATAGGTAGTTCACAACATCCTTCTTTAATAGCATGTCTACGGTGCTATCTTGCCAATCCATTCCAAAATTGTAATGGTGACTTTTGAAGTCAGGTTCATGTTGTTAGATATGATCAATGCCCCACCCTCATTAGGTACTACCAATGATCCATGGTGCTCAAAGTTGTAAGGCCCCCATTATGAGGAGAAGCCAAGTGTGAGCCCGGACATTGGTGGAGTCCTGACTTGTATATCAGATGAGGTCTATGTGACCGGATGGCAAAAAGGTGACCATTGTGGGTCTAATCTTTGGGTTAGACAGAGTGGTTAAGCTGGTAGCAACTCGAGGCACATTGCATTGAGTTGCGTAGTAAGGGAGTTAAAAGGGGCCCCTATTGTGGGGTCCGGGGGCCGCGGAAGCGGCCCCTGGCTGGGGGGTCCCAGGGGGGCCAGCGGCCCCCCTGGCGGGGGTCCGGGGGCAGCGCCCCGGCCCGATGGTAAAGGGAATATTCCCTGGAATATTCCCTGGCCGACTAGTGGAGGCTCATATGGTAGGTCGGTCAGCAAGCCGACCTAACGACCTTCGCGGGCTATAAAAGCTAAACCCCTTCGCAGCCATCTCACACTCATCTTTCACCCAGTCAGAGTTGTTGTTCCAGCTAGCCTTAAGCTCTTCGCCTATCTTCTGTCTAGATCGCCATCTAAGCTTCACTCAGTGGAAGCGCACGGGTGGACAGAGCCATCTTTGTATCAGTTGTTTGGAGTTAAAGAATTTTACCGATTCTCCTCTTATCTGTTGTGTACTCTCTATCTCTTTCTCAGATTCTGTTCGCTGCGCCGTGTAATATTTTACATGGTATCAGAGCCCAGGGGGCTCTAGAGATCGGAGAGCGTGCAAGAGGCAAAGGCTTCAACAGCAAAGAGAAACGATGTCGACTCCGGGAAGTAGTTCTGGCGCATCAGGAAGCGGTGCAGGAGGTGGTGCTGCTGTACCGGCTATTCAAACACTGAGGATTCGTCCACCAACCTTCAGCGAAGGCAAGTTAGAGGGTACAAACTACACCTTGTGGAAGTTCAAAATTACAACTATCCTTGATTCTTATGAGCTTCTGGAGACTGTGCTGGGGACTGACGCAGAACCACAGCCTATCCCCGACCCATCAAATCCTAGTGTGATGATTCCTCCGAATGCAGATCTTCTACGAGCTTGGAAACGAAGGAATGCAGATGCATTGTGTGCCTTAGTTACAAGCTGTTCTGACAGTGTTTTGACTCTGATTCAGCATACAACCAAAGCGTCAGAGGCTTGGAATGTACTAAGGAGTCAGTATGAAACACGAAACCAAACAAGGATTCAAAACTTGGAGAATCAACTAGCAGCGGAGAAGTTTGCTGAAGGAGAGACGGTTGAAGCATTCATCACTCGGATTAAGAATCTGCGCGACCAGATGGCTGGCGCTGGGATACAAAAGACTAGCGAAGAGCTAGCTCGGAGGTGTCTTCGGATTTGTCCACAAAAGTTTGATGGACTAGTAACTGCCCTTAATACTCAGGTGAGACCTCAAGCTTTGACTTTTGAGGAGTTTTGTGCATTATTAATGGAGGAGGAGTTGAGGCTGAAAGCCCGAGAAGGAAGCAACAATGGAGATGCTGCATTCTCTGCCAATGCAAAAGGCAAAGGTGTTTCCTCCACCAAAAATGATGGTGACAAAAAGAAAAAGGGCGGCAAGAAGAGGTTTCAAGGAGAGTGCTTCTACTGTAAGAAGAAAGGACATGCAATTGCAGATTGTCGTGTCAAGAAGGCAGATGAAAAGAATGGTACCCTTAAAACTAAAGGGAAAGAGACAGCCAATACGGCTGAAGCAGAGTTGGAATTATTCATGGCGACCATTGAGGAAGTGTGCTCCTCGGCGCAAGAAGAATCTACCACTGACTCTTGGGTGTTGGATAGTGGGGCCTCCCGTCACATGACCAACAAGAAAGGTCTATACAGTTCTATGCAGCCTCTACAAGAATCCATCACTGTGACGGTTGGAAATGATGCTAAATGCCCTGCTGCGGGCACAGGTACTATTTCTTTTGTTGCTGCAAATGGTGAAGTAAAAAAGCTTTCAAATGTGTTGTATGTTCCCGAAATCAGGAGAAATCTCTTATCAGTTGCTGCCATAACTGATCTTGGTCATGAAGTGAGGTTCAAGAAGACAGGTGCAGAAATTATTGATAGTGCTGGCACAATTGTTGGCAAAGGAGAAAGAAGGAACAACCTGTATGAGCTAAGTGCTCTTACAGCCACCGCTGGAGTGGGCACAAGTAAGCTTTGGCATGAAAGGTTTGGACACATCGGATTTGTAGTATTGAAGGAGATGCAAAAGCAAGGTATGGTTGCTCACCTACCTACAATAACTGAATTGAAGGAACCATGTGAAGCTTGTATGATGGGCAAGCAACAGAGAAAGGCATTTCCACAAGAAAGCAAGAATAGAGCACATGCTCCTCTAGAGTTGGTGCATGCTGACTTGTGTGGTAAGATGCCTACACAGGCCTTGGGGGGATCTTCTTATTTTATGTTGATTGTCGACGACTACAGTAGGAAGATGTGGGTGTACTTCCTTCGTGATAAGGCTCAAGCTTTTGGTAAGTTTAAAGAATGGCTAATACTTGTTGAGAATGAAACAGGGAAAAGTGTGAAGAAATTTAGAACAGATGGTGGTGGTGAGTTCAACTCAAAGGAGTTTGAAGGCTTTTGCAAGAGCAAAGGGATCAAGCGTCAATTGACGACGCCTCACACACCTCAGCAGAATGGTGTTGTGGAACGCAGGAATCGTACCATTGTGGAGATGGCAAGATGCATGCTAAAGGGCAAGGGATTGCCTAACCATTTTTGGGCTGAAGCTGTTAATACTGCAGTCTACATTCTAAATCGGAGCTACACAAAGGCTCTCAAGGGAAAAACACCTCATGAGGCTTACACTGGTAAGAAACCATCTGTTTCACATTTCAGAATTTTTGGATGTGAATGCTATGCACATGTTCCAGATGAGAAGAGAAACAAGTTACAACCAAAAAGCAGAAAATGTATCTTCTTGGGTTATAGTGATGAGCAGAAGGCTTACAAGTTATATGACCAAGAGGCAAAGAAGATCATCGCGAGCCGTGATGTGGTGTTCAAGGAGGAGCCGCATACAGTGGAGGAGGAGAAGGCAAGGTCTTCCACTTTATCATCAAGCGAAGAAGTAGTCCACTATGAACCTGTCCCGAGAGCTATCCCTATCCTTAAGGAGGAGGAAGCATCATCTTCAGATGATGAGGAAAAAGTTCACCAACCTGACATCACCCCACCGGAAAAGCCATTGCCGCGCTGGGTGAAGCAGCTCTATGACCACAATAATCCTATGCCTGCATCTGTTGAGGAGAAGGCAGACGGACCAAGGAGGTCTCAGAGAATAGAGGAGCAAAGGAGGGCTTCTGCTCACATAGTCAACATGGCCTTGATGGTTGAGATTATGAGAGAAGTAAAGGAGCCAACTGACTTAGAAGAAGCACTTGCAGATCCATCATGGAAGGCTGCTATGCAGGCGGAGTATGACAGCATAATGAAGAATGACACTTGGGAGCTAGTGGATCGGCCAGCAAAGCGGAAGATTATTGGCACCAAGTGGATCTGGAAGGTAAAGTACAAGGCTGATGGTACCTTAGAAAAGTACAAAGCTAGACTGGTTGCCCAAGGATTTTCACAAGTTGAAGGGTTTGATTTTCAAGAGTCATTTGCCCCAACTGCCAGAATGACCACTATTCGCACGGTACTTGCAGTGGCTGCCCACAAGAAGTGGCCAGTGTACCAAATGGATGTTAAGTCAGCGTTCTTAAATGGTGACCTCAAGGAGGAGGTGTACGTGGCTCAGCCACCAGGGTTTGAGGCCCCCCATTCTGAGAACAAAGTGTGTAAACTGAAGAAGGCATTGTATGGGCTGAAACAAGCCCCCAGAGCATGGTACCAGCGGATAGATAGGTTCTTTTTAAACCTAAACTTCAAAAGATGTGCCTCAGATGCTAACTTGTATGTTTGCAGGGATGGTAAAAAGTCTGTAGTGATTGTCCTATATGTGGACGACCTTCTTATTACAGGTGACTATGAAGATATGATCAACCAAACTCGAAAGGCTTTGAGTTCTGAGTTTGAAATGACAGACTTGGGCTTGCTGCACTATTGTTTGGGGATTGAAGTCTGGCAAGAGCCAGGAAAGATCTTCATCTCTCAGAAGAAGTATGCATGGGAGATCTTGAAGGCATTTGGCATGACCGAGTGCAAGGAGATAGCTACACCTATGGAGGTGAATGCAAAGTTATCCGTCGAGGATACATCAGCATTAGCAGACATTGGGAGGTATAGGAGGTTGGTCGGCAGTCTAATCTACTTGTGTAACACCAGACCAGATATCAGTTTTGCTGTTGGTGTTTTGAGCAGGTTCTCAAACAAACCTCATGAGAGTCATTGGAAGGCTGGGATGCGGGTGCTCAGATACTTGAAGAAAACTCTTGACTATGGTATCACATACAGTTTCGGAACTTCTCTTGTGGGGAACTGTGACTCAGATTGGGCAGGAGACATTGATTCCAGGAAGTCAGTTTCTGGTTATTGTTTCTCTTTGGGTTCAGGAATTTTCTCTTGGATTAGTAAGAAGCAACCAACAGTGGCATTGTCTTCTACCGAAGCAGAGTACAAGGCAGCTTGTTTTGCTGCATGTGAGGCCGTATGGTTGAGAAGGATTCTATGGCATATGGGAGTGCAGGATGAAGAACCAACTGTGCTGAGATGTGACAATCAGAGTTGCATCGCCATTGCCAAAAATCCAGTGTTTCATGCACGCACCAAACATATAGAGATCCAGTATCACTATGTGCGTGATTTGATGGAGGATGGGATAGTGGAATTGGTCTACTGTCCAACAGAGGAGAATGGAGCAGATATCTTCACCAAAGCACTTACGAAGGATCTGCTTCAAGTTCATCTTCAGAGACTCGGCATTGGGCCGAGGAGATAGTTCACCTATGGGTGGACATTGAGGGGGGGTGTTAGATATGATCAATGCCCCACCCTCATTAGGTACTACCAATGATCCATGGTGCTCAAAGTTGTAAGGCCCCCATTATGAGGAGAAGCCAAGTGTGAGCCCGGACATTGGTGGAGTCCTGACTTGTATATCAGATGAGGTCTATGTGACCGGATGGCAAAAAGGTGACCATTGTGGGTCTAATCTTTGGGTTAGACAGAGTGGTTAAGCTGGTAGCAACTCGAGGCACATTGCATTGAGTTGCGTAGTAAGGGAGTTAAAAGGGGCCCCTATTGTGGGGTCCGGGGGCCGCGGAAGCGGCCCCTGGCTGGGGGGTCCCAGGGGGGCCAGCGGCCCCCCTGGCGGGGGTCCGGGGGCAGCGCCCCCGGCCCGATGGTAAAGGGAATATTCCCTGGAATATTCCCTGGCCGACTAGTGGAGGCTCATATGGTAGGTCGGTCAGCAAGCCGACCTAACGACCTTCGCGGGCTATAAAAGCTAAACCCCTTCGCAGCCATCTCACACTCATCTTTCACCCAGTCAGAGTTGTTGTTCCAGCTAGCCTTAAGCTCTTCGCCTATCTTCTGTCTAGATCGCCATCTAAGCTTCACTCAGTGGAAGCGCACGGGTGGACAGAGCCATCTTTGTATCAGTTGTTTGGAGTTAAAGAATTTTACCGATTCTCCTCTTATCTGTTGTGTACTCTCTATCTCTTTCTCAGATTCTGTTCGCTGCGCCGTGTAATATTTTACACATGTATGGGAAGATAGAGAGGGGGGACTATACAAACTCTACTAGGAGAGTGTGAGGACTTGGCAAACATGCAAGAGGATTAGTGCATGTATGAGGATTACAAATATAGCAAGAGTGGGACAATGAGGTATATCGAAGATGCCCTATTTTCCTTGACTATCCTAAAGGTGAATACCCCTCCAATTAGAAGGGTTTGTACCAAAAATACTCAATAAAAAAACAAACACAAGAGACACAAGGATTCGGAGGCATGGTAAGTAAAATGAGTTGCGTTCTTAGGAGTATATTGCATTTTTTGTCTCCTAATAAAGAGACTATGATGGGTTCACAAGAAATTGATACTAGTAGTGCAGTTACTATGAAAAGAAAACGTAAGAGCAAGTGCACATCCAATATCATTAAAGAGAGGCCAAGCAAAGATTCACAGCCCTCATCACCAATTAATTTGGTTTATCCACACCTAAAAGGTTTTATGTTTTGAAGTACTATAGCCAAGGCATGTCTTATGTCCCTCCAATGAAAATATTTCATTGAATATGAATCGTAACCACCAAACCATGCAGGCCCCTTCGTTGATACCACTAAAGAGCAGATCGCAATGGAAGGCATCATCGAGGAGGTCTGCAACATTGGCATGGATAGAAGA
This sequence comes from Lygodium microphyllum, assembly GCF_053477565.2. Classification (NCBI taxonomy): domain Eukaryota; kingdom Viridiplantae; phylum Streptophyta; class Polypodiopsida; order Schizaeales; family Lygodiaceae; genus Lygodium; species Lygodium microphyllum. Next base: position 113,485,076 of record NC_141162.1, read on the forward strand.
ATACAAGAAGTTCTTCCAGATCTTGTGGTGGAGAGTGTTACCTTACAGTGCTATAGAGAGATGCATGATGATGATAAGAAGTAGTGAGGCATCACAGCGAATTAACACACTATTGTAGAGCACCAAGATGGTAAGCTTTCTTTTGTACAAAACTAGCCATGCTACAAAAAGAATGCAAGAACACAGACTAGCCATGCTAGGGGACATGGCAGCTATCTGTAAAAAAGCATAATTCGTGGTTTTTTTCCCACAATACAATGTCAGATGAGGTCTATGTGACTAGATGGCAAAAAGGTGACCATTGTGGATCTAATATTTGGGTTTGATGGAGTAGTTAAGCTAGTAGAAACTCGAGGCACATTGCATCGAGTTGCGGGGTAAGGGAGTTATTAGGGGCCCTAGCCAATGGTAAAGGGAATATTCCCTAGCCAACTAGTGGAGGTGCACATGGAAGGTCAACAAACACATGTGCATATGGAAGGCCAACAGATACATGTGCACATGGAAGGTCAACAAACACACCTACACATGGAAAATCAACAAACACAGGTGCATGTGGAAGGTCATCCATCATGACCCCCTTCACAAGCTATAAAAGGTAGACCCCTTCACAGTTTTCATGATCTATCTTTCATCCATTCTAGCTAGCCTTAAGCTGTTCACCTATCTTTTGTCTAGATCACCATCTAAGCTTCACAGTGGAAGCACACGGGTGGACAGAGCCATCTTTGTAACAATTTTTTGGAGCTAAATATTTTTTAAAAAAAATTCTCCTCTTATCTGTTGTGTACTCTCTATCTCTTTCTTAGATTCTATTCTATGTGCTGTGTAATGTTTTACATTGTATCAGAGCCTAGGGGACTCTAGGGATCGAAGAGTGTGCAAGAGGCAAAGGCTTCAACATTAAAGAGAAAGTATGTCATCTTTCGGAAGCGGTTTTGGCGCATCAAGAAGCAGTGCAGGAGGTGGTGCTACTGTCTGGCTATTCAAACACCAAGGATTTGTCCACTAACCTTTAGCGAAGGCAAGCTAGATGATACAAACTACACCTGGTGGAAGTTCAAAATTATAACTATCCTTGATTCTTATGAGCTTTTGGAGACTGTGTTGGGGACTGACGTAGAACCATAGCCTACCCTCGACCCATCAAATTCTAGTGTGATGATTCCTCTGAATGTAGATCTTCTACGGGCTTAGAAATGAAGGAATGCAGATGCATTGTGTGCCTTAGTTACAAGCTGTTGTAGTAGTGTTCTGACTTTGATTCAACATACAACCAAAGCATCAGTTTGGAATGTTTTGAGCATCAGTATGAAACGCAAAACCAAACAAGAATTCAATACTTGGAGAATCAACTAGCAGTGGAGAAGTTTGTTGAAGGAGAGACAGCTGAAGCATTTAACACTTGGATTAAGAATCTATGCGATCAGATGGTTGGCGCTGGGATACAAAAGACTAGCGGGGACCTAGCAAGGAGGTGTCTTTGGATTTGTCCACAAAAGCTTGGTGGACTAGTAATTGCCCTTAATACTCAGGTGAGACCTCAAGCTTTGACTTTTGAGGAGTTTTGTGCATATTGATGGAGGAGGAGTTGAGGCTAAAAGCCCGAGAAGGAAGCAAATACTACAAGAAGGAGATGGTGACAAAAAGAAGAAGGGCGGTAAGAAGAAGTTTCAAGGAGAGCTTCTACTACAAGAAGAAAGGACATGCAATCACAGATTGTCATGTCAAGAAGGTAGATTAAAAGAATTGTACCCTTAAAAGTAAAAGGAAAGAGACAATCAATATAGCTAAAGCAACGTTAGAGTTATTCATGGAAACCATGGAGGAAGTGTGCTCCTTAGCACAAGAAGAATCTACCACTAACTCATGGGTGCTAGATAGTGGGGCCTCCCGCGTCACATGACCAACAAGAAATGTCTATACAGTTCTATGCAACCTCTACAAGAATCCATTGCTGTGACAGTTGAAAATGATACAAAATGCCTTGTTGTGGGAACATGTACTATTTCTTTTGTTGCTGCAAATGGTGAAGTCAAAAAGCTTTCAAATTTGTTGTATGTTCCTAAAGTTAGGAGAAATCTATTATTAGTTATTGCTGATATAACTAATCTTCGTCATGAAGTGAGGTTCAAGAAGATAGGTACAGAAATTCTCAACAGTGCTAGAAAAGTTATTGGAAAAGGAGAAAGACGAAACAAATTGTATGAGCTAAGTGCTCTCATAGCCATCGCTAGAGTGGGCACAGTAAGCTTTGGCATGAAAGATTTGGAAACACTGGATTTGCAGTGTTGAAGGAGATGCACAAGCAAGGTATGGTTTCTCACCTACCTACATGACTAAATTAAAGGAACCATGTGAAGCTTGTATGATGGGTAAGCAACAGAGAAAGATATTTCCATAAGAAAAAGAATAGAGCACAGGCTCCTCTAGAGTTGGTGCATGTTGACTTGTGTGGTAAGGTGCCTACACAAGCCTTGGGAGCATCTTCTTATTTTATGTTGATTGTCGACGACAACAGTAGGAAGATGTGGGTGTACTTCCTTTGTGATAAGGCTCAAGATTTTGGTAAGTTTAAAGAATGGTTAAAACTTGTTGAGAATGAAACATGGAAAAGTGTGAAGAAATTTAGAACAAATGGTGGTGGTGAGTTCAACTCAAAGGAGTTTAAAGAATTTTGCAAGAGCAAAGGGATCAAGCGTCAATTGACGATGCCTCACACACCTCAATAGAACAGTGTTGTGGAACACAGGAATCGCACCATTATGGAGATGGAAAGATGCATGCTAAAGGGCAAGGGATTACCTAACTATTTTTGGGCTGAAGCTGTTATTAATATTGCAGACTACATTCTAAATTGGAGCTACACAAAGGATCTCAAGGGAAAAACACCTCGTGAGGCTTACACTGGTAAGAAACCATCCATCTCACATTTCATAATTTTTGGATGTGAATGTTATACACATGTTCCAGATGTGAAGAGAAACAAGTTAAAACCAAAAACTAGAAAATGTATCTTCTTGGGTTATAGTGATGAGTAGAAGGCTTGCAAATTATATGACCAAGAGGAAAAGAAGATCATCGCGAGCCATGATGTGGTGTTCAAGGAGTAGCCACATATAGTGGAGGAGGAGAAGGCAAGTTCTTCCACTTTATCATAAAGCAAAGAAGTAGTCCACTATGAACCTATCTCGAGAGTTGTCCCTATCCTTAAGGAGGAGGAAGCATCATCTTCAGATGATGAGGAAAAAGTTCACCAACCTGACATCACCCCACCAGAAAAGCCATTGTCGCATTGGGTAAAGTAGCTCTATGACCACAATAATCCTATGCCTACATTTGTTGAGGAGAAGGCAGACAAATCTTTAAGTCATCATTCTTAAATGGTGACCTCAAGGAGGAGGTGTACATGGTTCAACCACTAGGGTTTGAGGCCCCCCATTCTGAGAACAAAGTGTGTAAGATGAAGAAGTCATTATATGGGCTAAAACAAGCCCTCTGAGCATGGTACCAGCAGATAGATAAGTTCTTTTCAAGCTTAAACTTCAAAAGATGTGCCTCAGATGCTAACTTGTATGTTTATAGGGATGGTGAAAAGTCTGTAGTGATTGTCCTATATGTGGACAACCTTTTTATTATAGGTGACTATGAAGATATGATCAACCAAACTCAAAAGTCTTTGAGTCTTGAGTTTGAAATGATAGACAGGCTTGCTCCACTATTGTTTGGGATTGAAGTCTAGTAAGAGCCAAGAAAGATCTTCATCTCTCAGAAGAAGTATGCATGGGAGATCTTGAAGACATTTGGCATGACCAAGTGCAATGAGATAGCTACACCTATGGAGGTAAATACAAAGTTATCCATTGAGGATACATCAGCACTAGCAAACATTAGCAGGTATAGGAGGTTGATCTACTTGTGTAACACCAAACCAAATATCAGTTTTGTTGTTGGTGTTTTGAGCAGGTTCTCAAACAAACCTCATGAGAGTCATTGGAAAGTTGGGATGCGGGTGCTTAGATACTTGAAGGAAACTCTTGACTATTCTATAACATATAGTTCCAAAACTTCTATTGCGGGGAACTATGACTCAAATTGGGTAGGATACAGTTATTCCAAGAAGTCAGTTCACTAGTTGTTGTTTCTCTTTGGGTTTAGGAAATTCCTTTTGGATTAGTAAGAAGCAACCAACATTGGCATTGGGAGCAGAGTACAAGGCAGCTTGTTTTGCTGCATGTGAAGCAGTATGGTTGAGAAGGATCCTATGTCATATGGGAGTGAAAAATGAAGAACCAATTGTGTTAACATGTGACAATCAGAGTTGCATCCCCATTAAATTCTTGAAAAGGGGTCATTTGAATGCTTTGTTGGTAAGAAGCATTGTAGGCAAATTTCTGATAGGTTGGGTCATGACATGCCTCTTCTCTAGCTAGCTCAAGAATTGGGTTGTTTGGCATGGAAACCTTTGTGGCTATAGATCTTGCTGTTGATGGATCTTGCAAAATCAGAGAATTTAGAAATGCCTTGCGAGACTGAGTGCATCGGCAACTACATTCTCATTTCCAAGCCGGTATTTGATTTCAAAATTATATTCTTCCAGAACTTCGATCCATCGACGTTGCCTCATATTGAGCTCATTCTGGGTGAAAATCCATTTAAGACTCTTGTGGTCGGTCACTAAGGCAAATTTGTTACCCAGCAAGTAGTGTCTCCAAAGTTTGAGAGCATGGATGACACCCAACAACTCCAGATCGTGGGTAGCATAATTCCTTTCATGGATCTTTAGTTTCCTTGAAGAGTATGCTACGGGATGACATTCTTGTATAAGCACACATCTTAAGGCAAGTGCGCTAGCATCAGTTATCACTGCAAACTTCTTACTAAGATGAGGAAGTTTCAGGATGGGTGTTGATACCAAGCTTTTCCTTAGTTTTTCAAAGTTGGTATGTTCAGCAGGTGACCATACAATTGATACTTGCTTCTTTAATAGATCAATCAGAGGTGCTGCAATCAAAGCATAGTTTTTGATAAAGACCCTATACCGTCCTGCCAATCCAAGAAACTACGTATTTCTTTGATAGAAATTGGTGTTGGCCATTCCAGAACGTCTCTGTTGGTCGGGTCCACTGAAATTCCTTCCGCTGATACAATGAATCCCAGATATTCAATCTGTTGCTTGAAAAATGCACACTTCTTCTTCTTGGCATAAAGCTTCTGTGCTCTCATTGTTTCAAGAACAATGTGAAGCTGGGGTTCATGATCTTTTTCCTACTTGGAGTAGACTAGGGTATCGTCAAAGAAGACGAGTATGAAGTCATCAAGATAGGGCCTAAAGATATCCTTCATTAACTTGTTGAAGGTATCAGGAGCATTTGTCAGCCCGAATGACATGACTAGGAATTCAAAGTGTCCATACCTTGTGCTGAATGCAGTCTTTGGGATATCTTCTTCCTTGATCCTTATCTCATAATATCCAGACCTAAGATCTATCTTAGAGAAGATATTGGCACCTTGAAGACGGCCAAGAAGTTCATCTATTCTTGAAATGGGGTATTTGTTTTTAATGGTTGATTGATTCAACCCTCTGTAGTCAATGCATAACCGAAGCAATCCATCTTTCTTCTTCTGGAACAACACTGGAGATCCCCGTGGCGAACTGCTAGGATGGATGTAGTCGTGGTCTAATAGTTGCTTGAGTTGCTCCTTCAATTCAACCACTTCCAAGATGGACATCCTATATGGTCTCTTTGCGACTGGTGCAGCTCCTAGGGCCAGCTTGATTTCGTGATCGACTTCCCTTTGAGGAGGAAGTTCTGTCAGCTCTTCACGAAATACATGTACGTATTCCTTTAACCATGAAGGTTCTTCCCTAGATTCCTAATTCTGATCTAGCTTATTTAGTTTAATCAAATAGACAGGTAGGCCCTTCCTAACTCCTTTTATTATTCGTGTTGCTTTTGCCAACAACTGAATTTTTGGCTTACTAGCCTCTCCTTGAGTTGTAACTAGTTCCCCTTCCCAATTTCAAAAGGAGACTTGGCTCTTTCCATAGTGAATGTGGGCATCTTTGGGTATTAGCCAATCCATTCCGAGCAAACACGTGGACACCTAGGTTCATTACCTTGAATCTGACCGAAGTCGACTTTCCACCTAGTAGGAATTTCACCTTAGCAGTTTGCTTGGTACAAGAGACCTCTCGACCATTTTCTAATTCCACGAGTAAGGTAGGTGCATCTATTGTGGCTATTCCTAATATTTTTGCACAGATTGGTCAAATGAAGGAATGTATACTGCCACAATCAATCAAGGTTTTGAAGCTTTTACTTTGATAATCCGATGGAGTTTGAATCATCGAGAATTGGCGATTCGGGCCTTTCTTATGAAGAGTGGCATGAACCGTTGCCCTCTCAAGGTCAACTTCCATGGATGGATCTTCTTCATCACCCAACTCCTTGTTGGCAACACTGGAGGTTCTCCCTCTGGCCATGACAGTGGCTCCTTGGCCATGGACGGCTCCTTGGAATGGCCCTTGGTGGTGTTGTCCTCTGCTAAGCTTGAGACACTATCTTTTGAAGTGTCCATGCTCCTTGCAATGGAAGCAACGAGGATTGCGGCCATTACCTGGTGTAGAAACGAAGTTTTTGATGGCATTGGTCCTAGCTTTCTTCCTTTGTCCCTGATTTTGGTCCTGCGCTCTCTTAGCCTGAGACCTATAAATTCCCTTGTCCTAATCCCTATAAGACCAAGTCCTGTTGTTCCTTGGTGGCTGGTCTGCACCTCCTGTATTATTGGTGCAGCTCGAATGAGTGCGTCTTGTCACATTGATTCCAAGCAGGTGTTTATGGGTGGATTTAACCCAGCACAAAACTTTGACACCTGTTGTGTCATGTCCATTTGTGGTGTATACTTTAAGAGAGAGACGAACTTTGAATAATATACATCAAGGGATAGTCTAAGCTACTTCAATTCATAGAATTCATTCATCTTCTATGTGCGGTAGGCAGGTGGCAGATATCTCCGTCGCACAGCTTTTTTAAGCTTCTCCCAAGTGACTGACCCTTTCGAGATCCCCTGGTCTCTACACCATTGTTTCCACCAAAGTCTTGCTTCGCCGGTAAGTTTCAATTTGGCGAGCATAGCTTGGTTAGCGGGTGCAGTTCTTGTTGCCTCAAAATAATCCTCCATGGACTCAATCCAGACTTCGGTGCCAGTTTGAACAGTCTTTCCCTTACCATCGAATTCAGGTGGCTCGATTTGTTTGAGAAGGAACTTCTTCTCTTGATTTACAACTGTACTTAGTGCAGGGATCAGACTAGGAATCTGCACTTAGGGTTATGTCTCTGCAATAAGATTCTTTGCGTTAAAAACTTACCAAATGTTTCTCATATTACATTAATATGCCCAGTACAGCTTTTAGTCAAGTGACCCAATCACTCAACTCCTTTACCAACACTTACAGCCATGACAGACAATGATAAAAATCTTATTTTTTAATGAGGGCATAGCCCTTTTGTGTACATTTATTTTGCAAAAGTAGAACAAGCTAATTGGCACATCAGTTTGGGGAAAATAGGATTGTGTTACATTCAGCTACGGGGACTGAGTAATAATATGGAGAGGGGTCATGGATTTTCAGGAATTGATAGGTCATAGGAAGCTTGGGGTATCCCTTCCTTTGATACCCATTCTTCTCATAACGTCCCAGCACCTTGATTCTATCGGCAGGGATCACTCGAGTCACTTCTTCGTCCACATACTTGTTCTGCTTGACTTTTCGACCACCGACATGCACGGTTGCGTTTGCGTGAGCCTCGACAAAGATGAACAGCTTCACGATCTTTAAATCCTCCATCCCCTTGATTCTCTTCAAGTTGGTCTAAAGGTATGCAAGTCGGTGGGTTGCTATGTAATATATTCCTGATTCACTCGTCCATCTCCGTTCCACGTACAGGGGTGAAGGATTGTAGATGCGGTCTAGAATATTCATCATGCCTAGTCTCTGTCGATAATCTGAAGCACGTATTGCAATCATAAACATAACCTCGAACACCAAGAATTTGTTCCATGCTTCACGACTCTGCAGCCCAGCATCCATAAGTAAGTAAGAAAAAGTTCTCAATAGCAACATTGCTCTACTTCCCCCCATTAAGTTCCCTTATAAATATCAGATCCCGTTGGTTTGCTCTGATACCAACTGTAACATTTTCCCCCTATCCACTTGTAGGACATGTCTTAGCAGCCCATTAGGAAGAGAGTCTAGAAAGCACCGCCTTGCACTCATAAGGAATGTCACGGGGTTTTCGATCAAGGTCTTCCAGAGTCTGCCACGAAGTGAAAGTATCCAGCCGTTCCCACTTAGGACCGACCTGAATCAGGGTTTTCCTAATAGTCAAGTTTCTAGGAAGTAGCTAGCGACGAGCTCCAAACAAACCACTTTGCGCAGAAACATCAGGGTCGAAGTGGATTTATACTGCACTTGGTTCAAGGAGAATGGGAAACGAGAGGGATGCAAAGCTCAACCTCTCTACCCGTAAGGCATAGTCCCATTCTATTCCCCTAAAACAGTATAAATTTGGACTCTAACTCTATTGATTCTAGGCCATCTCTATTTCTCTATCAATTCCTTCGAGAAAAGTTCCCAGCTAACTAGGACCACCTTTCCGTAGAACGGACCCAGAGTCACGTCCACTGCACTTTCCTCTGGTTGCTTAGTTACCTAATTACCTACCACATTATGTTTGACATGCAAAAACAACTTCCTTAATGAAACAATTAGACACTAGTTCCTTCACCTAACTTAGGCACTGATATAGAAAACCAATGTCAAGCAAGATCCTTTTTCAACATTTGATCTTTATTTATCATAGTCTTTGGAATATATCAAATATCCTGCTCGAAGGCTATCCCAGCAATCCTCAGGATTGCTACTCCAAGTTTCGCCCGTTGACTAGTATGCGGGCCTTGAGATCCCATCTCGAGTCATGTCAGCCTCTTGTACAAGATCTGAAGGCAAGGAATTTACGGCTAGAGCCTCCCTTGGCACCCAACCATCCTCCTACTCCAAGCAGCACCCACGGAGAAGCCTCTCGCGGTGGGTTTGGTCCACATACCCGGCGCGGCTAACAACCCCCTTGGATAGGGTCAAGCAGACAGTCGGAGGTAACTGAAACTTACCCTCCCTCCAGGCTTTTAACCTGAAGCATTAGATGTTTTTCTTGAATTAGTTCCTTGAGCAAAGAAGTACAAACAGTGCACCTAAGTGTACAATCACGAGCATTCTAGTGGTCGTTCATATGGCCAACTGCTAAGGTGTGATTCCTTTTCCCCGAATACTCCCAGCATTCAATCCTGGATCATTCGGGACTTGGCAAGATCCCAAAGTTTTAGCAAGCTGGATTGCTTATTTACCCTTTTTCCTTGGGTTAGGGTTTATACCCTGTTGACCCCAAATTGTCACTACCTTAGGTTTCCTTATATTATAGTCAAATAGATCCTGGACAACCCCGTCGTCCTAACTTGGTTGGTCAATTGCTTTCTTGGCAATTCACAACTGCCCTAGCTTGCCAAATTAGTCTCCAAGGAAGAGTGTTGTAGCAGGACGACTACTCAATTCTTAGAGAATTAGACTTGTTATTAGAACTCCCCAAGCTTGGTCTAAGGTGTAGCAATACTATCTTGTGATTTAGATGCAAGAGCATATGACCTTGCAAGCTTGTTGCCTGAGTTAGGTGTCAATACCTAACTTGAGGGGTTATATCTCTCATCATATGGTATTTCTTGATCAAGAATACATTTGATCAAGATATAGGGTTTGAGAGTCCCATTGACCCCAATCCGAAACCATGACCCTACTAGGTTAATAAACGTTTTGGCCCTAGGGTCCCTAAATTCCTTGCGGAAGTCTAGCATTTGGTCATTTGATCCTTAGGGTGAGATCCCTAGATCATTCTTGCACGGTTGTTTTGATAACCCTAACATTTCGTGAATGTGGGTAGAACTTTTAAGATCAAAAATATCAAATCGGCATCCTAAGTGCGATACTAAGCATAATTTTATCATAACTTAACCCAACCTAGCACATTGAGGTGACCGTCGTATGCTAGCTAATCATACCTTTATGAATTTCATGTAGGCTACTTAATTACACGCGAATTTGTTAGTTGATCTAACCAACTTACGATTAAAGAGGATTTTCCCTTTAAAGATGCAAATACTTTCCTCTAAACTTGCAGGTACTTTCCTTAAAAGATGTAAGTAACTGCAAGGACTATGAGATGTATCATTCCATGCGAATATGCAATTTCAAGACCATAGGCCTTTCACCTTTATGCAACTATAGGATCTACAATGATCTTTGCGTCTTTCCTTGCCCTATACGATTTTGATTGACATTAAGAACTACCTCCTATAAACGTTACGTTTATGCATCGAATTCAAAGCTTTTGTATTTTAATGAAGATGCATCGTTTCCCCAATTGTGAACTTTGATAAAAGAACTCTATGCATGGATGCATCATTCCTTCATGACCAGATGCCAATGAATACATTATTGATTTAATCCATCCTTTTACCACTTCACTTAGCCTAAAATGTATCTATCATTTCATGCGAGATGCATACTATATGCTTTTTGTCAAAGTTCATAGATATTTTCCTTTCATTGCAACTATTTATTCATCATTAAACAACCTTCTACAATTATCCTATATACGAGTCACACCAAGGAATTTATTACATAAGTGCATCAAGTGCTATATTATGCCCCTTTCTTTCCAACAATGTGAACCTTCAAATACATAAGAACATCTCAAAAATGCATTTAACCTACATGTGCGATGCAACAAGGACATCTTTGCACAAGTGCATCTTTAACTTGTGTATCATATGTTCAAATGTGACTACCCTTAATCATGGAAGTGCAAGCATTACAAGTATCTCGTCATGCAACTGAACTTTTTACATCGAAGAAAAATATATAAAATTTCCAATGCATTTAAGTTTTTCTATGTGAATTAAAACATGCTTTATGCATCCTTCCCATGCGAAGATAATTTTCGAAACTTGGGCATTTAATATTGGGGCGTTTTCCACTCTTGTGCTTTGGGTGGAAGCTCCCGCGTGTGCTCCTCTCGATTTTTGCTTGGGAGCCATTGACGAAAATAATATCAAATCAACAAACTCTCTCTTGGTCCCCTTTTATGAATTCCAAAATTGCTTACGGCCCGAGATCTCCTTCGAAGTACAGGAAATAGGCCTTGCACGACACGATCTATGAAACCCCCAAAACCGCGGGTGAACTTGGTTTAGTGGAGCTTCAATAGAAGCTTCTCAAGCTTGTGACTTTCAGAGATGACGTGAATGATGATGATGACAAATGGGATGATGATGTTGAGGATGATGATGAACAATCATGTGAGGAAGAGGAAGATGATGGTGATGGTGGCAGAGCCTGGCGATGGCGGTAGCTTGATGGCGTGGGTGGCAGCTTGACAGTGTAGGCAGCAAGGCCGAACGATGGCCTTGAAGATTGGGAGGGGGGTTCATATAAGGTGGAGGTGGGGGGAAATGGTTAAAGTAGTGGGGGGGGGGGGGTGTGGCCACACAGGTGGCAGCCGCATGCGTTCCTCCTCATGCCCCTCCATAAACTCCTTCACACACTCTCTCTCCTTGCCATGCAACAGGAGAAGGACAGGGATTTTTTTTTAAAAAAAATTTGCAATTACCCATTATCCTTTTTTACTTGAAGGGGAGTTCCTGCGGTGACTGCGGTTTATAAGTACACGGTTCCTTATGCACAACGCCGGGGGGATGATATTGTTATTACACGAGAATGGAGCACTTAGGCCAAAGTTTTTTTGTTACGGGAGATTACTTCAAATTTCTTCTGTGTGGGATCTAGGGTCTTATAATATTTTGTTGTAGAAATATTACAATTAGATACAATCAATGGAAGTGCCTACATAATGTAGTTAAGGATCATGCTGATAATGGACAAGCTCGGAATAGAAATGCCAATGTTTGGGAAACACTAGACAAAGTATTATTTTATTTTGATAAAATAGAGTGGAATTATGATGATCTCAAAGACTTCAAAAACCAATTGAACATTTTTAAAAAAGAAATGATAGAAGCTTGGGGTAATCAACACTTCACTCACTATATGGTAAGAAGTTTGCATATGTATGTATCTTTATTGTCTGACTCATATAGGGTTTTCTAATTGAATTTCTTTATGTGTTATCTACACAACATATTTTATACAAGCATGCTCCATATTTTATCAAGAAATATGGATCTCTATCTATTTGGTCAACACAAAATCACATTATCAAGCAAGAACAAAATACTTTAGACACACAAGACATTGAGCTGGAATATACAAAGAAAACAGTTTATTAGAGGTCTTTCAATGGTTCTACAAACAAATTTGGCAAAAATTCAAGCTCAAAGACACAATCGCATCATCTTTGGCAAGGGCTATATCCACTATTACCCAAAAAAGAAAGGAGGGATATTTGAACTCTTGTGCAAAGCAAAGATATTCTAAATGGTTACAAACTAGACAAAGAGATAGAAAAAGATGGGTTTCAAGAAACCCTTAACATTTTTTATTCTGACTCTGTTGTAGAAGAGTCCTTAGTTTCAGGGAATTCACTAGGTCCTCTAAAGGAATCTTTTATTTCATCCCACTCGATGAGACCTCTACATTTAAGGAACTCTTGTTTCCTATAGCCTAGAAGGAGCTTCAAATTCTTGGAAACTCCTACATGGGAGAGCAAATAAGAGGCAAGAACTCCAAAGTATCCTACCCTAGATCCACTATATGCAGGCATGAAGCCAAAAACTCTTACAGCCTCTTCCTTCTCCACCAAAATTATCTTATTTGAACCTCTGTTGAAAGCTTGGGATCTAATCACCTTGGAGATAGCTCTCAAAGCCATTATTGGTAAGCTTGGAGAGCTTGACAACCTGCTATGATAAATTGCAACTTTTTGATTATTTAAGCTTCCAATATAATGACCAAGGCCTTGACTTTTGCCAAGCTTCTATGGCCTTGAGCCCTTGGCTCTTCCAAGAAAGTTATCAACATCTTCAATTTTTATCTGCCCAATAAACCACAATAGTATAAGATGTCAGTAGATATCCATAACATACTCTAATATAAATCACAATGGATATCTTAGAATTACCTTTCATACCTTAGGGTTTCATCTTCTTCAAGAAGACTACCATCATATAGATTTATTGAACTTTTGGGTTTCTCCTCTAATGGAGACTTTAGTTTCTCTTCATACCCCATGTTATCAATACCAAGTCTCTGTTGAATTTGTAAGTACTCTTCCTCTATAGGTATCCCCCCTTTTCATATTCCACGATCTGATTAATACAAGAATGCAAGGCTACAGAACTGTCTTGAAAATTCTCTCCCTCCACATCAAGAGTTGCTAGCAATTCCAATTTATAGCCTATAAAATTCTTATCATTTTGACCCCATGCAAAAAAAATTGACAAGCAGTAATCTTCTCTAAGATAAAAAAGGTATTGAATATCATTTAGTAATACATATCTCTTTTTGTTAATGACATAACTGGAAAATTTTGGGACACATTCAAGAGGACATGTTTTAATCTCTACACTCAACTCTATCTCCTTTTCTTCCACTTTTGCAATGTTCTCACTTTTAAACAAAGCAACATCAAATCACTACACTAATTGGTTCTCAATATCCTCCTCAAACATTTCACTCTTCTCTTCAACTTCTTTGTCTTTTCATGCAATATCCTCCATCTTCTTCTCTTGTATTGTATCTGAAGAACAACTATCCATATATTGAAGATATACAATAAATCTAACATCCTTCTGTACAAGAAGACATTGTTGCTGATTCTGATTAAAAGGATAATCTGCTTTCCACTTCTTGAAGTCTTCATCAATAAGGCTAAACCTTGTTTGGAAAGTTATTCTAGTAGCATTGGAAGCTTCCATTAGATCGCTATAATTGACAAATCCCTCAATCTCTAGGCCTTCCACAAGTCTATCATAAAACTCCCTGAAATCCTTTAGTTTATCTTCAAGATCCTTCAAAAGCTCTTGCAAATCAAAGGGAACATTGAGCATATCTTTGATGCAAATAAATCTAGATGAATCTCTAGTTGCATGAAGAAAATCAAACAACTTTTCATCATAGGTATCCTCCAGATCCTCCTCCTCCATTTTCTCTAAAGACAACTTCCTTTTAGTCATCTTGATTACTCACAAAATAAAATCCAAAAAACAAAAAATTGAATTTGGGGGATAATTTACAAATCAACATTCGCTCATATCCAATAGATTAAAGAAAGATTGCTAAATTTCTTTGGCATGGAGTTTAAATGAATTGAAACTTTCTGCAGCATTACAAAACCTATAATATACAAGATAAAATTATTGAAATGAATGAATGAAATGAAATTTAGTCAAAATCTATAATATACATGATGAATGTAATGAATTGAAACTTTATGCAACAAAGAAAGCATGAAACATTCACGACTCATGAAACGCGAAGATAATGATTTAGACGGGTTCACAGCTCACAAAACCGTATTTCACATGCCACTTTGACAAAAAAATTGATGAATTCGTGTTTTATAAAATCGAAAATTTTGAACAAAATAATGCATTAAGAACATTAAAAACCAATCATTTAATATGTGTACCAGACCAATATTGATAGAAAAACAAAGTAAAAACCTTATAGAATTTCTAACTCCCTGATGTAACATTGTCCTCTTAAACCAACTAACATATTCAATGCCATGAAAATCACGATTGCAAAGAAAAATATTAAGAAAAGTGTGATGCCTGATATTTTCAGGCCTTGCTTCTGAGAATAAATAATTCTTAGTATGGCTTGTGATGCTTACAAGATAAATAGTTGATCGAAAACGATATAAGATACATGAAAGACGTAGTAACCAAAACCCAAACCTGAGTGTTCATATATATATATATATATGCCAATACTCACCGTACGGTTGATCAAAAAGTATATTGCACTAATTTAGAGGAGGCGTGCTTAAAAAGAAAATGGTAAAAACTTAAAAATTGAAGTAATAAAAGCGCTATCATGTTGAAAAAGTAAATAACATGTGGCATAGCTTCTCAGGGAAAAATGGTTTTAAGTCGCACACGTGAAATTAACTACGCATTATACTAACCACACTTGTAAACAAATGTCCTTATAAACCCAATTTTTGAACCTTAAGAGAGTTTTTTCAAAGACAAAGCTCTCTCTCTGCTCAAGTACACCAATACAACACTAATTTGATTGTAGGAAAAATTATTCTTCCGCGCAAGGCTACTGAAGAAGATTTTCTCACCCAGTATACGCATCGAACACTCGAGAATGTAAGTTTTTTGCTAAAATATAAGTTACTGAGAGCGGAGTTTTGATGCCGAGAAGTGCTTAAAAATAGCTAAAAATTACGAATATCAAGGGAAAAATATTCAACATCGAAGGCAGCGGCTCAATCTAGGACGATTTTAAGCGTCAAAGTGCTTTAAAGGCACCCGAGCGACACTTGTTAATTTTTGATAATTTTTCAAACTTTCGTGTGGGTTGACAAGAGTTACCGGCCAATGGGGGATGTCAATTGGATGCCCAAGATTTTTCAGAGCTCGAATCGAAGCCAAGACGGGGAAATGGCCACAAAATGGGCAAGATATGAAAAGGTGGACACTTGGGAGGCCAAAATTGGGCATGCCTTTTGAGTTTGGACCCCCCTCCCCTAAAATTTTATACACCTTATGAAGCAAAAAACATGGAGAGAGAATGAGGGATGAAGAAAAAACGTGGAGCAACATGGCGGCCATTTTTTGCGCCCTCTCGTGATGGAGATGGAGTATGCAGGCTGAAAGCAACCCATACAATCGATCATGGGGCTGATCTTCCCTCTCTTGGCTGGTCTTATCGCCTGTCTTCGCCCGTACAATGGTGGCCTGAATGAAGAGAGCCAATTCTAGTCTTTCTCTCTCCTCCCTCTCTCTCCTCTAAGGGCAGATTCATGTGGTGAAGAAGAAGAAGAAGAAGAATGGATGACGGATGCTTGTCCAATGAAGATCGGATTGCTCCGTGGTTCAAGAGGAATGAAGATTGCTAATTGTGGACTGTCATGAGCATTAATGGCTGCTGGAAATCAGTCCCGAGACATGGCAAATAAAAACCTGCAACCCGCAAAGAACGGTAATCTCATTTTTACAAAGGAAATTGATGTTTTATGCAAGCTGCTTCATGAATATTTGTTCCCATGGGATGATTATGCATCATAATGTTGTTTGCTATGAGTTTGATCAGTTTATGCTCAGAAAATCAAAAAATCATAAGTGTTGTGACTGAAATTAATGGTGTAAAACCCGTAAAACACGCGAAATATGGGAAAATTGGGTGTTTTTGATATATAAATGGAAGATATAGTAAGACACACCAACTAAATTTGTGTTTTTGCTACAAATGAACCTAAGGGCCACAGCCCACAACTCATTTTGTATTTTCAGTTATTTAATATTGCAAAAAATACAAGAAAAATAGGAAAAATGGGAAAAATAAGGGAAAAAATGGATTTTGAGTGTCCAAAATTAAGGAAAAATAAGATTCATGTTCGTGAATGTTTTGGGGGTCTGAAGTATGAGGTTTAGCCTCAGTTCAGCCTTACCTTTATGTTTTAGTGAGTTTTTATTGCTTTTTATACAATAAAAATGTGGAAAATGAATCCTAAACCTATGCACCATGCATAACCTAAACGGGTGAGGGGGTAGAGCGGATAAAAGGTGTCTAAATGTTGAATGAAATGATGAAAATCTTGCTGGTTTTTGTGCATACCATTTAGGTTGGTCGATATTTAAAAATTAAGAACCTAGTAGCACGAGGGTTTCTCGGTGCTAGGTTCATGCAATGCTGCATACGAGCGATAGTCAAAATCATTGAAAGAAATGTTTTCCACATATGCATCAATGCTACCATTTGCATGAAGCATGAAATGATAAAAATACCTCCTGGATGCATGGCAATTGCTTTCTAGAAGATCGTGACCAACGTTGAGTGAGTAAGGTTGTCCAAGAGCTGTAGGCTAGGTGTTGGGTCTAAGGGAAAGAAAGTGAGGTACGGTACATTCCTGGATATGATCAATTGGTACCTTGAGTGGAAATGTGTGCGATAATGTGTTATATATGTTTAGCGACGCATCGAGGGGCCAATCCCAAAGGTGTAGGAGAGTCGCAGTGAGGTAGCGGCAGTCAGCCATGGGAGGACCTCCTATGTTTGTACTTCGTGCTATTTGGCAATGTGCTGGGACTCCCTTTGAGGAGTGTTAGTTGGGTTTGAGTTGGACTACGAGACGTGATACAAACGCAAGATGTTTAGGAAGATGATGTATGTGTCATCCACGCTCCTGGCTGCGAGGCCGTGGGGTTGTTGAGCGCATGATAGAGGTCCGGCTAGTGCATGAGCCAGTGCCGGCCCCTTTTAGGTCCCATCAGTGGTGCGTTTGCCGGGAGCTGCCGATAAGTGGTGGTCTTCGAATCTTGGTCTCATAAGGGACCTATTAGCTTTATTCTATTGGTCGATAGCCACCTTGAAGTGGTGGATATCAAGTTAGTTTGATAAAAACATTGGTCATTAGTATGACGGTCAATCCAAGAAATCCCCAACACCCAAAGGATACTTTGTCTATCTTGAACAGTCTAGTGGGATCTTTGACACGTCGGATGATTGACTATTTTACCCTTTGCCCTGAAAGTGATAGCATGCTTGAGTTTGGGTCACTATGGGAAAACACCCATGAAGCTACCTCTAAGATTAACAGCCCATGGAGATTAGAGAAAAGGGAAAGTGAAAGTAGTGCTAAGATGACACATTCATCTATGATCATTCGTGATGATAATGTCATAGAAAAGACTGTGACAATGATGGTTAATATGCACATAGGAGGACATGATGATTATGATCTAAAGATACATCTGATGCTAGTGCCCGACGCAGTTGGGTACCGTAGTGTGATTGCCAAGATCCATAAAGCATTGGATGATGTCCATGTGTGCGGAAAACCATTGTTAGTAAGGAAGATTTCATTAGGACCTATCCTAAGTTCTAGCAAAGTGGTGGTAGATGAGAATAGGCTTACTAGAACACCACTAGCAGATGATGGGATAGATTCCCTATTGCATAGTGTTGGACTCCCTAAACCACTTTGTGAGTTGGCGGAAAGGGAAGCTCATGGAATTAGTGACTCTTCCACACCAGTAAAGGTGGAAATGGAAGAGATTAAAGACCCTAACACACTGGTATTAGGTCAAGAGGAATACTAAGATTTTGATGACCCAGTCTTGATCCCAAAGGAGAGGACTAAATGTCCTCCTCTTTATAGGGATCTCCCACTGTTTTATGGGTTTCCAAATGAGGATCCGATGATTCATTTAAGAGAATATGACCTAAATTGTATTGCAAGTGGGTTTGACGATATACACCGGATGCTCGTATTCTCAAGTACCCTAAAGGGAGAGGCAAGGAAATGGTAGTGGAGCCTCCCAAGAGGGTCGATCAGATCATTTGAGGAGACTTGTGATAGATTTTTAGATGAGTATGAAAAGTAGCTCCCTATGATTCAGGTCTTAGGACAGCTTATGCAGTTTAGACAGGAGTCTTATCTTGCTGCTAAAGAGTATGCTAGAGCCTTTGATAGTACTCTCAGGCTTTGGCCAAGAAGAGCAAGTGCACTACCAGATGATGTGCTATGTGAGCTCTTTTTGAATGGCTTAGAGATTAATACGCAAATCCAAGTGGGACTGCGGAATCCTAAGTCGTTAAGGGAAGCAAAAATGCATGCCATTGATTATGAGGGTCATATTCAGAGATGTTGGAAAAACTTTTGGAGTTTTCCCCACTCAGTACAAGTGCATCCTAGCTTCCAACCATTTCTACAAGGAGAGAGCTCACTTGTTGATACCAAGGCAGCCTATGAGGGGAACCTTGGTAGCCAAAATCTCAAAGCAGAAAATGGCCATCCTATGAGTAGTAATGGCATGCCTCTCAGTGAACAGGTGCCAAGCCATGTAAGTCCCATTAGGGCTTGCAACACTTCCACGAAAGGTAGTTGTGATGGCAATATGGATCGTACCAATGGGCCTATGAGTGTTGATAAGCATTCTATGTGTGGTTCTAATTTTGTTGCTAGTAAGGCTCTTGAGAGACCTTTGGTGTTGGAATCATGCTTCCAGGTGGATGTTGTTCCCTTCAGTGAAAGCATGGTTCTTATGGGGAAAATTTTGCAGTATGGATGTAAACAAGTAAAGGCATCTTTTGTAAAGAGGATGAAAAATGCTAAAAGTCCACCGGTGCTTCACAAAGGTCATAAGGATGTGAGGCGGCCATTTGGCCATAGGGATAAGTTTGCATTGAGTTCGTTAGACCAGTGCAGCAAATTGAGGGAATGCAAGAATATTAAGGGAAATGTGAGATGGGATTGGAGACCCAAAATCTCCAAAAGTATGGCAGGAGTGTCGGATGCAAGGCCAAGGATCCCATCTGGATATATTCTGTTGAACCCCCAAGAGGATAAGATTGGATATACATCTGACAATATACACTGCCTTGGGATACACCCATGTGATGTGCCTAGGCTTGAAGCTCTACCTAGTTTGGGATTTATGTGAAAACCCAAATAGGGGAGGTTCGAATGAGTACAAAGCTATAATTCTTTCTCCCAAAGGAGCCACTCAGCCGCTTGTACGACTAGTTTATTCAGATGACAATAAATGTGGGACATGCGAGCCCACTGAGGCCGTTCATTCAGCTCATAGTGCCCAAGAAGGGATTGGCCTTATTGATGAGTTATTTGTGGAAAGGCTTGGACTTGTAGCTCTACAAAAAAAAAAACCCAAGATCAAAAAATACAAGATCAAGCTTTTAGGTAATTTGCTAGTCGACCTATGATATGCTATCCTTGGCACCCTGGATAGTCTGTTAAGGTGTGATGTATATGCCAAGGACATCAGCATTACGTAGACTAAAATAACCTATCTAGTTTTAAGCTAGCAAGGCTAGCTGCCTTGGATATTACGTCCAGATTTTGTTAGGCCAAGTGGGCCGATCAGTTTTTGTAGTGAAGTGTTTTATTTCGTTAGGCCAAGAGGGCCAGTTTTTTGTTTAGTGTAGGTGCGGTTAATGGTTTCTTGTTTTAGTTCTGTGCTTGACAGATTCCATGGAGCTGGAGAGAGCCTTTGTCGCGGCATCGACGCTTCTTGTGGCCAGTCCAGGTGACATCTCTCCTTTATGAGTACTATGGTTTTCATGCTATATGTGTGCGTGTACTTGTTAAGGGGATTTTCTTTTCTTATTGGGGACCGGCGACCAAGGCATGAAGTCCCAGGTTTAGGTTCAGTATGTTTGAGGGAGGTCAGAGTAGTCATTGCCTCCTGTAAAGACATTATCAAGCATTGAAAGACCTGTTTTAGAAGGGGGTCCTAGTGACCCTGTTCTGCTAGCCTGCTAGGCAGCTGTTCCAGGAGTTCTTATTAGTTGTGAGGCAGTTAGAGAAGCCTGCCGAAAAAGGAAAAATGAGGATAAAGGAAAAGAAACCCTGAATATCCCAAAAGACAATAAATATATACAAAGGTGTGTAAAAAGGGGTTCTAACCCCTGCCAAAATAGAAAAGAAAAAAAATGGAAATGTATACGCAATTGATCATTGCCTTGCGAAGGCCTGGTAGGTTCCTAGGGACGAGTCAGACCCGGGGCCGATACCTTGTCTTCCTAGGGGTGGCTTCTTACTAGAAAAGAAGAAACAAGGAAGGTTGGAGCGAAAATAAAAGTGAGCGTCAGAAAAGGATTAAGTGTCGCCTTGCGAGGGCTTGGCAGGTTCTTGGGTACCGAGATAGGTCCTGAGGCCGATGCCCTGTTCTCCTTGGGTCACTACGTTCAGCTCCCTCCTTTTTACATGCCCAAGTATGGAAAAAATAAAAACCCTAAAAGAAGAAATATGCTGAAAGAAAATACTTCTTGAATCAAGCTATAGGAGTCCTCGCCTAGTAGGAGCTCCTAGTTGTGTTGTCCTTAGTTTGGTAGGCAGTTCAGACCACCGCTTAGGGCAACTTCTTTGACAGTTCTTTTAGTTTGGCCGTGTTGGAGCGATTGGTTAGTGACTAGCTTCAGACCTTTTATCAGATTATGCTAGGCCTACTCCTTCTAGATGTCATACCTTGGTTCTGTCAGGGGATAGGGTGAGCATTATGCTGTGTTTAGTATGTATCTATTTTGTATCAGCTTGATGCTTTCTTTGGTTGTTTTGTACAGATCTATTGTGGGATTCGACGGGCTGAGTCACCCTATCCCGTGGTCGCCAATCAGAGCGGAGTTTTGATGCTGAGAAGTGCTTAAAAATAGCTAAAATTTACGAATATCAAGGGAAAAATATTCAACGTCGAAGGCGGCGGCTCAATCTAGGACGATTTTAAGCGTCAAAGTGCTTTAAAGGCGCCTAAGTGACACTTGTTGATTTTTTATAATTTTTCAGACTATTGTGTGGGTTGACAAGAGTTATCAGCCAATGCGGGATGTCAAGCTGAATGCCCAGGATTTTTCAGAGCTCGAATCGAAGCCAAGACGGGGAAATGGCCACAAAATGGGCAAGATATGAAAAGGTGGACACTTGGGAGGCCAAAATTGGGCATGCCTTTTGAGTTTGGACCCCCTCCCTCCCCTAAAATTTTATACACCTTATGAAGCAAAAAACATGGAGAGAGAATGAGGAATGAAGAAGAAACGTGGAGCAACATGGCAGCCGTTTTTTGCGCCCTCTCATGATGGAGATGGAGTATGCAGGCTGAAAGCAACCCATACAATCGATCATGGGGCTGATCTTCCCTCTCTTGGCTGGTCTTATCGCCTGTCTTCGCCCGTACAATGGTGGCCTAAATGAAGAGAGCCAATTCTAGTCTTTCTCTCTCCTCTAAGGGCAGATTCATATGGTGAAGAAGAAGAAGAAGAATGGATGACGGATGCTTGTCCAATGAAGACCGGATTGCTCCGTGGTTCAAGAGGAATGAAGATTGCTAATTGTGGACTGTCATGAGCATTAATGGCTGCTGGAAATCAGTCCCGAGACATGGCAAATAAAAACCCGCAACCCGCAAAGAACAGTAATCTCATTTTTACAAAGGAAATTGATGTTTTATGCAAGTTGCTTCATGAATATTTATTCCCATGGGATGATTATGCATCATAATGTTGTTTTCTACGAGTTTGATCAGTTTATGCTCAGAAAAGAAAAAAATCATAAGTGTTGACTGAAATTAATGGTGTAAAACCCATAAAACACGCGAAATATGGGAAAATTGGGTGTTTTTTATATATAAATGGAAGATATAGTAAGACACACCAACTAAATTTGTGTTTTTATTGCAAATGAACCTAAGAGCCACAGCCCACAACTCATTTTGTATTTTCAGTTATTTAATATTGCAAAAAATATAAGAAAAATATAAAAAATGGAAAAAAATAAGGAAAAAAATGGATTTTGAGTGTCAAAAATTAAGAAAAAATAAGATTCATGTTCGTGAATAAAGGGGGTATGAAGTATGAGGTTTAGCCTCAGTTCAGTCCTACCTTTATGTTTTAGTGAGTTTTTATTGCTTTTTATACAATAAAAATGTGAAAAATGAACCCTAAACCTATGCACCATGCATAACCTAAACGGGTGAGGGGGTAGAGCGGATAAAAGGTGTCTAAATGCTGAATGAAATGATGAAAAGCTTGCTGGTTTTTATGCATACCATTTAGGTTGGTCGATATTTAAAAATTAAGAACCTAGTAGCACGAGGGTTTCTCGGTGCTAGGTTCATGCAACGCCGCATACGAGCGATAGTCAAAATCATTGAAAGAAATGTTTTCCACATATGCATCAATGCTGATTTTCTTAATTGTTTGAGCACATGGACATTCACAATTTTCATGAAGCATGAAATGATAAAGGGTATCAGATAATACCTCTTGGATGCATGGCAATTACTTTCTAGAGGAATATGACCAACGTTGAGTGAGTAAAGTTGTCCCAAGTTGTAGGCTAGGCGTTGGGTCTAAGGGGGAAAGAAAGTGAGGAATGGTACATCCCTGGATACGAATAATTGGTACCTTGAGAGAACAATGTGGGATGTTGTGTTGTATATGTTTAGCGACGCATCGAGGGGCCAATCCCCAAGGTGTAGGAGAGTCGCAGTGAGGTAGCGGCAGTCAGCCGTGGGAGGACCTCCTATGTTTGTACTTCGTGCTATTTGGCAATGTGCTGGGACTCCCTTTGAGGAGTGTTAATTGGGTTAGAGTTGGACTACGAGACGTGATACAAATGCAAGATGTTTAGGAAGATGATGTATGTGTCATCCACGCTCCTGGCCGTGAGGCCGTGGGGTTGTTGAGCGCATGATAGAGGTCTGGCTAGTGCATGAGCCAGTGCCGGCCCGTTTTAGGTCCCATCAGTTACCTCTGAATCACCTGAGAATTCCTACTAGACCATCCCCAAAAATGCCAAAAGTATGAAATGCAACGAGCCATGGATATTCACATCGGTAAGAGCTATTCGCGATTCATACATATTAAACGTGAGATTGTGTTGGTTTCTCTTCTCCATGTAAGGTCTCCTCGCATTTTATGTGACTTAGGAGTGCATTTATCCATTTGTGACATATAAAACACAATGGATGTGAGATTTCTCTTTTCCATGTCAGGTCTCCTCACATTTCATACGACTTAGGTGTGCATAGTTTCTCTACTGACGTATGAAAAGTGATATGGTTTTAAGTACTCTGGTCAAAAAGGTCCCTCACGTTCCTTACGACTTAGGCATGCATAGTTTCTCCTTTGACGTATGAAACGTGATATGGTTTTAAGTTCTCTGGTCCAAAAGGCTTCCTCACGTTCCATATGCCTTGTGCACTATTTATTGAAATTGGATTTAGACTATGTGATTAGTGTTTGCTTGCTTTTTATTAATTGGGTATCTTTCCTAATTTTTTTGTATTATTTATTTTTTTGGATATTTCAAATGGCTAGAACTAAGGCCACTGCAAGGAAGCAGAAAGTTGATCCTAGAGGTCTTGCTTCAAAGATCCATCAGTCCTCCAAGCCTTCCAAGCTTACTAGGAAATCAAAGCCAAGAAGAAGGTTCTCACAGCATGTGAGGGGCCTTAAGGAGACTAGAAGTGCAACGAAGGCTTTGAATAATGCAATTCCAAAGCTGCCTTTTAAGAGGCTTGTTAGATAAATTTGTGACAAGCATAGTCTACATAGTTTTAGATGGACTAGGGTAGCTCTCAATTGTATTCAGGAGGCTACATAAGACTTTTTGATTGAGTTTTTCCAATATTCATATATATATGTGCTGCTCATGCACATAAGCTTATGCTAATGGATAAAGACATGATAATTCACAAGAGATTGAGATACAGGTTTTCAAAGGTCCTTGCGTCAGTCCCTCTTTCTGATATGAAGGCTTTCAATATTTTAAATGTGCCTCCATATACGAAAAAAAAAGATCATGGTCTGAAGGTTGAAGATGTTACGCATGTAAAGGACACAAGACAACATGAGAAAGAGGAAAAGGCCATAGAAGAGCACGTAGATAAATGGAGAGAGTATAAAAGAAAGAAGGAAGAAGAAAATGAAGTAGAACAACTTCCATCTTTTGAAGAGGAGTTATCTACCCTTCTTGAAACGACTGAACCTAAGGGATTCAATGTTTGTTGCTTTTTGCCTGGTGATATTAACAAAAGATCTGATATTGTATTTTTGGACTCTGATTGTGTTCAAATTCTCAAGAATAAAGTGAGAGAAGTAAATGACTCGATTCTTCTTGCTAGGATGAGGTATAGTCTACCAAAATTTGTATTTACTCACCATATTTTTCTAGCAATAGACTTTCATGTTAATGCTTACTATCTCCATTCCTTTGCTAGGTGTGTAATGCATGAGCTCCCCTTTGATATACAACAAAAGATTGAGGTTCTTGATCCATCCATCTCATACTATGTGAGGAGTGAGCTTGATGCAAGTGCTATTAATTTAGTTGACTTTGAATCTTTGGAGCTTCTTCTAATCCCATACAATGACAAGTAAGTAATTTGATATTTTGTTAGATTTTATGAGATCTTGTTTTGCTAGATTATTGAATTTTTTTTTTTCTAGTTCTCATTGGAGCCTAATTGGAAAATATACTAAGTGGAGAGGCAATGTTTCCTCATCAATTCTATAAAAGGAAGCCATGGAAATGCCAAGTTGTAAGTTATATAATCGAGGGTCTCCTTGATATTTTGATATTTTTGTTGCAGGTACTCTAAATATTTTGATATTTCTTTTGTAATAACTCTAAATTTTATTGCCTTTTTAGTATAGAGTTGTAAAAAGATTGATTGAAGTGCTAGAGAAAAGGCCTCTCATGCCTTCTGACTTACTTGCAACAATGCAATATAGACAAGTTATGGTAAGGTCTTGATTAATATGGTTGGAACATATTAAGAAAATTTATTCTAAAAACTACCATTAACAAGTCTCATAGTTTTACTTTATATTGTTGATTGCAGTGTCCTCATTAGGATGATAGTTACTCCTGTGGAGAGTAGTTGTAAATGCCAGAAGATTTGTTCAGTTTATTTATCTCAATGATGATAAAATTATAAAGGTAATGCGAAATATACTAAACTTTAAGATAGAGTTTTATTGAAAAATAGTCCATTGTAAAAAATAACAATGAGCTAAAAATATTTTTTTACAAATGTATGATAGTTTACAAGGTATTGCTATACAAGTGAGCACATTTGGTATATAAGAGCAAAGCTCATGAAATACATAATGGCCAATTTTATACAACTGACAAGAATGGATAATAGTGGGGGCTTAGACATGGAAGGAGAGGAGGTGCATGTAACTATAGCAGGTGAAGCTATGCCTTCAACACCCAAGGCAACCCAAGCATCAAAGATAGGCAAAAGGAATCCTAGGAAGGATGTCCCTTCTCCTAAGAAAAGTTCTAAAAAAAAGTAGCTTTGCCTCAAATTGTAAGCCCTTGTGTATAATCCATGGAGATGGCTGACAAAAATTAGTACATGTATTTTATATTGATAGTAAAGAGATATTTTCTTCAATATCCTTGCATTGTATATTCTTCTCTCTCCTCGTTGATATCTATAAAAAAAATATGTTACAAATTTTTATTAATAAAAAAGTGAAATCAAATATACACCTAAGGGAATATAATATGATATAAAAACTTACTAATTTGTTATTAAGTTGAAACACAAATGAGTATGGTAGTTCAATATCTTCATTCTGTAAATCCATCCTCACTTGATGTAGCGTACATGATGATCTAACCTTTAGGATTGCAATAATGTCCTCATTGTACCAAATATCAAGATCCACTATAGGATATTTGCTAAAATTATCAAGATTTTGGTCTAAGGCAACCAGACTACCACGAACATAATGCCATCTACTATAATAAAAGCTAAGGATGAAATTTTGAGTAGCAATCATATATTTAAAAGCTATAGAGTCTTGATCTATCTTACATATAATTTTCCCTTTTGTCCTAGTGTCCCATCCCTCATCAACAAATTGTATAATATGATCATATGTTAGTCTCTTCACTGAAAGCATAGCCTTTGATTTTCTTATCTAAGTATTAGAAAAGAAGTCAACAAATATATTGAATGAGATACTAGGTTTTAATGCTCTATGTATCTCAGAAAATATATTATATATATTGCCCTCACTAGTAGCCGGACTTGGCAAAGGCCACTCAAAGCTTGAAAAATCTAACAAAGGAAGGGGGGATATTAATCCCCATTTGGCTAGCTGCATGAGGACAATATAAGAATGGTCATAGAAGAATATTCCATTCTCTACAAGCTCTGTCTTCTTTCTACCTTTGTACATCTCTTCTCCAATCAAGCCATGCATCACATCAATCACATCAACAATAGACTCGACTGGTTGCTACTCCTCAAGATTAAAGGGATAGACATCTACAAGACAAATGAGAAAATTTTATAATGGAAAACCTTAAACAAAGTTCAAGAAAAGAAATAATTTAAGAATCAAATCCTTATAATTTGGTTTATGCATTGGAAGATTTGAACTTCCAGGTTCCAATTATAGCTCTTTATGCATAAACACATGTTGCACCAAAACCTCTTTTATGCTATTCTTATTTACTCCAAGCTTAAAATCTTGGATTCTACCCTTCCAAGTAGAGATGAACAAGCTCTCATATCTTTGCCTTTTTCCACATTTTGCATTTGCACGGTGATCCAACTGCCTTTGCTAATGAATGTAGGGATCCATCTTCCATCTTTTTGGAATGAGTTAAACACTGATATGGATGTGATTTGGGAGCTTGAACACCTTGTTGAATGTCTAATTTTTGTATCCATGGCACACACACACACACACACACACAGAGGACTAAGCTACCACAAGAAAGAAGAGAAAAACATGAGAGAGATAAAAGAAAGGAGGGAAAAAAATAAGTGTCAAGATCTTATTAATTTGAATTTAGATTAAACATGTCATTATCATTAATCTAGACATATCATTAAATAAAAGTGGTGGAGATTGTATATCATTAATGTAAAAAATATCATAATCATGAATATAAGAGGCTAAAAATAGATATTGATAATAAAAAGTCGTAATATTATGATATATATATATCTTTTTGTAAAATGATTTTTAGTATTTTTTAAAATAGAAATTTTGCTACGGAGGCTCTGCTCCTATTGGTCTAGAGCACACTCTTATCTCCTAAAAGGTATTTTCGAGACCTCAAAACTCCCCTAATGCCTGTAGAATAGTGGAAGCCAATGATTGCATTTGTGTTGCTCTCCCTCTTGCTCTTCGAGGGTGACTCCCCCCTTGTGATTGCATGTTGTCGATGATAATAGCCTGTCATCCTACTCTAGATCATGGAGGCAAGTCAAAGTCCTCTGGAGACTTGTCGAGTTGTCACTCTCTTTCTATCACAAACAATGATCTGAAATAGTGTAAGAGGGGGAGATAGAGCACTCCTAATAAAAACCAAGAGAGGGGCTACCTATCGTCTATTCAATTGGCCATTGCACAATTGTGTTTTCCTCAACATCAATCTTAGTATTGCCTTTTCCATGGGCCTTCACACCCCTCTAATGCATGATGGTGATAAGAACTCCCACTCATCCAGGGAGCAAGCTCAGTGAGGGGAATGTTTGTCGGATTAAACCTTCTGCAATCCTTTCATTACCCTTGAAAAGGGTGACATGATCTTGTCTTTTAAAATTAGATTTGGCCATGATAGAGGGCTTAGGGTTACTTCTTATAGATATACTACTTCCTCGAAATTTCACCAATGAAATACCAATAGAGAGAGAGAGAGAGAGAGAGAGAGAGAGAGAGAGAGAGAGAGAAGGAGGGGGAGGATGAGATGACATTGGGATAAGAGAGTGAGAGATGAAGAGAGAGAGAGGGAGAGGGAGAGGGAGAGATGGGGGGAGAGAGTGAGAGCGAGAGCAAGAGGGAGAGATAGGGAGAGAGAGAGAGGGGGGAGGAAGGAGGAGATAGAGAGAGGGAGGAAGGTGGGGATAGATTGAGAGAGAGACATAGATAGAGAGTCAGAGTGAGAGAGGGAGAGAGACAGAGTGAGAGTGATAAGTGGAGAGAGAGAGAGAGGGGAAAGCCTGGGATAGAATAGTAAGATAGAATATGTGTGACGGTGCTAGAGAGAGAGGTGTGGAGAGAGAGAGAGGGAGAGAGAGAGAGAGAGGGGAGAGAGAGACAAAATAGTGTTGAGGGTAGGGGATAGAAAACAACAACCTGAATTGCAAGGGGAGGGGGATCCTTTTAAAGACAAAGGAGAGAGAGTGAAGGAGGGATAAAAAGAGTGAGTCACATACCAAGAGTGGAACAATTCGCAATGTGAAAAGGGGGGGTGGGTCCTTTTATTAATAGAGAAAGTATGCGATGTGTAATTTTTTCTCACCAGAAAGGGGTCACTAACAGTCCCTTATTGGACGTTTTTTTTTAATGACCTATTCTTAGAGAGAGTAAATTTTGGCCCAGCAATATTTGTGGTTTCTTTTTTGCCTAGTGAGGGGCTACCAAAGATCCCTTTTTGGCAAAAAGGCAAATCACAATTTTGAGAATAGATAGCATGGGGAGAAGAGAGACCAATAGGGTACAGACTGTTGACATCCCCTTCTTGGGTGAAAAAAAAACACTATGTTACTCTCTCTTCTTCCCATGTCATCTATTCTCAAAACTGTGGTTTGTTTTTTTGCCAAAAAGGGGTCACTAGCAGTCCCTTACTAGGTGAAGAAAACCCAAAAATTGAGTTGGGCGAAAAGTTACCCTCTCCAAGAATGGGTTGCCAAAAAAAGTTATTGTCTGATAAGGGGCTACTAGTGACCCTTTTTTAGCGAGAAACAATTACAATATCACATGTTCTCTCTCTCATCACCCTTTCTCTCTCTCCCCCCATTTTCTCAACTAGTTAACTTATATTTACTTAATTAACTTTATGAGAGAAAGAGAGAGATATAATTTTCTAAATAGTAGATATTTACACTCCTAGAAGCATAATATGAGATAGACATACAAAGTAAAAGCTTATACATACTCATTCAAACATTGCTTTATTGCTAAAAAAATACACTTATTCAAACATTGCTTTATTTATGTTGTCTCTTTCTCTCTCATCCCTCTCCCATCACTCTGTTACTCTCTTCCCCCCTTGTGTTCTTGGACATGTGGCATTCTTTTCTGTCGAGAAGGGGTCGCCAACAGCCCCTTCTTGGGCGAAAAAAAGAACCACACTATGTTGCTCTCTCTTCTTTCCATGTTGTATATTCTTGGAACTGTGGTTTACTTTTTCACAAAAAATGGGTCGCCTACAGCCCCTTATCGAGCAAACAAAACCCACAAATCTAGTTGGGTGAAAAGTTACCCTCGCTAGGAATAGGTCACCAGAAAAAGTTTGCGATTGATAAGGGGCTGTCGGCAATCCTTTTTTGGCGAGAAAAAATTACACATATCACATGTCCTCTCTCTCATCACCCTTTCTCTCTCTTCCCCCATCTTGGATATCCTTCAAAGGGAAAATTGTAATAGCCCTTTAGGATTAGAGTCACACAATCTTTTTATTCATGCTAGAAGGCTTGGACAATATATTTGGCTACCATTTTTCCTAATAGTTTGAGTAGGTTGGGTAATCCTAGGCCATCCTTTTGTTATACTAGTTTTTTTAAGTTCCCTAAACAAACTCCTTCACTAAGCTTAGTGTATGATCTTTGAAAGGATAATCAACATGATACATGAATGAAAGTGTGTTTTGGGGGGAGGGGAGTAGGGGGGATGGATAAAGAGGTTTTCGGCATATTGCAAGGGGGCACCAATGCCCCCTTCGTAGCACGGAACTTACATGTGCCGACCATTGTCAGAGGGGTTTTTGTTGAAAAGTCGAATGCATCAGGTATTAGAGGTAGAAGGAAGTAGAGATAAGAGATGGAAGAGAAGAAAAATAATAGACAAGAGGTAAACACGACAAAGAAAAAGTACAATTAATTGAATCAATATGTATTAACAGAACCTGAAATCCTTTGACTGGCACTACTTAGAAGCACTCTCCAAGCATTAGATCTTCTGGCTCCTTCATAGACAAAAAACGTGCATCAAAATAACAACTCCTTCTCTGCTTCTCGAAAACCAAATCTGATGGCTTTGTTGGCTTCAAAAGGGGGGTAAAACCCTATGACACCTGATCAGGAATCTCCCAGATCACTTCTTCTTCTTCTTCCAGTTCAAAGTGCAGTTTTCAGCTTGTCAACATTGATCGTGACGCACGCGATTTCGTCAATCTATCTTTTTTATGAAAAATATCATAATTGGCTAAAAAAGAAACTTGCTTTTTGCATGCCATCCTAATATAGAAGCTTTTCTAAAATTTTCAAATTTTTTACAATAAATAATATAAAAAATATGCTAAAATTATCCAAAAATATAGTATTTTTGGATAATCCATGCCACTCACACTAGTACTAATGACTCAAATCACATTAACTCTCTTGATCAATAAGAAAGTCAGATGACGATGCATTCCATGCTTTTTCACACTATGTCCACATAGTATCACGACATCCACCCCCTCTGAATCTGCACATCATCTGGTATGTGCCACCGATGCACCACTCAGATCAAACACCCATAGTATCAACTTGTTGCTTATCATGCATATAAGAAGGCATCCCCCTGGATTATAGATCAAAATACTCAGCATTTGTACAAGTCTTGAGCCATACTTTGTACCCCCTCTAGGGTCATAAGGCCTTGGGTGCATATCATACACTAGAGGTTGTTGAATCTCTATATACATGCTATCAATACACCCATCAACAAATACATAGCAACATGCCTACTCTTTCAAAGTCCATCATATGGGAAGTTTCTTTTGATAACCTTTTTACTCCTCATCTAACATAAACTGAGTCTCACTTGCATTCAACACATTCTCACCATCACTGAAAATAGTGAAACAATCCATACCTTGAAGTATCTAAGAATTGCTAATTAAGGTATTTGACAAAGCATCCGAAACGTTTTCCAACTGTAAAGAATTACATCTAACATCTTGTAAATGCATATCCTCGAGCTCATGAACTATTTCAGAAATGATAACTTTATCATCTTGCAAATCATGTATATCTAACAAGTCACCAATCTCTGTTTGAGTCCCTACATCAAGGAAAACATTATCTTCACAAACCTCTTCATATGATTTAAAAACATCTATAGGTGCAATGGTTGAATCTTCCAGTACATGATCTTCCAAGGTATCCATAACTATCTCAATATTAGACTATAGCTTATATCCATGTTATTTGTCCTCTTGCTTACTATCTTGTTTTTGCTCCTGCTCAATCTCTTCCATAACATGCTCAGGAGGTGGCTGATTTGTAGCTTTAGACATACTTCTTCTTGTCACTTCCTTAAATATCCCTGCATTATCTTCATCTCTCATCTGTTTCTTTTCAACAAGTGCATCCATGTTTTTCCCTTTTTCCAAATATGCATCCACTAAATATGCATCTATCGATGATTCCCAACCAATTATGTCACGAATGTATTGCCCTGCATGAGATATTTCACTATCAGTAACCTTTCTTTTTTTAGCTACATGTAAATAACGTGTCCATATTTCATCCTTTGGACCAACCATCACTTGGCCATGCATTCTATCCAATTGTAGACGAAAAGTAGAAGCATGTACAACTGCATAACTATTTCGGACAGCCAAGTCTTCCAACAACTTCTACAGACCTCCATTTTCAAAATTCAAAGTAAAAGGCAATCCCGTTTCTTGTGCATGGATCTTGCCATCTTTTCAAAAGATGAGTTGTTGTGCCAAGGCCTCCTGATAGGTAGCACAATCCTTTCTCTCATGCTGCAAACTATCACACCACATACATCTTTTTCCTGGCTTAAGGGCTACTGTCGTCCCCTATCCTCTTGTCCTTTTTCATCCAAATTTGCAAGCTTCAATTAAAGATCCCGCATGCATTTGACCAATTCATCCAAGACATCTTCCCTAACAGAGGGAACAATAGCAGGTATAGCCATAGGGTTAGCCACAAAAGCGGGTGGCTTACTGGATACTTCAATTGTTTTGCCCATAACAATGGGCAAGCTAGAGACATGCAATCTTTCTCTTCTCCTATGCTTTTTCACAAGTGCAGTTACAGCTTCCTTGACATGTCTCCAAACTGTTTTCAATCGTGTCCCTGTAGTCTGATCCTCCAGCAAATCATCAAGCTTCTCTTGAAGCTCAAGATCAGTAGCCTGTAGAAACAATTCAATTTTCTGACTTGCAAGAGCTTGCTATTCTGCAAGATCCAACTGCTCAAATCGGCTTTCAAATTCTCTTAACAATTCTATTGCCACAAGACCCTTATTGGGTTGTAAAACCCACTCCTGAAAAGTCTTGCGCGTAATCACACTATTATCTTCAATGTAAAATTCTTCCCTAAGTGTCTTCTTGAAAGCTACCCAGTCAGCATCCTACATGTATAATTCAGTAATCCATGCTTTCAGTTCATGTACAATGATCCGAACAAAATATCGGCTCCATGCAAGTTGAGCCATCCCAAATAATTCCATCTTTTGAGCATAGGTATGTACATATGCAGATACATTCTTGCCATGAATAACTTCATCCCATGTTCAACAGCTTGCAAAGCATTCATCACAACACTTTCTATTTGATCAGAAGCCTGCATCATCTGTTGTTGTTGTTGTACTTGCATAAGCATGTTCATATTTTGCACCAACTATTGCAAAACATCACTGGAGATTGTGTTTGAAGGTTCTCCCATCTTGTTTTTCCTTCTTCTATCAACCTTTCACGTTGGGTTCATCAATGTCAAAGGGGTTTTTGTTGAAAGGTTGTAGCCACCAGGGATAAGAGATAGAAGGAAGTAGAGATAGGAGATGGAAGAGAAGAAAGAGAATAGACAAGAGGTAAACATGACAAATATAAAACACAATGAATTGCATCAATATGTATTGAAAGAACTTGAAATCTTTTGTCTGGCACTACTCAGAAGCACTCTCCAGGCATTAGATCTCCTAGCTCCTTTTGTAGAAAAAAAACGTGCATCAAAATAACAGCTCCTTCTCTACTACTCGGAACCTAAATCTAATGGCTCCATTGGCTTTGGAAGGGGGGTAAAACCGCAAGACACCTGCCCTGTTCAGCCTGTCAACAACGATCGCGACGTGCACGATTTCATCAATCTGTCTTTTTTTATGAAAAATCTCATAGTTGACTAGAAAAGCAACTTGCTTTTTGCATGTCATCCTAATCTACAGGCTTTTCTAAAATTTTTGGATTTTTTTACAATAAATAATATAATAAATATGCTAAAATTGTCCAAAAATCTAGTATTTTTTTATAATCCATGCCACTCACACTAGTACTAATGACTCAGATCACATTGACTCTCTTGATCAATAAGAAAGTCGGATGATGATGCATTCCATGCTTTTTCACAATATGTCCACATAGTATCACGATACCCTCTGCCATGTTTGCCTACTCGCCCGCATCTACTTGCCCGTCTACCTGCCATGTTTGCCTGCTTGTCTATCTACGTCCAATCTATCGTCCACCCTGCCTGTTCACCTACTCATGATTGCCCGCGCGTTCGCTTGCTCATGATTGCCCGCCCATCCATCTGCATCTTGACCCTGCCCGTGTCTTGACCTCGCCCAAGCCCACATTGTTCTCCTTCCTGACCACATCCATCTCTCTCTCTCTCTCTCTCTACACGTATATATACACATCAAAAAAAGTAAAAAACACTTTTCTTTCTCCCAAATTAATTAATTAATTAATTAATTAGATAATTTACAAATTAATCTAACTAATTAACTTATTTAGTAAATTAACTTACTAATTAATTATCGTATTAATTAACTAATAATTTAATTAATTACTAATTAGTTTAATAACTATTAAGTCACTTAATTAAGGAACAAATTTAACGAATTGGTTTAAAAACTGTTAAGCTGATTAATTAACTAATTAGTTAATTGATTAATTAACTTAATAACCATTCTTACTAATTAACTTATTTAGCGAATTAACATACTAATCAATTTATTTATTGATTAATTACACTTACTAATCTATCTATTGATTAATTAAGTAATAAATTTTTAAATGAACTAGTTAATTAATAAATTTTTAAATTTAATTATTTAATAAGTAATTAATTAATTAATTAACTAATTAATCAATAAATAAATAACCAATTAATAAATAATTACCTAATGAAAAACTAAGTAACTAATTAAGTAATCACTTAGCTAATTAAGTAATTAATTATTAATAAACAAATAAAAGTATATATTAGTTGAATAGTTAAAATTAATAATTAAGTGCTTAAAATTAATTAATATTTAATTAAATAACTAATAACTTAAAATTAATAATTAATCAATAAATAATTGGTTTAATAATTATTAAGTCAATTACTTAGCCAATCAAACTATATATTATTTGATTAGTCAAAATTAATAATTAATTATTAAAAAACAACAGCTAATAACTAGAAACCAATTAGTAGTAACCAATAACTAGTTACTTGAAATTAATAACAAATTAGCTAATTTTAATTTTATATATTTATATTATTAAAAATATTAAATAATTTTATCCCATAGTTATTTAGTAATTAAAATTATTTATTACTCAGTTGATTAATATTAACTTATTAATTAAATTATTAATGATTTATTATAAATCAAATAATATTTACCAAGATTGTATCAGTTAGTTCATTGATTAGTTAATTAGTGTATTGATCAAATTATATCAATTAATTTATTAATTGATGATAGCTAGCTTGTTTATTAGTTTACATATATCAACTAGTTTATTAATTAATTAGTTATTATAGTAATCAATTAGTATGAAGTGAACCATTGGTATATTAATATTACTTAACTTGTTTGTTGATTTATATATTATTATTAATCATTTCATATAAATGAATGTGTTAGTATAGTAATACTAATTAATCAGTTAATATAATTATACATTAATTCCTTAGTTATATGGGATTTTAAAAAAAGGGAATGAAGAGAGAATGCAAGTGCATGTGGATTAGGATCGTTTTGCTCACGAAGAAAGGGGTTGCCGGCGCTCGGATCTATCGTTTTGCTCACCAAGAAAGGGGTTGCCAGCGCTCAGATCTATCTTAGTGATTTGGGTTTAAGGTCAAGGGTATGAGAGAATGTGTACATGTAGGCCAGGATGGCTGATGAGAGAGAGTGCATGTGGACTGGGATCATTTTGTCACCAAAGAAGGGGTCACCAACAGCCCAATATTTGGTGTAGAAAAATATGACTACCAACCCTCGCGCCGCCCCCCCCCCCACCCCCCAACATCTCTCTCTTTGTATGACACATGTCTTCCAATCTCCCTTTCTCCATCTCTTTCTCTCTCTCTCTCTCTCTCTCTCTCTCTCTCTCTCTGACATGCATTTAATGCCCCACTATCTCAAAGTGGTTATATAAAGCCACACACCCCCTATGACACTACTCCTCTCCCTCCCTCAAGTTGTGGAATATTTTCTTAATCTCACAGGTATGTACACATCTCCCTCTCTCTTCCTCTCTCTCTCTCTCTCTCTCCCTCTCTCTCTCCATCTCCCTCCTCCCCCCCTCACTTTATCCATCACCCCCCGGTCTCTCTCCTTGGCTTCCTCTTGGTGCTCTCTCTCTCTCTCTCTCTCTCTCTCTCTCTCTCTCTCTCTCTCTCTCTCTCTCTCTCTCTCTCTCTCTCTCTCTCTCTCTCTCTCAGTAGCACCCACATCGAGATGGCCGGATTTTTATAGATGGACACCCCACCAAATAGGGGGGCGTGGCCTATGAGACGGGGCAGAGGAATGTACAGGAGACCCCGATACGTGTGGCAGTTTGGAATTGCAACGGCTCCCTATGGTCACGACCGGACTGACTTGAGGAGATTTTACCCGAGCATGATGTTATATGCCTCACAGAGACACATGAGAGCCCAGAGAGAGGGCTTCCACGTATTATAGGATTTGAGTGGGTATCTGCATACCGGGCTACTACTAGGCAGAGCATATCTAGGGGCTCAGGAGGGGTGGCAATTCTATTCCGTCAAGGGATACAGAGACATATCCAGTTAGTGAGACGAGATGAGGAGGCCAGTTACATATGGATCAGAGTGCAAATATCAGATGAGAGATGGATCTATATGGCACTATGCTACTTTTCACCACGAGGGTCCAGATATGCTACTACGCAGGGTGATATTCAGGCCAGAGATTCCCCCTCCCCTTATTCACAGCTCTCAGAGGACATTATTCTGTATTCTAGTTTGGGTGAGGTCTTCCTTATGGGGGACTTCAATGGGCGCACACAGAGCCAACAGTGTGAGAGTTTTGATATGGAGTAGCCAGAGATCATGAGAGCATTAGACCCTGAGGAGTTGGGGATCAGTAGGAGGGCCAAACGCCACAGGGTATGGAGGGCATTTACTTGAGCTTGGTAGTAGACATCATCTCGTTATTTATAACGGGATGGCACGATGGCCATATTCAGGAGGTCTTACATGCTTCCCACATGGGGGGGCGAGAGTACTGGAGATTATCTGCTCGGACCGATCGATGGGATGCATACTATCGAGTCCTTCGGCCTTGGGAGACTTCCACTCGGTGCCGATCACACCTTTCTCAGTTTCTCACTCCTCACCTCATTACTATCACCACCTGTAGATATCATACCCCACATGCATACTACCATACACTTTACTCATGAGCTCTCACATGTTTACTCACAGCATCTGGAGGAGCACATCACGTCACTTGATCCATACGTACCCCTTGATACACTGACCACTGATATCACACGCATTCTGCATGATTCTGCTACACTCAGTTTTCCACATCACACATACACGCACCCCCCTCGGACCGGTACCATGCCACAGAATAGGTGGTATGATGATGAGTGCAGAGATCTACGTCGACAGCTACACGATTTGGAGGCGAGAGGAGAGATCACACACAGACAGGCGCAGAGACGCATGCACCGCTTGACCCGCTGTAAAAAGCGGGAATGGGAGGAGGAGAGATATTGGGATATATACCACCTTCTTATGAGCAGAGATTGTGTAGAGGCATGGAGGCAGATCAGAGAACCACGCTCACCCACACCGATACATGACCCTATAGTATGGCATGGATACGCACAGAGTTTATATCATGTACCCGCACAGCTCCTGATACCCACACCATGTACACCGAGACCGGGTATTTCATCCTTTTTCACCACTAGTATGGTGAAACATGCTATCTCACGGTTACAGCATGGCCGCACTCGAGACCAGTTTGATCTTCAGGCAGAGCATATTATATATGGCAGAGACACATTGGCTCCACTCATTGCTCACCTCTTCAACCGTGCATTGTCTGAGGGGTTCCCTGACTCGTGGACAGAGCACACCATTGTACCTATCCACAAGTCAGGGGATCCTATGGATCCTAACACATATAGGACCATCATGATTGGGCCAGTTTTGGCCAAACTTTATGGCACGGTGATGGAGGAGGAGCTCAGCACACTGGCAAAGAGAGAGTGCATGCGCACACCTGGACAGGCAGGGTTCAGACGGGCATTTTCTACCATAGACCACATCTTCACTCTCCGTTGTCCGATCGACCAGACACGAGTGAAGAAACAGAGATTGTATTGTTGCTTTGTGGATTTCCGCAAAGCCTTTGACATGGTTCCGAGAGAGAGGCTTTTCAGACACCTACTTGATCTGGGGGTGGATGATGACATGATGTGGGGTATTTATGCACTATATGAGCAGGTTACTGGCAAAGTCAGATGTCCAGGAGGTATATCAGATCCCCTTGTGAGCACCATTGGTGTGAAATAAGGATGCCCACTCTCACTGACTCTATTTGGGCTATACATTGATGAGATAGCAGAGTTTATTCAACAGCGAGCCGGTGGAGGTATAGATCTCAGTGGAGCCACAGTTCATATCTTACTATATGCAGATGACATTATGTTGGTCTCAGACTCAGCTCAGGGATTACAGCAGCATTTATTAGCATTGGATGATTTTTGCATACAGAGAGGCATGACAGTGAACCTTGGTAAAACCAAGGTTCTTATATTCCATACATCAGCTCAGATACGCAGACAGAGTATTTTCATGGCAGCAGGAGGGAGTATTGAGGTCACTGGATCCTATGTATATTTGGGAGTCACCTTTACAGCAACTTTAGGGACTTTCTCGATGACACAGGCAGCTCGTGGCTGCCTCACTAGAGGATACTCAGCATTGGCTCTTATGGAGCGACAGTGTCATCAGGCACATTTCCAGGAGCCTCGCACCAAGGGGTGGCTCTTTGATACTCTAGTCACTCCAGCACTGATGTATGGAGTAGCTATATGGGGGCCATGCCTTGCCGATTATGTATGGACATTGATGGAGAGACCTCAGGTGATCATGATATCTAGATTGATTCGCAGCAAGTCCTCAGTCCCACATGACATTGTGCGAGCAAAGCTTGCCACACCGCCCATGCTTGTCGAGGCATTATTTCAGACAGTCTGCTTCCTACACAGATTTCAGGATAT
Organism: Lygodium microphyllum; assembly: GCF_053477565.2. Taxonomy (NCBI): domain Eukaryota; kingdom Viridiplantae; phylum Streptophyta; class Polypodiopsida; order Schizaeales; family Lygodiaceae; genus Lygodium; species Lygodium microphyllum. The sequence continues at coordinate 113,524,309 of NC_141162.1, forward strand.
GGACAGAGATCGCATTGCATACAGAGCATATATGGCATCTCAAGAGATGGCTCGAGCGGGGGATACCACATCATGGTATGCACAGACTAGTGCTTGGTTTGACAGACATGGGCTGGACATTGATAGACTCCCACCTCTTCTATATGATACTCAGGCTCCCACTTACACCCTCTCTCTCTCTGAGAGGAATAGAGTCATCAGACAAGAGATATGGCATATTTATATAGAGAGGACATGGGTCAGCCCTGCACAGCCCCACTGCCATCGAAGATGGCACATTATTATACACAGTTCTTGAGCATATCAGAGCAGGGATTCATAGAGATTCCGAGATATATGCAGATCTATATGCCACATCGATTGAGAGTTCTTATTGGACAGCTCAGGGTATCATCGCATCAGCTTATGATTGAGAGTGGCAGAGCCAGTGGCATCCCACGGGAGGAGAGGATATGCCCCCTTTGCAGATCAGAGGTGGAGAGTGAGGAGCATTTTGTTCTCAGATGCCCGGCATACTCAGAGTTGAGATCTAGATACACATTGAGCAGCTCACTTCAGGGATGCATGACTGATATGGATCAAAGATCATTTGGCTGTTTTCTGGGAGAGGCATGGCACATCAGAGAGCAGAGCACACAGCGGGTCCCAGTCAGAGAGGGGCCCACCCAGACGACTATTACACAGTTCTTTCAGACAGACAGAGTGAGAGCTACTGTACCAATCTCCAGCCAGACCTCCGGGCTCACACTACAGCAGGCTGAGGACCAACGTACCCGACGCCGCACGAGGATCCGTGGGTTTCGGACCCCACAGCCACACCGACAGGAGATCCGAAGGATTCTTGATCTACATCGATAGCAGACTGAGATCCGACGACACTCGACACATTGGATCTCAGATCTCCAGTTTGCTCTTTCTCCACCGCCAATGTACCACATCCTGCATCCAGGAGGGATCACCTGCTATTAGCGACTTTGACGACTGCTACTACATCCCAGGATAGTATATCTCCCTGCATCTGTTACATATACACATCGCACCACTTTATCACAGCCGACAATTGTTCCCCTATCACAGCCGACATTTGTTCCCCTTTTGTAGCCATTATCTGGAGTACCAGAGCTACATACACACATACACACACACGACACTTATCACACTCATAGCACCATATTTTCAGTTTCAAGTTTTTAGCTTTTCATTCAGCACTTTTATTTTGGATAGCTGGACCTCATCAGTTGTATCACAGTTTGTCTCATAGGCCAGTTTTGGTCTTTAGAAGACGTTAATATAACTTTCTTTCTTTCTTTCTTTCTATCTCCCTCTTTTGCTCTCTCTCTTCCACACAAATCTTTATATCCTCTCTCTCTCTCTCTCTCTCTCTCTCATGCCAAATACTTTATATATCTAGCATGCACACACACACACACATGCGCTTACACTCTCTATCTCCCTATCTCTCTCTCTCTCTCTCTCATGCACATGCATTATATATCCTCCCCTCTCTCTCTCTCCCTCTCTTATATATGACATACACCCCAACCTAAGTCTTTCAATGACACCCATATCTGACATGCGTATTCGTACATGTGTAGATAGATTTGGAAATAGATCCAGTATCCAGTGCTACAGTAAATATCAAGGTTCGCATATATGTATCCTCCCTCTCTACCAAACCTATTATGAACTACACAAGTAGTCAGTTCTTCCTAATGTTGAAGAAAGAAGATATTTGCAATGGCAATAGCTACTGTGTTCTTGCTATCACCCATGCAAATGGCCAAATACAAAGCATGTCAATCCATTGTAACAATGACCATAAGGCTGTCTAGGTATATGTTTTGGATACCTTGGTTTTGCAATACTATCTTGTGGAACAAGGAAATGGGCCTACATTGCAGCCTTCCCCCACCATAGACCTCACCCAGAGCCCTCGTAGTGTTGCGAAAACAACAATCACCATGGAAGCCTCACCATCCCCCTGGACATTGAGAAAAACAAAGCCACCCTATCACGCTTGATGTGAAAGAGGAGGGGATGCGACAATCCTCTTATGTTGTAAGTGTGGTTGAGTACATAATATCTTCCAGGGGCTGACATGGAGTGTTATGTCATTTGCTCCAAAATACGAGCGCTATAGAGAGAGTGGAAGAGATCCCAGTTTTCTATGATGGCAATGTGGTGTATGAGCTTCCACCAGTAGCAGAAAATATGCGTCCAATGGAGGATATGGAGCAAAAGTATGATGGCCATTGTTGGACAAAGCTCGCATCAACATCGATGTCATTCCTTGGTATTATTCACCAAAGAAAATGTATCAGAGAGCTAGAGTATCCCAATAGAGATTGTATTGGTGGGTCAATTTTTGGCTCCCCAAACAAGGTGGCATGGGCAGGTACAAGATTCTTCATTCGCTCCACTATCATTAAAATGATTACAAAGTCGCATGACATAGTTTTAGTACCCTATTGCAAGTAAATCATACTAATTAAGTCCTAATACATGACATGTAGGTAAACTTAGTATCAACATATCGACTGTCGGAATGTCAACTGATGGTCTCGAAAGCCTTGTATGCTTCTATTGTAAGAACCCCCCATCCTGCTCTCCAAGTATGAGTGTGTAGTGTGTTATGTGATGTTAGCAAGGCCAATGTCAAGACTGTTTATCCATCAAGGAAAACATAACCATGAGGTGAAAAGAGGCACATGTAGAGCTAATATCAAAGGTGTGAAAGACTATAGAGGAAATAGTAAGAGACGTTAGTGCAACTGGACCTTGACACCTGCAAATGACTGTGGCTAGAAGGCTAGTGATGGGTGCCTTGGTTTGTGAGCAAGGTATCCCCATGTCTGACACTGAACTCTCGACGATGCTCAAGGAACTCAAACCACTCATTTAGAGGAACAAGTAACATATTATTCCAGTCTGGCACGCCCAATACAATGTCCAAATAGAAATAACATATCCGTGCGCATAGGCGCATACAAAATAATAATAAATAATCGATGCCTCAATAGACATGACAAAATATAGGCGTGGCGCCTATCAAAATATAATCCATAGGTCGAATACTCACTAAACTCCAATGCTTTCCTCCGCCACTGCTGCTATCTCTACACATCAACTGAAGCATTCACAATTGTTAGTAAAATAATACAATTAAACCGACAAAAGTGAATACCTATCAGTCTTTAGCTACATAAATAAATCAACTGGTTAGAAATAAATCCTAACCTTAATTTATTACGAGTGCGCACTCTAAACTCATAAACGTTTATTAATTTAATATGCATTTTGCGGAATGACCCGCTATGGAATCACCCATGTACACACTAAATTAATGAAATGCCCGAAAAGGACAGGCGTCCCCATCAACTTCTCGCACAAAGAATCCACTTTGTGTATGAGCCCCAGTCATCAAAGTTTATGGAATCCACCGTAAAACCTCACGGAATCCACCGTGGCACGGAATCCACCGTGAAATATGCCTCCTGGCATCATACCCCCGGGGTGGGATAGCAATTGACCTCAATTGCTATTAGCTCAATGTGGAGCTAACAGAGTGGGGAAAGCATTTAAGTCTCTAGCGTGCATCCATTGTGCTTCTTCTACAGGATGGTTCTTAAATTTAACTAGATATCTAGAATACCTTCGGCGAGTTCTAGTGGTCATAAAGTCAGTGTCTATGATAGCTTCTGGTTCAAGTATTTCAGTATCTTCCTCTAATAAAGGTGGGTTTTCATAAACAGGATGTACAGGTAATTGGCCTCTAAATGGTCTCAATAAACTAATGTGAAATGTATTGTGAATTTTCCAATGAGATGGTAATTCTAACTTGAATGTATTGTCATTAATTTTATGGATGATTCTAAATGGTCCATAGAATCTGGGAGCTAATTTGACAACTAGATGTCTATCTACACTTTGCAGTCTATGTTTTTCTATTCTCAGCCAAACATAATCATCAACTTTGAAATTCATGGCTTGTCTTTTCTTGTTGGCTTTTTTGGTATATGATTGTTGGGCTTTAGCAATCATATCTTTAACCTCATCAAGAATACTGTCATGCATACTAGCAATATCATCAGCACTCTGAATTCTATTAGACAAAGATGCAACAGGTGTAGATAATCTATATCCATAAATCACTTCAAACGGTGCTTTCTTTGTAGATGTGTGTGGTGTATTGTTATATGCAAACTGTAATAAATGTAAATGAGTGTCCCATGTTTGAGATTTAGAAATAGTATATGCACGTAAAAGATCTAGAATGGTGTTGTTTGTGGCTTCTGTTTATCCATTAGTTTCTGGATGAAATGCAGATGAGAAATCAATCTTTGTGCCTAGGTTAGCAAATAGAGTAATCCAAAAGTTGTTACAAAATCTAGAATCACGATCTGAAATAATAACTTTTGGCAATCCATGGTTAGTAAAAACAGTTTTCAAAAACAATTGTGCTGCTTGTGATGCTGTTAAAGTTTTCTTACATGGAATGAAATATGCTTGTTTACTAAATCTATCTACAACTGTCCAAATCATATCATGGTTAGATTTAGTATTTGGTAAACCAGTAATGAAATCCATAGAAATTTGTTCCCAAGGTTTAGATGGAATAGACAAAGGCATAAGTAATCCATACTGTTTACCATGATGTCTCTTAACTCTTTGACAAATCAAACATTCAGAAACAAAGTTAGATACATCAGCATCCATATGCGGCCAATAAAAATCTTCAGTTAATGTACGTAAGGTAGATATGATACCTCTATGACCTTGATATGGGGGACAATGAATTTCATTCAAAACAAAAGATCGGAATGGAATGGTAACACATAGTCTCTTTTCATAAAACATAAATCCATCATTATATGACAATGAATCAATAGGAATGAAATTATTTTGAACTAATTTATTCCAATCAGAATGAAAAGTAATATCCTGGTGATATGTATCTTTCATAGCAATCAAAGAATCAAAAGATATTACAGAAATATTATGAATGGCAGGTCTTCTACTCAATGCATCAGCCACCACTACATTTTCTTTTCTAGGTTGGTATTGAATGATAGGATGAAAACTTTGAATAAGGAAGCCCATTTGATATGACGGTCAGAGATTTGAAGTTGGCTAAGTAAATGTCTAATACTTTGCTGATCGGTCTTTATCATAAATTCTGAACCCATTAAGTAGTGTTTCCACTGTCTTAATGCTTGTACAACTGCTAATAGTTCTTTGTCATATGTGGAATATTTCAGCTCAGAGGGTTTCAGCTTACAACTAGAATATGCTATAGGATGATTGTCTTGCATAAGTACAACTCCTATTCCTGATCCACTAGCATCGGTCACTACTAGAAAGAATGGTCTATTAAAATCAGGCAATTGTAGAACAAGGGCATTGGTTAATGCAAGTTTCAGTAAGTTAAAGGATTTCTGTTGATTTTCGGTCCGTTGATAAGCAATTCCTTTCTTCAGAAGTTTGGTTAATGGTAAAGCAAGTAATGAAAAATTACGTACAAACTTCCTATAGAAACTAGCAAGACCAAGGAATGAGCGTAACTCATGCACGTTTTTAGGGACAGGCCAATTCAATATTGTATCAATTTTCTTAGGATCAACTTTAATTCCATCAGATGATACAATATGACCTAAATACTCAATTTTCGTTTTAAAAAATTCACTCTTTTCAGGATTTGCATACAGTTGATTTTCTTTCAATAACTGAAAAACCAATGACAAATGCTCATAATGTTCTTTCTCATTTTGACTAAACACCAAAATATCATCAAAGAAAACAATTACACAATACTGATATTTCAAAAAGATACGGTTCATCATTCTACTAAAGGTAGCAGGTGCATTAGTCAATCCAAATGGCATGACCAAAAATTCGTAATGACCAAACTGTGTTCTAAATGCAGTCTTGAATATGTCAGACTTATCTAGTCTCACCTGATGATAACCAGACTTAAGGTCAATTTTACTAAATATAGCAGATCCTTGCAGTTTGTCCATAAGGTCATCAACTCTAGGAATAGGATACCTATTCTTTACAGTGATCTTATTTAAAGCTCGATAGTCAATGCACATACGATAGGTATTATTCTTTTTCTTGACTAACAATACAGGTGCACCGAATGGAGAACTGCTAGGTCAAATCAAACCTTTATTTAGTAATTCCTCAACTTGAGTCTGGATTTCTTTTTGCTCTATTTGGTTATGCCTATATGGTGCTTTGCAAGGTGGTTGTGTGCCAGGGATCAAATCTATCTTATGGTCTTCTGGACGTGAAGGAGGTAAACCTGGTGGTAGGTCTTCTGCAAAACAGTCCTTAAAATATGCAAGAAATTCTTTATACCTAGGGTGCATATGATTTTCTTTTACTTACAATTCATTCACCCAAATGAGATAGGATTTACTACTCTTGTGTAATGCACGTTTAGCTTGAGTATGCGAAAGTAGTGGAAAAACATTAGATGCATGCATACCATATAATGTAATAGATTTTCCTTGAAAAATAATATTCATTGTGTGTGTGGAATAATCTATATCTGGGTTATGCTGGTGTCGCCAAGGCATACCTAAAATAATGTCACTCGACTGTAATGGAACAACTAAGAAATTTCTTCTTTCAGTGTATGAACCAATTTGAATCTCTAAGTCTTGCACTTCTTGTGTACCATTATACCTAGTGCCTAAAAATGCAGCTTTTATGCGATAATACGTAGGTACAGTCTGTAATTTCAATTCTTTTACCAATTTTGCTGAAATAAAATCATGAGTACTACCGTCATCATGCAAAATAGTATTTTCCTTTCCATGCACCAAACATTTCATAGTCAATAAAGAATGTGGAGTAGGCATACCTGGTAAAGTATCGGAAGTAGTAGTAGTGTCGTCCTCATCTTCAGTGGAATCAGGCATATCCTCATGTTCGTCTTCATCCATGGCTCCAAGGTAGTTGATATGAGCTGGTGGCTTCTTTGAATGACAATTTGCTGCTAGATGTCTAGGCTAGTGGCATTTATAACATACTATTGGCTTGGCTTTGGTTACATTGTTTGCAATGGCGGGAAGTCTAGGTACATTAGAATTTGGCTGTGGAATAGGCTTAGGGTTTTGATTTACATTGGATGGTAATGCAGGTGGTTTTGCCCAATTCTTGCGAAAAGATGATGAAGAGAAACGACCTAGATTAAATCTTCTAAAATTGGAATTGAATTGTTTAGATCCATAATTGCCATTGGCTTGGAATTGCTGTGGTCATCTGTCTCTACCGCGTAGCTTATCTTCAATGTCGTGAGCTAGTGAAATGGCATCTTCAAGAGTAGCAGGCTTGAACATGTTAACTTCAGCGTAGTAATGCCCAAGGAGTCCAGACATATACTTCCGCTTATGTGTCGCCTCTGGTACGTCTTCAAGCATGCGTAGTTGGAGGAGTGCATTCCAAAAACGCTCTGTATACTGAGGAATAGGCTCACGATCCCGTTGTTGGAGAAGATCCCATTGCTTGATAGCTTTCTCATGAAATTGCGGTGGAAGGAAATTCTACATGAACTTCTTCTTGAAATCTTCCCAAGTAGCAGGACATTCTATGCTCTTGCGTACTACAGTCCACAAAAGTGATGCTCTGTCTACCAAATGATTAGTAACACACTTGATTTTATCTTTTTCTGCATAGGTTTCCTCATGGAAATAGTCATTAAATTGACTAATGAATGCTAGAACAGTCTTTCCTTCTCGTATGCCATTGAAAGTACGAATATTGAAACTTCGTTTACTTATCTTTGATTCCTTGCGAATGGTTTGAGCTTCAAGAGTGCCGTCGATGGTACGTCGAATCAGATCTTCAGCTTGAGGTTCTTCTTTGTCGGTAGACGCTCTTTGTAAATTTTGCCAGTTGTGCTTGCAATGTTTGCCTAGCCCTTCGTTCTTCTTCCAATTGCATCATGATTAAGTCCAGCTTTTGCTCCATCGTAGGCTCAGGTAGGTCATCTTCAGCCATAAGATCATCTGTATGTGGTTCCGTCATCCTGTAAAACTCAAAAGACCTTTCTCACTCAAAATCAGGTTAGCGGGATGAGCGTAGCTCAAGTTCGGGGTTACAAGGCTTATGTGTTTTTTGGGTATTTCTTTCTCAATCTTTAGAAAATCTGCGATTTTTCCTTCTTCGTATACTGAAAATTCTTCAGCAAACCTGCGTATGGGTAGAATACCTTCCAACGAATAACTTTGCAGTTCGGAGTTTCTGCGCAGGAACAATCCTTCTAGGAGTTTTGAGCACAAGTCAGTTCTGACTCCAGTTGACTAGTCTGACTTGGAGAGTTGCAGACTTATGTGACTTGCAGAGTTACAGACTTGCAGAACTTAGCCGACTTAATGAACTTGCAAAACTTGATCAGAGATTACTTGCAGAACTTGACGTCTGTGGTGTGTGGCCTGGAGTTTGATGACTTGCGGGAGTAAGCTTAGTTGATTTAGCTTAATTGATTAAGCTTAATTGCTTAAGCTTAGAGAAGGGGGGCTTATGGATTAGAAAAATGGCACAGATTTCGTGGGGGGGGCCGTTTTTTTTGCCGTGCGAAAAAATCGGAGGTCCTCTGAGACCTCACGATTAAAAAATTTGAAGCTTAAGCTTCTATTCTCTAAGCTTTGAAGCTTAAGCTTCTATTCTCTAAGCTTTGAAGCTTAAGTCTTGAAAGATATGGATTTGAGGACTTATCTCTTTGATTAACCACGACTTGTTGATGGAGATGAAGGAGTGGTCCTCCGCCTGTACAGCCTGGTCCTTCGCGATCTGATGACAGAAACAGGGGTTCTTGATCGCCAGAAGTCTGCCTGTATCGACGGTTCGCGGCGAGATTGACCGTAGAGCTCGATCGTTCCAAGAGCTCCGCCTTCACACGAGATGGGTAGCGATTGGAAGCTCTTGATCTCAGCTTCACTCTGATACCACTGGTGCGCAGATCGGTCGCTGTATGCTCACGTAGTGAATCCCGAAAGGTCGCCAAGAACAATGAACTCTACTTTTTGCACAAGTTACAAGGTAAAAATCATGAACGACAAGAGCAAGAGACCAATTGGGTGCAATCTCCCCCCATGCCTTGTGTGAGCGCTTCACAAAGCATGTATTTTATGTATATTTCTTCTTCATGCTCAATAATAGCCCAATTTACAAAAATATATCAAGCTTTTAGCTTTTGAGTTTGGTTTTACAAAAATAGGAATAAAGCTAATGGACGGTGCCCAAAGAGTCTGGCATGCCCAATACAATGTCCAAATAGAAATAACATATCCATGCGCATAGGTGCATACAAAATAATAATAAATAATCGATGCCTCAATAGACATGACAAAATATAGGCGTGGCGCCTATCAAAATATAATCCATAGGTTGAATACTCGCTAAACTCCAATGCTTTCCTTCGCCACTGCTGCTATCTCTACACATCAACTGAAGCATTCACAATCGTTAGTAAAATAATACAATTAAACCGACAAAAGTGAATACCTAGCAGTCTTCAGCTACATAAATAAATCAACTGGTTAGAAATAAATCCTAACCTTAATTTATTACGATTGCGCACTCTAAACTCATAAACGTTTATTAATTTAATATGCATTTTGCGGAATCACCCACTATGGAATCACCCATGTACACACTAAATTAATGAAACGCCCGAAAAGGACAGGCGTCCCCATCAACTTCTCGCATAAAGAATCCACTTTGTGTATGAGCCCCGGTCATCAAAGTTTACGGAATCCACCGTAAAACCTCACAGAATCCACCGTGAAATATGCCTCCTGGCATCAACAACCAAGTTAATTGTATACCCTAGAAATCCATTCTAACCATCACCAATGAGCCTGAACAATGAAGAGCTATTATAGAAAGGCGGAATGCTATTTTTACTAGGATCTTTGGGTTATAGCCTGCCATCTAACCAAAGATCAAGATTCTTCTTTCCTTAAAACGTGAGTATATGTTTCGTAGACTTCTGTAGACTCTCTAATAGTAATAGGTTTTGTACTCTTCCTTATTGGTTCATACTCACTATCCAACTCAATATGAAGATGATAGAGAGGCCTTTTACTAGAGCTACAGAGATCATTGGATGATTGATCCATAGCTAAGGATGTGATTAGAGGACTGGATTGAAAAAGTATGCGAATTAGAAATAAGAAGAAAAAAGAAGAAGAAACTAGTAAGGATGGGAAAGAAAGAAGAGAGTGAGAATGGAGGGAAGTAATCAAATGGTGAACAAAATTCAAATTGAATATTAGTTTTCACTTTAATGAGGATGAGTAAGATCTTCATTATGACAATCTTTGTCACCTTTATGGCAGCCTAGATTTCTAGGTTTGATGTGACTACGAGAATATCACGACAATGACTTATTAATAATTTCTTATATATTTACTTATCAAAATATAAAAGTTTTTAAAAATATAAAAATGATTTATTTTTTAAAATATTTTCTCTCTCTAAGATCAGTTACAGGGCATTTTTGAGACCTCAAAACTCCCCTAATGCAACCATTGCAATTAATTGCATGTGGGGAAGGAGTGACATCAGGAGAAGGTGGGCACACTTTGATGATGCAGGCGAGGAAGGGCAAGAGAAAGCTTGTAGTATCGGAGAGTGATACTGATGAGGAAAGTGACGACCATCAAAGCATCAAGTCCTTTAGTGCATAGCAAGGGCATGGCTGTATGCAAACCAAGAAGAATTGAATGCAAAGAACCAAAAAGAAGTGCATGACATATGAGTCTGAAATAATTGGTGAGATCATCTCATAATCACTTGCAATAAACTTATTGTGTAAGCATGCATAGAAGACCAGTTGGAAACGTTAATGGTGAGTGCTTGTTATAAGAGATGGCAACATGATTTAGATTATGGTTTTTATTGCTTTACATTGATTGGATATTAATTACTTCATTGTCTCACTCATAAGCAAATATCCACCCCTTTGCCACCCATCCCATTATGTTGTTTGGTTTCCATGCCTACAACTAGACAAGTCACATCGAGGTACAAGCAACTCTCGGAAACCTTCTTTAGCAACGGGTGCGTTAGAGATGGGTATATTCATAGTATCATTAGAGACTCCAAGGCACTAGTGCAAGGAAGTTGATGATATGATTAGAAATGAGTGGGACCTCCATTGTCTAAAGAAGCATGAGGACTTTGAGGCAAAAATCAACAGCACTGATTGAAACTTTTTGTCAAATTTCATATTTTATGTTTGGGATGGTAGCCATCAAATCACAACATGGATGAATGAGATACGCACATGTGAGTGGCCCTAAACCATAGGACCTTAACATTTTGCGATGTGTTTGTTTCTTACATTATCATTAACATAATTGATTGTTTGCAACAGTCTTTCCAGATAACGCGAGGCAACATGTGCACGTTGATTGTTGCCTTGTGAAAGTGACAAGTGTGGCAAAGGGGGAGATTTTGTTAGCTATTTCTCGTACAAACACGTATGCAATGGAGCATATTCATGAGATCCTAATATGCATGATATCCTAATATAGAATGTACACAAGCTGGCAAAAAGGGGGTTGTCCATACCTTGTATCCAGACCTTGTTTGTGAATAAGGATGCTAGGGCATGTTGACCATGCAACTATTTTTGACAAGCTAATTGATGAGGCAAAGGCATGGGTGCAAGTGCACATAAAGCCGGCACCCATTCGTGCATGGTACAAGGTACCATTGATTGCACTTATCCACGTTATGTGGAAGGTAGGTAGTTCTTCACACTGTCTTAAAAATGTTTTTCATGATGCATTTTTTCCTAATGCAATGATGTTGTCCCTAATTACCAAGTGTAGGACGAGTATGATATAGCAATGTGACCAATCAAACAGAAACAGACAAACCTCTCCGACTCTGAGTTTAGAACCAAGTGGGGCGAGGCGTACTAAAGTGTCAATGAAAAGTTCGTTAAGAAAACTTGACATTTTCTAAGAGTTGCACTCCCCAGACTCGGAGAGAAGTGGTATCAGTAAGTTTTTACCTCATTGTACTTGCCATTTATATATACTCAAACTACATTTCTCCAAAGTAACAATATTTTTGTCAATGCAAAACTATCTCATGCTTGGAGTGGGGCTCCAAGATGGGGGGTGTATTGAATGAGGAGAGAGTATACACATTGGCATCCTCAAAGCTAAATGAGATTGATTTTGTAAGGATATTGAAGGCCATGGAGAGTTTTGACAGGAAAATTCAAATGTTGATGGGCATGCCTAAATGTAGGTTATCTTGTTCATCTAAATTATGTGAAATATGCGGGATCTAGAGCATGGTAGGTGTAGAAGCTATGGAGGTTGAAAGAGGAAAAAGAAACTCATGAAGAAATTGACCCTGACTAGGACAAATTGTTACACAAGTGAATTAGGTTCCAAGATTGAGACTTGGACTCATAAACACAATCTTGTGTATTGACAGTGACATGACACTTTACTGGAAAGAAAAGAGTACTATCATTGCATTAGAAAAAGAGTGCAAGTACAATGATTTATAGGAATTGAGTGGTGGTGCTTTCTCCTACTGTGCATATGGGATTCTGGTCTTGAGCCCTCACTACTTCTCACAAAGGGACTAAAGTAGGTGTGATTGCAAATATCTCAACACCCCTCCTCAATCACAACCAAAAGTACAAAGTGTGTAGAGGCTTTAGTGAAAGCAACACATGCAAAGTGTGGGCACACCATAAACATGGCAAAAACACCAGAGGCTGTGGCAGAAAATGCTAAGTGTGGGTACCACAAACATGATGGATATCCAGAGGCTGTAGCAGGGATCTCACAAAGTGTATAGAGGCTATAGTACAAGGATAACTGAGGAGTTTACAAGTTTATGTTTGAGGCATTAGGGCTAGGAAATACAAAACTAAAAAATTCTATCTGAATAGAAGGACTGATGAGGTTTGTCCTTCTCCTAGTGGTCTTCTTCTTCTTCTTCTTCCTTTGCTCCATTTTCTTCTTCTTATTTGACTGCAACTAGATAGGCCTTTTGGGACCTCTTTCTGGCGTGGTAGAACTTCTCAGTGTGACCGGTCCTTTTGCAGAAGTCATAGAAGAGCTGCTCCTTCTTACCTTTGTACCTATTGCCAACATATAATGCATGCTCATCTCTAGAGGTACTTGGTTCTTCCTTAGTTTTTAGCTTCTTTTCCTCCTCTAACAGTGATGCCTGGATATCGACAAGTTCAGTTGTTGATACATTATTATATTCAGGAGGAAAACTCTTAAGTAGAACACCGATGCAAACATCTTCCATTTTAATGTTGATTCCTACAAGTTGGGTTAGAAGTCCTTCCATGTAATTTAGATGTGTGGCAAGTGATGTGCTGGACTTCATTTCAAGCCTGAAAAACTCAATTAGGTGACCATACTTTGATTATTTAGGCTGTGCACCGAACAAGGTGTCAAGTCTCTTCCATGTATCGTTTGAGGTCTCACAATTATCCACATGGTGTAGTATAGTTGTCATCTAGCTCCAGTTTGATAATGGCCTAAGCCTTATCATCGTTCTTTTGCCAAGTGACGGCAAGATCCGCATCACGAGGCTTCTTTTCTTTTCCAGTGGTAATGGCCCAGAGGCCCTTCTTCATCAGGATCAATTTGATGCGGGTCTACCAGGTATGAAACCTGACTCCTTTGAAACGGACAGTTGGAGAATCTTTGTCCATGTTCGCCTTAAGAGACCAGCAGCAAATTAGCTTCAAATGACTGAGAATAACCAGGAAGGAGTTGAGCTTTGTATGTGTCAAAAGACAGAAGAAATGGCAGTGAAGTATCAAAAGATACTAGTTTGAAATTTGATGTTTATTGCTTGAGTTTGACTTGATGATCTTCAAAAAATCTTCATAGCTTTCCCTCCTTGCTGATTTTATGGTTGAATACTTTCTCAAAACTTCACATTAGAGTTGCCTTGGCTTGGTTTAAGAGGCAGGAGAGAGAAAATGAAGGAAAAATGAGCTTAAAGGTAAGTGGCTATGGCTATCCTATCAAAACAGGGACCAGCAGCTCCCACGCGCTTCACAGGTTGGATCTGCTCAAACCCTTTGAGATGGAGGACCCTCACTAATGGGTATAACTCCCCCTAAGAGGGTTTGTACTCATTATGCTCGAGTTGAGAGATCTAAGCCTTCAAAGTGGTCGCTATCAAAACTATACCCAGATTTGGGAAAATGTAAATGTCGGGCATGGTGTGCATCAATCTCCTTAATTTTTGTGCCAAGAAGTTGCGCCTTGACTTGAAGAACAATCTTGAGAAGAAATCTCGAAGTGATATGGCCTGGTTGATGAGATATGGCTGCTCCAACAGAGGTAGGTAGGTGCTGTTCTTAGACATAGTTATGGCAACAACTTTGAAAAGAGGCAATGCTGAAGCTATAGTTGCCCAATCACAATGATCGAGGTGCCAAAAAGGAGCTTTGGAAGTAGAGAAACACTTCTCTAGAAGGAAATTCAGAGAGATTTGGCATGTGGAGAGAGATATGAAAGCTTCAAACTGACAGGGTGCTGCTGTCTATGGCTACCATTGAAGCTTCATTGAAGGTAGGAATGCAAATGAAGTTGGAGATAGGGTCCAGTACTCAAACTAAGCTGAGAAGAGATGGAAAGGAGCTGAGAGGAGTGAAAGGAGAGTTGGGCCATGCTCAACTGAGCTCTGATACCATGTGAAATATGCGGGATCTAGAGCATGGTAGATGCGGAAGCTATGGAGGTTGAAAGAGGAAAAAGAAACTCATGAAGACATTGACCCTGACTAGGACAAATTGTTACACAAGTGAATTAGGTTCCAAGATTGAGACTTGGACTCATAAACACAATCTTGTGTATTGACAGTGACATGACACTTTACTAGAAAGAAAAGAGTACTATCATTGCATTAGAAAAAGAGTGCAAGTACAATGCTTTATAGGAATTGAGAGATGGTGCTTTCTCCTACTGTGCATATGGGATTCTGATCCTGAGCCTTCACTACTTCTCACAAAGTGACTAAAGTAGGTGTGATTGCAAATATCTCAACAAATTATGTGCATCATAAGTTTGATGAATTGGTATTAAATGACATAACTTTGATTTGAGCAAATGGAAATGCATCGTTTCCAAGCTGGATAAGGCAAGAGACCTTTGGGCCATATTGCAAGATGATGGAAAGAGATTGCTTTTGAGTTGGGAGGACTACTATAACATTCGAGTGGAACACGGTTTATTCTTTCATTACACCCAGAGATAAAGAGAAAGCATAAAGAGAAAATGTTTTGCACTTCTTCCATGATTTTAAGCCAGATGAAGATATAGAGTCACAGAAGTCAACGAAGTTGGTAGCATGGAGGCTTCTGTATATGTAGTTCACAATATCCTTCTTTAATAGCATGCCTACGGTGCTATCTTGCCAATCCATTCCAAAATTGTAATGGTGACTTTGGAAGTGAGGTTCATGTATGGGAAGATGGAGAGGGGGGACCATACAAACTCTACTAGGAGAGTGTGAGGACTGGGCAAACATGCAGGAGGATTAGTGCATGTATGAGGATTACCAAATAGAGAAAGAGTGGGACAATGAGGTATATCAAAGATCCCTATTTTCCTTGACTATCCAAAAGGTGAATACCCCTCCAATAAGAAGGGTTTGTACTAAAAATACTCAAGAAAAAAACAAACATAAGAGACACAAGGATTCAAAGGCATGGTAAGTATATGAGTTGCATTCTTAGGAGTATATTGCACTTTGTTGTCTCCTAATAAAGAGACTATGATGGATTCACAAGAAACTGATACTAGTAGTGCGGTTATTGTAAAAAGAAAACATAAGAGCAAGTGCACATCCAATATCATTGAAGAGAGGCCAAGCAAAGATCCACAACCCTCATCACCAATTACTTTGGTTTCTCCATACCTAAAAGGTTTGATGTTTTAAAGTACTATAGCAAAGGCATGTCTTGTGTCCCTCTAGTGAAAATACTTCCTTGAATATGAGTTGTAACCTCCAAACCATGTAGGCCCCTTTGTTGATACCACTAAAGGGTAGATCGCAATGGAAGGCATCATCGAGGAGGTCTGCGACATTGACATGGATAGAAGAATACAAGAAGTTCTTCCAGATCTTGTGGTGGAGAGTGTTTCCTTACACACCGCTATAGAGAGATGCATGACAATGATAAGAAGTAGTAAGGCATCACATCAAATTAACACATGTATTGTAGAGCACCAAGATGGTAAGCTTGCTTTTGTACAAAACTAGCCATGCTATGAAAAGAATGCAAGAACACAGACTAGCCATGCTAGGGGACATGGCAACTACCATAAAGGTGAGTGTTGTGTGGATCTAATATTTGGGTTAGACGGAGTAGTTAAGTTGGTAGCAACTCGAGGCACATTGCATTGAGTTGCAGGGTAAGGGAGTTATCAAGGGTCCTAGCCAATGATAAGGGAATATTCCCTAGCCAACAAGTGAGGTGCACATGGAAGGTCAATAGAAACATGAGCATATGGAAGGTCAACAGACACATGTGCACATGGAAGGTCAACACATACATGTACACATGGAAAATCAATAGACACAGGAGCATATGGATGGTCATCCATCATGACCCCCTGCAAAAACTATAAAAGGTAGACCTCTTTACAGTTTTCATGATCTATCTTTCACCCATTCCAGCTAGCCTTAAGCAGTTCACCTATCTTCTGTCTACATCACCATCTAAGTTTCATAGTGGAAGCACACGGGTGGACAGAGCCATCTTTGTAACAAATTTTTGGAGCTAAATATATTTTTTTAAAATTCTCCTCTTATTTGTTGTGTACTCTCTATCTCTTTCTCAGATTTTTTTTTTATGTTCCATGTAATTTTTTACATGGTATTAGAGCCCAGGGGACTCTAGGGATCGAAGAGTGTGCAAGAGGCAAAGGCTTCAACATCAAAGAGAAAGTATGTCATCTTCTGGAAGCGGTTTTGGCACATCAGGAAGTGGTGTAGGAGGTGGTGCTTCTTTATGGCTATTCAAACACCAAGGATTCGTCCACCAACCCTTAGCGAAGGCAAGTTAGATTATACAAACTACACCTTGTGGAAGTTCAAAATTACACCTATCCTTGATTCTTGTGAGCTTTTGGAGACTATGTTGGGGACTGATGTAGAACCACGGTCTACCCCCGACCCATCAAATTCTAATGTGATGAATCCTTGGAATGCAGATCTTCTATGAGCTTGGAAATGAAGGAATGTAGATGCATTGTATGCCTAAGTTACAAGCTATTGTGACAGTATTCTGACTTTGATTCAGCATACAACCAAAGCATTAGAGAGCTTGGAATGTATTGAGAGTCAGTATGAAATAAAAAACCAAACAAGGATTCAAAACTCGGAGAATCAACTAGCAGTGGAGAAGTTTGTTGAAGGAGAGAAGGCTGAAGCATTCATCACTTGGATTAAGAATCTACGAGATCAGATGGCTAGCTCTCGGATACAAAGACTAGCGAGGAGCTAGCAAGAAGGTGTATTCGGATTTGTCCACAAAAGCTTGGTGGACTAGTAACTGCCCTTAGTACTTAGGTGAGACCTCAAGCTTTGAGTTTTGAGGAGTTTTGTGCATTATTGATGGAGGAGGAGTTGAGGATAAAATCTCAAGAAGGAAGCAACAATGAAGATGCTTTGAGTTTTGAGGAGTTTTGTGCATTATTAATGGAGGAGGAGTTGATACTAAAATCTCGAGAAGGAAGCAAAAATGGAGAAGCTACATTCTCTACCAGTGCAAAAGGCAAATGTGGTTTCTTTACCAAAAATGATAGTGACAAAAAGAAAAAGGGTGGTAAGAAGAAGTTTCAAGGAGAATGCTTCTACTACAAGAAGAAATGACATGCAATCACAGATTGTCGTGTCAAGAAGGAAGATTAAAAGAATTGTACCCTTAAAAGTAAAGGGAAAGAGACAACCAATATAGCTAAAGAAAAGTTAGAGTTATTCATGGAAACCATGGAGAAAGTGTGCTTCTTAGTGAAAGAAGAATCTACCACTGACTCATGGGTGCTAGATAGTGGGGCCTCCCATCACATGACCAACAAGAAATGTCTATGCAATTCTATCCAGCCTCTACAAGAATCCATCACTGTGAGAGTTGAAAATGATACAGAATGCATTATTGTGGGCACATGTACTATTTCTTTTGTTGCTACAAATGGTGAAGTCAAAAAGCTTTCAAATGTATTGTATGTTCTTGAAATTAGGAGAAATCTATTATCAGTTGTTGCTAATATAATTGATCTTGGTCATGAAGTGAGGTTCAAGAAGACAGGTGTAGAAATTCTTGATAGTGTTGGAAAAGTTTTTGGTAAAGGAGAAAGAAGGAATAACTTGTATGAGCTAAGTGCTCTTATAGCCACCGCTAGAGTTGGAACAGTAAGCTTTGGCATGAAATATTTAGACACACTGGATTTGCAGTGTTGAAGGAGATGCACAAGCAAGGTATAGTTGCTCACCTACCTGCAGTGACTGACTGAATTCAAGGAACCATGTGAACCTTGTGTGATGGGCAAGCAACAGAGAAATACATTTCCATAAGAAAGCAAGAATAGAGCACACTCTCCTCTAGAGTTCATACACGCTGACTTGTACGGGAAGGTGCCTACGCAAGCCTTGGGAGGATCTTCTTATTTTATGTTGATTTTCGACGATTACAGTAGGAAGATGTGGGTGTACTTCCCTCATGATAAGGCTCAATATTTTGGTAAGTTTAAAGAATGGCTAAATCTTGTTGAGAAGGAAACAGGGAAAAGTGTGAAGAAATTTAGAACAGATGGAGGTGGTGAGTTCAACTCAAAGGAGTTTAAAGACTTTTGCAAGAGCAAAGGGATCAAGCGTCAATTGATGATGCCTCACACCTCAATAGAATAGTGTTGTGGAACATAGGAATCACACCATTGTGGAGATGGCAAGATGCATGATAAAGGGAAAGGGATTGCCTAACCATTTTTAGGCTGAAGCTGCTATTAGTATTGCACTCTACATTTGAAATTGGAGCTACACAAAGGCTCTGAAGGGAAAAACACCTCATGAGGCTTACAATTGTAAGAAACCATCCATCTCACATTTCAAAATTTTTTGATGTGAATGTTATGCACATGTTCCAGATGTGAAGAGAAACAAGTTAAAACCAAAAAGTAGAAAATTTATCTTCTTGGGTTATAGTGATGAGTAGAAGGCTTACAAATTATATGACCAAGAGGCAAAGAAGATCATTGCGAGCTGTGATGTGGTGTTCAAGGAGTAGCCATATACAGTGGAGGAGGAGAAGGCAAGTTCTTCCACTTTATCATAAAGCAAAGAAGTAGCCCACTATAAACCTATCTCAAGAGTTGTCATCTTCAGATGATGAGGAAAAAGTTCACCAACCTAACATCACCCCATCGGAAAATCCATTGCCGCGTTGGGTGAAGCAGCTCTATGACCACAATAATCCTATGCCTACATCTGTTGAGGAGAAGGCAAACAGACCAAGGAGGTCTTAAATAATAGAGGAGCAAAGGAGGGCTTCTGCTCACATAGTCCATATGGCCTTGATGGCTGAGATTATGAGAGAAGTAAAGGAGCCAACTAGCTTAGAAGAAGCACTTGAAGATCTAGCATGGAAGGCAGCTATGAAAGCCGAGTATGACAGCATAATGAAAAATGACACTTGGGAGCTAGTGGATCGGCCAGAAAAGTAGAAGCTTATTAGCACGAAGTGGATCTTAAAGATAAAGTACAAGGTTGATGGTACCTTAGAAAAGTACAAATCCAGACTGGTTGCATAGGGATTTTCAAATGTTGAAGGGTTTAATTTTCAAGAGTCATTTGTCCCAAATTCCAGATTGAATACTATTCACACAGTACTAGCAGTGGCCACCCACAAGTAGTGGCCAGTTTACCAAATGGATGTTAAGTTAGCATTCTTAAATGGTGACCTCAAGGAGGAGGTGTACATGGCTCAACCACTAGGGTTTGAGGCCCCCCATTCTTAGAACAAAGTGGGTAAGCTGAAGAAGGCATTGTATGGGCTAAAACAAGCCCTCAAAGCATGGTACCAACGGATAGATTTTTTAAGCTTAAACTTCAAAAGATATGCCTTAGATGCTAACTTATATGTTTATAGGGATGGTGAAAAGTCTGTAGTGATTGTCCTATATGTGAAAAACCTTCTTATTACAGGTGACTATGAAGATATGATCAACCAAACTCGAAAGTCTTTGAGTCTTGAGTTTAAAATGACAGACTTAAGCTTGCTAAACTATTGTTCGGGATTGAAGTCTAGCAAGAGCGAGGAAAGAACTTCATCTCTCAGAAGAAGTATACATGGGAGATCTTGAAGGCATTTGGCATGACCGAGTGCAAGGAGATAGCTACACCTATGGAGGTAAATGCAAAGTTATCCATTGGGGATACATCAACACTAGCAGACATTGGGAGATACATGAGGTTGATCTACTTGTGTAACACCAAACCAGATATCAGTTTTGTTGTTGGTATTTTGAGCAGGTTCTCAAACAAACCTCATGAGAGTCATTGGAAAGTTGGAATGCGGGTGCTCAGATACTTGAAGAAAAATCTTGACTATGCTATCACATATAGTTCCAAAACTTCTCTTGTGGGGAAGAGTGACTCAAATTGGGTAGGAGACAGTGATTCCAAGAAGTCACTTGGCTGGTTATTGTTTCCCTTTGGGTTCAAGAAATTTCTTTTTGATTAGTAAGAAGCAGCCAACATTGGCATTGTCTTCTACCAAAGCAGAGTACAAGGCAGCTTGTTTTGCTGCATGTGAATTAGTATGGTTGAGAAGGATCCTATGGAATATGGGAGTGCAGGATGAAGAACCAATTGTGTTGACATGTGACAATCAGAGTTGTATCACCATTTCCAAAAATTCGGTGTTTCATATGCACACCAAACATATAGAGATCCAGTGTGCGTGATTTGATCAAGGATGGGATAGTGAAATTGGTCTAAAGTCCAACAGAGGAGAATGGAGCAGATATCTGCACCAAAGCAGTTACAAAGGATTTGCTTCAAGTTTATCTTCAAAGACTCGGCATTGGGCTGAGGAGATAGTTCACATGCGGCTGGACATTGAGGGGGGGTGCAAGATATTCTCAATGCCCCACCCTCATAAGGTGGCACCAATGATCCATGGTGTTCAAAATTATAAGGCCCCCGTTATGAGAAGAATCCATATGTGAGCCCACATATTGGTTAAGTCATCTTGACTTGTATGTCAAATGAGATCTATGTGACCGGATGGCAAAAAGGTGACCATTGTGGGTCTAATCTTTCGGTTAGATGGAGTAGTTAAGCTGGTAGCAACTCGAGGAACATTTCATTGAGTTGTAGGGTAAGGGTGTTATCAAGGGCCTTAGCCAAAGGTAAAGGGAATATTCCTTGGAATATTCCCTAGCCAACTAGTGGAGGTGTACATGGAAGGTCACCAGACACATGATATCAAGGTGGTTTGTCTCTTTGAAGATAGTGCCATTGTCGCAGCACATAGGGTTCAAGGTTACCACAGGGGTTTGAGAAGAATGTATGGGGGTTCAAGAGCTTAGACTCCGAAGCGTAGAGATAAGAGAAGGGTTGAAGGTTTCAAGCCTAGTTCTTGAATATAAGAGACAGCAGGGTGAAGGTAGATTCAGAGAGAGGAGTAGATAGAAGAGAAGGGCTTCAAAGAAATTGAAGACGTAGAAGAATACTCCCAAAAAGAAATAGAAAATGAAGAAGAATACTAATAGAGATGAAGGCTGTCAGTTTCTTTATGCATTATTAGAAGATATAACTGTAATAGATAAAAACGTGTATAAAATAATACCTTCATCTATGCTCCTCAGATAGCCAATCTAATGCTTCCATTGGCTCTGAAAGGGGGGTAAAATACTAGAATACCTGGCCATAATTCTATCAGATCACTCCTTCTTCATCTCTTCCTTCAAAGTGTTGTTCATTGCTTGAAAACAACGATCCCACATCGCGCGATTTCGTCAATCTTTCTTTTTACATAAAATCCTCTCAAATTGGCTGAAAGCTACATGATTTCTTTTACATGTCATCCTAATCTAGAAGTTGTCTATAGTTTTATGGATTTTTACAAGAGATAATATCTAAAATATCAAAAATTGACTAAAATCTAATATTCTTGAACCATGGACACTAACACTAATGTCTAAAATGGCATTGGCTCTCTAAATAAATAAGAAAGCTACACTCTAGATTTTTTTACATGATGTGCGCATAGCAACACGACATCGTGCATGGATTGGGGGATGGAATTCCATCATGGAACTCCCATACTGAGGCAAAGTCACTCAATGCCATGTATTTGGTTGATTGGAGGGGACACCATTTTAGATTGCAATGCGGGATGTGGTGACTTTACATTGATAGTGCCAAATTCCAATAGACAGATTGCATGTCTATATTGGTTCATAGGAGATGGAAGATATCTAAGAGAAAAGGTAACATGTTTACGTAAACTTGTACAATATCTGGCTATAATATAGTGTTCTTTTTCATCATACCAGTACATGGGTGCTCACCCTTCCACCTGTGCATGTATAGCTACCTCCCATAACCCAGAAATTAATCATGTTCAATATGAATGGGGTGCTTCTACATAGTCGGGTAAATCAAAAGGGATCATTACCACTGAAGCCCCTAGAAGTGGGTAGGTATTGGGTGATTTTTCAGCCAACGCTCATAAGGTTTTTGAAAGAAATACGTACATTGTTTCACATTTCTATCTAGAGCTCCATGAAGGAAGACAACTTAAGTGAGCTACTTCAGTTGGTTAAAAGTGAATGTGTGAAGTTATAAAGGCAAGCACCAACCTTTGTATTCCAATATGGATAAGGCCAACTTCCACAACAAGTTCTGCTAGAATGAGTTACACAAAGCCCCTTTTCATGAAATGTTTTGATGGCATTGATTGGCTACACATCAGCCACCCAACAACACTATTTGTAGATGATAGCATGGAGAAGATCTAGATGAACCCACCAATGCCTTTATATGTCCACCCCCATTTGAGGGAAATCCCATGGACACTATCCTTTTGGAGCACATGCTTCCCTACTTGACGAGCTAGCGTGCTTCCATGGTTCAATCCCAGGCTTTGTTAGGGATCACCAATTCCACCCCCTAGCAATGAAACTCAATTGATATTTGATGTGCATGATGAATATGTACTTTCAAAATTATTAGATTCTATTTATTTACAAGGAAAATGAAATGAGGATGAGAGGAAAGAGAGAAAGAGAGAGGAATGTGCAAGTGAAGGAGATTATGTATAGGCATTCACTCATTTGCAATACTACAAGATGTGCAAACAAAGCATGTGCAAAATATCTAGGAAAGGGTGGAGTGTAGAAACATGCATGTATGTGAATGTATATGCGCACAGTGGATTGAGTAACAATGAGGTAATATTTTTGTTTGCAGTGAGTGTAACAAACTATTTGATACCCTATCCTCTTGTAGTAAGTCCACACAATAATGCTCAATTGAAAGTAGTGAAAACATGTGCGATGTAGTTTCACTTATGTATTCACAATGGAAGTGATATATCAGGATATAATATCAAATCATGTACATAAAAGTAAGAGGTACATGAATGTATATATACATGTGGGATAATGATGTGATATTCTTTTTGTCCTAATATTAACAACTAAAAGTGTCTAAGAAAATTTACCTCATGCAAACCCTTGAACCTTGTAAAAATAAGAGGATTGTGAAAAACATATGGATGACCCTTGCAAAAATAAGTGGGGGGAGAGAGAAAAGTTGCTAATTTAGAGAGAGTGAGAGAGAGAGAGAAAGAGGGGGAGAGAGAGAGGTTGTTTTTTTCAATAAAGAGAGAGGGGGGGAGAGAGAGGGGGGAGAGGGAGAGAGAGAGTGTGTGTGTGTCTTTGTGAGCGCACAAGGGGGGAAGAGAGAGAGAGAGAGAGAGAGAGAGAGAATGAGAGAGAGTGTGTGTAGGAGAGGGAGAAAGTGAAAAGTTGCTCATTGAGAGAGAGAGAGAGAGTGTGTGTGTGTGTGTGGGTGTGTGTGTGTAAAAGGGAAAGAAAGAGAGGAGTTACTCATTTGGTCTAGTGCTCTCTAATCTAATATTCATTAGTTTCTTTATTTCCTTGTTCTATTTGTGTGAGAGAGAGAGAGGGGGGGAAGGGAGGGAGGAAAGGAGAGAGGGAGAGAGAGAGAGAGAGAGGAGGAGGAGGAAAGGAGAGAGAGAGAGAGAGAGAGAGAGAGAGAGAGAGAGAGAGAGAGGGTGTATACATATTTGTGAGCGACACAAGGAGAGAGAGAGCAAGTGAGAGAGAATGTGAGTGTAAGAGAGGGAGAAGCAAGAAGTTGCCAATAAAGAGAGAGAGAGAGAGAGATGGGAAGGAGAGAAAATAGAGAGATAATAATTGGTGGAAGATAGGAGATAGAGAGAGAGAGAGATAGAGACCTGTACTTGAGGTAATTAACATGCGGGGAGAAACATGGGAGGGGATGATAGTGGTGGAAGCGGTGGAGGTGGTAGTGATAGCAATGGTGGAGACGACGATAGAGGTGGTGGTGGTGGTGGTGGTGGTGGTGGAGATAGTGGTGGCAATAGGGGCGGTAGTGGTGCTTGATATGTGCACAAGAGAATAGAAGGAATAATTGGAATATGTGGATCAAGAGATGGAGGTTTCCTAGAAAAGCTTGTTGAAATGCTCGCTCAAAAATTTTGCTTCTTGCCCTTTCCCTTAAACAAACTACAAGCTTTCCAAGAAGACATAAAAATTAATAGCATGTGCACAACCTTGCCACATAAGAAATTCAACAAGGAGAGTATGAGTTTGTGTTTTTTTTTTTTGAGATTTGAGATTTGAGTTTTGATTTTTTCGTGTGTTTTATTTAAATGTTTGTGTTTTGTATTTTTTCCTACACTAACAATGCCTATCTTCACAATCTCAATCCAACGAACCGGTGCCTTCCTATTCAGCCTTCCTAACCTAGTTGCATGGGTTTTAGAATGCTAGCTAAACTTGTGAAGTGATTTAATTAACAAGGAACACACTAAAGGGGAATTAAGCTGAGAAATGAATTTACTAGTAGGACTTGCAACACCCCTCAGATCGTGAGAACAAACTAAGGAACCCAACACTATAAAGTGAACAGCCTCAAACCACTTGATAACCAAGTAAAGAAAGGAATGAACCACAATTAGAGACATGTCCTTAGTCAACCTTATCACCCTCATCGACACCTTAGTGGTTCAAGAGATTGCCAAAATGGCAGCTGCTAGCATAGACACACGCAATCAAGGCATCAACCTTTGCAATTTTCTAGTCGACATATAACAACACATATCATGATACGACAATCAAATAAAAATAGCACACCATAGGAGATCTACAAATTCATAGCTAATCTTGAGGGGGAAGGAGGCTAGGAAGAGTTTATAGGAAGAGAGCAAAAGAGGCTGATCTTACATTGAGTGAGCTTCTCACAATTTAAGAGACTATTAGACAATACTTCCACAGAGCAAAGTGGAGCAACCCTAGCAACTTCGTTGCTACTGGATTGGGTATCACCCCAAATGTTAGAAGCCAAATCAAGATACCTATAGTTGCAAAGCAACTTGAGAATTATCAGATAGATAATGATCCTTATAGATTCATTGAGCACTTTGAGCAAGTGTGCAAGGCAAAACAGCCTCATGGACCCCAGTCAATGTGCTCAAGCTTTTGGATTGTGCCTACGGAAACTTAGTTTACAAGCCTAAACAATGCTAAGTGCAACAACTTCAATAACCTAAAGGATCTTTACTTTAAGAAATTTTCCAAAGTCGCATACTCAAACAACCTCATTGTCAGGTTGATGAATGTCAACCAAAAAGATAAGGAGAAAATTTGAGACAATGTCACTCACTTGAGAAGTCTCTACAACACGATTCTAGCATGATGGAGCAACCCAATGAGAGAGCAGTCTCCACTATGTTCATTAACAAAATCCAAAATGAAGAGCTCTTTAAGGCCTTAGCTAGTAACTCAAATTGGCAAAGGGATATGTTAGCCATGGTTTTTGAAGAGGAAATACGCATGGACAACTTACTGAGAGAGAGAAGCAATTAATGGTGTTTTGAGAAGACTACAAAAGCGAAAGTGTTGGGTACTATTTCTTAGTGGATATTAATTTTTTGGAGCTTTAATGCCTTATTTTTTGGGCCCTTTGATTATATTTTACTTTATGGACATCACCACATTATCATGGATGTATTATCTTGTGAGTGCCTATGCACATTTTATTCACCACACTCGTAGTTGTATTTGTCGAACACACAAGTGTTGCATGGATTTCACACATGTATTTGTGATTATAATATCTTAGGCTTGGTCTAATTAGGCTAAGATACAAGCATGTAATGAGGATTGACCGACCTAGAGCCCACGAAGTTGGTGGGATGCCCAAGAGGGGCACAAACCTTAAATGCAAAACACAAAAGGGATGCAAACCCTAACCCTAACCCTAATTCTTAGTCTATATAAGGGTGGCAGGTCTCAATTGTATTCACCCTTTTGGACCATCCATGTTGTGGAAGCTCTATTTGTGTGGCTACTCAAGCTTTCAAAATTAGGCTTTCAAAATTTCTATTGAACCTAAGTACCTACAATGAAATGTGCAACCTTCAATGAAACCATTCACACACACACCTTGCTAGTCAGATCTGCAGGGTTGTAGCTCTTTTTTGCAAGTTGTGGTCACACCAAGCAAGCAAGTAGTGTTTCTACTAGGAAGTAAACTTCAAGTGATCGGCTGATTTGGTCAATTCTAGGCTTGTTAGGGTTAATGTCAGTGTTGCTCAACTCTATGGTCACACTTGCAAGTCTAGGATCTAGCTAGGGTCACTTGGTAAATTAGCTCACACTCTTTGGTATGTTTGGGGGGTCTAGATGGTCCCTAAAAATGTGTTTTGGTTTGAGTAGTCTTTCAATTCATACATCCAAGTTGCAATGTTTTTGTCTGTCTGAGTCCCAAATTCAACCGTCCAAATGGTGAGTTTGTCTTGTCCAAATGGTTGGGTCCGACTTAAATAGGAATGCATGTCTGAGTCTGAAAAGATGTGTCCAAGTCAAAAATTTGGATGTCCGAATGTGGGTTGTTTGAGTGGACTTTTAGATTTTCGAGTGGACTAACTCGGCCATTCGAGTGTGATCGTCTAAGTCCCAGAAGGGCTCTCCAAGCGGACAAAAGTGACTCCACCATTCAAGGGGCCGTTATGATCAACCATTTGAGGCTTGGGGTGTCATCCGAGTAGCAAAAGAAAAGCACATTGAATGGCAAAAATCGATGAAAAATGATTCTCTAATTCACATGTGTTTCTAGAATGATCCCGTCCTTATTCCTCAATCAGCAAGGAAGGTTCTAAGCATACTTGGAATCATTGAGAGTGATGGTACAATAGATTTCTCCACATGCTTTTCTCTTGACCTTCTACTCTCTTTCTCTCTCAATCTCTCACAAGCTAATATGAGCTCTTCTCCCCCTTTTCTCTTCTTTTACTACTCTCTCTTTCTTTTCTCACTCCCTACTTTTCTTCTAAAGTATTCAAAGTCATATTTCTTTGCTTTTCTTACTTCCTTACTTCCTAGTTGTTACAAAAACTTTTCTTTTTTTTCTTTTTCCTTATTTTATCAACCTTAATGCATCCTACTAATGAAAAAAATCCTACCACTGATTTGACTAATGTTCCTAAATCTTTCAAAACCTAAACTATCTGGCAAAGGAGATCGAACACCTTCTGAATCCCTTGCTTCCTACCTAAACCAAGCACAATTTCGGAGACAAACTCCTA
Organism: Lygodium microphyllum; assembly: GCF_053477565.2. Taxonomy (NCBI): domain Eukaryota; kingdom Viridiplantae; phylum Streptophyta; class Polypodiopsida; order Schizaeales; family Lygodiaceae; genus Lygodium; species Lygodium microphyllum. The sequence continues at coordinate 113,552,189 of NC_141162.1, forward strand.
CTCTGTTGGTTGATTTGAAGCGTGCAAGCACTCAAGCTTGAATATGTTGTCTTAGCAACGGAACCAAAATGTTGTCTCTACCACTGGCAATGAGCAAGACTCTATGTACTACTTATCAAGTCAAGTTCTTTAAGTGAGTGGCAACAACTACCTCTCACATAGTGGTGCATGATCTCACACAATGATGTAGTGAGGTCATCGTCAAATCCAATCAATGTAGTCCTCTTCCTCAAATCCTTCGATGGCTCTATGATTCAAGGCACTAGCTCAAGTAAGCTCCATCTCCATGCTCCAAGCTCCAACCTCAGCCATGTGCACAAGAAAAAAGAAGAGAGGAAGGAGAAGAAGAAAAGAGGAGAAGAGCTTGTCCATGGTCCCTCACTCTCACACACTCACACTCTCCCTCTCTCACACTCCCTCTCTCCCTCTCTCATGCATAAGAAGGAAGCAAGAGAAAGAACAAGAAGAGAGCTAGTTTGCATACATACCAAGAATGAGCTTATCCATTCACTTTTTGGCTTTTATATGTGCCCTTCTCCCCTTGGGCACCCAACCCATTTCCATGGACTAGATTCCTATTTTTTTTCCTCTTTTTCACTCTTCTCCTATTCTTTCCGATTCTCATGGCTCCTTTACATGCACCTTTTCATTTACAACTTGCATAGAAGGAGGGAGCTTGACACTCTTTTACAAGGACTAAAATGTGATTTATCTCTTGTGTACCTTGTTCTTGTTTTTTAAACATTTTCCTGCACTTTTTGGTTTTCTTTTCCCATCGAGCTGTTTTCTTAAGCCTTCTTTGCGCCTTGTGTCGTTCCACTTGTGCGTTGTGTCATTCTGAGGGTTAACATCTTGGATATAATTTCTTCTCAAAGAATATATGTAATGCGCCATCATCAACAAGCTAAGGTAGTCAAAAACATTCAAGGGCAATTCATAGATTTCTAGTTATCATACTTAATCAACTACTATTCTAGCACTAGAGTAGTTTATTACTATCACATGATGTATAAAATGAGTATACAATAGTGCAAATTTAACTAGTTTCTAAGTCTTGAAGGTGCTACCATAAACGTGCATACATGCATTATAGATTAAAACTAGAGTAGTTTATTACTACTACATGTTATTCTTAGTAGTGCAAATTGCATTATTTTCTTTAGATACTATCAAAGCATTGTCATTTCCAAATGTTTGAGCATGGCCATTTTCAATTTTCCATTTATGCTAGGGAAAATTTGGGCAAGCTCTTCATTTTTTGTGAAGGACACCCTTTCTTTTAGAGCCATACTCTATTGTATACTATCATATATTGTTGGAAAATCATGCATACAAAGAGCCATGGAGATAGCAATGAATTAGCTTTGCCATAAATAAGATATACCAAGAATAGTAGAAGTAGGCGCACGATTGATCCTAACATGGACATTTTCAATCATCAATTCATGCTATACACAAAGACTGGGATAGTATGCATGCAAAGAGTCATGGTGGGTCCTAATTAAATTATAGCATAAAGAAGATATACCATGAGAGCATTGATAAAATAGTAACAAGAGCATCATTAGTTAGAGAATACCTAGAATTATATCCTAATGAGACCATGCTCATGTATTGTAGTGAAGTTGTTCAAATAGTACAATCAATAAAAAGATTTGTTAAAGACACAAATAGTTTGCAAAATTGAAAAGCTTAAAATTTGAGAGTAGAGCCCAATGAGAATCTTATGCAAAGTTAACATTCCTTTTACATCCAAACTAGTGCCAAATCCATAGCTAAGATATTCTTTATAGTATCCTTAGTGTTGATGCAGACCATGGAAAGGGGGAGAATGATACAATGAATTTTGATCAAATTCATCAAGGGTTACTTTGGCCAAGAATAGTTTAAAGGGTGTTCTTACGCTTTTATGCGTGTATGTATGCATGTATATCAATGTGTGTGTGTGTGTGTGTGTGTACACACCTTGCAAATGGAAGTGTAGGTTTGTTATAAGCTCATTAATAAGATATGCAATATGAAGATGCCGATTTCATGATGTATTCAAATAGAATTAATTGCAAATAATGTTTTGGAATCATATGCACAAGGTGGATCCAAGCTCTCATACAGAAGATCCAATGTGTACAATAGAGATGCTCATTTGAAACCATTGTAAGATGGAATAGTACAACACACTTGCAAACCTTTTGGGTAATTTTTTGTCTTAGGAGAATTATTTGGAATCTTTTCAAATATTCCCTTAAAAAACTACAATTGTTTCGTATTATTATTCAAAATCACACTTTTTTGAGTCAATATTTTGAAAAAATGATATAAAATTGACTAATTTTTTTTAATAGTATCATATTTATCATTTTGAAATGTACCTAGATTTTGAAAAAAAAAATTAAAAGGGGACCATATTAAGAGAAGTATACAAATTTTATCAATTATATAAGACTTACTATTCACTACAACTCTATATACACATGTTGGCGAGATTTTAAAACATTTACGAAATTTATACTTATTGAAAAAATGATAGATATTTCAACAAGAAGAGGTAAGAAAAAACATGGATAAATTTCATTGTTGTAAGGCATTCTCTCTTCTTTATTTTCCTCTTGTGTTGCACCATTAGTATCACTAGCTGTTATCCATGTACCTTTTGAACTAGATGATGCATCCAACTCTCTACTATCAACAAGTGCAAATGTAGACTTTGCTTTTCTAAGTTTTCGGCTCTACTTCTAGTACATCTTATTTTCCTAGGCTCATCATGATCAACATCATCATCATCTTTCTACAAAATATAAATTTTTTCTTTGAGAATTGCAATGGTTGACTTCCTGATATGTCTAGTTGTTGTAAGGGAAAAACCATATACTAATATATCCACCTCATCTTGTTTCAATATGCTTATGCATCAACTTGATTTTTCTTACTTTCTTTTTGTTCTAGGATTTCTTGTAGATTTCATGTCTAGTATGTGCTTACCTACAATTGCATTTTATGCTTTGTTTGAAACCAGTGTACTTCTATGGAACATATCTTACTTAAAGTATCATCCTTCTTAACTTCCAAAACTTTTGCTATCCAAAATGGATGCCCCATCTCACCATCCTTTGCCAGTGTTGCCACAAGTGAGCCTACCTTAATATAATTAATATCACCTTGCCATATTTCTTGTAGCCTCTCACTTTTTGTTCTCGACCTTCTACTACCAATATACATTTCTTGCTCCTTAGGATGCAAGATCTTTTGGATCTCCTCTTACATTTGTACATTGCTCCTTGCAGCAAAAGGATTTGCAATACTCAAAATTTTAGGCCATGCAAAGGTTTTGTTAGATGCCAATCACCATTTTGTATTTTTGTAAGTATTTTCTCTTGGTTTTTTTTTAAATCCATATGAAAAAAGCTTGAAGTCATATGTTTCTCTTAGGTGCATGACAACTAGTTTTGATGTATAAGTGTCTTGTATGATACACAACATTTTAGGCAAGCTAAAAGCATTGTGTCAAGATAGTCACCTAGCAAATGTGCTGAACATTTGATCAATATGGTCATGTGTATGATCCACCATTAAAAAATTCACTTTTATTTTTGAAATACCCCCATGTGTACAAGCATATTGAGATAGCCCAAAATTGTTTGATTTTTGTTCTCTCTTGTTGTGTTATCCAACTACAAATAAAGAATGAGTGGTAAAGCACCCTCCCAGCTAGAGAGTACAATGTTAAAAATTGTGATTGTAAGGTTAGGATCATTATGAACATTTGGATAAGTAAAGAATACTCTACAATGAACTCTTCCATGGTACATAAGGCATCCCACTAAATACATTTCTACTCGATTTTCTTCACAGACATCCTTTGGAAGACGAGAAAAATGAGGTAGTCATGACTTCTTCTAGTCCATACTATCAATGACAAGTCCAATATATATTTTTCTTATAGCAAAACACTTACACCTATGGTGCATGGCATTTTCTCTCTTTGTTGATTGCTCTTCTTCCCAATGAATTTGTAGTGCTTGCTTTGCCATCACAAGCTCCTTATCATCTCTTGCATTCTTTTGCCTTCAATTTTTGACAATTGTATGTAGCAAGACAATTCTTCTAGCAACAATCATATTGTAATGCATACTTGATTTGTGCATCACCTACAAGTAACCTAGTGCACTCCATATCATAATTTTTTCTATTCTTTTGACAATGCATAATTATTTTACCACCATATCCTTCTTGCATGCATAAAATATATTCAGACGATTTGTGATGTTGATAGTATGAGTGATCTACATGCTTTAATGATTGCACCTCTGCATCATTTAGGGAACTTTTGATGTCCTCCAAAGTATTGGGATCAAATGAATCAAAGGACAATTGATCTTGTTCTTTGACGATATTCACATAATTTTTCTTTGTAATTTGGGTTGAGCCGCATGCACTTAATAGGATCTCCATGTCAAAGGATTCAAAAGATAGAGCATTAGATCCATCATAGGAATCAAAAGATGAATTGTAACAACAATAAATCTAGTGTAATAACCTTGTAACAACAATAAAAAAATGCCAATGTAAGTGATTTTTTGCAAGTGTTATAAGATTTCAAAAAGGTTCCATTTATTGAAATGATAAATTATCAACAAATTTCAAGCAAGAAATTAAGTTATAAGAGGTATAGATAGTTTAATTTTATGGGCCTTCTATTTAGGTAATGATAAATTATTTAAAAAATTCAAGCAAGAAATTAAGTTGTAAGAGGTATAGATAGTTTGATTTTATGGACCTTATATTTAGGTAATGACTTCATTAAGAATAATAATTGATAAAAATTAGGTCAAATGATGTAATACATCAAGTTATAGTGAATATAATAAACATTTTTGATCACTCAAGAAATAAATTTTCCTAAGACTATAGAAATCTTGATGTATTACATCAATGTTCTAAGAAACTTCTAACTTCTTACAGACAACATGATAGATTATATTGAATTTTTTTCAATATCTCCTCCAATATGATGCAATGCATCAAGTTTATGTAATATTTCCGTTTGAATAAAAATATTACTAGACCAACCTCCCACACACCGTAAATTCGTGAAAAGATTATCTCCATTTTCGGTAGTTGATTTATGACCGTACGCAAAGGAGTACTCCGCATTGGTCAACCGGGACCGAGGATCAAAAACCGCATCACCTACGAGGAAACATCCTCTTGGTAGGAGGCCAAAGGGATAATGGATGGATATATGGCTTTTTAATTTCTTTATAAAAATTATTAGCCTTCTTTCCCCCAGTCGAAGGCCATGTTGGAGGGAAGGGAGTGAGGCGCGGATGCCTAAGCTCGTCGCGCTGGAGCTCGTACAAGGGATGAACCCATGCAGGATGTTGTGTGGGGGAGGGAGGATCCCCTCCCCCCACCTATATAAAGCGTGAGGAGGGAGAGCGGGAAAAAGGAGGTAACGCTGCGACTAAGTAGGGGAGGGCGCTAGGAGCCGTGATGGTGGAGTTGTGGAGGGCCATGACGCTGCAGGCCGAGAGAGGGTGGTAAGGCTGAAAGGGAAGGAGGTAGGTGTTGCCGTGCTGCATAGAGAGTGAGGGAGGAAGCCGCAGACATCGCCGCACTGGAGAAGGCGCCGCTGGGGAAGCCATTAGCCGCCGGACTAGGGGGATGCCATCGCCTGTGGCGTTGACAGCCGCCGCCATCCCTCATACCATCATCCCTCTTCCACGACGTTCTCTTATTTGACCCTCCCTCTTCACGTTGGATCTGCCCACACTAGAAGCTTCTAAGGGGAGAAGCCCCCTTCCCACTAATCCCCCATAAGTCCATTCCTAGTCCCGGGATTTTTAAGAGAAGAAGAAGAAGCTTATAAAGCCCCCTTCCTGCAATACCCATCGTAAGAGCCTTTCCGCAAAAAGGCTTCAAATCCCACAGGCCATCCGTGAACCCATTCCTAGCCACCTCGGTTTTCCCTAAAGAAGCGCATAAAGCCTCCTTCTCCGCAAGCACCATTCATTCGAAGTCTCGCAAAGGAATCTTAGGCGTACGAGGGAGGAAGTCAAAGATCTTGAGACTACATACCAAGGTGAGTAACTTTGTAGACCGCGAAGGCAAACCAGAAGCCGAAATCATGCCTATGATAACCCCTAAAAAGCCACAAGGCACGCCTGCGGGAGGATCTTCTCCTAGTATATACGTGGATATTTCCCGGAGTCCACATATCCAGGTTTTATCTATTTGGATTCCACACAAAAGTATTGAATTATTCACGATAACTTCATGGATTAGGAAGCACTCATGCATGTTCAAATTCAACTAGTCAAGTTAAATGCAATTGAAAAATGAATTGGCTATTTGAACATTTACTAGAATTAGCTCAAGATATGAAAATTGGTCATTGGTACGTTCAATGGAATGAATGAAAAGAACATAAGGTGTCTATGCATTTTTAGGACCTTACCAGTAAGTTTCCTTTTGTGCATTCAAAAGTGACGAGCCTAGGTCAACTATTGCCTCATTACAAGGTTGAAATTATTGAGGTACACTTTTTTTTTACTAGGCATGGAAAGATTAATGGCATGTCACATTTTTAGATAAATCTTCTTGGTAATGATTCATTAAGGAAGTCGTTATCACCCGTAGGAAATAGCAAAGCATGGAAATAATTCTAAGGGCTGCATTAAATAGGTTAACACTAGTTTCAAGTGGCATAAATCTCATTGAACTATGTGTAGTTAGGAAAGGATTGCATGTTGCACATTCATCGCATGTAAGAATTTCATTCATCAAGGGATGTTGTTAGGGAAAGGTTGCATGGTTCATTTAAGCATGAAATCTTAAAAAAACTTAGAAAAAGAATTGTGAGCATGATTCGTGAATCCAAGTCCTAGTAGGATCAATGGAAGTTATGCCGAAATTTGACATGCCTTTTGGCCTTAACAAGAAAAGTTAGGGATTGTGAATCTAGTCGTACGTAGAAGCAATGAATCGTGTGCTTACGTGAATTGTGACAAAATGCAACTAGTTTTCCTTTTTTAGATCAAGTAAACATCTCTAGGAATGGTTCGTCCTTATCAAGTAAACTCGAAGACCTAAATCACTTAAACCGCAAAGTATTTGCATAGGATAGTTCAATCGATACAATAAATACTCCAAGTGCTAACTAGGGTTTAGCACATTAAGGACTTAACCTAGTTTCGCACTTGTTGCCAAGTCGAAACCCTCATACCCAAAGGTCCTACCCACATTCATGGAATGTAGGGAAAATTGGACGGGCTTGCAAGAAACGATCGGGTTTCTACCCTAAGGATCACTCGTTCAAAATGATGAAACTCGAATTGAGTTGGAATTCCTAGGACCGAACATTGTTGGCCTAGTGTAATTAGGAATGGGTTGGGTAAGAGGACACTCTAAACCCTGCTTCTCGTCTGAAGATAATTCCATGACCAGAAAACGCCGTTCAATGGGTGAAATGATCCCATGGAATAGATGCGACACTTGTGCAATAAGTTGCAACGTCGCATAGACTTGTGGTTTGTTCACAAGAGAGTTTTGCCATTTCTTGAAATGAGGTTGGCAAGTTCTTGTGCAAGTTTAACTTGCAAGAGGATGAGTAGTCATCCTGTTACATCACCTTTCTTGGGGAAAAATTGCCAAGTAAAGGGAAGTTAGGTATTTGCTTGGAAGCAAATGATCAATCAATAAATTGGAGCGACATGGTTGCCAGGATTTATTGTTAAAAAAACCTAAGGTATTGGTTAAGTTGGGTTAATAGGGTATGGCCCTAACCCAAGGACAATAGGATGAACAAACAAACCCTTGGGGATCTTGCCAAGTCGCAATTGATCCCGGATCGAATGCTGGATGCATTCGGAGAGAAGGATTCACTCCTTAGAAATTGGCCAAATAAACGACCACTGGAATTGATTGTGCTTGTAACAGTTTAGAAAGCACTGTTTGCATTGTTTGCTCAAGAAACTAAAGGATGAAAAGATATCTAAAGCTTCAGGTTGAAGGCCTGAAGGGAGAGGCAGCTTCAGTTACCCCCGACTGCCTGCCTGACCCTAACCAAGGGGGTTGTTGACCGCACTGGGAACGTGGACGAACCCGCCGCGAGAGGTCTCTCCGTTAAGTTCTACTTGGAGCAGGAGGACGCTTGGGTGCCAGGGGGGGCTCTGGCCGTAAATCCCTCGCCTTCCGGGTCCTGCACAAGAGGCTAACGTGACTCGGGATTGGATCTCGAGGCCCGCATACTAGTCTACGGGCGGAAGCTTGGAATAGTGATCCCTGGCGGATTACTGGATAGCCTTCGGGCGGATTATGGACAAGCCTACGGGCGGAACTCCTTGTATTCCAAAGATAAAATGATGAAATGTTAAAAGAACTTGCTTGATATTGTTTTTCTATGTCACGTGATAAGATTACGTGAAGGAACCAGTGCTTAACAGGGTTAATTAAAGAAGTTGATTGTTATATGTCAAATTAATGTGTTAGATAATTACATAACTAAAACAAACTGAGGAAAGTGCGGAGGATGGACCATGGGTCTGTCCTACGGTTGGGTGGTCCCGGTTAGCTGGGAACTTTTCTCAAAAATCTCGAAGAACAGCAGGATGATCATCATCATCAAAACGAATAACGAGAACGATGACCTAGAGTTACGTCTTACCCGATTTACGCTGTTTTAGGGGAACGGAATGGGACTATGCCTTATGGTAGAGAGGTTGAGGCTTGCATCCCTCTCGTTTCCCATTCTCCTTGAACCAAGTGCAGCGTGAATCCACTTCGAACCTGGCGTTTCTGTGTAAAGTAGTTCGCTCGGGTCTGACGCTAGTTGCTGTTAGTTAATGACCAATCAGGAAAACCCTAATTCCGGTCGATCCTAAGTGGGAACGGCCGGGATACTTCTGCTACGTGGCAGATGCGGGAAGATCTAGATTGCAAAACCTGTAACATTCCATGGGAGTGCCAGGCGGAGTTTTCTAGACATCCTTTCCGATGGACTGCTAAGACGTGTCTTGGATGATACTAGGGGACACGTTACAGTTTAAGTAGAGATATGTTATAATATCTAGTTTCACTTGATTTAGTGTAACAAGGTTCTTAGAAATTATGTTAATATATTGGTGTACTTGATATAATGCATAGTCTGATACAAATATTACACCAAGTTTTGTTCCTACTTGATGCATTACATCAAGTTTCCTTGAAGTTTTGTTAAATGTTGTAGCTAATTTGATGCAGTGTCAAGTTTATTCACTCTTTGTAGTAGTTTTGAGTCTAATTGAAACAATGCATCGAGTTTCAAAAAAATTTATTAAATTGTTTCTAAGGTTATATAGTATATCAAGTTGCTTAGAAAGTTAATTAAATTCTACTTGATACATTGTATCAAGTTTCTTAGAGAATTTGCTAATTTTCTAACCAAGTTGATATAGTGCATCGACTTTCTTAGAAATTTTTCTAAGTTTTTAGCCAAGTTGATGCAATGCATCAAGTTTCGTATAAAGTTTGCTAATTTTTGGCCCAACCTGATGTAATGCATCAAGTTTCTCATAAACTTTGCTATTTTTTTTACCAAAGTGATGCAATGCATTAAGTCTCCTTAAATTTTAGCTAATATTTTGGTTGAGTCGATGTTGTGCAGCAAGTTCACTTAAATTTTAATATAATTATTTTTTCTTGATGCAATGTATCAAGTCTCCTTGGCATCTTATTATATTTTCAGCTAGATTGATATAATCCATCACATTTTGATGTAGTATATCAAATTCACTTTAGTTTTAGATCATTTTAATTTACCACACTTGATTAAATGTATCAAGTTTATAGTAAACTTGATAAAACACATCAAATTTTCTAGAAAGTTTTCTTTCATTATAATAACTTGATTGTAGTGCAAAAAATTACCATGAATAAGATAATTATAGTCTCTCAATCTTGCTATAATGCATCAAATGTCTAGTAGCAGAGCCCAAAATTAGTATATCAAGTTTTTCTTTTTCTTCCTCTTTTTATAACTATCGCCAGAGGGATGTTGGGGAGGGGGACAATAGCGACAATTATAAAAAGAAAGAGAAAAAAAACTTAATGACCCGATTTTGGACAACGTCCTCGAAGCCAAAATTTATTGAAATGTAACAATGATATGTAATTCTTAAAAAATAGATCGAAATTATTTTTTTCATTTTTTTCCATGCTTTATTTTTCATTGTGCTTTCTTGCGCTTTTCTTAGCAAGTTTGAAAAGTGGAAAATCTAGTATTTTTTCTGACCAAATTAATGCAGTGCATCAAGTTTGTATCATTGAGGAAAGCTTTTTGAAAAAGTCTCCAAAATCATAAGTTTCTTCAAGTGAATTGATACAGTGCATCAAGTTCTCGTCCTTGCACATTTGGTTATTCATTGGCCTAAGGATTAAGATTTTACACTTCTTTTCTGTCATTATTGAGATAGACATGCTCACATTCATCATGATGATCATGTCCCAGCCATAGTCATGATCAACACCACTTTGCCCCTATTGGCATTATCGTTTCAATGACCATGCTAGCTTTGGAACATGTCACAGCTAATTTTAATAAACATGGCAATTCTCAAATACATTACACCAATCCACACATCATCATTTCATTCTAAGCTAGAAGAGCTATCACCTTGCTTGTGCACTACCCTAGAGTTTCTCACTTAATTTGTTCATGATGGATATTGCCCAGGATATATCATTATCAATTTCAAGTTACTGGATGCTATGCAGATGAATATACTTGTAGTATTATAGGTAGGTTTTATTTCCCACCTTACTATTATTGTGTATCAATTATATCATGTCTTTGCTATCTATGATCCACTTGTAATCCAAGTGCTTCTAGATTTATTATGCATCTTGATTGGAATAATTATAGTCGTTTCTAGATTCATCAATACGATTATGGTCATTATAAACTCTCAACCTTCTTCTCTTTTATGGTTTGGATTTTGATGAGCATTTCATTATGAAATTAGTGACAAGTTTAAGGTTGATTAGGCTATTACAATTGTTCTCATTATGGACTATGATGGTTATGATCATCTTGATGATAGATTGGTGTACAAACAATTGTGATGGCAGGCATGATGATCTCAAAGTTGGTACATTATCGATCTTACATTGATATACATTTTGAAGTTTTTTATATGTTGCTTGTTGTAGCCTTGATCAATCGGGATCATCGCTCTTTTATTTATCATTGGATTGGTTTAAGGGAGTATTCCAAATACGCTATTTGTTTCTTGAAAGTATTTTACTATAATGTGGCCTATTGTTGTATGGAGCAAAGGACATAGAAAACCTAGGGTAAAGCACCAAACATAGGAGCTTAGGATAAAGAACACATGTTTTTTTGGTTTTATCTAATTGTACTTTTTATGTAAAATTGCAAGTTGCATATCAATAAATTTTAAAAATTATAGTTATAATTACATATATTTTTAATAAGTAGACTTTATATCTCTATATTTTGTGAAAAACTTTATCTAATGTATTATTCATTATATATCTAAGAATTGTTAAAATATTAAGGATTTATTGTATAATATGCTATATCATAAAAGTATTGAAATATTTTAAATATATTTTCTACTTTACTTCACAATTTTTGTATATATTTTTTTGAATTGATAAATTACATTTGATACATAAGTAACCTATTTATCTAATACATCTATATTGTAAAAAATGCAAATTCTATCTCCAATTCAATGCATTGTATCATGTTTTCTTTATAATTAACCATTTATAATGGCATTTTATGTTGTGTATTAAGTAATGTTATGATTCATGTGATTTTCATTTTTTACTTGGTATAATGTATAAACAAGGATTGACAATTGTGATAAAATTTTCACCCATTTGATGCAATGCATCAAGTGGGGCTAAAAATCATGACAATTCATTCTATTCTTCATGCAATACATTAAGTTGGTATAAATTTGTAGTAAATTTTATACAAAGTTGATACATTACAATAAGCTGGTATGATTTTTTGTTTTATTTTTATACTAACATGATGCAATGCATCAAGGTCTTTTATATTTTGTTACATTTTTGTTTTCCACTGATGTAGTATATCAACTTGATATAAAAGCTACATAGATTTCATACCAACGCATGCAGTGCATCAGTGGTGGTTAGTTTATTTTAGAATTGTTTGCTTCTACTTGAAGAACTACATCAAGTTTATATTTTTTGGAAAAATTTTGTATTTTACTTTTCTCTAAATTTTGTATTCATCTAATGCAATGCATCAATTTGTTAGACTTTTTAGTATGTTTTTGATACATGCTTGGCAGAACGTATCAATTCTTTTGCATTTAGTGATAGTTTTATTATTGAATTGATGAATTTTACCAAATTGGTTTGAATTTTGAGAAAATATTGTATTAGCTTGATGTATTACATTGAATTTCATTCTATTTTTCTACAATTTTATTCTTCACTTGATATAATGCATCGAGTTGTTACAAATGTTGTGTTGACTACATAGATTACATCAAGCTCTTTGGATATTTTTGACACTTTCATCATCCACTTGAAGCACTGCATCAAGTTGGTATATATTTTGAGTAAACTTTGTATAATTTCTTTTTCAACTTCAAATAGTGCATTGAGTTGCTTGTGTAAATGAAAGTACTTAGCTTTACCTTTGTAGCATGAATAAATTAACATTTTGATACTATGAAATTTTCCACTAATATTTTATGCATTGAATCAAATAGCAAACTTCTATTATTCTATTTTCATCTAGAATTATCATCTTTTCTATGAGTTTATATATTACATTGTGTTAGTGAGGTACTCGATGCAATGCATCAAGTTTGTTAGATATTTCTTCAAGTTTCTATTGAATGCATCATGTTTGATGTATCTTATGTAATAATTCTTACATCTTGTTGTTGATTTTTAGTAATTAGCTCAAAATTTAAGCACAATGTTTCACCAACTTCATGTTCTATATCACCTTCTTTCTCTTTTTGTCATTTTTGTCATGGACATGACTCAGGAAGAGAGTAGTAAGAAGTCCAAGAAGATGCAAGAGTAAACTCTTAAAGAGGATACCACTAATCCATGTGATTCTCCTCCCCCCACTAATATGACAAAGGAGGGTAGCAAAGTTCAACTTGAGAAAGGTGGTGAGAGAGATCATGGTGGAAAATGGGGTAAGCCACTAAAGTATCAAACCCTTGGCAAGAGAGCACTATTTCAAGGTGGTACTTCTATTAAACAAAGTAAGACCACACAAGCATCAAGGTAGAAGAATAATCAAGGACCAACCCTTAGGTGTTCAACACAACCTCCTCTATCATCAAAGTCCTCGTATATAAAACAAAAACCAAAATAAGAGCCACAAATACGTTAAATGGTAGTGTTTGGATCTGACTCTTTGACATCAGATTATAGTTCTAGTAGTAAGGAGGAGCCAATGCGGCCTCAAACAAAGAAAACTGTTTGATTTATTGAGAAGCAATGACAAGCTAGAGTACCTCTTCTTGCAGCAAAAGGGCCTTCAACAAAAGATGTCACACGAGAGTACCCTAATCATGAGTGATGTTTATCATATCTTTTCCAAGGAAATCTCATTTTGTGCATTGTAGGAAATCTAGTTAGGTTAAAGATATTGTCAACTGACAAGCCAAAGCAATGTGGAAAGGTTATGTCATGTAATTATGTACATCCAGATAGCTCCATGGTTTACTTGATAGTTTCTAATCGTTCAATGGTGCAAGATTTTGGCTTGGATGAAACAAATTTAGTTAAAACTTTGTGTAGTGCAGGGCCTTTAAGAGATGAAATTCAACAAGAAGAATACCTTATTATGGCATTCTCCTTTTTTTTATCCAAGGCAATATACTCTCACATGTTGTACCTGCATCTCAAAAGTCTATTCAATCCAAAGAGACCTCTCATCCTACAAAAATCAAGACTAGTGGGAGAGAAGGTAGTAGCCCTATCCAAAATAAGAGAAGTCCATCAAGGCTAATACCTGCATCAAAGAAAAGACCACAAAGAAATAGGTGGAACTTGAGCCAAGTACTAGTGCTGATTTTGAGGAGTTCAAGAATGAGTCAACTATTGAAGGAGAGGAACTCATAATGCCAGGTGGGGAGCTTGAATGAGGTATCTTACCTTTAGAACAAAATATGTTCAAAAGATATATAAAAGAACATAAGCTTGTGAGAGATAATTTCATCTCCCTTCCAGTCAAGCAATTACATCATGCCCCCATAGATGAGAACTCGAGTAAGTTACTCATGAATATATGTGTGTATCACATGGGTTCAAAATAAGGTATTTTTAAAATGCCATTTTTATACATTTTTTACATACAGAAGGATGCAATATAAAGGGGTTATTTATAGACTGAATAGAAAAGGGTTATGTTTTATATTTAGAAATTTTTTATAGATAAGTATATTTATAAATAGGCCTTGAATGCACGTGATGTAGATGATATACATATATAAATTTCCCGAGGATGAGAATACTAGGATTAGACCATTAGAAGTGTGAGAATACATCAAAGGATATGTTAGTAACTTGAAGAGAAAAATGAAAATAAATCCTTATGCTACAATTGTTCCTTTTGTGCTTATAGTGAAACCTTACCAGTGCCCAAAAAAAGACAACTTTGACATGTTCTACATATAACTATTATGTCATAGGTGGCTCACACTCAACTGAAGCAAGAAGGAAACTTCTAGAAGAGTATCCTTATATACATCACTTTAAATATGCTGAGTGTAAAGAATATGCAGGATTGAATTTTAAAGAAGTGAAGCTTTTGGCCTAGGATCACAATAATGACAATGATTTTAGGAGAAAAATGTCCTTCATTGAGAATATGATATTGTTTCATACAGAATATGACGAGTATATGCAAAAGTATGGGAAGATAGACATGAATCTTAGAAGACTATGCTTATTAGAGGTTGGTGTGGTAATTGATGAGAACTCAAAGATAGAGGGATATCTAAAAGTATGATCCAATGTTCAAACGTGCATTTAGAACGGGTCAAATTTGGAATTTACATAATCTAATCTTCCGCATGTGAAAAGATAAGCAATTAAAAGGTTAGAAGTTAAAGATGTCAAGAATCGCGTTGTGGAAGGGTTTGTGAAAGCAATGTCGCAACTTCAGAATTATCAAGCCATCAAGAAAAATGAAGTAAAATCTGTTATAATTTCAGGACACCCTACATTCTTTTGAGCATTTAAAAGGGATTCCACCCTCTTGTTCAGCTCCATAGTTGCGTCAATAAAGTCTATAAGAACAAAAGGAGAGTTGTTTTTTTTACAAGTTTTTAATTACAGTGGTTAGATGGATCAATCTCTGAATTGTCAATGATCTCTTATGAATTCAATCCTTTGTGTTTATCACAAACATCCTCATAAGGTCACAAATTTGTTTCCTCAATCATAGATTGTTTACTGTCTTCATTATCATAGATACAAAGCTTGCATGAATAGCACTAAGAGCTGATGGACCTTATTTAAGCTGTGCCTTCTACATCCAACCTGCAGTATCCACAAGGTAAACAGTTCTGTTGCTGTAACAGAATTTCACACGAACAGCATCTCGAATTAGACTGGTTCTGGCTCAGTTAGCACATGTTCCTGTCAAAGTAGGAAATTCAGTATTGTTGATTTGCCAACATTAGGGTGACCAGCTGCATTGCCAAAGGACCTCCAGATTCATCCTCAGAAATCAGTTCTTGGACAGCATTTATGTCTTCTTGGGCTTTTATAAGCAAAGGCATTAATCCTTCATAAAGATCTGTCAGGCCTTCTCCAGTACTTAATTCACTTGCAGAATTGGAACCACCAATACAGCTTCTAGAATCCGCGCGATAACCACAGCGACAACAATCTGATTTCACTGTTGGTTCAAGCTCCCCCCCTCAAGACAATGACGAGAAGGTATTTCTGCTTGCGTTATGATGCAATCCTATTCGTAACTTGGACATAGTGGGAAGTGAAATTGAGGCATGGATTAAAGGCTTGATTATCAGGTTGTTTCCAGAACTCTGCTTCCTCATTCACGGTTTCAGAATCGAAAGAATGAATGAGGAGAAAACGGCTGAATGAAATCCGCGTTGGGACGAACATTGATAGGCTCAATGTAGTGCTCCTCGGTGGAAGCAGCAGCTCCAATGTCGTGCTTTCTTCTGTCCTTCAACTTCAGAAAATGATCTCATGTTTTTTACTACCATCTTTCATATCAGCTACGTCTCATCCTCTTGATACAGCAGCAGTTGCCGATGCGTTTTACCAAATCATTGCTCTGAATAGAACTGGCATAACTCAAGTTGAGGGAGGTTAGATTATGACATACTGGAAGGAGAACTGGGAGTCAAAAGGAAGCTTCAAGCACCCACAGGCATTGTAGTTTACAACTGTTGCTGATGCTTCGATAAGCCTGCGTCGATTAGCCCGAATCTTCTTGGGGCGCAGATCAAGAACCTTGATCTTAGGCATTGCAAAGCCAGAACTGCGGCAGGAGCAGCGATGATGGAAAGAACTGTGTCGTTAATATCTTCTGAGGGAGGGGGAGAAAAGAGTTGGTTATGGGTCTTCAATCCTCTGTTTCCTCCTATGCTCCGTTCATCCTCTCTCTGTTCCTCCTTTTTCCCGTAATTCCCTCCTCCTTGTCAGCCTTCATTGAAAAAAAACTCCTTCTCCTTCCTTCCGTCCAGCGTCCATCTGATCAGTAGGTATAATCAAGCTAAGCATCGCATCAGGCATTCGATCAAGACTCATAGATCTTCAGTAGAGCACCGAGTGGATCGTCTGGATTCCGCGTCATACTCCCCTTCAGCACTCCGTCTGCCCAAGGCTTTAGCACTCCACCTGCACTTCCCGTCATACTCCTCTTTCTTACCCTTGGCACTGTTCTGCTGGATCTTCTCTACACACCGCTGATCAATCGTCATGGAAGCGAACGCAAACAGGGTGTGGCAGCTAATGCGGTCTCCTGGTGCCGTGTCGTCCAATCGGAATTGCCCATTTTACACATTCTCCTCGCAGCACTGCAGTGCCAATGAGCTATTTGTCTTCAAATCCTCGATTGGATGACTGTCGATGATGCTATTTCGAGCTCCCTATTTTCTGCTTCTCTCTCACCACAAGAGATGATCCGTCGAGACCTCCTTCTTTCTCCTAGTCTTTAGCTGCACCATGGCCTCCCTTCCTCTGCGTCTCCTTCTGCTCTCAAAATAGGCTCCTTTTTCCCTAAAGCAAGGCTCCCCTTCACGCTTTCCTCCATCGTCCATCCTCCTTTCTCCAAAATAGGCTCCTCCTTTCCTAAAGCGAGGCTCCCCCTCCACTTTCCTCCTCTGTTCCATCGTTCAAAAACTTCCCCCCTTTTCGTTCATTCTGCCTCCCCAGGAAAAACCAGAGAGGCCTCCCTTTTCGCTCCTCTTTTTCCAGAATAAGTGGCCCTTTTCTCTTTTTTTTTTAAATACATACGCAGATTGTGCCTATCAAAAAGTAGCCTCCTTCTTTACAAATGGAGAGTGATAAGGATAGCACAATCTCCAATCAAAAATTAACATAACATGAACACAACTTGCCCCTTCAAGACAGATTAAACAGCGCTGTACTGCCACCTGAAATAGCACTATTACTTGTCGTGGGGGGGGGAAAGAATCCACTAAAGTAATCAAGACGATGAGGCCTATAGAAACCGAAACATGTTACCACTATGCGTATCCATCTTGGTGAAGTGGGCAAAACAAACACCAGCAACAACAATGTGCATCAAAAAGAACCCACCTCGCTCACACAATCTCTCCAATTGTATGTACTGATGATGTCCCGTTTGATTTCAATGGCAAATACTCCAAAAAGGAACACTTGTATTGCCATCTCACTCGCATACCACAAAGGGCCATTGACACCATACTCCCATGTAACATTAGAGCTTTGCAAAATAGTAGCTGCCCAAGTCCACTGTGATACAATGACACTCACAATCAAGCCTGTCTTGATGCTCCTACTAGTTGTATTGCACCATTCTGAGGTGTGCTAAACATCAAGCAAGCTCTCACATTTGGCAAACATATCCACCAATGTACTTCGACTTGCATCTCTCGGAATTAGTTTAGTACTTCCTCACAAAGCCCATATTCGGCATATCTTGAAATAAGTGTAGCCCATGAGATTGCATCTCAAGTTACCAGTCTACCAAATTCCTTATTCTTCTCCATCTTCGGCATAGAATGAAAGAGCAAACATAACAACTAAATATGTACAAAGTAACAAATCTCATGCACAACTTTTGGGTGGTTTTCACACCTCAAATGCGCAGCAATACGACATCCACCCCCTCTAATCCTGCGCATCCTCTGGATGGGCCAACTACCCATGATCATTATCATCAAGATCCACAAACAAATCAATCTCTTCGTTATGCATTTCCGGTAGATCAACAAGATATCCAGCCATATCATCCGTCTCTTCCATTGGAGTTTCTTGACGTTGCTCTTCTCTCGAAAATTCTTCCAATGCATAATCCTCATCATCTCTTTTCTTGAAAATCTTGATTCTTTTTCCAGCAATAGGCACTCTAAGCACTGTTCCATCCAATTCTGTCAACTCATATGTTGCATTATCAAAGACATGTCTGACTATGTATGGCCCAAACCATCTTTTCACCATCTTCCTAAGTGCAGTATGCTGATTTTCAAGGCTGCTATCAAAGACCAATACCCAATCTCCCTCTTCTATTGCTCTAGGCCGCAAGCAATGCCTGCTATCAAACCTGTCCTTGTTCCTTAGTCTAGCAGCTTTCAACCTGTCAATAGCTAGCTGAATATCCTCAGGTCTCCTCTCCAACTGTCGAATCCGAAGAGCTAAGAGCTCCTCTCTCGTCAAATCCTCTTGCCATGGTAAAACTGACCAAGTCAAAGCACAAGTCTCAATCGGCATAAC
Source organism: Lygodium microphyllum (assembly GCF_053477565.2). Taxonomy (NCBI): domain Eukaryota; kingdom Viridiplantae; phylum Streptophyta; class Polypodiopsida; order Schizaeales; family Lygodiaceae; genus Lygodium; species Lygodium microphyllum. The sequence goes on from NC_141162.1 coordinate 113,571,149, forward strand.
AGGTTTCTGACCATACATCAACTCTGCAGGCATATATCCTGTAGTAACACTATGAGTCGTACGATCAGCCCATAAAGCAAATGGTAGAAGTCTCGGCCATTCTCCAATCCGTCCTCTGCATGCTTTGGCTAATGCTTTCACTATCGGCGGATGCCCTCTTTCACTCTTCCCATTTCCCTCTGGATTGTATGCTGTAGTTAGAGCCAATTTGATTCCTAGCTGAGAGAAAAACTCCCTAGCTTCATCTGCATCCAATTCACCACGATCCGCAGTGATCTTACCCACACAACCATACCTGCAGAAAATTTCCTCCAATAAGAACTTACACACTGCACTAGTGGTCTTCGTTCTCAAAGATCTACCCTCAACATGATTGGTAAGATCCTCTCTAGCCAAAACAATGTATCTCATTTGCCATAGACCGATAGGCATGGTAACCAAATCAACTACCCACTTATAATGAATGCATAGTGGATAGGTCGGATGAAGCTCATCTCGATGACGCACAACTGAATACATCTGGCAGTCTCTGCAAGTCTCAACAAAGTGAGAAACATCTCTATACATGCCTTTCCACCAATATTTCTCCTTGATTTTCTCATAAGTAGCCCATACTCCTCTATGACCAGCCCAAGGACTCTCATGAAACTTCCTCATCACCTGTAACTGTGACTCTCTATCGCAGACAACCCGCAAAGGTAATCCGCCTCTTTTCTTCGGATGCTTCCAAAGAAATCCGTCCTTGAGAAAATAACCATAAGCTTTCCTTCTGATCTTCTTGAACTCTTCATCTGTCCATTCATCTCTTTTGCTTAGTGTACTAAGGTACCTGCCAATCTGCAACCAATCTCCAACATAGAGCTCTTCTGTGAAAGCCACAATATCATAAACATGACAAACATGATCAACCATAGTGGCTGAAATTTCTGCATCATCCTCTTCTGCAAGTAGAGTCTCCTCATCATCATACCTGGCTCTAGACAACATATCTGCCACTGGATTATCCTTCCCTGCTATGTGTTTAAATTCCGGATTTAATGACTTGATGTATGCAATCCATCTCAACATGGCTATATCCGGAGTAGAGCAACTCGTGATCATACCAATCAATGGCAAGCAATCTGTCTCTACCACAACTGAAGCTCCAATAAAGTACTCCTTGTCACATTTGAGAGCCGTCACAATCCCCAATAACTCCCTCTTGATTTGCGGATATCTCCTCTGTCTCTCGTTTAGGACTTTCGCCCCAAACCGAATAGCATACCTATTTCCATCTGCATCATCTTGACCCACAGCCCAACCTATGCCAATTGGACTACTGTCAACTGTCAATACAATAGGCCTATCACAATTATAATCCACTTTCCTGAGAGTAGGAGCATTCTGCAATAACTTCTTCAATTTCCGCATGGCTCTAGTGTGGCTCTCATCCCAATAAAATTTCTGCCCCTTTCGAAGCAACTGATACAAACAATCTGCAATGTGTGCAAAATGAGGTATCCAAATCATATAAAACACACAAGCACCAATGAATCTCCGTACCTCTGAAGTGGTAGAACAATACTCTGCAATCTTGCCTATAGCATTCACCTTATCAGGTGAAGGTTTCCTGCCATAATATCCACACATATGCCCAACAATGACAACCTCATTCACTCCAAAAACAGATTTTTGCCCTGAAAGTGTCAAGTTCACTTCTTCTAACCTGGCCAAAATCTTCTCACATGCTGAAATATGATCAGCCACAGAGTGTCTGCATCCCTGCTCATTTAGGCTTTCATTCTTCTCTTCTTCTGCACACCCCTTAATGGGCACATCATCCAAGAAAGGCATAGTAAGCTGAGGTATGTAATCACGAAGGACCTTATGCATAGCATTCATCATATGCGCAACAGAATTAGTGGCACCTTGAGGCAAGGTACACATCCTTACAAGCCCAATAGGAGTTCTCATGGTGATTATGTCCCTGCTTTCCAAAGCCAGCTGAAACTGATCATAACCTGAATACAAATCACCCAAAGAATAGATGGCACGTCCAGCAAATGCCTCTGCAAACTCATCCACAACTGGACCTATACCAACATTCCTGATAGTAACTCTGTTCACTGCCTGCATGTCCTGAATAAATCGAAGAGTACCATTCTTCTTTGGAACTGTAAACCACCTGTTTGAGTATGGTGCAGATGAAGGCTCAAGGATTCCCATCCTGATTTTCTCATTCAATAAATCAATCAGCTTTGGCAAGTGTGCTTTAGGCACTGGAATAGGTCGGAGATTCCATGGAATATGAGGAATAGTAAAAATAACCATAGGAGCAACAATATCAGGATTCACACATCCAATCTCATGTGGGACAAAAGCAAATCCCCTTCCATGACGCTCAAGCATCTCCTGAAAGCATTGCTTCTCCATAGGTAACAAGAAATCACCATTTCCAATTTTCAATTCAGCAAGTGTCTCTGCTGAAAATTTATGACCAATATGCTCCGAATTCCTCAAAATTTGCTGTTTAGCAGCCCTCTCTATTTGCTGATCACTGTCAGGTGGAAGCGGTACAGCAACCGGCTTCCCCTTCTTATCCACAGTTTTGTATTTCGTGTCAACCCTGGCTTCATTATGCTCTTCTGCATTACATAAACCTTGCTGTAAATCAGCAATTCTGCACTCCAATGGCTGAATATTCTCAGCCCTCTGCTCTATGGACTGCATAAAAACAGCCCCAAACTCTGAATGCTGAAATATTTCAGCAGTAAACTCTGTTGGCTGAAAATTTTCAGCCCTCTGTCTCTCTGAAAGCTGATCATAACCAGCTGGAAACTCTGTTTGCTGAATTTCTTCAGCACTCAACACTCTTTGCTGAGTTTCCTCAGCCTCTGACTCAATCTGTGACACAAAATCTGCAATTTCATGAAACATGTCCAGGGACTGCACTAATACATTACCATGACAATTCAGCATATCAGTTTTCAGCATATCTCTCATCTCTGTCATCGTATCTGCACAAATCACACTGTCATACATACCATCTATGTGCTCATCATCCTCCAAAATTCCTGCATTTTTCAAATTTTTCTCCTTCCTGCATATATACTGCCTGGCAGCTCTAGGCAACCTAGAAGTCTTCTGATAACTCATTGAACTGTTTGCTGAAATCCCAACATAACCGGAGGAGAAAACTCTGCTGCTGCCAGGAGGCAAGAACTCCAATCTCCTCTCCTCTGTACCACCGTCGTCACGCGAAACGGCGGTACCTAATGAAAACCCGAATCCCTCACAGTGGGCAAGGGTGCATCTCTGAGAGTATCCCTGTTTCTAACATGGTTCACACATACAGTCATAAACTGAACTGCTTTCATACCATCTTTACTGCGAATCCGTGCATAAGCAGATCCATCATCCATGACCTTTGTCTCCATGTGCATCTCTGTAATGAATGGCTGACCAAGAATTATAGGATATGAGCATGAATCCTGCACAAAGAAATGAAAATCCTCCTCTACATCACCAATAGAAACCCTGACACTAGGGCAAGCAGCATATAAATCACCTGCAGTGTTGTTGGCGGCTCTCATACGCCACCCATGCTCTACATCCATAGGCCATCTGTTACTCTCATAAACTCCACGAACAATGAGATTAATCTCCGAACCATGATCAACCAATGCAACATAAGGCACCTGTTTTTCTCCAACCTTTACCATCGTCTCTGTAGTTGCCCTAGCCCAATGGCTCCGCGAAAAGTGACTACGCGGTATCAAAACAGGCTCATCAATTTCAGCATAATGCATAGGCTGAACCCTCTTCTCTACCTGTGGCAAAACAGAAGCATTATCAACCATAACCTCATCATCATCCTCATCCAACTCTCCAATCAAAACTCCCTGTGTATCAGTGGTAGACAATGCATGTCTTTTCCTCTTCAGGACCTCCTGAAACTGATCCTGAAACTCTCTTTTTGAGATGCCCAAAATCTCGGAAATAGTGAAAGTCACCTCACTGCCAAGTATCTTATCATTAAAGATTTTCTTCATGTCTGTAGATGTCTCAATATCGGACATCAATCTGAATCCTGGCTGCTTTCTCTCTCTAGGCTCTTGCCTCTTTTCTCTCTTTTGAGCATCCTCCATCTGTCGATCTGGCCCTGGTCTTGAAGATGGTCCTGCAATAGGTGGAGTAACAAACTCACCCCCTCTAGTCTTCTTAGTTGCACTTGGATTGTCTTCATCCCTCTTACGCTTCTCCTCAACAAATACATCTGCACCATGAGATTTAGCCAAATAAGCATAAATAGAATACCTGTCAACAGGCGAGTCCCATCATGTCTCTGATCTGATGCTAGAGCCTGCGCTAGTCAAAACAGTTTGCTGAATTTTCCCCTTGTTTGCGGTCTCCATAGCATAAGTCCATAGTGCGGACTGAGTCTCCGATCCCTTCTCAATCTGTACTCCATATGCAGAAGCATCACCTCTAGCTGTCACATAAGAAGTACGCGCAGCCATGTCCTCCACTAACTTCTTCATTCCACCTTTACCAAAGTTGGTAGCAAGTGGAGCTCCTGTCTCAGTCAACCAAATCTTACCATCTTGCCCCCAATATACCAAATTCTGCCTCCTTGCATCCTGGAAAGAGTCACAATCCCTGCAATGTTGATGCTCCGTACTATCACACCAAATACATCTCCGATCTCTCCTAGGAGCACTAGGAGCACTCCTAGGTGCAGTAGGAGCACTAGAAGAAGTAGTAGGCACAGTGGAAGCAAACTGCTCCTTCAACTTACCCACCAACTCCGCTTTAACTGACTCAAGTGTCAAATCTGTGATGCCTTTGATTATGTCATCAATAGAGGTAGGCACCGATGGAGCGGATGGTTTTGAAGTAGAAGGTGTAGGCATCGGTCGTGGAACAGGAGGAATAGGTGGAGTGGCAACAGTAGGCACTGGCATAGGCCAAGAAACTGGCTGAGGAGGAGAAGAAATAACAGGGATAGAAGTAGGCATAGGAGCAGATGATGGTGTAGGTGTCATGGAACCATTCTGTAGGCGAGTCTTCCATATCCTCCTCTTGGTCAAAGTCGAGACTGCATCCTGAGCATCCTGCCAATCAGTTTTAAGACCCATAGGCTTCGTGCGATCTTCAAGAAACTCACCCAATTCTTCTTGAAGAGCAGGATCTGCAGCTTGCAAGAAAAGTTCAACTTTTTCAACATCCAATGCTCTTTGTTCAATGGCATCAAGCTGACTATACCTTTCCTCAAATTCTCGAATCAACTCCAAAGCAGCAAGACCTTTGTTTGGCATGTAGACCCACTCTCGGAATGACCGTCGAGTAGCCATACCAAAGTCCTCAAGGAAATATTCTTCTTTAAGAGCCTTCTTAAAATCTTGCCAATGTGTATTTTGAATAAATAAATCAGTCACCTTTGTCCTCAAAGCAGGTGTGACAAGACGAAGGAAGTACTTACTCATAAGTCCAGCAGGAACTCCAAAAAACCCCATCTTGATCTCATATGTCTTCAAATATGCTGAAACATTCCGCCCGTCAAATAGCTTCTTCTCACTCTCAACTGCTTCAATAGCCTTAGTCGCGCTGTTTGCATTCTCCTGCTCCGAATAGAGTTGCCTTTGCTGAGACAACTGTTGTTGATGCAATTGTTGTTGCTGCTGCATATACATTTGTGTTTGCTGATTTTGGAGCTGCATATACATGGACATATTCTGCAAAATCTGTTTTAGATCCTCCGTTGAAGTACTTGACGCAGCAGTCATTGATGGAGCTGAAGTAGACGCAGCTGGAGTTGTAGAGGAAGCTGAAATAGAGGCTGAAGTGTCTCCCATCCTGAAATTTCTGCGACGCTTTCACGTCGGGTTCACCAAAGATGTGGAAGGGTTTGTGAAAGCAATGTCGCAACTTCAGAAGTCCTTGATAATTTCAGGCTAGAAGATCCATCAAGAAAAATGAAGTAAAATCTGTTATAATTTCAGGACACCCTACATTCTTTTGAGCATTTAAAAGGGATTCCACCCTCTTGTTCAGCTCCATAGTTGCGTCAATAAAGTCTATAAGAACAAAAGGAGAGTTGTTTTTTTTACAAGTTTTTAATTACAGTGGTTAGATGGATCAATCTCTGAATTGTCAATGATCTCTTATGAATTCAATCCTTTGTGTTTATCACAAACATCCTCATAAGGTCACAAATTTGTTTCCTCAATCATAGATTGTTTACTGTCTTCATTATCATAGATACAAAGCTTGCATGAATAGCACTAAGAGCTGATGGACTTTATTTAAGCTGTGCCTTCTACATCCAACCTGCAGTATCCACAAGGTAAACAGTTCTGTTGCTGTAACAGAATTTCACACGAACAGCATCTCGAATTAGACTGGTTCTGGCTCAGTTAGCACATGTTCCTGTCAAAGTAGGAAATTCAGTATTGTTGATTTGCCAACATTAGGGTGACCAGCTGCATTGCCAAAGGACCTCCAGATTCATCCTCAGAAATCAGTTCTTGGACAGCATTTATGTCTTCTTGGGCTTTTATAAGCAAAGGCATTAATCCTTCATAAAGATCTGTCAGGCCTTCTCCAGTACTTAATTCACTTGCAGAATTGGAACCACCAATACAGCTTCTAGAATCCGCGCGATAACCACAGCGACAACAATCTGATTTCACTGTTGGTTCAAGCTCCCCCCCTCAAGACAATGACGAGAAGGTATTTCTGCTTGCGTTATGATGCAATCCTATTCGTAACTTGGACATAGTGGGAAGTGAAATTGAGGCTTGGATTAAAGGCTTGATTATCAGGTTGTTTCCAGAACTCTGCTTCCTCATTCACGGTTTCAGAATCGAAAGAATGAATGAGGAGAAAACGGCTGAATGAAATCCGCGTTGGGACGAACATTGATAGGCTCAATGTAGTGCTCCTCGGTGGAAGCAGTAGCTCCAATGTCGTGCTTTCTTCTGTCCTTCAACTTCAGAAAATGATCTCGTGTTTTCTACTACCATCTTTCATATCAGCTACGTCTCATCCTCTTGATACAGCAGCAGTTGCCGATGCGTTTTACCAAATCATTGCTCTGAATAGAACTGGCATAACTCAAGTTGAGGGAGGTTAGATTATGACATACTGGAAGGAGAACTGGGAGTCAAAAGGAAGCTTCAAGCACCCACAGGCGTTGTAGTTTACAACTGTTGCTGATGCTTCGATAAGCTTGCGTCAATTAGCCCGAATCTTCTTGGGGCGCAGATCAAGAACCTTGATCTTAGGCATTGCAAAGCCAGAACTGCGGCAGGAGCAGCGATGATGGAAAGAACTGTGTCGTTAATATCTTCTGAGGGAGGGGGAGAAAAGAGTTGGTTATGGGTCTTCAATCCTCTGTTTCCTCCTATGCTCCGTTCATCCTCTCTCTGTTCCTCCTTTTTCCCGTAATTCCCTCCTCCTTGTCAGCCTTCATTGAAAAAAAACTCCTTCTCCTTCCTTCCGTCCAGCGTCCATCTGATCAGTAGGTATAATCAAGCTAAGCATCGCATCAGGCATTCGATCAAGACTCATAGATCTTCAGTAGAGCACCGAGTGGATCGTCTGGATTCCGCGTCATACTCCCCTTCAGCACTCCGTCTGCCCAAGGCTTTAGCACTCCACCTGCACTTCCCGTCATACTCCTCTTTCTTACCCTTGGCACTGTTCTGCTGGATCTTCTCTACACACCGCTGATCAATCGTCATGGAAGCGAACGCAAACAGGGTGTGGCAGCTAATGCGGTCTCCTGGTGCCGTGTCGTCCAATCGGAATTGCCCATTTTACACATTCTCCTCGCAGCACTGCAGTGCCAATGAGCTATTTGTCTTCAAATCCTCGATTGGATGACTGTCGATGATGCTATTTCGAGCTCCCTATTTTCTGCTTCTCTCTCACCACAAGAGATGATCCGTCGAGACCTCCTTCTTTCTCCTAGTCTTTAGCTGCACCATGGCCTCCCTTCCTCTGCGTCTCCTTCTGCTCTCAAAATAGGCTCCTTTTTCCCTAAAGCAAGGCTCCCCTTCACGCTTTCCTCCATCGTCCATCCTCCTTTCTCCAAAATAGGCTCCTCCTTTCCTAAAGCGAGGCTCCCCCTCCACTTTCCTCCTCTGTTCCATCGTTCAAAAACTTCCCCCCTTTTCGTTCATTCTGCCTCCCCAGGAAAAACCAGAGAGGCCTCCCTTTTCGCTCCTCTTTTTCCAGAATAAGTGGCCCTTTTCTCTTTTTTTTTTAAATACATACGCAGATTGTGCCTATCAAAAAGTAGCCTCCTTCTTTACAAATGGAGAGTGATAAGGATAGCACAATCTCCAATCAAAAATTAACATAACATGAACACAACTTGCCCCTTCAAGACAGATTAAACAGCGCTGTACTGCCACCTGAAATAGCACTATTACTTGTCGTGGGGGGGGGAAAGAATCCACTAAAGTAATCAAGACGATGAGGCCTATAGAAACCGAAACATGTTACCACTATGCGTATCCATCTTGGTGAAGTGGGCAAAACAAACACCAGCAACAACAATGTGCATCAAAAAGAACCCACCTCGCTCACACAATCTCTCCAATTGTATGTACTGATGATGTCTTCCGTTTGATTTCAATGGCAAATACTCCAAAAAGGAACACTTGTATTTCCATCTCACTCGCATACCACAAAGGGCCATTGACACCATACTCCCATGTAACATTAGAGCTTTGCAAAATAGTAGCTGCCCAAGTCCACTGTGATACAATGACACTCACAATCAAGCCTGTCTTGATGCTCCTACTAGTTGTATTGCACCATTCTGAGGTGTGCTAAACATCAAGCAAGCTCTCACATTTGGCAAACATATCCACCAATGTACTTCGACTTGCATCTCTCGGAATTAGTTTAGTACTTCCTCACAAAGCCCATATTCGGCATATCTTGAAATAAGTGTAGCCCATGAGATTGCATCTCAAGTTACCAGTCTACCAAATTCCTTATTCTTCTCCATCTTCGGCATAGAATGAAAGAGCAAACATAACAACTAAATATGTACAAAGTAACAAATCTCATGCACAACTTTTGGGTGGTTTTCACACCTCAAATGCTCAGCAATACGACAGCGTGGTGGAGGGGGTTGCTCAAGATGCTGCGCCGAACACACACAGAATGCACAAGGAGAAGTACACTCAAGAGACAAGAAGAGAGATGGAGGCCAAAACGTTTTCTTGCTGATTTCTTCTTCTTCTTCCACACACTTTACAATGTACACAAAGTATAGATAAGATCCAACATAAAAGGAAAGTGACCTACTAAGTCAAACAATGCATAACCGACCACACTAGTCGACTGGCGCTATAACTATGCCAGCTGTAAATAGGTGTAACGACCTGAATATAATAAGTAATGAGTCAGTGGCCATATGAGATGCATAATGACCACCGACGTGCTAAGTGTAGACATGTGGACCCATCTAACCAGGCGGTCCATCATCAATGTCCGCATGTGTTGAGCTTGTCATCTCAACACTCCCCCTCAAGCTCAACTGCATCTCTGCAACTCCAAGTAAGCTTCGAAACTTTTGAAGCTTCTCTGTACCCAATGCCTTCGTGAAGATGTTAGCTATCTGATCCTGTGTGCTGACATACACCAAGTCAATCTCACCTGCTAGTACCTTCTCTCTCACAAAATGGTAGTGTACCTCAATATGTTTTGTCCTAGCATGGAACACAGGGTTCCTAGCCAACTGTATACTACTCATGTTGTCACAATAAAGGACAACTGGACCTTCCACCTGCACATCCAAATCAGCCAATAGCTTTTGCAGCCATACTACCTCACATGCTGCAACAGCAGCACCTCTATACTCAGCCTCTGTACTCGACAAAGCAACTGTAGATTGCTTTTTGCTGCTCCATGCAACTGCTGCACTACCAAGAGAGAACATGTATCCGCTGGTAGATCTTCTATCAGACATACTATCCAAACACCTGTACATCTGTACCTGCCTCATAGAAAAGTCCATAATCTAATGTGGACTTCACATATCTCAATATGCGTCTGACTGCATCCAAATGTGGCTTTCTAGGTACTTGCATAAACTGACTCACAAGACCAACAGCGTAGCTCAAGTCTGGCCTTGTAATGGTCATGTAGATCAAACTCCCCACTATCCTCCTGAACATAGTAGGGTCTTCTATCTCATCCCCAACATCAGCACTCAGCTTTACATTCTGCTCCAACGGGATTGAAAGTGGTTTGCATGCAGTCATACCATACTTGGACAACATATCCAAGCCATACTGTCTTTGGGACAGCCATATACCATCATCACATCTGATCACCTCAATGCCAAGGAAGTACCTTAGCTCACCTAAATCCTTCATCTCAAACTTCATCTTCAAATAGCCCTTGACTTCAACAATTCCATTATCACTGTCACCTGTAATAATCAAGTCATCCACATAGATGACTATGATGACCAAACCTGCATCTCCCTTTCTCACATAAAGTGAGTGATCAGCATCAGAAACATAAAAGCCAATATTGACAAGATACTCTCTAATCTTGTCAGACCATGCTCTAGATGCTTGCTTGAGCCCATAGAGTACCTTCTTCATCCTGCACACATACGTGGGATGCTCTAAATCTTCATAACCTGCTGGCTGATCCATATACACTTCTTCCTGCAAATCACCATGCAAGAAGGCATTCTTTACATCCATTTGTTGCAACCTCCAACCTTTGGCTGCTGCCAAAGTAATCACACATCTGACAGTTGCCATCTTAGCAACTGGACTTAAGGTTTCATCATAATCTATGCCATATGTCTGGGCATAGCCTTTTGCAACCAGCCTAGCTTTGTACCTGCTAATAGAACCATCTGCATTGTGCTTAATCTTATAGACCCACTTACATTCGGCAATGATACTAGATCCCAAGTCTTATTGGCCTCTAATGCAGCCATCTCCTCATCCATTGCTGCATCCCAATGAGCATGACCAACAGCCTCCTCAAAACATGTGGGCTCAACATCCTCAACTAGTGTCACCATATAAGCATAATGGTGAGCTGCATAACCTTCAAAACCAAATCTTTTAATAGGGTATCTCACCCTGCTAGACCTACGTACCACTGGATCACTCAATGGAGTCTTTGCATTAACGCGTGCTCTCTGCACACCTGGAGTCCTCACTGAAGGAATGCCAAGCTCATCATCCAAGCTCTCTGAGCCACTGGAGTCTCCATCAAGAACTGCATCAATGCTTTTTGACACCTTATTCTTTCCTTTGTCTTTACCTGTAGTGCGACTAGATGCACCCGAAGATGTAGAGGTACTCCTTAGTCTCCCAGACCAAGGACTACCAGATGATGTCTCTGGTCCGCTAAGAGTTCGTGATTCTTGCTTTTCAGCTTGCACATGAGTGTCATGATCATCATCATCATCCAATGCATCACCACTAGATACATACCAACTGCTCATTTCATCAAAGATGACATCCCTGCTCACTCTGAACTTACATGTGACAGGGTTGTAACAACGATATCCTTTCTGCTCTAAAGAGTATCCAATAAAGACACACTTTTCAGCCTTTGGATCCAGTTTCTTCCGCAACTCATCTGGCACATGAACATACGCAATGCAGCCAAATACTTTCAAGTGTGAAACATCAGGCTTCTTACCTGTAAAACATTCTTCGGGGGTCATACCATGAACTGCAGCTGTGGGAGTTCTGTTCATAATATAAACAGCAGTATGAACAGCCTCAGACCAAAAATGCTTAGGCATATTCTTTTCAGCCATCAAGGCGCGTGCAACTTCTGCAATATGCCTATTTTTCCTTTCTGCAACCCCATTTTGCTGTGGGGTATACCTGCATGTGAACTGTCTCTTTATCCCATGAGACCTCAGAAAATCACTGAACTCATTTGAGAGGTACTCTCCCCCTCCATCTGACCTCAGGCACTTTACTTTCAAGCCTGTTTCTTTTTCAACTGCAGCCTTGAAAGTTCTAAAGTGCTCAAACGCTTCACTCTTTTCCTTCATAAAATATACCCACAGCTTTCTAGAACAATCATCAATGAATGTGATGAAGTATGAACTACCTCCAAGAGATACATTTTGTGTAGGCCCCCAAATGTCTGTATGCACAACATCAAGGATATTTCTGCTTACATCTCTGTCATGTGAAAAGGGTTGTCTTGCCTGCTTACCAAACTGACATGCTTCACATACCTTCTGAAATTCTACAACTTTAAATGTAGGCAAACCTGTAACCAACCCTTTGGACTGCATTAATTTCAGCCTTTGTACATTTGCATGTCCAATGCGTTTGTGCCAAATTTCAATGTCTGCAACAACATCTTTTCCTTTGGCATACATAGCAGCATTCATAGTAGGAATTCCAGCATCTAGAGTGAACATATGTCCAACTCTACTTCCCTTTGCTACCAATCTGCACTTGTCATTGAAGTCTTCTACAAAGCAGCCCTTTGCATTAAATCTGACTTGCAGCCCTTGGTCTACCATTTGACCGACTGACACCAAGTTCTTTGTAATAGATGGCACATGTAATACATCTGAAAGACTCTTTGTCTTACCATCATGCAAGGACAAGGGAAACTTTTCCAATGTGTGAAATTGGGTGGCATGAGTCATCACCCATCTGCACATAACCTGCATTCTGCAAATCCTGCATCTCTCCAAACCATTCTGCATGGCTGGTCATATGATTGGATGCACCTGAATCAACATACCAAACATCTTCATGTGTTCCCTTTCCTGTAACAGCATTCAGCATATGCTGCATAATGAACAAACGTTCATTTTTGTCTTCATTCTGTCGTGAAGACGATGCATAGTTTCCTTGCTGCAACTTACCACTGCGGATATCATCTCTCTTAGCATAACATTGGGCTGCAATATGACCTGTTTTGTCACAGTAGTGGCACACAATACCAGAGTTGTTAGAACCTCTGTTTTGCCATCCACCTCTTCCTCTAAAGCTCCCCCTGCCTCTAAAGTTACCACGACCTCCTGAAACCTGCATATCGCCAAATTGCTGATTCAATCTGTTTTGCTGGTTGTCACTACCACGTCCTGTACCACGGCCTCTTGAAGAGAACCTGCCACGTCCCCTTCCAGAACTGGAGTAGAAATCTTGGACCTGTTCACCACTTCTTTCAGATGTCTCACTCTGCATGTTGATCTCTTCAATGATCATAAGGGAGACCAACTCATCGAAATCTGGAAATGGCTTTCTGACATATACAGAAGTTACAAAAGACTTCCAAGCCTTTTCATTGTTAAGTCCACCCAAGGTAGACGACACCAAATCATCATCATCCGGCATTGCATCAATCGCTGCCAATGCATCTGCAATGCTTCTTACCTTCAGTGCATACTCATTGATAGACATCTTCCCTTTCTTTAATGTATTCAACTCTTGCTTGAGTTGAATCTTTCGTGCCTTTGTATTTACAGAAAACATACTTTCAAGTATGGTCCAAGCTGCATATGAATTCTCTGCATTTCTAATGTGTCCCAGCATATTATTGTCAATTACTGCAGACAACCAATACATGACCTTTTTATCCTTTGCATTCCATTCTTTCCGTGCCTTTGTCTCTTCTGCAGTTGGAGGATCACTCATCTCCGGCTCCTTTTCTTCACCTGAAACGAACTCGTAGAGGCCTTTTCCAATAAGGAAGTTCGTGACACGAAACTTCCATGATGGGTAGTTGTTCTTGTCGAGCTTCTCAATGATGGGGCTTCCACTGTTCTCTGCCATTATCACAAAATTAATACCAAACAGCAAGCAAATCTTCTGCAACCCTTGACTTGTAGTGCACAGTAATACACCAGACAGCCTTTTTCACTGTCTGCTCAACAATACATGCAATCTGCAACCAGTTTGCAGATAAACCTTGTGTTTACTCACTGATAAACACCTTTGAACTTACAGATCTGAAATCTGTAACCTGCGCACCCACTTTCGGTCAATACAGTCGAAGTCACAACGTACCCTGAAACTGCTGTCCGCAACCTTGCGGCTCTAAAACGGGCCCTGAAACGGCCTCAGATGCCCAAAATAATTGCGGGCAAGCCTTAAAGGGCTTATCTGCAGAATATACAGCGCTCTTCGCGCACACCAAATCTCACTGCAATCTGAGATTTTTGCTCTGTCCTGCTTCCGGTGCCTCCACAGGCACTATCCAAGAGAAGAAGTGGAAGAATGGGAGAGATTCTTACCCGTAGCTTGCTTGCTCAAACCTTACTTCTTCTCCTTCACTTCAGCCTTCGAAATCCGCCTCTCTCAATGGCGCGGCTCTGATACTATGGAGACAAGAAGAGAGATGGAGGCCAAAACGTTTTCTTGCTGATTTCTTCTTCTTCTTCCACACACTTTACAATGTACACAAAGTATAGATAAGATCCAACATAAAAGGAAAGTGACCTACTAAGTCAAACAATACATAACCGACCACACTAGTCGACTGGCGCTATAACTATGCCAGCTGTAAATAGGTGTAACGACCTGAATATAATAAGTAATGAGTCAGTGGCCATGTGAGATGCATAATGACCACCGACGTGCTAAGTGTAGACATGTGGACCCATCTAACCAGGCGGTCCATCATCAATGTCCGCATGTGTTGAGCTTGTCATCTCAACAAAAGAAGGCTCGGAATGATGCAAATGTAATTTTAAAGGGAAAGTCTAAGAAGATAGATGTATCCATTGAAGTGAAGAGCTTGGTGATGATATGAAGTTGTTACCATGGCACTCTCTTCAAGGTGTGAAGGATGAGAGGGTGCTTATATCCACTTGATGTAGGGTAATAGAGGCAATCCAAAAACGTTTCACCACTTCAAAGTTTACAAAGAGTTGGTTGAAAACTAACTCGATTGGCAAATCAAGGTTCTTTGCACTAATAATGGTGGAGAATATTCTTTAAATGAGTTTGAGGTGTATCTTCAAGCCAATGGGATTCAATGTGAATACTCAATCCCCTATTATCCTCAACAAAATGGTGTTTCCAATGAAAAAATGGAAAACTCATGAATGTTGCACGAGCTATGCTTAGCCTTGAAAGGTTAAGTAATGATTATTGAAAGGAAGCTATTGCCACAACATGCTATCTACAAGATTGGACTGCTACCAAAACAACAAAGGATTCAACCATGCATACTTTGTGGTATGTCAACCACCTTCACAAAACATATCTCTTTGTGGCAATAGATTATTTTTCACATTTATTGATGATTATTCAAGAAAGCAGTGGATATATTTTATGACGAAAAAGGGTGATGTATTTGAGCACTTCAAAACTTTCAAAGCTATTGTTGAAACAGAAACAACTTCAAAGTTAACCCATGTGGCTCTTCCGCGTCACCTTCCATTCTCCTCTACTCGGAACCCAGTGACCACCATCACCTCTCATAGTGGGCCACCAAACAATTACAACCCCTCATCTTTGGTTGCTCCTTATGTGCATAACAACCTCCCCCTTCCTTACTCTTTCACACTGCCACTCCCAAACCCAATGCTCCTTACCCTACCCTTCATCACCCCTACAAAATGTCTTATGTACCTAGCCGCCCGCAATTAGAGATCAATCGTTTCAATCTATGGCTATCAATCGAAGAATCCAAGAGAGCCAAACCCCTCTCTCCTCAGCATTCACTCACTTCAGTGCTCCAACTCACATGTTGTGAGAGCGGAATTTTGGTGCTGAAAAGTGCTTAAAAATAGCTAAAAATTATGAATATCAAGGGAAAAATATTCAACGTCAAAGGCGGCGGCTCGATTTAGGACGATTTTAAGCAACAAAGTGCTTTAAAGGTGCTCGAGCGACACTTGTTGATTTTTCATAATTTTTCAGACAGTCGTGCGGGTTGACACAAGCTACTGGCCAATGCGGGATGCCAAGCCGGACGCCCAGGATTTTTTAGAGTTCAATTCCAAGTCCGGACGGGGAAATGGCCAAGGAAACGGTCAAGATGCGAAGAGGTGGACATTAAAGTGGCCAAAGTGGGCATGACCTTTGGGAGCCCAATTTTAAATGTCACATGAAAGGAAGGTGAAAAAGAAGATGCAAAATCGTGGAGGAGAGATGGCGCCATCTGCGCCCGATTTTTGTGCTCATGGTCTTGATGATCATCTTCCTGGCTGCGAGCAACCTACCCAATTGACATTGGCCCTTGCTTCTCCTCTGCCTGCTGGCCATTTCGCCGCCCTTCGCTCGCGCAATGGTGGTCCATATGAAGATCTCTGAAATCAGTCTTTCTCTCTCCTCCCTCTCTCTTCTCTAAGGGGGAGTTCATGTGGGAAGAGAAAGGAAGAAGAAAGAATGGTGGAGGCTTGTCCGGCATTGATCGGATCGCTTCAGGGCTGGAAATGGTGACTTGTGATCGTCATGAGCATGAACTACTGCTGATTTTCAGATTTGCAGCCATGGACATGAAACCCGAAACACGTAAATAAGCGGTAATTCAATTTTTTCAAAGGAAATTTAAGATTTCATGGCTTTTGATTGATAAAATGTTGTTCATGTGGGCTAAAAATTGTTTATGTTGCTGTTTTCCATGAGTACTTGTTGATCATAATCAAAAAATAAAAAAAACATGCATCTTGTGACTCAAAATAATACACTAAAACACGTAAAATATGGAAAAACAAGGGAAAATTATGTTTTTTGGGCATAAAAATGGAAGAATAAATAGGAACACCAACTAAATTTTCATTTTTGTTGCAAGAAGGAACTAAGGGCCACAGTCCATAACCTATTTTGAATTTTAAGTAATAAAATAATGCAGAAAATAAGGGAAAATACAAGGAAAATAGAGGAAAAAACACTAAAAATAGGGGAAAAATGCATTTTGGGTGCAAAAAATTAATGAAAATTAAGAACAATGTTTGTGAATGTTTGTGGGGACTGAATCATGAGGATTTTCCTCAGTTCAACCCCACCTTCTTGTTCTAGTGTGTGTTTTTCCGCTTTTTAGACATAAAATGATGGCAAAATGCCTTATAAATCTATACAACAATGCAACATTTGATCGACGGGAGGGTAGAGTGGTTAAAATTGGTCTAAATGTGGAGTAAAATGATGAAAAGATTGTTGGTTTTTGTTTGCATACCATATAGGTCGGTGAATAATTATAGAATGAGAGCCTAGTAGCACGAGGGTTTCCTCAGTGCTAGGTTCGTGCAACACCGCATAAGAACGGTAGTTGAAAATCATTGAAAAGATGTTTTCCACATGTGCACAATATTGATTTTACAATTGTTTGAGCACTTAGCATCCACAATATGCATAAATCATGGAAATATTTAAAGGTATCAGAAATCCTGGATGCACAACAATTGCTTTCATTAGGACCTTGACCTACGTTGAGTGAGAGACAGGACACCCTAAGCATAGGCTAGTCGTGGGGTCTGGGGGAAAGAGAACTAAGGACAATGGTACATTCCTGTATACGATTAAATGGTACCTTGAGTGGATTTTGTACAAAATGTTTATATGTTGAGCGACGCACCGAGGGGCCAATCCCCAAGGTGTAGGAGAGTCGCAGAGGGGTGGCAGCATTCAGCCATTGGAGGACCCCCTATGTCTGTGCTTCGTGCCATTAGGCAATGTGTAAGGGACTCCCTTCTGAGGAGTAGTGGGTGAGAGAAGAGTGGACTACAAACGACATAATACAAACGCAAGATATTTAGGAAGGCAATGTATGTGTCATCAACGCTCCTGGCCGCGAGGCCGTGGGGTTGTTGAGCGCGTGAGATAGAGGTCCGGCTAGTGCACGAGCCAGTGCCGGCTCGTTCTAGATTCCATCAGTGGTGCGTCTGCCGCGAGCCGCTTAAAAGTGGCGGTCCTCGAATCCTGGTTGTCTAGGGACCAACTAGTAGTTTATGCCAAAGGATACTGTGATTGATCCGTTATTTATCGATAAGCATCGTCTAGCAGAAATCCAAAAGCAAGAGAGAGACGAAAGAGCTAGGCGACGTGCTGAAATTTTTAGGAGATATTCCCCTAAGCGTAGCGGTGTTGAACCCTTACGAGGGAGTGGATCTAGTGGTCTTGGGGCCACAAGCAGTAAGTTAGGAGAAGGTGGAAGCTCTAGTGCTCCCCTTTCTTCCATAAGCCAGTCTACATCAAGTGCGGGAGGTGTAACCCCACCGTCCCTTATTCCTAGTGCAAATCCAATCCTCGTCATGGCGTAGCCTATTGCAATTCCAGCAAGAACGACAGATTTGCCGGCGCTAGGTTACCCGCTACCCATTTTTCATGGGCTAGTTGAGGAAGATGCGAAACTCCACATTAGGGAGTTTCAAAAGCTGATGTTTAACTGTCGCATTCAAGAAGAAGGACATTTAATGATGTTCTTCAATATAACTCTCAAAGGAAGAGCTGCTATATGGTATCATGGTTTAGAAGCCGGAACCATATTGAATATTGAGTCATTTTATGGAGCTTTTCGAAGGGAGTTTGCCCCTGAAAGGGGTGGGCAATATTGGTTGCGTGTACTTAACATGACCCGTCAAGAACCACACGAGGATATTCGTGCTTATGCGAAGAAAATAAAAGAGGTTTTCCGTAAGTTAGACACCTCTATTTCTATCCCCGCAGCTGCCCAATTGCAATATTTCCTACATGGTTTGGACTTTAATATCCAATTGCAGTTGAGTAGGTCCCCTTGGGGGATATAGATACTGCCATTACACGAGCACAAGAGGTGGAATCTCGACTACAAGTAGCCTATGCTTCTCGAGGAAATTCGAATATGGGTTTAGTATTGGGAAACAATGTGGCGATGGCCAATGGCAGTAGTGGCCAAGGGATAGCGATGGCTAACCCTAATGGGAGAGGGAACATGATACAGAATGTCCCTTTATTACCAGCTCCCCCTAGCATGTCGATGCCTACGGGCAGTCAAATGGCTCCAAATGGTGGAGGCCAGGCGGTCAATTCTAATACCATGCCTGTGGCTCAACAACCAGTGTCTAATCGAATAGTTAGGCCGATGGAACGACATGGTAATGATCAAGGCTATGAGTCGAGCGCTTCCAATGTTCTTGGCGAGGTTAAGGATATGATGAAGCATTATACCGACATGATTACGGAGCAGTATCGACAAATAGCTGTTGATGTCAACTTCCTTAAAAAACAACAAAATTTGATAGGAAGTAGATACCCAGATGAGGGTGCACCTTCGAGGTTTAGTTGCAAATGGTGTGGTGGGCAACACTATCCAAGAAATTGCCCAAATGTTAAGTGCGACATCTGTGGAAAATTCGGCCATTTAGCATCTACTTGTTGGAGTAAGATCAGTTCCCTCCAGCGAGGTAGTTGGCAGCCAGGGCCTGTTAATCATCGTGTGCAAGGAAATGATTCCCAGCGAGAAGATGGGCCTAAACAAATACTTCAATGACCAAAGACTACAGTGGAGGAGCTACCAAGTGGTAGTGGGGTTAGTTTGATTGAGGCTGTACGCATTAATGATGCTGAAACCTCTAATCTGCGAGCTATTCTTACAAGAGGTCAAAAGGGTAGAGAGGCTGACAAGGATAAGCCTGTCGACGGAAACCCTAAACAAGGCGACAAAGGAACGCAAGTTTTGGATCTTGCCATGGAAGGGGGACCTTTGAAGCCCATGGAGAGTAAGGCCGATAAGGAATCACCAAAGAAGAAGGTGAAAGTTAAAAAAAAAGGCAATAAAGCTGGTTCAGCGACCTAAAGAGCGGATGGTTTGGCATGAAAAGCGAACTCTATCGAACTATCATGAATTCGATTTGGTGAGCTCTCTTTGTGAAGTCAAGCCGGATATGAATCTTCTGCAGCTTATTAAGCTTTCCCCAGGAGTGCGCAAGGAATTTAGAAAGATCCTACGTACCGGGTATATCGTAGAACCTTTGGGTGTTGTGCGAGTTGGTGATGACTTGTTCGAGCATGCTGAGAAGCATTGCCCAAGGGTTGCAGCCTATGTCGATGGGATATTAGTAGATTATGCCATTGTCGACACGGGATCATCTGTTAACATTATGAGTTCTGAACTGATGGAAATGTTGGGTCTTGCGATCCAAAAAGACACCTCCACAATTCTCAGAATAGCAGATGATAGTTTGAGGCAGCCAGAAGGCTGCATTACTAAGGTCCATGTCACTGTTGCAAATGTAGAATGCCTGTTGGACTTTAGGGTGATTCGTTTTGCAGGGCGCCCAAGCTACCAAGTATTACTCGAACGACCTTGGATCTTGCAAGCGGACTGCCAAGTAGATATACCCGCCAGTCGACTAATATTCGGTAGAGGGGCCCAGCGTGTAGTGGTTGATGCTTACCCTGAGTCCCCCGCAGAGTCAGAGAGCTCCTCTATCTTCTACAGAATTGGAGACATTAGAAGATTTATCTGCCAGTGAGACATCATTGAGTGATGAGTCCAAAGAGGGATCCACCACGGAAGACATCTATCAGATCACTTTGAACGAGCCGATAGAGGGCCAAGATCATATAAGAGATGCAGATGTTATTGAGCTAACCCTTGGTACGCCTAATGATTCGTGGCCAATCAAATTAGGTTCTATGCTCAGCACAGCAGAAAGGGAGGACTATGTGGCCTTGATTCAGGGATTCCGTGATATCTTTGCCTGGAGTTAGGATGAGCTGAGAGGCATTCCTCCTAGTCTTCTGTTCATACAATTCCGTTGAAAGAGGGTAGTCGTCTTGTACGATAGAAAGTAAGGCATATGCCTTTCGAACTGAGGGACAGGCTGTTTGAAGAGTTACAGAAGCTTCGGAAAGTAGGTTTGATTTTTCCTGTGCAACACACGGAATGGTGTTCGCCAGTTGTGATCAGAAAGAAGAAGAATAATCAAATCTGATTATGTGTAGACTTTAGAGAGCTGAATAAGCAGACAGTTAAGGACTACTACCCATTGCCATTTATTGACCAGATTTTGGATCAATTAGCGGGTAGGAAAATATATTCGTTTATGGATTGCTTTGCAGGATATAACCAGATGGCAATTGCAAAAGAGGACAAGTTGAAAACAACTTTTATTACTGTATTTGGTACTTTTGCGTACCATGTGATGGCCTTTGGTTTATGCAATGCACCTGGTTTGTGGCAACGAACAGCAGATAAGACATTCGGTGACATATCCCCTGAAGAGTTGAAGGTGTTTATTGATGACTTAGGGGCTGCCACTGTGAGAGGAAGGCAGTTGATCATTTTAAGAAAATGTTTTGAGCGCTGTAGACAATTTTGCATCGCCCTAAATCCACAGAAGTGTGTTTTTGGAGTACCTTATGGGCTATTGCTGGGTCATGTGGTCAGTTCGGTAGGAATTGTGACAGACCCCGAGAAGGTCAAAGTTATAGTTGCCATGGGTCCACCACGCACTCTAAAGGAAGTTCATAGCTTTCTGTCTTCGGTTGGTTATTACCGTAGATTCATAAACGCCTTGGCAGAAAGAACATTGTCGCTTACAAATTTATTGTCCTTTAGCTGTTTGTTTGAATGGGGTGACCCTTGTAAGGTAACATTCAAGGATGTGAAACAGGAGCTAGCAAGAGCGCCCGTTTTAAAAGCACCTAAAAGAGGTGAGGTGTTCTATATATTTTCGGCAGCCACCATGTATAGTATCAGCTCTGCTGTTTAGCCCAAATTTGGGAAGAGAAGTGGTACCACCCGATTGCTTTTGCTAGTCGGAAGCTGGGGGTATCCGAAATCAATTATACCTACATGGATAAGTTGTGTCTAGCGATGGTCTTTGGGACCAAGAAATTCAGGCATTATATTCTCTATGAGAAAGTCGTGCGTTATACGAAGGCAGAGGGACTTCGATTATTGATGAATAAGCCACAGCCGCCTGATCGTCTAGCAAAGTGGTTGATCACTTTGCAGGAATTTGATTATGAAATCAGGAGTAAGCCACCAAGGTTGCAAGGCATCGTGGAATGTCTTGTGGACTTTGGGGAGCCGAAAGAATCTGTGGCTGAAGGTAGTGACATGGAGTTGTTATTTAAAATAGATACGGCATCTATTCCCTCCTAGTATGCTGCAATAACGCATTATTTATCGACGGGAGAGGCGGGATCCGAATTATCTAAAGCTGAGAAACGGAAAATTAGGCAGCAAGCGTTAAAGTTTGCCTTAATCGCAGGTACATTATATCGGCAAGGGGTTGATGACATCTATCGCCGATGTGTGATGCCTGACGAGGTGCCATTCATTTTGGAAGAGTGCCATGATTCTGCTTGCGGAGGCCATTTTGCTGGACGGCTTACACCACAAAAGGCTTTAAGAGCAGGTTATTGGTGGCCTACCATCTTCCAGGATGCGTTTGCGTATGTTAAGAGATGCTATACTTGTCAACGACATGATAGTCGAGAGAATAGGAAATGACCACTCACCCCTATTATGGCGATACTTCCATTTGAGAAGTGGGGAATAGACTTTGTGGGTCCTATTACTCCGTCGTCGACTACGCAAAAGAGGTACATCATTGTAGCAACTGACTACTTCACAAAGTGGTCAGAAGCACATGCAACAAGGAAAGATGATGCTAAAGAAACTGCTAGTTTCCTTTTAGAGCAGATAATATGCCGTTTTGGTCCGCCAAAAGAATTAGTGTCGGACCGTGGAACCCATTTCCTGAATAAGGTGATCAAAAGCTTGACAGAGACTTGGCAAATCAAGCATAACAAGACAACCCCATATAACCCGCAAGCCAATGGGCAAGTTGAAAGCACCAACAAGTAGCTTGTGGGCATCCTGTCCAAAATTGTGTCGGAAAAGAAACGGGATTGGGATAAAAAGTTATACGTGGCAGTGTGGGCCTATAATACGACTTTCAAACGAGCCACTGGCCATACCCCGTTCAAGTTAGTATATGGGGAGGAGTGTGTCTTGCCTTTAGAGATTGAGCTGCCGACTATTCGGTTTGCCATCAATCATTCTTTGAGTGATGAAGACGCACTTTTTGAGCGCTTGACAACACTGGCACATTTAGATGAGCTTAAGCTACAGAGCTTATTGCACCAAGAAGTGGCGAAGTGCCGAATGAAGCAGCTACACGACCTCAAAGCCAAGAAATACACCTTCAAGAAAGGACAGCTTGTTCTGTATTATGATGCACGACATGAATTATTTCCAGGCAAGCTAGAGCCCAAATGGGACGGGCCCTATAGGATCGTTAGAATAGGAAAGAATAAATCCACAGTCTTGTTAGCTGACCTTGAGGGGATAGAATTTAAAAATAAGGTTAATCTTAATAAGATTAAACCTTATTATTTCTGATTGCACTAATACTATGACTGCCTTGCAGGTCTAGGAGAGATCGATCAAATATCTGCAAGGAAATCGTGATAGAGGTTGATGGGTCATCTGATCCCTTATTTAGAACACCCATATTTAGAACAGAGGTATTATCAGGGAAAGCTCATTTGGTGTAGCAAAGGATATAAGGTGATTGAGCAAGAAGGCGGGACATTTATTTGGGAGATCAAGGTCTTCTGCCATCACTGCCTACAAATTTTGACGAGCATCCCTGTTGAATTCAATGATGATGGAGTGATGGAGCCTATGGTCCACCCGTTGAATATGCTGAATTTCGATTACCATAATTACGAGTAGAGTTCAGGATGGCGGGGCATGTAAACCCTTTATGGACGTACACCTTGTACTTCCAGGGGTGCATGCAAAAAAGGAAGTGTAGGAGTTGTCATCCGAGACCCCCGACGATGCATTGTCATGAAGTTAGCTGCTTATCTCGGGGTGAATTTTACCAATAATATGGCAGAATACAAAGCCCTGATTATGGGTTTGAATATTGTAAAGAAGGGTGGTATCCGCCAGTTATTGGTGAAAGGGGACTCTCAGTTGGTTTTAAATCAACTCAATGGGATGTACATGGTACGAAACCCCATCCTTTGCATGTACCATCATACTACCATAGCCCTGCTAGACGAATTTGATAGAGTGTCTTTTCAGCTGATTCCACGGAATTGGAATCAGTTTGCCGATTCATTGGCTAATTTTGCGTATGAAGAAGACCTCTTCTTTAATTGTGGCCCTTGTCCCAATATATCTATTGATGGTGAGACAGGACCTGGTCGTTTGTGGGGTATGCTTTCTGAACATGCCCTCTTTGGCAGACGATGGTTGATCTGGGTGATGCAGAGGGTAGGCGAGACTCATCTGCCTTTATTATATTGGACCCACAGACTGATTAGACGACATGTGATGCGAATACCTCTTGCGATATACGCAGGAGGGATGGGTCATAATTTAATGCACCTAGTTTAGGGCTACGAGCCTCTGTTCCCCTGGGAATGGTATGCTTTGATGTCTATCATAGTTGCTTCCAGGAGGATGTTATGCGTAGTATTGTTTGATTTCATTAGGCCAAGAGGGCCGATTCAGTTTTGTAGTGAAGTGTTTTATTTCATTAGGCCAAGAGGGCCATTTCCCTGTCTAGTCCGGGTGCGTTTAGTTGGGTTTTTGTTTTAAGGGTTGTGCTGGACAGGTTTTGTGATTCGTGGAATTTGGTGGAGCCCGGAGGAGCCTTTGCTGCGATGGAAGCTTCTTGTGGCCAATCCAGGTGATACCTCTCCTTTACGAGTACCTTTCTTTCCTGTTATATGTGTATTTGTACTTGTCGAGGGGATATATTTTTGTTGGGGACCGGCAACCAAGGCATGAAGTCCCAGGTTTAGGCTAAGTATGTTTGAGGGAGGTCGGAGTAGTCATTGCCTCCTGTAAAGACCTTGTCAGGCATCAAAAGACCTGTTTTAGAAGGAAGTCCTAGTGGCCCTGTTCTGCTAGCCTGCTAGACAGCCGTTCTAGGAGTTCTTGTTAGTAGTGAGGCAGTTAGAGAAGCCTGCCAGAAGATAATAATGATGATGCCAGGAAACCCTGAACATCCTAAAGGATTAATATAACTACGAAGGTGTGTAAAAAGGGGTTCTAACCCCTATCAAAGAAAAGAAAAGGAATGAAAATGTATAGGCAGTTGATCATTGCCTTGCGAGGGCCTGGTAGGTTCCTGGGGATGAATCAGACCCGGGGCCGATACCTTGTCTTCCTAGGGGTGGCTTCTTGCTGGAAAAAAAAAAAGACAAAACAAGGAAGGATGGAGCGAAAATAAAAGTGAGCGTTAGAAAAGGATTGTCGCCTTGCGAGGGCTTGGTAGGTTCTTGGGTGCCGAGACAGGTCCTGAGGTCGATGCCCTGTTCTCCTTGGGTCACTACGCTCATCTCCCTCCTTTTTACATGCCCAAGTATGTTAATAAAATAAAAACCCTAAAAGAAGAAATATACTAAAAGAACATACTCCTTGATCAGGCTATAGGAGTCCTCGGCTAAGTAGGAGCTCCTAGTTGTGTTGTCTTTAGTTGGTAAGTAGTTCAGACTACCACTTAGGGCAACCTCTTTGATAGGTTTTTTTAGTTTGGTTGTGTTGGCGTAGTTGGTTAGTGACTCGCTTCGGATCTTCTATTAGATGATGCTAGGCCTACTCCTTGTGGATATCATGCCTTGGTTCTGTCAGGGGGTAGGGTGAGCATTGTGCTGAGTTTTATTATATATTTGTTTTGTATTAGCTTGATGCTTCTTTGGTTGTTTATGTGCAGATATGTTCGTGGATTCGACGGGCTGAGTCGCCCTATCCCATGGTCGCCAATGAGAGTGGAATTTTGGTGCCGGAAAGTGCTTAAAAATAGCTAAAATTTATGAATATCAAGGGAAAAATATTCAACATCAAAGGCGACGGCTCGATCTAGGACGATTTTAAGCAACAAAGTGCTTTAAAGGTGCCCGAGCGACACTTGTTGATTTTTCATAATTTTTCAAACAGTTGTGCGGGTTGACACGAGCTACTGGCCAAGGTGGGATGCCAAGCCGGACGCCCAGGATTTTTTAGAGTTCAATTCCGAGTCCGGACGGGGAAATGGCCAAGGAAACGGTCAAGATGCGAAGAGGTGGACATTAAAGTGGCCAAAGTGGGCATGACCTTTGGGAGCCCAATTTTAAATGTCACATGAAAGGAAGGTGAAAAAGAAGATGCAAAATTGTGGAGGAGAGATGGCGCCATCTGCGCCCGATTTTTGCGCTCATGGTCTTGATGAGCATCTTCTTGGCTGTGAGCAACCTACCCAATTGACATTGGCCCTTGCTTCCCTTCTGCCTGCTGGTCATTTCGCCGCCCTTCGCTCGCGCAATGGTGGTCCATATGAAGATCTCTGAAATCAGTCTTTCTCTCTCCTCCCTCTCTCTTCTCTAAGGGGGAGTTCATGTGGGAAGAGAAAGGAAGAAGAAAGAATGGTGGAGGCTTGTCCGGCATTGATCGGATCGCTTCACGGGCTGGAAATGGTGACTTGTGATCGTCATGAGCATGAAGTGCTGCTGATTTTCAGATTTGCAGCCATGGACATGAAACCCGAAACACGTAAATAAGCGGTAATTCAATTTTTTCAAAGGAAATTTAAGATTTCATGGCTTTTGATTGATAAAATGTTGTTCATGTGGGCTAAAAATTGTTTATGTTGCTGTTTTCCATGAGTACTTGTTGATCATAATCAGAAAATAAAAAAACATGCATCTTGTGACTCAAAATAATACACTAAAACACGTAAAATATGGAAAAACAAGGGAAAATGATGTTTTTTGGGCATAAAAATGGAAGAATAAATAGGAATACCAACTAAATTTTCATATTTGTTGCAAGAAGGAACTAAGGGCCACAGCCCATAACCTATTTTGAATTTTCAGTAATAAAATAATACAGAAAATAAGGGAAAATACAAGGAAAATAGAGGAAAAACACTAAAAATAGGGAAAAATTTGCATTTTGGATGCGGAAAATTAATAAAAATTAAGAACAATGTTTGTGAATGTTTGTGGGGGCTGAAGCATGAGGATTTGCCTCAGTTCAACCCCACCTTCTTGTTCTAGTGTGTGTTTTTCCGCTTTTTACACATAAAATGATGGCAAAATGCCTTATAAATCTATACAACAATGCAACATTTGATCGATGGGAGGGTAGAGTGGTTAAAATGTGGAGTAAAATGATGAAAAGATTGTTGGTTTTTGTTTGCATGCCATATAGGTCGGGGAATAATTATAGAATGAGAGCCTAGTAGCATGAGGGTTTCCTCGGTGCTAGGTTCGTGCAACGCCGCATAAGAACGGTAGTTGAAAATCATTGAAAGGATGTTTTCCACATGTGCACAATATTGATTTTACAATTGTTTGAGCACTTAGCATCCACAATATGCATAAATCATGGAAATATTTAAAGGTATCAGAAATCCTGGATGCACAGCAATTGCTTTCATTAGGACCTTGACCTACGTTGAGTGAGAGATAGGACACCCTAAGCGTAGGCTAGTCGTGGGGTCTTGGGGAAAGAGAAGTAAGGACAATGGTACATTCCTGTATACGATTAAATGGTACCTTGAGGAGATTTTGTACGAAATGTTTATATGTTGAGTGACGCACCGAGGGGCCAATCTCCAAGGTGTAGGAGAGTCGCAGAGGGGTGGCGGCATTCAGCCGTTGGAGGACCCCCTATGTCTGTGCTTCGTGCCATTAGGCAATGTGTAAGGGACTCCCTCTGAGGAGTAGTGGGTGAGAGAAGAGTGGACTACAAACGACGTAATACAAACGCAAGATATTTAGGAAGGCAATGTATGTGTCATCAATGCTCCTAGCCGCAAGGCCGTGGGGTTGTTGAGCGCGTGAGATAGAGGTTCGGCTAGTGCACGAGCCAGTGCCGGCCCGTTCTAGATTCCATCATGTTGCTACAAATTCCCACGTCCACCACTGTCCCACAATGTTTTCAATCACATGCTTCAACTCGCGAACCTTCTCATTCTATACTTGTAGAACTCTCCTACAGTTCACGATCAAGTCCTCACATTTCCATCCTTGCGTGTTTTCATTTGTAAATGCAGATACATCTAATTGTTGAAGCTAATATTTCGTAATAGTTTGGTTGAAATATATATTACATATAATAGAATTGAAGGGTATGAAATTTAAGGGCCTTAGCATATATACTATGTAATATAATTGAGTGGTGTGAATTTTAGCATATGTACTACTCATTACCGTTCACAAGAAAGATTGAATTGTAGACCAAAGGACAGTGTTTGATCCAGTCATATTATTTTTGAAACCCTATTGCAAGGTGTTGTTACTTGTTACTGAAAATTACATACATCATCCTGCTCAAGATGGGGTAACGTGTTTATATAGCATCCATGGTGAAGATATAGCATGGTGCTATATAGCCTATTATCTTTACAACACTTTAATTATGTTGATGATTGGATCATTCCCTTACCTCAAGTAACTATTTGAACCTTTTATAATCTTGTAGGGTGTTGTGATAATTTCATCACCTTGTTGAATCAGTCCATTGTTATATACATATTTTTGTTTTTGAAGACTTAATTACCCTTCCCCCAATAAAAGAATGGCTTAAATCCACACTCATGAATCTATTGGTCATGCTAAGTTAAAGATCTCATGAATTGGCGAACTCCTGTGAAAGTATACACAACAAGACAAAGATTGCTACAATAAAGTCAATGTCACTTTGTCTTCATCAATTAGGAAAGTATAGGTATAGTAGCATTAATTACTCAATGAAATAGTCATTTGAGTGAAACTGAAGCAGACGACATTGTCATAACTTTGTGTACAAGTTCGCATCATAGTCTCATCAATAATGTGAACGGTTATTCATGCAAAAGGTGAAAATGTCTACTGCCTATACTATAGTCTCGAGGGTTAAAAACTTCTCCCCAAATCCTTAAGAAATCACTCTAATTGAGATTATAAATGGAGTTGGAATGATTGATAGTTTGGCTCTTGTTAATACGCATTGCTATTAAGGACAACACATTTACTTGAAGATAATAAACTTCATATGCATTTTAAAGAGTCATTTTTGTGTTCTCTCTCCTACTTATGTTTCTTTTTGGATCTAGTGTGTGCATATGTGAATTTCTATGTTCCTTTAAGGTAGTGCTCAAGCAAACTCCCATGTGCCTTGCACTATATAGCAAGTATTCTTATGTGCTTAAGGTGTGAAGCAACATACTGAGTAACAATAAATGATTCTATTGCCAATAAGTAGTAGCACAGATGGTTTGAGGAGGTGAGTGGGATGCATAGATGATTTTAAGAGCCAATTTATACTTTCATGTTATAGAATATGCGGCGAAACTTGTATTTTAGACTTTCGAAAGTGTGACGATTTGTTCTCTAAACCAAATATATCCTATAATCGGTTGGTGAATATTTTTTATGAAAATAATAAAGTAATAAAAGGTTTAAAATGTGGCATATTTTTGCATTTTGTTTATCGATTCTCTTGACATATGTATCTTGAATTCATGATGCATGTGACCTGCTTCAAGCAGCGTGTTCACTAAACAACCAACCATACCTAAGACCCAAGCTGTCAAATCTATGACAACCACAAAGGCCAAAGCCCCACAACCTAAGCCCATCTATCGGCCAAAGCCGTAACCCGTTGGCTCTAAACCAACCACTACTAATGCTAGAGTAAAGTCTCTAGAGACTCAATCAATCAGTCCCATGCAGCCTGAACCCACTATGTCTTTTGAGATCTCATAAACCCATCAACTTACGCGGAAACTAGGTGTCCTACAATCATTTAATGTGACCGAATCTTGCATGCTCAAAGCAGCTCATGATGAAGGTTGCACGTCTTCTAAGCCGCAGAACACATAACTAACCTTCCAAGCAGATGCTCATCCCAAGGAACAATCTAGCGGAACATCATTGCTAATGCATCCATCTAGTTCTGTTCCACCATAGCCACCAACAAGTCTTAGGCCTTCATATGAGCAACACTCATTTCTTGCTATGGTCAAGTACCTTGTTGCCAATTCAGGTGATGACTTGGTTACTTGCATTAAAATACTAGACAACACATTCACGACCTTCACCTAAAGTTATGGGCGGCTAGACCTTGGCCTTCTTGATGAGCCACTTGCTTCTGAAATCCGTGCCTTATCATGCACTTGGGAAGAGTACGATGAGCTCATGACCATCAAATTCCCCAAGGTTGCAGCTAAGCTTATCGCTAGCAGTGAAGTCTCAAAGGAGCAAGCAATCATCGGCAAGATGCTGACCTCACGCCGAAAGCCTTCCGTTTCTGCACCAATCCAAGAGCTTGAAGAGGTCGTGATTCTTGCAAACTCTACCTCTTCATTCTTACAGCAATGGTACACCTTATGCCTCCAACGGGATCGAAAAGGTTGCCAAAATATGATGAATGCCGAGCAGAGATGCACAATCAAGGCTGCAGAATATGACCCCATGTACATAGCTCCTACTTCTTTTAGGGTTATGGCCATCCTACATAATAAACTACTTGACAACCATTTATTGGCCCATCCTTACATTGACCAAGTCCTTACAGAAGAAGAGCTACACGTTGCTAGCCGCCTCAAATCTGGTGATGTGCTACATGATGTCCTAATGTATATCACGCAAGCATCCATTAGATCGCATGAACTTGACTGTCATGCCCAAGTTGGAATACAACCCAAATTTCTACCAGTGTGGCTATCGTCAAATTAAACACATCACATTATGCTTTAACACCCTTGCCTCGTCCTATTCAATCCTAGGAAGGATTTTCATCTTTCCACGAGGGGGAGGGGGGAAGGTGATCAGGAAAACGTAACACAAAGGAAAAAAAAGAAGAAGAGTTAAGGTGATTAGGAAAACATAACATAAAGGAAAAACATAATGAAGAGTTGAACTATGCATAAAAACTTAAGAGCAAAGCGCACTTGGATTTCGTGAGTCTGGCTTAGCAAATGCCCTATGTGATGGCAAATCAACTATGAATTTGCTACAACTAATATGTTTGTCACCTAATGTTTGCAAGGATTTCAGGAAAATCCTACAAACAGATTAAAGTTTTAGGACTTGTTGTGATGTCAATCAAGTGGGTAGCAAATGGTGGATACATGTGGAGAAACATTGTTGTAGGGTGCACATGTAAGTGGATTTTGATAGAAAGTGTAGTGGTAGACACAGGTTCATCCATGAACATAATGAGTATGGACTTATTGGAGAGGCTTGGTCTGCCCATCCAAAATAATATCAACACAATCCAAAAAATGACTTATGATAGCTTGAGATATCCAAAAGGAGTGGTATCTCAATGTAATGTGCATGCCTATCAGCTGCCCAAACACGTTTTAACGGTTAATCAAGAAATGAATTTAAGCGTCGCCGCCTAGCACTCCCAGGGAATGTTCGGGGGTTTTTCACCTAGGGTTTCCCAAGTCCACCTCACAATAGAACGTTCACAGCCAAACCCACTAGGATCCACCTGAAATCTGGGTTCCTAGGGCCAAGGTCTCCTAACAGCATTTTAGCGTTGGGTTTTGGACATCCTACTTTATGCAGAGATACCCAATCCGAAGCTGATCCATGCCGCACTTGGTTCAAAGAGAATGGGAAACGAGAGGGATACGCCACTCAACCTCTCTACTCGTAGGGCACAATCCCATTCCGGTCCCCTAAAACGGCATGAATTGGGTTCTAACTTAACAATACCTAAAGTCGAACGGTGATAAATCCTTGTGAGAAGCCTCCCAGTTCTCTGGGACCTCCCTGCCATAGGACAAACCCGTCAAGGATTTCGTCCACCCGCTTCCCTTGATAGATTTTTTCTAATTAAGTCCTACCACATTTATGTGTAACATTCAAAATTAGCTTCATTAATTAAGTCTTTTAGTGCATAGGGTTTGTTCCCGTAATTTATAGCACAGACACAAAAACAAAACAAACAATCCTTTTGTCAAACAAGTTCCTTAACTTATCTTCAAGTTAATCTTTGTCACTTGCCCATACAGGAGAATTATGTATCCCTTCTATCCAACAGAAGCACCTGGTCCAAATCACATAGCACCATAATTTCCATCCTTTATCTAGAATAGGATCTTCCAATGCCCTAGATGTTGGGCTCATGGTAGTCTACAACTTCGTTTCGGACTTGGAAAGGGGTGTCTAGAGCTCCACTAACCCCGAACGACCAAGGAGTGAGACACAACCTCCGTGGTTGGCCTTTTCACCACTTGACCTTTGGCCCGTGAATCAAGCAATGCCCTCTTGGGGTAATCCACGGTGCAATCTTGGAGATGATCCCACCCATGCAAATATCCTTTCTTAATTAACCAATTAAGAGTCAAGCATAATCAAGGCAATCAACCTAATATCATCTTCCAGTGAAACATTCCTTTATTTCTCATGGCTACTTCTCATTACTATCCTCTTTGCCATGCTTTTACCATCAAACACAATCACTTGGAACAATCATCCAAACAACAAACCAACAACCAATTGAATGTAAAAGCATTTAGGATGTTGTTTGGTCAACCAACAAAAAAAATCAATTGTATTCTTCCCAAACAATGCAAGAATAGTCGCGATAACATTCCCATCACATATCTGCTCTCCCCCCTTGGGATTAAAGAGTGATTCTATGTAAAATTTACTTAACACTTGTATGCACAATTTTTAATATCATTCTTTTTACGATTATGCCATTCATAACCCTTGATTGATTCTTCTTAGTAATTGGTCTATTGATGAATAAGCCATATGCAACTAGGTGCAATTAACTTCCCTTGATACATGCACTTTGCAAACTCCATCTTTTGAATATGTGAGAAGAGGCATATCCTTTCCCATGACCTATTCTTGTACATCATAGTATGGAGCCTAATGTATCTCATGTGAGAATCAAAGCAAGAATCTATCAATTTAGAAATACATTACTTACAACCGGAACGACAGTTGGATTGACAGTGATGCCTTCGCTTGAAGCTTTGTTGCCAGTTGTATGATTTCCATCTGCACATGACATTCTTTGCTTGGAGGCCATCGTCTGCAAGTATACTTAAGAGATTAAGAAGGCGGAATAAATTTGAGATGGGAGAGTGTAAGAGAAGATGGCTAAGTCAAGGATCGAGATAGAGGGAGTTGAGCTAACTCTCTCCCTTGTAGCCTCTCGGAGTAACTCTTCTCTCTCTTTCTCTCTCTCTCTCTCTCTCTCTCTCTCTCTCTCTCTCAAGATCTCTCTCACAATCTCTTGGAGGGGTATCCTTCTCTCTACCTCTCCCTCGTAGTCTCTCTGAGTCTCCTTATGCTCCCTTCTACCTCCCCATGCCTCATATTTATAATGAATTATAGAAGAGGGGATGAGGCTGAGAACAAGAGTGGAGGGGCTCTTGGAAGAATCAGTGATCTGATGCTCAGATCATAAATCTGATGGTTCCATTGGTTCCAAAAGGGAGGTAAAACCCTTGAACACTTGGTTGGAAAGCTTTTAGATCACTCCTTCTTTCTCTCCCTATTCGAAGTGTTGTCTACTGCCTGTAGACTACGATCAAGGCGCACACGATTTCGTCAATCACTCTCTTTATCTTTTTTTCTTTTTATAAAATCTCCAAACTAACTAAAACATCACTTTCTTTTCTTTTAAATGACATCCAGTTCTATCTTTTTAGGATAATATCTAAAATATACTAGTTTTTTTGGTCCAAAAATCTAATATCTTTGGACCATCCATATTATACACATTAACATTAATGATTAATATGGCTCATAACTCTCGTTCACGTTTTAACTTTCGTGAAGGGTGGCTATGGTCCTTGTTAATCCGAGGAAAATATCAAATTTACAACTCTTGATTCTCTTTAAATCAAATATTTTTAACTAAATCAAAATTATTAGTTATTAATGTTTGTTAGTTTTTACCTTAGTAAGTCTTTAGTTAGTAATCTTACTAACTTATTAATTGACTAACTAACTTTTGAACTAACCAACTAACTTTTATTGCATGGAAATATTACACTCAAGTACATGTGACCTTAGTGCATATTGAGTGTGCTCTTCACTTTCACGTTATTGGATTTGCTAGGAGGCTAAGCTATCGATTGTTACTTGGGCAACCATGGATCTTACACTTTCATTGTTTAGTGGATATCCCAACTCGTTGGTTGATCTTTGGATATGGATCAAAGAGAACAATTTTTGATACTTACCTTGAGCACCCATTGAATGAAAGGCCTTACCTCCCACTATAGAATGGGAGACACTTGAGGGCACCTCTATCGTAGGAACATCAAGCTCCAGTGATTTTGATGAGGGTTTCATAATAGAGCAAGTCTATTAAATGTGTTTGAATGAGCCGATAGGGCCAAAAGATTAGATATGTGATGTTAATGTAGTAGAGATGGATCTTGGGACTCGTAATGAACCCTGTCCAACCAAACTCTGGTACTATATTATCCAATGATGAGCATGCAAAGTATGTGTCAATTCTATAGGAGTTTAGGTATATATTTGCATGGAGCTACAATAAATTGAAGGATATTCCCCTTTTATTCGTGTGCATATGATCCCATTGAAAGAAGGCACTAAGCTAGTAAGGCAGAAGGCTATACAAATGCCTTTTGAGTTGAGGGAGCCTCTTTTTGAGGAATTGATGCGTCTAAAGAAGGTATGTCTAATTTTCCTTGTTGAACACACTAAATGATGCTTGCAGATTATAATAAGGAAGAAGAAAAGTAATCAAATCCTATTATGTGGATTTCAAGAAGCTAAATAAGCAGTCTGTGAAGGACTACCACCCTTTGCCCTTTATCAAGTAGATACTAGATTAGTTAGCAGGGTGAGAGATGTATTATTTTTTGGATTGTTTTGTGGGCTACAATCAAATGGCCATAATTGAGGATGACAAGATTAAAATGACATTTATCACTATCTATGGTACCTTTGCATACCATGTTATGGCTTTTGGCTTAGGAAAAGATAGCTAACAAGACATTCATTGATATTTTCCCTAAATAGCTCAAGGTCCTTATAGATGATTTGGGTCTGCCACGATCCAAAATAGATAGCTTATTATTTTGCATAAATGTTTTGAGAACTTCCATGAGTATTGTATCATGTTAAATCCTTAGAAGTATGTATTTGGGGTTTCTTATGATTTGTTGTTGGGCCATGTTGTGAGAGTGCAGCCAATATTTCCATTGATCTTGACAAAGTAGTAGTCATTGTGGCCATGAGCCAATCCACCATCCCTAGGGAGGTTCATAGTTTTATCTCATTTATGGGCTATTATCATTGGTTCATTAATGCATTGGTTGAGTGTTATTGTCCTTTCACAAATCTCTTCTCGCATAACCATGTGTTTTGAATGGATTGAACCATGTAAGGAAGCATTTGAGGAGGATTGTACCTGTTTTACACCCCCTCTTTGGGTTGGACTTTGATTATCATAAGTATGAGTAGGTTGATCATTATGCCAGGTTACATTGATAAAGCCTTTCTATACACATATATTTTGATGGACCTTCTCAAGGACCTCCTAAACATGTGAGTGTAGGGTTCATCATTAAAGATCCCCCCTCATTGAGTGGTTTTGAATATGAGAGTGTATTTAGATAGCACTTTTACTAATAATATGGAAAAATATAAGGCCTTGCTTATGGGGCTAATTTTAGCCAAACATGGTGATATTCATGGTGAAAGGTGGCTCATAATTGGTGATCAACTAGTTGAATGGGATCTATAGTCTAAGGGATCCCATTCTATGGATATTCCATCTTGTAGCCTTAGACATACTATGGATATTCCATCTTGTAGCCTTAGACATACTTGAGGACATACTTGAGATCTTTGAGCTAGTGACTTGCAAGTTCATTATCTTTCACTAAAATCGCTTTGCAAAATCCCAGCTATTTATGCCTTTGTCGAAATTGTATTTCTCAATTGTGATCTGGAGGGGCTTTTACAAGTGTTTGCTAATATTAGCACAAGGCTACCATGGGGACTGTTTGCTAAAATGTCCAACTTTGGCCATTGATGGTTAGTATGGGTTATGAGCTAGGTTGCAATCAATCATCTTCCTATTCTTTCATGGATGCATCAAATCATTCAATGGCATATTCATCAGAAACCCCTTGCCATTTATGTAGGGTGGTTAGCCAACAATTTGATACATTTATTAGTGTAGGGCTTGAATAGTCCATCCATTAGTCTGGATTTTGTGCTTTAGTAGGATTTATGTGGGGACTAAGGGTTTGCTTTCAGTGGTAGATTGCTGCATAATATGCTTTATGGTTATATTTCATTAGACCAAGAGAGAAATTCATTATCTTTCTTGGTGCGGATGCTTTTAACGCAAGGCCTATTAGTTAGTACTATTTTGCAAGTGTTGTGCATCAATGTTGACACTTCTTTAATTCCAAGTATCTCTATCACCTTGTCCCTTGTTGGTTATTGATTTTTTTTTGTAAGGCATGGGTTGGAATCACTTGTATATGTTTTTCTATGGATCTGAGGCCAAGACTTGGGCTAGGGTTTTAGTATCCTTGCTAAGTGGGATACCTTGCTTAGTAGGTTCTTGCTTAATGGTTCTTGTAAGATGACTTTGGGTGTCAAGCCTACCAGCTTTATAGTTAATAGGAAGCCACCTGTCTTTGGTAGGGTAGTCAACCTACTAGGAGTATTTAGTTTGATTTTCTATCATGATAAAGTCCCCTAGTGAGTGAGGGATTTTCCTTTTAGTGTGGCCTATGGGATGATATTTGTTCCAATTCCAATCATGTGGCAAAAGAAAAGAGAAGTGCTAGAATATACTTGATGCCTCACGTGGCTTGGTAGGTTCTTGGGGGGTTCAAGTGAGAGGCCTAAGGAAAATGCAATGTCTTCCTTGGGATGAGACCTAGATGTGGGGTTATAAGAAAAAAAAAGGGAAAAAAAATGAAATTTGGGTATCACCTTGTGAGATTCTAGTAGGCTCTTGGATTTAAGCTAGCAGACCCGAGGCCAATGCCTTGTCTTCCTAGGGCAATACATTCCAAAATGGATAACATGCCATTTCCACTAAAGAAAAGGAAAATATACATACATGTTGTTGGACTGTCAAAAAAATTTCTAAAAGAAACTTAATGGGTTTATCTTATATTTGCCATTAGTGGGTCCTAAGTGGTAGAGCGTCAACATAGGCCTCTTACTTGTATTGGTGTGAGCCTGGGTTATACCCTAGGTGGCTGTCTAGCTAGGTTGAGTTGTTATTTGGTTCATCATATGACTATATGGTAGAGCTAGTTATTGAGTGTCATTTCCTTAGGGAGACCCTCATCCCTTGGTCCTTTCTTTGTCTATTTGATTCATGGGTGTGGGATTGAGTGTTTATTGTTTTCTATGTTATGTTGTTTTATTTTTTGCCTATCAATTGTGCTTTCATGTATTTTGTTTTCTTGGTAGGATGTATTTGTGGATTCGATGGGTTGGGTCACCCTATCCCATGGTCAATTATGAGAGGAAAATTTAAAGGTGCACTTTTTTATATTCTAGACAATTTTAGGTGGATCCACAAGGCATTTGTGAGTGATAATAAAGAAAATGAACATTTTGGCTCTAAAGTGGTTCATGGTGCAAAGCAATCAAGGCATAAGAGACATAATATTTTAAAGCAAAGTGCAAACTCAAGTCCGTAAATAATAAAGAAGCATCTAGCCATCACTTGCAAATTGATTCCGTGCATTTGGGATCGAGTTTGAGATTACGAGGTGTTAATTTGTGAAGGACAAGGTCCGAATAGCCTAGGAGGCCAAAAATTGGCCAAGATTTGAAGGGATGTTGACCAATTTCTATGGGAGATGGACCAAAGGATAAAGACATGCTTTAATTTAAGGTTTTTTTTTTGGGCATGGATCATGAAGAGAAAGGAATAGAGAGCAAAAGAAGTAGATGCTATATTTCATGGCTTGTGATAATTCATACATGTGAGATATTCATTGTCTGTCATGAAGAACATGAAGAATGAATTTCCATCTCCATCCTCTACGCGCTCATGTAAATGTTGTGGCCTAATTTTAAGATATAGAAATGCTCCTTTTCTAGTATTTCTCTCTCCTCACTCAAAATAGTCTTCCTCTCTTCTCCCTTTTCTCTTGCATAATGGCTATTCATGAGAGACGGGGGAGGAGTGAAAGAGAGGGAGAGGTGCGAGTTATGTGAAAGAAATGGTTTGTGGCATGTTACTCATATGTGTGGAGGACTCCTCAAGCATATCAATGGCTATGGTAAATGTTAGTGGCCCTGGGAACCACTCAACATCTCATTTGTGAGAGGGCGTATAGGTGGTCAATGGGTAAGTGGCTTAGTTTTTATAGCGAATAAAATCCAATTGAGAAACTATTATAAAGACATATAAAGAAATACATAAAGATAGTTTTCACTACTTAACATTGGTTGTTCTCAGTTTTGTTGATTTTCTATTAATAACATAGCTTAAAATAAAAAAGTAAAAACATAAAAAGTAAAAAAGAGATTACCAATAAATAGAAGAACACTAAGAATGGTCCAGTCCATTTGCTCAATTTTGTAGATGAATCTAGCCTTTAGCAACTTATATATCTCCTCCTTTGATAGTGAGTGCATGCTTTGAATTCATTGCATAGTATGTCCATTGTTTAGTTGGTCTTGCCTCAAGAGTTATTGGGATGTTATGGGTCATGTCCTATTAGGCTGACCCTGGACGCGCAACGCTAGAGTCATCGAAGATTGGGGTAATAGCTTGATCTTCCTTGGCAATTGAACGGACGCCGTAAGAATAGAGATGGACACTTGGAAGACCTCACTAGTCCACCTAGACGCCATCTCTGCTATGCTCAAAGGGAACACTCAGGTCAAGAAGCCCTATGGGCCCTTGACCAAGTTTATGCCCAGAGGATGAGCGGGATTGGATGCACATTCTCGCTACAATCAACCTATCATTCTCAGACCATGAGGCGTATGAGCAAGCCATCAAAAGGATTGGCAAGACCAATGAAGCACTCTCTACACCACTCTGCATGATGGCAGCAAGCATCCATGGAAAGCCTAAGCCTATCACCTTCCACGTACCTTCCAGCAAAAGGGAACTCCAGGGGATACTGGAATACCTAACGAACTAGCTAGCTGGCAACCCAGCTGCAAATTTCAAACCACTCCAGGATCTCTTAGAGGAATCCAAGTGGCAATGGACCAAGGTGCATAATTTGAACCTCATGTATAATTGGGCCCTAGTTCCTGACCAACGACACAAGGCATACCAAGCCCTAGGAGAGGACGAGGAGTCACATGATAAGGATTCCAGTGACGAATACGAAGATTGCCAATCCTTCAGTGAAGAGAGCGAGGGTGAAATAGATACCATAGAATACGACACTGAAGGACGAGAAATTGAGCAGATATGAGCAGACGCCAAGCCGCAGGGAAGGCAGGCCCTTAGAGTAGAGCGAGGAGTCATGCGCATGGAATGTGATCACGCTTGGTTGGAATCCATAGGAGCCATAGACCTTGAACAAGCTGGCCTAGCCCAGCCAGGAA
Organism: Lygodium microphyllum; assembly: GCF_053477565.2. NCBI lineage: Eukaryota > Viridiplantae > Streptophyta > Polypodiopsida > Schizaeales > Lygodiaceae > Lygodium > Lygodium microphyllum. The sequence goes on from NC_141162.1 coordinate 113,610,583, forward strand.
CGACATCAATACTTAGGACCGAATCGCCATCTGAACTGCGGCTACCAAGGGAGACCACCTCTTCTAGCGAAGATGGAGGGTTTGACTGTGAATTGGAAGTTACTTCGGATAGTGATTCAAAGATCCCTAGGCTGCCCATGACCAGACGCACCAAGGGGGACCTATCCGTCCACGTGAGGCGTAGACGGTTAAGGCAGGAAAAGGCAAAGCATCCCAGGGATACATGATCAGAAGAACAGCAAGAGCCGTAGGACCTCCCTAAACGCTTCACGAAATTCAAAAAAGGGGATAGGGTAGTAGTTCTATTAGGTGCCAAATGTCAAGGGCAGACAAGCGAACCAATCGAAGGACCAGCCAAGGTCAAGGAGTTAGACCTAGCCCAAGAAGAGGAAACACCCCGACCAGTATTCATTACCGACGACTTGACTGGTGAAGAAGAAACAAGTCTTGTCACTCTCTTGCGAGAGTATATAGATGTGTTTTCTTGGTCCTTAGAAGAACTACAGTGGGTAGATCCGAGTGTTGTGACTCACAATATACCCATGACGCCGGATGCAACGTCGGTCAAGTAGCGACCATACCCTATGAATCCAAAACACGCTCATGCTATCAAAGAGGAAATTGACAAGCTGATGAGAGCTGGATTCATTTACGAAATTGAGCACACAGACTGGGTATCACCCATAGTCATTGTGATGAAGAAGAACAGAAAAATCCGAGTGTGCGTCAATTACAAGAAGGTGAACACTGCTACGAAGAGGGACAACTATCCATTTTCGTACACCGAGCACATGCTTGAGAGGGTGGCAAGCAAGGAAGCCTACAGTTTTCTAGATGGCTTCTCAAGGTACAACCAGGTGCAAGTGCATCTTGCAGACAGGTACAAGACTGCCTTTGCCACTGAGTGGGGCTCTTCGCATACATAGTCATGCCGTTCACGTTGACCAATGCCCCCGCCACTTTTCAACGTCTCATGTGCAATATCTTTAAGGACATGCTTCGCAAGGAGTTAGAGGTCTTTGTTGACGACCTGTGTATCCATTCGACCTGGATAGATAAACTCCGTGCAGTTTGTGAACGATTTTGTTTATATCGTCTCTCCTTGAATCCCTTGAAGTGTCAATTTTGGGTAAAGCACGGATGCATCTTAGGACATGTGGTGTCAAAGAACGGCATTGCCACTGACTTCCCAAAGGTCACGGTTATTGTTGACCTTCCACCCCCAATTAATTACAAGGGAGTTCAATGCTTCTTAGGCCATACAAGATACTATGGGCAATTTATACTGAACTACGCACTGATCGCCAGACCATTGTACAAGCTACTGATTGTCTTTGAGTGGACCGAGGCATGCCAACGAGTATACGAAGAATTGAAAAAGGCTCTAACAACAGCACAAATTCTACGAGCCCCAGATTGGACCATTATCTTCCACGTGCACATCGATGCTTCTAAGTTTGCCACGGGGGCAGTGTTGTGCCAACCTGGTGAGCACAACTTAGATTACCTAGTGAGCTTTGCTAGTAGACAACTCACTGAGACGGAGATGAATTACTCAACAACAGAAAGGGAGGGATTAGCCATGGTGTTTGCTGTGAAGAAGTTCCAGCATTATCTATTGGCCACACCCTTCATCTTTTTCGTGGACCATCAAGCCCTGCTCTATTTAGTGAACAAACCTTGTGCTACGGGGCGCATAGCTCGATGGCTCCTCCTACTCCTAGAGTTCGATTTCTTCGTGGTAGTACGAAAGGGAAAATAGCATTACATGGCTGATCACATGTCACTCATCCCCACAGGAGAAGCCGCTGGACAATGCATTGTTGACGAGTTACCTGACGCCCACTTATTCCACCTGTCCAGTGAGAGAGATTTATTTAAGGCTGATCTAATTCCATATTGGGTAGACGACATAGTCCAAGTGCTCGAGCACGGACTACCTGAGCGATGAAGGATGGATTTTAGGCCCCGGAACATGCCTAAAAATAAGAGAAAAATATGGAAATGCGGGGGAAAATGCTCAACCACGAAGGCGGCAGCTCGAGCAAGCACGATTTTAAGCGTCAAGTACTTGACGGGCGCCCGTACGACACTCCGAGAATTTTCATAATTTTTCCGTACGCCCATGCCAGTCAGTGAAGCTGCAGGCCTGTCCGGAATGTTGAGACGAGCTCACAGAAATTTTCAGAACGCAGTTCGGAGTTCGCACGCGAGAGTTGGCCCGAAACCGGCCGGGGTGCCCGAGAGGGGGCCCAAAGTGGAAAATTCAAAAGGTGCAAGGGAGGGGGGGTGACCTTTGAGACCCCCCCCCTTCAAAAAAATCGTGAATATGGAGGGGGGCGGCGGCTGAAAAACAGCCGCCGAAAAAAACGCGCCCCCCCCCCCCCCCCCCCCCCCCAATCGATTGCTGGCTCACAAAGAAGCCATGGTTATGGACCTGCAGGCCTGGTAAAAGCATCATGCCGATCAAATCGCCGGTCTCCGCTCCCGCAATGGTGGACTGGTTGGAGAGAGAGAAAACCAGTCTTTCTCTCTCCTCTCTCTCTCTCCTCTTAGCCCCCGTTCGTGCTTGAAGGAATAGGATGGAGATGGACGGCCGGATGGATGCCGATTCTTGACGGGCTGAAAGAGCAATGCAAAACCGTTGTAGATTGCTGATTCCAAGCAGAATTCATGGCTGGAAATCAATCGTGGGACGTGCCAAATTTAATGAAAAAACCCGCAAGACACGGTAATAATTGTTTTTACAAAGAAAATGGTCTTTTGATGCAAATTTGGTTGATAAAAATGTGTTCATATGGATTGAGTTTTGAGTATGTCGTGCTTTGAGTTGGTTTCTAGCTGTTCATCATTTAAAAATCAGGAAACCATGTGTGGGATAGCAGAAAATAGGGAACCGAGACACGAAAAACCATAAAAATGAAGGAAAACAAGGGTTTTGGGCATATAAATGGGGAAAACCGTCGATACACATCAACTAATCTTTCAGTTTTGTTGCAAATGAACTAAGGGCCACAGCCCACAAACTGGTTTTCATTTTCAGCAATTTAAAAAATACAAGAAAATGAAGAAAATGGGGAAAAATGATAAAAACACCATGAAAAATAGGGGAAAAATACATTTGGGGCTACGAAAAATATAGAAAAATAGGATTTATGTTTGTTGATGTATAGCAAGGCTGGGGCATGAAGTTATGCTTCAGTTCAGCCTTGTTTATATGTTGTAGTGTGTGTTTCCTTCCTTTCTCCACATAAAATGACAAGGAAACCCTAAAAGAAATGAATGCAATGATGCCCTATCAACGGGGAAGGGTAGAGTTGTGGAAAAAATGGTTAAATGACGTTGAGCATGAGGAATAATTTGCTGATTTTATATGCATTGCAACTAGGACGGAATAATAATGATAAAAATTAAAACCTAGTAGCACGAAGATCACTTCGGTGCTAGGTGTTGCAGCAAAGCACAAAGCGGTTAGAAAGAAAAGCATGAAAGAGATGTTTTGCACTTGCACGTTGCTGGTTTTTAAAATGTTTGAGCACTAGGCATCCACCTCTTTGCATGATCATTTAGAGGAAATTAAAAGTATCAGAGTTAGCTCCTGGATATGCATAGCAATTGTTTTCAGTAGGCCTGTGACCCACCGTTGAGAGCGTGAGGTTCCTATGCTGTAGGATAGACGAGGGTTATAGGGGACAGTAAGTGAGGAAATGGTACATTCCTGGATATGTTTATTTGGTACCTTGAGCGACGTTTGTGCGAAATGTTTAAATGTTGAGCGGCGCATCGAGGGGCCAATCCCCAAGGTGTAGGAGAGTCGCAGAGGGTTGACGGCATTCAGCCGTAGGAGGAACCCCATGTGTATGTGATTCGAGCCTTTTGGCTATGTGAAAGGGACTCCCTCTGAGGAGCAATATTGGGTTAGGATCAGTTGGACTACAACGTATTACAAACGCAATGTTTAGGAAGGCAGAGATTTTGATAGACGCTCCTGGCCGCGAGGCCGAGGGGGTTGTCTTGCGCATAGTGACGAGGTCCGGCTAGTGCATGAGCCAGTGCCGGCCCGTTTTTAGGTCCATCAAGCGACCAATAGAAAAGGCCTGACTTAGGCGCTTGATCCTGAAGATCCAGCCCTACTAGCTGATTGCAGGTCAACTCTATAAGCTGGGGCAAGATGGATTGCTGCGTAGATATGTGTGTGAGCATGAGATGCACTATGTGCTCTCGGAGGCGCACAATGGCATTGCGGGAGGACACTTTAGTGGAGACACGATAGCACGGAAGGTGCTGCAGTCTCAACTATGGTGGCCTACACTTTTCCGCGACGCCAAGTGATTCGTCAAGCATTGTGATGAGTGCCAACGGACAAAGTTCCGATTCGTAAAGATCAAATGGAGTTGACCCCAATTATTGCTCGCCAACCCTTTGAAAAATGGGGAATTGACTTCATAGGACCCATCAGCCCTGCAGTGCAGTACTCACAAGCCAAGTACATCGTAGTGGCCACGGATTACCTCACGAAATGGGAAGAGGCAAGAGCCACATGAAAAAATGACGCTAGGACATCTCCCAAGTTCTTATGGGAGCAAGTGATCTCGTGCTTCGGTTGCCCCATCAAACTGGTTAGCGACCAAGGCACACACTTCATCAACGAAGTGATAGCACATCTCCTATCCACCTTTCTCATCATCCATCGCAAATCCTCACCATACTACCCTCAGGCTAATGGCCAGGTAGAATCAACTAACAAGATTCTTATCAACGTCTTGACTAAAGTAGTCTCAGCCTCACGAAGCGACTGGGACAATAAGTTGATGGGAGCCTTGTGGGCCTACCGCACAGCTTATAAAACGGCTGTCGATGAGACCAAACCACCTTTAGACTGACCTATGGGACTAGACAATTCTACCATTAGAATTCTTTGTTCCTAGCCTAAGAATAGCACTTCAAGAACGATGGAAAGGGAAGGAGGCATGGACACAACGCCTGGTCGAGCTGGAACGCCTATCAGAAACTCGTCTTTGAGCCATCCACGCACTTATCTGTGAGAAAGCCCGACGCAAGAGCTGGTTTGACAAGCATGTCAAGCAGCGCGAGTTTGAACAAGGTGACTTAGTACTCCTTTACTCAGTTAAAGGGCATAAGCAAAAAATGAAATTCAGAGGTCTCAGACCCTTCAAGGTTCGGGCAATCAACCGAACCGGCAATGTCGAGCTTGAGACCCTAGACGGTGAAGGAATAGGCTTTTTCAATGGCAGTCATGTCAAGAAGTACTTCCCTCCCACTCATCTTTTGCATGAGCCACCAATGTTAGAACCTCCGGTCAAAATACGGGCAGCTACAATCACTGAAATCAAGGAAGATGACGAGGAAGTCGTAGAACCCGCTTACTCCGTGTCACGGTCACTACCAAGCAAACATGCGCTTTCAACGCCTTGATCGATGAGGGAGCAGACTTCAATGTCTTAACCCACAATCATTGGATCCAACTTGGCAAACCACTACTTCAACCCATAATTGCCAAGCTAAACCCAAATGGGGCTCAATCATACGCACTTCTTAGCAAGTGCAGAGTCGCCATTTCTATCGAGTCTGAGATTGTTCCAATGTTTTTTTACGTGTTGCCAAGCGCTACAGATGCAGGCACAGAGTCACTGCTAGGGTGAACCTTCAAAAAGCAGACTCACTGTAATATTGATTATGAGTCGCAGCGCATCCACCTAGCAATAGGCAACGTGCGCATTGTCATAGCTTTCAACAAGGGCTGCGTGACACTATCACCATCCGCAAAGCCGCCGGTAGAAATATCCGTAGGCAAGACTAAGGAGGGGGTTAGTGCGCAACCGCCACTCCCCGACTCCCATAAATCGCAACCCACAGCGGCCAAAGCTAGGGCCCAGTAGCCTCGCCTTCAATGGGTGCCTAAACAGTCTCAACAACCGCCTAGAAGTCAACGCCCCTATCCTCCTAAGACCCAGAACTCTAAACCTAGCAGGCCCAAATGCAATCACAAGAAGTGCCGCGTGATCAAGCAAAGATGGGTCCCTAAAGCCCTCTTGCATGCACAAGGCTACTACGAGGGAAATACCTGGCTGGGGATCCCTAAGCTCCCCACGGCCAAGGGTACTATTCATACGCCACCCTCAAGCTTGATCAGACCACGTTCCCCAATGCCTCAAAACCATAGGCCGCAGTGCTCTCCAGAGCCCCAACCATCCGGCTCATCTACGCTTCGGCCCAAGAGAGTCGCACAGACCTATCGGCCCAAGCAACAACCACCGTCACAGGCGGCATCACCCGACCAAGTCAAGCCGACTCCCCACGGTAAAGCTGACTGCAGCAGCCCATACATTGTGGCTGACACTAATCTACCCATAGTCCAAATAGCCCAACTGCAAGCTCAAGGAAACTCCCAACCTCAACTATGTATTGTCAAGGCCTCTAGTTCTAGCAAACCTTGACCGCCCGTCGGCCTTACACCCTCCTATGAATGAAAATCATTTCTAGCACTAGCCGCTGACATTGCCAAGGACACTGGAGATGATGTGGTGCACTGCATTAAATGACTCGATGTCACCTTCACGTCGCTAGCCCTCAGCTATGACCACTTGGACTTGGGTCTATTAGAAGAACCCTTTGCAATAGAAGTGCGCAATATGCCTTGCTCTTGGGAGACTTTTGAATTCGCATTTGCAAAAGCCTCTCGCTCTACTGCTGAGTTGCTCAGCAACGAGATCTTCAAAGAGAAAGCCATTAAACAACGTCTCATCACATCCTACGATCAACGAACCACTTCTGCTATCACTGATCAGGAAATCATGGAGTTATCCAAGCTCATGATACGGACTCCACATTTTTGAAGCGTTGGTACACTCTTAGGCTGCAATGGGAAGTTGAGGGGTGCCGCATAATGACCAATGCTGAGCAGCGCCACGCAATCAAAACATCAGAGTACAACCCCACCTATGTCGCGCCAACCTCGTATCGAGTACTAATCACTCTCCGTGGACAACCTATGGAAGAGCACATCAAGGGGCATCCCTACCTTGACCGCCTCTTAACAGAGGAAGAGCTCCACATTGCAAGTCGGGTCGATTCTAGCGATCTCCTAACCGATGTTCTAACATACATCACGCACGTCGGTATCCGCCCATTCTAATTAGACCGAGAAGCTCAGCTAGAGTATAACCCTAACTTTTATGCTTGGCTCGTGCACAAATAGACCGATGCCCTTTATGCTGGACACCCTTGGCTTCTCAACCTCCAATCCTGGGACGGATTCTTCTCGTTCTAAAGGGGAAAGGGATAATAAGGTGGAATCTAAAAAGTAAACCAAGTATGAAACGTCAGTTAAATTTGAAATGCAAGGGTAAGATGTAATGGTAAAAGTCTGAAAAGAAAAGTTAAGGCTATGCTCAATAAAATTTGCTACGCTTTTATTCTTTCAGCAAGTTATTTGTCAAAAAGAACTAATAGTGGAAATGGCTAAACTTGTAGGTAGCGATCATGGCAAGCCAGGACAAAGCAGGCAAGCTCCCCTTCTCGGAGGAGGAGAAAGCAAAGTACGGCCTCACGGTGGAGACGAGATCCTTCAACCAGTTGAAGTTCCGTCACATCTTCAACCTTGAAGACATGGCCATCGAAGAGCCGGCAGTGTGCCAAATCATGGATCAGTGCCATCTGCAGAAGTGCCTAGACACAGTGGGCCAGAGGGTGGACTACACCCAGTGTGCTGACTTCTTGCGCACCTTTAATAGGAACAGAGGCACCATCACAGTGCGCGAGAATGAAGCCACCAAGCAAGTACAGATCGAGCTGACCCAGGAGTTGGTGGAAAGGGCACTAGGGCTGCCGAATAAGGTGGAAAGAAAGATGAAGAGGGACGTCTATGCCATGTTGGGAATGGACAAGGTGAAGGTCCATACCAATGATGGGATTGGCCTGGCAGACATCCCAAACCCAGAAATCCAGCTGCAGGCAAAAATGGTACACGCTTTGTTCTCAAGCCAGAGGTACAACAGCATAATGAGCCGGATCAACGTACCTCTGCTCGACAGCATTGCGGCACAATCGTTGGACGAGGTGAATCTTAATGGGTTTGTGAGGAGAACCATAGAGGCTTTGGCTAAGGCCCAACAACGGGAGGAAGAGCTGCTAGAGGGGAATCCCCATCGTCTCAATCAACCCGCAAGGCATCATCCTCCAAAGCCGCAACCATAGGGTTTGGAGGTGTCCTTACAGCCATAATCCAAGAAGCACTAGGGCAAGGACGAGAAGAAGAAAACAAGGAGGGAGGTGATGAGGGAAGTGGCGAGTCGCCGTCACAATCCTCATCTCACACAGAAGAGTAGTGTATGTCTCCAGACAAGACGGAGACTAACGAAGAAAAAGAGGGAGAGTCCTAGGGCAGCCCACAGAGGCATGCAGAACAACGAACCAAATCCTTGCATGGAAAGAGGGAAGAGGAGTGCAAGAAGAAAGAGAAGGAAGATCTGGAGAGGATTCGAAGGGAGTCTGTCTCAGGGATGTGGAGGAGAGAAAAAAGAAGACTAAAGAGGAGCTAGGAAGGAAGGAAGAGGAAGAAATAGCACTCGCCACTCGTCGCTCCATTGAGGAGAAGCACAAAAGATACGAGGAAGGCGCAGAGATCCCACACCGAACAGAGGCACTTGGTTCCAGTACCAGTGTGCCGAAAATCACACCCTCGCCCCCGAGAGAGGGGAAAAGGCAAAGAACCGATGATGCCAACCCCCCCTCTTCATACCTTCAATGCTAGCCACTCTTATCATGACAACACCCACTGCCACCACCACCCAAGGCTCCACCCCAAAAGTCGATGAGAGCAACGTGGTCACTTGGCTGCAATTCCTGGTGGAACGAGAGCTGGCAAGAGAAGCGGGCATTGCCACCCCAGCGTCAGGAGCCAAAAGGGCAGCCACGGTTGATATGGAGCCAAGGCCGGAGCTACCGTGTCCCATCCCCCACCTCCAGCAGACCAATATGACGAATATGTTAAGGAGCTACTCTCACAGCTAGAATGGACCAAGGAAGAAAGGAGAGCAGCCATTGAGGAGCTGGCAAGAGAACGAGAATCATGAGCCGCTCTCCAGCTAGAGAAAACAAAGAAAATAACAGAATACCAAAGGGAGATCATTGCGCTTAGGGAGGAAGCCAGCAATAAGGATACAAAGGAATCAAAGGCCCTAAAGGAACGTGATGCTGCTTGGGAAGGAAGGAGAAAAATCTTGATGGAGCGCATCAACGGGGAAAGGGAGACCAATGCTCACCTGTGGCGCAAGAACGACCAGCTCTCTGCAGTCAACCTAGAAGCACAAAACCAGCTTGACAAGATCAGACAGGAGGCTACAGAGCTGGACCAGTTAAGAGAAGAGCAGGTGCGAAGGATGCATGTGAAGCTGGACCAACTCAACGCACAGATCGCCGATGAATGCCACGAGCAGTCCCGCCTGCACCGAGAGCTCGAGGCCTAGCAGCAACAACTCATGGCTATGACCCTCCATCAGGGGGAGAGCCTGGAAGATATGGAAAAAAGAGCAAAAGAATGGGCTGATCACAATGAGGGAGAATACGGGACTTGGCATGCCGGCTGGCCAAAGCCGAAGGAGATAGGGTGCTGGCTGAGAATCAGGCAGAGGCGGCCCAGCTCTCCATGATAGCACAGCAGCACACCTTTCTGAATACACTGCTCCACTCCACCAAACCAAAAGGAAACGAAGCCAATGATCAGCTGCCATTACACCCCATCCACAAGTCTTGGCCACACCAAAAATCACCTCAACAAAGGGTACTGTAGAGGGGGTGGTCAATGAAAGCAATCTCATGGCCTGGGTGCAGTACCTAGTTAGCAAAGTACAAGAAATTGCACCTGCACCCAATGACAGATCCCCTCTTGTAGGAACCAAGATACTAGTAGCAGTCGATGTAGAGTCATGCTAAGGGCCAAAGGTATCCCTCTTAGAAGTGTCAACCACTTTAGTACCTTCAGCCATGAGTCATAATGAAGATCAAGATGAACTGTTGAAGGAATTTCAAAGCCAACTTCATAAGGCAATTGAAGACAAAAAGGCCGCACTTGCAAAGCTCAAAAAAGAAAAGGCTACATTTGCATACTACATGATGGAGTAAGCAAGAGTGATGATGATCATTAATAGGGAAATGATATCATTAAAAGAGGCCCTAAAGGCAAGAGAGGGAGAGAAGGGTCTCAAGGACTTGTATGATGAAGTGAGGGAGTCCCACATGTCCTTGGAAAATATGTGCACTTCAACTCCCACAAAAATAAATGCCTAGAGCTAGAGATAAAAGAGATAAAGAGGAAAAAAGAACAAAGCCATGGAGCTACAAGAGGCAAGGAACCAAAAGGTGAGGAGAACAAGAGGAAACTAATAGAGTTTCACAACCACCTACAATCAATTATCCATGAACAAGATATACTTAAAGAGTAGGTAAAACGAAAAACCCAAGAGCTAGAGCAGATGCATACAATGTGCTAGAAGCAAGAGCAGGTAATTGCCACTCTAACTTAGTACCAAAACCATGAGCTAGAGTGGATGAAGGAAAAAATAGAAGAATGGGTGGCCAAAAACCAAGATCAAATAAAAAACTTAGCCTACAAGCTGGCCCATGTCGAGGAGGGTGAGCACCTTCTAGTAGAAAGCAAAGCTGCAATTTTCAAGATAGGAATATTGGAGCAACAATTCACATTCTTAAGAAGAGTGTTGAAAGTCATGTAGCCAGGAGGAGAAGAGACATTGGAGAAAATCAAGAGAAATCTAGAATTGATGAGGAGGGCTCTAGAGCATTGGCTCCATGATAAGGCACCTAGGACTAGCATTAGTTTGGGACTAGAGGAGCAATGCACCCACCTAATCTCATTTGGCTTAATCGCACAAGAACTCACTCTGCTAGGGCTTTGGGAACTAGAACGACCAATATAACCACCACAACAGGAGCTGCTAGAGTCGATCTAGAAAAAAGGACATGATTCCAAAATGGACCATCAAGAGGAGGAAAAAATGCAGGAATGAAGCCCCCCTATGCAACCACAAGTGAAAATAGAAGAGCAAGGGGAGGAGATAGGGCCACCTTAACAAATGGTGGAGGCAAGGCACAAGCATAGGGAGAAAGTGGAATGTGCCTACAAAAAGTTTCAAGCTAGGACACTGCAAGTTACTCATGTGGTCATCCCTGAAGGTGAGGAGTGTGATCCCATTAACTAGGGCTAGAAACCTGTGGTGTGGGAGAAACAGAAGAACCGTAGCCCCTTCGAGTTATATTTGACCTTCCATTGCCCATTAGATGGAGTGCTATCTCTTAGCTAGAGGATATCATCAAGCTTTTAGCTAGTTTGGGAAGGAGATGGCTAGAGGAACAAAGGAGGCACCCCAGAAGGTGGTGGCAGGAACGTGCAAACTATTGGGAAGAGAAGGCAATGGAGGTACCCTGGAAGGTAGAGGGATATGAGGCATAACCAAGGTGGCGTCGGAACATCTGGGACTCTAGCTTGGAGGTTTGGATCACTTTCTGCAGCACCCTACCTTTTATGAGCATGATGATCCTATCTACATGCCCTACCCAAGAATAATTTGAGTTGATTTCAACCTAAAGGTGCATGGCAAATACACCTTCCCTTTGATCTATGATGTAAATGCCTCAATCCCTAAAAAGACCTTGACTTTATTGAAAGGGACCTTCGCCCATCTATATCAAGTTTCCTAAATGACTTCTCCTCATGCCATCACTACATGTAATTACCTCTACCTACTATGAGTACTATTATTAAAACAAAAACCTACTACATAGGAACAATAGCTATTGCCCCTCTTTTTTTACCTCAATGCTAGGATTGATAGCTATGTGATGGTACGCCTCATGATGAGAGTCACTCTCTTGCCAAAATTTGGTATGAACCTCTTAGAGGACATGAGTGATAGTAGATACACAGTGTGTAACCACCCATTCTTTTCATCTACTCCACTCAATGTAAGAACCAACTTAAAGGGGTATTTGCAAAGTAGGGCATTCCTCAATAAAGCCCTCAAGCCACCACATAGTTTGGCCCCTACTCCACAACAAGATGCCTCTTAGCATTCTCCCTTATTAATTTTTTTCATTCAAAATTTAAAAAAAGAGAAAAAAAGAAAAATATAGGAAAATATAAGAAAATTTACGAGGACAAGAAGGTAGGAATTAGAAAGCAAAGAAGCACAGCAAGGAAATCAACCATCTGTACTCTACTAGCATCACAAGCATTGCATCTATGATCACCCTAACCCTCTCCCCACTTTATATACTTAGGTCACCTTAAGGGAAAGACACACCTCCCACTTGCCTATGGTTAGACCTACCTTCCTAAGTCACACCCACAGCACTTCCCTTTGTACAAGAACTAGGTCCTCAAAATGTGGGACAACACCTCAGGCTTGTGCCTAGGGTTTGACCCAATTCCCACCAGTTTCACTCGTATAGATACCATGCACGACACTATGAGATATGCACACCCCCAAGTAGTGCACTTCATTTTATTTTAAGATACATTTGGCAACTTGAGATCAACCACCAACATCGGAGGCCCCCATCATCCACTCAATCCATCCTCGATATCCACAACTCTCCATCCATTTTGATATGTCTCTTTCATCCACTGAATCCATCCTTGGCATCCACAACTCTCCATCCAATTGATGTGTCTCTTCTCCATAGCAAATCTCCCAAAAACTTGTCATCAACAATGCCACTTTCATTTGTTGAGGAAGCAATTTCAGCCCATGTAAAGATTTGGTATTTATGAAGGTATGGGTGATGTCCGTGTCTATCAAAAGATGAACCCCTTTCCAATTAATCAAGCCCTCAAGTCTAAGGGTATTTTCTCCCATACAACCGGTCCATGCATCATGAGAAATCACACATAGAGAACCACCCAAATCAAAGGAAAAAAATTTCACAATGTCATAGAACTCATCATTAGTTCCATCATCCTCATCATGCATGTCATCAACCATAGGGTTTGCTTTCACATGAAACACATTTCCCTCTTCACCTTCATCTTCATTCAGCTCATTGACGATGAAAAACTTTATCTTGCTATTTTTGGATTTCCATTTTAGCCTATGGTCTTCTGTCAACTTTTCTCTGCTAAACCTTTAGCTCCATGTCCCTATTTTGATAATTAGAAATGACTTTTTTGTAAGTGCGGTTTTGAGATACTTTTGTGCATTTTTAGCCCTTGTAAAGTTTTTTTTTGCTTCATCCATTGGTCTGGAACGACTAGCAACACTTGGTTTTGGCCCATAGACCATTTATAGTAGGAACTTTATTGTAATTATTGTTGTAGGTATTAATTGCCTTTTTATCTTGTCTATACACATCCCTTGGCTGGCTAAAATGAGCTCCAAACTTAGAAAACTGATTTAGTGAGGAATATTCTGCATTTTGAGGTTGGATACCCATTGAATCTCTTCTATGTTTCTGCCCATACCTTTCAACATATTGAATAGCATCATGAATGCCCTTGGGCCGCATTGCACCTACTTCTAAAGAAAGGGTTGTATCTAGACCAAAGATGTATTTGTTTAATTTTGTTGAATCATCAATTCCTTCAATGTACATAGAGAGATTAAGGAACATATTGGAGTAGTCATGAATAGACCTGCCCCTTTGTTGAAGTCCATACCATCTTCTTTGCAATCTTTCCTTTTCCATTGGAGAGACAAATACCTCTAGCATTGCCTTCTTAAAATCCTCCCAAGAAGCAAAAGTGTGACCAACTCTTTGCATGTATCTCCACCATGTATGTGCGTAGCCCTCAAGATGGAGTGCCACAAAATAGATCTTAGCTTCATCTTGGTAAGGAGAAATTATGAAGCACATCTCTAACTTATTTACCCATTCTTTCCACTCCATTGGAGATGCTTTATCCTCCTTAAAGTTGGAAATTGTGATCTTCTCTTTGTACTCCCTAGGTTGGCTAAAAATTGTTAGAGTGCTGCCCAAAAGATGATTGTCTCCCAAGTCTCTCTATACATTGAACCTCTTCCAAAATAATTTGTTCTAGAAGCATTACCACCTTGATTTGGTTGATCAAATCCAAAAGAATGAGGTTGTCCCACTAGTGGGCTAACCATAAAATGAGTTCTCTTTGTTAGTGATATCATGGAATGCCCTTCTTTCCTCAAATCTTCCATTCTTATCATGCATCTATGATTCTTTTTGCTTTGATGGTAGGTTGAAAAGGAAAGGATTGGTAGAACAGGTCACATCCATGAGACTCTTTGTTCTCATATTCTCTTAGTTTCTCCTCCTCTTCATAAGTGGCCATGTGTCTTGAATTGAATTGTGGATGGGCATGATGCTCTGATAGTATTGGTGGCTGAAAATAGACACTCTTAAATGTTAATGGCTCTCCTTTTTCAAAGTTTGATATTATTGGCTGATCAATTCCTTTTTATTTCATATTAGTGGTGCGGGCTGAAGTATTTACAATATGATAAGTAGATATATTTTCTATAGAAGGTGTGGTTCGATTTTTCAAGTCTTTGATGGCTGCTAATACATCTTCAAATCCACTTTTCATAGACTTTGTTACTGCATTTTCAAATCCATTCTACATACACTTGACCGATTGTGCTGAAGACTCTCATTCACTTCATTGGATGTTTTCTCCATCTTTCCCAGTAAATAAGATAGTTGTTCATGAGTGTCATCCATTCCAATATTCAGCATATACAACTCTTTTGAAAGTATGGAGTCTTCAAAAGGTTCATGAAACAATTGATTCTAATCATTGCCAAGTCGTACACTATGAGCATTACCAACACTAACAGCTTCATCTTGTTGGTCTTGATTATGGGCTTCATTGGTGTTATTTTGATCATTGACATGCTCTCTGATATCCTCTTGAATGGTTTCCATCACTTGGTCTTTCCTTTTTTTTTGGACATTAGGTATAATTGCGGTCAAAGATGATTGTTCTAAAGAAAACTAACAATATCTTTCTTAATATTGCACCAATCCCAATGATTTATTGACCCAAAGGAAGCTCATATAACAAGGATATTCTAGATTTGTTAATATATTAGCTTGCAAGAGGGATAATAGGTGTAATGACCTCAAATAATGCACCCATGTCAGCTTGTCTAGGCATCCCACTATACCAACTGTCAGAAAAACTACTATAATTTTTGCTCCCGATGTCTGATTACTAAAATTTTTAGTTCAAATGAAAGCTTAACATCCCCTCTTAGAGTCAATATATTAAGCTCATAGATTAGATTGTGATAAAAAAAATTGTAGCTAAAAGTTTGTACTTATCTTGTGAATTCCTGCACCCTGTAAATACCCTATGAATGCTCTGTTTCACCCTGAATTGTCTCTTGGAGTACTTGTAGACACCCAAAACACTTAGTAGACTTGCGATGGATGATAGGGCACCTGTAGGTATCCAACAAACACGTGTAATTGATTGGTAATTTTTGCAGATAATCAATAATTATCCTATCACCTGTAGTAATCAAGAGGGCTAAATGACCATGTTCTCTTGCTATTGAATGTCTGTAACATGTGTGAATTGATGATCTTACTGAAATACCATTGTCAATTCTTGGTTGAAGAGATGTATCTACACCTTAATTGGAAAAAATGCATGGGATCCGTGACTTGAGGAGTGTGCAAACTTCCCTCTCAAGTCCATTTGTGCTTTCTTTAGGGTCCTCGTTAGTAGGGAGGGTCACCTTACTTTTGTACTACCAACTCACCCAACATCCACTTTTCCTTGTGGGTATAGACATGGAAAGGTACATAATAAAGCTAAGAAAGCAGTGATGATATGTGATAGGCTAAAAAGAATTCCTTCATCCCTTTAACGATAATATGCAAGTGGAAGTAGAAATTTGATCAAAATGGAAAAGGATAGGGATAGGTATTGCCCTTTCTTGCAGTGACTCACTGCATACAATGAATTTCACTTACCATTTTATTTTTACTTTTAGCCAGATTGCAATCAATCACATTCAAGAAACCAAAGTCAGGGTGAGGTATAAAATTCCAGCAAATGAAAAAGATTAGCATCAATTGGCTACTGTTGATTTTAAGTGGGTTCAAGGATGAAGACAATTTATCATAGCCACATTCAGCCCTAAGTTGGGTCTATATGCACTTAGTTGTCAATTTCAAAATAGGATTACTCTTAATTCTCCCTTTCATCAAATGGATGGCTTAAGCAATTGGAATTAATTTAGGGAATTAAGAGCAAAATGTAGTAGTATGTAATATTCCCGCTCGAAAGTATTACCAAACTTGACTCCCCACACGCCCCGTAAAACATGTGCAAGGTTATCTCCCGCATTGTATTTTTCAGCAGTTTAATCCATACCCCGCATGTGCAAAAACGAGGCCTCCACATTGTTAAAATGAGTCCTGGGGTTCAAGATTGCATAATTGCAAGGAAACACCCTCTTGGGAGGGGGCTAAATGGATAATGATCAAATTAATGCAAATTTTTTTACTAATTCCCCCAACCGATGCGTGGCTGGAGGGAAGGGAATGGGAGAAGGAGATGATGTGTAGTAGTTGATGTATGGGGGGAGAGCCATGCATGGCCACGTGGTGGCTTCCCTGCCCCCCCTTAAGCCTATATAAGAACCCTCCCTTAGTGGGGGATAAGGGAAGAGCAGAAAAACTGCATCGTGCTGAGGAAGAGGAGAGAGAGAATGGAGGTCGTTATCGCCATCCCCAAGCCAAGAAGCTGTCGCTGTTTTGCCTCCTGCTACCGCTATGCAGATTTGCCGCCACTCGTCATCAACGTTAGCGCCATCCGATTCGTCACCCTCCTCCCCAATCATTCCTTAGGTCATGTTCTATATACATCAGAAGCTTCTTATTAAGCTTCTAAGGGAAGGGGCTTCCATAAGTCCCATTCCCACAGATTCTAAGGGAGGGGACCTCCATAAGTCGCATTCCCACGGCTTCTAAAGGATAAGGCTTTTGGCCTTGTTCCTGCAGCCTTCCCGGTTTTAAAACCGGCTCATAAAGCTCTTCCCCACAAGCCTTCCCATAAGCCCAAATCCCACAAGCCCCGGTTGTCAAGATTGTGGGAGAGAAGGAAGGAGTCTCGCTTGAAGCTTTCTTTCTTGCACAATGGGGGAAGACACACAAGGGTGGAGGCTGAAAACAGTTTTCCTCTTCTTAGTTGTGTAAGCGAAAAGAACTCTAGTACAAAGAAATAGAAGAACCCTATATATGGGTCTCAAAACGAAACTCAACTAACTAAGGTGGCATACTAACTGAGCCACGAACTAGAGTAGATAAGGATAGCTATCATGTAGCTATTATTCATGGGCGGTGTACCAACCGCGTCTGCAACTGACAAGTCGGTGACATAAATACACAACGGTCACCCTGGCGTATCACGAGTGGAGCTCGATATCTCAACACTCCCCCTCGAGCTCAATCCCAATTCCTGCACACCAAGCAGGTCTCTGAACTTGCGCAGCTTCTCTGCGCCCAATGCCTTCGTGAATATGTCAGCTACCTAATCCTCTGTGCTGACATAAACTAGATCAATAAGACCTAGTAAAACCCTCTCTCGCACATAGTGATAATGCACCTCAATGTGCTTTGTTCTAGCATGATAGACTGGGTTATTTGCCAAGTGTATACTACTCATGTTGTCACAATAAATGACAACTGGTCCATCTGTAGACTGATGCATATCATAAAGTAGCTTATGCAACCAAGCTACCTCACATGCAGCCATTGCTGCACCCCTGTACTCAGCCTCTGTGCTCGACAAGGCAACTGTAGGCTGTTTCTTGCTGCTCCAAGTGACTGCAGCACTCCCAAAAGAGAACACATATCCACTGGTAGATCGTCTATCAGAAATACTACCAGCCCAATCAGCATCAGTGTATCCATGCAACTGTATCTGAATCCCAGTCTCATAAAATAGTCCATACTGCAATGTGGACTTCACATACCTGAGTATGCGTCTAGCCGCATCCAAATGCGATTTCCTTGGAGCCTGCATAAACTGACTTACAAATCCAACAGCATAGCTCAAATCTGGCCTGGTAATAGTCATATAAATCAAGCTTCCTACTATGCGTCTGTACATAGTAGGGTCTTCCAGAAGCTCACCTGCATCTGCGCTCAACTTCACATTCTGCTCCAAAGGAACTGAAATAGGCTTACAGCCTGTCATCCCATATTTGGACAGCATGTCCAATCCATACTGCCTCTGCAAGAGCTGTATTCCACTTGGTGATCTAATCACCTCAATGCCCAAGAAATAACGCAGCTCTCCCAAATCCTTCATCTCAAACTTCTGCTTCAATAGCATTTTCACATGAAGGATATCTTCATCACTGTCACCTGTCATAATCAAATCATCAACATAAATGACAAGTAGCATAATACATTTCTCTGTTTTTCTCACATAAAGTGAGAAATCTGCCTTGGAAATTTGAAAGCCAATAGTGACAAGATACTGTCCTATCTTGTCAGACCATGCTCTAGGTGCTTGCTTCAAGCCATACAAGGCTTTCTTCAACCTGCAAACAAACTCAGGATGAACAGCATGCACATAACCTGGTGGCTGCTCCATATAGACCTCTTCTTGCAAATCACCATGCAAGAAGGCATTCTTTACATCCATCTGATGTAAAGACCATCCCTTTGATGCAGCCATAGCAATGACTGCTCTTACGGTTGCCATCCTTGCAACCGGACTGAATGTTTCTTCATAGTCAATGCCATATGTTTGTGCATACCCCTTGACTACTAATCTTGCCTTGTATCTGTTCACAGAACCATCTGCATTGTGCTTCACCTTATAAACCCACTTACAGCCAATTGCATTCTTACCTTTAGGCAAAGGTACTAACTCCCATGTAGCATTTTCTTCCAAGGCATCCATTTCTTCATCCATGGCTTTCTCCCATTTTTCTTTTCCCATGGCTTGCTCAAAAGAAGTGGGTTTTGGTTCCTGTATCACTTTGACCATATATGCATAGTGAATGGTTGTAAATCCATCATATTTCAGCCTATCCACAGGATACCTAGCTCTCGTAGACCTGCACAAAGTAGGTTCACTCCCAGGTGCTCTCAAAACATCCCTGGTCTTCCTTACTCCAGGTGTAACAATAGAAGGAATACCCAACTCATCATCAATGCTCTGTTCTGAGCCACTGGATTCACCATCCACATAAGAGTGACCTGCATTCACATCAAACATGGGCTGATCAACCTTCTCTTTTCCTTTTCGTGATACCTGCATACCACTATCTGCATTGCTTTGAGAAGATTCTCCTGATCTCAATCTGGCTATCCACGGCGAAGAATGTGAACCATTGCTAGAGGACGCTCCAGGTCCACTAATATTTTGTGACTGCTGCTGTGAATTCTGTGTAGCATTACCATTTTGTGCATCTACATCATCAATCACATTTACTGGTTTATACCAGCTACTCATCTCATCAAAAACAACATCTCTGCTCACTGTAAACTTACGAATAGAAGGGTTATAGCATCTATACCCTTTTTGCTGCAGAGAGTAACCAATAAAGATGCACTTCTCAGCTTTTGGATCCAACTTGGATCTCGACTCATCTGGCACATGTACATAGGCAATGCAACCAAAAATTTTCAAATGAGAAATATCTGGTTTCCTACCAGTATACCTCTCCTCTAGAGTCATCCCATGTATTGCTGCAGTGGGAGTCCTGTTCATTATATAGACTGCTGTAGCAACTGCTTCAGCCCAATAAAAATCTGGCAAGTCTTTTTCATTGAGCATGGCACGAGATACCTCTCCAATATGCCTGTTTTTCCTTTCTGCAATTCCATTTTGTTGTGGGGTATAACTGCATGAATATTGCTGCTTTATGCCATGCTCCTGCAAGAACTTTGCAAACTCATTTGAGAGGTACTCTCCCCCTCCATCTGACCTTAGGCATTTTATTTGCAGACCTGTTTCTTTTTCAGCCATAGCTTTAAGGGTTTTGAAATGCCCAAAAACTTCACTTTTCTTTTTCATAAAATACACCCAAACTTTTCTGCTATAGTCATCAATAAAAGTGACAAAATAATGACACCCTCCAAGAGATGCAGCTTTAGTAGTCCACTTATCAGAGTGGATTAATTCCAATGGCTTCTCACTCTCTTGAACATGTCTAGGAAATGGTTTCCTTGCCTGTTTTCCAAACTGACAGGCTTCACATACCTTATGCATTTCTGTAACCTTGAATTTTGGCAATCCTGCAACAATATTTTGGGCCTGCATTGATTTAAGTCGTTGTACATTAACATGACCAATGCGTTTATGCCAGATATCAATATATGCAACTACACCGGTCCCATGTGCAAACATTGTTGCACTCAATTCAGACATGTCTGCATCCAACGTAAACATTCTGCCCTTCTTCTTTCCTTTTGCTATCAAGCAACCTTTATTTTTCATATCCTCAACAAAGCATCCATGAGGATTAAATCTGACCTGCAAGCCCTGCTCAACCATTTGACCGATAGAAACCAGATTCTTGGTAATATTCGGGACATGAAATACATCGGACAGGTATTTCTTTTTCCCATCCTGCATAGACAAGGGAATTTTTCCAATCTGCACAATAGGATGTGCAGTATCATCACCAGTCTCCACAAATCCTGGTTTTTCCATTTTCCTTGCATCCTCCATCCATTCTGCATGACCTGTCATGTGGTTTGATGCACCTGAGTCAACATACCATACATCATTGCTTTCTTCTGCACTTGTCACAGAATTGTTCATGTGCTGCACCATGAACAAATGCTCATTTCTGTCATCACCCTGTCTACTAGAAGATGCATAATTCCCTTGTTGCAGTTTTCCATTCATGATGTCATTCTGCTTTTTATAGCAGTCTTTAGCCATATGACCCATTTTACCACAGTAGTAGCATTCAACATTACTATTTGCATTTTGACCTCTTTGCCATCCACCACAACCTCTTTGGCTCCCCCTGCCTCTAGAGTTACCACGTCCTCCTCCATAGGACTGGTTTTCTTGAGTTTGCTGCATATTCTGATTTCTACCACGGCCTCCAGATTGGCCTCCTCTACCTCTGCCTCTACCTCTTCCAGCATTTGAGTAGAAGACAGCTTCTTTTGAAGTTCCTCCTGAAGAAGATGCACCACCATTTCTCTGCTCCTCAGAAATTAGAAGAGCAATCAACTCCTCAAAATCAGGAAATCTTTCACGGACGGAAATGGATGTCCGAAACTGCGCATAATCCTTTCCTAGACCATTCAAGGTCACAGAAACTAAATCATCATCTTCCACTGGCGACCCAATGGAAGCAAGTGCATCTGCAATCTTCTTTACCTTCATGTGGTAGTCATTGATGCTCATATTTTCTCTTTGCACATTGTGCAACTCTTGCTTGAGCTGCATTTTCCTGGCTTGCGTATTTGTGCTATACATCTTTGAAAAAGTATCCCATGCCTCCTTTGGCGTACTTGCATCCTGAATATGCACAATCATAGAGTCTGAAATGCTGATAGACAGCCAGTACATAACTTTCCTGGCTCTCTCATGCCATGCCTTGAATGCCTGCATTTGCTGTTGATTGGGAACATCAGGAAGAACTGGTTCTCCTTCATTTCCTGCAACAAATTCCCAATATCCTTTTCCCATAAGGAAATTCGTCATTCTAAACTTCCATGCTTGGAAGTTGTTCTTGTCAAGCTTTTCAGTGACAATCTGTGAGAGAGAATCAGACGCCATTACAGAACACTGCAAAAAATTCTGTCACTACAAAAAACACAGCTTCACCCTCACAAGGGAAAATCTGCAAAACTGGCGAAAGTGGTATTTGACCACACAGTCACTTCCTAGTGACGATTTTGCATCAACAGGCAAGAGGAATGATTCTGTAACTCCCAATGTCTCTGCGCACAAGCATACGATGCAATTTCTACAGTAACTTTTCACCGACCTGTAGAACAGTGGTTGTACAGCATAAAACTGGGCCTTTTTCTGAGTGCATGCAGAGAACTTCCGCCTCCAAAACAGGCCCCGAAATGGCCTCAAATAAAAAAAACAAGGTCTCTTGCTTCACCGCGAAGGGCGTCTCAACCTGAGACAATACACTCCTGCACTTTCCGGCTGTGCTTGTAAAATATTACACGGCGCAGCGAACAGAATCTGAGAAAGAGATAGAGAGTACACAACAGATAAGAGGAGAATCAGTAAAATTCTTTAACTCCAAACAACTGATACAAAGATGGCTCTGTCCACCCGTGCGCTTCCACTGTGTGAAGCTTAGATGGCGATCTAGACAGAAGATAGGTGAAGAGCTTAAGGCTAGCTGGAACAACAACTCTGACTGGGTGAAAGATGAGTGTAAGATGGCTGCGAAGGGGTTTAGCTTTTATAGCCCGCGAAGGTCGTTAGGTCGGCCTGCTGACCGACCTACCATATGAGCCTCCACTAGTCGGCCAGGGAATATTCCAGGGAATATTCCCTTTACAATAGGGGCCCCTTTTAACTCCCTTACCACGCAACTCAATGCAATGTGCCTCGAGTTGCTACCAGCTTAACCACTCCGTCTAACCCAAAGATTAGACCCACAACAGTCACCTTTTTGCCATCCGGTCACATAGACCTCATCTGATATACAAGTCAGGACTCAACCAATGTCCGGGCTCACATTTGGCTTCTCCTCATAATGGGGGCCTTACAACTTTGAGCACCATGGATCATTGGTAGCACCTAATGAGGGTGGGGCATTGATCATATCTAACAGTGCTACCTGCAGAGATCTGCTCCCAAAACAGAAGATGAAAGCAACACTGCTCCTCTTACCAGAACACCGCGAGCTTGGCTTGCTTTCTTGAGCTCCTTACCACGAACAAGGCTCTGATACCATGTCAAGATTGTGGGAGAGAAGGAAGGAGTCTCGCTTGAAGCTTTTTTGCTTGCACAATGGGGGAAGACACACAAGGGTGGAGGCTGAAAACAGTTTTCCTCTTCTTAGTTGTGTAAGCCAAAAGAACTCTAGTACAAAGAAATAGAAGAACCCTATATATGGGTCTCAAAACCAAACTCAACTAACTAAGGTGGCATACTAACTGAGCCACGAACTAGAGTAGATAAGGATAGCTATCATGTAGCTATTATTCATGGGCGGTGTACCAACCGCGTCTGCAACTGACAAGTCAGTGGCATAAATACACAATGGTCACCCTGGCGTATCACGAGTGGAGCTCGATATCTCAACACCGGTATTTTCAAGGATCCGCATTTTGGTGAAGGGATCTCCTGCATACGAGGGAGAAGGCACATCTTGAGGCTGTCCGGAGAACGCGTAGAAGTGAGGGTAATCCGGGGAGTTCAAGTCATCAGCGATGGCTCCCAAGAAGTTGTAAGGCGCACGTGCGGGAGGTTCCTCCCCGAGCTTACACGTGGACATCTCCCCGAGCCCACAAGCCCAAGTTTTACAATTCTAATTCCACGCAAAAAGTAATGCATTAAGCACGATAACTTTCATGGAAATAGGAAGCACCTATGCATGTTCAAATTCACCTAGCTTAGTTAAATGCAATTGGGAAAAAAATTGACTATTTGAACGATTAATAGAATTAATTCATGACATGAAATTGGGTTATTAGTAATTTCAATGTGATGAACGCAAATTGTCTATCTATCTTACGACCTTAGTAGCATGTTGCCTTGATGTGCATCTCAAAGTGACGAGCCTAAAACACCTATTGCCTGTCATTATAAGGTTGAAATTATTAAGTGCACTTTTGATTAGACATGGAAAGAATAAGCTTATGTCGCATTTTAGGAAATATCTTCCTTGTAATGATTCATGAGGAAAAGTCGTTAACACCCGTAGGATGTTATCCGAAATAAAATAGTAGAGCACGAAAATTATTCTGTGACTTGCATGTGGCATGTGCTTTGTACAATGGAATGAGTTAAAACTAGCTTTAGTTTTGCATGAACTTCATTAAATACGTTGTAGCTATGAGAAGGTTGCTTGTTCATATTCGTAAAATTCATTTCATCAAGTTGCATTTGGAAAATATTGCTTGGCTTGTCAAAGCATGAAATTCTAAAGCTTGAACAAAGGGCTGTGGGCATGATTTTTTTTAATGAAAAACCTAATGGACCTTATGTAAGTTACTCTCCAAATTATCATGTGTAATGACTTTAGTAAGAAAAGTTAGGGTTATTGCAAATGCTACAGGCCATCAAATCAATCATCACGGCCATTGGCCAGGACAATCCGGAATAGGAGAAAGACGAGCAACTAATGACCTCCTTATCACGCTAGTGATGACCACCTCTGTGACATTGAGCCTGGGAGACTTGCTTAGGTAGTAGTCCACCCTATGGCAAGACTTGAAACAGTGGATTGAAGGATCATGAGAGCAAGCTGCTGCAGACCTGCACGACCGTGATGCAAAGACACAAATACCAAGCCTAATGCTACACTTTGTGCCTAAGTCCTTGCACGTTAATGCTTTCTGAGAAGGCACCGAGACTCATGCAGTCTTACGTGTCTTAGCCCTAGGTGACACAACTAGAAAGGGGATTATAGACACAAAAGCGGGGGTTAGTTTATTGAGCCACACAGTGCTTCAGACATGGGAAAACCCGCTTGTCGAGACCGCCAGGTTCAATGCCACACTAGCAAACGATATGAGAGTGAAACCATTCGAGGTACTTAAAAATTGGCCAGTGAAGATCGCAGGTGAGAGCGGAGTTTTGAGCCCAGGATGTGCCTAAAATTTGCCAAAAAATCCAAAATTTAGGGGAAAAATATTTAACATCGAAGGCAACGGCTCCAGCTACTAGGACGATTTTAAGCACCAAGTGAAAGACGACTTTTAAAAGGCGCCCGAGTGACAATTGTGGATTTTTGATAATTTTTTTGATTGCTGTGTGGGTTGTCAGGAGTTGCCAGTCTATGCGGGATGTCAAGCTGGACGCCCAGGATTTTTCAGAGCTCAATTCGGATGCCGAACGAGAAAGGAGCCAACAAATGGTCAAGATTCGAAGAGGTGGACACTTGAGAGGTCAAAAATGGGCATGTCTTTTGGAGTTTGGTCATTTTATGCCACATGAAATTTTGCATGCAATTGTGGATAGAGAAGAGGCATGAATATGGCACCATATCTACGCCCCATTTTTGTGCTTATTGATGGTGGAGATGGAGATGGCAGCCTGTGAACACCCTATAGAACTGATGTTACCCCCGATCTTCTCCCTCTTTGCTGGTCTTATCGCTTGTCTTTGCCCGTGAAATGGCTGTGGGAATGAAGAGATGGAAATCTAGTCTTTCTCTCTCCTCCCTCTCTCTCCCCTAAGGGGCTGTTCTTGTGTGTAAGAGGAAATGAAGAATGGTGAAGGAAAGCTTGTCCGATTGGGACCGGATTGCTTCCGGATCGATAAAGACATGAAGATTGCTAATTGTGAAGATGCTGGACATTGAATGTGGGCTGACCCGCAGTCCCGCAGCAAAATGGAGATCCCGAAACACGAAGCCTAAGCGGTAATTCAAATTTTATGAAGAAAAAATGAGTTTTTATGCTCTTTGATTGATGAAACATTGTTCCCATGGGCTGATTATGCATTATGATGTTGTTTTCTATGAGTTTCAATAGTTTATGATCTGAAAATCAGAAAATCATAAGTGATATGGCTGAAATTAATGTTATAAAACTCGTAAAACATGCGTTTAAGGGGTAAAAATGGGGTTTTTGCAAAATAAATGAGAAATATGAGACATAATACCTACAAAACCTGAAATTTTGCTGTCAAGGAACCTAAGGGCCACAGCCCATAATCAATCTTAATTTCTAGTCATTATTTATTGAAGAAAATAGAGGAAAAATGTCAAAAAATGGTGAAAAATGGATTTTAAATGGGAGAAAATTAGGAAATGGTAAAAGAAAAATTCCAGAAAATTACATGTGTGTTTGTGCATCGTATAATGAAGGAAAAGCATGAGGTTGGCCTCGGTTTACCCTCGTTTCTATGTTTTCGTTCATGCTTATCGCTTTCTTTGTAAGGAAACACACATAAAATGACTCTTTCACCTATCAACGAATGCAAAACATTAAATAGCAGGGTGAGGGGGGAGGTTGAGGGCCAAAATATAAACTAAACTCTAGTTTATGTGTTGCATCATGCCTATAGGATGTTGTTTTAAAATAAAGAGAAAGGCAGCATGAACGTAAGGCTCAGTGTCTTTTCTCATTGCATTATATAAACGCTAGCATGGAAATCATGAAAAGATTGGTTTCACACAATACATAATGCTGATTTTCTTCTATTTCTGCACTAAACCGTTCACATTATGCACTATGCATAGTTCATGGTATCAACGAAAAAGCTCCTGGACTGCATAACAATTGTTTTCTTAGGAATTTGACCCACGATTGAGAGTGTAAGGTTATCCCTTGCCATAGGATAGAGGGTCGGTTTCCTAAGAGACTGTTAAGTAAGGACACATGGTATATCTCCTGGATTCGAAATGAAGAGTGGAGTGTGTTCGTTTGTTTATATGTTGGGCAGCATATCAAGGGGCTAATCCCTACGATGTAGGAGAGTTGCAATGGGGCCGTGGTGTTTCTACCGAGAGGTTGCCTCCATGTATGTGATTATCGTGGCATTTAGTGCCAGTGTGTATGGGTTCTCCCTCTGAGGAGTTTATAGAAAGGGAAACGTTGGACTACAAAACTATAAAACTATAAATGCATAGATTAGACTTTAGGACAGTTTGTCCTTTAGCATTAGATTGATACTCCTGGTCCGCGAGGCCGTGAGGGTGTGTTTGTCTGTTATGAGCATGAGGTCCGGCTAGTGCCATAGCCAGTGCCAGCCCATTTCAGGTCCCATCAGTGGTGCGTTTGCCGGGAGCTACCAATAAGTGGTGGTTCTCGAATCTAGGGTTTTTAGGGACCAAAAAGTTGATTTATGTCCTCTGACAAGGATCGTCAAGCTGAAATACAAAAAGCAGAACGTGTTGAGAGGGATAGACGGCGGTTAGAGATTGTAAATCGCTATTCTCCTCAAAGAAGTAGCCCGATACGCATAAGAGGCAAAGGTCTTAGTATCCCAACTATTGCACATAGCCCTTTAGGTGCAGGAGGAAGCGCAAGTTCTTCCTCTCTTCCACCAAGTCAACCCACTTCGAGTGGGGATGTAATTCCAGCAGTTCAAGCTCCTATTGTGAATCTGATTGTCGTTATGGCACAACCCATTGCAATTCCTGCAAGGAAGCCAGATTTGCCAGCTTTAGGAGTTCCTTTGCCCATTTTTAATGGGTTAGCCGAAGAAGATGCAGAGTTTCACATTTGTGAATTCCAAAGACTAATGTTTAATTATTGCATCCAAGATGAGGGACATCTCATGATGTTCTTTAACATGACATTAAAAGGAAGGGTTGTGATATGGTATCATAGCATAGAGACTGGAACCATCACCACAATCGACCAATTTTATGCAGCTTTTTGAGGAGAATATGCCCCTGAAAGAGGTGGCCAATACTGGTTGCGTGTGTTGAATGTAACATGCCAAGACCCCCATGAGAATGTGAAAGCTTATGCTAAGAAGCTTAAGGAAGTATTTCGTAAGCTACAAACTTGCATTCCTATTCCATCGGCTGCCCAATTGCAATGCTTTTTGCATGGATTGGATTTCAATATTCAGGAACAATTGAGCAGTGTGGCTTTGGCTGATATAGAACCGCCATTGCGCGGATAGAAGGAGTAGAAGCACGATTACAAATAGCCTACTCCTCTCGAATAAATCTTAATGCGGGTTTAGTACCTGGAGGCAATTTACCATTGATAAATGGAAGTCCAGGGATGCCTATGAATAACCCTAATGGGAGAGGAAGCATGGATCAAAATGTACCTTTGTTGCCAGCTCCTCCCAGTGTGACTATGCCTATGGCTAGTCAGTTGGCTCCACCAAATGTTGGAGGCCAAGTTTCGAACCCTAATATTGTTCCTGTGAGTCAACAACCAGTGTCCAATCAGATTGTTAGGCCAATGGAACGACAGATAGACGATCAAGGCTATGAGTCGAGTGCATCTAATGTCCTTGGGGAAGTTAAGGATATGATGAAGCACTACATTGACATGATTTTTGAACAATATCGGCAAATAGCTGTTGACGTCAATTTCTTGAAGAAGCAGCAGAATTTGATAGGGAGTTGACGCCCTGAAGAGGATGGACCCTCAACATTCAGCTGTAAGTGGTGTGGCGGACAACATTTCCCTAGAAACTGTCCAAATGTTAAATGTGATATTTGTGGGAAGTCGGGCCATTTAGCCACTACCTGTTGGAGTAAGATTAGTTTCCTCCAACAAGGGAGTAAATAGCCAAGTCCAGTTAATCATAGAGCGCAAGGTAATAACCTCCAGCAAAATGATGGACCAAGACAAATATTGCAAAGGGGAAAGACCACTATAGAAGAGTTGCCACAAGGCAATGGAGTCAGCCTTATCGAGGCTATATGGGTCAATGACGCTGAAACCTCTAACCTACGAGCCATGACAAGAGGCCAAAAGGCTAAAGAGGTTGACAAAGATAATGCAAAATCGATCGAGGAAAACCCTAAGCAAGGGGATAAGGGGATGCAAGTCCTGAATCCTGGCGTGGAAGGCGGACCTCTAAGGCCTGCTGATAAAAAAGTTGATCCTAAGAAGGATGAGAAAGTGCCAAGAAAGAAGGCAAGAGCTAAAAAGGAAGCGCCAAAACTGATCTCGAGACCAAAAGAGAGGATGGTGTGGCGAGAAAAGAGAGCTTTGGCTACCTATCATGATTTTGATTTAGCAAGTTCTTTTTGTGAAGTTAAACCAGATGTAAATCTCTTACAGTTGATTAAATTATCTCTAGGAGTACGCAAGGAATTCTAGAAGATCCTACGTATTGGGTATATTGTAGAACCTTTGGGCATAGCACGAGTAGGGGAAGATTGGTTTGACCATGCTGAAAAGAATTGCCCTAGGGTTCCTGCATACGTGGATGGAATATTAGTGGAACATGCTATTGTAGACACTGGATCCTCCGTCAATATCATGAGTTCAGAGTTGATGGAGAGGTTGGGTCTAGGCATCCAAAAAGATAGCTCCACCCTTCTTAGAATGGCTGATGATAGTCTAAGACAACCAAAAGGTTGCGTTACTAAGGTCCATGTTACAATTGCAAGTGTAGAATGCTTCTTGGACTTTAGGGTGATAAGATTTGTAGGATGTCCTAGCTATCGATTCTTGCTAGGTAGGCCTTGGATCTTACGAACAGATTGTCAAGTTGATATACCCGTTGGTTGAGTGGTTCTAGGTAGAGGTGTTAATTGAGTAATAGTCGATGCTTATCCTGAGTCTCCTCAGAGTGAGAGAGCTCCTTTATCTTCTACTGAATTAGAAACAGCAGATGATCCATCCGGTAGTGAGACATCATCCAGTGATGAATCTAAAGAGGGGTCCACTACAGAGGATATTTATCTAATAACCCTAAATGAGCCGATAGAGTCGCAAGATAGGATAAGAGATGCGGATGTGATTGAATTGGACCTTGGTACACTGAATGATTCGCGGCCAATTAAATTATGTTCCATGCTTAGTTTAGCAGAAAGGGAGGACTATGTGTCCTTGATTCAAGAATTCCGCGATATCTTTCTTGGAGTTATGATGAGCTGAGAGGCATTCCTCCCAGCTTGGCTATTCATACTATTCATGTAAAAGAAGGCACTCGTCTTGTGCGTTAGAAGGTAAGGCATTGTCAAAGGGTTTTCGAAAGCAAAGTTGCGATCACAGAGGTTATTGAGAAATTCCAACATAGAAGATCAATCAAGCGATATCACGATTCAATTTGAAAACTCAATTTTAGATAATGGCCCTATAATCAACTTGTTCAAGTCTTGAGTCTCTTGAATGTGGCAAACAGACCTGAAAATAACAAATGTTTGTACCAATGTAAGTGTGAGATGACCCAATGCCAGAGATTGATCTTATCATCAACTGGTTCAGGCCTCCAGCTTCTTGAAATGTAGCATTCAAACTTGAATGTATGCAGTACAAGTCCTCATCAAAGACAAACTCTGAATCACATAATTTTGGCAGCCACAAGGCAATCTCAGAACACAGTCAATAAAGTTTGCCTGAGCAAATTAAGTAGCTCTCCTTTGCATATCCAAATTCTTCCAGAGCCTAAACCACTACTTGCTGGCCTTGTTCTTCTGAAAGGAAAGAGCCTGATAAGTCATGGAGAACTTCCAAAATGTATTCACGAGTCACTTTACCATTGCCATTCGCATCATAGACTTTAAAAATGAACTCCACTTTATTTTCAAAGGCTTTCTTTGGCACTGAAAACTGAGAGAAGGGCCACAAAATCCTTGAAATTCAAGCCATCCAACATTCTTATCATTCTCTGTGATAACAGGTTAACAACAAACTCTAGAACGGATAGAAACTCCTTAGCAGAGATGAAGCATTTTCCATTGCAATCAAGCTGGCAAAACCTCTCATAGAGGGAGACAATTTCCCGCTGAGAGACTATTATAAGCGACTACAGTGTTCTTGGACATCTTCAATGTCGTATTGTGTGAGCATAGAGGAAGCGTTCCCTTCAATTCTACCTATATATGTACAGCTTTTATGAGCCACTAAACCATCTTGAATTCCCAGACAAAATTCACATTTGCACGCCCATGCCCACATGGGATTGAATTCGAAATATTCCCTGATTAGCAGGGGTTCGCAAGTCTAGAACTGTATAGTTCCAGCCATGTGTCTTGATTCACCCTCACAAGCTGATCATCGGCTTGCTCTTCAGCTCTTTGAAATTCTGTTTCGCTTTGAGCAGCATCTGCCAAGTTGATCGGTAGCAATACTATAGCCTGTGATGTTCCTTTCAGGACCTTTCCATACTCTCTGTTCTTGTATCTTCCTTGAGGACGTGTTGCCTTCTTTATCCGTGTCTTCCTGTCACCAGAACCACCTCCCTCCCTTTGCCTATTTTTCTCCTGCTTTTTCCTTTGGTTCGATCCCTCTTCTCCTATGTGTTTCGCCGATGTCATCGGCTTCCTCCTTTTCACTATTTCTGCCGCCTCGTCTTTTTCTTTATTCGAAGCTCTCCAAAGTCCCCTTTCTTTCTGCTTTTTCCCGAAATAGCCAGCTAATTTGCTCCTTCCCTGTGCATTCCGTAACACAAAAGCACGCTCCTTCAATTCAGTCAGTTTGATTGTTTGCAAGCATGAGATGTATTTGTGCAACTTTAAATCCAAAGATGTATCTTTCTGTGAAAAATTCTGTACATGTGTGTATCCATGATGTTCCCAATGGTTCAAGAACTTTTGCTGGGAAAAAAACCCCCTGCTCCATTTCCTGCATCCACGACAATGTGGAAACCCTCCAAGGGACGTTCTAGACCATCAACTCCTTTCCTCACTGCTTCAATTAAACTAAGTGCATACTGATCCATAAATTTGACTGTCTTTGCTAATTTTCCTGAACCTAAGACAACTCCTTCCACATTCTCATCTGTAATACTGTCATATATTTTCGCTGCTCTGGCCAAGATGTCACTAATGTCCATTTTCCCTAGTCCTCCATTGGATGTAAAAAATTTGAAGCCATTCCGATTGTATGGCAGGTGACTTGCTGTTATCATGATTGAACCGTCTACAGGGCAGTACATATCTTCCCTTTCTGTTATTGTACTATAGAACATTGTTGGCGTAGAAGCCAAGCAGACGAATTCCTTCGTCAATGACATTTTTGTATCCTCTTTTAAGATGATGATGTTTCCCACCCAATTTTTTCTCTATGATGTAACAGTATCAGTCACAATAGTTGTCCCTAGATGCTCAACAAGGACAATGGTTGATAAAAGAGCAATCAAGCCGTTCTGGTTCATATCCTTCCCACTGGAGTCTAGCGCTGCTGCTCTATCCACATCAGTACCAAAAATGATTCCCAAGTCGGCCCCTTTGTCAAGAACAGATTTTCTAAGCGTAGACATAGCATCCTTATCTTCTGGGTTTGGAATGTGATTCGGAAACATACCATCAGGTTCTGAAAACTGACTTCCCATTGTTGATGCATCCCATGATACAACATCTCACTTTGGCATAAGATAAAACATCTTTTGCAAATCCTCCAAGCTTCTGCAATTTGCATATATGTCTAGTAGAGCACTTTCCACAAGGGAATCTGATTGCAATCTGTGTTTAATGATCTGGCCATGTATTAGCTTGCCCTTCAGCAGAGCTCCCCACAAGCTTTCAAGATGAACAAAAGACAACCCTGTTGGGAAACACGCCTTCCTCTTCCATCCATCCATAAAGTTCAATACTGGCTAGATCATGACCTTGTAGAAAAACACCAGCAATCATTGCACCCCATGATCCTACATCTGAATTTTCCAGCTCATTGAACACTTCATATGCTTCAGTAGGTTCTCCATGTTTGGAGTACATATCAATGAGTGCATTTCCTACTTCTACATCAAAATCAGATTCTGTCGTGATTATCTGATCAGGTATCATTCTACCATGCCTTACGGCCCCAATGCTACTACAAGCTTTTAGAACACATGTCAATATGAACTTGTTTGGCACAGGGCCCTCATGCTGCATAATATCATACTAATGGAGAGCCTTCTCTCCCTATACTGCCCACACAGAACAA
The DNA here is from genome assembly GCF_053477565.2 of Lygodium microphyllum. Taxonomy (NCBI): domain Eukaryota; kingdom Viridiplantae; phylum Streptophyta; class Polypodiopsida; order Schizaeales; family Lygodiaceae; genus Lygodium; species Lygodium microphyllum. The sequence continues at coordinate 113,643,286 of NC_141162.1, forward strand.
AAATGTGAAAACAACGACTAAGTATGTACAAAGTAACAAATGTCACACACACAACTTTTTGATGGATTCCACACCTCGGATGCGCAGTAGTACGAGAACGTATGCATTTTGAATTGAGGGATGTGCTGTTTGAGGAGTTACAGAAGTTACGAAAAGCTAGGTTAATCTTCCCTGTACAACACACAGAATGGTGTTCACCAGTTGTCATCAGGAAGAAGAAAAATAACCAGATCCAATTATGTGTAGATTTTAGAGAGCTGAATAAGCAGACGGTTAAGGATTACTACCCGTTGCCATTTATTGACCAGATTTTGGATCAATTAGCGGGTAGGGAAATATATTAGTTTATGGATTTCTTTGCAGGATACAACCAGATGGCAATTGCAGAAGAGAACAAGTTGAAAACAACTTTTATCACTATCTTTGGTACTTTTGCGTACCATGTGATGGCCTTTGGTTTGTGCAATGCACCTAGATCATGGCAACGAACAGCAGATAAGACCTTTGGTGACATTTCCCCTGATGAGTTGAAAGTATTTATCGATGACGTGGGGGTAGCCACTGTAAGGGAAAGGATGTTGATTATTTTAAGAAAGTGTTTTGAGCGCTACAGACAATTTTGTGTCGCTCTTAACCCATGGAAGTGTGTCTTTGGAGTGCCTTATGGGCTATTGCTAGGCCATGTGGTCAGTTCACTAGGGATAGCAACTGACCCTGAAAAGATCAAGGTTATAGTCACTATGAGTCCACCACGCACTCCGAAAGAGGTACATAGCTTTCTGTCATCGATAGGGTACTATCGGAGGTTTATAAATGCCTTGGCAAAAAGGACGTTGCCATTAACAAATTTATTATCCTTTAGCTGTCTATTTGAATGGAGCGACCCTTGTAAGGTGGCTTTCAAGGATGTGAAACAGGAGCTAGTAAAAGCACCAGTTTTAAAAGCACCTAAAAGAGGCAAGTTATTTTATATATTTTCAGCCCACCATGGATAGTATAAGCTGCTGTTTAGCCCAAATCTGGGAAGAAAAGTGGTATCATCCGATAGCTTTTGCTAGTCGAAAATTGGGCATTTCAGAGATCAACTATACCTATATGGAGAAGTTGTGTCTTACGATGGTCTTTGGGACTAAGAAATTCAGGCACTACATCCTCTATGAGAAGGTAGTGTTCTATACGAAGGCAGAAGGGCTTAGATTGCTTATGAACAATCTACAACCACCTGATCATTTGGCAAAGTGGTTACTCTCTTTGCAGGAGTTCGATTATGAGATTAAAAGTAATCTACCGAGGTTGCAGGGTATTGTGGAATGCCTTGTGGATTTCGGGGAGCCGAAAGAGATTTTGGCTGAAGGCAGTGATATTGAAGAAATGTTTAAAATTGATATAGCTTCTATCCCATCTTGGTATGCTGCTATCACGCATTATCTATCAACAGGAGAGACTGGAGCTGGTTTATCAAAATCAGAAAAGAGGAAAATCAGACAACAGGCTTTGAAGTTTTCCTTGATCGCAAGAACACTATATCGGCAGGGTGTTGATGATATCTATCACCGATGTGTGATGCCTGACAAGGTTCCTTTCATCTTGGAAGAGTGCCATGACTCTGTATGTGGAGGGCACTTTGCTGGACGGTTGACGGCACATAAAACTTTAAGAGTTGGATATTGGTGGCTATCCATCTTCCAAGATTCCTTTGAGTATGTTAAGAGATGTGATACCTGTCAAAGACATGACATCAGAGAGAATAGGAAACGTCCACTTACGCCTATCATGGCTATCCTTCCATTTGAAAAGTGGGGCATTGACTTTGTGGGTCCTATCACCCCATCGTCTACTACTCAGAAGAGGTACATTATAGTAGCAACCGATTATTTTACAAAATGGTCAAAAGCATGGGCGACGAGGCAGGACAATGCAAAAGAGACTGTAAGTTTTCTTTTAGAGCAGATTATTTGCCGTTTTTCAGTCCACCGAAGGAATTAGTGTGGATCATGGAACCCATTTTTTGAATAAGGTGATTAAAAGCTTGAGTAAAGCTTGGCAAATCAAGCATAATAAAACAACCCCCTATAATCCACAGGCAAATGGGCAAGTCGAAAGTACTAATAAGTAGCTTGTGGGTATCTTGTCTAAAATAGTCTCTGAGAAGAAACGAGATTGGGACAGGAAGTTGTATGTGGCAGTATGGGCATACAATACAATGTTCAAGCGAGCTACCGGCCATACTCTATTTACATTAGTTTATGGGGAAGAGTGTGTGTTACCCCTTGAAATCGAGTTGCCAACCATACAGTTTGCAATTAACCACTCTTTGGGAGATGATGATTCACTCTTTGAACGTTTGACGACCATAGCCCACCTGGATGAACTGAAATTGCAGAGCTTTATTACACCAGGAAGTAGCTAAATGTCGGATGAAGCAGTTCCACGACCTTAAAGCAAAGAAGTATACCTTTAAAAAAGGGCAATTAGTTCTGTACTACGATGCGCGTAGGGAGCTGTTTCTAGGGAAGCTAGAACCTAGATGGGATGGCCCCTACAAGATTGTCAGGATAGGGAAAAATAGGTCTACGGCTCTACTAGCTGATCTTCAGGGAGTAGAGTTTAAAAATAAAGTTAATCTTAATAATATTAAACCTTATTATTTCTAAGTATGCTAATACAAAAAAATGCATTGCAGGTCCATGCTGGGGCTGATTTGAGATCTACAAAGGAGCTTAAAGCTGATTGATGGGGCGATGAATTCCCTATTTTCAGCACCCATATCTGGAGCAGAGATACCATAAGGGGAAACTTATCTGGTGGAGCAAAGGATACAAAGTGATTGAGCAAGAAGACGGAACCTTTGTGTGGGAGATCAAAGTCTTCTGCCATCACTGCATACGCATGTTGACAAGTATCCCTGTTGAGTTCAATTAAGAAGGTGGGATAGAGCCATCAGTTCATCTTCTCAACATGTTAAACTTTGATTATCATAATTACAAATAGAGGAGTTCGTGATGGCAGACTGTGTAAACCCATTGTGGACGTACACATTATATTTTGATGGAGCGTCTATAGGGGCCCTAATAAAAAATGGAGTGTTGGAGTAGTAATCCGAGATCCCCGACGTAGAGTTACGATGAAGTTAGCTGCTTATCTCGGGGTAGGATTCACTAACAATATGGCGGAGTATAAAGCCTTGATTATGGGACTGCATATTGCCAACCAAGGTGGTATTCGGTGATTGATAGTAAAAGGGGATTCCCAGTTGATCCTAAATTAGCTAGATGGGACATATATAGTGCGGAATCCCATTCTTTGTATATATCATTGAACTGCGATGACCCTACTTGAGGAGTTTGAGAGAGTGTCTTTTTAGCTGATTCCACGTTACTGGAATCAGTTTGCGGATTCACTAGCAAATCTTGCTTATGAAGAAGACCTTTTCTTCAATTGTGGTCCTAGTTTTGATATTGTTATCAATGTTGAGACAGGACCCGGTCGCTTGTGGGGAATGTTATCAGAGCATGCAATATATGGCTGACGATGGTTGATATGGGTGATGCAAAGAGTAGCCGAGACCAATCTACCATTGTTATCATGGACCCATAGGCTGATTAGATAACATGTTCTGCGTACTCCTCTTGCTATATATGTAGGAGGGATGGGTCATAACCTTATGCATTTAGTTTAGGGCTGTGAGCCCTGGATTTTCCTCCTTGGACAAGAGCATATTATTGTATATCTGTACTATTTCAGGGAGGGATGTGTAGGTGCTATTCTGTTTGATCTCGTTAGGCCAAGAGGGCCAGTTTTGCGAGGTTTTAAATGTTTTATTTCATTAGGCCAAGAGGGCCGATCAGTTTTTGTAGTAAAGTGATTTATTTCATTAGGCCAAGAGGGCCGATTGTCTATTTAGTACAGGTGTGGTTAATGGTTGCTTGTTTTAGTTTTGTGCTAGTCAGGTTTAAAGAAGAGCTTGGAAGGAGCCTTTGTCACGGGGAAGCTTCTTGTGGCCCTATCCACGTGATTTCTCTCCTTTATGAGTGCCATGTTTTTATGCTATATGTGTCGGTGTACTTGTTGGGGGATTTTTCTTTTCTTGTTGGGGACCAACATCCAAGGCATGAAGTCCCAGGTTTAGGTTAGGTATGTCTGAGGGAGGTCTAAGTAGTCGTTGCCTCCTCTAAAGACATTGTCAGGCATTGAAAGACCTGTTTTAGAAAGCAGTCCTAGTAACCCTATTCTACTAGCCTGCTAGGCAGCCGTTCTAGGAGTTCTTGTTAGTTGTGAGGCAACTAGAGAAGCCTGCCAAAGAAAAATAATGATGATGATGGAGAGGGAAAAACCCTGAATATCTTAAAGAAAATAGATATATACAAAGGTGTGTAAAAAGGGGTTCTAACCCCTATAAAATTAGAAAAGAAAAGAAATGAAAATTTATAAGTAGTTGATCATCGCCTTGCGAAGGCCTGGTAGGTTCCTGGGGACGAGTCAGAGACCCGGGGGGCTGATGCCTTGTCTTCCTAGGGATGGCGTCTTGCTGGAAAAGAAGAAAGTAAGGATGGTTGGAGCGAAAATAAAAGTGAGCGTCAGAAAAGGATTAAGTGTTACCTTGCGAGGGCTTGGTAGGTTCTTGGGTACCGAGACAGGACCTCAGGCCAATGCCCTGTTCTCCTTGGGTCACTAAGCTCATCTCCCTCCTTTTTACATGCCCGAGTATGAAATAAAAATCTAAAAGAGGAAATGTGTTAAAAGAAAATACTTCTTGATCAGGCTATAGGAGTCCTCACCTAGTAGGAGCTCCTGGTTGTGTTGTCCTTAGTTAGGTAGGTAGTTTAGACCACCACTTAGGGTGACCTCTTTGATAGTTCTTTTTAGTTTGGCTGTGTTGGAGGAGTCAGTTAGTGGCTAGCTTCGGACCTTCTATCAAATTATGCTTGGCCTACTCCTTGTGGATGTCATGCCTTGGTTTTGTCAGGGAGTAGGGTGAGAATTGTGCTGTGTGTTTAGTATGTATCTATTTTGTATCATCTTGATGCTTCCTTTGGTTGTTTTGTGCAGATCTATTGTGGGGTTCGATGGGCTGAGTCGCCCTATCCCGTGGTGGTCGCCAATGACAGTGGAGTTTTGAGCCCGGGATGTGCCTAAAATTTTTCAAAAAATTCGAAATTTAGGGAAAAAATATTTAATATTGAAGGCGACGGCTCCAACTAGGACAATTTTAAGCACCAAGTGAAATACGACTTTTAAAAGGCGCCCAAGCGACACTTGTGGATTTTTGATAATTTTTCTGACTATCGTGTGGGTTTTCAAGAGTTTCCAGTCAATGCGGGATGTCAAATGGACGCCCAGGATTTTTCAGAGCTCGATTCGGATGCCGGACGAAGAAGGAGCCAACAAATGGTCAAGATTCGAAGAGGTGGACACTTGAGAGGTCAAAACTGGGCATGCCTTTTGGAGTTTGGACATTTTATGCCACATGAAATTTTGCATGCAATCGTGGAGAGAGAAGAGGCATGAATATGGCGCCATATCTGCGTCCCATTTTTACGCTTGTTGATGGTGGAGATGGAGATGGCAGCCTGTGAACACCCTATAGAACTGATGTTACCCCCGATCTTCTCCCTCTTTGCTAGTCTTATCGCTTGTCTTTGCCCGTGAAATGGCTGTGGGAATGAAGAGATGGAAATCTAGTCTTTCTCTCTCCTCCCTCTCTCTCCCCTAAGGGGTTGTTCTTGTGTGTAAGAGGAAATGAAGAATGGTGAAGGAAAGCTTGTCCGGTTGGGACCGGATTGCTTCCGAATCCATGAAGACATGAAGATTTCTGATTGTGAAGATACTAGACATTGAATGTGGACTGACCCGCAATCCCGCAGCAAAATCGAGATCCCAAAACACAAAGCCTAAGCGGTAATTCAATTTTTATGAAGAAAAAATGAGTTTTTATGGTATTTGATTGATGAAACATTGTTCCCATGGGCTGATTATGCATTATGATGTTGCTTTATATAAGTTTCAATAGTTTATGATCTGAAAATCAGAAAATCATAAGTATTATGGCTGAAATAAATGTTATAAAACCCGTAAAACACGCGTTTAAGGGGTAAAAATGGGATTTTTGTAAAATAAATGGAAAATATGAGATATAACATCTAAAAAACCTGAATTTTTGCTGTCAAGGAACCTAAGGGCCATAGCCCATAATAAATCTTAATTTCTAGTCATTCTTTATTGAAGAAAATAGAGAAAAAACACCAAAAAATTGTGAAAAATGGGTTTTAAATGGGAGAAAATTAGGAAATGGTAAAAGGAAAATTCTAGAAAATTACATGTGTGTTTGTGCATCGTAAAATGAAGGTAAAGCACGAGGTTGGCCTCGGTTTACCCTCGTTTCTATGTTTCCATTCATGTTTATCGCTTTCTTTGTAAGGAAACACACATAAAATGACTCTTTCACCTATCAACGAATGCAAAACATTAAATGGCAGGGTGAGAGGGGAGGTTGTGCGTCGAAATATAAACTAAAATTTGGTTTATGTATTGCATCATGCCTATAGGATGTTGTTTTAAAATAAAGAGAAAGGCAGCATGTGCGTAAGGCTCGGTGTCTTTTCTCATTGCATTATATAAACGCTAGCATGGAAATCATGAAAAGATTGGTTTCACACGATGCAAAATGCTGATTTTCTTCTGTTTGTGCACTAAACTGTTCACATTATGCACTATGCATAGTTCACGGTATCAACGGAAAAACTCCTGGAGTGCATATAGCAATTGTTTTCTTAGGAATTTGACCCATGATTGAGAGTGTAAGGTTATCCCTTGCCGTAGGATAGAGGGTCGGTTTCCTAAGGGACTATTAAGTAAGGACACATGGTATATATCCTGGATTTGAAATGAAGAGTGGAGTGTGTTTGTTTGTTTTATATGTTGGGCAGCGCATCAAGGGGCTAATCCCTACGATGTAGGAGAGCTGCAGTGGGGCCGCGGTGTTTCTACCGAGAGGTTGCCTCCACATATGTGATTATCGTGGCATTTAGTGCCAGTGTGTATGGGTTCTCCCTCTGAGGAGTTTATAGAAAGGGAAACGTTGGACTACAAAACTATAAAACTATAAACGCATAGATTAGGCTTTAGGGCAGTTTGTCCTTTAGCATTAGATTGATGCTCTTGGTCCGCGAGGCCGTGAGGGTGTGTTTGTCTGTTATGAGCATGAGGTCCGGCTAGTGCCATAGCCAGTGCCGGCCGATTTCAGGCCCCATCAGCAGGTGTCAAGTTCTCAGTTGACTTTATAGCCATGAAGGGAGTGGACTAAGATATCCTGTCAGGCCAACCCTGGATGCGCAATGCTAGAGTCATCGAAGATTGGGGTAACGGCTTAATCTTCCTTGGCAATAGAACAGAAGCTGTGAGGGTAGAGATGGATACATGGAAAACCTCAACAGTCAACTTGGATGCCATCTTCGTGATGCTTAAAGGTAACACTCAAGTCAAGAAGTCCTATGGGCCCTTGACCAAGTATATCCCATGCCCTGAGGATGAGCGAGACTGGATGTATGTCCTTGCTACGATGGACTTGCCATTCTCAGATCATAAGGCATACGAGCAAGCCATCAAGACAGTTGGCAGGTCAAAAGACACACCCTCCATATCAGTCTGCATGATGGCAGGAATCCTTTGTGGGTGACCTAAGCCTATCACATTCCATGTGCCAAATAATAAGAAGGAAATCCAAGAGATTTTGGAGTATTTTACTGGAAATCTTGCTAGCAATCTAGCAACAAACTTCAAGCCACTCCAAGATCTGTAAGACAAACCAAGGTGGCAATGGACCAAGGTGCATGACTTAAACCTCATGTAAAATTGGGCCCTAATCTCTGACCAGAGACAAGAGATATGCAAAAACCTAGGAGACGATGAGCAGTCGGACGAAGATGACTCCAATGACGAGTATGAAGACTGTCATTCTTTTAGTGACGAAAGTGAGGGTGAGATAGACACGATGGAATATGACACTGAGGGACGAGAAATAGAACAGATACGAGCAGACTCCAAGCCACAGAAAAATGGTGTCTTAAGAATGTAATGAGGGGTCACGTGCATGGATTGTGATCATGCGTGGTTGGAACACAAAGGAGCCATAGATTTTGAACAAGGAGGCCTAACCCAACTAAATACAAAACCAGTGCTTAGAACAAAGTCACCCTATGAGTTGCAACCACTAGGAGAAACCACCTCCTCTAGTGAAAATGGTGAGTTTGATTCCGAGTCGGAAGTGAGCTCAGATAGCGACCCAGAGATACCTAGACCATCCAAGACCACACACACCAAGGGGGACCTACCCGTCCACCTGAGGCACAGACGACTGAAGGAAGAAAGGGCAAAACAACCTACAGACACACAAACAGAAGAGCAAAGAAAGCCGTAGGATCTTTCGAAGAGATTTCGGATATTCAAGAAGGGTGATAGGGTAGTAATCATGTTGGGTGCCAAACGCCAAGGGAAAACGAGTGAACCCATCGAGGGACCAACCAAGGTCAAGGAGGTGAACCTAACGTAGGAGGGGAGACACCCCCACCAGTCTTAATTGCCGATGACTTAACTGAGGAAGAGGAGACGAGTCTTGTTGCCAACTCGATGGCCTAGGGAGTTTAAGTCCACCTAAGGAAGATAGACCTGACTCAAGCACACAAGTACCTGAAGCCATGCTATCCATGGTTATCGAGGGAAAGGGTAAGGCCCCCATCCATCCCATTCCAACCCCCTTCATACCCACCAGCAGCGAAGCCACCACTGTCACCCCAAGCATCCCAACCAGCACCAACTTGAACAATTTTGTGGCGTGGATGCAATACTTTATCAATAAGGAGCTAGCACAAGGAAGGAGTGGGGAGGCCACAGCCACTAGGCACAAAAGGCCAACTACAGACACCGAATCTAGGCAAGAGCCAAAATTCCAAAAAATGGAAGCCTCGACCACCCCAATCCCCACCACTATGATGCCACACACAAATCGTGACGAATACGTTGATGAATGGCTCTCGCAATTAGAAAGGGCAAGGGAGGAAAGGAGGATCGCGGTGGTCGAGTTGGAGGTAGAAAGGGAAGCGGTAATGGCCTTCCAGCTTGAAAAGACAAAGCAAATGGCTATGCAACAAAAGGAAATTCTCAACCTGAAGAGGGAACTAAAGACCAAAGAACAAAAGGAGCAAAGTTGGTGGCGATAGCTCATAGATGAAAATCAAGAGCTTGAAAAGATGCAAAAAGAATATAACCTTCTGATCATGCAACACGAGGATCTAGAAGCAACGATAGAATGGATTGAACAAGGAATGAAGGAGTTTACCGTAGGGGAGGAAGGGAGGAAAAAAGAAGAGGAGCACCGCCACCAAGAAATGGAAACAATGACCGAAACAATGAGCCTTGAAAGAGAAGAGCAGGATAGAATGAGCAGAGAGTTGGAAGATCAGCAGCAACGGAGTCTCACAACCTTGGTGCAAAGATAGGGAGAAGGCATGGAAGAAATGAAAAGGAGGGTTGAAGAGTGGGCAGACCAGAATGAGCAAAGAATGAAGACCTTGGCGCATCGCTTGGCTTTGGTGGAGAAAGAGAAAATCCTAGCAGAAGGCAGAGTAGAGGCAGCCCAAGTGGCCTTCCATACTGAACAATGAATCTTCCTGAATTCCTTGATGGATATCACTCATGAGGAGGAAGGGGAGTCCTTGGAGGCAGCAAAAAAGAAACTAAGCATAGCACGTAGAGCCCTGCGAGCAAGGCTACACATGCCCTCCCAACCCCTTGTAGTGGGGCTAAGCCTAAAGGAACAACGTAGGTATCTCGACCGGCCTAAGCCCCCATGAAATTGATGATCTAGGGTTCTTAGAAGGGATACAATAGCAAGAGCGCCCAGGGGGTGAGACAGAACTACACATCGACCTAGGCGGATTCGAAGAAGAAGTGGTTCCACAACTCCATTCACCCCATCTTGAAGGGCAAGGGCACTAGCAGACGCATCTTGAAGGGCAAGGGAAGCAGCAGACGCATCTACGAAGATAAAAAACACCCGAGGAAGAAGAGGAGGAAATTGGTGGAAGAAGCCAGACAAAGATTAAGGGTTAACCCTATGGCCTAGCCATCTGTACCCCTCCCACCATGCCCAAATGACATGCCTCCCAGTTTTCATGCGGAGCTCATACTCTAGGAGAGACAAGAATAGGAGAAGCAGCCCTTCAGCTTCAGTTTCCTCATCCCTAATGGCCTCTGCAGAGTCCTTCTCACTAAACTAGTGGACGAGGTGATCAACGTCAGAATCCGACTAAGCCAACAATGGGCTGAAGGAAAGAGAGAAGAATCCCACCCTCTCGGGCACAGAGGATACGGAATACTAGTAGAATAAAGTTTTTGAAGTGCCTCGGTCCGTGCTCGGATACGAGTGCCAACGATCGATCGGCCCCATTCCTAACCCCCTAGCCCATTTTGGCCCCCACTTCACGCTTAGGGCACCCCAAGGGCAGGACGTACCTAGGGAGGTAACACTCACCTAAGGTTAGACCTGTCACCCTATGCTACACTCACTGCACCTCCCTACCACGCGAATGGGGTCCTCAATTGTGGGACATCATGTAGGCCTACCTATGGTTAGACCCAGCTCCCTGTTCCATCAACACAAGCACAAGGCACCACACAGTAAAGCACACACCCCCCTTAGGTAGAGCACTGCACTTTCTCCTTTCAGATACTGCAAGATGTGCTCAACCATCAACTTTGGTGGCCCCATCATCCACTTGACATCCTTGCCCACGCTTCCAAGGCAGCCCAGCCCACATATGACCCTACCATTGCTTGTCCCACAACTTGCCAACCGCCTATCCTTCCCCAACAAACAGGTCGAGGTGCCATGGGACTGGCACCCACATCGAAGGGGAGTAATGTTAACCTCAAATTGAAATGGTGAAAAAATGAAGGAAAAAGTGGAAAAATAATGAAAAAATAGTAAAAGTGTAGAGGCAGTCTCTTAAGATAAACTGAGGCAAAAAGAGAAATTTTAAAGGAAAGGCACCTCAAAAATATAAGACCTCTTGTAAAATAGCGCCAGGTTCCCTCCTATGCCACTTGTAAAAGAATAGACGGGTATAGGCTTAGGGCATGAAGCAAGAGGAGGGAATTAGAAAAAGGGACCTTGCCACAATGGCCAGTCATGTAAAAAGAGATGGGCGCCCATGGGGTTTTAGGATTTGTATATATAAAGTTCAAAAAGTGAATGGAAGCTCATTCTTTGGTGTGTGGCTAATAAAAGTCCTCTCTTCTTCTCTTCTTCTTTTCATCTTTCTTGTGTGTGTGCTCTTGAGAGAGGGAGTGTGAGAGTGTGAGGGAGTGAGTGATCAAGAGGGTGAAGCTCTTCAACATCTCCTCTCCTCTCTTCTTCTATCTTCTCTTCTCTTCTCTTGTCTCACATCTGGCTATGGTGGATGGAGCTTGGAGATGGAGGAGGCTTGAGGATGCTTTTGCTAGCATCTAGGAGGTAACTCATTTTGGCATCAAGGTAAGCTTACTACACCCCAAGAGGATCGACGGTGTGTTGGCTAGGTGAGAGATAGCCATGAGAGCTCTCTTGGAATGCTTGAAGCAATAAGCGGTCCGTGGGTCTTGGCGGTTTAGCGAGAGCTCCCACACTAGAACATACTAGATAGAGTGTCCATCACCCATATACGAAAGGAGCAGGAAAAGTATATGTTGCACTGCATTGCTTTCATTGAATTCAAACACTACATGAATTAAACATTTGACGTGCACTAGAAAAGTTGAAAGCCTGATTTCACATAGCACATATCTGAGTGCATATAACATTGAGGATTGTTTTAAATAATAAGGAATTCATGCAAGATAAGATAAGCTGAATGAACCCAATAGTAGGAAGAGATTCCTAGACATTGAATAGTGGCCAAGGACACCAATCACCAAATATTGAGAGACTTGAATCATGGAGCCACTTACGGAGAAGCAGTGATAGGCACAATTAGGGACGTAGTTCTACTTGACTTGATAAATTTGATCTCGACACCCTAGTTGCTCAAGAAACTGGTAACATGTCAAGAGCCAACACCAACCCAAAAAATGATTAGCTTGACTTGGGAGAATTCCCTGTCGATATCTAGCAAATGATAATATGTGATTTGGACCGGGCACTTCTGTTGGACAAAAGGGATACATAATTCTCCTGTATGGGCAAGAGACAAATATTAACTTAAAGATAAGTTAAGGAACTTGTTTGACAAAAGGACTGTTTGTTTTGTTTTTGTGACCGTTTTATAAATTATGCGAACAAACCCTGTGCCCTAAAAGGCTTAATTAATGAAGCTAATTTTAAATGTTGCACATAAATGTGGTTGGACCTAATTAGAAAACTAAAGCTATCAAGGGAAGCAGGTGGGCGAAATCCCTGATGGGTCTGTCCTATGGCAGGGTGGTCCCAGAGAATTGGGATGCTTCTCACAAGGATTTATCACCGTTCGACTTTAGGTATTGTTAAGTTAGAACCCAATTCATGCCGTTTTAGGGGACCAAAATGGAACTGTGCCCTATGGGCAAAGAGGTTGAGCAGCACATCCCTCTCGTTTCCCATTCTCTTTGAACCAAGTATGATATGGATTAGCTTTGGATTGGGTATCTCTGCATAAACTAGGATGTCCAAAACCCGATGCTAAAATGTTGTTAGGAGACCTTGGCCCTAGGAACCTAGATTTCAGGTCGATTCTAGTGGGTTTGGCCGTGAAAGTTCCGTTGTGAGGTGGACTTGGGAAACCCCAGGCGACAAACCCCCGAACATTCCCTGGGACTACTAGGCGGTGACACTTAAATTTGTTTCTTGATGGACCATTAAAACGTGTTTGGGCAGCTCGTAGGCAGGCACATTACATTGAGATACCGCTCATTTTGGATATCTCATGCTATCATAAGTCATTTTTTGGATTGTACTGATATTATTTTGAATGGGCTGACCAAGCCTCTCGAATAAGTCCATACTCATTATATTCATGGGTGAACTTGTGTCTACCACTACATTTTCTATCAAAATCCACATACATGTGCACCCTACAACAATGTTTCTCCACATGTATCCACAATTTGCTACCCACTTGATTGACACCACAAGTCCTAAAACTTTAATCTGGTTGTAGGATTTTCTTGAACTCCTTGTAAACATTAGGTGACAAACATATTAGTTGTAGAAATTTCATATTTTATTTGCCATCACATAGGGCATTTGCTAAGCCAAACTCACGAAAGTTTGAAACATCCTTCTTCTCTTGCCACACCATCCTCTCTTTTGGCTTTCTAATAGCCTTGGCAACCTCCTTCACTTTTGACTTTTGCTTGCACTAATTAGCCATCAGATCCTCTAAAATGCCTTCAAGTTTAAGAGGACCTACTTGAGTGTTGGCATCTATGACCTTCTTGTCAATTAAAGTTCTTATACTTGGGCCATCACTCTAAACCTCTTTTATTTTCTAGTCCCTAGTTACCACTCTTACATTATTAGAGGCTACATTCTCATCAATTGGAAGCACATCTATAAAACTAACCCCAATGGTCATTTCCTCTAGGGTGGTATTTTTCCTTTACAAAATTTTCTTAAGGCCCTCCCCATGAGTATTCACTTCATTTGCACGATGATTCACTAGCCTAGGTTATTGACTGCCTTGCTAGAGTGAACTAACTCTACTCCAACATGTCTTAGCCATATGTCTTGACTTTCCACATATATCACACTTCACATGAGAACAATTCTATAAGAGATCTGAAGTACCACACCACTTATATCTAAATCTTGATGGACCAATATCATTAGGCTTTCTAGTGCCCATCACATTTTGTTGACGTTTCAAGAAATTAACATCCACTACTATTTGCTAATATTGTTTAGTAATCATGTTAGTATAATGTTTCATCATGTCCTTGACTTTCTCTACAATATTTAACACAGAATATTTGTAACCACTGGCATCAAGAATCATCTCCACTCTAGGTTTTACAATCTATAAAGGGGCCAATGGTGGCTACATGGGCTCTTGGTTTACAATGGGGGACTTGTGCTCATAGACATCATAAGTCTTGGTTTGGACCTACAAGATTAGGTAATTGGGGAAAGCCTTGATTTAGGGCTCCTTGATTTTTCACTGCTATGTTACTGGATAATGTAGGTAATGAATAATAACCAATTAGCATCACATTTGGCATCAACCCAATGATTAAGAAGGCTTGCTCTCTTACTGCATAGGCAGCTTGAATTCTTAAATCGACCCTGTCTATTGTTACTATAGCTTCATCTAAACCATTTAGTACCTTGTTGTTCAAATGTAGTTGGATTGTAAAATCCAACCCTCTCAAGAAGAATTGCAACTAAGCAACAATAGGGGGTAATTGGATAGTGCTACCCAAATAACAAAAACCTTCACATAGCTTTTGACTATACACTTTTACACTCTCATTGAATTCTTATTGAGTCTCGTTTAGGATATGCAACAAATATTGACTCCCCTTTTTGAGAGAGAAGTCCCTATGAAATGTAATGTAGAACACTTGCATAGTGGTAATCAAATTTTCCACAAGTCGATAGTACCACTGGGGCTACATTTTCCTTCAAAGTCATACTAAAGAACATCAAATGATGTAGTTCCTCATTGACATGATAGTTAAGCATAGTCCCCAACCCCCTTGATGTGTAAAATTGCTCCATTATTTTTCTTTAGTGAGGTTTAAAAAAAACTTTAAGTACTTCATGGTCCTTCTTTGGTACTTCAAATGCTACAAGCCACCATATTTCATTCTTTGATTGCACACTAACATATAAACTTTAAGGATGGTTTTCATGTTGGGATCCAATGCTCCATTCATAAGTGTTATACTCACACGTTCAAGTTTTTTCCCTTGATAATCTCACTCTCATCATGTTTGAGGACAAACTTAAGCTTGCCTCTACATTCTTCCAAATACATATTGTAGAACTTGACCATAGTAATCTGAACCCTACATATATACCAATACACTTTGGAACCATAATTCAATATGTGTGTGTGTTCCAGATGTGTAGGCTCACCAATTAGTTCTAATATTTCTCATTTAGTTATTTTCGAGTCTTCTTCACATGAAATGGTTTTGGCAAAGGCATTACTCGCTTAGTTTTGAAAACTTGCTTAAAACCTATATCCAAATGTTGATAGACTATACTGTATGACTCAAAACTCATTCCCACCTTGTCACATAATCCTTGAGCATATGTAGAAATAAACAAATTTCTCACATTCCTAAGATGTCCACTTGTGACACCATCTACAATGTCCCTAGATTTACGATTTTCCAATGCATTTTTTACCATATCCTTGCTTAAGACTTCGGCAATAGTATCATTCTCTACATGAGGGAACATATTTCTCATTGTAGCAGATTGAGTATAAATTTATTTATGATATTGTCCACTTCCTTTGGTTAATTGGTGAACTGGTTTAACTAATCAAATGCGCTAACGTGATTCCTTGGTTTTTAAAGTGGACCCAATCTCCAAAGTTTTTATGAGCTTCCTCTTTATGTTTGGATTCTCCTTCTCCAAGTTTATAACTTTAGACCGCAACTCCATATTCTGCATGTGTGTAGCATACATAGCATCTTCAATGACAAACATTGTCCTTCTCAACCAATAATCCATTTTCCATCAAAGACTGCATATTCCCTTATAATCTTATCTGCATATTTATCAAGGCTTGATGAAGGCTTGATAATCCTTGTGTGACAAGTTTTCATGTGTATATATACAATCCTTCATTGCCATCACAAATTTTTTTTACAAATGATGTAAGCCCTTCAAATTGTGGTGGCCTTTGAGTGAGTGGATTGGGTGGATAAATGCACCCATCAACCCAAAGCTCCACATTTTTTTTTCATGCATTTCTTTCTTATTGCATCCTATATCTTATTACATTATCCCTTTCCACTGTTCTTTTGAACATTTGTGTATATTCATCCTCCAATTGAGAGTGAATATCTCTCTTTCTCTTGGTACACCTTGCACCTGCATTCTACAAAGAAAAATGTATGCCAATTTTAACTTAAATCACACAATTACACCCCTTTGATTACTATATCTATGTTGTTTTTTACCAAGTTGGATCTTGTCTCTTTCTCTTAATCTCAATCATGATAAACCCTAATCAACCTATATTCATAGGCTTTTATCTACCTCTAATTAGCATCAAATCTTATATTCTGTTCTATCCAAAATACTGTCTCTCTCTCTCTCTCTCTTTCTCTCTCTCTCTCTCTCAAAAGAAGATTTGATCAAATATATTTTAACACATTTATGCATAAGCTTGGCTAGTGGAGAATAATAACATCATTTTATCTTCTGTCCTAATTTACTCTTTGTCACTCTATCACTTATTTTCTTAGTTTATCTCACACAGTCCTCTCTCTTTCCCCTCTCTCTCTCTCTCTCTCTCTATTTATGCTTGAATATTAAACAATAACTGTGAAGAATAATAACATCACAAAGATTTAAAAAATAAAGATATCTCCATTATCACTTTATTGTTTGCAGTATAACCTGTGGAAGGGAAAGATATCTTATAGCATAGTATTGAAGAGGGAGATTGATTATAGCAAGGTAGAGAGTGTTGTAGATAGATATTATTTGATTTCAGAAAATGGTATCAAAACCACTCCTCAATGTTGCTTCAAAAGAATTCGTATGCAAGAAACCATATTCTAGAGGGAAGGAGAAGAGTGCAGAAAATTTGGGACAAAACTAGAGCTTTCAAAGGGAATGAGAAAATGCCTAGAAATAGGTATATACTTTTCTAAAAAAGATAAAAATTTACAATGAAACTCTCAAGTCAAAAAGGTGTCTTTAGGTTTTAAAAAAATCTTAAAATATAATATGTATGTCATTTTATATCATCTTTTAACTTTCAACCTTTTAAGAAGTGAGAATGAGAATGATTCTAATATATTTTAATGTCTAAAAGTCATGAGGGAATTAAAGAGTTATATATCAATGATTGGGTATGTTTTTAGAGAAAATAGAATTGTATTTTTTTAGTTATGAGGATTTTGAGAAAAAGTGACCTTATACTACAGTTTGGGAACACTACAAGGATATGGAGGTATAGGGACAGTGCTTTCCGAAGCAAAAAAGTGATGTCGCTATGAGCATCGCATTTGCAACACAAATAGCGATGTAAATAGCGACGGTGCTCAGATGAAAAAAATGCGGGCCGAAACCCAAGTGCGTTATTTTGCGCAAGTACACAAAAGAGAGAGCGAAAGGGAGAGCGAACTCATCTTGCATTTGAGAGGGAGAGGGAGAGAAAGAGAGAAAAAGGAAGAAGGAAATCTTCTCACCGCCGCCACCACCGTTTGTGAAGAAGAGGAGGAAGTGTACGGAGGGCGAGCCTTTACGGTGAGTGCATTGTTCCTTTTTGCTTTGTTTTTGTGTTTTCTCTTTCTCTTTTACTTGTTTTTGTAAAAATTCATGTGTATTGAGAGAGGGAGAGGAAATGAGAGAGGGAGAGGAAGAGAGAAAAGGAACGAGAGAGAGAGAGAGAGAGAGAGAGAGAGAGAGAGAGAGAGAGAGAGAGAACATTAAACATAATAGGGAAAGAGAGAAAGAGAGGGAGAGGGAGAGAGAGGGAGAGGAAATGAGAGAGGGAGAGGAAGAGAGAAAAAGAAAGAAGGGATGAGAAAGAGAATGAAAAAATATTAAAAATAATAGGGAAAGAGAGAAAAAACATTAAACATTAAGCATAATAGGGAAAGAGATAAAGAGAGGGAGAGGGAGGGAGAGGAAATGAGAGAGGGAGAGGGTGAGAGAAAAGGAAATAAGGAACGAGAGAGAGAGGGAAAAAACATTAAACATAATAGAAAAAGACAGAAAGAGAGGGAGAGGGAGAGGGAGAGGGAGAGGGAGGGAGAGGAAGAGAGAAAATGAAATGAGAGAGGGAGAGAAAATGAGAGAGGGCGAGGAAGAGAGAAAAAACATTAAACATAATAGGGGAAGAGAGAAATAGAGGGTGAGGGTGAGAGAGGGAGAGAAAATGAGAGAGGAAGAGGAAGAGAGAAAAGGAGAGAAGGAACGAGAGAGAGAGGGAGAAAACATTAAACATAATAGGGAAAGAGAGAAAGAGAGGGAGAGGGAGAGGGAGAGGGAGAGGGAGAGGGGGGGAGAGAGAGAAGGAGGGAGAGGTTGTTGTTATTATTTTTATTGTTTTGTTTCTTCTTTTCTTCTTTTATTGTTTGTTATTATTGCGGTAGTCGTAGTGGTGGTGGTGGTGGTAGTAGTGGTAGCGGTAGTTGGAGATTAATTTCTTATTTTCTTGTTTATGGTTTTTGTGGTTGTCATGGTCATGGTAGTGGTAGTGGTAGTGGTAGTGGTAGTGGTAGTTTAACTTCTTATTTTCTTGTTTGTTGTTGTTGTGATAGTCATAGTAGTAGTAGTGGTAGTGGTAGTGATAGTAGTAGTTATTGTTTAATTTCTTCTCTTCTAGTTTGTTGTTGTTGTGCTAGTCGTAGTCATGGTCATAGTGTCGTAGTTGTGATTGTAGTAGTAGTACTAGTAGTAGTAATAGTAGTTTTCTTGTTTGTTGTAGTAGTAGTAGTAGTAGTTTTCTTTGTTTTCTTGTTTATTGTTGTTTAGTTTTCTTGTTTGTTGTTATTGTTGTAGTAGTAGTAGTAGTAGTAGTTTTTTCTTCTTTTCTTGTTTGTTATTATTGTAGTAGTAGTAGTAGTAGTTGTTGTTGTTATTGTTTTTTCTTCTTTTCTTGTTTATTATACTGGTAGTGGTTTGTCGTAGTCGTAGTAGTAGTAGTAGTAGTGGTGGTGGTGGTGGTTTTCTTGTTTTTTTTTTGTAGTTTTGTTTATTTTCTTGTTTATTGTTGTTTAGTTTTCTTGTTTGTTGTTGTTTTTATTGTAGTAGTAGTAGTAGTAGTTGTTGTTGTTGATGATTTTTCTTCTATTCTTGTTTATTATAGTGGTAGTGATAGTGGTAGTGGTAGTGGTAGTGGTAGTGGTAGAGAGAGAGAGAGTTATTGTGGTGGTCGTAGTCGTGGTCGTAGTCGTGGTAGTCATGATTGTAGTACTAGTACCAGTAGTAGTAATAGTAGTTTTCTTCTTTGTTATTGTAGTAGTAGTTTTTTTTCTTTTCTTGTTTATTATTGTTTAGTTTTTTTGTTTTTTATTGTAATAGTAGTAGTAGTAGTAGTAGTTTTTTCTTCTTTTCTTGTTTATTGTTATTGTAGTAGTAGTAGTAGTTGTTGTTGTTGTTGGTTTTTTTTTTCTTCTTTTCTTGTTAATTATAGTGGTAGTGGTAGTGGTAGTGGTAGTGGTAGTCATAGTCGTGGTCATAGACATAGTCATAGTTGTGGTTATAGTAGTAGTGGTTTTCTTGTTTGTTGTTGTAGTAATAGTTTTTTTTTTCTTGTTTATTGTTGTCTAGTTTTCTTATTTTTGTTGTTGTTGTAGTAGTGGTAGTAGTAGTAGTAGTTTTTTCTTCTTTTCTGTAGAGAGATATATATATTTTGTTGTTGTTATTGTTGTTGTTGTTGTAGAGAGATATATATATTTTGTTAAAGGAAATGAGAGAGGGGGAGGAAGAGAAAAAGGAAGAAGGAACGAGATAGAGGAAATATCTTTAGATTGAGAGAGATAGAGACAGAGTGAGGAGTAAGCATGCTCTCTTCTTCTTCCATTCATTATCTCATAACCACACACATAGCATAAGTGTATACAATAGTATTAAGGTCCGTAGGACCATTCACATTGGGTCTAAGACCACCGACTTATTCAATGTCCCACACTTGCTGATACAGCTGAAAAGGCTAATGTTGGTCATACATACTAACAGTAGAATAATATGAGCTTGATATTCTAACACTCCCCCTCAAGCTCAAATCATCTGATGAACTCCAAGTAGTTGTCTAAAACTACTAAACTTATCTTTACCCAAATACTTTGTAAAGATATCTGCAACATGTTCATCAGTCTTCACATGCATAAGATCTACTCTCCCTACAAGAATCATCTCTCTGATAAAATGGTAGTGTATCTCTGTGTGTTTTGTCCTGGCATGGTATACTGGATTCGTTGCCAGGAGTACACCACTGAGATTGTCACATAATAAGGTCACTAGAGCATCCACTTGAATATCCAAATTAGCCATAAGCTTGAGCAGCCATGAAATCTCACATGCTGCCAATGCAACACCCCTGTACTCTACCTCAGTACTAGACAATGAACCCGTTGGTTGCTTCTTGCTGCTCCAGCTGATCATGCCACTTCCAAAGCCAAAATCATAACCACTTGTAGATCTACAATCATATGACCATCTTGCCCAATCCGCATCTTAGTATCCAACTAGTTTCAAGGGCTTATCTCTCATATAGAACAACCCATAATGTACAGTGGACTTAACATATCTCATAATCCGCCTAACAGCATCCAAATGTGGCTTCCTCGGCTTCTACATAAACTGACTTATGAGCCCAACTGCATAACTCAAATCTGGCCTAGTGATGGTCAAGTAGATCAGACTTCCAACCATCTGCCTGTACATAGTCACATCCTAAATTTCAGCTCTAGTGCTAATGTCCAACTTGACATTCTGATCAAGGGGTGTATCCAATGGTTTGCATTGAGCCATGCCATACTTTTTCAGCATTTCCATGGCATAATGTTTCTACATCAGCCATAAACCATTTTCAGCCTTAATTACCTCAATACCTAAAAAATACGTCAATTCACCTCGATCTTTCATGTCAAATTTAGATTTCAGCATATTCATTACATGTTGTATGCCCAAGTCATCATTACCAGTGATTATCAAATCATCAACATATATGACTAGCACTACCAAGCCACTGTCAGTCTTCTTTGTAAATAGGCTGTGATCAGCTCTACCAACAGTAAATCCTAACCTCTGCAAGTAGTTACTAATCCTAGCATGCCAAGCTCTCGGAGCCTGCTTCAACCTGTGTACATTGCCTTTTTCAACTTGCATACATAATGCTGAAAATCAGGGTGAACATACCCTTCTGGTGGGTGAACCATATAGACATCCTCTGCTAAGTCACCATTAAGAAAGGCATTCTTCACATCCATCTGCTGTAATTTCCAGCCTCTAGCAGTAGTCAAAGCAATCACAGTGCGTATGGTTGCCATCTTGGCAACAGGGCTGAATGTTTCCTCATAATCAAGTCCATACTGTTGGGCATATCCCTTAGCAACTAGCCTGGCTTTGTACCTTTCGACACTGCCATCCGACTTGCATTTGATTTTGTAGACCCATTTGCAGTCAATGGTCTTTTTTCCTTCAGGCAGTGGCACAAGATCCCATGTCTTATTTTCAGCCAAGTCATTCATTTCTTCATCCATGGCTGCACACCAGTTCTCATCTTCCACTACTTCAACATATATACCTGGTTCTTTGATCTCCATCACTTTTGTCATGTAAGAATAATGCTTTGCAGTGTAGCCACTATATGTCAACGTGTCAACAGGGTATGTGACCCTCTGTGAGCATCTAGGCTGTGGTGCACTACTTGATTCCCCTCTCTCATGAGGTGGAATGTACCTGCTCTGCCTTGCGCCAGGCATATAGACAGTCAGAATACCAAGTTCACTGTCTAAAGTGTCAGTAGACTCATATCCAGAAGTCATTCTACCAAGTATCATCATCCTAGATATATCCTCAATAACTTTCTCTTTTCCTTTGCTGTCCACGACATCATATCTCTCCCTCACTGACATACTGGTATCAGTGGACGGTGAGCTCCTCAATCTTCCTGTCCATGGGGATACTGTCTAACTACTAGGTCATGTCATAGCAGTGCTCTGCTGCACATCAACTGTAGATACATAAGTAGAAGGCATATCTGATGGCACTGTAGCCGGTGATACATACCAAGAACCCATCTCATAAAAAATAACATCCCTGCTTACCAAGGTCTCACTGGTAGAGGGATCATAGCATTTGTATGCCTTCTTCTCTTGCGAATATCCAATGAAAACACACTTATGCGCTTTTGGATCTAGCTTCTTCCTTTTTTCATCTGGAATATGCACATAATAAAGACATCCAAAGATTTTCATGTGACTTACATCCGGCTTATAGCCATACAGCTTCTAAAACGGTGTCATCTCATGAATACCTGCAGTGGGAGTCCGATTCAAGATATACATGGCTGTCATAACAGCCTCAGCCCTATAATAGAGCGGCATCTTCTTCTCATTCATCATGGCACAAGCAGCTTCCATCAAGACCCTATTCTTTCTTTCAGCTATCCCATTCTGCTGAGGAGTGTAGCTGCAGGTAAGCTGCCTACGTATGTCATTTTCAGCCAAAAATTTGTCAAACTCATTTGACACATACTCCCCACCGCTATCTGATCTCAAGCAAGAGATATAGCAATCAAATTCCTTTTTAACCTGCTTTTTAAACTGCTGAAAAATAGCAAACACCTCATCTTTTGTCTTTAGAATGTAAACCCAAGTATAGCGACTGCTTTTTAAACTGCTGAAAAATAGCAAACACCTCATCCTTTGTCTTTACATAATACTTCGAGCCTCCCATGGATGCATTATGGGCTAGCCCCCAAACATCAGAGTTGACTAACTACAAAGGACGTGTACTCTGCCTTACATGTCTGACAAATGGTAACCTTGACAAATTGGAACTTGGGTAAACCTATAACAAGCTATTTTTTCTACATAATTTGCAGCCTTTGCAAATTTACATGCCCCACTCTCTTGTGCCAAATTTCTAAGTCTCTGATAGTGCCAGAACCATGGGCAAACATAGTTGAATTCAGCTTTGGCAAGGTAGCATCAAGAGTAAACATTCTGCCATTCCTGTGGCCACGAGCTATCAACTTGCATCCATTGCCAAACTCTTCAATAAAGCAACCATGCTTGTTGAATCTAACCCGCAAGTTCTGCTCCGTCATCTGACCAACAGACAGTAGGTTCTTCGTAATCAAAGGAACATGCAATACATCATGCAAATTTTTCTTTCTACCACATCATGAACCACAAGAGGCACTTTGCCTTTATGCTCAATGCTGTGCTATGTGTCATCACCTGTACAGACATAGCCATGTTTTTCAGCCACCATATCAATGAACCAATCACCGTGAGGAGTCATGTGGTTCAATGCCCCTGAATCAATGTACTAAACTACATCATCATTGCATTTTTTAGCAACTCTGTCTTTTATATACTGCATGGCAAACAATCTATCTCCTGAAGTATCATCTACCTAACTAGATGTAGCAAAATGTCCATGTTGTTTGCCTTTTCTGATTGCCCTGCTTCTTTCAATAGTCCTTGGCAATATGCCCATACTTCCCGTAGTAATGACAATCCTTATCCTTGTTCGGATTGTCAGATGGACGCCGTTGTTGCTAGGAGCCTCTACCTCCTCTAGGGCTAGATCTCCCCTTGCCTCTAAAGTTTCCACCACCTCTTGCATTCGATACCTGTTGGTTGTTATTGCCATAGGATGCATTTTGTTGGCATCCTCTGCTAGATCCATAGCCTCTACCACAGTTTCCACGGCTGCGTTGATTGAAATAGAAAAATGCATCCTTATTTTTAGAACTACTAGATCCTGTATCCAAGCCAAGCTTAACCTCTTCATGGATAAGAAATGCAACTAGCTCATTGAAATCAGGCATTTCAGCCCGCACAGACACAGAAGTGTCAAAAGACTTATACTCAGGCCCCAAGCCATTCAAAGTCATAGCAACCATGTCTTCATCTTCAACCTGTGAATCAACAGATGTCAACTGATCCGCAATGGTCTTAACCTCCGTGACATAATCCTGTATAGATCTACTCTTCCTCTCCATGTTGTTGAACTTTTGCTTCAACTGTATCTTCCTGGCACTTGTGGTTGTGCCATAATACTTGGCCAAAATGTCCCATGCATTCTTAGGAGAGCTACATTTTATTATTTGCATTACCATGGCATCTGAGATACATAAAGAGAGCCAGTGCAAGACTCTACGAGCTCTTTTTGTCCAATCTCGGTATAATCATCTCTGATTAGCTGTAGGTCGATCTGGGAGCTCAGGTTCAGCTTTTGCTCCAATCACCAACTCCCAATAGCCTTTCCCTATTAAGAAGTTCTCCATGCGGAACTTCCATATGGCATAATTGTTACTGTCAAGCTTTTCCCCCACTATCTAGGCTATGTTGTCAGCCCTCTCTGCATTAGCCATGTCATATGCTCTGTCTGACTACTTGCAAGCCAACAAGTGTCCCTGACTCACTGCAGTTCTTGACTGTTTTTGAGAGTTTTATGCAACAAATTTATTGTCAAAACCAGGGTATTTCAGCCCTTTTACTGCTCAAAAATAGCCACAAACATGTGGTCCCACCTGTAGATACATTTGTCAATACATATGCTATGTAGTTGCTTACTGTAACATGCAGCCTTACTGCCAGGGTTTATACATGCAATCTGAAAATTGTAAACTGTCACCAACAGCTTATTCAAAGCCAAAACTGAGTCATATACATGTCATACATGTCCCAAACCTTCATAGATAGCTGCTAGTACATGTAGCAGTCCAAACATAACCATACGGGCGTAAATCAGTGCAGAGACAGTAAGTATAGGTATCAAACTTCCCGCTCATAGATTGCAGTCAGCAAATGCTCAGTAAAACCTTGTCTATCCAGCTCCAAAACAGCCTCAAATCATGTCATACATTCACTTTGAAGTGTTAGGTTCAATACATGAGGATTCGGGTAACCATAGGCATCCTGTCTTCACAAATCCAAGTCATAGATTGCATTTACAGTTTGTACCCAGCCAAGACAATGTAACTGCATTAATTTCCAAATCCACACTTCAATTTTCAATAGTATTTAATGTTTTCTTAGTCCTCCAGACATTCAGGAGACATATCCCAAGTCATACATTTGACATGAACCAAGCAATGTCATGTAATGCTTCAAGTGTAAACAATGCTTGTCGTCTACAGATTCGTGACAGTTTTCCAACCAAGTAAATGCTTCAGATCTGAGTATACTTGATCAATAATCTTCAGCTTACAGGCAAAACATCCAAGACATATGTTTGCATTAGCATGTATGTACTTCAATAGACCCTCTTTGGGCATCTCTATGAGCTCAAGGCTCTTTCCAAAGTCATGTACCTGCTGAATACTCTCTGTCTACAGTAGTTTGGGACAGATTTCACATCTGCAATCAACTCTCACAGCTCATATCTCATTCCGAGTCAATCATTAGCATGCCACAAGTCTTTAGCAACCTTGCCAAGGCTTGTTTATAAGCCATAGATCAGTTTGTGACCAAGCATTAGGATGGAGTACAACATATGCATTCAGCCTGCAAACACGCGCAGTTCACGCAGCCTGTCAGGCTCTTCTAGCAGCATGTGGTGAAGGTAATATTGATTATCAAACACTCAAATGTGCTCAATGATGCTCCCAAAGAGTCCAAGACAAGTCTTCACCACTGCCATAAAGCATAAAATCTCACATGAACAAATGCATACCTTGTAGAAACAATGGCAGCCTGTTTGGTCTTTTAGAAATCCTGATCTTCAACTCCTGCAAGTCTTCTTCACTTCCTCCTACTCTAGAGAGCCCACCTAGCATGGCTCTGATACCATGTTTAGATTGAGAGAGGCAGAGACAGAGTGAAGAGCAAGCATGCTCTCTTTTTCTTCAATTCATTATCTCATAACCACACACATAGCATAAGTGTATACAATAGTACTAAGGTCTGTAGGACCATTCACACTGGGTCTAAGACCACCGACTTATTTAATGTCTCACACTTGCTGATACAGCTGGAAAAGTCTAATGTCAATCATATATACTAACAGGAGAATAATATGAGCTTGATATTCTAACAAAATAAATATACAGCATAATAAAGAAAGAGAAAAAGAGAGAGAAATGGAAGGAAAGGTGATAATGAATGGATAAAAAACAAAGAGAGAGTGGTGGCGAGGTCCGGTGCAATACCATAAGATGGGAAACACTCCGACATACATTAATTTGTGGGTGGGTGGGTGGAGACTTTACATACGTTAATTTTTCCTGAGTTACAAGAGAAGCAATCCCTTCTCAAACAATTTAAGAAAGAAAAAAAGAATGATAACAAAAACAAATTGTTTGTCGTAACTGATGCCAGGAGGTATATTCCACGGTGGATTCCGTGCCACGGTGGATTCCGTGAGGTTTTACGGTGGATTCCGTAAACTTAGATGACCGGGGCTCATACGCAAAGAGGATTCTTTGTGCGAGAAGTTGATGGGGACGCCTGTCCTTTTCGGGCGTTTCATTAATTTAGTGTGTACATGGGTGATTCCATAGCGGGTGATTCCGCAAAATGCATATTAAATTAATAAACGTTTATGAGTTTAGAGTGCGCACTCGTAATAAATTAAGGTTAGGATTTATTTCTAACCAGTTAATTTATTTATGTAGCTGAAGACTGCTAGGTATTCACTTTTGTCGGTTTAATTGTATTAATTTACTAACGATTGTGAATGCTTCAGTTGATGTGTATGGTATCAGAGCAGAGCAGAGATCAAGAGCTTCCAATCGCTACCAATCTCGGGCGAAGGCGGAGCTCCAGGAACAAACGGGCTCTACAGCCAATCTCTTGCCTCTTGTCGTGCATGCTTTTACATTGTTTTTTGTGCAAAAAGGTAGAGTTCATTGTTCTTGGGGACCTTCCGGGATTCACCACGTGAGCATTCTGCGTCCGATCTGCGCACCAGTAACGTAGATAAAATGGAAAATAATGAAGATCTTGATGTTCAAGATCGCGAGGTGTATCTTAATCAACGTGTCCCATGTCCTTGCTCTCAATGTAAGCTGGCAATTAGACGAAAAACGTCGATTGTCAATAGAACACATACGATGCTTCGGTGAGTTTCAATCTGAGATCATTGATCAGACGATCTTGGATTTTGAGCAAACGGTAAGAAAAGTTAATATCAATCATGCATTGTACTCGCAAGATAATTGAATACCATATACAAAAATATTGGGTGTGGCTAGCAAATTTTCTATCCAGGGAGGTGACGTCTCATGCCAAGGAGGAGTGCATCCTTTGTGGCCAATTAGAAGAGTTCATGGACGTGCAATGGATGGAATGCCTAAGCCAATCCACCACTTGGAAGGTACTACCCAATCTATTCCATCAATACCAGAGGAGACATATAGCCTTCAAGACTTACCTACAATCTTGGAGCCTAAGATGGAGGCAATGATTGATGCATTGATTCCCATGGATGTCAAGACTTCTGGTCCGATTAGAGAGGAAGCATCCATATCATTATATGATGGGTGCCGAGTATCTCGCCTGAAGAAACTACTTGCACTCCTAAGTGTGCAAGCAAAATACGAAGTGGCATGCGCAGAATAGGTCCATAGATGGAGTTCAACAAATATCATCGGATTTAGGCGCATGGAGCCACATTGACTCTACCTTCCCAAGCTTTGCTTGAGAGCCAAGGAATCTTTGTCTCAGTCTTGCAATGGATGGCATGAATCCATTCGGTCTGTGCTCAACTTCTTACAGTGTGTGGCCTATAGTCCTTGTCAAGTACAATATCCCTCCATGGCTTTCTACAAAGAAAGGGCATCTCATCCTTAGCTTACTTGTCCCCAGCCACTACAAAGTCAAAATATGGATGTGTATCTTCCTCCATTAGCCGATGAGCTTAAGATTTTGTGGGAGGAGAAGGTCATCATGCAAGATATGAGCAAGTGCGATGGTCGACAGTCCACTAATATTTGAGCCATTCTCATGTGGACGATGCATGACTTTCCGAGATTCGGAGAGTGCTCAGGTAAATAGGCTTCTATTCTCGTTGGTAATATCTATCATAGCTCATTTAAGTTTGTATTCACTGGATAGAGGTGTTGGGACAGGTCTAGTTACCTCAGGTTATCATGCATGTCCATTATGCAGGCCACAGCTAGACTCCCAAACGTCACAAACCATGAAGAAGATGGTATATCAAGGACACACCGCTTTCTTCCCAGAGGGTCATGAACTCAGGGAAGGTTTTTTTGGATGACCTCCAATATGTATGAATGCCCAAAGCTGGTACGAGCTGAAAATGGTCCACATGGAGTCACAGCCAAATGGAATGCAACAGTTCTCAGTTTTCTACAAGTTGCCATATTGGACCCACTTGCAGATCAACCACTTGTTGGATCCCATGTATATTTTCAAGAACGTAGGCAGCTTGCTATGGGACCACATCACAGGAAAGAGAGACACTATAGGGGCACGAATGGATTTGAAGGAGGTAGGCAAGATGAAGGTGCTTTGGCCGCAGTCGAGTGCTGATGGTCGCTTGCAGCTACCTCGTGCTCCTTGGGTTTTGTCCACTAAAGATTGTGAAGAAAATAGTCAAGTCTATCCACACTCCGACGGGTATGATGTGTTCACTCAGGTCTGCATTTTCTAAAGATGACCAATTATCAGGGCTAAAATCCCATGATTCACATAAGATATGTTAGGTTTGTACTATGAATGGATTGTAAGTGGCATGCCTAATTTGTTGTTTGGAGTGTAGTCATTGTTCATAATGCTTTCTTATTTGTGGCAGTTTGTACTACCAATCGCGATCCACGATGCCTTACTCCAGAAATACGCAGAGCAATTTACAAGTTGTCGAATTTAGTGCAATGGATCTCACAGAAGGAGATTAAGACATCCTCTATTGAATCTGCGAGGCGAGGAGCAGTGGAGACGATCTGTCTCTTTGAGAAATACCTACCTACCAGTATGCTCACGATAAAAATCCCCCTTCTTGTACATCTTGTAGATGAA
The DNA here is from genome assembly GCF_053477565.2 of Lygodium microphyllum. NCBI lineage: Eukaryota > Viridiplantae > Streptophyta > Polypodiopsida > Schizaeales > Lygodiaceae > Lygodium > Lygodium microphyllum. Next base: position 113,672,146 of record NC_141162.1, read on the forward strand.
GTGGAGATTGCTGGACCTATCCATACGCGATGGATGTTCTTCTTGGAACACTTCATGAAAAACTTGAAGGCTTTGTACGACAAGGAGCTCAGCCAGAATGTAGCATGGCCAAAGGTTGGTTGGTGTTTGAGGCACTAGTGCATATTTTACAATGGCTACCAATGGTGGATCCAGACAACAGTATGCTATGATCATTGAAGGACGATGATAGACTGACCGGAGATGTGGTGGTTGGAAATGGGGTAGAAAAAAGAATGAATACTGCAATGGAGGAGAAAGTGAATCACTTTTGTATGTTTCACCATGCCTCTGTGGAGATGTGGCTCGCTAGGTACCAGCAAGCTAGGCAAGATCGAGAGGAAGCACGATCTGAATTTTGAGGTAGTACACGCCATCAACTGATTTGATATCCTGAGGGCATAGAGAAGATGCCACAATTTATGTCAACGTGATTGTTGCATGGAGCTTTGACCACAGCATCTCGCGAAGGGCGGAGGTCTCAACCGAGGAGTGGGAATTATCAAGGGATGTAGTCCAAAGGTGATGACGTGTTTAGGGTTTATTGTATCTATATTTTATATGCGACAACTAATTGAGTGTTTCAATGTATAGTACAAAATATATAGTGCAGCATGGTCACGTGGACAACATTTTCACGTGGATCATATTGACAAAATGTGCCCCACAACAGACTGTGGTATCATGGCAAGGTTCGAGCAAGAGAGCCGATGATGAGCAACGGATCCAAACACAGTTATAGATGAGATGGAGTATTTTGGAAACTTGCAAAGTATTGTTACAGTGGATTACCGTAGCTTCACCATGATACTATTCGATGTATAGTGATTCAAAGTGGTACTTGAAGGAGCTGGAGCAACAATTCGACGAGGTCCATCTGGATTTCTCAAAATAGATTCCGAAAAAAAATGGATGGATTTGCCCGACACCTTTGTGTTGTCAGCCCACTCTAAATAGGTGCATGAACTGTTTTATTTTTTAATTGTATTACGACATGGTACATGTCACAATAGTTAAATCTTTCTTGTACGTGTTTGAGAACATGTAATCTTCTATCCAAACCCCTGACAACCTCGATGATGGTATATTATACCTTCAGTTCCCCAAAGTGCAAGAGTATATGATTAAAGCAATGTTTTGAGCTCATAGATGAGGACAATATGCAAATAGAGGGGTCGATATTGCAAGGGGTGGAGGCCACCGAAAGCTTGGAGCATGTAGCGGAGCCAGCATCGGGTAACAATGATGAAAATACAGGAGTCCAAGAACTCTTTGAGAACGAGGTGGACTCATCCTTTTGTGGTAACATGTCTATTGACCTTCCAGTGTATGCCGAGTTGTGTGAGGAGATTGACATGGGACCATAGGATACTTTATACTTGGAGCATCTACCTACTAAATTTGTTGACGAATTGCTTATAAGGGTACATATGCATTTTAAGAAATATCATTTTTTTAAGATTTATACTACCGTGCTTTGTATGATTTAAATTGATTGTGCTAACATCATTTTTTGTCTGTGCAGGTGACCTTTGTGGATATTTAGATCATCAGGATGAGTCGAGGGATGAGCGATGAGGAGCTTCAAGAGATCTTCACACGCATGTCTCCATATCAAATGGCAAGATTCAGAGACATGGCAGATCAGGAGTTATCTCGGACATTGTCAAGCCACTCTATTAGATCTACTTTGGCGCGATCTGATGCTTTACTTTCAAACAAATGAGGTCAACGCTCTAGACTTGGGCCAGACAGAGGGAGTGCTTCAGGGGGATATTGCAGAGATCCAGATGCAATGAGCCTGTGGTCGGCTCGGGATATAGGTGCTACTCCTTGCTCTCGTGGCAGTTCCAGAGAGCGTGGCTTAGGTGGTTGTTGTGGAGGCACGAACGCGGTGTCTCCATCTTGTTGTTCTGCTTGAGTTGTGTCACCTCTGGGATTTGTCACACCTGTTGGCACGTCTACTCCAGTCACTCCGGCTTTTTCTCAGCCATCCGCCAGGCGGCACCCCTATGGGTGCTATTCCTATAGATACTATCCCAGTTGATACACCAGATGTACAGGGGTCTCCTAGATATGCCCACGAGCGTGGTCGCGGGTGGGAGAGGACCCATCTTAGGCATACCCCAAAGGGGTAATGCCTACCTTGTAGATGATAGGTCAAGAGCCATCATCATGAATGATTGAGGGGAGGAGGGTGATGGCTCACATGAGAGAGTTGTGCCAATAAGTTTTTCGGCACAATGTCTTAGATCATTGTAAAAACATGCCAAAGGGGAGCAAGGACTACATAGTAGCATCCTTGCATGAGGAGTTTCCAGTACCAGCCGCAGCAGATAGGTTTTCTATGGGCTCGATGATGGAGTGCATGCGTGCATATATGTCACACAGATGATCGGACGCATGCAAGGCACTAAAGAGTGGGGCTGTAAAGCCTGAGTGGCTAGACGCAGATGATTGGCACCGACTCAGGGAGAAGGCTACAGATTCTCCAGGACGTTGGAAACAGCAACGCGAGGCGGCGATGGCACGACTAGAGGCCACAGTGGTCCATCATCTTGGGAGTGGAGGCCATAGGACATATATGCAAGACTTTGTAAGTTTTTTTTTTGTTTCTTTTGCTTATTTTTTTGCAATATCCTTTGTACTGACAATCGTGTTTTTAACAGTTAGTATTTTGTTTTCTTTACAACACTCCATTACAAATTGCCATCTGACCGGCCTTGAGACTCGATATGCAGAGAGGCACGATCTCACTGCATTGATCGACTGATTGTATGGACACGGCGGACCTGTAAGTCACTCATCTTTCTTGTCCCTAGTTACCATGTTTAATTAGAATGCATTATTGTATAGTGGAGGGATGTGTAGTTGTTTCTTTTTTTGCAGAGTCTATTTGATGCTTCTTTACAGCGAGATGAGGTTTCTGTAATATTTCCGTTTGAATAAAAATATTACTAGACCAACCTCCCACACACCATAATTCCGTGAAAAGATTATCTCCATTTCCGGTAGTTGATTTATGACCGTACGCAAAGGAGTACTCCGCATTGGTCAACCGGGACCGAGGATCAAAAACCGCATCACCTACGAGGAAACATCCTCTTGGTAGGAGGACAAAGGGATAATGGATGGATATATGGCTTTTTAATTTCTTTATAAAAATTGTTAGCCTTCTTTCCCCCAGTCGAAGGCCGTGTTGGAGGGAAGGGAGTGAGGCCCGGATGACTAAGCTCGTCGCTAGAGCTCGTACAAGGGATGAACCCATGCAGGATGCCGCGTGGGGGAGGGAGGATCCCCTCCCCCCACCTATATAAAGCGTGAGGAGGGAGAGCGGGAGGAAGGAGGTAACGCTGCGACTAAGTAGGGGAGGGCGCTAGGAGCCGTGATCGTGGAGTTGTGGAGGGCCATGACGTTGCAGGCCGAGAGAGGGTGGTAAGGCTGAAAGGGAAGGAGGTACATGCTGCCGTGCTGCATGGAGAGTGAGGGAGGAAGCCATAGACGTCGCCGCACTAGAGAAGGCGCCGCTGGGGAAGCCATTAGCCGTCGGACTAGGGGGATGTCATCGCCTGTGGCGTTGACAGCCGCAGCCATCCCTCATGCCATCATCCCTCTTCCACGACGTTCTCTTATTTGACTCTCCCTCTTCCACGTTGGATCTGCCCACACCAGAAGCTTCTTTAAGAAGCTTTTAAGGGGGCTTTCTTAAGCCCCCTTCCCACTAATCCCCCATAAGTCCATTCCTAGGGGATTTTTAAGAGAAGAAGAAGAAGCTTATAAAGCCCCCTTCCTGCAATACCCATCGTAAGAGCCTCTCTGCAAAAAGGCTTCAAAGCCCACAAGCCATCCGTGAACCCATTCCTAGCCACCTCAGTTTTCCCTAAAGAAGCGCATAAAGCCTCCTTTTCCGCAAGCACCATTCATCCGAAGTCTCGCAAAGGAATCTTAGGCGTACGAGGGAGGAAGTCAAAGATCTTGAGACTACATACCAAGGTGAGTAACTTCTTAGACCGCGAAGGCAAACCAGAAGCCGAAATCATGCCTATGATAACCCACGCCTGCGGGAGGATCTTCTCCTAGTATATACGTGGATATTTCCCGGAGTCCACATATCCAGGTTTTATCTATTTGGATTCCACACAAAAGTATTGAATTAGTCACGATAACTTCATGGATTAGGAAGCACTCATGCATGTTCAAATTCAACTACTCAAGCTAAATGCAATTGAAAAATGAATTGGCTATTTGAACATTTACTAGAATTAGCTCAAGATATGAAAATTGGTCATTGGTACGTTCAATGGAATGAATGAAAAGAACATAAGGTGTCTATGCATTTTTAGGACCTTACTAGTAAGTTTCCTTTTGTGCATTCAAAAGTGACGAGCCTAGGTCAACTGTTGCCTCATTACAAGGTTGAAATTATTGAGGTACACCTTTTTTTACTAGGCATGGAAAGATTAATGGCATGTCACATTTTTAGATAAATCTTCTTGGTAATGATTCATTAAGGAAGTTGTTATCACCCGTAGGAAATAGCAAAGCATGGGAATAATTCTAAGGGCTGCATTAAATAGGTTAACTCTAGCTTCAATTGGCATAAATCTCATTTAACTACGTGTAGTTAGGAAAGGATGCATGTTGCACATTCATCGCACGTAAGAATTTCATTCATTCAATGTACGAATATTTCTTTCAGAAATGTAGTTAGGGAAAGGCTGCACGGTTCATTTTAACATAAAACCCTAAAAAGCTTAGTAGCATGAATCGTGAATCAAGGTCCTAGTAGGATCAAATGAAGTTATGTGAATTTTAGCAGGTGCTTGGTCTTAACAAGAGTAGTTAGGGATTGCGAATCTAGAGGAAATGAATCGCGTGCTTACGTGAGTTATGACGTAATGCAACTAGTTTTCCCCTCTTAGATCAAGACAATATCTTTAGGAATGGTTCGTCCTTGTCGTAAGACAAGTAAATGGGTTTACCCAAAACACCTAAACCGCAAAGGACTCATTTAGGATGGTTAAATCAATACAATATACTCCAAGTGCTAGCTAGGGTCTAGCACATTAAGGACTTGACCTAGTTTCACGCACCTGTTACCAAGACTAACCTTTAAACCAAAGGTCCTACCCACATTTACGGAATGTAGGGCACAATTGGACGCTCATGCATAAAACGATCTAAGGTTTCTACCCTAACGATCACTCGTTCAAATGATGAAACTCGGATTGAGTTGGAATTCTAGGACCGAGCGTTGTTGGCCTAGTGTAATTAGGAATGGGTTGGGTAAGAAGACACCCTAAACCCTGCTTCTCGTCTGTAGATAATTCCGTGACCGGAAAACGCCATTCAATGGGTGAAATGATCCCATGGAATAGATGCAACACTTGTGCAATAAGTTGCAACGTCGCATAGACTTGTGGTTTGTTCACAAGTGAGTTTTGCCATTTCTTGGAATAAGGTTGGCAAGTTATTGCAAGAGGATGAGTAGTCATCCTGTTATATCACCTTTCTTCGGAAAAATTGCCAAGTAAAGGGAAGTTAGGTATTTGCTTGGAAGCAAATGATCAATCAATAAATTGGAGCAACATGGTCGCCAGGATTTACTGTTAATAAAACCTAAGGTATTGGTTAAGTTGGGTTAATAGGGTATGGCCCTAACCCAAGGACAAAAGGGTGAACAAACAAAACCTTGGGGATCTTGCCAAGTCGAAATTGATCCCGGATCGAATGTTGGATGCATTCGGAGAGAAGGATTCACTCCTTAACAGTTGGCCAAATAAACGACCACTGGAATTGATTGTGCTTGTAACAGTTTAGAAAGCACTGTTTGAATTGTTTGCTCAAAGAACTAAAGGATGAGATGATATCTAATGCTTCAGGTTGAAGGCCTGAAGGGAGAGGCAGCTTCAGTTACCCCCGACTGCCTGCCTGACCCTAACCAAGGGGGTTGTTGACCGCGCCGGGAACGTGGACCTAACCCACTGCGAGAGGTCTCTCCGTTAAGTTCTACTTGGAGCAGAAGGATGCTTGGGTGCCAGGGGGGACTCTGGCCGTAAATCCCTCGCCTTCCGGGTCCTGCACAAGAGGCTAACGTGACTCGGGATTGGATCTCGAGGCCCGCATACTAGTCTACGGGCGGAAGCTTGGAATAGTGATCCTTGGCGGATTACTGGATAGCCTTCGGGCGAATTATGGACAAGCCTACGGGCGGAACTCCTTGTATTCCAAAGATAAAATGATGAAATGTTAAAAGAACTTGCTTGATATTGTTTTTCTATGTCACATGATAAGATTAGGTGAAGGAACCAGTGCTTAACAGGGTTAATTAAAGAAGCTGATTGTTATATGTCAAATTAATGTGTTAGATAATTACAAAACTAAAACAAACCGAGGAAAGTGCGGAGGATGGACCATGGGTCCGTCCTACGGTTGGGTGGTCCCGGTTAGCTGGGAACTTTTCTCAAAAATCTCAAAGAACAGCAGGATGATCATCATCATCAAAACGAATAATGAGAACGATGACCTAGAGTTACGTCTTACCCGCTTTACGCTGTTTTAGGAGAACGGAATGGGACTATGCCTTATGGCAGAGAGGTTGAGGCTTGCATCCCTCTCGTTTCCCATTCTCCTTGAACCAAGTGCAGCGTGAATCCGCTTCGGACCTGGCGTTTCTGCGTAAAGTAGTTCGCTCGGGTCTGACGCTAGTTGCTGTTAGTTAATGACCAATCAGGAAAACCCTCATTCCGGTCGATCCTAAGTGGGAACGGCCAGGATACTTCCGCTACGTGGCAGACGCAGAAAGATCTAGATTGTAAAACCCGTAATATTCCATGGGAGTGCCGGGCGGAGTTTTCTAGACATCCTTTCCGATGGACTGCTAAGACGTGTCTTGGATGATACTAGGGGACACGTTACAGTTGGTATCAGAGCGAACCAACAAATGACTTGTTTTTAAGAAATTTTAATAAGAAAAATTAAAGCAAATGTTACTGTCCTAAACATTTCCTTACTTTCAATGCTGTCTTGCAGAATTATGAAGCATGGAACAGGTTCTTAGTGTTCCAAGTCATGTTTATGACCGCGATGCATTCCACGAATTATCGACAAAGGGTTGAGATGATGAACATCCTAGACCGCATTTACAATCCATCGCCTGTGTACATGGAACAAAGATGGATGGGTGTTTCAGGGATCTATTACATAACTGCCTATGGACCTGCGTACCTTCAAATTAACTTGAAGAGAATCAAGTGGATGGAGGATTTGAAGATCGTGAAGCTGTTCGTCTTTGTTGAGGCTCACGCAAATGCGACCCTACATGTCGGAAGTCGAAGGGTTAACTAGAATAAGTATGTATATGGGGAAGTGATTCAAAGAATCCCTGCCGACTGAATCAAGGTTTTGGGACATGATGAGAAGAATGGAAATCAAAGGAAAAGATACCCTAATCTTCCAATGAACTATCGATTCTTGAAAATCGATGACCCCAATCCGTACTACTACTCAGTTCCTGTAGCTGAATGCAACAACATCTTATTCTCCTCGAATTAATGTATTAACTTGTTCCATCGCCCCAAGAAATAATTGTACCGCGAAAGGGCTATGCTGATATGAATGGAATAAAACTTTTTTTAAAATCAACGATTGTCTTGACTATGAATATTGATTAAGAAGAAAAGTGATTTGGTCACTTGGCTAAAGGAATACGCGGACGTAGTTCCTGAAGAGTTAACAGAACTCCCGCTTCAAAGAGAAGTAGATCATGAGATCAAGCTAGTAATAGGAGCTACGCCAATTGCGAAGAGACCCTATAGAATGTCTATACCGGAAGCAATTGAGCTGAAGGAACAACTCAAGCAACCGCTAGATCAGGGCTACATCTGTCCTAGCAGTTCACCATGGGAAGCGCCAGTACTGTTCCAGAAAAAGAAAGATGGAACACTTCGACTATGTATTGATTACAGAGGGTTGAATCAATCAACAGTCAAGAACAAATATCATATTCCTAGAATAGATGAGCTTCTTGATAGTCTTCAGGGTGCCAAGATCTTCTCCAAGATTATCTTAGGTCTAGTTACTATCAGATAAGAATCAATGAAGAAGATATCCCAAAGAGGACCTTCAACACTAGATATGGACACTTTGAGTTTCTAGTTATGTCATTCGAGCTCACGAATGCGCCTGCCACCTTCAACAGGTTAATGCAGGATATCTTTAGGCCATATCTTGATGACTTCGTACTCATCTTCTTTGATGACACTCTAGTCTATTCCAAATAGGAAGGAGATCATGAACCCCAACTTCGGATTTTCCTTGAGACAAGGAGGTCACACAAGCTGTATGCTAAGATGACAAAATGTGCATTCCTCAAAACATCAGATTGGTTATCTGGGATTCATCATATCGGTAGAAGGAATCTCAGTAGAGCCGGCCTAAGTCAGAAATGTTCTAGGAAGGCCAAATATCAACAACTGTCAAAGAAATACGCAGCTTTCTTGGATTGACAAGATGGTATAGGGTCTTCATTAAAAACTATGCTTTGATTGCAGCACCTTTGACAAACTTACTGATGAAGCAAATGTCCATTACATGGTCAACTATTGAACAAACTAGCTTTGATAGATTGAAGCAAAGTTTGGTATCAGCACTGATCCTAAAACTTCTAGACCACAATAAGGAGCTCGAGGTAGTAACTGATGCTAGCATTCTTGCCTTGGGATGTGTACTTATGCAGGAAGGTCATCTAGTAGCATACTCTTCAAGGAAATTGAAGAGTCATGAAAAGAATTATGCCACGCATGATCTGGAATTACTAGCTGTCATCCATGCTCTAAAGCTTTGGAGACACTACTTGTTGGGTAACAAGTTTACTCTAGTAACCGATCATAAGAGTCTCAAATGGATTTTTACCCAAACAAGCTCAACATGAGGCAACGTCGGTGGATTGAAGTATTGGAGGAATATGATTTTGAAATCAAGTACCGACCAGGGAAAGAGAATGTAGTTGCCGATGCACTCAGTCGCAAGGCATTCCTAAATTCCCTAATCTTGCAGAATCCATCAACGGCCAGATCTCTGGCTACAAAGGTATCTATGCCAAACAACCCTATACTTGAACTAGCTAGAGAGGAAGCATGCCATGAATTGGCCTACCAAACAATGATAAAGGAGATATCTACCAAGGAGCAGAATCAGAAGTTGCAAGCTAAGTATCAGGAATTTTCCATTGATAATGGACTTGTCTACTACAGAACAAGGCTGTGTATACCAGCAAGCCAGTTACTTAAGCAGAAGATATTGTGGGAAGCTCATGATTCTCCTTTCGTAGGACATCCTGGCTATGCTAAGACTCTTAATTCAGTTAGGAAGAGCTACCATTGGGAGAGGCTTAAAGGTGACGTTCTCAAGTATATCACTGAGTGTTTGTCTTGCCAACGTATCAAAGCCAAACATGTCATGATGCCAGTGAAACTGCAACCGCTTGACATTCCCCAAATGAAATAGGAATTCATCAGTATGGATTTTTCGTTGTGGGCTTACCCCAAGTCCAAGGGGGATACAATTCCATTATGGTTGTGGTTGACATGCTTACCAAGGTTGCACACCTGATTCCAGTAAAGACAAATTATAAAGCCTCCGACATTGCGAGATTGTTTATCAAGGAGATATTCAAGCTATATGGGTTACCAGGAAGAATCATTAGTGATCGAGATTCTCTCTTCACATCACACTTCTGGAGAGCTATCTTTGAAGCTTTTGGGACTCAACTCTGTTTTAGCACCGCCTACCATCCCCAAATGGATGGCCAAACAGAGCGAGTAAATCAAATCATTGAGGATATGCTTAGGGCATACTGCTGTCAAAAGCCGAAGAGGTGGATTCAATACTTGCCATTAGTTGAATTTTCCTACAATACTTCTTACCAACAAGGTATTCAGATGACCCCTTCTCAAGCATTGTATGGTAATGACTGTTGAAGTCCCCTAAACTTCTCAGATCCAACCTTGAGGGTTGAAGCTTCAAGGCAAATGTTGGAAGAGATGGATGACCAAGTAAAGTTAATAAGATAGGACATCCAAGCCGCCAAGGATAGACAAAAGGCATACGCAGATTCGAAGCATCAAGGTAGAACCTTCGAGGAAGGAGACATGGTCTTCAATTGTGTACGCCCAAAGAAGAGTTTCCTATCCTTAGGAGATTGCAAGAAGCTAAGTCCAAGGTATTGTGGACCATACAAGATCCTTAAAGTGCCTAGGACCTAATGCTTATAGACTACAACTCCCAGAGAACCTAAAGGTTCACAATGTATTCCATATCAGCCTATTGAAGAAGTATGTACCTAATCCTAGCCATGTACTTGATGACCAACAAATTGTAATGCCTAGCCAAGGAGTCCTTGAGCTATAGTCTGACAGGATCTTAGATGTTAGGGAGAGACAACTGAGATCCAGAATCTTGAAGGAATGCCTCGTCCAGTGGAAAGATTATCCCGAGGAGGATGCCACTTGGGTGGATGAAAGCACTCTCAACCATCAATATCCCCAGTTTATCTCGAGATGAGGACATCTCGATTCCTCCAAGGGGGAGAGAATGTAATATTTCCGTTTGAATAAAAATATTACTAGACCAACCTCCCACACACCGTAAATTCGTGAAAAGATTATCTCCATTTCCGCTAGTTGATTTATGACCGTACGCAAAGGAGTACTCCGCATTGGTCAACCGGGACCGAGGATCAAAAACCGCATCACCTACGAGGAAACATCCTCTTGGTAGGAGGCCAAAGGGATAATGGATGGATATATGGCTTTTTAATTTCTTTATAAAAATTATTAGCCTTCTTTTCCCCAGTCGAAGGCCGTGTTGGAGGGAAGGGAGTGAGGCGCGGATGACTAAGCTCGTCGCTGGAGCTCGTACAAGGGATGAACCCATGCAGGATGCCGCGTGGGGGAGGGAGGATCCCCTCCCCCCACCTATATAAAGTGTGAGGAGGGAGATCGGGAGGAAGGAGGTAACGTTGCGACTAAGTAGGGGAGGGCGCTAGGAGCCGTGATGATGGAGTTGTGGAGGGCCATGACGCTGCAGGCCAAGAGAGGGTGGTAAGGCTGAAAGGGAAGGAGGTAGGTGCTGCCGTGCTGCATGGAGAGTGAGGGAGGAAGCCGCAGACGTCGTCGCACTGGAGAAGGCGCCGCTGGGGAAGCCATTAGCCGCCGGACTAGGGGGATGCCATCGCCTGTGGCGTTGATAGCCGCCATCATCCCTCTTCCACGACGTTCTCTTATTTGACCCTCCCTCTTCCACGTTGGATCTGCCCACACCAGAAGCTTCTTAGAAGCTTCTTTAAGAAGCTTCTTAGAAGCTTCTTTAAGAAGCTTCTAAGGGGGCTTTCTTAAGCCCCCTTCCCACTAATCCCCCATAAGTCCATTCCTAGTCCCGGGATTTTTAAGAGAAGAAGAAGAGGCTTATAAAGCCCCCTTCCTGCAATACCCATCGTAAGAGCCTCTCTGCAAAAAGGCTTCAAAGCCCACAAGCCATCCGTGAACCCATTCCTAGCCACCTCCGTTTTCCCTAAAGAAGCGCATAAAGCCTCCTTTTCCGCAAGCACCATTCATCCAAAGTCTCGCAAAGGAATCTTAGGCGTACGAGGGAGGAAGTCAAAGATCTTGAGACTACATACCAAGATGAGTAACTTCGTAGACCGCGAAGGCAAACCAGAAGCCGAAATCATGCCTATGATAACCCCTAAAAAGTCACAAGGCATGATTGCGAGAGGATCTTCTCCTAGTATATACGTGGATATTTCCCGGAGTCCACATATCCAGGTTTTATCTATTTGGATTCCACACAAAAGTATTGAATTAGTCACGATAACTTCATGGATTAGGAAGCACTCATGCATGTTCAAATTCAACTAGTCAAGTTAAATGCAATTGAAAAATGAATTGGCTATTTGAACATTTACTAGAATTAGCTCAAGACATGAAAATTGGTCATTGGTACGTTCAATGGAATGAATGAAAAGAACATAAGGTGTCTATGCATTTTTAGGACCTTACCAGTAAGTTTCCTTTTGTGCATTCAAAAGTGACGAGCCTAGGTCAACTATTGCCTCATTACAAGGTTGAAATTATTGAGGTACACCTTTTTTTACTAGGCATGGAAAGATTAATGGCATGTCACATTTTTAGATAAATCTTCTTGGTAATGATTCATTAATGAAGTCATTATCACCCGTAGGAAATAACAAAGCATGGGAATAATTCTAAGGGCTGCATTAAATAGGTTAACTCTAGCTTCAATTGGCATAAATCTCATTTAACTATGTGTAGTTAGGGAAGGATGCATGTTGCACATTCATTGCACGTAAGAATTTCATTCATTCAGTGTACGAATATTTCTTTCAGAAATGTAGTTAGGGAAAGGCTACACGGTTCATTTTAACATAAAACCCTAAAAAGCTTAGTAGCATGAATCGTGAATGCAGGTCCTAGTAGGATCAAATGAAGTTATGTGAATTTTAGCAGGTGCTTGGTCTTAACAAGAGTAGTTAGGGATTGCGAATCTAGAGGAAATGAATCGCGTGCTTACGTGAGTTATGACGTAATGCAACTAGTTTTCCCCTCTTGGATCAAGACAATATCTTTAGGAATGGTTCGTCCTTGTCGTAAGACAAGTAAATGGGTTTACCCAAAACACCTAAACCGCAAAGGACCCATTTAGGATGGTTAAATCGATACAATATACTCCAAGTGCTAGCTAGGGTCTAGCACATTAAGGACTTGACCTAGTTTCACGCACTTGTTACCAAGACTAACCTTTAAACCAAAGGTCCTACCCACATTCACGGAATGTAGGGCACAATTGGACGCTCATGCATAAAACGATCTAAGGTTTCTACCCTAAGGATCACTCGTTCAAGTGATGAAACTCGGATTGAGTTGGAATTCCTAGGACCGAGCGTTGTTGGCCTAGTGTAATTAGGAATAGGAATGGGTTGGGTAAGAAGACACCCTAAACCCTGCTTCTCGTCTGGAGATAATTTCGTGACCGGAAAACGCAATTCAATGGGTGAAATGATCCCATGGAATAGATGCAACACTTGTGCAATAAGTTGCAACGTCGCATAGACTTGTGGTTTGTTCACAAGTGAGTTTTGCCATTTCTTGGAATAAGGTTGGCAAGTTCTTGCAAGAGGATGAGTAGTCATCCTGTTATATCACCTTTCTTCGGAAAAATTGCCAAGTAAAGGGAAGTTAGGTATTTGCTTGGAAGCAAATGATCAATCAATAAATTGGAGCAACATGGTCGCCAGGATTTACTGTTAATAAAACCTAAGGTATTTGTTAAGTTGGGTTAATAGGGTATGGCCCTAACCTAAGGACAAAAGGGTGAACAAACAAAACCTTGGGGATCTTGCCAAGTCGAAATTGATCCCGGATCGAATGCTGGATGCATTCGGAGAGAAGGATTCACTCCTTAACAGTTGGCCAAATAAAAGACCACTGGAATTGATTGTGCTTGTAACAGTTTAGAAAGCACTGTTTGCATTGTTTGCTCAAAGAACTAAAGGATGAGATGATATCTAATGCTTCAGGTTGAAGGCCTGAAGGGAGAGGCAGCTTCAGTTACCCCCGACTCCCTGCCTGACCCTAACCAAGGGGGTTGTTGACCGCACCGGGAACGTGGACCGAACCCGCCGCGAGAGGTCTCTCCGTTAAGTTCTACTTGGAGCAGGAGGACGCTTGGGTGCCAGGGGAGGCTTTGGCCGTAAATCCCTCGCCTTCCGGGTCCTGCACAAGAGGCTAACGTGACTCGGGATTGGATCTCGAGGCCCGCATACTAGTCTACGGGCGGAAGCTTGGAATAGTGATCCCTGGCGGATTACTGGATAGCCTTCGGGCGAATTATGGACAAGCCTACGGGCAAAACTCCTTGTATTCCAAAGATAAAATGATGAAATGTTAAAAGAACTTGCTTGATATTGTTTTTCTATGTCACGTGATAAGATTACGTGAAGGAACCAGTGCTTAACAGGGTTAATTAAAGAAGCTGATTGTTATATGTCAAATTAATGTGTTAGATAATTACAAAACTAAAACAAACCGAGGAAAGTACAGAGGATGGACCATGGGTCCGTCCTACGGTTGGGTGGTCCCGGTTAGCTGGGAACTTTTCTCAAAAATCTCGAAGAACAGCAGGATGATCATCATCATCAAAACGAATAACGAGAACGATGACCTAGAGTTACGTCTTACCCGATTTATGCTGTTTTAGGAGAACGGAATGGGACTATGCCTTATGGCAGAGAGGTTGAGGCTTGCATCCCTCTCGTTTTCCATTCTCCTTGAACCAAGTGCAGCGTGAATTCGCTTTGGACCTGGCGTTTCTGCGTAAAGTAGTTCGCTCGGGTCTAACGCTAGTTGCTGTTAGTTAATGACCAATCAAGAAAACCCTAATTCCGGTCGATCCTAAGTGGAAACGGCCAGGATACTTCCACTACGTGGTAGGCGCGGGAAGATCTAGATTGCAAAACCCGTAACATTCCATGGGAGTGCCGGGCGGAGTTTTCTAGACATCCTTTCCAATGGACTGCTAAGACGTGCCTTGGATGATACAATCCATCGCCTGTGTACATGGAACAGAGATGGATGGGTGTTTCAGGGATCTATTACATAACTGCCTATGGACCTGCATACCTTCAAATTAACTTGAAGAGAATCAAGTGGATGGAGGATTTGAAGATTGTGAAGCTGTTCGTCTTTGTTGAGGCTCACGCAAACGCGACCCTATAGGTCGGAAGTCGAAGGGTTAACCAGAATAAGTATGTGTATGGGGAAGTGATTCAAAGAATCCCTGCCGACCGAATCAAGGTTTTGGGACGTCATGAGAAGAATGGAAATCAAAGGAAAAGATACCCTAATCTTCCAATGAACTATCGATTCTTGAAAATCGAAGACCCCAATCCGTACTACTACTCAGTTCCTGTAGCTGAATGCAACAACATCTTATTCTCCTCGAATTAATGTATTAACTTGTTCCATCGCCCCAAGAAATAATTGTACCGTGAAAGGGCTATGCTGATATGAATGGAATAAAACTTTTTTTAAAATCAACAATTGTCTTGACTATGAATATTGATTAAGAAGAAAAGTGATTTGGTCACTTGGCTAAAGGAATACGCGGACGTAGTTCCTGAAGAGTTAATAGAACTCCCGCTTCAAAGAGAAGTAGATCATGAGATCAAGCTAGTAACAGGAGCTACGCCAATTGCGAAGAGACCCTATAGAATGTCTATATCGGAAGCAATTGAGCTGAAGGAACAACTCAAGCAACCGCTAGATCAGGGCTACATCCGTCCTAGCAGTTCACCATGGGAAGCGCCAGTACTGTTCCAGAAAAAGAAAGATGGAACACTTCGACTATGTATTGATTACAGAGGGTTGAATCAATCAACAGTCAAGAACAAATATCATATTCCTAGAATAGATGAGCTTCTTGATAGTCTTCAGGGTGCCAAGATCTTCTCCAAGATTATCTTAGGTCTAGTTACTATCATATAAGAATCAAGGAAGAAGATATCCCAAAGACGACCTTCAACACTAGATATGGACACTTTGAGTTCCTAGTTATGTCATTTGAGCTCACGAATGCGCCTGCCACCTTCAACAGGTTAATGCAGGATATCTTTAGGCCATATCTTGATGACTTCGTACTCGTCTTCTTTGATGACACTCTAGTCTATTCCAAACAGGAAGGAGATCATGAACCCCAACTTCGGATTTTCCTTGAGACAAGGAGGTCACACAAGCTGTATGCTAAGATGACAAAATGTGCATTCCTCAAAACATCAGATTGGTTATCTGGGATTCATCATATCGGTAGAAGGAATCTCAGTAGAGCCGGCCTAAGTCAGAAATGTTCTAGGAAGGCCAAATATCAACAACTGTCAAAGAAATACGCAGCTTTCTTGGATTGACAAGATGGTATAGGGTCTTCATTAAAAACTATGCTTTGATTGCAGCACCTTTGACAAACTTACTGATGAAGCAGACGTCCATTACATGGTCAACTACCGAACAAACTAGCTTTGATAGATTGAAGCAAAGTTTGGTATCAGCACCGATCCTAAAACTTCTAGACCACAATAAGGAGCTCGAGGTAGTAACTGATGCTAGCATTCTTGCCTTGTGATGTATACTTATGCAGGAAGGTCATCCAGTAGCATACTCTTCAAGGAAATTGAAGAGTCATGAAAAGAATTATGCCACGCATGATCTGGAGTTACTAGCTGTCATCCATGCTCTAAAGCTTTGGAAATACTACTTGTTGGGTAACAAGTTTACTCTAGTAACCGATCATAAGAGTCTCAAATGGATTTTTACCCAGAACGAGCTCAACATGAGGCAACGTCGGTGGATTGAAGTATTGGAGGAATATGATTTTGAAATCAAGTACCGACCAGGGAAAGAGAATGTAGTTGCCGATGCACTCAGTCGCAAGGCATTCCTAAATTCCCTAATCTTGCAGAATCCATCAAAGGCCAGATCTCTAGCTACAAAGGTATCTATGCCAAACAACCCTATACTTGAACTAGCTAGAGAGGAAGCATGCCATGAATTGGCCTACCAAACAATGATAAAGGAGATATCTACCAAGGAGCAGAATCAGAAGTTGCAAGCTAAGTATCAGGAATTTTCCATTGATAATGGACTTTCCTACTACAGAACAAGGCTGCGTATACCAGCAAGCCAGTTTCTTAAGCAGAAGATATTGTGGGAAGCTCATGATTCTCCTTTCGTAGGACTTCCTGGCTATGCTAAGACTCTTAATTCAGTTAGGAAGAGCTACCGTTGGGAGAGGCTTAAAGGTGACGTTCTCAAGTATATCACTGAGTGTTTGTCTTGCCAACGTATCAAAGCCGAACATGTCATGATGCCAGTGAAACGGCAACCGCTTGACATTCCCCAAATGAAATAGGAATTCATCAGTATGGATTTTTCGTTGTGGGCTTACCCCAAGTCCAAGGGGGATACAATTCCATTATGGTTGTGGTTGACATGCTTACCAAGGTTGCACACCTGATTCCAGTAAAGACAAATTATAAAGCCTCCGACATTGCGAGATTGTTTATCAAGGAGATATTCAAGCTACATGGGTTACCTAGAAGAATCATTAGTGATCGAGATTCTCTCTTCACATCACACTTCTGGAGAGCTATCTTTGAAGCTATTGGGACTCAACTCTGTTTTAGCACCACCTACCATCCCCAAATGGATGGCCAAACAGAGCGAGTAAATCAAATCATTGAGGATATGCTTAGGGCATACTGCTGTCAAAAGCCGAAGAGGTGGATTCAATACTTGCCATTAGTTGAATTTTCCTACAATACTTCTTACCAACAAGGTATTCAGATGACCCCTTCTCAAGCATTGTATGTTCATGACAGTTGAAGTCCCCTAAACTTCTCAGATCCAACCTTGAGGGTTGAAGCTTCAAGGCAAATGTTGGAAGAGATGGATGACCAAGTAAAGTCAATAAGACAAGACATCCAAGCCGCCAAGGATAGACAGAAGGCATATGCAGATTCGAAGCGTCAAGGTAGAACCTTCGAGGAAGGAGACATGGTCTTCAAATGTGTACGCCCAAAGAAGAGTTTCCTTTCCTTAGGAGATTGCAAGAAGCTAAGTCCAAGGTATTGTGGACCATACAAGATCCTTAAAGTGCCTAGGACCTAATGCTTATAGACTACAACTCCCAGAGAACCTAAAGGTTTACAATGTATTCCATATCAGCCTATTGAAGAAGTATGTACCTAATCCTAGCCATGTACTTGATGACCAACAAATTGTAATGCCTAGCCAAGGAGTCCTTGAGCTACAGTCTGACAGGATCTTAGATGTTAGGGAGAGACAACTGAGATCCAGAACCTTGAAGGAATGCCTCGTCTAGTGGAAAGATTATCCCGAGGAGGATGCCACTTGGGTGGATGAAAGCACTCTCAACCATCAATATCCCCAGTTTATCTCGAGATGAGGACATCTCGATTCCTCCAAGAGGGAGAGAATGTAATATTTCCGTTTGAATAAAAATATTACTAGACCAACCTCCCACACACCGTAAATTCGTGAAAAGATTATCTCCATTTTCGATAGTTGATTTATGACCGTACGCAAAGGAGTACTCCGCATTGGTCAACCGGGACCGAGGATCAAAAACCGCATCACCTACGAGGAAACATCCTCTTGGTAGGAGGCCAAAGGGATAATGGATGGATATATGGCTTTTTAATTTCTTTATAAAAATTATTAGCCTTCTTTCCCCCAGTCGAAGGCCGTGTTGGAGGGAAGGGAGTGAGGCGCGGATGACTAAGCTCGTCGCTGGAGCTCGTACAAGGGATGAACCCATGCAGGATGCCGCGTGGGGGAGGGAGGATCCCCTCCCCCCACCTATATAAAGTGTGAGGAGGGAGATCGGGAGGAAGGAGGTAACGTTGCGACTAAGTAGGGGAGGGCGCTAGGAGCCGTGATGGTGGAGTTGTGGAGAGCCATGACGCTGCAGGCCGAGAGAGGGTTGTAAGGCTGAAAGGGAAGGAGGTAGGTGCTGCCATGCTGCATGGAGAGTGAGGGAGGAAGCCGCAGACGTCGCCACACTGGAGAAGGCGCCGTTGGGGAAGCCATTAGCCGCCGGACTAGGGGGATGCCATCGCCTGTGGCGTTGACAGCCGCCGCCATCCCTCATGCCATCATCCCTCTTCCACGACGTTCTCTTATTTGACCCTCCCTCTTCCACGTTGGATCTGCCCACACCAGAAGCTTCTTAGAAGCTTCTTTAAGAAGCTTCTAAGGGGGCTTTCTTAAGCCCCCTTCCCACTAATCCCCCATAAGTCCATTCCTAGTCCCGGGATTTTTAAGAGAAGAAGAAGAAGCTTATAAAGCCCCCTTCCTGCAATACCCATCGTAAGAGCCTCTCTGCAAAAAGGCTTCAAAGCCCACAAGCCATCCGTGAACCCATTCCTAGCCACCTCGGTTTTCCCTAAAGAAGCGCATAAAGCCTCCTTTTCCGCAAGCACCATTCATCCGAAGTGTCGCAAAGGAATCTTAGGCGTACGAGGGAGGAAGTCAAAGATCTTGAGACTACATACCAAGGTGAGTAACTTCGTAGACCGCGAAGGCAAACCAGAAGCTGAAATCATGCCTATGATAACCCCTAAAAAGTCACAAGGCAATCCTGCGGGAGGATCTTCTCCTAGTATATACGTGGATATTTCCCGGAGTCCACATATCCAGGTTTTATCTATTTGGATTCCACACAAAAGTATTGAATTAGTCACGATAACTTCATGGATTAGGAAGCACTCATGCATGTTCAAATTCAACTACTCAAGTTAAATGCAATTGAAAAATGAATTGGCTATTTGAACATTTACTAGAATTAGCTCAAGACATGAAAATTGGTCATTGGTACGTTCAATGGAATGAATGAAAAGAACATAAGGTGTCTATGCATTTTTAGGACCTTACCAGTAAGTTTCCTTTTGTGCATTCAAAAGTGACAAGGTCAACTGTTGCCTCATTACAAGGTTGAAATTATTGAGGTACACCTTTTTTTACTAGGCATGGAAAGATTAACAGCATGTCACATTTTTAGATAAATCTTCTTGGTAATGATTCATTAAGGAAGTCGTTATCACCCGTAGGAAATAGCAAAGCATGGGAATAATTCTAAGGGCTGCATTAAATAGGTTAACTCTAGCTTCAATTGGCATAAATCTCATTTAACTACGTGTAGTTAGGAAAGGATGCATGTTGCACATTCATCGCACGTAAGAATTTCATTCATTCAGTGTACGAATATTTCTTTCAGAAATGTAGTTAGGGAAAGGCTACACGGTTCATTTTAACATAAAACCCTAAAAAGCTTAGTAGCATGAATCGTGAATGCAGGTCCTAGTAGGATCAAATGAAGTTATGTGAATTTTAGCAGGTGCTTGGTCTTAACAAGAGTAGTTAGGGATTGCGAATCTAGAGGAAATGAATCGCGTGCTTACGTGAGTTATGACGTAATGCAACTAGTTTTCCCCTCTTAGATCAAGACAATATCTTTAGGAATGGTTCGTCCTTGTCGTAAGACAAGTAAATGGGTTTACCCAAAACACCTAAACCGCAAAGGACTCATTTAGGATGGTTAAATCGATACAATATACTCCAAGTGCTAGCGAGGGTCTAGCACATTAAGGACTTGACCTAATTTCACGCACCTGTTACCAAGACTAACCTTTAAACCAAAGGTCCTACCCACATTCACGGAATGTAGGGCACAATTGGACGCTCATGCATAAAACGATCTAAGGTTTCTACCCTAAGGATCACTCGTTCAAATGATGAAACTCGGATTGAGTTGGAATTCCTAGGACCGAGCGTTGTTGGCCTAGTGTAATTAGGAATGGGTTGGGTAAGAAGACACCCTAAACCCTGCTTCTCATCTGGAGATAATTCCGTGACTGGAAAACGCCATTCAATGGGTGAAATGATCCCATGGAATAGATGCAACACTTGTGCAATAAGTTGCAACGTCGCATAGACTTGTGGTTTGTTCACAAGTGAGTTTGTAATATTTCCGCGTACTGCGTACCGTAAATATTAACTTCCCGCACGTTGTGTAAATCTCGTGCAAAGATTATCACTAGTGCCAGCAGCTAATCTATAACCACACACGGGAAATGGAGACACTCCACCTTAGGAAAATAAGGCCGGGGATTCAAACCTACATAGCCGCGGGAAAACAGCCTCTTGGGAAGAGGTCAAGAGATAAGGTAATTGCAAATTTTTTTATTATCTTCCCTAGCCGATGTGTGGCT
Organism: Lygodium microphyllum; assembly: GCF_053477565.2. Taxonomy (NCBI): domain Eukaryota; kingdom Viridiplantae; phylum Streptophyta; class Polypodiopsida; order Schizaeales; family Lygodiaceae; genus Lygodium; species Lygodium microphyllum. The sequence continues at coordinate 113,693,024 of NC_141162.1, forward strand.
GGGGGAAAGGGATGGGCTAGTATGGGCAGCATGAGGAGGTGGGAGGAGAGAGCCATGCAAAAGGCCACGTGGGGAGGTCCCCTCTCCCCCCTTGGACTATAAGAACCCCCTCTTGGGGGGAGGAAGGGAGCGTGAGAGGGAGGCCGAACGGGCTGTGAAAAGGGAGGAAGAGATGGCGGCAGAAGACGGACGTGCTGGAGGACGGCCGGGGTGAGAGGGAGGAGGACGTGCCGGACGTTGTTGGAGGGGGTGCCGGACGTGCTAGACGAGCTGGGGAGGTCGCCGTGTGGAGGAAGGGCGCCGTGGAGAAGAGGACGCCGTGCAGAGGGAGCCGCCGTGCAGTCCGCCCAGTCCGCCAGCCGCCACAGTCCGCCGCCCTGCAGGAAGCCGCCGGCCACTTCAGTCTGCCACCGCCCGCCTGGTTCACGACCCCCCCCCCCCCCCCCCCCCCCGACGTGGCCACGTGCTGACAGAAGCTTCTTAGAAGCTTCTCTAGGAAGCTTCTAAGGGGGCTTCCTTAAGCCCCCTTCCCACTACATTCCCCCATAGGTCTATCCACACCCCCCGGGATTTGAAGAGAAGGAGCCTACGAGCCTCCCCACCAATCACCCACAAGGCTGGGCCTAGGATTTTTGGGAAGGAGAAGAAGAACTCTAAAGCCCCATTCTTGCAAGGCCCATTCGCAAGAGCTCCTTCCCATAACAAGCTTCAATTCCCACAAGCTTACTCGAGAAAGCCCCAATTCCCGCAAGCATTTATTAAGTTTCATTTTTTCCACAGCTCTTCTGCAAAAAAGCCCAAGTTCCAATCCCTAAGGCCTCCCATAAGCCAAATCCCACAAGCCGGTATTTCCTTTTTTCAAGGATCCGTACTTCAAAAAGGGATCTTGTACGTATGAGGGAGAAGGGCAAGATCCGGAGGCTGCATTCCGAGGCAAGTCAATTCGTAGACCACAAAGGCAAATCAGAAGCCGAATCCACGCCTACGATGGCCCCAAAAAGATCACAAGGTGCGACTGCGGGAGGTTCATCTCCGAGTATACAAGTGGATATCTCCCCGAGTCCACAAGTCCAGGTTTTATCTATTTGGATTCCACACAGAAGTATTGAATTAATCACGATAACTTCATGGATTAGGAGGCACTCATGCATGTCAAATGCAACTAGTCAAGTTAATTGCAATTGGAAAATGAATTGGCTATTTGAACATTTATTAGAGATAGCTTAAGATATGAAAATTGATCATTGGTACGTTCAATGGAGTTAATGAAAAGAGCATAAGGTGTCTATGCACTTGCAGGACCTTATTAGTAAGTTTCCTTTTGTGCATTCAAAAGTGACGAGCCTAGGACAACTGTTGCCTCCTTACAAGGTTGAAATTATTGAGGTACACCTTTTTACTAGGCATGGAAAGATTAATGGCATGTCCCATTTTTAGATAAATCTTCCTTGTAGTGATTCATGAGGAAAAGTTAACACCCATAAGATGTTATTCGAAAAGGAATAGAAGGGCACGAAAATGATCTATGGACTTGCAAGTGGCATGATTATTTGATGTAAGTCCTAGTAGGACCTAGGAAAGTTAGTGTTCAGATTATCAGGCATTTTTACTTTGCCAAGGAAAGATAGGGTTATTGTGAACCATGTGATGCGTAGAAGCAGTGAATCGCATGTTCACACGTATTGGTGAAGTTGTATCTATTGTTCTCCTTTAGATCTAGTTTATTACCTTTAGGAAAGGTTTCATCCTTGTCGCAAGACAAGTATATTGAGTTGTCTAAGTCACCTAAACCACAAGAGATTCATATGGGCATGGTTCAGTCGATATGACAAATATCCCAAGTGCTAACTAGTGTTTAGCGCGATAAGGATTCAACCTAGTTTTACACTTGTTGCCAAGTTAAAACCCGCAAACCCAAAGATCTCACACACATTCACGAAATATCGAGTCAATTGGATGCTCATACATAAAATGATCTAAGGTTTTATCCTAAGGATCATTCGTTCAAATGATGAAACTCCGACTGAGTTGGAAATTCCTAGGACCATGGCCCAATATAATGAGCTGGGTAAGAAGACGCCCTAAACCCTGCTACTCGGCTGGAGGTAATTCCGTGACCAGAAAACACCATTCAATGGGTGGAATGATCCCGTGGAATGATGCAACACATGTGCAAAAAGGTTGCAACATCGTATAGACTTGAGATTTGTCCACAAGAGAGTTTTGTCATCTCTCGAAATGAGGTTGGCAAGTTATTAAAAGAATTTAACTTACAAGAGGATGAGTAATCATACTGTTACTCACTTTTCTTGGGGAATAATTGCCAAAGAAAAGGAAAGTTAGGTATTTGCCTTGAAGCAAATGACCAGACAATAAACTAAAGCGACATGGTCGCTGGAATCTACCACAACAAGACCTAAAGTATTTGTAGGGTATGACCCTAACCCAAGAATGATAGGAATCTTGCCAAGTTGCGATTGATTCCGGATCGAATGCGGGTTGCATTCGGAGAAAAGGAGTCACTCCTTAACAGTTTGCCAGCTAAACGACCATTGGAAATTTATTGTGCTTGTATCAGTTTGGAAAGCACTGTTTGCATTGTTTGCTCAATGAACTAAAGGACGAAAATATATCTAAATACTTCAGGTTGAAGCCTGAAGGGAGAGGCAGCTTCAGTTACCCCCGACTGCCTGCCTGACCCTATCCAAGGGGGTTGTTAGCCGCACCGGGAACGTGGACCGAACCCGCCGCGAGAGGTCTCTCCGTTGAGTTCTACTTGGAGCAGGAGGATGCTTGGGTGCCAGAGGGGGCTCTGGCCGTAAATCCCTCGCCTTCCGGGCCCTGCACAAGAGGCTAACGTGACTCGGGATTGGATCTCGAGGCCCGCATACTAGTCTACGGGCGGAAACTTGGATTAGTGATCCCTGGTGGATTACTGGATAGCCTTCGGGCGGATTATGAATACGCCTACGGGCGGGAACTCCTTGTATTTCAAAGATAAAAGGATAAAATAATAATAAAGAAGTTGTTTGGCATTGTTTTCTTTATGTCCTGTGATAAGATTACGTGAAGGAACCAGTGCATAAGAGGGTTAATCAAAGAAGCTGTTTGTATATGTCATACTAATGTGGTAGGTAATTACATAACTAAAACAAACCGAGGAAAGTGCGGAGGATGGACCATGGGTCCGTCCTACGGATGGGTGGTCCCGGTTAGCCGGGAACTTTTCTCAAAGTCTTCGACGAACAGAGGATAATCGTCATCTCCGGAACAAGTAACGAGAACGATGACTTAGAATTAATTATTACCCGATTCATGCTGTTTTAGGGGAACGGAATGGGACTATGCCTTATGGCAGAGAGGTCGAGCCTTGCTTCCCTCTCGTTTCCCATTCTCCTTGAACCAAGTGCAGCGTGAATCCGCTTCGGACCTGGCGTTTCTGCGTAAAGTAGTTTGCTCGGGTCTAACGCTAGTTGTTGCTAGCTAATGACCAAACAGGAAAACCCAAATTTCAGGTCGATCCTAAGTGGGAACGGCCAGGATACTTCCGCTACGTGGCAAACGCGGGAAGACCTAGATCGCAAGTCCCGTAACATTCCATGGGAGTGCCGGGCGGAGCTTTCTAGACATCCTTCCCGATGGACTGCTAAGACATGTCCGGGATGATTCTAGTGGACACGTTATAGTTGGTATCAGAGCAAACCAACAAAGGACTTGTTTTTAGGAAATTTTAATAGGAAGAAGTAAAGCAAATGTTGTGTCCCAAACATTTCCTTACTTTGAATGCTGTCTTGTAGAATTACGAAGCATGGAACAAGTTCTTAGTGTTCCGAGTCATGTTTATGACCGCGATGCATTCCACGGATTATCGACAGAGGGTTGAGATGATGAACATCCTAGACCGCATTTACAATCCATCGCCTGTGTACATGGAACAGAGATGGATGGGTGTTCAGGGATCTATTACATAACTGCCTATCGACCTGCGTACCTTCAAATTAACTTGAAGAGAATCAAGTGGATGGAAGACTTGAAGATCGTGAAGCTGTTCGTCTTTGTTGAGGCTCACGCAAACGCGACCCTACAGGTTGGAGGTCGAAGGGTTAACCAGAATAAGTATGTGTACGGAGAAGTGATTCAAAGAATCCCTGCCGACCGAATCAAGGTTTTGGGACGTCATGAGAAGAATGGATATCAAAGGAAAAGATATCCTAATCTTCCAATGAACTATCGATTCCTGAAAATCGATGACCCCAATCCGTACTACTACTCAGTTCCTGTAGCTGAATGCAACAACATCTTATTCTCCTCGAATTAATGTATTAACTTGTTCCATCGGCCCAAGAAATAATTGTAAGGGCTATCCTGAGATGAATGGAATAAAACTTTTTCCCGATTGTCTTGACTATGAATATTGATAAAGAAGTAAAGTGAATTGGTCACTTGGCTAAAGGAATACGGGGACGTAGTTTCTGAAGAGTTAACAGAACTCCCGCTTCAAACAGAAGTAGATCATGAGATCAAGCCAGTAATAGGAGCTGTGCCAATTGTGAAGAGAACCTATAGAATGTCTATATCGGAAGCAATTGAGTTGAAGGAACAACTCAAGCAACTGTTAAACCAAGGCTACATCCGACCTAGCAATTCACCATGGGGAGCTCCAGTCCTATTCCAGAAAAAGAAAGATGGGACACTTTGGCTATGTATTGATTACCGTGGGTTGAATCAATCAACAGTCAAGAACAAGTATCCTATCCCTAGAATAGATGAGCTTCTTGACAGCCTTCAAGGTGCAAAGATCTTCTCCAAAATTGATCTCAGGTCAGGCTACTATCAAATCAGGATCAAGGATGAGGATATTCCAAAAACGGCCTTCAATACAAGATATGGGCACTTTGAATTCTTGGCTATGTCATTCGGCCTTACAAATACACCTGCCACCTTCAATAGATTAATGCAGGATATTTTTAGACCATATCTTGATGATTTCGTGCTTGTCTTCTTCGACGATACTCTATTCCAAACAGGAAGGAGATCATGAATCCCAACTTCGGATTTTCCTTGAGACAAGGAGGTCACGCAAGCGGTATGCTAAGATGATGGAATTGCACATTCCTCAAACATTAGAATGATCATCTAGAATTCATCATATCGGAAAAAGGAATCTCAGTGGAGCCAGCCTAAGTTAGAAATGTTCTAGGATGGCCAAATACCAACAACTGTCAAAGAAATACTCAGCTTTCTTGGATTGACAGGATGGTATGGGGTCTTCATCTAAAACTATGCCTTGATTGCAGCACCTTTGACAGAATTATTGAGGAAGCAAACGTCCATTGCATGGTCAACTGCCGAACAAACTAGCTTCGATAGGTTGAAGCAAAGTTTGGTATCAGCACCGATCCTAAAACTTCTAGACCACAGTAAGGAGTAGAGGTAGTAACTGATACTAGCATGCTTGCCTTAAGATATGTGCTCATGTAGGAAAATCATCACCATATTCTTCAAGGAAATTGAAGAGTCACGAAAAGAATTATGCCACGCATGATCTGGAGTTATTAGCTGTCATCCATGCTCTAAAGCTTTGGAGACACTACCTGTTGGGTAACAAGTTCACTCTAGTAACCGATCATAAGAGCCTCAAATGGGTTTTTCCCAGAATGAGCTCAACATGAGGCAACGTCGATGGATTGAAGTATTGGAGGAATATGATTTTTAAGATCAAGTACCGACCTGGAAAGGAGAATGTAGTTGTTGATGCACTCAATCGCAAGGCATTCCTTAATTCACTAATCTTGCAAAATCTATCAATAGCTAGATCTCTAGCTACAGAGGTGTCCATGCCAAACGACCTAATACTTGAGCTAGCTAGAGAGGAAGGATGCCATGATCTAGCCTATCAAAGGATGCTAAGGGAAGTCTCTATCAAGGACCAGGAACAAAAGCTAGAGGCTAAGTATCATGAATTCTCTATCAGTAGTAGACTTGTCTACTATAGGATGAGAGTATGTATACGAGCAAGCCAGTTATTTAAATAGAAGATATTGTGCGAAGCTCATGATTTCACTTTATCGCGACATCAAAGCTGCAAAGGATAGACAGAAGGCATACGCGCATTCGAAGTGTCAAGATAGAATATTGAGGAAGGAGACATGGTCTTCATTCGCGTATGGTCAAAGAAGAGTTCTCTATCCTTAGGAGATTGCAGGAAGCTAAGTCCAAGGTATTGTGGACCATACAAGATCCTCAAGTGCTTAAGACCTAATGTTTATAGACTGCAACTCCCTGAAAACCTAAAGGTTCATAATGTATTCCATAACAGTCTATTGAAGAATGAAGTATGTACCTAGCCCTAATCATGTACTTGATGACCAACAAATTGTAATGCCTAGTCAAGGAGTCCTTGAACTAAGGCCGGACAAGATTTTAGATGCTAGGGTGAGACAACTGAGATCCAGAACCTTGAGAGAATGCCTCGTCCGGTGGAAAAATTATTCCAAGGAGGATGCTACCTGGATGGATGAAAGCTCTCTCAATCTTCAATCCCCAGTTTATCTCGAGATGAGGACATCTCGATTCTTCTAAGGGGGAGAGAATGTAATACTTCCGCGTACTGCGTACCGTAAATATTAACTTCCCGCACGTCGTGTAAATCTCGTGCAAAGATTATCACTAGTGCCAGCAGCTAATCTATAACCACACGCGGGAAATGGAGACACTCCACCTTAGGAAAATAAGGCCGGGGATTCAAACCTACATAGCCGCGGGAAAACAGCCTCTTGGGAAGAGGTCAAGAGATAAGGTAATTGCAAATTTTTTTATTATCTTCCCCAGCCGATGTGTGGCTGGGGGAAAGGGATGGGCTAGTATGGGCAGCATGAGGAGGTGGGAGGAGAGAGCCATGCAAAAGGCCACGTGGGGAGGTCCCCTCTCCCCCCTTGGACTATAAGAACCCCCTCTTGGGGGGAGGAAGGGAGCGTGAGAGGGAGGCCGAACGGGCTGTGAAAAGGGAGGAAGAGATGGCGGCAGAAGACGGACGTGCTGGAGGACGGCCGGGGTGAGAGGGAGGAGGACGTGCCGGACGTTGCTGGAGGGGGTGCCGGACGTGCTGGACGAGCTGGGGAGGTCGCCGTGTGGAGGAAGGGCGCCGTGGAGAAGAGGACGCCGTGCAGAGGGAGCCGCCGTGCAGTCCGCCCAGTCCGCCAGCCGCCACAATCCGCCGCCCTGCAGGAAGCCGCCGGCCACTTCAGTCTGCCACCGCCCGCCTGGTTCACGACCCCCCCCCCTGACGTGGCCACGTGCTGACAGAAGCTTCTTAGAAGCTTCTCTAGGAAGCTTCTAAGGGGGCTTCCTTAAGCCCCCTTCCCACTACATTCCCCCATAGGTCTATCCACACCCCCCGGGATTTGAAGAGAAGGAGCCTACGAGCCTCCCCACCAATCACCCACAAGGCTGGGCCTAGGATTTTTGGGAAGGAGAAGAAGAACTCTAAAGCCCCACTCTTACAAGGCCCATTCGCAAGAGCTCCTTCCCATAACAAGCTTCAATTCCCACAAGCTTGCTCGAGAAAGCCCCAATTCCCGCAAGCATTTATTAAGTTTCATTTTTTCCACAACTCTTCTGCAAAAAAGCCCAAGTTCCAATCCCTAAGGCCTCCCATAAGCCAAATCCCACAAGCCGGTATTTCCTTTTTTCAAGGATCCGTACTTCAAAAAGGGATCTTGTACGTATGAGGGAGAAGGGCAAGATCCGGAGGCTGCATTCCGAGGCAAGTCAATTCGTAGACCACAAAGGCAAATCAGAAGCCGAATCCACGCCTACGATGGCCCCAAAAAGATCACAAGGTGCGACTGCGGGAGGTTCATCTCCGAGTATACAAGTGGATATCTCCCCGAGTCCACAAGTCCAGGTTTTATCTATTTGGATTCCACACAGAAGTATTGAATTAATCACGATAACTTCATGGATTAGGAGGCACTCATGCATGTCAAATGCAACTAGTCAAGTTAATTGCAATTGGAAAATGAATTGGCTATTTGAACATTTATTAGAGATAGCTTAAGATATGAAAATTGATCATTGGTACATTCAATGGAGTTAATGAAAAGAGCATAAGGTGTCTATGCACTTGCAGGACCTTATTAGTAAGTTTCCTTTTGTGCATTCAAAAGTGACGAGCCTAGGACAACTGTTGCCTCCTTACAAGGTTGAAATTATTGAGGTACATCTTTTTACTAGGCATGGAAAGATTAATGGCATGTCACATTTTTAGATAAATCTTCCTTGTAATGATTCATGAGGAAAAGTTAACACCCATAAGATGTTATTCGAAAAGGAATAGAAGGGCACGAAAATGATCTATGGACTTGCAAGTGGCATGATTATTTGATGTAAGTCCTAGTAGGACCTAGGAAAGTTAGTGTTCAGATTATCAAGCATTTTTACTTTGCCAAGGAAAGATAGGGTTATTGTGAACCATGTGATGCGTAGAAGCAGTGAATCGCATGTTCACACGTATTGGTGAAGTTGTATCTATTGTTCTCCTTTAGATCTAGTTTATTACCTTTAGGAAAGGTTTCATCCTTGTCGCAAGACAAGTATATTGAGTTGTCTAAGTCACCTAAACCACAAGAGATTCATATGGGCATGGTTCAGTCGATATGACAAATATCCCAAGTGCTAACTAGTGTTTAGCGCGATAAGGATTCGACCTAGTTTTACACTTGTTGCCAAGTTAAAACCCGCAAACCCAAAGATCTCACACACATTCACGAAATATCGAGTCAATTGGATGCTCATACATAAAATGATCTAAGGTTTTATCCTAAGGATCATTCGTTCAAATGATGAAACTCCGACTGAGTTGGAAATTCCTAGGACCATGGCCCAATATAATGAGCTGGGTAAGAAGACGCCCTAAACCCTGCTACTCGGCTGGAGGTAATTCCGTGACCAGAAAACACCATTCAATGGGTGGAATGATCCCGTGGAATGATGCAACACATGTGCAAAAAGGTTGCAACATCGTATAGACTTGAGATTTGTCCACAAGAGAGTTTTGTCATCTCTCGAAATGAGGTTGGCAAGTTATTAAAAGAATTTAACTTACAAGAGGATGAGTAATCATACTGTTACTCACTTTTCTTGGGGAATAATTGCCAAAGAAAAGGAAAGTTAGGTATTTGCCTTGAAGCAAATGACCAGACAATAAACTAAAGCGACATGGTCGCTGGAATCTACCACAACAAGACCTAAAGTATTTGTAGGGTATGACCCTAACCCAAGAATGATAGGAATCTTGCCAAGTTGCGATTGATTCCGGATCGAATGCGGGTTGCATTCGGAGAAAAGGAGTCACTCCTTAACAGTTTGCCAGCTAAACGACCATTGGAAATTTATTGTGCTTGTATCAGTTTGGAAAGCACTGTTTGCATTGTTTGCTCAATGAACTAAAGGACGAAAATATATCTAAATAATTCAGGTTGAAGCCTGAAGGGAGAGGCAGCTTCAGTTACCCCCGACTGCCTGCCTGACCCTATCCAAGGGGGTTGTTAGCCGCACCGGGAAAGTGGACCGAACCCGCCGCGAGAGGTCTCTCCGTTGAGTTCTACTTGGAGCAGGAGGATGCTTGGGTGCCAGAGGGGGCTGTGGCCGTAAATCCCTCGCCTTCCGGGCCCTGCACAAGAGGCTAACGTGACTCGGGATTGGATCTCGAGGCCCGCATACTAGTCTACGGGCGGAAACTTGGATTAGTGATCCCTGGTGGATTACTGGATAGCCTTCGGGCGGATTATGAATACGCCTACGGGCGGGAACTCCTTGTATTTCAAAGATAAAAGGATAAAATGATAATAAAGAAGTTGTTTGGCATTGTTTTCTTTATGTCCTGTGATAAGATTACGTGAAGGAACCAGTGCATAAGAGGGTTAATCAAAGAAGCTGTTTGTATATGTCATACTAATGTGGTAGGTAATTACATAACTAAAACAAACCGAGGAAAGTGCGGAGGATGGACCATGGGTCCGTCCTACGGATGGGTGGTCCCGGTTAGCCGGGAACTTTTCTCAAAGTCTTCGACGAACAGAGGATAATCGTCATCTCCGGAACAAGTAACGAGAACGATGACTTAGAATTAATTATTACCCGATTCATGCTATTTTAGGGGAATGGAATGGGACTATGCCTTATGGCAGAGAGGTCGAGCCTTGCTTCCCTCTCGTTTCCCATTCTCCTTGAACCAAGTGCAGCGTGAATCCGCTTCGGACCTGGCGTTTCTGCGTAAAGTAGTTCGCTCGGGTCTGACACTAGTTGTTGCTAGCTAATGACCAAACAGGAAAACCCAAATTTCAGGTCGATCCTAAGTGGGAACGGCCAGGATACTTCCGCTACGTGGCAGACGCGAGAAGACCTAGATCGCAAGTCCCGTAACATTCCATGGGAGTGCCGGGCGGAGGTTTCTAGACATCCTTCCCGATGGACTGCTAAGACGTGTCCGGGATGATTCTAGTGGACACGTTACATAGTTTTGCCATTTCTTGGAATAAGGTTGGCAAGTTCTTGCAAGAGGATGAGTAGTCATCCTGTTATATCACCTTTCTTCGGAAAAATTGCCAAGTAAAGGGAAGTTAGGTATTTGCTTGGAAGCAAATGATCAATCAATAAATTGGAGCAACATGGTCGCTAGGATTTACTCTTAATAAAACCTAAGGTATTGGTTAAGTTGGGTTAATAGGGTATGGCCCTAACCCAAGGACAAAAGGGTGAACAAACAAAACCTTGGGGGATCTTGCCAAGTCGAAATTGATCCCGGATCGAATGCTGGATGCATTCGGAGAGAAGGATTCACTACTTAACAGTTGGCCAAATAAACGACCACTGGAATTGATTGTGCTTGTAACAGTTTAGAAAGCACTATTTGCATTGTTTGCTCAAAGAACTAAAGGATGAGATGATATCTAATGCTTCAGGTTGAAGGCCTGAAAGGAGAGGCAGCTTCAGTTACCCCCGACTGCCTGCCTGACCCTAACCAAGGGGGTTGTTGACCGCGCCGGGAACGTGGACCGAACCCGCCGCGAGAGGTCTCTTCGTTAAGTTCTACTTGGAGTAGGAGGACGCTTGGGTGCCAGGGGGCTCTGGCTGTAAATCCCTCGCCTTCCGGGTCCTGCACAAGAGGCTAACATGACTCGGGATTGGATCTCGAGGCCCGCATACTAGTCTATGGGCGGAAGCTTGGAATAGTGATCCCTGGTGGATTACTGGATAGCCTTCGGGCGAATTATGGACAAGCCTACGGGCGGAACTCCTTGTATTCCAAAGATAAAATGATGAAATGTTAAAAGAACTTGCTTGATATTGTTTTTCTATGTCATGTGATAAGATTACGTGAAGGAACCAGTGCTTAACAGGTTAATTAAAGAAGTTGATTGTTATATGTCAAATTAATGTGTTAGATAATTACATAACTAAAACAAACCGAGGAAAGTGCGGAGGATGGACCATGGGTCCGTCCTACGGTTGGGTGGTCCCGGTTAGCTGGGAACTTTTCTCAAAAATCTCGAAGAACAGCAGGATGATCATCATCATCAAAACGAATAACGAGAACGATGACCTAGAGTTACGTCTTACCCGATTTACGCTGTTTTAGGAGAACGGAATGGGACTATGCCTTATGGCAGAGAGGTTGAGGCTTGCATCCCTCTCGTTTCCCATTCTCCTTGAACCAAGTGCAGTGTGAATCCGCTTCGGACCTGGCGTTTCTGCGTAAAGTAGTTCTCTCGGGTCTGACGCTAGTTGCTGTTAGTTAATGACCAATCAGGAAAACCCTAATTCCGGTCGATCCTAAGTGGGAACGGCCAGGATACTTCCGCTACGTGGCAGACGTGGGAAGATCTAGATTGCAAAACCCGTAACATTCCATGGGAGTGCCAGGTGGAGTTTTCTAGACATCCTTTCCGATGGATTGCTAAGACGTGTCTTGGATGATACTAGGGGACACGTTACAGTTTCGGATGGCGATGAGCTATAGCTCACCCTTGGATCCCTAGAGCTCACACACCCTTCTTTTTTGGTCATGTGATCTGTGTAGACATTTTCTATATAGTAGTGATATCTTGCCATGATTGTACCAGTCGCTTTCATTATGTGATCATGTATTTATTTCATGTATGAGCATTATGATTTAAGTATACTTTGTCTTTATTTACACGAGCATTGTACACATTGCAAAAACTATTTTGTATGACCCATTTGTTTTTCTATGTTACCATTGCTATAAACATCGCAAATTTACTGCATGCGCCGCTATTAGCATCGTTAGTGTTGTTATTTGCGTCGGTATTAGCGTCACAAATGCAACACTGATACCAATGCAAATAGCGACGCTAATAAAAATGATAATACCGAAAATTCTATGGCATCGCCAATAACGACGCTTTTTGTGACGACGGGGGCAAATTTCTTTATTAACATTTTTGTCACTTTTAACGTGGGTATAAGGCCTATATCTTGTAGTGGAATAAAATAATAGATAAAATCTATTACAAATACAAATGCAAATTTGATTGTAGAAGATCTCTTATTATAATATTATCTTGGAATCTCTTCTTAGAGAGAAAAAGGTGAGAGAAACACCTTAAAGGGCAAAAACGAGAGTCCATATTTATCCTAATGAGTATCTATTTAGGGTACCTTATGATTTGTTGTTGGGACATGTTGTGAGAGTGCATCCAATATGCCCACTGATCCTGAGAAAGTACTAGTCATTGTGGCCATGAGCCTACCCACCACCCCTAGGGAGGTTCATAGTTTTATCTCATTTATGGGCTATTGTCATTGGTTCATGAATGCATTGGTTGAGCATTCTTTTCCTTTCACAAATCTCTTGTCACATAGCCATGTGTTATGAATGAACTCAACCATGGAAGGAAGCATTTGAGGAGGATTGTGCCTATTTTACACCCCCTCTTTGGGTTGGAATTTGATTATCATAACTATGAGTAGGTTGATTGTTATGCCAAGTTACATTGATAAAGCCTTTCTTTACACATCAAATCTTGATGGAGCTTCTCAAGGACCTCCTAAACATGTGAGTGTAGAGTTTATCATTAAACATCCCCCCTCATTGAGTGGTTTTTAAAATGAGAGTGTATTTAGCCAACACTCTAATAATATGGCAGAATATAAGGCCTTGCTTATCGGGCTAAATCTATTCAAACATGGTGATATTCATCAATGATCAACTAGTTGGAATGGGACCTATAGTCTAAGGGATCCCATTCTATGGATATACTATCATGTAGCCTTACACATACTTGGGATCTTTGAGGCGGTGACTTGTGAGTTCATTCCTTATCACTGGAATCGCTTTGCAAAATCCCTAGCTAATTATGCATTTGTTGAAAATATCTTTCTCATTTTTTGTCTCGAGAGAGGCTTTTACAAGTGTTTGCTTATATCAGCCCAAGGTTACTATGGGGACTACTTGCTAAAATGTCCTACTTTGGCCATTGATAGTTAGTATGGGTTATGAGCTAGGTTGTAATCAATCATCTTGCTATTCTTTCATGGATGCATTAGATCATTCAATGGCATATTCGTCAGACACTCCTTGCCATTTATATAGGGGGGTTAGTGAACAATTTGATCCATTTAATGTAGGGCTTGAGTAGTCCATCCATTGGTCTAGATTTTGTGCTTTAGTAGGCTTTATGTGGGGATTAAGGGTTTGCTTTTAGCACTTGATTGCTGCATAATATGATTTATGGTTATATTTCATTAGACCAAGAGAGAAATTTCATTTTCTTTCTTGGGGTGCTAGTACTTTTAACCCATGAGTTGTTAGTTAGTATTATTTTGCAAGTGTTGTGTATCAATGTTTACACTTCTTTAACACCAACTATCTTTATCACCTTGTTCCTTGTTAGTTATTGATTTTTGTTTTGTAAGGTAGGGGTTGGAATCACTTGTATATGTTTTCTTATGGATGTGAGGCCAAGACTTGGGCTAGGATTTGAGTATCCTTACTAATTGGGATACCTTGCTTACTAGGTTCTTGTCTGATGGTACTTGTAAGATGACTTTGGGTGTCAAGCATGCGAGATTTATAGTTGATAGGGGGCAACCAATCTTTGGTAGGGTAGCCAACCTAGTAGGAGTATTTAGTTTGATTTTTTGTCATGGATATAAAGTCCCCTAGTGAGTGAGGAGTTGGCCTTTCAATGTGGCCTATGGGATGATATTTTTTCCAAGTCCAATCATGTGGCAAAAGAAAAGAGAAGTGCTAGAATATACTTGTTGCGTCATGTGGTCTTGGTAGGTTCTTGGATTCAAGTCAAAGGCCCAAGAAAAATGACATATCTTCCTTGAGATGAGACCTAGCCATGGGGTTATAAGAAAAAAATAAGAAAAAAGATGAATTTTGGGTATCACCTTGAGAGATTCTAGTAGGTTCTTGGATTTAAGCTAGCAGACCCGAGGCCAATGCCTTGTCTTCCTAGGGGGAATACATTGCAAAATGGCTAATGTGCCATTTTTGCTAAAGAAAAGAGAAATGCATATATATACATACATGTTGTTGGATTGTCGAACAAAATTATAAAAGGAAAAATGGGTTTAGGGTCTTATATTTGCCATTAGTGGGCCCTAAGTGGTAGGGAGTCCACTTGGGCCTCTTACTTGTATTAGTGAGCGGTATGCAAGATTGGTTTATATCCTAGGTGGCTCTCTAGCTAGGTTGAGTTATTATTTGCGTCACCTTATGACTATTGGACAGTAGAGCTAGTTATTGACTGTCATTTCCTTAGGGAGACCCTCATCTCTTGGTCCTTTCTTTGGCTATAGGATTCATGGTTGTGGAGTTGAGCGTTTATTGTTTTCTATGTTATGTTGTTTATTTTTTGCCTATCAATTGTGCTTTCATGTCTTGTGTTTTCTCGGTAGGATGTATTTCTGGATTCGATGGGTTGGGTCATCCTATCCCATGGGTCACCAATGAGAGGCAAACTCAAAGGTGCCCTTTTCAATATTCTGGACAATTTTAGGCACACCCACAAGGCATTTGTGAGCGATAATAAATAAAATGAAGTTTTTGGCTCTAAAGTGGTTCATGGTGGTGCAAAGCAATCAATGCATAAGAGACAGAGCATTGTAAAGTTTGAGACATAGCAAAGTGCAAAATCAAATATGTAAATGATAAAGAAGCATCTAGCCATCTCTTGTGAATTAATTCCATGCATTTAGGATAGAATTTGAGATTGTGAGGTGTTAATTTGTCAAGGAACACGATTCGAGTAGCCCTAGGAGGCCAAAAATTGGCCAAGATTTGAAGGGATGTTGACCACATTCAATGGGACATGGACCAAAGGCTAAAGAGGTGCTTGAATGCAATGATTTTTTGTGCAAGGATCATGAAGAGAGAGGAATAGAGGGCAAAAGAAGTAGATGTTGTATTTCATGGCTTCTAATAATTCGTACATGTGAGATATTTGTTGTTTATCATGAATAACATGAAGAATGGATTTCCATCTCCATCCTCTACATGCTCATGTATAGTTTTTGTTCTAATTTGAAGAAATAGAAATGTTTCTTTTGTAGTATTTCTCTCTTCTCCCTTCTCTCTTACATAATGGCTATTCATGAGAGATGCAGGAGGGGTGAAAGAGAGGGAAAGGTGAGAGTTATGTAAAAGAAATGGTTTTGGCATGGTACTCGTCTCTATGGAGGGCTCCTCAAGCACATCAATGGCTATAGTAAACGTTAGTGGCCTTGGGAACCACTCAACATCTCGTTTGTGTCACGGCTTATAGGTGGTCAATGGGTAAGTGACTTAGTTTTTATAGCAAATAAAATCCAGTCGAAAAACTATTTTAAAGACATATAAAGAAATATATAAAGATAATTATTAGTACTTAGCATTGGTTGTTCTGAATTTTGTTGATTTTTTATTAATAAAATAGCTAAAAATTTTAAAAATAAAAAATAAAAACTAAAGAAAGATTATCAATAAATAGAAGATCACTAAGAATGGTCTAGTTAACCTCAAAATGTAAAAATATCACACTTATCTTTTCACAATTTTCAAAAATTAAGGTTTTTAAGTGTAAAATATGAGTATTGTTCGGGCAAGGTTGGTCCTAATGCCATGCATAGTGATTATTGAGGGTTGAAATGATTGAATTTTTAGCTATTTTTTATTGATCCAAGGTATGGCTAATTAGATTTGGAATGGTTTAGAAGTGTTTTGGGTTAGGTTGAATTTGTTTGAGAAGCTCATGATGGTTTTTTATTGAGTTATGATATTTTGATAGGTTCTATTGTGTATTTATTTGATTCTAATAGGTCTATATTACTTCTATTTTTATCTATATTACCTCCATTTGATTCTAATGGTTTGTATTGATGAGTGGTTTAAGGAATGATTGAGAGTATACTAGATGATTTTTTATGGATTGAGTTGGTCTTGATTTGAGCTATATGGTTTCTATGCCTTCTATAGACCTTTTGTAGGGTACTGGTGAGCTATTGTATGCCTTTTGTTGTCTTCTACATACATCTATGAGTGTTCTGTTTAATTGATGTTAAGTTTTGGGAATGTTTTTCAATCTTGGAAAGAGAAGAATGGAAGCTCTTAATAGCTTGAAGAAGTAGCTCTTGAAGACTTGAAGTGAAGACTTTAAAGTGACAATGACACTGATGAGCTCTCAAGGGACACTGTAGTGGCTCTAGTGCCCCTGCATATCAAGCATACCTCTTGGAAGGTATATCCACGACCAAGAGAGGATTATTGGGAGTAATTCTTTGTTATTCTCATGTACTATTGAGAGAGAGCATATGTGAGAGAGATAGTGTGCATGAGAGATGGCCAATTTTCTATGAAGAAAGATTGTATCTACATGTGAGTGATTGAGAGGAAGACAACGAAAACTATGATGATGAAATAAAAATACTATGTGATGAATTTCATTCCAATTTGAGCATTCCTTTGTGTTCCTTTGGTTGTTTGGCGGTTTCTATGAAGAATATATTAAATTTTTGTTGAGATAAATCCATAGAATATTCAATATATAATGCTACATGAAGCATTATTATTTATGGTGCACTTTTTCTTCTTGTGGTTGATTCAAGTATGAAGAACATCATTATTGGTGTTACAAGGTAGATTTTCTTATATTAGTTTTCCCTTTTTCTTGGTGTTCCTTTCTATGTTTTTGGTGAACAATGGGAAAAACTGCCATCAACAAGCACCAAAGAGAGGCTGAAAATGGAAGTAGTGGCATTGTTGATTGAAGAGGAAAAAAAGCAATGGAAGAATTTAGAATTCTTAATATTATTCAAGAATTAGAGATATTTATTGTCAAAGCCTCTTTCTACAAGAATTTCATTTCTCAATTGTGGAAACATATCACTATCTTGATGTGGGCTCTCTAGGAAAGACTAATCTCATTGTCTTCTAAACCTACAAAAAGTTTTATTACTATAGCTAGCTGCTTCCCACAAAATTGAAGAGAAAAATAGAAAGAATGAGTATCAATGAAAGATTTGGCCTTCATTGAAGGATTTCCAAACATAATCAAGTGAGAGATTGTGAAAAAGCTTTAGAAGTCATGGTCAACGGAGATTCACAATAATAAGAAGGAAAAGAGACGGGTTTGGTGTATCAGTAGCAATGATCTCTGATCCTTTTTGGAAGCTATTGCATCAATTTTCTTTTGTACAAGTTCATGCTTCCTAAGACTCCATCCAATTACTTATCCAAGGAGTTTTTCACTAGCTCCAAAACAATGCTTAAAGGCATGGTCATTGACTAGAGTTTATACCTTTGTACAAAAATAGATCAACATTTTATCAAAGTCACTAGGGGTAGTGTGACTAATGTCACCTATAGGACGTATTTATATAATTTTCTAACATAATCTGCCCTTGCCAAGGATATTTCACCTTTCAAAAATCTTCCAATGTTTTCTCCTCCTTCTATAGAAGATCCCGAACCCGTCCATGTAGATAATGATTCTCCTCCTCCTTTGGTGATTCAGAGAAAGTTCTTAAAGCATGTAGTTGAAACTATTCCAATCCTAGTTCCTCCAATGTCAGTCCCTACTACATCAAGAAGTTTTCTTCCTGTATGCCTAACATTTATAAATTTGTTTCAGACATATACAAATGGTAATATAGAGATATCGGTTCCTTCTCTAGACCACATGGTAATAGGAGATACCATTCCCTTTTTGTGTAAGGATATTCAAAGCTCCATAGAGATATCACTTATTAGTGATTATATTCAATAGTTATATTCTTCTTTTTATGAGCAGATGTAGTAGTCCAAGGAGAAGTTATGCAAGGCCACTATTGAGCTTGTCTCTACTAAAGAAACCCTCCCTAATTTATTCAAAAAAATGGAGCAAAAAAATAAATTGTAAAAAGCTTGAACAGTGGAGAGAAAAAATCCTCTTTGCAAGCCCAATTCACTGAAGAAAAAACTTAGGTAGCTGTTATTACTTAGGAAAAATATCGTATTTCTAATGAAAATTGAGAGTTTAAAGCTTTAATTGCTTACGAAATAGTGGAGTTACAATCACCAAAGTCCACAATTGATAACCAAAATACCAAGATCAAGGAGTTGAAGGAATAGTTGGCTAAGTCAAGATTTGTTCCACAAATTTAGTGGCTCCTTTGTTAGATATAGACTTGGCTGCTCTCCAATATACTATGATGATATGTCCCCTATTTCAAGTTAAGATGGAGATGTTACAATCTAGAATGGAACTTTTGTGGACTTGTTTTGAGCAATTTATAAAATATATCTCATCAAATCACTCCTTTTTTGTGCATTATTAACAACAAAAGCTAGCCTTTTATATGAAGTTGTCCACTATGGATTTGTGTCCTCATGAGGGTAGATGGAGTGATGCTTGGTCCTCTGATCTCCTTGTGGAATGGTTAGGATGGTATTTGAAGACCTAGTTACACCTAACACCATGTTGATATCTTACATGAATATTCAACACAATCTTGTGATTCTAGAGGATGGGGATTTTTCTTTGTATATGGGGGATATTATTTTGCAAGCTTTTCGTTAAGTCCAACATCTGGAGATAATGATAGATGAGATTTTCCAAGATTCTTTATCCAAAGTGGCTAACTTTCCTAGAGTTTCTGGGCATCCCATGATAGATTCTATTGACTTGAATTATCAATTATCAAAACCCTCTACATGTCTTATAAATGCTAACCAATTTCAAGAGGATCTTTTAGCCATATTTTTACACAATGCCCTTTTGACACATCCTTCTTTGAAGCTTATAAGTGTCAATCTATTTTAGGTCCATTAGTATCTTCACTCATTTTTTATCAATATATGACCCCCCATATATTTGATTCTTATTTATCCATTCTTCAACTAAATCCACAAATTATTCCTCCTCTTCTTATTCAACCTCAAGAAGATCCCCTAATTCCTATTTTTACTCATTGCATGTTCATTGAAGATCATGTTTTCTCACCTCCTCCTTCTTATCCTCAACCATCTACTATACTTGTTTCTAAATTTCAAGCATACTTCTTAACTTCTTTCTTATCAGATTTTGTTAAATCCTCTAAATCTCTATCTTTAAGCCTTTCTTCTTTTTATGATTTTTCATATTCATTGCTTTATCCTTTAATGCTTATTCCCCTTCCTTCTTCCACATCTTTCATTTTTTATCCCCCTCAGTTGGTTAGAAGCTACTCGGGTTCTAATTTGTAGATATGTAGATGTAGAGAATGGAGTCAAGCAGATTCGTTGATGGGTCCCCATATTCAATTGTCCTATAATTCCAAGGGAATCAAAGACTCCTATATAAGCTTATTAGAGTTATTGATAACCCCCAAATTTGTGCAAATTTAGGCTTCATCAGCAAATCTTATGTAGTTTGATAATTTAACCTTGTAACTTCCTTTTAAAATCTCCAGACAAGTATTGTAAAAAGGTACGACTAGATATTATAAAGTCATGACCTGAAAGTATATGTGTGTTTCTTTTCCAAATTTGGAAGATTGAGAAGTTCCTTTATTGAAAAAAAAGAAAAGGAATCTTCTTGTAAGGTGCAAGTAACCATGTAAAACAAAAGTCTCAAAGAAATGAAAAGGTGGAAATGAGGAGCCATGCAACTTGTGAGAAAAGGTGGTTGGGGGAGTTACAACTTCTCTTCCTCTCCTTTATCTAGCTTCTTGCACGTATCTTCTTTTCTCTCTTGCATTGGCACAACTCTTGCTCTCTTGCCTCTCTTGTACTTTTATTGTTTCTTCTAATTATGGAAGAGAAAGAGAGTGAGGATGAAGATGACAAATACATATTTTGTGTGCCTCATTCTTGTTGAGTGGAAGACTAACTTTCTAGGTGAAGAGAGGATTTCTTGCAGGTTTGGAGGCTATGCAAGTGTACTTGCAGCTTCTCTTACCTGAGATATAGCAAAGTTTCTATGCTTGGAAGGCTATTATTTAGTTATTTGAAATTTTCCCAAATATATTATCAATCTATTGATCCTTTAGTCAGATTGATTGATCATTTTTCTTGGTACCTAGCATACATACACCATCATTCTCATAATGATTAGAAGCTAGTACCTAAATTGCACCTTAATGCTAATGTGGATATTGATCCTCATTAGTTGGACATATTGTATTTCTATACTCTTTGTCTCCTAAGTAGATATCCTGTAATTGTGGAGAGAATGTGTGATTTGTAGCTCTTTCAAAATGAGGGTTGGATTTTAGGACCCGATTTGGACCCATTCTTGAAGTGCTAGAGCCCATTTTTGGAATAGAAAAGTGCCTAAGAGATGTTAAAGAGCCAATTTTCATTTTTTAAAAAACAGTGGTAGATGGCCGAGCTAGAGTTTTCCTAGATGCATTTTGATGTCAGGAATCCAATGCAAATCTCGGTTTGTCGATCGCAGGTCATTTGACCCTCCATTTAATCCGCGCAAGGTTTGGCATTATAAAGCAAGGTACAACCATAGGGTTAGCCACAGAAGTAGGTGGCTTACTGGATACATCAACTATCTTGCTCGTAGCAGTGGGCAAGTTGGAGACATGCAATCTTTCTCTTCTTCTATGATTCTTCACAAGTGCAGTAACAGCTTCCTTGACATGTCTCCACTCTGTTTTTAAACCTGTCTCTATAGTCAGATCCTCCAGCAAATCATCAAGCTTCTCTTGAAGCTCAGGATCAGCTGCCTATAGAAACAATTCAATTTTTTGACTTACAAGAGCTTGCTGTTCTGCAAGATCCAACTGCTCAAATGGACTTTCAAATTCTCTTAACAATTCCGTAGCCACAAGACCCTTATTGGGTTGTATAACCCACTCCTGAAAAGTCTTGCACGTAATCAAACTAGTGTCCTCAATGTAAAATTCTTCCCTGAGTGTCTTCTTGAAGGTTACCTAGTCTGCATCCTGCAAGTATAATTCAGTAATGCGTGCTTTCAGTTCATGGACAATAACACGTATAAAATACTGGCTCCTTGCAGATTGAGCCACCCCAAAGAATTCCATCTTTTGAGCATAGGTATGTACATATGCAGATACATTCCTGCCATTGAATAACTTCACCTCACGCTCAACTGCATGCAAAGCATTCATAACAACACTTTCTGTTTGAGCTGAAGCTTGCATCACCTGTTGTTGTTGTTTGTACCTGCATAAGCATATTCATATTTTGCACCAACTGTTGCAAAACATCACTGGAGATTGTATTTGAAGATTCTCCCATCTTGTCTTTCCTTCTTCTGTGACGACCTTTCACGTCGGGTTCACCAATGTCGAAGGGGTTTTTGTCAAAAATCCACCGGGTATCAGAAGTAGAAGGAAGTAGAGATAGGAGATGGAAGAGAAGATAAAGAATACCCAAGTGGTAAACACGATAAAAACAAATCACAATGAATTGAATCAATATGTATTGAAAGAACATGGAATCTTCGCACTACTCAGAAGCAATCTCCAGGCATTAGTTCTTCTGGAGCTCCTTTCTAGACCCAAAAACATCGATCAGAAAAATCTACTCTTTCTCTGCTATCCGGAACCCAAATCTGATGGCTCCGTTGGCTCCGAAAGGGGGGTAAAACCTCAAGACACCTGGTCACGGATCTCCCAGATCACTCCTTCTTCCTTCAGTTCAATCTGCAGTTTTCAGCCTGTTTACAACGATCGCGACGCACGTGATTTCGTCAATCTATCTTTTTTATGAAAAGTCTCCTAATTGGCTGAAAAAGCAACTAGCTTTTTGCATGCCATCCTAATCTAGAAGCTTTTCTAACTTTTTGTATTTTTACAATAAATAATATCAAATATAGGCTAAAATTATCCAAAAATCTAGTATTTTTGGATATTAATCCATGCAACTCACACTAATACTAATGATTTAGATCACATTGACTCTCTAGATCAATAAAAAAGAAGTCGGATGATGATGCATTCCATACTTTTTCACACTGTGTCCTCATAACATCATGATAGCGCTAGTGCTAATTTTCATGGAAAATCAAACGGTGGTAGATGGCTGAGTTGGAGTTTTCCTAGATGCAAAACCATGTCAGGAATCCAAAGCAAGTCTCAGATCTCAATTCCGAGGTTGTTTGATCCCCCATTTAATCCCTGCAAGGTTCGCAGTTGTGAAGTGGCTACTGGATCTAGAAGTCAAGAAAAGGGTGATGAGGCCCAGCTTTGTAGATTTCGATGCCACGGAACCACCCACCCAAACGGATCTCGAATCCCGGATGTCATTTGCCCCTCCAAAAGCAAAAAAACCACTTGCCGAAAGTGTGAAAGCAAGAGTCATGAACTAGATAATTTGATTAAAAGCCTAAAAGCTTTTAACAAAGAGCTTAATAACCAAGAATGAAACGCCATGGGGGGGAGGGGGGGCGTCAATTTTTCAGCGCCTCCCGAATCCCCATTTTTTAGGGATTTCTAATCGGTCTGAGGCAGGAGGAATCCTCTTGGCCCTGAGCTTCTATCCTTTGCCCTCCATCGCCATAAATGGATCAAGGAATGATGCACTGAGCAAAGAGATCAGAATCTAGTCTTTCTCTCTCCTCCATCTCTCTCCTCTAAGCGGTGGTTTGCATGCAAGAAATCAAGAAAAAGAGGGGCTGAAGGATGCTTGTCCGATTGTGATCGGGATCCGACTGTGATCGGATTGATTCAAGATGAAGAGGAGGCTGAGGAAGGAGGGTCAGCACTGAAGAATTGTTGTTGGTCAGTCTGTGGGCTGCCCGGAATAATTATTAAAAAACCCGCAACATGCAAAACATGCGGTATGCTCCAATTTTACAAAGAAATTTGCTTGTTTTTGTTGTTTCATGGTGCAAATGTTGTTCATATGCAATGAATGTTTATTTGAATCTTTTTTGTATCATGTTTGAGGGCTGCAACTACAAAAATGTAGAACCTGTAATGATTTAGAGCTATTATTAATTTGTTAAAACCCGCAAAATGTCATTTTTTAATAAAAATTAGTGGTTTTTTCAATTTTGAGTTTGGAAAAAGGAGTGGAAATGGAATAAAATCAGAGAAAATGTTAAATTTCAATCAAAATAATAAGCCAACATAAATAAATCAAAAAATACATTTTTCCATGAATAATAAATAGGAAAAAATAGCAAAAAATAGAGAAAATTGGGGTTTTCACGCTCTAAAAATATGAAAAAATAAGATTTATGTGCATGAATGTTTAGCAAGGTTAAAGCATGATGTCAAGCCTTAGTTTGGCCTTGTCCTTTTGTGTTATAGTATATATTTATTATTTTTTACATACAAAAATGACACAAGACAACCATTTATACCTATGCATTGCAACAACACCTAAATGGTGAGGGGGCGGGGGGGGGGATAAAGTTTGTGTGACGATCTAATTACTAAAAAGATACAAATTCTGATTTTCCTCTTTGGGCATAGTATTTAGGGATCGTTCCATAATTAAATATAGGTGACTAGTAACACGGAAGTTCCGGTGCTAGTCCCTAAAGCAGTGCAACACGTAACGCTTAGTTAAAATTCATCAAAGTGTTGTTTTTCGCACCTCACATGGTTGTTTTTTTTTAAATCATGAAATGGTTGTGCACAATCATCATACACCTTGCATCAAGCATGTCATGAGGTATCTCCTAGAATGCATTGCAATTGTTTGATAAACTTTGACCAACGCTGAGAGGAGAAGAAACCTAAGTCGTTGGTTAGACAGGCGCTTTCGTGGGAGAAAGTTTTGTGAGGCAAATCAAAATCTCCTAGAACACTGAATTATGAAAGAGTGGAGTTTGTGCGTTATGTTTTATATGTTGGAGCGACGCATCGAGGGGCCAATCCGCGAGGTATAGGAGAATCGCAATGGAGCCATAGCAATCAGCTGAGAGGTGCTTCCCTATGTGTGTATTACGAGGCATTATGCCTATATGTTATGGGATCTCCCTCTAAGGAGAAGGGAAGGTGAACGTTGGACTACATATTGGATACAAACACAAAATCGTCATAAGCATTTAGTGCAAAGTGTGTTTTAGACGCTCCTAGCCCGCGAGGCCGTGTGGTGGGGTTGTCTATCGTATGCATGAGGTCCGGCTAGTGCCATAGCCAGTGTCGGCCAATTTTAGGTTCCGTAAATGGTGCGTCTGTCAGGAGTGCCAACAAGTGGTGGTTCTCAAATCTAGGGTTTTTAGGGAGCAAATAGTTGGTTTATGTCCTCTGACAAGGACTGTCACCAAAATACAAAAAGCAGAACGTGCTGAGAGGGCTAGACGGCGGTTGGAGATTGTAAGATGTTATTCTCCTCAAAGGAGCAGCTCATTGTGCATAAGTAGCAGTGGTCCTAGTAACCTAGGTGTTACGAGTAGCTCTTCGAGTGCAAGTGGAAGTCTTGGTACTTCTCTATTTCTAGTTAATCAACCCACAACAAGTGGGGGTGTAGTGTTGCCTACACAAACTTCTTTTGTCAATACGATTGTATCCATGGCACAACCTATCACAATTCTAGCAAGTACACCGGATTTACCGGCATTAGGAGCACCGTTGTCCATTTTCCATGGGTTAGCAGAAGAAGATGGAGAACTCCACATTAAGTAGTTTCAAGCGCTCATGTTCAACTATCAAATCCAAGACGAAGGACACCTAATGATATTCTTTAATATGACGTTAAAAGGAAGAGTGGAAGTGTGGTATCACGGTCTAGAAGCCGAAACCATATTTAGCAATGTCCAATTCTTTACGGCTTTCCATACAGAGTTTGCCCCTGAGAAGGGTGGGCAATATTGGTTGTGTGTTCTGAATGTAACACGCCAAGAGCCAAATGAGAATGTCCAAGCATATGCCAAGTTCTTTGCAAACTTAACGCTTATATTCCTATTCCAGCTGCATTGTTGCAATATTTCCTACATGGATTGGATTTTAATATCCAGGTGCAGCTGAGTAGTGCTGGTTTGGCCAATATTGACACTGCCATTACCCAAGCAGAAGGAGTAGAGTCGCGCTTGCAAGCGGCTTATGCAGCAAGGATAAATCAGAATGGTAATAATTTGGCCTTGACCAATGGGAGTCAAGGGGACCCCATGTTAAATACGAGTGGCAGAGGAAGTATTATGTCAAATTTGCCTATGTTACCAACTCCTCCTAGCATGACTATGCCTATGGCTAGTCAAGCGGCCTTACTAAATAGTGGTGGAAACCAAACAATGAATCCTTATGTTGTCCCAATTGGTCAGTGGCTAATTCCTAATCAAGTGGTTAGTCCCATGGGGCGACAAACTGATGATTGCGGCTATGAGTCGAGTGCTTATAATGTCCTTGGTGAAGTTAAGGACATGATGAAGCACTACACCGATATGATCTCTGAATAGTATCGACAAATAGCTGTGGATGTCAATTTTCTTAAGAAGCAACAGAATTTGATAGGGAGTCGATGCCCTAAAGAAGGTGGCCCCTCAAGATTCAGTTATAAGTGGTGTGGGGGCCAACATTTCCCTAAAAATTGCCCGAATGTATAAGGAAGGTGGACTGTTAAGACCTGCTGGTAGTAAAGTCGATCTCGAGGAGGATAAAGGATTGCCAAGAAAAAAGGTAAAGGCTAAAAAAGAGGCACCAAAGCCGATGGAAAGACCAAAGGAGAGAATGGTTCGGTGTGAGAAGAGAACTTTGACTAATTACCATGACTTTGATCTAGCAAGTTTCCTTTTTGAAGTCAAACCAGACGTGAATCTTCTGCAATTGATTAAACTTTCTCCAGGAGTACGCAAGTAATTCAAGAAAATCCTACATATAGAGTATATAGTAGAACCTTTGGGCATAGCTAGAGTGGGGAAAGATTGGTTTGATCATGCTAAAAAGCATTGCCCTAGGGTTCCAGCATATGTGGATGGAATATTAGTGGAGCACGCTATCGTGGACACTCGATCCTCCGTCAATATCATAAGTTCAAACTTGATGGAGAGGTTAGGTCTAGAGATCCAAACAGACGGCTTCACACTTCTTAGGATGGCTGATGATAGTCTAAGACAACCAGAAGGTTGCATTACTAAGGTCCATGTTATAGTTGCAAGTGTGGAATGCTATCTGGGCTTTAGGGTGATAAGGTTTCACTACAAGGAATTGGGCCTATAGCGACGCCGATTAGCGACGGCGGATATCAGCGTCGCTATTGGCGTCGCAACTGGCGTCGCTATTTGCGTCGCATTTGCGACGCCAATAGCGACGCCGCAGGGAAAAAAAGCGCGGCCGAAACCAGAGCGCCGTTCTCATTTTCTTTTCTTCGCCTTTTGAGAGCGAGAGCGAGGGAGAGAGCGAGGGAGAGAGCCAAGGCTTTGTGAGAGAAGAAGAGGAAGAGACTTGCTGCCGCCGCCGCCGCCGCCGCCGCCGCCGCCGCCGCCGCCGCCGCCGCCGCCGTTGTTCGCGAAGGAGAGGAGGAGCCCTTGTTGCAAAGAGAAGCCGCCCACGCTCAGCATATCTCATTGGTGAGTCTCCCTCTCTCTTTCTTTTACTTGTTGAAGGTTTAAATCATTCTCTTTTGTTTGTTTAGGAGAGGAGATGAAAGAGAAGGAGAGGGAGAGGGAAAGAGAGGGAGAGAAAGAGAGGGAGAGGGAGAGGGAGAGGGAGAGAAAGAGAGGGAGAGTGCATTCTCTCTCTCTCTCTCTCCCTTTTGCTTGTTTAATGTTTAAATTACTTTCTTTTTTGCTTGTTTAGGAGAGGAAACGAGAGAGTAAGAGAGAAAGAGAGGGAGAGGAAGAGGGAGAGGGAAAGAAAGAGAAAGAGAAAGAAAGAGAAAGAGAAATAGAGGGAGAGGGAGAGGGAGGGGGAGGAAATAGGAGAGGGACAGAAAGAGAAAGAGAGGGAGAAGGAGGGAGAGTGCATTCTCTCTCTCCCTCCCTCTCCCTTTTGCTTGTTTAATGTTTGAATCACTTTATTTTTTGCTTGTTTAGGAGAGGAAATGAGAGAGAAAGAGAGTGAGAGGGAGAGGAAGGGGAAGGAAATGAGAGAGGGATAGAAAGAGAAAGAGAGGGAGAGTGCATTGTATCTCTGCCTCTCCCTTTTGCTTGGAGGATGTTTAAATCACTTTATTTTTTGCTTGTTTAGGAAATGAGAGAGAAAGAGAGATAGAGAGGGAGAGGGAGAAAAAGAGAAAGAGAGGGAGAGGGAGAGGGAGGGAGAGGGAGAGGGAGAGGGAGGGAGGGAGAGGGAGAGGGAGAAAGAGGGAGGGAGAGGGAGGGGGAGGGAGGAAATGAGAGAGGGAGAGAAAGAGAACGAGAGGGAGAGGGAGAGGGTGAGAGAAAGAGAGGAAGAGAGGGAGAGGGAGAGGGAGAGGGAGGGGAAGGAAATTTAAGATAATATACGTATTGATAATGGTACGCAATGTGCTTTGCATACGGCCACGTACTTTATCAAAATGAACCCAAAATTATTGTTATAGAAGAAGAAACCCTTAAATTGAGTATAGGATAATTTCTCTCAGGTCTTATGACTATGAGTAGAATTGATTGAAATAAATTTTATTACTATAGTTATAAAATTTCATAGATGGCGCGCATTAATTTTAAAATGGATTACTTATACTCAAAGCCGAGATATAACAAAAAATTATCTACCGGAACAAACAAATCGTTGAGCATGATACAAGGCGGAGATATAACATCGGAAAATCTCTCGACTACTATATACAATGCAAGGTCTATGGTCAACTTGCAACTTGACGTACATCTCCATAAAGCTATCCATTTAAGCCTCGTTTGCTGTAATGTAGATAAGATGGCAAACGAAGAAGGTCTTATTGTTCAAGACCGCGAGTCGTATCTTAATCAGCGTGTCCCATGTCCTTGCTCTCAATGCAAGTTGGCAATTAGATGAAAACGCCGATTGTCTATAGAACACGTACGACGATTTGGCGAGTTTCAATCTGAGATCATTGATCAGGCGATTGCAGATTTTCAGCAAACGGTAATTTGAAGTTAGCATTTTTCATGCATTGTACTCTCAAGCTAATTGAAAACCATACACAATAAGATTAGGTCTTGTTGGCAAATTTTGTATCCAGGGGGTGATGTCTCGACCCAAGGGGGAGTGCACCCTTTGCGGCCAATTAGAAGAGTTCGTGGACGTGCAATGGATGGATTGCAGGAGCCAATCGACCACTCGCAAGGCCCATCTATACCGTCAATGCCAGAGGAGACAGACAACCTTCCCGACTTGCCTATAATCTTGGAGCCTGAGATGGAGGCAATGATCGATGCATTGATTCCCATGGATGTTGAGACATCTGACCCGCTTAGAGAGGAAGCATCCATACCATTATATGATGGGTGCCGAGTATCTTGGTTGAAGACATTGCTTGCACTCTTAAGTGTGCAAGCAAAATACGGTTGGAGCGATATGAGTGTGACTGAGTTATTCAGGTACCTTGCACACAGACTTCATTGTTTTTTTTTTTAACAGTATTATTGCAAACATGGATGGATTTTTCAAGGTGTTTTATGATTTTTTCAGGTTATTGAAATATCATATATTGCCACCTGCAAACACCATGCCTGAGTCTCGTGATGATGCACGACATGTTTTACGGAAGCTTGGCATGGACTACAATAACATCCATGCATGTATCAACGATTGCATATTGTTTCAAGATGAATATGAGACTATGGAGACATGTCCAAAGTGTGGTGCTCACAGGTATCGACAGGACTTGCAAGGGCAGACCATCCCTCAAAAAGTCCTCAGACACTTTCCGCTCATCCCCCGCATAAACCACATGTTTTGCACGTCTGCCATGGCAAGCTTGACAACGTGGCATGTGCAGAATAGGTCCACGGATGGAGCGCAACGAATATCAGCAGATTCGCGCGCATGGAGCCACATTGACTCTACCTTCCCAGGCTTTGCGCGAGAGCCAAGGAATCTTCGGCTCGGTCTCGCCATGGATGGTGTGGACCCATTCGGTCTGTGCTCGACTTCTTACAGTGTGTGGCCTATAGTGCTTGTGAACTACAACATTCCTCCATGGCTTTCTACGAAGAAAGGACATCTCATCCTTAGCTTGCTCGTCCCGGGCCGCTACAAAGTAAAAAATAGGGACGTGTATCTTCGTCCATTAGTCGATGAGCTTAAGATTTTGTGGGAGGAGGGGGTCACGGTGCAAGATATGAGCAGGCACGATGGTGGGCGGCGGTCAGCCAACATTCGAGCCATTCTCATGTGGACGATGCATGACTTTCCGGGATTGGGAGAGTGCTCAGGTGAGCAGACCTTTGTTCTCGCCGGTAATATCTATATTTTATTTCATTCAATCAAGTATTCACTAGGTCGTGGATCGCCTTGCAGGTCTCGTTACCTCAGGTTATCATGCATGTCCATTGTGTGGGCCACAGTTAGACTCCCAAAGGTCACGAACCATGAAGAAGATGGTATATCAAGGACACGCCGCTTTCTTGTCGGAGGATCATGAACTCAGGGAAGGTTTTCTTGGACGGCCTCCAGCACGTATGAATGCTGCAAGCTGGTACGAGCTGAAAATGGTAAACTCGGAATCACATCCAAATGGAATGCGACGATTCTCAGTTTTCTACGAGTTGCCATATTGGACCCACTTACAGGTCAACCACTTGTTGGATCCTATGCATATTTTCAAAAATGTGGGCAGCTAGCTATGGGACCACATCACAGGAAAGAGAGACACTATAGGGTCACGAATGGATTTAAAGGAGGTAGGTAAGATGGAGGCGCTTTGGCCGCAGTCGAGTGCTGAAGGGGGAGTGCAGCTTCCTCGCGCTCCCTGGGTTTTGTCTACCAAAGAAGAGCGCATTGTGAAGCAAGTAATCAAGTCTATCCGCACTCCAACGGGTATGATGCGTTCTCTCAGGTCCGCATTTTCTAAAGATGACCAAATGTCTGGGCTAAAATCCCATGATTGGCATAAGATATGTCAAGTTTGTGAACAGAATGGATTTTAATTAGCGTGGACATTTTGAAATTTGAAAAGTGACCATTATTCTTAATGCTTTCTCATTTGTGGCAATTTGTCCTACCGATCGCGATCGCGGGATGCCTAACTCCAGAAATTCGCGGGGCCATTTACAAGTTGTCGACTTTGGTGCAATGGATCTCACAGAAAGAGATTAAGACGTCCTCTATTGAATCCACAAGGCGGGGAGCAATTGAGACGGTCTGTCTCTTTGAGAAATACCTGCCCACTAGCATGCTCACGATACAAGTTCACCTTCTTGTGCATCTTGTGGACGAAGTGGAGATTGCTGGACCTGTCCATACGTGATGGATGTTCTTCTTGGAGCGCTTCATGAAAACCCTGAAAGGCTTTGTGCGACAACGAGCTCGTCCGGAAGGTAGCATGGCGGAAGGTTGGTTGGTGTCAGAGGCGTTAGTGCATATCTCACAATGGCTACCAACGGTGGAACCAGACAATGAAATGCTATGGACGCTGAAGGACGATGACAGGCTGACTGGAGATGTGGTAGTTGGAAATGGGGTAGAAAAAAGAATGGATGCCTCAATGGAAGAGAAGGTGAATCGCTTTTGTATGTTGCACCATGCCTCCATGGAGACGTGGCTCGCCAAGTACCAAATTGCAAGGCAAGATCGAGAGGAAGCGCGAGCTGAATTTCGACGCAGTACGTGTCACCGACCGATTCGATATCCCGAAGGCATAGAGGAGATGCCGCGGTTTATGTCAACACAATGGTTGCATGGAGCCTTGACCGCAGCATCCAACGAAGGGACAGAGGTCTCAATGGAGGAGTGGGAGTTCTCGAGGGGATGTAGTCCAAAGGTAATGAGGGGTTTAGAATGTGTCGTATCTAAATTTGCTTGCTACATCTAATTTGAGTGTTTCAATGTGCAGTACAAAATATATAGTGCAGCGTAGTCGCGCGGACGACATTTTCGGGTGGAGCGTATTGATCAAATGCGCTCCACAATGGACTGTGGTGTCATGGCAAGGTTTGAGCAAGAAAGCCGGCGACGAGCAACGGATCCGAACACGGTTGTGGATGAGATGGAGTATTTTGGGAACTTGCAAAGTATTATTACGGTGGATTACCGTAGCTTCT
The DNA here is from genome assembly GCF_053477565.2 of Lygodium microphyllum. Taxonomy (NCBI): domain Eukaryota; kingdom Viridiplantae; phylum Streptophyta; class Polypodiopsida; order Schizaeales; family Lygodiaceae; genus Lygodium; species Lygodium microphyllum. The sequence goes on from NC_141162.1 coordinate 113,724,583, forward strand.
CCATGATAATATTCGATGTGTAGTGGTTCAAAGTGATACTTGGAGGAGCTGGCGCAACAGTTCGACGAGGTCCATCTGGATTTCTCGAAATAGATTTCGAAAAAAAATGGATGGATTTGGGCGACACCTTTGTGTTGCCGGCCCATTGTGAACAGGTACAACTAGTCATTTGCTTGCTAATTGTAATACGACATGGTTTATGTCACAATGGTTTGAAGCCGCTTTGTAAGTGTTTGTGAACAGGTAATCTTCTATCCAAATCCCCGACAACCTCGATGGTGGTATGTTATACCTTCAACTCCTCGAGGTACGAGAGTATACGATCAAAGCAATGTTCCAGGCATAGATGAAGAAAATATGCAAATAGAGGGGTCGATATTACAAGGGGTGGAGGCCACCGCAAGCTTGGAGCCCGCATCGGCTAACAATGATGGAAATACAGAAGTCGTAGAATTTTTTGAGAACGAGGCAGACTCGTTCTTTTGTGGTGACATGTCTATCGACCTTCCAGTGTATGCAGAGTTGTGTCAGGAGATTAACATGGGACCATAGAATACTTCATTCTTGGAGAATTGTATTACTCAATTCGTTGTTTAGATCTTCCATAAAGGTAGATAAGATATGCATTTTAAGAGGGATTTTTCAAAAATGATTTATATTAATGTGCTTTGTATAGTTTAAATTGATTATTCTAACATCATTTTTTATCTATGTAGGTATCGACATTTTCAGGATGAGTCCAGGGATGAGCGATGAGGAGTTTCAGGACATGATGGCACGCATGTCTCCAGATCAGCTCACGAGATTTAGAGAGATGGCAGATCAGGAGCTATCTCGTTCTTCGTCAGGGCGCTCTGCTAGATCAGCTTCAGCGCGATCAGATGCTTCAGCTTCGAGCAGACGATCTCGACGCTCGCGACTTGGGCCAGAGGGAGGGACTGCGACTGCAGGAGGATCAGGGGGGTGCTGCTGTGGAGACACGGACGCGGTGTCTCCATCTCGTCATTCAGCTGGAGCTCGGTCACCTCCAGGATTTGTCACACCTGTGGGGACGTCCACTCCAGTTACTCTGGCTTTTGCGCAGCCGTCGGCAGATGGCACGCCTTTTGGTGGCACTCCCTTTGGTGACACCCCTTTGAGTGGCACTCGAGGAGAGGGTACCCCCGTCGGTACACCGGATGTACAGGGGTCTCCTGGATATGCCCAGGAGCGTGGACGGAGATGGGAGAGGGCCCATACAAGGCATACTCCTAGGGATTATGGATACCTAGTGGATGGCAGGTCAGGAGCCATCATCATGAATGATGAGGGGAGGAGGGTGATGGCTCGCATGAGGGAGTTATGCCAACAAGTTTTTCGGCACAACGTCCTGGATCATTGGAGGAACATACCGGAGGGGAGCAAGGAGTACATAGTAGCATCCTTGCACGAGGAGTTCCCGGTGCCAGCCGCAGTGGATAGATTCTCTACGGGCTGGATGATGGATTGCATGCGTGCATACATGTCACATAGACGATCTGATTCATGCAAGGCAATCAAGAGTGGGGCTCCAAAGCCCGAGTGGTTAGATGCAGATGACTGGCGCCGACTGAGGGAGGAGGCTACAAATTCGCCAGGACGTTGGAGTCAGCAGCGGGAGGCGGCGAGGGCACGAATCGAGGCCGGATCGGTACATCATCTTGGGAGTGGCGGCCACAGGACATATTTGGAGGACTTTGTAAGTTTCTCTTTTGTTTTCCTTATTTGTTTTTTTGAGATATTCTTTGTACTGACAATCATGTTTCTAACAGTTAGCATTTTGTTTTCTTTGCAGCACTCCATTACAAATCGCGATCCGCAAGGCCTTGAGACTCGATATGCAGAGAGGCATGGTCTCAGATAATTGATCGACCGATTGTATAGACGCGGCGGCCCAGTAAGTCACTCATCTTTCTTGTCCGTAGTTACCATGAGATATTTGAATGCATTATTGTATGGTGGATTGATATGTTGTTTCTTTTTCTGCAGAATCCATTTGATGCTCCTTTGTAGCGGGAAGAGCTTTCGGGGGATGACAATTTGTAGCTCGCCCTTGGATCCTTAAAGCTCACATACCTTTAGTTTTTAGTCGCCCGATCTATGTAGACATTTTCTATGTATTAGTGATATTGTTTTATGATTGTACCAATAGCATTTTATGTGATATCATGTATTTATTTCATCTATCAGTTTTATGATTTCAGTATACATTCTTTTTGTTTGCAAACGCTTTGTATGCAGCAGTGCAGAAACTATTTTGTATGGCTCTCATACAGCACACAGTGCTATATGTGGCAGGGCAGTTGCCCTGCCACAAAAAATTTTGTTTCTCTGTTACCGTCGATATTTGCGTCGCAAATTTACTGCACGTGTCGCTATTGTCATCGCTATAAGCGTCGCAAATTCTCTGTAACCGTCGCTATATGCGTCGCAAATGCGACGCATATAGCGATGCATATAGCGACGATTCTATGGCGTCGTCAATAACGACACTTTTTGCGACGACGGGGGCAAATTTTGTTGTTTGTATTTTCGTCGCTTTAAATGTCGCTATAAGGTCTATATCTTGTAGTGTTTGTAGGACATCCTAGCTATCGAGTTTTGCTAGGCAAGCCATGGTTTCTATGGATAGACTTTCAAGTCGATATACCCGCTAGTCGAGTGATTCTAGGTCGAGGTGCCCATCGTGTAATAGTGGATGCTTACCGTGAGCCTCCTCAGAGTGAGAGAGCTCCACTATCCTCCACTGAACTAGAAACAGTAGATGATCCATTTGGTAGTGAGACGTCATGGAGCGATGGATCTAAGGAAGGGTCCACTACAGAGGATATTTATTAGATAACCTTGAATGAGCCGATAGAGCCTCATGACTAAATAAGAGATGCGGACGTTATTGAGCTGGATCTTGGTACACTAAATGATTCGCGGCCAATTAAATTAGGTCCATGCTCAGTTTGAAATAAAGAGAGGATTATGCGTCCTTAATTCGAGAGTTCCGTGATATCTTTGCTTGGAGCTATGACGAACTTTGGGGTATTCCTCCCAGTCTAGTTATACATACTATTCCTTTAAAGGAAGGTACCCGCCCTGTACATCAGAAAGTAAGGCATATGTCTTTTGAATTAAGGGATGAGTTGTATGAGGAACTACAGAAGTTGCGAAAAGCAGGTTTGATCTTCCCTGTTCAGCATACTGAATGGTGCTCACCAGTTGTGATCAGGAAGAAGAAGAATGATCAAATCCGCCTTTGTGTAGATTTTAGAGAGTTGAATAAGAAGACTATTAAAGATTACTACCCATTGTCGTTTATTGACACAAATTTGGATCAACTAGCGGGTAGGGAAATATATTCGTTCATGGAGTGCTTTGCACGGTATAACCAAATGGCGATTACTGAGAAATACAAGCTAAAAATGATGTTTATTACAGTCTTCGATACCTTTGTGTACCATGTGATGGAATTTGGGTTGTGTAATGCACCTGGTTCGTGGCAAAGAACAGCCGACAAGACATTTGGTGACATCTCCCCAGAGGAGCTGAAAGTATTCATTGATGATCTGAGGGTAGCCACCGTAAGGGATAGACACTTGATCATTTTGCGCAAGTGTTTACCACGGAACTTCATCTTCGGAGTCCCTTATGGGCTCTTGTTAGGACATGTGGTCAATTCTATAGGGATTGCAACTGATCCTGAAAATATCAAGGTCATAGTTTCCATGAGTCCGCCACTTACTCCAAAGGAAGTGCATAGCTTTCTATCATTAGTAGGGTATTATCGAAGGTTTATCAATGCCTTGGCAGAAAGAACATTGTCGCTAACCAACCTATTGTCCTTTAATTGTTAGTTTTCATGGAGTGATGCTTGCAAAGTATCTTTTGACGATGTGAAGCAGGAGCTTGCCAAAGCACCTGTTTTAAAAGCACAAAAAAGGAGCGAAATATATTTTCAACAGCAACCGTGTACAGTATCAGTTGCTATTTGGCCCAAATTTGGGAGGAAAAGTGGTACCATCCGATAGCTTTTGCTAGTCAGAAGTTGGGTGTATTGGAAATTAACTACACCTATATAGAAAAGTTGTGCCTTGCGATGGTATTTACGACCAAAATGTTCAAGCACTACATTCTTTATGAGAGGGTGGTTTTTTATACGAAGGTGGAAGGGCTTCGATTATTGTTGAATAAGTTACACCCACCTGACCGTTTAGCAAAGTGGTTAATCACTTTATACGAATTTGATTATGATATTAAGAGCAAGCCACTGAAGCTTCAAGGCATTGTAGAGTGTCTTGTGGATTTCAGAGAGCCAAAAGAGGTTTTAGCTTAAGGAAGTGACATGGAGACTTTGTTCAAGATTGATACGGAATCTATTCCCTCCTAGTATGCTGCTATAACACACTATCTTTCTACGGGAGAGACTGGAGCTACTTTATCAAAATCGGAGAAGAGGAAGATTAAACAACATGCATTAAAATTTTCCTTGATCGTAGGAACATTATATCGGCTGGGTGTTGATGATATTTATAACCGATGTGTGATGCCTGACGAGATTTCCTTTATTTTGGAAGAGTGCCATGACTCCGCTTGTAACATTATATCAGCAAGAACATTATATCGGCAGGGTATTGATGATATTTATCACCGATGTGTGATGCTTGATGAGGTTCCCTTTATTTTGGAAGAGTGCCATGACTCTGCTTGTGGAGAGCACTTTGCTGGGCAGTTAATGGCACAAAAGGCTTTACAAGCTGGTTATTGGTGGCCGTCCATCTTCCACGATTCTTTTGACTATGTCAAGAGATGTGATACATGTCAAAGACATGATAGTCAAGATAATAGGAAGCGTCCACTTATGTCGATTATGGCTACCCTTCTGTTTGAGAAATGAGGCACCGATTTTGTGGGACCAATTACCTCGTCGTCTACTACTCAAAAAAGATACATTATAGTAGCAACTGATTACTTTACAAAGTGGTTAGAAGCACGGGCGATGAGGCAGGACAATGTAAAAGAGACTATCAGTTTCCTAGTTGAGGAAATCATCTGCCGTTTTGGTTTGCCAAAGAAAATAGCATTAGACCGTGGAACCCATTTTTTAAACAAGCTAATTAGAAGCCTGATTGAAGCATGGAAAATTAAGCATAACAAGAGGACCCCCTATAATCCGCAAGCTAATGGACAAGTCAAAAGTACCAACAAGCAGCTTGTGGATATCCTATCCAAGATAGTCTCTAAAAAGAAGCGGGACTGGGATACAAAATTATATGTGGCGGTTTGGGCGTATAACACAATGTTCAAATGAGCTACTGGCCATACCCCATTCAAATTATTTTATGGGGAGGAGTGTATTTTACCCTTAGAAATTGAGTTTCCAACCATAATATTTGCAATCAATCATTCTTTTGGTGATGAAGATGCCCTATTTGAGCGGCTTACGACTATAGCCCACTTGGATGAACTTAAACTGTAGAGTCTGTTGCACCAAGAGGTGGCTAAACGTCGGATGAAGCGATTGCATGATCTAAAAGCGAAGAGGTATACCTTTAAGAAAGGGCAATTAGTTTTATATTACGATGCGCGTAGGGAGCTATTTCCAGGAAAGTTGGAACCTCGATGGGATGGCCCTTACAAGATAGTTCGGATAGGTAAAAATAAGTCCACAGTTCTATTAGCTAATCTACAAGGGGTGGAATTTAAGAATAAGGTCAATCTTAATAAGAACCTTATTATTTCTAAGTATGCTAATGCGAAAAAATGCATTGTAGGTCCATGTTGGGGCTGATTTGAGACCTGCATGAGAGCTTAAATTGGTTGATGGGGTAGTTAATCCCTTATTTGGAGCACCCATATCTTGAGCAAAGATATCATCAGGTGAGGCTTATGTGGTGGAGCAAGGGATATAAAGTGATCGAGAAAGAAGACGGCACCTTTGTGTGGAAGATTAAAGTTTTCTGCCATCATTGTTTACAAACCTTGACAAGCATCCCTGTTGAGTTTAATGAAGAAGGTGCGATGGAGCCGTCACTTCATCCTCTAAATATGTTGAACTTTGATTATCATAATTATGAATAGGGGAGTTCTTGATGGCTGGTTGTGTAAACCCATTATCTTCCTTCTTCCAAGGAGGGATCTCTATGAGCTTAGGCCAAGAGGGCCAGTAGCATTAAGTAGTTAATGTCTAATTTCTTTAGGCCAAGAGGGCCAGTTGTTTTTGGGTTTTAATATTCTATCTCTTTAGGCCAAGAGGGCCAGTTAGTTTGTAGTGAAATGTGCTATTTCTTTAGGCCAAGAAGGCCCTATCTCTATTTGGTGCAGGTACTTTTAATGCTTTACTGTTTTAGTGATTGCACCATATAGGTTGACGAAGTCGCTGGAGGGAGGCTTTGTTGCAAAGGAGCTTCTTGTGGCCATTCTAGGTGGTTTCATCCCCTTTGCGAGTTTTTTCCCTTAAGCAATTAATGGATCAAGGGGCTAGCACCTTTGTGTGGAAGATGGCTGTGTAAACCCATTATGGGCCCTAATAGAAAAGGAAGTGTTGGAGTAGTTATCGGCAATCCCCAATGTAGAGTTACAATGAAATTAGCTGCTTGTCTCGAGGTAGGATTTACTAACAACATGGTAGAGTATAAAACCCTGATTATGGGATTGAATATTGCTAAAAAAGGTGGTATTAGGTGGTTGTTAATAAAAGGGGATTCCCAGCTGATCTTAAATCAACTCAATGGGACATATACAGTCCAGAATCCTCTCCTTTGTATGTATCATCGCACTGCTATAACCCTATTTGATGAATTTGAGAGCATCGCACTACTATAACCGTACTTGTATGTATCAGTTTGCGGATTCCTTAGCTAATTTTGCTTATGAAGAGGACCTCTTTTTCAACTGTGTTTCTAGTCCAGATGTTGCTATTGATAATGAGACAGGACCTGGTCGCTTGTGGGGGATGTTATCAGACCACGTGTTATATGGCAGGCGATGGTTGATATGGGTAATGAGAAGAGTGGCCGAGACCCATCTACCACTATTATCTTGGACCCATAGGTTGATCCCATGATATGTTATGCATACACCTCTTGTTATATATACAGAAGGTATGGGCCATAACTTGATGCATTTAGTTTAGGGCTGAGAGCCCTATTTTTCCCCTTGGAATGGAGTGTATTTGCATATATCTACCTTCTTCCAAGGAGGGATCTCTATGAGCTGGTTTGTTTGTTTCATTAGGCCAAGAGGGCCAGTAGCTTTAAGTAGTTAATGTCTGATTTCTTTAGGTCAAGAGGGCTAGTTGTTTTTGGGTTTTAATAATCTATCTCTTTAGGCCAAGAGGGCTAGTTAGTTTGTAGTGAAATGTGCTATTTCTTTAGTCCAAGAGGGCCCTATCTCTATTTGGTGCAAGTACATTTATTGCTCTGTTGTTTTAGTGATTGCACCATACAGGTTGACGACGTCGCTGGAGGGAGGCTTTGCTGCAAAGAGCTTTTTCTGGCCATTCTAGGTGGTTTCATCCCCTTTTCGAGTTTTTTCCCTTAAGCAATTAATGATATATGTGCGGGTGAGGGTTACCTTTTTTTTTTGTTGGGGACTGGCACTTGAGGCATGAACTCCCAGGTTTAGGTTCTGTATGTCTGGGGGAGGTCTAAGTAGTCCTTACCTCCTGCAAGGCATTGTCATGCATTGAAAGACCTAATTTATATGGGAGTTCTAGGGACCCTGTTCTGCTAACCTACTAGGCGGCCGTTCTAGGAGTTCCTGTTAGTTGTGAGGCAGTTAGAGAAGCCTATAAAATAATGATGGAAAGAGACAAAACCCTAAAGATTTGAAAAGACAATATATGAATATACGGAGGTGTGTAAAAAGGGGTTTCAACCCCTATAAAAATAGAAAAGGAAATAAAGAAAAATCCTTGAGGTGTTGTTTATCGCCTTGCGAAGGCCTGATAGGTCCCTGGGGATGAGACAAGATCCAGGGCCGAAGCCTTGTCTTCCTAGGGGTGGCATCTAGCAGAAAAATAAAGAAGATAAGAAGGTTGGAGCGAAAATAAAAGTGAGCGTTAGAAAGGATTCAGTGCCGCCTTGCGAGGGCTTGGTAGGTTCTTGGATACCGAGACATGACCTGAGGCCGATGCCCTGTTCTCCTTGGGTCACTACGCTCAGCTCCCTCCTTTTTACACGCTCGAGTATGGAAAATGAGAGGTTAACAGAGTAATGTGCTAAAAGAAACTATTTCTTGATCAGGCTATAGGAGTTCTCTCCTAGTAGAAGCTCCTGGTTGAGTTGTCCTTAGTTAGGTAGGTAGTTCAGACCACCACTTAGGATGACCTCTTTGATCGTTCTTTTTAGCTTGGCTGTGTGGGAGCAGTTGGCTAGTGACTGGCTTCAAACTTTCTATCATATTATGCTAGGCCAACTCCTTGTGGATTTCATGTCTTGGTTTTGACAGGGGGTACGGTGAGAGTTGTGATGTGTTTTGTTGTGTATAAAACCATATTGGGGAATATGGGAATTTCCTATAAGTTTGGGACATGTGGTCAAATCTTTGGATTTGTCATAACTTGAACACTATAACTTCAAATCAAGCGCTCTATAGCACAATAGATTCCATTTTTCAAACGCTTTCCAATGACATGTCACATCATATGGTTTTGAGAAACTTCTAGGCATGTTATCCGGGTGCCATCTTTTTACTATTCAAAAAATGGGAATTGGGAGACTCCTAAACTCACTAATATTGTGTTGTATCTATTTTGTATCAGCTTGATGCTCTTTGTGGTTGCCTTTATGTGTAGATCTGTTCATGGGATTCGACAAGCTAAGTCGCCCTATCCCGTGGTCGCCAATGATAGATGATTTTTTATGCCGAGAAGTGCTTAAAAATAGCCAAAAATTACGAATACTAGGGGAAAAATAGACTTCCTCGAGGGCGGCGGTGGCAATCAATCCGATTTTAAGTACCAAGTCCCTAAAGCACTAGTGCTAATTTTCATGGAAAATCAAACAGTGGCAGATGGCTGAGTTGGAGTTTTCCTAGATGCAAAACAACGTCAGGAATCCAAAGCAAGTCTCAGATCTCAATTCCGAGGTCGTTTGATCGCCCATTTAATCCCCGCAAGGTTCGCGATTGTGAAGCAGCTACTAGATCTAGAAGTCAAGAAGAGGGTGATGGGGCCTAGCTTTGTAGATTTTGATGCCACGGAACCACCCGCCTAGACGGATCTCGAATCGGATGTCGTTTGCCCCTCCAAAAGCAAAAGAACCACTTGCTAGAAGTGTGAAAGCAAGAGTCATGAACTAGATAATTTGATTAAAAGCCTAAAAGCTCTTAACAAAGAGCTTAATAACCAAGAATGAAATGCCATGGGGGGGGGGAGGGGGGGCGTCAGTTTTTTGGCGCCTCCCAAATCCCCATTTTTTAGGGATTTCTGATCGATCTGAGGCAAGAGGAATCCTCTTGGCCCTGAGACGCTTCTATCCTTTTCCCTCCATCGCTATAACGGATCAAGGAATGATGCACTGAGCAAAGAGATCAGAATCTAGTCTTTCTCTCTCCTCCATCTCTCTCCTCTAAGCGGTGGTTTCCATGCAAGAAATCAAGAAGAAGAGGGGCTGAAGGATGCTTGTCCGACTGTGATCGGGACCCGACTGTGATCGGATTGATTCAAGATGAAGAGGAAGCTGAGGAAAGAGGTTTAGCACTGAACAATGGTTGCTGGTGTGTCCGTGGGCTGCCTGGAATAATTATTAAAAAACCTGCAACACGCAAAACACACGTTATCCTCCAATTTTACAAAGAAATTTGCTTGTTTTTGTTGTTTCATGGTCCAAATGTTGTTCATATGTGATGAATGTTTATTTGAATCTTATTTGCATCATGTTTGAGGGTTGCAAGTAAAAACATGCAGAACCCATAATGATTTAGAGCCGTTATTAATTTGTTAAAATACTCAAAATGTCATTTTTAAATGAAAATTAGTGGTTTTTTCAATTTTGAGTTGGAAAAAAGGAGTAAAAATGGGATAAAATCAGAGAAAATGTTAAGTTTCAATCAAAATAATAAGCCAACACAAATAAATAGAAAAATACATATTTTTCATGAATAATAAATAGAAAAAATAGAGAAATTTGGGATTTTTGCGCTTAAAAAATGGAAAAATAATATTTATGTGCGTGAATGTTTGGCGAGGTTAAAGCATGAGGTCAAGCCTCAGTTTGGCCGCGTTCTTTTGTGTTATAGTATGTGTTTATTATTTTTTACATACAAAAATGACACAAGACAACCATTTACACCTATGCAACACAGCAATACCTAAACGGTGGGGGGGAATAAAGTTTGTGCGACTATCTAATTGCTAAAAAGATACAAATTCTGATTTTCCTCTTTGTGCATAGCATTTAGGGATCGTTCCATAATTAAATATAGACGACTAGTAGCACGGAAGTTTCGGTGCTAGTCCCTAAAGCAGCAGAGCACATAATGCTTAGTTAAAATTCAGGAAAGGGCTGTTTTCCGCACCTCACATGGCTATTTTTTTTAAAAATCATAAAATGGTTGTTCACAATCGTCATACACCTTGCATCAAGCATGTCACGTGGTATCTCTTGGAATGCATTGCAATTGTTTGATAAACTTTGACCAACGCTGAGAGGACAGGAAACCTAAGTCGTCGGTTAGACAGGCGCTTCCATGGGGGAAAGTTTTCTGAGGCAAATCAAAATCTCTTGGAACACTGAATTATGAAAGAGTGGAGTTTGTGTGTTATGTTTTATATGTTGGAGCAACGCATCTCAACATCAATCTTAGTATTGCCTTTGCCATGGGCCTTCACATCCCTCTGATGCACGATGGTGATGAGAACTCCCACTCATCCAAGGAGCAAGCTCGATGAGGGGAACATTTGTCGAATTAAACCTTCTGCAATCCTTTCATTTGAAAAGGGTGACATGATCTTGTCTTTTAAAATTAGATTTGGTCATGATAGAGGGCTTAGGGTTACTTCTTATAGATATACTACTTCCTCGAAATTTTGCCAATGAAATACCAATTGAGAGAGAGAGAGGTAATCAATTGAAATACCAATTGAACATTTTTAAAAAAGCAATGATAGAAGCTTGGGGTAATCAACACTTCACTCACTATATGGTAAGAAGTTTGCATATGTATGTCTCTTTATTGTTTGACTCATATAGGGTTTTCTAATTGAATTTCTTTATTTGTTATCTATGCAGCATATTTTATACAACGATGCTCCATATTTTATAAAGAAATATGGATCTCTATGTATTTGGTCAACACAAAATTGCAGTATCAAAGCAAGAACAAAATACTTTAGACACACAAGACATTGAGCTAGAATATATAAAGCAAACAGTTTATTAGAGGTCTTTCAATGGTTCTACAAACAAATTTGACACAAATTCAAGCTCGAAGGCACAATCGCATCATGTAATACATCATCTTTGGCAAGGGCTATATCCACTGTTACCCAAAGAAGAAAAGAGGGATATTTGAACTATTGTGCAAAGCAAAGATATTCTAAATGGTTACAAACTAGACAAAGAGATGGAAAAAGATGGGTTTGAAGAAACTCTTAACATCTTTTAGTTTGACTATGTTGTAGAAGAGTCTTAAAGTTTCAGGGAATTCACTAGGTCCTCTAAAGGAATCTTTTGTTTCATCCCACTCGATGAGACCTCTACATTTAAGAAACTCTTGTTTCCTATAGCCTGGAAGAAGCTTCGAATTCTAGGAAACTCCTACATGGGACAGCAAATAAGAGGCAAGATTTCCAAAGTATCCTGCCCTAGATCCACTATATCCAGGCATGAAGCCAAAAACTCTTACAGCCTCTTCCTTCTCCACCAATATTATCTTGTCTGAACCTCTATTGAAAGCTTGGGATTCAATCACTTGGAGATAGCTTTCAAAGCCATATTCATAAGCTTGGAGAGCTTGACAACCTAGTATGATAAATTGCAACTATTTGATTATTTAAGCTTCTAATATAATGGCCAAGGCCTTGACTTTTGCCAAGCTTCTATGGCCTTGAGCCCTTGGCTCTTCCAAGAAAGTTCTCTGCATCTTCAATTTTATCTGCACAATAAAACACAATAGTATAAAATGTCAGTGGATATGCATAACATACTCTAATATAAATCACAATGGATATCTTAGAATTACCTTTTATACCTTAGGGTTTTCATCTTCTTCAAGAAGACTATCATCATATAGATTTATTGCACTTTTGGGTTTCTCCTCTAATGGAGACTTCAATTTCTCTTCATACCCCATGTTATCAATACCAAGTCTCTGATAAATTTGTAAGTACTCTTCCTCTATAGGTTTTCTCCCCTTTTCATATTCCACAATCTGATTAATATAAGAATGCAAGGCTACAAAACTATCTTGAAAATTCTCTCCCTCAACATCAAGAGTTGCTAGCAATTCCTCTTTATAACCTATAAAAATCTTATAATTTTGACCCCATGTAGCAAGGATTTCCAAGAACTAATCTTCTCTAAGATCAAAAAGCTGTTGAATATCATTTAGCAATACATATCTCTTTTTGTTGATGACATAACTGTTGAGATGGAAAGCTCAACACATGTGGACATTGATGATGGACCGCTTGGCTAGATGGGTCCGCACGTCTACACTTAGCACGTTCATGGTCATTATGATACTCACATGGCCACTGGCTTATCACTTATTATATTTAGTTTGTTACACCTACCTACAGCTGAAAAAGGCATAGCGCCAGTCAATTAGTGTAGTTGGTTATGCACTATTTGACTTAATAGGCCTCTTTCCTTTATGTTGTATCTTATCTATACTTTGTATACATTGTATAGTGTGTGGAAAAAGAAGAAGAAACCAGCAAGAAAACGTTTTGGCCTCCATCTCTCTTCTTGTGTTCTTGAGTGAGCTTCCTCTTATGTGTTTGGTGCAGCAGCTCAAGCAGATTCCCCCATCATGCGATTCTTGACAATAATCGAGAAATTTGGGACACATTCAAGAGGACCTGTTTCAATATCTGCACTCAACTCTATCTCCTTTTCTTCCACTTTTGCAATGTTCTCACTTTTAAACAAAGAAACATCAAATCCCTATACTAATTGGTTCTCAATATTCTCCTGAAACATTTCACCCTTCTCTTCAACTTCTTTGTCTTTTCATGCAATATCCTCCATCTTCTTCTCTTGTATTATATCTGAAGAACAACTATCCATATATTGAAGATATACAATAAATCCAACATCCTTTTGTACAAGAAGACATTATTGTTGATTTTGATGAAAAGGACAATCTGCTTTCCACTTCTTGAATTCTTCATCAATAAGGCTAAACCTTGTTTGGAAATTTGTTCTAGTAGCATTGGAAGATTCCATTACATCGCTATAATGGACAAATCCCACAATTTCTAGGCCTTCCACATGTCTATCATAAAACTCCCTGAAATCCTTCAATTTATGTTCAAGATCCTTCAAAAGCTCTTGCAAATCAAAGGGAACATTGAGCATATCTTTGATGTGAATAAATCTAGATGAATCTCTAGTTGCATGAAGAAAATCAAACAGCTTTTCATCATAGCTATCCTCTAGATCATCCTCCTGCACTTCCTCTAAAGACAACTTCCCTTTAGTCATCTTGATTACTCACAAAAAAAATCCGAAAAACAAAAAATTGAATTTGGGGGATAATTTACAAATCAACATTCGCTCATATCCAATAGATTAAAGAAAGATTACTAAAACTTTTTTGCATGGAGTTGAAATGAATTGAAATTTTCTGCAGCATTAGAAAACCTATAATATACAAGATGAAATTATTGAAATGAATGAATGAAATGAAATTTAGTCAAAACCTATGATATACATGATGAATGGAATGAATTGAAACTTTATGTAACAAAGAAAGCATAAAGCATTCACGATTCATGAAATGTGAAGGCAATGATTTAGACAGCCTCACAACTCACAAAATCGTATTTCACATGTCACTTTGACAAAAAAACTTGACAAATTTGTGTTTTATATAATTGAAAATTTTGAACAAAACAACATATCAAGAACATAAAAAACCCATCGTTTAATATGTGTACCAGACTAATATTGATAGAAAAACAAAGTAAAACCCTTACAGAATTTCTAAGTCCCTAATGTAACATTGTCCTCTTAAACCAACTAACATCTTCAATGCTACGAAATTTAGGATTACAGAGAAAAATATTAAGAAAAGTGTGATGCTTGATATTTGCAGGTCTTGCTCCTGAGAATAAATAGTTTTTGATAATAATGTGCTTGGTATGGCTTGTGATGCTTACAAGAAATAGCTAGTTGAAGACAATATAAGATACGTGAAAGAAGTAGTTACCAAAATCCAAACATGAGTGTTCATATATATATATATATATATATGCTAAGGGTCACCGTATGTTTGATTAAAAAGTATATTGCACTAATTCAGAGGAGCTGTGCTTAAAAAGAAAATGGTAAAAACTTAAAAATTGAAGCAATAAAAGCGCTATCATGCTAAAAAAGTAAGTGACATGTGACACAACTTCCTAGGCAAAAACGGTTTTAAGTCGCACGTGTGAAATTAACCATGCATTACAACAACCACATGTGTAAACAAACATCCTTATAAACCCGATTTCTGAAACATAAAAGAGTTTTTTCAAAGACAAAGCTCTCTCTCTGCTAAAGTACGCCAACACAATGCTAATTTGATTGTAGTAAAAATTATTCTGTGCAAGGCTACTAAAGAAGGTTTCCTTGCCTAGTATACACATCAAACACTCAAGAATGTAAGTCTTTTGCTAAAATATAAGTTACCTTTGAATCACTTGAGAATTCCTACTACACCTTCCCCAAAAATGCCAAAAGTATGAAACACAATGAGCCATGGCTCTTCACATCGACAAGAGCTATTTTGCGATTCATACGTATTAAACACGAGATTGTGTTGGTTTCTCTTCTCCATGTAAGGTCTCCTCGTGTTTTATGTGACTTAGGTGTGCATTTATCCATTTTTGAGGTATGAAATGCGACGGATGTGAGATTTATCTTTTCCATGTGAGGGCTCCTCACATTTCATACGACTTAGGTGTGCATCGTTTCTTTATTGACGTACGAAAAGTGATATGGTTTTAAGTACTTTGGTCAAAAAGGTCCCTCGTGTTCCATACGACTTAGGCATGCATCGTTTCTCCTTTGGCGTATGAAACATGATATGGTTTTAAGTTCTCTAGTCCAAAAGGCCTCCTCGCATTTCATATGTCTTATGCACTATTTTATTGAAATTAGATTTAGTCTATCCGATTAGTGTTTGCTTGCTTTTTACTGATTGGGTATCTTTCCTAATTTGTTTGTATTATTTATTTTTTTGGATGTTTCAGATAGCTAGAACTAAGGCCACTGCAAGGAAGCAGAAAGTTGATCCTAGAGGTCTTGCTTCAAAGATCCATCAATCCTCCATGCCTTCCAAGCTTACCAAGAAATCAAAGCCAAGAAGAAGGTTCTCACAGCATGTGAGGTTCCTTAAGGAGATTAGAAGTGCAATGAAGGTTCTGAATAATGCAATTCCAAAGCTGTCTTTTCAGAGGCTTGTTAGATAAATTTGTGACAAGCATAGTCTACATAGTATTAGATGGACTAGGGCAGCTCTCAACTGTATTCAGGAGGCTACATAAGACTTTTTGATTGAGTTTTTCCAAGATTGTTATATATGTGTTGCTCATGCACATAGGCTTATGCTTATGGATAAAGACATGATAATTCACAGGAGATTGAGATATAGGTTTTGAAAGGTCCTTGAGCCAGTCCCTCTTTCTGATGTGAAGGCTTTCAATATTTTAAATGTGCCTCCATATAGAAAAAAAAAAGATCATGGTCTAAAGATTGGAGATGTTGTACATGTAAAGGACACAAGACAACATGAGAAAGAGGAAAAGGACACAAAAGAGCACGTAGATAAATGAAGAGAGTATAAAAGAAAGAAGGAAGAAGAAAAGGAAGTAGAATGACTCCCATCTTTTGAAGAAGAGTTATCTACCCTTCTTGAAAGAGCTGATATGGTATTTTTGGACATTGATTGTATTCAAATTCTTAAGAATAAAGTGAGAAATGACTCAAATCTTCTTGTTGGGATGAGGTATAATATACCAAAATTTGTTTTTACTAACCATTCTTTTCTAGTAATAGACTTTCATGTTAATGCTTACTATCTCCATTCCTTTGGTAGGTGTGTAATGCATGAGCTCCCGTTTGATATACAACAAAAGATTGAGGTTCTTGATCCATCCATCTCATACTATATGAGGAGTAAGCGTGATGAAAGTGCTTTTGACCATTGGTTCAATCCAATTGACTTTGAATCTTTGGAGCTTCTTCTAATCCCATACAATGACAAGTAAGTAATTTGATATTTTTTAGATTTAATGAGATCGTGTTTTTCTAGATTATTGCAATATTTTTTTTTTCAATTCTCATTGGAGCCTAATTGGAATAGACTGTGTGGAGAGGCAATGTTTCCTCATCAATTCTATAAAAGGAAGCCATGGAAATGCCAAGTTGTAAGTTATATAATCTAGTGTCTCCTTGATATTTTGATCTTTTTGCTGCAGGTACTCTAAATATTTTGATATTTCTTTTGTAATAACTCTAAATTTTATTGTCTTTTTGGTATAGATTTGTAATAAGATTGATTGAAGTGCTAGAGAAAAGGCCTCCCATGCCTTCTGACTTACTTGCAACAATGCAATATAGAAAAGTTATGGTAAGGTCTTGATTAATATGGTTGGAACATAGTAAGAAAATTTATTCTAAAGACTACCACAAACAAGTTTCATAGTTTTACTTTATATTGTTGATTGTAGTATCCTCATCAGGATGATAGTTACTCCTGTGATTGGAGAGTAGTTGTAAATGCCAGAAGATTGATTCAGTTTATTTATCTCAATAATAATAAACTTATAAAGATAATGTGAAACATACTAAACTTTAAGATAGAGTTTTATTGAAAAATAGTCCATTGTAAAAAATAACAATGAACTAAAAAAAATTTCTCACAAATGTATGACAGTTTACAAGGGATTGCTATACAAGTGAGCACGTTTGGTATATAAGAGCAAAGCTCATGATGCATAATGGCCAATTGTATACAACTGACAAGAATGGACAATAGTGGGGGCTTGGACATGGAAGGAGAGGAGGTGCATGTAACTTCAGCAGATGAAGCTATGCCTTCAACACCCAAGGCAACCAAAGCATGAGGGATAGGCAAAAGGACTCCTAGGAAGGATGCCCCTTCTCCT
Source organism: Lygodium microphyllum (assembly GCF_053477565.2). Taxonomy (NCBI): domain Eukaryota; kingdom Viridiplantae; phylum Streptophyta; class Polypodiopsida; order Schizaeales; family Lygodiaceae; genus Lygodium; species Lygodium microphyllum. Next base: position 113,741,909 of record NC_141162.1, read on the forward strand.
AAGAAAAGTTCTCAAAAATTTTAGCTTTGCCTCAGATTGTAAGCCCTTGTGTATAATCCATGGAGATGGCTGACAAAAATTAGTACATGTATTTTATATTGATAGTAAAGAGATCTTTTCTTCAATATCCTTGCATTGTATATTCTTCTCTCTTCTCGTTGATATCTATAAAAAAATCTGTTACAAATTTTTATTAATGCGAAAGTGAAATCAAATATATACCTAAGGTGATATAATATGATATAAAAACTTACTTGTTTGTTATTAAGTTGGAACACAACTGAGTGTGGTAGTTCAATATCTTCATTCTATACATCCATCCTCACTTGATGTAGCGTATATGATGATCTAACCTTTAGGATTGCAATAATGTCCTCATTATACCAAACATCAAGATCCATTATAGGATCTTTGCTAAAACTATCAAGATTTTGGTCTAAGGCAACCAGACTACCACCAACATAATGCCATCTACTATAATAAAAGCTAAGGATGAAATTTTGAGTAGAAATCATATATTTACAAGCTATAGAGTCTTGATCTATCTTACATATAATTTTCCCTTCTATCCTAGTGTCCCATCCCTCATCAACAAATTGTATAACATGATCATATGTTAGTCTCTTCACTAAAAGCATAGCCTTTGATTTTCTTATCTCAGCATTAGAAAATAAGTCAATAAATATATTAATAGGCATAAGAACAAAGTAACTTTGCTTAGCCTACTTGAGATACTAGGTCTTAATTCTCTCTATATCTCAAAAAATATATTATATATATAGCCCTCACTAGTAGAGCTGGACTTGGCAAAGGCCGCTCAAAGCTTGAAAAATATGGCAAAGGAAGGGGGGATATTAATCCCCATTGGCTACGTTGCATGAGGATAATATAAGAATGGTCATAGAAGTATATTCCATTCTCTGCAAGCTCTGTCTTCTTTCTACCTCTGTACATCTCGTCTACAATCAAGCCATGCATCACATCAATCACATCAACAATACACTCAACCGGTTGCACTTCCTCAAGATTAGAGGGATAGACAACTTCAAGACAAATGAGAAAATGTTATAATGGAAAAACTTAAGCCAAGTTCAAGAAAAGAAAGACTTTAAGTATCAAATCCTTACAATTTGGTTTATGCATTGGAAGATTTGAACTTCCAGGTTCCAAATATAGCTCTCTATGCATAAACACATGTTGCACCAGAACCTCTTTTATGCTATTCTGATTTACTCCAAGCTTAAAATCTCAAATTCTACCCTTCCAAGTAGAGATAAACTAGCTCTCACATCTTCGCATTTTCCCTCATTTTACCTATTGCATAGCGATCCAATTGCCTTTGCTAATGATTGTAGTGATCCATCTTCCATCTTTTTGGAATGAGTTAAACACTGATATGGATGTGATTTGGGAGCTTGAACACCTTGTTGTAGGTCGAATTCCTATATCCATGGCAAAGAGAGAGAGAGAGAGAGAGAGAGGACTAAGCTACCACAAGAAAGGAGGGAAAAACATGAGAGGGATAAAAGAAAGGAGGGAAAAAAATAAGTGCCAAGCTCTTTATTAATTTGAATTTAGATTAAACATGTCATTGTCATTAATCTAGACATATCATTAAATAAAAGTGTTGGGGACTGCATATCATTAATGCAAAGAATGTCATAATCATGAATATAAGAGGCTAAAAATAGATATTGATAATACAAAGTCGTAATATTATTATATATATATCTTTTTGCAAAATGATTTTTGGTATTTTTTTAAATAGAACTTCTGCTACAAAGGCTCCGCTCCTATTGGACTAGAGCACTCTCTCTCTATCTCCTAAAAGGTATTTTCAAGACCTCAAAACTCCCCTAATGCCTGTAGCTTAGCGGAAGCCAATGATCGCATTTGTGTTGCTCTCCCTCTTACTCTTGGAGGGTGACTCCCCCCTTGTGATTGCATGTTTTAGGTGACAATAGCCCGTCTTCCTACTCTAGATCATGGAGGCAAGTCAAAGTCCTATGGAGACTCATCCGGTAGGGGATAGAAAACAAGAACTTGAATTGCAAGGGGAGGGGGATCCTTTTAAAGACAAAGGAAAGAGAGTGGGGGAGGGATAAAACAAGAGAGTCACATACCGAGAGTGGAACAATTCGCAATATGAAAAGGGGGCATGGGTCCTTTTATAGATGAAGGAGAGAGAAAATAGGGAGAGAGAGAAAGAGTGATGAAAGAGAGGGTGAAGAGAAAAAGTATGCGATGTGTAATTTTTTCTCACTAGAAAGGGGTCACTAGCAGCCCCTTATTGAACGATTTTTTTTTTCGATGACCTGTTCTTAGAGAGAGTAAATTTTGTCCCAGCAAGATTTGTGGTTTTTTTTTTGCACAATGAGGGGCTACTAGCGATCTCTTTTTGGCAAAAAGAGAAACCACAGTTCTGAGAATAGATAGCATGGGGAGAAGAGAGACCAATAGGGTACAGTTTTTTTTTCACTCAAGAAGGGGTTGTCGACAGCCCCTTCTTGGGTAAAAAAAACACTATGTTGCTCTCTCTTCTTCCCATGTCATCTATTCTCGGAACTGTGGTTTGTTTTTCGCCATGTCATCTATTCTCGGAACTGTGGTTTGTTCTTTCCATGTCATCTATTCTCGGAATTGTGGTTTGTTTTTCGTCAAAAATGGGTCGCCAGCAGCCCCTTATTGGGTGAAGAAAACCCACAAATCGAGTTGGGTGAAAAGTTACCCTCACCAGGAATGGGTTGCCAGAAAAAATTCTTATTTGATAAGGGGCTACTAGCGACACTTTTTTTGTGAGAAAAAATTACACATATCACATGTCCTCTCTCTCATCACCCTTTCTCTCTCTCCTCCCATTTTCTCAAATAGTTAACTAATATTTACTTAATTAACTTTATTAGAGAAAGAGAGAGATATAATTTTCTAAATAGTAGATCTTTACACTCCTAGAAGCATAATATGAGATAGTCATACAAAGTAAAAGCTTATACACACTCATTCAAACATTGCTTTATTGCTTAAAAAATACACTTATTCAAACATTGCTTTATTCATGTTGTCTCTTTCTCTCTCATCCCTCTCCTATCACTCTGTTACTCTCTTCCCCCCATGCATTCTTGGACATGTGGGATTCTTTTCTGTCAAGAAGGATCGCCGACAGGCCCTTCTTGGGTGAAAAAAAAAACACACTATGTTGCTCTCTCTTCTTCCCATGTTGTATATTCTCGGAATTGTGGTTTACTTTTTCACCAAAAATGGGTCACCTATAGTCCCTTATCAGGCAAAAACCCACAAATCCAGTTGAGCAAAAAGTTACCCTCGCTAGGAATAGGTCACCAGAAAAAGTTTGCATCTGATAAGGGGCTGCCAACAACCCCTTTTTGGCGAGAAAAATTACACGTATCACATGTCCTCTCTCTCATCACCCTTTCTCTCTCTTCCCCCATCTTGGGTATCCTTCAAAGGAAATTTTGTAATAGCTCTTTAGGATTAGAGTCACCCAATCTTTTTATTCATGCTACAAGGCTTGGAAAATCTATTTGGCTACCATTTTCCTAATAGTTTGAGTAGGTTGGGTAATCCTAGGCCATCATTTTGTTATAGTTTTTTTAAGTTCTGTAAACAAACTCCTTCAATAAGTTTAGTGTATGATCTTTGAAAGGATAATCAACATGATACGTCAATGAAAGTGTGTTTGGGGGGGGGGGAGTAGGGGGGATGGACAAAGAGGTTTTTGGGATATTGCGAGGGGGCACCAATGCCCCCTTCTCAGCATCGACGAACATACCTATGCAGACCGTTGTCAAAGGGATTTTTGTCGAAAGGTTGAATCCGCCATGTATCAGAGGTAGAAGGAAGTAGAGATAGGAGATGGAAGAGAATAAAATGAAATGATACTTTGCCATATCCAAGAAAATACAAGAACACTAACAAGGAATGCTAGAAACAAACCATAGCTTGCCATTCATATTCAATGAGAAGAAGAAATACAAATGTTGAAGCCATGGCTGCTTGTTGAGAATAATATGATGATGGCTGTTGCAAGGTACACACCCTTTGCAATGGTGGGAAGGAAGAAACCTTCTAGCTCCAAGAAGTGGAGCTTCAAGAAATGAATTGAAAAATGTGTTACATTAGCACTCTCTTTCCTTTTATACTCTAGCCTAAAATAGACTAATTGGCCTAATTAAAGTAGCATGAAAATTGATTTATTACAATCCATCCCTGCCCAAAAGTTTTGTCCTCAAAACTTTGAAGACTGAAATGACAAGTGGATGGTAAATGTAAAGGAACGAGATGCCAATGTTGAATTTTCCTTGTTGAAGTTGTCCTTTGAAGAAGATACTCTCCCATGAAAAGAATCTTGAAAATAAACTCAAAACAGTGGAAATCTGGAATGATGTCCTGAACAGGGTAGTGATAGTAAATGACCCATAACTTTGGATAGAAATGTCGGAATGACGCATATGAGGTATAGAAATGAATCATAAGGTATCCATCCATGTCATCAAAATCCAATTTTGATGTCGATAGGTCAATTATTTTCATGACAGAAATTTATAACAGCAAGCTATCCACTGTGTAATGAGCTAAGTATCTTCTTGAAGAAGCCATGGATATTGATCCAAATATGAAGCATGCTGCCAATATGATTCTTCCATAGGCAATCCTTTCCATTTGATAAGGTATTCCATTACAATACGGTTCCTTAGAACCTTCTCCCTCTTGCCAATAATCCTTACGGGCTCATAGATGATTAAGCCATCTTCATCAAGAGGAGGTAGTTCTTCAAGAACTTGTATGTCAGGGCCAATATACTTCTTAAGTTGAGACACATGAAAAACATTATGAATGCGTGTGGATGAAGGTAAATCAAGTTGGTAAGCAAGATCTCCAACTTTTCTTGTGATTTGATATGGACCATAATAGCGATGAGCAAGCTTATAATGTCCCCCCTTAAGAGAAGCATAACGAGACTTAGGTACTTTCAAAAATACCCATTCTCCTTCTTCAAAATCCACATGCCTTCTCTTATCATCCACATACAATTTCATTGTCTCTTGTGCCTTCTTGATGTTTTCTTTGCATTGCTTCATTAAGGCTTCCATCTTTTCCAACTCTTCTCGAGCAAGAGGATTCACTTCATCATGAAACAATGCTGAAGGTACTTGGACTTTGTATCCATACAATGCCTCGAATGGTGACATACCAATACTCATATGATGAGTATTATTATAACAGAACTCCGCAAGATGAATCCAATGATCCCATGCATTCTGCGTATCATGGCAAAAATGTCTCAAATAGACCTCTAACCATTTATTGACCCTTTCAGTTTGGCCATCTATTTGTGGATGATAGGCAGTACTTGGAGTTAATTGGGTGCCCATGGAAGTAAAGAGACTTTTCCAGAAATTTCCCATGAACTTGGAATCCCTATCAGAAACAATCTTCATAGGTAATCCATGAAGTCTGAAAATTCCTTCCATGAATTGATCTACCACCTGTTTGGCTAAATATTGGACTTTGGTAGGTAAGAAGTGGGCTAATTTGGTAAGATGATCAACCACAACAAAAATGATATTCCAGCTCTGCTTAGTGGTAGGAAGTCCTGTAATGAAATCCATACTAATATCAGTCCATTTACCATGAGGAATAGGCAAAGGCTGAAGTAAACCACTAGGCAATAAATTGGAATCTTTATTCTGCTGGCATGGTAAGCACTGCATCACATACTCCTTGACATCTTTCCAAAGTCCCTTCCAATAGAAACATTTATGGATCTTATAAAAAGTTTTAAACAAACCAATATGTCCTGCCAAAGGAGAAGAATGCATCTCATGCAAAATATGTGGCCTAAATGATGACTCTTCCTTTGAACCAAAGAAGTCCATTTTGCCACTTGAAATTGGGAAATTCAGATCCATTGTCTTGCTGTAATTTCTTCATAATGTTGCCAGTGTGTTCATCCAAAAGATATTCTTCTTGAATGTCCTAAATCCAATCTTTATGCATGGTAGAGATAATAGAAACGGAACATGCCCCCATCCTGGATAAGGCATCAACCACTACATTATCCTTGCCTGCCATATAGGATATCTCAAAATCATATCCTTGAAGAGTAGCTAACCACCGTCTTTTTTTGGGAGAGAGATTTGGCTGAGAAAGAAAATACTTCAGCACTCGATGGTCACTCTTTACCTTAAAATGGCAGCCATAGATGTAGTGATGCCACTTCTTAATAGCATGAAGAATGGCTAACATTTCTTGCTCGTAGACATGGAGTTCCCTTTCTTTATCATCTAACTTCCTACTTTCATAAGCAATAACACCATGATCTTGGCATAAAACTACCCCAATACCTCTGTCACTAGCATCTACATAGATGGTAAATTCCTTGGAAAAGTCTGGGCACACTAAGATAGGTGCTGAAATAAGAAGACTTTTCAGCTCATTAAAACTTATAGTGACTGTAGCATCCCAGAAGAAAGCTTCTTTCTTCAATCTTTCAGTAAGAGGAGTTGCTACATGGGCATAATTCTTGATGAATCTCCTATAGAAGGAAGAAAATCCAAGAAATCCTCGCAATGAAGTAGAATTTTGTGGTATGGGCCAATCTTTGATGCACTGTACTTTCTTTGGATCAACCATGATTCCTTTCTTACCAACTATATGACCCAAATATTCCACTTCATCAGCCATAAAAGTACACTTGCTTTCCTTTGCAAAAAGCCTGTGTCTTCTCAAAGTAAGGAGAACTTCTCTGACATGTTCCAAATGTTCTTCTCTATTCTTGCTATAGATGAGAATATCATCAAAGAATATCAAGACTGATTTATACAAGAATGGCTGCAAAATCTTGTTCATAACTGCTTGGAAGGTTGTAGGTGCATTGGAAAGTCCGAATGGCATGACTAGGAAGTGGTAGAGACCTCTTTCTGTCCTAAAAGTTGTCTTGTACTCATCCCTTGCTTTCATTCTAATTTGATGATACCCTGATCTTAAGTTGATCTTGGTGAAAACCTTTGCATCCTTGAGTTCACCCAACAAATCATCTATGCGGGGAATTGGGTACCTGTTCTTCACAGTGCTCTTATTTAGATCTCTATAGTCAATACACATCCTAAATGACCCATCTTTCTTCTTGACAAGTAGTATGATGTCGAAGGGTTTTCGAAAATAAAGTTGAAGGGTTTTCGAAAGCAAAGTCGCGACCACAGAGGACTTTGAATAATTTCAGGATAGAAGGTCAATAGTGGCGGCCTCCACAAAGAATCATATTTATATTTCAACAACTCTTCAGAAGACTGATGAGACAAACAGCTTATTAGCTTAGCAACTCTCTCTTTTACATCAGAGAAGCTGAACTCTGTTATAACAGCTTATTCTTTTGATTCAGACAGGTAATTATTGTCTATATTCACATCCACAGCCTTTGAGAATCCTTTGAACAGTTTTGAACCCTATAGAAAATTTTCCTTGTGACAGAGAGAACTCCAGTGCTATATGAAATACACTGTTACAAGCAAAATGTGAAGATTTATGCAGGTCATAATTTCTGAATATCAAGATGAACTCTCCTTTCTTTTAACATGATTTGAATAAGAATTTCAAGTGGAAAAATTGAGCATGAATTCCATTGTAAACTGTTGGCACAGAGCCCCTGTTCAGTCATAGATTCCAGGTCCAGAATATTGTCTCTATTTCCCTTTTATGTACAGATGTAGGGTGTCAATTCTCTGTTACAGACATTCACCTCAGAAAACAGAGGACTTTCAGGTCAATAAAGTTCCAGTCTTTATAAAATTTCTCAAGAGCAGCATCACGAGTAGCATCTCTTCATGGAATCCAAAACTCATCTGATGCTTATTTTGCCTTTAAGATGGAACAGCTTCTCGGTAAAGAACTGTCGATCAAATGCATAGTGTATTCAGAACTCTCCTCCAGAGTACTGCCATGAGCAGCATCGAAACCACACTAAAGGAAATGAGGCCAACAAAAATCACGGCTCCTGTTAAAAGTCTTTTCCACTAAAATTGATTGTTTCAATAGATCCTTGACGCAATGAAAAGAATACCCAATGTCAACAAAATACAATATGAAGTTCAAAAAATCTTGCCGCTTGCTCCAAATGATGTGGAGATCACTGTTCCATCCTTGAACCTGCACAAGTGCATGGCGAAAAACTTCACAGACAGACCACCGATATTCCACAGTACACCAGATTGCCCTGCAGGGATGAGTAAAACATCTGGAGCTCCCAGTGTGAAATTTGATGGAAGAACCTGTAGAAGATAACCCTCCACTATGAAGATTAAGATATCACAATTCTCATCATTATCTGGATCATAAGCCTGTCCACTTGAAAGTAAGACAGTCCGTCCTTCCGTTGCTGCTATAAAGCTGTAGCCATATGACTTGTTAACTAAGAGAGGCTCCCCCAAAGACCTGCTTCTCTCATATCCAAGCCAGCGGAAAGAGATGAAAGCGGTCTCAGGTCCCAAAGGAACCAGAGCATGGTGCAGTTTCTTTGAAAAGACAACAGCACTGCTTGGTTTGAGCTCCAAAAGTTCACAGAAACTAAGTTCACTGTCACTGATGGCCCTGAAATACAGTATTCCTTCGTGTAGAACCACTACAACCTGTTCCTCTTCACCTCTGACTCTGCCAAACTCCTTCTGGCTCGTCTACCGTTTTCCGTCTTCGGCACGAAGATCAACAAGCTCAATTGCACCATTGTTGAATTCTTGCCTTCATTTTAATTCCGCCGGCCTCTCGTCCTTCCTTCTTCTTTGTTTTCGTCTTTATTCACCAGCAGAGCTCTTCACCTTCGATTTCGCTATGGCTTCATTGACACCGCCTTCGTATCTAAATTCACCTCTGCTGTGCCAGCTTCATTGTTCCCTTCAGTCGTTCATGCTTGAGCTTACTTTAATCATTGTTGATAGAGTAATCATGCCATTTCCATTGTTTTTCCGTTCAGAATCATGCCTCAGGCTCCCCAAAGACCTGCTTCTCTCATATCCAAGCCAGTGGAAAGAGATGAAAGCGGTCTCAGGTCCCAAAGGAACTAGAGCATGGTGCAATTTCTTTGAAAAGACAATAGCACTACCTGGTTTGAGCTCCAAAAGTTCACAGAAACTAAGTTCACTATCACTGATGGCCCTGAAATACAATATTCCTTTGTGTAGAACCACTACAACCTGTTCCTCTTCACCTCTGACTCTGCCAAACTCCTTCTGGCTCGTCTGCCGTTTTCCGTCTTCGGCATGAAGATCAACAGGCTCAATTGCACCATTGATGAATTCTTGCCTTCGTTTTAATTCCGTCGGCCTCTCGTCCTTCCTTCTTCTTTGTTTTCATCCTTATTCACCAGCAGAGCTCTTCACCTTCGATTTCACTATGGCTTCATTGACGCCACCTTCGTATCTGAATTCACCTCTGTTGTGCCAGCTTCATTGTTCCCTTCAGTCGTTCATGCTTCAGCTTACTTCAATCATTGTTGACAGAGTAATCATGCCGTTTCCATTGTTTTTCCGTTCAAATTATGCCTCAACCTCATCTTCCCTCCTTCTTTCGACTTCCACTCACGAAAAAAATCACCCTTGCTTTTTTGCTCTCTCCTGGTAGATTCCAATTATCTCGCGCCTCCCCTTTTGCCTCCCAAAACTCCCCTTTCAAAAATAGTCTTTTTTTAATAGCGTCTAAGCAAATTAAAGGGTGCTTTGCTCTCTTTTCTACTTGTTGTCTTATAAACTTCAAAGTTTGTCGTACCTCACCAAAGGGTTCTAGTTTGTCAGTTCTATGAAGAGAAATACTCCGTGCCCTGCGAAAATTTGCAATATCTAAAGCCCACTTTTTGGCGTAGTCAAGGAGCTCTTCTGATGGCACAATGGCATCGATAAGGCCCAATTCAAGAGCCTCTTCAGGAGAGATAGACTTTGATGTCAGGATCATATCCATGGCTTTTGACAAACCAACTAATCGGGGTAAACGTTGAGTGCCTCCAGCACCTGGAATGACCCCAAGTTGAAGTTCAAGCAAGGCAAGCTGTGACTTGGGAGCTGCAATTTGCCCATGGCAGGACATGGCTAACTCTAAGCCTCCACCAAGTAGAATAAAGATGCAAACATAACAACTAAGTATGTACAAAAAATCAACACCCAAACACACAACTTTTGGGTGGATTCCACACCTCGCATGTGCAGCAATACGACAATGAGAGAAGAAAAATGTGACTAACGAGGCTAAATAAATCCCATTTCCAGCAAGTCTTTAACATGTTTCTCTACTTCTTCTCTCTCACACTTGGATAATCTATAAGGAGGTTTGTTGATGGGTTTAGTGTCAGGCATTAAATCAATAGGATGATCCACTTCTCGCTGAGGAGGCAACGATGTAGGTGGCTGAAATATATCCTTAAACTCTTCCAAAAGTTTACATAGACATGGATCTTGCTCTTAGGTGAAGTTGATTGCTAACTTTCATCTGTCTTTGATAAAAGAAGTGTGAAAATGCAAGACATAGCATTGATTTCCCTCTTCATCTTCTTCTTACTGATTATTTCCACTTGTTTCCTCTCAATGCCATTAAGTTTTACTTGCTGCCCATTCCAAGTAAACTCCATAAACATCTGGTTAAGATCCAAGGAAAATTTTCCAAGCTGTTTAAGCCAATCGCAACCAATGATGATGTCAATAGGACCCATATCTAGGACAATCAAGTCTGTCATAATAGTGCAAGACTGTGATAGTGTCTACTGGCATATCTCTTTACTCAACTCTTGAGCTCCATTTGCCACTTGTACCTTCAATAGGGAATCCATTTCTTGTGGTAATAACTTTAGCTCATACAATGACTTGGCATTGACAAAACTATGCATGATTCCCGTATCAATGAGAATATGAGCAACCTTTGAATTTATAATACCTTTGAGCCGAAGTGTATTTTCACCCTTACAACCCATCCATGCATCCTGAGATATGGAACATAACATGGGTTGACAAGAAACCACAGAACCACCTGGATCATAGGGAAAGCTATTGACCGGCTCTAAATCCTCCTGCACATCTTGGTCCTCTTGATCATGCATGTCTTCATAAGTGGGGGCTGCATCCACTTGCAAAAGAGCATCTTCATTTGCTTCTTCATCCTCAAATTCTTCTATATTCAGCATGTTTGACTTTGCTATGTATCCCTTGCACTTTTGTTTATGTTCAGGAGACCACTTCTCTCCACACTTGTAACATAGGCCCTTGGTTTTGTCATTGGGAAGTGCTTTATTGTTGTTGGCAATGAGATATGGTTTGGCTACAGCTTTAGTCCTCTTGAAATCCCCTTTTGAATCAGCATTACTCCTAAAATTAGTGCCCTGCCTTGAGGGATAAGCTGTAGGATATATAAGCACCCTGTCGGAATTATTTGAGAACCTATTTTCAGCTCTATTTCCTTCTCTTTGTTGGCTGAATTGCTGTCCAAATCTCATGGGCTGATTTGTTTGGTAATGTGTCCCTGTTTTGGGCTGAAATGCAGTCAACTCTCTTCTATACTTTTGGCTATACCTTTCAGCATATTGTATGGCTGCATGTACACTAGTTGGCTTGGCTGCTCCAAATTCAGCTGAAAGGTTAGGATCAAGACCAAAGATGTACTTATTTAACTTGGCTGCATCAGAGATACCTTCGACATACATGGAAAGATTTAAGAATTGGCTGGAATAATCCCTTACGGAAGATCCCCTTTGCCTAAGATCGTACCATCTTTGCTCAAGTCTTTCCTTTTCCATGGGTGACACAAATACTTGAGTCATGGCTGATTTGAACTCATCCCAAGATTGAAAATTTTCCCCTATCTTGCACATGTATCTCCACCAAGTATGTGCATACCCTTCTAAGTGTAGGGCTGCATAACAAATCTTTGCTTGTTCGTTGCGATTGATCAACTCCTCAAGCTCAGTCGGTGAAGGGTTATCTCCTTTGAAATTTGTTATATTGATCTTATCCTTGTATTCTTTATCATAGTGATATTGCTGCCCACCATGATTGTTGAAGCCAAAAGATTGTTGTCTATGAAAAGAGTCACTCCTTGGTTGATGTCCATGATTGTTTGTATATGATTGCTGCCCATTGCGATGGTTTCCATGAGATTGATGGCCAAGCAATGAATTTCCATGTGATTGGGTATGATTAGAAACACCATGTGGCATTCTATCCTCATGAACATTAACATGTTGAAAACTGTCATGAGCATTAACATGCTAAAAACTGTCCCCATGTACATGCTCTCCATGATCTTCTCTCACATTAGGTTCTCTTACATTAGGAGTTTGAGCATGTGAGTATCAAACTCTTTATAAAAGGGGTGACATCCATGAATAAACTCTTCTTCATCTACATGTAATGAATGACCTTGCTGTCCATGTTCTCTTGAGATAGGAAATTTAGGCCTACCTCTACTCCATGAATTAGCATGTGGATAAGCAGTTTCATTGACTCTATAAGGACCACCATGTTCATAAGTCGATGGTATATGTTTATGATGTTGAGAATCAGCAATCACACTCAAACAGCCTCTTTGTATGGAATCTCAGGGTCAAGGATATGCAGGGTAACTTATCCCATATGCACAATAGTGCCTACTGCAGTTTCCTACTTTCCTATAAAGCATTGTACTTGCTTCCTTTCTTAATGCAATGATAGTACTCTTTTCATTTCAGTAGAGTGTCAATGTCATTGTCCACATACACAAGATTGTGTTTATGAGTCCAAGTCTCAATCTTGGAACCTAATTCACTTGTGTAACAAACAGTGTCCATTCCATCATGAGTCTACACTTCTCCTTCCATCCTCCATAGCTTCCGGTTATGTCATGCTCTAGATCCCGCATTTCTAACATATGAGCTCTAGTAGATCTCACATTCCCATGAATAAGTGGCACTTCTTCAACATGGGGTGGTGGTTTACTTTGGAATCTATCTCCCAAATTGCTGAATATAGTGATCAACTGATCAAACTTGGTATCCAATCTATTACTTTGTTGCTCCATATGAGAAATAATCTTATTAAATTTATCATCCATGGAGTGGGTAAGCTGAAGTAAACCATCATTCATGTTGCCAAGTTCCTTAGACATTTGTTGGAAGTCGTTAGAATCACGTGAGATGTTAACTTCATTCCCCTGATCTATGACATGAGGATTCTTTGGCCATTGCACCTCGTCATTGGTGGTACTAACTCCCATGAATTCAGCCTCTGATTTGTGGCTCTATTATTTTCATTTATCTTAGCATGATACTCCTCCAAGCCTTCCTCAATGTAGTCTAACATTTGCTCTTTCTTCTTGTTCCTTGCCATGTTGTAATTTCAGCACTGCCAGTCAAAGATTGGTCTATATCTTGAGCTATGCTTCCCCGATCCAAGTGCTTTATAGCTCCAAACGGATCTTACAATATGTATATATAGCATATTTACTGAAATAAGAACTTTGGAAAAGGTATATAATAGTTCCTGACCAAAACAGTGTGTCTCTGCCTGCCTGTCAAAGTGCAGTCTACAGTGACCACCTGTCTCACAAAATGGGCTATAACTTGAGCTCCGCTACTTTAATTGAGGCATGCTATAGCTAGGATTGAAGAGGACTTTGAGATCTACGTACCAAGCACAAGAACCCTTATTGGAAAATTAAAAATGCCTTTCCTGTAATAGGTTCTTTATGACTGTCCAGACTGGGACTGCACCCTCTAAAACCCTGTAGAAGCACTGTTTGAGCATTGTTTCATCTCATATGCATATAGACCATGGTAAAACTCATGTGGGCACTGAAGGGAAACCTATAGGCTATAATCACCACCTGAAATCCAATCTGTAGCACCTGTAGACCTTCAAACTGTTCAAAACTTTGACCAAACTGCCCTGTTTTCCCCTGTTTGTACTAAGTGTCTTCAAATCTTTTCCACTCTCATCTTGAGTGGTCTTCTGTAGTCCACCACCTGTGGTGAGGGATAAAACAGTGAAATAGGCACCTAAATGGGCTCTAAAACTCCGAAAGGTGTGCAAAGTTCCTTCCGGGCTAGGTTGTGTACCCTTATAGAGTCATCAATAGCAAGGGAGGGTCACCTCACTATTGTCTTGCTATCTCGTCTGACTTCGACCTTTTTCCTCGGTCCGTATTGAACATGGCAGAGCTAGTATTCTAACAAACAAGGTATGATATGCAAGACCGAATCAATACATTGATCCTTTCATGATATGCATGAATTGGAAAAGTATCATGAATGAAAATGGACTGAGATAGGCTTACCAATAGTATCAGTGACTCACTGCATACTATGCTCACCTTTACAAATTTATTTTGGGAAATTCTCAAAGATTGGGTCAACACAAACTCATGGGTTAGGGTTAGGTAAATCTCAATAAAAATATGAAGACTATATGATGAATTTTGAAGTCTTCAATCAATCAAATGCAATAGATCAATGAGATGATCAAAACTCAATTAATGAATGTGGCTGAATGACTGAGTAGATACTCAATCAATGCTTGAAAATCCAAATTGAAGGCTCATTGTATGAAATATGATGGTTCATTATCAATCAATGCTGAAGGTAAAGTCTATGAAGCAAGTCATTGCTTGATTACTCTCTTAATCTCTCCTTCAACAATAGGAGATGCAGTCATCAAGTGGATTAATGATTGGAGAGATTAAAAGGGAGTATTAGAAATACCTCTTTCAATGCTTGAAGAAGAATATATTGCTTGTCTCAAACCTCAGCCATAAAGAGTGATAGCCCATCTTCATAAGTCCTCCAATTGATCAAGAGAGAGTAATACTCCATAATTCCATACAATAGCTCCAAGTATAATCCAAGGATGATGCCTTGAGTGAGTCTTCAACTCCAAGAAGCCAAATGAATGGAAGATCCTTTGTAATTGGAGCCTCTTTGACTGAGATTTCCAATAAATTCTTCAATCCCTGTCATGCTTGAAGTCCAAGAGAAGATTGGCCTTCAATCTTGAATCCATTGCTTAAAGCCTTCAAAATCTTGAGTGTTTAGAGTAGTATGAAGGTCCCTGATGTCATTTAAGACCAAAGCCCCATGAAATAGAAGAGAATAAACCAAAAATTTGAAGCCTATAGCTTGCTGCCTTGTTTTGACTCCATAGCCATGTCTCTTTGAAGCTTCAAGTCCAAGAATGCTTCAATGTCGGTCTCTTGAGTGTTGAGGAAGCTCTAGGAAGTAAAATGGAGTAAAAGCCCCTTGATCTCTTCAAGAATTTCTAAAAATGTTGAGTGATGTCTTGAAATCTACCATAGCTAGGGTTTCATGTAAGCTTCAAGAACTCCAATGTCCTGAAGAAGAAGATGTTTGAGGCCAAGATCTTCAAGATAATGCTCCAAAAAGCCATGCCATAGTGCTCAATGCTTGAAGCATCAAATCATTTTGATCACATGGTAAGAAGACATGCTGAAAACAGGCACAAAATAACTGATCACATACTCCTCTACCATCATGAGTAAATCGATGAGAAGTGTACCATATAGGTATTCTATGGCAAGCTTATAACCCAAGGAAGATTCCTACCAAGCCGTTTGATGGATAGAAGCCATGGGAGGAAGATATGAGCAAAGATCTCTATGGCAGTTTGTAGGGAAGCTTGAGAGAAAGAGGAAAGAGAAGAAGAATCCCTTGGTTAACAAAAAGTAACCTTGTTTACTCCTCCCTAATCCCTGTTTAACTCCAGTTAGTCCAATCTCCCTCCAAAATGACCTATGAATTGACCACGACCTGTTATTTTCACCATAGAACCTCCAAGAACCTCAAAAATAGTGATGACTTGGTGCAGATAGCCATGGCTAGTCACACTTTGAACTGTAACTAGGCTTGTGACCAAATCTTGTCCTCCCAGTTACCCTGTAACAAGTCTATGACTAAAATTCACCATGAAAATGACCCTTCCCATGGATCAAAATCCCTGCTCTGATACCAATGAAATGATACTTTGCCATATCCAAGAAAATACAAGAAAAATAACAAGAAATGCTTCCAAGAAATGCTAGAAACAAACCATAGCTTGCCATTCATATTCAATGAGAAGAAGAAATACAAATGTTGAAGCCATGGCTGCTTGTTGAGAATACTATGATGATGGCTGCAATGTACACACCCTTTGCAATGGTGGGAAGGAAGAAACCTTCTAGCTCCAAGAAGTGGAGTTTCAAGAAATGAATTGAAAAGATGTGTTACATTGGCACTCTCTTGCCTTTTATACTCTAGCCTAAAATAGACTAATTGGCCTAATTAAAGTAGCATGAAAATTGCTTTATTACATAAAAAGAATAGACAAGAGGTAAACAAGACAAAGTTAAAGCACAATGAATTGAATTAATATGTATTGACATAATGTGAAATCATTTGTCTGCCACTACTCAGAAGCACTCTCCAGGCATTAGATCTCCTAGTTCCTTCGTAGACCAAAAACGTGCATCAAAATAATAGCTCCTTCTCTATCGCTCGAAACCCAAATCTAATGGCTCCCTTGGCTTTGAAAGGGGGGTAGAACCCCATGACACTAGGACACCTGATCAGGGATCTCCCAGATCGCTTCTTCTTCTTCTTCTAGTTCAAAGTGAAGTTTTCAGCTTGTCAACAACGATCGCGACGCGCACAATTTTGTCAATCTGCCTTTTTTATGAAAAATCACATAATTGGTTGAAAAAGAAACTTGTTTTTTGCATGCCATCCTAATCTAGAAGATTTTCTAACTTTTTTGGATTTTTTACAATAAATTATATAAAAAATATGCTAAAATTATCCAAAAATCTAGTATTTTTGGATAATCCATGCCACTCACATGAGTAATAATTACTCAGATCACATTGAATTTCTTAATCAATAAAAAATTTGAATGATGATGCATTCCATGGTTTTTCACACTATGTCTGCATAGTATCACGACATCCACCCCCTTTGAATCTGCACATCCTCTGGTATGTGCCACCGATGCACCACCCGAATCAAACACCCATAGTATCAACTTGTTTCTTATCATGCATATAAGAAGGCATACCCCTGGATCATAGATCAAAATATTCAGTATTTGTACAAATCTTGAGCCATACTTAGTACCCCCTCTAGGGTCATAAGGCCTCGGGTGCATATCATACAATAGAGGTTGTTGAATCTCTATATACATGCTATCAATACACCCATCAACAAATACATAGCAACATGCCTGCTCTTTCAAAGTCCATCGCATGGGAAGTTTCTTCTGATAACCGTTTTTCTCCTCATCTAACATAAACTGAGTCTCACTTGCATTCAACACATTCTCACCATCACTGAAAATAGTGAAACAGTCCATATCTTGAAGTATCTTAGAATTGCCAATTAAGGCCTTTAACAAAGCATCTGAAATGTTTTCTAGCTCTAAAGCATTACATCTAACATCTTGTAAATGCATATCCTTGAGCTCATGAACTGTTTTAGAAATGCTAACTTTATCATCCTGCAAATCGTGTACATCTAACAAGTCACCAATCTCCATTTGAGCCCTTGCATCAAGTAAAACATTATCTTCACAAACCTCTTCATATGCTTTAAGAAAATCTATAGGTGCAATGACTAAATCTTCTAATACAGGATCTTCCAAGGTATCCATAACTATCTCAATATTAGACTATAGCTTATATCCCTGTTGTTTGTCCTAGACTTGCTTGCTATCTTGTTTTTGCTCTTGCTCAATCTCTTCCATAACATGCTCAGGAGGTGGCTGATTTGTAGCTTTATACAAATCCATACTTCTTCTTGTCACTTCCTTGGATATCCCTGCATTATCTTCATCTCTCATCTGTTTCTCTTCAACAAGTACATCCATGTTTTGCCATTTTTCCCAATATGCATCCACTAAATATGCATCTATTAATGATTCCCAACCAGTTATGTCACGAATGTCTTGCCTTGCATGAGACATTTCACTATGAGTAACCTTTCTTTTTTTAGCTACATGTAAAGCAGGTGTCCATATTTCATCCTTTGGACCAAGCATCACTTGGCCATGCATTCTATCCAACTGTAGACCAAAAGTAGAAGCATGTACAACTGCATAACTATTTTGGACTACCAAGTCTTCCAACAACTTCTGCATACCTCCCTTTCCAAAATTCAAAGCAAAAGGCAATTCTGTTTCTCGTGCATGGATCTTGCCATCTTTTCAAAAGATGAGCTGTTATGCCAAGGCCTCTTGATAGGCAGCACAATCCTTTCTCTCATGTTGCAAACTATTACACTACATACATCTTTTTTCTAGCTTAGGGGTTGTTGCCCGTCCCCTATCCTCTTATCCATTTTCATCCAAATTTGCAACCTTCAATTGAAGATCTCGCATGCCTTTGACCAATTCATCCAAGACATATTCCCTAACAGAGGGAATAATAGCAGGTATAGCCATCGGGTTAGCCACACAAGCGGGAGGCTTACTGGATACTTCAACTGTTTTGCCCATTACAGTGGGCAAGCTAGAGACATGCAATCTTTCTCTTCTCCTATGCTTTTTCACAAGTGCAGTTACAGCTTCCTTGATATGTCTCCACTTTGTTTTCAAACCTGTCTCTATAGTCTGATCCTCCAGCAAATCATCAAGCTTCTCTTGAAGCTCAAGAAACACAATATTAGTGAGTTCGGGAATCTCCCAATTCCCATTTTTTGAATGCTAAAAAGGTGGCACCTGGATAATATGCCCATAAGTTTCTCAAAACCATATGATGTCACCTATCATTGGAAAGTGCTTAAAAAAAGGAATTTATTGACCTATAGAGCGCTCGATTTGGAGTTATTGTGTTCAAGTTATGACAAATCCAAAGATTTAACCACGTGTCCCAAACTTATGGAAAATTCCCATATTCTCCAATATGGTGTTAAGATCAGCTGCCTGTAGAAACAATTCAATTTTCTGACTTGCAAGAGTTTGTTGTTCTACAAGATCCAACTACTCAAATCGACTTTCAAATTCTCTTAATAATTCTATCGCCACAAGACTCTTATTGGGTTGTAAAACTCACTCTTGAAAAGTCTTGCACGTAATCAAATTGGTATCTTCAATATAAAATTATTCCCTAAGTGTCTTCTTGAAAGCTACCCAGTTAGCATCCTGCATGTATAATTCAATAATCCATGCTTTCAGTTCATGTACAGTGATCCAAACAAAATACCGGCTGCATGTAAGTTGAGCCACCCCAAAGAATTCTATCTTTTAAGCATAGGTATGCACATATGCAGATACATTCCTACCATTGAATAACTTCATATCATGTTCATCTGCTTGCAAAGCATTCATCACAACACTTTTTGTTTGAGCAAAAGCCTGCATCACGTGTTTTTGTTGTTGTACCTTCATAAGCATGTTCATATTTTGCACCAACTGTTGCAAAACATCACATTGTGTTTGAAGATTCTCCCATCTTGTTTTTCCTTCTTCTATCAACCTTTCACATCGAGTTCATAAATGTCGTAGGGGTTTTTGTCGAAAGGTCGTATCCACTGGGTATCAAAGATAGAAGAAAGTAGAGATAGGAGATGGAAGAGAAGAAAGAGAATAGACAATAGGTAAATACGACAAAGACAAAGCACAATGAATTGAATCAATATGTATTGACAGAACCTGAAATCCTTTGTCTGGTACTACTTAGAAGCACTCTCCAAGCATTGCCATCCAGCCTTATAGCCCTATTTGTCCCTTCAAATTAGCAAATTTTTCTTTTTACAGCCCCCTATTCTGAGCCACGGATCACAAGTTATTAATTTTTGAAGAATTTTATGTCAATTTCATGTGTTTTCATGTGAATGTATCTTTTTCGCATCGGAACTACAATCTGATGTGACATCCCTGATCTACACCTTTCCTTGGGCATTTGTCCTGTTTAGTACCTATCATTCCAATGTACGGTTTGTCCATTATAAATTTTTCTATTCTTTTGGATATTTATGTGTGTGTTTTTTACTGTTTTTCCATGTGAACTTGCCTTAATCACCTCTGAGTTTACTTTTGATTGAATAGTACTGTCGGGATTGGTCTCTTGTAAGATTTTCCCTTTTTTGCCTCTTGATCTATCCTACCAATTTTATTTTATTAATTTTTTTTGTGTGTTTGTATATTCTTTTTTCTTCTTTTTCCCATATGAACGCCCCCTAACACCATCAGAACTGCATTTTGACTAGAGGAACCTGTTTCACTCACATCGCTTAACATTTTTCCTTTTCTTTGCCCTCTATTCCAATGCACGGATTTCTCTGTATTAATTTTTGACTTCGTTTTTATTTGTGTTTCTACAATTTTTCCCATGCAAAGATGCCTTCCCATCCCCAAAACTGCATTTGACCTTACCCATCTTGTTTGCTCTATTCTTGCAGACATTTTCCATGATCACTTCATCGGTTTTGGACCATCAGATCTTTTTGTATTAATTTTACTTTTGTATTTCGCTTATGTTTTTATGGTTTTTCCACATGCATAGGTCTTATCTTTGTCGAAATGTGACATATGATTTTTGACGCCGAGAAGTGCTTAAAAATAGCAAAAATTTCCAAATTTCAAGGGAAAAATAGACTTCATCGGAAGGCGGCGGCTGCAATCAGCATGATTTTAAGAAGCAATGCCCAAAAGTGCTTTAAAGACCCATCGAGCGGTGGTTGGGGAATTTTCATAATTTTTCTGACTATTAGATTGGACTTCTGGAGATGCTCGATAGTGGGGGACTTTGAGATGAATGCTCATAATTTTTTAGTGGCCAAATCCGAGGCGGAGCACGGGAGATAGGCTGGAAGGGAGGCTAAGGGCCAAAATGGCTAGGTGGAAATGAACTTTAGGAAATCCCAAAGGGTGTGACCCTTAGGGGCTCCCTTTGGGGGGGGGGGCAAATTTTGATTTTCTTGGGGAGGGGAGGGGGCGTGTTTTTCACCGCCAGGAATTAAACGCCATGAGAGGGCGACGTTTTGATGAGGAGGGGTGGAGAGGAAAAATGCTACCTCAATGTACCCCTATAAACCAATTATGCTAGGCAAATGCACTTTTTCTTTGCTCCATATCATCGGTCTCCATTCCTCCAATGGCTGCCTAAAGATGGAGAACAAAAACCAATCTTTCTCTCTCTACGAAGACGCAATTCATGTGGGAAGAACCAAGAAGAGAATTGAGTGGTGAACTCTTGTCCAGCATGGTACACCGAATCACTCCCCGATCGATGGAGGGCTAGAGTTGGCTATTTGGAGATGGGCTAAGCATTGAATGAGGGCTGATTTGCAGTCCCACATTAGATTTTAAAACCCACAAAAAAGTAAAAAACTGGTAATTCTATTTTACAAAGGAAAATTGCTTGTTATTTATATTTGATTGAGCCAATGTTGTTTTTATGGAGTGAAAATTGGTAGACATACTCTTTACTATTTGTTTTATGCTTGCATAGTGGAAAAATCCGAAAACATAAAGTTAAAATGCTGGAAATAATTTTTAGAAACCCATAATACATGGTTTTTATGAGAAAAATGGGGTTTTGGGCGTTTTCGGGTGGGATAAACCAATACACATGAGATAAAATGCTAGTAAAATCTATATTTCTGCTATTCTAGGAATCAATAGCCACAGCTTTGAAAATATATTAATAGTTTTATTAGAAAAATAGAGAAAAATGGAGAAAAATAAGAGAAAAATTAGGAATATGCCTTAGAAAAATAGAGAAAAATATAATAAATGATTGTGGATGTATGTTTGCCCTATCTTTTTGTCATAGTGTGTTACTTCTTGCTTTTTATACATTAAACCATGACAAAACAACCTCTATACACCTATGCAACGAAGCAAAACTTAAACAGTGAGGGGGAGTAGGATTTTGTGCAACAATTTGAGGGCTGAAATAATACAAATTCTGAAGCATTTAGGAAATGGCCTATTTGGAAATAAGGGATCTAGTAGCACAAGGTTTGTCTTGGTTCTAGATTCTTGCAACGAAGCATATACGTATTAGTTGGAATTCATGAAAAGACTATTTGCGTACTAGCACATAGGCTGATTTCGAAACATAACTATTTGTGCACGATGAAACATCCACTATTACATTGATCGTACATATGGTAGCAACTCCTGGAAATGCATAGCAATTGTTTGAATTATAGTTGACCCATGCTTGAGAGGGTGAGATTCCCCTTGCCATACTAGGTTAGTCGTTCATTTCTTGGGGGGAAATTATTGGTGAGGGAACATGGTATCTCATGGATCTCACTGAAAAAGAGAGGAGTTTTGTGCAAATGTGTTTATATATACATAGAGGGGCCAATCCCCAAGATGTAGGAGAGCTACGCTGGGGCCACGGAAATCAGCCGATGGTGTGCCTCCTATGTCTGTGATACATGGAACTTATTGCCAATATGTGTGGGATACCCCCTTTGAGGGGTTTTGAGGAAGATGCCATTGGACTCTTATCTAGCTAGAAACGCAATATTAGATGTATCTAGTGTGCATTTAGTTATTACAGATGCTCTTGGCCCGTGAGGTCATGTGGTGGTGGAGTTGTGTATTGCGTGCATGAGGTCTGGTTAGTGCCATAGCTAGTGCCGTTAGTCCCATCAGTGGTGCGTCTGCCGAGGGCC
The DNA here is from genome assembly GCF_053477565.2 of Lygodium microphyllum. Classification (NCBI taxonomy): domain Eukaryota; kingdom Viridiplantae; phylum Streptophyta; class Polypodiopsida; order Schizaeales; family Lygodiaceae; genus Lygodium; species Lygodium microphyllum. Next base: position 113,764,548 of record NC_141162.1, read on the forward strand.
ACCTCAAAGTGGTGGTTTTCGAATTTAGGGTCTCTTGGGACCTACTTATTAGTTGATGTCCTTTGAAGAGATCCGTCAAGCCGAACTCCAAAAACACGAGAGAGTCGAGAGGGCTATACAAAGGGCCGAATTCAATAGACATTATTCTCCTAAAAGGAGTATTCCTGAACCTATTCAAGGGCGGGGTCTTAGTAACCTTAGCCTGAATTAAAGTCCGTCAGGAGGTGGAAGTTCTAATACTTCCCCTCTCGCGATTAATCTGCCCACTTTGAGTGGTGTGACAGCTTTGCATGTCCCAATTCCATTAGCAAATCTGATCATTGCCATGGCACAACCTATCACAATCCCTACGGGAATGGCGGATTCGCCAGCCTTAGGTTTCCCCCTACCCATTTTTAATGGGTTAGTGGAAGAGGATGCGGAGCTTTAAATAAGGGACTTCCAAAATCAGCCGCATCCAAGAGGAAGGGCATCTAATGATGTTCTTCAATATGACCTTGAAGGGAAGGGTAGCTATATGGTATCATGGCCTTGAGGTGAGAACCATAACCACCGTGGACTTATTTTATGAAGCCTTCCGAAGGGAGTTCACCCCTGAGAGGGATGGCCAATATTGGCTACGCGTGTTGATTTTGACGTACTAAGAACTGCATGAAGATATACGAGCATATGCCAAGAAGATTAAAGAGGTTTTCTGTAAATTGGATGCCTCTATCCCTATCCTACCTACTACCCAATTATAATACTTCTTGCATGGTCTTGATTTTAACATCTAGATGTAGCTGAGTAATAGATACAAGAGGACAATCCATTCTTGAAACCCATTGATGTTATCCTCACTGTCACTTATATGGAGGTTTATGGTGCAAATGTGCATCCCGCCATGTGCCAAAATACGGTGCAAGAAGGAAGGCCAGGGAGCCTTATAGCACCGTGCATAGGAACAATTTTGTGCTTTGTATATTGAGAGGCCCATCCCGTGCATGCAACTCTCCATTCACACATCTCACCTCTCTAATGGATATAAAGGGAAAGGAGTAGTCACTCATCCCACTCTTTGTCTCACACTCTGTTGATAAATATAGAGGGCAATCCATACTCACATCCCCATTATAACGTAGCTGCCTTGATTACGCGATGAGTAACATTTTAGTAGTCACCCAGAGTTTACCTTCCAGCCATCACCATCTGCACTCTAACCAAAATAATCGGATTTTGTTCCAACTCTATAATCTTAGGTGTACCCCATAGAGGAAGCGTCCTTCCATTACCCATGGAGGACCGACCTGAAGGTTCCTAATTGACCTAACATTTACCTATCAACAACTAGCTCACATTCGGAGGTGTTCTTTGGAAGGCTTCTTTTCCGGAAGGAGTGATTGCCATTACCCCTGGTTCATGGAGTACAACACTTTTTTCTAGTAGCAAACTAAGGATTTATGAAATCCCTAACAGTGCTCTAGCACAACCGCCGTACCTTTCCCCTAAGATAATTTACAGTTTGGTTCTGAGACCAAACCCCAAGCAAGTCAGCGAATTGGCCCTTCCTAGAGTTTCTTCCTAGCATTTGTTTGTTGGAAAAAATCTCTCGCCTAACTGAGACAACCTTGCCTAGGACTGGATTCGTTGGAATCCATCCACTCGCTTCCCTCTGTGGAAGTTCTTAGTTATCTAATTATCTACCACATTACGTGAAACATGTAAAAATAACTTCATTAATTAGAAAGAATCATTTTATGCACAGTTGTTCATTTGCGTAATTTACTCACGGACATACAATTAGGAATTAAACAAATCCATTGATTATGTTCCATAATGTGTGTTCTCTTGCCCATACAGGAGAAAATTTACAATTTCATGTGCAGCCTCATCCCATGCATCTGCACATCATCAAGATCAAATCCACCTATAGGTAGTGCTTTTAGGTGTGCCAAGTGAAACTTGGGCCATACATCAGTCCAAGTAGTTCCTAATTTCATAAAGGATCTACTAACCAGAGCCCCCATGGCACCTTAACCACCTCCTACTTAATACGATCCTTGCGGGGAGACCTCTTGCCATTGGAGTCAGTCCATACTTTCGCGGCACTAAAAACATCCGCTCTTTGTATGGGGATTCAACACCTATCCTTGGGGGAGTTATAGGGATTCTCAATTTATATCTATTCCAATACTTAATTCAATCAGGATCTAATCTAGAAAGTCACAAATAAGTTTGATGTCTTCAAGAAATGATGACTTCAAACACTCATGCAACTTTCAAGTGATGATTAATCTCTATCAATCGACCTTTGAAATTCACACACTGAGCTCTTCCCCTAGGGTATCTAGATTTTGGGGTCTCTAACCTCTCAGTTTAAGGTTTATAATGACATTCTTAAAACAAAGTTTCTTGGTCTTAAGTATGTTTCTTCAACTTAGAGATATTTCGAGTCTTAAAATCTTCTATCAAAGCTTCAGATTAAACTATATCCTTGACTAATTTCTTCGCGGTTTGTTCTTAATAAATCCGTCTTGAAACATTCCTCATGATTTCTCTTGAGTTCTAGAATTTCATAGTTTTTCTAACAATTTCTAGCCTATAAGATGTTCTGATAATTTACCAAGTGAATACTCTAAGATCGCAGTATTTCTTAAGAGACTTATCTTATTTCTATTGAATTCATATATAAATTTTTAGAAAACATCCTGTGGTATTAAAATTGGTAAAGGTTTGTTATCCATGCTCGTGACTCCGTTAGTGACTCTCGTGCTCACAACTCCAATTATTACTTCCACATTAGTAGGGTCATTTGTGATTTCTACTTTTGAATTATTTTTCTTCGGGGCCATGACGAAAATATGATTCGTAGAAGAAGAACATGATAGTAATACCGGCTAGCAAGGGTGTAAGACTCTTTGTGATGATGATGGTTATTGCGGGACTCAATGATGTAGGCCTTACAGATGGTTCTTCTTGCCTCGTGGAGAGCAATACTTCTCTCTCTCTAGTAGGCGGAATAGGGATGAGAGTAGAGGTAGAACTTCTAACCGAATTGATAAAATAGGATAAAGTTCTTCAGTGTCTTCTCTTCTCGTATTAGGGTAGAAGAGGATGAGAGACCTTCTGCGTATCCCCTTTCTTAGGTTGAATGGAATGATGTCTCTTCATCTCGCAAAATAGAGTCTCCTCCTTCTCGATTAGCATCTTGTCCTCGTCAAGATTCCTCTTGTCCCCCTTGCTAGTCATCCCCAGGCCCTCAATTTCTAGTTTTGCAGAAGGGGTGAGGGCCCGCCAGGGGGGGGGAGGGATAAAAGAGAGGACACTTGCTTTTTAGTGTTTTTCGATGACATCATTGATGATAAAGAGAGAACACTTTCTTTTAGCGCTTCTGATGATATCATTGATGACATCAAAGAGGAAGCTCCATTTTTGTAGTGTGAAGATAAAAATTTACGAATATATGGGTGAGCACCGCATGGCATGTCCTTAGGAAGCCGTCATTCCAAGGCTTATGACCAAGGCATGGACCTTGGCATCTTGGCCTTGGCATACTTGGCAACATGCTACGAAGGCTTCATTGGCGCCATTGGCTATGCGTGAGAAGCTCCCACTAGCTTGTAGAAAAATCTTCATGAGAGGTCATCCATCCTAGTAGTGTCGTCACCCAAGTGCACTTAACTACCAAGTGACTATCCACTAGGCTAGTTCTTTTTGTTGTTCTATACTAAAACATAGTTTTAATAAGCTAGTCTTGGGAGGGTCTCCCAAGTCTTTCTTCCATGAATTGGCATATAATACCTCATTAATAATAATTATTATCTTCATAATGAGAGTCAGTTTCATAATTAGAGCTATTTTTTAAAAAATGTGCAACATAAATCAATTTTCTTTGGAATTTATACACACATTAAAATAAACTAAGTAATGGGGACATTATACCCATCCAATTAGGATGAAAGCTCTCATTGCTCTAGGTTTGTCAATGAAGATTGGTGTCAGTAGGTTGATAATGTTATTTGGATCGGTTGATGAAGAGGCATACCCAAGGATATAGCCAACAAGGTCTGAACTTGAGTCGCATGTTGGAAATTTAGTCTGTTTTAGGAATTAGAAGCACTGATGGGGTTATAGGATCCAGTGGGAGGTGGATCGAAAACTTCTTCTGCAAGAGTTCTGCTAGAGATTCAAGGGTCTTGGATTGCGAGGTGTTACCACCTTTTCCACAGCTAACTTCTCGTCCAAGGGTATGTGTCACCTTTTCTTGGGACGAGGCCTATTATGACAGCGAATTTCTTTCTTTTCTTCCGTAATAGTTTTATTATTATGTTATTATTATTATTATTTATTTTATGTTCTTTTGCCCTACTCCCAAGTATGTTTCCACCTTTTCTTGAAGAATAGGTTGGCATGACAAGGACCTAAGTCCTTTTCTCCCATGACCAATATATTTTTATTTTATTTTTCTCTTGTTGGTTTTGAAGAGTAGAATGGTAGGAATGCCATGTATGAGAACCATCCTCACAACCTCTGATACATCACACGGAAAGGAAACCAAGGATGAGGGGAAGGTGGGTATAAGGGGCTAATAGAACAAAGCCACATCATTGGGATCAACAAGAGGACTATCAAGAGAATTAGGTAGAGCCATATCGACCATCATGCAAGGAATGAGGAAGCTATCGACGGTGATTGTCAAGATCCTTAGGGAGGGTAATACTTCTTGAGGCGATAGCCATTAATTAAGAAGGAATCATTCGAAGCATCAATTGTCTAGACCTGGACGGAGAAATTAGGATTGAGAGCAAGTACTTTATAAGGGCCCATCCAACATTGTTGAAGCTTGCCTGAAACCTTGCCAAATTGAGAATCATAAAATGGGACTAAGTCACCTTCCTTAAACTCCTTCTGCTTGATGAAGCTGTTATGATAGGCTTTTCTGCAAGCTTGCATGACTTCCATGTATTGTAGAGCCATTCTATGAGTCTCATCAAGACATTCCAAGTGCAAAAGATGTCGTTGCAATGACTTTCCATCTCCCAAGCGTTCTTTGATAGACATGCACAGAGAGGGTAGCTCAAGTTCAACATGGGAGACGGTTTTGGTTCCATATACCAGTTAGAAAGGGGTTTGTCTTGTAGATGCCTCATGGGAGGTTTTGTATGCCCAGATGGCCTCTATAAGCCAATCATCCTAATCAGATGATGTGCATCAATCGTTCTCGTCAAAATTGAACAAAGGATGCAATTGGTAACTTTGACTTGGCTGTTGGCTTTGGGGTAATAGGGTGTGGACTTACGATGGCGAATCTTATACAATTCTGTCAATTTTTCCATAATCTTGTTGAGGAAGTGAGTACCTCTCTCACTAACGAGCTTTAGGGGACTACCAAAATGGGTGATAATGTTCTCGTACAAGAATAGAGCCACACTATTGCCATCATCCCGCTTTAGAGATTTGGCTTCACACCACGTGGTTACATAGTCTGTAGTAAGACCAAGATGTATCTATTATGTTTCCTTCTGGTTGGCGGATCAATGGGACCAATGAAGTCAATTTTCCACTTCTTGAATGGATTTAGGAGAAGGATTGGTTGCAGGGACATGGTGCTAGATTTGGTAGGCTTTTCCATTCACTTTGATAAGCATCACACCATTTGTAGTAGTCATAGCCATCCTTAAGGAGGGTCGGCCACCAATATCATGCAACCAAGGTCGTTTTGGCTGTCTTTTTTTTTGCAAAGTGTTTGCCACAGAGCTTGTCATGGCATGCTTTCAGCACGATTCCAATCTCTTCTCGTGCAATACATCTTTGCAAGACCTCGTCTTTTCCTTTACCTTGTATAGAGCACATCCTAACAAGGTGTAGGGGCTGATTCCAATAGAAGCTTCTTCTCATGGCTCGAGATGCTAGGGGAATACTGTTTAGTTGCCAGGAGGTTGGATATGTCTTCATACCATGGGGTAATTGTTTTGACTAGAAACAAGGAAGCATCAAGAAGGTCTAGATCATCTTGCTCTTCTTCATCATCTCTTTGAAGAATTCGCAATAGATGATCAGCCAGAACATGAGAGGGACCGGGTTTGGTAACCACTTCAAATTCAAACTCTTGAAATAGAAGGAGCCATCTCATCATTCTTCCCTTCATATCAGCCTTGTTCATCATGAAGGACAAGGCTTCATGGTCCACATATAATTTGAAGTGCATTGATATCAGATAGTGTCGAAACTTCTCCAAGGCAAACACCATTGCCAAGTACTCAAGCTCTGTCCCTGTGTATTTTTGTTCTCTGTTGGTTACTTTTTGGCTTGCATAATAGATAGATTGATCTAGCTTCGAGAGGCCCTTTTGGCATAAGACTACACCTAGGCCTTCTACTGATGCATAAGTGTGCACATGGAACTCCTTCATTCAATCAAGAGGTTGCACGATGGATGTTTCAATCAAACATTACTTTAGGATGTTAAACGTCTCGTCACAATCATTAGTCCATGTGAACTTTGCATCTTTTCTTAGGAGTTTATGAAAAGGGACTTTCTTCATCACAAAGTGCACAATGAATTGTATGTAATAGCCCACATGGCCAAGAAATCCCCTCAATTGTTTAAGGTTGGTTGGGGTTGTTAAGGTGGCAATCTTCTCAATCTTGGCAATATCTATTGCTATCCCTTGTGCAGAGACAATGTGGCCTATAAGAATTCTTGAAAAGACTCAAAAGACACATTTGTTAGGGTTGAGAGTCACCGATTAGGCTATAGACATAGAAGTCATCTAGGTACACCTTAATGAAATCATGTAGATGGTTGTGGAAGGTAGCCATATGTTGAGATATTTGTAGTCACACCTAATGTATCCTCTTTGTATGAGGTAGTTTGGGCTGCTGAAGACATGCTGGCTGTAGGAATCCCATATGCATAGAGAGGGAAAACTGCTACCCATCCAACAACTATAAATCATTGTACTTGTATGAATGAATACATGATGATGCTTTTCTTTATCAGTTAGTGACAGTCTTGTACTTGTCAGTCCAATACACAAGATTGTATTTATGAGTCCAAGCTACCATCTTGGAACCTAATTCACTTGTGCAACAGTTGGTCTCTATTTTTCTATGTCATCATGAGTTTGGTCTTTATCTTCCATCGGCCATAGCTTTTGCCATGCTCTAGATCTGTGTGTCTTTAACATGGTATCTGTGGGAGTTTTCACTCAACCACCAAGACCCACGGACCACTTATTGTTTCAAGCGTTCCAAGCCGAGCACTAATGGCTACCTCTCACATAGCCGACGCGCCATCCATATCCACGGGTGGAGTGAGCTTACCTTGATGCCGTTCGAGTTACCTCCTCTCCCGTGCACTCCGGTAGCTCCACGATCCAAGTGCAAGCTTCAAGCAAGCTTCATCCTCAAGCTCCACACTCTAAGCTCCATTGCCGCGAGCAAGACAAGAGAAGAGAAGAGAAGAGAAGAAGAGAGAAGACGATGGAGAGCTTCTCCTCCTCAGTCCCTCACCCTCACACACTCGCTCCCTCACACTCTCACACTCCCTCTCTCAAGCACAAGCTCAAGCAAGCAAGAACAAGAAGAAGAAGAGAGCTACTTTTGGCCACACACAAGAATGAGCTTCTCATTCACTTTTCAACTTTATATACAAAGCCCTAAATCCCTTTTGGGCGGTCATCCCCTTTTTCCCTTTTTTACATGGCCGGCCGTAGCCTAGGCCCTTTTTCCCATTGTCCTACCTTCCTAGCTTCCTTTCCACCGCCCATCTACATTTACAAATTGCACGGGTGAGAGCCCGGCGCTCTTTTACAAGATTTCAGGGTGCGCCTTTTTATTTTAAAATGCGCCTTTCCCCTTTTGCCTTTGCCTTGGACTTTTAAGGTTGCCCTTGCGCTTTTGGCCTTTTCTCCTTTTCTTTCTTCAGTCGGGCTACCTTTTTTCCGCCTTTGCCCTGCGTCTTTTCCACTTCCTTTTGCTTTCTTCGTGTTGGGGTTAACATTACCCCCCTCCTAGACGAGTGCCAGTCCCATGGCACTCACCCTCGTAGGTAGCAGGCTGTAGCATGCACCGAAGACATGGGTGATAAGGACGCCAGTGGTTGCCGTGGAGGAGTGTTGGTGGTGGTGTGGGAGAAGGTCCTGGGGGCCTGTTGGTGGCCAAGGTGGCTGGTGAAAGGTTGTTGGAGTTGGTGGTAGGGCTATGCTGTGTTGGGGATTGCATTGATGGCCAGCACAAGTGTTGGTTGGTTGGGGAGTCTGCACATGACGATTCTTTGCGGTCTTGTCGGATGGTAAGGGATAAGCATTCAGAGTTGGGTGTTGATGAAGAGCGAACGACACTTGCGTTGGAGTCTTCAACACCTACAATTGAAAACCTCTCATGTGGTCTCTTCCTAAGGGGTAGTGCTAGTCTTCTTATCGTGCACAAGACATATTTTGATTAGTTTGGGAGACAGGTCGAACTCTAAGTAATCTTGGAGTATTGTCCTACACTTGAGGACCCAAACCGTGTAAATGCTTTGGTGCAAATAGTATGTGAGTGCTCGTGAGTATTTAGGTTATACTTAGTTAGAAGACTATCGACCTGGTTCCTTGTATAGCAATGGGTTAGTGTAGCAAGGGGCTAAGTTGATGGAAAAATTTGTCGATGAAGATGGGAAAAATACACTTGAATATTGCTTGAGACATCATTATGGTCTTGTCAAGGCCATGTAGCATAATTGAGCTCCTTGATATCTTAGCTTTTGGTAGCTAGTGGCTACTCGTAGAAAAGTATGTTGTACTTGTCCAGTGTCTTTCATGCCTTGCTTACCACTATTGATTGTAATGGCATTGAGATGAGTGCGAGAGAATTGTGCAAGTGGTTCAGGGTGACAAGTCTAACCCTAGGCGAGGCAAGCTCTCGAGGTATGTCCTGCCCTTGATGTGCCCTGAACAATTGTGGGGGATGTACAAAGGGCTAGGGGATTAGGGACGGAGCCAGCCGACCAAGGTCACTGGACGTACCTAATTTGAGGACCCCTAGGTGCGGTGCTGTGATTGTGTGTGCTTTTTTCTTTTTCTTCTTCTTTTTTTTCTTTTTTTCCTTTTTTTTTTCTTTTTCTTTCTTTCTTTCTTTCTTTCTTCTTCTTTCTCTCTCTTGTTTTTCCTTTTTTTTTTGTGGTGAGAAAAATGAATACAATCAATGCCATACATTGAGGCTGTTAACCTTTCATTTGGATTGAGAAATGTTGGGATCCAAAGGCTATGAAGGATGGATATTACAAAGATGATTGTGTCACCAGCCTTGATGCTAGAGTAACTGTTGTTGAGATGAAGAGATACACTTGAGATTTTGCAAACCTCTTTGTAACATGTGAGACATCGAACAATTGAGGTAGCACTTGGAGTGAGCTGTGCATGGGCAAGGGCAGAGCATCTTGCGAGTTGAATCTTGGATGATGAAGAGACGCTTGCCCTTGTTGAGAGCGTGGCTCCTGCCCGAACATAGAGTTTGGCCAAGAAGGAGGAGGTAATCGATGATTATGCCTTGGCCATGCTCAATTGCAATATGTGCTTTTCCTGCAAGGGTGTCCTTGGGTTCCCATCCAGTGGCGTTTCCGTCATGGCTTTTGTTTTTTGGTATCCTGTCACTTCCTCCATAATGGTTCTTTGTGGGGTTGGTGGTCTTGTGGTGACTTGAATATTAAACGCTTCTAGCCCTTGACCTGTGTCATTCTGCATCCACTTGTCACTTTGTGAGAGTATATGCTCGCTTGCATTAAGTACATCGGACCAATGCAATCATGTTAAGACATAATTTTTCAGAATGCTATGATGCCTATCCCATTACTTGTTAAGGTCGCATACATTAATGGTAGGTGAAGGAAGTGTGTACAAGTGGGGATCTTGCCCCTTCACTCATCAAAAACAAAAAGTTTTGGCATGATGACTTGCCAAGCTACTTGTACATCATAGGGGCTTAGTTGATAGGTACTAAGCGGGGTGAGTCCGATTGGCTAGGCGACCGGGGTGGTGCTAGTGCGGGGCTCCTGTGAGGCTAGGTAGGGAACATGTCGGCCGGGACATAAATGGCGTAGTCTCGGGCCGCTACCGTTTCCAAAATGTCTTTAAACAATTCATTAAATTCTACCCTATCCCTGGCCGCCTTGTCACTTCGTGCGCACCTGGTGCCCGTGCGTGCGTTGGGGGTCTGTGCAACTGGCATTGCCACATTTTGTGCGCCTCCCTGAGCGTCTGCTCCCCTGGCCCGCAGATTCTTCGGCCTTCGTCCGGGGCGGTGTTGCTTGGGGCCGCGTTTCTTGGCATACCTTTTAAGAGTGGGTACATAGTGCACTGGCGGAGGGGCGTGTGCTGCATGTTCCCGTCGGATGCGGAGAGCGTCCTTGCAAGCTAGCTGCCCTTGGTTCTCCATGCTTTACTCGCAAGGGGATCTGTAAGGTGAGAATCAAAAATTAGGATTTGTTACACGATAAGACCATTCATATGTAAGGGATTATAGAGCAGATTATTAAGCGCATAGGACGAGGAGGGGAGGGGTAGGGCATGCAATGCTTGTTGTAGGGGGATGGCCCCCGTGATGTATATTTAGCCTCCTGCCATTAGCAGATCTTGGTTCATGCCGAGTTACCTCGGCTGGCAGTCATGGATTTAGGCAGGGCTCCTCCTCGGAAGGATAGACCGGAAAGGGAAGAAGGTGTATAGAAAGGGACTATACCCTGTCTACACCATCAGGGTTGTTGGTCACTCCCTGTGCTTGACTATCATTGCTTGTGTGTGTTGAGAGTATCTATACAGGGTAACACAAAAATCATTGTTTATATCTACATCTATACACATACGAATCCATGTCACCTCACGAGGATAGAAACCAATTGTAGAATTCAGGATTGTACTGGAGCGTGGCACACGCATCTAGTATTCGTGGCAGCTTACTCAATACCGATAGATATTTTGCCACATCGAGTAGCATGGAACCTTGTCCGAATCTACTCGCTATATGTTACTCCTCCTCAGTGAGAACCTTATCAAACAGAGCATTCTCTTGGCTAGTTCCAGCTAAGTCCATACCCCGAATGGCAGTTAGCACTCGTAGGGAAGTTGGTGCCACATAGGTTGGGTCTCTTTGAGACTGCCATTTGGCCAATCGCTCCTCAGAGACTGTAATGATCTGAGCCCCTAGTCCGGCCATTGCAACGCGGTTCTCACACCAACGTTGTTCAAATTGACTTCGGCCCTTTGTTAGTCGCTTTAGTTGCTCTATGTCCACGAGATTCGGTCGGCAGAGCACTTCATTGAACGTGACAGTTAAGCGCAGTTCATCGGCTTCCTCGTCAGAGATGAGTCGCATATGTTCATGCAGGAGCCTGTCGTAGTGCCCGTTAAGATGTTCTTGTTCTTCCCACGATAGAGGAAAGGTCAAGTAATCTCCAAGCTGCTCCTTGGGGATCGTGCCCATGTCCGCAAGGATGTAGATACGCGCGACCACTTTGAGCTTAGCCTCCAACTCAGTTAAGCATTCTGCGACACTTCTATGTTCAACGAGGGCTTGCTCGGTTGCTATCTCATGCACAGTTCTAAGAGCTTCCTTAGGCTTTAGCATGGCTGGGGGCTCAGGCCTAGACGAGCAAGATTGGTCAACGCTAGGTTTTCTTATGCTCTTAGGGTTCTCACAGTTCTCCTGAGGTTTTGCTGCTATTTTGTCATGGTTCTCCTCAGATGTGACTGGTACAGATTGGTCACCCTGTTGTGACAGCGTTGTATCCACTCTTGATTGATCAATGTGAGTTCTATTGTCAGTGGATAGAGTGTTGTAAGCAACAGTTGATGGCAACGGTTGCTTTGGTTTTTCAGAGCACACGGATGTGTCTGAGGGTTCACCGCTATTAGGAGAGGCATTAATGGGTTCATTGGTGGGTGGACTCGATGCTTTATTCATCGGCTCTCCGGTGCTCTTCGTCTCAATGTTCTTGGGGTCCACAACCACCTGCAATTGCTGTTGTTTTCGCTGTTTTCTCCTTTGTTTCCTGGTTCTTGAAGGTGCATCTCTCGTCGATTCAGGATTTTGGACTAGGCCACCCGTTGACGTGCTTGGTTGGGCCTCAGCATTCTCTCTCTCTAGTGTGTCCTTGTGGGACATAGTTGTGGCCTGCTGAATAGCCTTACCAAGCTGTGAGGGCACAAATGCCTCCCTTTTCCGGGAGTCTAGCTCTTCAGCCAACTCCCTTGAGTTTAACTCCTCCCGCCTAGGCTTTAGGCCCTCCGAAAGTGCTGGAGTTTTCGAGAAAGTTGGTTGCGACACTTCTTCCATAGGTGAACTTCTAAGGACATGTTCCACAAGGGGCATTGTCACGGCCAAGGGCTGTGACTGGTGTGATCCCTGATTGGAAGTCGGGGCAGCTGGTTTAGCGGGTTGGCTACCCTTGCTGGGTTGCAGTTTCAAGTCCTTAGGGCCATTAGAAGTGGTCGTTGCTCTTAGAGCATTCCCTTGTGTAGGCCGAATAGTATCAGTTGAGCTAGCCACCTTATGTTGCATAGGCATACCCTTGGGCCGAGAGCCACAGACGGTGTCGTGTCCTGTCTCTTGGACATTTGGAAGCCTTGATGTAGGTTGAGATTGGGATTGAATAGCCGCATCTGACGAGTGTTGTGCTTCCTGTGTCCGTGTAGGGGAAGTGGGTGTAGGAGACTTCGGACTCCTAAGTGGCTTTGACACTGGCTTGGAGATTTGCTCATGGCTGTTAGATGATTTTGCTATTTGCTTTGTTGAGCATTTAACCTTGCCATGAGCAATGTTGTGCCTATGATGCTTGCTATCCTCTTGGGGAATCAAAAGCTCCCTGGGCACTAGCGGCTTCTGCGTATCTTCAACGATTAAATCTGGCATCTGCTTGTCAAGCGCGCTAGGCTGAGGATCTACCCTCCGATTGGTCCCGTTTGGCTTCTTGATTTCGGCCATGAGGGGCTCGGTCACTCCACTTTTGTTGACTCGAGACCTGATTTTTCGCTTAGATCTCCTCCTACGCTTTTTTTCTCTTGATGCACTTTGGCCTTCAGTCGACCAGGGAGGTTTAGCAAGGGGTTTTGGCACCCAAATCCATCGGTTGCCTGCATAATACCCTTGAGCCCGAAGCAACGCCTTGGATATCCATCGTGGCGTTGTGCTAGCTCTCCATCGATGCTTGCATCTATAAGGCTTGGGCTTCTTTTGGGGTCTTCTACGATATTTGTAAGTCCAAAGCCTGCTGTTGGCATTGTCTCTTGACCTTCTTGTTTCAGGCCTGGCCTCACTCACTGGTTCTCGTTGTTCGACCTGTGCTTGTATTAACTCTTCCAACAAGTCCTTGCTCTCGTTAGTAGGCTTGACTATTACGTCAGCAGCTTCCTTGCCCTTCCCTTGAGGTTTGATGAGGTCACCCTTGCTAAAGGTTGTGACTATCCTCACACCTGGTAGTGTCAGGTGTATCCTCTATGCTACATAGTCAGCCTCGCACTTGGTCGCCCTTTTGAAGGGTCTTCCTAGGAGGGTTTCTTTCCCGCAGCTAGCACTATTTGGAGGAACATGAAATAGGATAGGCAAGTTTTCCGTTTCAATTGTCACAAGGATTTTGCACTTCCCCATGAGTGCTTGTGGGTGTCCCCCATAAGGGCTAAGAGTTGCACTAGTCGGTGTCAGCTCTGGTTGGCCTAGTAGGGTCCATGATTCATAGGTCAAGATGTTAAAATGTGCTCCTTCATCAATCAGAGCATCGATAGTATGCTCTCTTTTTGCGGTGAGTTTGACCCTAAGATAAGCAGGTGGCACTACGTCTTCATCTTCCGGGTCTTGGCTTGTAAATTTAAGCCTTCTGACAGATGCCCTTGAGTTCTCAACTGCACGACCAGATGTGGATTCTCCACTGCTGTCTTGGATTATCAGTGCAGTGCTACCCGAGGTACATCTCTCGTCAAGAGGTTCATGCCTAGTCATCTTGGCATTTGTAGCTTGTTGATGTTGCATTTCGCTCTGACTAGACATGGTATGAACACAATGTCTTTGTGTTCTAGTGATGTGGCCTTTTTTCCCTTAATGGCTAGATTGGCCCGTTGAGGTTCTAGGGTCTCTGTTTGTCTCTGTTCGGGTATGGGCTTTTGGCTGCTCTTTTGCACGTGAGAATCCATGCTCGTGTAGAGCCATTACTTCACTAGGGTCCAATTTGGGAGGCCTGTCACGGCGCGCGTTTTCTCTTCAACCTACTCGGGGGAGGTGCGGAGGGGGCAGAGCCCCCTCTGCGGGGGTCCGGGGGGGCAGTCCCCCCCGGCCCGCAGGGCCGTTACGGTAGACGCCATATGCAATTTCGAGGACCGGTTATAGCCAAATTTTGAACTACGTGCTCTAAATTTTAGCCCGGTTATGGATCTGTGATATGCCTTCAGCTCTACGTAGCCTTAGGGGTCAATCTCGGGGTTTAGATGTATCAAAATTTGTGTTCTAGGTACCTGTCTGATTTTGACAGTTTTCTGTCCGATTCTCAGATATCTGATTTTCGGGAGTCCGATTATCGGAATCGGACGTCCGATTTTGGGTTGGTCCGATCGGCCCAATGGTCCGATTTTGCTCACGTCCGATTCTAGGAGTCGGATCAAAAAGTGGTCCGATTTTCAAAGTGGTCCGATTCTGGGAATCGGATCGAACAGGGTGGTCCGATTCTGGCTGGTCCGATTCTGGCTAGTCCGATTCTGGGAATCGGACGGCCTGGTCCGATTGTGAGTGGTCCGATTATGGACTCGTCCGAGTGTCCGAGTCGAACGGATTGGTCCAAGTGGTCCGAGCGTCCGATTCTCAAAATCGGACGGGTTGGTCCGAGTGCCACGTGGCACGTCCGATCGGACTGGTCCGATTCTGGGAATCGGACCACAGCGAGTTGGTCCGAGTGCGTCGGCGGCGGGCGTGATTCCAGTGCGTTTGACCCCTCCTCACTGTCTGGTGCACACAATCACCACAAACTTTTTAAATCTGATCAGGGCACTTGTTGGAAAACATCAGACTCACCTGGAGTAGCACGAATCACCGATGCCTAGGAATCGGAGCAATGCTTCCTCGTCCTGTGAACCAGAAGTTCTCTCTCTCTCTCACTCTCACACAAGGCAAACCAAGGAAATGCGGTCTGTCCTGGCCTCCTAGGCCTCTTAAGGTCCTTTCCGAGCACTGCAAAACCTCACAGCTAGTTCCCTGTCCCTGTCTCACCCAGAACTTGAATCTGGTCCCCTGTTTCCCTGTTTTAGCCTGTTATACAGCAATAGAAAACCCTGCTGTTTGTCTGTTTTTTTCTTCTTTTTCTTTGTTTTTTCCTACCCTAAATGTATCCAAATCACAAAATAAATACCTATACTACTCCATTCCACAACATAAATCATAGAAAGTAAAAAACCTACTTACCAAGGAGATCGAATACCATCTTCAACCCCTCCCTTCCTACCTATCTCAAGCACCAGTTCAGGGAAACCCTTACTTTGATGCTCGATTCGAAGCGCGCAAGCGCTCAAGGCTTGAATCCGTTGGTCCCGGCAACGGATCCAAAATGTGGGAGTTTTCACTCAACCGCCAAGACCCACGGACTGCTTATTGTTTCAAGCGTTCCAAGCCGAGCACTAATGGCTACCTCTCACATAGCCGACGCGCCATCCATATCCACGGGTGTAGTGAGCTTACCTTGATGCCGTTCGAGTTACCTCCTCTCCCGCGCACTCCGGTAGCTCCACGATCCAAGTGCAAGCTTCAAGCAAGCTCCATCCTCAAGCTCCACACTCCAAGCTCCATTGCCGCGAGCAAGACAAGAGAAGAGAAGAGAAGAGAAGAAGAGAGGAGACGATGGAGAGCTTCTCCTCCTCGGTCCCTCACCCTCACACACTCACTCCCTCACACTCTCACACTCCCTCTCTCAAGCACAAGCTCAAGCAAGCAAGAAGAAGAAGAAGAAGAAGAAGAAGAGAGCTACTTTTGGCCACACACAAGAATGAGCTTCTCATTCACTTTTCAACTTTATATACAAAGCCCTAAATCCCTTTTGGGCAGTCATCCCCTTTTCCCCTTTTTTACATGGCCGGCCGTAGCCTAGGCCCTTTTTCCCATTGTCCTTCTACCTTCCTAGCTTCCTTTCCACCGCCCATCTACATTTACAAATTGCACGGGTGAGAGCCCGGCGCTCTTTTACAAGATTTCAGGGTGCGCCTTTTTATTTTAAAATGCGCCTTTCCCCTTTTGCCTTTACCTTGGACTTTTAAGGTTGCCCTTGCGCTTTTGGCCTTTTCTCCTTTTCTTTCTTCAGTCGGGCTACCTTTTTTCCGCCTTTGCCCTGCGTCTTTTCCACTTCCTTTTGCTTTCTTCGTGTTGGGGTTAATAGTATCATAGTGCAGCTGAGCATGACACAACACCATTTTGCTCTGATCTAGCTCAGTTTGAGCTGCGTTAGCTCAGGACAAGTCTAGGACCTCATCTCCCACTCCTTCTTCTCCACTTGACCTTGTGGCAGCCATAGTCAACAATACCCTGCCTGTTTGAAGTTCTCATATCTCTCTCTACTGGCCAAATCTTACTGAGCTTCCTTTAGGAGAAGTGTTCCTCCGGTACTAAATGTTCTCTATATCACTTGAAACATCAACATTGCCTTGCCACAAGCTTAGCATTATCAATTTTCTTAGGCTTCATTTGCCATAGCCAAATCTATACCTACCTCTAATTGAGCTTCTTGATCTCCCCCTACATACCATAACTCCACTTGCTTCCTTCAAGGGGATTGATCCATTTCTTTGGAAGTTGACGCCTAGCACATCAAACACCAACATTATTGCTCAACCAACCTGACATTACAAAAATTCATGATCACTATCAAAACTGCGCTCGTTCATGTTCTCTAGCTCTGTGCATTGCGAATCAGCAGGGGACCTGGATGATTAGCATAGGGATTTGATAGAGCATCAGATGAGCTTTATTTCCATTAAAAAAGTTTTCAAAATGATACATTGTAGCTCCTACAATCAGTGAAAAACTAGGCCTGGGTCAAAACCCTAATCTAGGAAGCCATAGCCAAACTTCACTAAAGCTTCAATTTTCTTCATTTTCTCACTCCTCTTGGCACAGTCAAGTTCCTACCACTCTGAACTAAGTAATCACTTAGTTTTTAGCAAATATTTCATCAACCAATCATCAAGTTGTGGAAGATTTGGAGAAATCAAAGCTCAATGGGACAAGATCATTGCTACTACAAGTCTCAAGCTCTTCAATTTCTCACTCTTTTTAGTCAAGTAGAGATTCTACCATTCAAGATCTGCTACAACACTCAGTCTTCCAGCAAATATTTAATTGATTTACCATCAAGGAGGGGTTTCAAGCTAAAGGGGTAACATCAAACACCAAGCAACATGTATCATCATCTTCAAAACCATAGTATCTTTTGATACTACATAGTGGGATTGACACTGCCCCATCACTTGTGCTTGTTAGCACATTCAAGAATCAATTCACTACTAATTTATCTAAGATTTAAAGCTGATTTTCAATGACAAACATGAAATTTTTTATAAAGATGTCATTCATAAAGAGAAGTGTAATCATTTTTACTCACTTGTACCACATAGGAGATGCTACTCTACCTACAAGAAGACATGGAGCTACCTATATCCAAATGCCATCAATGTATCCATGTGAAGACCTTGAAGACAAAAAAGTGCAAAAGTTTGCAGTTAGTTCCATTGTCTCAAAACTAATGATATCTTTGCTTGTGGGGGACATGAAGACTAGTGCAAGCAAAGAAGACCATGAAGAAAAGGACCAAAAGAGCAAAGTGAAGAACAAGTTCAAGATCAAAAAGAGCAAGCTTGACTACACTGATGAGAAGACCCGCAATGAATTGAAGATCTATGTCAAAAGAAATGCTGAAAACTGCAAGGGCCTACCCATCCTTGACCCAAATTTTTACTAGACTTTTTAGCCTTGTAATGCCTAGTTCGAATGTCTTTATCATAAGCTTGTAAACTCCTCATGTAGCCCTGTACTACAACCTCTGCACACTTTGTGAGGCTCGACTTTGCATCTGTTGTTGTAACAACAATTTTTGCTATTGTTGTTGCTATAACAAAGTAATCATCTATTGTAAAGCATCACCACCACTTGATGCAACAAAATCCCCCGTCTTTACACACCTCTATTGCCAACTTTCACGTCAGGCTCAACACTGTCAGAGCATTTGGGGTCGAATGTCTACCACGGGGGTAAGAGACAACAGGGTGAAGGGAGATTCAAGGACAGGAGTAGACAGAAGAGAAGGGTTTTGAAGAAATAGAAGATTTAGAAGAATACTCACAGAAAGAAATAGAAGATGTAGAGGAATACTCATAGAGACGAATCTCGTCAGCTTATTTCTGCACTATGAGAAGATGAAACTCTTGTAGAAAAAAACATGCATAAAATAATACCTTCCTCTATGTTGCTCAGATCGCCAATCTCATGCTTCCATTGGCTCCGAAAGGGGGGATAAAATACTAGCGTACCTAGCCAGAGTTCTGCCTAATCACTCCTTCATCTCCCACTTTGGAGTGCTATTCACTGCCTGAAAATAATGATCGCACGTCACACGATTTTACCAATCTCTCTCTTTACATAAAGTCCTCACAAATGGGTGAAAGATTATATGCTTTCTTTCACATGTCAACCTATTCTAGAATTTATCTATAATTCTTGGATGTTTTACAATAGATAATATCTAAAATATCAAAATTTGACTAAAACTTGTCCAAAAATCTAATATTTTTGAACCATGGACACTAACACTATTGTCTAAAATGGCATTGGCTCTCTAGATCAATAAGAAAGTCACACTCTAGAGTTTTTCACATGGTGTGTGTATAGCGGCACGACAACGTGGGGTTGCACTGGCTTTATCAACATCTCTTGTAGCTTGGCCAACTCTAAAGTAAGCTAGTTCTTGGTTTTGGTCAATGCTTTTTTCCTTATCTTGCATGCCATGGCTTGACTGATCAGTAGGAATTATGGTTCTCTCAATGTTCCTAGAGGTGATTTCTCTTGTAGTGTGACTCTTGAGCTTCTATTGAGCCTAATACACCAAGAAATTGAGACTTTGGACAGACTTTTATTATTTCAGAAGCTACAACTCACTTTGGTGACAATCTCTCACCTTGTCACTCAATACTCCACTCTAACTAACCAAGCATCCTCCTCTCCAATCCAAAGAAATCAAGAACACAATACTAGCTCGAGTTGTAGTAAACTCAATTAACTTATCTTCTTGTGTTTGATGACTCAAAGGCTTAAAGATGGTTCCATGACCATGATCAACATGATCCAATATTGTCATTCCTTCGCATCTACAACCAAGCACACCAACAAGTCGAAGAGCTAGTAGAGAAGACGATAAAATCAAGATGATGGCAAAGAGCTTCACCTTCCCTCAGTCCCTCGCTCAACACTTCTCTCAGTCTCTCCCTCTCAGTCACTCTTAACACAATTGAAGCAAGATGATAGACTAGAAAGATTGAATAGAAAGCTTGAGTAGTCACACTGATAGAGCTTCCACAGCATGGATGTGCCAAAGGGGTGAATACAAATAAGACCTTACACTCTTATCTAGACTAAGAATTAGGGTTAGGGTTAGGGTTTTCACCCCTTTTGTGTTTTGCGTTTAGGGTTTGCACCCCTCCTGGGCATCCTACCCACTTTGTGGGCTCTAGGCTAGTCAATCTTCATTACATGCTTGTATCTTAGCCTAATTAGACCAATCCTAAGATATTCTAATCACAAATACATGTGTGCAACCCACGCAACACTTGCATGTACAATAAATACAACTACGGGTGGTGAATACAATGTTCACAAGAGTGAGCTAAGCTCTCACAAAGTAATTCATCCATGATAATGTGGTGATGTCCATAAAGTACCAATTTAATCCAAGTGCCCAAAAAATAAGGCATTGAAGCTCAATAAAAATAATATCCATAAAAAATAGTAGCCAGCACTTCTACTTTTATCATCTTCTCAAAGCACCACTAATATTATTTCCCCCTATATGAGAGCCAGTCACATGGCACTCATGTCTTAGGTAGCATGCTGGAGCTTGCACCAAAGACACAAAATAATGAATAGTCAATTGAATAAGTAGTCATGATAAGGAGAAACGAATGTTGCTAATAAAGAATTTGTTACTACAGAAGGGGATGATTTGTTTCTTATTGTGGAAACAGATGATGTTGCTCATATTGTGGTAGATGGTGACTAATCTTGTGAATGGTGACAAATTATGTAGAAGTTGATTGTGCCGAAGATACACTTGACCAATGGTTCTTCTAATGGAGAGCGCTAGAGTGGCCCTTGAAGTTGAATGGGAGATTGGAGAAGATGGGATATTCAATGTTGATGTAGAAGTGATGGCTCACAATCCTCCATGAAATGTTGTACTTGCAAAGTAAACCTCATGTGCAATCACTTCTTAGGGAAAAGTGCCAATCTTTTGTTCGTGAATAGGACATATGATGTTCTTGGTTTGGGAGAAGGGTTGAAATCGAAGAAATCTTGAAGTGTTATCCTACACTTGAGGACCCAAAACTATGAATAAGTTATTGTGCAAATGCTATAATGAGTGTGTGTGCACATATAGTTTAATATATAGTTAGAAGAGTGCTTCGTGGATTCTGTGAGTGATGACTGGTGCTTGATGAAGCAAGGGATCTTGATCTAATGAAGAGGGAAAGAATTGTGGGTGTTAAGGGAAAAGGTAGTTATTGATGAATATCCTAGGGAGACACTGATGTGGGACGGATAGGAGTAGGCATTCAATCCGATAAGCTCTTGAAGAACATGGGTCTCTCTAGGATCAACCACACATGGTAGTTGATGCAATTGTTGGCTTTATGTTGAAGAACCTTTTTCACCTTTTTGATAAGTAAGGATTGATGAAACTAGGTGAATCAAATGAAGGGATGAAATGTGTAAGTGACTCAGGAGGACATGTCAATCAGGGTGAGTTGAGACTCCCTAGATATGTCCTGACGTTGATGTGTCCTAAGTAAGGGTGTGGGAAAATGGAAAAAGGGCTAGGGGGTTAGAGATGGAGCCAGCCAAATAGGGTCACTGGACACATCCTACTTGAGGACCCCTAGGTGCAGTACAGTGCATGCGCAAGCATATTTCTTTTTTTTTCTTTCTTTTTTTCTTTTTTTCTCTCTTTTTTTCTTTTTTTTTTAAATGACAAGTCAAGTAACAACAATGATGTACAATAAGGCACGCTGCTTACAAGGAGAAATAGAAGTATGAGATCAAAAAACTGATTGCAAATAATAAAACTTGTCGCACAAGATGATTGGTGCACTGAGGTGCATATAATGAAGATTTGAACATTGAGCTTGGACATTAAAGCACATTGCCATATTATTGATGAAACTATTGTTGAAGAAAAATCAAAACTTGTCAATGAAGACTGATATGCTCATTGATAAAGCAATTTGCAACTGCTCTTAAGGAAGTAGATGACCATTAGATGTTGTAGTAAAGATATGGTATCATTGAAGAAAGTGGAACCTCATTGTTTATGGTTCTTTAAGTTCCGTGTTTCTTTAGTGAGGCTACAATATAAACTTGTTGTCTTGATTGGCCTTTGATGTCTTGACATGATGCCTCAAGCTTGAGATCTTTAGGAAGCTTTTGATGCTAGTGTCAGCTTCAAGTCTTTAATGTTGTTGCAGTGTAGGATATTCATAGAAAGCTTCTATTGCTGATGATATTTTCTTCAAGCCTTGAGGTTCATTGCATTGCTTTGTCACCTATTATTTTCCTACATTCACTTGGTGAAACTTTGAGAGTACCATGCAGTGGACTCAAGGGAAAAAGATAGAAAGAATTACAAATAACTTTCTTCTTCCTTGAATATCACCATCACACGAGGAGTGAAAGGGTTTGAGCTTGTACCTCTTGTTTTTTTTTTGGGCCATCGCATAAGATGTAGCATTGTTTCCAAATTTGGAGAGACTTTTCCTCTTGTCAATGCAACAAATTGAGTTAAAGAAAAATATGTGCAAATAAACTAAGACTAAAAAGAAAAAAGAGTTAGTATTTTTTTGTTTTTGGGATCCACAGTTAGTCATAAAATTTGGATTGTACTCCAATTTGGCAAAACCATCCAAGTTAGGTGGTTTGGTATCCACAAATGTAAGTAATCAGATCAGCAAGCAAAGAGGGTCCTGCAAAGTGACTGGCAATGTGTAGTTCCTCTTTGATCAGAATCTTGTCAAGCAATGGGTGATATATCAACTTTTGTGGCAAGGCAAGATTTCGAGCTAGGATGATAGAGTCCAGTGAATTGGTCTCATAGTAAGTTGGGTTAGCTTGAAGTATACTGATTGTATGGAGTTGCTCAACTGTGGTCATAAGATGACTACCATTGCAAGAAATCTCAAGTCGATGAGAAAACTACTTCTAGAAGAACAGAATCAAGGAATGACAATTTTGCTCAAGCTCATGAAGTACTAATTGATCTTGGATTTTGGTCACAAGAGCATAAGAAGGAATAAATCTACATGATAGCAAGTGCTCCTGAGGCAGAGTCCTAACATTTTCCTTTTGAATCAAGAGGATTTTATCAAAAATATGTTTGTTGTCCTAAGTGGAATGTCATTTAGAAGCAACCTGAACTTCCTCATCAGCAAAAAGGCCTCAAATTGGAGTAGGCATTCTATTTAAGAGAAATTGGATTTCTTTGCCAAATGAACAATCATGGTACTCAATGGTTCACATACTAGCAAATGCTTGATGCCAAAAGGAGGGTCAAGTTTAGTAGGCCTCATCTAGAGATGTGTCTCAACAACATCCTCTGGAGCATCCTGGGGTCCAATCAACTCAATTGGGACTAACCAGTGGGGTGATTTAGTAGGGACATAAATGGTGTTGTGCCTACTAGAGTTGCAAGCATACCTCTTCTAGCCACTGTGTCTAGGTTAGTAGAAGGTTTATGTACATCACTTTGCTTCACAACATTTGATGAAGATTTATTCATTGTAGTACTAGAAGCATAGATAAGATTTGGAGTTGTGGCAATCAACCTTGGAATAAAACATTCGTAGAAATTAGGATTGTACTCTAATGAAGCATGGCCATCAAGAAGTTGTGGGTCATGGGTGAGACAAAAGATATATCTAGTGACATCAATGATCATGTCTTGTTGTCCTAATCGACTTACAATGTGTAGCTCTTTCTCTAAAAGAATTTTGTCACACAAGCATTCAAGTTTAGCCAATTTAGAAATGTTGACACCATGGACAAGCGCAAGCACTCAAGGAGAAGTAGGAGAAACATATGTAGGATCATGCATTGAAGTCCAAAGTGCCTTTCTTTCCTCAGCAATAGTCATCAGGCGGCTACAATATTGTGCAGCTAACCCTCAACTAGAATACCATTTCCGTTCAAACTCATGTTGTCCTTCTGCTTTCTTGGCCAATGCTGCAACATCTTCCCTACTGCTTGTTGTGTGCTTCCTAGTGTAGAACACATGAATTAAGTGATGTGTCTCCTACTCTACCTTGGTGATTTGCTTTGTAAATTCTCCCACGATTGTTGGGTAAATCCAACAAATTTGTGATTGATCTGACCATGTAAAAGGTTTTTCTAGGATTTTCTAATGCTTATATCTAAATTCCAAGGTCAACATGAACATATACACAAGCAAGTGAAGTCAAGAGTGTTTCTTCTAGTCCTTGATAATTCTTGCTTCTGAATGATCTCTTTGTTGCCACCTCTTTTCTAACATCTCTAGAATTGATCATTTAGCTAGTTTTAAGTGTATTGGAGCTTTTGGTCAAGAAGAACATGACTTGTGAATCATTGGGTTCAGTATGCTCTCTACACCAAATTCTATATTCTTGGGTGAGACTGAAGTATTAGAGGCTTGTTCTTTAGCTGAAGTGATAGTCTTGGTCACAACCAAGGGTTCTGATTGTATGGGTTGCATCTGAGAATTGGAAGCAATAACTTCTGATTTAGTGGAGTGGTCAATCATGACAATTAAAAATGAATGTGCACTTGGATCCTTGGACTAAGTTGAAGTATTCATGGTCTTGGTATTTTAGATTTTTTTATGACAACACTCATAGAGGGAGGTCATCACTTTTTTTATGTTTTTTTAGCTATCCCTTGTGGATCCTTTTCCTTAAATTGAGTAGTTACACTAGGCTGCTACTACTAGATTTTTTTGTTTTGGCTTGGGTCACAAAGGTTCTTGGTTTCATGGAGATTTTGGTTGTTTTGAAGAGCCAGCAACAACTTGGTGTTGTTTCTTATCAACACTTGAGGGCGTTACCTCATCTATCCTTGGACTTTCCATTTTTCAGCTTGAGTAGCCTCACATGGAAATGGCTGCTTTGTCTCGAGCTTTTCCTCCTTGCTCGATGACTTTTTGGACACTACTAGTTCCTCTTGTGGAGTAGCAACAACTTTAAGTGGTTTCTCTATGGAATTGTGGGCTCAAGTGTCACAAGAACCAACTTGTCAGTCATTAACTTATCTAGTGTTGTCTCCTCAAGTATCTTGGTCCATAACCTAGATCAATGTGTGTGTCTCTTTTGCTTTCTCTTAAATTTGGATGGGACTTGGTCTGCGGTCACTCGAGGTGGTTCTGTGGGTGGTTTCGGTAACCAAATCCAACAATTTTCCACATAAAACCATTGAGCATAGAGCAAGGCTTTGGCACTTATTGTGGCCCTATGCTAGCTCTCCATTGACACTTTTGATTACTTGCCCTAAATCTCTTCCCCCTTCTAGATGTAGTTCTATTCCCAATAGCTTGAGAAGCTATGGTAGTGTTTCTAGTAGCTATGGTATTTCCTTTGTTCGAGGAGGGTTCCTACTAAGTGGTTGTCTCTTGTTCTTGTGTGCCTTGAGTAGCTCATTGAGAATTGTCTGGCTGTCCTCTCTAGGAATTTGATATGACTCTAAGACAAGCTTCTTGCCCTTCTCTAGAGAAGAGACAAGGTCCCCTTTGTTGAAAGTAGTGACTATCTCCATGTCTGGTAAGCAGTGTGCTTCGTAGTCCACAATGCATGCAGTTGCGTGCTTGAAAGGTCTTATAAGAAAGACTTCCTTTCCCATATCTTCTCAATTTGGAAGCACATTAAAAACTATGGGCATGCTTTCAATCTCAGCAGTCAAGAGAATTTTGCATCATCCTAGGGGGGAATAGGCTGATCCTCCATATTGCTTGATAGCATTGGTCGGGACAAGTTCAAGTTGTCCAATCTCCATACCTCATAAGTGAAGATGTTGTAGTCTGAACCTTTGTCTATGAGAGCATCAATGATGAGCTCTTTCTTGGTAGTTAGTTTGACCCTAAGATATGTAGGAGGGATTAGACCTTCATCTTCTGGGTCAATGTTTTTGTCTTGGACCTTTTGGATATTAGTCGTGATAGACCTAGTTAGGGTACTACATGAAACCTTGCATGTTGGATAGCCATGATACATGTGAGTGATGCTACACTCAATGCATCTAAGGTCAGCCCTGGGAAATTTATCTATCACCATCTAGTTTGCTAGCTAGGCCTATGCTCTTGTGTTGCTAGCTATGGCAATATGTGAATGGATAGATGGATGGGAATGTTTACTCATTTTTGTTAACTCATCAAGTCTTAAGACTTTGAGACCTAAGGTCAAGTCCACTATGAGGCATGCCAATAGAGTGTAAGGCTCTTAATAGCTAGATGACAAAATCTTCAACTCTTCTTGTAATGGTCTTGCGTGGTTCTTGGTGTAGGTATTCTCATTCAACTCTCTAGGTTGGTTAGTTCTTCTTGCACTGTGAAAATTTGTTTCATGGAGTTCCTATTGTTTAAATTTGTCTCTAGTTGGCCAGTTGGTCTTGTGATCTTACACTAAGTGCAAGTGGTGAAATTATGGGTTCAATGGTTGGCTTCTCCTCTCAATTGATATGGTCTTGTTACTTTCTTTGAATGGGATTCAAAGTGATTCAAAGGGGGCTTAGGACTTGTGGTAGCTTAGTCAATAATACTTTACTCATTAGGCCCTTGCAATGATTGGAATGGAGCATATGATGATGGCAGCTTGGTTGGATGATTTCCCCCCCTAATAACTTGTAGTGTGTCCTATGTGTAGATGTGAAAGTGACTGTTGTGATTGTGCACTTTGATCTTAAATGGCCTAAGGTAATGTTAGCATAGTGTATGTTGTCGAGGTTGCCTAGGTGCTATGTGAAATGTGTGCTAGGTCCTTAGTGAGTGATGGATCAAATATTTGAAAATTTCCTTGTTTGTTGTTTTGTTTAGTTGTTAAGTGGGATTACAAAGTACCTTAAGGATTCTCTTAATGTTGGTCAAATAAAAAACATTCTCTTTATCATTTCCATTTTCAAAGTTAAAAGAAACATGCAGTATGAAATCAAGCTTTCTTCCTTTCAAATGCAATGTGCATGGGTGCAAGCAATTCCTCAAAGTATCATAACCATATCACGTTGACAATATGGCAAGTAAGGATGGCACTTTGATGCAAATACGTAAAGCAAGAGGTTCAAATCTAGAATGTGAATAAGACGAGTGAGCCTTGAGACATAGTGTGTGTGTAACTGGGAGTGTGAGTGAGTGTGTGAGTGATTGGTTTGTGTGAGTGAGTGAGAATGTGTGAGGGATGAGGTGTGAGTGTGAGTGAAGGTTAAGTGAAATGTGTGTTAGTGAAGGATAAGTGAGATGTGAGTATTATAGGTATGTGTGAGTGTGGATATGAGTGAGTGAGTATAGGTATGAGTGTGAGTGAGTGAGTGAGTGAGTGAGGATGAGTGAGGGATGAGTGAGGGATGAGTGATGAGGGATGAGTATGAGATAAGGAGTGTGAGTGGGTGAGTGCAAGTGAGGGATGAGTGGGTAGGGATAAGTGAGTGAGATTATGAGTTAGGTAGGTATGAGTGAGTGAGGGATGATTGATGAGTTAGTGGGTGTAAGTGAGGGATGAGTATGAGAGAATGAGTGTGAGTGGGTGAGTGTGAATGAGGTATGAGTGGCTAAGGATGAGAGAGTGAGAGTATGAGTGAGGTAGGTATGATTGAGTTAGGGATGATTGTTGAGTGAGTGAGGATGAGTGAATGGATATATGAGTGAGAGATGAGTATGAGAGAATGAGTGTGAGCAGGTGAGTGTGAGTGAGGGATGAGTCGGTTTGGAAAGTTGTGTGTATTAGTTCGGTATAGGTATGAATATAGGGGGTGTACTAGGTTTGTGGAGGAGCAAGTGGATAGGGCATATGATCAAAGTAATGGTGCATCTATCTCTTCTTCTTCTTCTTCTCCTACCTCTTCTTCCTTCATCCCTTCTTTTCTACTTTCTTTTAATACTTCTTCCACCATTAAACAACGAGTGTGTGCGAGAAGCGAGATTTTTGAGTGAGATTTTGAGCGAGATTTTTTGGCAACCTCCATTTCTTGTTCCACATAGTCTACTCATTCCACCCCTTGAATTTTTTGACCACCACCACCACCACCACCACCATAGCTTCCTCCACCACCAGTGCTGCCACTATCACCACCACCACCACGGCTACCTCCACCACCATTACCATTACCATGTATGTATGTATGTATGTATGTATGTATGTATGTATGTATGTATGTATGTATGTATGTATGTCACTCACTCTCTTGTTTATCTCCCTCTATCTCTCATACATGCAATCAATCCACATTGTATAATAATGTCTCACATCAGATTATGGCATGTGTTATAACAAACACTTCTCTTAAATCCTAAAAACACACACACACACACACACATAATGTGAATGCTTGGATAGGCACTCGATGCTTTTAGAGTTTTAATTTCAATGGATTGATAGCTCCCTCCCCTCCCTCTCTCTCCCTCCCCCCCTCTCCCCAACAAATATGGTACAAGACAATTCATACAAGCAATCCAAATGTACATTTATATTGTGTTAACTCTGGAAAAAGTGCTTTTGCTTGTCAAATTAAGAGAGGCAAGGTCACCCTCGGGGGGTTCACTATATATATATTCTCTATATAACGTGCGTTCATGGCCTATTTATAAATATCCTAATCTCTGAATTTTTCTTGAATAAAACACAACCCTTTTCTATTCAATCTGTAAGTAACCCCTTTATATGACACCCTTTTGTATGTAAAAAATGTATAAAATTGGTGTTTTAAAAACCCCTTATTTTGAACTCACGTTATATATACATATATTCATGAGTGACCCCCCCGACAGGTTACCAAAGGCTTGCCATCCAACTAGATTGTATAATGATGACTTTCTCAACAAAATAAAATGCGGTTGTGCTAAGAGGTAGTGTTGGCATTGCATTGTTGGTCACTATATAGGTGGCATTGCAA
This sequence comes from Lygodium microphyllum, assembly GCF_053477565.2. Lineage (NCBI taxonomy): Eukaryota > Viridiplantae > Streptophyta > Polypodiopsida > Schizaeales > Lygodiaceae > Lygodium > Lygodium microphyllum. The sequence continues at coordinate 113,792,915 of NC_141162.1, forward strand.
AAGTTCTTCTACTTCCAAATACAACGTGCAAGTTTTCTTCAGTCAGTGTGGATTGGTATATAAACATGTTGGAATTTGCATCCATCCCAAACACTGGGAGGTACTATAGGTGCTTGCAGGCCAAATACGCTTTTCCTTCTACGGCATGGTTCATGAGATCCTGGTAATTACATGTTGGATTCTTTGCAATGTGCATATCATAACACTCATGCATGACTCTTGAGTTAGTTATCTCTAGTTTGAAAACCTCATGCTTCAAGGGCTTCACAATTGTGTGGCTCTTCACATTTGCATCTAGTGCCAAAGCTGAGTCAATCCTTTTCCCTGTAGCCTATGAAACATTTATTGATATCTACACGAGCCCTCATTAACATCCGCCTGTTGTGCAAAATTTTTAAAACAAACCCACCACACTCCAACATGTGGGTTTCTTGTATGGTCAAATTAGTGCCTCGTCCCACTGGCTATACTTGTGGAACCTTGGGCAGTGCATGATGAATGGAAGAACAAATGTTCCATGTATGGTCCACACTTTCATTACAAAACCACATGAACTGGAGCTACATTCCATGCTGATTGCTAGCTTCTCCTCTTGAGCTAAACCACTCCATGATTCCCCAAAATGAAGGTGCAGGCATCCGATGTGATGTATTTTTTATAGGTTTTTAACATTTTTCCTCTCTAACTCCCAACCATCCTTGACATTGTACACGACTGCGAGTTGGAATCCTTTTTATAGCCCAAGTAGTGTCATGAACAACTGTCTCCACCACCATTTCCTTTGAAAAAATTGGTGACACTACCCTTAATTGGTCGGAAGGAAAAGGGTCCTCAAAGTTTTGTTTTCCTGTACCCTTTCTTCTAGGTATGTTTTTGGTCATATACTCAAGCATGTTAGAGGCGTTGGCTTCCTCGGACCTTAGTTTCCCATCAACCTTGTGTTTTCTTGCTACAATCACATTGTCCCCTAAAAAATTGGGATGTTTATGCAATTCAATTCCTCTTGCTACCTCCTCAACCATCCTTATCATTGCTTGAGATATGGGGCTAATTCCTTGTTGTAGTCAACTCAAAGGCTTCTCTGCAATGGGTCCTACACCACGAAACTTTCCACAAATGAATGGAAGTCATTTTGTGCTTTGTAGTAGAGCATTTTCCAAATCACTAACACATGTATCGTACAAGTTGATAGATCCCTTGAGTCCCTCCCCCGGCCAACCAACTTGCATGCATTGGCTCTATTAGGTTCGTGGTTTTCATATGAGCAATGCCCTCCACTACTTGGACAAAAATGCAGTATGAGAAGGTATGGAGTATGAGAAAACAAATGCACCACACATCACTTCCTACTATTACGAACTAGTCTTACCCTGACAATGTGCTACCTTCAATGTGAATATCTGATATGCCACCAACTAAACCAATAATCCATTACTGGTATATTGCAATCCACAACTTTCCTTAAGGCGCACCAATCTTGAATGAATCAATATTGCATTGTTGCATCATCTTCAATTTCTATACACCTCCACATGCAGCACAAGCGCATATGATCATCTTGGAAACTCTTGTGCACATACTGTGATGCATGTATTTGGAGACTTTGTTCCCAATGAAATAAGCAAGATCTCTCTCTTCCTTGCATTACATTGTCTAGACCACCATTGAACACTATGTGGATGGCCCTCCAATTGGCGACTGCCTTGTTTGCCATCAATCCTGGAAAATTAGCGCTTGGGTATCCACACTTCTCCATCACTTCATTCATCTTTGTCCAAAAAAGAGCTTGTGCATCTATATCATCTTCCTTCATCTTACATATTGCTAGAGTCATCAACTCTTGTACACTACAGAAACACAAGAAAGAAATAGGAGAGTAAGGTGAACTATGTTACTTAAGTTTGTGTTGTGATGGTAGAATCATGTAAGAAAAACTACCTTAGGTCATACACATGTGCTGCCATGGTGGCCTAATCATTCATGGGATGCACGTGATCAAAGCATACCAAGCTATTGCTTAGATTCCCAATTCCATTCCTTCACATATGATTCAGTAAGTCAACCCTTGAAGCTGGCCTAGTCGTTGACATTTTGAATATAAAGCACCTATTATCATTGTCAGTGGCTTGCCCAAGAAATAGGCTACCAATGAAAAATCTATATGCATGACATTGCTTTAACTTTAGAATACAGGATTCCATTTCCTGATCACTCTCAGTGCATGCTACAGGAACCATGTGTTTGAACCTGCATGCACAAAAGATTGATTTCATATGCATGGATTTTTAATGATATTTTGGAATGTGTTGTGAATGGAATAATATGTTACGTGTTTCTCTAAATGAGTGGTTGGAGTTCCTTGAGCATTGTCTAGAGTTCAATGTTAGACATGGGGACACCTTGCTCATGAACCAAGGCATCCATCACTAGCCTTCTATCCACAGTCATTTGCAGGTGTCAAGGTCCAGTTGCACTAAAGTCTCTTACTATTTCCTCTATAGTCTTTCACACTTCTTTGACATTAGCTCTACATGTGCCTCTTTTCACCTCATGGTTATGTGTTCCTTTATGGATAAATAGTCTTGAAATTGGCCTTGCTAACATCACATAATACACTATACACTCGCACTTGGAGAGCAGGATGGGGGGTTTCTTACAATCAAGCATCCAAGGCTTCCGAGACCATCAACTGACATTCCGACAGTCGGTATGTTGATACTGAGTTTACTTGCATGCCATGTATTAGGACTTAATTAGTATGATTTACTCACAATAGGGTAGTAGAACCATGTCATGCGACTCTGCAATCATTTTAATGATCGTGGAGCGAATTAAGAATCTTCTACCTGTCCATGCCACCTTGTTTGGGGAGCCAAAAATCGACTTGCCAATACAATCTCTATTGGGATACTCTAGCTCTTTGATACATTTTCTTTGGCGAATAATACCAAGGAATGCCATCAATGTTGACGTGGGCTTTGTCCAACAATGGCCATCGTACTTTTGCTCCATACTCTCCATTGGATGCATATTTTCTGCTACTAGTGGAAGCTCGTATGCCACATTGCAATCATAGAAAACTGGGATCTCTTCCACTCTCTCTATAGCGCTCGTATTTTGAAGTAAATGACATAACACTCCGTGTCAGCCCCCTGAAGATATTATGTACTCAACCACACTTACAACATAAGAGGATTGTCGCATCCCCTCCTCTGTCACATCAAGTGTGATAGGGATGGTTTTGTTTCTCTCAATGTCCAAGGGGGTTCGTGAGGCTTCCATGGTGATTGTTGTTTTCTCAACACTGCAAGGGCTCTGGGTGAGGTCTATGGTGGGGGAAGGCTGCAATGAAGGCCCATTTCCTTGTTCGACAAGATAGTATTGCAAGACCAAGGTTTCCAGAACATATACCTAGACAGCCTCATGGTCATTGTTACAATGGATCGACATTCTTTCTATTCGGCCATTTGCATGGGTTATAGCAAGAACATGGTAGGCATTGTCATCACATATGTCTTCCTTATTCAACATCAGGATGAACTGACTACTTGTGTAATGCATAATATGTTTGGTAGAGAGGGAGGATACATATATGTGAACCTCAGTATTTGATGTAGCACTGGATGCTCGATCCATTTTCAAAGCTATCTACACATGTACGAATACGCATGTCAGATATGGGTGTCATTGAAAGACTTAATGTGGGGTTGTATGTCATATATAAGAGAGGGAGAGAGAGAGAGAGAGGAGGATATGTAAAGTGTGTGCATGAGAGAGAGAGAGAGAGAGAGAGAGATAGAGAGAGAGAGAGAGAGAGAGATAGAGAGTGTATGTGCATGTGTATGCGCGTGCTAGATATATAAAGTATTTGGCATGAGAGAGAGAGAGAGAGAGAGAGAGAGAGAGAGAGGATATTAAGATTTGTGTGGAAGAGAGAGAGCAAAAGAGGGAGATAGAGAGAGAGTATGTGTGTGAGTGTATGTGGGTGCCACAGAGAGAGAGAGAGAGAGAGAGAGAGAGAGAGAGAGAGAGAGAGAGAGAGAGAGAGCACCAAGAGGGAGCTAGGGAGAGAGACCGAGGGGTGATGGATAAAGTGAGGGGGGAGGAGGGGAGACAGAGAGAGAGAGGGAAAGAGAGAGAGAGGAAGCGAGAGGGAGATGTGTACATACCTGTGAGATTAATAAAATATTCCACAACTTGAGGGAGGGAGAGCGTAGTGTCATAGGGGGTGTGTGGCTTTATATAACCACTTTGAGATACTAGGGAATTAAATGCATGTCATAGAGAGAGAGAGAGAGAGAGAGAGAAAGAGATTGAGAAAGGGAGATTGGTAGACATTTGCCATACAAAGAGAGAGATGTGAGGGAGGGGAGGGTTGCTAGTCATATTTTTCTACACCAAATATTGGGCTGCTAGTGACCCCTTCTTTGGCGACAAAATGATCCGAGTCCACATGCACTCTCTCTCATCAACCATCCTCGCCTACACATACACATTCTCTCATACCCTTGACCTTAAACCCAAATCATTAAGATAGACCCAAGCGTCGGCAACCCCTTTCTTGGTGAGCAAAACGATCCTAATCCACATGCACTTGCACTCTCTCTTCATTCCCTTTAAAAAAAATCCCATACAACTAACGTATTAACATACAATTACATTAATTGATTAATTAGTATTACTATACTAACCCATTGATTTATATGAAATGATTAATAGTAATATATAAATCAACAAACAAGTTAAGTAATATTAATATACCAATGGTTCACTTCATACTAATTGATTACAATAATAACTAATTAATTAATAAACTAGTTGATATACATTAACTAATAAACAAGCTAAGTATCATCAATTAATAATTTAATTGATATAATTTGATCAATACACTAATTAACTAATCAATGAACTAACTGATACAAACTTGGTAAATATTATTTGATTTATAATAAGTCATTAATAAGTTAATTAATAAATTAATATTAATTAATTGAGTAATAAATGATTTTAATTACTAAATAAATATGTGATAAAATAGTTTAATATTTTTAATAAAATAAATATATAAAATTAAAATTAGCTAATTTGTTATTAATTTCAAGTAACTAGTTATCGGTTACTACTAATTGATTTCTAGTTATTAGCTATTAATTTTTAATAGTAAATTATTACTTTCAACTAATCGAATAATATATAATTTGATTGGCTAAGTAATTGACTTAATAGTTATTAAACTAATTATTTATTTATTAATTATTAATTTTAAGTTATTAATTATTTAACTAAATAGTAATTAATTTTAAGTACTTAGTTATTAATTTTAACTAATCAACTAATACATAATTTTATTTTTATTAATAATTAATTACTTAATTAGCTTAGTGATTACTTAATTAGTTACTTGGTTTTTAATTAGATAACTAATTATTAATTGGTTATTGATTTATTGGTTAATTAGTTGCTTAATTAATTATTTACTTATTAAATAATTAAATATAAAAAAATATTAATTAACTAGTTAATTTTAAAAATTTATTACTTAATTAATCAATAGATTGATTAGTAAGTGAGTTTTGTTAATAATTAATTAAATATTTGATAGTTAATCTATTGACATTTAAATAATTACTTAATAGTTAATTTGATTCACTTATTAATTGACTCAATAGTTATTAAACTAATTAGTAATTAACTAGTGTATTAGTTAATTAATAAGATAATTAATTAATAATTTAATTTACTAACATAGTTAATTAGTTAGATTAATTTGTAAATTATCTAATTAATTAATTAATTACTTAATTTAGGAGAAGGAGAAGTGTTTTTACTTTTTTGATGTGTATATATACATGTGTAGAGAGAGAGAGAGAGGGGGGGGGGAGATGCGGGTGGGAAGGAGAACAGGGTGGGCGTGGGCGAGGTCAAGATGCAAGTGGGATCAAGATGCAGATGGAGATGGGTTAACGGGTGATCATGAGCAGGTGAGCGGGCGGGCCATCACGAGTAGGTGAAACGAGCGGGGTGGATGATAGATTGGATGCAAACAGACAAGCATGCAAACATGGCAGGCAGACGAACAAGTAGATGCGGGCGAGTAGGCAAACGCGGTGGACGGTGTTGTGATACTACGTAGACACAGTGTAAAAAAGCATGGAATGCATCATCATCCGACTTTCTTATTGATCAAGAGAGTCAATGTAATCTGAGTCATTAGTACTAGTATGAGTGGCATGGATTATCCAAAAATACTAGATTTTTTTACAATTTTAGCATATTTTTTATACTATTTTTTGTAAAAACATTTGAAAAAGTTAAAAAAGCTTCTAGATTAGGATGGCATGAAAAAAGCAATTTGCTTTTTTAGCCAGCTATGAGATTTTTCATAAAAAAGATAGATTGACAAAATTGTGCTTGTTGCTATCGCTGTTGACAAACTGAAAACAGCACTTTGAACTGGAAGAAGAAGAAGTAATTTGGGAGGTCCCTAACTAGGTATTCTGTGGTTTTACCCCCCTTCCAAAGCCAATGGAGCCATTAGATTTGGGTTCAGAGTAGTAGAGAAGGAGTTGTTATTTTGATGCACGTTTTTTGTCTACAAAGAAGCCAAGAGATCCAATGCTTGGAGAGTGCTTCTAAGTAGTACCAGACAAAGGATTTCAGGTTGTGTCAATACATATTGATTCAATTCATTGTGTTTTGTCTTTGTTGTATTTACCTATTGTCTATTCTCTTTCTTCTCTTCCATCTCCTATCTCTACTTCCTTCTATCTTTGATCCCTGGTGGATATGACATTTCGACAAAAACCCATCCGATATTGATGAACTCGACATGAAAGGTTGATAGAAGAAGGAAAAACAAGATGGGAGAACCTTCAAACACAATCTCCAGTCATGTTTTGCAACAGTTGGTGCAAAATATGAACATGCTTATGCAGGTACAACAACAATAACATGTGATGCAGGCTTTTGCTCAAACAGAAAGTGTTGGGATGAACGCCTTGCATGCAGTTGAACGTGAAATGAAGTTATTCAATGGTAGGAATGTATCTGCATATGTACATACCTATGCTCGAAAGATGGAATTCTTTGCAGTGGCTCAACTTGCATGGAACCAGTATTTTGTTTGGATCACTATACATGAACTAAAAGCACGGATTACTGAATTATACATGTAGGATGCTGACTGGGTAGCTTTCAAGAAGACACTTAGGGAAGAATTTTACATTGAAGATACCAGTTTGATACGCGCAAGACTTTTCAGGAGTGAGTTTTACAACCCAATAAGAGTCTTGTGGCGACAAAATTGTTAAGTGAATTTGAAAGTTAATTTGAGTAGTTGGATCTTGCAAAACAACAAGCTCTTGCAAGTCAGAAAATTGAATTGTTTCTACAGGCAGCTAATCCTCAGCTTCAAGAGAAGCTTGATGATTTGCTAGAGGATCAGACTACAGAGACAAGTTTGAAAACAAAGTGGAGACATGTCAAGGAAGCTGCAACTGTACTTGTGAAAAAGCATAGAAGAAGAGAAATATTACATGTCTCTAGCTTGCCCACTGTAACGGGCAAAACAGTTGAAGTATCCAATAAGCCACCCGCTTTTGTGGCTAACCCTATGGCTATACCTGATATTGTTCCCTGTGCTAGGGAAGATGTCTTGGATGAATTGGTCAAAGGCATGTGGGATCTTTAATTGAAGGTTGCAAATTCGGATGAAAAAGGACAAGAGGATAGGGGACGGGCAACAGCCCCTAAGCTAGGAAAAAGATGTATCTAGTGTGATAGTTTGCAGCATGAAAGAAAGGATTGTGCTACCTATCAAGAGGCCTTGGCACAATAGCTCATCTTTTGAAAAGATGGCAAGATCCATGCACAAGAAACAAGATTGTCTTTTGCTTTGAATTTTGGAAAGGGAGGTATGCAAAAGTTGTTGGAAGACTTGGCAGTTCGAAATAGTTATATAGTTGTACATGCTTCTACTTTTGGTCTACAGTTGGATAGAATGCATGGCCAAGTGATGCTTGGTCCAAAGGATGAAATATGGACACATGCTTTACATGTAGCTAAAAAAAGAAAGGTTACTCATAGTGAAATGTCTCGTGCAGGGCAAGACATTCGTGACATAACTGGTTGGGAATCATCGATAGATGCATATTTAGTGGATACATATTTGGAAAAATGGTAAAACATGGATGCACTTGTTGAAGAGAAATAGATGAGAGATGAAGATAATGCAGGGATATCCAAGGAAGCGACAAGAAGAAGTATGGATTTGTATAAAGCTACAAATCAGCCATCTCTCGAGCATGTTATGGAAGAGATTGAGCAGAAGCAAAAATAGGATAGCAAGCAAGAGGACAAACAGGAGGGATATAAGCTACAGTTTAATATTGAGATAGTTATGGATACCTTGGAAGATCCTGTACTGGAAGATTCAGTCATTGCACCTATAGATTTTCTTAAAGCATATGAAGAGGTTTGAAGATAATGTTTTACTTGATGTAAGGACTCAAATGAAGATTGGTGACTTGTTAGATATACATGATTTGCAAGATGATAAAGTTAGCATTTTTGAAAATAGTTAATGAGCTCGAGGATATGCATTTACAAAATGTTAGATGTAATGCTTTACAACTGGAAAAACGTTTTGAATGCTTTGTCAAAGGCCTTAATTGGCAATTCTAAGATACTTCAAGATATGGACTCTTTCACTATTTTCAGTGACGGTGAGAATGTGTTGAATGCAAGTGAGACTCAGATTATGTTAGATGAGGAGAAAAAAGGTTATCAGAAGCAACTTCCCATGCGATGGACTTTGAAAGAGCAGGCATGTTGTTATGTATTTGTTGATGGGTGTATTGATAGCATGTATATAGAGATTCAACAACCTCTAGTGTATGATATGCACATGAGGCCTTATGACCCTAGAGGGGGTACTAAGTATGGCTCAAGAGTTGTAAAAATGCCGAATATTTTGATCTATGATCCACAGGGATGCCTTCTTATATGCATGATAAGCAACAAGTTGATACTATGGGTGTTTGATCCGGGTGGTGCATCAGTGGCACATACCGTAAGATGTGCAGATTCAAAGGGGATGGATGTTGTGAGACTACGCAGACATAGTGTGAAAAAGCATGGAATGCATCATCATCCAAATTTTTTATTGATCAAGAGAGTCAATGTGATCTGAGTCATTAGTACTAGTGTGAGTGGCATGGATTATCCAAAAATACTAGATTTTTTTATAAATTTAGCATATTTTTTATAATATTTATTGTAAAAAATCTAAAAAGTTAAAAAAGCTCCTAAATTAGGATGGCATGCAAAAATAAATTTGCTTTTTCAGTCAGTTATGAGATTTTTCATAAATAAGACAGACTGACGAAATTGTGTGTGTTGCGAGCGTTGTTGACAAGTTGAAAACTACACTTTGAACTAGAAGAAGAGAAGTGATGTGGGAGATCCCTGATCAAGTGTCCTAGGGTTTTACCCCCCTTTCGAAGCCAAGCGAGCCATTAGATTTGGGTTTTGAGCAGCAGAGAAGGAGCTTTTATTTTGATGCACGTTTTTGGTCTACGAAGGAGCCAGGAGATCTAATGCCTGGAGAGTGCTTTTGAGTAGTGCCAGACAAAGGATTTCAAGTTTTGTCAATATATATTGATTCAATTCATTGTGCTTTGTCTTTGTCGTGTTTACGTCTTATCTATTCTTTTTCTTCTCTTCCATCTCCTATCACTACTTCCTTCTACCTCTAACACCCGGTGGATTCGACCTTTCGACAAAAATCCCTCGAACAACGATCTGCATAGGTAAGTTTGATGTGGAGAAGGGGGCATTGGTGCCCCCTCGAAATATGCCAAAATTCTCTTTGTCCATCTCCCCCCCTCCCAAACACACTTTCATTGATGTATCATGTTGATTATCCTTTCAAAGATCATACACTAAACTTATTGAAGGAGTTTGTTTAGGGAACTTTAAAAAACTATAACAAAAGGATGGCCTAGGATTACCCAACCTACTCAAACTATTAGGAAAATGGTAGCCAAATAGATTTTCCAAGCCTTGTAGCATGAATAAAAAGATTGGGTGACTCTAATCCTAAAGAGCTATTACAGTTTTTCCTTTGAAGGATACCCAAGATGGGAGAAGAGAGATAAAGGGTGATGAGAGAGAGGACATGTTATATGTGTAAATTTTTCCCGCCAGAAAGGGGTTGCCGGTAACCCCTTATCGGACGCAAACTTTTTCTTGTGACCTATTCCTAGCGAGGGTAAGTTTTCGCTCAGCTGTATTTGTGGGTTTTCTTTGCCCGATAAGGGGCTATAGGCGACCTGTTTTTGGTGAAAAAGTAAACCACAGTTCCGAGAATATACAACATGAGAAGAAGAGAGAGCAACATAGTGTGGTTTTTTTTCGCCCAAGAAGGGGTTGTTGGCAACCCCTTCTCAACAGAAAAGAATCCCACATGTCCAAGAATGCATGGGGGGAAGAGAGTAACAGAGTGATGGGAGAGGGATGAGAGAGAAAGAGACAACATGAATAAAGCAATGTTTGAATAAGTGCATTTTTTTAGCAATAAAGCAATGTTTGAATGAGTGTGTATAAATGTTTACTTTGTATGACTATCTCATATTATGCTTCTAGGAGTGTAAAGATCTACTATTTAGAAAATTATATCTATCTTTTTCTCATAAAGTTAATTAAGTAAATATTAGCTAACTAGTTGAGAAAATGGGAGGAGAGAGAGAAAGGGTGATGAGAGAGAGGACATATGATATATGTAATTTTGTCTCACCAAAAAAGGGTCGCTAGTAGCCCCTTATCAGACAAGAAATTTTTTTGGCAACCCATTCTTGGTGAGGGTAACTTTTCACCCAACTCGATTTGTGGGTTTTCTTCACCCAATAAGGGGCTTTCGGTGACCCCATTTTGGCGAAAAAACAAACCACAATTCTGAGAATAGACAACATGGGAAGAAGAGAGAGCAACATAGTGTTTTTTTCACCCAATTCTTTAGCCAAAAAAAAACTCGTACCCTATTGGTCTCTCTTCTCCCCATGCTATCTATTCTCAGAACTATGGTTTGTCTTTTTGCCAAAAAGGGATCGCTAGTAGCCCCTATTGGGCCAAAAAAAACCACAAATCTTGCTGGGCCAAAATTTACTCTCTAAGAACAGGTCATCGGAAAAAAAATCATCCAATAAGGGACTGCTAGTGACCCCTTTCTGGTGAGAAAAAATTACACATTGCATACTTTCTCTTTTCCCCCTCTCTTTCATCACTCTTTCTCTCTCCCCCTATTTTCTCTCTCTTTCACCTATAAAAGGACCCATCCCCCCTTTTCACATTGTGAATTGTTCCACTCTCGGTATGTGACTCTCTCTTTTTATCCCTCCCCCACTCTCTCTCCTTTGTCTTTAAAAGAATCCCCCTCCCCTTGCAATTCAGGTTCTTGTTTTCTATCCCCTACCCTCAACACTATTTTGTCTCTCTCCCTCCCCCCTCTTTCTCTCCCTCTCTCTCTCTCCACACCTCTCTCTCTAGCACAGTCACACATACTCTATCTCACTGTTCTATCCCAGGCTTTTCGCCTCTCTCTCTCCACCTCTCACTCTCACTCTCACTCTCTCCCTCTCTCTTTCTCTCTGTGTCTCTATCTCTCTCTCAATCTATCCCACCTTCCTCCCTCTCTCTATCTCCTCCTTCCTCCCCCCTCTCTATCTCCCTATCTCTCCCTCTTGTTCTCATTCTCACTCTCTCTCCCCATCTCTCCCTCTCGATCTCTCTCTCTCTCTTTATCTCTCACTCTCTTATCCCACTGTCATCTCTTCCTCTCCCCCCCCTCTCTCTCTCTCAATCGGTATTTCATTTGCAAAATTTTGAGGAAGCAGTATATCTATAAGAAGTAACCCTAAGCCCTCTATCATGGCCAAATCTAATTTTGAAAGACAAGATCATGTCACCCTTTTCAAGGGTGATGAAAGGACTGCAGAAGGTTATTTTCGACAAACGTTCCCCTCACCGAGCTTGCTCCTTGGATGAGTGGGAGTTCTTATCACCATCATGCATCAGAGGGGTGTGAAGGCCCATGGCAAAGGCAATACTAAGATTGATGTTGAGGAAAACCCAATTGTGCAATGGCCAATTGAATAGACGCTAACTAGCCCCTCTCTTGGTTTTTGTTACAAGTGCTCTATCTCCCTCTCTTACCCTATTTCGGATCATTGATTGTAATAGAAAGTGAGCGACAACTGGACGACTCTCCAGAGGACTTTGACTTGCCTCCATGATCTAGAGTAGGATGACGGGCTATTGTCACTGACAACATGCAATCACAAGGGGGGAGTCACCCTCCAAGAGCAAGAGGGAGAGCAATACAAATGCGATCATTGGCTTCCACTAAGCTACAGGCATTAGGGGAGTTTTAAGGTCTCGAAAATACCTTTTAGGAGATAGAGAGAGAGTGCTCTAGACCGATAGGAGCAGAACCTCTGTAGAAGAAGTTCTATTTTAACACATACCAAAAATCATTTACAAAAAGATATATATATAATAATATTACAACTTTGTATTATCAATATCTATTTTTAGCCTCTTATATTCATGATTATGACATTCTTTGCATTAATGATATCAAGTCCCTACCACTTTTATTTAATGATATGTCTAGATTAATGATAATGACATGTTTAATCTAAATTCAAATTAATAAAGGGCTTGGCACTTATTTTTTTCCCTCCTTTCTTTTATCCCTATCATATTTTTCCCTCCTTTCTTGTGGTAGCTTAGTCCTCTCTCTCTCTCTCTCTCTCTCTCTCTCTCTCTCTCTCTCTCTCTCTCTCAATGCCACGGATACAGGAATTCGACCTACAACAAGGCGTTCAAGCTCCCAAATCACATCCAGATTAGTGTTTAACTCATTCCAAAAAGATGGAAGATGGATCACTACAATCATTAGCAAAGGCAATTGGATCACCGTGCAACAGCAAAATGAGGGAAAATGCGAAGATATGAGAGCTCGTTCATCTCTACTTGGAAGGGTAGAATCCGAGATTTTAAGCTTGGAGTAAATAAGAATAGCATAAAAGAGGTTCTCGTGCAACATGTGTTTATGCGTAGAGAGCTATATTTGGAACCTGGAAGTTCAAATCTTCTAATGCATAAACCAAATTGTAAGGATTTGATACTTAAATTCTTTCTTTTCTTGAACGTGGTTTAAGGTTTTCCATTATAACATTTTATCATTTGTCTTGTAGATGTCTATCCCTCTAATCTTGAGGAAGTGCAACCAGTTGAGTGTATTGTTGATGTGATTGATGTGATACATGGCTTGATTGTAGAAGAGATGTACAAAGGTAAAAAGAAGAAAGAGCTTGCAGAGAATGGAATATTCTTCTATGACGATTCTTATATTGTCCTCATGCAGCATAGCCAATGGGGATCAATATCCCCCCTTCCTTTGCCATATTTTTCAAGCTTTGAGTGGCCTTTGCCAAGTCCAGCTACTAGTGAGGGCTATATATATATAATATTTTCTAAGATACAAAGAGCATTAAAACCTAGTATCTCAAGTAGGCTAAGCAAAGTTACTTTGTTCATGCCTATTAATATATTTGTTGACCTTTTTTCTAATGCTGAGATAAGAAAATCAAAGGCTATGCTTTTAGTGAAGAGACTAACATATAATCATGTGACATAATTTGTTGATGAGGGATGGGACACTAGGACAGAAGGGAAAATTATATGTAAGATAGATCAAGACTCTATAGCTTGTAAATATATGATTGCTACTCAAAATTTCATCCTTAGCTTTTATTATAGTAGATGGCATTACGTTGGTGGTAGTCTGGTTGCCTTAGACCAAAATCTTGATAATTTTAGCAAAGATACTATGGTGGATCTTGATGTTTGGTATAATGAGGACATTATTGCAATCCTAAAGGTTGGATCATCATATACGCTACATCAAGTGAGTATGGATTTACAGAATGAAGATATTGAACTACCATACTCATTTGTGTTCCAACTTAATAACAAACAAGTAAGTTTTTATATAATATTATATCCCCTTAGGTGTATATTTTATTTTACTTCCTGATTAATAAAAATTTTTAACATATTTTTTTTTCACAGGTATCAACGAGAAGAGAAAAGAATATACAATGCAAGGATATTGAAGAAAATATCTCTTTACTATCAATATAAAATACATGTACTAATTTTTGTCAGCCATCTCCATGGATTATACACAAGGGCTTACAATCTGAGGCAAAGGTAATTTTTTTGAGAACTTTTCTTAGGAGAAGGGACATCCTTCCTAGGAGTCCTTTTGTCTATCTTTGATGCTTTGGTTGCCTTGGGTGTTGAAGGCATAGCTTCACCTGCTATAGTTACATGCACCTCCTTCCATGTCCAAGTCCCCCACTATTGTCCATTCTTGTCAGTTGTATACAATTGGCCATTATGTACTTCATGAGCTTGCTCTTATATACCAAACATGCTCACTTGTATAGCAATCCCTTGTAAATTGTCATACATTTGTGAGAAAATATTTTTAGTTCATTGTTATTTTTTACAATGGACTATTTTTCAATAAAACTCTATCTTAAAGTTTAGTATGTTTCACATTACCTTTATAAGTTTGTTATTATTGAGATAAATAAATTGAACCAATCTTCTGGCATTTACAACTACTCTCCAGTCACAAGAGTAACTATCATCTTGATGAGGATACTACAATCAACAATATAAAGTAAAACTATGAAACCTGTTTGTGGTAGTTTTTAGAATAAATTTTCTTAGTATGTTCCAACCATATTAATCAAGACCTTACCGTAACTTGTCTATTTGCATTGTTGCAAGTAAGTCAGAAGGCATAGGAGGCCTTTTCTCTAGCACTTCAATTAATATTTTTACAACTCTATACCAAAAAGGCAATAAAATTTAGAGTTATTACAAAATAAAGATCAAAATATTTAGAGTACCTGTAGCAAAAAGATCAAAATATCAAGGAGACACTAGATTATATAACTTACAACTTGGCATTTCCATTGCTTCCTTTTATAGAATTGACGAGGAAACATTGCCTCTCCACACAGTCTATTCCAATTAGGCTCCAATGATAACGAGAAAAAAATATATTTCAATAATCTAGCAAAACAAGATCTCATTAAATCCAACAAAATATCAAATTACTTACTTGTCATTGTATGGGATTAGAAGAAGCTCCAAAGATTCAAAGTCAATTGAATTTAACCAATGGTCAAAAGCACTTGCATCAAGCTCACTCCTCATATAGTATGAGATGGATAGATCAAGAACCTCAATCTTTTGTTGTATATCAAAGGGGAGCTCATGCATTACACACCTAGCAAAGGAATGGAGATAGTAAGCATTAATATGAAAGTTTATTACTAGAAAAGAATGGTGAGAGAAAACAAATTTTGGTATACTATATCTCATCCCAGCAAGAAGAATTGAGTCATTTACTTCTCTCACTTTATTCTTAAGAATTTGAACACAATCAAAGGCCAAAGATACCATATCAAATATTTTGTTAATATCACAAGGAAAAAAGCAACAAACATTGAATCCCTTAGGGTCAAATCTTTCAAGAAGGGTAGATAACTCCTCTTCAAAAGATGGGAGTTGTTCTGCTTTCTTTTCTTCTTCCTTCTTTCTTTTATACTCTCTTCATTTATCTGTGTGCTCTTATGTGTCCTTTTCCTCTTTCTCATGTTGTCTTGTGTCCTTTACATGTGTAACATCTTCAACCTTTAGACCAAGATCTTTTTTTTTCTATATAGAGGCACATTTAAAATATTGAAAGCCTTCACATAAGAAAGAGGGACTAGCTCAAGGAACTTTGAAAACCTATATCTCTATCTCCTGTGAATTATCATGTCTTTATCCATAAGCATAAGCCTATGTGCATGAGCAACACATATATAAGAATCTTGGAAAAACTCAATCAAAAAGTCTTATGTAGCCTCTTGAATACAGTTTTCAGAGCTGCCCTAGTCCATCTAATACTATGTAGACTATGCTTGTGACAAATTTATCTCACAAGCCTATGAAAAGACAGCTTTGGAATTGCATTATTCAGAACCTTCATTGCACTTCTAATCTCCTTAAGGAACCTCACATGCTGTGAAAACCTTCTTCTTGGCTTTGATTTCTTGGTAAGCTCGGAAGGCTTGGAGGATTGATGGATCTTTGAAGCAAGACCTCTAGGATCAACTTTTTGCTTCCTTGCAGTGGCCTTAGTTCTAGCCATCTGAAACATCCAAAAAAATAAATAATACAAAAAATTTAGGAAAGATACCCAATCAATAAAAAGCAAGCAAACACTAATCACATAGTCTAAATCCCATTTCAATAAAATAGTGCCCAAGACGTATGAAACATGAGGAGGCCTTTTGGACCAGAGAACTTAAAACTATATCACGTTTCATACGTCAAAGGAGAAACGATGCATGCCTAAGTCATATGGAATGCGAGGGACTTTTTTGACTAGAGTACTTAAAACCATATCACTTTTCATACGTCAGTAGAGAAACGATGCACACTTGAGTCGTATGAAATGTGAGAAGCCCTCACATGGAAAAGAGAAATCTCACATCCGTCTTGTTTCATACCTTAAAAATGGATAAATGCACACCTCACATAAAACACGAGGAGACCTTACATGGAGAAGAGAAACCAACACAATCTTGTGTTTAATACATATGAATCGAAAAATAGCTCTTGCCAATGTAAAGAGCCATGGCTCGTCGCGTTTCATACTTTTGGCATTTTTGGGAATGGTATAGTAGGAATTCTCAAGTGATTCAGAAGTAACTTATATTTTAGCAAAAAACTTACATTCTCAAGTATTTGATGCATATACTAGGCGAGGAAACCTTCTTTAGTAGCCTTGCGCGGAATAATTTTTACTACAATCAAATTAGCATTGTGTTGGTGTACTTGAGCAAGCATAGGGATTTGATAGAGCATTAGATGAGCTTCATTTCCATTAAAAAAGTTTTCAAAATGATCCATTATAGCTTCTACAATCAGTGAAAAACCAGGCCTGGATCAATACCCTAATCCAAGAAGCCATAGCTAAACTTCACTAAAGCTTCAATTTTCTTCATTTTCTCACTCCTCTTGGCACACTCAAGATCCTACCACTCTGAACTGAGTAATCACTTAGTGTTTAGAAAATATTTCATCAACCAATCATCAAGTTGTGGAAGATTTGGAGAAATCAAAGCTCAACGAGACAACATCATTGCTACTACAAGTCTCAAGCTCTTTAATTTCTCACTCTTTTCAGTCAAGCAGAGTTCCTACCATTCAAGATCTGCTACAACACTCAGTCTTCCAGTAAATATTTAATTGATTTACCATCAAAGAGGGGTTTCAAGTTGAAGGGGTAACATCAAACACCAAGCAACAAGAATCATCATCACTTGTGCTTGTTAGCATATTCAAGAATCAATTCACTACTATTGATTTATCTTAGATTTGAAGCTGATTTTCAATGACAAACATGAAGTTTTTTATGAAGATGCCATTCATAAAGAGAAATGAAATCATTTTTACTCACTTGTACCACATAGAAGATGCTATTCTACCTACAGGAAGACATGGAGCTGCCTGTATCATCCAAATGCCATCAATGTATCCATGTGAAGACCTTGAAGAGATAAAAGTGCAAAAGTTTATGGTTATTTCCATTGCCTAAAAAATAATGATATCATTGCTTGTGGGGGACATGAAGACTAGTGAAAGAAAAGAAGACCATGAAGAAAAGGACCAAAAGAGCAAAGTGAAGAAGAAGTACAAAATCAAAAAGAGCAAGTTTGACTACACTAACGAGAAGACCTGCAATGAATTGAAGATGTATGTCAAAAGAAATGTTGAAAACTGCAAGGGCCCTTGACCCAAATTTTTACTAGAATTTTTAGCCTTGTAATGTGTAGTCCAAATGTCTTTATCATAAGCTTGTAAACTCCTCATGTAGCCCTGTACTATAGCCTCTGCACACTTTGTGAGGCCCCTGTTATAGCCTCTAGATGACCATCATGTTTGTGGTACCCACATTTAGCCTTTTTTGCAATAGCCTTTGATGTTTTGCCATGTTTATGGTGTGCCCACACTTTGCAGGTGTTGCTCTCACTAAATCCTCTACACGCTTTGTACTTTCTGGTTGTGATTGAGGAGGGCTGTTGATATATTTGCAATCACACGTAATGTAGCCTCTTTGTATGAGGTAGTTTGGGCTCAAGACATGTAGGTTGCAAGAATCCCATATGCACAGAGAGGGAAAAATGCCCATCCAACAACTATAAAGCATTGTACTTGACTACCACTTTTCATTTGAATGAATACATGATGATGCTTTTCTTTATCATTTAGTATCAGTCTTGTACTTGTCAGTCCAATACACAAGATTTTGTTTATGAGTCCAAGCTGCCATCTTGGAACCTAATTCACTTGTGTAACAATTGGTCTCTATTTTTTTATGTCATCATGAGTTTGGCCTTTATCTTCCATCCTCCATAGCTTTTTCCATGCTCTTGATCCACATGTCTTTGAGACCATCATCACTCATTGGAAAGTAGCAAAGGTGTTACAGAGCCTAAACGGCATCACTATGTAAGCATAGGTTCCCCATTCTATTGTGAAGTTCATTTTGTATTGATCTTCTTCTTTAATTTGGATTTGATTGTATCCACTGAATCCATCCAAGAGGGAATAGGGCCCATGGCTTTCCATTGTGTCCAATAGTTGGTTTGTGAAAGGGATAGGAAAATGATCATTCTTCATCTTGGAATTCAGCTTTCGAAAGTCCACACATATTTGTAGCTTTCCATTCTTCTTGGGTACTACCACAATGGGTGAAACCCATTCGTTGTTAGCCACTGGATTAAAAAACTTAGCTTCAAGGAGCTTCAATAATTCGGCCTTCACTAGGGTAGAGTAATTTGGATTCATATGCATCTATCTCTACCTCACACACTTGGCATCAAGTTGCTCTAGGTCGACATGATGTTGACATATTAAGGGATCAATCCCCTTCAGATCTTTGTACACCCATGTAAACACATCTAAGTTCTCTTTCAGTAGGTCATGCAAGACCAGTAGTTCTTCCTCTAGAAGATTTAGACCCACCTTCAAGTGGTGTTCAATCCCTTCAACATCCATGAACGTCAATTTCTTTTCACGTTTCACTGCGTGGATGAATGTCCCATGGACTGCTTCTAGATAGAGATCCGACTCCTTCAAGGGAGTGATCTCCTCTTCTGATGATTCAATGGAACTACTTTCTCTTTTAGTGGAGACTTATTATACTCCTTAGGGAGTAAAAAGGGTATTATTGTAGTTTTAGGTTTGGTTTGAGGATGAGTTATTTCTTGCCTTGACCACTTGTCTTCTAAGGATGCATCCAAGAACATCACATAACAAGAACCTTCTACATTCTATTTGAGCTATCAAATGGGATTGTTGGCAAGGTTTATTGTCATCGTCTTCTCTTAGGAAGGGTAACTTTAGGTGATAAGAGCCACTACTAAAGGGAGGCCTATTCTCCTTAATCCATTTCTTATAGAGTCTTTGCTTATGATATGACTCATCAATCAGTCCAAAGGGTACCATAGTCATTCTGTCAATCTTCTGCTTTTGAGGCTTCAAGAGCTTCAAGAACTTCTTCCTCATCTCTACCTTCTACGAGTAGGATAGACTCTTCTAGCTCGCTTTCATAATCTTCTTTTGCATTATCACCTTCATCCTCTTCAGATTCTGTTTCTACCTCTGTGGGGGCTCTGTAAGAGAAGATCAAACTCTATATTATGTCCTCTTCTTCTACTTCTACCTCTGTCTCTGTCTCTGTCTCTGTCTCTATCTCTATCTCTGTCTCTGTCTTTGCTACTATCATGTAACATGGAGAATAGTACATCCATGCTTCTATCTCATTATCAAAGGTGATTTTAGAAGTTAGTTCAAGTTCAGGCAGGAGTATTCTCCCATGGAGAAAGTCTTTACTTCCTTTGAAAGTTGGCTTATAGTGCCATTGCTAGGAACTGTGCCTTTGTTTTCTTAGGAAAGATCTGTTTGATGGCCTCTTCATCTCCTGATGTACCATCTGTTACTTCATTGGAGGAGCCTATTATGACTTTGATGGATGTGGATCCATTGCATTCTTGTGATCCATACAACTTCAACACCACCTTATTGGGTCCTTTGCCTAGAGTTAGGGTTCCTTTGAACCAATTCGTCCTTACTCTTGCTTCAAACAGCCAAGGTCTTCCCAACAATAGAGGATATAAATTCCCTTAGGAATTTGGTTTGACCACTAGATATGTCAGCCAATAATCTCTTCCTGCGAGGGTTGTCTTTACGTATGGGAGAATGCCCAACGGTTTGATTCTACTTTGGTCTGCCAATCTGACAAGCCACTCCATAGGCTGCATTTCTTGCAAGCCTAGATCCTTCATTATCACATCTATCATTATATTTATTGATTTGCCTCCATCAATCAATGCATCTTCTATAAAACATCCTTCAATCCACATGCCAATCTCTAGGGTTTGAGGATCCAAGAAGGCGTTAGCCACATCCACCTTCTTCATAGGTTCTTTGGGGATCTATTGGACTTGGGTGCCACAGAGGGAGCATTTCTTAGACCTCTTCTTCTTATCAGTATGCTTTTGAATTTCTTTTGACATCTAGGAGACAACATCAGCAAACAACTGTCAGAATGTTAAGTTTGGTTTAAAAGTATCTAGGTCTTTGACCAAATCATACTCTTTGATAGGACCCATAGGCTTTTACAATTGGCTAGGAAATGGGGCCAAACCCACTTTTATATTCCCTTTTTCTTTTAGGAACAGCAACATATGCACTTCTTCTCCATGAGGAGGTACTTCGGCATCCTCTATCTCCCAGACCTCTGGTGTTGCATGTGCAACTGTCTTTGTGGTTCTCTGTGGCTTTGTAGTGCTTTGTACTACATTGTTCTATTTTTCCTGAGGAAGGTTGAACTTCATAGTCTTGGAAGAGGGAACGTTCTCTTTTGGAACTATGGGTTCTCCTTTCTTTGCCCACGTTATTGCAGCCACTTCCAATTCCACCAAATTGGAAGTAGGTTCTTGGGTCTTCTGTTGGGTATCTGTAGTAGCTTTCACAGGAGCTGGACTTGGGCATTCTTTTGCAGTGTGGCCTTCTCCTTTGTATTGACTACATAAGGTCTTGTAATCCATAGACCTTCTAGGGTTTGAACAATTCAATGAGATATGACCCTTTTCTCCACATCTGTAGCACTCCACCCTCTGATCTCTGGCCACCACCAAACTGTCGTCCTCTGTAACTTTGAGAGGGAAACCTCCTTGGACCGAAATTAGAACTGAAATCCCTAGGCTTTGGTCCAATGTCATGCGTTCTCATTTTGGATTCCAGCAAGTTGAATCTTGTGTCTTTATCTTTCTTTCTTCATTTGTGCATCTCTTTGAGAGAGTAGATATCCTCTATATGGTTCTTCCTCAAATAGTATGAACAGAAAGCTCCAGAAATGGTTGTTTTTTGAGTACATTCAGTGACTAAATGTCCCATTTGATGGCTTTTTACACCATGTCTTAAAACGCATCCCATCTCTCCCACCTCCCCCGCTGGAGTGGATATATAAGTGGTATTCACCTTCAATGTCTGTAGCTATTCTGTAATCACATTCATAAGCAATTTCTTGATGCTTGCGACTGAGGTTGATAGATAGTCTAGGTTTTCATCTCCTGGAGTACTTGTAGTAGGGTTTTGGGAAGCTTCTGTGATCACTCCATACGCTGGTTGGGTTTATCCAAAGGGTCCTCTATTTTGGTTTTAATTCAGAGCTTTGTTGAGACTTGAGGTTGTTGATTCCAGTCGGTAGGTTCTAGCACATCTTGCTGTAGTAAAAAAAGTTCAGTCTGACTCGAAATTGAATGGAGATTTTTTTGCAAGTTCGGGGGGAGAAAAAGTTGAGTCAACATTGGAGAAACTATTTGAGGCCATTGTTGTTGTGGTTGAACCATCATTTGAGGCACTATCATCTGTGGGCCATTGTGGATTTGGTGCATTGTATTGTGCCATTGTTTGCGTATGGAGATAGGGGTAGAGGACTCTCCCTAGCACTGCATTTGGTGGGTATACCATTCCTAGCAAGGGAGGAGGTAAGACTCCTCTTCATGAGGTCATTCACAACCTTGTTTCAACTTTGTCATACAATCTTGCACCTTCCACTGTAGCTTGCAGATTGACTGGTCTTCTCAATTCCAGGAACTTGAGAACTTCTAGTTGTAGGCCTCTAAGGAAAACTCCATTCTGGATGCCTTCATCCAAATGATGGTTGGTCCACCTCTTCAGTATGGATTTCATTCACAAGACATTTGCTTCTACTCTTTCTCTAGAGGATTGAATTTAATTCATAAACTCCTCTTGCATCTGCTCTCTTGAAAACCTTCACGCTTGAATTTAGTGAGGAAAGCCAACTTTAGGTCATCTCATGTGCCAAAAGTTCCTGTTGTTTGCCTTTTATACCACTGAAACGCTGCGCTTTGAAAGTGGTGGAGAATATTGCAATTTTTAGAATGTTAAGTTTGGTTTAAAGGTGTTTAGGTCTTTGACCAAGTCATATTCTTTGATAGGATCCATAGACTTCTCCAATCGATTGGTGAATGGGAAAACACCAAATTTTATCTTCCCTTTTCTTCTATGAACAACAACATCTATGCTTCTTCTCCTTGAGGAGGTACTTCTGTGTCCTCTATTTCTTGGACCTCTCATCGTGTCTCTGCAACAATTATCTATGTGGCTCTCTATGGCTTTGTAGTACTCTGTACTACATTGTTCTGTGCTACATTATTTTGTTTCTCCCTAGGAAGGTTGAACTTCATGGTCTTGGCAGAGTGAATGTTCTCTTTTGGAACTACGGGTTCTCCTTTCTTTGTACACGTTATTGCAACAACTTCAAATTCCACCAAATTGGACGTAGGTTCTTGGGTCTTCTTTGGGTGTCACGAGTAGCTTTCGTTGGACTTAGACAATCTTTTGCAGTGTGGCTTTCTCCTTTGCATCGAGTGCATAAGGGCTTGTAGTCCATAGACCTTCTAGGGTTTGGACAGTTTGATGAAATATAATCATTCTCTCCACATCTGTAACACTCTACCTATGATCTTTGGCCACCGCTGACTATCATCCTCTCTAAGTTTGGGAGGAAAACCTCCTTAGACCGAAATTAGGACTCAACTCCCTAGGCTTTGGTCCAATGTCCTGTGTTGTTATCTTGGATTCCAGCAAGTTGAATTTTGCATCTTCATCTTTATTTATTCTTTCTTGCATCTCCTTCAAATAGAAGATATCCTCTATATGGTTTTTCCTCAAATAATATGAACAGAAGGCTCCAGAAATGGTTGATTTTTGAGTACATTCAATGTCACATCTCTCCCACCCCTTGTAGGAGTGGATATATTGGCAATATTCACCTTCAACATCTATAGCTATTCTGTAATCACATCCATAAGGTCTTTCTTAATGCTTGTGACTGAATTGGGCATGTAGTCCTTCAGATTTTCACCTCTTGGAGTACTTGTAGTAGGCCTTTGAGAAGCTTGTGTAATCGCTACATACACTGGTTGGGTTGAGATCCTGTTGAGACTTGGGGTTGTCGATTCCAGTGGGTAGGATTTCATTGTTATTGAGTCGCCATTGGGGGAACTGTTTGAGGTCACTGTTGTTGCGGTTGAATCATCATTTCAGGCACTGTCCTCTATGGCCATTGTGTGGATTAGGTGCACTGTACTGTGGCATTGTTTGCATCTGGGCGTAGGGGTAAGAAACTGTCCCTGGGACTAAATTTGGTGGGTATACCATTCCTGGCATGGGAGGAGGTAAGACTTCTCTTCCTGAGGTCATTGACAATATTGCTTCAAATCCATCATAGAGCCTTGCACCTTCCACTACAACTTGCAAATTGACTGGTCTTCTCTGACAAGAATCGCGTGGTGGGGGGAGTTGCTCAAGATGCTGCGCCGAATACACATAGAATGCACAAGGAGAAGCTCACTCAAGAGACAAGAAGAGAGATGAAGGCCAAAACGTTTTCTTGCTGGTTTTTTCTTCTTCTTCTTCCACACACTTTACAATGTACACAAAGTACAGATAAGATACAACATAAAGGAAAGTGGCCTACTAAGTCAAACAATGCATAACCGACTACACTAGTCGACTGGCGCTATAACTATGCCAGCTGTAAATAGGTGTGACAACCTGAATATAATAAGTAATGAGTCAGTGGCCATGTGTGAGTCATAATGACCACCGACGTGCTAAGTGTAGACGTGTGAACCCATGTAACCAGGTGGTCCATCATCAATGTCCACATGTGTTGAGCTTGTCATCTCAACATTCTCAATTCCATGAACTTGCAAACTTTTGGTTGTATGCCTCTAAGGAAAACTCCCTTCTGGATGCCTTCATCCAAATGATGGTTAGTCCATCTCTTGAGTATGGATTACATTCGCGAGACATAAGCTTCTACTCTTTCACCAGAGGACTAACTTAGGTTCATGAACTCCTCTTACATCCGCTCTTCAAAACCTTCCCCCCCTAAATTTAGTGAGGAAGGCCAACTTCAAGTTGTCCCATGTGCCAAAAGTTCCTACCGCTCCTCTTTCATACCACTGAAACACCGCACTTTTGAAGGTAAGCAAGAATATTGCTAACCAATGCTCAGGGGGTCTGACATTGTTAGCCACCACTGATGGGACCTAAAATGGACCGACACTGGCTATAGCACTAGCCGGACCTCTGACATGCACAAGACAACCCCACGGCCTCACAGCCAGGAGCGTCTACAGGACACATTGCCCTGCCATCATACGTACATTTTATGTTTGTATCGTGTTTCTAGTCCAACCCTTAATCTTCTCAAACTCCTCAGAGGGAGACCCTACACATTTTGGTGTAATTCACCATGTAGAACAACATAGGAGGCACCCCTCAGCTGATTGGCGCGGCCCCATTGCGACCCTCCTACACCTTGGGGATTGGCCCCTCGATGCGTCGCTAACACATATAACACATACGAAACAGACTTCGCTATTGGTACCATTATTATATCATTCCGGGAATATACCAGCCCTCCCTTACTTGTCCCCTTGGACCCACCGTCTAAACCTACATCTTGGGTGCCTTACTCTCTCCAGCGTGGGTAATTTATACTTCAAGCAATTGCTATGCATGCCACGAATAGATACCATGTGTATGATTCATGCAATGGTGGATGCCTTATTGTGCATAAACAATTATGGTTTGAAATCAGTCTATGTGTCATGCAAAAATAATGTTTTTAATGAATTTTTGCTAATACACAATGTTTCGTTATAGGAACCTATCACCAAGGCAAACCTCGTGCTGCTAAATCTATTATTTTTAAATAAACCGTATCCTAAATGTAATCCATAAAGGAAACAATGAAACTTTGTATCATTTTAGTATTTGAATTTTTGTATAACATCATCCCCCCCCTCACCGTTTAAATTTTGTTGCAATGCATAGGTGTAGAGGTTCTTTTATGTCATTTTTTGTATGTAAAAGCAATAAATACGCACTTTAACACAAAGGACAAGGGCCAAACTAAGGCTTAACCTCATGCTTCAGCTGCATCAAACATTCACATACATAGATCTCATTTTTCCATTTTTTTGGAATGTAAGAAACCCTTTTTTTCCATTTTTCTCTATTTTTTCTATTTATTTTTAATAGAAAATAGGTTTTTTCTGGTTTCTTCCTAATGAATGATCATTGGAAATGAAACTCGACATTTTCCATTATTTTACCTCATATCCACTCATTTCTCCCACTCAAAATCAAAGAAACTATCAATTTCCATCAGAATTATTGCTTTTTTGGGTTTTGAAAATTTATAATTACTGTAAATCAATACGGGTTTTACATAACAATGATTGTAGCCCTCAAACATAATGCAAGGAACATTCAAATAAAATTTCAGCTCATGTGCACACCATTTAGACTATGAATGATAAAAAACAAGCAAATTTCTTTCATAAAATAGAGCATACTGCCTTTTTGCGTGTTTCAAATTTTTTGAATATTTAATTGGGACTCTTTATCGACCAACCAACCATGGATTTCAGCATAAATCTTTAGCCTTCAGTCTCGTGAGCCTCTTACAACAATCCAGTGCCTTCCGGACAAGCATCCATCTCCCGATTCTCTTCTTGGTTCTTGCCACATGAAGTGCATGTATGTAGAAGAGAGAAAGAGGAGAGAGAAAGACTAGATCTAGATCTTTATGCATAGTGCGTCATTCCTCACGTGGTCTAGAGTGATCGGAGGCACTGAAATTCTTCATTCCACAGCCAGGAGGATTCCTCTCCATTTGCCCGATCAAAAAATGCTAAAAATTTGGGGAAAATGGGGCACCAAAAAACTCACGCCCCCCCCATGGCATTTCATTTCTTGAGTTTTTTGCCAAGCTTAAGCTTTTAAATCCAAAGTATCTACTTCATGACTTTTGCTTTCACACTTTCGACAAGTGGGTTTTTCACTTTTGACGGGGCAACCGACATCGGAATCGAGATCCGTTTGGATGGGTGGTTCCATGACATTGAAATCTACAAAGCTAGGCCTCGTCCCACTCTTCCCAACTTCCAGATCCAGTAGCCACTTCACAACCCTGAACCTTGTGGGGATTAAATGGGGGATCAAACAACCTCGGAATGGAGATCCGATACTTGCGTTGGATTCCTGACGTCGTTTTGCATCTAAGAAAAATCTATCTCGACCATCCGCCACCGTTTGATTTTCAATGAAAATAAGCACTAGCGCTTTAGGGACTTGCCAATTAAAATCATACTAATTGCAACCACCGCCTTCAAGGAAGTCTATTTTTCCCCTAAAATTCAGATTTTTAAGCTATTTTTAAGTACTTCTCGGAATCAAAAATCATCCGTCATTGGCGACCACGGGATAGGGCGACTCAGCTCGTCGAATCCCACGAACAGATTTGCACATAAATGCAAACACAAAGAGCATCAAGCTGATACAAAATAGATACACAACAAAACACATCAGAGCTCTCACCCTACCCCCTGTCAAAACCAAGGCATGAAATCCACGAGGAGTAGATCTAGCATAATCTGACAGAAAGTCTAAAGCAAGTCACTAACCAACTGCTGCAACACAGCCAAGCCAAAAAGAACTATTAAAGAGGTCATCCTAAGTGGTGGTCTACACTACCTACTTAACTAAGGACAACTCAACTAGGAGCTCCTACTAGGTGAGGACTCCTATAGCCTGATTAAGAAATAGTTTCTTTTAGCACATTACTCTTTTAGCCTCTTATTTTCCATACTCGAGCGTGTAAAAAGGAGGGAGCTAAGCATAGTGACCCAAGGAGAACAAGGCATCTGCCTCAGGTCCAGTCTCGGTATCCAAGATCCTACCAAGCCCTCGCAAGGTGACACTGTTCATTTTCCTTTTGTATCTTCCGTTCACTTTTATTTTCGCTCCAACCTTCTTGTATTGTTTGTTATTCAGCTACATGCCACCCCTCGAAAGACAAGGCATTGGCCTCGGGTCCTGTCTCATCCCCAGGAACCTACTAGGCCTTCGTAAGGCAATAAAAAACAGCTCAAGGATTTTTCTTTCTTTCCTTTTCTATTTTTATAGGGGTTAGAACCCCTTTTTACACACCTCCGTATATTCATATATTGTCTTTCAAATATATAGGGTTTTCCTCTTTCCATCATTATTTTAGTAGGCTTCTCTAATTGCCTCACAATTAATATGAACTCCTAGAACGGCCGCCTAGCAAGTCAGTAGAATAGGGTCACTAGAATTGCCTTCTAAAATATGTCTTTCAATGCCAGACAATTCCTTTGCAAGAGGCAATGACTACTCAGACCTCCCCCAGACATACAGAGCCTAAACCTAGGACTTCATGCCTCGAGTGTCGATCCCCAACAAACAAAAGAAAGTAACCCTTACACGCACATATATCATGAATTTCTTAAGGGAAAAAACTCGAAAAGGGGACGAAACCACCTGGAATGGCCACAAGAAGCTCCTTCACAGCAAAGGCTCCCTCCAGCGACTTCGTCAACCTATATGATGCAATCACTACAACAAAAAACCAGTAATTGTACATGCACCAAACAGACATAGGGCCCTCTTGGCCTAAAAAAATAGCACATTTCACGACAAACTAGCTGGCCCTCTTGGCCTAAAGAAATCAAACATGAAATGACAAAACTAATTGGCCCTCCTGGCCTAAGGAAATAGATCATTAAAACCTTAAAACAACTAACCCTCTTGGCCTAAAAAATCAAGCAAACTAGCTCATATAGATCCCTTCTTGGAAGAAGGTAGATAAAGGAAAATACACTCCATTCCAAGGGGAAAAATAGGGCTCTCAGTCCTAAACTAAATACATCAAGTTGTGACCCATACCTCCTACATATATAGCAAGAGGCGTACGCATAATATGTCTTCCGATCAACCTATGGGTCCAGGAAATTAGTGGTAGATAGGTCTCGGCCACTCTTCACATTTTCCATATCAACCATCGCCTGCCATATAACGTGTGGTTTGATAACATTCCCCACAAGCGACCAATTCCCGTCTCGTTATCAAGAGCGACATTCGGACTAGGAACACAGTTGAAGAAGATGTCCTCTTCATAAGAACAATTAGCTAAGGAATCCGCAAAACTGATTCTAATAATGTGGAATGAGCTGAAAAGATATGCTCTCAAATTCATCAAGTAGGGTTATAGCAGCTCGATGATACATATGAAGGATGGGATTCTAGACTGTATATGTCCCATTGAGTTCATTTAAGATCAAATGGCAATCCCCCTTTACCAACAACCACTGAATATCACCTACTAATTTCATTGCAACTCTACGTCGGGAATCTCGGATAACTACTCCAACACTCCCTTTTTTATTAGGCTTCTGGGATGCTCCATCAAAGTATAACATGTAGGTCCATAATGGGTTTACACAACCAGCCATCAAGAGCTCCCCTATTCATAATTATGATAGTCAAAATTCAACATATTGAGAGGATGAACTGATAGCTCCATCCCACCTTCTTCATTAAACTCAACAGGGATGCTTGTCAAAATCTACAAACAGTGATAGCAGAAAACTTTGATCTCCCACACAAAGGTACCATCTTCTCGCTCAATCACGTTATATCCTTTGCTCCACTAGATAAGCATCCTTTGGTGATATCTTTGCTCGAGATATGGGTGCTCCAAATAAGGGATTAACCACCCCATCAACTAGTTTAAGCTCTCCTGTAGGTCTCAAATCAACCCCAGCATAGACTTGCAATGCATTTAGCACGTTAGCATATTTAGAAATAATAAGGTTTAATCTTATTAAGATTAACCTTATTCTTAAATTTCACTCCCTGTAGATCAGTTAATAAAGCCATGCACTTATTTTTACCTAACCGAACTATCTTGTAAGGGCCATCCCATCTAGGTTCCAGCTTTCCTCGAAATAGCTCCCTACGCGCATCATAGTATAGAACTAACTGCATTTTTTAAAAGGTATATTTCTTCACTTTTAGATCATGCAACTGCTTCATCCGACATTTAGCCACCTCCTAGTGTAATAAGCTATGCAACTTAAGTTCATCTAAATGTGCCAGCGTTGTAAATTGCTCAAGAAGTGAGTCCTCGTCACCTACAGAATGATTAATCACGAATCTTATCGTCAGCAACTCAATCTATAGAGGCAAGACACACTCCTCTCCATACACAAGCTTGAACGGGGTATGTCCAGTGGCTCGTTTGAACATCGTATTATACGCCCATACCGCCACACATAATTTTGTATCCCAATCTCACTTTTCTTTGGAGACTATCTTGGATAGGATACCCACCAGTTGCTTATTGATACTTTCAACTTGTCCATTGGCTTGCGGATTATAGGGAGTCGTCTTGTTATGCTTAATTTTCCATGCTTCAGTAATTCTTTTAATTACCTTGTTCAAAAAATGGGTTCCACAGTCCAATACTATTTCCTTTGGTAGATACAAAACGGCAGATGATCTGCTCAAGTAGGAAACTGGCAGTCTCTTTTACATTGTCATGCCTCGTCGCTCGTGCTTCTGACCGTCAATTGCTACTATAATGTATCTTTTCTGAGTAGTAGATGACAGGGTGATAGGTCCCACAAAATTGATGCCCCACTTCTCAAATGGAAGGGTAGCCATAATCGATGTAAGTGGACGCTTCCTATTCTTCCTACTATCATGTCTTTGACATGTATGACATCTCTTGACATAGTCAAATAAATCCTGGAAGATGGATGGTCACCAATACCCAGCTCTTAAAGCCTTCTGTGTCATCAACCATCCAGCAAAGTGCCCTCCACAAGCGGAGTCATGGCATTCTTCTAGTATAAATGGAACCTCATTAGGCATCACACATCAGCAATAGATATCATCAACACCCTGCCAATATAGTGTTCTTGCGATCAAGGAAAATTTCAATGCTTATTGTTTAATTTTTCTCTTCTCCGATTTTGATAAATTAGCTCCAGTCTCTCCCATAGAAAGATAGTGCATTATAGCAGCATACCAGGAGGGAATAGATGTCGTATCAATCTTGAACAAAGTTTCCATATCAGGAGGGAATACCACTTTGCTAAACGATCAGGCAGCTATAACTTATTCAACAACAATTGAAGCCCTTCCGCCTTTGTATACAAAACCACATTCTCATAAAGAATGTAGTGCCTGAACGTTTTGGTTGCAAATACCATTGCAAGGCACAAATTCTCCATATAGGTGTAGTTAATTTCCGATATGCCCTACTTTCGACTAGTAAAAGCTATCGGTACATCTTCTCCTTCCAAATTTGGGATAAGCAGCATCTAATACTATACATTATTGCATTTGAAAATATATAGAACATTTTGCCCCTTCTAGGTACTTTTAAAATAGGTGCTTTGGCAAACTCCTGCTTCATCAAAAGATACTTTGCAAGCATCACTCCATGCAAAATGACAGTTAAAGGACAATAGGTACATCAATGGCAACATGTTTTTTGCCAGGGCATTGATAAACCTCCGATAATACCATACCGATGACAGAAAGCTATGCACTTCCTTTGGAGTACATGATGGACTCATGGCGACTATGACCTTGATCTTTTTAGGGTCAATCACAATCCCTACCGAACTGACCACATGGCCTAACAATAACCCATAAGGTACTCCAAAGATGCACTTCTGTGGGTTGAGAGCTATGCAAAATTGTCTACAACACTTGAAACACTTCCGCAAAATAATCAACTGCCTTTCTCTCACGGTGGCTGCCCCCAGGTCATCAATGAATACTTTCAAATCCTCCGAGGAGATGTCACTGAAGGTCTTGTCAGGTGTTCTTTGCCAAGAACAAGGTGCATTACATAACCCAAATGCCATCACATGGTACGCAAAGGTACCGAAGACAGTGATAAATGTCATTTTCAGCTTGTCTTGCTCAGCAATCGCCATTTGGTTATACCCTGCAAAGCAATCCATGAACGAATATATTTCCCTACCTGCCAATTGATCCAAAATTTGGTCAATAAACAGCAACATGTAGTAATCTTTAATAGTCTGTTTATTTAGATCTCTAAAGTCTACATAAAAACGGATTTGATTATTCTTCTTTTCTCTAATCACAACTGGAAAACACCATTTAGTATGTTGAACTGGGAAGATCAAACCCGCCTACAACTTTTGAAGCTCTTCAAATAGCCCGTCCCTTAGTTCAAAAGGCATACGCCTTACTTTCCGATATATAGGGTGGGTACCTTCCTTTACAGGAATGGTATGCACAACCAGGGAGGAATACCCCTAAGTTCATCATAGCTCTAAGCAAAGATGTCGCGAAACTCCTGAATCAAGGACACATAGTCCTCTCTCTCTTCCGAACTAAGCATGGAACCTAACTTGATTGGCTGCCAATCATTAGGTGTGCCAAGGTCCAACTCAATAATGTCCACATCTCTTATTTGATCTTGAGGCTCTATCGGCTCATTCAAAGTTATCTGATAAATATCCTCTGTAGTGGACTCTTCTTCAGATCCATCGCTCGATGATGTCTCACTACCAGATGGATCATCTACTGTTTCTAGTTCAGTGGAGGATAATGGAGCTCTCTCACTCTTAGGAGACTCAGGGTAAGCATCCACTATTACACGATGGGCACCTCGACCTAGCAAAACTCGATAGCTAGGATGTCCTGCAAACCTTATTACCCTAGAGTCCAGATAGCACTCCATGCTCGCAACTGTAACATGGAATTTAGTGATGCAATCTTCCAGTTGTCTTCGACTATCATCAGCTATCCTAAGAAGTGTGGAGCCGTCTTTTTGGATATCTAGACCTAACCTCTCCATCAAATTTGAACTCATGATATTGACGGAGGATCCAGTATCCATAATAGCATGCTCTACTAATATTCCATGCTGGAACCCTAGGGCAATGCTTTTCAACATGATCAAACCAATCTTCTCCCACTCTAGCTATGCCCAAAGGTTCTACAATATACCCTATACGTAGGATTTTTTTGAGTTCCTTGCATACTCCTGGAGAAAGTTTAATCAATTGTAGGAGATTTACATCTGGTTTAACTTCTCAAAGAGAACTTGCTAGGTCAAAGTTGTAGTAGTTAGCCAAAGTTCTCTTCTCGCGCCAAACCATTTTCTCCTTTGATCTTTTAATTGGCTTTGGTGCCTCTTTTTTAGCCTTTACCTTCTTTCTTGGCAATCCTTTATCCTTCTCGAGATCAACTTTACTACCAACAGGTCTTAAAGGTACACCTTCCATATAAGGATTCAAGACTTTCTTTTCCCTGGCATCTTGCTTAGGGCTTCCCTCGACAAGTTTTACGATTCCTTTGTCACCCTCTTTGATCTTTTGACCTCTTGTTACGGCTCGTAGATTAGAAGTTTCAGCATCATTGACACGTATAGCCTCAATATAAGGCTGACTCCACTGCCATGAGGTAACTCCTCTACAGCAGCCTTTCCTCGTTGCAGTATTTGTCTTAGTCCCTCATTGTGCTGGAGATTATTCCCTTGTGCACAATGGTGAACTGGACCGGGTTGTTTACTCCCTTGTTGGAGAGAACTAATCTTACTCCAACAAGTAGCAGCTAAGTGGCCAAACTTTTCGCAAATTGCATTTGACATTTAGGCAAATCCTAAGAAAATGTTGGCCATCACACCACTTACAGCTAAATCTTGAGGGGGCACCCTCCTCAAGGCGTCGACTCCCTATCAAATTCTACTGCTTCTTAAGAAAATTGATGTCCACAGCTATTTGTTTGTATTGTTCAGAAATCATTTCTGTATAGTGCTTCATCATGTCCTTAACTTCGCCAAGGACATTAGAAGCACTTGACTAATAGCCACGATGATCTATCTATTGCCCCATCGGTCTAACTACTTGATTAGGAATTGGTCGTTGACCTACTAGGACAACATTAGGATTCATTGTTTGGCTTCCACCACTATTTAGTGAGGCCGCCTGACTAGCCATGGGCATAGTCATACTAGGAGAGGCTAATAACATAGGAAAATTGGGCATGATACTCCCTCTCCCATTCGCATTTGACATGGGGTCCCCTTGACTCCCATTGGTCAAGGCCAAATTATTACCATTCCAATTTATCCTTGTCACATAAGCCACTTGCAAGCGTGACTCTACTCCTTCTTCTTGGGTAATAGTAGTGACAATGTTGGCCAAAGCAACACTACTAAGCTGCACCTAGATATTGAAATCCAATCCATGTAGGAAATATTGCAACTGTGCAGCCATTGGAATGGGAATATAAGTATTAAGTTTGCGAAGAACTTGCTTTAGTTTCTTGGCATAGGCCTGGGCATTCTCATTTGGCTCTTGGCATGTTACATTCAAGACACACAACCAATACTGTCCACCCTTCTCAAGAGCAAACTCTCTATGGAAAGCTGTAAAGAATTGGGCACTACTAGTTATGGTTTCGGCTACTAGACTGTGATACCACACTGCCACTCTTCCTTTTAATGTCATGTTGAAGAACATCATTAGGTGTCCTTTGTCTTGCATCCAATAGTTGAACATGAGCATTTGGAACTCCTTAATATGGGGTTCTCCATATTCTTC
The DNA here is from genome assembly GCF_053477565.2 of Lygodium microphyllum. Classification (NCBI taxonomy): domain Eukaryota; kingdom Viridiplantae; phylum Streptophyta; class Polypodiopsida; order Schizaeales; family Lygodiaceae; genus Lygodium; species Lygodium microphyllum. The sequence continues at coordinate 113,827,111 of NC_141162.1, forward strand.
TGCTAACCCATGGAAAATGGAAAAAGGTGCTCCTAATGCCGGTAAATCCAGTGTCCCTACTGGAATTGCGATGGGTTGTGCCATGGCTACAACTGGATTGACAATGGAAGTTTGTGTAGGTGCAACTATACCCCCACTTGAAGTGGGTTGATTAATTGGAAGAAGGGAAGTACCAAGACTTCCACTTGCACTCAAAGGACTACTTGTGACACTTTGGTTACTAGAACCACTACTGCTTATGCGTAACGGGCTGCTTCTTTGAGGAGAATAGCATCTTACAATCTCCAACCGCTGTCTAGCCCTCTCAATACATTCCTCTATTTGTATTTTTTCTTGACAGTCCTTGTCAGAGGACATAAACCAACTATTTGGTCCCTAGAGACCCTAGATTCGGAACCACCACTTGTTGGTGGCTCCTAGCAAATGCACCACTAATGGGACCTAAAATGGGCCAGCACTGACTATAGTGCTATCCGGACCTCTGACATGCACATGACAACCCCACAGCCTCGCGGCCAGGAGTGTCTACATGACACATTACATTGCCATCGTACATACATTTTGCATTTGTATCGTGTTTGTAGTCCAACCCTTAACGTTCTCAGACTTCTCAGAGGGAGACCCTACACATTTTGGTGTAATTCACCACATAGAATAACATAAGAGGCATCCCTCAGCTGATTGTCGCGGCCCCACTACGACCCTCCTACACCTTGGGAATTGGCCCCTCGATGTGTCGCTAACACATATAACATATATGAACTAGACTCCGCTATTGGTACCAGTACTATATCATTCTACGAATGTACCAATCCTCCCTTACTTGTCCCCTTGGACCCATCATCTAGACCTACAGCTTAGGTTCCTTACTCTCTCCAACGTGGGTTATTTATACTTCAACCAATTGCTATGCATGCCAAGAATAGATACCATGTGTATGATTCATGCAATGGTGGATGCCTTATTGTGCACAAACAATTATGGTTTGAAATCAGCCTGTGTGTCATGCAAAAACAACCCTTTTAATGAATTTTTTCTAATTCGCAATGCTTCGTTATAGCGGACCTCCTGCTTGCTAGATCCATTATTTTCAAATAAACTGCATCCTAAATGTTATGCATAAAGAGAACAATCAAATTTTGTATCAGTTAAGAGTTTAAACTGTTGTATAACATCATCCTCCCCCTCAGCGTTTAAATTTTGTTGCGATGCATAGGTGTAGAGGTTCTTCTATGTCATTTTTTGTATGTAAAAGCAATAAATATGCACTTTAACACAAAGAACAAGGGCCAAACTAAGGCTTAACCTCACACTTCAGCCCTGTCAGACATTCACATACATAGATCTCATTTTTTCATTTTTTTCGAACACAAGAAACCCATTTTTTTCCATTTTTCTCTATTTTTTCTATTTATTTTTAATAGAAAATATGTATTTTTTTGGTTATTTTTAAATGAGTGATCATTGGAACTCAAATTCAGTATTTTTTCTTATTTTACCCCATGTTCACTCAATTCCCCCACTCAAAATCAAAGAAACTATCAATTTCCATCAGAATTAGTGTTTTTTCAGGTTTTAAAAATTCCCCCACTCAAAATCAAAGAAACTATCAATTCTCCCACTCAAAATCAAAGAAACTATCAATTTCCATCAGAATTAGTGTTTTTTCGGGTTTTGAAAATTCCCCCACTCAAAATCAAAGAAACTATCAATTCCCCCACTCAAAATCAAAGAAACTATCAATTTCCTTCAGAATTAGTGTTTTTTCGGGTTTTGAAAAGTTATAATTGCTGTAAATCAATACAGGTTCTGCATAATAGTGATTGCAGCCCTCAAACATAATGCAAGGAACATTCAAATAAAATTTTAGCTCATGTGCACACCATTTAGACCATGAACGATAAAAAACAAGAAAAAATCTTTCATAAAATAGAGCATACCGCCTTTTTGCGTATTCCAAATTTTTTGAATATTTAATTGGGACTCTGTATCGACCAACCAACCATGGATTTCAGCATAGATCTTCAACCTTCAGCCTCGTGAGCCTCTTGCAACAATCCAGTGCCTCTCAGACAAGCATCCATCTCCCGATTCTCTTCTTGATTCTTGCCACATGAAGTGCATCTATGCATAAGAGAGAAAGAGGAGAGAGAAAGACTAGATCTAGATATTTCGGCATAGTGCATCATTCCTCACATGGTCTGGAGCGATCAGAGACGCTGAAATTCTTCATTCCACACCAAGAGGGTTCCTCTCCATTTTCCCAATCAAAAAATGCTAAAAAATTGGGAAAAAATGGGGCATCGAAAATTGACACCCCCCCCTCCATGGCGTTTCATTTCTTGAGTTTTTTGCCAAGCTTAAGCTTTTAAATCCAAAGTATCTAGTTCATGACTTTCGCTTTTACACTTTCGGCAAGTGGGTTTTTAAGTTTTGAGGGGGCAACCGACATCCGAATCGAGATCTGTCTGGAGGGGTGGCTCCATGACATTGAAATCTACAAAGCTGGGCCCCGTCCTACTCTTCCTGGCTTCCAAATCTAGTAGTCACTTCACAACCCTGGACCTTACGGGGATTAAATGGGGGATCAAACGACCTTAGAATCGGGATCTGAGACTTGCGTCGGATTCCTGACATCGTTTTGCATTTAAGAAAACTCCAGCTCGGCCATCCACCACCGTTTGATTTTCCATGAAAATAAGCACTAGCGCTTTAGGGACTTGCCAGTTAAAATCGTATTGATTGCAACCACCACCTTCGATGAATTCTATTTTTTCATTGAAATAGAGATATGAGGCTCTCTAATGCTCTAATAGGTTTTATTGAGATTCTGATTGGTTCTAATAGCCTCTGTTTAGCTTCTATTTTGTTTTGTTTTTCTTCTGTATGAAGCCTAGAGTACTGATTGATGAAGTTTGAGGTCATTTGAAATATCAATGAATGGTTTTTAATAGTTTGGAATGGTTTTAGTTTGAGTTATGTGGTCCTGATGCTTTATGTTGACCTTCAGTCCGTCTGTTGAGCTTTTGTAGAGCCTTTGTTCCTGTTTTGTTCTGTTCTGTATGCCTCTATAAGTGTTATGTGGAATGTATGTCAAACTTTGAAAATAAATTCTAGCCTTGGAAAGAGGTGAATGCAAGTTCAAAAGAGCTCAAGGAAGTGAAAGAAGCAGCTGTTGAAGACTCAGGAGAAGACTGGAGTGAAGTGATAATGATGAGCTATGAAGAGTCATTGTAGTGGCTCTAGTGACCTTTCATATCATATACACCTCTTGGGAGGGGTGTCCATGACCAAATAAGGGTTATTATGAGTGATTATTGAGGACTATAGTGAGGAGATTATGTATTATTGAGAGAGAGAGTGTGTGTGTGCCAGAGATAGCCACAATCCTATGCCAAACAATGTATCTACCTATGAGAGATTGTGAGAGAAAGCTATGAAAACTTTGAAGATAAATTATATGTGATATCTTTCCATTCAAAGTGGAGCATTCTTTTGTGTTATCAATGTATATCAAATAATTTATGAAGAATATGAAGATAATGATGGATTTTGTTAAGGTTAAAGCCATGGGAGAATTGTTTCTATGAAGTTGTGTGAAGATTTCTTGTTTATGTTGGTCTTTTCCTTGTTGTGATCACATAAAAGATGAAAGAGATGATTTTTGATAGTATGAGATAGATTTTCTTGTAGTAGAAACCTTATTTCCTTGGTTTCTCTCTTGGAACTCTGTGTTTTTTGTGTGTAGCCAAGGAAATATGCCATCAACAAGCATTAGAAGAGGCTGAAAATGAAGGAAATGGCATTTCTAAGAGGAGAAGAATTTAATGGGATTTTGCAACATTCCTTCAAGCACTGAAGAATTGGATATTTTTATTGCCAAATCCACTTTCCACAAAAATTTCATCCCACAATTACGGGAACATATTACCATCATGATGCAGGCTCTATGTGGTGGACTATTTCCTCCCTATGTTGACGTAAGAGAGACATGCATCTTGGTAGCAAACTGTTTGGGAACAAGCTGAAGTGTAGAAATATATTACCATCATGATGCAGGCTCTATGTCATGGACTATTTCCTCCCTATGTTGAAGCAATAGAGACATGCATTTTGGTAGCAAACTGTTTGGGAGCAAACTGAAGTGTAGAAATAGAGAGAATGATTATATATAGAAAATTTGGCATTCATTGAGAAGTTTCCAATCATCATCAAGTGCGAGATCGTGAAAAAGCTTTAGGATTTGTGGTCAGTAGAGGTTTATGAAAACAAGAAAGAAAAGAGTTGGCATTTGTTCATGGATGCTTAACACCAGGACATGTGGGACACATGGTGTACTAACAATCTACTATTCGTCCAATTAGCAACCCACTAGAAGTTGGTGGATAGAGTATTCTTCACAACATACACTATTGAAACCATCAGAAGTTGGCATTACTATGATGATGGCACAACAACGATCCTCAAAAGAATGAGTTTTGATACCTTCAAAACAGAATATCTTCCTCTCTGTGTAGCAGACTAAAAGATGAATTCACAGACATAGAAAAGTAGGAAGTAGAAGAGACGTTGGCCGGAGAGTCCTCCAGAGACTCAAGTCCCCCTCTTATTTTATTCTTTTAAGTACAAACCAACTAGGTGGAGCCAATTCCCTGATGGATGATGCAATCAAGAGGCAAGCATTAGAATGAGTTCAGAGGTATGTGAGAAGAGAGAAGGAAAGGATCAAAGCCAAGAATGAGCTAGTAGCAGAAACCTCCTTTGATGCCCTAAAATCACTCTTTATAGAAGTCCCCATGGCGACTCAAGGTCCCCTTCCTAGTCAGATCCATCCTGGAAATATTGATAAGCCAGCAAATGTAGTCCCATCACCCATCTTTAAGGGAGAGTACAATGAAGATCTTAATCTTCATGTAGTAGAGTTTATGGTAGCATGTGTGACTAAGGAATGATTTTTGATACCAAGAAGTGCTTAAAAATATGAATGTTGCACAAGCTATGCTTAGCCTTGAAATGTTAAGTAATGATTATTAAAAGGAAGCTATTGCCACAACATGTTATCTACAAAATTGGACTGCTATCAAAACAACAAAGGAGTCAACCATGCATACTTTGTGGTATGGTCAACCACCTTCACAAAACATATCTCTTGGTGGCAATAGATATTTTGTCACATTTATTGATGATTGTTCAAGAAAGTTGTGGATATATTTTATGACGAAAAAGTGTAATGTATTTGAGAACTTCAAAACTTTCAAAGCTATTGTTGAAATAGAAATAACTTGAAAGTTAAGTACTTGAGGTCAAATGGATCTACTAGTATTGCACGTAAAGACAAAGGAAAAAAGAAAGTGTTAGATGGAAATAATGCATTTGGAGTGCATTTGCTAGTCGTATGAGATTTGATGGAGTTTCAAGATGCTCATTGGGATGTAGTAATGGATGAGGAGATGGCTGCATTAGAGGCCAATGTTACTTGGAATCTAGTACCATTACCTAAGGGCAAGAAAGCTATTGGCTACAAGTGGATCTACAAAATCAAACATATTGCATATAGTTTTGTTAGCAGATATAAGGCTAGACTGGTTGCAAAAGGCTATGCTCAAACATATGGCGTAGATTATGAAGAGACATTCACTCCAATTGGTAGGATGACAACTATTAGATGTGTGATTACTTTGGTAGCAGCTAAAGGTTAGAGTTTGTAGAAAATGGATGTAAAGAATACCTTCTTGCATGGTCAATTTTACGAAGAGATATATATGGAGCAGCCATCAAGTTATGAGAATATAGAGTATCTGCTAATGCAAGTACCTAAAGCATGGTCTGACAATGTCATAGAGTATCTTGTCAACATTGATTTTTATGTTTCTGAGGCTAACCACTCACTTTATGTGAGAAAGGGAGATGTAGGTTTGGTTATCATAGTCATCTATGTGGATGACTTGATCATTATAGGTGATAATGCCAGTGGGATCGCAAAAGTCAAGAACCATTTGAAGAAGAAGTTTGAGATAAATGATTTAGGTGAGCTAATATATTTTCTTAGTACTGAGGTGATCAAATGTGATGATGGTATATGGCTATCCCAAAGGTAGTATGGGTTGGATATGTTGTCCAAGTATGGTATGAAAATATGTAAGCCTCTTTCAATACCATCAAAGAAAATATGAAGTTGAGTAATGATATTGGGGATGAGATAGAAGACCCATTTAAGAGGATAGTAGAGAGATTGATTTACATGACTATCACAAGGCCAAACTTGAGTTATATTCTTGGCCTTGTCATTTAGTTTATGCATATGCCTAGAAAGCCTCATTTGAATATAGTTAGACGCATATTGAGGTATATGAAGTCCACTTCGCATTATGGACTTTTTAATAAGACAAGACTTTTTTATGAAACAAGTAAGGATATATAGGTGTTTGGATACACAAATGTAAACTAGGCTAGTAACATGTGTGATAGAAGATCTACCACCAGATTCATGTTTTTTCTTGATAATGCAGTAGTTATATGGAGCAACAAAAAGCAACCTGTACTTGCTTTATCAAGTACAGAGGCTAAGTATAGAGGTATTGTTACGAAAGCATGTGAGGTGATAAGGTTATAAAAGTTATTGGGTGATTTGGATGCGCAAGGAGATAGTCGAGTTGTCATTCATTGTGACAACATAAACAACATATAATTAGCTAAGAATCAATTATTCCATGCTAGAACACACTATTAGTGAATTTGGAAATTTTCCAAAAGTTTAGGACTCATGATCAAAACTTTCTCTTTGTTATAACTCTCACACTTTGCTCAAAATTTATTGTTCAATAGCTCAATAGATTCTATTTTTCATAAGGTTTCCAATTATGTGTCACATGACAACTTTGGAAAACTTAAATATATCTTTTTGGAGTCCCAATATTCTAAATAATGAAGAATGGGACTTGAAAGATTCCCAAATTCACTAAAATTTGTGTTCTAGGATAAAACATATTGAGGTGCAGTAGCACTTTATGAGAGAGAAGGTACTTGCAAGTAAGATTAACTTGGTATATATCAATACAAAGGATCATATAGCTGACGTTTTCACAATTGGGTGCAAAGAACTTCAAAGCTTACTTGGAGTTTCAGAGATACAATTGATCTTGAGGGGGAGTATTGAGATGGAAACCTTAACACATGTGGACATTGATGATGGATCACTTGGTTAGATGGGTACACATGTTTAAACTTGGTACATTGGTGGTCATTATGATCCTCACATGGCCATTGACTTATCACTTATTATATTTAGTTTGTTACATCTACCTACAAAAAATAAAGTTATACACTACAAGAGAAAGGCCCTATAGATGCGCACTGTACACGCAAAAAAGCGGGCGCGTTTATAAGCGCGTGTATCAGTGCGTCTATTCACGCTAGTATAAAAAAACGCATCTATATATCCACGCTGATAAATGCGCTTATAGATGCGAAAATAAATGCACATATTTTTCATTTCTCATAAAGTCCCTGAATATGACCAAACCTCTTAACAGCTAGTATTTGTTTGAATAGGGCATGATTGGATGTATATACGACATAATTACACCTGGATCATATGCTAGGACATGATATACATGTATAGGATCATACGGACATGATATACATGTATAGGGCATATACATGCATAGGACATGATATACATTACCAACTTTACTTCTTTCTGAGTATTACAAATATACATCCAATCATTTAAAGCTAATTACATATATGTGATTTCATGCCCTATATACATCCAATCATGCCCTATACAAATGTGATTGGATAGGGCATGATGATTGGATGTATATATAGATCAAAGGTTGACTTGTGCATTTGCAATATATATATATATATATATATAGAGAGAGAGAGAGAGAGAGAGAACTGATCAATACACTCACATGTCTCATTTGTTGTGCACTTAACCTAGCCATGCATGCCAATTCATAGCATGAGTAGATTGATGTAAATCAGTTGGCTTGTGCATGTGCAAGCTATTCCAATCATGTCAAGGTGCACTTATAGCTCACATATAATTTTAGATAAGGTGGACCACATGTAACCAATGTGCACATGTCCTCTTTTCATCATCTTTAGCCAGTGTGTCCACTTGTTGGTGACTAATACCAACAAGCCAACTACAAATCTCTTATCTATGAAATGTATAAGTAAATTAACTTGGTTAATTTGATGAGGCCAAGTTTTCCTTCCATGGACAGTGTGGTTGGATATATTCTACTTCAAGGTTATAGGAACTTGCAGAAGTCAATGGAGCATCCTAAAAATGACGATACTTTAATTACTATATCAAGTCACTTCATGTACATATCTTTGATTGATTGATGGATAATATGCCTTTCTCTATCTCTTTCGTGTACACCTTCATTGCATTATCTCTCTCTAGCTAAAAACCATTCGTGCTTTATCCACCTATTGATACTTGCATGCAATTGTAAGTGGGATGGTCTAGTAAGTCACTACATATGTGCCAATTGACTTGCCAATGTGTTATCTCTTATCCTCAAGCTTTGTTATATATGTTACCACATAGGTCAATTGATTCCCTAAATGCATGCATTGATTCCTTAAATTGTTCCTGGGCATCTGTAAGCGCGTGTAACAGGAATTATCTGCACATATACACGCGCAATTACACCGCGTACAGACACGCCATGCAAGTATAGAAAAATTTAAAAAAAGTTGTGCCTTTCTTTTCAAACCTGTTCTTTCCTGCGTTTTTTACGTGTTTTCTGCAATTCGAGCTCGACATCACTACTCGTGTCTATTATCACTTCATGAAGACAATGAGGCAAGGAAATAAGAGTAAAAAGAGGACAGGAGGAAAGAAGAGCCAAAGAGTAAAGAACAAGAGCCAAACAGCAAGGAAGAGAACAAGATTCAAGCAACTTACCAAGGGAAGGGAGAAGGAGGACAAGGAGCTTGCAACCTAGCCGTCACCCGTTGGAACAAGCAAAGAAGGTGTGTTCTTCTTCTCTCTCTCAATCTTGTTTGCTTTCTCTGTTTGTTTGTCTCTCTCTTCACATGCTGGATCTTGTCATCTATGGAGGTTTTTTTGCACGTTTTTAAAGCAAGTTTGAAAAGAAATGGTCCGACTGTGCGCATCTATCAGCGCGTCAAGATGACAGTGTAGACACAGGTATAGATGCGGAAATAGACGCGCTGATAGACGCCCACAGAGACACGTTGACAGACGCTCACAGAGATGCAGATATAGATGCGCACAGAGACGCAGGTATAGACGCTGCATGTAATATGTTTTATCTGCACAGGGTAATATGATTTTTCTTGTGTAGATGTGGAATCCTGGATCCTCCAGCACCCCATTCAACAAGGAGCAATTCATGGGGGAGATGACCAATCATCTTGGTCGCCCTCCCACTGCAGAGGAGGTTTTCAGTGTGATGTTTGGGACACCTATCACATCTTTGCCTACACAGGGATCAACTGAGGTACATGGATAGGCCGAAGCACGTGCATCTGCAGAAGCACGTGTATCGAGTGAGGTAGAGGGTAGTGCACGTCGAGGGAGGAGGGAGAGTGGTGCAGGAGGACGAGGAGGTCGAGGGCTTTGTGGGGGTTGCCTAGGTGGTGGCTCTCGATCACCCTCACCGAAAAATGAGAGAGGTGAGCCTCCACAAATGTATTACTCTATCACTGATGTTGGTAGTATCTTGCATGACTTTGAGGGGAGGGAAGTGATAGCCTATTTGAGGAGTGTCATGCATGCCATATACAAAGATTGCATGATTCCCTTCAAGTACAAAAAAAATGGTTTGTGGCAAGAGGTGCTGCGGGCAGTACATAAAAGGTACCCTAATCCCGAGAATTCACGATTCTCAGATGATTGGGGATGGTTAAAGGTGAGAGACGCGCTTCATAACAAGAGGTCTCACCTTATGACACACGCCAAGGAGTCATTGCAGAGACAAGAGCAGGGGCGCCCTGGATATGGCCAACCACCCAATTGCCACCGCAAGGAGTGGAAAGAGGCCAAGAAGAGAGCAGCAGAGAAAATGACAAGTCGCCAGCATGCAGAGGCGTGATGTATCCAGATGGCAACCATGGGATCGTCGCATTATGGATCGAGTGGCAGGGAGTCATGGGAGGTTGAGTTTGTAAGTATTATTTGATTTCTTTTTTTAAATTAAATTTTTGTAATTTGTTTCACTTCATTATGTAGTGTGTTTTAATACGTTGTATGTTCAAATTGTTTTGTAGTATCATAGCATTGGTAGGATGCCTACTCCTAGAGAGGTAGGCCACCATCGAGGTTATAACCGGGCATCCACTTGGCAGCATTTCTACGAGGAGGGACTCATCATGGAGGAGCAATATAATCGCGCCATGAGGATTCCACCACTAGAAGAGGTATGTTTTATTTTTTACATGAAAAGTATGGATAACTCTAATTTATTGTTTGTAATGGTATTTATATACCTTAATCCTTTGTGTAGGCGAACCCTGATGCAATTGAGGATAGAGAAGGGGGGACTAGCAGTAGCGGTGGCGGCAACGGCAGCGGCACAGGCAGCGGTGGTGGTAGCGATAATGATGCCTCTTCTGAGGAGATATAGAGGAGCCCCATGCATGCATGCCTCCCCTTGGCTTGTTATTTTCATTTTTGATATGTATTACTTTCAGCTAGTGCTTGTGACCATGACGTCACAAGCACTAGAACTCATAATGTAAAAAAATTTCATCTATATATATGAAATTTCGTGTGCTACATACATTGTTTTGTTTTCAGTATCCAATCTTTGAAATAATCTTTCTCTTTTTTCCCTAAGCATACAATTTGATGTTGATAGGGGGAAAAAAACCAGAGAGCAAAGCCACATGCTCTCTGGTTTTTTTTCATACCTCTGTTTTGCGCGTCTATCAGCGCGTCTAAATTGCTGGATAAATGCGCATCTATTCTCGTCAAAAACTTGCAGAGTAAACGCGGTTTTAGACGCGTAGATACATGCGTGTATAGACACACAATATGAACATGTCCACTTTTTTATAAATATGATTATATATTTACGTAGCGCGTCAATACACGCGTCTATATGGGCGTCTAAGTGTGCATGTAACTCTAATCATAAGCGCGCTTTTAGACGCGATTTTGTAGACGCAGAAATAGACGCGGTAATAAACGCGCCCGACATTTTTTTTCACAATTCAAATATTGTGTCTACAAGCATGTCTATGGAGCCTTTTTGTTATAGTGATAGTGTCAAATAATTAGTATAGTCAATTATGCACTGTTTGACTTAGGCTACTTTTCTTTATGTTGTATCTTATCAATACTTTTGTATACATTGTATTGTATGTGAAAGAAGAACAAAATTGAGCAAGCAAACATTTTGGCCTCCATCTCTCGTCTTGTGTTCTTGAGTGAGCTTTCTCTTTTGTGTTTGGTGCATCAGTCCTGCAGCCATCTCGGGGAAGTTACTATATATATATCCTCTACATCACGTGCATTCAAGGCCTATTTATAAATATCCTATTTGTGATTTTTTTCCAAATAAAAAGTAACCCTTTTCTATTCATTTTGTAAATAACCCCTTTATATTACACCCTTCTGTATGTAAAAAATATATAAAGTTGGTATTTTAAAAATATCTTATTTTGAACCCACATGATGCACACATATATTCATGAGTAACTTACCTGAGCTAGCCATTATGTCTCCTCTCTGTTGCATGTCCAAGGTCAACATCTGATGTCCACAATGGATTCTCTCATCAAAGGTGATGCAATCCCACCTTTTGGGGCCCTTCTCCCATGTGGCTCTTTTGCGTTGCCTTCCATTCTCCTCTACTCGGAACCCACTAACCATCGCTGTCGCAACACATAGGGTTGAAGGTCACCACAGGGATTTGGCAAAGAAACTGGACAAGATAGGTGAAGATGTGTCTTCAAGAGATAAGTAGATTACAGTGAATGATTAAAGGTTCAAGAGGTACTTCACAGTCAATCACAAGGGATTCAAATAGAAGAATGTAAAGGGGTTCAAGAGCTTAGACTCTAGAGATGGTAGAGATAAGAGAAGGGTTGAAGGTTTCAAGCTAAGTTCTTAAAGATGTTGATAGAGCTTCCAATTCCATGTTCTTAGGAAAGATCACAAGAGTATTATCTCAAATTAAGCTTGTTTTCTTGATTGTAAGAGCAATCACAAATTATAAAATCAAGTACAGTATGCTGTGATGTATCATAAGCAACTCTGTATCCCATCATTCATACATGATTCCATAGCATGAATCATCTTTGCACGATTACATTAAATGTAGATTTTTAGGGACAAAAGCTTATGAGTCAATTAAAAGGCTTGTAGGGCAAAGAGACTTGCTTCAAGAGAGCTTCAAATTAAGTTCCCTTGATAATAGCATAAACTTCCCCTAACACAGTGTCAGTGTGTTTGGTGTCAAGAGTCCACCACGGGGTTAAGAGACAACAGGGTGAAGGTAGACTCAAGGAAAGGAGTAGACGGAAGAGAAGGGGTTTGAAGAAATTGAAGACGTAGAAGAATAATCCCAAAAGGAATTAGAAAATGTATAAGAATACTAACAGAGATGAAATCTATCAGTTTATTTCAGCATTATAAGAAGATAAAACTCTAAAAGACAAAAATGTATATAAAATAATACCTTCCTCTATGCTACTCAGATCGCCAATCTGATGCCTCCATTGGCTCTGAAAGGCGGTAAAATACTAGCAAACCTGGCCAGAATTTTGCCAGATCACTCCTTCTTCATCTCCCCCTTTAGAGTGCTATTCATTGTCTGAAAACAACGATTGCACATCGTGCGATTTCGTCAATCTCTCTTTTGACATAAAATCCTCTCAAATTGGCTGAAAGCTACATGCTTTCTTTTACATGTCATCCTAATCTTGAAGTTGTCTATATTTTTATGGATTTTTACAAGAGATAATATCTCAAATATAAAAAATTAGCTAAAACTTGTCCAAAACTCTAATATATTTGAACCATGGACACTAACACTAATGTTTAAAATGGCATTGGCTCTCTAAATCAATAAGAAAGCCACACTTTAGATTTTTTTACACGATGTACACGTAGTGCCACGACACCCACCCCTCCTAACTTGCACAACCTCTGGCATGTGCCAAAGTCTTACGGATCTGCAATGTTAGAAGAAGTAACTTCTACCATGTCAATGTCTTCATCTTCTGCCTCTTCTTCTTATTCTATGTCTTCATGCTCTTGAATTACATCCAAGTCTTCTAACTCATATGTTAAACTTTCTCTTCGTTTGAAGAGCTTGATTCTTTTTCTAGCTACAAGTTTCTTTATAATGGTCCCATCCAATTTAGCCAATGAATATGTAGCATTGTCATGAACGACCTTTACCACATACGGGCCAATTATACTTGGGCCATCACTCTGAACCTCTTTTATTTTCTAGTCCCTAGTGACCACTCTTACACTATTAGAGGCTACATTCTCATCAATTGGAAGCACCTCTATGAAACTAACCCCAATAGTCATTTCCTCTAGGGTGTTTTTTTCCTTTACAAAATTTTCTTAGGGCCCTCCCCATGAGTATTCACATCATTTACACAATGATTCACTAGCCTAGGTTATTGACTGCCTTGCTAGAGTGAACTAACTCTACTCCAACATGTCTTAGCCATATGTCTTGACTTTCCACATATATTGCACTTCACATGAGAACAATTCTGTAAGAGATTTTGAGTACCACACCACTTATAACTAAATCTTGATGGACCAATATCATTAGGCTTTCTAGTGCCCATCACATTTTGTTGACGTTTCAAGAAATTAACATCCACTGCTATTTGCTAATATTGTTTAGTAATCATGTTAGTGTAATGTTTCATCATGTCCTTGACTTTCTCTACAATATTTAACATAGAATATTTGTAACCACCACTGGCATCAAGAATCATCTCCACTCCAGGTTTTACAATCTATAAAGGGGCCGATGGTGGCTACATGGGCTCTTGGTTTACAATGGGGGCTTGTGCATTGCTCATAGACATCATAGGTCTTGGTTTGGACCTACAAGAGTAGGTAATTGGGGAAAGCCTTGATTTAGGGCTCCTTGATTTTTCACCGCTATGTTACTGGATAATGTAGGTAATGAATAATAACCCATTAGCATCACATTTGGCATCAACCAAATGATTGAGAAGGCTTGCTCTCTTAATACATAGGTAGCTTGAATTCTTGAATCAACCCCTTCTATTGTTACTATAGCTTCATGTAGACCATTTAGTACCTTGTTGTTCAAATGTAATTGGATTATAAAATCCAACCCTCTCAAGAAGAATTGCAACTAAGCAACAATAGGGGGTAATTGGATAGTGTTACCCAAACAACAAAAACCTTCACATAGCTTTTGACTATATACTTTTACACTCTCATTGAATTCTTATTGAGTCTCATTTAGGATATGCAACAAATATTGACTCCTCTTTTTGAGAGAGAAGTCCCTATGAAATGTAGTGTAGAACACTTGCATAGTGGCAATCAAATTTTCCACAAGTCAGTAGTACCACTGGGCTACATTTCCCTTCAAAGTCATATTGAAGAACATCAAATGATGTGCTTCCTCATTGACATGATAGTTAAGCATAGTCCCCAACCCCCTTGATGTGTAAAATTGCTCCATTATTTTTTTGTTGAATAACATTGGGTATATTAGTGAGGTTTAAAAAAACTTTAAGTACTTCATGGTCCTTCTTTGGTACTACAAATGCTACAAGCCACCATATTTCATTCTCTGATTACATACTATAGTATAAAATTTAAGGATGGTTTTCATCGATGTTGGGATCCAATGCTCCATTCATAAGTGTTATACTCACACGTTCAAGTTTTTTTCCCTTGATAATCTCACTCTCATCAAGTTTGAGAACAAACTTAAGCTTTCCTCTACATTCTTCCAAATACATATTGTAGAACTTGACCATAGTAATCTGAACTCTACATATATACCAATATACTTTGGAACCATAATTCAATATGTGTGTGTGTTCCAGATGTGTAGGCTCACCAATTAGTTCTAATATTTCTCATTTAGTTGTTTTTGAGTCTTCTTCACATGAAATGGTTTTGGCAAAGGCATTACTTGCTTAGTTTTGAAGACTTGCTTAAAACCTATATCCAAATGTTGATAGACTATACTGTATGACTCAAAACTCATTCCTACCTTGTCACATAATCCTTGAGCATATGTAGAAATAAACAAATTTCTCACATCCCTAAGATATTCACTTGCGACAGCATCTACAATGTCCCTAGATTTACGATTTTCCAATGCATTTTTGACCATATCCTTGCTTAGGACTTCAGCAATAGTATCATTGTCTACACGAGGGAACATATTTCTCATTATAGCAGATTGAGTATAAATTTATTTATGATATTGTCCACTTCCTTTGGTTAATTGGTGAATTGGTTTAACTAATCAAATGCGCTGACGTGATTCCTTGGTTTTTAAAGTGGGCCCAATCTTCAAAGTTTTTATGAGCTTCCTCTTTATGTTTGGATTCTCCTTCTCCAAGTTTATAACTTTAGACCGCAACTCCATATTCTGCATGTCTGTAGCATACATAGCATCTTCAATGACAGACATTGTACTTCTCAACCAATAATCTATCATTTTCCATCAAAGACTGCATATTCCCTTATAATCTTATCTACATATTTATCAAGGCTTGATGAAGCCTTGATAATCCTTGTGTGACAATTCTGCATGTGTATCTATACAATCCTTCATTTTCATCACAAACAAAATTTACAAATGATGTAAGCCCTTCAAATTGTGGTGGCCTTTGAGTGAGTGGATTGGGTGGATAAATGCACCCATCAACCCAAAGGTCCACATTTTTTTTCCTGCATTTCTTTCTTGTTGCATCCTATATCTTATTACATCATCCCTTTCCACTGTTCTTTTGAACATTGGTGTATATTCATCCTCCAATTGAGAGTGAATATCTCTCTTTCTCTTGGTATGTCCTGCACCTGCATTCTACAAAGAAAAATGTATGCCAATTTTAACTTGGATTAACATTCAAATCACACAATTACACACCTTTGATTCACTATATCTGTGTTCTTTTTTACCCAATTGGATCTTGTCTCTTTCTCTTGATCTCAGTCATGATAGACCCTAATCAACCTATATTCTTAGCTTTTTATCTACCTCTAATTAGCATCAAATATTATATTCTATTCTATCCAAAATATTCTCTCCCTCCCTCTCTCTCTCTCTCTCTCTCTCTCTCTCTCTCTCTCTCTCAAAACAAGATTTGATCAAGTACATTTTAACACATTTATACATAAGCTTAGCTAGTGGAGAATAATAACATCATCTTATCTTCTGCCCTAATTTACTCTTTGTCTTTCTATCACTTATTTTCTTAGTTTATGTCACACAATCCTCTCTCTTTCCCCTCTCTCTCTCTCTCTCTCTCTCTCTATCTCTCTCTCTCTCTCCATTTATGCTTGAGTATTAAACAATAACTATGAAGAATAATAACATCACAAAGATTTAAAAAATAAAGATATCTCCATTATCACTTGATTGCTTGTAGTATAGCCTATTGAAGAGGAAGATATCTTATTATATAGTATTGAAGAGGGAGATTGCTTGTAGCAAGGTAGAGAGTGTTGTAGATAGAGATTATTTGATTTCAGTAAATGGTATCAAAACCACTCCTCAATGCTCTTTCAAAAGAATTCGTATGCAAGAAACCATATTCTAGAGGGAAGGAGAAGAGTACACAAAATTTGGGACAAAACTAGAGCTTTCAGAGGGAATGAAAAAATGCCAGAAATAGGCATATACTTTTTCAAAAAAGATAAAAATTTACAATGAAACTCTCAAGTACAAAAGGTGTCTCTAGGTTTTTAAAAAAACTTAAAATATGAATTGTATGTCATTTTATATCATCTTTTAACTTTCGACCTTTTAAGAAGTGAGAATGAGAATGATTCTAATATATTTTAATGTTTAAAAGTCATGAGGGCATTAAAGAGTTGTATATCAATGATTGGCTATGTTTTTAGAGAAAATGGAATTGTATTTTTTAGTTATGAGGATTTTGAGAAAAAGTGACCTTATACTATAGTTTGAGAATAAAATAATAGGTAAAATCTATTGCAAATACAAATACAAAATTGATTGTAGAAGATCTCTTATTATAATATTACCTTGGAATCTCTTCTTAGAGAGAAAGAGGTGAGAGAAACACAAAGGCATATGTTACTTTTACTTTTAACTATGCTTGAAATATGCAACCAAATCAGAAGTAATATGTGTAACTTTAAGTGTATCATGCAGCCTGGCTGGTACTCATGACCGGTACTCAACACCAAAACTTCCACTATGGATGCAAGCAGCTTTGAATGATCATAAATCTGTATCTTTTGCATCTCTAGATGTCACAACCTTAGATCAATCATCCTTAACTGAAATCCCCTCATCGAGCAGGGATGCACCTACAGGGGCAGCTATTCTCGATGCTGCTGGAAAGTCTGTATTGCGACTCATGGGCAAAACCATGGTCCTTTCTAACCCCAGTATTCAAAATGATAGTCAATTTTGTTATAGTCCATATCAATCAGAATCCAGCACAAACTATGCAAATATTTGGCCATCTTTGGGACCTCAAAATCAAAATTATCAACGACTCCTACAATCTGGTAACTACCAAAATAGTGTGTTTTGTGATTTCTAGTACACAAGCACAAGACGATAATTTCTACTTTCCGTGTGATCATATGGGCATTCTCAATGCAGGCAACCACCTTGGTTCACTGTCATCCTCATCAACTTTTCTGAATCGTCAGACATCACATGAGCATTTAGTACATGATAATTGTGACTTGATGTGGGTCAGACATCACATGAGCATTTACTACACGATAATTGTGACGATGTGGGTCAGGTCAGGCTCATGTGCACAACCTCTACTATCCATGATGAAGGGACCTCGGAACGTTGTCGTGGAGAGTCTTTGATAAAAAATGCTCCAACAAAACGCCTATCTACTGCCTTATCTTCCAGTATCTTGTGGAGTAGCCTTGAGTCCGTAATTGTAGGAGCACGATAAAGCCCTTATACCCTGGATTGAATACAAATGACATAGCCGACATAATCTTTAAAAATTCAGCCGGTCAAACTCAATAATGTATTTGCATTTACTCTTGCATCCAACTGCTTCTGTTGTCACTGATTAACCCTGATGTGGCCAAAGCCCCTAATATGACAACTCACTTGGATCTTAGATCTTTGACTTTAGGCTTGTGCACCAAATGTCTCGATGTTCATTCACATTACACGCCTATTTAGAGAGTTAGCCACAAACCCACTGTAATAGCTATCAGTACTTTAGCTACATAAGGACATAAATATGGGAGATCCGTAAAATGTAAGCTAATATATGTAACTAGAAAACAGTACATTGCCCTGTTTGAAGAAACAGCTACAGAAAACAGGTCAAAAAATGGTTGACACATCATACCATTGATAAAACCAGGAACTACCACCATGCAGTTGCACATTCATATCTTGAATGTAAGTCCCACATTGAAGAATGGTGAATTGCAATGATCCTCCTTCCTCTTTGATATTTGTTGAGACCCCTCCCTGCATCCCAAGCACCTAGATGTCAGCTTCACCTGCATCGGACAGGGGTTGAGGAAGCCATGTGTTGCTATACGAGTATCTCCAATCCAGAGTCAAGTCAACTTGGACATTAGAGGCCCGCAC
The DNA here is from genome assembly GCF_053477565.2 of Lygodium microphyllum. Taxonomy (NCBI): domain Eukaryota; kingdom Viridiplantae; phylum Streptophyta; class Polypodiopsida; order Schizaeales; family Lygodiaceae; genus Lygodium; species Lygodium microphyllum. Next base: position 113,845,899 of record NC_141162.1, read on the forward strand.
GGCCACACTGGTATTGCCAAGGGAGACGACAGGCTCAGGCACAATGAGCAGAATGAGGGTTACATTCATGACGGCGATGTGCATCTATCCGCCAAAAGGGAATCCGACGGATTTGGTCACGTTTGGGAGCGAAAGGGGGATGGAGCTTTGCAAACCCTAGTCAAGCACCATGTCCTTGAGGTAGTCGATGCATACTCCAGCTTTTCAATATCCTTCAGTTCAACACAGCAGAGCTGCGATCCTTCACTCCCCTTGCCATTGTTGCCGCTCTGACCCCCTACTCTACAGTCTGAGGCGCCAGTTTATCGCAGTCCCCCCCTTTTTGTTGTCCGAGGAGTAAAGGCGCAAGACATAGGCTTGAATGGACCCTGCGAGAGGCGGGTCTGTTAGGGAATTCCACAAGCGGAGGAGGAAAGGGCGTTCGCCTAAGACGGAATAACATGGGATGCAAAGGGTGGAAGAGGCAGATCACCTTCCCTGCACACACCAATGCGGTCGAACGTCATGACGACGTCCTAGAGAAGAGATCGCTTCTCACCATGGTTGGAGGTGACTTCCTCTTCGAGCTTCATCGAGAGCGAGAAGTAGGCTGCAGCCATGCTCCGAGCATCGAAGTCCTTGAAGGACTGCGCTCGATAAAGAGAAAACAATGTATCATTTCACGTGCTTTTGCCTACTGAGACGCAGACCTTTGTGTAATTGTGAAACCTTGCTCTGATACCATGTTGAACAGTGCATGAGGGAGACGAGGAACGGAAGAAGAGAGAGGAGAAGAGAGACACGAGACACCGGAAGTGGAACCCCAGAAGTGCATCAAGTGAGCACACATAGTTGGAATATATAGAGGGGACCAGGGATGCTATATATAGACAAACTATATATAGCTAATACTAGATGCTTATTTATCATTTACATATTTGAGTTTGCACTTTGCTATGTCTCAAACTTTAAAATTCTCTATCTCTTATGCCTTGATTGCTTTGCATCACCACAAACCACTTTAGAGCCAAAAACTTCATTTTCTTTATTATCGCTCACAAATGCCTTGTGGGTGTGCCTAAATTTTTCCTGAATATTAAAAAGTGCACCTTTAACTTTGCCTCTCATTGGTGACCCATGGGATAGGATGACCCAACCCATCAAATTCACAATATACATCCTACCAAGAAAACATAATACGTGAAAGCACAATTGATAGGCAAAAAATAAACAACATAACATAGAAAACAATAAACGCTTAACCCCACAACCATGAATCCTATAGCCAAAGAAAGGACCAAGAGATGAGGGTCTCCCTAAGGAAATGACAGTCAATAACTAGCTCTACTATCCAATAGTCATAAGGTGACCCAAATAATAACTCAACCTAGCTAGAGAGCCACCTAGGATATAAACCAATCTTACATACCGCTCACCAATACAAGTAAGAGGCGTAAGTGGACTCCCTACCACTTAGGGCCCACTAATGGTAAAGATAAGACCCTAAACCCATTTTTCCTTGTACAATTTTGTTCGACAGTCCAACAACATGTATGTATATATATGTATTTTCCTTTTCTTTAGCAAAAATGGCGCATTAGCCATTTTTCAATGTATTGCCCCTAGGAAGACAAGGCATTGGCCTTGGGTGATCTACTAGCTTAAATCCAAGAACCTACTAGAATCTCTCAAGGTGATACCCAAAATTCATCTTTTTCCTTATTTTTTTCTTATAACCCCATGGCTAGGTCTCATCCCAAGGAAGACATGCCATTTTTTTTGGGCCTTTGACTTGAATCCAAGAACCTGCCAAGCCCACATGAGGCAACAAGTATATTCTAGCACTTCTCTTTTATTTTGCCACATGATTGGACTTGGAACAAATATCATCCCATAGGCCACATTGAAAGGCCAACTCATCACTCACTAGGGGACTTTATCATGACAAAAAATCAAACTAAATACTCCTACTAGGTTGGCTACCCTACCAAAGATAGGTTTCCCCCTATCAACTATAAAGCTCACATGCTTGACACCCAAAGTCATCTTACAAGTACCATCAAACAAGAACCTAGTAAGCAAGGTATCCTACTTAGCAAGGATACTCAAATCCTAGCCCAAGTCTTGGCCTCACATCCATAGGAAACATATACAAGTGATTCCAACCCCTACCTTACAAAACAAAAATCAATAACTAACAAGGGAAAAGGTGATAGAGATAGTTGGTGTTAAAGAAGTGTCAACATTGATACACAACACTTGCAAAATAATACTAATTAACAACTCATGGGTTAAAAGTACTAGCACCCCAAGAAAGAAAATAAAATTTCTCTCTTGGTCTAATGACATATAACCATAAATCATATTATGCAGCAATCTAGTGCTAAAAGCAAACCCTTAATCCCCACATAAAGCCTACTAAAGCACAAAATCTAGACTAATGGATGGACTACTCAAGCGCTACATTAAATGGATCAAATTGTTGGCCACCCTATATAAATGGCAAGGAGTGTCCAACGAATATGCCATTGAATGATCTAATGCATCCATGAAAGAATAGCAACATGATTGATTACAACCTAGCTCATAACCCATACTAACTATCAATGGCCAAAGTAGGACATTTTAGCAAGTAGTTCCCATGGTAACCTTGGGCTGATATAAGCAAACACTTGTAAAAGCCTCTCTGGAGACAAAAATTGAGAAAGATATATTCAACAAATGCATAATTAGCTAGGGATTTTGCAAAGTGATTCCAGTGATAAGGAATGAACTCACAAGTCACCACCTCAAAGATCCCAAGTATGTGTAAGGCTACATGATAGTATATCCATAGAATGGGATCCCTTAGACTATAGGTCCCATTCCAACTAGTTGATCACCAATTAGGAGTTTCCTTTCACCAATAATGGATGAATATCACCATGTTTGAATAGATTTAGCCCGATAAGTAAGGCCTTATGTTCTTTCATATTATTAGAGTGTTGGCTAAATACAGTCTCATTTTCAAAACCACTCAATGAGGGGGGATCTTTAATGATAAACTCTACACTCACATGTTTAGGAGGTCCTTGAGAAGCTCCATCAAAATTTAATGTGTAAAGAAAGGCTTTATCAATGTAACTTGGCATAACAATCAACCTACTCATAGTTATGATAATCAAAGTCCAACCCAAAGAGGGAGTGTAAAATAGGCACAATCCTCCTCAAATGCTTCCTTCCATGGTTCAGTTCATTCAAAACACATGGCTATGTGATAAGAGATTTGTGAAAGGAAGAGAATGCTCAACCAATGCATTAATGAACCAATGACAATAGCCCATAAATGAGATAAAACTATGAACCTCCCTAGGGGTGGTGGGTAGGCTCATGGCCACAATTACTAGTACTTTCTCAGGATCAGTGGGCATATTGGATGCACTCTCACAACATGTCCCAACAAAAAATCATAAGGTACACCAAATACATACTCATTAGGAGAAATATGGACTCACTTTTTTGCAAGGAGCTTCTTTGTTCAGTGGTATATGATCTCTAACCTGAGTAGCTATGTGATGTGTTGCTGAATTTTGGACCTTGCAATGTCTCTCTGCACAAGAGATACACACATTATAGCTGATTTTATTCACAGTTCCCAATAAGCATGTGATTAGAAAAAGCCATGACATACCTGCTGGAACTGATTCTTCTTTTCTAGGAGTGTGAAGCGAGGTGCTTAATTCCAAAACCTGGACTTGCGGAAGCATGGGCCTTGGAATATATCTCTCTGGACATTCCCTGGGCAAATTTGTTTGCTGAGATTGTTCTTGCAAATAGTTTCTATTAGGCATCCATGATTGTGGCTGACAAGAAACCAGACCATTGTAATTTATTACTGCACGAGAGTAAGCTCACATGGGGAATGCAGGAACTGGACACATAGCTCAGAAGCTCGTAGTTCACTGATAAGTTACAGGGAGCTGCTTTATACAGGCAACTGTATGAATATGGCACTCTGTGCAAGGGAAGGTGATCCGCCTCTTCCTCCCAGTTCGGAGGCTTACACAAAGCAAAGAGATGAAGTGCTGAAGCTGGAGATGCGCCTTCTAGTGGAGCTAGGGTTTGTCTGCCACATGGAGCACCCTCACAAGCTTCTTCTCAGCTACCTCAACCTTCTTCGCCTGAACGGGGTGCACGAGTTTTGTCAAGAGGCTTGGAACATGGAATTGGATCTACCAAATCAGTACTTATAGGTGTTGTTACAGTTGCCACTCGCTCAACACATCGGAGTGAAGATTCGATGGAGAAAATCCCCCACAACAAAAGTGAAGACAGATACATCTCTAGCACAAAGCGTGATTCCCTTAGGCACAGCAGTGGATCAAGGAAAAGGTACCACAACAGTGGATCAAGGAAAAGCTGATTTTTGGCTCTTCATGCTATGTTTCATATCATTTCATCTATATTATAGCTAATGCGTTGAAATTATTCCACGCTTTGTTTATAAGAAATGTTTCGAGCTGATAGAATGATATTTCATTTTATTCTTATTCCAGCTGTTGAAATGTTCCAATTGATGTTTCATTATTATTCCAGTTGTTGAGTTGTTACAGCTGATGTTTCATTCCTTATTCTAGCTGTTGAGTTATTCCAGCTCATGTTTCGTTCCTTATTATTCCAGATGTTGAGTTGTTCCTAGCTGATGTTTTGTTCTTTATTGTAGCTAGTTTTTGAGTTTTTCCAAACCATGTTTCGTTCTTTATTCTTCTTTATTCTAGCTCTTGAGTTGTTCCAGCTAATGCTTCATTCTTTTCTTTTCTATTCTGATGTTTGTCTATTCTAGCTTATGATATACGAGCTGATGTTTCATTGTTTCCAGTAGGTTCGTCTATTCCAGCTGATGTTTCATTGTTTCTAGCTGTTGTTCATCTATTCCAGCTGATGTTTCGTTGTTCCCAGTTGTGTTTTGTTCTTTCCTGCTGATGTTTCATTGTTTCCAGTTATTGTTTATCTATTTTCAACTGATTCGTCTCTTCAATCTTATGTTTATTCTACTTGATATTTTATCTATTCTAGCTAAGGAGCTGATGTTGCAGCTAATGTTTTCGTCTTCATAATGCTCATCTCATCCATTCTTCTTTCCATTTGCTCGTGGTATGCCAGCTGCTATTTTGTATATTCTAGCTGATGAGCTGATGAAATTTTTATCGTATATTCTAGCTGCTGAGTTGATTTATGACATTGTGATTGTAATGTTGATATAACATTTTCTATTAAGTTTTTGATGTCACAGATTATGCTACATAGCCGATTATATCCACACTCAAGATAAAGCAATTTCATGGCCCTTTATCTCCTTCGATTCCTTCATCTATTGTAATTCAAGATTGATGTAGCTCCTTCATTTATCTATAGTAATTCAGGAGTGATGTAGCTCCTTCGATGCCTACAAACAGGCACTTGTATATTCAGGAGTGATTTAGCTCCTTTCAACTTTGTAATAATATCTTTTCAATATTAATATAGCAGTAGGGCTATATAGAGCTGTGGGTTTTTCCCTTGAGCCCCCAAGGGTTTTTTCATCCACAGTTAGGGACCTTTATTTGAGCAGGGGTGTTAGCTACATATAGTTTGTCTATATATAGCATCCCTGGTCCCCTCTATATATTCCAACTATGTGTGCTCATTTGATGCACTTCTGGGGTTCCACTTCCGGTGTCTCGTGTCTCTCTTCTCCTCTCTCTTCCTCCGTTCCTCGTCTCCCTCGCGCATTGTTCAACATCTAGCCATCTCTTGTGAATTAATCCCATGCATTTAGGATAGAATTTGAGACTGTGAGGTGTTACTGTGTGAAGGAACACGATTTGAGTAGCCCTAGGAGGCCAAAAATTGGCCAAGATTTGAAGGGATGTTGACCACATTCAATGGGACATGGACCAAAGGTTAAAGAGGTGCTTGAATGCAAGGATTTTTTGTACAAGGATCATGAAGAGAGAGGAATAGAGAGCAAAAGAAGTAGATGTTGTATTTCATGGCTTCTGATAATTCGTACTACATGTGAGATATTTGTTGTTTATCATCAATAACATGAAGAATGGATTTCCATCTCCATCCTCTATGTGCTCATGTAATTTTTTTGGTCTAATTTGAAGAAATAGAAATGCTGCTTTTGTAGTATTTCTCTCTCCTCCCTCAAATTAGTATTTCTCTCTTCTCCATTCTCTCTTACATAATGGCTATTCATGAGAGACGCGGGAGGGGTGAAAGAGAGGGAAAGGTGAGAGTTATCTAAAAGAAATGGTTTGTGGCATGGTACTCATCTCTATGGAGGGCTCCTCAAGCACATCAATGGCTATAGTAAACGTTAGTGGCCTTGGGAATCACTCAACATCTCGTTTATGTCACAACTTATATGTGGTCAATGGGTAAGTGACTTAGTTTTTATAGCAAATAAAATCCAATTGAAAAACTATCTTAAATACATATAAAGAAATACATAAAGATAATTATTAATACTTAGCATTGGTTGTTCTCAATTTTGTTGATTTTTAATTAATAAAATAGCTAAAAATTTTAAAAATAAAAAATAAAAACTAAAGAAAGATTATCAATAAATAGAAGATCACTAAGAATGGTCTAGTTAACCTCAAAATGTAAAAATATCACACTTTTCTTTTCATAATTTTTAAAAATTAAGGTTTTTAAGTGTAAAATATGAGTATTATTAGGACAAGGTTGGTCCTAATGCCATGCGTAATGATTATTGAGGGTTGAAATGATTGAATTTTTAGCTATTTTTAATTGATTTTTGATTGATCTGAGGTATAACTGATTAGATTTGGAATGGTTTAGAAGCGTTTTGGGTTAGGTTGAATTTGTTTGAGAAGCTCATGATGGTTTTTTATTGAGTTATGATATTTTGATAGGTTCTATTGTATATTTATTTGATTCTAATAGGTCTATATTACTTCTATTTTTATCTATATTATCTCTATTTGATTCTAATGGTCTGTATTGATGAGTGTTTTAAATGATTGAGAGTATACATGATTGAGAGTATACTAGATGATTTTTTATGGATTGAGTTGGTCTTGATTTGAGCTATATGGTTTCTATGTCTTCTATAGACCTTTTGTAGGATACTGGTGAGCTATTGTATGCCTTTTGTTGTCTTCTACATACATCTATGAGTGTTCTATTTAATGGATGTTAAGCTTTGGGAATGTTTTTCAATCTTGGAAAGAGAAGAATGGAAGCTCTTAATAGCTTGAATAAGTAGTTGTTGAAGACTTGAAGTGAAGACTTTAAAGTGACAATGACACTAATGAGCTCTCAAGGGACATTGTAGTGGCTCTAGTGTCCCTACATATCGAGCATACCTCTTGGAAGGTGTATCCACGACCAAGAGAGGATTATTGGGAGTAATTCTTTGTTATTCTCATGTACTATTGAGCGAGAGCATATGTGAGAGAGATAGTGTGCATGAGAGATGGCCAATTTTCTATGAAGAAAGATTGTATCTACATGTGAGTGATTGAGAGGAAGATGATGAAAACTATGATGATGAAATAAAAATACTATGTGATGAATTTCATTCCAATTTGAGCATTCCTTTGTGTTCCTTTGGTTGTTTGGTGGTTTCTATGAAGAATACATTAAATTTTTGTTGAGATAAATCCATAGAAGATTCAATATATAATGCTACATGAAGCATTATTATTTATGGTGCTCTTTTTCTTCTTGTGGTTGATTCAAGTATGAAGAACATGCTTATTGGTGTTACAAGGTAGATTTTCTTATATTATTTTTCCCTTTTTCTTGGTGTTCCTTTTGGGGCTCTATGTTTTTGGTGAACAATGGGAAAAACTACCATCAACAAGCACCAACAGAGAGGCTAAAAAAGGAAATAGTGGCATTGTTGATTGAAGAGGAAAAAAAGCAATGGAAGAATTTAAAATTCCTACTATTATTGAAGAATTAGATATCTTTATTGTCAAAGCCACTTTCTACAAGAAGTTCATTTCTTAATTGTGGAAACATATCACTATCTTGATGTGGGCTCTCTAGGAAAGACTGATCTCATTGTCTTCTGAACCTACAAAAAGTTGTATTACTATAGCTAGTTGTTTCCCACAAAACTGAAGAGAAAAATAGAAAGAATGAGTATCAATGAAAGATTTGGCCTTCATTGAAGGATTTCCAAATATAATCAAGTGAGAGATTGTGAAAAAGCTTTAGAAGTCATAGTCAATGGAGATTCACAGTAATAAGAAGGAAAAGAGACGGGGTTGGTGTATCAATAGCAATGATCTATGATTCTTTTTGGAAGCTATTGTATCAATTTTCTTTTGTACAAGTTCATGCTTGCTAAGACTCCATCCAATTACTTGTCTAAGGAGTTTTTCACTAGCTCCAAAACAATGCTTAAAGGCGTGGCCATTGACTAGAGTTTATACCTTTGTACAAAAATAGATCAACATTTTATCAAAGTCACTAGGGGTAGTGTGACTAATGTCACCTATAGGACATATTTATATAATTTTCTGACATAATCTGCCCTTGCCTAGGATATTTCACCTTTTGAAAATCTTCCAATGGTTTCTCCTCCTTCTATAGAAGATCCCAAACCCAGCCATGTAGATAATGATTCTCCTCCTCCTTTGGTGATTCAAAGAAAGTGCTTAAAGCATGTAGTTGAAACTATTCCAGTGTCAGTTCCTACTACATCAAGAAGTTTTCTTCCTGTATGCCTTACATTTATAAATTTGTTTCAGACATATACAAATGGTAATATAGAGATATTGGTTCCTTCTCTACACCACATGGTAATAGGAGATACCATTCCTTTTTTGTGTAAGGATATTCAAAGCTCCATAGAGATATCACTTATTAGTGATTATATTCAATAATTATATTCTTCTTTTTATGAGCAGATGTAGTAGTCCAAGGAGAAGTTATGCAAGGCCACTATAGAGCTTCTCTCTACTAAAGAAACGCTCCCTAATTTATTCAAACAAATGGAGCGAAAAAATAAATTGTAAAAAGCTTGAAAAGTGGAGATGTCCTCTTTGCAAGCCCAATTCACTGAAGAAAAAACTTAGGTAGCCGTTGTTACTTAGGAAAAAGATCGTATTTCTAATGAAAAATGAGAGTTTAAAGCTTTAATTGCTTCCCAAATAGTGGAGTTACAATCACCAAAGTCCACAATTGATAATCAAAATACCAAGATCAAGGATTTGAAGGAATAGTTGGCTAAGTCAAGATTTGTTCCACAATGTTAGTGCCTCTATCAGATATAGACTTGGCTACTCTCCAATATACTATGATGATATGTCCCCTATTTCAAGTTAAGATGGAGATGTTACAATCTAGAATGGAACTTTTGTGGACTTGTTTTGAGAAATTTATAAAATATATCTCATCAAATCACTCCTTTTTTGTGCATTATTAACAACAAAAGCTGTCCTTTTATATGAAGTTGTCCACTATGGATTTGTGTCCTCCTGAGGGTAGATGGAGTGATGCCTGGTTCTCTGATCTGCTTGTGGAATGGTTAGGATGGTATTTGAAGACCTAGTTACACCTAACACCATGTTGATATCTTACATGAATATTCAACACAAACTTGTGATTCTAGAGGATGGGGATTTGTCTTTGTATATGGGGGATATTATTTTGCAAGGTGTTCATTATCTCTAACATCTAGAGATAATGATAGATGAGATTTTCCAAGCTTCTTTATCCAAAGTGGCTAACTTTCCTAGAGTTTCTTGGCATCCCATGATAGATTCTATTGACTTGAATTATCAATGATCAAAACCCTCTACATGTCTTATAAATGCTAACCAATTTCAAGAGGATCTTTTAGCCATATTTTTATACAATGCCCTTTTGATACATCCTTCTTTGAAGCTTATAAGTGTTGATCTATTTTAGGTCCATTAGTATCTTCACTCATTTTTTAATCAATAGACCCCCCATATATTTGATTCGTATTTATCCATACTTCAATTAAATCCACATATTATTCCTCCTCTTCTTTTTCAACCTCAATAAGATCCCCTAATTCCTATTTTTACTCATTGCATGTTCATTGTAGATCATGTTTTCTCACCTCCTCCTTCTTGTCCTCAACCATCTACTATACTCATTTCTAAATTTCAATCATACTTCTTAACTTCTTTCTTATCAGATTTTGTTAAATTGTCTAAATCTCTATCTTTAATCCTTTCTTCATTTTATGATTTTTCATTTTCATTGCTTTATCCTTTAATGTTTATTCCCTTTCCTTCTTCCACATCATTCATTTTTTGTCCCCGTCAGTTGGTTAGAAGCTACCCGGGTTCTAATTTGTAGATATATAGATGTAGAGAATGGAGTCAAGAAGATTCGTTGATGGGTCCCCATATTCAATTGTCCTATAATTCTAGGGGAATGGAAAACTCCTATACAAGCTTATTAGAGTCATTGATAACCCCCAAATTTGTACAAATTTAGGCACACAAGTATGATCTTCATCAGCAAATCTTATGTAGTTTGATAATTTAACCTTGTAACTTCATTGCAAAATCTCAAGACAAGTATTGTAAAAGGTATGACTAGATATTATAAAGTCATGACCTTAAAGTATATGTGTGTTTCTTTTCCAAATTTGGAAGGTTGAGAAGTTCCTTTATTGAAAATAAAGAAAATGAATCTTCTTGTAAGGTGCAAGTAACCATGTAAAACAAAATTCTCAAAGAAATGAAAAGGTGGAAATGAGGAGCCGTGCAATTTGTGGGAAAAGGTGTTTGGGGGAGTTACAACTTCTCTTCCTCTCCTTTGTCTAGCTTCTTGCACGTATCTTCTTTTCTCTCTTGCATTGGCACAACTCTTGCTCTCTTGCCTCTCTTGTACTTTTATTGTTTCTTCTAATTATGGAAGAGAAAGAGAGTGAGGATGAAGACGACGAAGATATATTTTGTGTGCCTCATTCTTGTTGAGTGGAAGACTAATTTTCTAGGTGAAGAGAGGATTTCTTGCAAGTCTGGAGGCTATGCGTGTACTTGCAGCTTCTCTTACCTGAGATATAGCAAATTTTCTATGCTTAGAAGGCTATTATTCAATTATTTGAAATTTTTCTAAATATATTGTTAATCTACTGATCCTTTAGTCAGATTGATAGCTCATTTTTCTTGGTACCTAGCATACATGTACCATCATTCTCATAATGATTAGAAGCTAGTACCTAAATTGCACCTTAATGCTAATGTGGATATTGATCCTCATTATTTGGACATATTGTATTTCTATACTCTTTGTCTCTTAAGTAGATATCCTGTAATTGTGGAGAGAATGTGTGATTTGTAGCTCTTTCAAAATGAGACTTGGATTTTAGGACCCGATTTGGACCCATTCTTGAAGCACTGGAGCCCATCTTTGGAGCCAAAAAGTGTCCGAGAGGCGTTAAAGAGCCAATTTTCATGAAAAAACAAACAGTGGTAGATGGATGAGCTAGAGTTTTCCTAGATGCATTTCGATGTCAGGAATCCAACGCAAATCTCGGTTCGTCGATTGGAGGTCGTTTGATCCTCCATTTAATCCCTGCAAGGTTTGACGTTATAAAGCAACTACCGAATCCGGAAGCCATAAAGTGCATGGGAGGGCCCAACTTTATAGATTTTGATGTCACGAAGTCATCCGTCCAATTGAATCGCGAATTGAAGCCCATTTGCACCCCCAAACACGTCAAAAACCCTTCCGTGGCAGTGTGAAAGTGGTTTTTTTAAAGTTGACATTTTATAAATGAAATGAAATGAAACTCTAAATGAAGAAAACATGCAAAAACATGTCGAGATACAGGGAGAGTGCATTTTTTGATTGATGCCCCATTTTTTGGGAGTTTTTGTGCCTCTTGGATGCTCAATCATGTAGAGAGAGAGAGGGAGAGATCCCTGATCTATGCAAAGAGAGTAAGATTTTGATGGTAACCATGTGTAATATGATGAAGGGAATAAAATTTTGCTTTTTATTCTTTCTCTCTCCTCTCCTCTTTCTCCCCTAAGAGGCAATTCATGTGGAAGAAACCCAATTGATGAATGCTCGTCCGATGTGGTACCGGATTAATTCCAAATTGAGTGGGGCTGAAGATAGATGATTGGAGAAGGGTTGAGCATCAGTGCTGGATTGTTTTGCTGTCCCGAATCATACTTTTAAAAACCCACAACAAGGAAAAAAACCGGTAACTCTCTTTTATGAAGAAAAATGGCTCTTTTTTAATATTTTATTGGTCAAATGGTGTTCATATTGGATGAAAATTGGTAGATGTGTCATTTGCTATTTTTTTTAGGGCTGTGGAAAAAAATCAAAATACAGAATGTGATAATGTTGAAAATAATTTTCTAAAACCCAAAAAATACGCATTTTACAAAGAAAATGAGATTTTTGTCATTTCAGGTTTAATAAAAATGATGTATGAGGGATGAAATGTGAAAAATGAGTGATTCTCAGTTGTCATAATCAGAAAAACTAGTAAATGCTCTATTTTCTTGATAAAATTAATAGAGAAAAAGGAGAAAAATAGGTTTTTGTACTTAAAAAAAAAGTAAAAAAAAGAATAATGTCTGTGCATATTTGGCGAGGTTGAGGCATAAGGTATAGCCTCATCTCACCCTTGTTGGTATTTTTTAGTGCGTTTTTATTTCTTTATACATAAAAAATGACAAAAAATAAAATCCTACACCTATACAATGATGCAATACATAAACGATATGGAGAAAAGAAGGGTTCTGGAAGTGTTTAAGTGCAAAAAAATGAAGTAAAGTTTGATCATTTGGTTATGTACATCATATATGACAATAATAATTTAAGTTTTAAGGGGCTAGTAGCACGAGAACTCATTCTAGTCTCCATATATCGAAGCATATGTTTAGTGAAAATCATGAAAGGGTTGGTTTTGCACATCACAAAATGTTGATTTGGTAAACATTATTTGTGCACTAGGATCATATGCACTATGCATGACACATGACATGGTATAATCTCTTGTATGCATAGCACTTGTATGCTGAACATTGACCAACACTGAGAGTGTGAGGAGGTCTTAAGCTATAGGTTAGTTGTACGGTTTCCTTGGGACTGTTTGGTGAGGATCTATATATTCCTGGATCGTACAAAACAAGAAAAGAGTGGAGTTTGTGTATTATGTTTTATATCTTAGGTAGCGCATCTTGGGGCCAATCCCCTTGATGTAGGAGAGCTGCAGTGGAGCTGCGACAATTAGCCAAGAGGTGCTTCCCTATGTTTGTGATACGAGGTGTTATACCTATATGTTATGGGATCTCCCTCTGAGGAGAAGGGAAGATAAATGTTGGATTGTGTCCTATTACAAATGCAAAATTGATATTAGGGTTTAGTGTAGTGTGAGCCTTAGACGCTCCGGGCCACGAGGCTGTGTGGGGTGTCTTGTGTGTCTTAGAGGTTTGGCTAGTGCTAGAGAGCCAATATCATGCCCATTTTAGGTCCTGACACAAAATTCTCCCAATACATTTTTTTATGAATCCCCATCCCTAGACAAATTTAGAAATCATCAAGCTTTTAAGTTTGATAAACTCCATTGATTCTTGATGTACACTTATTGAGCTAGAATACTTTTTTTTTAAAGGTGCCATTCAGGCGGCGATTATATATCTAGTTTATTTATGTGGTATGTGAGTTTTATATGAAGAACTCATGGCTTGATTAAGTAATCAAGTTGATGGTCCTTGTTAGTGATAAATGGTTCTATTTGGATGGAAGGAAGAACTTGAGGAGTCCACTTGATAGAATATATAAGATACCATGTGAGTTCAAAAGAAAGGATATTATATTTAATAAAATTTACAAGGTTTTAAATATAAAAGGAATTTTAATTATAATTTTAAAATAATTTGTAAGTTAGTAAAGTAAAAGGAGTCATTTTAAGACCTTATAACATGTAAAGAAAGTGTATTTTTAAATATCCTTTAAATACGCATTACCTTAATGATTTCTTATAAATGGACCTCTCAGGAGAGGAATAAAAAGAAACCTCTTATATCCTTCACCAATGTTTTATGATTTTATCTTTTTCAGATAAGTTAATGGATCATGATGTTTTTATTTCATTGAAATTGTTTGCTAGATGCAGGTTATTGGTTAAGCTCATTGATTCGTTTGAGCTAGAGTAGGTGATTGGAGATGGTTACTTTAGAGCTTTCATTCTCTTTTCCCAAGGTCACAAGGATGGTCCCTTAGTCAGGCATGGGAATATATTGACAACTAAAATTATTGAATTTTTAGCCAATTTTAATTATTTATTGGTGATTTTTTATTGATCTAAGGTATGATTGATTGGTTTTTACATGGTTTAGAAGTGTTTTGGGTTAGGTTGACCTCATGATGATTTTTTATTGAGTTATGATATTTTGATAAGTTCTGTTGTGTGATTGCTTGGTTTTGATAAGTTTGTTTTGCCTCTATTTTTTATCAGTTTTCTTTCTATTTCAGAGTTTATGATTGTGGATGAGTGGTTTAAGTATGATTAAGAGTATATTGGATGATTGTTGATGGATTGAGTTGGTCTTGGTTGTTACAACTATATATATCATCCTTGTTAGATAAAATAGTGATGATATTGTCATATAAAGGATCTTTGATGGTATGAAGAAGTTGAGTAACAATCTGATTTTTAGCAACAGGAGCGCTGGCAGCACCAAGTTGATTGATAATGTCTTTAAAAGCCTCGATATGAGAGTGCATAGAAGTACCAACCTTATATTGAAGATTCTTCAAACAAGTTTGGAGATATAAAATTTCGGTGACCGATTTCTTCTCAAACGTTGAGATAAGATACTCCCAAACAGCATGAGAGGTTTCTAGATAAAAGACATCCAACATAAGTGAGTCAGGAAGTGCGAAAAATATATAACGACAAGCCGCTTTGTCACGATGAATCCAATCAGTATGATCAATTTTCCATTGTTCAAATAACGGGCCATCAGTAATCATAGAATTGTTATTCATCACATCAATAGGTTGAACTGGGCAAGACAGGTCGCCCAAAACAATATCAAATAATTCGTCACCTTCAAGAATTAGCATCATCTTTGCTTTCCACCTAGGAAAGCCTTGTCCTTGGAAGAAGGGAACCGAACATTGGTCAGACGGATATCCATTAACAATTATGCAATTGGCCATGCCTGTATGTTGAGAGAAAATAAATAAGATGAGATCGCAGAATCTGCAAACCATGATCAAGACAAGCGTAGTTGAGACGCATGACAATCAAAATAGGGAGATGTACGTAAGAACGGCGAAAAGTATTGAGTGACTAAAAAGAAATCCCGAAATAGAGAAACGTAACGTGCAAGACGAGATGACGCGTATAAGAAAAGTGTTATTTCGATCGAGCAAAGAACGTGAACGATAATAAAACATCGCTAAAAATAGCAAGATGTTTGCTTGTTGTAATCAACGTCATTAACAAAGACGATGAACTCTAATTGGGGATTAACGAACTGTAATTAGAATTACAGTTTTAAATAAAGAATTGCATATTGGAGCAGAATTGTTGTCTTGAATCCTAAACTGTTATAACTTTTGATCCAAAACTCCGATTGACAAGCGGTTTTGATAGGATTCGAGAGCACAACGAGAGCTACGCACCCAGATTTGGTTTTGTTTTTAAAGACGAAATTAACTAATACTTCTAATTTGAACAAATTCATGTATCAAATCATCACTTATGCAAAGAATTCAATCAAGTATAAACAACTTATCTTCCTTGTTGTTGCTACGCATCCATAGCTCTGATACCATGTTGAGAGAGAGAGAGAGAGAGTACGAGAGAGATACACAAGACATGCTCCCAAAGAATGATTCATATTGATGTAGAGTTAGTATATATAGGTGAGACCCAAGTCAAGTGAGAGATGATATCCACTTTGACAAAGCATGTATATCTCTTATTGAATATTCTCAACGTCATGAGCATCATTTGGAAAAATCTGATGCTGTTTCGGTCACTCGCGAACAAAGGGATTTTGATGCTGCTTTTGTTGCTCGCAAGCGTCCCGCTTCACGTTTTCAGCATACTCTAATCAAGGTAGTAAATCTTCTTATCTTGCTTATCCTAACAAACATTGTTCTTATTGTGATAAGAAAGGCCATGTGGCTTCTGATTGCTGGGCACGTCAATATGATGAGGAGCATGGAGTTACTACAAAGCAACCTCGCTCGTCCAAAAGTTTTCCTCCTTGTGATTATTGTGCACATACAGATCATCCATCTCGTCGTTGTTATAAACGCAGATATGATGAATAACTTTCTTGAGCTTATATTGTTCAACAAACTACAACTGATGATGATCATACTCATCAGGAGCTCAATTTCGTCCATCATGATATCTCTCCAGAAAAGGTACTTCATATTCATGATGATTCTCTATTCATCATTGATTCAGGTGCCACTAGAAACATGACATACCAATCGCAGTGGCTTCACAATTATCATTCTCTTCCTGTCAAGAAGTTTGTTTACCTTGTGGACTGAAGCTATACACTCTGGTTTGTCTCGAAAGTTTTGGACTGAAGCACTTCTAACAGCCATTTTTATTCAAAATCATCTTTCAACAACTGCACCTGCTGGTAAAATTCCTATAACAATCTGGACAGGGAGGACACCTTCAGTCTCTCACTTTCGCACATTTGGCTGCATTTCTTATATTCATGTGCCCAAGGACACTCGACATAAGTTGGATCCTCCAGGTTTGAAGGTTATTTTTCTTGGTTATTTAGATCATTCCAAAGGTTACAAATTTTATGATCCTTCTACTCAAAAGGTTATCATTAGTCGTGATGCTATATTTGATGAGAAGAATATGGGTGACACATGGTCGTCAGATGTTTCAGATGATACACAGTCTTTGCTTAGTGCATTTCCTTACTTTGTGAGTCTACTAATTCTGATGATCATAAACCTCCTTCACCTCCAAAGAAGATTGATGAAAATTTGGAGATCTATGTCGATCTTCCTATTGAGATAGAGCATGTATTCTATTCTATTGAATATGATGTCTTTGATGATGCTATGTTTGTCCAAGAGGATCCAATATCGTATATGGAAGCTATCAATTCGTCTCAAAGGAATCAATGGCAAGAAGCTATGCAAGCTGAGTACGATTCTTTAATCTCCAAAGGTACATGGATTCTTACTCAACTCCCCCCAAATCATGTTCCTATCAAATGTAAATGGGTTTATAAAACCAAGACCAAAGCTGATGGCTCGTTTGATAAGTTCAAAGCATGACTTGTTGCAAAAGGTTACTTGCAGATTGCAGGAGTAGATTATCAAGAAACATTTTCTCCCGTTGTGCGCTCCACAATTGTTTGTATGATTTTGGCTTTTGCAACACTATTTGATCTAGAAATTCACCAAATGGATGTTAAAACAGATTTTCTCAATGGAGATCTTGAAGAAGAAATCTATATGGAGCAACCTGAAGGTTTTATGATTGCAGGAAAGGAGCATCTTGTATGCCAGCTTCATCGTGCATTATATGGATTGAAGCAAGCCTCTCCTGCTTGGTATATTAAGATTGATCAGTTCCTCACATCTAAAGGTTTTGTTGCATATTTTGCTGACCCAAATCTTTACATCAAAAGGGAGGACAAATGTTTTATTATTCTTGCTCTATATGTTGATGATACTATTCTTGTGTTAAATAATATTGTTTTCTTGGATGCTATGAAGAAGCTTTTATCGACTGCATTTGAAATGGTGGATCTTGGTGAGATACATTCTTATTTGGGTATTCAAGTTCAACGACACCGACGACAAGGCATTCTTCTTCTTCGCTAGACAAAGTTTATTAATGATATTGTTAAGAAGTTTGGGTTGACAAATGCACACTCTGCCAACACTCCCATTCTTTCGAGCTCTACCAAGGGTACATCTACAACATGCAATGAAGAATCAGCCATTCATCAACCTTTTGCTAATCTTGTTGGTTGTCTTAAATTTATTGGTTTAAACACAAGACCATATATTTTATTTGCAGCTAACTTTTTGGGACAATATCTTTCTTCCCCTTCCACTATTCATTGGAGTGCTGCAAAACGTATTCTTAAGTACCTCAAGGGTACTAAGAAATTTGGTCTTATTTATCATCTTCGAGAGGATTCTTCTTTATCTTCTTCAACTTCTCTTGACCTTATTGGATATACAGATGCTGATTGGGCAAGTTCACACTTATCCATGCGATCTACAAGTGGGAATTGTTTCTTTGTAAATGGATGTTTGGTTTCTTGGTCCAGCAAGAAACAACGATGTGTTGCGGTTTCTACAACTGAGGCCGAATATGTTGCTGCATCATTAGCAGCTCGCGAGCTAGTTTGGCTTCGACAACTACTTGCAGATTTGGGACATCCTTCATCATCTAGTACACCTCTTCGATGCGATAACCAAAGTGCTATTAGTCTTACCAAAGACTATATACAACATAGTAAATCAAAGCATATTGCTATTCATTATCATTATGTTTGACATGAAGTCAAGAAAGGTTCCATTATGGTGGAGCATTGTCCCAGTGATCAAATGGTTGCAGACATCTTCACAAAAGCTCTTAGTGAAGCTCGCTTTAGTTCATTAAGACATGTACTTGGTATTGTTCCAAGTTCTTATCTCACTGATTGAGGCATGTATCATTGTATTCAAGAAAACTTTATAGTAAATCATTTTTGTATCATAGGTATGTGTAGGGGCTCGGGTTTTTCCCTTGTTCTCCCCAATTTTTTCACTCGCAGCCAGAGACCTTTGAATATGAATCATTCTTTGGGAGCATGTCTTGTGTATCTCTCTCGTACTCTCTCTCTCTCTCAACATTGGTTTGAGCTATATGGTTTTTGTACCTTTTGTAGACCTTCTACAATGTATTGTGAGCTTATGTATACCTTATGTTGTCTTATGTATGCTTTTGTGAGTGTTCTATTTGATAGATATTTAGCTTGGGGATATTTTTCGATCCTAGAAAGAGAATAATGGAAGATCTTAATAGCTCGAAGAAATAGTTGTTGAAGACTTGAAGTGAAGATTGAAGTAACAATGACACTGATGAGCTCTCAAGGGACACTATAATGGCTCTAGTGCCCCTACATATTGTTAGATATGCTCAATGCCCCACCCTCATAAGGTGCCACCAATGATCCATGGTGCTCAAAGTTGTGAGGCCCCCATTATGAGGAGAAGCCAAATGTGAGCCATGACATTGGTTGAGTCCTGGCTTGTATATCAGATGAGGTCTATGTGACAAGGTGGCAAAAAGGTGACCATTGTGGGTATCTTTGGGTTGGACTGAGTAGTTAAGCTAGTAGCAACTCGGGGCACATTGCATCAAGTTGCGGGGTAAGGGAGTTAAAAGGGGCCCCTATTTTGGGGTTCGGGGGCCACGGAAGCATCCCCTAGCTAGGGGGTCCCAGGGTGGTGCACAGATCGGATGCTATATGCTCTCGTAGTGAGCGCCGGAAGGTCCCCAAGAACAAAAGAACTCTACTTTTTGCACAAAACTCAAAGTAGAAAGCATGCACGACATGAACAAGAGACCAATTGGGTGCAATCTCCCCCCATGCCTTGTGTGAGCGCTCCACAAAGAATGTATTTTATGTATTAATCATCTTCATGCTCAAATAATAGCCCAAATTACAAAATAGCACGCTTTTGGCTTTTGAGTTTTCTTTAGCACAAAATAGAAATAAAGCTAATGGGTGGGCGCCCAAAGAGTCAGGCATACCCAATACAATGTCCAAATATAAATATCATAATCGTGCGCCCATGCGCATACAAAATAATAAATAAATATCCAACGCCTTAATAAATAGGCGCGACAAAATATAGATGCCATGCCTAAGGTATGCGCCCATCAAAATATAAGTGATAACTCGAATACATGCTATCCTCCAATGCTTTCCTCCGCCACTACTGCTATCTCTACACATCAACTGAAGCATTCACAATCGTTAGTAAAATAATACAATTAAACCAACAAAAGTGAATACCTAGCAGTCTTCAGCTACATAAATAAATTAACTGGTTAGAATTCAATCCTAACCTTAATTTATCACGAGTGCGCACTCTAAACTCATAAACGTTTATTAATTTAATATGTATTTTGTGAAATCACCCGCTATGGAATCACCCATGTACACACTAAATTAATGAAACACCCGAAAAGGATAGGCATCCCCATCAACTTCTCGCACAAAGAATCCACTTTGTGTATGAACCCCGGTCAACAAAGTTTACGGAATCCACCGTAAAACCTCACGGAATCCACCGTGAAATATGCCTCCTGGCATCATACCCCCAGGGTGGGATAGCAATTGTTGTAAATTGCTATTAGTTCAATGTGGAGCTAACAGAGTGGGGAAAGCATTTAAGTCTCTAGCGTGCATCCATTGGACCTCTTCAATAGGATGGTTTTTAAACTTGACCAAATATCTAGAATATCTACGGCTAGTTCTAGTGGTCATAAAGTCAGTATCTATGATAGCTTCAGGCTCAAGGATTTTAGTGTCTTCATCTAACAAAGGTGGGTTTTCATAAACAAGGTGTACAGGTAATTGGTCTCTAAAGGGTCATAATAAACTAATGTGAAAGGTGTTGTGAATTTTCCAATGTGGTGGTAGTTCTAACTTAAATGCATTGTCATTGATTTTATGAATGATCTTAAATGGTCCATAGAATCTAGGTGCTAATTTCACAACTGGGTGTTTATCTACACTTTGTAATCTACGTTTTTCTATTCTTAACCAAACATAGTCATCAACTTTGAAATTCATGGCCTGTCTTTTCTTATTGGCTTGTTTTGTATATGATTGCTGGGCTTTGGCAATCATGTCTTTAACCTCATCAAAAATAGTAGCGTGCATGTTAGCAATATCATCAGCACTTTGAATTCTATTTGATAAAGATGCAACAGGTGTAGACAATCTATAACCATAAATCACTTCAAATGGTGCTTTCTTTGTGGCTGTGTGTGGTGTATTGTTATATGCAAACTGCAATAAATGTAAATGTGTGTCCCATGTTTGCGGTTTAGAAATAGTGTAAGCACATAAAAGATCTAAAAGAGTACTGTTAGTGACTTCTGTTTGACCATTAGTTTCAGGATGAAATGCAGATGAGAAATCAATTTTTGTTCCTAGGTTAGCAAACAAAGTAATCCAGAAGTTATTACAAAATCTAGAATCACGGTCAGAAATAATAACTTTTGGTAATCCATGATTAGTAAAAACAGTTTTCAAAAACAATTGTGCTGCCTGAGATGCTGTTAAAGTTTTCTTACATGGAATGAAATATGCTTGTTTACTAAACTTGTCTACAACAGTCCAAATCATATCATGGTTAGCTTTAGTGTTAGGTAAACCAGTAATAAAGTCCA
This sequence comes from Lygodium microphyllum, assembly GCF_053477565.2. NCBI lineage: Eukaryota > Viridiplantae > Streptophyta > Polypodiopsida > Schizaeales > Lygodiaceae > Lygodium > Lygodium microphyllum. Next base: position 113,867,290 of record NC_141162.1, read on the forward strand.
TAGAAATCTGTTCCCATGGTCTTGATGGTATAGATAAAGGCATAAGTAAACCATACTGTTTACCATGATGTCTCTTAACTCTTTGACAAACCAAACATTCAGAAACAAAGTTAGATACATCAATGTCCATATGTGGCCAATAAAAATCTTCAGTCAATGTACGCAAAGTAGATATGATACCTCTATGACCTCGATATGGAGGACAATGAATCTCATTCAAAACAAAAGATCTAAATGGAACTGTAACACATAATCTCTTTTCATAAAACATGAATCCATCATTATAAGACAGTGAATCAATAGGAATCCAGTTATTTCCAACTAATTTATTCCAATCAACATGAAAAGTAATGTCCTGATGATAAGTATCTTTCATAGGAGTTAGAGAATCAAATGATATAACAGAGATATTATGAATAGTCGGTCTTCTACTTAAAGCATCGGCTACTACATTTTCTTTTCATGGTTAGTATTGAATAAGGGGATGAAAACTCTAAATAAAGGCTGACCATTTGATATGTCGGTCAGATATTTAGGGTTGACTAAGGAGATGTCTAATACTTTGCTGGTCAGTCTTAATCATAAACTCAGAACCCATTAAGTAATGTTTCCATTGTCTTAAAGCTTGTACAACAACTAACAATTCTTTATCATATGTGGAATATTTAAGTTCGGATGGTTTCAGTTTACAGCTAGAATAGTCTATGGGATGATTATCTTGCATAAGTACGGCTCCTATTCTAGATCCGCTAGCATCAGTAACTACTAAAAAGAATGGTCTATTAAAATCAGGTAGTTGTAATACAGGAGCATGGGTTAATGCATGTTTCGATAAATCAAAAGATTTCTGTTGATTATCAGACCAATGATAAACAATACCTTTCTTTAAAAGTTTAGTCAAAGGCAAAGCAAGTAATGAAAAATTTCGCACAAACTTCCTGTAAAAACTAGCAAGACCTAGAAAAGAACGTAATTCATGCACATTTTTGGGTATAGGCCAATTCAATATTGCTTCTATCTTCTTAGGGTCAACCTTAATACCTTCTGATGACACAATATGACCTAGATATTCAATTTTTGTTTGAAAGAACTCACTCTTTTCCGGATTTGCATACAATTGATTATCTTTCAACAACTTGAAAACCAAAGACAGATGTTCATAATGTACTTTCTCATTTTTACTGAATACCAAGATATCATCAAAGAATACTATAACACAATGTTGATATTTCAAAAATATGTGATTCATCATTCTACTAAATGTAGCAGGTGCGTTAGTCAATCCAAAAGGCATCACTAGAAATTCATAATGACAAAATTGTGTTCTAAATGCAGTCTTAAATATATCAGATTTATCTAATCTCACTTGATGATAACCAAATTTAAGATCTATTTTACTAAATATGGCAGAACCTTGTAGTTTATCCATAAGATCATCTACCCTAGGAATTGGATATCTATTCTTTACAGTAATCTTATTTAGGGCACGATAAACAATGCACATGCGATAGGTATTATTCTTCTTCTTTACCAACAAAACAGGTGCGCCAAATAGAGAACTACTAGGTCTAATTAATCCTCTATTTAATAATTCCTCAACTTGATTTTGAATTTCTTTCTGTTCAATCTGGTTATGCCTATATGGTGCTTTACAGGGTGGTTGTGTACCAAGAATTAAATCTATTTTGTGGTCTTCAGGACGTGAAGGAGGTAGTCCAGGTGGTAAATCTACGGCAAAACAATCTTTAAATTGTGCAAGGAATTCTTTATGCCTAGGGTGCATATGTTTTTCTTTAGCTTGAAGTTCATTCACCCAAATTAGATAAGATTTACTACTTTTGCATAATGCATGTTTAGCTTGAGTATGAATAAGCAGTGGAAAATTATTAGATGAGTGCATACCATACAATGTAATGTGTTTTCCTTGAAAATGAATTTTAATTGAATGCATGGAATAATCTATGTCAGGATTATGTTGATGACGCCAAGGCATACCTGGATAATATCACTGGACTGTAATGGTACAATTAGAAAATTCCTTCTTTCAGTGTATTCACCAATTTGAATTTCTAAATCATGCACCTCTTGTGTTCCATTATACCTTGTGCCTAAGAATGCTGCTTTAATGCGATAATGCGTAGGAACAGTTTGTAATTTCAATTCTTTCACTAACTTTGCAGAAATAAAATCATGTGTACTACCATCATCATGCAAAATAATCTTTTCTTTCACTAACTTTGCAGAAATAAAATCATGTGTACTACCATCATCATGCAAAATAATCTTTTCTTTTCCATGCACTAAACATTTCATTGTCAACAAAGAATGTGGAGTTGGCATACTTGGTAAAGTATCCAAAGGAGTAGCAATGTCGTCCTCATCTTCCATAAAGTCAGGCATTTTCTCATGTTCTTCATCTTCCATTGCTCCAAGATAGTTGATATGGACAGGTGGCTTCTTCGATTGGCAATTGGCTACTAGATGTCCAGGTTGATGGCATTTGTAACACACTATAGGTTTGGCTTTAGATACATTGTTTGTAATGGCAGGAACTCTAGGAAAGATGATGAAGGAAATTGACTTTGATTGAATCTTCTAAAATTTGCATTGAATTACTTAGAACCATAGTTACCATTTGCTTGGAATTGTTGTGGACGCTTGTCTCTTCCTTGAATCTTATCTTCAGTATCACGAGCTAAAGAAATTGCATCTTCAAGAGTTGCAGGCTTGAAAATATTAACTTCAGCGTAGTAATGCCCAAGTAATCCAAACATAAACTTGCGGTTGTGAGTCGCTTCAGGTACGTCTTCAAGCATGCATAGTTGCAATAAGGCATTCCAAAAGCGTTCCGTGTACTGGGAAATAGGCTCACGATCTCTTTGCTGAAGAAGGTCCCATTGCTTTATGGCTTTTTCATGGAATTGTGGAGGAAGGAAATTCTGCATAAACTTCTTTTTGAAACTCTCCTAGGTAGTGGGACAATCTATGCTCTTACAAACCACGGTCCACCAAAGTCGATCCACTAAATGATTAGTGACACACTTAATTTTATCTTTTTCAGCATATGTCTCTTCATGAAAATAATCATCAAACTGACTGATGAATGCAAGAACAGTCTTTCCATCTTGAGTTCCATTGAAAGTATGGAATTTGAAATTTCTTTTACTTATCTTTGTTTCTTTGTGGATGGATTGAGCTTCGAGAGTCGCATTGATGGTTCGTCGGATAAGATCTTCGGGTTGTGGTCCATCTTTGTCGGTAGTCGATTGTTGTAAATTGGCCAATTGAACTTGCAAAGCTTTCCGGGCTCTTCGTTCTTCATCCAACTGCATCATAATTAAATCCAATTTTTGTTCCATCGTAGGTTCAGGAAGATCGCCTTCAGCCATTAAATCATCCATATTTTGTTCGATCATCCTATAAAAATTCAAAAGACCTCACACTCTCAAAATCCAATTAGCGGGATGAGAGTAGCTCAAAGTCGGGTGTACAAGGCTTATAGATTTTTGTTTGGCTTTCACGGTCTTCGACTTTTGCAGTTGCGGGATTTAAAGTCTTCATAAAATCTGTGTATGACCTTCTGCGTATGCTAAAATTGGTTTAGCAAGTCTGCATATGCGAACAGAGTCTTCTAAGGAACAACTTTGTAGTTCAGTGCTTCTGCGCAGGAACAGTCCTTATGGGAGTTTTTAGCATAAGTCAGTTTTGACCTCTGCTGACTTGCAAAAATTGCAGAGTTACAGAACTTAAAGTACTTGTCAAACTTTGAAGATTTTTGTGACTTGAAACTTGGTTGATTAAGCTTAGATCTTAATCTGCTGATCACGACGAATTTTTAGGGGGGGCTGTTTTTCAGCCGCGAAATTTAGGGCGAGGGTATACTGACACAGCCGATTGAAAAATTTAATTGAGTAAGCTTTTTCAGCTTACTATTAAGCCTTTAAACTTTCAAATAATCTTTTCAAGCTTTCAAGCTATGGAGTTACTGTCAGACTATTGAGAAATAAACGACTTGTAGAAGGAACTTTCCTTATGGTCCTCCGCTTCCCCATGCTGGGTCCTTCGCGATCAGAGGCTGTAGACAGAGGTTCTTGACCGCCACGAATCCACCCGTATCGACCGTTCGCGATGAGATTGACTGTAGAGCTTGATTGTTCCAGGAGCTCCGCCTTCGCACAAGATGGGTAGCGACTGGAAGCTCTCGATCTCAGCTTCGTTCTGATACCACTGGTGCTCAGATCGGATGCTGTATGCTCGCGTAGTGAGCACCAGAAGGTCCCCAAGAACAAAAGAACTCTATTTTTTGCACAAAACTCAAGGTAGAAAGCATGCACGACATGAACAAGAGACCAATTGGGTGCAATCTCCCCCCATGCCTTGTGTAAGCGCTCCACAAAGCATGTATTTTATGTATTAATCATCTTCAAGCTCAAATAATAGCCCAAATTACAAAATAGCATGCTTTTGGCTTTTGTGTTTGCTTTATCACAAAATAGAAATAAAGCTAATGGACGGGCGCCCAAAGAGTCAGGCATACCCAATACAATGTCCAAATACAAATATCATAATCGTGCGCCTATGCGCATATAAAATAATAAATAAATATCCAACGCCTTAATAAATAGGCGCGACAAAATATAGACGCTATGCCTAAGGTATGCGCCCATCAAAATATAAGTGATAACTCGAATACACGCTATCCTCCAATGCTTTCCTCCGCCACTGCTGCTATCTCTACACATCAACTGAAGCATTCACAATCGTTAGTAAAATAATACAATTAAGCTGACAAAAGTGAATACCTAGTAGTCTTCAGCTACATAAATAAATCAACTGGTTAGAATTCAATTCTAACCTTAATTTATCACGAGTGCGCACTCTAAACTCATAAACGTTTATTAATTTAATATGTATTTTGCAGAATCACCCGCTATGGAATCACCCATGTACACACTAAATTAATGAAATGCCCGAAAAGGATAGGCGTCCCCATCAACTTCTCGCACAAAGAATCCACTTTGTGTATGAACCCCGGTCAACAAAGTTTACGGAATCCACCGTGGCACGGAATCCACCGTGAAATATGCCTCCTAGCATCACAAAGGGTAGCGGCCCCCCTAGAGAGGGTCCGAGGCAGCGGCCCTGTCCCGACGGTAAAGGAAATATTCCCTGGAATATTCCCTAGCCGACTAGTGGGGGCTCATATGATGGGTCGGTCATGCGGACCTAACCGCCTTCACATGCTATAAAAGCTAAACTCCTTCATAGCCATCGATCATCTATCTTTCATGATCATCTATCTTTCACCCAGTCAAAGTTGTTCCAGCTAGCCTTAAGCTCTTCACCTATCTTCTGTCTAGATCACCATCTAAGCTTCACTGTGGAAGTGCATAGGTGGATACAGCCATCTCTGTATCAATTGTTTGGAGCTAAAGAAATTTTCTAATTCTCCTCTTATATGTTGTGTACTCTCTATCTCTATCTCTTTCTCAGATTCTGTTCGCTGCGTCGTGTAATTTTTACACATATTAGGCATGCCTCTTGGGAGATATATCCACGACCAATAAAGGATTATTGAGAGTGATTCTTTATTATTCTCATGTACTATTGAGAGAGAGAACATGTAAGAGAGAGTGTGTATGAGAGATGACCAATTTTCTATGAAGAAACATAATGTCTACATGTGAGAGATTGAGAGGAAGACTATAAAGACACTGAAGATTATGAAATATAAATACTACGTGATAAACTCTATTCTAGATTGAGTATTCCTTTGTGTTTCTGCTCTCTTTCTTCTTATGGTTTATTGAAGTATGAAGAACATGCTTATTGGTATTACAAGATATATGATGTTTTTCTTGGTGTTTCTCTTGAGGCTCCAATTATCTAAATGAAAGAACGTGTTTAATTATGATGAACAATTATGAGGATGTTATTTTCTTTTTTGCATATCATATCTAGTGTGAATATCTATGAAATGTACACCCAAAAGTATCAAAAGTGAAGGGCACTCAATGCTTTTAGAATGTGTATGACAATGATTCAATATGTTGTCATACAGACTTTTGTCTCATATCGGAACCCGCCAACCATGGCACATATCGAGATACTTTAAGTTTTTGGAGAGTGGCAAGATAAGTAAGTTTATGAGCCACTTTTTCTTAATGAGGATGCACTCGTACATGCTCAAACTAATAATGCAATATTTAGTATTTTGATCTATACGGTACTTCGAAGTGCTTACGTATCAAGAGTTATGAGGACTTGACTAATAACCTTGGTGCTTAAGAGTGAATAACCATCATAGGGAAAGAAAATAAAATTACATTTGGTCTTGAAGATGACCTTAAGAGGAAGTAAATGTAAGGTTAAGGACACAAAACAAGGAGCTAAAAGAATATCTTAAAGCTCTAACTTTTCTAGCTCTTTAGCTAGTTTTTGGGAAAAGTTAAAAAAAGGCTGCATGGCGCCCTATAGAAAGGATAGTATGCTAGTGCTTTGGATGTGTTGTGGGAAGAAAAGCCATAAGATTGTATTGAATGGAGCTTTCTAAAAGGCATATTGTGTAGAGGATGATAATAAGAAAATAAAAAGTGTAGAAACGAGTTCAAGTGTGGCTTTGATTTCTCCATCATCTCTTGACACTGGTGGTGTTTAAGTGAACATGCATGATGAGAGTTTTTTGTTAATTTGAAGCATAGTGGTTCATAGTGGTGCTTTTGTGGTGATATTGTTGAGAAGAGATTTACTTTAGTATATTGGATGCAAACTAGGTACAAAAACTCCAAGATGTCAAATGTCACAACTTGCAAGTCACCTAGAGAAGTGCTAGGAGGTCAAGGACCTAGAAGACCTACTAAAGGAATAGTTGAAGAAGGAGAAGATAGTTGACATGTTGACATAGCGATGAGAGAACATGCATTTAATGGCCATAAAAAACAATGCATGTTAATGCCTAATTAGTAAGAGTGTTGCTAATTCATCCTAGAGTGTTTTGAGATGTGTAGATGAACCATCAACTGCCCTTGATGCCTAAGTTGTACAAAGCGATCTTGATTTATTTTTTACTAGAACTTAGTCCTACAATTCATACGAGATGTTGCTCGATGGCTACTCACACTATGTGATGTATTTGCACATCACACAACTGGTTTTTAGTTAAGACTATTTGACCACACTAGGGCATGACGCATTGCATATGCACAAAGCATAGTATCAAAGAAGAACTCCTGGATGCATAGCATATGTTTGTGAAATTATTGACCTACGTTGAACAAAAGAGGTTCCTTTGGAATAGATTAGAGTAGCTATTTTTGGGAAAATTTTATGTGAGGAAATAATGAACCTCCTGGATTAAAAAAACAAACAGAGAGGACTATATTTTGTTGTTCTTTATGTGTTAAGATGGTGCATCCCCAAGGCCAATCCTTGGGGTGTAGGAGAGCCATATGAGCCATAGCATTCAACTGCGAGGTGCCCTCTATATGTGCAAAGTGAGGTGAAATAGTCATCTATGCATGGGAAACTCCTTGTCCTTAGAGTCGAGATGGGCAAAAACCATTGGACTACACTTTGAAACTTATTTCTACAAATGCATTAGTTAGATAAACCATTTTGTATCATGCAGATGCTCTTGGTCACAAGACCATGACAGTTGTATAAGAGCCTATCGGCTAGAGCCAATAGAGCTAGTGTCATGCCTATTTTTAGCCCTGATAATTTAATTGATTACTTTTCTATATATCTTTGCTATAATTAGAAGTTTTACTACACATGATGTAAGAAATATGAACTTAACATATGGTTGGTCTAGTGGTTAAAGAATAGGTATGCCTATTGCTTTAAACATGATCAATATTGAATCATAGGATTCGTTATCCTAAAATATACTAGGCCATTGGTTCTATGACTTGATTTATAGGGTTAGCACGATGGACTAAATATAACCACCAAAGAATAACCCTTTAGGGTGGCTGATTATGTAGACCACTAGTTTATATTATATCATACAATAATGGTTGTGACAGTTAGGTCTCTTTGCGGCCCATGTAAATATAAATTGGATACAATTATAATATCTAAATGACTAGTCTTTTAGTAGATGATTCTAAGCATTATTATAAACCTACTTGCCTTCCATGGATTGTTGAATGTATAGGTTGCTGATAAGTTTATGCATGGCTAATTAAGATGTGATAGTACTAGAATACTTCTCAGGGCTATCATAAAGTATTGGGAAAGTTGTTTGCACTAACAACATCTGTTGCTACCCTAGAAACACAATATTTCTCAAAATTGTTAGATTTATTATGGCTAATGGCTATAAACCATAAATGAATGAGGAGCAATGATTGTAGTAGTAGACAATATGTTCTTTTACTATTTATAAGTTCAAGAGTAGTAGAACTACACTGCCTAAAATGGGTTAGTCCTCCGTGATCCTCACTTAGATTGTATGGTTGCTTGTTTAGGAGAGATGATTTGGTATTTGTACAAATATATCTTAGCAGAATTTAATAAGACTTATGTTGTTTTGGCTAAATAGTATTGGTAGCACATGGTATAAAACTTATATTGAATTGTGGCTCCATTAATAGTTAAATTAATTTAGTAAAGCCATGGATTTGTATCTTGGCTCACTCTGTTTGATCCCTAAAGTATATTTTTAGTATATTTTGCCTTAAAAATAAATATTTTCTATTTTTCCCCATGTCATAACCAAAAACAAGCCCGATACTAGCTCTATTGGGGCTCCTACATACCCCAAACAACCCCCATAGCCTCGCAGCAAAGAGCCTCTAGATACTACCTAACTAATGCAATTGTAGACATGATTTTCAAACTATAGTCCAACGTACTACCCATCCCGACTCCAAGTAAAGGGAATATCCCACACATATAGGTGACTAACACCTCATTATACACACGAATAGAGCATCCCCCAACTAAATTGTGTGGCTTCTATAGCTCTTGTACACCCCAAGGAGGATTGGCCCATAATGCATTGTCTTGAACATAAAGAACAAATGTGATGCTGATCCTCTCATGATATATATATATATAATGATTTAGGAATATTTCAATCTCACATAACATTTCCCCAAAGATCAGGGTACTACCCTATAGCAAAGGAACATCATACCCTCAGCATAGGTCATAACTAGACATATAAATGCTATGTATCTAGGATTTTTCCTTTTGATACCATGCGCAAATGAAAATGCAATGTGTATAACTCATTGTGCTCAAATAATTTCAACTATAAATCAGCCATGTATCGTGTGAAAATACCCTTTTCATAATTTTATTTCTCTAACGTGATGCTGTGTTCCAAAGGGACAGTAGTGAGCTAACACGTGCTACTATTCCTCTTCAAACTTAAATAAACCAAAGCTTATGACATAATGTGTAATGAAATCATAAATCATTCAAATCTTATGTCTTTTTATCCCTTTTCTCTCTACACTTAGATTTTGCTTCCGTGCATAGGTGTAAAAGGGTTTTGTCATCTTTTTTTATATAAATAAGTAATAAATAAACACTCTTCATATACCAATGGAGGTAGGCTAAGGCAAATCCTCATGCCCTATCCTCCTTATGCATCAATACACTCTTTTAATTTTTGATAAATTTTCACGCATTGAAACTATTTTTTTCTTTTTTTTCCTTCAAAAAGATAAATGTTCATGGTTTTTTAATTTATTTGAACATAAATTATTGATTTTTCCTGATTTTGTAATTTATGTGACTAGTATGAATTGTGATCCATTAGCATATTCCATGTGAAAAACCTTAAACTCACAAAACCTAATAGAATCTCCATTTTTGCAATAAATCACACATCTCGAATTTTGTAGTTTTAATATTTTTTATATAAACACTGACAGTGAATGAGTTTTTAATTATATCAGACATCAACAAGCATAATTCAAGCATTTTCAACCATGTTCCATGATAGACACAATTGGTACAACAACATAATATGCAATAAATCAACACTTATGCTAAATCTCGCACACGTGACACATCATATTTCAAAAACTGGAGCCATTAATGCTATCACATTGTTGTTTGATGCTCACATTTCTGCTTCCTTGTTCCATTCCTCACATCTTGCCATGAATCAGTACCCATTCCCTCTCATTCTCTCAGTAGATACTTACAAACAACAATTATGGTGAGAGAGAGACTAAAATCCAAACTTTTCATTGAATGCATCAATTTTCTTATTGTCTATGGTGATATGGAGCAAAGAAATCAGGGATCTCATAGCCAGGATGAGGAGGCATGATTAAAAGAGGCACAAAATTCTATTTTAAGGCAAAAATGGAGTCACTTGCTTTTAGGCTTCCGAATCAAGTAGCTGCTTTACAATGCCAAACTTTGCGGCCATTAAATAGGGGGTCCTAGAACCAACTTACTAGTAAACTAGAAGGATAGGGTCACTAGGACTACCCTCTGAAACAACTCTTTGCATGCCCAAAAATGTCTTCACAAGAGGTAGAGAATTGCTCAAACCTCCCCAAACATACGTAACCTAATCTTAGGACTTCATGCCTTAACTGTTGGTCTCTACCACAAGGACATACACACACGCACACAATCCAACACTTTTGATATAATTTACTAAGCATATAGTTTTTTATTGGCTTTAAATTGGATAATTGAATTTTGGTCATATGTGATGATGAAAACTCTAGGAATTTTGATGATAAAATGAGTTGTAGCAATTGCCTTGGATTTATCTTGCCTTGGGCAAAGATATAGACTACGATTAGCTTGGCATCTACAACTATAATTTGGTTGTCGGCATAGAATACATATTCTCACATACACACACACATGCAATTATCTTGAGTAAATGTATCCATAAAGAATATAATTTGTTTTTCCCACTCCACGCACACATACACACATACTCTCATAGACTTTACACCTTGAGTTTGGTTATTAAGTTACTTGCATAGGATATTGGCCTTCATCCAATTTTACTAAGCATAGGTATAATATACACACTCAAAGATATGGATTATGGGGTTCTACCAATCAAGGAGCTAGACCTTTGATACATCCAATCGCCACTAAACATGAAGATTCCTATTGTGATAATCTATTAAGCTTACTGAATCCAAAATTGGGGATGCAAAATTGATAAGAATGGTTACCTATATATATGTTACAACTGTAGACTCTTCATTATTGGATGTTACTTTTTTGATACAAAGGTTTCTTCAATTCGATAATACAGTACGAGGCATATCTCTACCAATATTAATCTCTACCAATGTTAATAATGGTTGAGATTCACAAGGAGGCAAGTACACCCAAGGATGTGTTGTAGGTCAATATGGGGTAGCTGAAATATAAACAATATAGATTTACACATATTTGTAAACTTTCAAATCAAGCAAGAGGGAACTAGATACAACTAGCATATAACTATATTTGGTACTTGGGTTGAAAAGCTTTGGTTGCTTTTGGTAGTATTTCAAATAGTTGTAGTAGGCACATAGTACACAAGTACATCATCTTAGCAATATTGACCAATCACCCAAAGTACATGAAACTTTTAGGGTCTAACTTCATTTTTAGTTCTATGAGGATACTTATAAATATATGAGGTAGTGGAAATAGATGAGCACATAAAGCACACTCACTCACCCATTCACTCACTCATGCACACACGCATGCTCCCTTGCTCACTTCCACACACGCACACATGCACACACACTCTACTAATAGAGATATGCATACCTTAAAAGAAAACATATATAGCATAGTTTAGGGTACAAAATATGTTTTTTGGTCCATATGATATAATCTACAGATGTTTTAAACTTATTTTCGTGATATCAATTTTCCTTATGTGATTGAATATTAAAAGTTAAGGATAATGGCTTGTATTATATAATTTATTTGTCTTAGTTAATTAGTCATATGAAAATGCATATTTTAAGAATAGACCTCTCTCTTGTTATGTCTAAAAGTAATCCTTAACAAATGATTCCTTTATGGGTAGGTATTGTCTCTACTTGGTGACTTTTATTGCTCAAATTAACATTTCTTCTTAATTTCTTAAGATGTGAGTTATTATGTTATACTATGACTTTGATCATTAGTAGAAATACTTTTGGAATTGTTCAAATCATGACATTGGGAAATAACATATATGTATTCAAAAAGAATAATCTATGTGGTTGTAGTAAAGAGGCCTTCTTTTACATGTGGTAGAATTGATATATTATTTTCTCAATGACATGTGTCCTAAAACTATAGGAGATTTCAAGTATTGTTTTTTTTATAACTTTGAGTTGCTATGTGACTTTTTCATCAGTTTTTTCTAGTGTCTTAGTAAGTGTAACAACGATAGCAACCTCATTCCAATTTCAATACTTGCAATACACTTTAACATAGATGGTTCTAATAATGTGTTTTGTATAAATGTAGATAATAGTTAGATACTTACCTTATTGAGACCAAGAATAACTACTCCATTGAGACTTTTTGGAAAAGCACACGGATGTATGTGAATATAGGTATTTAAAGTAAGCCTAATGGTTAGACATATATTTCATGAGATTGTAAATATACTTTTATAAAAGATTATAGCTTCTTTGCAAGGATTCTATTAAGGTGTTTGAAAATTAGAGTCCCCACCACGGGTTGCTAACTGTGAAGTGATAATAATTGTTGCTATGCTTAGTGTTTGTTTTGTTGTCTACATTAGCTATTGATCAACTCATAGTTTCTTCTTCTCAAATTCATCTAGTTTATGAGTAAAGTTTAGGGTGCTACCAAGTGCTAGAGCTTGTATTGAAGGTGTGGGAGCCTTATTAGCATTAAGAGAATCATCTTCTCAAAATATATTAGGTTCTGTAGTTTGGATAAATTTGTTTTGGATGTTTAGATCTTTGTTTGTTGTTTTTAATATTCTTTAATATGTATTGGTGCAACACATATCTAAGGCTTGTTGGTGTTAGGTTTCATTCCTCATCAAGTATGGTTCTATCTATAATCTCAGGTAAGTTACTCATGAATATATGTGTGCATCACGTGGATTCAAAATAAGGTATTTTTAAAATACCATTTTTTTGCATATAGAAAGGTGTAATATAAATGAGTTATTTACAAATTAAATAGAAAAGGGTTATGTTTTATTCATGAAAAATTCACAGATAAGGATATTTATAAATAGGCCTTGAATGCACGTGTGTAAAGGATATACATTTAATAACTTTCCTGAGTCTAAAATGAATGAAGAATATTACTTAATTACCTATGAGATGCAAGCTTCTATTTTTAAGAGAAAGGGAGAGAACCAAGGGGAGAGACTAGGGCAACATATAAACATGTTGTGAATTTAACTCAAGGAGTGACAACTTTGTTGGGTCGAGTACTATAATCTTCCATAGATGCTAATATTGTTTATCTGAATATATTGAAGGCTCGACTACACCAAGCCATTTTGTATATGCGTCATCTCAACTATATACGAGAGTTAGATATGTAACATCTTTGAAGAGGTCGCAAAAGTTATTGTGGATAGTCATCATCCTATATGTACTAATAGCGAAGGCACTTCATCTATTGATAGGAGTTAGACTAATATTTATGGACATGTTTTAGTAGGATGTGCCATGTGTCTTTAGGCTTTATCATACCTCCTATTTTGCAATGCACACCAACTTGTCATGGATTTTGCATCATTATCATCTTATAATTTCTAAAATCTTTTAAGTAACTAAAGATTTAAATAGCCTCATGCAATTTGTATTATTATGAATATATAGTTCAATAACTTTTCTTTTACCATTTGGTTCATCTTGGGTCTCCTGTAATTCTTATTGTGTATAATTTTTTGTTGACTCAAACTATATTATTGTGTCTAACGAGAGGAAAAAAACTAGAGAGTTGTTGGTTACAAAGTTGTGGTTGAAGCCACATGTTTACAACTAGCAGCTCCCTACCTTTTTTTGTTTGCACAAATTGCATTTGATGAAGCGTGAAAAGTGTAGGTTTTGTTGCACGTAAAAAAGTGTGAAATTTTACGTTTATAAGTCAGAAAATAAGCACGATTTTGGATACTAATATGCTTGTTTTTATGATCGTAGATGCACTCGTAAGTTTTCTTTCTTAGTTAAGAGAATGTGTCAATGAGGCCATTTTTGGGCCTAATCCCCCATGTAGTATCATCTGAGCTCACTTAGCTCTTTGAAAAGTTGAACATGTAAAATAGAGACCTTCATTCAAATTAGTTTGATCCAAACACTACACCAAATGGAAAATCTGAAATATGTATTCACTTTAACCTTCTCTCTCTCTCTCTCTCTCTCTCTCTCTCTCTCTCTCTCTCTCACTCACTCTCTCTCTCTCTCTCTCTCTCTCTCTCACACACACACACACACACACACACACACACACACACACACACACACACATTTGTTTTTCTTTTGTCATAATGTAGCGGATTTGAGATTAACGGTTGGAAACCCAACTTTATTCACTCAGTCTCAAAGGATAAGATGCCACCAAACTATTCGCTTGGGGGGGTTTTAACCAAAGACCTTGCAACCCACTCACCTTCCCAAACCATCTCACTCACCTCCTCAAACCATCTGTGCTACTACTTGTTGGCAATAGAATCATTTATTGTTACTCAATATGTTGCTTCACACGTTAAGCACATAAGAATACTTGCTATATAGTGCAAGGCACATGGGAGTTTGCTTGAGCACTACCTTAAAGGAACATAGAAATTCACACATATACACACTCGATCCAAAAAGATACATAAGTAGGAGAGAGAACACAAAAATGACTCATTACGACAAAATGCATATGAAGTTTATTATCTTCAAGTAAATGTGTTGTCCTTAATAGCAATGCGTATTAACAAGAGCCAAACTATCATTCATTCCAACTCCATTTATAATCTAAATTAGAGTGATTGCTTAAGGATTTGGGGAGAAGTTTTTAACCCTCGAGACTAAGTATAGGCAGTAGAAATTTTCACATTTTGCATGAATAACCGTTCACATTATTGATGAGACTATGATGCGAACTTGTACACAAAGTTATGACAATGTCGTCTGCTTCAGTAAGGAAACCGAATGCAGCCGCCCTTCAAAAGCTAAGCAAAAGCCAGCAGCTAGTAATGGAGAGGCGGCGGGTAGGAGTACTTAGGAGGCTTGGGGGTGTAAGGGGGCTTGTTATGATAAGGGGGAGGCTTGTGGACAGGCAGGGGCTTGTGATAGGGGGGAGAGGCGGAGGGTGGGGTGTAGACAGGAGGGGGCTTGTGGTAGGGAGGAGGCTTGTGGTATGGTGGTGGCTCATGATAGGGTGGAGGCTTGTGGCTTGGGGGCTTGGAGGGAGGAGTGTAGGTGGGTGGCGGCGGGCTCGCCACGGGAGGCGGCTTGTGATATGGAGGGGGTTGTAGACAGGTGGCGGCTTCTGATAGGGCGGAGGAGGCAGTTTAGTGTAGACCGGGGGTGGCTTTGAGTAATAAGGAGAAGGCTCGGAGTGGGATAGCGATCCGTGCATGCTGCAAGCGTAGGCGACTAGTAAGAAGAGCTGCAGGCCGAGACGAACAAGGAGAGCTGGAGGCCGCCAACTTGATGCTGAAGACCAACAAAGTATGGAAGGTCAAAAGATTGAATTATTCCTTAAGGTTGCAGATCTCATTCTGCAAGAGAAGCTTGCTGATCACCTAGAAGATGCTACCTTCGAATTAGGAGTCAAGGCTGCATGGACAGATGTTACTGATGCAATTAACATGATTGCTCAAAGAGAGCAGATATGACTAAGATTGGTCTCTACTTCAACTTCAACAACTCAATTGATGGAGTTTGTTCCACCTTCAAAATCCCCTATTCCTTTGACTAATCAACCAACTCTTTCTTCTTCTGTTCCTTTTAAAAATGATATCATGGATGAACTTATTAAAAGCATACGTGACCTTCATTTGAATCTTACAGAAATTAGTTCCAAGGTGGAGAAGTTGGATATCAAAGTTGAAGAATGAGGTCAATCATCAACTCAAAGACCCATGAGAGAAGGCTTTAAGAGGCGTTGTATTGTTGAGATGGCAAGCTCAACACGTGCGGACATTGATGATGGACTGCTTGGCTAGATGAGTCCGCACGTCGACACTTAGCATGTTGGTGGTCATTATGATACTCACATGGCCACTAGCTTATCACTTATTTATATTTAGTTTGTTACACCTACCTATAGCTGGCAAAGATACTGTGCCAGTCGATTAGCGTAGTCGATTATGCACTGTTTGACTTAGAAGGCCACTTTCCTTTATATTGTATCTTATCTATACTTTGTGTATATTGTAAAATCAGCAAGAAAACGTTTTGGCCTCCATCTCTCTTCTTTTGTTCTTGAGTGAGCTTCCTCTTGTGTATATAGTGTGTGTTTGGCGCAACAACTCAAGCAAATCCCCCCACCATGTGATTCTTGACATGTATTTGGTGTGATAGCCAACAACATGACAAGAGAGTGTGTTCTTCCTTCCGTGAGGCTGAAGCACAGAAGTTCATCTTTTGGAAAGATGAAAATTTTCATGCAATTGAAAATGGTCTTCAGCTGGAGCCAAAATTTGGCAATGGTGGAATGAAGAAAAGATTAGAAGATTTAGTTGTAAAGAATGCCTACGTAGCAATTGATGTAGCTACCTACGGGCTGCAAATTGAGCCAACTAAATCAAATTTGAAAGCATGTAAAGTTAATGTGTAATCTAAAGTATGGATGCAGGCATTAGATCAAATGGAATGTGGCAAAGTAGCCAAAGATGATTTGACTAACGCCAGTCAGTGCATTCGAGGAATAACTGGTTGGAAAGAACCGATAGATTCTTTTTTTGCCTTTGCACATTTGGCTAAGGTCAATCATAAAGAAGTCTTGATTGAAGAAAAGAGAAGATGAGAAGATGAACCAGGGTCTTCCTCTTTTGGCCCTTTGAAACGGGTAACTAGAAGAATGTCTGAACAACCAAAGCTTGTTGAAAATATAACCCCAGATCAAGAGATGGAAGATGCACCACAAATAAAGAAGACCACAGTCTGACATAGAATCTGCAACCGATCTCAAATGAGTCCTAGAAGAACAAATTCTGGGAAGCAAAATTGAATTCACCTTAGACAAAATTCTTGGAATTGCCAAATGCAAATTCCATGATGTAATTATTAATGTAAACAAAAGGAAAAGAAAGTATGTTGGTGATGAAGCTGAAGAAACAGTGCATGCTTTTTTGCAAGTTCTTCGAGTTTTTGTGCAGGATGAAGAGAAGCTGACTTCACAAGGAATTCATCTTGAAGAAGTTATGGTGCACAAATCGAATGATATATCTGTATGTAGCGAGCGCCAGAAGGTCTCCAAGAACAAACAACTCTACTTTAAGCTCAAAAATCAAGAGAATAAACTTGCACGACATGAGGCAAAAAGACCAATTGGGTACAATCTCCCCCCATGCCTTGTGTGAGTGCTCCACAAAGCATGTATTTATAAATTTATTCATCTTAAAGCTCAAAAATAGCCCAATTTTACAATTATCATGCTTTAGCTTTTAAGTTTTTTTTGTCCAAATAAAGAATAAAGCGGTTAAGTGGCCCAAGAGTCAGACATTGTCCAAATACAATGTCCAATAATAAATATTTAAACCGTGAGCCCATGCGCATACAAAATAATAGATATATGTCAAGTGCTTCAATAAATAAGCATGCCAAAATAGATATTAGTGCCACGCCTCTAATGATAAGACGCACGCCCATCAAAATTTATAATTTCTTCTCAATAACTTGAATAGACGTTATCGCCCAGTGCTTTCGAATGCCACCGTCGCCTGCTCTAAATATCAACTGATCGTGAATACTTTATAAGCGCTTCTGTAGTGGTAGAAACTGATCATCTTTCACTTTTGGACATGATTGCCAACTGCTCTATACCCGACATTGCTATGCTAAGATGGATTGCATATATTAAATCTCTCAACCTTGAATTAAAGCATATTACAGGAAAGGTGAATCTAGTTGCTCACATGCTATCATGTGCAAGATATGACAATGAAGAAGAGATGATGGAAGAAGATGAAGCTAAAGAATCTATACTTGTTGAATTTCATTCCATGGCTACTGAAAGTACATTTTCAATTGTTGCATATACAAACCCAAAGCTGAATCTTGTAGGTGAAGCTGATCTTTTTAATGGTATAGCATTAAGTATAATAAGAATAGGAAATTGTATTGATGTAAATCAACATAGAGCAACAAAGATCAAAGATTTATCTATGCAAGAAGGGCGGTCAACTAGAAGCCAGAATGCTCATTGCATTGCTCAAGTTCTAGTTCATTTCCTTGAAGAACATTATGAAGAAGATTGACTGAAGATTGGCCAATAATATTTGGGCACAATGAAGAAGGAGGAGTCTTGGATTGATGAAGAGTTCAAGCATATTCAGAGAAAAGCTTATGACTTTTTTCTTAAAGAAGGGCATCTATGGAAGCATACAAAGAAGAAGAAAGGAGCGCTTATCGGAGTTTTAGGTAACAAAAGATTGCAACAACAAGTAATGAATGATGCCAGGAGGCATATTACACGGTGGATTCCATGCCACGGTGGATTCCGTGAGGTTTTACAGTGGATTCCGTAAACTTTTATTATCGGGGCTCATACACAAAGTGGATTCTTTGTGCGAGAAGTCGACGGGGACACCTATCCTTTTCGGGTGTTTTGTTAATTTTATGTGTACATGGGTGATTCCATAGCGGGTGATTCCGCAAAATACATATTTAATTAATAAACGTTTATGAGTTTAGAGTGTGCACTCATGATAGATTAAGGTTAGGATTGATTTCTAACCAATTAACTTATTTATGTAGCTGAAGACTACTAGGTATTCACTTTTGTCGGTTTAATTGTATTATTTTACTAACGATTGTGAATGCTTCAGTTGATGTGTAGAGATAGCAGCACTGGCAGTGGAAAGCATTGGAGGATAACGTGTATTCAAATTTATCATCAATATTTTGATGGGCGCATATCTTAGGCATGGCACCTATATTTTGTCGTGCTTATTTATCAAGGCGCTTGATATTTATTTGTTATTTTTGTATGCACATAGGCGCACGATTTAGATATTTGTATTTAGACATTGTATTTGGGTACGCCTGACTTCTTGGGCACCCATTAGCTTTATTCTCTATTTGGCACAAAAGCAAACTCAAAAGCTAAAGCGTGCTATTTTGTAATTTGGGCTATTATTTGAGCTTGAATATGATTAATACATAAAATACATGTTTTGTGGAGCACTCACACAAAGCATGGGGGGAGATTGCACCCAACTGGTCTCTTGTTCATGTCGTGCAAGCTTTCTACATTGATTTTGTGTGCAAAAAGTAGAGTTCTTTTGTTCTTGGGGACCTTCTGACGCTCACTACGCGCGCTTACGGCATCCAATCTGTGCACCAGTGGTATCAGAGCGAAGCTGAGATCGAGAGCTTCCAATCGCTTACCATTTTGCGTGAAGGTGGAGCTCTTGGAATGATCGAGCTCTACAGTTAGTTTCGTTACAAACGGTCGATACGGGTGTATTCCTAGCGGTCAAGAACCCCTATCTGCATCCTCTGATCGCGAAGGACCGGCCTGAGGAGGTGGAGGACCACTTGTACATCTCCTACTTCAAGTCCTTTTTCAACAGAGACAGTAAGCTTCCATAGCTATAAAGCTTAAAAGCTTTACTTCAAAGTTTATTAAGCTTAAGTAATAAGCTTTATAAGAAGCTTATAAAAGTTTCAAACACAAAATTCGTCATCGAGCGGCATGAATATGTGCTGGGCGGCGTCAAAATGGCAGTCCATGTCCTCACATACACGACGATCATGCAGGTCCTATCAAGCTTAAGGCTCTCTAATCTACTAAGTTACTCCAAGTCTTCCAAGTTCTATTACTTCTGCAAGTCAATTAAGTCCACAGAAGTCAACAAAGACTTATTTCAACCACTCCCATAAAGGATGTTCATACGTAGAAGCACAGAAACCGTTTATTGCTCTCAAGAAGACCCTGTTCCTATTTGCAAACTTGCTGAACCAGTTTCAGCAAATGCAGAAGGTCAAGATTATATGCAACTTCTACGAAGACAACGAATACCGCAATTGCAAAAGAGAAAGACTACAAAAGCCAAACAAAAATTTACAAGCCTTGTATACCCGCCTTTGATCTACGCTCATCCCGCTAATCAGATTTCGAGAGTGTGAGGTTTTTTGGATTTTACAGAATGAAGGAACAACACATGGACGATTTAATGGTTGAAGGTGATTTACCCGAACCAACGATGGAACAAAAATTGGATTTGATTATGATGCAACTTGATGAAGAACGAAGAGCCCGACAAGCTTTGCAAGTTCAATTGGCCAATTTGCAACGATCTACCACCGACAAAGATGGGCCGCAACCCGAAGATCTTATACGACGTATCATCGATGCGACACTTGAAGCTCAATCCATCTGCAAAGAAACAAAGATAAGTAAAAGAAACTTCAAATTTCGTACTTTCAATGGATCTCGAGATGGAAAGACTGTACTTGCATTTATCAGTCAGTTTGATGATTACTTTCATGAAGAGACATATGCTGAGAAAGACAAAATTAAATGTGTCACTAATCATTTAGTCGATCGAGCATCTTTATGGTGGACTGTGGTTCGCAAGAGCATTGATTGTCCCACTACCTGGGAGAGTTTTCAAAAGAAATTTTTGTAGAATTTCCTTCCTCCTCAATTCCATGAAAAATCCATAAAGCAATGGGATCTTCTACAACAAAGAGATCGCGAACCTATTTTCCAATACACTGAACGTTTTTGGAATGCCCTACTGCAACTCCGAATGCTCAAAGATGTACCTGAAGCGACTCACAAACACAAGTTTATGTCTGGTCTACTTGGACATTACTATGCTAAAGTCAATATGTTCAAGCCAACAACCCTTGAAGATGCAATTTCCTTGGCTCATGACACTGAAGACAAGATTCGCGAAAGAGACAAGCATCCACAACAATTTCAAACTAATGGTAACTATGGTTCCAAACAATTCAATTCAAATTTTAGAAGATTCAATCAAAGTCGTTTTCTTCCATCTTCATTCTGTAAGTCTTGGACATGACCACCTGCTTTGCCATCAAATACCAATCCAAACCCTAAGCCATCCTCACAACCAAATCCTAATATTCCTAGACTTCCTGCCATTACCAACAATGTATCTAAAGCCAAACCTATAGTTTGTTACAAATGCCATCAACCTGGACATCTAGCAGCCAATTGCCAAACCAAAAAGCCACCTGTCCATATCAATTATCTTGGAGCAATGGAAGAAGAAGAACGTGGGAAATGCTTGACTTTACAGAAGATGATGACGGCATTGGTACTAATTCGGATACTTTGCCAGGTATGCCAACTCCACATTCTTTGTTAACAATGAAATCTTTTGTGCATGGTAAAGAAAAGATTATTTTACATGATGATGGTAGCACACATGATTTTATTTCTACAAAGTTAGTGAAAGAATTGAATTTACAAACTTTTTCTACACATTATCGCATTAAAGCAGCATTCCTAGGCACAAGATATAATGGAACACAAGAAGTGCATAACTTAGAAATTAAAATTGGTGAATATACTGAACGAAGAAATTTCCTAGTTGTACCTTTGCAGTCTAGTGATATTATCTTAGGTATGCCTTGGCGTCATCAATATAATCCTGACATAGATTATTCTACGCATTCCATTAAAATTTATTTTCAAGGAAAACAAATCACATTGCATGGTATGCACGCATCCAATAATTTTCCATTGCTTACTCATACTCAGGCTAAACGTGCATTACGTAAAAGTAGCAAATCTTATTTAATATGGGTGAATGAACTTCAAGCTAAAGAAAAGCATATGCATCCTAGGCATACACAATTTCTTGCTCAATTTAAAGATTTTTTGCTGATGATTTACCACATGGACTACCACCTTCACGACCTGAAGATCACAAAATAGATTTAATTCCTGGTACACAACCACCATGTAAAGCACCATATAGGCATAACCAAATTGAACATAAAGAAATTCAAAATCAAGTAGAGAAATTGCTTAACAGAGGATTAATTAGACCTAGTAGTTCTCCATTTGGCGCACCTGTCTTATTGGTAAAGAAGAATAATAATACTTATCGCATGTATATTGATTATTGTGCCCTGAATAAAATTACTGTTAAGAATAGATATCCAATTCCTAGGGTAGATGATCTTATGGATAAATTACAAGGTTCTGCCATATTTAGTAAGATAGATCTTAAATCTGGTTATCATCAAGTAAGATTGGATAAATCTGATATATTCAAAACTGCATTTAGAACACAATTTGGACACTATGAATTGCTAGTAATGCCTTTTGGTCTAACTAATGCACTAGCTACATTTAGTCGAATGATGAATTGCATATTTCTGAAATATCAGCATTGTGTTATAGTATTCTTTAATGATATATTGGTATTCAGTAAAAATGAGAATGAGCATTATGAACATCTGTCTTTAGTTTTCAAGTTGTTAAAAGACAATCAATTGTATGCTAATCTGAAAAAGAGTGAATTCTTTCAAACAGAAATTGAATATCTAGGACATATTGTTTCATCAAAAGGTATTAAGATTGATCCTAAAAAGATAGAAGCAATTTTAAATTGGCCCATACCCAAAAATGTGCATGAGTTACGTTCTTTTCTAGGTCTTGCTAGTTTTTACAGAAAGTTTGTGCGAAATTTTTCATTACTTGCATTACCCCTGACTAAACTTTTAAAGAAGGGTATTGTGTATAACTGGGCTAATAATCAACAAAAATCTTTTGATTTATTGAAACATGCATTAACCCATGCTCCTGTATTACAACTACCTAATTTTAATAGACCATTCTTTTTAGTAGTTACTAATGCTAGTGGATCTGGAATAGGAGCCGTTCTTATGCAAGATAATCATCCCATAGCTTACTCTAGCTATAAACTGAAACCATCCAAACTTAAATACTCTACCTATGATAAAGAATTGCTAGCTGTAGTACAAGCCTTACGACAATGGAAACATTACTTAATGGGTTCTGAATTTATGATTAAAACTGACCAACAAAGCATTAGACAACTCCTTAGTCAATCCCAAATATCTGACCGACATATTAAATGGCAGCTTTTATTCAAAGTTTTCATTCCCTTATACAATATCAACCAGGAAAAGAGAATGTTGTAGCCGACACTTTAAGTAGAAGACCAACAATTCATAATATTTCTGTGATATCATTTGATTCCCTTATCCCTATGAAAGATACTTATCATCAGGATCTTACTTTTCAAGCTGATTGGAATAAACTAGTTGCAAATAATTGGATTCCTATTGATTCACTGTCTTACAATAATGGATTCATGTTTTATGAAAAGAGATTATGTGTGACAGTTCCATTTAGATCTTTTGTTTTGAATGAGATTCATTGTCCTCCATATCAAGGTCATAGAGGTATTATATCTACTTTGCGTACATTGACTGAAGATTTTTATTGGCCACATATAGACACTAATGTATCTAACTTTGTATCTGAATGTTTAGTTTGTCAACGAGTTAAAAGACACCATGGTAAACAATATGGTTTACTAATGCCATTATCTATTCCATCATGACCATGGGAACAGATTTCTATGGATTTTATTACTGGTTTACCTAACACTAAAGCTAACCATGATATGATTTGGACTGTTGTAGACAGGTTTAGTAAACAAGCATATTTCATTCCATGCAAGAAAACTTTAACTACATCTCAAGCAGCTCAATTGTTTTTGAAAACTATGTTTACTAATCATGGTTTACCAAAAGTTATTATTTCTGATTGTGATTCTAGATTTTGTAATACTTTTTGGATTACTCTGTTTGCTAACTTAGGAACAAAGATTGATTTTTCATCTGCATTTCATCCTGAAACAAACGGACAAACAGAAGCTACTAACAGTACTATTTTAGATCTTTTACGTGCTTACACTATTTCAAAACAACACACATGGGATACACATCTACATTTACTTCAGTTTGCATATAACAATACACCACATACAACTACAAAGAAAGCACCATTTGAAGTTATTTATGGATATAGATTGACTACACCTGTTGCATTATTATCAAACAAAATTCAAACTGCTGATGATATTGCTAACATGCACGCTACTATTTTTGATGAAGTTAAAGATATGATTGCCAAAGCCCAGCAATCCTATACAAAACAAGCAAATAAGAAAAGACAAGCTATGAATTTCAAAGTTGATGATTATGTTTGGTGACGCATAGAAAAACGTAGATTATACAAAGTGTAGATAAACACCCAGTTGTGAAATTAGCACCTAGATTCTATGGGCCATTCAAGATCATACAAAAAATCAATGACAATGCATACAATGAATATCTCACATGTATGAATTATCACAAGCCATGAAATATAGCATCTACTTTATTTGCTCTCTATTCCTTTCTCTTCATGATCCATGCCCAAAAAAAAGACCTTAAATTAAAGAATGTCTTTATGCTTTGGTCCATCTCCCATTGAAACTGGTCAACATCCCTTCAAATCTTGGCCAATTTTTCGGCTCCTAGGCTACTCGGACCTTGTCCTTCACAAATTAACACCTCGTAGTCTCAAACTCCATCCCAAATGCACAAAATCAATTTGCAAGTGATGGCTAAATGCTTCTTTATTATTTATGGACTTGAGTTTGCACTTTGCTTTAAAATATTATGTCTCTTATGCCTTGATTGCTTTGCACCACGAACCACTTTAGAGCCAAAATGTTCATTTTCTTTATTATCACTCACAAATGCCTTGTGGATCCACCTAAAATTGTCTAGAATATAAAAAAGTGCACCTTTAAATTTTCCTCTCATAGCTGACCATGGGATGGGGTGACCCAACCCATCGAATCCACAAATACATCCTACCAAGAAAACAAAATACATGAAAGCACAATTGATAGGCAAAAAATAAAACAACATAACATAGAAAACAATAAACACTCAACCCCACACCCATGAATCCTATAGCGAAAGAAAGGACCAAGGGATGAGGGTCTCCCTAAGGAAATGACACTCAATAACTAGCTCTACCTTATAGTCATACGATGAACCAAATAACAACTCAACCTAGCTAGACAGCCACCTAGGGTATAACCCAGGCTCACACCAATACAAGTAAGAGGCCTAGGTTGACTTTCTACCACTTAGGACCCACTAATGGCAAATATAAGATAAACCCATTAAGTTTCTTCTAGAAATTTTTTTGATAGTCCAACAACATGTATGCATATTTTCCTTTTCTTTAGCGGAAATGGCATGTTAGCCATTTTGCAATGTATTGCCCTAGGAAGACAAGGCATTGGCCTCAGGTTTGCTAGCTTAAATCCAAGAGCCTACTAGAATCTCACAAGGTGATACCCAAATTTCATTTTTTTTCCCTTTTTTTTCTTATAACCCCACATCTAGGTCTCATCCCAAGGAAGACATTACATTTTCCTTAGGCCTCTGACTTGAACCCCCCAAGAACCTACCAAGCCACGTGAGGCAACAAGTATGTTCTAGCACTTCTCTTTTCTTTTTCCACATGATTGGAATTGGAACAAATATCATCCCATAGGCCACACTAAAAGGAAAATCCCTCACTCATTAGGGGACTTTATCATGATATAAAATCAAACTAAATACTCCTACTAGGTTGACTACCCTACCAAAGACAGGTGGCTTCCTATTAACTATAAAGTTGGTAGGCTTGACAGCCAAAGTCATCTTACAAGAACCATCAAGCAAGAACCTACTAAGCAAGGTATCCCACTTAGCAAGGATACTAAAACCCTAGCCCAAGTCTTGGCCTCAGATCCATAGAAAAACATATACAAGTGATTCCAACCCATGCCTTACAAAAAAAAATCAATAACCAACAAGGGACAAGGTGATCGAGATACTTGGCATTAAAGAAGTGTCAACATTGGTGCACAACACTTGCAAAATAATACTAACTAATAGGCCATGGGTTAAAAGCATCGACACCAAGAAAGATAATGAATTTCTCTCTTGGTCTAATGAAATATAACCATATAACATATTATGCAGCAATCTACCACTGAAAGCAAACCCTTAGTCCCCACATAAATCCTACTAAAGCACAAAATCCAGACTAATGGGTGGACTATTCAAGCCCTACACTAATAAATGCATCAAATTGTTGGCTAACCACCCTACATAAATGGCAAGGGGTTTCTGATGAATATGCCATTGAATGATTTGATGCATCCATGAAAGAATAGGAAGATGATTGATTGCAACCTAGCTCATAATCCATACTAACCATCAATGGCCAAAGTAGGACATTTTAGCAAATAATCCCCATGGTAGCCTTGTGCTAATATTAGCAAACACTTGTAAAAGCCCCTCCCGATCACAATTGAGAAATACATTTTCGACAAAGGCATAAATAGCTGGGATTTTGCAAAGCGATTCTAGTGAAAGATAATGAACTCGGAAGTCACTAGCTCAAAGATCTCAAGTATGTCCTCAAGTATGTCTAAGGCTACAAGATGGTATATCCATAGAATGGGATCCCTTAGATTATAGGTCCCATTCAACTAGTTGATCACCAATTATGAGTCGCCTTTCACCATGAATATCACCATGTTTGGCTAGAATTAGCCCCGTAAGCAAGGCCTTATATTTTTCCATATTATTAGTAAAAGTGCTATCTAAATACACTCTCATATTCAAAACCACTCAATGAGGGGGGATCTTTAATGATGAACCCTACACTCACATGTTTAGGAGGTCCTTGAGAAGCTTCATCAAAATATATGTGTACAGAAAGGCTTTATCAATGTAATTTGTCATAATGATCAACCTACTCATACTTATGATAATCAAAGTCCAACCCAAAGAGGGGGTGTAAAACATGTATAATCCTCCTCAAATGCTTCCTTACATGGTTCAATCCATTCAAAACACATGGTTATGCGAGAAGAGATTTGTGAAAGGAAAAGAACACTCAACCAATGCATTAATGAACCAATGAAAATAGCCCATAAATGAGATAAAACGATGAACCTCCCTAGGGATGGTGGATTGGCTCATGGCCACAATGACTACTACTTTGTCAGGATTAATGGCAATATTGGCTGCACTCTCACAACATGGCCCAACAACAAATCATAAGAAACCCCAAATACATACTTCTAAGGATTTAACATGATACAATACTCATGGAAGTTTTCAAAACATTTATGCAAAATGATAAGCTATCTATTTTGGATCGTGGCAGACCCAAATCATCTATAAGGACCTTGAGCTATTTAGGGAAAATATCAATGAATGTCTTGTTAGCTATCTTTTCCTAAGACCTAGGGGCATTACACAAGCCAAAAGCCATAACATGGTATGCAAAGGTACCATAGATAGTGATAAATGTCATTTTAATCTTGTCATTCTCAATTATGGCCATTTGATTGTAGCCCACAAAACAATCCAAAAGATAATACATCTCTCACCCTGCTAACTAATCTAATATCTACTTGATAAAGGTTAGAGGGTAGTAGTCCTTCACAGACTGCTTATTTAGCTTCTTGAAATCCACATAATAGGATTTGATTACTTTTCTTCTTCCTTATTATAATCTGCAAGCATCATTTAGTGTGTTCAACAAGGAAAATTAGACCTACCTTCTTTAGACGCATCAATTCCTCAAAAAGAGGCTCCCTCAACTCAAAATGCATTTGTATAACCTTTTGCCTTACTAGCTTAGTGCCTTCTTTCAATGGGATTATATGCATAGGAATAGAAGGGGAATATCCTTCAATTTATTGTAGCTCCATGCAAATATATACCTAAACTCCTATAGAAGTGACACATACTTTGCATGCTCATCATTGGATAATATAGTACAAGAGTTTGGTTGGACAGGGATCATTACGAGTCCCAAGATCCATCTCTACTACATTAACATCACATATCTAATCTTTTGGCCCTATCGGCTCATTCAAACACACTTAATAGACTTGCTCTATTATGAAACCCTCATCAAAATCACTGGAGCTTGATGTTCCTACGGTAGAGGTGCCCTCAAGTGTCTCCCATTCTATAGTGGGAGGTAAGGCCTTTCATTCAATGGGTGCTCAAGGTAAGTATCAAAAATTGTTCTCTTTGATCCATATCCAAAGATCAACCAACGAGTTGGGATATCCACTAAACAATGAAAGTGTAAGATTCATGGTGGCCCAAGAAACAATCGATAGCTTAGCCTCCTAGCAAATCCAATAATGTGAAAGTGAAGAGCACACTCAATATGCACTAAGGTCACATGTATTTGAGTGTAATATTTCCACACAATAAAAGTTAGTTGGTTAGTTTGAAATTTAGTTAGTCAATTAATAAGTTAGTAAGATTACTAACTAAAGACTTACTAAGGTAAAAACTAACAAACATTAATAACTAATAATTTTTATTTAATTAAAAATATTTGATTTAAACAAAATCAAGAGTCGTAAATTTGATATTTTCCTCGGATTAACAAGGACCATAGCCACCCTTCACGGAAGTTAAAACATGAATGAGAGTTATGAGCCATATTAATCATTAATGTTAATGTGTATAATATGGATGGTCCAAAGATATTAGATTTTTGGGCCAAAGAAACTAGTATATTTTAGATATTATCCTAAAAAGATAGAACTGGATGTCATTTAAAAGAAAAGACAAGTGATATTTTAGCTAGTTTGGAGATTTTATAAAAAGAAAAAAGATAAAGAGAGTGATTGGCGAAATCGTATGCGCCGCGATCGCAGTCTACAGGCAGTAAACAACACTTCGAATAGGGAGAGAAAGAAGGAGTGATCTAAAAGCTTTCCAACCAAGTGTCTAGGGGTTTTACCTCCCTTTTGGAACCAATGGAACCATCAAATTTATGATCTAAGCATCAGATCACTGATTCTTCCAAGAGCCCCTCCACTCTTTTTCTCAGCCTCATCCCCTCTTCTATAATTCATTATAAATATGAGGCATGGGGAGGCAGAAGGGAGCATAAGAAGACTCAGAGAGACTGCAAGAGAGAGGTAGAGAGAAGGATACCCCTCCAAGAGATTGTGAGAGAGATCTTGAGAGAGAGAAAGAGAGAGAGAGAGAGAGAGAGAGAGAGAGAGAGAGAGAGAGAAGAGTTACCCTGAGAGGCTACAAGGGAGAGAGTTAGCTCAACTCCCTCTATCTCGATCCTTGACTTAGCCATCTTCTCTTACACTCTCCCATCTCAAATCTATTCCGCCTTCTTAATCACTTGAGTCTACTTGCAGACGATGGCCTCCAAGCAAAGAATGTCATGTGCGGATGGAAATCCTACAACCAGCAATGAAGCTTCAAGCGAAGGCATCACAGTCAATCCAACTGTCGTTCTGGTCGTAAGTAATGTATTTCTAAATTGATAGATTCTTGCTTTGATTCTCGCATGAGATACATTAGGCTCCATACTATGATGTACAAGAATAGGTCATGGGACGGGATAGGCCTCTTCTCACATATTGAAAAGATGGAGTTTGCAAAGTGCATGTATCAAGGGAAGTTAATTGCACCTAGTTGCATATGGCTTATTCGTCAATAGACCAATTGCTAGGAAGAATCAGTCAAGGGTTATGAATGGCATAATCGTAAAAAGAATGATATTAAAAATTGTGCATACAAGTGTTAAGTAAATTTTACATAGAATCGCTCTTTAATCCCAAGGGGGGAGAGCAGATATGCGATGGGAATGTTATCGCGACTATTCTTGCATTGTTTGGGTTTGGGAAGAATACAATTGATTTTTTTTGTTGGTTGACCAAACAACATCCTAAATGCTTTTACATGCAACTGGTTGTTGATTTGTTGTTTGGATGATTGTTCCAAGTGATTGTGTTTGATGGTAAAAGCATGGCAAAGAGGATAGTAATGACAAGTAGCCATGAGAAATAAAGGAATGTTTCACTGGAAGATGATATTAGGTTGATTGCCTTGATTATGCTTGACTCTTAATTGGTTAATTAAGGAAGGATATTTGCATGGGTGGGATCATCTCCGAGATCACACCATGGATTACCCCGAGAGGGCATTGCTTGATTCACGGGCCAAAGGTCAAGTGGTGAAAAGGCCAACCACGGAAGTTGTGTCTTACTCCTAGGTCGCTCGGGGTCAGTGGAGCTCTGGACACCCCTTGCCAAGTCCGAAACGAAGTTGTAGACTACCATGAGCCCAACGTCTCGGGCATTGGAAGATCCTATTCTAGATAAAGGATGGAAATTATGGTGCCATCTGATTTGGACCGGGTGCTTTTGTTAGACAGAAGGGATACATAATTCTCGTGTATGGGCAAGAGACAAAGATTAACTTGAAGATAAGTTAAGAAACTTGTTTGACAAAAGGACTGTTTATTTTGTTTTTGTGTCTGTGCTATAAATTACGTGAACAAACCCTATGCACTAAAAGACTTAATTGATGAAGCTAATTTTGAATGTTGCACATAAATGTGGTAGGACCCAATTAGAAAACTAAAGCTATCAAGGGAAGCGGGTGGACGAAATCCCTGATGGGTTTGTCCTATGGCAGGGTGGTCCGAGAGAAATGGGAGGCTTCTTACAAGGATTTATCACCTTTCGACTTTAGGTATTGTTAAGTTAGAACCCAATTCATGCCATTTTAGGGGACCGGAATGGGATTGTGCCCTATAGGCAGAGAGGTTGAGTGGCGCATCCCTCTCGTTTCCCATTCTCTTTGAACCAAGCGCGGTATGGATCAGCTTCGGATTGGGTATCTCTGCATAAAGTAAGATGTCCAAAACCCAACGCTAAAATGGTTTTAGGAGACCTTGGCCCTAGGAACCCAGATTTCAGGTCGATCCTAGTGGGTTTGGCCGTGAACATTCTGTTGTGAGGTGGACTTAGGAAACCCCAGGCGACAAACCCCCGAACATTCCCTGGGAGTGCTGGGCGGTGACACTTAAATTCATTTCTTGATGGACCATTAAAACATGTTTGGGCAGCTGATAGGCATGCACATTACATTGAGATACCACTCCTTTTGGATATCTCAAGCTATCATAAGTCATTTTTTGGATTGTGCTAATATTATTTTGGATGGGCAGACCAAGCCTCTCCAATAAGTCCATACTCATTATGTTCATGGATGAACCTGTGTCTACCACTACACTTTCTATCAAAATCCACTTACATGCGCACCCTATAACAATGTTTCTCCACATGTATCCACAATTTGCTACCCACTTGATTGACATCACAACAAGTCCTAAAACTTTAATCTGTTTGTAGGATTTTCTTGAACTCCTTGCAAACATTAGGTGACAAACATATTAGTTGTAGCAAACTCATAGTTGATTTGCCATCACATAGGGCATTTGCTAAGCCAAACTCACAAAATCCAAGTGCGCTTTGCTCTTAAGTTTTTATGCATAGTTCAACTCTTCATTATGTTTTTCCTTTGTGTTATGTTTTCCTAATCACCTTAACTCTTCATTTCTCCCCCTCATGGAAAGATAAAAATCATTCCTAGGATTGAATAGGACGAGGCAAGGGTGTTAAAGCACAGTGTGGTGTGTTTAATTTGACAACAACCACACTGGTAGAAATTTGGGTTGTATTCCAATTGGGCATGATAGTCAAGTTCATGCGATCTAATGGATGCTTGCGTGATATACGTTAGGACATCATGTAGCACATCGCCAGATTTGAGGCGGCTAGCAATGTGTAGCTCTTCTTCTGTAAGGACTTGGTCAATGTAAGGATGAGCCAATAAATGGTTGTCAAGTAGTTTGTTATGTAGGATGGCCATAACCCTAAAAGAAGTAGGAGCTACGTACGTGGGGTCATATTTTGCAACCTTGATTGTGCGTCTCTGCTCGGCGTTCGTCATAATTTGGCAACCTTTTCACTCCCATTGGAGGCATAAGGCGTACCATTGTTGTAAGAATAAAGAGGTAGAGTTTGCAAGACTCACGAGCTCTTCAAGCTCTTGGATTGGTGCAGAGCCGGTAGGCTTTCGGTGTGAGGTCAGCATCTTGCCGATGATTGCTTGCTCCTTTGAGACTTCACCGCTAGTGATAAGCTTAGCTGCAACCTTGGGGAATTTGATGGTCATGAGCTCGTCATACTCTTCCGAAGTGAATGGTAAGGCACGGACTGCAGAAGCAAGTGGCTCATCAAGAAGGCCAAGGTCTAGCCACCCATAACTTCTGGCGAAGGTCGTGAATGTGTTGTCCATTATTTTAATACAAGTAACCAAGTCATCACCTGAATTGGTAGCAAGGTCTTTGGCCATAGCAAGAAATGAGTGTTGCGCATATGAAGGCCTAAGACTTGTTGGTGGCTGCGGTGGAACAGAACTAGATGGATGCATTAGCAATGATGTTCCGCTAGATTGCTCCTTGGGATGAGCATCTACTTGGAAGGTTAGTTGTGTGTCCTGCGAGGGGCTTGGAAGACGTGCAACCTTCATCATGAGCTGCTTTGAGCATGCAAGAGTCGGTCGCATTAGATGATTGTAGGACATCTAGTTGCCACGTAAGTTGATGGGTTTATGAGATCTCGAGAGACATAGTGGGTTCACGTTGCATGGGACTGATTGATTGAGTCTCTAGAAACTTTACTCTAGAATTAGTAGTGGTTGGTTTAGAGCCAGCGGGTTATGGCTTTGGCCAATAAATGGGCTTAGGTTGTGGGGCTTTGGCCTTTGTGGTTGTCATAGATTTGACAGCTTGGGTCTTAGGTATGGTTAGTTGTTTAGTGAACATGCTGCTTGAAGCAGGTGTGGCCACAAGTTGTGTAAGGGGTATTAAGGATTGATGTCTTGAGCACCCAGATCCAACTGTTTCCCTCATAGTATCCTTGAGCACATAATAGGGTTATGGGGACCCATCACAGCTTAAGGGTGCATTCATGGCTTTGGCACCGAGGCTGCTTTCTAGGCTTTTCATGAGAGTTCCTAGGTCTTCGAGGTCGCATTTGCTTATTGTGGGAAGGCTTGCCTTGATGTTTAGGTTCCCATTGAAATGTAGGTTGCTTAACCCTAGGAGTGGATTTGGTGGGGTGGTTTTTTGTGGGCCGAATGGGGTGTGACACGTCATGAGCCCCCACCTTAGCCTTTGGCATGGTATTCTCTATTAGTAGAGTGGTAGTCTTGGAGGGACCCACACTGCCCTTGCTGAAAGTTTTCAAGATGCGCACATTTCCTATTGCAAGGTGGATACACCACATGTTGTAATCGACATAAAAATGGGTTTGTTTTTTGAAAGTGCACCCTAGCAATGATGTCTTGCTTGCCTCCTTCGTGTTGGGAAACACATAGAAGATGATTGGCAAGCTTTAAAACTCAATAGAGACAACGACTTTGCATTTCCCAAGGAGTGCATAGGATTCGCCCCCAAATGGGCTAAGTTTAGCGTTAGCTAGCTACAATTGGGGTTGACCAATGAGGGTCCAATGAGCATGGGTTAGGATGTTGACGTCAATTCCCTCATTGATCAAAGTATCAAAAGAATGTGTCTTTTGGGCTGTCACTATGATTCGTAAATAAGCTGGAGCAATAGCTTCCTCATCATCCTCTATCTCGGTGATGGTTGCAACACAGACATTGATAGGGGCCTTTATCATAGGGGGGGCTCATGTAAAGGATGTGTGGGAGGGTAGTACTTCTTCATGCGACTACCGTTGAAAAAGCCTATGCCCTCGCCTTCCGGTGTTTCAAGTTTGACATTGCCTATCCTAGTGATGGCACACACTCTAAAAGGTACAAGGCTAGCCTCCTCATCCTTGGTCAGGTCATCTGCTTATGAATACAAGTCCAGGATTCTCACCTTTCCCTGCCAGGTTGACTTCCTTGACCTTGGTGGGTCCTTCAATAGGCTCTTTGGTCTGGCCTTGCCTCTTTGCTCCTAGCAGGACCACCACTCTATCACCCTTCTTGAACTTAGTGAAGCGTTTGGGTAGGTCTTATGGTTTCTTGTGTCGTTCTGCGTCTGACTCTTTTGTTCATTTCTTTCTTTCCTCCTTTAGCCGATTGTGCCTAAGGTGGACCGGAAAGTCCCCCTTGGTGCATTTGGTTTTGGATGGCATGGATATTTCAGGGTTGCTCTCTGTACTAACTTCAGACTTTGAGTTGAACTCACAACCCTCACTGGAGGAAGGAGTCTCCCTAGGTGGTCGTAGTTTAGTAGGTGTGTCTGTCCTAAGCACAGGTACCACTGGTGGTTGGGCAATTCCAGCGTGCTCATAATCCACTATCCCTATGCATTCCAACCAAGAGCGATTGCAATCTGATCTCATAAGTCCTCTCTTGATCTCACATGCATTCCTTTCTCAAGGCCTGGAGTCAACTCTTATCTGCTCTACCACCCTTCCATCAGTATCGTACTCCATGGTATCCATTTCCTCCTCACTCTCCTCACTGATGGAAGAAAAATCCTCATACTCATTGTCAGAACCATCACTCCCTGACTGCTTGTCGTCTCCTGGGTCCTCCTTTCTAGCCTCATTCTCGTCGGTGACTAGAGCCCAACTGTATAGCAAGTTTAGGTCGTGAACTTTGGTCCACTTCCACTTATGCTCACCCAGGAGGTCTCTGAGGGGCAAGAGATTAGTGAAAGGATTGCCCTCCAATCTGGCTATCAAATACTCTAGGGTCTCCTGGAGTTCTAGCTTATTATTTGGGACATGGAAAGTGACAGGTTTGGGCCGACCACACGCACTCCTTGCCATCATGCAGAGTGGTACTCAGTGTTTCTCATCTGGCGTGCCCATGGCTTGTGCTGCTTGCTTATACTCCTCCTCATTGTCTGAGAATGGGAGATCGATGATTGCAAGGACATGCATCCAATCTCGCTCATCCTCAGGGCAGGGGATATACTTGG
Source organism: Lygodium microphyllum (assembly GCF_053477565.2). NCBI lineage: Eukaryota > Viridiplantae > Streptophyta > Polypodiopsida > Schizaeales > Lygodiaceae > Lygodium > Lygodium microphyllum. Next base: position 113,902,273 of record NC_141162.1, read on the forward strand.
TCAATAGCCCATTTGATGTGGTTGGTTACGTGTCACCCCTCAATGTGGCTGAGATGGCATCTAGATCAATAGATGTTGTCTTCCAGGTATCCATCTCCACCCTTACTGCTTCCTTTTGATTCCGTAAGAAGACTAGACCGTGGCCCTAGTCCTCGATGACTTGTGCATTCCTCATCTAGTGTCGATGGCCTAGCAGGATGTCATAGTCCACTCCCTTCATAACAATGAGGTGTACAGAGAACTGAACACCTGCAATCTTCACTGGCCAATTTTTTAAAACTCCGAACGTCCTTACCTTCATTCCATTTGCTAGTGTGACATTGAACCTACCAGTCTCAATGGAAGGGTTTCCTTAGGCCTACAAGACTTTGTGGCTCAAGACACTAACCCCTGCGTGCATGTCTACGATTCCTTTCCACGTCATGTCTCTTAGGGCCAGGATAGGTAGCACAGCGTGCATCTTGATGCCCTCCCAAAGAGCATTTAGATGCAAAGATTTAGGCACTAAGTGCAGCGTGAAGCTCGCTATCTATGTGACTACACCATGCTCATGTAGGCTAGCAACAATCTGCTCAGTTTGTTCCTCCACTCAGTGCTTCAGTTCTAGCTAAAGCGTCGGATGCTGCCTAAGCAAGTCTCCTAGGCTTAGGGTTACTGGGGTGGTTACTAATGTCGTGAGGAGGTTACATGTCATTTGTCTCTCCTCCATTCCCACGCCTCTAGGCAATTGGCCTTGGGTGTTTTCTCACCCATGGCTCCTAAGCTTCTTTTGGGTGGTGCTGCCCATGGCATAGACACATCTCTTGACCTTGGTCGAGAGGGTGAGACTTGGGTGCTCACACTAGAGAAGTCATCAGTTCCATCTTCTATGATGGCCTCAACATCCTTTAGGTTCTCTTGGGCTTCCTTTACCCACTCCTTGACAACTAGCATATAACTATATTTGGTACTTGGGTTGAAAAGCTTTGGTTGCTTTTGGTAGTATTTCAAATAGTTGCAGTAGGCACATAGTACACAAGTACATCATCTTAGCAATATTGACCAATCACCCAAAGTACATGAAACTTTTAGGGTCTAACTTCATTTTTAGTTCTATGAGGATACTTATAAATATATGAGGTAGTGGAAATAGATGAGCACATAAAGCACACTCACTCACCCATTCACTCACTCATGCACACACGCATGCTCCCTTGCTCACTTCCACACACGCACACATGCACACACTCTACTAATAGAGATATGCATACCTTAAAAGAAAACATATATAGCATAGTTTAGGGTACAAAATATGTTTTTTGGTCCATATGATATAATCTACAGATGTTTTAAACTTATTTTCGTGATATCAATTTGCCTTATGTGATTGAATATTAAAAGTTAAGGATAATGGCTTGTATTATATAATTTATTTGTCTTAGTTAATTAGTCATATGAAAATGCATATTTTAAGAATAGACCTCTCTCTTGTTATGTCTAAAAGTAATCCTTAACAAATGATTCCTTTATGGGTAGGTATTGTCTCTACTTGGTGACTTTTATTGCTCAAATTAACATTTCTTCTTAATTTCTTAAGATGTGAGTTATTATGTTATACTATGACTTTGATCATTAGTAGAAATACTTTTGGAATTGTTCAAATCATGACATTGGGAAATAACATATATGTATTCAAAAAGAATAATCTATGTGGTTGTAGTAAAGAGGCCTTCTTTTACATGTGGTAGAATTGATATATTATTTTCTCAATGACATGTGTCCTAAAACTATAGGAGATTTCAAGTATTGTTTTTTTTATAACTTTGAGTTGCTATGTGACTTTTTCATCAGTTTTTTCTAGTGTCTTAGTAAGTGTAACAACGATAGCAACCTCATTCCAATTTCAATACTTGCAATACACTTTAACATAGATGGTTCTAATAATGTGTTTTGTATAAATGTAGATAATAGTTAGATACTTACCTTATTGAGACTAAGAATAACTACTCCATTGAGACTTTTTGGAAAAGCACACGGATGTATGTGAATATAGGTATTTAAAGTAAGCCTAATGGTTAGACATATATTTCATGAGATTGTAAATATACTTTTATAAAAGATTATAGCTTCTTTGCAAGGATTCTATTAAGGTGTTTGAAAATTAGAGTCCCCACCACGGGTTGCTAACTGTGAAGTGATAATAATTGTTGCTATGCTTAGTGTTTGTTTTGTTGTCTACATTAGCTATTGATCAACTCATAGTTTCTTCTTCTCAAATTCATCTAGTTTATGAGTAAAGTTTAGGGTGCTACCAAGTTCTAGAGCTTGTATTGAAGGTGTGGGAGCCTTATTAGCATTAAGAGAATCATCTTCTCAAAATATATTAGGTTCTGTAGTTTGGATAAATTTGTTTTGGATGTTTAGATCTTTGTTTGTTGTTTTTAATATTCTTTCATATGTATTGGTGCAACACATATCTAAGGCTTGTTGGTGTTAGGTTTCATTCCTCATCAAGTATGGTTCTATCTATAATCTCAGGTAAGTTACTCATGAATATATGTGTGCATCACGTGGATTCAAAATAAGGTATTTTTAAAATACCATTTTTTTGCATATAGAAAGGTGTAATATAAATGAGTTATTTACAAATTAAATAGAAAAGGGTTATGTTTTATTCATGAAAAATTCACAGATAAGGATATTTATAAATAGGCCTTGAATGCACGTGTGTAAAGGATATACATTTAATAACTTCCCTGAGTCTAAAATGAATGAAGAATATTACTTAATTACCTATGAGATGCAAGCTTCTATTTTTAAGAGAAAGGGAGAGAACCAAGGGGAGAGACTAGGGCAACATATAAACATGTTGTGAATTTAACTCAAGGAGTGACAACTTTGTTGGGTCGAGTACTATAATCTTCCATAGATGCTAATATTGTTTATCTGAATATATTGAAGGCTCGACTACACCAAGCCATTTTGTATATGCGTCATCTCAACTATATACGAGAGTTAGATATGTAACATCTTTGAAGAGGTCGCAAAAGTTATTGTGGATAGTCATCATCCTATATGTACTAATAGCGAAGGCACTTCATCTATTGATAGGAGTTAGACTAATATTTATGGACATGTTTTAGTAGGATGTGCCACGTGTCTTTAGGCTTTATCATACCTCCTATTTTGCAATGCACACCAACTTGTCATGGATTTTGCATCATTATCATCTTATACTTTCTAAAATCTTTTAAGTAACTAAAGATTTAAATAGCCTCATGCAATTTGTATTATTATGAATATATAGTTCAATAACTTTTCTTTTACCATTTGGTTCATCTTGGGTCTCCTGTAATTCTTATTGTGTATAATTTTTTGTTGACTCAAACTATATTATTGTGTCTAACGAGAGGAAAAAAACTAGAGAGTTGTTGGTTACAAAGTTGTGGTTGAAGCCACATGTTTACAACTAGCAGCTCCCTACCTTTTTTTGTTTGCACAAATTGCATTTGATGAAGCGTGAAAAGTGTAGGTTTTGTTGCACGTAAAAAAAGTGTGAAATTTTACGTTTATAAGTCAGAAAATAAGCACGATTTTGGATACTAATATGCTTGTTTTTATGATCGTAGATGCACTCGTAAGTTTTCTTTCTTAGTTAAGAGAATGTGTCAATGAGGCCATTTTTGGGCCTAATCCCCCATGTAGTATCATCTGAGCTCACTTAGCTCTTTGAAAAGTTGAACATGTAAAATAGAGACCTTCATTCAAATTAGTTTGATCCAAACACTACACCAAATGGAAAATCTGAAATATGTATTCACTTTAACCTTCTCTCTCTCTCTCTCTCTCTCTCTCTCTCTCTCTCTCTCTCTCTCTCTCTCTCTCTCTCTCTCACTCACTCACTCTCTCTCTCTCTCTCTCTCTCTCTCTCTCACACACACACACACACACACATTTGTTTTTCTTTTGTCATAATGTAGCGGATTTGAGATTAACGGTTGGAAACCCAACTTTATTCACTCAGTCTCAAAGATAAGATGCCACCAAACTATTCGCTTGGGGGGGTTTTAACCAAAGACCTTGCAACCCACTCACCTTCCCAAACCATCTCACTCACCTCCTCAAACCATCTGTGCTACTACTTGTTGGCAATAGAATCATTTATTGTTACTCAATATGTTGCTTCACACGTTAAGCACATAAGAATACTTGCTATATAGTGCAAGGCACATGGGAGTTTGCTTGAGCACTACCTTAAAGGAACATAGAAATTCACACATATACACACTCGATCCAAAAAGATACATAAGTAGGAGAGAGAACACAAAAATGACTCATTACGACAAAATGCATATGAAGTTTATTATCTTCAAGTAAATGTGTTGTCCTTAATAGCAATGCGTATTAACAAGAGCCAAACTATCATTCATTCCAACTCCATTTATAATCTAAATTAGAGTGATTGCTTAAGGATTTGGGGAGAAGTTTTTAACCCTCGAGACTAAGTATAGGCAGTAGACATTTTCACATTTTGCATGAATAACCGTTCACATTATTGATGAGACTATGATGCGAACTTGTACACAAAGTTATGACAATGTCGTCTGCTTCAGTAAGGAAACCGAATGCAGCCGCCCTTCAAAAGCTAAGCAAAAGCTAGTAGCTAGTAATGGAGAGGCGGCGGGTAGGAGTACTTAGGAGGCTTGGGGGTGTAAGGGGGCTTGTTATGATAAGGGGGAGGCTTGTGGACAGGCGGGGGCTTGTGATAGGGGGGAGAGGCGGAGGGTGGGGTGTAGACAGGAGGGGGCTTGTGGTAGGGAGGAGGCTTGTGGTATGGTGGCGGCTCATGATAGGGCGGAGGCTTGTGGCTCGGGGGCTTGGAGGGAGGAGTGTAGGTGGGTGGCGGCGGGCTCACCACGGGAGGCGGCTTGTGATATGGAGGGGGTTGTAGACAGGTGGCGGCTTCTGATAGGGCAGAGGAGGCGGTTTAGTGTAGACCGGGGGTGGCTTTGAGTAATAAGGAGAAGGCTCGGAGTGGGCTAGCGCTCCGTGCATGCTACAAGCATAGGCGACTAGTAAGAAGAGCTGCAGGCCGAGACGAACAAGGAGAGCTGGAGGCCGCCAACTTGATGCTGAAGACCAACAAAGTATGGAAGGTCAAAAGATTGAATTATTCCTTAAGGTTGCAGATCCCATTCTGCAAGAGAAGCTTGCTGATCACCTAGAAGATGCTACCTTCGAATTAGGAGTCAAGGCTGCATGGACAGATGTTACTGATGCAATTAACATGATTGCTCAAAGAGAGCGGATATGACTAAGATTGGTCTCTACTTCAACTTCAACAACTCAATTGATGGAGTTTGTTCCACCTTCAAAATCCCCTATTCCTTTGACTAATCAACCAACTCTTTCTTCTTCTGTTCCTTTTAAAAATGATATCATGGATGAACTTATTAAAAGCATACGTGACCTTCATTTGCATCTTACAGAAATTAGTTCCAAGGTGGAGAAGTTGGATATCAAAGTTGAAGAATGAGGTCAATCATCAACTCAAAGACCCATGAGAGAAGGCTTTAAGAGGCGTTGTATTGTTGAGATGGCAAGCTCAACACGTGCGGACATTGATGATGGACTGCTTGGCTAGATGAGTCCGCACGCCGACACTTAGCATGTTGGTGGTCATTATGATACTCACATGGCCACTAGCTTATCACTTATTTATATTTAGTTTGTTACACCTACCTATAGCTCGCAAAGATACTGTGCCAGTCGATTAGCGTAGTCGATTATGCACTGTTTGACTTAGAAGGCCACTTTCCTTTATATTGTATCTTATCTATACTTTGTGTATATTGTAAAATCAGCAAGAAAACGTTTTGGCCTCCATCTCTCTTCTGTTCTTGAGTGAGCTTCCTCTTGTGTATATAGTGTGTGTTTGGCGCAACAACTCAAGCAAATCCCCCCACCATGTGATTCTTGACATGTATTTGGTGTGATAGCCAACAACATGATAAGAGAGAGTGTTCTTCCTTCCGTGAGGCTGAAGCACAGAAGTTCATCTTTTGGAAAGATGAAAATTTTCATGCAATTGAAAATGGTCTTCAGCTGGAGCCAAAATTTGGCAATGGTGGAATGAAGAAAAGATTAGAAGATTTAGTTGTAAAGAATGCCTACGTAGCAATTGATGTAGCTACCTACGGGCTGCAAATTGAGCCAACTAAATCAAATTTGAAAGCATGTAAAGTTAATGTGTAATCTAAAGTATGGATGCAGGCATTAGATCAAATGGAATGTGGCAAAGTAGCCAAAGATGATTTGACTAACGCCAGTCAGTGCATTCGAGGAATAACTGGTTGGAAAGAACCGATAGATTCTTTTTTTGCCTTTGCACATTTGGCTAAGGTCAATCATAAAGAAGTCTTGATTGAAGAAAAGAGAAGATGAGAAGATGAACCAGGGTCTTCCTCTTTTGGCCCTTTGAAATGGGTAACTAGAAGAATGTCTGAACAACCAAAGCTTGTTGAAAATATAACCCCAGATCAAGAGATGGAAGATGCACCACAAATAAAGAAGACCGCAGTCTGACATAGAATCTGCAACCGATCTCAAATGAGTCCTAGAAGAACAAATTCTGGGAAGCAAAATTGAAATCACCTTAGGCAAAATTCTTGGAATTGCCAAATGCAAATTCCATGATGTAATTATTAATGTAATCAAAAGGAAAAGAAAGTATGTTGGTGATGAAGCTGAAGAAACAGTGCATGCTTTTTTGCAAGTTCTTCGAGTTTTTGTGCAGGATGAAGAGAAGTTGACTTCACAAGGAATTCATCTTGAAGAAGTTATGGTGCACAAATCGAATGATATATCTGTATGTAGCGAGCACCAGAAGGTCTCCAAGAACAAAGAACTCTACTTTAAGCTCAAAAATCAAGAGAATAAACTTGCACGACATGAGGCAAAAAGACCAATTGGGTACAATCTCCCCCCATGCCTTGTGTGAGTGCTCCACAAAGCATGTATTTATAAATTTATTCATCTTAAAGCTCAAAAATAGCCCAATTTTACAATTATCATGCTTTAGCTTTTAAGTTTTTTTTGTCCAAATAAAGAATAAAGCGGTTAAGTGGCCCAAGAGTCAGACATTGTCCAAATACAATGTCCAATAATAAATATTTAAACCGTGAGCCCATGCACATACAAAATAATAGATATATGTCAAGTGCTTCAATAAATAAGCATGCCAAAATAGATATTAGTGCCACGCCTCTAATGATAAGACGCACGCCCATCAAAATTTATAATTTCTTCTCAATAACTTGAATACACGTTATCGCCCAGTGCTTTCGAATGCCACCGTCGCCTGCTCTAAATATCAACTGATCGTGAATACTTTATAAGTGCTTCTGTAGTGGTAGAAACTGATCATCTTTCAGTTTTGGACATGATTGCCAACTGCTCTATACCCGACATTGGTATGCTAAGATGGATTGCATATATTAAATCTCTCAACCTTGAATTAAAGCATATTACAGGAAAGGTGAATCTAGTTGCTCACATGCTATCATGTGCAAGATATGACAATGAAGAAGAGATGATGGAAGAAGATGAAGCTAAAGAATCTATACTTGTTGAATTTCATTCCATGGCTACTGAAAGTACATTTTCAATTGTTGCATATACAAACCCAAAGCTGAATCTTGTAGGTGAAGCTGATCTTTTTAATGGTATAGCATTAAGTATAATAAGAATAGGAAATTGTATTGATGTAAATCAACATAGAGCAACAAAGATCAAAGATTTATCTATGGAAGAAGGGCGGTCAACTAGAATCCAGAATGCTCATTGCATTGCTCAAGTTCTAGTTCATTTCCTTGAAGAACATTATGAAGAAGATTGACTGAAGATTGGCCAATATTTGGGCACAATGAAGAAGGAGGAGTCTTGGATTGATGAAGAGTTCAAGCATATTCAGAGAAAAGCTTATGACTTTTTTCTTAAAGAAGGGCATCTATGGAAGCATACAAAGAAGAAGAAAGGAGCGCTTATCGGAGTTTTAGGTAACAAAAGATTGCAACAACAAGTAATGAATGATGCCAGGAAGCATATTACACGGTGGATTCCATGCCACGGTGGATTCCGTGAGGTTTTACAGTGGATTCCGTAAACTTTTATTATCGGGGCTCATACACAAAGTGGATTCTTTGTGCGAGAAGTCGACGGGGACACCTATCCTTTTCGGGTGTTTTGTTAATTTTATGTGTACATGGGTGATTCCATAGCGGGTGATTCCGCAAAATACATATTTAATTAATAAACGTTTATGAGTTTAGAGTGTGCACTCATGATAGATTAAGGTTAGGATTGATTTCTAACCAATTAACTTATTTATGTAGCTGAAGACTACTAGGTATTCACTTTTGTCGGTTTAATTGTATTATTTTACTAACGATTGTGAATGCTTCAGTTGATGTGTAGAGATAGCAGCACTGGCAGTGGAAAGCATTGGAGGATAACGTGTATTCAAATTTATCATCAATATTTTGATGGGCGCATATCTTAGGCATGGCACCTATATTTTGTCGTGCTTATTTATCAAGGCGCTTGATATTTATTTGTTATTTTTGTATGCACATAGGCGCACGATTTAGATATTTGTATTTAGACATTGTATTTGGGTACGCCTGACTTCTTGGGCGCCCATTAGCTTTATTCTCTATTTGGCACAAAAGCAAACTCAAAAGCTAAAGCGTGCTATTTTGTAATTTGGGCTATTATTTGAGCTTGAAGATGATTAATACATAAAATACATGTTTTGTGGAGCACTCACACAAAGCATGGGGGGAGATTGCACCCAACTGGTCTCTTGTTCATGTCGTGCAAGCTTTCTACATTGATTTTGTGTGCAAAAAGTAGAGTTCTTTTGTTCTTGGGGACCTTTTGACGCTCACTACGCGCGCTTACGGCATCCAATCTGTGCACCAGTGGTATCAGAGCGAAGCTGAGATCGAGAGCTTCCAATCGCTTACCATTTTGCGTGAAGGTGGAGCTCTTGGAATGATCGAGCTCTACAGTTAGTTTCGTTACAAACGGTCGATACGGGTGTATTCCTAGCGGTCAAGAACCCCTATCTGCATCCTCTGATCGCGAAGGACCGGCCTGAGGAGGTGGAGGACCACTTGTACATCTCCTACTTCAAGTCCTTTTTCAACAGAGACAGTAAGCTTCCATAGCTATAAAGCTTAAAAGCTTTACTTCAAAGTTTATTAAGCTTAAGTAATAAGCTTTATAAGAAGCTTATAAAAGTTTCAAACACAAAATTCGTCATCGAGCGGCATGAATATATGCTGGGCGGCGTCAAAATGGCAGTCCATGTCCTCACATACACGACGATCATGCAGGTCCTATCAAGCTTAAGGCTCTCTAATCTACTAAGTTACTCCAAGTCTTCCAAGTTCTATTACTTCTGCAAGTCAATTAAGTCCACAGAAGTCAACAAAGACTTATTTCAACCACTCCCATAAAGGATGTTCATACGTAGAAGCACAGAAACCGTTTATTGCTCTCAAGAAGGCCCTGTTCCTATTTGCAGACTTGCTGAACCAGTTTCAGCAAATGCAGAAGGTCAAGATTATACGCAACTTCTACGAAGACAACGAATACCGCAATTGCAAAAGAGAAAGACTACAAAAGCCAAACAAAAATTTACAAGCCTTGTATACCCGCCTTTGATCTACGCTCATCCCGCTAATCAGATTTCGAGAGTGTGAGGTTTTTTGGATTTTACAGAATGAAGGAACAACACATGGACGATTTAATGGTTGAAGGTGATTTACCCGAACCAACGATGGAACAAAAATTGGATTTGATTATGATGCAACTTGATGAAGAACGAAGAGCCCGACAAGCTTTGCAAGTTCAATTGGCCAATTTGAAACGATCTACCACCGACAAAGATGGGCCGCAACCCGAAGATCTTATACGACGTATCATCGATGCGACACTTGAAGCTCAATCCATCTGCAAAGAAACAAAGATAAGTAAAAGAAACTTTAAATTTCGTACTTTCAATGGATCTCGAGATGGAAAGACTGTACTTGCATTTATCAGTCAGTTTGATGATTACTTTCATGAAGAGACATATGCTGAGAAAGACAAAATTAAATGTGTCACTAATCATTTAGTCGATTGAGCATCTTTATGGTGGACTGTGGTTCGCAAGAGCATTGATTGTCCCACTACCTGGGAGAGTTTTCAAAAGAAATTTTTGTAGAATTTCCTTCCTCCTCAATTCCATGAAAAATCCATAAAGCAATGGGATCTTCTACAACAAAGAGATCGCGAACCTATTTTCCAATACACTGAACGTTTTTGGAATGCCCTACTGCAACTCCGAATGCTCAAAGATGTACCTGAAGCGACTCACAAACACAAGTTTATGTCTGGTCTACTTGGACATTACTATGCTAAAGTCAATATGTTCAAGCCAACAACCCTTGAAGATGCAATTTCCTTGGCTCATGACACTGAAGATAAGATTCGCGAAAGAGACAAGCGTCCACAACAATTTCAAACTAATGGTAACTATGGTTCCAAACAATTCAATTCAAATTTTAGAAGATTCAATCAAAGTCGTTTTCTTCCATCTTCATTCTGTAAGTCTTGGACATGACCACCTGCTTTGCCATCAAATACCAATCCAAACCCTAAGCCATCCTCACAACCAAATCCTAATATTCCTAGACTTCCTGCCATTACCAACAATGTATCTAAAGCCAAACCTATAGTTTGTTACAAATGCCATCAACCTGGACATCTAGCAGCCAATTGCCAAACCAAAAAGCCACCTGTCCATATCAATTATCTTGGAGCAATGGAAGAAGAAGAATGTGGGAAATGCTTGACTTTACAGAAGATGATGACGGCATTGGTACTAATTCGGATACTTTGCCAGGTATGCCAACTCCACATTCTTTGTTAACAATGAAATGTTTTGTGCATGGTAAAGAAAAGATTATTTTACATGATGATGGTAGCACACATGATTTTATTTCTACAAAGTTAGTGAAAGAATTGAATTTACAAACTTTTTCTACACATTATCGCATTAAAGCAGCATTCCTAGGCACAAGATATAATGGAACACAAGAAGTGCATAACTTAGAAATTAAAATTGGTGAATATACTGAACGAAGAAATTTCCTAGTTGTACCTTTGCAGTCTAGTGATATTATCTTAGGTATGCCTTGGCGTCATCAATATAATCCTGACATAGATTATTCTACGCATTCCATTAAAATTTATTTTCAAGGAAAACAAATCACATTGCATGGTATGCACGCATCCAATAATTTTCCATTGCTTACTCATACTCAGGCTAAACGTGCATTACGTAAAAGTAGCAAACCTTATTTAATATGGGTGAATGAACTTCAAGCTAAAGAAAAGCATATGCATCCTAGGCATACACAATTTCTTGCTCAATTTAATGATTTTTTGCTGATGATTTACCACATGGACTACCACCTTCACGACCTGAAGATCACAAAATAGATTTAATTCCTGGTACACAACCACCATGTAAAGCACCATATAGGCATAACCAAATTGAACATAAAGAAATTCAAAATCAAGTAGAGAAATTGCTTAACAGAGGATTAATTAGACCTAGTAGTTCTCCATTTGGCGCACCTGCCTTATTGGTAAAGAAGAATAATAATACTTATCGCATGTATATTGATTATTGTGCCCTGAATAAAATTACTGTTAAGAATAGATATCCAATTCATAGGGTAGATGATCTTATGGAAAAATTACAAGGTTCTGCCATATTTAGTAAGATAGATCTTAAATCTGGTTATCATCAAGTAAGATTGGATAAATCTGATATATTCAAAACTGCATTTAGAACACAATTTGGACACTATGAATTTCTAGTAATGCCTTTTGGTCTAACTAATGCACTAGCTACATTTAGTCGAATGATGAATTGCATATTTCTGAAATATCAGCATTGTATTATAGTATTCTTTAATGATATATTGGTATTCAGTAAAAATGAGAATGAGCATTATGAACATCTGTCTTTAGTTTTCAAGTTGTTAAAAGACAATCAATTGTATGCTAATCTGAAAAAGAGTGAATTCTTTCAAACAGAAATTGAATATCTAGGACATATTGTTTCATCAAAAGGTATTAAGATTGATCCTAAAAAGATAGAAGCAATTTTAAATTGGCCCATACCCAAAAATGTGCATGAGTTACGTTCTTTTCTAGGTCTTGCTAGTTTTTACAGAAAGTTTGTGCGAAATTTTTCATTACTTGCATTACCCCTGACTAAACTTTTAAAGAAGGGTATTGTGTATAACTGGTCTGATAATCAACAAAAATCTTTTGATTTATTGAAACATGCATTAACCCATGCTCCTGTATTACAACTACCTAATTTTAATAGACCATTCTTTTTAGTAGTTACTAATGCTAGTGGATCTGGAATAGGAGCCGTTCTTATGCAAGATAATCATCCCATAGCTTACTCTAGCTATAAACTGAAACCATCCAAACTTAAATACTCTACCTATGATAAAGAATTGCTAGCTGTGGTACAAGCCTTACGACAATGGAAACATTACTTAATGGGTTCTGAATTTATGATTAAAACTGACCAACAAAGCATTAGACAACTCCTTAGTCAATCCCAAATATCTGACCGACATATTAAATGGCAGCTTTTATTCAAAGTTTTCATTCCCTTATACAATATCAACCAGGAAAAGAGAATGTTGTAGCCGACACTTTAAGTAGAAGACCAACAATTCATAATATTTCTGTGATATCATTTGATTCCCTTATCCCTATGAAAGATACTTATCATCAGGATCTTACTTTTCAAGCTGATTGGAATAAACTAGTTGCAAATAATTGGATTCCTATTGATTCACTGTCTTACAATAATGGATTCATGTTTTATGAAAAGAGATTATGTGTGACAGTTCCATTTAGATCTTTTGTTTTGAATGAGATTCATTGTCCTCCATATCAAGGTCATAGAGGTATTATATCTACTTTGCGTACATTGAGTGAAGATTTTTATTGGCCACATATAGACACTAATGTATCTAACTTTGTATCTGAATGTTTAGTTTGTCAACGAGTTAAAAGACACCATGGTAAACAATATGGTTTACTAATGCCATTATCTATTCCATCATGACCATGGGAACAGATTTCTATGGATTTTATTACTGGTTTACCTAACACTAAAGCTAACCATGATATGATTTAGACTGTTGTAGACAGGTTTAGTAAACAAGCATATTTCATTCCATGCAAGAAAACTTTAACTACATCTCAAGAAGCTCAATTGTTTTTGAAAACTATGTTTACTAATCATGGTTTACCAAAAGTTATTATTTCTGATTGTGATTCTAGATTTTGTAATACTTTTTGGATTACTCTGTTTGCTAACTTAGGAACAAAGATTGATTTTTCATCTGCATTTCATCCTGAAACAAACGGACAAACAGAAGCTACTAACAGTACTATTTTAGATCTTTTACCTGCTTACACTATTTCAAAACAACACACATGGGATACACATCTACATTTACTTCAGTTTGCATATAACAATACACCACATACAACTACAAAGAAAGCAGCATTTGAAGTTATTTATGGATATAGATTGACTACACCTGTTGCATTATTATCAAACAAAATTCAAACTGCTGATGATATTGCTAACATGCACGCTACTATTTTTGATGAAGTTAAAGATATGATTGCCAAAGCCTAGTAATCCTATACAAAACAAGCAAATAAGAAAAGACAAGCTATGAATTTCAAAGTTGATGATTATGTTTGGTTACGCATAGAAAAACGTAGATTATACAAAGTGTAGATAAACACCCAGTTGTGAAATTAGCACCTAGATTCTATGGACCATTCAAGATCATACACAAAATCAATGACAATGCATACAATGAATATCTCACATGTATGAATTATCACAAGCCATGAAATATAGCATCTACTTTATTTGCTCTCTATTCCTTTCTCTTCATGATCCATGCCCAAAAAAAAAACCTTAAATTAAAGAATGTCTTTATCCTTTGGTCCATCTCCCATTGAAACTGGTCAACATCCCTTCAAATCTTGGCCAATTTTTGGGCTCCTAGGCTACTCGGACCTTGTCCTTCACAAATTAACACCTCGTAGTCTCAAACTCCATCCCAAATGCACGAAATCAATTTGCAAGTGATGGCTAAATGCTTCTTTATTATTTATGGACTTGAGTTTGCACTTTGCTTTAAAATATTATGTCTCTTATGCCTTGATTGCTTTGCACCACGAACCACTTTAGAGCCAAAATGTTCATTTTCTTTATTATCACTCACAAATGCCTTGTGGATCCACCTAAAATTGTCTAGAATATAAAAAAGTGCACCTTTAAATTTTCCTCTCATAGTTGACCATGGGATGGGGTGACCCAACCCATCGAATCCACAAATACATCCTACCAAGAAAACAAAATACATGAAAGCACAATTGATAGGCAAAAAATAAAACAACATAACATAGAAAACAATAAACACTCAACCCCACACCCATGAATCCTATAGCGAAAGAAAGGACCAAGGGATGAGGGTCTCCCTAAGGAAATGACACTCAATAACTAGCTCTACCATATAGTCATACGATGAACCAAATAACAACTCAACCTAGCTAGACAGCCACCTAGGGTATAACCCAGGCTCACACCAATACAAGTAAGAGGCCTAGGTTGACTTTCTACCACTTAGGACCCACTAATGGCAAATATAAGATAAACCCATTAAGTTTCTTCTAGAAATTTTTTTGATAGTCCAACAACATGTATGCATATTTTCCTTTTCTTTAGCGGAAATGGCATGTTAGCCATTTTGCAATGTATGGCCCTAGGAAGACAAGGCATTGGCCTCAGGTTTGCTAGCTTAAATCCAAGAGCCTACTAGAATCTCACAAGGTGATACCCAAATTTCATTTTTTTTCCCTTTTTTTTCTTATAACCCCACATCTAGGTCTCATCCCAAGGAAGACATTACATTTTCCTTAGGCCTCTGACTTTAACCCCCCAAGAACCTACCAAGCCACGTGAGGCAACAAGTATATTCTAGCACTTCTCTTTTCTTTTTCCACATGATTGGAATTGGAACAAATATCATCCCATAGGCCATACTAAAAGGAAAATCCCTCACTCATTAGGGGACTTTATCATGATATAAAATCAAACTAAATACTCCTACTAGGTTGACTACCCTACCAAAGACAGGTGGCTTCCTATTAACTATAAAGTTGGTAGGCTTGACAGCCAAAGTCATCTTACAAGAACCATCAAGCAAGAACCTACTAAGCAAGGTATCCCACTTAGCAAGGATACTAAAACCCTAGCCCAAGTCTTGGCCTCAGATCCATAGAAAAACATATACAAGTGATTCCAACCCATGCCTTACAAAAAAAAATCAATAACCAACAAGGGACAAGGTGATCGAGATACTTGGCATTAAAGAAGTGTCAACATTGGTGCACAACACTTGCAAAATAATACTAACTAATAGGCCATGGGTTAAAAGCATTGACACTAAGAAAGATAATGAATTTCTCTCTTGGTCTAATGAAATATAACCATATAACATATTATGCAGCAATCTACCACTGAAAGCAAACCCTTAGTCCCCACATAAATCCTACTAAAGCACAAAATCCAGACTAATGGATGGACTATTCAAGCCCTACACTAATAAATGCATCAAATTGTTGGCTAACCACCCTACATAAATGGCAAGGGGTTTCTGATGAATATGCCATTGAATGATTTGATGCATCCATGAAAGAATAGGAAGATGATTGATTGCAACCTAGCTCATAATCCATACTAACCATCAATGGCCAAAGTAGGACATTTTAGCAAATAGTCCCCATGGTAGCCTTGTGCTAATATTAGCAAACACTTGTAAAAGCCCCTCCCGATCACAATTGAGAAATAAATTTTCGACAAAGGCATAAATAGCTGGGATTTTGCAAAGCGATTCTAGTGAAAGATAATGAACTCGGAAGTCACTAGCTCAAAGATCTCAAGTATGTCCTCAAGTATGTCTAAGGCTACAAGATGGTATATCCATAGAATGGGATCCCTTAGATTATAGGTCCCATTCAACTAGTTGATCACCAATTATGAGTCGCCTTTCACCATGAATATCACCATGTTTGGCTAGAATTAGCCCCGTAAGCAAGGCCTTATATTTTTCCATATTATTAGTAAAAGTGCTATCTAAATACACTCTCATATTCAAAACCACTCAATGAGGGGGGATCTTTAATGATGAACCCTACACTCACATGTTTAGGAGGTCCTTGAGAAGCTTCATCAAAATATATGTGTACAGAAAGGCTTTATCAATGTAATTTGTCATAATGATCAACCTACTCATACTTATGATAATCAAAGTCCAACCCAAAGAGGGGGTGTAAAACATGTATAATCCTCCTCAAATGCTTCCTTACATGGTTCAATCCATTCAAAACACATGGTTATGCGAGAAGAGATTTGTGAAAGGAAAAGAACACTCAACCAATGCATTAATGAACCAATGAAAATAGCCCATAAATGAGATAAAACGATGAACCTCCCTAGGGATGGTGGATTGGCTCATGGCCACAATGACTACTACTTTGTCAGGATTAATGGCAATATTGGCTGCACTCTCACAACATGGCCCAACAACAAATCATAAGAAACCCTAAATACATACTTCTAAGGATTTAACATGATACAATACTCATGGAAGTTTTCAAAACATTTATGCAAAATGATAAGCTATCTATTTTGGATCGTGGCAGACCCAAATCATCTATAAGGACCTTGAGCTATTTAGGGAAAATATCAATGAATGTCTTGTTAGCTATCTTTTCCTAAGACCTAGGGGCATTACACAAGCCAAAAGCCATAACATGGTATGCAAAGGTACCATAGATAGTGATAAATGTCATTTTAATCTTGTCATCCTCAATTATGGCCATTTGATTGTAGCCCACAAAACAATCCAAAAAATAATACATCTCTCACCCTGCTAACTAATCTAATATCTACTTGATAAAGGTTAGAGGGTAGTAGTCCTTCACAGACTGCTTATTTAGCTTCTTGAAATCCACATAATAGGATTTGATTACTTTTCTTCTTCCTTATTATAATCTGCAAGCATCATTTAGTGTGTTCAACAAGGAAAATTAGACCTACCTTCTTTAGACGCATCAATTCCTCAAAAAGAGGCTCCCTCAACTCAAAATGCATTTGTATAACCTTTTGCCTTACTAGCTTAGTGCCTTCTTTCAATGGGATTATATGCATAGGAATAGAAGGGGAATATCCTTCAATTTATTGTAGCTCCATGCAAATATATACCTAAACTCCTATAGAAGTGACACATACTTTGCATGCTCATCATTGGATAATATAGTACAAGAGTTTGGTTGGACAGGGATCATTACGAGTCCCAAGATCCATCTCTACTACATTAACATCACATATCTAATCTTTTGGCCCTATCGGCTCATTCAAACACACTTAATAGACTTGCTCTATTATGAAACCCTCATCAAAATCACTGGAGCTTGATGTTCCTACGGTAGAGGTGCCCTCAAGTGTCTCCCATTCTATAGTGGGAGGTAAGGCCTTTCATTCAATGGGTGCTCAAGGTAAGTATCAAAAATTGTTCTCTTTGATCCATATCCAAAGATCAACCAACGAGTTGGGATATCCACTAAACAATGAAAGTGTAAGATTCATGGTGGCCCAAGCAACAATCGATAGCTTAGCCTCCTAGAAAATCCAATAATGTGAAAGTGAAGAGCACACTCAATATGCACTAAGGTCACATGTATTTGAGTGTAATATTTCCACACAATAAAAGTTAGTTGGTTAGTTTGAAATTTAGTTAGTCAATTAATAAGTTAGTAAGATTACTAACTAAAGACTTACTAAGGTAAAAACTAACAAACATTAATAACTAATAATTTTTATTTAATTAAAAATATTTGATTTAAACAAAATCAAGAGTCGTAAATTTGATATTTTCCTCGGATTAACAAGGACCATAGCCACCCTTCACGGAAGTTAAAACATGAATGAGAGTTATGAGCCATATTAATCATTAATGTTAATGTGTATAATATGGATGGTCCAAAGATATTAGATTTTTGGGCCAAAGAAACTAGTATATTTTAGATATTATCCTAAAAAGATAGAACTGGATGTCATTTAAAAGAAAAGACAAGTGATATTTTAGCTAGTTTGGAGATTTTATAAAAAGAAAAAAGATAAAGAGAGTGATTGGCGAAATCGTATGCGCCGCGATCGCAGTCTAGAGGCAGTAAACAACACTTCGAATAGGGAGAGAAAGAAGGAGTGATCTAAAAGCTTTCCAACCAAGTATCTAGGGGTTTTACCTCCCTTTTGGAACCAATGGAACCATCAGATTTATGATCTAAGCATCAGATCACTGATTCTTCCAAGAGCCCCTCCACTCTTTTTCTCAGCCTCATCCCCTCTTCTATAATTCATTATAAATATGAGGCATGGGGAGGCAGAAGGGAGCATAAGAAGACTCAGAGAGACTGCAAGAGAGAGGTAGAGAGAAGGATACCCCTCCAAGAGATTGTGAGAGAGAGCTTGAGAGAGAGAAAGAGAGAGAGAGAGAGAGAGAGAGAGAGAAGAGTTACCCTGAGAGGCTACAAGGGAGAGAGTTAGCTCAACTCCCTCTATCTCGATCCTTGACTTAGCCATCTTCTCTTACACTCTCCCATCTCAAATCTATTCCGCCTTCTTAATCACTTGAGTCTACTTGCAGACGATGGCCTCCAAGCAAAGAATGTCATGTGCGGATGGAAATCCTACAACCAGCAATGAAGCTTCAAGCGAAGGCATCACAGTCAATCCAACTGTCGTTCTGGTCGTAAGTAATGTATTTCTAAATTGATAGATTCTTGCTTTGATTCTCGCATGAGATACATTAGGCTCCATACTATGATGTACAAGAATAGGTCATGGGAAGGGATAGGCCTCTTCTCACATATTGAAAAGATGGAGTTTGCAAAGTGCATGTATCAAGGGAAGTTAATTGCACCTAGTTGCATATGGCTTATTCGTCAATAGACCAATTGCTAGGAAGAATCAGTCAAGGGTTATGAATGGCATAATCGTAAAAAGAATGATATTAAAAATTGTGCATACAAATGTTAAGTAAATTTTACATAGAATCGCTCTTTAATCCCAAGGGGGGAGAGCAGATATGCGATGGGAATGTTATCACGACTATTCTTGCATTGTTTGGGTTTGGGAAGAATATAATTGATTTTTTTTGTTGGTTGACCAAACAACATCCTAAATGCTTTTACATGCAACTGGTTGTTGATTTGTTGTTTGGATGATTGTTCCAAGTGATTGTGTTTGATGGTAAAAGCATGGCAAAGAGGATAGTAATGACAAGTAGCCATGAGAAATAAAGGAATGTTTCACTGGAAGATGATATTAGGTTGATTGCCTTGATTATGCTTGACTCTTAATTGGTTAATTAAGGAAGGATATTTGCATGGGTGGGATCATCTCCGAGATCACACCATGGATTACCCCGAGAGGGCATTGCTTGATTCACGGGCCAAAGGTCAAGTGGTGAAAAGGCCAACCACGGAAGTTGTGTCTTACTCCTAGGTCGCTCGGGGTCAGTGGAGCTCTGGACACCCCTTGCCAAGTCCGAAACGAAGTTGTAGACTACCATGAGCCCAACGTCTCGGGCATTGGAAGATCCTATTCTAGATAAAGGATGGAAATTATGGTGCCATCTGATTTGGACCGGGTGCTTTTGTTGGACAGAAGGGATACATAATTCTCGTGTATGGGCAAGAGACAAAGATTAACTTGAAGATAAGTTAAGAAACTTGTTTGACAAAAGGACTGTTTATTTTGTTTTTGTGTCTGTGCTATAAATTACGTGAACAAACCCTATGCACTAAAAGACTTAATTGATGAAGCTAATTTTGAATGTTGCACATAAATGTGGTAGGACCCAATTAGAAAACTAAAGCTATCAAGGGAAGCGGGTGGACGAAATCCCTGATGGGTTTGTCCTATGGCAGGGTGGTCCGAGAGAAATGGGAGGCTTCTCACAAGGATTTATCACCGTTCGACTTTAGGTATTGTTAAGTTAGAACCCAATTCATGCCATTTTAGGGGACCGGAATGGGATTGTGCCCTATAGGCAGAGAGGTTGAGTGGCGCATCCCTCTCGTTTCCCATTCTCTTTGAACCAAGCGCGGTATGGATCAGCTTCGGATTGGGTATCTCTGCATAAAGTAAGATGTCCAAAACCCAACGCTAAAATGGTTTTAGGAGACCTTGGCCCTAGGAACCCAGATTTCAAGTCGATCCTAGTGGGTTTGGCCATGAACGTTCTGTTGTGAGGTGGACTTAGGAAACCCCAGGCGACAAACCCCCGAACATTCCCTGGGAGTGCTGGGCGGTGACACTTAAATTCATTTCTTGATGGACCGTTAAAACGTGTTTGGGCAGCTGATAGGCATGCACATTACATTGAGATACCACTCCTTTTGGATATCTCAAGCTATCATAAGTCATTTTTTGGATTGTGCTAATATTATTTTGGATGGGCAGACCAAGCCTCTCCAATAAGTCCATACTCATTATGTTCATGGATGAACCTGTGTCTACCACTACACTTTCTATCAAAATCCACTTACATGCGCACCCTATAACAATGTTTCTCCACATGTATCCACAATTTGCTACCCACTTGATTGACATCACAACAAGTCCTAAAACTTTAATCTGTTTGTAGGATTTTCTTGAACTCCTTGCAAACATTAGGTGACAAACATATTAGTTGTAGCAAACTCATAGTTGATTTGCCATCACATAGGGCATTTGCTAAGCCAAACTCACAAAATCCAAGTGCGCTGTGCTCTTAAGTTTTTATGCATAGTTCAACTCTTCATTATGTTTTTCCTTTGTGTTATGTTTTCCTAATCACCTTAACTCTTCATTTCTCCCCCTCATGGAAAGATAAAAATCATTCCTAGGATTGAATAGGACGAGGCAAGGGTGTTAAAGCACAGTGTGGTGTGTTTAATTTGACAACAACCACACTGGTAGAAATTTGGGTTGTATTCCAATTGGGCATGATAGTCAAGTTCATGCGATCTAATGGATGCTTGCGTGATATATGTTAGGACATCATGTAGCACATCGCCAGATTTGAGGCGGCTAGCAATGTGTAGCTCTTCTTCTGTAAGGACTTGGTCAATGTAAGGATGAGCCAATAAATGGTTGTCAAGTAGTTTGTTATGTAGGATGGCCATAACCCTAAAAGAAGTAGGAGCTACGTATGTGGGGTCATATTTTGCAACCTTGATTGTGCGTCTCTGCTCGGCGTTCGTCATAATTTGGCAACCTTTTCACTCCCATTGGAGGCATAAGGCATACCATTGTTGTAAGAATAAAGAGGTAGAGTTTGCAAGACTCACGAGCTCTTCAAGCTCTTGGATTGGTGCAGAGCCGGTAGGCTTTCGGTGTGAGGTCAGCATCTTGCCGATGATTGCTTGCTCCTTTGAGACTTCACCGCTAGTGATAAGCTTAGCTGCAACCTTGGGGAATTTGATGGTCATGAGCTCGTCATACTCTTCCGAAGTGAATGGTAAGGCACAGACTGCAGAAGCAAGTGGCTCATCAAGAAGGCCAAGGTCTAGCCACCCATAACTTCTGGCGAAGGTCGTGAATGTGTTGTCCATTATTTTAATACAAGTAACCAAGTCATCACCTGAATTGGTAGCAAGGTCCTTGGCCATAGCAAGAAATGAGTGTTGCGCATATGAAGGCCTAAGACTTGTTGGTGGCTGCGGTGGAACAGAACTAGATGGATGCATTAGCAATGATGTTCCGCTAGATTGCTCCTTGGGATGAGCATCTACTTGGAAGGTTAGTTGTGTGTCCTGCGAGGGGCTTGGAAGACGTGCAACCTTCATCATGAGCTGCTTTGAGCATGCAAGAGTCGGTCGCATTAGATGATTGTAGGACAGCTAGTTGCCACGTAAGTTGATGGGTTTATGAGATCTCGAGAGACATAGTGGGTTCACGCTGCGTGGGACTGATTGATTGAGTCTCTAGAAACTTTACTCTAGAATTAGTAGTGGTTGGTTTAGAGCCAGCGGGTTATGGCTTTGGCCAATAAATGGGCTTAGGTTGTGGGGCTTTGGCCTTTGTGGTTGTCATAGATTTGACAGCTTGGGTCTTAGGTATGGTTGGTTGTTTAGTGAACATGCTGCTTGAAGCAGGTGTGGCCACAAGTTGTGTAAGGGGTATTAAGGATTGATGTCTTGAGCACCCAGATCCAACTGTTTCCCTCATAGTATCCTTGAGCACATAATAGGGTTATGGGGACCCATCACAGCTTAAGGGTGCATTCATGGCTTTGGCATCGATGCTGCTTTCTAGGCTTTTCATGAGAGTTCCTAGGTCTTCGAGGTCGCATTTGCTTATTGTGGGAAGGCTTGCCTTGATGTTTAGGTGCCCATTGAAATGTAGGTTGCTTAACCCTAGGAGTGGATTTGATGGGGTGGTTTTTTGTGGGCCGACTGGGGTGTGACACGTCATGAGCCCCCACCTTAGCCTTTGGCATGGTATTCTCTATTAGTAGAGTGGTAGTCTTGGAGGGACCCACACTGCCCTTGCTGAAAGTTTTCAAGATGCGCACATTTCCTATTGCAAGGTGGATACACCACATGTTGTAATCGACATAAAAATGGGTTTGTTTTTTGAAAGTGCACCCTAGCAATGATGCCTTGCTTGCCTCCTTCGTGTTGGGAAACACATAGAAGATGATTGGCAAGCTTTAAAACTCAATAGAGACAACGACTTTGCATTTCCCAAGGAGTGCATAGGATTCGCCCCCAAATGGGCTAAGTTTAGCGTTAGCTAGCTACAATTGGGGTTGACCAATGAGGGTCCAATGAGCATGGGTTAGGATGTTGACGTCAATTCCCTCATTGATCAAAGTATCAAAAGAATGTGTCTTTTGGGCTGTCACTATGATTCGTAAATAAGCTGGAGCAATAGCTTCCTCATCATCCTCTATCTCGGTGATGGTTGCAACACAGACATTGATAGGGGCCTTTATCATAGGGGGGGCTCATGTAAAGGATGTGTGGGAGGGTAGTACTTCTTCATGCGACTACCGTTGAAAAAGCCTATGCCCTCGCCTTCCGGTGTTTCAAGTTTGACATTGCCTATCCTAGTGATGGCACACACTCTAAAAGGTACAAGGCTAGCCTCCTCATCCTTGGTCAGGTCATCTGCTTATGAATACAAGTCCAGGATTCTCACCTTTCCCTGCCAGGTTGACTTCCTTGACCTTGGTGGGTCCTTCAATAGGCTCTTTGGTCTGGCCTTGCCTCTTTGCTCCTAGCAGGACCACCACTCTATCACCCTTCTTGAACTTAGTGAAGCGTTTGGGTAGGTCTTATGGTTTCTTGTGTCGTTCTGCATCTGACTCTTTTGTTCATTTCTTTCTTTCCTCCTTTAGCCGATTGTGCCTAAGGTGGACCGGAAAGTCCCCCTTGGTGCATTTGGTTTTGGATGGCATGGATATTTCAGGGTTGCTCTCTGTACTAACTTCAGACTTTGAGTTGAACTCACAACCCTCACTGGAGGAAGGAGTCTCCCTAGGTGGTCGTAGTTTAGTAGGTGTGTCTGTCCTAAGCACAGGTACCACTGGTGGTTGGGCAATTCCAGCGTGCTCATAATCCACTATCCCTATGCATTCCAACCAAGAGCGATTGCAATCTGATCTCATAAGTCCTCTCTTGATCTCACATGCATTCCTTTCTCAAGGCCTGGAGTCAACTCTTATCTGCTCTACCACCCTTCCATCAGTATCGTACTCCATGGTATCCATTTCCTCCTCACTCTCCTCACTGATGGAAGAAAAATCCTCATATTCATTGTCAGAATCATCACTCCCTGACTGCTCGTCGTCTCCTGGGTCCTCCTTTCTAGCCTCATTCTCGTCGGTGACTAGAGCCCAACTGTATAGCAAGTTTAGGTCGTGAACTTTGGTCCACTTCCACTTATGCTCACCCAGGAGGTCTCTGAGGGGCAAGAGATTAGTGAAAGGATTGCCCTCCAATCTGGCTATCAAATACTCTAGGGTCTCCTGGAGTTCTAGCTTACTATTTGGGACATGGAAAGTGACAGGTTTGGGCCGACCACACGCACTCCTTGCCATCATGCAGAGTGGTACTCAGTGTTTCTCATCTGGCGTGCCCATGGCTTGTGCTGCTTGCTTATACTCCTCCTCATTGTCTGAGAATGGGAGATCGATGATTGCAAGGACATGCATCCAATCTCGCTCATCCTCAGGGCAGGGGATATACTTGGTCAATAGCCCATTTGATGTGGTTGGTTACGTGTCACCCCTCAATGTGGCTCAGATGGCATCTAGATCAATAGATGTTGTCTTCCAGGTATCCATCTCCACCCTTACTGCTTCCTTTTGATTCCGTAAGAAGACTAGACCGTGGCCCTAGTCCTCGATGACTTGTGCATTCCTCATCTAGTGTCGATGGCCTAGCAGGATGTCATAGTCCACTCCCTTCATAACAATGAGGTGTACAGAGAACTGAACACCTGCAATCTTCACTGGCCAATTTTTTAAAACTCCGAACGTCCTTACCTTCATTCCATTTGCTAGTGTGACATTGAACCTACCAGTCTCAATGGAAGGGTTTCCTTAGGCCTACAAGACTTTGTGGCTCAAGACACTAACCCCTGCATGCATGTCTACGATTCCTTTCCACGTCATGTCTCTTAGGGCCAGGATAGGTAGCACAGCGTGCATCTTGATGCCCTCCCAAAGAGCATTTAGATGCAAAGATTTAGGCACTAAGTGCAGCGTGAAGCTTGCTATCTATGTGACTACACCATGCTCATGTAGGCTAGCAACAATCTGCTCAGTTTGTTCCTCCACTCAGTGCTTCAGTTCTAGCTAAAGCGTCGGATGCTGCCTAAGCAAGTCTCCTAGGCTTAGGGTTACTGGGGTGGTTACTAATGTCGTGAGGAGGTTACATGTCATTTGTCTCTCCTCCATTCCCACGCCTCTAGGCCATTGGCCTTGGGTGTTTTCTCACCCATGGCTCCTAAGCTTCTTTTGGGTGGTGCTGCCCATGGCATAGACACATCTCTTGACCTTGGTCGAGAGGGTGAGACTTGGGTGCTCACACTAGAGAAGTCATCAGTTCCATCTTCTATGATGGCCTCAACATCCTTTAGGTTCTCTTGGGCTTCCTTTACCCACTCCTTGACCTTTTCAATTGCTTCTAATTGGCACTTCGGGTGGGGGTACTCCCCTTCCTTAGCACTCCCTTTCTCTGTTGTTTTCAGAGTGGTGTTTTCAGCCTCAGCATCAATTACCTTCTTGCCACTCACTAGCATTGTCTCTCCGTGAATTTTGAGAGTGATCTTAGCGTCAATTTTCTTCTTTCTCTGCCTATGACTCTTCTTCCCTATTGAGGTAGCGTCTACGTTGCTAGGCCCAATCAGTGATATGTTGGCTTGCCGTGTTTGTGCACGTGTCATGACATGCAGTGGGATGGGTGTATCCTCGCTGTCGAATGTCTCAATGCCAAACAGCCCCAAAGGTATTGATGGTACATTGCCTGAGCTCGAGGATGGCTTTTGTCTAGGGCATTCCCTAAAGATATGGGAGATGCCACACTCGGCACACTTGAGATCAGCTCTCTCCCTATTAGCATGCTCTTTTTCTGGGCATCGTGTTGATATGTGACTATGGTGACCACAAGTCCAGCATGTGACTAGGTCTTGGGTTGGCCCTGAAAGACCTCTGCCTCTTCCCCTTCCTAACGCCATCACTGGCACTGGTCAATAGTCCATGAGGACCGGATCACCCTCTTCATCATACAAGATGTAAGGGTTCACATATGACTCCTCATCATTGGGCTCTTCCATGTAGTGGATAGGAGCGTCACTCGATGGATGTGTCACGAAGGTTCTAGGCGGTCTGGGGGGTATGCCCATGGGATTGATCTCTAATCTAGGAACCACTAGTTTTGCATCATTAGGTATTGGAAGGGCCAATGGGACTCCTCTTTCGAAGAAGTTAGGCAGCCTATTCCAATAGTATGGTGAGTTGTACTGTTGTGTGCAAGGAAACTTTCTTGGCAATCGACAATGCATTGCGTCGTGGCCAAACCTTTTGCAACTTGCACATGGCCTGGATCTTGGATCCTCACACTCAGCAGGGATGTGGTTGCCTCCACAGTGCACACACTAGACATGTAGTCTAGTGAGTCTCTTTACCAACTCCTGCAACCGTGCTAGCTCCATCCTAACTTTGGCTAGCTCTTGGTCTTGTGTCGTGCTCTTGCCCTTATCTTGCACGTCAGGGGCTGATCTCTCACTATAGGTTGTGGCTTTCTCTGTGATTCTTTGGCTAGAGCCATCTCGATTCAAGCTTCTAGCACTTCTCTCCCTAAGCTCGTCATCTACCCTTATTGCCTTGTCGAAAACCCTAGCGAGAAAATCTCTTTGCAAGCTCAAGTTACTTGCCAGTGCCTTGTAAATTTCCTTGCAGCAGATTCCATTTATAAAAACAGTAGAGATCGCTCTCTCGTTTGGTCGTTTCTTGGAAGGGATTCTCTTAAACAGACTATGTACATGAGTGGCGTAGTCTCTAATGCCCTCTTTTCCCTTCTAATTGACATTCATCAGTCGGACTATGAAGTTTTCTGAATACCCTATCTCTAAAAATCTCTTGATAAAGAGATCTTTCAGGTGATTGAAGTTCATTCGCTCTACTACATCTAGGCCAGTGTACCACGTCCTTCCTGTTAGCTATATATAGACAAACTATATATAGCTAACATGTTAGCTATATATAGTCTGTCTATATATAGCGGCCTAGGTCCCAAGTCCCCTTTATATATCCCTATCATGTGTGCTAAGTTGACACACTTCTGGGGTTCCACTTTCGGTGTCTTGTTTCTCTCTTCTCCTCTCTCTTCCTCCATTCCTCGTCTCCCTCGCGCACTGTTCAACATGGTATCAGAGTGAGGTTCTACAACATCACAAAGAGCTTTCCAGCATTAGTGTTTATGCTAGATACATGTTGTTGGCATCGTCTTCCAATCCAGTAGGTAGTTGCAGTAGTGGAGACGAGGTGAGAGCAATGTTGTCATGTGAGGGGGGCAGTGAGTTTGACAGTGAGGTCTGCGCTAAGGACGTCCGCTCTCTCATGAAGCCTCTCTCCAAGGAGCAGCTCATGGACCTTTTACAAGAAGCAGCCATGGATCATGCTGATATCCTGCAGGAGATCAAAAACCTCACTGACAAAGACCCCTCTCACTAGAAATTGTTCATCCATGGCCTCGGCTGGGAGACCTCCTCCGAGACTCTCAACGCGGCCTTCGCTCCCTACGGTGACATCGACGAATGCCGCGTCATCACCGACAAGAAGACTGGCAAAGGTAAGGGCTATGACTTTGTCACATTTAAGCACAGGGACGGCGTGCAATGCGTGCTCAAGGAGCCTAGCAAGAAGATCGATGGCCGCAAATGTGTCTGTCAGTTTGCATCCGCAGGGCCTTCGTCGTGACATGCCAGCTGAGAAGCTCCTGGCTACGTTCTCCAAGTACGAAGAAATTAAAGAAGGTCCTCTAAGGTTTGATAAGAAGACAGGTAAGTCAAAAGGATATGCTTTGTTTATTTACAAGTCAGCAGAGTCTGTTAAGCATGCTCTAGAAGAGCCTACAAAGACTGTGGAAGGACACTAGATGACTTGTAAGCTTGCGGAAGGGCAAAAGGAGAAAGCTGCTGCTGTAGATAATCATATGCAGGGTGAGTCTTGCGGGCGTTGGGATTACATCTTCAACTATGTAAAAACCTTCCAGAAACAGGGACATCCAGACAGGCTCCTTGACCGTGTTCTTATCGGCATGAGCCAGCACTTCATGAAGAGCTATACTGAGTTGCTGATTCAAACGTGCCATAGAGGTGGAGTGCATGCAATGGATAGCTACTCAAATTCCCATCAGGAATAATGCAAAAGAAAATGAGGCAGCTATGGCCCTGGTAAGAGCTGACAAATTACGTGAAGTAAAAGTTGGGCATGATGGCACATGGGCAGCACATCCAGGCCTCATTGGTTTGGTCACTCAAGTGTTTGATGAGAATATGCCCAAACCTAATCAGATTGCAGGGCTAGTATCTCCTGCATCTAGCTTGATTAACAGTGCTGCTGGGCATGATGGCAAATGGACAGCACATTCAGGCCTCATTGGTTTGGTCACTCAAGTGTTTGATCAGAATATGCCCAAACCTAATCAGATTGCATGGCTAGTAGCTCCTGGATCTGGCTTGATTAACAATGCTACTGGGCATGATGGCACATGGGCAGCACATCCAAGCCTCATTGGTTTGGTCACTCAAGTGTTTGATCAGAATATGCCTAATCAGACTGTAGGCCTAGTAGCTCCTGGATCTAGCTTGATTAACAATGATGCTGGGCATGATGGCACATGGGTAGCACATCCAGGCCTCATTGGTTTGGTCACTCAAGCGTTTGATCAGAATATGCCCAAATCTAATGAGACTGCAGGGCTACTAGCTCCTGCAACTGGCTTGATTAACAGTGCTGCTCTTTCACAGCGAAAAAAGGAAGCCGCGGTCCTCATATAGAGGAACAAGGCAGTGGGGCCAAGAACTCATCCCCCAACAGCAGCAGCAGTAGGCCAAGGCTTCAGCTCAAGTGGAGCATGCTGCTCAGCACTGAAGCCCTAGAGGACGCGCGGATATCGTGAGCAGGCAGTGTCACAGATGCTCATGTCTTGCGACACAAAGGCCGCCTGAAAGAGCAAGTTGCTTCTTCCCTACATTACTCTCTCTCTACATTTCAACATCAACATTACTTTTGGATGTTGATATTGCCATGCCTCATGATGATCATCCTCGTTCATTATTCCATTGATGAGAGTCTATATTCTAGCTGACGACACTATTGCCATGCTTCATGATGATCGTCCTCGTTCGTTATTCCATTGATGAGCGTCTATATTCCAGCTGATGACACATTATTTCGTTTATATTCTTTCCAGCTGATGACAAATTGTTTTATTTATATTCTGTTCATGGGGCCCCAAATGTGTTATGTTGTCTATAGAGCGGCATCACGAACCGTCTCTATAGACCTTGTGTTGTTCTAATGTCACTATAACGTTTTTCTTTAAGTTTTGATGTGACAGATATACTGCTTACATCCCAAGTTTAGTTGAAGGAATTTCTTGGAGATTTTATCTTTTCCAGTGATGTCACTTATCCTTATTTTACATGTTGTATATTTAGGAGTGATAAAGCTCTTTTGATGCCTCTGAATAGGCTGTTGTAATTCAGGAGTGATGTAGCTCCTTCTCCGTTGATGTTGTAATTCACGAGTGATTTGATGCCTATGAATAGGCTCTTGTAAGTTCAACTTTATAATTTTATATTTTGAATATTAATATAACCGTAGGCCTATATAGAGCTGTGGGTTTTTCCCTTGAGCCCCAAGGGTTTTTTTTCATCCATAGTAAGGGACCTTTATTTGAGTGGGGTTGTTAGCTATATATAGTCTGTCTATATATAGCGCCCCAAGTCCCAGGTCCCCTCTATATATTCCTATCATGCGTGCTCAGTTGACACACTTCTGGGGTTCCATTTTCGGTGTCTTGTTTCTCTCTTCTCCTCTCTCTTCCTCCGTTCCTCATCTCCCTCTCACACTATTCAACACTTCCCTTGTAACCCAAGCAAATCCCGAAAGCCTGCGAGCATTGGGTGAGGTCTGTAAGACTGTTGGCTTCGCAAACGTGCTCAAACTGCTCCACGAAGCTATAGGGGTCATTGCTGGGCTGGTGCTTGTCTAGCTGCTTGGCCACTGCAAGGATCTTGTTGTGGCTCCTCCCCCCTATGTGACTCCTAAGCCTGTGAGCAAAGAGGTGGCTAGCGCAATTGCACTCTGTTCTGTAGTTGTGTTGTCTATGAGCCGCATGGTGACAAGCTCGCTCCGCGTTAGGTCTTCCTCCAGCTCCCTCTCCCTCTTTGTGTTTGGCCCTGCGTTACTAGCTAGAATGTGTCGTGTCTCATGCACCTCTAAGTCTTGCTGCAATTTCCTTGTCCTTTGCTCACGGTTATATACTGTGATGCTATGCATCGCTTTCCTAGCTGCCTTCCTCTTTTCTTCAAGGCTTGTAACTAGTTCCTCGATTGGTCTGCCGTGGATCACGGTCCTTATTAGCCCCACGTATTGGTCAACCATATGGTGCAATTCAATTGGGAACTCACCAAGTCCAACTGGTCATCCTCTCGGTCCATGTCTGCTCCTGTCATTTCTGTAGCCTCTCGCTCCACTAGGTTGTCAATCAATCCATTCAGCTTGGTTAGCAACTTGCCCTCAATCTTATCATCTTTGAACTCTTTGGGGTCTTCAGGATCCTATTAATGGGGCTTTGTGGCACCCAGCTATGTCTCAGGGTCTATGTGAGTTCCTTGTTATTGAAAGTAGTTGTCAATTTTATTCACACTTGTGCTTAGTGCTTTCCAGTGCACAGTGCCAAATCAAGCTTTCTCCCATTTAGTGCACTTTAAATTATGAAATCGGCGTGGGGTGCGAATGCAAAATGAACAATGCAGTTCTCGCTTTTCCCCCTTTCTTTCATAGCCTAATATGGCTCTAAGAGCATTTTATGGCTGTCCTCTCGTATTGTCTAGGGTCTATGCCGCACACTCTACACTCCGTGAAGGCCGGATTGGAATCTGAGGGTCAGTTTCAGCTCTAAGTCTCGCATGTTCTATGTCCTACTACTAGAGGTTAACTCTAGGCTGCCTAGGTGTGGTTTCTCCAATTTCTGGCTTTTGAGAGCCGAGTTAGGTACTCAGGGATGTTTGGAAACGTGTTCGGAGTGGCCTTGCCATGAGGAGGTGGCTCACTTACCAGTTTAAAATGGTCTGCCATGGTGGTAGGATTCCCAAAATCAGACCCTCCGATTCTGGAGATGGTCTGACTATCCAAGTCAGACTATTCGATCGGACCGAGTGGTCTAACTAGAGTTGGTCCAATCGGGTGGTCCGAGTCTAAGGTGGTGTGTCTGATTCTGGGTGGTCCGATCCTAGTCTTGGTCTGGAGTTGGTCCGATCGGACTGGGTGGTCCGAGTCTAAGGTGGTGCATTCGATCGGACGAGTGGTCTGACTGGTGGTCCGCCAACTGTCTGATTGGTGGTCCGCTAACGGTGGTCTGATCAGACGGGTGGGTCCAAGTCTAAAAATGAATCCTAATGCCACATTCCAGGGTCCGACTGGTAGAGTCGATTGGTGGTCCGACTGGTTGAGTCCGACGATCTGTCTGGTCAAGTTGGATGGTCTATCTGGTCAAGTGAGATGGTCCAACTTCGAGAGTTGGACAGTTCGAGTGTCCAATTTTGGGACTCGGACACCTACAACCTAGTCTGATTGCGTTTGCCACAATGCAGTTGTGAGGACACGAGCGATGAATGCTATGCGTGGGGGTCCTGGTACAAGCTTCAACTTTCCAGATCAAACAAGTACAACTCAGAGAAGGTCAAGGAATATCTAGAATGGCTAGGCAAGAGCAAAATGAACGGATCGAATTCCTTCTATTCCTCTACTCACACACTCTCTCTCAAGCTCTCTCTCTCTGGATGTCAGATTCCAAAATGAGGCCTTCCCTGACCTTTTGAGCCTCTTATTGCCTTGCTCAAGTCTCCTTCAACCTTATGGTTGCCCCTCTAGCACCCATCTACTCAAGATCTAGGATTTATGCCCCTTTCTCCCAGTTTTCAGCCTATTTTTAGCAGCAGAAAACCCTTTTGTTTTTCCTTATTTCCTTGGTCGTAATCCTATCCAAGCGCAACAAAAATAAAAAATAGTTGCTGAGTTTGATTTACCTACTTGCCTACTCAACAACAAACCAAAATACTTACTTGTTTCAAAGATCAAACCACCTAAATCTCCTATCTATCTCAAGCATCGGTTCGGACTGAAAACCTACCTCTATGCTCAATTCAAAGCGCGCGGCGCTCAAATCTCGATTCCGTCAATCCTGGCAATGGAACCAAAATGAAGGGAGCTACAAGCTCAACCCGTGAGACCTACGGACCGCTTATTGGTCAAGCATTTCAAGCCGGCTACCTCTCACATAGCCGGCACGCCCTCCCTACCTATGGGCTGTAGTGAACTTACCTTGATGCCCGATCGAGTACCTTCCTCTCCCATGCACGCCAGTAGCTCCACGATCCTTGAGGCAAGCTCAACCAACCTCAATCCCTCTCCAACAAGCTCCGTCCTCCATAGCTGCACGAGACAAGAGAAGAGTAGAGAAGAAAAGAAGATGAAGAGAGGAGATGGGGAGCTTCTTCTCCTTGATCCCTCACTCTCACACACTCACTCACTGCCTCTCTCAAACACAAACAAGAAGGCAAGAAAAATAGAAGAAGAATAAGATTTTTGCCACACACAAGAATGAGCTTCTCAATCACTTTTCAAGTTTATATACATATCCTACTTCCCACGGGCGGTCATCCTCAATTTTTACATGGCCGGCCATGGCCTAGGCCCTTTTTCTCCATTCTTTCACTTCCTAGCTAGTCCTACCGTCCTTCTAAGTTTACAATTTGCACAGGAGGTAGCCTAGCGCTCTTTTACAAGGATTTGAGAGTGCCTTTGCATTGAAAGGTGCGCTTTCTTGCTTTTAACTCCTCCAGACTTCGGCGGCTGCGCCTTGGACTTTTGGCAGTTGTTTCCTTACTTTTGGATTTTTTTCGGACTTATTATTCTTATGGGTGCCTTCTCCATGCCTGTCCTATGCCTTTTCCTACTTCTTAGATTTTTCTATTTTCTCGCTTTTTCCCTATTGCTGGTGTTGCAGTAAACAAGCACACTCACTCACTCATTCACTCACTCATGCACATATGCATGCTCCCTTGCTCACTTCCACACACACATACACACACACACACACACACGATTCTCTTTCCTTCCATGTAAAGTGTCTCAAAAAATTCCTATAGCTATCTCTTAGAGGCTACTATTCTATCTATAATACTTTCAATTCAACATCTTGTGGCTTCTTAAGTTTCTAATGGTGTTAATGTTGTTACTTATCTTTCTAATTTTCTTGTTATAGCATGCGTACATGCACACGCACACGCACACGTGCACGTGCGCACACACATAAAACTACTAATAGAGATATACATACCTTAAAAGAAAACATATATAGCATAGTTTAGGTTACAAAATATGTTTTTTGGTCCATATAATATAATCTACAGATGTTTTAAACTTATTTTCGTGATATCAATTTGCCCTATGTGATTGAATATTAAAAGTTAAGGATAATAGTTACAACAACAACAACAAAAGCAAGACGAAGAGAAGATTGATTCCACAAATATCAAGGCCCTAGAGGAAGTTGGGAGGGAATTAAAACAATTTAATGGTCAAAATGTCTCAGTTTTTATTCGCTTGTATGTTGAGAAAATTCTCTTCTTTGGAGTACCGCAACATGCATGGAGTCGCTATTTTACCAAACTAGCCAAGCATGGTCTTCAAGAAAGAATTCATGGTCTTTGTAGCGAGATGCGGATTGGGCTACATTCAAAAAGTCCTACACAAAGAATTCTTCTTAGAAAACTCTGGCCTAATGACAAAGAAAAGTTTCACTGATTGGGTTGAGAAACCCAACAAAGGTTTAGTTGCAACAGCTTTATACCATGAGTTTGAAAGTAAATTTGGGCAACTTGATGCGGAAGACCAACAAAGTATGGAAGGCCAAAAGATTGAATTATTCCTTAAGGCTGCAGATCCCATTCTACAAGAGAAGCTTGTTGATCGCCTAGAAGATGCTACCTCCGAATCAGGAGTCAACGTTGCATCGACAGATGTTACTGATGCAATTAACATGACTGCTCAAACATAGCGGATGCGTCTACTTCAACTTCAACAACTCCATTGATGGAGCTTGTTCCACCTTCAAAATCCCCTATTCCTTTGACTAATAAACCAACTCTTTCTTCTTCTGTTCCTTCTAAAAATGATGTCATGGATGAACTCATTAAAAGCATACGTGACCTTCATCTGAATCTTACATAAATTAGCTCCAAGGTGGAGAAACTGGATGTCAAAGTTGAAGAACGAGGACGATCATCAACTCAAAGACCCATGAGAGAAGGCTTTAAGAGGTGTTGTATTTGATGTGATAGCCAACAATATGACAAGAGGGAGTGTTCTGCCTTCCGTGAGGCTAAAGCACAGAAGCTCGTCTTTTGGAAAGATGAAAAAATTCATGTAGTTGAAACTGGTCTTCCACTAGAGCCAAAATTTTAGCAATGGTGGAATGAAGAAAAGATTAGAAGATTTACCTATAAAGAATACCTATGCAGCAATTGATGCAGCTACCTATGGGTTGTGAATTGAGCCAACTAAATCAAATTTGAAAGCATGTAAAGCTAATGTGCAATTTAAAGTATGGATGCATGCATTAGATCAAATGGAATGTGGAAAAGTAGTCAAAGATGATTTGACTAACACTAGTCAGTGCATTCGAGGAATAATTGGTTGGAAAGAACTGGTAGATTCTTTTTCTGCCTTTGCACATTTGGCTGACATCAATCATAAAGAAGTCTTGATTGAAGAAAAGAGAAGATGAGAAGATGAACCAGGGCCTTCCTCTTTTGGCCCTCTGAAATGGGTAACTAGAAGAACGCCTGAATAACCAAAGCTTGCTGAAAATATAACCCCAGATCAAGAGATGAAAGATGCACCACAAACAAAGAAGACCAAAGGAAAGAAGAAAGGCAAGAAACCAAGCTACAAATTGCAATCTGACATAGAATCTGCAACTGATCTCAAACGAGTCCTAGAAGAACGAATTTCAAGAAGTAAAATTGAATTCACCTTAGGTGAAATTCTTGAAATTGCCAAACATAAATTCCATGATGTAATTATTAATGTAATCAAAAGGAAAATACAATATGTTGGTGATGAAACTGAAGAAACACTACATGCTTTTTTGCAAGTTCTTCGAGTTTTTATGCAGGATGAAGAGAAGCTAACTTCACAAGGAATTAATCTTGAAGCAGTTAGGGTGCGCAAATCGGATATTGTATGCATATGTAGTGAGCGCTGAAAGGTCCCCAAGAATAAACAACTCTACTTTAAGCTCAAAAATCAAGAAAATAGACTTGTACGACATGAGGCAAAAAGACCAATTGGGTACAATCTCCCCCATGCATTGTGTGAGTGCTCCACAAAGCATGTATTTATAAATTTATTCATCTCAAAGCTCAAAAATAGCCTATTTTTACAATTAGCATGCTTTAGCTTTTGTGTTTGCTTTTGTCCAAATAAAGAATAAAGTGGTTGGGCAATCCAAGAGTCAGGCAGTGCCCAAATACAATGTCCAATAATGAATATTTAAACCGTGCGTCCATGCGCATACAAAATAATAGATATATATCAAGTACTTCAATAAATAAGTGCGTCTAAATAAATATTAGCGCCACATCTCTAATGATAAGACGTGCGCCCATAAAAAATGATAATTTTTCTAAATAACTTGAATACACGCTATCGTCCATTGCTTCCCAACGCCATCGTTGCCTGCTCTACACATCAAGGGAAGCATTCACAATTATTAGAAAATAATAAAATTAAATCGACAAAAGTGAATACCTAGTAGTCTTCAACACAAAATAAATAAATAGGTTGGAACTCTATCCTAACCTTAATTTAATACTAGTGCACATTCTAAACTCATAAACGTCCGTTAATTTAAATATATATTTTACAGAATCACCCGCTATGGAGTCACCCACTTGCACATTAAATTAACACAAGGAATCCACCTTGTATACAAGCCTCGGTAAATAAGCTTAGGTAAGTTACTCATGAATATATGTGTGCATCACATGAGTTCAAAATAATGTATTTTTAAAATACCATTTTTATATATTTTTTACATACAAAAGGGCATAATATAAAGGGGTTGTTTACAGATTGAATAGAAAAGGGTTATGTTTTATTCAAAAAAAATTCACAGATAAGGATTTTTACAAATAGGCCTTGAACGTACATGATGTCGAGGATATACATATAGTAACTTCCACGAGCAAATAAGTATAGTTTTACGAAATCCACTGTAAAACCTCACGGAATCCATCGTGGAATATGCCTCCTGGCATCACGTTAAATAATTAATTACAGCAATTGAAACTGAAGATAAAGAAAGCATGAATGCAAAAATTAAAGTCAAAGTTGAAAATGTAATGTTCGACTGGTCCAAACTAGTTGGGTAGCCTACCTCTCAAAAAGAAGGCTGTCTACAGCACATGCATGAGGAGAAAGAGGCTCGGTTCATTCCAAGTAGTCACTACTCTCGTACGCATTGGGCAAGAGCAACAATGGAGACAATCGCCAAAATTGGAGAAAAAGAAACACCATGTATTGCACTCTTAGATCATGGCTCGAAGATAAATGTCATAGCAAGGAGTCTCTATGAAAGTGGCGGATGGCCCATAGATGTTGATCCAGGTTGGCAAATGAGAGTTGCAAACAACTCTTTGTTAGATATGATCAATGCCCCACCCTCATTAGGTGCTACCAATGATCCATGGTGCTCAAAGTTGTAAGGCCCCCATTATGAGGAGAAGCCAAATGTGAGCCCGGACATTGGTTGAGTCCTGACTTGTATATCAGATGAGGTCTATGTGACCGGATGGCAAAAAGGTGACTGTTGTGGGTCTAATCTTTGGGTTAGACGGAGTGGTTAAGCTGGTAGCAACTCGAGGCACATTGCATTGAGTTGCGTGGTAAGGGAGTTAAAAGGGGCCCCTATTGTGGGGTCCGGGGGCCGCGGAAGCGGCCCCTGGCTGGGGGGTCCCAGGGGGGCCAGCGGCCCCCCTGGCGGGGGTCCGGGGGCAGCGCCCCCGGCCCGATGGTAAAGGGAATATTCCCTGGAATATTCCCTGGCCGACTAGTGGAGGCTCATATGGTAGGTCGGTCAGCAGGCCGACCTAACGACCTTCGCGGGCTATAAAAGCTAAACCCCTTCGCAGCCATCTTACACTCATCTTTCACCCAGTCAGAGTTGTTGTTCCAGCTAGCCTTAAGCTCTTCACCTATCTTCTGTCTAGATCGCCATCTAAGCTTCATTCATTGGAAGCGCACGGGTGGACAGAGCCATCTTTGTATCAGTTGTTTGGAGTTAAAGAATTTTACTGATTCTCCTCTTATCTGTTGTGTACTCTCTATCTCTTTCTCAGATTCTGTTCGCTGCGCCGTGTAATATTTTACATGGTATCAGAGCCCAGGGGGCTCTAGAGATCGGAGAGCGTGCAAGAGGCAAAGGCTTCAACAGCAAAGAGAAACGATGTCGACTCCGGGAAGCAGTTCTGGCGCATCAGGAAGCGGTGCAGGAGGTGGTGCTGCTGTACCGGCTATTCAAACACTGAGGATTCGTCCACCAACCTTCAGCGAAGGCAAGTTAGATGGTACAAACTACACCTTGTGGAAGTTCAAAATTACTACTATCCTTGATTCTTATGAGCTTCTGGAGACTGTGCTGGGGACTGACGCAGAACCACAGCCTACCCCCGACCCATCAAATCCTAGTGTGATGATTCCTCCGAATGCAGATCTTCTACGAGCTTGGAAACGAAGGAATGCAGATGCATTGTGTGCCTTAGTTACAAGCTGTTCTGACAGTGTTTTGACTCTGATTCAGCATACAACCAAAGCGTCAGAGGCTTGGAATGTACTAAGGAGTCAGTATGAAACACGAAACCAAACAAGGATTCAAAACTTGGAGAATCAACTAGCAGCGGAGAAGTTTGCTGAAGGAGAGACGGTTGAAGCATTCATCACTCGGATTAAGAATCTGCGCGACCAGATGGCTGGCGCTGGGATACAAAAGACTAGCGAAGAGCTAGCTCGGAGGTGTCTTCGGATTTGTCCACAAAAGTTTGATGGACTAGTAACTGCCCTTAATACTCAGGTGAGACCTCAAGCTTTGACTTTTGAGGAGTTTTGTGCATTATTAATGGAGGAGGAGTTGAGGCTGAAAGCCCGAGAAGGAAGCAACAATGGAGATGCTGCATTCTCTGCCAATGCAAAAGGCAAAGGTGTTTCCTCCACCAAAAATGATGGTGACAAAAAGAAAAAGGGCGGCAAGAAGAAGTTTCAAGGAGAGTGCTTCTACTGTAAGAAGAAAGGACATGCAATTGCAGATTGTCGTGTCAAGAAGGCAGATGAAAAGAATGGTACCCTTAAAACTAAAGGGAAAGAGACAGCCAATACGGCTGAAGCAGAGTTGGAATTATTCATGGCGACCATTGAGGAAGTGTGCTCCTCGGCGCAAGAAGAATCTACCACTGACTCTTGGGTGTTGGATAGTGGGGCCTCCCGTCACATGACCAACAAGAAAGGTCTATACAGTTCTATGCAGCCTCTACAAGAATCCATCACTGTGACGGTTGGAAATGATGCTAAATGCCCTGCTGCGGGCACAGGTACTATTTCTTTTGTTGCTGCAAATGGTGAAGTCAAAAAGCTTTCAAATGTGTTGTATGTTCCCGAAATCAGGAGAAATCTCTTATCAGTTGCTGCCATAACTGATCTTGGTCATGAAGTGAGGTTCAAGAAGACAGGTGCAGAAATTATTGATAGTGCTGGCACAATTGTTGGCAAAGGAGAAAGAAGGAACAACCTGTATGAGCTAAGTGCTCTTACAGCCACCGCTGGAGTGGGCACAAGTAAGCTTTGGCATGAAAGGTTTGGACACATCGGATTTGCAGTATTGAAGGAGATGCAAAAGCAAGGTATGGTTGCTCACCTACCTACAATAACTGAATTGAAGGAACCATGTGAAGCTTGTATGATGGGCAAGCAACAGAGAAAGGCATTTCCACAAGAAAGCAAGAATAGAGCACATGCTCCTCTAGAGTTGGTGCATGCTGACTTGTGTGGTAAGATGCCTACACAGGCCTTGGGGGGATCTTCTTATTTTATGTTGATTGTCGACGACTACAGTAGGAAGATGTGGGTGTACTTCCTTCGTGATAAGGCTCAAGCTTTTGGTAAGTTTAAAGAATGGCTAATACTTGTTGAGAATGAAACAGGGAAAAGTGTGAAGAAATTTAGAACAGATGGTGGTGGTGAGTTCAACTCAAAGGAGTTTGAAGGCTTTTGCAAGAGCAAAGGGATCAAGCGTCAATTGACGACGCCTCACACACCTCAGCAGAATGGTGTTGTGGAACGCAGGAATCGTACCATTGTGGAGATGGCAAGATGCATGCTAAAGGGCAAGGGATTGCCTAACCATTTTTGGGCTGAAGCTGTTAATACTGCAGTCTACATTCTAAATCGGAGCTACACAAAGGCTCTCAAGGGAAAAACACCTCATGAGGCTTACACTGGTAAGAAACCATCTGTTTCACATTTCAGAATTTTTGGATGTGAATGTTATGCACATGTTCCAGATGAGAAGAGAAACAAGTTACAACCAAAAAGCAGAAAATGTATCTTCTTGGGTTATAGTGATGAGCAGAAGGCTTACAAGTTATATGACCAAGAGGCAAAGAAGATCATCGCGAGCCGTGATGTGGTGTTCAAGGAGGAGCCGCATACAGTGGAGGAGGAGAAGGCAAGGTCTTCCACTTTATCATCAAGCGAAGAAGTAGTCCACTATGAACCTGTCCCGAGAGCTATCCCTATCCTTAAGGAGGAGGAAGCATCATCTTCAGATGATGAGGAAAAAGTTCACCAACCTGACATCACCCCACCGGAAAAGCCATTGCCGCGCTGGGTGAAGCAGCTCTATGACCACAATAATCCTATGCCTGCATCTGTTGAGGAGAAGGCAGATGGACCAAGGAGGTCTCAGAGAATAGAGGAGCAAAGGAGGGCTTCTGCTCACATAGTCAACATGGCCTTGATGGTTGAGATTATGAGAGAAGTAAAGGAGCCAACTGACTTAGAAGAAGCACTTGCAGATCCATCATGGAAGGCTGCTATGCAGGCGGAGTATGACAGCATAATGAAGAATGACACTTGGGAGCTAGTGGATCGGCCAGCAAAGCGGAAGATTATTGGCACCAAGTGGATCTGGAAGGTAAAGTACAAGGCTGATGGTACCTTAGAAAAGTACAAAGCTAGACTGGTTGCCCAAGGATTTTCACAAGTTGAAGGGTTTGATTTTCAAGAGTCATTTGCCCCAACTGCCAGAATGACCACTATTCGCACAGTACTTGCAGTGGCTGCCCACAAGAAGTGGCCAGTGTACCAAATGGATGTTAAGTCAGCGTTCTTAAATGGTGACCTCAAGGAGGAGGTGTACGTGGCTCAGCCACCAGGGTTTGAGGCTCCCCATTCTGAGAACAAAGTGTGTAAACTAAAGAAGGCATTGTATGGGCTGAAACAAGCCCCCAGAGCATGGTACCAGCGGATAGATAGGTTCTTTTTAAACCTAAACTTCAAAAGATGTGCCTCAGATGCTAACTTGTATGTTTACAGGGATGGTAAAAAGTCTGTAGTGATTGTCCTATATGTGGACGACCTTCTTATTACAGGTGACTATGAAGATATGATCAACCAAACTCGAAAGGCTTTGAGTTTTGAGTTTGAAATGACAGACTTGGGCTTGCTGCACTATTGTTTGGGGATTGAAGTCTGGCAAGAGCCAGGAAAGATCTTCATCTCTCAGAAGAAGTATGCATGGGAGATCTTGAAGGCATTTGGCATGACCGAGTGCAAGGAGATAGCTACACCTATGGAGGTGAATGTAAAGTTATCCGTTGAGGATACATCAGCACTAGCAGACATTGGGAGGTATAGGAGGTTGGTCGGCAGTCTAATCTACTTGTGTAACACCAGACCAGATATCAGTTTTGCTGTTGGTGTTTTGAGCAGGTTCTCAAACAAACCTCATGAGAGTCATTGGAATGCTGGGATGCGGGTGCTCAGATACTTGAAGAAAACTCTTGACTATGGTATCACATACAGTTTCGGAACTTCTCTTGTGGGGAACTGTGACTCAGATTGGGCAGGAGACATTGATTCCAGGAAGTCAGTTTCTGGTTATTGTTTCTCTTTGGGTTCAGGAATTTTCTCTTGGATTAGTAAGAAGCAACCAACAGTGGCATTGTCTTCTACCGAAGCAGAGTACAAGGCAGCTTGTTTTGCTGCATGTGAGGCCGTATGGTTGAGAAGGATTCTATGGCATATGGGAGTGCAGGATGAAGAACCAACTGTGCTGAGATGTGACAATCAGAGTTGCATCGCCATTGCCAAAAATCCAGTGTTTCATGCACGCACCAAACATATAGAGATCCAGTATCACTATGTGCGTGATTTGATGGAGGATGGGATAGTGGAATTGGTCTACTGTCCAACAGAGGAGAATGGAGCAGATATCTTCACCAAAGCACTTACGAAGGATCTGCTTCAAGTTCATCTTCAGAGACTCGGCATTGGGCCGAGGAGATAGTTCACCTATGGGTGGACATTGAGGGGGGGTGTTAGATATGATCAATGCCCCACCCTCATTAGGTGCTACCAATGATCCATGGTGCTCAAAGTTGTAAGGCCCCCATTATGAGGAGAAGCCAAATGTGAGCCCGGACATTGGTTGAGTCCTGACTTGTATATCAGATGAGGTCTATGTGACCGGATGGCAAAAAGGTGACTGTTGTGGGTCTAATCTTTGGGTTAGACGGAGTGGTTAAGCTGGTAGCAACTCGAGGCACATTGCATTGAGTTGCGTGGTAAGGGAGTTAAAAGGGGCCCCTATTGTGGGGTCCGGGGGCCGCGGAAGCGGCCCCTGGCTGGGGGGTCCCAGGGGGGCCAGCGGCCCCCCTGGCGGGGGTCCGGGGGCAGCGCCCCCGGCCCGATGGTAAAGGGAATATTCCCTGGAATATTCCCTGGCCGACTAGTGGAGGCTCATATGGTAGGTCGGTCAGCAGGCCGACCTAACGACCTTCGCGGGCTATAAAAGCTAAACCCCTTCGCAGCCATCTTACACTCATCTTTCACCCAGTCAGAGTTGTTGTTCCAGCTAGCCTTAAGCTCTTCACCTATCTTCTGTCTAGATCGCCATCTAAGCTTCATTCATTGGAAGCGCACGGGTGGACAGAGCCATCTTTGTATCAGTTGTTTGGAGTTAAAGAATTTTACTGATTCTCCTCTTATCTGTTGTGTACTCTCTATCTCTTTCTCAGATTCTGTTCGCTGCGCCGTGTAATATTTTACACTCTTCTGGAGAGTTATATGCTGCATGTCCTAATGTGTAGGTAACTATTGGAGACATAAAAGATAATTTTTACTTTTTTGTTCAAGACTCCTATAGTTACCCTATCATTCTTGGGCAACCTTACATTCCTGAAGCAGCTCGCTTGAAAGCAAAAGATCTTGATGATGGTTCTTCCTATGCTCGAATCCGAAGTAAGGATAATGAACGAGCTGTCCAATTTCTTACTGTGTGTGTTAACCATAATTCAAACAGAAATCGACTGCGTGATTATCGTATGCCTAATGCCCAAGAACTCAAGGGTTTTTGGGTTGCATTGCTATAAAAGGAGGCTATGGCAGTGCGTCATGTAAAAAGATTGAACCTCCTTATGCTACAAAAACTGTGTCTTTGGCAAATCTGTATGTATGTGCAGCCAATAGTATGGGCTGTTATAAGTCTCTTCCAGCCATAA
Source organism: Lygodium microphyllum (assembly GCF_053477565.2). NCBI lineage: Eukaryota > Viridiplantae > Streptophyta > Polypodiopsida > Schizaeales > Lygodiaceae > Lygodium > Lygodium microphyllum. Next base: position 113,945,111 of record NC_141162.1, read on the forward strand.
CTAAATCTGAAAGAAAATATTTATGTTATGTAAAAAGGGTGCTAAAAACTTATGACATGATGGTTGAAAATGAAGATATTTTGGGCATTTTTTTTGGACTAATTACTATTGATACATTGGATGAAATATATGCAACTACTCATATAGAAAATCGGGCTGAAAATCAATCCATAGAAGTATGTACATTAGATTTTTATCAAACAATTCAAGAATTTGTTGAGTAGGAAGATATTGGTTTACTCAACAAGGCTGAAGCACAAGTGGAGACAAAATACAAGACGGTGGAAAAAAAAGTCAAGCCTGAGGCAGTCCCACTACCTCTTGAAAGTGAAGGGCTGACTGATAGGGCAATAAATCAGCCAAGTCTTTGTGATCCTTCCAACATTGGTCACAAGTTCACATCTAAAAGTATAAAAGAGCTCAAAATAGGTGAAAATTCTTTCCTTTTGCCGATTGAAAAACACTCTTTTATGCAAATGCTAATGAAACATGGAAAAGGTTTTGCATTTCAGCCAAGTAAAATAGGCTGTGTGAATCCAAATATTGTGGCTCCTAATGGTCATTTTTATGATCCCACATGCACCTTGGAACCTCAAGCCCATTCCTGTTCCAAGGGCGCATTTGCCCAAATTACTGGAACTTCTAAATGAAAAGATTAGAATGAAGATTTTAGAACCTTCTTCAGCACCTTACTCAAATTGATGGTTTACCGTGCCCAAGAAAAATGGATCCTTACGATTCATTCAAGATCTACAGTCTATTAATCATGTCACAATCCAAAATGTTGGTTTGGCAAACTCATCAACACCTCTTGGATTGATCTACATGTGCACTCTACCACAAGGTGCAATAAACTCCGTAGCCCATATGATGAATGATACAAAGTCTTAAGGGAATTTATTCCACAACTTACTCCTCCATTTCTTGATGATGTACCTATCAAGGGATGTGAAGTCAATGAAAAGAATGAGGAGCTTAATGAAAATGGCTGCAGGACATTTGTAGTTAACCATATTCATGATTGTGACAAGATTTTGACAAGGCTAAAAGAGGTACATCTTACCCTTTCTGGAGCTAAGCCGATTTTTGGAGTAGAAGAAGTCCTAGTGATCATATATCTGTGTGGCCCCTACAGACATAAACCTTCACCAATCCACATAGATGCCATCAGCAGAATGCAAGAAAAATGCATAGATATTTTAGAGGTGAGAAGATTTCTTAGCGCATGTGTATTCTATCTCATATGGATATCACATTTTGCTCATGTCACCGAAAATCTTTATCAATTATTGAGAAAAGGCCAAAGATTCTCTTAGGAGGAAGAGCATACTCTCACTGTATGTAAACTAAAGAAGTTGTTAATCTCAGTCCCCACTCTCAAAAGGGCTGATTATTCAAATGGTCAACCCATCATCCTTACTGTGGATACAAGTCCCATTGGGATAGGATGGACTGTTGGCAAAGAAGACCTTGAAGGTAACAGGTATGGAATTTGTTTTGAAGCAAAGGTTCTCAATGAATGTCAAATAAGGTATACACAAGTAAAAAGGGAATTGTGGGGAGTTGTAACAGCATTAAAATGTGATCGTGAATACTTTATAGGTGCTTTCATTGTGGTAGAAACTGATTGTCTTCCACTCTTGAGCATGATTGCCAACTGCTCTACACCCGACATTGCTATGCTAAGATGGATTGCATATATTAAATCTCTCAACCCCGAATTAAAGCATATTGCAAGAAAGGCGAATCCAGTTGCTCACATGCTGTCATGTGCAAGATATGACAATAAAGAAGAGATGATGAAAAAAGATGAAGTTGAAGAATCTATGCTTGTTGAATTTCATTCCATGGTTGTTGAAAGTAGCTTTCAGTTGCTGCATATACAAACCCAAAGCTGAATCTTGTAGATGAAGCTACTCTTTTTAATGGTATAGCATTAAGTAAAGTAAGAATAGGAAAAGGTATTGCTATAAATTAGCATATAGCAACAAAGATCAAAGATTTATCTATGGAAGAAGGGTGGTCAACAAGAAGCTAGCATGCTCATTGCATTGTTCAAGTTCTAGTTCATTTCTTTGAAGAAGATTATGAAGAATATTGGCTAAAGATTGGCCAATATTTCAGCATAATGAAGAAGGAGGAGTCTTGGATTGATGAAGAGTTCAAGCATATTAAGAGGAAAGCTTATGGCTTTTTTCTTAAAGAAGGGCATCTATGGAAGCACGCAAAGAAGAAGAAAGGAGCACATGTCCAAGTTTTAGGTAACAAAAGATTGCAACAACAAGTAATGAAGGAATTTCATGAAAGCCTGTGGGTTGGCCATAGAGGCATATGGGGAACCTTTAGTAAAGTCAAAGAAAAATATTGGTGGAAAAACATGTATCGGGACATAGTGTCAAATGTATTCTATGGTCAAGCATCAAGATGGGTTACAACCAACTTATCCTTTGTCTATACATTATAGATGGGTTATTGATCTTATAACTGTGCCTACAGAAAAATAGAATATGCAATATTTAGTGCTTACAAGAGAGAATCTAACCAATCAAGTTGAAGGCAAAGCCTTAACAACCAAGACCACTCAAGTTGTTTGTCGTTTTTTGCTTATAGAAGTGTTTTACAGATATGGTTGTGTGGGTAAAGTAACTATAGATAGAGGAGAGTTGTACGGTGATGAGTCATGCAACTTCTTTCCTCAATTGGGTATTAAGCTAGCTTTAACATCAGCCTATAACCCTGAAGGTAATGCAAAAAGTGATAGAGGGCACCCGCCTATTCTCAAAGCTTTAGCAAAGTCTTGTAGAGGAAAGATCAAAGAATGGCCTAAAATGCTACATTTTACATTATGGACTGACCGAACTACTCATAGTATAGTGAGTGGCCATATGCCACTTGAACTTATGCATGGACAATAACCAATTATGCCAATTGAAGAATCTATTATCACATGGAGTCTTCTAGCTTGGGATGAAGGCATCAATAGAGAAGAGTTGCTGATTTTGCGCATATGGCAGCTAGAAAGAAGGCCTGAAGATGTTCAAGCAGCTATTGAGAAGCTAAAGACAGCAAGACTAAAGAACAAAAGAAGATTTGATAAGCGACATCGACTTCCACCAAGAGCAATTCAAGAAAATGACTGGGTGCTTGTCTATGACAGTAGCCTAGACAATCAATACAGTGCTTCTAGGAAGATGGTTAAAGTGTTGGTTTGGCCCATATGTGGTAAAGGTCGTTCATGACAATGCCACATATTCATTGGTTGAATTGGATGGGACCAGCATAAAGATACTCATAGCTGGAAAAAGAATCAAGTTCTTCAAACGAAGAGAAATTTCAACATATGAGTTAGAAGACTTGGATATAATTCAAGAGCATGAAGACATAGAAGAAGAAGAAGAGGTAGAAGATGAAGACATTGACATGGTAAAAGATACTTCTTCTAACACTGCATATCCATAAGACTTTGGCACATGCTAGAGGATGTGCAGGTTAGGAGAGGGTGGGTGTCATGCTGCTACGCGCACACCGTGTAAAGAAATCTAGAGTGTGCTTTCTTATTGATTTAGAGAGACAATGCCATTTTAAACATTAGTGTTAGTGTCCATAGTTCAAAAATATTAAATTTTTGGACAAGTTTTAGTCAATTTTTGATATTCTAGATATTATCTCTTGTAAAAATCCATAAAACTATAGAAAAATTCTAAATTACGATTAAAAGAAATCATGTAGTTTTCAGCCGATTTGAGAGGATTTTATGTAAAGAGAGATTGATGAATTTGAGTGACGCGCAATCACTATTTTCAGGCAGTAAACAGCACTCCAAAGGGGGAGATGAAGAAGGAGTGATTTGGAAGAATTATGGCCAAGTGTACTGGTATTTTACCCCCCTTTCGGAGCCAATGGAGGCATCAAATTGGCGATCTACGTAGCATAGAGAAAGGTATTATTTTATACACTTTTTTGTCTATTAGAGTTTTATCTTCTCATAATGCTGAAATAAACTGACTGGCTTAATATCTGTTAGTATTCTTATACATTTTCTAGTTCTTTTTGGGAGTCTTCTACGTCTTCAATTTTTTCAAACCCCTTCTCTTCCGTCTACTCCTCTACCTGAATCTACCTTCACCCTACTGTCTCTTACCCCCATGGTGGACTCTTGACACCAAACGCACCGACACTATGTTAGGGGAAGTTTATGCTATCATGAAGGAAATTCAATTTGAAGCTCTCTACAAGCCTTGTAATTGACTCATAATATTTTGTCCCTAACAGTCTACATTGAATGTAATCATGCAAAGATGATTCATGCTATGGCATCATGTATGAATGATGGGATTCAGAGTTGTTTATGATACATGACAATATATTGTACTTGATTTGATAATTTGTAATTGCTCTTACAATCAAGAAAACAAGCTTGATTTGAGATAATACTCTTGTGATATTTGCTAAGAACATGTAGTTGGAAGCTCTATCAACATCTTCAAGAACTTAGCTTGAAACCTTCAATCCTTCTCTTATCTCTACCATCTCCAGTGTCGCAGCACATAGGGTTGAAGGTCACCACAGGAGTTTGGTAAGAGAAGAATGTATAGGGGTTCAAGAGCTTTTACTTTGGAGATGGTAGAAATAAGAGAAGGGTTGAAGGTTTCAAGCCAAGTTCTTGAAGATAAGAGACACCAGGGTGAAGGTAGATTTAGGGAGAGGATTAGATGGAAGAGAAGGGGTTCCAAGAGATTGAAGATGTAGAAGAATACTCCCAAAAAGAATTAGAAAATATAGAAGAATACTAACAAAGATGAAGCATGTCAGTTTCTTTCAGCATTGTGAGAAAATAAAACTCTAATAAACAAAAACGTGTACAAAATAATACATTCCTCTATGCTACTTAGATCGCCAAATCTGATGCTTTCATTAGCTCTGAAAGGGGGGTTAAATACTAGGACACTTGACCAAAATTCAGTTGGATCACTCCTTCATCTCCCACTTTGGAGTGTTGTTCACTGCCTGAAAACAGTGATCGTGCGTCGCGTGATTTCGTCAATCTCTCTTTTTACATAAAATCCTCTCAATTCGGCTAAAAGCTACATGCTTTCTTTTACATGTATCCTAATCTAGAAGTTTTCTATAGTTTTTATGGATTTTTACAAGAGATAATATCTAAAATATAAAAAATTGTCTAAAAACTTGTCCAAAAAGATCTAATATTTTGAACCATGGACACTAACACTAAAGCCTAAAGTGGCATTGGCTCTCTAAATCTAAAAGGAAGCCACACTCTAGAATTTTTTACATGATGTGCACGTAGAGGCACAACATCCACCCCCTCCTAACCTGCACATCCTCTGGCATGTGCCAAAGTCTTACGGATTTGCAGTGTCAGAAGAAGTATCTTCCGCCATGTCAATATCTTCATCTTCTGCCTCTTCTTCTTCCTCTATGTCTTCATGCTCTTGAATTATATTCAAGTCCTCTAGTTCATATGTTGAACTTTCTCTTCATTTGAAGAGCTTGATTCTTTTTCCAGTTATGGGTATCTTCATGCTTGTTCCATCCAATTCAACCAATGAATATGTGGCATTGTCATGAATGACCTTTACCACATATGGGCCAAACCAATGCTTTACCATCTTCCAAGAAGTACTGTATTGATTATCTAGGCTGCTATCATAGACAAGCACCCAGTCATTTTCTTGAATTGCTCTTGGTCGAAGTCGATGTCGCTTATCAAATCTTCTTTTGTTCTTTAGTCTTGTTGTCTTTAGCTTCTCAATAGCTGCTTGAATATCTTCAGGCCTTCTTTTTGAGAGGTGGGCTTCCCAACTGGTTTGGACCAGTCAACCATTACATTTTCAAATTTCACTTCTTTAATTTTTGCATTCATGCTTTCTTTATCTTCAGCTTCAATTTCTCCAATTAATTCTTTAACTCCTTCAAGATGAATTCCTTGTGAAGTCAACTTCTCTTCATCCTACACAAAAACTCGAAGAACTTGCAAAAAAGCATGCACTATTTCTTCATCTTCATCACCAACATATTGTCTTTTCCTTTTGATTATATTAATAATTACATCATGGAATTCAAGTTTGGCAATTCCAAGAATTTCGCCTAAGGTGAATTCAATTTTGCTTCCTAGAATTCGTTCTTCTAGGACTCGTTTGAGATCGATTCCAAATCTATGTTAGACTACAATTTGTAGCCTGGCTACTTGCCTTTCTCCTTTCCTTTGGTCTTCTTTGTTTGTGGCACATCTTCTATCTCTTGATCTGGAATTATATTTTTAGCAAGCTTTGTTTGTTCAGGTGTTCTTCTAGTTACCCGTTTTGGAGGGCTAGAAGAGGAAGGCCCTGGTTCATATTCTCTTCTTCTCTTTTCTTCAATCAAGACTTCTTTATGATTGACTTCAGTCAAATGTGCAAAGGCAGAAAAAGAATCTACCCATTCTTTCCAACCAGTTATTCCTCAAATGCACTGACTGGCGTTAGCTAAATCTTCTTTGGCTGCCTTACCACATTTCATTTGATCTAGTGTATGCATCCATACTTTAGATTGCACATTAGCTTTACATGCTTTCAAACTTAATTTAGTTGGCTCAATTTGCAGCACATAGGTAGCTGCATCAATTGCTGTGTAAGCATTCATTATAGCTAAATCTTCTAATATTTTCTTCATTCCACCATTGCCAAAATTTGGCTCTAGTGGAAAACCAGTTTTAGCTCCATGAATTTTTTCATCTTTCCAAAAGATGAGCTTGTGTGCTTCAGCCTCACCGAAGGCAGAACATTTCCTCTTGTAATGTTGTTGGCTGTCACACCAAATACAGCGCCTCTTAAAGCCTTCTCTCATGGGTCTTTGAATTGATGAACGCCCTCTTTCTTCAACTTTGACATCCAACTTCTCTACCTTGGAACTAATTTCTGTAAGATTCAGATGAAGGTCACACATGCTTTTAATGAGTTCATCCATGACATCATTTTTAGAAGGAACAAAAGAAGAAAGAGTTGGTTGATTAGTCAAGGGAATAGGAAAATTTGAAGGTGGAACAAGCTCCATCAATGGATTTGTTGAAGTTGAAGTAGAGCCCAATCTTAGTCGCATCCTCTCTCTTTGAGCAATCATGTTAACTACATCAGTAACATCTGTCCATGCAGTTTTGACTCCTGATTCGAAGGTAGCATCTTTTAGGCGATCAGCAAGCTTTTCTTGCAGAATGGGATCTGCAGCCTTAAGGAATAATTCAATCTTCTAACCTTCCATACTTTGTTAGTCTTCAGCATCCATTAGGGCCAAAAACATTCCAAAAATGCACTTTTGTTAATCACGGGATTAAGAAATAGGCCAAAGAGAGTTTGCCACGTGTGCAAGAATATGGTATTCTTGTCTCCTCTTTTTTAGAGATAGTGGAGTCCATTTCGTGATTCTCTCTTTTTTTTTAGCCAAAATCCCTAAAGTCTAACATGTTTTGGAGTCCCAAAGACGTTATTTACTCACAAATCTGACAAAATACGTGACAGAGATGTGATGAAATTAATAATGAGTTTTTTGAAAGTCGGGAGATCTTTCAATATTCTAATTGGTGCCCAATACATACTCATTTGTATTCTTAACGCTACTTTTTAGTTCATTCACCCCTCTTTGAGCTTCTTTCGGGGTGCTTTCATTCTTTTCATGGCTTCCTCTAGGCGCCCTTCTCGTTTAATACACTCTTGCACAGTCTATAGCCAGGGAGCAGATGGAAATTGGGAGCCCAAAACCTTTACTGTAAATGATTGGGTTACCATGCTGCCATCTTGCAAGGGCTCTCATAAGGTGAAAAGAAGAAAATGAGATGATATAAAACATCACTGGAAGGGGCGTATCATTGCCTTCAAAATTATGCCTGAAGGGTGGTTTGTCAAGGTGCAACATGTTTACATGGCCAAGGATATGCACTTGCCTCCAAACGAATGTATTCCCCAACAAACACATTGTAAGTTATTAGTTGAATAATGTTTGTAATTCTTTTCCATTTAGGCAAGTACTAACAACTAATTCGTCGTTGCAAATATCTTTCCGTCAACAAGTATTGAATAGCAACCTGTGGAAAGCCTAAGTGGGACTTTCCATGCCATTCATAAGGTATTGGCAGACATTATTTATGCCGATCAAACTGTGTCTTTTTTTAGTGAATGCAAGGTTTTTATATATTATACACAGTATGTGGTTCCCTCTAAAGCGGATAGGTATGGGAATATCCAAGATTTTCCATTGCCAACCCTTTCATCTCTAAACTGGGAGGTTCCTGACAAGGTAACGGTGCAGAGTTTCAAATTCAAAATATCTCAGAATATTCAAAAGTCCATGACAACTGGAAAGATCTCAAGAAGAATATGTTTATCATGGTTTGCACCCCTCCATAACTTCGTGGCTTGCTTCAAAACAGCAAATTTGCAAAGAACGAAGCTTTCCTAGCTAAGTAGAAACTTTTCGGAAGAGGATTTGGACAACACTATAGGGACGCTTTGGAAATCTAGAGAGTGCGACCATAAGGGTGATATCTTGAGGTGCAGTGCATGCCCTCAATCCTTGGCTTTGGCTTACAGTATCCCTCGCTAAACTCTTGCTTTGGGCTTTGATTACAGGAGATACAAACTAAGATTGGGTATTTGGGTTCCCTTGCATTCCGATATAGATTGCACACCATATAAACTTGTGGTGCACGTTTTGTAGCATGAAGAAGTAAAGAAGGTGAATGTTACTTCCAATTGGAGTCTGAAAGATGTGAGGGATACCTTGGAATTGCTAGACAATATATCCCCTAGATATAAGTTCAAAGTGAATGGCGTAACAATTGGTAAAAGAGCCGATCGCTCTTTCTCTTGTAAAAAAAACGAGTTGTTTGTCTCCCACAATTGTGAGTTTTGAGCCTTGAGAATGAAAACTTTGTAGGAATTTATCTTAATTGACTGTCCTTAAGACATTTCTTAGTGGGAACTCATAAGCTATCATGAAGCAAGTTGCCTTTCGAATGTATAGAAATAAATGTACATTACATTCAATTTATAAGTGAAAAAGTTCATTACATCATGAGGTACAAAAATATCATATAAATGTACAAAGCCAAAATAATAAGGCTTGTGTATGCTTATGTTTGCTCTTTTGATTCTTTATCTGCTGCCTTCTCCTTTGTTGGCTTTGTGGCTTCTTTATCAATTTCTTCAAAGATATTTTTTCTCACAAGGCCTTTCTTTGATTGTTGAAAGAATTTCACCTTTACAGGTACTCTCTTTTCTTGGGGTTTAAGAGGGGATGGATCAAATTTCAAAGGAGAAAGCATTGGCATTCCTTTTTTTTAAGACTCTGCACAGCAGTGGTCTTTGTGGCTGACTTACCATTACCATTACCATTTCCATTGCCATTGCCATTGCCATTGCCATTGCCATTGCCATTGCCATTGCCCTTGCCCTTTCCCTTACCCTTGCCATTGTCCTTACCATTGCCTTTACCCTTTCCCTTGCCCTTTCCCTTGCCCTTTCCCTTGCTTGTGCCCTTGGCCATTGAAGTTTTGGGAGGAAGAGGGGAGTTAGGATCATATGGTGTGATTGCCTTGTCCAAAATCAGCTCAATGCATCTCTCCCTTATCCACCAAACATACGAATCAAGATAGCCTCTACACTATAAGAATAAATGTTATAAGTTAGTGAAAAGACATCATGATAAGGGTTACACAAAAATCAAATGAAATTAACTTACATTCACTCCTTCTATTTGTAACAACTTTGAATCCACTGTTCTGCAAATATTTGATATAACTCTCCATCCACAAGAATGCACATCTCTTTGCAATGGAACTTCTTGTAGAAGAAATGTATAAGGCTTTTGAGGATCACCAAGATCCTCATATGTAGTATCCAAAAATGTAGAAACAAGTCTACTAGCACTACAAAAGGAAGCTTTGTAAGTTCAAAATATTTTTTGTAAATATAATCAAAGCAAGTAATTTTCTTTCAACATACATTCGTGCTTGGCCATGAACACCGCTAAGAGAGTTCAAAAAGATAATTTCTCTAGTAAGACAGTTAATATAGATAAGACTCCAATGCCCTCTGCAAATTCAAAATAGAGGTGAGCAGAAGGGTGAAAGCAAATGAATATAAATTTTCCTCTACAGAAAAGAAAAATACCTTTCTACATAAGGGAAAAAGATGTGGTAATTTGTCACACTATTAAAAGTACGAAATAAGGGTGTAATATTAGACCCAGATCTTGCAAATAGTTCCACTGAGAGAAGTGGATCAACAACATATATGGCTCTACGGATATCGAGAGTAAGAGAGGAGATGAATGCCCTGCAATCAATAGAAAAAGCTATTTGAATCGATCAAAATCAATACAAATTACATATAAAATATACTTGAACCTATAAGCCTTACCTTATGCAACAAAAAACAACGGAGTCAGATAGTTGGACATCCCTTTTCTCCAACATGGGCTTGTCCTTGGGAGATATACTAAGGTAATCCTCCTCAGGTTCCGCAGAAACATTCACAACTATTTTCCCATACACTTTACCCATCCTCTCGTTGTTGATGGGAGCAAATGATGTGGCTTTCCTCTTGTAAACTTCGTCTTCAGTTTCCAATACCTCCTGAATTTTTTCACTCAAGATAGACTCCTGCTGGGTGGCACCCCTTGTAGAATAAAGGTGAGTTACATCCTCAACCTTTAGCTTTTTCCCTTTCTTGGACAATTTCGGGGAAATGTTAAGGATTTCAAGGGATTTTTGATCGTTGGAAGGCAAGGGCCTCAACACTTTATCGAACCTATACCTGATTCTGCTGATCATGCTGAAATCTTTATTCATAAGGGTAATTCTATGAGCATGCGCAGCAGCAATGTAAGCATCATTCATGAAATCAATAACAAAATCTTCTGTAGCCTCTTGTAGAGCAAGAATTATTGAGAGTTGCCACTTCTTATTTAGGCTAGAGACAGTTGCCACTCTAGACAATCTATCACAGAGATCTCTTTAACAACTCTTATGAAAGCAGCCTTTGGAATCACGTGCTTTGTAGCTCTCTGGGCTTTTCTAATCTCACTGAAACACCTCTGCATGTAGAAGAACCAGGACTTCCTCTTTCTCTTTTGTGGCTTGGGAGGCTCATTGGCTTCAGCAGAAGTAGGCTCAGGTGCAATTGGAGGGGATGAATCCTTCACAAGGAAAGTCTCACCCTTTGCTTCTTCAACTTCAGGAGAAGAAACATTCTTTGCACTGAAATGATTTAACTCCATGGAAGATGCTAGGCCAACACTTGGTGTAGGGGGGATCTCTGTGGCAAAATGCTCTGGGGCCTCTGATGGGCCAACCTCAACAATATTTGAAGAGGGTTCCTCCTCAGATTCATCAAATTGTAACTTCCTTCTACCCCCACTATCCTTCCTATCCACATAAACTTTTCTCGCAGTTTGCTTTGTCCTTGCCATATAGAGGAGAAAATAGAAGAGCCAGAAAGACAAAAATGATATAGGAATTTTCTCAAAAATCTGATAAGAATGCAGCAGGCACAATATGGTGCGAGAAGGAACAAACAAACAAGATGGATGGTCACGTTCGCGCCGTATCGGAGATGAGGACAGCGAGATAGAGAAGCTCGATATGACACAAGATGGATATTGGGAAAACCACCAAGGACACCCTCGCTCCGTATCGGGCCACTGAGGGAAGACCACCGAAATGAGGAAATCGGGAAAGAGACAAATGCACACTCACTCTGAATCGAGGACGGGAACCGATACGATGCGAGAGGACAGTTACGTAGTAGATGCAACACTGGGATCACTCCGTATTGGGCAAGCAAGGCGCGAGAGCTCGAGAAATGTAAAGTGTACACGTAAGAAAAATAATCCCTTATATACCCTCGTCAACCATGCCACGTGTCAGACACGTGTCTCGCATTGATTGTGCCACGTGTCCGCCTAACGTCCATATGCCATGTGTCGACTAACAATCGGTCCACGTGTTTGCACGTATTGTCGGCCAGGTGTTGGCCAACGGCTAGTGCCACGTGTTGAAGCCCAACGGCTAGTGCCATGTGGCATTATTGTGCACCCTACATAAGGGGGTGTCCCTCATCCGTATGGCTTTTTTCGCTTTCTTTGTGGACTTCTCATTCTTCTCCCGATACGGCGCGAGAGCGAGTGTTCCTCTTTTGTGCTTTTGCCTGTTTGCGTCATTTTGGGCTTACCTATTCTTAAGAGTCTTCCTTCGGCGTGGCTCCTAACCCGATGCTGTGCGAGGGCACGTGATCACTGATTCTGGTTCTGCCTTATTGCGTCATTTCAGTTGTGGCCCTTTGCTTTGAGTTGTTCTGGTTTCCATTACCGATACAGCGCGAGTACGAACATCTGTGTCTAGCATTTGAGTCTCATCACGCCGTATCAAGCAAAAGTTGGAAACATGTCTGAACCTACAGATTTTCTAGGCTCCAAGGTTTTGCCAGGAACTGGGAAAAGGAGAAGGCTTTCAAAAGGCTCAAGGGCTTCAACATGTGATGAGCATGTGCATTCTGTTTCTTCCCCATGCTCTGCCACCAGTGTCAGAATGCCAAGCACATCTCCAGGGAAGCGAAAGTCGGCAATGAGAGGTCTTGGAGTATCAGAGCTTACTGATGTCACTCCATCAGAGAGGCTTCTTGACTTTATCCTTCAGAATGGCATGGATCGCTCTTTCTATGGAGTTGTTAAGAATGTCTTTAATCCTGATTGGGACCTTGACAATGTTTTGAAATATTGTAAAAAATATTTTTTGGAGGACTTTTTGGAGTTTGAAAATCTAGCAGGTCCTTCTATTGAAGTTGGTACAAAGGAATATGTCCATGTTCCCATTAGGTCAACAGGAAATGAAAAGTCAGTGTTTACTAAGAGGTGTAGTGCCCACTCTCTGGACAGGTTTTATGCAATAGACATATGGTGCTCCAGTCATTCCAAGAACTGCAAGATTATGTCAAAGTCTACTGCTTTTATTGTTTTCACCCTTGTCAAATATCCTCTGAAAGCTGATGAGCAACAGTTGGAAGGAGCAAAGTCTGCTAGCTTTTGTATGTTAGATGATCTGGCAGATGAAAAGGAAACAAAGGAGGTTGTAGATGCAGATTTTGAGGCTTCTATTGCTGAGAAGTTGGATGTTGCTCACTTCAAAGCTGAGACCATCATTGAGGAGAGCCAAGGAGATGCAAACCCTGCAATCCTTCTCTACCATCTATACCTTTCAAGGAGAAGGAGTACATTTTACTGTCAGATATTCAAAAACTTTTAAATCTTAGGGAAGATTATTGTCTAGCCATTATTGCAGAGGCTTCTGATGCTGCAAATGGGATAGTTGACACAGAGAATGAATCACAGGAAGAGATACTCAAACTTGATAAAGAAACTGTAGGTGATAAGTTTATTGATGCTGGTGAGGCCCTCTCTCTTTGTTTTGAAAAGGCAAAAGAAGCTGAGAAAGAGTTGAGTATTACTGATGAGGAGTTGGATTGCATGCAAAGCCAACTTGGGATTTCCAATTTTGGAAGACAGGAGTCTGAATACATTAAAGAATTGATTAACACCAATGAGACATCATCATCAATAAATTTATGGAATCCAATTAAATTGGAGTACGATGAAAACCAAGTGGTAAGATAATTTTGAATTTGCTTTTACACATTGGTAGGTTTGAGTTTCACGCTCATTCAGTATGGGTTTTATTTGCAGTTGGGGATTGCTGATTCAGATAACTTCTTGGGACATGGCAAAGGATCGAGAGCTGGTGGTAGTACATTGAAAGACATTGCACTCGGCCACTACTTGGCTAGGATTGACCCTGATTCCTTTTTAGTACTTCATAATAGTTTCTCAGAGGATGCAACATGGCCCATACTTTGTATTAAAGCTCTTATAAGGCTTCTAGGTTTCTCAGGATTGCAATATAATACCCACAAAGTAATGTTTTTGGAAAAGACTTCAGCAATTAGGATTTTTGTCTAGGTTACTCTGCTTCTAGAGCAGGATGCTTTTTGGCATTCACATCCTACGCCTTCGCTGCAAACCGAACTGATGTAAAATCTATAACTGGCTACAAGAGAAGAAAATTTCTATGTTATAGAGGAAATATTCCTGAGGAGGAAGAGAATGTGAGAGTTTTGGAAAGCTAGCTTTGTATATATTCTTTCTTATATATAAAAGTGCGACTGCTCATGTTTCATTGCCATCTTTTATCTGCATTCTTTGAAGTTGTCGTCGAAAAAACCAATTGAATAGCTCCTCCAAAGCATTGCTTTTTGTAACTCCTCCCCCATGCCTTGTGCTTCGAAAATAACTTGTGCGTGCTTGATAGTGGGATTTTTCCATGCCTTGGTTACTATAAGTTGCTAAGGGGCCATGCTCCTCCACAAAGTAAGGCCCATGAATATGAAGAATATGCTGCAATACAAAGTAACACTAATTTTATACCAATTGAAAAACTTGTCAAAATAAACCCATATTAAATCATTGTTACTTTACCATATAAAAAGTGATATCTTTTTCTCACCATGCCTCTTTTATCGCTTGAACAAGATTTGTGATTGATCTTTTGAACTCTTCCGCATATGTATATGTTGTCTTATGTTGCCTGAGGAGTTTCAGAAAAACATCAAGGTGTATCCAAACCTCCATTCTAAGAAACGCAAGCCTCGACGTGCTTGCAACATTTGTTGTGATCTCACATAACTCTCTCCAACACTCCCAAGCCGCATTCACCTGCTTTCCTGAATGGTTTCCTAAGAATTGTCTAGCTTTAGAGCCTCCCATAGAGACATCAACCAATATATCTCTTGTTTTTCCTGAAAGTATTGGATCCTTTCTCAAGTGAACTTAGCCTCCATGAAATCCCATTTTCAATAGTAATGCCTCGCATTTATCAATACACTCATCTGATAAAGATAATGGCTTAATGGAATATGCGTAGTCAAGATGCAACCTGAGAAGCTTATCGATTATTCTAATCTCTGCATGCAAAGTACAAATATGAACATTCTTAAGAGAGATTGAAAGAATGGGATCCTAGATGTCTTCTATGTTTTTAAATTTACTCAAATCTATAGAGTCTCTATTTGGGGCTCTTCTTACTGGTCGTAAACTACTCCAATCTTTGGATCCAATACTTTCCATGCAATAAATGCAAGGATATTACATATTCCAAGCATACATTTGATAGTTTTTAAATCAACACTCATATGCCATTCCACATTAAAATTACCAACCCCATCAACTACCAACATTTCGCCTTCACTTTGAGACTTAATGATATTTGGAATACCTGTATGGTTGAACAACCATTTCAACATTTGATGATTTTCAATTGGTACCTGGGCTGCACCAATCCACCAAATCTCCATCTCGGATTGGATCTTATGCAATGGAGCTTGGCCCTCATCATTGCTATGGTCCAATGCCATGTTCATGAGGAAAATGCTAATTCTTTCCATCTTCTGTCCCTTTTGAATCTGTGCTTCATCCAACTTCAAGGCAAACTTTAGAACACCATAACTTTCTTCTACTGTGATTTTATACATGTGAACCATTGCAATTTGCACCTTTTTTAGATTAACCCATATATTGTTAAACGCATTGTAATAAAAAATTGCCTTTTTTTTGTTTTTCATAGGACATAGACCTTTCGATGTGAATGTAATCTCCAAAAACATGTGGAATCTTGCGATTCATGGCAATTCTTGCAGTCGAAACTACAAGGGCTCGGGGCAATCCAAATATAGTTACCCTATTGAGTTTAATATTTTTAAACCATAATCCAGAGATAGCACGATAACCTTTTCGACTTATACCCACAGTATCACATGTCTCTACAATTTCATTTGCTTTCACCATGCCTTTTATGTCCTTCACTAACTCTTTGAGAGTTGAACCTCTAAAATCCGCATTTTCGGGTGACTTAAGAATCCTCAAAATATCTTTCTTATTCATGGTTTCCTTCAAAAGTTCAATTCTTTCCTCATTCTCTCGGATATTGATGCCTAATATGTTAGATACATATTTCTTTGTAAGATTTAGTCTCCTTTTCTTTGCTCTCTCACACAAGTTGGTTATATTTTTTAATGGTCTCTTCCTCTCTCTAAATCCTATTGGAGTTTCTCTCAAGCATGTTATTCAAAACATCAATCTGACTTGTCAACTCTAAAATATTTGTTCGTGTAGTTTCTAGTGCTTTTTTCATTTCGTGCATTTGACCTATATATGTGTAAGATGCAGAGTATAACCTCATATAGCCAAGCATCCCATTGTAACCTTCTCCAACATATCTTATATAGTCATGGATATTGAAAAAAGGAGGTGGTTTACCTGTAGAAGGATCCCTAGGACAAATATTTCCGTCCACCCACAAATCTATATGCTTCATTCCAAGATGTGTAAATCGGATCTAACTGAACAGTTAGCTTGTATTTACGTGTGCTTGCGCATGTGTTATTTGAAGAGGTATTGCTAGACATTTTAGCAAATGAACCGAGCAAGAATCTCACAGTGATACGAAGCAAGTGTAACAAAAAGAACGGAAAAAGAGAATAGTATGTAGAAAGAAAACGTGAGAGCAAACAAATGTGAATTTCGTACAAAAATCTCGAAAATACAAAATCTCTTGAGTTCCAAGACAAAAACGGCCGAAATGGTGACCCCTGACCTGGATTAAAAGATGAGGGCAATTAATGGTCGACCTCTTCAATGAACCAAATATTCTCTCATTAATCACATCTGGACAACCAAATTTAGAGGTTTTATTCTTCCTAAACCTCAACTAATTAGCAACTTAATCACTTTCTTACAAGTGTCATTTTTGAAGCATTTTTGGCCCTAATGAAGTTGTCCAAATTTACTTTCAAACTCATGGTATAGAGCTGTTGCAGCTAAACCTTTGTTGGGTTTTTCAACCCATTTAGTGAAACTTTTCTTCGTCATAAGGCCAGAGTCTTCTAAGAAGAATTCTTCGCGTAGGGCTTTTTTAAATCTAGCCCAATCCACATCTTGTTGAAAAGACCATAGATTCTCTCTTGAAGACCATGCTTGGCTAGTCTGGAAAAATAGCGACTCCATGCATGTTGTGGTATACCAAAGAAGAGCATTTTTTCAACATACAAGCAAATAAAAATAGAGATATTTTGACCATTAAATTGTTTTAATTCCCACCCAACTTCCTCTAGGGCCTTGATAGTTGTGGAATCAATCTTCTCTTCGTCTTACCTTTGTTGTTGTTGTAACATTTGAATTTGTTGTTGCTGAGTCTGCTGCAGTATGTGCACCAATTGTTGTAGAGTATCTCCTGAAGAATCCCCCATCTTGGAGTTCTCTTACACCGACCTTTACATCAAGTTCACCAATGTCGCAACACATAGGGTTGAAGGTCACCACATGGGTTTGGAAAGAGAAGAATGTATAGGGGTTCAAGAGCTTTTACTCTGGAGATAGTAGAGATAAGAGAAGGGTTGAAGGTTTCAAGCCAAGTTCTTGAAGATAAGAGACACTAGGGTGAAGGTAGATTTAGGGAGAGAAGTAGACGGAAGAGAAGGGGTTCGAAGAGATTGAAGATGTAGAAGAATAATCCCAAAAAGAATTAGAAAATATAGAAGCATACTAACAAAGATGAAGCCTATCAGTTTCTTTCAGCATTGTGAGAAAATAAAACTCTAATAGACAAAAACGTGTACAAAATATTACCCTCCTCTATGCTACTCAGATCGCCAAATCTGATGCTTTCATTAACTCCAAAAGGGGGGTTAAATACCAAGACTCCTAGCCAAAATTCACTTGGATCACTCGTTCATCTCCCACTTCGGAGTGTTGTTCACTGCCTGAAAACAGTGATCGCGCGTCGCATGATTTCGTCAATCTCTCTTTTTACATAAAATCCTCTCAATTTGACTGAAATCTACATGCTTTCTTTTACATGTCATCCAAATCTAGAAATTTTCTATAGTTTTTATGGATTTTTACAAGAGATAATATCTAGAATATCAAAAATTGACCAAAAACTTGTAACAAAAAAATCTAATATTTTGAACCATGGACACTAACACTAATGCCTAAAGTGGCATTGGCTCTCTAAATCTAAAAGGAAGCCACACTCTAGAATTTTTTACACGGTGTGCACGTAGTGGCATGACATCGGAGTCTAAGCTCTTGAATCCCCATACATTCTTCTCTCTCAATCCCCTGTGATTGACCATGAAGTACCTCTTGAACCTTTAATCATTCACTGTAATCTACTTATCTCTTGAAGACACATCTCCATCTATCTTGTCAAGTTTTCTTGCCAAACCCCTGTGGTGACCTTCAACCCTACACGCTGCGACAACGGTGGTTAGTGGGTTTCAAGTAAAGGAGAATGGAAGATGACGCGAAAGAGCCACATGGGAGAAGGGCCCCAAAAGGTGGGCTTGCATCACCTCTGATGAGAGAATCCATTGTGGGCATCAGATGTTGACCTTGGGCATGTAACAGAGAGGAGGCATAATGGCTGCCTCAGGTAAGTTACTCATGAATATATGTGTGCATCATGTGGGTTCAAAATAAGGTATTTTTAAAATACAAACTTTATACATTTTTTACATACACAAGGGTGTAATATAAAGGGGTTATTTACAAATTGAATAGAAAAGGGTTATATTTTATTTAGAAAAAATTCACAGATAGGATATTTATAAATAGGCCTTGAATGCACGTGATGTAGAAAATATATATATAGTAACTTTCCCGAGATGGTTGCAGGACAGATGCACTAAACACACAAGAGAAAACTCACTCAAGAACACAAGACGAGAGATAGAGGCCAAAATGTTTGCTTGCTCGTTTTTGTTCTTCTTTCACATACAATACAATGTATACAAAGTATAGATAAGATACAACATAAAGAAAAGTAGCCTAAGTCAAACAGTGCATAACTCACTCTACTAGTTGACTAGCACTATAACTTGAGTTGTTAGGTAGATGTAACAAGCTAAATATAATAAGTGATATGTCAATGGCCATATGAGGATCATAATGACCACCAATGTACCAAGTTTAGACATGCATATCTGAGAGCAGAGTTTTGAGCCCGAGATGTGCCTAAAATTTGCCAAAGAATCTGGAATTTAGGGGAAAAATATTTAACATCGAAGGCGGCGGCTCTAGCTAGGACGATTTTAAGCACCAAGTGAAACACGACTTTTAAAAGGCGCCCGAGCGACACTTGTTGATTTTTGATAATTTTTTAGATTGCCATGCGGGTTGTCAGGAGTTGCCAGTCAATGCGGGATGTCAAGCCGGACGCCCAGGATTTTTCAAAGCTCGATTTGGAGCCCAGACGGGGAAATGGCCACAAAATGGTCAAGATATGAAAAGGTGGACACTTGGGAGGCCAAAATTGGGCATGCCTTTTGAGTTTGGACCCCCCTCCCCCTTCAAAGTTTTAAGCATACAAGATGAAAAGACGTGGAGAGAGAAGATGAAGGAGGAGATGGAGGTGCCATCATCTTCACACCAAATTTTGCGCCCTCTCCTCTCTCTCATGATTGGGGGGTTGCATACAACCCATGGAACAGATCTTGGGCCTTGATTCCCCTCTGTATGCTGAGCATATCTCCGCCTCTCACTCGTGCAATGATGGCGTGGATGAAGATCTCTAATTTTAGTCTTTCTCTCTCCTCCCTCTCTCTCCCTTAAGGGGCTGTTAATGTGTGCAAGAGGAAAATGAAGAATGGTGAAGGAAAGCTTGTCCGGATGAGACCGGATTGCTTCCGGATCGATGTAGACATAAAGATTACTGATTATGAAGATGCTGGACATTGAATGTGGGCTGACACGCAGTCCCACACCAAAACCGAGATCCCGAGACATGAAGCCTACGCGGTAATTCAATTTTTATGAAGAAAAAATGAGTTTTTATGCTATTTGGTTGATGAAATATTGTTCCCATGGGTTGATTATGCATTATGTTGTTTTTTGCTATGAGTTTGATCAATTTATGCTCTGAAAATTAGAAAATCATAAGTGATATGGCTGGAATTAGTGTTATAAAACCCGTAAAACATGCATTTAAGAGGTAAAAATGGGATTTTTTGCAAAATAAAGGGGAAGTATGAGATATAATGCCAAAAAAACTTAGAATTTTTCTATCAAGGAACCTAAGGGCCACAGCCCACAATCAATTTTTACTTTCAGTCATTTTTTATTGAAGAAAATAGAGGAAAAATACAAAAAAATGGTTAAAATGGATTTTAAATGGGAGAAAATTAGGAAACGACAAAAAGAAAATTACATAAGTGTTTGTGCCATGTATAATGAAGGTAGAGCACGAGGTTGGCCTCGGTTTACCTTCGTTTCTATGTTTCTATCCGTGTTTATCGCTTTCTCTATAAAGAAATACACATAAAACGACCCTTTCACCTATCAACGAATGCAAAACATTAAACGGTAGGGTGAGAGGGGAGTTTGAGCGTCAAAGTATAACCTTAAACCTGATTTATGTGTTGCATCATGGATATAGGTCATTGTTTTAAAATAAAGGAAAAGACAGCATGAGCGTAAGGCTTGGTGTCTCTTCTCGTTTCAATACATAAACGTTAGCATGGAAATCATGGAAAGATTGGGTTCGCACAATGCACAATGCTCATTTTCTTTTGTTTGTGCACTAAACCATTCACATTATGCACTATGCATGGTTCATGGTATCAAAGGAAAATCTCCTGGACTGCATAGCAATTGTTTTCTTAGGACTTTGACCCACGATTGAGAGTGTGAGGTTATCCCGTGCTGTAGGGTAGAGGGTCGGTTTCCTAAGGGACTATTAAGTGAGGAAGCATGGTATATCTCCTGGAAATACGAGAAATATAAAAGAGAGGAGTTTGTGTTATATGTTGAGCAGCGCATCAAGGGGCTAATCCCTGCGATGTAGGAGAGCTGCAGTGGGGCCGCAGTGTTTGTACCGTGAGGTTGCCTCCATATGTGTGTGGTTGTGGCATTGCCAATGTGTAAGGGTTCTCCCTCAGAGGAGTTTAAGAGAATGTTGGACTATAAACTATAAACGCAAGAATCAAGCTTTAGGGAAGTTTTTCCTTTAGCATTAGATTGACGCTCTTGGTCCGTGAGGCCGTGAGGGTGTTTGTGTGTCATGAGCATGAGGTCCGGCTAGTGCCATAGCTAGTGCCAGCCCATTTTAGGTCCCATCAGTGGTGCGTCTACCGGGAGCTGCCGATAAGTGGCGGTCTCCGAATCTTGGTCTCATAAGGGACCTGTTAGCTTTATTCTATTGGTCGATAGCCGCCTTGAAGCGGTGGATATCAAGTTAGTCTGATAAAAACCTTGGTCATCAGTATGACGGTCAATTCAAGAAATCCCCAACACCCAAAGGATACTTTGTCTATCTTGAACAGTCTAGTGGGATCTTTGACACGTTGGGTGATTGACTATTTTACCCTTTTCCCTGAAAGTGATACCATGCTTGAGTTTGGGTAACTATGGGAAAATACCCATGAAGCTACCTCTAAGATTAATAGCCCATGGAGATTAGAGAAAAGGAAAAGTGAAAGTAGTGCTAAGATGACACAGTCATCTATGATCATTCATGATGATAATGTCATAGAAAAGACTGTGACAACGATGGTTAATATGCACATAGGAGGACATGATGATTATGATCTAAAGATACATCTGATGCTAGTGCGCGACGCAGTTGGGTACCATAGTGTGATTTCCAAGATCCATAAAGCATTGGATGATGTCCATGTGTGTGGAAAACCATTGTTAGTAAGGAAGACTTCATTAGGACCTATCCTAAGTTCTAGCAAAGTGGTGGCAGATGAGAATAGGCTTACTAGAACACCACTAGCAGATTATGGGATAGATTCCCTATTGCATAGTGTTGGACTCCCTAAACCACTTTGTGAGTTGGCGGAAAGGGAAGTTCATGGAATTAGTGACTCTTCCACACTAGTAAAGGTGGAAATGGAAGAGATTAAAGACCCTAACACACTGGTATTAGGTCAAGAGGAATACAAAGATTTTGATGGCCCAGTCTTAATCCCAAAGGAGAGGACTAAATGCCCTCCTCTTTATAGGGATCTCCCAGTGTTTTATGGGTTGCCAAAGGAGGATCAGATGGTGCATTTGAGAGAATACGACCTAACTTGCTTGGCAAGTGGGTTTAACGATATACATCGGATGCTTGTATTCCCAAGTATCCTAAAGGGAGAGGCAAGGAAATGGTACTGGAGCCTCCCAAGAGGGTTGATCAGATCATTTGAGGAGTCTTGTGATAGATTTCTAGATGAGTATGAAAAGCAACTCCCTATGATTCAGGTCTTAGGGCAGCTTATGTAGTTTAGACAAGAGTCTTATCTTTCTGTTAAAGAGTATGCTAGAGCCTTTGATAGTACTCTTAGGCTTTGGCCAAGAAGAGCCAGTGCACTACCAGATGATGTGCTATGTGAGCTCTTTTTGAATGGCCTAGAGATTAATACGCAAATCCAAGTGGAACTGCGGACTCCTAAGTCGTTAAGGGAAGCAAAAATGCATGCCATTGATTATAAGGGTCATATTCAGAGATGTTGGGAAAACTTTTGGAGTTTTCTCCGCTCAATACAAGTGCATCCTAGCTTCCAACCATTTCTACAAGAAGACAACTCACTTGTTGATACCAAGGTAGCCTATGAGGGGAACCTTGGTGGCCAAAATCTCAAAGCAGAAAATGGCCATCCTATGAGTAGTAATGACATGCCTCTCAGTGAACAGGTGCCAAGCCATGTAAGTCCCATTAGGGCTTGCAACACTTCCACGAGATGTAGTTGTGATGGCAACATGGATAGAACCAATGGGCCTATGAGTGTTGATAAGCATTTTGTGCGTGGTTCTAATTTTGTTGCTAGTAAGGCTCTTGAGAGACCTTTGGTGTCGGAATCATGCTTCCGGGTGGATGTTGTTCCCTTCAGTGAAAGCATGGTTCTTTTGGGAAAAAATTTACAGTATGGACATAAACAAGTAAAGACATCTTTTGTAAAGAGGATGCAAAATGTTAAAATTCCACCTATGCTTCACAAAGGTCATAAGGATGTGAGGCCATTTGGCCATAGGGATAAGTTTGCATTGAGTTCGTTAGACCAGTGCAACAAATTGAGGGAATGCAAGAATATTAAGGGAAATGTGAGATGGGTTTGGAGACCCAAAATCTCCAAAAGTATGGGAGGAGTGTCGGATGCAAGGCCAAGGA
Organism: Lygodium microphyllum; assembly: GCF_053477565.2. Lineage (NCBI taxonomy): Eukaryota > Viridiplantae > Streptophyta > Polypodiopsida > Schizaeales > Lygodiaceae > Lygodium > Lygodium microphyllum. Next base: position 113,968,362 of record NC_141162.1, read on the forward strand.
TCCCATCTGGATATATTTTGTCGAACCCCCAAGAGGATAAGACTGGATATACATCTGACAATATACACTGCCTTGGGATACACCCATGTGATGTGCCTAGGCTTGAAGCTCTACCTAATTTGGGTCGCAGCACTGATATATGTGAAAATCCAAATAGGGACTCGACATTGGGCTGAGGAGATAGTTGACCTGCGCGTGGACATTGAGGGGGGATGTTAGATATGCTCAATGCCCCACCCTCATAAGGTGGCACCAATGATCCATGTGCTCAAAATTGTAAGGCCTCCATTATGAGAAGAATCCATATGTGAGCCCAGATATTGGTTGAGTCATCCTGACTTGTATGTCAGATGAGGTCTATGTGACCCGATGGCAAAAAGGTAACCATTGTGGGTCTAATCTTTCGGTTAGATAGAGTAGTTAAGCTGGTAGCAACTTGAGGCACGTTGTATTGAGTTGTAGGGTAAGGGAGTTATTAGGGGCCCTAGCCAAAGGTAAAGGGACCTAGCCAACTAGTGGAGGTGCACATGGAAGGTCAACAGACACATGTGCATATGGAAGGTCAATAGACACATGTGCACATGGAAGGTCAACAAACACATGCACACATGGAAATTCAATAGAAACAAGTGCATATGGAAGGTCATCTATCATGACTCCATTCACAGGCTATAAAAGGTAGACCCCTTCATAGTTTTCATAATCTATCTTTCACCCAGTCAAAGTTGTTCTAGCTAGCCTTAAGCTCTTCACCTATTTTATGTCTTGATCACAATCCAAGCTTCATAGTGAAAGCGCACAGGTGGACAAATTCATCTCTATATCAATTGTTTGTAGCTAAAGATTTTTTTTCAAATTCACCTCTTATCTATTGTGTACTCTCTATCTCTTTCTGAGATTCTATTTGCTGCATTGTGTAAATTTTTACAGTCCCCTTGCAAGACATCGTGTCCCATGAAGCTACAATGGTGCAAGATGTTCCAACCACACATGCAGGTAAATAAACATGTAAGAAGAATATTATCTATTGTTAACATTCAATAAGAAGAATATGTTATGAATCAAGGAGTCAATGTATAGAGTTCCACAACATTGAAAGCCCCATGGAAGACCCCTTGCAAGTTTCTATCTCCCATGTTGCTATGATGGCAAAGGTGGAGTGGCGTATTGTTCTGTGCAATCGACCCACTCGAGATTGGAAATGAATTGGGAAATGATCATCCAAATGAGGCATTCTCTCGATTGATAGAGGCATTAGAGGAGGTCAACCAACACAAGATGGTTGAGGTTCACAAAGAAACCACAAATACAACATGCGATATCATGGTGGTTTGTCTCTTTGAAGATAATGCTTTTGTCGTAGTGAATAGGGTTGAAGGTCACCACAGGGGTTTGGCAAGAGAAGAATGTATGGGTGTTCAAGAGCTTAGACTCTAGAGATGGTAGAGATAAGAGAAGGGTTGAAGGTTTCAAGCCCAGTTCTTGAAGATAAGAGATAGTAGGGTGAAGGTAGATTTAGGGAGAGGAGTAGACGGAAGAGAAGGGGTTTGAAGATGTAGAAGAATACTCCCAAAAAGAAATAGAAAATGAAGAAGAATACTAACAAAGATGAAGCCTGATAGTTTCTTTCAGCATTATGAGAAGATATAACTCTAATACACAATAACGTGTATAAAATAATACCTTCCTCTATGCTACTCAGATTGCCAATGTGATGCTTCCATTGGCTTTGAAAGGGGGGTAAAATACTAGTACACTTGGCCAGAATTCTTTCAGATCACTCCTTCATCTCTCCCTTCATAGTGTTGTTCACTGCCTGCAAATAGTGATCGGGCGTCGCACGATTTTGTCAATCTTTCTTTTTACATAAAATCCTCTCAAATTGGCTGAAAGTTACATGATTTCTTTTACATGTCATTCTAATCTAGAAGCCGTCTATAGTTTTATGGATTTTTACAAGAGATAATATCTAAAATGTTAAAAATTGACTAAAATCTAATATTTTGAACCATGAACACTAACACTAATGTCTCAAATGGCACTAGCTCTCTAAATCAACAAGAATGCCACACTCTAGATTTTTTTTATAGGAGGATGTGCGCATAGCAGCATGACACCATGCATGGATTGGGGGATGGAATTCCATCATGGAACTCCCATATTGAGGCAAAGTCAGTCAATGCCATGTATCCGGTTGATCATGTTCTCAAGGACACAGGGATGTTACTTTTCCTTGCCACAATACACTCCATGGTAGAGCTTATCGAGCAGGTTGTGGAGGATGGACACTAACAGATGGAGTTAGGGAAGAAGTGTTGGGCCTTAGGTATGGCATAGGTTTTTCATTGTGTGACGCCTGTCTATGTCATTGGTGGTAGAGAGGTGAGAGTTTTAAAGTCATGATATGGTCATGATGGATACTATTTATGTATCACAATTGTTGGCTGTGTTTAATGAGTGCAATTATAAAAATTAGTATTTCAAGCTTTAAATTCATGTACATGTGCGGCACTGGCTCATGCACTAGCCGGGCCTCGTCACTACGCACAAGACAACCCCTCGGCCTCGTGGCCAGGAGCGTCTATCAAAATCTCTGCCTTCCTAAACATTGCGTTTGTATACGTTGTAGTCCAACTGATCCTAACCCAATATTACTCCTCAGAGGGAGTCCCTTTCACATAGCCAAGGGGCTCGAATCACATACACATGGGTTCCTCCTACAGCTGAATGCCGTCAACCCTCTGCGACTCTCCTACACCTTGGGGATTGGCCCCTCGATGCGTCGCTCAACATATAGACATTTCGCACAAAGGTCGCTCAAGGTACCAAATAAGTGTGTCCAGGAATGTACCATTGTCCTTACTTCTCTTTCCCCTTTGGGACCCGCGTCTACCTACAGCATGGGTAGCTCACTGCCTCTCATCGTAGGTCATGTCCTAATAAATCAATTGCAATGCATGTCCAGGAGCTGGTCACTGATACTTCTTAAATTCTTTCCATGCTTTATGCATTTGGTGGATGCCTAGTGCTCAAGCATTTAGCAACACAGTATCGTGCACAAGTGCAAAAACATTCTTTTAATGGTTTCCAACTACCGTTCGTGCTTCGTTGCATGGGCCTAGCACCGAGGTGATCCTCGTGCTACTAAGCTCTTAATTTTAATTATTATCTGTCCTAAATGCTATGCATAGAAATCAGCAACTTTCCCATCATCTCACATGGAATTTAGACATATTTCAACTCCTCTACCCTTCCCCGTTTAAATATTGCGTCGTTGGATAGGTTTATGGGGCATTTTACCATCATTTTATGTGAAAAAACCGGAAAAAGACACACTAGAACAAGAAGGTGGGGTTAGACTGAGGCAAATCCTCATGCTTCAGTCCCCACAAACATTCACAAACATTGCTCTTATTTATCCTTATTTTTCGGAACCCAAAATGTATTTTTCCCCTATTTTTTAGGATTTTTCCACCATTTTCTGGTATTTTCCCTTATTTTTCCGCATTATTTAATTATTGAAAATTAAGAACAAGTTATGGGCTGTGGCCCTTAGTTCCTTCTTGCAGAAAAATGAGAGTTTAGTTGATGTTCCTATTTACTTTCCCATTTTTATGCCACAAAACCCTCATTTTTCCTTGTTTTTTTCATGTTTTACGTGTTTAGCATATTATTTTGAACCACAAGATGCATATTTTTTCTGATTTTTTGATTAGGACCAGCAAGAACTCATAAAAAAACAGCAACATGAACAATTTTTATCCCACATGAACAACATTTCATCAATCAAAAGCCATAAAAGCTCAAATTCCTTTGAAAATTTTAAATTACCGCTTATTTGCGTGTTTCGGGTTTCATGTCCATGGCTGCAGATTTGGAAATCAGCAGCACTTCATGTCCAGCACAATCACCAATCACCATTTTCAGCCCGTGGAGCCATCCGATCCATGCCGGACAAGCCCCCATCATTCTTTCTTCTTCCTTCTTCTTCCCACATGAACTTGCCTTTAGAGGAGAGAGAGGGAGGAGAGAGAAAGACTGATTTTCTCTCTCCCTCTACAGGCCACCATTCCCCGCGTGGTTTGAAGCGATACAGAGCGAATGTTAAGTGTAGAAGCCTGGCATAATTCACTCCATAGCTTGCTTGACAAGCAACATCACGATTTGGGGGGGGCGCGTTTTTTTCACGCGGCTGTCTTCACGGCACTACCTTCCCCTCCCATGAAAAAATTAGGGGGGTGGAGAAGCCAAAGGGCACCCCCCACTAATCACACCCTTTGAAATTTCAAATTTGGCCCCCTTTTTGGGCACCCCGGCCGGTTTCGGGCCAACTTCCGCATACGAGCTCCGATTGACGTGCTGTAAATTTCTGGGCGTCCGCCTCGGCATCCCGGACAGGCCTGCAGCTCCCACAACCTGTCCTGACTGACAAAAAAATTACTAAAAATCCGGAGGTGTCACTTGGATGCCCGTCGACTGCTTATGCTTAAAATCGTCCTAGATCGAGCCGCCGCCTTTGACGGTGAATATTTTTCCCTTGATATTCATAATTTTTAGCTATTTTTAAGCACTTTCTGTCACCTAAATTCCACTCTCATTGGCGACCACGGGATAGGGCGACTCAGCCCGTCGAATCCACGAACATATCTGCACATAAACAGCCAAAGAAGCATCAAACTGATACAAAACAATTATATAATCAAACTCAGCACAATGCTCCCCCTACCCCTGGACAGAACCAAGGCATGATATCCACAAGGAGTAGGCCTAGCATCATCTAATAGAAGATCCGAAGTGAGTCACTAACCGGCTACTCCAACACAGCCAAACTAAAAAAAAAACCTATCAAAGAGGTTGCCCTAAGTGGTAGTCTGCACTACTTACCAACTAAAGACAACACCACTAGGAGCTCCTACAAGGCGAGGACTCCTATAGCCTGATCAAAGAGTATTTTCTTGCAGTACATGTCTTCTTTTAGGGTTTGTATTTTATGAACATACTTGGGCATGTAAAAAGGAGGGAGCTGAGCGTAGTGACCCAAGGAGAACAGGGTATCGGCCTCAGGACCTGTCTCGGCACCCAAGAACCTACCAAGCCCTCGCAAGGCGACACTTAATCCTTTTTTAATGCTCACTTTTATTTTCGCTCCAACCTTCCTTGTTTTGTCTTTTTTTTTCCAGCAAGAAGCCACCCCTAGGAAGACAAGGTATCGGCCCCGGGTCTGATTCGTCCCCAGGAACCTACCAGGCCTTCGCAAGGCAATGATCAACTGCTATTATATTTTCATTTTTTTTTTCTTTTCTTTGATAGGGGTTAGAACCCCTTTTTACACACCTTTGTATTTATATTCATCTTTTAGGATATTCAGGGTTTCGTGGCATCATCATTATTATCTTCTGGCAGGCTTCTCTAACTGCCTCACTACTAACAAGAACTCCTAGAACAGCTGCCTAGCAGGCTAGCAGAACAGGGCCACTAGGGCGTCCTTCTAAAACAGGTCTTTCAATGTCTAACAATGTCGTTGCAGGAGGCAATGACTACTCCGACCTCCCTCAAACATACTCAACCTAAACCTGGAACTTCATGCCTTGGTTGCCGGTCCCCAACAAAAATGTATCCCCTCGACAAGTGCAAATACAAATATAACAGGAAAGAAAGATACTCGTAAAGGAGAGGTATCACCTGGATTGGCCACAAGAAGCTTCTATCGCAGCAAAGGCTCCTCCAGGCTCCACCAAATTCCACGAACCATGAAACCTGTCCAGCACAACACTTAAACCAAAAATCCAATTAAACGCACCTGCACTAGACAGGGAAATGGCCCTCTTGGCCTAATGAAATGAAACATGACTATGCTACAAAACTGAATCGGCCCTCTTGGCCTAACGAAATCAAACAATACTACGCATAACATCCTCCTGGAAATAACCATGATAGACATCAAAGCATACCATTCCCAGGGGAACATGGCTCGTAGCCCTACACTAGGTGCATTAAATTATGACCTATCCCTCCTGCATATATCGCAAGAGGTGTTCGCATCACATGTCGTCTAATCAGTCTATGGGTCCCAGATAATAAAGGGAGATGAGTTTCGCTTACCCTCTGCATCACCCAAATCAACCATCGTCTGCCAAAGAGGGCATGTTCAGAAAGCATACCCCACAAACAACCAGGTCCTGTCTCAGCATCAATAGATATATCGGGACAAGGACCACAATTAAAGAAGAGGTCTTCTTCATACGCAAAATTAGCCAAAGAATCGGCAAACTGATTCCAATTCCGTGGAATCAGCTGAAAAGACACTCTATCGAATTCGTCTAGCAGGGCTATGGCAGTATGATGGTACATACAAAGGATGGGGTTTCGTACCATGTATGTCCCATTGAGTTGATTTAAAACCAACTAAGAGTCCCCTTTCACCCACTGACGGATACCACCCTTCTTTGCAATATTCAAACCCATAATCAGGGCTTTGTATTCTGCCATATTATTGGTAAAATTCACCCCGAGATAAGCAGCTAACTTCATGACAATGCGTCGTCGGGGGTCTCGGATGACGACTCCTACACTTCCTTTTTTGCATGGACCCCTGGATGCCCCATCAAAGTACAAGGTGTACGTCCATAAAGGGTTTACATATCCCGCCATCTGGAACTCTACTCATAATTATGGTAGTCGAAATTCAGCATATTCAATGGGTGGACTGTAGGCTCCATCCCTCCATCATCATTAAATTCAACGGGGATGCTCGTCAAAATTTGTAGGCAGTGATGGCAGAAGACCTTGATCTCCCAAATAAATGTCCTGCCTTCTTGCTCAATCACCTTGTATCCTTTGCTCCACCAAATGAGCTTTCCCTGATGATACCTTTGTTCCAAATATGGGTGTTCTAAATAAGGTATCAGACGACCCATCAACCTCTATCACGATTTCCTTGCAGATATTTGATCGATCTCTCCTAGACCTTCAAGGCAGTCATAGCATTAGTGCAATCAGAAGTAATAAGGTTTAATCTTATTAAGATTAACCTTATTTTTAAATTCTATCCCCTCAAGGTCAGCTAACAAGACTGTGGATTTATTCTTTCCTATCCTAACGATCCTATAGGGCCCATCCCATTTGGGTTCTAGCTTGCCTGGGAATAATTCACGTTGTGCATCATAATACAGAACAAGCTATCCTTTCTTGAAGGTGTATTTCTTGGCTTTGAGATCGTGTAGCTGCTTCATTCGGCGCTTCGCCACTTCTTGGTGTAATAAGCTCTGCAACTTAAGCTCATCTAAATGTGCCAGTGTCGTCAAGCGCTCAAAAAGTACGTCTTCATCGCTCAAAGAATGATTGATGGCAAACCGAATAGTCGGCAGCTCAATTTCTAAAGGCAAGACACACTCCTCCCCATATACTAACTTGAACGGGGTATGGCCAGTGGCTCGTTTGAAAGTCGTATTGTAAGCCCACACTGCCACGTATAACTTTTTATCCCAATCCCGTTTCTTTTCTGACACAATTTTGGACAGGATGCCCACAAGCTGCTTGTTGGTACTTTCAACTTGCCCATTAGCTTGCGGATTATACGGGGTTTTCTTGTTATGCTTGATTTGCCACATCTCTGTCAAACCTTTAATCACCTTATTCAGGAAATGGGTTCCGCGGTCCGACATTAATTCTTTCGGCGGACCAAACCGGCATATTATCTGCTCTAAAAGGAAACTAGCAGTTTCTTTAGCATCATCTTTCCTTGTTGCACGTGCTTCTGACCACTTTGTGAAGTAGTCAGTTGCTACAATGATGTACCTCTTTTGTGTAGTCGATGACGGAGTAATAGGACCCACAAAGTCTATTCCCCACTTCTCGAATGGAAGTATCGCCATAATAGGGTTGAGTGGTCGTTTCCTATTCTCTCGACTATCATGTCGTTGGCAAATATCGCATCGCTTAACATACGCAAACGCATCCTGGAAGATGGCAGGCCACCAATAACCTGCTCTTAAAGCCTTTTGTGCTGTAAGTCATCCAACAAAATGGCCACCACAAGCAGAATCATGGCACTCTTCCAAAATGAATGGCACCTCATCAGGCATCACACATCGGCGATAGATGTCATCAACCCCTTGCCGATATAATGTACCTGCGATCAAAGAAAACTTTAACGCTTGTTGCTTAATTTTCCTTCTCTCAGCTTTAGATAATTCGGATCCCGCCTCTCCTGTTGATAAATAATGCATTATTGCAGCATACCAGGAGGGAATAGATGCCGTATCTATTTTGAATAACAACTCCATGTCACTACCTTCAGCCACAGATTCTTTCGGCTCCCCAAAGTCCACAAGGCATCCCACGATGCCTTGCAACCTTGGTGGCTTACTCTTGATTTCATAATCAAATTCCTACAAAGTGATTAACCACTTTGCTAGACGATCAGGTGGTTGTAGCTTATTCATCAATAGTCGAAGCCCCTCCGCCTTCGTATAAAGCACGACTTTCTCATAGAGAATGTAATGCCTGAATTTCTTGGTCCCAAAGACCATCGCTAGACACAATTTCTCCATGTAAGTATAATTGATTTCGGATACCCCTAGCTTCCGACTAGCAAAAGCAATCGGGTGGTACCACTTCTCTTCCCAAATTTGGGCTAAACAGCAGCTGATACTATACATGGTGGCTGCTGAAAATATATAGAACTCCTCACCTCTTTTAGGTGCTTTTAAAACGGGCGCTCTTGCTAGCTCTTGTTTCACATCCTCGAATGCTACCTTACAAGGGTCACCCCATACAAACAAACAGCTAAAGGACAATAAATTTGTAAGCGGCAACGTTCTTTCTGCTAAGGCCTTGATGAATCTACGATAGTAACCAACCGAAGACAGAAATCTATGAATCTCTTTCGGAGTGCGTGGTGGACCCATGGCAACTATAACTATGACCTTCTGGGGGTCTGTCGCAATTCCTACCGAACTGACCACATGACCCAGCAATAGCCCATAGGGTACTCCAAAAACACACTTCCGTGGGTTTAGGGCGATGCAAAATTGTCTACAGCGCTCAAAGCATTTTCTTAGAATGATCAACTGCCTTTCTCTCACGGTGGCAGCACCTAAGTCATCAATAAACACCTTCAACTCTTCAGGGGATATGTCACCGAATGTCTTATCTGCTGTTCGTTGCCACGAACCCGCCGCATTGCATAAACCAAAGGCCATCACATGGTACACAAAAGTACCAAATACAGTGATAAAAGTTGTTTTCAACTTATCCTCTTCTGCAATTTCCATTTGGTTGTATCCTGCAAAGCAATCCATAAACGAATATATCTCCCTACCCGCTAATTGATCCAAAATCTCGTCAATAAATGGCAATGGGTAGTAGTCCTTAACTGTCTGCTTATTCAACTCTCTAAAGTCTACACATAAACAGATTTGATTATTCTTCTTCTTTCTAATCACAACTGGCGAACACCATTCCGTGTGTTGCACAGGAAAAATCTAACCCGCTTTTCGCAGCTTCTGTAACTCTTCAAACAGCCCGTCCCTCAGTTCGAAAGGCATACGCCTTACTTTCTGCCGCACAGGACGACTGCCCTCTTTCAACAGAATTGTATGCACAACAAGACTAGGAGGGATGCCTCTCAACTCATCATAACTCCAAGCAAAGATATCACGGAATTCCTGGATCAAGGCCACATAGTCCTCCCTTTCTACTGAGCTGAGCATAGAACCCAATTTGATTGGCCGCGAATCATCAGGCGTACCAAGGTCTAGCTCGATAACATTTGCATCTCTTATACGATCTTGGCCCTCTATCGGCTCATTCAAGTGATCTGATAGATGTCCTCCATGGTGGATCCCTCTTTGGACTCATCACTCGATGATGTCTCACTGGCAGATAAATCTTCTAGTGTCTCCAATTCTGTAGAAGATAGAGGAGCTCTCTCACTCTGCGGGGACTCAGGATAAGCATCAATCACCACACGCTGGGCACCTCTACCGAATATTAGTCGACCGGTGGGTATGTCTACTTGGCAGTCCGCTTGCAGGATCCAAGGTCGTCCGAGTAATACTTGGTAACTTGGCCGGCCTGCAAACCGAATCACCCTAAAGTCCAACAGGCATTCTACATTTGCAACAGTGACATGGACCTTAGTAATGCAGCCTTCCGGCTGTCTCAAACTATCATCTGCCATTCTGAGAATTGTGGAGGTATCTTTCTGGATCGCAAGACCCAACCTTTCCATCAGTTCAGAACTCATAATGTTGACCGATGATCCCGTGTCGACAATGGCATAATCTACTAATATCCCATCGACATAGGCCGCAACCCTTGGGCAATGCTTCTCAGCATGCTCGAACCAGTCATCACCAACTCGCGCAATACCCAAAGGTTCTACGATATACCCGGTACGTAGGATCTTTCTAAATTCCTTATGTACTCCTGGGGAAAGCTTAATAAGCTGTAAAAGATTCACATCCGGCTTGACTTCGCAAAGAGAGCTCGCCAAATCGAATTCATGATAGTTCGATAGAGCTCACTTTTCACGCCAAACCATCCGCTCTTTAGGTTGCTGAACTGGCTTTATTGCCTCTTTCTTAACTTTCACCTTCTTCTTTGATGGTTCCTTATCGCCTTTACTTTCTACGGGCTTCAAAGGTCCCCCTTCCATGGCAGGATCCAAAACTTGCGTTCCTTTGTCGCCTTGTTTAGGGTTTCCGTCGACAGGCTTATCCTTGTCGGCTTCTCTACCCTTTTGACCTCTTGTAAGGACAGCTCGCAGATTAGAGATTTCAGCATCGTTAACGCGTACAGCCTCAATCAAACTAACCCCACTACCACTTGGTAGCTCCTCCACTGTAGTCTTTGGTCGTTGAAGTATTTGTTTAGGCCCATCTTCTCGCTGGGAATCATTTCCTTGGGGACGATGATTAACAGGCCCTGGTTGCCGACTTCCTCGCTGGAGGGAACTGATCTTACTCCAGCAAGTAGCTGCTAAATGGCCGGATTTTCCACAGATGTCGCACTTAACATTTGGGCAATTTCTTGGATAGTGCTGCCCCCACACCATTTGCAACTAAACCTCGATGGTGCACCCTCCTCTGGGTATCTACTTCCTATCAAATTTTATTGTTTTTTAAGGAAGTTGACATCAACGGCTATTTGTCGATACTGCTCCGAAATCATGTCGGTATAATGCTTCATCATGTCCTTAACCTCGCCAAGAACATTGGAAGAACTCGACTCATAGCCTTGGTCATTACCATGTCATTCCATCGGCCTAACAATTCGATTAGGCACCGGTTGTTGAGCCACATGCATGGTATTAGAATTAACCGCCTGGCCTCCACCATTTGGAGCCATTTGACTGCCCGTAGGCATCGACATGCTAAGGGGAGCTGGTAATAAAGCCACATTCTGTATCATGTTCCCCCTCCCATTAGGGTTAGCCATCGCTATCCCTTGGCCACTACTGCCATTGGCTATTGCCATATTGTTTCCCAATACTAAACCCATGTTCGAATTGCCTCGAGAAGCATAGGCTGCTTGTAGTCGGGATTCCACCTCTTGTGCTCGTGTAATGGCAGTATCTATATCCCCTAACGGGACACTACTCAACTGCAATTGGATATTAAAGTCCAAACCATGTAGGAAATATTGCAATTGGGCAGCTGCGGGGATGGGAATAGAGGTGTCCAACTTACGGAAAACCTCTTTTATCTTCTTCGCATAAGCACAAATATCCTCGTGTGGTTCTTGGCGGGTCACGTTGAGTACACGCAACCAATATTGTCCACCCCTTTCAGGGGCAAACTCCCTTCAAAAAGCTCCATAAAATGCATCAATGTTCAATATGGTTCCGGCTTCTAAACCATGATACCATATAGCGGCTCTTCCTTTGAGAGTCATATTGAAGAACATCATTAAATGTCCTTCTTCTTGAATGCGACAGTTAAACATCAGCTTTTGAAACTCCCTAATGTGGAGTTCCTCATCTTCCTCAACTAACCCATTAAAAATGGGTAGCGGGTAACCTAGAGCCGGCAAATCCGTCGTTCCTGCTGGAATTGCAATAGACTACGCCATGACGAGGATTGGATTTGCACTAGGAATAGGGGACGGTGGGATTACACCTCCCATACTTGACGTGGACTGGCTTATAGAAGGAAGGGAAGCACTAGAGCTTCCACCTTCTCCTAACTTACTGCTTGTGGCCCCAAGACCACTAGATCCACTCCCTCGTAAGGGTTCAGCGCCGCTACGCTTAGGAGAATATCTCCTAAAAATTTCAGCACGTCGCCTAGCTCTTTCGTCTCTTTCTTGCTTTTGGATTTCTGCTAGACGATGCTTACCAATAAATAACGGATCAATCTCAGTATCTTTTGGCATAAACTGCTAGTTGGTCCCTAAACAACCAGGATTCGAGAACCGCCACTTTTAAGCGGCTCCCGGCAGACGCACCACTGATGGACCTAAAAACGGACCGGCCCTGGCTCATGCACTAGCCGGGCCACGTCACTACGCAAAAGACAACCCCTCGGCCTCGCGGCCAGGAGCGTCTATCAAAATCTCTGCCTTCCTAAACATTGCGTTTGTATACGTTGTAGTCCAACTGATCCTAACCCAATATTACTCCTCAGAGGGAGTCCCTTTCACATAGCCAAGAGGCTCGAATCACATACACATGGGTTCCTCCTACGGCTGAATGCCGTCAACCCTTTGCGACTCTCCTACACCTTGGGGATTGGCCCCTCGATGCATCGCTCAACATATAGACATTTCGCACAAACGTCGCTCAAGGTACCAAATAAGCGTGTCCAGGAATGTACCATTGTCCTTACTTCTCTTTCCCCTTTGGGACCCGCGTCTACCTACAGCATGGGTAGCTCAGTGCCTCTCATCGTAGGTCATGTCCTAATAAATCAATTGCAATGCATGTCCAGGAGCTGGTCACTGATACTTCTTAAATTCTTTCCATGCTCTATGCATTTGGTGGATGCCTAGTGCTCAAGCATTTAGCAACACAGTATCGTGCACAAGTGCAAAAACATTCTTTTAATGGTTTCCAACTACCGTTCGTGCTTCGTTGCATGGGCCTAGCACCGAGGTGATCCTCGTGCTACTAAGCTCTTAATTTTAATTATTATCCGTCCTAAATGCTATGCATAGAAATCAGCAACTTTCCCATCATCTCACACGGCATTTAGACATATTTCAACTCCTTTACCCTTCCCCGTTTAAATATTGCATCGTTGGATAGGTTTATGGGGCATTTTACCATCATTTTATGTGAAAAAACCGGAAAAAGACACACTAGAACAAGAAGGTGGGGTTGAACTGAGGCAAATCCTCATGCTTCAGTCCCACAAACATTCACAAACATTGCTCTTATTTATCCTTATTTTTCGGAACCCAAAATGTATTTTTCCCCTATTTTTTAGGGTTTTTCCACCATTTTCTGGTATTTTTCCTTATTTTCCCGCATTATTTAATTACTGAAAATTAAGAACAAGTTATGGGCTGTGGCCCTTAGTTCCTTCTTGCAGAAAAATGAGAGTTTAGTTGATGTTCCTATTTACTTTCCCATTTTTATGCCACAAAACCCTCATTTTCCCTTGTTTTTTTCATGTTTTACGTGTTTAGCATATTATTTTGAACCACAAGATGCATATTTTTTCTGATTTTTTGATTAGGACCAATAAGAACTCATAAAAAAACAACAACATGAACAATTTTTATCCCACATGAACAACATTTCATCAATCAAAAGCCATAAAAGCTCAAATTCCTTTGAAAATTTTAAATTACCGCTTATTTGCGTGTTTCGGGTTTCATGTCCATGGCTGCAAATTTGGAAATCAGCAGCACTTCATGTCCAGCACAATCACCAATCACCATTTCCAGCCCGTGGAGCCATCCGATCCATGCCGGACAAGCCCCCATCATTCTTTCTTCTTCCTTCTTCTTCCCACATGAACTTGCCTTTAGAGGAGAGAGAGGGAGGAGAGAGAAAGACTGATTTTCTCTCTCCCTCTACAGGCCACCATTCCCCGCGTGGTTTGAAGCGATACAGAGCGAATGATAAGTGTAGAAGCCTGGCATAATTCACTCCATAGCTTGCTTGACAAGCAACATCACGATTTGGGGGGGGGCGCGTTTTTTTTCGTGCGGCTATCTTCACAGCACTACCTTCCCCTCCCACGAAAAAATTAGGGGGGTGGAGAAGCCAAAGGGCACCCCCCACTAATCACACCCTTTGAAATTTCAAATTTGGCCCCCTTTTTGGGCATCCCGGCCGGTTTCGGGCCAACTTCCGCATACGAGCTCCGATTGACGTGCTGTAAATTTCTGGGCATCCGCCTCGGCATCCCGGACAGGCCTGCAGCTCCCACATCCTGTCTTGGCTGAAAAAAAAATTACTAAAAATCCGGAGGTGTCACTTGGGCGCCCGTCGACTGCTTATGCTTAAAATCGTCCTAGATCGAGCCGCCGCCTTTGATGGTGAATATTTTTCCCTTGATATTCATAATTTTTAGCTATTTTTAAGCACTTTCCGTCACCTAAATTCTGCTCTCAACATGTGCTATATATTCTAGCGTACATGCATTGAGATATCACTTACAATGGAATCATCTCTCTAGAGTTCAGAAAAAACGACATTATTGTGAATGAGTGGGTGAGTGATACATAAAGATCCCCAATGAGAGGTCAATATGAGATCCAATGTTGTTAAACTATTGTAGAGATATTTTGTAAACATTTAGTAGATTCCTAGTCTGTTATATGACTATCAAATAGTTTACGTAGCATGCAATGTGGCAGGGATTTTTGGAGCTCATTCTTGCAAATGTACACAAAAGGAGGGGACACCATTTTAGATTGCAATGCGGGATGTGGTAACTTTACATTGGTAGTGCCAAATTCCAATAGATAGATTGCATGTCTATATTGCTTCATCGAAGATGGAAGATATCTAAGAGAAAAGGTAACATGTTTACATAAACCTGTACAATATCTGGCTATAATGTAGTGTTCTTTTTCATATCATACCAATACATGGGTGCTCACCCTTCCACCTGTTCATGTATAGCTACCTCCCATAACCCAAAAATTAATCATGTTCAATATGAATGGGGTGCTTCTACATAAGTGGGCAAAGAAAAAGGGACCATTACCACTGAAGCCCCTAGAAGTAGGCAAGTATTGGGTGATTTTGTAGCCAATGCTTGCAAGGTTTTTGAAGGAAATATCTACATTGTTTGACATTGCCATCTGGAGCTCCATGAAGGAAGACAACTTAAGTGAGCTACTTCAATTGGTTAGAAGTGAATGTGTGAAGTTGTAAAAGTAAGCACCAACCTCTATATTCCAATATGGACAAGGAAAGTGTAGACCAACATCCATAACAACTTCTACTAGAATGAGTTACACAAAGCCCCTTTTCATGAAATGTTTTGATGACATTGATTGGCTACACTTCAACCCAACAACAACACTATTTGTGGATGATAGCATGGAGAAGATGTAGATGAACCCACGTAATGCCTTTATATGTCCATCCCCATTTGAGGGAAACCCGACACTATCCTTTTGGAGCACATGCTTCCCTAGTTGACTGAGCTAGCGTGCTTCCATGGTTCAATCCTCGGTTTTGTTAGTGATCACCAATTCCACCCCCTAGCAATGGAACTCAATTGATATTTGACGTGCATGATGAATATGTACTTTTAGAATTATTAGATTCTATTTATTTACAAGGGAAATGAAATGAGGATGAGAGGAAAGAGGAGAAAGAGAGAGGAATGTTCAAGTGAAGGAGATTATGTATAGACATTCACTCAATCGCAATACTACAAGATGTGCAAACAAAGCACATGCAAAATATCTAGGAAAGGGTGGAGTGTAGAAACATGCATGCATGCAAATGTATATGCGCAAAGTGGATTGAGTAACAATGAGGTAATATTGTTGTTATGATATTAACTATTCAAACAAAGTGAAAAACAATAAATATTGCACATTATTGCAGTGAGTGTAACAAACTATTTAATACCCTATCCTCTTGTAGTAAGTCCACAAAATAACACTCAATTGAACGTAGTGAAAACATGTGCGATGTAGTTTCGCTTATGTGTGCACAATGGAAGTGATATATCAAGATATAATATCAAATCATGTACATAAAAGTAAGAGTTACATGAATGTATATATGCATGTGGGATAATGATGTGATATTCTTTTCATTCTAATATTAACAACTAAAAGTGTCTAAGACAATTTACCTCATGCAAACCCTTGAACCTTGTAAAAATAATAGGGTTGTGAAAAAAGGATGATTGACCCTTGCGAAATTAAGTGGGGGGAGAGAGAGAGAAGTTGCTATTTTAGAGAGAGTGAGAGAGAGAGAGAAAGAGGGGGAGAGAGAGAGGTTGCTATTTGATAAAGAGAGATAGGGGGAGAGAGAGAGGGGGGGGAGAGGGAGAGAGAGAGAGAGTGTGTGTGTGTGTCTTTGTGAGCACACAAGGGGGGAAGAGAGAGAGAGAGAGAGAGAGAGAGAGAGAGAATGAGAGAGTGTGTGTGTGTAGGAGAGGGAGAAAGTGAAAGGTTGCTCATTGAGAGAGAGAGAGAGAGAGAGAGAGAGAGAGAGAGAGTGTGTGTGTGTGTAGAAAGGGGAGAAAGAGAGGAGTTGCTCATTTGGTCTAGTGCTCTCCAATCTAATATTCATTAGTTTCTTTATTTCCTTGCTCTATTTGAGAGAGAGAGAGAGAGGGGGGAGGGAGGAAAGGAAAGAGAGAGAGAGAGAGAGAGGGTGTATATGTATTTGTGAGTGACACAAGGAGAGAGAGAGAAAGTGAGAGAAGGTGAGTGTAAGAGAGGGAGAAGCGAGAAGTTTCCAATAGAGAGAGAGAGAGAGAGAGAGAGGGGGGGAGATGGGAAGGAGAGAAAATAGAGAGATAATAATTGGTGGAAGATAGGAGAGAGAGAGATAGAGAGAGAGAACTGTACTTAAGGTAATTAACATGTAGGGAGAAACATGGGAGGGGATGATAGTGGTGGAAGCAGTGGAGCTGGTAGTGACAACGGTGGTGGTAGTAAGGGCGGTAGTGGTGCTTGATATGTGCACAAGAGAATAGGAGGAATAAGTGGAATATGTGGATCAAGAGATGGAGGTTGCCTAGAAAAGCTTGTTGAAATGCTCGCTCAAAAATCTTGCTTCTTGCCCTTTCCCTTAAACAAACTACAAGCTTTCCAAGAAGACATAAAAATTAATAGCATATATGCACAACCTTGCCACATAAGAAATCCAACAAGGAGAGTATGAGTTTGTGTTTTTTGTTTGAGATTTGAGTTTTGAGTTTTTCGTGTGTTTTCTTTAACTGTTTGTGTTTTGTGTTTTTTCCTACGCTAACAATGCCTATCTTCACAATCTCAATCCAACAAACCAATGCCTTCCTATTTAGCCTTCCTAACCTAGTTGCATGGGTTTTAGAATGCTAGCTAAACTTGTGAAGTGATTTAATTAACAAGGAACACACTAAAGGGGAATTAAGCTGAGAAAGGAATTTACTAGTAGGACTTGCAACACCCCTAGGATTGTGAAAACAAACCAAGAAACCCAACATTATGAAGTGAACTACCTCAAACCACTTGATAACCAAATAAAGAAAGGAATGAACCGCAATTAGAGACATGTCCTTAGTCAACCTAAGCACCCTCATTAACACCTTAGTGGTTCAAGATATTCCCAATATGGAAGGTGCTAGCACACAAACACGCAATCAAGACATCAATCTAGGCAGTTTTCTAGTCGACATACAACAACTCATATCATGATACAACAATCAAATAAAAATAGCACTCCACGGGAGATCTACAGATTCATAGCTAATCTTGAGGGGGAGAGGAGACTAGGAAGTGTTGATAGGGAGAGAGCATTAGAGGCTGATCTTACATTGAGTGAGCTTCTCACAATTTAAGAGACTATTAGACAACACTGCCACAGAGCAAAGTGCAAATATTAGAAGCCAAACCAATATGCCTATAGTTGCAAAGAAACTTGAGAAGTATTAGCTCACTTGAGAAGTCTCTACAAGAGGATTCTAGCACGATGGAGCGACCTAATGAGAGAGCAGTCTCCACTGTTTTTATCAACAAAATCCAAAATGAAGAGCTCTATAATGTCTTAAATAGTAACTCAAATTGGCAAAGGGTGTTGAGATATCGAGCTCCACTCGCGATATGCCAGGGTGACCGTTGTGCATTTATGTCACCGACTTGTCAGTTGTAGATGCAGTTGGTACACCGCCCATGAATAATAGCTAGATGACAGCTATCCTTATCTACTCTAGTTCGTGGCTCAGTTAGTATGCCACCTTAGTTAGTTGCCTTTGGTTTGAGACCCATATATAGGGTTCTTCTATTTCTTTGTATGAGAGTTCTTTTGTCTTACACAACTAAGAAGAGGAAAATTGTTTTCAGCCTCCACCTTTGTGTGTATTCCCCCATTGTGCAAGCAAGAAAGCTACAAGTGAGACTCCTTCCTTCTCTCCCACAATCTTGACATGGTATCAGAGCCTTGTTCGTGGTAAGGAGCTCAAGAAAGCAAGCCAAGCTCGCGGTGTTTTGGTAAGAGGACCAGTGTTGCTTTCATTCTTCTATTTTGGGAGCAGATCTCTGCAGGTAGCACAGCCGAAAATTGCAAGAGTGCATTGTCTCAGGTTGAGATGCCCTTCGCGGTGAAGCAAGAGGGCAGTATATGCTGCGGGAAAGGGCTTTAGCCCTTGACGACCCTGTTTTTTTGATTTGAGGGGCCTGTTTTGGAGGCGGAAGTTTTCTGCACGCACTCAGGAAAAGGCCCAGTTTTATGCTGTGCAGCCACTGTTCTACAGATCGGTGAAAAGTTACTGTAGAAATTGCATCGTATGCCTGTGTGCAGAGACATTGGGAGTTACAGAATCATCCTTGTTGCCTGTTGATGCAAAATCGTCACTAGGAAGTGACTGTGTGGTTAAATACCACTTTCGTCAGTTTTGCAGATTTGCCCTTGTGAGGCTGAAGCTGTGTTCTCTGCAGTGACAGAATTTTTTGCAGTATTCTGTAATGGCATCTGATTCTCTTTCACAGATTGTAACTGAAAAGCTTGACAAGAACAACTTCCAAGCATGGAAGTTTAGAATGACGAATTTCCTTATGGGAAAAGGATATTGGGAATTTGTTGCAGGAAATGAAGAAGAACCAGTTCTTCCTGATGTTCCTAATCAACAGCAAATGCAGGCATTCAAAGCATGGCATGAGAGAGCCAAGAAAGTTATGTACTGGTTGTCTATCAGTATTTCAGACTCTATGATTGTGCATATTCAGGATGCAAGTACGCCAAAGGAGGCATGGGATACTTTGTCAAAAATATATAGCACAAATACGCAAGCTAGGAAAATGCAGCTCAAGCAAGAGTTGCATAATGTGCAAAGAGAAAGTATGAGCATCAATGACTACCACATGAAGGTGAAGAAGATTGCAGATGCACTTGCTTCCATTGGGTCGCCAGTGGAAGATGATGATTTAGTTTCTGTGACCTTGAATGGTCTAGGAAAGGATTATGCACAGTTTCGGACATCCATTTCAGTTCGTGAAAGATTTCCTGATTTTGAGGAGTTGATTGCTCTTCTAATTTCTGAGGAGCAGAGAAATGGTGGTGCATCTTCTTCAGGAGGAACTTCAAAAGAAACTGTCTTCTACTCAAATGCTGGAAGAGGTAGAGGCAGAGGTAGAGGAGGCCGATTTGGAGGCCGTGGTAGAAATCAGAATATGCAGCAAACTCAAGAAAACTAGTCCTATGGAGGAGGACGTGGTAACTCTAGAGGCAGGGGGAGCCAAAGAGGTCGTGGTGGATGGCAAAGAGGCCAAAATGCAAACAGTAATGTTGAATGCTACTACTGTGGTAAAATGGGTCATATGGCTAAAGACTGCTATAAAAAGCAGAATGACATCATGAATGGAAAATTGCAACAAGAGAATTATGCATCTTCTAGTAGACAGGGTGATGATAGAAATAAGCATTTGTTTATGGTGCAGCACATGAACAATTCTGTGACAAGTGCAGAAGAAAGCAACGATGTATGGTATGTTGACTCAGGTGCATCAAACCACATGATAGGTCATGCAGAATGGATGGAGGATGCAAGAAAAATGGAAAAACCAGGATTTGTGGAGACTGGTGATGATACTGCACATCCTATTGTGCAGATTGAAAAAATTCCTTTGTCTATGTAGGATGGGAAAAAGAAATACCTGTCCGATGTATTTCATGTCCCGAATATCACCAAGAATCTGGTTTCTGTTGGTCAAATGGTTGAGCAGGGCTTGCAGGTCAGATTTAATCCTCATGGATGCTTTGTTGAGGATATGAAAAATAAAGGTCGCTTGATAGCAAAAGGAAAGAAGAAGGGAAGAAAGTTTACATTGGATGCAGACATGTCTGAATTGAGTGCAGCAATGTTTGCACATGGGACCGCTGTAGTTGCAGATATTGATATCTAGCATAAACGCATTGGTCATGTTAATGTACAGCGACTTAAATTAATGCAGGCCCAAAATATTGTTGCAGGATTGCCTAAATTCAAGGTTGCAGAAATGCATAAGGTATGTAAAGCCTGCCAATTTGGAAAACAGGCAAGGAAACCATTTCCTAGACATGTTCAAGAGAGTAAGAAGCCATTGGAATTAATCCACTCTGATGTGTGGACTACTAAAGCTGCATCTCTTGGAGGCTGTCATTATTTTGTCACTTTTATTGATGACTATAGCAGAAAAGTTTGGGTGTATTTTATGAAAAAGAAAAGTGAAGTTTTTGGGCATTTCAAAACTCTTAAAGCTATGGTTGAAAAAGAAACAGGCCTGCAAATAAAATACCTAAGGTCAGATGGAGGGGGAGAGTACCTCTCAAATGAGTTTGCAAGGTTCCTGTAGGAGCATGGCATAAAGCAGCAATATTCATGCAGTCATACCCCACAACAAAATGGAATTGCAGAAAGGAAAAACAGGCATATTGGAGAGGTATCTTGTGCCATGCTCAATGAAAAAGAATTGCCAGATTTTTATTGGGCTGAGGCAGTTGCTACAGCAGTCTACATAATGAACAGGACTCCCACTGCAGCAATACATGGCATGACTCCAGAGGAGAGGTATACTGGTAGGAAACCAGATATTTCTCATTTAAAAATTTTTGGCTGCATTGCCTATGTTCATGTGCCAGATGAGTTGAGATCCAAGTTGGATCCAAAAGCTGAGAAGTGCATCTTTATTGGTTATTCTCTGCAGCAAAAAGGGTATAGATGCTATAACCCTTCTACTCATAAGTTTACAGTGAGCAGAGATGTTGTTTTTGATGAGATGAGTAGCTGGTATAAACCAGTAAATGTGATTGATAATGTAGATGCACAAAATGGTAATGTTGCAGAATTCTCAACAGCAGTCACAAGATATTAGTGGACCTGGAGCGTCCTCTAGCAGTGGTTCACATTCTTTGCCATGGACAGACAGACTGAGATCAGGAGAATCTTCTCAAAGCAGTGCAAATAGTGGTATGCAGGTGTCACGAAAAGGAAAAGAGAAGGTAGATCAGCCCATGTTTGATGTGAATGCAGGTCACTCTTATGTGGATGGTGAATCCAGTGGCTCAGAACAGAACATTGATGATGAGTTAGGTATTCCTTCTATTGTTACACCTGGAGTAAGGAAGACCAAGGATGTTTTGAGAGAACCTGGGAGTGAACCTACTTTGCATACGTCTACCAGAGCTAGGTATCCTGTGGATAGGCTGAAATATGATGGATTTACAGCCATTCACTATGCCTATATAGTCAAAGTGATACAGGAACCAGAACCCACTTCTTTTGAGCAAGCCATGGGAAAAGAAAAATGGGAGAAAGCCATGGATGAAGAAATGGATGCCTTGGAAGCAAATGCTACATGGGAATTTGTACCTTTGCCTAAAGGTAAGAATGCAATTGGCTGTAAGTGGGTTTATAAGGTGAAGCATAACGCAGATGGTTTTGTGAACAGATACAAGGCAAGATTAGTAGTCAAGGGGTATGCACAAACATATGGCATTGACTATGAAGAAACATTCAGTCCGGTTGCAAGGATGGCAATCGTAAGAGCAGTCATTGCTATGGCTGCATCAAAGGAATGGTCTTTACATCAGATGGATGTAAAGAATGCCTTCTTGCATGGCGATTTGCAAGAAGAGGTATATATGGAGCAGCCACCAGGTTATGTGCATGCTGTTCATCCTGAGTTTGTTTGCAGGTTGAAGAAAGCCTTGTATGGCTTAAAGCAAGCACCTAGAGCATGGTTTGACAAGATAGGACAGTATCTTGTCACTATTGCTTTCAGATTTCCAAGGCACATTTCTCACTTTATGTGAGAAAAACAGAGAAAGGTATTATGCTACTTGTCATTTATGTTGATGATTTGATTATGACAGGTGACAGTGATGAAGATATCCTTCATGTGAAAATGCTATTGAAGCAGAAGTTTGAGATGAAGGATTTGGGAGAGTTGCGTTATTTCTTGGGCATTGAGGTGATTAGATCACCAAGTAGGATACAGCTCTTGCAGAGGCAGTATGGATTGGACATGCTGTCCAAATATGGGATGACAAGCTGTAAGCCTATTTCAGTTCCTTTGGAGCAGAATGTGAAGCTGAGCGCAGATGCAGGTGAGCTTCTGGAAGACCCTATTATGTACAGACGCATAGTAGGAAGCTTGATTTATATGACTATTACCAGGCCAAATTTGAGCTATGCTGTTGGACTGGTAAGTCAGTTTATGCAAGCTCCAAGGAAACCGCATTTGGATGCGGCTAGACGCATACTCAGGTATGTGAAGTCCACATTGCAGTATGGACTATTTTATGAGATTGGGCTGGTAGTATTTCTGATAGACAATCTACCAGTGGATATGTGTTCTCTTTTGGGAGTGCTGCAGTCACTTGGAGTAGCAAGAAACAGCCTACAGTTGCCTTGTCGAGCACAGAGGCTGAGTACAGCGGCGCAGCAATGGCTGCATGTGAGGTAGCTTGGTTGCATAAGCTACTTTATGATATGCATCAGCCTACAGATGGGCCAGTTGTCATTTATTGTGACAACATGAGTAGTATATACTTGGCAAATAACCCAGTCTATCATGCTAGAACAAAGCACATTGAGGTGCATTATCACTATGTGAGGGAGAACGTTTTACTAGGTCTTATTGATCTAGTTTATGTCAGCACAGAGGATCAGGTAGCTGACATATTCACGAAGGCATTGGGCACAGAGAAGCTGCGCAAGTTCAGAGACCTGCTTGGTGTGCAGGAATTGGGATTGAGCTCGAGGGGGAGTGTTGAGATATCGAGCTCCACTCGCGATATGCCAGGGTGACTGTTGTGCATTTATGTCACCG
This sequence comes from Lygodium microphyllum, assembly GCF_053477565.2. Taxonomy (NCBI): domain Eukaryota; kingdom Viridiplantae; phylum Streptophyta; class Polypodiopsida; order Schizaeales; family Lygodiaceae; genus Lygodium; species Lygodium microphyllum. The sequence continues at coordinate 113,991,795 of NC_141162.1, forward strand.
ACTTGTCAGCTGTAGATGCAGTTGGTACACCGCCCATGAATAATAGCTAGATGATAGCTATCCTTATCTACTCTAGTTCGTGGCTCAGTTAGTATGCCACCTTAGTTAGTTGTCTTTGGTTTGAGACCCATATATAGGGTTCTTCTATTTCTTTGTATGAGAGTTCTTTTGTCTTACACAACTAAGAAGAGGAAAACTGTTTTCAGCCTCCACCTTTGTGTGTATTCCCCCATTGTGCAAGCAAGAAAGCTACAAGTGAGACTCCTTCCTTCTCTCCCACAATCTTGACAAAGGGATGTGTTAGCCATGGTCTTTGAAGAGGCAATACGCATGGACAACGACTTATTGAGAGAGAGAAGTTGTTAATGGTGTTTTGAGAAGACTACAAAAGTAAAAGTGTTGGCTACTATTTTTTAGTGGATATTATTTTTTTGGAGCTTTAGTGCCTTATTTTTTGGGCACTTGGATTATACTTTACTTTATGGACATCACCACATTATCATGGATGTATTATTTTGTGAGAGCCTGTGCACATTTTATTCACCACACTCATAGTTGTATTTGTCACTAAGATACATGCATGTGTAATGAGGATTGACCAACCTAGAGCCCACAAAGTTGGTGGGATGCCCAAGAGGGGCACAAACCTTAAATGCAAAATGCAAAAGGGATGCAGACCCTAACCCTAACCCTAATTCTTAGTCTATATAAGGGTGGGAGGTCTCAATTGTATTCACCATTTTGGCACATCCATGTTGTGGAAGCTCTATTAGTGTGGTTACTCAAGCTTTCTATTCAATCTTTCTAGTATATCATCTTGTTGGTTACTAACAAACTTGGATGGTGCAATGAAAGGTGAGTTGTACACAATTAAGCTTTCAACTTTTCTACTGGACCTAAGTACCTACAATGCAATGTGCAACCTTCAATGAAACCATTCACACACACACCTTGCTAGTTAGTTCCGTAGGGTTGTAGCTCTTTTCTGCAAGTTCTGATCACACCAAGGAATCAAGTAGTGTCTCTACTAGGAATTAAACTTCAAGTGATTGGCTGATTTTGTCAATTTTGTGCTTGTTAGGGTAAATTTCAGTGTTGCTCAACTCTATGGTCACACTTGCAAGTCTAGGATCTAGCTAGGGTCACTTGGTAAATTAGCTCACACTCTTTGGTATGTTTGGGGGGTCTAGATGGTCCCTAGAAATGTATTTTGGTTCAAGTAGTCTTTCAATTCATACATCCAAGTTGCAATGTTTTTGTCTATCCGAGTCTCAAATTCAATCGTCCAAATGGTGAGTTTGGCTTGTCCAAATGGTTGGGTCCAACCTAAATAGGAATGCATGTTTGAGTCCGAGAAGATGTGTCCAAGTTGAAAATTTAGATGTCCGAGTGTGGGTTGTTTGAGTGGACCAACTCGGCCATTCAAGTGTGGATCGTCTAAGTCTGAGAAGGGCTCTCCAAGTGGAGAAAAGTGACTCGACCATTCAAGGGGCTGGTTATGATAGACCATTTGAGGCTAGGGGTGCCATCTGAGCAGCGGAAGAAAAACACATCGAATGGAAAAAATCGATGACAAATGATTCTCTAATTCACATGTGTTTCTAGCTATGATCTTGTCCTTATTCCTCAATTACCAAGGAAGGTTCTAAGCATACTTGGAATCATCGAGAGTGATGGTACGATAGATTTCTGCACATGCTTTTCTCTTGACCTTCTACTCTTTTTCTCTCTCAATCTCTCACAAGCTAATATGAGCTCTTCTCCTCCTTTTCTCTTCTTTTATTACTCTCTCTTTTTTTTCTCACTCCCTTCTTTTCTTCTAAAGTATTCAAAGTCATATTTCTTTGCTTTTCTTGCTTCCTTACTTCCTAATTGTTACAAAAACTTATCTTTTTTTTAATTTGTCTTATTTTATCAACCTTAGTGCATCCTACTAATGAAAAACATCCTACCACTGATTTGAGTAATGTTCCTAAATCTTTCAAAACCTAAACTATCTAGCAAAGGAGATTGAACACCTTCTGAATCCCTTGCTTCCTGCCTAAACCAAGCATTGTTTCAGATACAAACTCCTACTCTGTTGCTCGATTTGAAGCGCACAAGCGCTCAAGCTTGAATATGTTGTCTTAGCAATGGAACCAAAATTTTGTCTCTACCACTCGCAATGAGCAATACTCTATGTACTACTTATCAAGTCAAGTGCTTCAAGTGAGTGGCAACAACTACCTCTCACATAGCCGTGCATGCTCTCGCACAATGATGTAGTGAGGTCACCATCAAATCCAATCATTATAGTCCTCTTCCTCAAATCCTTCGATGGATCTACGATTCAAGGCACTAGGTCAAGCAAGCTCCATCTCCATGCTCCAAGCTCCAACCTCAACTGCATGCACAAGAAAAGAGAAGAGAGGAAGGAGAAGAAGAAAAGAGGAGAAGAGCTTCTCCATGGTCCCTCACTCTCACACACTCACACTCTCCCTCTCTCACACTCCCTCCCTCACGCATAAGAAGGAAGAAAGAGCAAGAACAAGAAGAGAGATAGTTTGCACACATACCAAGAATGAGCTTATCCATTCACTTTTTGGCTTTTATACATGCCCTTCTCCCCTTGGACACCCAACCCATTCCATGGACTAGAGAGGGACTAGATGTCTGTTTTTGTCCTCTTTTTCACTCTTCTCCTATTCTTTCCGACTCTCATGGCTCCTTTACATGCACCTTTTCATTTACAACTTGCATAGAAGGAGGGAGCTTGGCACTCTTTTACAATGACTAAAATGTGATCTATCTCTTGTGTACCTTGTTCTTATTTTTTAAACATTTTCCTGCACTTTTTGGTTTTCTTTTCCCATCGAGCCATTTTCTTAAGCCTTCTTTGCACCTTGTGTCATTCCACTTGTGTGTTGTGTCACTCCAAGGGTTAACATCTTGGATATAATTTCTTCTCAAAGAATATATGTAATGCGCCATCATCAACAAGCTAAGGTAGTCAAAAACATTCAAGGGCAATTCATAGAATTTTGATCATCATACTTGATCAACTACTATTCTAGCACTAGATTAGTTTATTACTATCACATGATGTATAAAATGAGTATACAATTGTGCAAATTTAACTATTTTCTAAGTCTTGAAGGTACTACCATAAACGTGCATACTTGCATTATAGATTAATGAGTAAATATTTGTGTTTATCGAACTCGATCATTTGTTATATTTAAAACTAGAGTAGTTTATTACTACTACATGTTATTCTTAGTAGTGCAAATTGCATTATTTCCTTTAGATACTATCAAAGCATTGCCATTTCCAAATGTTTGAGCTTTGCCATTTTCAATTGTCCATTTATGGTAAGGAAATTATGCTCAAACATATGGCGTAGATTATGAAGAGACATTCACTCCAATTGGTAGGATGACAACTATTAGATGTGTGATTCCTAGAAGTATATCCTAAGGAGACCATGCTCATGTATTGCAGTGAAGTTGTCCAAATAGTAAAATCAATAAAAAGATTTGTCAAAGACATAAATAATTTGCAAAATTGAAAAGCTTTAAATTTGAGAGTAGAGCCCAATGAGAATCTTATGCAAAGTTAACATTCCTTTTACATCCAAACTGGTGCCAAATCCATAACTGAGATATTCTTTGTAGTATCCTTAGTGTTGATGTAGACCATGGAAAGGGGGAAAACGATACAAGGAATTTTGATCAAATTCATCAAGGGTTACTTTGGCCAAGAATTGTTTAAAGGGTGTTCTTATGCTTTTATGTGTGTATGTATGCCTGTATATCAATGTGTATGTGTGTGTGTGTGTGTGTGGACACACCTTGCAAATGGAAGTGTAGGTTTGTTATAAGCTCATTAATATTTTTTAAAAAATATGATACTATCAAAATTTTGTAGTATCATATTTTTTAATATTTTTAATAGTATCATATTGACTAATTTTGTAGTATCATATTTTTGTAGTTTTTTAAGCTCATATATGACTAGTTTTTTAACTACAAAATATTGACTAATTTTTTTAATAGTATCATATTTATCATTTTGAAATGTACCTATATTTTGAAAGAAATTTTAAAAGGGGACCATAAGAGAAGTATACAAATTTTATCAATTATATAAAACTTACTATTCACTACAACTCTATATACACATGTTGGCGAGATTTTAAAACATTTACGAAATTTATACTGATTGAAAAATTTATAGATATTTCAACAAGAAGAGGTAAGAAAAAACATGGATAAATTTCATTGTTGTAAGGCATTCTCTCTTCTTTATCTTCCTCTTGTGTTGCACCATCAATATCACTAGCTTCTATCCATGCACCTTTTGAACTAGATGATACAACCTGCTCTCTACTATCAACAAGTGCAAATGTAGACTTTTCTTTTCTAAGTTTTCGACTTTAATTCTAGTACATCTTATTTTCCTAGGCTCATCATGATCAACATTATCATCATCTTTCTACAAACTATAATTTTTTCTTTGAGAATTGCAATGGTTGACTTCCTGATATGTCTAGTTGTTGTAAGGGAAAAATCGTATACTAATATATCCACCTCATCTTGTTTCAATATGCTTATACATCAGCTTGATTTTTCTCACATTCTTTTTGTTCTAGGATTTCTTGTAAAGTTCATGGCTAGTGTGTGCTTACCTACAGTTGCATCTTATGCTTTGTTTGAAACCAGTGTACTTCTATGGAGTATATCTTACCTAAAGTATCATCCTTCTTAACTTTCAAAACTTTTGCTATCCAAAATGGATGACCCATCTCACCATCCTTTGCCAGTGTTGCTACAACTGAGCCTACTTTAATATCATTAATATCACCTTGCCATATTTCTTGTAGCTTCTCACTTTTTTTTCTCGACCTTCTACTACCAATATACATTTCTCACTCCTTAGGATGCAAGATCTTTTGGATCTCCTCTTACATTTGTACATTGCGCCTTGTAGCAAGAGGATTTGCAGTACTCAAAATTTTAGGCCATGCAAAAGGTTTTCTTAGATGCCAATTACCATTTTGTATTTTTGTAAGTATTTTCTCTTGGTTTTTTGAGCCATATGCAAAAAGTTTGAAGTCATATGTTTCTCTTAGGTGCATGACAAGTAGTTTTGATGTTTAAGTGTCTTGTAGCAACGTTTAAAGCGACGAAAATACAAACAACAAAATTTGCCCCCGTCGTCGCAAAAAGCGTCGTTATTGACGACGCCATAGAATCGTCGCTATATGCGTCACTATATGAGCGATGGTTGCAATTTGCGACGCTCATAGCGATGCCAATAGCGACGCATGCAAAAAATTTGCGACGCAAATAGCGACGGTATTAGAGAAAAAAAAATTTGTGGCTGCCCTGCCACATATAGCACCGTGTGCTGTATGAGAGCCATACAAAATAGTTTCTGCACTGCTGCATACAAAGCGTTTGCAAACAAAAAGAATGTATACTGAAATCATAAAACTGATACATGAAATAAATACATGATCGCATAAAATGCGATTGGTACAATCATGAAACGATATCACTAATACATAGAAAATGTCTACATAGATCGGGCGACTAAAAACTAAAGGTGTGTGAGCTCTAAGGATCCAAGGGCGAGCTACAAATCCTCGTCCCCCGAAAGCTCATCCCGTCGCAAAGGAGCATCAAACGGATTCTGCAGAAAAAGAAACAACATATCAATCCACCATACAATAATGCATTCAAATATCTCATGGTAACTACGGACAAGAAAGATGAGTGACTTACAGGGCCGCCACGTCTATACAATCGGTCGATCAATGCCCTGAAACCGTGCCTCTCTGCATATCGAGTCTCAAGGCCTTGCGGATCGCGATTTGTAACGGAGTGCTGCAAAGAAAACAAAATGCTAACTGTTAGAAACATGATTGTCAGTACAAAGAATATCTCAAAAAAACAAATAAGCAAAACAAAAGAGAAACTTACAAAGTCCTCCAAATATGTCCTATGGCCGCGACTCCCAAGATGATGTACCGATCCGGCCTCGATTCGTGCCCTCGCCGCCTCCCGCTGCTGACTCCAACGTCCTGGTGAATTTGTAGCCTCCTCCCTCAGTCGGCGCCAGTCGTCTGCATCTAACCACTCGGGCTTTGGAGCCCCACTCTTGATTGCCTTGCGTGCGTCGGATCGTCTATGTGACATGTATGCATGCATGCAATCCATCATCCAGGCCGTAGAGAATCTATCCACTGCGGCTGGCATCGGGAACTCCTCGTGCAAGGATGCTACTATGTAGTCCTTGCTCCCCTCCGGTATGTTCCTCCAATGATCCAGGACGTTGTGCCGAAAAACTTGTTGGCACAACTCCCTCATGCGAGCCATCACCCTCCTCCCCTCATCATTCATGATGATGGCTCCTGACCTACTATCCACTAGGTATCCATAACCCCTAGGAGTCTGCCTAAGATGGGCCCTCTCCCATCTCCGTCCACGCTCCTGGGCATATCCAGGAGACCCCTGTACATCCGGTGTATCGACGGGGGTACCCTCTCCCGGAGTGCCACTCAAAGGGGTGCCACCAAAAGGAGTGCCACCAAAAGGCGTGCCACCAAAAGGAGTGCCACCAAAAGGCGTGTCATCTGCCGATGGCTGCACAAAAGCCGGAGTAACTGGAGTGGACGTCCCCACAGGTGTGACAAATCCTGGAGGTGACGCAGCTCCAGCTGAACGACGAGACGGAGACACCACGTCCGTGTCTCCACAGCAGCACCCCCCTGATCCTCCTACAGTCGCAGTCCCTCCCTCTGGCCCAAGTCGCGAGCGTCGAGATCGTCTGCTCGAAGCTGAAGCATCTGATCGCGCTGAAGCTGATCTAGCAGAGCCCCCTGACGAAGAATGAGACGACTCCTGATCTACCATCTCTCTAAATCTCGCGAGCTGATCTGGAGACATGCGTGCCATCATGTCCTGAAACTCCTCATCGCTCATCCCTCGACTCATCCTGAAAATTTCGATACCTGCACAGATAAAAAATGATGTTAGAATAATCAATTTAAACTATACAAAGCACATTAATATAAATCATTTTTGAAAAATCCCTCTTAAAATGCATATCTTATCTACCTTTGTGGAAGATCTAAACAACGAATTGAGTAATACAATTCTCCAAGAATGAAGTATTCTATACGTGTTGGAGGTCGTCCAAGAAAACCTTCCCTGAGTTCATGATCCTCCGGCAAGAAAGCGGCGTGCCCTTGATATACCATCTTCTTCATGGTTTGTGACCTTCGGGAGTCTAACTGTGGCCCACACAATGGACATGCATGATAACCTGAGGTAACCAGACCTGCAAGGCGATCCACGACCTAGTGAATGCTTGATTGAATGAAATAAAATATAGATATTACCAGCGAGAACAAAGGTATGCTCACCTGAGCACTCTCCCAATCCCGGAAAGTCATGCATCATCCACATGAGAATGGCTCGAATGTTGGCTGACCGCCGACCATCGCGCCTGCTCATATCTTGCACCGTGACCCCCTCCTCCCACAAAATCTTAAGCTCATCGACTAATGGACGAAGATACACGTCCATATTTTTTACTTTGTAGCGGCCCGGGACGAGCAAGCTAAGGATGTCCTTTCTTCGTAGAAAGCCATGGAGGAATGTTGTAGTTGACAAGCACTATAGGCCACACACTGTAAGAAGTCGAGCGCAGATCGAATGGGTTCACACCATCCATGGCGAGACCGAGCCGAAGATTCCTTGGCTCTCGCGCAAAGCTTGGGAAGGTAGAGTCAATGTGGCTCCATGCACGCGAATCTGCTGATATTTGTTGAACTCCATCCGTGGACCTATTTTGCACATGCCACGTTGTCAAGCTTGCCATGGCAGACGTGCGAAACATGTGGTTTATGCGGGGGATGAGCGGAAAGTGTCTGAGAACTTTTTGAGGGATGGTTTTCCCTTGCAAGTCCTGTCAATACCTGTGAGCACCACACTTTGGACATGTCTCCATATTCTCGTATTCATCTCGAAACAATATGCAGTCGTTGATACATGCATGGATGTTATTGTAGTCCATGCCAAGCTTCCGTAAAACATGTCGTGCATCATCACGAGACTCAGGCATGGTATTTGCAGGTGGCAATATATGATATTTCAATAACCTGAAAAAAATCATAAAACACCTTGAAAAAACACAAATGTTTGCAATAATACTGTTTTAAAAAAAATCAATGAAGTCTGTGTGCAAGGTACCTGAATAACTCAGTCACACTCGTATTGCTCCAATCGTATTTTGCTTGCACACTTAAGAGTGCAAGCAATGTCTTCAACCGAGATACTCGGCACCCATCATATAATGGTATGGATGCTTCCTCTCTAAGCGGGTCAGATGTCTCAACATCCATGGGAATCAATGCATCGATCATTGCCTCCATCTCAGGCTCCAAGATTGTAGGCAGGTCGGGAAGGTTGTCTGTCTCCTCTGGCATTGACGGTATAGATGGGCCTTGCAAGTGGTCGATTGGCTCCTGCAATCCATCCATCGCACGTCCACGAACTCTTCTAATTGGCCGCAAAGGGTGCACTCCCCCTTGGGTCGAGACATCACCCCCCTGGATACAGAATTTGCCAACAAGACCCAATCTTATTATGTATGGTTTTCAATTAGCTTGAGAGTACAATGCATGAAAAATGCTAACTTCAAATTACCGTTTACTGAAAATCCGCAATCGCCTGATCAATGATCTCAGATTGAAACTCGCCAAATCGTCGTACATGTTCTATAGACAATCGACGTTTTCGTCTAATTGCCAACTTGCATTGAGAGCAAGGACATGGGACACGCTGATTAAGATACGTCTCGCGGTCTTGAACAATAAAACCTTCTTCGTTTGCCATCTTATCTACATTACAGCAAACGAGGCTTAAATGGATAGCTTTATGGAGATGTACGTCAAGTTGCAAGTTGACCATAAATCTTGCATTGTATATAGTAGTTGAGAGATTTTCCGATGTTATATCTCGGTCTTGTATCATGCTCAACGATTTACTTGTCGCGGTAGATAATTATTTGTTATATCTCGGCTTTGAGTATAAGTAATCCATTTTAAAATTAATGTGCGCCATCTATGAAATTTTATAACTATAGTAACAAAATTTATTTCAATCAATTCTACTCATAGTCATAAGACCTGAGAGAAATGATCCTATACTCAATTTAAGGGTTTCTTCTTCTATAACAATACTTTTGGGTTCATTTTGATGAAGTCGGTGGCCCATGGCAAAGCACATTGCATACCATTATCAATAAGTCTATTATCTTAAATTTCCTTCCCCTCCCTCTCCCTCTCTTTCTCTCCCTCTCCCTCTCTTTCTCTCACCCTCTCCCTCTCCCTCTCGTTCTCTTTCTCTCCCTCTCTCATTTCCTTCCCCTCCCTCTCCCTCTCCCTCTCCCTCTCTTTCTCTTTTTCTCCCTCTCCCTCTCTATCTCTCTTTCTCTCTCATTTCCTAAACAAGCAAAAAATAAAGTGATTTAAACATCCTCCAAGCAAAAGGGATAGGGAGAGATACAATGCACTCTCCCTCTCTTTCTCTTTCTATCCCTCTCTCATTTCCTTCCCCTCCCTCTCCCTCTTGCTCTCTTTCTCTCTCATTTCCTCTCCTAAACAAGAAAAAAATAAAGTGATTCAAACATTAAACAAGCAAGAGGGAGAGGGAGAGAGAGAATGCACTCTCCCTCCTTCTCCCTCTCTTTCTCTTTCTCTCCCTCTCTCATTTTCTCCCCCTCCCTCTCCCTCTCCCTCTATTTCTCTTTCTCTTTCTCTTTCTCTTTCTTTCCCTCTCTCTCTCCCTCTCCCTCTCCCTCTCCCTCTCCCTCTCCCTCTCTTTCTCTCTTACTCTCTCGTTTCCTCTCCTAAACAAGCAAAAAAGAAAGTAATTTAAACATTAAACAAGCAAAAGGGAGAGAGAGAGAGAATGCACTCTCCCTCTCTTTCTCTCCCTCTCCCTCTCCCTCTCCCTCTCTTTCTCTCCCTCTCTCTCCCTCTCTCTCTCCTTCTCTTTCATTTCCTCTCCTAAACAAGCAAAAGAGAACGATTTAAACCTTCAACAAGCAAAAGAAAGAGAGACTGAGACTCACCAATGAGATATGGCGAGCGTGGGTGGCTTCTCTTTGCAACGAGGGCTCCTCCTCTCCTTCGCGAACAACGGCGGTGGCGGCGGCAGCAAGTCTCTTCCTCTTCTTCTCTCACAAAGCCTTCGCTCTCTCCCTCGCTCTCACTCTCAAAAGGCGAAACAAAAGAAATGAAAACGGCGCTCCGGTTTCGGCCGCGTTTTTTTTCCTGCGGCGTCGCTATTGGCGTCGCTATATGCATCGCAAATGCGACGCAAATAGCGACGCCAATAGCGACGCCGATATCCGCCGTCGCTAATCGGCGTCGCTAATTGCCCAATCCCTTGTAGTGTCGCCTAGAAAATGTGCTGAACATTTGATCAATATGATCATGTGTATGATCCACCATTAAAATTTTCATTTTTACTTTTTGAAATACCCCCATGTGTACAAGCATATTGAGATAGCCCAAAATTGTCTAATTTTTGTTCTATCTTGTTGTGTTATCCAACTACAAATAAAGAATGAGTGGTAAAGCACCCTCCCAGCTAGAGATTACAATGTTAAAAATTGTGACTGTAAGGTTAGTATCGTTATGAACATTTGGATAAGTAAATAATACTCTACAATGAACTCTTCCATGGTATATAAGGCATCCCACTAAATACATTTCTACTAGAGTTTCTTCACTGACATCCTTTGGAAGACGAGAAAAATGAGGTAAGCATGACTTCTTCTCGTCCATACTATCAATGACAAGTCCAATATATATTTTTGTTATAACAAAACATGTATGGTGCATGGCATTTTCTCTCTTTGTTGATTGCTCTTCTTCCCAATGAATTTTTAGTGCTTGCTTTGCCATCACAAGCTCCTTATCATCTCTCGCATTCTTTCATTGAGCTTTTAAATTGGCACAGCTACTACATACTCCCATTCTAACTTTCTAACAAACTTGTCTACATTTTGAAGCATATCTTGTTTGTTGTAAGTGGAATATACTTCAATCCTAGTAAAGTGATTTGCAAGATGCAACCTTCCAGTTGTTGGCATAACTTCACAATGTGCCTTAGAGTACAGTTTCATCCAAGACACTGCAACCTTGTGTACAGGACCAATGGTAACATTTGGCTCAAGTCTATATCCATCATGCTTAGACATTTTGCATTTGACTGTTTTAAGATAAGTATTGCCTAGACTCAAGCCTATTTTAAATTAAGTCCTGCAAACCACTGTTCTAAAACAATACTCAAACTTTCCACATACCCATGGTATCAAGATTGATGAAAGAAAAGGATATTACTGACTATACAGCAAAGAAAAATAATGTTGCTAATGTTTTTAATGAATGGCAGTTCCTCCAGTTGACAAGCCTGATATAAGTAATTAGCGGCAAGCGACAGAAACCTTACAATTAGTAGCAAGCATTGCAATATGTATCTCATAATTTCTCTACGTACTTGAAGATGATAAAAGATACTTCCTTTTTATTATGAAAAATTCAATTTAGCTTTAAAATTGACTATTGATTCTTGAGTATGCACGTGTGCGCATGATAAAAAGCATAGAATTAGGAATACACATTGAATCAATAAGCAAATTAAGTATGTTACAGTGAATGATCCATCTCATCTTCAATGAGATCAGCCCTTGCTAAACTATCTACTTCTAGGTTTATGTTACCAAGAGGTAACGAAACAAATAAGTCTATCCCACTATCAAATGTGTTGCTATATTGCTCAATAACTTCATCAATATCATCGACAATCACATTATTGTCGTCTTCTGTGTTTCCTTGAATATCCTCGCGAGGTTCATCTTGTACTATATCATGCATATCATCCATTATGGTGTCATCATGCACATCATCATTAATTGTTGGATTGTCATCTGCTATCTCCATGTCGGTAATATTACCATATATTGGTTTTGAACGATTAGATATAGGGATGACATACCACCATCGGTTATTGTTTACCATTGGATGATACACAACCTGTATTTGAAAAACAAAAGCAAAAAACTTAAGTACTTATTATATTGTGTATATGTATCACATGTATACATATAAAAAATTTAGCCTTTGCATATATACTTGCTCGCATTGTTGAGGTAGTACTAATGTGTCATTCTTGTTTTGGTGAAATTTTGTAGAGTCAATGATTACAAAACCACTTGGATGACGTCTGATTGTGCAATGCTCACCATTTTTTACCACTTCTTTAAACCACTTCACATCTAGTACATATATAAAGAATTGTCTGAAGTCAAGCTTCAGAATATCTTGGATCAAGCCACAATAACCTTCCATGGTACCATTGGCATCCTCGAAGTGAGCAAGGACACCACAATCTTGGGTATTTCTCTTTTCATCTATACGTTGAGTTCGAAGATGTTTACCCTCACACCAAAGTTCATTGAATAATGTGCACTAGTAGTAAAAGATAAAAGATCGAACATGTCAATTATTTATATAAAATAAAACTTATAGAAACAAATTAATTGATAGTATGTCTCACCTTTGATAAGCAACCTCGTGCGTATTCCCACTCTTCTTGAGATATATTAATTTCCTCCTCTTTTTCCATTCTCTCATGTAACCAATCTATATCAATATGATGTGGGAGCGCATTTAGATGATCTAGAAATGAGACATTACGTCCATATCTAGTGCGAAATTCTTGTCTTTCGCTTTTTCTTCTTGCCCTTGCTTCATTATATAGTGTCACCCATTTGCTCATTACATCACTATTGAGCACACAAAAACTATTAAACTTACGAAGTTCTTCTTTTGTTAGCACTTTATTCATTCCTTTTCCTTGAGGTACTATAGAGGTCCCTTTTTAATTGCCATGGATGGAGGAATATTATAGTTCACCAATACCACTGGCCATACACTGTATGATGTGCTTTTGATACCAAATGGATTGAGGAATATTATAGTTCACCAATACCACTGGCCATACACGTATGATGTGATTTTGATGCCAAATGGATTGATTCCATCCATAACTAAACCAAATCTTAAATTTCTTGGCTCTTCTTTGAAAATGGGCCACAAATTATCTATATGTTGTAATGCGGGTGTGTCTGCAAGGATCCTCCATTTTCCATCACTTGAACGATGACTAGCATGCCATGACATGAGCTTTCCAATAGACTTACACTTGAACATAAGTTTTATACGTGGAACAATCGAAAAATGTCGCAAAACCTTACGAGGCACATCCATTGACTTCATCTCCACTTCGTATCTTGATTCACCACAAACAAGACACTCTCTTGCGAACTCATGAATCCCACGAAATAAGACACAATCATTGACACATGCATGGATCTTGACATAATCGAGGCCTCCCAGAGATGTCAAGTAATGTCTTGCTTGCTTTCTCTTAGTTGGCAATTTGTTTCCTTTTGGAAGCATTTGTGATAATAACCTACATATATTTTTAAAAGTGAGTTAAAAAACCACCAACATATATTTTTGTCTGATTTCAAAATAGAACAATTAATCTTATGATTCATAAGCCAAACCAAATTGATATCTACTTCAATAACGCATCCAAACTGACATTACTCCATCCATAAATTGTTTGCAAGTTAAGTATCTCGAGGGATGCATGAAGAACGGAGTACGTACAACCTTCATACAATGGAGTAGATGATGCTACATATAGTGGATCATCTGGCTTCGTAGAGTGACCTTCTCCCTGAACCGGTTGCGAAAATAGATGGTGTACCATGTTGTCCAAAATTTCATCCTCTACGACTTGATGGGGCATTTCATGAGGGCTACTATTATGGTCGTTAGTCTCTACTCTTCTTGACTCTGCCTCCTCGCGTCGACGTTTTGCAGCCTCTCGATGCTCGGGAGGGAGCATCTGAGGATGTGGCACCGCATCCTACTCAACCACAAAAGGGATTTTCATGTACGTTGATATATAATTCTTGTAACATAGACATGCAATCTTAGTGGTAAAAAAAACAATGAATATAGGTGATTTTTCTCGATCCCATTCTCCATACAAGCTGAGCTGTGACATTGCAATTCGACATGCTCGAAAAATATACCCTCGACAACGATCACACATGCATTTAATTTTTCATCGTAGCCATGCATCTCGATTATGAAGACGCAATGTTTCATCCTCACTTGAGGATGTGCTCATTGACTCACCAGCTTGCACCGCACTAGGTGATGACGACGTCGACATGATTAAACCTAATTCATGACAACATCAAAATATTTGTCATTCATATGTTTACATAAGATCTCAATTTTAAATACACAAAAATCATTATAAATACATTAAAACTTATGATAAGAATTCACTATCAAAACTTATCTTAAAAACAAAAAATTTTGATAAAGCCCAAATGCGCGTCTATATCTGTGTTTAACTACGCGTCTATATTGGCGTCTATTTTCGCGTCTATACTCGCGTCTATCTGAACAATAGACGCACATATACACGTGAAAATAGACGCACACGTCAAAATTCAAACCATACTTATATCATTTCTTTTCAAATTGCGCCTTTCCTTTCCTGCATTTTTTGCGGTTCTGAAGCTTGAGTTTAGCCGACATGCAGTCTCTTCATGCCTCACCTCCTCATGACTCACCTCTTCTTTCATTTCAAATACACAAGAAAGGAAAAAGGAAAGCCAAGGAGAGGAAGAAAGAGAGAACAAGAAAGAGGAGAACAAGAAGAAGCAGCAAGCAAGCAAGCAAGCGTCAAGGGAGGATAACTTACCAAGGAGAGGAAGAAGGAGAAGGAAGAAGCGCCACCACCCGCCACACCAAACACCCAAGGTGAGTCTCTCTCTCTCTCTCTTTCTCTCTCTCTCTCTCTCTCTCTCTCTCTTTGATTCTCTCTTCCTCTCTCTACTCTGTCTATGTATTTAGGATTTGTGATTCCATTATGTATTGCATTTTTTAAATCATCAATGGCAGTCGTCGGCCTAAAATCGGCCGACCGAGCGCGTTTGATAGCGTGTCTACATCTCAGTGTAGACGCAAACATAGACGCGAAAAATGTTTCCTCTTAGAGCGTCTGAGGACGCGTCTGCAGTGTACACGCGATGATACACGCGCTGCACAAAAAGTTGACTTGCAGTCTACACGCGATTATACATGCGCATTGATTTGGGATGCGCGTCTGACAACGCGTTTATGCTGCATCTTAAATGTACAGATAGACATGCTAGACAGAAGATTCACTCTGGAGCGCGTCTGAGGGCGCGTCTAACCTGCAATGTAGACGCGGAGATACACGCGCCAGGTCTCCCAGTTCTGATAGTAAACAATATATTTTTGCAATGATGAATGTGACCAATCCCATGTTTGTGTTTATCAGTTTTTTTGTTTAAGAGAAGCATTAACACTTAAGTGTTAAGCTCAATGTCTAAAGAAAGCTCTTTGAAAATGTAGGTAATATATGATTTTTTGTATGCAAATAAATTTGTCTTTTTCCTGTGTTTTTTTTGCAGATGTCGTATCTTGGTTTATCTAGCAATGACCCAGATGTGGATCGCATGAATGATACATTGGCCTCCTTTGGCAGGGGGGTCAATGAATTTTTTGGAGGTTTTCCTAGTAGGGAAGACTTCATGGGAGAGATGACCAGACACCTTGGCCGTTCTCCCACAGCGGACGAGATGTTCAGTGTCATGTCTGGGACACCTCTGGTGTCTTTGCCTGGCACTACTTCCCAGACTCCACATGCAAGTACTCCATATGCAGGTACTCCACGTGCTCCACGTGCATCGGCTGAAGCACAAGCATCTATAGAAGCACATGCATCTACAGAAGCTCGTGCGTCCAGCGAGGCAGAGGGTAGTCGACAGAGAGGGAGGAGGGAGAGTCGAGGGGGAGGACGAGGCTTGTGTGGGGGTTTCCTAGGAGGTGGTGGCGATCACCCTCACCAGTAGATCACATAGAGGAGATTGTACGCCAGTACTATAGAGTTACAGATCCTGATGGCATCTTTCATGATGATGAGGGAAGGGATGTAATGGCGTACATGAGGAGTGTCGTGCATGCGATGTATAAATATTGTTTCATTGCCTTCAAAAATCAGAAAAGCGGCTTGTGGCAGGAGGTGTTGAGTGCAGTCCATAGGAGGTACCCAAATCCTGAGGGTCAGCGATTCTCGGATGATTGGGGACGTACAAAAGTGAGGGATATGCTTCACAACAAAAGATCCCACCTCATGACATGGGCCAGGGACTCACTGCGGAGGCTGAAGGAGGGGCGTGGAGCCTATAGCCAACCACCTATGTGCCACCGCATAGAGTGGAAGAAAGCCAAGAAGAAAGCAGCTGAGAAAGTGAAGAGTCGCCAGCACGCAGAAGCGTGACGGATCCAAATGGAAACAATGGGATCGTCGCATTACGGATCGGGCGGCAGAGAGTCGTGGGAGGCAGAGTTTGTAAGTATATTTTGATTTCTAGTTTTTTTAAATTTATATTTCTTTCAATTCTTTATATATTTTAGTCTAATATATTGTGACTCATAATTGTTTGTGTATCTCTAAATGTTTTGCAGACTACCATCGTTGGTACGACACCTACTCCTAGAGAGGTAGGTTACCATCGAGGCCATAACTGCGCAGCGACATGGCTTTACTTTTATGAGGAGGGTCTCATCATTGAGGACCAATACAACTGGGACATGAGGATTTGACAGCCAGAGGAGGTATGTTTTTCTTACTTTCCTATTAAAAGTATAGCTAATTATAACTTTTTCTCCACCTTGTCTATGTAAGCAACCCTGATCTTTTGTGTGTGTAGGCGAACTCGGATGTGAAGCATAGCGAGGAGGGGGATAGCGAAGCTAGTAGCCATGGTGGTACTAGCGAAGATGTTTCCTCTTCAGATTCATAGAGGAGCACCATACCTCCTCATGAGGCCTTCTTTTCTTGTATATGTATGATATCTCTTTGAGCCTACTGCTTGCGGCCACGCTTTAGGTCGCAAGCACTTAAACTTCCCTTGTAAATGCTTTTGATATATAATGAATACATGGACTTTTATTTTCAATTCTCGTGCCCGTAAGATACATTGTCTTTTTCCCAAATACACAATCTGATGTATGGGATGGGGAAAAAAAAAAACCAGAGAGCATGTGGTTGCTTTGCTCTCTGATTTTTTTTTCCCATTCTATTTTGCGCGTCTAAATTGCAGATAATTCGCGTTTATACGCGCGTCTATAATGAAGACTACACGCGCTTATACACGCGCTTCATAATTCAAATTTAAAAAAATATATATCTTTTAAAAAAAAATGACATTTTTTGTTTTCCGTTCACGTCTATCAGTGCTTGTAAAAGCGCGTCTACCAGCGTGTCTATATGCACGTGTATATGTGCGTCTATTGCGCGTCTATTTGTGCGTGTAAATTCGTTGATACATGCGATTATAGACGCAAAATGGTAGACGCGCAAATAGACGGGCGGATAGACGCACCCATAAGAATTTCTCTATATTCAAAAATCGCGTTTAAATGTGCGTCTATGAGGCCTTTTTGTTGTAGTGTATCTATCGGAGTAGTACCCATAGGGGTGCTACCTACGGATGGCTGAGCAAAAGCCGGAGTGAGTGGAGTAGACGTCTCCACAGGTATGACAAATCCCAAAGGTGATGCAACTCCAGCAGAACGATGAGATGGAGACACTGCATCTGTACCTCCACAGCAACCACCTGAGCCACGCTCTCTCGAACCGCCATGAGAGCAATGAGTAGCACATGTATCCCGAGCCAACCGCGGGCTCACTGCATCCGGATCTCTACAGCATCCCCCTAAACCACTCCCTCCGTCTGTCCCAAGTCTAGAGTATCGACCTCATGTGCTAGAAACTGAAGTATCAGAGCACGCCAAAGTAGATCTAATAGAGCGGCCTAACTGTGACCGAGATAACTCTGGTCCGCCATATCTCTGAATCTCGCCATCTGATATGGAGACATACGCATGAAGATGTCCTGCAACTCCTCGTCGCTCATCCCTCGACTCATCCTAATGATCTAAATATCCACAAAGGTAACCTGCACAGAAAAAAAAAGATGTTAGCATAATCAATATAAATCATACAAAGCATGGTAATATCAATCTTTAAAAAATGATCTTACTTAAAATGCATATCTTATGTACCCTTATAAGCAATTTGTCAACGAATTGAGTAGGTGGATGCTCCAAGTATGAAGTACCCTACGGTCCCATGTCAATCTCCTGACACAACTCCGTATACACTAGAAGGTTGATAGACATGTCACCACAAAAGGATGAGTCCACCTCATTCTCGAAGAATTATTGGACTCCTATATTTCCATCATTGTTACCTAATGTTGGCTCCTCTACATGCTCCAAGCTTTCGGTGGCCTCCACCCCTTGCAATATCGACTCCTCTATTTGCATATTTTCCTCATCTATGCTCGGAACATCGCTTTCGGTGGCCTCCACCCCTTGCAATATCAACCCTCTGGCAAGAAAGCGGTGTGTCCTTGATATACCATCTTCTTCATGGTTCGTGACCTTCGGGAGTCTAACTGACCTAAGGTAACCAGACCTGTCCCAACATCTCTATCTAGTGAATACAAACTTGAATGAGCTATGATAGATATTATCAACGAGAATGGAAGCCTACTTACCTGAGCACTCTCCAAATCCCAGAAAGTAATGCATCGTCCACATGACAATGGCTCGAATATTGGCAGACCATCAACCATCGCGCTTGCTCATATCTTGCACGGTGACCCCCTCCTCCCACAAAATCTTAAGCTCATTGACTAATGGACAAAGATACACATCCATATTTTTGACTTTGTGGCGGCTGGGAATGAGTAAGCTAAGGATGAGATGTCCTTTCTTCATAGAAAGCTATGGAGGGATATTGTAGTTGAGAAGGACTATAGGCCACACACTGTAAGAAGTTGAGTGCAGACCGAATGGGCTCACACCATCCATAGCAAGACCCAGTCAAAGATTCCTTGGCTCTCGGTCAAAGCCTAGGAAGGTAGAGTCAATGTGGCTCTATGCGCGTGAATTCGCTGATATTCGTTGAACTCCATCTGTGGACCTATTCTGCATATCCCACATTGTCTAGCTCGCCATGCCAGACATACAAAACATGTGGTTTATGCAGGGGATAAGCGGAAAGTGTCTAAGAACGTTTTGAGGGATGGTTTGCCCTTGCAAGTCCTGTTGATACCTGTGAGCATCACACTTTGAAAATGTCTTCATAGTCTCGTATTCTCCTCGAAACAGTATGCAATCGTTGATACATGCATGGATGCTACTGTAGTCTATGCCAAGCTTTCATAGAACATGTCATGCATCATCACGAGACTCAGGCATGGTATTTGTAAGTGGTAATATATGATACTTCAGTAACCTGAAAAAAATCATAAAATACATTGAAAAAGCACAAATGTTTTTAATGATAGTCTCGAAAAGAAATCAACAAAGCATACGTACAAGATACTTGAACAACTCGATCACACTTGCATTGCTCCACCCGTATTTTGCTTGCACACTTAGGAGTGCAAGCAGTGTCTCGAGATACCCAGCACCCATCATATAATGGTATGGATTATTAATCAGATCAAAAGTATCGATTTCCATGGGCATCAATGCATTGATCATTGCCTCCATCTCACGCTTCAAGATTGTAGGTAAGTCTAGAAGGCTGCCTGTCTCCTTCTGGTATTGCTAGTAAAGATTGGGTAGTACCTTCCAAGTGGTGGATTGGCTCAGGAACTCCATCCATTGCATGCCCACGAACTCTTCTAAATGGCCGCAAAGGGTGCACTCCTCCTTGGGACGAGACGTCACCTCCCTAGATAGAAAATTTGCCAGCCACACCCAATCTTTTTGTATATGGTATTCAATTAGCTTGTGAATACAATGCATGATTGATATACGCTTTTCTTATTGTTTGCTTAAAATTTGAGATCGTCTGATCAATGATATCAGATTGAAACTCACCAAGCGTCGTACGTGTTCTATAGACAATCGACGTTTTTGTCTAATTGCCAGCTTACATTGAGAGCAAGGATATGGGACACACTGATTAAGATACGCCTCGCGATCTTGAACATCATGACCTTCATCGTTTTCTATTTTGTCTACGTTATGACAAACAATTTATTTTTGTTATCATTCTTTTTTTATTTCTTAAATTGTTTGAGAAGAGATTTCTTCTCTTGTAACTCAGCAAAAATTAATGAATGTAAACGGTCTCCACCCACCCACAAATTAACGTATGTGGGAGTGTTTTCCATCTCATGGTATTTCCACGCACCTCACCAGACCTCGCCACCACTCTCTCTTTGTTTTTTATCCATTCATTCTCTTCTCTCCTTCCATCTCTCTCTCTCTTTCTCTTTCTTTATTATGTTGTATGTTTATTCCCTCTCTCTTGTTCCTTCTTCCTTTTTCTCTTCCTCTCCCTCTCTCATTTCCTTTAACAAAACATCTCTCTCTCTCTACTACCAATTTCCTTTAACAAAACATCTCTCTCTCTCTACCACTACCACTACCACTGCCTCTACCACTACCACTACCACTACCACTACCACTACCACTACCACTACCACTACCACTACCACTACCACTTTGCAAAGGCAGGACCAGAGGTCCAGGAGATAGAGGATGTCGAAGTACCTCCTCATGGAGAAGAAGTGCATATGTTGCCATTCCTAGAAGAAAAAGTAAAGATAAAAGTGGGTGTGGCCCCATTAATTCCTAGCCGATTGGAAAAGGCTATGGGTCCTCTCAAAGAGTACAAATTAGTCTTCTGACATATGCTAATGTTGTCTCCTAGCTATTGAAAGAAATTCAAAAGCATACTGAAAAGAAGAAGAGGCCTAAGAATTGCTCCCTCCATGACAACCAAGTCCAACAGAACCTCAAAACCCGTAAAGGAAGTAGATGTGGTTAATGCCTTCCTGGATCTGGAAACCCTAGAGATTTGGCGTGTGAATTGAAGGATGTTTTATAGCAGATACATTGATTGATTGAGGCTCATCAGTAAACATAATGACAAATGTGACAATCAGGGATCTAGGCTTGTAAGGAATGCAACCTATGCAATGGCTTATCAGATTGGCAATAGAATCAAACCACTGGAAATTCTCCCATACATGAAAACAATCCTTGCAGGACAGAATTATTGGTTGACATATCTGGTGGTCAAAACAAATTCTTATGGGACCTCATACCCTTTGTTGTTGGGAATACCTTGGCTTTTTAAAGAAAGAGCAAGAACGAACTGGTTCAAAGGGACCCTAACCCTAGGCAGAGGACCCAACAAAGTGGTGTCGAAGTTGTATGGATTGCAAAAAGGCAATGGATCCACATCCATCGAAGTTGTAATAACTGACGCCTTCAATGAAGTAATAGATAGTACATCACGAGATGAAGAGGCCATCAAACATATCTTTTCCAAGAAAACAATAGCAGAGTCCCTAATCGTGGGCATTGTAAGCCAACTACTGAAGGAAGCAAAGTCTTTGTCCATGGGAGAATACCTCTTGCCTAAAGCCGAATTGAATTCTAAAATCACCTCTAACAAGATAGAAGCATCGATGTATGTTCTCGAGCAGTTGCAAAGACAGAGCTAAAGACAGAGCCAGAAGCAGAAGCAGAAGTAGAGGACATAATAGAGAGCTTGTTCTTCTCTTACAGAGCCCCCAATGAGGCAAAAACAAAACCTGAAGAGGACGAAGGTGATAATGCAAATGAAGATTATGGAAGCGAGCTAGAAGAGTCCATCCTACTCACAAAAGGCAGAGATGAGGAAGAAGTTCCTGAAGCTCAGAAGCAGAAGATCCTTTTTTGTTCGACAGAATGATTATGATACCCTTTGGACTGATTAATGGGTCACGTCATAAGCAAAGCCTTTATAATAAGAAATGGATTAAGAAGAATGGTCTTTCCTTCAAGAGTGGCTCTTCTCACCCAAAGTTACCCTTCCTAAGCGAAGATGATAACAATGTACCTTGCCAACAACCGCAAGTTTGGTAGTTCAATCAAAACATAGAAGGTTCCTGTTATGTGACATTCTTGGATGCATCTTCAGAGGACGAGTCCTCGAGCTAAGAAGTAACTTATCCCCAACCCAAACCAGAAACCAAAATGATACCCTTTCATCCTCCCAAAGAACAAGCTAAGCATCCATTAAAAGAGGACATAAGTTCCAGTGAATTATTAGTATAGGAGACCACTCCCTTGAAGGAGTTGCAGACCTTTACCTAGAAGTAGTCCATGGGACATTCATCCACGAAGTGGAAAGCGAAAAGCAATTGACATTCATGGATGCTGATAGTACTGAACATCACCTAAAGGTGGGTCTAAATGTTCCACAAGAAGAACTATTGGTCCTGCAAGACCTACTAAAGGAGAAATTAGACGTGTTTGCATGGTCGAAGGGGATTGATCCCACAATATGCCAACACCAGATCAACTTAGAGCCTAATGCCAAACCTGTGAGGCAAAGACAAATGTGTCTGAATTCAAATTATTCTACCCTAGTAAAGGCCGAATTACTAAATCTGAGTTCATTTATCCAATGGCTAAGAGTGAATGGGTTTCGCCCATTGTGATAGTACCCAAGAATTACGAGAAAATGCAAATATATATGGACTTCCAAAAGCTGAGTTCCAAGTTAAAGAAGGATCATTTTCCTAACCCTTTCATAGACCAACTATTGGACACAATGGCGGGCCATGAGCTCTATTCGCTCTTGGATGGATTTAGCAGATACAATCAAGTCCAAATCTCAGAAGAAGATCAATCAAAAACAACCTTCACAACCGAATGAGGAATCTATGCTTATAGAGTGATGCCTTTTGGGCTCTGTAACACTCATGGTACTTTCTAATGAGTGATGATGGCTACTTTCTAATGAGTGATGATGGCTACCTTCCAAAACCATCTACATGATTTCATTGAGGTGTACCTCAATGACTTCTGTGTCTATATCCTAATCCATGAGCATTGGAGACACTTAGAGTAGTGCTTTGACATATGTCGAGAGTATGGGATTTCTCTCAACCCCAAAAAATGTGTCTTTGTGTCTCATCAGGAATTCTTCTAGGCCACATTTTCTTAGCACAAGGGATAGCAACACATCTTGCTAAGATTGAGAAGATTGTTGCCCTAACAACCCCAACCAACCTGAAACAATTGAGGGGATTTCTTGGCCATGTGGGATATTATGGAAGATTCATTGTGCACTTTGCGACAAAGGCAATCCCTTTGCATAAATTCCTAAAAAAAGATGTCGAGTTTACATGGACCACTGATTGTGATGAGGCATTCAACACCCTAAAGTAGTGCTTGATTGAAGCACCCATCCTGCAACCTCCTGTTTGGACAAAGGAGTTCCATGTACACACTAATGCATCAGCTGAAGGCCTAGGTGCAGTCTTATGACAAAAGGGCCCCTCTAAGTTAGATAAACCTATCTATTATGCAAGCTAGAAAGTAACCGACAGAGAGCAAAACTACACAATGATGGAGCTTGAGTGCCTAGGAATGGTGTTTACCTTCGAGAAGTTCCTACACTATCTATTGTCAATGCACTTCAAATTCTACGTGGACCATGAAGCCTTGTCCTTCCTGATGAACAAGGCTGATGTGAAGGGAAGAATGATGCGACAACTTCTTTTGTTTCAAGAGTTCGACTTTGAAGTGGTTACCAAACTTTGTCGATCTCATGTTCTGGCTGATCATCTGTTGTGAATCCCTCAAAGCAATGATTAAGAAGAGAAAGATGATCCAAACCTTCCTAATGTTTCCTTGTTTCTAGTCTATCCCATGGTACGTAGACATAGCCAACCTCCTGGCAACCCAATAGTACCCCCAGGTATCTCGAGCCATGAGAAGAAGAAGCTTCTATTAGAATCAGCCCCCTACACCCTGTTGGGAGGTGCTCTCTACAAGAAAGGCAAGGATGAAGTCTTGGAAATATGTGTGGCAAGAGAAGAGATTGGCATCGTATTGAAAGCATGCCACGACGAACCCTGTGGTGGACACTTCACAGGAGAGGCGACAGCCAAAAAGGCCTTACTTGCATGATATTGGTGGCCGACCCTCTATAAGGATACCCATGATTACTGCAAATGTTGTAATGCTTTTCAATGAATGGGAAATCCTACCAAATCCAGTGCCATGCCCCTAAAACTTATTCTTCTCCTAAATCCATTCGAGAAGTGGGAAATTGATTTTGTGGGCCCCATTGATCCGCCAACCAGAAGGAAACAAAATATATACATCTTGGTTTGTATAGACTACATAACCAAGTGGTGTGAAGCTAAATCTCTAAAGTGGAACGATGGTAATAGCATGGCCTTGTTCCTGTATGAGAACAATGTCACCCATTTTGGCAGTTTAAGGTAATGGTGTCTATGAGAGTGAGAGCCTCCCAATCATTTTTTATGTAGTGCTTAACAAAAAAGGTGTTGGCAAGGAATCATTTTTCAGTCGTGCTTTCAAGAAATAGACTCACTAAAACATTGACTACGACTCTCAGTGCATCCACCTTGCCATAGGTAATGTTAGGATAGTCACAACTTTCAGCAAGTTTATTGTGGCTTTGCCAAGGTCCACAGTGCCACCGGTAGTTAAACCTAGTGCCAACCCTAAGGAGGGGGTAGTGAACCTACACTAATATCCAGTGTGAAATACTCGTAACACTTAGAATTTCGGATCAAAGTTGCAATCCAAATGACCAAGTGGGTTCCCAAACATAAATTGTAGCCTACCAAGGACACATCAGCAAAATCTCATAGTTCTCATGCCCCATACGCCAAACCTAAGAGCAAAAGTTGGCATTACATAAATAGGAAAAGAACAAAACCGCGATGGGTGCCAAAAGCTCTATTGCATGTCCAAGGCTTCTATGATGGAAAAACCTTGGTGTGGTTGCCTAAATCCATGAATGGCATGTGTGCGTGTGCGTGTGCATGTGTGCGTGTGCGCACGCTATAACAAGAAAATTAGAAAGAGAAGTAACAACATTAACACCATTAGAAACTTAAGAAGCCACAAGATGTTGAATTAAGGAAAGGGAATCGTGTGTGTGTGTGTGTGTGTGTGTGTGTGTGTGTGTGTATGTGTGTGTGTGTGGAAGTGAGTGAGGGAGCATGCGTGTGTGCATGAGTGAGTGAATGAGTGAGTGAGTGTGCTTTATGTGCTCATCTATTTCCAGTACCTCATATATTTATAAGTATCCTCATAGAACCAAAAAGGAAGTTAGACCCTAAAAATTTCATGTACTTTGGGTGATTGGTCAATATTGCTAAGATGATGTACTTGTGTACTACATGCCTATTGCAACTATTTGAAATACTACCAAAAGCAACCAAAGCTTTTCAACCCGAGTACCAAATATAGTTATATGCTAGTTGTATCTAGTTCCCTCTTACGTGATTTCAAAGTTTACAAATATGTATAAATCTATATTGTTTATATTTCATCTGCCCCATATTGACCTAAAACACATCCTTGGGTGTACTTGCCTCCTTGTGAATCTCAAACATTATTAATATTGGTAGAGATATGCCTCGTACTGTATTATCGAATTGAAGAAACCTTTGTATCAAAAGTAACATCCAATAATGAAGAGTCTACAGTTGTAACATATATATAGGTAACCATTCTTATCAATTTTGCATCCCCAATTTTGGATTTAGTAAGCTTAATACATTATCACAATAGGAATCTTCATGTTTAGTGGTGATTGGATGTATCAAAGGTCTAGCTCCTTGATTGGTAGAACCCATAATCCATATCTTTGAGTGTGTATATTATACCTATGCTTAGTAAAATTGGATGAAGGCCAAGATCCTATGCAAGTAACTTAATAACCAAACTCAAGGTGTAAAGTCTATGAGAGTATGTGTGTATGTGTGTGTGGAGTGGGGAAAACAAATTATATTCTTTATGGATACATTTACTCAGGATAATTGCATGTGTGTGTGTATGTGAGCATATGTATTCTATGTCCACAACCAAATTATAGTTGTAGATGCCAAGCTAATCATAGACTATATCTTTGCCCAAGGCAAGATAAATCCAAGGAAATTGCTACAACTCATTTTATCATCAAAATTCCTAGAGTTTTCATCATCACATATGACCAAAATTCAATGATCCAATTTAAAGCCAATAAAAAACTATATGCTTAGTAAATTATATCAAAAGTGTTGGATTGTGTGTGTGTGTGTGTGTGTCTCCTTTTGGTAGAGACCAATAGCTAAGGCATGAAGTCCCAAGATTAGGTTAGGTATGTTTGGGGAGGTTTGAGCAATTATCTACCTCTTGTGAAGACATTTTTGGGCATGTGAAGAGTTGTTTCAGAGGGTAGTCCTAGTGAGCCTATCCTTCTAGTTTACTAGTAAGTTGGTTCAATGACCCCTATTTAATGGTTGCAAAGTTTGGCGTTATAAAACAACTACCTGATCCAGAAGCCTAAAAGCAAGTGACTCCATTTTTTCTTTAAAATGGGATTTTGTGCCTCTCTTAATCATGCCTCCTCCTCCTGGCTATGAGATCCCTGATTTTTTTGCTCCATATCACCATACACAATAATAAAATTGATGCATTCTATGAAAAGTTCAGATTTTAGTCTTTCTCTCTCACCATAATTGTTGTTCGTAAGTATCGGCTGAGAGAATGAGAGGGAATGAGTACCGGTTCATGGCAAGATGTGAGGAATGCAACAAGGAAGCACAAATGTGAGCATCAAACAACTATGTGATAGCATTAATGGCTCCAATTTTTGAAATATGATGTGTCATGTGTGTGCGATTTAGCGCAAGTGTTGATTTATTGCATATTATGTTGTTGTACCAATTGTGTCTATCATGGAACATGGTTGAAAATGCTTGAGTTATGTTTGCTGATGTTTGAGATCATAAAAAACTCATTCACTTTCAGTGTTTATATAAAAAAGATTAAAACTACAAAATCTGAGATATGGGATTTATTGCAAAACTGGAGATTCTATTAGGTTTTGTGAGTTTAAGGTTTTTCACATGGAACCATAATTGATATGCTAATGGATCACAGTTCATACTAGTCATATAAATTAGAAAATAAAAAAAATCAATAGGTTATGTTCAAACAAATAAAAAAACCATGAACATTTATCTTTTTGAAGGAAAAAAAAGAAAAAAATAGTTTCAATGTGTGAAATTTTATCAAAAATTAAAAGAGGGTATTGATGCATAAGGAGGATAGGGCATGAGGATTTGCCTTAGTCTACCTCCATTTGTATGTGAAGAGTGTGTATTTATTACTTATTTATATAATGAAAAGGTTACAAAACCCTTTTACACCTATGCATGGAAGCAAAATCTAAGCGTAGAGAGAAAAGGGGTAAAAAGAGATAAAATTTGAATGATTTCAGATTTCATTGCACATTATGTCATAAGCTTTGGTTTATTTAAGTTTGAAGAGGAATAGTAGCACGTGTTAGCTTAGTACTATCCCTTTGTGACACAGCATAACATTAGAGAAATAAAATTATGAAAAGGGTATTTTCACATGATGCATGGTTGATTTATAGTTGATGTGATATGAGGTGTTATACCTATATGTTATGTGATCTCTCTCTGAGGACAAGGGAAGGTAAATATTGTCGTCGCGTTAAGGGTTGAAGGTCTACCACCGGGGCTTAGCGCAGAAGAAGAGTATGGGATTCAAGGTACGGAGAAGGGAAAAAGAATGGGGTTTGACAAGATTCGGGTTTTAGAAAAGACTTAGATGAGGAAGAAGATTTCAAGCTTTTTCTGTGTATTTAGCATACATGAATGGAACAAATATCTCTATCTTGATTACGTCAAATGCTTTTGGAAACATAAACCATAACATGAAGGATTTTCTCACATTTTTAATCCAAATGCAAATATCAAATGCAAGCTCAAATGGCTTTTATCTCATGTACATAGATGGATTACAACTCTAGGAAACAAGTATTATGATGGTAGATTCAAATACATTCAAGATATGGGCCAATAGTACATGAAATGCATTGAAGGAGCATAATTTTAACTTCAACCCTGTTTTAAAACAGAAAATTCCAGCCCATAATCAAGCTCAAAAAGAGTGCATAAACTCATAAATAAGCTCCTCTAATCATTAATGAGTAAAGTCCTGATGAAAAGAGGTCATTTTCTTCTATTACAACCACATAAATCTCTTGTTTGCTCATAAAAATGAACAAGTACAGTGGGCTGCCCTGTTTATAATTGGTTATTTCAGCCCATAACAGCCTGTACACCTTCAAAATCCTCACCCTTTGCTTGCCCCAAAGTCACTCAAGTACTTGGGTACAAGTCGGGCTTCATTGGACCATGAATAAGGTAGACAAAATGAGAGAAGACGTGCATAAGAGCAGGCTGAATACTTTTCTCTCAGATTTTCCCATTTTATAGACTGTCATACCATGCATTTTCGTCAGACCAAATGGACGGATAAGTGGAGCTCTCACCTAGTTTGTATCTTCATCTTCAGCTCTTGATAATCTTCAGTTTGCATACTCCAAAGCATGCACCATAGCTCTCAGCTCTCTCCAGTTGGGCAGTCAAGTTGTGCAGGCCTGCATTTTGCATCGAAAAATGCGGCCTGCATCCTGCTCAGGCCCATTCTACTTTTTAACCTACTCAGGTCACTTTTTGGTCACATTAGTCCATAACTTCAAGTCCCCCATGAACCTAGTGGACTTTTTGGCATTTTTCTTGAGTTCTAACCATATTTTTGCACTTGAATCATATATGATTTATCCTGCAGACTGTCAATTACTTCCAACTGACTAAGTTGTAGGTTCCCATAGACTTATTTTTTATTAATATACATGGTACAATTGAAAATTATATGCTAAATACAAAAGAACTTATGTAACTAAGTTGGTTCTTGAGTAACAATGACTGAATTTTATATGCAAATTCCTCATATAAATCCCAATGAAGTGTTTATGTGTTCATAAGAATCCCATGATTTATATAATGAACAATAAACTCTTTGACATTCACCCCCTCCTAACCTACACATCCTCCGGCATGTGCCATTTTACAAGATTTCAGGTTAAGGAGGGTCTTTATCTGATATTTCTTCGTCTTCATCCTCAAAGTCTTTTTCTTCCTGTTTGTCTTCAAGTAGATGGCTCATATCTAAGTCATCAAGCTCATAAGTTGAAGATTCTCTTCATTTGAAGAGCTTGATTCGTTTCCCGGCTATTGGTATTTTTATCATGGTCCCATCCATTTTAGCCAAAGAGTAAGTAGCATTATTATGTACTACTTTACAACATATGGTCCAAACCATCGCTTGGCTAACTTTCTATGAGCACTATATTGATTGTCCAGGCTGCTATCATAGATAAGTACCCAATCATTCTCTTGAATAGCTCTTGGACGGAGTCGATGATGCTTGTCAAACCTCTTCTTATTCTTTAATCTTGCTGTTTTCAGCCTTTCAATGGCTGTCTTGACATCTTCTGGCCTTCTTTCAAGTTGCCTTATGTGCAGAGTCAGCAACTCTTCTCTATTCATGCCTTCATTCCAAGGTAAGATACTCCATGTGACAATGAACTCTTTAATAGGCATAATAGATGGCTGTCCATATATTAGTTCAGCTGGCATATAACCTGTTACTGCACTATGGGTAGTTCTATCAGCCCATAATGCAAATGTAGCATTCTAGGCCATTCCCTCATCTTTCCTTTGCAAGATTTTGCTAAAGCTTTAAGAATTGGTTGATGACCTCTTTCGCCCTTACCATTGCCTTCAGGGTTGTAGGCTGATGTAAGAGATAGCTTGATTCCCAATTGAGCAAAGAAATGGCGAGCCTCATCAGCATCCAATTCTTCTAGGTTACTTTGGCAACACAGCCATACCTGCAAAATACTTCTTCAAGTAAAAATCTACAAACAGCTTGAGTAGACTTTGTTGTCAAGGCTTTTCCTTCCACTTGATTTGTGAGATCTTCTCTAGCAAGTACTAGATATCTCATGTTCCAAATTTATGTAGGCATGGTTACTAAATCAATAACCCATCTATAGTGAATGGATAAAGGATAGGTAGGCTGAAGCCCATCTCTATGCTTAACCATAGAGTACATTTGACAAACATGACAAGACTCAACAAAATGCTCAATGTCTTTATACATGTTTTTCCACCAAAATTTCTCTTTTATTTTGGCAAAAGTGCCCTATATGCCTCTCTGACCAGCCAATAGGCTTTCATGAAATTCTTGCATGACCTGTCTTTGAGTCTTTTTGTCTCCTAAGACACGAACAGGCGCCCTTCCTTTCTTTTTCGCATGCCTCCAAAGGTAACCATTTTTAAGAAAAAAGCCATAAGCTTTTCTCTTAATTCTCTTAATATTCCTCTTTAAAGTGTGAACAAACCATAACAAAACATTGAGCATGCTGTCTACCAACTGCCCACTGTCCTTCTTTGGTTGTTTCATCCTTCCTTGCTGATGTAAAATTTGTTTTAGCAACTGAACTTGTTATACTTGCTGTAATTATTGTTGTACCTACATTTTTGACTGCTGAATCATCATTAGATTCAGCTGTACTTGTTGTTTTCAGATTTGTACCTGCATTTACAACATCATTTATAGACTCTGATTCTTCTTCATCCATCATTTCTTCTTCATCCTTATATCTAGCATGCGAAAGCATGTCAGCAATTGGATTATCTCTTCCTGCAATATGTTTCAAATCAAGATTTAAGGATTTAATATAGGCTATCCATCTTAGCATGGCTATGTCGAGAGTGGAATAGTTGGCAATCATGCCCAAGAGTGGAAGGCAATCTGTTTCAACTATTACGTGTGCGCCCATGAAGTACTCCCTGTCACATTTCAATGCAGTTACTACTCCCCAAAGTTCTCTTTTAATTTGAGCATACCTTCTTTGTCATTCATTAAGAACCTTCGCTCCAAAGCGGATTGCATATCTGTTGCCTTCAAGGTTGTCTTGACCAATTGCCCATCCTATTCCAATAGGACTTGTGTCCACTGAGTATAATAGGCTGTCCATTAGAGTAATTAGCCCTCTTTAAAGTGGGGGCTGAAATCAACAATTTTTTCAGTTTCCGAATAGCTTGAGTATATTTTTTTTCCCATACAAACCTTTGGCCTTTTCTTAGCAGTTGATAAAGATTTTCAGCAACATGAGCAAAATGTGGTATCCAAATAAGGTAGAAGACACATGCACCAAGAAATCTTCTCACCTCTGAAACATTTGTACATATTTCCTGCATTTTGCTGATAGCATCAATCTTGGATGGAGAAGGCTTTCGGCCATACGGACCACACATATGCCCTACCACAAGAACTTCTTCAACTCCAAAAATGGACTTAGCACCTGAAAGAGTAAGATGGACTTCTTCTAATTTAGATAAGATTTGAGCACAATCATTAATATGATCGGAAACAAACTTGCGACATCCAAGTTCATTGAGTTCTTCATTCTTCTCATGAACTTCACATCCTTTGATTGGTACATCATCAAGGAAAGGAAGAGTTAATTGAGGAATATAATCTCTCAATACTTTATCCATGGCATTCATCATGTGAGCTACTGAATTCGTAGCCCCTTGAGGAAGAGTACACATGCAGACTAAGCCAAGAGGCGTCTTCATTGTGATAATGTCTCGACTTTCCAAAGCAAGTTGAAATTGGTCATAGCCTGAATATAAATCTCCCATGTAATAGATTGCTCTACCTGCAAAAGCTTTAGCAAATTCATCAACAATTGGTCCTGAACCAACATTTCTAATAGTGACTTTATTGACAGGCTGTAAATCTTGAATGATTCACAAAGATCCATTCTTCTTAGGCACGGTAAACCATCGGTTGGAATACGAAGCTGAAGATGGCTCCAATATTTGCTTTTTTATCTTTTCATTTAGAAGTTCCAATAACTTAGGCAAATGAGCCCTTGGTACTGGAATTGGTTTAAGATTCCAAGGAATGTGTGGGACCGTAAAAATCACCATTGGTGCCACAATGCTTGGATCCACACAGCCAATTTCATGTGGCTGAAATGAAAAAGCTTTGCCATGATTCTTTAACATCTGCATGAAGATTTGCTTTTCAGCTGGCAAGAGAAAAGAGTCTTCACCAATTTTCAGCTCTTGTAGACTTTCTGTTATAAATTGGTGACCAATATCTTTGGGATCACGAAGGCTTGGCTGTTTGGATACCCTTTCTGCCAGTCCTTCGCTTTCGAGTGGTAGAGGGGTAGCCACTGGTTTGACCTTTTTATCAATTGTTTTATACTTTTTTAATACTCTTACTTCATCCTTGTTCGGTTGTCCAAAAGCTTCATGATCTGCAAATTCTTGAATTATGTCATACATATCCAATGTGCATACCTGTATAGACTGATTTTCAGCTTGATTTTCTGCATGAACAGTTGCATATATTTCAGCCATTATATCATTATAAATCAGCCCATAAAATAGCCCTAAAATTTCTTCATCTTTAGGTAAAACATCAATTTTCTTCAGCTCTTGTTCCACATGACACAAATACTTTCTTTCAATCCTATTCATGGCTGAAAACTGTTTATAACAGCCCACACTATTGGCTATAAAAACATGCAAGTCAGCTTTTGGCCTTGCCTCCTTTATATGTGGAGGCAATTTTTTATGACATGATGCACTGCCATAGCCTCCACTTATAGCAGCGCTACCCGAAAACCCTTAAATTCTTAAGCATCAAGAGGAACAGGATGATCTCTCAATCGATCCCTATTCTGGTGATGATTTACACATACAGTCAAGAATTGGACAGCTTTGTCATTATCCTTACTTCTTATCCGAGCATATGATGAACCATCACCAAGTGCCTTTGTCTCTAAACGAGACTCAGAAATAAACAGTTGTCCAAGAATGATAGGATAGCTGCAAGAATATTGAACAAAGAAATGAAATTCATCTTTTACATTTCCAATAGTAACTTGTACATAAGGGCATGCTGCATAACAATCGCCAGAAAAGTTATTGGCTGCCTTCATGCGCCATCCTGGGTCCACATCAATGGGTCATCCGCCATTCTTGTAGAGACTTCTTGACATGACATTAATCTCCGAACCATGGTCTATAAGGGCAATGCATGGAGTCTCTTTTTCTTCGATCTTAATAATGGTTTCAGTAGTCGCCCTTGCCCAATGAGTACGGGAGTAGTGACTTCTAGGAATAAAGTGAGCATCACTTTCTTCTTGCATGCTGTGAAGATGAGCTTCTTTCTTAAGCATGGGCTGCACTTTAGATTGAGAAGTCCCCACCATAATAGCTTCTTCAGTTTCTGCTTCATAAATGTCTTCATCTTTGGCTTCTATGGCTACAATCAGTTCTTTGATTGTCTCCAATCGAATCCCTTGAGTTTTCAGCTTCTCTTCATCTTGCAAATACACATGAAGTGCTTGCAAAAAAGCATGCATAGATTCTTCAGTTTCCTCAGCAACATATTGTCTTTTTCGTTTAATTACATCAATTATTACATCATGAAATCCTTGTTTTGCAATTCCAAGAATTTCACCTAATGTAAATTCAATTCTACTTCCAAGAATCCTTTCTTCTAGGATCCGTTTAAGATCCGTTGCGGTCTCTATGTCAGACTGCAACTTGTAGCTGGGATGTTTGTTTTTTATTTTTCCTTCTGTCTTCTTTGCTTGAGGGGCATCTCCCATATCAAGCTCTGGCAGTGCAGGATTTTCAGCAGCCTTCTGTTGGTCTGGTTTACTTCTTGTTACGCGTTTAGTTGGCCCTGAAGAAGAAGGACCGGCAACATCTTCATCTCTTCTTCTCTTTTCTTCTATCATGGCTTCATGATTATTAATTTCAGCTAATCGGGAAAAAGCTGAAAATGAATCAACTGGCTCGGTCCAACCGGTTCTTCCTCGGATGCATTGACTGCTGGCAGTAGTTAAATCATCTTTGGTTGCCTTGCCTTGCTCCATGCGATCTAAGGCCTGCATCTACACTTTAGATTTTGCATTAGTTTTACATGCTTTAACAATTTCATTAGTTGGCTCAATTTGCAGCCCATAGGTTGTTACATCAACAGCTGCATAGGATGTTCTTGTTGCTAAATCCTCCAATCTTTTCTTCATGCCACTGTTGCCGAAATTTGGCTCAAGAGGAAGCCCGGTTTCGGTTGCATGAATTTTACCATCCTTCCAAAAGACTAATTTTTGTGCTTCAGCTTCACAGAATGCACCGCACTCCCTCTTGTCATGATGTAGGCTATCACACCAGATACAACGTCTTTTGAAGCCTTCTCGTATAGGTCTTTGGGCAGTTGACCGTCCCCTTTCTTCTACTTTCACATCAAGCTTTTCCACTTTGGAATTAATCTCTATTAGATTAAGATGGAGATCCCGCATGCTTTTAATTAGCTCGCCCATGACATCCTTCTTTGGAGATGGAACAACAGAATTTCTTGGTTGCTCGGCCATAGAGACAGGAGGTCGAGAAACAGGAACAGGCTCCTTCATGGATTCAGTTGTTGTAGGGGATGATCCCCATCTTAGGCACAACCACTCTCTTTGAGCAATCATATTAACTGCTTCAATGACATCACTCCAAGCAGTCTTCAATCCCATTTCAGAGTCAGGATCTTCAAGTCGATCAGTTAGCTTCTCTTGAAGGAAAGGATCTGCAGCCTTTAGAAATAATTCAATCTTCTGGCTTTCCATACCTTGCTGATCGTCAGGATCTAATTGAGCAAATTTTCCTTCAAATTCGTGATGAAGAGCAGTGGCGGTTAGACCCTTATTGGGCCTTTTGACCCATTCAGTGAAAACTTTCTTTGTCATAAGGCCAGAATCTTAAGAAAAAATTCTTCTCGAAGAGCCTTCTTAAACACGGACCATCCTGTGTCTTTTTGGAAAAGACCATGAATTCGGTCTTGGAGACCATGCACAGCCAAACGAGCAAAATATCGGCTCTAGGCATGTTGAGGAACTCCAAAGAAGACCATCTTGTCAGTATAGAGGCAGATAAAAGAGGACACATTTTGCCCATTAAATTGCTTGAGCTCTTGCTCAACTGCTTCCAAAGCTTTAATGGCAGCAGCATCATTCCGCTCTTCTTCTTGTCTCCGTTGTTGTTGCATTTGCAATTGCTGCTGAAATTGCAATTGTTGTTGTTGGCTTTCTTGCATCAGACGAACCAACTGTTGCAAGGCATCTCCTCCGAAACTTGATGATTCTCCCATTGTACTTCTTCTTCCGCAGTGGACCTTCACGTCGGGTTCACCACTTTCGTCGTGTTAAGGGTTGAAGGTCTACCATCGGGGCTTAGCGCAGAAGAAGAGTATGGGATTCAAGGTAGGAGAAGGGAAAAAGAATGGGGTTTGACAAGATTCGGGTTTTAGAAAAGACTTAGATGAGGAAGAAGATTTCAAGCTTTTTCTGTGTATTTAGCATACATGAATGGAAGGAATATCTCTATCTTGATTACATCAAATGCTTTTGGAAACATAAACCATAACATGAAGGATTTTCTCACATTTTTAATCCAAATGCAAATATCAAATGCAAGCTCAAATGGATTTTATCTCATGTACATAGATGGATTACAACTCCAGGAAACGAGTATTATGATGGTAGATTCAAATACATTCAAGATATGGGCCAATAGTACATGAAATGCATTGAAGGAGCATAATTTTAACTTCAGCCCTGTTTTAAAACAGAAAATTCCAGCCCATAATCAAGCTCAAAAAGAGTGCATAAACTCATAAATAAGCTCCTCTAATCATTAATGAGTAAAGTCCTGATGAAAAGAGGTCATTTTCTTCTATTACAACCACATAAATCTCTTGTTTGCTCATAAAAATGAACAAGTACAGTGGGCTGCCCTATTTATGACTGGTTATTTCAGCCCATAACAGCCCATACACCTTCAAAATCCTCACCCTTTGCTTGCCCCAAAGTCACTCAAGTACTTGGGTACAAGTCGAACTTCATTGGACCATGAATAAGGTAGACAAAATGAGAGAATGCGTGCATAAGAGCAGGTTGAATACTTTTCTCTCAGATTTCCCCCTTTTATAGACTGTCATACCATGCATTTTTGTAAGACCAAATGGACGGATAAGTGGAGCTCTCACCTTGTTTGTATCTTCATCTTCAACTCTTGATAATCTTCAGTTTGCATGCTCCAAAGCATGCACCATAGCTCCCAACTCTCTCCAGTTGTAGTCAGGTTGTGCAGGCCCTCATTTTGCACCAAAAAATACGGGCTGCATTGTGCTCAAGCCCATATTACTTTTTGACCTACTCAGGTCACTTGCTGGTCACATTAGTCCATAACTTCAGGTCCCCCATGAACCTAGTGGACTTTTGGCATTTTTCTTGAGTTCTAACCATATTTTTGCACTTGAATCAATATGATTTATCCTGCAGATTGTCAATTACTTCCAGCTGACTAAGTTGTAGGTTCCCATAGACTTATTTTTTATTAATATACATGGTACAACTGAAAATTATATGCTAAATACAAAAGAACTTATGTAACTAAGTTGGTTCTTGAGTAACAATGACTGAATTTTGTATGCAAATTCCTCATGTAAATCCCAGTGAAGTGTTTCTGTGTTCACAAGAATCCCATGATTTATATAATGAACAATAAACTCTTTGACAACGTTGGAATGTGTCCTATTACAAATGCAAAATTGATATTAGAATTTAGTGTAGTGTGAGCCTTAGGCGCTCCTGGCCACGAGGCCGTGTGGGGTGTCTTGTGTATCTTAGACGTCCCTCTAGTGCTAGAGAGCCAGTGTTGGGCTCATTTTAGGTCCCGACACAAAATCCTCCCAAGATTATTATTTCTACTCTCATTCTTTTTATGGTTTATTGAAGTATGAAGAACATGCTTATTGCTATTACAAGATATATTTTCTTATAGTAGTTTCCCTATTTTCTTGGTGTTTCTCTTGAGATATAAATGAAAGAACATGTTAAATTTGATGAACAATTATGAGGATGTTATTTTCTTATTTGCATATCATATCTAGTGTGAATATCTATGAAATGTGCACCCAAAAGTAGCAGAAGTGAAGGGCGCTCAATGCTTTTAGAAGGAGGTTATATTTAGTCCATTGTGCTAACCCTATAAATCAAGTCATAAAACCATTGGCCTAGTATATTTTAGGATAACCAATCCTATGATTCAATATTGATCATGTTTGAAGCAATAGCCAGACCTATTATTTAACCACTAGACCAACCATATGTTAAGTTCATATTTCTTACATCATGTGTAGTAAAACTTCTAATTATAGCAAAGATATGTAGAAACGTAATCAACTAAATTATGAGGACTAAAAATAGGCATATAGAGGGCACCCTGCAGTTGAATGCTATGGCTCATATGGCTCTCCTACACCCCAGAGAATGGCCCTGGGGATGCACCATCTTAACACATAAAGAACAACAAAATATAGTCCTCTCTGTTTGTTTTTTTGATCCAGGAGGTTCATTATTTCCTCACATAACATTTTCCCAAAAATAGTTGCTCTAATCCATGCCAAAGGAACCTCTTTTATTCAACATAGGTTAGTAATTAAGCAGACATATGCTATGCATCCAGGAGTTCTTCTTTGATACTATGCTTTGCGCATATGCAATGTGTCATTCCCTAGTGTGGTCAAATAGTCTTAACTAAAAACCAGTTCTGTGATGTGCAAATACATCACATAGTGAGAGTAGCCATCGAGCAGCGTCTCGTATGAATTGTAGGACTAAGTTCTACTACAACATAAATTAAGATTTCTTTGTAAAACTTAGGCATCAAGGGCAAGCTACACATCTCAAAAGACTGTAGGATGAATCAGCAATAATCTTACTAATTAGGCATTCACATGCATTGCTTTTTATGGTCATTTAATGCATGTTCTCTCATCGCTACGTCAACATGTCAACTTTCTTCTCCTTCTTCAACTATTCATTTAGTAGGTCTTCTAAGTCCCTGATCTCCTAGCACTTCTCTAGGTGACTTGCAAGTTGTGACATTTGAGTCTTGGAGTTTTTGTACCTAGTCTGCATCCAATATACTAAAGTAAATCTCTTCTCAACAATATCGCCACAAAAGCACCACTATGCGCCACTATACTTCAAACGAAAAAAAAACTCTCATCATGCATGTTCACTTGAACACCACCAGTGTCAAGAGATGATGGAGAAATCAAAGCCATAGTTGAACTTGTTTCTATACTTTTTATTTTCTTGCTATCATCCTCTACACAATATGCCTTTTAGAAAGCTCCATTCAATATAATCTTATGGCTCTTCTTCCCACAACACATCCTAAGCACTAGCATAGTGTCCTTTCTACAGGGCACCATGCAACCTTTTTTCAGCTTTTCCCAAAAACTAGCTAAAGAGCTAGAAAAGTTAGAGCTTTAAGATATTCTTTTAGCTCCTTGTTTTGTGACCCTTAACCTTACATTCACTTCCTCTTAACGTCATCTTCAAGACCAAATTCTATTTTATTTTCTTGCCCTATGATGGTTACTCACTCTCAAGCACAAGGTTATTAGTCAAGTCCTCATAGCTCTCGATACGTAATCACTTGGAAGTACCGTATTGATCAAAGTACTGAATATTGCATTATTAGTTTGAGCATGTATGACTGCATCCACATTAAGAAAAAGTGGCTCATAAACGTACTTATCTTGCCACTCTCCACAAACTTAAAGTATCTCGATATGTGCCATGGTTGGAGGGTTCTGATATGAGACAAAAGTCTGTCTCTACATGATTGAGCATCCAAGAGGCACAAAGGCCCCCAAAAAATGGGCCATCAATCGAAAAACACCCCTTCCTTGAATCTCGACATGTTTTTGCATGTTTCTTTCATTTAGAGTTTCATTTCATTTCATTTATAAAATGTCCACTTCAAAAAAATTAGTCTTTCACTCAACAAGAATGAGGCACACAAAATATGTCTTCATCCTCATTCTCTTCCTCTTCCATATTTAGAAGAAACAATAAAAGTAAAAGAGAGGCAAGAGAGCAAGAGTTGTTCCAATGCAAGAGAGAAAAGAAGATACGTGCAAGAAGCTAGATAAAGGAGAGGAAGAGAAGTTGTAGCTCCCCCAATCACCTTTTTCCACAAATTGTACGGCTCCTCATTTCCACCTTTTCATTTCTTTGAGACTTTTGTTTTACATGGTTAGTTGCACCTTACAAGAAGATTTCTTTTCTTTATTTTCAATAAAGGAACTTCTCAACCTTGCAAATTTGAAAAAGAAACACACATATACTTTAAGGTCATGACTTTATAATATCTAGTCATACCTTTAACAATGCTTGTCTTGAGATTTTGCAATGAAGTTACAAGGTTAAATTATCAAACTACATAAGATTTGTTGGTGAAGAACATACTTGTGTGCCTAAATTTGCACAAATTTGGGGGTCATAAATAACTCTGATAATCTTGTATAGGAGTCTTCCATTCCCCTGGAATTATAGGACAATTGAATATGGGGACCCATCAACGAATCTGCTTGACTCAATTCTCTACATCTACATATCTACAAATTAGAACTTGGGTAGCTTCTAACCAACTAAGGGGGATAAAAAATGAAAGATGTGGAAGAAGGAAGGGGAATAAGCATTAAAGGATAAAACAATGATTATGAAAAATCATAAAAAGAAGAAAGGCTTAAAGATAGAGATTTAGGCAATTTAACAAAATCTAATAAGAAAGAAGTTAAGAAGTATGCTTGAAAGTTAGAAAGGAGTATAGTAGATGGTTGAGGACAAGGAGGAGGTGAGAAAACATGATCTACCATGAACATGCAATGAGTAAAAATAGGAATTAGGGGATCTTCTTGAGTTTGAAAAAGAAGAGGAGAAATAATGTGTGGATTTAATTGAAGTATGGATAAATAAGAATAAAATATATGGGGGGTCATCTTTGGATAATAAATGAGTAAAGATACTAATGGAACTAAAATAGATCGACAACTATAAGCTTCAAAGAAGGATGTGTCAAAAGGGCATTGTGAAAAAATATGGGTAAAAGATCCTCTTGCAATTGGTTAGCATTTTTAAGACATGTAGAGAGTTTTGATAATCAATAATTCAAGTCAATAGAATCTAACATGGGATGCCAAGAAACTCTAGGAAAGTCACACACTTTGGATAAATAAGCTTGGAAAATCTTATCTATCATTATATCCAGATGTTAGACATAACAAAACAGCTTGCAAAATAATATCTCCCATATACAAAGACAAATCCCCATCCTCTAGAATCACAAGATTGTGTTGAATATGCATGTAAGATATCAACATGGTGTTAGGTGT
The DNA here is from genome assembly GCF_053477565.2 of Lygodium microphyllum. NCBI lineage: Eukaryota > Viridiplantae > Streptophyta > Polypodiopsida > Schizaeales > Lygodiaceae > Lygodium > Lygodium microphyllum. Next base: position 114,032,227 of record NC_141162.1, read on the forward strand.
AACTAGGTCTTCAAATACCATCCTAACCATTCCACAAGGAGATCAGAGGACCAAGTATCACTCCATCTACCCTTAGGAGGACACAAATCCATAGTGGACAACTTCATATAAAAGGCCAGCTTTTGTTGTTAATAATGCACAAAAAAGGAGTCATTTGACAAGATATATTTTATAAATTGCTCAAAAAAAGTCTACAAAAGTTCCATTCTAGATTGTAACATCTCCATCTTAATGAAATAGGGGACATAACATCATAGTATGTTGGAGAGCAGCCAAGTCTATATATGACAAAGGAGGCACTAACTTCGTGGAACAAATCTTGACTTAGCTAACTATTCCTTCAACTCGATCTTGGTATTTTGATTATCAATTGTAGACTTTGATGATTGTAACTCCACTATTTGGGAAGCAATTAGCGCTTTAAAGTCTAATTTTTCATTAGAAAGATGATCTTTTTCCTAAGTAACAACAGCTACCTAAGTTTTTGCTTCAGTGAATTGGGCTTGCAAAGAGGACATCTCCACTTTTTGAGCTTTTTACAATTTATTTTTTTCTCCATTTGTTTGAATAAATTAGGGAGGGTTTCTTTAGTAGAGACAAGCTCTGTAGTGGCCTTGCATAACTTCTCCTTGGACTACTACATCTCCTCATAAAAAGAAGAAGAATATAATTGCTGAATATAATCACTAATAAGTGATATCTCTATGGAGCTTTGAATATCCTTACAAAAAAAAGAAATGGCATCTCCTATTACCATGTGGTGTAGAGAAGGAACTAATATCTCTATATTACCATTTGTATATGTCTGAAACAAATTTATAAATGTTAGGCATACATGAAGAGAACTTCTTGATGTAGTAGGGACTGACATTGGAGGAACTGGGACTGGAATAGTTTCAACTACATGCTTTAAGCATTTCTTTGAATCACCAAAGGAGAAGGAGAATCATCCTACATGGATGGGTTTGGGATCTTCTATAGAAGGAGGAGAAACCACTAGAAGATTTTCAAAAGATTGCCAAGGGTAGATTATGTTAGAAAAGTATATAAATACGTTCCATAGGTGACATTAGTCACAGTACCCCTAGTGACTTTGATAAAATGTTGATCTATTTTTGTACAAAGGTATAAACTCTAGTCAATGACCATGCCTTTAAGCATTGTTTTGGAGGTAGTGAAAAACTCCTTGGACAAGTAATTGGATGGAGTCTTAGCAAGCATGAACTTGTACAAAAGAAAATTGATACAATAGCTTCCAAAAGGGATCAGAGTTCATTGCTACTGATACACCAACCCCGTCTCTTTTCCTTCTTATTATTGTGAATCTCCATTGACCATGACTTCTAAAGCTTTTTCACAATCACTCACTTGATTATGTTTGGAAATCCTTCAATGAAGGCCAAATATTTCATTGATACTCGTTCTTTCTATTTTTCTCTTCAATTTTGTGGGAAACAGCTAGCTATAGTAATACAACTTTTTGTCGGTTCAAAAGACAATGAGATCAGTCTTTCCTAGAGAGCCCATATCAAGATAGTGATATGTTTCCACCATTGAGAAATGAACTTCTTGTAGAAAGTGGCTTTGACAATAAAGATCTCTAATTATTCAATAATAGTAGGAATTCTAAATTCTTCCATTACTTTTTTTCCTCTTCAATCAACAATGCCACTACTTCCGTTGTCAGCCTCTTTGTTGGTGCTTGTTGATGGCAGTTTTTCCCATTGTGCACCAAAAATATGGAGCCCCAAAAGGAACACCAAGAAAAATGGAAAATTAATATAATAAAATATATCTTGTAACACCAATAAGCATGTTCTTCATACTTCAATCAACCACAAGAAGAAAAAGAGCACCATAAATAACAATGCTTCATGTAGCATTATATATTGAATCTTCCATAGATTTATCTCAACAAAACTTTAATATATTCTTCATAGAAACCACCAAAAAACCAAAGGAACACAAAGGAATGCTCAATTTGGAATGAAATTCATCACATAGTATTTGTATTTCATCATCTTCATAGTTTTCATATTCTTCCTCTCAATCGCTTGCATGTAGATACAATCTTTCTTCATAGAAAATTGGCCATCTCTCATGCACACTACCTCTCTCACATATGCTCTCTCTCAATAGTACATGAGAATAACAAAGAATTACTTCCAATAATACTCTCTTGGTCGTGGATACACCTTCCAAGAGATATGCTTGATATGTAGGGGCACTGGAGCCACTACAATGTCCCTTGAGAGCTAATCAATGTCATTGTCACTTTAAAGTCTTTACTTTAAGTCTTCAACAGCTACTACAATGTCCCTTGAGAGCTAATCAATGTCATTGTCACTTTAAAGTCTTCACTTCAAGTCTTCAACAGCTACTTCTTCAAGCTATTAAGAGCTTACATTCTTCTCTTTCCAAGATTGAAAAACATTCCCAAATCTAAACATCCATTAAATAGAACACTCATAGAAGTATGTAGAAGACAACAAAAGGCATACAAATTATAACTCACCAGTACACTACAAAAGGTCTATAGAAGACATATCAAGACCAATTCAATCCATCAAAAATCATCTAGTATACTCTCAATCATTCCTTAAACCAGTCATCCATAATCATAGCCTCTCAAACTGAAAGAAAATAGATAAAAATAGAGATAATATAGACCTATTAGAATCAAATAAATACACAATAGAACCTATCAAAATATCATAACTCAACAAAAAACCATAATGAGCTTCTCAAACATATTCAAACTAACCCAAAACACTTCTAAACCATTCCAAATCTAATCAGTCATACCTCAAATCAATGGAAAATCAATAAAAAATAACTAAAAATTCAATCATTTCAACCCTCAATAATCACTATGCATGGCATTAGGACCAACCTGTCCTAACAATACTCATATTTTACACTTGAAAACCTTAAATTTTGGAAATTATGAGAAGAAAAGTGTGATATTTTTACATTTTGAGGTTAACTAGACCATTATTAGTATTTTTCTATTTATTGAGAATCTTTCTTTATTTTGTATTCTTTATTTTTAAAAAAATTAGCTATTTTATTAATAAAAATCAACAAAATTGAGAAAAACCAATGTTAATTAGTAATAGTTATCTTTATGTATTTCTTTATATGCCTTTAAAATACTTTTTCAATTGGATTTTATTTGCTATAAAAACTAAGTCCTTACCCATTGACCACCTATAAGCTATGACACAAATGAGATGTTGAGTGGTTCCCAAGGCCACTAATGTTTACCATAGCCATTGATGTGCTTGAGGAGCCCTCCATAGAGATGAGTACCATGCCACAACCATTTATTTTACATAACTCTCACCTTTCCCTCTCTTTCACACCTCCCCCGTCTCTCATGAATAGCCATTATGTAAGAGAAAAGGGAGGAGAGAGAAAGACTAATTTGAGGGAGGAGAGAGAAATACTACAAAAGTAGCATTTCTATTTCTTCAAAAAATTTACATGATGCGTAGAGGACAGAGATGGAAATCCATTCTTCATGTTATTCATGACAAACAACAAATATCTCACATGTAGTACGAATTATCAGAAGCCATGAAATACAACATCTACTTCTTTTGCTCTCTATTCCTCTCTCTTCATGATCCTTACGCAAAAAATCATTGCATTCAGGAAGCTATTTAGCCTTTGGTCCATGTCCCATTGAATGTGGTCAACATCCCTTCAAATCTGGGCCAATTTTTGACCTCCTAGGCTACTCGAATCTTGTTCCTTCACAAATTAACACCTCACAGTCTCAAATTATATCCTAAACACATGGAATTAATTCACAAGAGATGGCTGGATGCTTCTTTATCATTTACATATTTGAGCTTGCACTTTACTATGTCTCAAACTTTACAATGCTCTATCTCTTATGCCTTGATTACTTTGCACCACCATGAACCACTTTAGAGCCAAAAACTTAATTTTCTTTATTATCGCTCAAAATGCCTTGTGGGTCTACCTAAAATTGTCTAGAATATTGAAAAGTGCACCTTTAAATTTGCCTCTCATTGTTGACCCATGCGATAGGGCGACCCAACCCATCGAATCCACAAATACATCCTACCAAGAAAACACAATACGTGAAAGCACAATTGATAGGCAAAAAAATAAAGCAACATAACATAGAAAATAATAAATGCTCAACCCCACAACCATGAGTCCTATAGCCAAAGAAATGACCAAGAGATGAGGGTCTCCCTAAGGAAATGATAGTCAATAACTAGCTCTATTGTCCAATAGTCATAAGGTGACCCAAATAACAAATAAACCTAGCTAGAGAGCCACCTAGGATATAAACCAATCTTGCATACCACTCACCAATAACTAGCTCTACTGTCCAATAGTCATAAGGTGACCCAAATAACAAATCAACCTAGCTAGAGAGCCACCTAGGATATAAACCAATCTTGCATACCACTCACCAATACAAGTAAGAGGCCCAAGTGGACTCCCTACCACTTAGGACCCAGTAATGGCAAAGATAAGACCCTAAACTTGTTTTTCCTTTTACAATTTTGTTCGAGAGTCCAACAACATGTATGTATATATATGTATTTTCCTTTTCTTTAGCTAAAATGGTGCATTAGACATTTTGCAATGTATTGCCCCTAGGAAGATAAGGCATTGGCCTCGAGTCTACTAGCTTACATCCAAGAACCTACAAGAATCTCTCAAGGTGATACCCAAAATTCATCTTTTTTTCATCTTTTTTTCTTATAACCCCATGGCTAGGTCTCATCCCAAGGAAAACATGGAATTTTTCTTGGTCCTTTGACTTGAATCAAGGAACCTACCAAGCCCACGTTGTCGGAGCATTTGCGGTCAAAAGTCTACCGTGGGGGTAAGAGACATTAGGGAGAAGGGAGATGCAAGGAGTGGAGTAGACAGAAGAGAAGGGATTGAAAGAAAGAGAAGATATGAAAGAATACTCGCAGAAAGAAATAGAAGACTGTAGTCTCCTCAATAGGCATGATTGGTTGTTGTCCATACATTAATTCAGCAGGCATATACCTTGTAATTGCACTATGAGTGGTCCTAAAAGCCCACAAAGAAAAGGGTAACATTCTTGGCCATTCTTTCATCTTGGCCTTGCATGAATTTGCTAATGCGTTAATGATAGGCTGATGATCTCTTTCACTTTTTCCATTTTCTTCAAGATTTTAGGTTGAAGTTAAAGCCAGCTTGATATCCAATCGAGAAAAGAAGTCCCGAGCCTCATCCACATCCAATTCTCCTCTATCACCAACCACTTTACCAACACAACCGTACTTGCAAAAGACTTCTTACAATAAGAACTTGCAAACTACTTGAGTAGTCTGCTCGACCTTCCACTTGATTTGTTAAGTCTTCTCGTGCAAGCACAAGATATCTCATATTCCATAAACCTGTAGGCATGGTAACCAAATCAACTACCCATTTGTAATGCATAGACAATGGATAGGTCGATTGCAACCCATCTCTATGCTTTACCATGGAAGACATCTGACAGACATTGCATGATTCCACAAAATTTTTCACATCTTTATACATGTTTTGCCACCAATACTTCTATTTGATCTTGGAAAATGTGCCCCAAACTCCTCTATGTCCAGCCCATAAGCTTTCATGAAACTCCTGCATCACCTATTGTTGAGAATACCTATCTCCCAAAACATGTACTGGAGCTCCCCTCTTTTTCTTTGCATGTTTCCATTAACATCCATCTTTTAAGAAAAACCCATAAGATTTTCTTTTAATGTTTTTGAATTCAGCTTTAGATCAGCCTTCTTTGTCATGAGGCTGAGATATTGACCTATTTTCAGCCAATCATCCTCATACAACTCTTCCAAAAATTGTGTTTTCACTGAAGCATAACACTGATGATGCTTTCTCTCTACTGCCCATTTCTTCTCCATCATTCCCTATTGTCATAAAGTCATTTTCAGCACCTATCACATCATCCTCTTCATCTTCCATCAACTCCTCTTCATCTTGAAACCTCGCTCATGAAAGCATGTCAGCCACGGGATTTTCTCTACCCGCAATATGCTAAAAATCAAGGTTAAGTGACTTTATATATGCAATCCATCGTAACATGGCAATATCAGGAGTTGAGCAATTTGGTATCATGCCCAATAGAGGTAGACAATCAGTCTCTACCACTACATGAGCTCCCATAAAATACTCCCTATCACACTTAAGGGCTATCACTACACCCCAAAGCTCTCTTTTGACTTGAGAATACCATCATTGGCACTCATTGAGAACCTTTTCTCCAAACCAAACGGCATATCTATTCCCATCAGCATCATCCTAACCCACTGCCCAACCAATGCCAATTTGGCTTGTATCTACAGTGAGAATAATAGGTTTCCCATTCTCATAATTTTCTCTCTTTAGTTTTGGGGCTGAAATCAATAAGCTCTTTAACTTCTGAACTGCCTTCGTATGTTGTTCTCCCTACCAAAACTTTTGCCCTTTTCTCAAGAGCTGATATAGACTTTTAGCCACATGAGCAAAATGCAGAATCCATATCAAGTAGAAGACACATGCACCGAAAAATCTTCTTACCTCGGATACATTCGAACATGTCTCCTGCATCCTGCTTATGGCATCAATCTTTACTGGTGAGTGCTTTCTTCCATATGGTCCACACTATCAGGATTGTGGGAGAGAAGGAAGGAGTCTCACTTGTAGCTTTCTTGCTTGCACAATGGGGGAAGACACACAAGGGTGGAGGCTGAAAACAGTTTTCCTCTTCTTAGTTGTGTAAGCCAAAAGAACTCTAATACAAAGAAATAGAAGAACCCTATATATGGGTCTCAAACCAAACTCAACTAACTAAGGTGGCATACTAACTGAGCCACGAACTAGAGTAGATAAGGATAGCTATCATGTAGCTATTATTCATGGGCGGTGTACCAACCGCGTCTGCAACTGACAAGTCGGTGACATAAATACACAACGGTCACCCTGGCGTATCACGAGTGGAGCTCGATATCTCAACACTCCCCCTCAAGCTCAATCCCAATTCCTGCACACCAAGCAGGTCTCTGAACTTGCGCAGCTTCTCTGCGCCCAATGCCTTCGTAAATATGTCAGCTACTTGATCCTCTGTGCTGACATAAACTAGATCAATAAGACCTAGTAAAACCCTCTCTCGCACATAGTGATAATGCACCTCAATGTGCTTTGTTCTAGCATGATAGATTGGGTTATTTGCCAAGTGTATACTACTCATGTTGTCACAATAAATGACAACTGGCCCATCTGTAGACTGATGCATATCATAAAGTAGCTTATCCAACCAAGCTACCTCACATGCAGCCATTGCTGCACCCCTGTACTCAGCCTCTGTGCTCGACAAGGCAACTGTAGGCTGTTTCTTGCTGCTCCAAGTGACTGCAGCACTCCCAAAAGAGAACACATATCCATTGGTAGATCGTCTATCAGAAATACTACCAGCCCAGTCAACATCAGTGTATCTATCCATGCAACTGTATCTGAACCCCAGTCTCATAAAATAGTCCATACTGCAATGTGGACTTCACATACTTGAGTATGCGTCTAGCCACATCCAAATGCGATTTCCTTGGAGCCTGCATAAACTGACTTACCAATCCAACAGCATAGCTCAAATCTGGCCTGGTAATAGTCATATAAATCAAGCTTCCTACTATGCGTCTGTACATAGTAGGGTCTTCCAGAAGCTCACTTGCATCTGCGCTCAGCTTCACATTCTGCTCCAAAGGAACTGAAATAGGCTTACAGCCTGTCATCCCATATTTGGACAGCATGTCCAATCCATACTACCTCTGCAAGAGCTGTATCCCACTTGGTGATCTAATCACCTCAATGCCCAAGAAATAACGCAGCTCTCCCAAATCCTTCATCTCAAACTTCTGCTTCAAAAGCATTTTCACATGAAGGATATCTTCATCACTGTCACCTGTTATAATCAAATCATCAACATAAATGATAAGTAGCATAATACCTTTCTCTGTTTTTCTCACATAAAGTGAGAAATCTGCCTTGGAAATCTGAAAGCCAATAGTGACAAGATACTGTCCTATCTTGTTAGACCATGCTCTAGGTGCTTGCTTCAAGCCATACAAAGCTTTCTTCAACCTGCAAACAAACTCAGGATGAACAGCATGCACATAACCTGGTGGCTGCTCCATATAGACCTCTTCTTGCAAATCACCATGCAAGAAAGCATTCTTTACATCCATCTGATGTAAAGACCATCCCTTTGATGCAGCCATAGCAATGACTGCTCTTACGGTTGCCATCCTTGCAACCGGACTGAATGTTTCTTCATAGTCAATGCCATATGTTTGTGCATACCCCTTGACTACTAATCTTGCCTTGTATCTGTTCACAGAACCATCTGCATTGTGCTTCACCTTATAAACCCACTTACAGCCAATTGCATTTTTACCTTTAGGCAAAGGTACCAATTCCCATGTAGCATTTGCTTCCAAGGCATCCATTTCTTCATCCATGGCTTTTCCCATTTTTCTTTTCCCATGGCTTGCTCAAAAGAAGTGGGTTCTGGTTCCTGTATCACCTTGACCATATATGCATAGTGAATGGCTGTAAATCCATCATATTTCAGCCTATCCACAGGATACCTAACTCTGGTAGACCTGCGCAAAGTGGGTTCACTCCCAGGTGCTCTCAAAACATCCCTGGTCTTCCTTACTCCAGGTGTAACAATAGAAGGAATACCCAACTCATCATCAATGCTCTGTTCTGAGCCACTGGATTCACCATCCACATAAGAGTGACCTGCATTCACATCAAACATGGGCTGATCAACCTTCTCTTTTCCTTTTCGTGATACCTGCATACCACTATCTGCATTACTTTGAGAAGATTCTCCTGATCTCAATCTGCCTGTCCATGGCGAAGAATGTGAACCACTGCTAGAGGACGCTCCAGGTCCACTAATATTTTGTGACTACTGCTGTGAATTCTGTGCAGCATTACCATTTTGTGCATCTACATCATCAATCACATTTACTGGTTTATACCAGCTACTCATCTCATCAAAAACAACATCTCTGCTCACTGTAAACTTACGAGTAGAAGGATTATAGCATCTATATCCTTTTTGCTGCAGAGAGTAACCAATAAAGATGCACTTCTCAGCTTTTGGATCCAACTTGGATCTCAACTCATCTGGCACATGTACATAGGCAATGCAACCAAAAATTTTCAAATGAGAAATATCTGGTTTCCTACCAGTATACCTCTCCTCTGGAGTCATTCCATGTATTGCTGCAGTGGGAGTCCTGTTCATTATGTAGACTGCTGTAGCAACTGCTTCAGCCCAATAAAAATCTGGCAGGTCTTTTTCATTGAGCATGGCACGAGAAACCTCTTCAATGTGTCTGTTTTTTCTTTCTGCAATTCCATTTTGCTGTGGGGTATGACAGCATGAATATTGCTGCTTTATGCCATGCTCCTGCAGGAACCTTGCAAACTCATTTGAGAGGTACTCTCCCCCTCCATCTGACCTTAGGCATTTTACTTGCAGGCCTGTTTCTTTTTCAACCATAGCTTTAAGAGTTTTGAAATGCCCAAAAACTTCACTTTTCTTTTTCATAAAATACACCCAAACTTTTCTGCTATAGTCATCAATAAAACTGACAAAATAATGACAGCCTCCAAGAGATGCAGCTTTAGTAGTCCACACATCAGAGTGGATTAATTCCAATGGCTTCTTACTCTCTTGAACATGTCTAGGAAATGGTTTCCTTGCCTGTTTTCCAAACTGACAGGCTTCACATACCTTATGCATTTCTGCAACCTTGAATTTAGGCAATCCAGCAACAATATTTTGGGCCTGCATTGATTTAAGTCGCTGTACATTAACATGACCAATGCGTTTATGCCAGATATCAATATCTGCAACTACACCGGTCCCATGTGCAAACATTGCTGCACTCAATTCAGACATGTCTGCATCCAACGTAAACATTCTGCCCTTCTTCTTTCCTTTTGCTATCAAGCGACCTTTATTTTTCATATCCTCAACAAAGCATCCATGAGGATTAAATCTGACCTGCAAGCCCTGCTCAACCATTTGACCAACAGAAACCAGATTCTTGGTGATATTCGGGACATGAAATACATCGGACAGGTATTTCTTTTTCCCATCCTGCATAGACAAAGGAATTTTTCCAATCTGTACAATCGGATGTGCAGTATCATCACCAATCTCCACAAATCCTGGTTTTTCCATTTTCCTTGCATCCTCCATCCATTCTGCATGACCTGTCATGTGGTTTGACGCACCTGAGTCAACATACCATACATCGTTGCTTTCTTCTGCACTTGTCACAGAATTGCTCATGTGCTGCACCATAAACAAATGCTCATTTCTGTCATCACCCTGTCTACTAGAAGATGCATAATTTTCTTGTTGCAGTTTTCCTTTCATGATGTCATTCTGCTTTTTGTAGCAGTCTTTAGCCATATGTCCCATTTTACCACAATAGTAGCATTCAACATTACTGTTTGCATTTTGGCCTCTTTGCCATCCACCACGACCTCTTTGGCTCCCCCTGCCTCTAGAGTTACCACGTCCTCCTCCATAAGACTGGTTTTCTTGAGTTTGCTGCATATTCTGATTTCTACCACGGCCTCCAAATTGGCCTCCTCTACCTCTGCCTCTACCTCTTCTAGCATTTGAGTAGAAGACAGCTTCCTTTGAAGTTCCTCCTGAAGAAGATGCACCACCATTTCTCTGCTCCTCAGAAATTAGAAGAGCAATCAACTCCTCAAAATCAGGAAATCGTTCACGAACTGAAATGGATGTCCGAAACTGTGCATAATCCTTTCCTAGACCATTCAAGGTCACAGAAACTAAATCATCATCTTCCACTGGCGATCCAATGGAAGCAAGTGCATCTGCAATCTTCTTCACCTTCATGTGGTAGTCATTGATGCTCATATTTTCTCTTTGCACATTATGCAACTCTTGCTTGAGCCGCATTTTCCTGGCTTGCGTATTTATGCTATACATTTTTGACAAAGTATCCTATGCCTCCTTTGGCGTACTTGCATCCTGAATATGCAAAATCATAGAGTCTGAAATACTGATAGACAGCCAGTACATAACTTTCCTGGCTCTCTCATGCCATGCTTTGAATGCCTACATTTGCTGTTGATTGGGAACATCAGGAAGAACTGGTTCTTCTTCATTTCCTGCAACAAATTCCCAATATCCTTTTCCCATAAGGAAATTCGTCATTCTAAACTTCCATGCTTGGAAGTTGTTCTTGTCAAGCTTTTCAGTTACAATCTGTGAAAGAGAATCAGACGCCATTACAGAATACTGCAAAAAATTCTGTCACTGCAAAAAACACAGCTTCACCCTCACAAGGGAAAATCTGCAAAACTGGCGAAAGTGGTATTTGACCACACAGTCACTTCCTAGTGACGATTTTGCATAAACAGGAACCAAGGATGATTCTGTAACTCCCAATGTCTCTGCACACAAGCATACGATGCAATTTCTACAGTAACTTTTCACCGACCTGTAGAACAGTGGCTGTATAGCATAAAACTGGGCCTTTTCCTGAGTGCGTGCAGAAAACTTCCTCCTCCAAAACAGGCCCCGAAATGGCCCCAAATCAAAAAAATAGGGTCGCCAAGGGCTAAAGCCCTATCTCGGAGCATATACTGCCCTCTTGCTTCAGCGCGAAGGGCGTCTCAACCTGAGACAATGCACTCCTGCAATTTCCGGCTGTGCTACCTGCAGAGATCTGCTCCCAAAACAGAAAATGAAAGCAACACTGCTCCTCTTACCAGACCACCGCGAGCTTGGCTTGCTTTCTTGAGCTTCTTACCATGAACAAGGCTCTGATACCATGTCAGGATTGTGGGAGAGAAGGAAGGAGTCTCACTTGTAGCTTTCTTGCTTGCACAATGGGGGAAGACACACAAGGGTGGAGGCTGAAAACAGTTTTCCTCTTCTTAGTTGTGTAAGCCAAAAGAACTCTAATACAAAGAAATAGAAGAACCCTATATATGGGTCTCAAACCAAACTCAACTAACTAAGGTGGCATACTAACTGAGCCACGAACTAGAGTAGATAAGGATAGCTATCATGTAGCTATTATTCATGGGCGGTGTACCAACCGCGTCTGCAACTGACAAGTCGGTGACATAAATACACAACGGTCACCCTGGCATATCACGAGTGGAGCTGGATATCTCAACACACACATGTGCCCAATAACCAATACTTCCTCTACTCCAAAAACGGATTTTTCTCCTGACAGAGTCAAATGCACTTCTTCAAGATGGCTCAAAATCCTATCACAATCAGCAATATGATCAGCCACAAATCCTCTACATCCCTGATCATTCAGCTCTTCATTCTTCTCATGGATATCGCACCCTTTTATTGGCACATCATCAAGAAAGGGTAAGGTCAACTGAGGAATATACTCCCTCAAAACTTTATGCATAGCATTCATTATATGTGCCACTGAATTGGTTGCCCCCTGTGGAAGCATACACATCCTAACCAATACAAGTTGTGTCTTCATGGTATGATATCCTAGCTTTCTAATGCAAGTTGGAACTAATCATATCCTAAATATAAATCTCCCAAAGAGTAAATTTCCTTGCCTGCAAATGCTTCTACAAGTTCATCCACTATCAGGCCTGATCCAACATTCCTTATGGTGACTTTATTAACTGGTTGCAAATCCTATATAAACCTCAAAGAACCATTCTTCTTTGGAACAGTTAACCATTGATTCGAATATGGAGCTGAAGAGGGCTTCAAAATCCGCATCCTGATCTTCTCGTTCAAAATCTTCATCAACTTAGGCAAATATGCCCGAGGTACTGGAATAGGCTTTAAATTCCATGGCACATGAGGTACTGTAAAGATCACCATAGGTGCAACTATGGTCAAATCAACACATCCAATTTCATCAGGCTGAAATGCAAAGGCTTTCCCATGCCTTGCCAACATCTGCACAAGAAATAAGCTCTTTTTGTAGGTAAAAGAAAGCTTATATCACCAATTTTCAGCCTTTGTAAAGTTTCAGCTTTAAATTTATGTCCCACTCCATGTGGATCCCATAAATTAGGCTGTTGAGTCACTTTGTCAACCAACCCATCACTTTCAGGTGATAAAGGAAAAGCCACAGGCTTAACCTTCTTTGCAATCGTTTTGTTCTTTGTATCCACCCTTGCTTCAGTCCTGTTTTACAGCCCATAACATTCATGCTTAGCAAACTCTTGAATGACTTCATACATTTCTAAAGTGACAACATAAATAACCTCTTTTTCTGCCATGCTTTCAGCATTGCTGTAGAAATTTTAGCCACTGTATCAACATCAATTAGCCCTGAAAATAGCCCTAAAATACCTTCATTTGCAACCATCAAACCATATTTTTTCAGCTCTTTTTCAGCCCATCCTACATATTTCTTTTTAGCCCTGCACATGGCTGAAACATTCTTAAAACTACCAAGACTATATGCTGTCATCATGCTATTGGATTTGCTGGGAGGCCAAGCTATCCATTGCTACTTGGGAGACCATGGATCTTACACTTTCATTGTTTAGTGGATATCCCAACTCATTGTTTGATCTTTGGATATGGATCAAAGAGAATAATTTTTTATACTTACCTTGAGCACCCATTGAATGAAAGGCCTTACCTCCCACTATGGAATGGGAGGCACTTGAGGGCACCTCTACCGTAGGAACACCAAGCTCCAGTGATTCTAATGAGGGTTTCATAATAGATTAGGTATATAAAGTGTGTTTGAATGAGCCGATAGGGCCAAAAGATCAGATATGTGATGTCAATGTAGTAGAGTTGGATCTTGGGACTCCTAATGATCCCTCTCCAATCAAACTCGGTACTATCTTATCCAATGATGAGCATGCAAAGTATGTGTCACTTCTATAGGAGTTCATGTATATATTTGCATGGAGCTATAATAAATTGAAAGAAGGCACTAAGCTAGTAAGGCAAAAGGTTATACAAATGCATTTTGAGTTGAGGGAGCCTCTTTTTGAGGAATTGATGCATCTAAAGAAGGTAGGTCTAATTTTCCTTGTTGAACACACTGAATGATGCTTGCAGATTATAATAAGGAAGAAGAAAAGTAATCAAATCCTATTATGTGGATTTCAAGAAGCTAAACAAGGAGTCTGTGAAGGACTAGTACCCTTTACCTTTTATCAAGTAGATACTAGATTAGTTAGCAGGGTGAGAGATGTATTATTTTTTGGATTGTTTTGTGGCTACAATCAAATGACCATAATTGAGGATGACAAGCTTAAAATGAAATTTATCACTATCTATGGCACCTTTGAGTACCATGTTATGGCTTTTGGCTTGTGTAATGCCCCTAGGTCCTAGGAAAAGACAGCTAACAAGACATTCATTGATATTTTCCCTAAATAGCTCAAGGTCCTTATAGATGATTTGGGTCTACCATGATCCAAAATAGATAGATTATTATTTTGCGTAAATGTTTTGAGAATTTCCACGAGTATTGTATCATGTTAAATCCTTAGAAGTATGTGGGAGCTTTCGCTCAACCACCAAGACTCACGAACCGCTTATTGTTCAAGCATTCCAAGCGAGCTCTAATGGCTATCTCTCACCTAGCCGACGCGCCGTCGATCCTACGAGTGTAGTGAGCTTACCTTGATGCTCGATCGAGTACCCTCCTCTTTTTTGCACTCCGGTAGCTCCATGATCCTAGATGCTAGCTCAAGCATCCTCAAGCCTCCTCCATCTCCAAGCTCCATCCTCCATAGCCGCGCGCGCAAGAGAAGAGAAGAGAAGAAGAGGAGAGGAGATGGTGAAGAGCTTCACCCTCTTGATCCCTCACTCTCACACACACTCACTCCCTCACACTCTCACACTCCCTCACTCAAGAGCACACACAAGCAAGAAGGAGAGAAGAAGAGAGGAAGAAGAAGACTCCTTTTGCCACACACCAAAGAATGAGCTCCTCATTCACTTTTCAACTTTATATACAAAACCCTAAATCCCTTTTGGGCGGTCATCCCCTTTTCCCCTTTTTACATGGCCGGCCATAGCCTGGGCCCTTTTTTCCATTGTCCTTCTATCTTCCTAGCTTCCTTTTCATTGCCTCTCTACATTTACAAATTACATGGGTGAGAGCCCGGTGCTCTTTTACAAGATTTTAGGGTGCACCTTTTTATTTAAAAATATGCCTTTCCCCTTTTGTATTTGCCTTGGACTTTTAAGGTTGCCCTTGCGCTTTTGGCATTTTCTCATTTTCTTTCTTCAGTCGGGCTACCTTTTTTCCACCTTTGCCCTGCGTCTTTTCCACTTTCTTTTGCTTTCTTCGTGTTGGGGTGAACATTACCCCCCTCCTAGACGAGTGCCAGTCCCATGGCACTCATTGTCGTAGGTAGCAGGTGGTAGCATGCACCGAAGATGTGGGTGACAAGGATGCCTTTGGTTTTCGTGGGGTTTGCATTGGTGGCTGGTACAATGTTGGTTTGTTGGGGATCCTGCACATGACTATTCTTTCCGGGCTTGTCGGATGGTGAGGGGTGAGCAGTCAGAGTTGGGTATTGATGAAGAACAAATGACACTTCCGTTGTGGTCTTCAACACCTGCAACTGAAAACCTCTCAGGTGGTCTCTCCCTAAGGGTAGTGCTAGTCTTCCCTATTATGCACAAGACATATTTGATTAGTTTGGGAGACAGGTCGAAATCTAAGCAAGCTGAGAGTATTGTCCTACACTTGAGGACCCAAACTGTGAATATACTTCAGTGTAGGCATTATGTGAGTGCTTGTGTATACTTAGATATTACTTAGTTAGAAGACTGTCGGCCTGGTTCCTTGTATAGCAAGGGGATAAGTTGATGGAAAAATGTGTCAATGAAGACGTGGAGTACACTTGAAGATTGCTGGAGACGTCAGTATGGGCTTTCCATTGTCTTTCAAGCCTTGCTTACCTCAGTGGGTTGTAAGGGCGTTGAGATGAGTGCAAAGGAATATCATGGGCGAGGTGATCTCCCTAGGTATGTCCTACCCTTAATGTGCCCTCAATAATTGTGGGGGATGTATGAAAGGGCTAGGGGATTAGGGACGGAGCCAGCTGACCAAGGTCGCTAGTCATTCCTAATTTGAGGACTCCTAGGTGCGGTGCTGTGATTGTGTGTGCTTTTTCTTTCTTTCTTTTTTTTTTTTCAATATAATAGCATGAGGAGGCGTATACATGGAGGCAACGGTAAAAGGGCATGACAGGAGTTTTACTCCTCGTCATCTGAATAGTGGGTAAGGGTTGGTGGAGGGCGGGGGGCCTTGTTAAGGAATTTTTGACTCAACAAGTAGCCTTTGATGTGGAGGCGGGTTTTGAGGGTGGTGATAGAAAGAAAGGGGTGGTTGCACTGGGTGAATTTGCTGTCGTTCATGTCTTCGAGTAGTGCACCACAGAAAGATGGCAAAAGAGAAGCACGCATCATGAGGCGAGTCATGGTGTTGCTGTCTATGGCGTTGGGGTCAAAATAGAGGGGTGGGAGGTGGCGTTCTTGGGGTGCGGGTTCTTGGTGGACTAGGATCCTAATTAACCTAAGATAATTACAAGTGGTGATGAATGCGGGGTCGGGGAAAGAGGTGAATTTGCTAAGAAATTTATCTATAGAGCTATACAATTCGGGGAGGGTGAAAAGGAGGGCGTTTCTATGGGAGGTGCTATTGGTATTATAGATGATGGGAAAATCGAACCTGCCGTGGATGGACGGGTTGAAGTCCACTCCTACCCTTCGAGGATACGGCATAAAAGTGGGGTCGTTTCTCTTTGAAGGGAGGGTGTTGCAAAATGCCATCCACGCTTCTAGATTGACGTCAAAAATATGTCTCCTCCAGGTGGGTTGGTAATTATAGCCTTCCACTGATCTGGGTACCTGGAGGACTTTATCTTGCCAAAACTCGCGGTCCTTGGCTCCCCAAGCAGTTGGGTGAGCCTCACGCTCCGCTAACCATTTGGCTTTGAGCCTGGCCCCCATGGCAATGACATCCTCCACCAGCTGAATGGGCAGTGCCCTATTCAAGGCAGTGGGAAACTCAAAGCACAGGTCGAAGGGGTCGCGGTTATACTCCTGTTGTTCCCAGATAATCATTTCGGCATGGAATTCAGCAGGGGAATCTTGGGTGCGCAGTAGGAGAGGGGCAGGCTGTCTCTGGACAGGTCTGGCATTTAGCTTTCTTCTTGCCTTCTCCACCATCTCTTTCCTACGATTGGTTTGGGCCGCTCTTCGCTTGGCAGATGTATCAGGGGGCTGTACTTCGGCTTGTTGTGGTTGAGGGGGTGGTGGGACATATTCCTCCTCCTGAGGTCCTCCGGTTCACCCCCTTCTGCTTGCTCGTCTTCTTGTGTTTTCTTCTCTGTGAAACCGAGGTCGTCTATCTCCTGTGCCGTGAGGCCTACCTGTGCAAGATATCTTCTCTACTCTTCTAGGCTCTGCGGCGGGCCTCCTAGCTGCAGTGGCACGTGCAGGCCTGCTGTGAGAGCTCTGCGCGCAATGATTAGTTTCCTTTGCAGCTGATCATTGGCTTCATCTCCTTCTGGTCTGGTGGCGTGGAGCAGCGTATTGAGAAAGGTGTGCTGCTGAGCTATCATGGAGAGCTAGGCTGCTTCTGCCCGATTCTTAGCCAGCACCCTGTCTCCTTCGGCCTTGGCTAGCCGGCGTGCTAAGTCCCGTACTCTATGCTCGTTATGATCGGACCATCCTTCTGCCCTTCTCTCCATATCTTCCAGGCTCTCCCCCTGATGGAGGGTCATTCCCATGAGTTGTTGCTGCTGGGCCTCGAGCTCACGGTGCAGGCGGGACTGCTCCTGGTGTTCCTCTAAGATTTGCGCATTGAGCTGGTCCAGCTTCACCTGCATCCTTTGCACCTGTTCTGCCCTTAATTGATCCAGCTCTGCAGTCTCCTGTCTGATTTTGTCAAGCTGGCTTTGCGCTTCCAAGTTGGCTGCAGATAACTGATCATTCTTGTGCCGAAGGTGGGCATTCGTTTCCCTCTCCCCGTTGAGACGCTCCATCAGGATTTTCCTTCTTCCCTCCCAGGCAGCGTCGCATTCCTTCAGGGCTCTTAGTTCTTCTGCCTCCTTAGTGTTGGCCTCCTCCCTGAGCACAGTGATTTTCCTTTTATTTCTATTATCTGCTTCACTCTATCCAGCTGGAGGGCGGCTTGTGATTCGCATTCCGCTGCCAGCTCCTCCATGGCTATCCTCCTTTCCTGCCTGGCTCTTTGCAACTATGCGAGCAGCTCCTTCACGTACTCGTCATAGTGGCCTGCTGGAGGTGGGGGGTGGGGCATGGTTGTAGTGGTGGCAACCTCTTCTAATTTTTGTCTTTTCACTTCCGACCTTGGCTCCAGTTCGGCCGTGGCTGCCCTTTTGGCACCTGAAGCTGGGGTGGCCACAGCCGCTTCCCTTGCCAGCTCCCTTTCCACCAGAAACTGCAGCCAGGTGGCCACGTTGCTCTCATCGATTTTTGGGATATGCCCTTGGGTGGCGGTGGTAGGGGGTGTCACCATGATAGGGGTAGCTTGCATGGGTGGCATGAGGAGAGGGGAGGCTGGCCTGATTGGGTCCTTTCCTTTTCCTTCTGCAGGAGGCAAGTGCACAATTTTCGACACACCAGTGCTGGGACCGGGTGCCTCAGGTTGGTACGGACCCCCTGCTCCTTCCACGTCTCTTCTTCGCTGTTCCTCAATGGAGCGACAGGTCCCCAGCTCCAAATCTTCTTCTTCCCTCCTTCTCAGCTCCTCCTCGGCCCTCATTTTTCTTTCCTCCTCTTCCCTTACCGACTCCCTTTGGGCCCATTCAAGCTCTTCCTTCTCTTTCCTCCTTTGCTCCTCCTCTCTTTTTCCGTGTAGGGCCTTAGTCCGTTGTTCCGCCTTTCTTTTTGGTGTAGCCTGGGGTTCTCCCTCCTCGTCGGTGTCCGTTTCCGTTTCATCAGACTACTCTTCCACATGAGGCTGGGACTGTGACGGCGATTCACCACTTTTCTCGTCACCTCCCTATTTGTCTTCTCCTGCTTGTCCCTGTCCTATCGCTTCGTGGATGATTGCGGTAAGGGCACCTCCAAACCCTATGGTGGAGGCCTTGGAGGATAAGGCTTTGCGGGTCGATTGAGGTGAAGGGGATTCTCCTGCCATGGCTCTTCCTCCTATCGCCGGGGCCTTTGCCGAAGCCTCAATTGTCTTCCTTACGAACCCATTGAGGTTCACCTCATCCAGCGATTGCGCAGCGATGCTTTCGAGCATAATGCTATTGTATCGCTGGCTCGAGAATAGGGCATGCATCATCTTCGCCTACAGTTGAATCTCTTGATTGGGGATGTCTGCCAGGCTAATTCGTCGTTGGTGTGGACCTTCACTTTGTCGATCCCCCACATGGCATAGACGTCTCTTTTTGGTTTCCTCTCCACCTTTTTTGGGAGCCCTAGTGCCCTTTCTATTAGTTCGGGGGTCAGTTTGACCTGCACTTGTCTGGTAGCTTCCCTGTCCCGCACCATGACGGTGCCCCTGTTTCTGTTGAAGGTGCGCAAGAACTCGGCACACAGGGTGTAGTTTATCCTCTGGCCCACTGCGTCCAGGTACCTCTGAAGGTGGCATTGCTCTATAATTTGTCGTACCGCCGGTTCCTCGATGACCACGTCTTCCAGGTTGAATATGTGGCAGAACTTCAGTTGGTTGAACTCTCTTGTTTCCACCGTGAGGCCCTACTTCACTTGTTCTTCCTCCGAGAAGGGGAGCTTGCCTGCTTTGTCTTGGCTTGCCATGGTCGCCACCTGCACATTTAGCCAATTCCCTTTTTAGTATTTTTTGGCAACCAATTTGCTGGACGACCACAAACATAGCAGATTTTATTGTCCATAGCCCTAACTTTTCCTTTTAGACTTCTATCACCTCCTTTTATATGGCATTTCAAATTTGAGCTTTTCACACTTGGTTTACTTTTTAGATTTAACTCCGTTTATCCCCTTACTGCCCCTTCCCCCTTTTGGAAAAGAAGAATCCGTCCCAAGATTGGAGGTTGTGGGGCCAAGGCGTTCATGTTTATTTGTGTAGGAGCCAAACGTAGAAGTTGGGGTTATATTCCAGGTGTGCAGCGCAGTCCAGGTCACAGGGTTGAATGCCTACATGTGTGATGTACGTGAGGACATCTGTGAGCAGATCACCGGAGTCGACCCGACTTGCGATGTGGAGCTCTTCCTCTGTTAAGAGGCGGTCGAGATAGGGGTGCCCTGAGATATGATCGTCCATGGTCCGACCCCGAAGAGTGGTTAACACTCTATACGAGGTAGGCGCGACCTAGGTGGGATCATACTCGGCCGTTTTGATGGCTCGGCGTTGTTCAGCGTTGGTCATTATGCGGCATCCGTCGACTTCCCATTTCAACCTAAGAGCGTACCACTGCTTCAAGAAGGGTGATCCCGTATCCGCCAGGTGGGACAACCTTGCGCTCTCTTGGTCAGTGATGGCAGATGTTGTCCGTGGGTCAAATGATGTGATGAGGCGTTGCTTAATGGCTTGCTCTTTGGAGACCTCGCTAGCGAGCAACTCGGCGGCAGAGCGAGAAGCCTGTGCAAAGGCGAATTCAAAAGTCTCCCAAGAGCAAGGCATATTGCGCACGTCTGTTGCAAAGGGTTCTGCTAATAGTCCCAAGTCCAGGAGATCATAGTTGAGGGCCAGTGCAACAAAGGTGGCATCAAGCTATTTGATGCAGTCCACCACATCATCTCCAGTGTCTTCTGCAAGGTCAGCGGCCAGCATTAGAAATGACTTTCGTTCATAGGAGGGCTTAAGGCCGGCGGGTAGTTGGGGTTTGCTAGAGCTGGAGGTTCTGACAGTACAGAGCTGCATGACTGGGGGTCCGTTTGAGTCAGCAACCTGGGTGTTGGCCAGATGGATGGGTCGGGTTTGATCTTAGGGGCTATGCTACTGCAGTCAGCTAGGCTGTTGAGCGGCGGGTTGGGTTGGTTGGATGATGCCACTTGTGGTGATGGCCGTTGTTTGGGCCAATAGGCGTATGCGACACTCTTGGGTTGACACATAGAGGGGTCGGATGAGTGGGGTGAGCCCTGCAATTCATGGTCTTGAGGCATCGGGGGACAAGGACTGATTAGACTTGAGATCGACGTAGAACTAGTGCGTTTGACGGTTGGGATTTTAGGGATCCACAGTGAGGCATTCCCCTCATAGTAGCCTTGTGCACGCAGGAGGATTTTAGGGACCCATATTTGTTTAATCACGTGGCACTTGCGATGATGGCATCTTGGTTTCCTAGGTTTAGATTTGTAGGTCTTCTGTAGACATGCACATCTAGTTCTAGGTGGTTCTCGAGGCTGCTTAGGTACCCATTGCAAGTGAGTCTGTTGGGGTTTTGCTTTGGGTGCTGTGGGTCGCGGTTTATGGGGATCTGGGTGTGGTAGATATGCATGGCCCCCCTCCTTAGTCCTAGCTATGGCTGTTTGTATCGGTGGCCTTGTGAGCGGTGATAGGGTTACGATGTCGTATTGCTGCGCATTCGAGGTGTGAAAACCACCCA
Organism: Lygodium microphyllum; assembly: GCF_053477565.2. NCBI lineage: Eukaryota > Viridiplantae > Streptophyta > Polypodiopsida > Schizaeales > Lygodiaceae > Lygodium > Lygodium microphyllum. The sequence continues at coordinate 114,053,827 of NC_141162.1, forward strand.
AAAGTTGTGCGTGTGATTTGATACTTTGTACATATTTAGTTGTTGTGTTTGTACTTTTGTTCTGCGTGGGTAATAAAGTAAAGAAGGGTTTGGAGCAAGAGGAATTTATCAATAATGCTCTAATTGGCATCCCTTGCCAAGTGGTCAGTCAATTTAGACGAGGAGATTTTGATCAACAGTTCACAGGAGTTTCGCATTATGCACAATGGAGAATCAGGGTGAAAAGTATGAGTATATGTGGGAATCTCATGACTTCTTTGAGAAGATAAAAAGGGGCAAGTGGTTGCAGAAGAACTTGCTCGCCGACTTGGTCGAGAGAAATGCTAACATGTAAACTGGCCAGCCAAGAGCGACGGATTCAAGTGCAAGAATGCACTTAAGATGTTACAAATTCATGGAGAGGAGGATTTCTATGAGGCCTGATTTACTCAAGTTGATGGGCACATTGTTTGCTTGTTTTGATATATTTGATGGTTATAAAGGTTCTCATGCTGCAGATTATGTGTTAAAGAATCTATTTGAAAATCTGATTAAATATCTTAAGTTTATTCCTGAAATAAATCAGCAATCGGACTCAGAATATTTGAAAGCTGAGAATAGGCGGGCTCAACGGCATCAACTACTGTTTTGGTAGGGCTGCTTTTCTGAGGACAGGAAGAAAGCTAAATTGGGCTTCCTTGATCTGGGAGGTCAAGTGTTAGGACATGCTTCGCAGGATCAGATTATTGGGAGGTGGTTACAGAAGAGTGTTGAGTTCAATGTGCAAAGAAAACGGAAAACGAACACTATTTTGGAGGACATTGTGATCGCTGGAATGCAGAGGGAGTGCTGAAGTTGGGAGGAAGAGAGAGGATTGGGAGAGAAACTGTGACGAGGAGGAAGGGAGCTTAGAGGAAAAACAGGGGAGTGCTCTAAAATCGTGGAAGAGGGAGGATTGGAGGGGGAAACAAAGAAGATGACGGAAGGGGATTCCTCACGGAATTCGTATGGCACTGGACCAAGCTTGGGTTGTAGACTCATGGAACGGATCCTGTGATGACACTGTCTGAAAGAATGAATGCACCTCGGCATAACAACTGCGCAGGAGAGAATTAAGGGGATAAGACGGAATTTTTCGAAGCAGATTAGAAAGGGAAGACGATGTCGAAAGCGAATAGGGAGGAGACGTCGATACTCAAGATGGTGAAGAGGACACTTGCCATAGCCTTCCGCCGTTCGTTGTCGTTCGTCGCTTCGTCTTCGTCATCATCGTCGTCAATTTTCCTGCTGCGGTGCGCTTCGGTTTCGAGAAGCTTTTTCTAATATTTGAGTTTGGCATGGAAGTATCTCTGGATGTGGAAGCTATTGTAGCCCGAAAACCACTGCATCTTTGCAGATTACCAGAAAAGTTAAACCTTGCGGTTTCATCCCCTCAAAGAAAAACTGCAGACTTGCACCTTGTTGGACGCCACCCTGAGGTGTATGAGCCCTGTGATGACTCTTTTGCAGTTGTTGATGCTCTTCTAGCTGATCAAACAAATCTGAGAGAATTGGAGCCAAGTTTGTGTTTGGAAGTTGGATGCGGTAGTGGCTACGTTATTACATCTCTTGCACTTATGCTTGGTGATACCAAAGGAAAGGTGCAATTTCTGGCTACAGATACTAGTGAAGCTGCAGTGAACACCACAATCACAACCCTTAAAGCCCACCATGTCCATGCTGATGTAGTTGTTGCAGATCTTGTCTCGGGACTTGAAAAACAAATAGCTGGAGCAGTGGATGTGCTGATTTTTAATCCTCCTTGTGTACCCACACCAGAAGATGAGGTTGGTGTTAATGGGATAGCTTCTGCTTGGGCTGGAGAAGCGAGAGGGAGGCCGTCATCATACTGCAGAAGAAGATCCAATCTTCAAAAGGAAAGGTCCCTTTCCCTTTCCTCTGGACAGAAAGCATGGCTACTATGACCATGTGAAAGCACGATGGCTTCTTAGAAAGAGCTCTGGTTATGTTGCTGCTGCTTGCTTTCTCAGAGGTAGTGAAGATCATCCAGTCCATATCTATTAAGAAGGCAAAGCTCTATGATGCAGATCCACTTGTCCTAAACACATTCCGCAACACAGACATCTCCTTCTTGGTGGAGTGAAATTGCTAGAGGCTGTAGGATTCAGCCTACAGACAGAAGGAGACGAGGTTTGGGGTATCAGAGAGGATGCCAGGATCAGTTTTATCTCTGTATATATAAACAAACCTGATTGCCTATAGTTTCTCTGTCAAAACGAGTGGTGCAGGTCACATTTGGAGCCTTCAAGAGCAGCTGTAATACTGATTCTAATAAACTTCAATGGTGTTTGTTGGACCTCTACTAGTGATAAGAAAAATGGAACACTCATGCTAAACAGATGTTAGAAACTTAAACACTTCGAACAGAAGTGTTTTCTGTTGTTGTGATGTGGAAATATGGTATTTGCTGCAAATGAGGAACATCTGGTTTTTATCCATACCTGCAGAGGTTGACAAGGCTGTGTATTGTAGATAAACTCCATGGTTTTCACCAAGGTTTGCCATTCGAATACTAGCAGTTACTGATTATGAACAGCATGGAATGTTGAGGCTTTTCTAGACTTTAACTGAATACAATAAGCTTCTGGTTCTGCACATTCAAGTTGCTGTTAAACTAGACACGGTTTTTGTGCTTCTTGTAAGGACAGTCTCAGATTGGCTAGTTAAGCAAAGTCAAGTTAAAAGAACTGGCTATTTGAATACAGAGAATGGGATCTTTTCTTCTCTAAAAGACACCAACAAAGATAAGGCATTGAATAATAATGTGGAATGCGTATGCTAGAAATGCCCGTCCTCTTCGCATATTTGTTGATCTTCTATCCTGAAATTAGTCAAGGTCTTCTGTAGACACGACTTTTCTTTGCTTTCGAAACCCTTCGACATCTTTGGTGAACCCGACGTGAAAGCGTCGCAGAAATTTCAGGATGGGAGATACTTCAGCCTCTATTTCAGCTTCTTCTACAACTCCAGATGTGTCTACTTCAGCTCCATCAATGACTGCTGCGTCAAGTACTTCAACGGAGGATCTAAAACAGATTTTGCAGAATATGTCCATGTATATGCAGCTCCAAAATCAGCAAACACAAATGTATATGCAGCAGCAACAACAATTGCATCAACAGCAGTTGTCTCAGCAAAGGCAACTCTATTCGGAGCAGGAGAATGCAAATAGCACGACTAAGGCTATTAAAGCAGTTGAGAGTGAGAAGAAGCTATTTGACGGGCGTAATGTTTCTGCATATTTGAAGACATATGAGATCAAGATGGGGTTTTTTGGAGTTCCTGTTGGACTTATGAGTAAGTACTTCCTTCGTCTTGTCACACCTGCTTTGAGGACAAAGGTGACTGATCTTTTTATTCAAAATACACATTGGCAAGATTTTAAGGAGGCTCTAAAAGAAGAATACTTCCTTGAGGACTTTGGTATGGCTACTCGGCGGTCATTCCGAGAGTGGGTCTACATGCCAAACAAAGGTCTTGCTGCTTCGGAGTTGATTCGAGAATTCGAAGAGAGGTATAGTCAGCTTGATGCCATTGAACAAAGAGCATTGGATGTTGAAAAAGTTAAACTTTTCTTGCAAGCTGCAGATCCTGCTCTTCAAGAAGAATTGGGTGAGCTTCTTGAAGATCGCACGAAGCCTATGGGTCTTAAAACTGATTGGCAGGATGCTCAGGATACAGTCTCAACTTTGACCAAGAGGAGGATATGGAAGACTCGCCTACAGAATGGTTCCATGACACCTACACCATCATCAGCTCCTATGCCTACTTCTATCCCTGTTATTTCTTCTCCTCCTCAGCCAGTTTCTTGGCCTATGCCAGTGCCTACTGTTTCTACTCCACCTATTCCTCCTGTTCCACGACCGATGCCTACACCTTCTGCTCCAAAACCATCCGCTCCATCTGTGCCTACCTCTCTTGATGACATAATCAAAGGCATCACAGATTTGACACTTGAGTCAGTCAAAGCGGAGTTGGTGGGTAAGTTGAAGGAGCAGTTTGCTTCGACTGTGCCTACTACTTCTTCTAGTGCTCCTACTGCACCTAGGAGTGCTCCTAGTGCTCCTAGGAGAGATCGGAGATGTATTTGGTGCGATAGTATGGAGCATCAGCATTGCAGGGATTGTGACTCTTTCCAGGATGCAAGGAGGCAGAATTTGGTATATTGGGGGCAAGATGGTAAAATTTGGTTGACTGAGACAGGAGCTCCACTTGCTATCAACTTTGGTAAAGGTGGAATGAAGAAGTTAGTGGAGGACATGGCTGCGCGTACTTCTTATGTGACAGCTAGAGGTGATGCTTCTGCATATGGAGTACAGATTGAGAAGGGATCAGAGACTCAGTCCGCACTATGGACTTATGCTATGGAGACTGCAAACAAGGGGAAAATTCAGCAAACTATTTTGACTAGCGCAGGCTCTAGCATCAGATCAGAGACAGGTTGGGACTCGCCTGTTGACAGGTATTCTATTTATGCTTATTTGGCTAAATCTCATGGTGCAGATGTATTTGTTGAGGAGAAGCGTAAGAGGGATGAAGAAAATCCAAGTGCAGCTAAGAAGACTAGAGGGGGTGAGTTTGTTACTCCACCTACTGCAGGACCGTCTTCAAGACCAGGGCCAGATCGACAGATGGAGGATGCTCAAAAGAGAGAAAAGAGGCAAGAGCCTAGAGAGAGAAAGCAGCCATGATTCAGATTGATGTCCGATATTGAGACATCTACAGACATGAAGAAAATCTTTAATGATAAGATACTTGGCAGTGAGGTGACTTTCACTATTTCTGAGATTTTGGGCATCTCAAAAAGAGAGTTTCAGGATCAGTTTCAGGAGGTCCTGAAGAGGAAAAGACATGCATTGGCTACCACTGATACACAGGGAGTTTTGATTGGAGAGTTGGATGAGGATGATGATGAGGTTATGGTTGATAATGCTTCTGTTTTTCCGCAGGTAGAGAAGAGGGTTCAGCCTATGCATTATGCTGAAATTGATGAGCCTGTCATGATACCGCGTAGTCACTTTTCACGGAGCCATTGGGCTAGGGCAACTACAGAGACGATGGTAAAGATTGGAGAGAAACAAGTGCCTTATGTTGCATTGGTTGATCATGGTTCAGAGATTAATCTCATTGTTCGTGGAGTTTATGAGAGTAACAGATGGCCTATGGATGTAGAGCATGGGTGGCGTATGAGAGCCGCCAATAACACTGCAGGTGATTTATATGCTGCTTGCCCTAGTGTCAGGGTTTCTATTGGTGATGTAGAGGAGGATTTTCATTTCTTTGTGCACGATTCATGCTCGTATCCCATAATTCTTGGACAGCCATTCATTACAGAGATGCGTATGGAAACAAAGGTCATGGATGATGGATCTGCTTATGCACGGATTCGCAGTAAAGATGGTATGAGAGCAATTCAGTTTATGACTGTATGTGTGAACCATGTTAGAAACAGAGATACTCTCAGAGATGCACCCTTCCCCACTGTGAGGGATTCGGGTTTTCATTAGGTACCGCCGTTTCGCGAGATGACGGTGGTACAGAGGAGAGGAGATTGGAGTTCTCGCCTCCTGGCAGCAGTGTTTTCTCCTCTGGTTATGTTGGGATTTCAGCAAACAGTTCAATGAGCTATCAGAAGACTTCTAGGTTGCCTGGAGCTGCCAGGCAGTATATATGCAGGAAGGAGAAAAATTTGAAAAATGCAGGAATTTTGGAGGATGATGAGCACATAGATGGAATGTATGACAGTGTGATTTGTGCAGATACGATGGCAGAGATGGGAGATATGCTGAAAACTGATATGCTGAATTGTCATGGTAATATATTAGTGCAGTCCCTGGACATGTTTCATGAAATTGCAGGTTTTGTGTCACAGATTGAGTCAGAGGCTGAGGAAACTCAGCAAAGAGTGTTGAGTGCTGAAGAAATTCAGCAAACAGAGTTTCCAGCTGGTTATGATCAGCTTTCAGAGAGACAGAGGACTGAAAATTTTCAGCCAACAAAGTTTACTTCTGAAATATTTCAGCATTCAGAGTTTGGGGCTGTTTCTATGCAGTCCATAGAGCAGAGGACTGAGAATATTCAGCCATTGGAGTGCAGAATTGCTGATTTACAGCAAGGTTTATGTAATGCAGAAGAGCATAATGAAGCCAGGGTTAACACAAAATACAAAACTGTGGATAAGAAGGTGAAGCCGATTGCTGTACCGCTTCCATCTGACAGTGATCAGCAAATAGAGAGGGCTGCTAAACAGCAAATTTTGAGGAATCCGGAGCATATTGGTCATAAGTTTTCAGCAGAGACACTTGCTGAATTCAAAATTGGAAATGGTGATTTCTTGTTACCCATAGAGAAGCAATGCTTTCAGGAGATGCTTGAGCGTCATGGGCGGGGATTTGCTTTTTTGCCACATGAGATTGGATGTGTGAATCCTGATATTATTGCTCCTATGGTCATTTTTACTATTCCTCATATCCCATGGAATCTCCGACCTATTCCAGTGCCTAAAGCACACTTGCCAAAGTTGATTGATTTATTGAATGAGAAAATCAGGATGGGAATCCTTGAGCCTTCATCTGCACCATATTCAAACAGGTGGTTTACAGTTCCAAAGAAGAATGGTACTCTTCGATTTATTCAGGGCATGCAGCCAGTGAACAGAGTTACTATCAGGAATGTTGGTATAGGTCCAGTTGTGGATGAGTTTGCAGAGGCATTTGCTAGACGTGCCATCTATTCTTTGGGTGATTTGTATTTAGGATATGATCAGTTTCAGCTGGCTTTGGAAAGCAGGGACATAACCACCATGAGAACTCCTATTGGGCTTGTCAGGATGTGTACCTTGCCTCAAGGTGTCACTAATTCTGTTGTGCATATGATGAATGCCATGCATAAGGTCCTTCGTGATTACATACCTCAGCTTACTATGCCTTTCTTGGATGATGTGCCCATTAAGGGATGTGCAGAAGAAGAGAAGAATGAGAGCCTAAATGAGCAGGGATGCAGATACTTTGTGGCTGATCATATTTCAGCATGTGAGAAGATTTTGGCCAGGTTAGAAGAAGTGAACTTGACACTTTCAGGGCAAAAATGTGTTTTTGGAGTGAATGAGGTTGTCATTGTTGGGCATATGTGTGGATATTATGGCAGGAAACCCTCACCTGATAAGGTGAATGCTATAGGCAAGATTGCAGAGTATTGTTCTACTACTTCGGAGGTACGGAGATTCATTGGTGCTTGTGTGTTTTATATGATTTGGATACCTCATTTTGCACACATAGCAGATTGTTTGTATCAGCTGCTTCGAAAGGGGCAGAAATTTTATTGGGATGAGAGCCACACTAAAGCCATGCGGAAATTGAAGAAGTTATTGCAGAATGCTCCTACTCTCAGAAAAGCGGATTATAACTGTGATAGGCCTATTGTATTGACAGTTGACACTAGTCCAATTGGTATAGGTTGGGCTGTGGGTCAAGATGATGCAGATGGAAATAGGTATGCTATTCGGTTTGGGGCGAAAGTCCTAAACGAGAGACAGAGGAGATATCCGCAAATCAAGAGGGAGTTATTGGGGATTGTCACGGCTCTCAAATGTGACAAGGAGTACTTTATTGGAGCTTCAGTTGTGGTAGAGACAGATTGCTTGCCATTGATTGGTATGATCACGAGTTGCTCTACTCCGGATATAGCCATGTTGAGATGGATTGCATACATCAAGTCATTAAATCCGGAATTTAAACACATAGCAGGGAAGGATAATCCAGTGGCAGATATGTTGTCTAGAGCCAGATATGATGATGAGGAGACTCTACTTGTAGAAGAGGATGATGCAGAAATTTCAGCCACTATGGTTGATCATGTTTGTCATGTCTATGATATTGTGGCTTTCACAGAAGAGCTCTATGTTGGAGATTGGTTGCAGATTGGCAGGTACCTTAGTACACTAAGCAAAAGAGATGAATGGACAGATGAAGAGTTCAAGAAGATCAGAAGGAAAGCCTATGGTTATTTTCTCAAAGATGGATTTCTTTGGAAGCATCCGAAGAAAAGAGGCGGATTACCTTTGCGGGTTGTCTGTGATAGTGAGACACAATTACAGGTGATGAGAGAGTTTCATGAGAGTCCTTGGGCTGGTCATAGAGGAGTATGGGCTACTTATGAGAAAATCAGGGAGAAATATTGGTGGAAAGGCATGTACAGAGATGTTTCTCACTTTGTTGAGACTTGCAGAGACTGCCAGATGTATTCAGTAGTGTGTCATAGAGATGAGCTTCATCCGACCTATCCGCTATGCATTCATTATAAGTGGGTAGTTGATTTGGTTACCATGCCTATGGGTCTATGGCAGATGAGATACATTGTTTTGGCTAGAGAGGATCTTTCTAATCATGTTGAGGGCAGATCTTTGAGAACGAAGACCACTAGTGCAGTGTGTAAGTTCTTATTGGAGGAAATTTTCTGCAGGTATGGTTGTGTGGGTAAGATCACTGCGGATCGTGGTGAATTGGATGCAGATGAGGCTAGGGAGTTTTTCTCTCAGCTAGGAATCAAATTGGCTCTAACCACAGCATACAATCCAGAGGGAAATGGAAAGAGTGAAAGAGGGCATCCGCCGATAGTGAAAGCATTAGCCAAAGCATGCAGAGGACGGATTGGAGAATGGCCGAGACTTCTACCATTTGCTTTATGGGCTGATCGTACGACTCATAGTGTTACCACAGGATATATGCCTGCAGAGTTGATGTATGGTCAGAAACCTGTTATGCCGATTGAGACTTGTGCTTTGACTTGGTCAGTTTTACCTTGGCAGGAGGATTTGACGAGAGAGGAGCTCTTAGCTATTCGGATTTGACAGTTGGAGAGGAGACCTGAGGATATTCAGCTAGCTATTGACAGGTTGAAGGTTGCTAGACTAAGGAATAAGGACAGGTTTGACAGTAGGCATCGCTTACGGCCAAGAGCAATAGAAGAGGGAGATTGGGTATTGGTCTTTGATAGCAGCCTTGAAAATCAGCATACTGCACTTTGGAAGATGGTGAAAAGATGGTTTGGGCCATACATAGTCAGACATGTCTTTGATAATGCAACATATGAGCTGACAGAATTGGATGGAACAGTGCTTAGAGTGCCTATTGCTGGAAAAAGAATCAAGATTTTCAAGAAAAGAAATGATGAGGATTATGCTTTGGAAGGATTTTCAAGAGAAGAGCAACGACAAGAAACTCCAATGGAAGAGACAGATGATATGGCTGAAAATCTTGTTGATCTACCGGAAATGCATAACGAAGAGATTGATTTGTTTGTGGATCTTGATGATAACGATCATGGGTAGTTGGCCCATCCGGAGGATGCGCAGGATTAGAGGGGGTGGATGTCGTATTGCTGCGCATTCGAGGTGTGAAAACCACCCAAAAGTTGTGCGTGTGATTTGATACTTTGTACATATTTAGTTGTTGTGTTTGTACTTTTGTTCTGCGTGGGTAATAAAGTAAAGAAGGGTTTGGAGCAAGAGGAATTTATCAATAATGCTCTAATTGGCATGCCTTGCCAAGTGGTCAGTCAATTTAGACGAGGAGATTTTGATCAACAGTTCACAGGAGTTTCGCATTATGCACAATGGAGAATCAGGGTGAAAAGTATGAGTATATGTGGGAATCTCATGACTTCTTTGAGAAGATAAAAAGGGGCAAGTGGTTGCAGAAGAACTTGCTCGCCGACTTGGTCGAGAGAAATGCTAACATGTAAACTGGCCAGCCAAGAGCGACGGATTCAAGTGCAAGAATGCACTTAAGATGTTACAAATTCATGGAGAGGAGGATTTCTATGAGGCCTGATTTACTCAAGTTGATGGGCACATTGTTTGCTTGTTTTGATATATTTGATGGTTATAAAGGTTCTCATGCTGCAGATTATGTGTTAAAGAATCTATTTGAAAATCTGATCAAATATCCTAAGTTTATTCCTGAAATAAATCAGCAATCGGACTCAGAATATTTGAAAGCTGAGAATAGGCGGGCTCAATGGCATCAACTGCTGTTTTGGTAGGGCTGCTTTTCTGAGGACAGGAAGAAAGCTAAATTGGGCTTCCTTGATCTGGGAGGTCAAGTGTTAGGACATGCTTCGCAGGATCATATTATTGGGAGGTGGTTACAGAAGAGTGCTGAGTTCAATGTGCAAAGAAAACGGAAAACGAACACTATTTTGGAGGACATTGTGATCGCTGGAATGCAGAGGGAGTGCTGAAGTTGGGAGGAAGAGAGAGGATTGGGAGAGAAACAGTGACGAGGAGGAAGGGAGCTTAGAGGAAAAACAGGGGAGTGCTCTGAAATCGTGGAAGAGGGAGGATTGGAGGGGGAAACAAAGAAGATGACGGAAGGGGATTCCTCACGGAATTCGTATGGCACCGGACCAAGCTTGGGTTGTAGACTCATGGCACGGATCCTGTGATGACACTGCCTGAAAGAATGAATGCACCTCGGCATAACAACTGCTCAGGAGAGAATTAAGGGGATAAGACGGAATTTTTCAAAGCAGATTAGAAAGGGAAGACGATGCCGAAAGCGAATAGGGAGGAGACGTCGATACTCAAGATGGTGAAGAGGACACTTGCCATAGCCTTCTGCCGTTCGTTGTCGTTCGTCGCTTCGTCTTCGTCATCATCGTCGTCAATTTTCCTGCTGCGGTGCGCTTCGGTTTCGAGAAGCTTTTTCTAATATTTGAGTTTGGCATGGAAGTATCTCTGGATGTGGAAGCTATTGTAGCCCGAAAACCACTGCATCTTTGCAGATTACCAGAAAAGTTAAACCTTGCGGTTTCATCCCCTCAAAGAAAAACTGCAGACTTGCACCTTGTTGGACGCCACCCTGAGGTGTATGAGCCCTGTGATGACTCTTTTGCAGTTGTTGATGCTCTTCTAGCTGATCAAACAAATCTGAGAGAATTGGAGCCAAGTTTGTGTTTGGAAGTTGGATGCGGTAGTGGCTACGTTATTACATCTCTTGCACTTATGCTTGGTGATACCAAAGGAAAGGTGCAATTTCTGGCTACAGATACTAGTGAAGCTGCAGTGAACACCACAATCACAACCCTTAAAGCCCACCATGTCCATGCTGATGTAGTTGTTGCAGATCTTGTCTCGGGACTTGAAAAACAAATAGCTGGAGCAGTGGATGTGCTGATTTTTAATCCTCCTTGTGTACCCACACCAGAAGATGAGGTTGGTGTTAATGGGATAGCTTCTGCTTGGGCTGGAGAAGCGAGAGGGAGGCCGTCATCATACTGCAGAAGAAGATCCAATCTTCAAAAGGAAAGGTCCCTTTCCCTTTCCTCTGGACAGAAAGCATGGCTACTATGACCATGTGAAAGCACGATGGCTTCTTAGAAAGAGCTCTGGTTATGTTGCTGCTGCTTGCTTTCTCAGAGGTAGTGAAGATCATCCAGTCCATATCTATTAAGAAGGCAAAGCTCTATGATGCAGATCCACTTGTCCTAAACACATTCCGCAACACAGACATCTCCTTCTTGGTGGAGTGAAATTGCTAGAGGCTGTAGGATTCAGCCTACAGACTGAAGGAGACGAGGTTTGGGCTATCAGAGAGGATGCCAGGATCAGTTTTATCTCTGTATATATAAACAAACCTGATTGCCTATAGTTTCTCTGTCAAAACGAGTGGTGCAGGTCACATTTGGAGCCTTCAAGAGCAGCTGTAATACTGATTCTAATAAACTTCCATGGTGTTTGTTGGACCTCTACTAGTGATAAGAAAAATGGAACACTCATGCTAAACAGATGTTAGAAACTTAAACGCTTCGAACAGAAGTGTTTTCTGTTGTTGTGATGTGGAAATATGGTATTTGCTGCAAATGAGGAACATCTGGTTTTTATCCATACCTGCAGAGGTTGACAAGGCTGTGTATTGTAGATAAACTCCATGGTTTTCACCAAGGTTTGCCATTCGAATACTAGCAGTTACTGATTATGAACAGCATGGAATGTTGAGGCTTTTCTAGACTTTAACTGAATACAATAAGCTTCTGGTTCTGCACATTCAAGTTGCTGTTAAACTAGACACGGTTTTTGTGCTTCTTGTAAGGACAGTCTCAGATTGGCTTGTTAAGCAAAGTCAAGTTAAAAGAACTGGCTATTTGAATACAGAGAATGGGATCTTTTCTTCTCTAAAAGACACCAACAAAGATAAGGCATTGAATAATAATGTGGAATGCGTATGCTGGAAATGCCCGTCCTCTTCGCATATTTGTTGATGTTCTATCCTGAAATTAGTCAAGGTCTTCTGTAGACACGACTTTTCTTTGCTTTCGAAACCCTTCGACATCTTTGGTGAACCCGACGTGAAAGCGTCGCAGAAATTTCAGGATGGGAGATACTTCAGCCTCTATTTCAGCTTCTTCTACAACTCCAGATGTGTCTACTTCAGCTCCATCAATGACTGCCGCGTCAAGTACTTCAACGGAGGATCTAAAACAGATTTTGCAGAATATGTCCATGTATATGCAGCTCCAAAATCAGCAAACACAAATGTATATGCAGCAGCAACAACAATTGCATCAACAGCAGTTGTCTCAGCAAAGGCAACTCTATTCGGAGCAGGAGAATGCAAATAGCACGACTAAGGCTATTAAAGCAGTTGAGAGTGAGAAGAAGCTATTTGACGGGCGTAATGTTTCTGCATATTTGAAGACATATGAGATCAAGATGGGGTTTTTTGGAGTTCCTGTTGGACTTATGAGTAAGTACTTCCTTCGTCTTGTCACACCTGCTTTGAGGACAAAGGTGACTGATCTTTTTATTCAAAATACACATTGGCAAGATTTTAAGGAGGCTCTAAAAGAAGAATACTTCCTTGAGGACTTTGGTATGGCTACTCGGCGGTCATTCCGAGAGTGGGTCTACATGCCAAACAAAGGTCTTGCTGCTTCGGAGTTGATTCGAGAATTCGAAGAGAGGTATAGTCAGCTTGATGCCATTGAACAAAGAGCATTGGATGTTGAAAAAGTTAAACTTTTCTTGCAAGCTGCAGATCCTGCTCTTCAAGAAGAATTGGGTGAGCTTCTTGAAGATCGCACGAAGCCTATGGGTCTTAAAACTGATTGGCAGGATGCTCAGGATACAGTCTCAACTTTGACCAAGAGGAGGATATGGAAGACTCGCCTACAGAATGGTTCCATGACACCTACACCATCATCAGCTCCTATGCCTACTTCTATCCCTGTTATTTCTTCTCCTCCTCAGCCAGTTTCTTGGCCTATGCCAGTGCCTACTGTTTCTACTCCACCTATTCCTCCTGTTCCACGACCGATGCCTACACCTTCTGCTCCAAAACCATCCGCTCCATCTGTGCCTACCTCTCTTGATGACATAATCAAAGGCATCACAGATTTGACACTTGAGTCAGTCAAAGCGGAGTTGGTGGGTAAGTTGAAGGAGCAGTTTGCTTCGACTGTGCCTACTATTTCTTCTAGTGCTCCTACTGCACCTAGGAGTGCTCCTAGTGCTCCTAGGAGAGATCGGAGATGTATTTGGTGCGATAGTATGGAGCATCAGCATTGCAGGGATTGTGACTCTTTCCAGGATGCAAGGAGGCAGAATTTGGTATATTGGGGGCAAGATGGTAAAATTTGGTTGACTGAGACAGGAGCTCCACTTGCTACCAACTTTGGTAAAGGTGGAATGAAGAAGTTAGTGGAGGACATGGCTGCGCGTACTTCTTATGTGACAGCTAGAGGTGATGCTTCTGCATATGGAGTACAGATTGAGAAGGGATCAGAGACTCAGTCCGCACTATGGACTTATGCTATGGAGACTGCAAACAAGGGGAAAATTCAGCAAACTGTTTTGACTAGCGCAGGCTCTAGCATCAGATCAGAGACAGGTTGGGACTCGCCTGTTGACAGGTATTCTATTTATGCTTATTTGGCTAAATCTCATGGTGGAGATGTATTTGTTGAGGAGAAGCGTAAGAGGGATGAAGAAAATCCAAGTGCAGCTAAGAAGACTAGAGGGGGTGAGTTTGTTACTCCACCTACTGCAGGACCGTCTTCAAGACCAGGGCCAGATCGACAGATGGAGGATGCTCAAAAGAGAGAAAAGAGGCAAGAGCCTAGAGAGAGAAAGCAGCCAGGATTCAGATTGATGTCCGATATTGAGACATCTACAGACATGAAGAAAATCTTTAATGATAAGATACTTGGCAGTGAGGTGACTTTCACTATTTCTGAGATTTTGGGCATCTCAAAAAGAGAGTTTCAGGATCAGTTTCAGGAGGTCCTGAAGAGGAAAAGACATGCATTGGCTACCACTGATACACAGGGAGTTTTGATTGGAGAGTTGGATGAGGATGATGATGAGGTTATGGTTGATAATGCTTCTGTTTTTCCGCAGGTAGAGAAGAGGGTTCAGCCTATGCATTATGCTGAAATTGATGAGCCTGTCATGATACCGCGTAGTCACTTTTCACGGAGCCATTGGGCTAGGGCAACTACAGAGACGATGGTAAAGATTGGAGAGAAACAGGTGCCTTATGTTGCATTGGTTGATCATGGTTCAGAGATTAATCTCATTGTTCGTGGAGTTTATGAGAGTAACAGATGGCCTATGGATGTAGAGCATGGGTGGCGTATGAGAGCCGCCAATAACACTGCAGGTGATTTATATGCTGCTTGCCCTAGTGTCAGGGTTTCTATTGGTGATGTAGAGGAGGATTTTCATTTCTTTGTGCACGATTCATGCTCGTATCCCATAATTCTTGGACAGCCATTCATTACAGAGATGCATATGGAAACAAAGGTCATGGATGATGGATCTGCTTATGCACGGATTCGCAGTAAAGATGGTATGAGAGCAGTTCAGTTTATGACTGTATGTGTGAACCATGTTAGAAATAGAGATACTCTCAGAGATGCACCCTTGCCCACTGTGAGGGATTCGGGTTTTCATTAGGTACCGCCGTTTCGCGAGATGACGGTGGTACAGAGGAGAGGAGATTGGAGTTCTCGCCTCCTGGCAGCAGTGTTTTCTCCTCTGGTTATGTTGGGATTTCAGCAAACAGTTCAATGAGCTATCAGAAGACTTCTAGGTTGCCTAGAGCTGCCAAGCAGTATATATGCAGCAAGGAGAAAAATTTGAAAAATGCAGGAATTTTGGAGGATGATGAGCACATAGATGGAATGTATGACAGTGTGATTTGTGCAGATACGATGGCAGAGATGGGAGATATGCTGAAAACTGATATGCTGAATTGTCATGGTAATGTATTAGTGCAGTCCCTGGACATGTTTCATGAAATTGCAGGTTTTGTGTCACAGATTGAGTCAGAGGCTGAGGAAACTCAGCAAAGAGTGTTGAGTGCTGAAGAAATTCAGCAAACAGAGTTTCCAGCTGGTTATGATCAGCTTTCAGAGAGACAGAGGGCTGAAAATTTTCAGCCAACAAAGTTTACTGCTGAAATATTTCAGCATTCAGAGTTTGGGGCTGTTTCTATGCAGTCCATAGAGCAGAGGGCTGAGAATATTCAGCCATTGGAGTGCAGAATTGCTGATTTACAGCAAGGTTTATGTAATGCAGAAGAGCATAATGAAGCCAGGGTTAACACAAAATACAAAACTGTGGATAAGAAGGTGAAGCCGATTGCTGTACCGCTTCCATCTGACAGTGATCAGCAAATAGAGAGGGCTGCTAAACAGCAAATTTTGAGGAATCCGGAGCATATTGGTCATAAGTTTTCAGCAGAGACACTTGCTGAATTCAAAATTGGAAATGGTGATTTCTTGTTACCCATAGAGAAGCAATGCTTTCAGGAGATGCTTGAGCGTCATGGACGGGGATTTGCTTTTTTGCCACATGAGATTGGATGTGTGAATCCTGATATTATTGCTCCTATGGTCATTTTTACTATTCCTCATATCCCATGGAATCTCCGACCTATTCCAGTGCCTAAAGCACACTTGCCAAAGTTGATTGATTTATTTAATGAGAAAATCAGGATGGGAATCCTTGAGCCTTCATCTGCACCATATTCAAACAGGTGGTTTACAGTTCCAAAGAAGAATGGTACTCTTCGATTTATTCAGGACATGCAGCCAGTGAACAGAGTTACTATCAGGAATGTTGGTATAGGTCCAGTTGTGGATGAGTTTGCAGAGGCATTTGCTAGACGTGCCATCTATTCTTTGGGTGATTTGTATTTAGGATATGATCAGTTTCAGCTGGCTTTGGAAAGCAGGGACATAACCACCATGAGAACTCCTATTGGGCTTGTCAGGATGTGTACCTTGCCTCAAGGTGCCACTAATTCTGTTGCGCATATGATGAATGCCATGCATAAGGTCCTTCGTGATTACATACCTCAGCTTACTATGCCTTTCTTGAATGATGTGCCCATTAAGGGGTGTGCAGAAGAAGAGAAGAATGAGAGCCTAAATGAGCAGGGATGCAGATACTTTGTGGCTGATCATATTTCAGCATGTGAGAAGATTTTGGCCAGGTTAGAAGAAGTGAACTTGACACTTTCAGGGCAAAAATCTGTTTTTGGAGTGAATGAGGTTGTCATTGTTGGGCATATGTGTGGATATTATGGCAGGAAACCCTCACCTGATAAGGTGAATGCTATAGGCAAGATTGCAGAGTATTGTTCTACTACTTCGGAGGTACGGAGATTCATTGGTGCTTGTGTGTTTTATATGATTTGGATACCTCATTTTGCACACATAGCAGATTGTTTGTATCAGCTGCTTCGAAAGGGGCAAAAATTTTATTGGGATGAGAGCCACACTAAAGCCATGCGGAAATTGAAGAAGTTATTGCAGAATGCTCCTACTCTCAGAAAAGCGGATTATAACTGTGATAGGCCTATTGTATTGACAGTTGACACTAGTCCAATTGGCATAGGTTGGGCTGTGGGTCAAGATGATGCAGATGGAAATAGGTATGCTATTCGGTTTGGGGCGAAAGTCCTAAACGAGAGACAGAGGAGATATCCGCAAATCAAGAGGGAGTTATTGGGGATTGTCACGGCTCTCAAATGTGACAAGGAGTACTTTATTGGAGCTTCAGTTGTGGTAGAGACAGATTGCTTGCCATTGATTGGTATGATCACGAGTTGCTCTACTCCGGATATAGCCATGTTGAGATGGATTGCATACATCAAGTCATTAAATCCGGAATTTAAACACATAGCAGGGAAGGATAATCCAGTGGCAGATATGTTGTCTAGAGCCAGATATGATGATGAGGAGACTCTACTTGTAGAAGAGAATGATGCAGAAATTTCAGCCACTATGGTTGATCATGTTTGTCATGTCTATGATATTGTGGCTTTCACAGAAGAGCTCTATGTTGGAGATTGGTTGCAGATTGGCAGGTACCTTAGTACACTAAGAAAAAGAGATGAATGGACAGATGAAGAGTTCAAGAAGATCAGAAGGAAAGCCTATGGTTATTTTCTCAAAGACGGATTTCTTTGGAAGCATCCGAAGAAAAGAGGCGGATTACCTTTGCGGGTTGTCTGTGATAGTGAGACACAATTACAGGTGATGAGAGAGTTTCATGAGAGTCCTTGGGCTGGTCATAGAGGAGTATGGGCTACTTATGAGAAAATCAGGGAGAAATATTGGTGGAAAGGCATGTACAGAGATGTTTCTCACTTTGTTGAGACTTGCAGAGACTGCCAGATGTATTCAGTAGTGCGTCATAGAGATGAGCTTCATCCGACCTATCCGCTATGCATTCATTATAAGTGGGTAGTTGATTTGGTTACCATCCCTATGGGTCTATGGCAGATGAGATACATTGTTTTGGCTAGAGAGGATCTTTCTAATCATGTTGAGGGCAGATCTTTGAGAACGAAGACCACTAGTGCAGTGTGTAAGTTCTTATTGGAGGAAATTTTCTGCAGGTATGGTTGTGTGGGTAAGATCACTGCGGATCGTGGTGAATTGGATGCAGATGAGGCTAGGGAGTTTTTCTCTCAGCTAGGAATCAAATTGGCTCTAACCACAGCATACAATCCAGAGGGAAATGGAAAGAGTGAAAGAGGGCATCCGCCGATAGTGAAAGCATTAGCCAAAGCATGCAGAGGACGGATTGGAGAATGGCCGAGACTTCTACCCTTTTGCTTTATGGGCTGATCGTACGACTCATAGTGTTACCACAGGATATATGCCTGCAGAGTTGATGTATGGTCAGAAACCTGTTATGCCGATTGAGACTTGTGCTTTGACTTGGTCAGTTTTACCTTGGCAGGAGGATTTGACGAGAGAGGAGCTCTTAGCTCTTCGGATTCGACAGTTGGAGAGGAGACATGAGGATATTCAGCTAGCTATTGACAGGTTGAAGGTTGCTAGACTAAGGAATAAGGACAGGTTTGACAGTAGGCATCGCTTACGGCCAAGAGCAATAGAAGAGGGAGATTGGGTATTGGTCTTTGATAGCAGCCTTGAAAATCAGCATACTGCACTTTGGAAGATGGTGAAAAGATGGTTTGGGCCGTACATAGTCAGACATGTCTTTGATAATGCAACATATGAGCTGACAGAATTGGATGGAACAGTGCTTAGAGTGCCTATTGCTGGAAAAAGAATCAAGATTTTCAAGAAAACAAATGATGAGGATTATGCTTTGGAAGGATTTTCAAGAGAAGAGCAATGACAAGAAACTCCAATGGAAGAGACAGATGATATGGCTGAAAATCTTGTTGATCTACCGGAAATGCATAACGAAGAGATTGATTTGTTTGTGGATCTTGATGATAACGATCATGGGTAGTTGGCCCATCCGGAGGATGCGCAAGATTAGAGGGGGTGGATGTCGTATTGCTGCGCATTCGAGGTGTGAAAACCACCCAAAAGTTGTGCGTGTGATTTGATACTTTGTACATATTTAGTTGTTGTGTTTGTACTTTTGTTCTGCGTGGGTAATAAAGTAAAGAAGGGTTTGGAGCAAGAGGAATTTATCAATAATGCTCTAATTGGCATGCCTTGCCAAGTGGTCAGTCAATTTAGACGAGGAGATTTTGATCAACAGTTCACAGGAGTTTCGCATTATGCACAATGGAGAATCAGGGTGAAAAGTATGAGTATATGTGGGAATCTCATGACTTCTTTGAGAAGATAAAAAGGGGCAAGTGGTTGCAGAAGAACTTGCTCGCTGACTTGGTCGAGAGAAATGCTAACATGTAAACTGGCCAGCCAAGAGCGACGGATTCAAGTGCAAGAATGCACTTAAGATGTTACAAATTCATGGAGAGGAGGATTTCTATGAGGCCTGATTTACTCAAGTTGATGGGCACATTGTTTGCTTGTTTTGATATATTTGATGGTTATAAAGGTTCTCATGCTGCAGATTATGTGTTAAAGAATCTATTTGAAAATCTGATTAAATATCCTAAGTTTATTCCTGAAATAAATCAGCAATCGGACTCAGAATATTTGAAAGCTGAGAATAGGCGGGCTCAACGGCATCAACTGCTGTTTTGGTAGGGCTGCTTTTCTGAGGACAGGAAGAAAGCTAAATTGGGCTTCCTTGATCTGGGAGGTCAATTGTTAGGACATGCTTCGCAGGATCAGATTATTGGGAGGTGGTTACAGAAGAGTGCTGAGTTCAATGTGCAAAGAAAACGGAAAACGAACACTATTTTGGAGGACATTGTGATCGCTGGAATGCAGAGGGAGTGCTGAAGGTAGGAGGAAGAGAGAGGATTGGGAGAGAAACAGTGACGAGGAGGAAGGGAGCTTAGAGGAAAAACAGGGGAGTGCTCTGAAATCGTGGAAGAGGGAGGATTGGAGGGGGAAACAAAGAAGATGACGGAAGGGGATTCCTCACGGAATTCGTATGGCACCGGACCAAGCTTGGGTTGTAGACTCATGGCACGGATCCTGTGATGACACTGTCTGAAAGAATGAATGCACCTCGGCATAACAACTGCGCAGGAGAGAATTAAGGGGATAATACAGAATTTTTCGAAGCAGATTAGAAAGGGAAGACGATGCCGAAAGCGAATAGGGAGGAGACGTCGATACTCAAGATGGTGAAGAGGACACTTGCCATAGCCTTCCGCCGTTCGTTGTCGTTCGTCGCTTCGTCTTCGTCATCATCGTCGTCAATTTTCCTGCTGCGGTGCGCTTCGGTTTCGAGAAGCTTTTTCTAATATTTGAGTTTGGCATGGAAGTATCTCTGGATGTGGAAGCTATTGTAGCCCGAAAACCACTGCATCTTTGCAGATTACCAGAAAAGTTAAACCTTGCGGTTTCATCCCCTCAAAGAAAAACTGTAGACTTGCACCTTATTGGACGCCACCCTGAGGTGTATGAGCCCTGTGATGACTCTTTTGGAGTTGTTGATGCTCTTCTAGCTGATCAAACAAATCTGAGAGAATTGGAGCCAAGTTTGTGTTTGGAAGTTGGATGCGGTAGTGGCTACGTTATTACATCTCTTGCACTTATGCTTGGTGATACCAAAGGAAAGGTGCAATTTCTGGCTACAGATACTAGTGAAGCTGCAGTGAACACCACAATCACAACCCTTAAAGCCCACCATGTCCATGCTGATGTAGTTGTTGCAGATCTTGTCTCGGGACTTGAAAAACAAATAGCTGGAGCAGTGGATGTGCTGATTTTTAATCCTCCTTGTGTACCCACACCAGAAGATGAGGTTGGTGTTAATGGGATAGCTTCTGCTTGGGCTGGAGAAGCGAGAGGGAGGCCGTCATCATACTGCAGAAGAAGATCCAATCTTCAAAAGGAAAGGTCCCTTTCCCTTTCCTCTGGACAGAAAGCATGGCTACTATGACCATGTGAAAGCACGATGGCTTCTTAGAAAGAGCTCTGGTTATGTTGCTGCTGCTTGCTTTCTCAGAGGTAGTGAAGATCATCCAGTCCATATCTATTAAGAAGGCAAAGCTCTATGATGCAGATCCACTTGTCCTAAACACATTCCGCAACACAGACATCTCCTTCTTGGTGGAGTGAAATTGCTAGAGGCTGTAGGATTCAGCCTACAGACTGAAGGAGACGAGGTTTGGGCTATCAGAGAGGATGCCAGGATCAGTTTTATCTCTGTATATATAAACAAACCTGATTGCCTATAGTTTCTCTGTCAAAACGAGTGGTGCAGGTCACATTTGGAGCCTTCAAGAGCAGCTGTAATACTGATTCTAATAAACTTCAATGGTGTTTGTTGGACCTCTACTAGTGATAAGAAAAATGGAACACTCATGCTAAACAGATGTTAGAAACTTAAACGCTTCGAACAGAAGTGTTTTCTGTTGTTGTGATGTGGAAATATGGTATTTGCTGCAAATGAGGAACATGTGGTTTTTATCCATACCTGCAGAGGTTGACAAGACTGTGTATTGTAGATAAACTCCATGGTTTTCACCAAGGTTTGCCATTCGAATACTAGCAGTTACTGATTATGAACAGCATGGAATGTTGAGGCTTTTCTAGACTTTAACTGAATACAATAAGCTTCTGGTTCTGCACATTCAAGTTGCTGTTAAACTAGACACGGTTTTTGTGCTTCTTGTAAGGACAGTCTCAGATTGGCTAGTTAAGCAAAGTCAAGTTAAAAGAACTGGCTATTTGAATACAGAGAATGGGATCTTTTCTTCTCTAAAAGACACCAACAAAGATAAGGCATTGAATAATAATGTGGAATGCGTATGCTGGAAATGCCCGTCCTCTTCGCATATTTGTTGATCTTCTATCCTGAAATTAGTCAAGGTCTTCTGTAGACACGACTTTTCTTTGCTTTCGAAACCCTTCGACAACGAGGCCCTTGCTGAAAGTTGTGACAATATGCACGTTGCCGATCGTTAAGTGGATGCGTTGCGACTCATAATCAACATTGCAGCGGGTTTGTTTTTTAAAGGTTCGCCCGAGCAATGACTCTGTGCTTGCATCCATGGTACTTGGCAACACGTAAAACAGCGTGGGGATAGTTTCAGACTCGATAGAAACGGCAACTCGGCATGTGCCGAGGATCGGGTAGGATTGAGCCCCGTATGGGCTTAATTTGGCTGTTGTGGGATGAAGTATTGGCGCGCCAAGCTGGGTCCAATGCTCGTGCGTTAAAACGTTAAAATCCGCCCCCTCATCAATCAGGGCATCGAAGGAGCACGTCTGCTTGGCAGTGATCGTGACACGGAGGTAGGCGGGTTCTACAGGCTCCCCCTCATTCTCGCAGATTTCCGTAATTGTGGCTACTCGTATTTTGACGGGTGGTTCTACCATTGGTGGCTCATGTAACGGATGAGTGGGCGGGTAGTACTTCTTGACTCGACTGCCATTGAAGAAGCCCATTCCTTCACCATCCAGTGTTTCCAGCTCGACATTACCAGTTCGGCTGATTGCCCGGACCTTGAAGGGTCCGAGACCTCTGAATTTCATCTTTTGCTTATGTCCTTTAATTGAGTAGAGGAGCACTAGGTCACCCTGTTCAAACTCCCGTTGCTTGACATGTTTGTCAAACCAGCTTTTGCGTCGGGCTTTCTCGCAGATAAGTGCGTGGGTGGCTAGGAGACGAACTTCTGACAGGCGTTCCAGTTCAACCAAGCATTGCGTCTATGCTTCCTTCCCTTCCCATCGTTCTTGGAGTGCTATCCTCAGGCTAGGGATGAAGAATTCTAATGGGAGAATGGCTTCAGTCCCATAGGTTAGCCTAAAAGGTGTTTGACCGACGGCCGTCTTATAAGCTGTTCGGTAGGCCCACAAGGCTGCCATCAACTTGTTATCCCAGTCACTTTGTGAGGCTAAGACTACTTTAGTCAAGACATTGACGAGAATTTTGTTGGTTGATTCAGCCTGGCCATTAGCCTGAGGGTAGTATGGTGAGAATTTGCGATGGATGATGAGAAAAGTGGATAGGAGATGGGCTATCACTTCGTTGATGAAGTCCGTTCCCTGGTCGCTAACCAGTTCCATGGGGCAACCAAAGCGCGAGATTACTTGCTCCCATAAGAACTTGACAGTCGTCCTAGCATCGTTTGTCCGCGTGGCTCTCGCCTCCGCCCATTTGGTGAGGTAATCCGTGGCCACCACAATGTACCTGGCTTGTGAGTATTGTGCCGCGGGGCTGATGGGTCCTATGAAGTCAATCCCCCATTTTTCGAAGGGTTGGCGTGAGCAATAACAGGGATTAACTCCATCTGATCTTTATGAACCGGGACTTTTGTCCGTTGGCACTCGTCACAATGCTTGACGAATTGTGTAGCATCGCGAAAAAGTGTGGGCCACCATAGCTGGGACTGCAGCACCTTCCGTGCTATCGTGTCTCCGCTAAAGTGTCCTCCTGCAATACCGTTGTGCGCCTCTGAGAGCACATCGTATATCTCATGCTCACATACGCACCTACGTAGCAATCCGTCTTGCCCCAGCCTATAGAGCTGGCCTGCAATCAGCTGGTAGGGCTGGATTTTCAGGATTAAGCGCCTAAGCCGTGCCCGTTCTATTGGTCGTTCGGGCAGCCCATGCTCGAGCACTTGGACTATGTCGTCTGCCTAGTATGGTGTCAGATCGGCCCTGAATAGGTCTCCCTCGCTGGACAGATGGAATAAGTGGCTGTCCGGTAACTCGTCCATGATGCCTTGTCCAGCGGCTTCTCCTGTGGGTATACAGGACAAATGATCAGCCATGTAATGTTGTTTTCCCTTCCGCACCACCACGGAGAAGTCGAACTCTAGGAGCAGGAGAAGCCATCGAGCTATACGTCCTGTAGCACAAGGTTTGTTCACTAAATAGAGCAGGGCTTGATGGTCTACGAAGAAGGTGAAGGGGGTGGCCAGTAGGTAATGCCGGAACTTCTTCACGGTGAACACCATGGCTAATCCCTCCCTTTCCATTGTCGAATAATTCATCTCCGTCTCAGTGAGTTGCCTACTAGCAAAACTCACTGGGTAATCTAGGTTATGCTCACCAGGTTGGCACAACACTGCCCCCACGGCAAACTTAGAGGCGTCAATGTGTACGTGGAAAGTAATGGTCCAGTCTGGGGCTCGTAGAATAGGTGCCGTTGTTAGGGCATTTTTCAATTCTTCGTACGCCCGTTGGCATGCTTCAGTCCACTCGAAGACAATTAGCAGTTTGTACAATGGCCTAGCGATCAGCGCGTAGTTCAGTACAAACCGCCGATAGTATCCTGTGTGACCTAAGAAGCATTGAACTCCCCTGTAATTACCTGGGGTGGAAGGTCCACGATAACTTTGACCTTGGAGAAGTCCGTGGCAATGCCATTCTTGGACACCACGTGTCCTAAGATGCATCCGTGCTTCACCCAAAACTGACATTTCAGGGGGTTCAGGGAGAGACGGTATAAGCGACACCGTTCAAAGACCGCGCGGAGTCTGTCTAGATGTTCGATCCAGGTCGAATGGACACACAGGTCATCGACAAAGACCTCTAACTCCTTGCAAAGCATGTCCTTGAATATGGTGCACATGAGGCGTTGAAAGGTGGCAGGGGCATTGGTTAGCCCGAAGGGCATGACTACGTATGCAAAGACGCCCCACTTAGTGGCGAAGGGGGTCTTGTGCCTGCAGGATGCACTTGCACCTGATTGTACCCCGAGAAGCCATCCAGGAAACTGTAGGCTTCCTTACCTGCCACTCTCTCAAGCATGTGCTCGGTGTACGGTAAGGGGTAGTTGTCTCTCTTTGTAGCGGCGTTCACCTTCTTGTAATTGACGCACACTCGAATCTTGCCGTTTTTCTTCATCACAATGACTATGGGTGACACCTAGTCTGTGTGCTCAATTTCGTAAATGAATCCAGCTCTCATCAGCTTGTCGATTTCCTCCTTGACAGCATGAGCGTGCTTTGGATTCATGGGGTATGGTCGCTGCTTGACCGGCGTTGCATCCGTTGTCATGGGTATGTTGTGAGTCACAACACTCGGATCTACCTCTCGTAGCTCATCTAAGGACCAAGCAAATACGTCCAGGTACTCCCGCAAAAGAGTGACAAGACTAGACTCTTCTTCCGTGGTCAAGTCCTCGACAATGAACATTGGTCGGGGTACTTCCCCTTCCAGGGCTAGGTTTACCTCCTTGACCTTGGCTGGCCCTTCGATTGGTTCGCTGGTTTGCCCTTGGCGCTTGGCACTTACTAGAACCACTACCCTGTCTCCTCTTTTGAATTTAGAGAAACGTTTAGGGAGGTCTTGCGGCTTCCTTTGTTCCTTTGATTGTGCATCCTTGGGACGCTCTGCCTCATCCTGCCGCAACCGTCTGCGCCTCAGGTGGACAGGTAAGTCCCCCTTGGTGCGTCTGTTCATGGGTGGGCTAGGGATTTCTGGGTCACTATTCGAAGTAACTTCTGATTCAGAGTTAAACCCCCCATTTTCACTAGAGGAGGTGGTCTCCCCCGGTGGCCGCAGTTCAGAAGGCGATTCGGTTCTAAGCAGTGCTGCCGTTCCTAGTTGGGCTAGGCCGGCTTGCTCAAGGTCCACTGCTCCCATCCGTTCCAACCAAGCACGATCACACTTCGTACACATAACTCCTTGGTCCACTCTAAGGGCCTGTCTCTTCTGTGGCTTAGCATCTGCCCGGATTTGCTCAATTTCTCGCCCTTCGGTGTCGTATTCTATGGTATCTACCTCACCCTCACTTTCATCATCGAAGGATTGGCAATCTTCGTATTCATCACAGGAATATTTATCGCTCGACTACTCATCGTCTCCCAAGGCTTGTTCTGCCTCGTCTTGTTGGTCGGGAACTAAAGCCCAGTTATACCTGAGGTTCAGTTCATGTACCCTGGTCCACTTCCACTCGGACTCTTCCAAGAGGTCCTGGAGAGGCTTGAGATTGGCGGTTGCGTTGCTTGCCAGTCGATCTGTTAAGTGCTCTAGTATTCCTTGGAGTTCCCTCTTGTTGGTAGGCACTTGGAAGATGACAGGCTTAGGCCCTTCATGGAGGCTTGCTGTCATCATGTAGACAGGTGTAGGGAGTGTTTCTTTTGGCTTGTCAATTGTTTTGACAGCTTGCTCGTATGCCTCATGGTCTGAGAGCGGCAGGTCAAGTGTAGCGAGAATGTGCATCCAATCCCGCTCGTCCTCTGGACATGGGATATACTTAGTTAAGGACCCATAGGGTTCCTTGTCTTGAGTGTTTCCCTTGAGCATAGTAGAGATGGCGTCTAGGTCGACTGGCGAGGTCTTCCAAGTGTCCATCTCTATTCTCACGGCGTCAGTTCGGTTGCCAAGGAAGATCAGGTTGTTACCCTAGTCTTCGATAACTCTAGCATTGCGCATCCAGGGTCGACCCAATAAGATATCATAGTCCACTCCCTTCATGACTATAAAGTCGACAGAGAACTGGACTCCTGCAATCTTCACTGGCCAATTATCAAGACCCCGAATGTCTTCACTCGCATACCGTTTTCTAGCGTGACATTAAATCGAGCAGCTTTGACAGGCGGGTTTCCCCACGTCTATAGCACTGCGTGGCTAAGCACACTAACCCCAGCTCCTGTGTCTACAATCCCCTTCCTCGTTGCGTCTCCCAGGGCTAGGACCGGCAGGACTGCGTGCATCTCCGAGCCCTCCCAGAAAGCATTGACATGCAAGGATTTAGGCCCGGAGTGCAGCGTCAAACTTGGCAATTGTGTTTTCACCTCCTGGTCTTGAGGATCTGCCGGGGCCTGCTCTTGCGGTCTCTCGACCCACTGCTTGAGGTCCATAGGGCAGGGTGCTGCTTAAGCAGATCTCCCAGGCCAAATGTTACAGGGGTGGTTACTAGTGTGGTCAGGAGATTGCTAAACACTCGTCCTTCCTTTAGCCTAGACTGTCCGGGCCAATGGCCGCGGCTGATCTGCGACTCTGTTGCGTCTTGGCTTGGCCTCGATGGCACTGCTTGTGGCACAGTAGCCTCGGCAGACTTAGGTTGGGGCGGTGATATTGGCGTGCTTATGCTGGAGAGATCATCGATCTCATCCTCCGTAATGGGTTCAACATCCTTGAGGTGCTGTTGAGCCTCCTTCACCCATTCCTTCACCTTTTCTATGGCTTCTAATTGCCGCATGGGGTGTGGGTATTCCCCTACCTTAGCGCTTCCCTTTTGGGCTGTTTTAGGGGCTGAAGTCTCTGCCTCCGTGTCTGAGACTTTCTTCCCTTGAGGTAAGGTTGTAACACTGTCGGTTTTTAGTGCGACCTTAGCCTCCGATCTCTTCTTTTTCCGCCTACGGCTTTTCTTTTCTATTGAGGTCGCATAAGATTGCTAGGTCCTGGCAGAGAGATGCCGGCCTGCTTCGTTTGTGCTCGGGTCATAACTTGCAAGGGAATAGGTGTGGCCTCCCCATCGGGGTTTTCAACACCAAACATCCCCAGCGGGATGGACGGCAAACTAGCTGAACCGGAAGGCGACTTCCGTTTTGGGCAGTCTATGAAAAGATGGGTGATTCCACACTCTGCGCACCTTTGGTCAGCTTTGTCCCTGTTTTGCTGCTCTCTTTCGGGGCAGCGCGATGAGACGTGACCGGGATGTGCACAAGTCCAATAAGTGACCGGATCGTGTGGCTTCCCTCCTAGGCCTCTACCCCGTCCTCGTCCTAATGCCATCACTGGCACGGGTCGGTAATCCATGAGGACCGCATTGCCCTCGTCGTCATGTGAGATGTAAGGGTATATGTAGGTCTCTTCGTCACTAGGCTCCTCTACGTAGTGTACGGGAGCATCGCTCGGTGGGTGGGTCACATAGGGACGAGGCGGTCTAGGAATGCCGATAGAATTTATGTCCAGCCTAGGGACCGCTGGTTTCATATCGTTAGGCGCAGGTAGGGCTAGCGGGGTTCCCCTTCCGAAGAATGGCTGCGGCCTGTTAGCCGGATAAAGCTGGCCGTAGGATTGCGCGTATGGTAGTCTTCGTGGTAGTCTACAGTGTGCGGCATCGTGGCCGAACCTACCGCAGTTAGCGCAGGGTCTTGACCTAGGGTCTTGACACTCTGTTGGCAGGTGGTTTCCTCCACAGTACATGCACTGGACGTGCGGACGTGTCGGTCGCTTCAACATGTCTTGTATTTTGGCTAATTCCATCTTGACCTCGTCTCGGTGGTCTTTCCCTTATCTTGGGATGATGGGTTTGATCGCTCGCTAGAGGTTGATGTTCGCTCTAAACTCCGTGGGTTGGTTTCTTCTAGGTTTGAGCTCCTGGAGCTCCGCTCTTTCAGCTGGTCATCGACCCTGATGGCTTCCTCAAAAACCCTAGCCACCATGTCTCGTTGCAAGCTTGAGTTGCCTGCAAGTGCTTTATACAATTCCTCACCTCGAATTCTGCTGATGAATACAGTCGATACTGCCCTGTCAGTCGATCTCTCGCCTAAGGGGATTCTTTTAAGGAGGCTTCTCACGTGGGTCACATAGTCGCGGATGCCCTCCTTCTCCTTCTGCTTGACGTTCATCAGGCGTACTAGCAGGTTGTCAGAGTATCCGGGTTCGACAAACCTCTTGACAAAAAGGTCCTTGAGGTTATTGAAGTTGGCTCGTTCTATGGCGTCCAGGCTTGTATACCACGTCCTACCCTTATCACTTAAGCAAAGTCCGAATGCTTGCGAATGTTGAGCCTGGTCGTTGAGGCCATTGGCTTCGCAGACTTGCTCAAACTGCTCGACGAAGCTGTACGGGTCGTCCGATGGCTGGTACTTGTCGAGTTGCTTAGCGACAATATGTATTTTGGCTTGGCTCTTTGAGCCCTGGTTTGCCCCCAGCCCTACAAGTAGCGATGTTGCTAGCGCAGTGGCACTCTGTTCTACCGCGGTGTTATCGAGCAGCCGTTTCATGAGGAGCTCGCCCAGCGTCAGGTCTTCCTCTAGTGCTCTTTCCTGGTCTGTCCGGTTCCGGCCAGCCAAGTTCAGCACTCGTTGCACCTCATGCAGCTCCATGCTTTGCCTTAGGCTCCTGGCTTGTTGGTCTCTATTATACTTGGCTATGCCCTGCAATGCCTTGCGGGCTAGCCTTCTCTCCTCCTCTAGGTCCGCAATGATTGCATCTGCCGTCCTGCCACGGTGCTCGTACCGGGCATGCGCATCGTAACTGCTCACCATCTGCTGTATAGCGTCTGGAAATGCGCTCACATCGAGCTCCCCTATAAACTGATGGTCTTAGCCTCCCTCTGTCACGGTTGAATTCTTGCGCCCGGTCGTGAGTCAGATCCTTGTCGTTGACGCTCCTTACTTGATCCTACCCTGCGCTTTGCGCGTTTGCCTATATCTTGGGTCTTCTCCTAGTGGTGGGTTTTTTTGGGTGATTTATCTGAGTGAGTTCCTTTAATTTTTGAATGCAGTGCTCAACTTATGGTCACTCGTGAGTGCGTGTTGTTCCTCGTGCACTTGTGCTCAATCAGGCTTTCAGCTTTCCTAAGTGTACTTCAAGTGCGGAAATTCAACATGAGTGCTGCGTGCGATTCCCCGATGTCTCACTCACTCTCGCTCGTTTTGGGCCTGATAGGCTTACTACTCCAGTCCTGGCCATTCTAACGGGTTCTAGGGTCTTGTGCTGCTTCCTGTTGTTCACGCGGGGGTGGGTCGCTGGGGAGTGCCCCAATGTGTCCCTGGATGGGTCAGGTTTTGTTTTGGTTTGACTCTGGGAATCGGAAGTCCGATTTACCAGTGGTCCGATTTACCAGTGGTCCGATTTTGGAAATCGGACCAGGTGTATCAGGGCTGAGTGGCAGTCTTAAGGTCCGAGTGTCCGATTCTCAAAAATCGGACATGCAAGTGTTCGATGAATCGGACAAGGGGGGGTTCGATTCTGGGCTGGTCCGATTTTGGGTGGTCCGATTCGTCCGAATGGTCTGATCGGACAGGGTGGTCCAATTTCTAGAATCGGGCAGACTGGTCCGAATGTCCGATCCTAGTGGTCCGGTTGTGGGCGGGTCCGATTCTGGGAATCGGACCGGGCAGGTGGTCCGATTGGTGACGTGTATTAATTCGTCCGATCGGACAGGGTGGGTCCGAGTCAAAGCGTCCGAGTCGGATGGGTTGGTACATGTCCGAGTGTTCGAGTGGTCCGAGCGTCCGATTCTCAAAATCGGACGGGTTGGTCCGATCCTAGTAGTCGGACAGGTTGTTCCGATCAGACGGTTGTCCGAGTGTCCGATTCTGGGAATCGAACACTAGGTCGGACGTCCGAGTCCGCCGGTCCGATGAGCTTGCACACACGGATTTGCCTAACTATCTCCAGATGTCTATTACTATTGACCACGAAATTCACCAGCGATGGAGTTGGAGTGGTGAGGGGGAGATCGGTTACCTAGGGATCACCGAACGCAATGTCCTCCGTGCCCTGGTCGATCGGACGGTTGCCAAGCTCACTCTCTCTCTTACTCTCTCTCTCTCACTCTTCGTTGGTTGGAAATGGGGGTTCTCTTGCCCTTCCAGAGTTTATACCTTGCTGGTTCTTCCCTGAACACTATAGATCCCTTTCTTGGTGTTTCCTACGCAGTTACCTTCGCATTTACTCCATTTTCCCCCCTGTTTTCTGCGATTTTCCCCCTGTTTCATAGCAGCAACCCTCTGCCTCTTCATGTGTGATTTCCTACTGTTAATCTACCCTAAACACAACATAAATCAAAAGCAAAACACTGAACTAGTTTCTCCATGTTTTCCAATCATCAACAACCAGAATATCCCAAAATACTTACCTGTTCTGAAGATCGAAAACACCCAACTTCCTACCTATCTCAAGCTTCGTTTCGGGGATGAATACCCTACTTTGATGCTCGATATGAGGCGCGCAAGTGCTCAAGCTTGAATCTGTTGGTCCCGGCAATGGAACCAAAATGTGGGAGCTTTCGCTCAACCGCCAGGACCCACGGACTGCTTATTGTTCAAGCGTTCCAAGTGAGCTCTAATGGCTATCTCTCACCTAGCCGACGCGACGTCGATCCTACGAGTGTAGTGAGCTTACCTTGATGCTCGATCAAGTACCCTCCTCTCTTTTGCACTCCGGTAGCTCCACGATCCTAGATGCTAGCTCAAGCATCCTCAAGCCTCCTCCATCTCCAAGCTCCATCCTCCATAGCCGCGCGCGCAAGAGAAGAGAAGAGAAGAGAAGAGAAAAAGAGGAGAGGAGATGGTGAAGAGCTTCACCCTCTTGATCCCTCACTCTCACACACACTCACTCCCTCACACTCTAACACTCCCTCTCTCAAGAGCACACACAAGCAAGAAGGAGAGAAAAAGAGAGGAAGAAGAAGACTCCTTTTGCCACACACCAAAGAATGAGCTCCTCATTCACTTTTCAACTTTATATACAAAACCCTAAATCCCTTTTGGGCGGTCATCCCCTTTTCCCCTTTTTACATGGCCGGCCATAGCCTAGGCCCTTTTTTCCATTGTCCTTCTATCTTCCTAGCTTCCTTTTCACCGCCCCTCTACATTTACAAATTGCACGGGTGAGAGCCCAGCGCTCTTTTACAAGATTTTAGGGTGCGCCTTTTTATTTAAAAATGTGCCTTTCCCCTTTTGTATTTGCCTTGGACTTTTAAGGTTGCCCTGGCGCTTTTGGCCTTTTCTCCTTTTCTTTCTTCAGTCAGGCTACCTTTTTTCCGCCTTTGCCCTGCATCTTTTCCACTTTCTTTTGCTTTGTTCATGTTGGGGTTAACAAAGTATGTATTTGAGGTTTCTTACAATTTGTTGTTGATCCATGTTGTGAGAGTGCAGCCACTGATAGCCACTAATCCTGAAAAAGCAGCAGTCATTGTGGCCATGAGCCAATCCACCATCTCTAGGGAGGTTCATAGTTTTATCTCATTTATGGGCTATTATCATTGGAGAAGGCCACACTGCAAAAGACTGTCCAAGCCCAGCTCCAGTGAAGAACAACGTTGTTGATAACCACTCGAAGGTCCAAGAACCTGCCTCCAATTTGGTGGAATTGGAGGTTTCCGCCATCACGCGTTCCAAGAAGAAGAAAGCACTTGTCCAAAAAGAAAATAATTCTCCTGCCAAAACAGTGAAGTTCAATATTCTAATAGAAAACCAAAACAGAACAGAATAGAACAATGTAGTACATAGCACTATAGTGCCACAGAGAGTCATAGAGATAGTCCCAGAGACAAGACCAGAGGTCCAGGAGATAAAAAAGGAAGAAGTGCCACAAGTGACAGAAGAAGTTCCCATGATGCCCATGCTAGAAGAAAAAGGGAAAATGAAAATGGGTGCCACCCCATTCCCTAGCCGTTTGGAGAAACCTGTGGATCCTATCAAAGAATATGATCTGGTCAAAGACCTAGACACCTTTAAACCAAACCTAACATTTCGACAGTTGCAGATGCTATCTCCTAGTTGTTGAAAAAGATTCAAAAGCAACTTGACAAGAAGACGTGGGTTAAGGATTTCTCCCCCAACAACAATAAAGTCCAACAAAGCTCCAGAGCCTGTAAAGGAAAGTAGATGTGGCTAACTTCTTCCTGGATCCTGGAATCCCCAAGATTGGCATAAGGATTGAAGGGTGCTTTATTTCAGAAGCATTGATTGATGGAGGCTCATCAGTTAACATAATGACGGATGTGATAATGAAGGATCTAGGCTTGCAAGGAATGCAGCCTACGCAGTGGCTTATCAGATTGGCAGACCAAAGTAGAATCAAAACCTTGGGCATTTTCCCATACGTAAAGACAACCCTGGTAGGAAGAGACTATTGGTTGATGTATTTGGTGGTGAAACCAAATTCTTATGGGACCTCATACCCTCTGTTGCTGGGGAACTAGGGAGACCATGGATTTTTGAAGCAAGAGCGAGGAGAGATTGGTTCAAAAGAACCCTGACCCTAGGCAGAGGACCCAAAAAAGTAGTATTGAAGTTGTATGGATCGCAAAAAGGTAATGGATCCACATCCATTGAAGTCATAACAGACTCCTCTAATGAAGTAATAGATGGTACATCAGGAGAAGAAGAAGCTGTTAAATAGATCTTTCCCAAGAAAACAGAGGCATAATCCCTAACAAAGGGCATTGTAAGCCAACTCCCTCAAGATGCAAAGTCCTTGTCAATTGTTGAATACTTCTTGCCTGAACTAGCAATGACTTCTGACATTACCTTTGATAGCGAGATAGAGGCCTGGATGTATTGCTCTCCGGCCTGGATGTACTGCTCTCCCTGCTACATCGCCAAAGTAGAGAGAGAGATATAGGAAGAAGATGAAATAGAGAACATGTTCTTCTCTTACAGAGCTCCTACAAAGATAGAGATAGAGACAGAGTCTGAAGAGGATGAAGGTGATACTAAGGAAGACGGTTATGAAAGCTGACTGGAATAATCTATCCCACTTGAAGAGGATATATATGAGGAGGACATCCCAGCAGCACCAAAAGAAGAGGATCTCATGCTATGGGACAGAATGGCGATGGTACCATTTGGTCTGGTAAATGGATCCTCTCATATGCAAAATCGTTATAAGAAATGGATTAAAAAGAATAAGTTGTCTTTCAACAGTGTCTCTTGCCACCCTCACCCATCCTTCCCAAGAAAAAATGATGATGATGCACTTTGCCAACAATCACCAATCCAACAGCCCCAATAGACATCAAAGGGTCCCTATTATGTGACATTCTTGGATGCATAATCAGAAGATGGGTCCTCGAGCCAAGAGGTAACTAATTTTGAAACCAAACCCAAAGCAGTTCTAATCCCATTTCAATATCCTAAGGAGCAACCCAAAGAAGAAGTCGGTTCTAATGAAACATCAGATGAGGACACCACTTCCTTGAAGGATTCGGATTTGTATCCAGAAGCAGTCTATGGGACCTTCATCCATGAAGTAGAAGGTGAAAGAAAATTGACTTTTGTGGATGCAGATGGTCTGAACGCCACCTAAAGGTGGGTAGTAGCTTTCCAGAAGAGGAACTATTGATTCTACATAACTTATTGAAGGAGAACTTGGATGTGTTTGCATGGTCTTATAAAGATCTGAAGGGGATTTATCCACAATATTTCAGTATCACATTGATCTAGAGCCTGATGCCAAGCCTATACGGCAACGACAGAGGCGAATGAATCCAAACTACTCTATCTTGGTAAAAGTAGATTTGTTGAAGATTTTGGAAGCGGAGTTCATTTATCGAGTGGCTAATAGTGAATGGGTTTCACCCATTTTGGTCATACTCAAGAAGAACGGCAAACTTTGAATATGTGTGGACTTCCAAAAGTTGAATTCAAAGATGAAGAAGGATCATTTCCTATCCCTTTCACTAACCAACTGTTGGACATAGAGGCACGCCATGAGTTTTACTCCCTCCTAGATGGATTCAGTGGTTATAACCAAGTGCCAATAGCAAAAGAAGATCAATCCAAGACAACCTTTACAACAGAGTGGGGGACCTATGCCTACAGAGTGATGCTATTTGCAATGCCCCTACTACCTTCTAGTGAGTCATGATGGCCACATTTCAAAATCATCTGCACGACTTAATTAAGTTATACTTGGATGATTTTTGTGTTTATAGTTTGATCCTTAAACATTGGGGACATTTAGAGCAATGCTTTGATTGATGCCGAGAGTATGGTATCTCCCTCAACCCCGACCAATGCATATTTGGAGTCTCTTTTGGAGTCTTGTTGGGCCACATTGTCTTTGCACAAGGGATAGCAACAGACCCTACAAAGATTGAGAAGATTGGAGCCTTGACATCACCAACCAACCTCAAACAATTGAGGGGATTTCTAGGCCATGTGGGCTACTACAGAAGGTTCATAGCCCATTTTGCAACAAAGGAAGCCGCCCTACATGAGCTTATAAGGAAGGATGCGGAGTTCACTTGGACAAAGGATTGTGATCAGGCCTTCAACACTCTGAAATAGTGCCTGGTTGAGGCACCTATCCTACAACCTCCTGATTGGATGAAGGAGTTCCATGTGCACACTGATGCATCAATGAAGGCTTAGGCACAATTTTATGCCAGCAAGGCTCCTCAAAGTTGGATCAGCCCATCTACTATGCAAGCTGAAAAGTCACTAACAGAGAGTGTAACTACACAATGACACTGCTGGAATGCTTGGCAATGGTGTTTGCCCTAGAGAAGTTTCGCCACTATCTGGTGTCAACTCACTTCAAATTTTATGTGGATCATGAGGCCCTATCCTTCCTAATGAACAAAGTATATGTGAAGGGAATAATGATGAGATGGATCCTTCTATTCCAGGAGTTTGACTTTGAGGTAATCACCAAACCTGATCACTCCCATGTTTTGGCTGATCATCTATTGCGTATCCCACAGACTACAGAAGAGGAGCAGGATGATCCGGACCTTCTTGATGCTTCCCTATTCCTGGTAGAAACTATCACCCCCTAGTATGCAGACATAGCTAACCTACTGGAAACCCAACAGTATCCTCCTGGCATCTCTAGCTGGGAAAGGAATAAGCTTCTATCAGAGTCAGCCCCCTACACCCTGTTAGGTGGCGCACTGTACAAGAAGGGCAAAGATAAAGTACTCAGAATATGTGTTGCAGGATACGAGATTGGGATTATTCTGAAGGCTTGCCATGACAAGCCATGTGGAGGCCACTTTGCAGGAGAAGCAACAGCCAAAAAGGCTCTGCTCGTCACAGGATACTGGTGGCCAACTCTCCACAAGGATGCCTATGACTACTATAAGCGATGTGATGCTTGTCAACGAATGGGAAAACTCACCAAGACTAGTGCCATGCCATTGCAACCTATCCTTCCCTTGAAGGCATTCCAGAGGTGGGACATCAACTTCATAAGTCCAATCGATTCCGCGAGTAGACAGAAGCAGAATAGATAGATCCTAGTATGTACGAATTACGCCACCAAGTGGTGCGAAGCTAAAGCTCTAAAGCAGGATGATGATAATAGCCTAGTCTTGTTCTTGTACGAGAATATCATCACCCATTTTGGCATTTTTCCTAGAGGTTGTCAATGAAAGAGGCACCCACTTCCTTAACAAAATCATGGAAGAATTGACAGAACTATATAAGATCTACCATCGCAAGGCCACCCCCTATTACCCCAGAGCCAACGGCCAAGTTGAAGTTACCAATCACATCCTCTGCTCGATCCTGACAAGGATGATTTCCACACTTCGCCGAATTGGGATAATCCACTTACAAAGGCCCTTTGGGCATACAAAGCCTCCAATAAGGCAACTATAGGATAGACCCCCTTCTAGTTGGTGTATGGAACAGAAGCCGTCTTTCCTGTTGAACTCGAGCTATCCTCTCTATGTGTGGCCATCAATGAACGCTTGGGAGATGCCGAGTCCCTGCAACGCCATCTGTTGCACTTGGAATTTCTTGATGAGATCCGTAGGATGGCCTTACAGTGCATGGAAACCACACAAGCTCACAGAAAGGTCTATCAGGACAACTTCATCAAGAACAAGGAGTTCAAATAAGGTGATCTCATCCTAGCCTATGACTCAAGATTTGAAAAGTTTCCCGGCAAGCTTTAACAACGCTGGATGGGTCCTTATAAGGTACTTGCTGTCAATCCAAATGGCTTAGTCCAAGTCCAGACAGTTGATGCCTTTGATGATCCCTTCTTGATCAATGGCTATCACCTGAAGAAGTACTTCCCTCCTTGGGGATCTTGACAATCACAGTCGACCCACCCTTCCCCTTTTGGGCGTCGCACTGTCATTCTCCTTGTGCTACTGATAGCCATTATGCTCTTCTTTACGAGGTGGCATCCTTCTGCTAGCCCCTCCCAAACACCTCCCATCCCTACTCTGTTTTCCTCTTGTTTGATCCAGTAGTGGTGGTGAGGATGGTCCTGAACCATTCTCTTTATTAAAGAAAAAAATAAAAAACAAAGAAAAAAATATATCTGTCATGGGAGAAAAGGACTTATGTCTCTGCCATGCCAACCTATTCTACGAGAAAAGGTGGAAACACCCTCGAGAGTAGGAAATAAGAGAAAAAAAAGAAGAAATAAAAAAGAAAAAAAAACAAGCAAACTCTTATGGGAGAAAATGAAGCAATTTCCTGTCATCATAGTAGGCATCGTTCTGAGAAAAGGTGGCAACACCCTTGGGTAGGAAGCTGGCTGTGGAAAAGGTGGTAACACCCCACAGTTCAAGATAGCTGACTCACCAACAGAACTTCTTCAGATACAATTTCAAGCGACCTCCCTTGGTGTGATGTCCCTGCAACTTCATCAGTTTGTTTGACTCCTTCAATATACGATCTGTTTTCTAATCTAATTAAAGTACTAGATGTGCTAGCTGCCTCCCTAGGTATGCCTCATCTTCAACACCCTGATGACAATAATGGACAAAGCGATCTTCATTGACAACCCCTTGAGTGATGCAAAATTTCATCCTAATCGGATGGGGATGTGAGTATGGTCTGCCCTCTGTATCTATCAATGAGCGTGAGACAAAGGGTGAGGTGAGTAACCAGTCCTTTCCCTTAAATTCAAAATGAGAGGTGAGATGTGTGAATGGAGTGTTGTATGCAGGAAGACACCCTCCTCTACCTGCATCTCAATTCCCACCATTCCCGTGTGTTTGTGCGGTTCATGTGGGATTGTGCGTGGTTTTTCATGCATGGTCGGTGTGTTTGTGGTCTTCGTGGGTGTTCACACATGAGGACACACGTTTGACTCGTTCGTGGGCATGCGAGGTCACTGCTATTGACACACGCGTACCCGGGTATTCATTTTTTAATCTCGAAAATCCCTTCCAAATCGTATAATCCATTTAAAAAATATTTAAAATTATGAAAAAACCATTTAAAAATTCCAAAAAATTATAGAAAATTATTGAAACATTTTTCCAAATTTTGAAAATTTTTATCAATGGAAAATGCCATTAAATAATTTCTATTAAAAGAAATTGGCCAAAATCATTTAAAAATGATGAAAATTCATAAAAAATCCAAAAAAATACATAACAAGCATAATTTTTTTTTCCAAAAAGGATTTTTTTTCCAAAAAACACATTTATATTCTTTCACATTTTAGACAAATCTTTGGAATGGAAAATATCAACTTTTTTTTGAGACATAATTCTGTAATGAAAAATCTTCTAAAAATGCACTTATCATGGAAAATCCTTTGAAAATTCCATTTCCACAAAATCTGAAACAAAATGGTTTTCAGTCTTCGTGGTGGGAACAATTCGCTTCTTGGTTTTTTGACAGATAGAAAAAAAAACACAACTAAAAAGAAAACAAATCAAACAAAAACACACAACCATCCCATCATATTTCCACAAATTCTTTCCATTTAATGTTTTAAAAGAAAAACACAGAAACAAAACATCTTGATACTATACCGTCATGGTATGAAAAAAAAAACAAGAAAAAAACAACCAAACCAAACAAATCAAAACCTACAAAACAAAATTCAAAACATCTATCTTTTCATTTAATTTGGTCATGCATATCATTTTTTGGTTTGGTTCAGGTGTGTGTTGGTTTCCGTTTTTTCTATACGGCAGGAGGACTATTGTTAGTTGACCTTCTATCAAATTTTTGTGGATTTTCGTGGTTTGCGCATTCTATCTTTAAGGACGTGGTATCAAACTTTACAAACAGACCCACACATCAGTAGCTTTTTTCTCTTTTTTCCTCTCTCACATTGCACCATAACACACATTTAATTGTCATAAAAATCAACTAACCATTGCACACACCAAATTAACAAAATGCACATCATAAAGTTGTAAACAAAATGAATGGGACGTTAATTGTAAAAGGAACCCCGTTGTTGTACGCGCAACTTTGTATTGTAACCCACTTAATTTTTGTAAATTAAAAACCATTCACAAGTGCACATGCACATGTGTTACAAACACATTTAAATTGTAATTAAAATGAACCCCCCGAAGTCACGCATGCATCACTCAGGTGCCACACATCATCTAATTCAAAAAATGAACTACATCAGTAGAGACCTAGTCAAGTCAAGTCGTGTCTAGTTAGCAGGGATGGGCTACATTTTCGACTCACCATGCATTAACGGATTAAATTAACAAAATGAATTGTGCTTAATTGATCATTTAAAAAATGAGTATCTAAGTATCTATCCAAGGAAATGTTCATAGCTTCTGTAAAGATTCTAAAGGGTGCTAAGTTCAATTGGGTAGGCTTTCTACTATCCAAAATGGATCAACATTTTCAGTGAGTACGTAAGGGTCAACTTAGTAATGTCTCCTATGGTACCTTTTTACAGCACATTATCACTTTTGCACCTCCTCCTAGTGGTGTACCAGTGCCTGATCTTTCTCCTTTGCTGATGTAGCCTCCACCTTCCATCCCTTCTTCTCCATCCATGCAACCTAATTCAGAAGATGAAGAG
Source organism: Lygodium microphyllum (assembly GCF_053477565.2). NCBI lineage: Eukaryota > Viridiplantae > Streptophyta > Polypodiopsida > Schizaeales > Lygodiaceae > Lygodium > Lygodium microphyllum. The sequence goes on from NC_141162.1 coordinate 114,093,121, forward strand.
TCCCCTGTTGTTTTTTTTCAACAGAAGCACCTTCGTACGAAGGGTCCTTCCAGTCCTCTTGTATTAGATTCCCCTGTATAAGCATCTATTTGTGTTGTTTTTGGCAGTGCCCTTCCTTCATTCCTCTCTTGTACCAATTTATTTGCAGCACAAAGGGAAGGTCAGCTAGATTCGCAGATCCCTTCATCTTTACAAACCATATTATCTAGACCCATGCTTCCATAGTATGCAGTTTAAGAAGAGATACCTTCATCCTACTTTTAGTAGAGGATATTTTCATGATTGTATCATATTTTTATTAATGGAAACTTTTTTTTAATCTCAAATTTTTGGGGATCTATGCCATTCAGTCTATTTTTGTATATGGGCATTTCTTGTGTTGGGTGTTGTTTTAAGAAAAAAAAAATCGTGTGGAGATAATGAAGATGAAGCTGTGAAGATTGATGATGTTAGTTATAACATGGTTGCAGTTGAAGACTTGGATGTCGTTTTATATCCTTTAATAGTTTGAGTTATTTTGGTTTTATGATGTTGAAATGGTTCTTGGTATTATTGGTTTTCCTTTCATATGTGTTTTAGATACAAGTTCTATGAAGCTGATATGTTGGGGAAAGGATAGTAGTTGGTGACTTGTGATGGATTGAAGATTCTTTTTAGCATCTATTAGAGCTTTTATTCTCCTTTTCTTTCTGAGGTCGCGTGGACGATTCCTTTTTAAGTGTGGGGATATATTGAGTGTGGAAATGATTTGTGTTTTTGGGCTGATTTTTTGTTATCTTTATTGTTGAAAGATTATTTTTGGTGATTGATTGTTTGAATTTGAAGATGTTTTGAAGTGTTTGGAATGGTTTGAGTATGTTTGAAGGGTTTATGTTGGTTTTTTATGAGGATATATTGTTTTAAAGGGTTCTGTGATTCTCTCTGTTTGGTTCCATAAGGTCTGATTTTCTTCTGTTTTGTTCTGTTGTGTTTCTGTTTTGGCAATTGAGATGGTTGAATGGATGTTTTGAGAGATGGTTAAGGTTGTGTTAAAAGGTTTATGAAATATTGAATTGGTTTTGGTTTGGTTTTTGTGGTTTTTATTGTCTTTGTTGATCTTCTGTAAGGTTCTATAGCTTCTTTAGTTTTGTTCTTCTGTTGTCTTATTGTTCTGTGGTCTGTGTTGTTTGTTTTTGTTGAGTATTTATGTTGGATGTATGGATATTTTGGGAAGTGTTATTGTATTAGAAAAGGATGAATAGAAGCTCTATTCAAGCTAATTTAAGTGAAGAAGTAGTTGATGAAGATTCATAGAAAATTACAGAAGAACAATGGTAGAAGTCAGATTTCATAGGACACTATGATGTCTCTGGTGCCTCTTCGCATCTGACACGCCTTTTGGGAGGTGTATCCATGACCTAAGAAGGATTATAGTGAGTGATTATTGAGCATTGCAGTGAGGAGATGATGTATTATTGATTGAGAGAGAAAGAGAGAGTCAGAGATAGCCAATTCTATTAAAACAATATATCTATCTATGAGAGATTGAGAGAGAGAACTATGAAGACAATGAAGATGAATCATATATGATTATTTCCATTAAAAGTGGTGTTTCTCTTGTGTTCTCTTTTTCTATCAATGAAAAATATGAAGAATATGAAGAGCAATATCAATTTTGTTGAAGAATAAAGCCGTGGGAGAATTGTTACTATGATGCTGCGTGAAGATTTGTTATTTTCCTTATTGTGGTTCTTTAAAGAATGAAATAAAGGCTTGTTGATGTTACAATATAGGTTTTCTTTTAGTAGAAACCCTTTTCCTTGGTGTCTCTCTTGGGGCTCCATGTTATCCCACACTTGAGGATCCAATTCGTGGAAGGGGGAGGTGATATGCATGACTTAGGGAGACATGTCTATCACAATGTCTTTCCCTTGATGTGCCTAAGGTGTGTGAAGTGGGGAGAGGCTAGGGATTTAATAGTCCCTAGATGCAATATTCATGGAAATCATCCTTACAAATGAGAACATTTTGTTTTTCTTTTCTTTTGTTTTGTTTTCTCTCTTTTTTTTTCTTTTTTTGAATATAAATATAAATTACAAGGGATGATACTAAGTTGCATCCTGTTCTCTTGCACGGGCAGAGCTAAGTGGATGTTGAAGTGACCTACTTAGGAAGGACAAGCTTAGCATATAGCCTTTTAAGTTAACCCTCATGTTCAAGGGTGTGATGCACCAAAGTGGGTAGTTACACCTTGTGAATTGACTGTCACTCATGTCCTCTAGAAGGTTCATACAAAAGGTTGGCAATAGGGTGGCTCCCATCATGAGCCTAGTCATACTACAACTATCTATGAACACATTTATGTAAAAAAAGAGGGGCGATAGCTGCTCTTCCTTTGCTGTGGGATTTTATTTAAGTATTCTTAGGAGATGTAGATATTTACAAGTGGTGATAGACACCAGATTTGGACATGAAGAAAACTACTTGAGGAAGTGCGCAATAGGTAGGAAAATAACTTTTTCAGTGAAGGTCATGCACTCCTCAGGGGGGGTGCAACATTACCTTTGTAAATTTGAGGGAAATCATACCTTCCATACACCTCCGAATCAAAATCTACTCCTTATCTCCTTGGGTAGGGCATGTAGGTTGGATTATATGTTTCATATGGCAATGTGTTGCAAAAATCCATCCATGCATCCATACTTCCATCCCATATGTTTCTTCTCAACTTTGATTGGGATTCATATCCCTTGACTACTCTAGGCTCATCCCCTCCCACTAGATTCCCTATGTCACAATGTTGGGTGCCTTGCACTTTCCTCTAGCCACCTTTTTTCCAGCTACATTAAGAGCTTGATCACCTCCTCCACCACTTTGGGTGATAGTACTTGATGAAGTGATCGGGGATTGGAGAAGGTGAATTCGAATGGATTGTAATGGCTTTCATATTGCTCCCATAAGGACAATTCTCATGCCCAATTGACTAGCAAAGCAATCTTCATGTTGAGGGGGGATAGGAGCTTCAAGCACAGTGGCTAAAGTCCCTATCCCTCAATGATAGCTTTGCCAGTTCCCGCCTAAGATAGCTCTTCCAATTCTTGCCTTTAGTGCCTCAATCCCACAGTTCTCTCCAGGGTAGTGGGATCTTTGTCATCTAGATCTACTTGCAATTCTATCTGTGGGGGTGGGCTTGGCACATTAGGTTGCTCTTACTCATCATTCTCTTGCTCAAAATCAAGTCCTTCAAGATTTGGCTCTACAGGCTCCTGAGTAGGGGGTTGTGCTTGTTGCTCTCATTCCCCAAATCCCAATAGGTCAAGCTCTTGCCTAGACAATCTTGCCTTGATTAGATGTTGATGTTGCTCTTCCATCCTTAGGCTAGTGCTAGCCTTAGGTGTCTTTTCATGAAGGCCGTATCTTAATGCTCTTCTTGTGAGTTCTAATTTCCTTTTTGTCCCTTTGATTTTCTATTCTCCTTCCATTTGAGTAGCATGTAGTATTGTGTTCAAGAAATCCTCTTGTTGTGCAAGCATCCCCGTCTCTATCACTTCTACTTTTCCTTCAGTCATCGTGCATTTTCTTTTTGATAGCACTAGGTGCTCTACTAGATCCTTGATTCTAGCATTATTCGTTTTTGTCCATCCTTCATCTCTCTCTTTCATATGTTCAAGGCTTTGGTTTTTCTCTCGTGAAAGGATGGTTATCAGCTGATCTTGCTCTTTCCAAAGCATATTTTCTTTGTCTTTGCGTTGGTAATCCATCTACTCCTTTAGGATATTCTACTCATGTAGTGTTACCTAGAGGTAATTATGTAGCTTTGGCAACTTCTTCATGGCCTCTTCATCTTTTTTTGTATTTATGGCTTGCAGATCTTGCGTCAACTCATCCCTCTACTATCGCTTCAAATCCATGCTTTTTGACTCCAAACGTTTGTTTTCCTTGGAGTTCAAGGCACATAGTTTCTCTAAACCCATGTGGCTTTCCCTTTCTTCTTTGTATAGGCCTCACAAATTTTCTTCACCATGTCTTGCCTTTGGCGCCTTCTTTTAGCACCATCACTTCTCTAGTGTATATCGTCAGTTTCCTCATTTTTTCTAGTCAAAAGGCTACAAAAGCATCCTTTTTTGCTTCTAGCTAAGCAAACACGGCTTTTCTTTCTTCATTCATTCTCTCATACTGGCTCTAGCGCTCTTCCACTAGTTCATCATACTCTTCTATGTTGCAAAAAACTGATAGTATTGAAGTGGTTGATACCTCAAGGTGTGGTACCTTAGAACCTTGGTGGGATTCTGCATTGGTTGTTGGTGGTCTCTTGGCTCCTATCATCGGGGCTCCTTCTAATGTTGCTAGTGCCAACTCATGTACTTTTCCTAGTAGTACTGCACCTATGCCATCATGTTACTTTCATTAACCACTATTTTTGTGGCTCCCTTTTTTGGGGTGGTTGTGGTGGCCATGACTGATGGTATTGCATGAATGGGACCTTTTCCTTACCTTCTACCACTAGTCTTTGTTCAACCTCCTTTGCAGCATCACTTGTGCTAGGCACATCTTCATGTGTCGGGGGCTTCTCCTGGCTAGCTCTTGGGATTGACAGGGTTGTTATAATAATCTTCTAATGGCAATTTCCACCCACTCCTCCTCTCTTGCTAACCTTTCTTCCTCCTCCTCTTGTCTCTTTTTATGTTTCTCTTCAAGCTTCCTTGACTCTTCTTCATCCCTCTACAAATATCTTCTTTTTCCATTGGTGGATCTGGTCTTCCTGATGGGAATCCTTAGCATAACTCTCCACCTCTCTCCCTAGCTAGATGGTGCTCAACCTTGCTCCCCTGCTTACTGACCATTCTCTCACTTGAGTTTCCTTGTTGTTGAGTATGGTGGTTAGCCTCCCTCTTCTTAGTTACTTGCTCTACTTTGTCCTCCTAAACTCTTTTAGCTTCTTCTTCCCAAGGTTCCCAAAAGAGAAAGAGACAGGAGGGCTCACTGGAATGGGTGACTGATGTTCATGCATTGGAAATTTTTTTGGTGTTTCCTCCCCTTCCTCTTCTCTATCCATATTCCCCATAGCCTCTTGGATTAGGGTTGTTGGGACTCCTCTGAAACCTATGTTTGATGCCTTGGATGCGGGTTTTTTCCTTTCTAACTGATTCTTTATCACTAGGGATTCTCTACCATGGCTCTTAGAGCTAAGGCTAGTACCTTAGCTAATGCCTTCAGTGCCTTGGCTACAATGCTCTCAAGCAGTGGTATCCCAACTCTATTTGTGAGTACATTGTACCTCTCGCTTGAGAAGAGAGCATGCACCTTTGCTTGCAATCTGATAGTGGTCTCAGGGATGTCTACTATGTTAATTCCATCATTCATGTACACTTGTTGCTTATTCATACCTCACATGCTATATATGTCCCTCTTTGGCCTCTTTTCTAGCTTGTCCCCACTAACCCTAGATATTTCTGAACCAACTATGGGTTGAGCACAACTTCCACACTCCTAGTTACATCCCCTTTTTTAATTTTCATTGTACCATTGTTCTTCCTGGCATTGAAGGATCTAAGAAATTATGTGTATCTATTGTGATCCATTTGTTGGCTGACCTTCTTGAGGTAATTGGCTAGATTGCATTGTTCGAAAATTTACCTGGTTGGGTTCTTAGTTGCCACAAGTTCGTCTAGGTTGTGTACACTCGGGTATCATAGTTCGTTGACTATCTACATCTCCATGATTAGGTGATATTTGTTTATTCTTCATTGGAAAATGGTAGCCCTAATATTTGGATTCCTATCATAACACAAAATCTCATAATGAGTTCTCTTGAAGGATAATTTTTGCTTTAAAAAGAAAGTAGTTAGAAGGAACATTATAAAATAGTGAAATGTATAAGCCAAGGAATGAAAAGTTTTCATATCAATCAATCCATACATTCCATGCAAGAACCTTTTGATGAAATTTTCACTAAATGAAAATTCAATTCATTCTTCTTTTTGGAGTTCAATCATATTTTGATTTATATTCACCATTCACCTTACTGCCTCTCCTCTTGGAGTGATGAGAAGCCTTCCTAGGATTGGAGAATGGAGGGTAAGGGCATTTGGTATGCTCTTGGTGTGCTCGAGTGTTTCAAGAGCTAATTGTAGAAGTTTGGGTTATACTCTAATGTATCATGGTGGTCCATGCCTTGTAGGCGAATGCCCACATGTGTGATATAGGTCAAGACATTAGTCAAGAGATCACCTGAGTTTATTCTACTAGCAACATGAAGTTCTTCTTTTGTTAGGATCCTACCTAAGTATGGATCCAACATGACATTGTCGTATAATGGTCTATTTCGTGACATGGTTAGTACTTTAAATGAAGTTGGGGCCACATAAGTGGTGTCCTATTCGGAAGTCTTGATGGTGCATCTTTTCTCTGCATTGGTCATGATTTGAGAACCCTCTTGTTCCCATTGGATGCAAAGAGTGTACCGTTTCTGTAAGAATTTGAATTCAGTTTCATCTAGCTTTTTCAACTCATCAAGCTCATCAAGTAACATTGGAGCTCTACTTTTCGTAAAGGATGTGATATTGTTGGTTTAAGGCTTAATCTGAGGAAATTTTAGTGGTAATAAACTCTTTTGCAATCTTGGGAGTTTTTGTAAATATGAATTCAAATTCCTCCCATAAACAAGGCAAAGAGCATACATCATTTGGTATTTCTGTCAAGCATGCCTAGGTCCAAGCATTCATAACTTCTAGCAATTAGTGTGAAAGTTGAGTCCAATCATCTGATATAGGTCATTAAGTCATCTCTTGTTTTCATGACCATATCAAGTGTCAATTTGAAAATTGATCGGCATTGATACAATGATTTAAGGCCTATGGATGGTTGGGGTTTAACTCAACTGGACTGCTTAGCTATGGTTGCCTCTACTATGAGGTGGCCATTGGAGTGTTTGTTATTTGTCACCTCTAGTTGAGCTTGCAGTTCAAGGGACATGTGGTTCTCTATTTATGTAGTGGGTGGTTCCCTAGAGATATTAGGGCAAGGCCTAAAATTGATAGTGGGTTTGATTTTTGGGTGATAGGCCCATTGAGTATTCGTAACCACATATTCGAAATTTTGGGAATTTTCATAAAGTTTGGGAATTCCTAATGTGAGTAATATTTGGGGACATGGTCAAATCTTATACCCTTATTTGAAGGTGAAATTTTTCTTAGATACTATATAAGAAATCCCCCCCAAGTCCTACTCTCAAATATAGGGTTAAGATTTAGCCACTTAGTCAAATCTTTACTCCTTATTTGAAAGTGGAACTTGGAAGATTCTTGAATGCTCTAATATGGTATTTCATGGGTTATGCATATTTTTTCTCGCATTGGTTTTTACCTCTTGTTGGCTCATGGGTATATGTGTTGGTTGGGAGGTTGTGGTGGATGGGCTAGTAATAAAGATATACATACCTTAAAAGAAAACATATATAGCATAGTTTAGGTTACAAAATATGTTTTTTGGTCCATATGATATAATCTACAGATGCTTTAAACTTATTCTCGTGATATCAATTTGCCTTATGTGATTGAATATTAAAAGTAAAGGATAATGGCTTGTATTATATAAGTTATTTGTCTTAGTTCATTGGTCATATGAAAATGCATATTTTAAAAATAGACATCTCTCTTGTTATGTCTAAAATTAATCCTTAACAAATGATTCCTTTATGGGTAGGTATTTTCTCTACTTGGTGACTTTTATTGCTCAAATTAACATTTCTTCTTAATTTCTTAAGATGTGAGTTATTATGATATACTATAACTTTGATCATTAGTAGAAATACTTTTTGGAATTTTTCAAATCATGACATTGGGAAATAACATATATGTATCTAAAAAGAATAATCTATGTGGTTGTAGTAAAGAGGCCTTCTTTTACATGTGGTAGAATTGATATAATATTTTCTCAATGACATGTGTCCTAAAACTATAGGAGGTTTCAAGTATTGTTTGTTTTATAACTTTGAGTTGCTATGTGTTTTTTTCATCAGTTTTTTCTAGTGTCTTAGTAAGTGTAACAAGGATAGCAACCTCATTCCAATTTCAATACTTGCAATACACTTTAACATAGATGGTTCTAATAATGTGTTTTGTATAAATGAAGATAATAGTTAGACGCTTATCTTATTGAGACCAAGAATAACTACTCCATTGAGACTTTTTGGAAAAGCACACGGATGTATGTGAATATAGGTATTTAAAGTAAGCCTAATGGTTAGACATATATTTCATGAGATTGTAATACTTTTATAAAAGATTATAGCTTCTTTGCAAGGATTCTATTAAGATGTTTGAAAATTAGAGTCCCCACCACGGGTTGCTAGCTGTGAAGTGATAATAATTCTTGCTATGCTTAGTGTTTGCTTTGTTGTCTACTTTAGCTATTGATCAACTCATAGTTCTTTCTTCTCAAATTCATCTAGTTTATTAGTAAAATATAGGGTGCTACCAGGTGCTAGAGCTTGTATTGAAGGTGTGGGAGCCTTATTAGCATTAAGAGAATCATCTTCTCAAAAGATATTAGGTTCTGTAGTTTGGGTAAATTTGTTTTGGATGTTTAGAGCTTTGTTTGTTGTTTTTAATATTCTTTCATATGTATTGGTGCAACACATATCTAAGGCTTGTTGGTGTTAGGTTTCATTCCTCATCAAGTATGGTTCTATCTATAATCTCGGGTAAGTTACTCATGAATATATATGTGCATCACGTGGATTCAAAATAAGGCATTTTTAAATTACCATTTTTTTGCATATAGAAAGGTGTAATATAAATGAGTTATTTACAAATTAAATAGAAAAGGGTTATGTTTTATTCATGAAAAATTCACAGATAAGGATATTTATAAATAGGCCTTGAATGCACGTGTGTAAAGGATATACATTTAATAACTTCCCTGAGTCTAAAATGAATGAAGAATATTACTTAATTACCTATGAGATGCAAGCTTCTATTTTTAAGAGAAAGGGAGAGAACCAAGGGGAGAGACTAGGGCAACATATAAACATGTTGTGAATTTAACTCAAGGAGTGACAACTTTGTTGGGTCGAGTACTATAATATTCCATAGATGCTAATATTGTTTATCTGAATATATTGAAGGCTCGACTACACCAAGCCATTTTGTATATGCGTCATCTCAACTATATACGAGAGTTAGATATGTAACATCTTTGAGGAGGTCGCAAAAGTTTTTGTGGATAGTCATCATCCTATATGTACTAATAGCGAAGGCACTTCATCTATTGATAGGAATTAGACTAATATTTATGGACATGTTTTAGTAGGATGTGCCATGTGTCTTTAGGCTTTATCATACCTCCTATTTTGCAATGCACTCCAACTTGTCATGGATTTTGCATCATTATCATCTTATACTTTCTAAAAGCTTTTAAGTAACTAAAGATTTAAATAGCCTCATGCAATTTGTATTATTATGAATATATAGTTCAATAACTTTTCTTTTACCATTTGGTTCATCTTGGGTCTCGTGTAATTCTTATTGTGTATAATTTTTTGTTGACTCAAACTATATTATTGTGTCTAACGAGAGGAAAAAAACTAGGGAGTTGTTGGTTACAAAGTTGTGGTTGAAGCCATATGTTTACAACTAGCAGCTCCCTACCTTTTTTTGTTTGCACAAATTGCATTTGATGAAGCGTGAAAAGTGTAGGTTTTGTTGCATGTAAAAAAGTGTGAAATTTTACGTTTATAAGTCAGAAAATAAGCACGATTTTGGATACTAATATGCTTGTTTTTATGATCGTAGACGCACTCGTAAGTTTTCTTTCTTAGTTAAGAGAATGTGTCAATGAGGCCATTTTTGGGCCTAATTCCGTGTAGTATCATCAGAGCTCACTTAGCTCTTTGAAAAGTTGAACATGTAAAATAGAGACCTTCATTCAAATTAGTTTGATCCAAATACTACACCAAATGGAAAATCTGAAATATGTATTCACTTTAACCTTCTGTGTGTGTGTGTGTGTGTGTGTCTCTCTCTCTCTCTCTCTCTCTCTCTCTCTCTCTCTCTCTCTCATTTGTTTTTCTTTTGTCATAATGTAGCAGATTTGACATTAACGGTTGGAAACCCAACTTTATTCACTCAGTCTCAAAGGATAAGATGCCACCAAACTATTCGCTTGGGGGGTTTTAACCAAAGACCTTGCAACCCACTCACCTTCCCAAACCCTCTCACTCGCCTCCTCAAACCATCTGTGCTACTACTTGTTGGCAATAGAATCATTTATTGTTACTCAATATGTTGCTTCACACGTTAAGCACATAAGAATACTTGCTATATAGTGCAAGGCACATGGGAGTTTGCTTGAGCACTACCTTAAAGGAACATAGAAATTCACACATACACACTCTCGATCCAAAAAGATACATAAGTAGGAGAGAGAACACAAAAATGACTCATTACGACAAAATGCATATGAAGTTTATTATCTTCAAGTAAATGTGTTGTCCTTAATAGCAATGCGTATTAACAAGAGCCAAACTATCATTCATTCCAACTCCATTTATAATCTAAATTAGAGTGATTGCTTAAGGATTTGGGGAGAAGTTTTTAACCCTCGAGACTACAGTATAGGCAGTAGACATTTTCACCTTTTGCATGAATAACCGTTCACATTATTGATGAGACTATGATGAGAACTTGTACACAAAGTTATGGCAATGTCGTCTGCTTCAGTAAGGAAACCGAATGCAGCCGCCCTTCAAAAGCTAAGCAAAAGCCAGCAGCTAGTAATGGGGAGGCGGCGGGTAGGAGTACTTAGGAGGCTTGGGGGTGTAAGGGGGCTTGTTATGATAAGGGGGAGGCTTGTGGACAGGCGGGGGCTTGTGATAGGGGGGAGAGGCGGAGGGTGGGGTGTAGACAGGAGGGGGCTTGTGGTAGGGAGGAGGCTTGTGGTATGGTGGCGGCTCATGATAGGGCGGAGGCTTGTGGCTCGGGGGCTTGGAAGGAGGAGTGTAGGTGGGTGGCGGCGGGCTCGCCACGGGAGGCGGCTTGTGATATGGAGGGGGGTTGTAGACAGGTGGCGGCTTCTGATAGGGCGGAGGAGGCGGTTTAGTGTAGACCGGGGGTGGCTTTGAGTAATAAGGAGAAGGCTCGTAGTGGGCTAGCGCTCCGTGCATGCTGCAAGCGCAGGCGACTAGTAAGAAGAGCTGCAGGCCGAGACGAACAAGGAGAGCTGGAGGCCGCCCCATCGCGTGAATATTCATGATGGGGGGAGGGAGGGAGAGAGCTGCTCTTACAAATCCATGCATGTACAATATGGGTCCTTTATATAATAGCCCTGTACACGACATCGTTTTCACCATTTTTTAAATTTAGAAGCGGTCTCTACGTCGGCATACTGGCCTTCTGTCGCGGTGTGATCATTTTCCACGATTCACTGACTTCAGATAATGTATCTAAAGTCAAAAGCGAACCTTTCTTCAGGCAAGGATGGCTCTGTCTAGAGTCTAGACCATCTTTCCGATCCACACTTTGAAAGGTCACGCAATATTCACTATCATTCACTTTCATTCCCCAAAAGAAACGTATGACATTTCAACCGTCTTGCTTCCTTTTCCATTATTGTGAGCAATATTCACTATCATTCACTTTCACTCAAATGACTATTTCATCGAGTAATTAATGCTACTATACCTATACTTTCCTAATTGATGAAGACGAAGTGGCATTGACTTTATTGTAGCAATCTTTGTCCTGTTGTGGTTGAAGAAACGGTGCTACCTTGATTTTTGGGCATTCACTTTCGATAAATGTATACTTTCATAGGAGTTTGCCAATTCATGAGATCTTTAACTTAGCACGACCAATAGATTCATGAGTGTGGATTTAAGCCATTCTTTTATTGGGGGGAAGGGTAATTACGTCTTCAGAAACAAAAATATGTATATAACAATGGACCGTTTCAACAAGGTGATGAAATTATCACGACACCCTACAAGATTATATAAGGTTCAAACAGTTATTTGAGGTAAGGGAATGATCCAATCATCAACATAATTAAAGTGTTGTAAAGATAATAGCATGTTACCCCATCTTGAGCAGGATGATGTATGTAATTTTCAGTAACAAGTAACAACACCTTGCAATAGAGTCTCGAAAATAATATAACTGGATCAAACACCGTCCTTTGGTCCGCAATTCAATCTTTCTTGTGAACGGTAATGAGTAGTACATATGCTAAGGCCCTTAAAATTCACACCACTCAATTATATTACGTAGTATATATGCTAAGGCCCTTACATTTCATACCCTTCAATTCTATTACATGTAATATATATTTCAACCTACGAAATATTAGCTTCAACAGTTAGATGTATCTGCATTTACAAATGAAAACACGCAAGGATGGAAATGTGAGGACTTGATCGTGAATTGTAGGAGGGTTCTACAAGTATAGAATGAGAAGGTTCGCGAGTTGAAGCATGTGATTGAAAACATTGTGGGGCAATGGTGGACATGGGAATTTGTAGCAACATGTGAGTTGGAGCACTGAAGTGAGTGAATGCTGAGGAGAGAGGGGTTTGGCTCTCTTGGATTCTTTGATTGATGGCCATAGATTGAAACGATTGATCTCTGATTGCGGGAGGCTAGGTACATAAGACATTTTGTAGTGGGGATGGAGGGTAGGGTAACGAGTGTTGGGTTTGGGAGTGGCAGTGTGAAAGAGTAAGGAAGGGGGAGGTTATTATACACATGAGGAGCAACCAGAGATGAGGGGTTGTAATTGTGTGGTGGCACACTATGAGAGGTGATGGTGTCCTACCGCTACGCGCGCACCTTGTAAAAAAATCTAGAGTGTGGCTTTCTTATTAATTTAGAGAGCCAATGCCATTTTAAACATTAGTGTTAGTGTCCATGGTTCAAAAATATTAGATTTTTGGACAAGTTTTAGCCAATTTTTGATATTATCTCTTGTAAAAATCCATAAAACTGTAGACAGCTTCTAGATTAGGATGACATGTAAAAGAATGCATGTATCTTTCATCCAATTTGAAAGGATTTTATGTCAAAAAAGAGATTGACGAAATCGCACGACACGCGATCACTATTTTCAGGTAGTGAATAACACTTTAAAGGGGAAGATGAAGGAGTGATCTGACATAATTCTGGCAAGGTGTGTTGGTATTTTACCCCCCTTTTAAAGCCAATGGAGGCATTCGATTGGCGATTTGAGCAGCATAGAGGAATGTATTATTTTATACACGTTTTTTATCTATTAGAGTTTTATCTTCTCATAATGCTGAAATAAATTGACAGGCTTCATCTCTGTTAGTATTCTTATACATTTTCTAATTCTTTTTGGGAGTATTCTTCTACATCTTCAATTTCTTCGAACCCCTTCTCTTTCGTCTACTCCTCTCCCTAAATCTACCTTCACCTTGCTGTCTCTTATCCTCGTGGTGGACTATCGACACGCACCGACACTGTGTTAGGGGAATTTTATGCTATCATCAAAGGAACTCAATTTGAAGCTCACTTGAAGCAAGTCTCTTTGCCCTACAAGCCTTGTAATTGACTCATAATCTTTTGCCGCTAACAGTTTACATTGAATGTAATCATGCAAAGATGATTCATACTATAGCATCATGTTTGAATGACGGGATGCAAAGTTGTTTATGATACATGACAACATACTATACTTGATTTTATACTTTGTGATTGCTCTTATAGTTAAGAAAACAAGCTTGATTTGAGATAATACTCTTGTGATCTTTGCTAAGAATATGTAGCTAGAAGCTCTATCAACATCTTCAAGAACTTAGCTTGAAACCTTTAACCCTTCTTTTATCTCTACCATCTTCGGAGTCTAAGCTCTTGAACCCCCATACATTCTTCTCTCTCAATCCCTTGTGATTGACTGTGAAGTACCTCTTAAATCTTTAATCATTCACTGTAATCTACTTATCTCTTGAAGATGCATCTCCATCTATCTTGTCTAGTTTTCTTGCCAAACCCCTGTGGTGACCTTCAACCCTACGCACTGCGACATTGGTGAACCCGACGTGAAGGTCGATGTAAGATAACTCCAAGATGGGGGATTATTCAGGAGATACTCTACAACAATTGGTACGCATACTGCAGCAGACTCGGCAACAATAAATCCAAATGTTACAACAACAACAACAACAAAGGCAAGACGAAGAGAAGATTGATTCCGTAGCTATCAAGGCCATAGAGGAAGTTAGGAGGGAATTAAAACAGTTTAATGGTCAAAATTTCTCTGTTTTTATTCGCTTGTATGTTGAGAAAATTCTCTTCTTTGGTGTATTGCAACATGCATGGAGTTGCTATTTTACCAAACTAGCCAAGCATGGTCTTCAAGAAAGAATCCATGGTCTTTTGTAGCGAGATGCGGATTGGGCTGCATTCAAAAAAGCCCTACACAAAGAATTCTTCTTAGAAAACTCTAGCCTAATGACGAAGAAAAGTTTCACTGATTGGGTTGAGAAACCCAACAAAGGTTTAGTTGCAACAGCTTTATACCATGAGTTTGAAAGTAAATTTGGGTAGCTTGATGCTGAAGACCAACAAAGTATGGAAGGTCAAAAGATTGAATTATTCCTTAAGGCTGCAGATCCCATTCTGCAAGAGAAGCTTGTTGATCGCCAGAAGATGCTACCTCTGAATCAGGAGTCAAGGTTGCATCAACAGATATCACTGATGCAATTAACATGATTGCTCGAAGAGAGCGGATGCGACTAAGATCGGGCTCTACTTCAACCTCAATAACTCCATTGATGGAGCTTGTTCCACCTTCAAAATCCCCTATTCCTTTGACTAATCAACCAACTCATTCTTCTTCTGTTCCTTCTAAAAATGATGTCATGGATGAACTCATTAAAAGCATATGTGACCTTCATCTGAATCTTACAGAAATTAGCTCCAAGGTGGAGAAGCTGGATGTCAAAGTTGAAGAACGAGGACGATCATCAACTCAAAGACCCATGAGAGAAGGATTTAAGAGGCATTGTATTTAGTATGATAGCCAACAACATGACAAGAGAGAGTGTTCTGCCTTCCGTGAGGCTGAAGCATAGAAGCTCCTCTTTTGGAAAGAAATTTTGGCAATGGTGGAATGAAGAAAAGATTATAAGATTTAGTTGTAAAGAATGCCTGTGTAGCAATTGATGTAGCTACCTATGGGCTGCAAATTAAGCTAACTAAATCAAATTTGAAAGTATGTAAAGTTAATGTGCAATCTAAAGTATGGATGCATGCATTAGATCAAATGGAATGCGGCAAAGTAGCCAAAGATGATTTGACTAATGCCAGTCTGTACATTTGAGGAATAACTAGTTGGAAAGAACTGGTAGATTCTTTTTTTGCCTTTGCACATTTGGCTGACATAAATCATAAAGAAGTCTTGATTGAAGAAAAGAGAAGATGAGAAGATGAACCAGGGCCTTCCTCTTTTGGCCCTTTGAAATGGGTAACTACTAGAAGAACGCCTAAATAACCAAAGCTTGCTAAAAATATAACCCCAGATCAAGAGATGAAAGATGCACCACAAACAAAGAAGACCGAAGGAAAGAAGAAAGGCAAGCAGTCAGGCTACAAATTGTAGTCTGACATTGAATCTGCAACCGATCTCAAATGAGTCCTAGAAGAACGAATTCTGGGAAGAAAAATTGGATTCACCTTAGGCAAAATTCTTGGAATTGGCAAATGCAAATTCCATGATGTAATTATTAATGTAATCAAAAGGAAAAGATAATATGTTGGTGGTGAAGCTGAAGAAATAGTGCATGCTTTTTTGTAAGTTCTTCGAGTTTTTGTGCAAGATGAAGAGAAGCTGACTTCACAAGGAATTCATCTTGAAGTAGTTATGGTGTACAAATTGGATGTTGTATGCGTATGTAGTGAGCGCCGGAAGGTCCCCAAGAACAAAGAACTCTACTTTAAGCTCAAAAATCAAGAGAATAGACTTGCACGACATGAGGCAAAAAGACTAATTGGGTACAATCTCCCCCCATGCCTTGTGTGAGCGCTCCACAAAGCATGTATTTATAAATTTATTCATCTCAAAGCTAAAAAATAGCCCAATTTTACAATTAGCATGCTTTAGCTTTTATGTTTTTTTTGTCCAAATAAAGAATAAAGCGATTGGGTAGCCCAAGAGTCGGACAGTGTCCAAATACAATGTCCAATAATAAATATTTAAACCGTGAGCCCATGCACATACAAAATAGTAGATATATGTTAAGCGCTTCAATAAATAAGCATGCCTAAATAGATATTAGTGCCACGCCTCTAATGATAAGACGCATGCCCATCAAAAATGATAATTTCTTCTAAATAACTTGAATACACGCTATCGCCCAGTGCTTCCAATGCCACCGCCACTTGCTCTACATATCAATTGATCGTGAATACTTTATAGGTGCTTCCGTAGTGGTAGAAACTGATCATCTTTCACTCTTGGACATGATTGCCAACTACTCTACACCCGACTTTGCTATGCTAAGATGGATTTCATATATTAAATCTCTCAACCCTGAATTAAAGCATATTGCAGGAAAGGTGAATCCAGTTGCTCACATGCTGTCATGTGCAAGATATGACAATGAAGAAGAGATGATGAAAAAAGATGAACCTGAAGAATTTATACTTGTTGAATTTCATTCCATGGCTGTTGAAAGTACCTTTTCTGTTGTTGCATATACAAACCCAAAGCTGAATCTTGTAGGTGAAGCTGATCTTTTTAATGGTATAGCATTAAGTACAGTAAGAATAGGAAAATGTACTAACGTAAATCAGCATGCAGCAATAAAGATCAAAGATTTATCTATGGAAGAAGGGTGATCAACTAGAAGCTAGAATGCTCATTGCATTGCTCAAGTTCTAGTTCATTTCCTTGAAGAACATTATGAAGAAGATTGGCTAAAGATTGGCCAATATTTGAGCACAATGAAGGAGGAGCCTTGGACTACTGAAGAGTTCAAGCATATTAAGAGGAAAGCTTATGACGTTTTTCTTAAAGAAGGGCATCTATGGAAGCATGCAAAGAAGAAGAAAGGAGCACTTGTCGGAGTTTTAGGTAACAAAAGATTGCAACAACAGGTAATGAAGGAATTTCATGAAAGCTTGTGGGTTGGCCATAGAGGCATATGGGGAACCTTTAGTAAATTCAAAGAAAAATATTGGTGGCAAAACATGTACCGGGGCATAGCACATTTTGTTGAAACCTGTTATTTGTGTCAGATGTACTCTATGGTCAAGCATCGAGATGGGTTACAACCAACTTATCCTTTGTCTATACATTATAAATAGGTTATTGATCTTATAACTATGCCTATAGAAATATGGAATATACGATATTTAGTGCTTGCAAGAGAGGATCTAACCAATCAAGTTGAAGGCAAAGTCTTAATAACCAAGACAACTCAAGCTATTTGTCGTTTTTTGCTTGAAGAAGTGTTTTGCAAATATGGTTGTGTGGGTAAAGTAACTGCAGATAGAGGAGAGTTGGATGGTGATGAGGGACGCAACTTCTTTGCTTAATTGGGTATTAAGTTGGCTTTAACATCAGCCTATAACCCTGAAGGCAATAGAAAAAGTGACAGAAAAAGATTTGGTAAGTGACATCGACTTCGACCAGGAGAAATTCAAGAAAACAACTGGGTGCTTGTCTATGACAACATCCTAGACAATCAATACAATGCTTTTAGAAAGATGGTAAAGTGTTGGTTTGGCCCGTATGTGGTAAACGTCATTCATGACAATGCCACATATTCATTGGCTGAATTGGATGGGACCAGTATAAAGATACTCATAGCTAGAAAAAGAATCAATGTAATGAAGGAGACCTAACTGTCCTAACTAAGGGGAAGGAGAGAGAGAAGGATTGCAGAAGAAGAGGGAGAGGAGAGAGAAAGGCAAGAAGAAGAGAGAGAGAAAGAGGGAGAGAGGAAGAAGAAGAGAAAGAAGCCATGGAAGCTTGAGAAGGTGAAAAGAGAGTTTCTTGATAAATTATGTGATGCCTCAAAATACCCTCTTAAACCTTATATACCGTCAGTGTGATTGGTATGTTCCCATGCCATGCTCCCATGATCCCCATTCATTACAAACCATCCCATTTCATAAAGTTTTTGTCCTTAAAAACAAGGGATGTAGTCATGGACTGTAAGGGTGTGCTCTAGGAAATCAGCCATAACTTTGTATGGGAAACTCCGAATGGGACAGTTGAGGTGTCCTTATGGAACCCATGAGATGTACTTTTAGCCCATGTGGATGGGGCGGCACTGCAATTAGGTTAGGACCAAAACTGGTACAAAATAAACAGCTGTCCAGGAATTACTAGTGTGCAGTCCCAGATGGTATGGCTGGAGAAAAACAGCCATAACTTCCACTAGGGAACTCTGATCGGGCAAGTAAGGTGTCGACACGGAGCCTCGAGGTGTACTTTCAGCCCATGTATGGAGGATGGGGCTGAAAATGGACCAGGACCAAATATGGTACAAAACAGGTGGCTGTCCAGATGTAGACTACAGCCAAAATAGGTGTCATGGTTAAGTTCCAGCCAGTACGGCCTCCTTGAGGTGTGGAAATTCATCCAATATAGATGCTGGGCACCAAGAGGCTTCCTCTATTGGTAGGCCTTGCCATTTGATCAAGTATTCATGTATGGAACGGGTGTGGAGTTGCTTTTCACATTGCCCAATGACCGCTTCAGGAATGTACTGAATAAGGCCCTCCTCATCTATGGGTGGTAGCTCCTCTACATGATCTTTGGGAGTGCCAATGAAAGGTTTCAATTGGCTCACATGGAAGACATCATGGATCTTAGTGGTGGGAGGGAGTTGGAGACGGTAAGCCAAGTCCCCAACCTTCTTAATGATCTTGTAGGGCCCATAGTAACAGTGTGCCAACTTGTTGCAAGAACCGTCCTTTAGTGTGGCATAAAGGGACTTGGGGACCTTGAGGAGTACCAATTCACCCTCTTGAAAGTCAAGGGGTCTTCTTTTTGCATCACCATGGAGCTTCATGTGCTCTTGAGCTCTTTTGAGGTTTACCTTGCATTGTTGAAGTAGAGCTTGCATGCGATCCAACTCTTCTTTTCCTAGGGGGTTGAGCTTTTCATTGAAGATCACGGTAGGAAGGGGTACCAAATAACCATACAATGCTTCGAAGGGAGAGACTCCAATGCTCGAATGAGTGGAGTTGTTGTAAGAAATTTCAGCCAAGTGCAGCCATACGTCCCAAGAATTCTGCACATCATGACAAAAATGTCGCAAATAAGTTTCAAGCCACTTATTGACTCTCTCGGTCTGCCCATCCATTTAGGGATGATAGGCTGTGGACGGAGCCAATTTGGTCCCCATGGAGCTGAAAATGGTCTACCAAAACTGACTCATAAATTTGGTGTCCCGGTCATGTACTATGACTTGGGGTAAGCCATGCAACTTAAAAACATGCTCCATAAACTGAGTGGCAACTTGGGATGTTATAAACTGGGATTTTGTAGGGATGAAATGGGCTGCTTTAGTGAGTCGGTCAACTACCACATATATGCTATCCCAACCCTTCTTGGTTGTAGGTAAACCAGTGATGAAATCCATGGTAATGTGGGTCCATTTTCATTTGGGAGTAGGTAAAGGCTGCAACAATCCACCCGGTTTAAGAGAGCTATCTTTATTTTGTTGGCAAGGCACGCATCTAGACACAAAGTATTTAACATCCCGCCATAGGCCTTTCCAATGGAAGCCATATGTTTTGACGACCCCTAAGTGGCCAACAATCGGTGAAGAATGCATCTCTTTAAAGATCCTTTGGGTGAAGGGAGAGGCATGGGGAATCACAATACGGCCATGGATCCAAATGAGGCCATTGTGGAGTTGATATTGGGAATTGTCATCCATGACACCTTGCTGTAATTTCTGGAAAAGAGGGCTAAATTCAGCATCAAGCAAGTGTGCCTCTTGGAGCTCTTCAATCCAATCATGGTGGAGTTCAGTGATGGATGAAACCTTGCATGCCCACATGCGAGAGAGTGCATCAGCCACTACATTGTCCTTGCCACAGGTGTGGGTAATCTCAAAGTCATAGTTTTGTAGGGTAGCCACCCATCTACGTTGTTTGGGAGTGAGGTTGGGCTGAGTCAAGAAGTGTTTGAGCATACGGTGTTCACTTTTCACCTTAAATCTGCTGCCATACAAGTAGTGATGCTACTTTTTGATAGCATGAATGACTACCAATATCTCCTGATCATAAACATGCAACTCTCTCTCTTTATGATCCAATTTTCGGCTCTCAAATGCTATTACCCCACGTTCCTGCAGCAAGACTGCACCAATACCCTGACCACTAGCATCACACTGGATGGTAAAATCCTTTGAAAAGTCGGGGCATACGAGGATGGGGGCTGAAGTGAGCAAGTCTTTCAACTGCTGAAAATTGCGGTCAACCAATTCATCCCATAGGAAAGCCTCTTTTTTCAGCTTGTCTGTTAACGGGGCTGCAATTGTGGCATAATGGCGAATAAATCTCCTATAAAAGGAGGAGAGGCCAAGAAAACCATGCAAGGAGGTAGTGGTAGTGGGAGTGGGCCACTCCCGGACACAATGCACTTTCTTAGGATCAGCTTGGATGCCTTTTTCACTAACGATGTGTCCTAAGTACTCAACCTCTGTTTGCATGAAGACACACTTGCTTTCTTTGGCAAATAGCCGGTGCTCTCTCAGTACATCAAAAATATGCCTGACATGCTTTCGATCCTCTTGCAGTGACTTGCTGTAAACGAGTATATCATCAAAGAATACCAACACAAACTGGAAAAGCCATGGCTGCAATATCTTGTTCATTAAGCTCTAAAATGTGGCGGGTGCATTAGTGAGCCCAAATGGCATGACAAGGAAATGGTACAAGCCAGGGTCAGTCCAAAAGGCTGTTTTGACTTCATCACCCACCCTCATTTTGATTTGGTGGTAACCGGATCGCAAATCAATCTTGGTGAAGTAGCGTGCTCCCTTGAGTTCATCAAGCAAGTCATCAATTCGAGGGATGGGTATCTATTTTTGACGGTGATCTTATTGAGATCACGGTAGTCAATGCACAACCGGAAAGATACGTCCTTTTTCTTAACCAATAGAACCAGGGAGGCATAAGGGGAAGAGCTAGGCTCTATGAATCCCATCTCAGTGAGCTCCTTGACTTGCTTTGCTACTTCCTCTCTCTCACATTTAGAGAGTCGATATGGGGGTTTATTGATGGGCTTGGCATGGGGCTCCAAGTCAATCGGGTGATCCATCGATCTCTGAGGGGGAAGGGTAGTGGGGGGCTAAAATAGATCCTCATATTCAGCCAAAAGCACTTTTAGTGCTGCATTTTGCTTCCCCAAGGTGTGATGGTCATCATTATCCTTATGCAAATGCAAGACAAAGATTTGGGAGCGTTTCTTGAATTCTTTTTTGAGTTATCTTGTTGTTATAAGCTGAAAATCTGCATTTTCTTTGATTTCCTCCAAGTGTACAAGCTGCCCATGCATTACAAACTCCATATACAGCTGAGAGAAGTCCATAGAGATGTTTCCCAACTGTTGAAGCCAATCACATCCCAAAACAACATCCACGGGGCCCATATCAAGGGTAATTAAGTCCACCTTTGCTTTGTAATTTTCAGCTAGCATAAGAGACACTTGTGTGCATACATGGGAGCTCACTTTCTCATTTCCATTGGCCACTTGAACCCGAAGAGGTTGCTTTAATTCAGTGGGAACACATGTCAAATAGCCAAGAGTTGATTTATTCACAAAACTGTGCATGCTGCCACTATCTATGAGGATGTATACACTCTTGCCATCAATGTTACCATGCACTCGTAGGGTGTTTGGGCTCCTAGAGCCAGTCCATGCATCCATGGAGATCGAGCAGGCTGATATAGTAGTGAATGAGGGGTGCCAAGGGTCATTCCCAAGCATGTCATCAATGGGGCAGCTATCGGGGTCAAAAGGGAACCTGTCCGGTGAGTCATAAAACGGATCAGGATCAATATCCTCCTCATATTCAGCATTTTCAGCAAGTGTCATTATTGGAGAGTTGTCATGCATGTCCTCTTCCAACTTGTCACTATCTTTTAGCACGTACATGCTATTAAACTTGACAGTGGCGTTCTTAAAGGGGCATTTGGATGCATGATCAGTTGTGTACTTATCCCCTCATTTAAAGCACAATCCTTTGGCTTTTCTATCCTTGACAACTTCAGGAGGAATGAATTTTTGACTATTAGGACTGAGGCCATTCCTTGCCTTATTTTCAACATAATTTGGGTCACTTTTGGAGGGTGGTGCTATCCCAAAATTGCTATATTTCCTTTCAGCATTAAACGTGGGGTAAGTAGGAATTTTGGGGCTGCCATTCCCTGGATTGTTGCTGCGATAATTATTAGCATATGGGGATTTTCTGATAGGGTATCTTTGCTGTCCTGCAATGGGCTGCATGCTCTCATTGCGGTGGTATTTTTTACCATAGCGTTCGGCCAATTCTATGGCTGCAAATAAGGTGGCTAGCTTTTGAGCCATTACATCAACTGAAAGATGCGCATCTAGCCCATAAATGTATTTATGCAATTTGGCCTCATCACTGACTGCCTCAACATACATGGATAGGTTCATAAATTGGTTGGTGTACTCCCTCACGGTGAGATTTCGCTGATCAAACTGATACCATTGCCTAGCCAAGCGTTCTTTTTCCACCGGGGAGACAAAAACTTGGATCATATGCATCTTGACCTCTTCCCAATCACGAAACTGCTGATTTTCTCTTTGAACAAATCTCCACCATGTGTGGGCAAAACCTTCTAAATGAAGGGAGGCAAAAATTATCTTTGCCTCATCGGTATGGGGGTAGATGAGAAAATAGGCTTCCAAGTTAGAGTTCCATTCCTCTAGTTCAGTTGGGGATGAGGATTGCCCATTGAATTTAGTAAACACAATCTTGTCACGTAGCTCATTTGGGCCTGGCTGCCCATGAATGCCATGTGCTACATGCTGCTCATACATGCCTTGCTGTCCAAAATTCCCATGGGGGCCATGCTGCCCGTGCATTACATGAGGACCAAATTGCCCATTAGGACCTTGCTGTCCAAAATGTCCATGTTGCCCATTACCATATACATGTTACCCATTGCCATATGCATGCTTCCCATTGCCATGTGCATGCTGCCCATTGCCATATGCATGCTTCCCATGCACTCCGTGCATTCCATGCTACACAAGATTTGCATTGGAGCCATTCCCTTGAGTGTGCAAGTAGCTTCCGTTATATGGGAGTTGGGGTGCCAAGGATGGGCTTGAAGGATTCGTAATGGGGGAGGGGAGGAGGGGCTCATCATGTCGAGTGGAGGGCTCACCCATCTCATAAGTGCTATGGGGAATGCCATGGGTACCACCGAGACCTTGTGGGCTACGCCCGGTCTCCAAGGGAGGAGGGCTGTTAGCCTCACGGGGAGGGACATATTCCTTGGGTCGATCCGAGGGGGGGGGCAATGGCGGGGATGAGGGCACCCATGCGCTCTATGAGTAAGTCCATCTTAGCCATCACCTCGGAATGACGGTGATCTTGGCGGGTTTCCATCTCCCTATGGCGTTGCTCCATCTCTCGATGTCGTTCAGCATGACGGGTTTCATGTTGGCATAAGGTTTGGTTGAGTAGAGATAAGCAGTCTATCTCGGGGGCACGCTCTTCAAATATGTCTTCATGATCCTCCTGGGCTGAGCTAGGATCATTCATTGAGGCACGGGAGTCCCTTATTTCACGCTGAAATTCCTCCTGGGCCTTTGCTTTACCCTTCTGGCCTGCCATCCCAAGTGCAGTCCACCAGACCCCTTATTACAGAAATGATGATAACTTGAGCTAGGGAACTCCGATCCCCAAACTTTCTGATTCAAATGAAAGCCCTCGATACCCTATACAAGGCTATGTAAAAATATCTCCGACAATAAATTATCAGAGCTTTTCTATAATCACTTTCTGTGGGCTGACTGTGTAGGACTGATGCCTGTCCCACAGTACCTCTGGGCACAAAACTGAGTGTATCTCCCAAACCGTAGGGTGGAATGGGGAGGTTTTTATTTCAAATCGAAGGGAAGATGCCCTCTTCAAATCAAGATATAGAGCCCACACTCAATCACACAAGAAGGCTTTGCTGTAATCAACTTTTGCAGGCTGACTGTGTAGGACTGTTGCTTGTCCCACAGTACCTCTGAGAACAAAACTGAGTGTATCTCCCAAATCGTAAGGAGAAATAGGGAGGTTTTCAGCTCAAATCGAAGGGGAAGATGCCCTCTTCGAATCAAGCTATAGAGCTTGCACTCAGTCACACAAGAAGGATTTGCTATAATCAACTTTTGCGGGCTGACTGTGTAGGACTGGCTGTCTGCAATACCCTACAAAGACTCCCTCAAGGAGCATACTTTATCCCAATGGTGAGGATCTTATCCCAGACATCCAGGGCCTCAATAGTGGCTCTCAATGCCCCATAAATCCATACATCCTTTGCATCCATAGTTCATTGCTGAGACCAATTCCATAACTGCATACCCTGCCCTTCTTGCATTGCATCCACCATACATTACCAAGTGGTTCGTGACATTACCAATGCATGTAGGGCCTTGTAGGCTCAAGTGATCAGGTTTCGGGCTATTCCATCAAATGTACCTGCACCTGCAATAATTCTTTGGGCTCCGGATCACCGGGAGGTGGGCAAAGTTCCCCCCGGGCCGGGTTGTGCACCCCTTCAGGGTCTTTGATGGCAAGGGGGGGTCATCCCTCTTTTGTCTTGCCACCTCGCCTAGCATCCGGCTTTTCCTCACTCAGAATGTACACGGCAGACATTTATTAATTAAACACCCAGCATGAGATGCATTTCAAGAATCAAAATTTTGGGCTTTTCATGAAGTGCATGGAATTGGAATGGGGAATAGGGATAGAGAGCTTACCGGCAGTGACTCACTGCCTACTCACCCTTATACAATGTATTTTTTTAACACTTCTTGGCTCAGCCAATTCACAAGAAGCCAAATGGGTTATGGGTAAGCAAAATATAATTACAATGAAGCTTCAGTATGAGTAAAATCCATTTCAATACTATAAGATCAAATTGAAATGACTGGGATTAATACTCAGCATGCATTCAATGTCTAGGACTCCTATTATCTACTTGGACTCATACATTCTCTCAAACAAGTGGATGGGATTTAACAAGAGGCTTAAACAGAGAGAGTGAGAGCCAAGAATCGATTACCTTGAGTCTTTTGGAGAAGAAGGCAGCCACTAATGCCACCTCAGTCCTTCATAAGAGCTCCACTTTGATCCCGCATGCTCCATAGCTCTAAAATGGTTGTGCTCCGTTAAGAAAGGGTGAAGTCAAGCTTGGGGCAGGATGGTTCAAGACCTTCCCATGAAGAGTTCTTGCTGAAATTGAAGTCCTACTCCATACCCATGGCTGCCCACAAGTGCATGCCTTCAAATCTTGCTTGTAATCTTCTTCCCGTGCTTCTTGATGGCTGAAATATTGAGCTAGGTTGAAGAGGGACTCCTGAGGACCAAGAAGAGACCAAAATCTTCAAGATTTCTGAGCTTGATGCCAAGGTTCCATGGCTACCATATGGACTGCACCAGACCAGGGTTTCTTGAAGTGCAAAGGGGAATCCAAGGGCTAAGGAAGATGCCTCTAATACTGCCCAAGAAGGTTGCCAAGAGCCAGGAGTGAGGCTAGGAAGGAGAGGAGGGCTGTTTAGTAGGCTAGGAAGCAGCCCGTTTTTTGCACTGCAAATTTCGGGCTGCTCCTGGGGGGGCCATAGGCAGGGTAGACCAGGGTTGCTACTGCTCAATGTGATGCTCCAGCAGAGGGGAAAGCCTTGGGACAAGCCATTCTTGCTAAGGAAGAGGGGAGGAGCAAGATTTCTGAGTTTCTTGGGCTGGAGCTTCCATGGTAGCTTGGGGAAAAGAGAAGAGAGAAGGTCTTCTTGAAAAGTAACTAAGTTTTCGGCCTTCTCTAACTGTGCTACCCTCCGTTTTGCCCAAAACCCTAAAAAACTTGCATGAAAATTAGTGACGACCTATCAAATTTGTTTGCCCGCCTCCAGATTTGTCCATGGATCTTGGGAAAGCTCCAAGAAAGGCTGCCACAGTCTTCAAGAGGGTTGACAGCCTGCCTGAGTACTCCTGTGTACCTGTGAAAGAGATGTAACTGGAGCTTTCTAACTGTGGGAAACTGTGAGAGCCCTAAATCTATGGGGAAAGAGAAGGATCAAGGACAAAGCTCTGATACCACTTGTAATGAAGGAGACCTAACTGTCCTAACTAAGGGGAAGGAGAGAGAGAAGGATTGCAGAAGAAGAGAGAGAGGAGAGAGAAAGGAAAAAAGAAGAGAGAGAGAAAGAGGGAAAGAGGAAAAAGAAGAGAAAGAAGAAGAAGAAGCCATGGAAGCTTGAGAAGGTGAAAAGAGAGTTTCTTGATAAATTCTGTGATGCCTCAAAATACCCTCTTACAACTTATATACGGTCAGTGTGACTGGTATGTTCCCATGCCATGCTCCCGTGATCCCCGTTCATTACAATCAAGCTCTTCAAATGAAGAGAAAGTTTAACATATGAGTTAGAAGACTTGGATGTAATTCAAGATCATGAAGACATAGAAGAAGAAGAAGAGGTAGAAGATGAAGACATTGACATGGCAGAAGTTACTTCTTCTAACACTGCAAATCTGTAAGATTTTGGCACATGCTAGAGGATGTGCATATTAGGAGGGGTGGGTGTGATGACGCTACATGCACATCGTGTAAAAACATCTAAAGTGTGGCTTTCTTATTGATTTAGAGAGCCAATGCCATTTTATGCATTAGTGTTAGTGTCCATGGTTCAAAAATATTAGATTTTTGGACAAGTTTTTGCCAATTTTTGATATTTTAAATATTATCTCTTGTAAAAATCCATAAAAATGTAGATAAATTCTAGATTAGAATGACATGTAAAATAAAGCATGTAGCTTTTAGCCAATTTGAGAGGATTTTATGTAAAAAGAGAGATCGACAAAATCGTGCGATGCGCAATCGTTGTTTTCAGACAGTAAATAACACTCTGAAGGGGAAGATGAAGGAGTGATCTAGCAAAATTTTAGCCAGGTGTGCTAGTATTTTACCCCCCTTTCAAACCCAATGGAGGCATCATATTGGCGATCTGAGCAACATAGAGGAAGGTATAATTTTATACACATTTTTGTCCTTTAGAGTTTTATATTCTCATAAATACTGAAATAAACTGATAGACTTCATCTCTGTTAGTATTCTTATACATTTTCTAATTCTTTTTGGGAGTATTCTTCTACGTCTTCTATTTCTTCAAACCCCTTCTCTTCCGTCTACTCCTCTCCTTGAATCTATCTTCACCCTGTTGTCTCTTACCCCGTGGTGGACTCTTGACACCAAACGCACCGACACTGTGTTAGGGGAAGTTTATGCTATCATCAAAGGAACTCAATTTAAACCTTCTTGAAGCAAGTCTCTTTGCCCTACAAGCCTTGTAATTGACTCATAAGCTTTTGTCCCTAACAATCTACATTGAATGTAATCATGCAAAGATGATTCATGCTATGCAATCACGTATGAATGATGAGATGCAGAGTTTCTTATGATACATGACAACATATTGTACTTGATTTTATAATTTGTGATTGCTCTTACAATCAAGAAAACAAGCTTAATTTGAGATAATACTCTTGTGATCTTCGCTAAGAATATGGAGTTGGAAGCTCTATCAACATCTTCAAGAACTTAGCTTGAAACCTTCAACCCTTTTCTTATCTCTACCATCTCTGGAGTCTAAGCTCTTGAAACCACATACATTCTTCTCTCTGAATCCCTTGTGATTGACCGTGAAGTACCTCTTGAACCTTTAATCATTCACTGTAATCTACTTATCTCTTGAAGACACATCTTCATCTATCTTGTCTAGTTTTCTTGCCAAACCCGTGTGATGACCTTCAACCCTACGCGTTGCGACAACGGTGGTTAGTGGGTTCCGAGTAGAGGAGAATGGAAGGCGATGCGGAAGAGCTACATGGGAGAAGGGCCCTAAAAGGTGGGCTTGCATCACCTTTGATGAGAGAATCCATTGTGGGCATCAGATGCTAACCTTGGGCATGCAGCAAAGAGGAGACATAATGGTTGCCCTGGGTAAGTTACTCATGAATATATATGTGCATCATGTGGGTTCAAAATAAGGTATTTTTAAAATACCAACTTTCTACATATTTTACATACAGAAAGAAGGGTGTAATATAAAGGGATTATTTACAAATTGAATAGAAAGAGTTATTTTTTATTTGGAAAAAAATTACAAATAGGATATTTATAAATAGGCCTTGAATGCACATGATGTAGAGGATATATATATAGTAACTTCCCCGAGATGGCTACAGGACCAATGCACCAAACACGCAAGAGAAAGCTCACTCAAGAACACGAGACGAGAGATGGAGGCCAAAATGTTTGCTTGGTCATTTTTGTTCTTCTTTCACATACAATATAATGTATACAAAAGTATATATAAGATACAACATAAAGAAAAGTAGCCTAAGTCAAATAGTGTATAACTGACTATACTAATTGACTAGCACTATAACTTCAGTTGTTGTAGGTAGATGTAACAAACTAAATATAATAAGTGATAAGTCAGTGGCCATGTGAGGATCATAATGACCACCAATGTACCAAGTTTAGACATGCATACCCATCTAACCAAGTGATCCATCATCAATGTCCACATGTGTTAAGGTTTCCACCTCAATACTCCCCCTCAAGCTCAATTGTATCTCTGCAACTCCAAGTAAGCTTTGAAGTTCTTTGCACCCAATTGTGAAAATGTTAGCTATGTGATCCTTTGTGTTGATATATACCAAGTTAATCTTACTTGTAAGTACCTTCTCTCTCATAAAGTGGTACTGCACCTCAATATATTTTATCCTAGAACACAAATTTTAGTGAATTTGGGAATCTTTCAAGTCTCATTCTTCATTATTTAGAATATTGGGACTCCAAAAAGATATATTTAAGTTTTCCAAAGTTGTCATGTGACACATAATTGGAAACCTTATGAAAATAAGAATCTATTGAGCTATTGAACAACAAATTTTGAGCAAAGTGTGAGAGTTATCGCAAAGAGAAAGTTTTGATCATGAGTCCTAAACTTGTGGAAAATTCCCAAATTCACTAATAGTGAGTTCTAGCATGGAACACTTGATTCTTAGCTCATTGTATGTTGCTCATGTTATCACAATGAATGTCAACTCGACTATCTCCCTACACAGCCAAGTCACCCGATAACTTTTATAGCCATATCACCTCACATGCTTCCGTAATAGCACCTCTATACTTAGCCTTTATACTTGATAAACCAAGTACATGTTGCTTTTTGTTGCTCCATATAACTGCTGCATTACCAAGAAAAACATGAATATGGTGGTAGATCTTCTATCACACATGTTACTAGCCCAGTTTACATTTGTGTATCCAAACACCTATATATCCTTACCTATCTCATGAAAAAGTCTTGTCTCATAAACAAGTCTATAATGCAAAGTGGACTCCATATACCTCAATATGCGTTGTCGAAGGGTTTTCAAAAGCAAAGTCGCGACCACAGAGGACCTTGATTAATTTCAGGATAGAAGATCAATCAAACGAGATCACGATTTAATTTGAAAGAAGGTCACCTCAATTTCGGATAATGGCATCAACTGCTTTAGCTTCATACTCATCGACAACGTGAAATCATGGTCTCAAAGAGAATTAGGCAAGTTCAAATTGCATTGTGGTTACTGAACTCAAAAATCTCTACAAAAACATTTAGCTATAGTCACCATAGCTCTTAAGAAAGTAGTAATTGTATTACATAGATATTTCAGAGTAGTTGTTCATGGCCTCTTTGTCAGCCCAGTAAAGCTTTAGCCAGTCAGTATTGTCCCTTTGTTGACTGTTAGGATGGGCCTATTTAGATGGCATCGAGTAGTCACAGAGGCGGAGCAGATGGAATTCAGAGATCGAGAGGATGCCAAGAGCTCCTGAAGCTAGGCCTGCAAACCCTCCTACTCCTGGTTTGATACCTTGTAATAGTTGGAAAGTACTTTTAATTTTCTATTTCTTGGATCTCTTGACTGGTTTTCTGCAATGTCTCTGTTTATTAGCACTGTTGCTAGAGCTCACCTCATCTAGGGAGTCCAAATAAAATGGAAGTAGCTCCTCTTTTCCATAGCTTGATTCCCAGTTAAGTTAAAGCTCATTATCATATTGAAGAGGGGATGGATGATTTCAGGGTGCCGAAGTTGAATGGCTATCAAAGATTCAATGGCAAACAGGATAATGACACAGCAAGCAGAAGCACGAATGGACAAAGAAGATGAAGACCAGTAGATAACGATGACTTTCCTCTGAATTATCTTCATCCACTCTTCTTCCCCTTCTATGGTCATAGCATCTTCACCTTCTTCATTCTGTGTTGCCTCTTGCCGACTTTCCTTCGTCTTCACAACTTTCGCGTTTGATTTGTGTTCCGTCCTTCCGCTTCATCTTCAGAGTTCACCTCCCAGTCCCTCGTTGTTTGTCATCCATCAACGTGTTGGAGCTTTAGCATCAGACTGTGCAGCCTCCATCGTCCCTCCAATATCAAAGAGTTCCTCAATACTTCATTCGACAATTGCCGCAGTGTCTTCTAATTAACTCCAGCTCTTCCTTTGCAACATGTTGCACCTCACTGGCTTCTACATCCTCTGTTATTGCTCTTCTCAGTCGTAGCAGTGACTGAGACTCCGAGCTCTTCTAACAACAACATCCACGTCATGCTTCCTCCTCCCTCCAAAAGCTTCTTGATCGTCCCTCTCATAAGCATTCCTGCTTTTTCTTTTCCTAAGCCTGCGCTCAGAAAAGCGGCCCTTTTTCTTTTCCACAAAAGCGGCCCCAGTCATGGCCTCCTTGAATTTGAAATTCCAAGTGCAAAAGCTCTTCATCTTCCTCACCACTGATATCCATGTCATTATCACTATTCTCAAGATTCAAGAAATCAAGAGAGTCTGAATCCGTCTCCTTCTATGAAGCCTCATAATCACTTTCTAGATCCTACTGAATAGATACCTTTCTTCTTGAAAGGTTGAGCTTCTGTACATTATTACAGCTTACTTACAAATTTAGAAGACCCCTTGCACTTACCAACTTCAGGCATGCCTTTAGGGTGACTCCCAACAGGGCAGCTTGATTCACTTCTAGAAAAATGAGGCCTCTGTACAGTTTTATAGTTCAAAATTTCAGGAGACTCTACATGGTAATGAGCATCAGATACAGTTGCATTGTCATTCTGCCCAGTATACTTGCCCTCAAAGCTCTTCTTAGCACCATGTAACTCCGTTCTGTCCTCATCTAGACTATTTCTCTCATGATGAGAGCTGGGACCTACATCCTTCCTGGTTTTCAGACCGAGTACTGAATGAACAAGTGGACATTCAGTTCCACACTCTTGGCATTGTAAGTTTCTTTCAAAGTTCACATACCCACAATTGGGACATTGCTGCTCTCCAGAAAGTGTATGTTGAGGTGGTCGACTAACATGCACCAATAAACTGTACGACATTCTTATGACGAAATTTCCTCATAATATATACTTCCTGAGAAAATTCTCTTTGTAAGTCTTCATTCAATCTCTCTTGTCTCAGGACTTTAATGGCTACATCCTGTCCACAATATGTACCTCTAAACAGATCTCCAAATGACCCACTTGACACTTTATGGTTGAACTTGAGCTGGCTGTAATCGATTTCCCAATCATCTTTTCTCAGGAGCCATCCATCTTTAGGTGCCAGTTTCAGCTGTCATGACTCCAGTTTGGGCTTGAACATGAGCAACACCAAAGTCGGCAGCAACCAGGACTCTATAGATTGAGTAAGATGCTTCAAGCACAGGAGACAGACCAGTGATAGAGGTAGACCCATTTGTGGGTAAAAGTAGTCTACCATTTTGACTCCCCAACCTTTCCCAATCATCAAAGCATCAAACATTATATAGGCATCATGTTCAACAAACCTAGCAGATAGAAGAGCACCAAGCTTAGCTTTAGCTCCATGTGTGTCACTTCCTAACACCATGATTTTGAAATAAAAAACCTGTCTCGTCCACCTTCAAGTGGGTTTCATCACAAGGGCCTTAATCTCTTGCCATTCTTCAC
Organism: Lygodium microphyllum; assembly: GCF_053477565.2. Classification (NCBI taxonomy): domain Eukaryota; kingdom Viridiplantae; phylum Streptophyta; class Polypodiopsida; order Schizaeales; family Lygodiaceae; genus Lygodium; species Lygodium microphyllum. The sequence goes on from NC_141162.1 coordinate 114,125,353, forward strand.
AAACATATCCACCACTATGCTTCCCACAAATATATTCCCTTCCAAACCCCTCTCCACTATACTACCCATGCAGAACAAAAATGCAAACACAACGACTAAGTATGTACAAAGTAACAATTGTCACACACATAACTTTTTTGTGGATTCCACACCTCAGATGCGCAGCACTACAACATCGTCCAACTATATTCAAATGAGGCTTTCTAGGCATATGCATAAACTGAATGACAAGGCCGAGAATATAACTCAAGTTTGGCCTTGTGATAGTCATGTAAATCAATCTCCCTACTATCCTCTTGAACATAGTAGGGTCTTCTATCTCATCCCCAATATCATTACTCAACTTCATATTTTCTTTGATGGTATTGAAAGAGGCTTACATACTGTCATACCATACTTGGAAAACATATCCAAGCCATACTACCTTTGGGATAGCCATATAGCATCATCACATTTGATCACCTCAGGTTTAAGAAAATACATTAGCTCACCCAAATCATTTATCTCAAACTTCTTCAAATGGTTCTTGACTTTTGCGATCCCATTGGCATTGTCACATGTAATGATCAAGTCATCCACATAGATGACTATGATAACCAAACCTACATATCCCTTTCTCACATAAAGTGAGTGATTAGCCTCAGAAATATAAAAGTCAATGTTGACAAGATACTCTATGACATTGTTAGACCATGCTTTAGGTACTTGCATTAGCGGATACTCTATATTCTCATTACTTGATGGCTGCTCCATATATACCTCTTCTTAAAATTGACCATGCAAGAAGGTATTCTTTACATCCATTTGCTACAAAATCTAACCTTTAGCTGCCAAAGTAATCACACATCAAATAGTTGTCATCCTACCAATTGGAGTGAATGTCTCTTCATAATCTATGCCATATGTTTGAACATAGCCTTTTGCAACCAGTCTAGCCTTGTATCTGCTAACAAAACTATATGCAATATGTTTGATTTTGTAGATCCACTTGTAGCCAATAGCTTTCTTGCCCTTAGGTAATGGTACTAGATTCCAAGTAACATTGGCCTCTAATGCAGCCATCTCCTCATCCATTGCTACATCCCAATGAGCATCTCGAAACTCCATCAAATCCCATATGACTAGGAAATGCACTCCAAATGCATTATTTTCATCTAACATTTTCTTTTTTCCTTTGTCTTTACGTGCAATACTAGTAGATCCATCTAACATCAAGTACTTAACTTTCAAGTTATTTGTGTTTCAACAATAGCTTTGAAAGTTTTGAAGTGCTCAAATACATCACACTTTTTCATCATAAAATATATACACTGCTTTCTTGAACAATCATCAATAAATGTGACAAAATATCTATTGCCATCAAGAGATATGTTTTGTGAAGGTGGTTGACCATACCACAAAGTATGCATGGTTGACTCCTTTGTTGTTTTGATAGCAGTCCAATTTTGTAGATAGCATGTTGTGGCAATAGCTTCCTTTCAATAATCATTACTTAACCTTTCAAGGCTAAGCATAGCTCGTGAAACATTCATGAGTTTTTCATTTTTGCATTGGAAACGCCATTTTGTTGAGGATAATAGGGGATTGAGTATTCACATTGAATCCCATTGTCTTAAAGATACTCCTCGAACTCATTTGAAGAATATTCTCCAGCATTATTAGTGCAAAGAACCTTGATTTGTCAATCGAGTTAGTTTTCGACCAACTCTTTGTAAACTTTGAAGTGGTGAAATGTTTTTGGATTGCCTCTATTACCCTACATAAGGTGGATATAAGCACCCTCTCATACTTTACACCTTGAAGAGAGTGCCATGGTAACAACTTCATATCATCACCAAGCTCTTCAATGGATACATCTATCTATCTTCTTAGACTTTCCCTTTAAAATTACATTTGCATCATCGCGAGACTTCTTTAACTTCTAACCTTTTAATTGCTTATCTTTTCACATGCAAAAGATTTGATTATGTAAATCCCATATTTGGCCCATTCTAAATGCAAGTTTGAACATTGGATCATACTAACAAAAACCCTCTATCTTTGAGTTCACATCAATTACCACACCAACCTCTAATAAGCATAGTCTTCTAAGATTCATGTCTACCTTCCCATACTTTTGCATATACTCCTCATATTCTATATGAGACAATATCATCTTCTCAATGAAGGACATTTTTCTCCTAAGATCATTGTCATTATTGAGATCCTAGGCCAAAAGCTTCACTTCTATAAAATTCAATCCTGCATACTCTTTACACTCAGCATATTTAAAGTGATGTATATGAGAATACTCTTCTAGAAGTTGCCTTCTTGCTTCAATTGAGTGTGAGCCACCTATGACATAATAGTCATATGTAGAACATGTCAAAGTTGTCTTTTTTTGGACATTGGTAAGGATTCACTATAAGCATAAAAGGAATAATTGTAGCATAAGGATTTATTTTCATTTTTCTCTTCAAGTTACTAACATATCCTTTGATGGATTCTCATGCTTCTAATAGTCTAATCCTACTATTCTCATCCTTAGGGAAGCTACTATATGCATATAATCTACATCACGTGCGTTCAAGGCCTATTTATAAATATCCTTATTTATTAAAAAAGATTGAATAAAACATAACCCTTTTCTATTCAATCTATAAATAACCCCTTTATATTACATCCTTTTGTAATGTAAAAAATGTATAAAAATGGCATTTTAAAAATACCTTACTTTGAACCCATGGGATGCACACATATATTCATGAGTAACTTATCCAAGTTCTCATCTATGGGGGCATGATGTAATTGCTTGACTGGAAGGGAGATGAAATTATATCTCACAAGCTTATGTTATTTTATATATCTTTTGAACATATTTTGTTCTGAAGGTAAGATACCTCATTCAAGATCCCCACCTGGCATTATGAGTTCCTCTCCTTCAATAGTTGACTCATCCTTGAACTCCTTAGAATCAGCACTAGTACTTGGCTCAAGTTCAACCTATTTCTATGTGGTCTTTTCTTTGATGGAGGTATTGGCCTTGGTGGAGTCCTCTTATTTTGGATAGATCTACTACCTTCTCTCCCACTAGTCTTGATTTCTCTAGGATAAGAAGTTTCTTTGGTTTGAATAGACTTTTGAGATGTAGGTACAACATGTGAGAGTATATTTCCTTGAATAAAAAAAGAGAATGCCACAATAAGGTTTTCTTCTTGTTGAATTTCATCTCTCAAAGGCCCTGCACTACACAAAGTTTTAACTAAATTTGTTTCATCCAAGCCAAAATCTTGCACCATTGAATGATTAGAAAATATCAAGTAAACCATGGAGCTATTTGGATGTACATAATTACATGACATAGCCTTTCCACATTGCTTTGGCTTGTCAGTTGACAATATCTTTAACCTAATTGGATTTCCTACAAGGCACAAAATTATATTTCCTTCGAAAAGATATGATAAACACCATTCATCATTAGGGTACTCTCGTGTGACATCCTTTGTTGAAGGCCCTTTTGCTACAAGAAGAGGTACCCTAGCTTGTCATTGCTTCTCAATAAATCAAACAGTTTTTTTGGTTTGAGGCCACATTGACTCCTCCTTACTACTAGAACTATAATCTGATGTCAAAGAGTCATATTCAAACCACTACAAGGATATGGAGGCATAGCGATGGTGCTTTCTGATGCAAAATAGCGGCGTTGCTATTTGCGTCGCATTTGCGATGCAAATAGCGACAGTGCTCAGACGAAAAAACGCGGGGCGAAACCCAAGCGCGTTATTTTGCACGAACAAACGAAAGAGAGAGCGAACTCCATCTTGCATTTGAGAGGGAGAGGGAGAGAAAGAGAGAAAGAGGGAGAAGGAAAGCTTCTCACCGCCGCTGCCACTGTTCATAAAGAAGAGGAGGAAGTTTACGGAGGGCGAAGAGGAGCCACCATCGCGAAGAGGAGTCGTCGAATCCATCCTCGGGCCTTTACGGTGAGTGCATTGTTCCTTCTTCCTTTGTTTTTGTTTTTTCTTTTTTTCTTTTACTTGTTTTTGTTAAAAATCATGTGTATTGAGAGAGGGAGAGGAATGAGAGAGGGAGAGGAAGAGAGAAAAGGAAAGAAGGAATGAGAGAGAGGGAGAAAACATTAAACATAATAGGAAAAGAGAGAAAGAGAGGGAGAGGGAGAGAGAGGAAGAGAGAGAGGGAGGGAGAGGTTGTTGTTATTGTTGTTGTTGTTTTATTTCTTCTTCTTTTTTTTAAATTGTTTGTTGTTATTGTGGTAATCATAGTAGTGGTAGTGGTAGTGGTAGTGAATCACGACTACGACCACGACTACGACTACCACAACAACAACAAACTAGAAGAGAAGAAATTAAACAACTACCACTACCACTACCACTACCACTACCACTACCACTACCACTACCACTACCACTACCACTACCACTACTACGACTACCACAAAAACAACAAACAAGAAAATAAGAAATTAAACAACAACTACCACTACCACTACGTAATTGTAGTAGTAGTAATAGTAGTTTTCTTGTTTGTTGTTGTTGTTGTTGTTGTTGTAGTAATAGTTTTTTCTTATTTTCTTGTTTGTTGTTATTGTAGTAGTAGTAATAGTAGTAGTAGTAGTTGTTGTTGTTATTGTTTTTTCTTCTTTTCTTGTTTATTGTAGTGGTAGTGGTTCGTCGTAGTCGTGGTCGTGGTTGTGGTCGTGGTTGTTGTTGTAGTTGTAGTAGTAGTAATTGTTGTTGTTGTTTTTTTCTTTCTTTCTTTCTTTTCTTTCTTTTCTTTTCTTTTCTTTTCTTGTTTTGTTTATTATAGTGGTAGTGGTAGTGGTAGTGGTAGTGGTAGAGAGAGAGAGATGTTTTGTTAAAGGAAATTGGTAGTAGAGAGAGAGAGATGTTTTGTTAAAGGAAATGAGAGAGGGAGAGGAAGAGAAAAAGGAAGAAGAAACAAGAGAGAGGGAATAAACATACAACATAATAAAGAAAGAGAAAGAGAGAGAGAGATGGAAGGAGAGGAGAGAATGAATGGATAAAAAACAAAGAGAGAGTGGTGGCGAGGTCTGGTGAGGTCCAGTGCAATACCATGAGATGGAAAACACTCCCACATACGTTAATTTGTGGGTGGGTGGAGACTTTACATTCATTAATTTTTGCTGAGTTACAAGAGAAGAAATCTCTTCTCAAACAATTTAAGAAATAAAAAAAGAATGATAACAAAAATAAATTGTTTGTCATAACGTAGACAAAATAGAAAACGATGAAGGTCGTGATGTTCAAGATTGCGAGGCGTATCTTAATCAGTGTGTCCCATATCCTTGCTCTCAATGTAAGCTGGCAATTAGACAAAAACGTCGATTGTCTATAGAACACGTACGATGCTTGGTGAGTTTCAATCTGATATCATTGATCAGACGATCTCAAATTTTAAGTAAACAATAAGAAAAGTGTATATCAATCATGCATTGTATTCACAAGCTAATTGAATATCATATACAAAAAGATTGGGTGTGGCTGGCAAATTTTCTATCCAGGGAGGTGACGTCTCGTCCCAAGGAGGAGTGCACCCTTTGCGGCCATTTAGAAGAGTTCATGGGCATGCAATGGATGGAGTGCCTGAGCCAATCCACCACTTGGAAGGTACTACCCAATCTTTACCATCAATACCAGAAGGAGACAGGCAGCGTTCTAGACTTACCTACAATCTTGGAGCGTGAGATGGAGGCAATGATCAATGTATTAATGCCCATGGATATCGATACTTTTGATCCGCTTAGAGAGGAAGAATCCATACCATTATATGATGGGTGCTGAGTATCTCACCTAGAGACACTACTTGCACTCCTAAGTGTGCAAGCAAAATACGTGTGAAGCAATGCGAGTGTGATCGAGTTGTTCAGGTATCTTGTACGTATGCTTTGTTGATTTCTTTTCGAGACTATCATTAAAAACATTTGTGCTTTTTCAAGGTGTTTTATGATTTTTTTTCAAGTTACTGAAATATCGTATATTACCACTTACAAATACCATGCCTAAGTCTCGTGATGATGCACGACATGTTCTATGAAAGCTTTCTCCCATACTTTTGGAGATTTTGGGTCTCCAAACCCATCTCACATTTCCCTTAATATTCTTGCATTCCCTCAATTTGCTGCACTGGTCTAACGAACTCAATGCAAACTTATCGGCCAAATGGCCTCACATCCTTATGACCTTTGTGAAGCATAGGTGGAATTTTAGCATTTTGCATCCTCTTTACAAAAGATGTCTTTACTTGTTTACGTCCATACTGTAAATTTTTTCCCATAAGAACCATGCTTTCACTGAAGGGAACAACATCCACCCGGAAGCATGATTCCGACACCAAAGGTCTCTCAAGAGCCTTACTAGCAACAAAATTAGAACCACACACAGAATGCTTATCAACACTCATAGGCCCATTGGTTCTATTCATGTTGCCATCACAACTACCTCTCGTGGAAGTGTTGTAAGCCCTAATGGGACTTACATGGCTTGGCACCTGTTCACTGAGACGCATGTCATTACTACTCATAGGATGGCCATTTTCTGCTTTGAGATTTTGGCCACCAAGGTTCCCCTCATAGGCTGCCTTGGTATCAACAAGTGAGCTGTCTTCTTGTAGAAATGGTTGGAAGCTATGATGCACTTGTATTGAGCGGGGAAAACTCCAAAAGTTTTCCCAACATCTCTAAATATGACCCTCATAATCAATGGCATGCATTTTTGCTTCCCTTAACGACTTAGGAGTCCGCAAATCCACTTGGATTTGCGTATTAATCTCTAAGCCATTCAGAAAGAGCTCACATAGCACATCATCTGGTAGTGCACTGGATCTTCTTGGCCAAAGCCTAAGAGTACTATCAAAGGCTCTAGTATACACTTTAACATAAAGATAAGACTCTTGTATAAACTACATAAGCTGCCCTAAGACCTGAATCATAGGGAGCTGCTTTTCATACTCATCTAGAAATCTATCACAAAACTCCTCAAATGATCTGATCAACCCTCTTGGGAGGCTCCAGTACCATTTCCTTGCCTCTCCCTTTAGGATACTTGGGAATACAAGCATCCGATGTATATCATTAAACCCACTTGCCAAGAAAGTTAGGTCGTATTCTCTCAAATGCACCATCGGATCCTCCTTTGGCAACCCATAAAACACTGGGAGATCCCTATAAAGAGGAGGGCATTTAGTCCTCTCCTTTGGGATTAAGACTGGGCCATCAAAATCTTTGTATTCCTCTTAACCTAATACCAGTGTGTTAGGGTCTTTAATCTCTTCCATTTCCACCTGTACTGGTGTGGAAGAGTCACTAATTCCATGAACTTCCCTTTCCGCCAACTCACAAAGTGGTTTAGGGAGTCCAACACTATACAATAGGGAATCTATCCCATCATCTGCTAGTGGTGTTCTACTAAGCCTATTCTCATCTGCCACCACTTTGCTAGAAATTAGGATAGGTCCTAATGAAGTCTTCCTTACTAACAATGGTTTTCCACACACATGGACATCATCCAATGCTTTATGGATCTTAGCAATCACACTATGGTACCCAACTACGTCGGGCACTAGCATCGGATGTATCTTTAGATCATAATCATCATGTCCTCCTATGTGCATATTAACCATCGTTGTCACAGTCTTTTCTATGACATTATCATCATGAATGATCATAGATGACTGTGTCATCTTAGCACTACTTTCACTTTTCCTTTTCTCTAATCTCCATGGGCTGTTAATCTTAGAGGTAGCTCCATGGGTATTTTCCCATAGTTACCCAAACTCAAGCATGGTATCACTTTCAGGGAAAATGATAAAATAGTCAATCACCTGACATGTCAAAGATCCCACTTGACTGTTCAAGATAGACAAAGTATCCTTTGGGTGTTGGGGATTTCTTGAATTGACCATCATACTGATGACCAAGGTTTTTATCAGACTAACTTGATATCCACCGCTTCAAGGCGGCTATCGACCAATAGAATAAAGCTAACAGGTCCCTTATGAGACCAAGATTCGGAGACCGCCACTTATCGGCATCTCCCGGTAGACGCACCACTGATGGGACCTAAAATGGGCTGCCAGTAGCTATGGCACTAGCCGGACCTCATGCTCATGACACACAAACACCCTCACGGCCTCACGGACCAGGAGCGTCAATCTAATGCTAAAGGAAAAACTGCCCTAAAGCTTGATTCCTGCGTTTATAGTTTATAGTCCAACATTCCCTTAAACTCCTCAGAGGGAGAACCCTTACACATTGGTAATGCCACGATCACACACATGTGGAGACAACCTCACGGTAGAAACACCGCGGCCCCACTGCAGCTCTCCTACATCGCAGGGATTAGCCCCTTGATGCGCAGCTCAACATATAACACAAACTCCTCTCTTTCATATTTCTCGTATTTCCAGGAGATATACCATGCTTCCTCACTTAACAGTCCCATAGGAAACCGACCCTCTACCCTACAGCACGGGATAACCTCACACTCTCAATCGTGGGTCAAAGTCCTAAGAAAACAATTGCTATGCAGTCCAGGAGATTTTTCTTTGATACTATGAACCATGCATAGTGCATAATGTGAATGGTTTAGTGCACAAACAAAAGAAAATGAGCATTGTGCATTGTGCGAACCCAATCTTTCCATGATTTCCATGCTAACGTTTATGTATTGAAACGAGAAGAGACACCGAGCCTTACGCTCATGCTGTCTTTTCCTTTATTTTTAAAAAACGACCTATATCCATGATGCAACACATAAATCAGGTTTAAGGTTATACTTTGATGCTCAAACTCCCCTCTCACCCTACCGTTTAATGTTTTGCATTCGTTGATAGGTGAAAGGGTCGTTTTATGTGTATTTCTTTATAGAGAAAGCAATAAACACGAACAGAAACATAGAAACGAAGGTAAACCGAGGCCAACCTCATGCTCTACCTTCATTATACATGGCACAAACACTTATGTAATTTTCTTTTTGTCGTTTCCTAATTTTCTCCCATTTAAAACTCATTTTTCATCATTTTTTGGTATTTTTCCTCTATTTTCTTCAATAAAAAATGACTGAAAATGAAAATTGATTGTGGGCTGTGGCCCTTAGGTTCCTTGACAGCAAAATTCTAAGTTTTGTTGGCATTATATCTCATACTTCCCCTTTATTTTGCAAAAAAACCCATTTTTACCCCTTAAATGCGTGTTTTACGGGTTTTATAACACTAATTCCAGCTATATCACTTATGATTTTCTAATTTTCAGAGCATAAACTGATCAAAATTATAGCAAAAAACAACATAATGCATAATCAGCCCATGGGAACAATATTTCATCAACCAAATAGCATAAAAACTCATTTTTTCTTCATAAAATTTGAATTACCGCTTAGGCTTCATGTCTCGAGATCTCGGTTTTGGTGGGGACTGCGTGTCAGCCCACATTCAATGTCCAGCATCTTCACAATCAGTAATCTTCATGTCTACATCAATCCGGAAGCAATCCGGTCTCATCCGGACAAGCTTTCCTTCACCATTCTTCATTTTCCTCTTGCACACATTAACAGCCCCTTAAGGGAGAGAGAGGGAGGAGAGAGAAAGACTAAAATTAGATATCTTCATCCAGGCCATCATTGCACGAGTGAGAGGCGGCGATATGCTCAGCATACAGAGGGGAATCAAGGCCCAAGATCTGTTCCATGGGTTGTATGCAACCCCCCAATCATGAGAGAGAGGAGAGAGGGCGCAAAATTTGGCGTGAAGATGATGGCGCCTCCATCTCCTCCTTCATCTTCTCTCTCCACGTCTTTTCATCTTGTATGCTTAAAACTTTGAAGGGGGGGTCCAAACTCAAAAGGCATGCCCAATTTTGGCCTCCCAAGTGTCCATCTTTTCATATCTTGACCATTTTGTGGCCATTTCCCCGTCCGGGCTCCAAATCGAGCTCTGAAAAATCCTGGGCGTCCGGCTTGACATCTCGCATTGACTGGAAACTCCTAACAACCCACACGGTAATCTGAAAATTTATCAAAAATCAACAAGTGTCGCTCGAGCGCCTTTTAAAAGTCGTGTTTTACTTGGTGCTTAAAATCGTCCTAGCTAGAGCCGCCGCCTTTGATGTTAAATATTTTTCCCCTAAATTCCAGATTCTTTGGCAAATTTTAGGCACATCTCGGGCTCAAAACTCTACTCTCAGATACTCTCAGTCAATGGCCAAGTGTCAATGGACATATCACTTATTATATTTAGCTTGTTACATCTACCTAACAACTGAAGTTATAGTGCTAGTCAACTAGTAGAGTCAGTTATGCACTGTTTGACTTAGGCTACTTTTCTTTATGTTGTATCTTATCTATACTTTGTATACATTGTATTGTATGTGAAAGAAGAACAAAAACGAGCAAGCAAACATTTTGGCCTCTATCTCTCGTCTTGTGTTCTTGAGTGAGTTTTCTCTTGTGTGCTTAGTGCATCTATCCTGTAGCCATCTCGGGGAAGTTACTATATATATCTTTTCTACATCACGTGCATTCAAGGCCTATTTATAAATATCCTATCTGTGAATTTTTTCTAAATAAAATATAACCCTTTTCTATTCAATTTGTAAATAACCCCTTTTTATTACACCCTTCTGTATGTAAAAAATATATAAAGTTTGTATTTTAAAAATACCTTATTTTGAACCCACATGATGCACACATATATTCATGAGTAACTTACCTGAGGCAGCCATTATGCCTCCTCTCTGTTACATGCCCAAGGTCAACACGTGATGCCCACAATGGATTCTCTCATCAAAGGTGATGCAAGCCCACCTTTTGGGGCCCTTCTCCCATGTGGCTCTTTCCCGTCATCTTCCATTCTCCTTTACTTGAAACCTACTAACCACCGTTGTCGCAGCGCGTAGGGTTGAAGGTCACCACAGGGGTTTGGCAAGAAAACTTGACAAGATAGATGGAGATGTGTCTTCAAGAGATAAGTAGATTACAGTGAATGATTAAAGGTTGAAGAGGTACTTCATGGTCAATCACAGGGGATTGAGAGAGAAGAATGTATGGGGATTCAAGAGCTTAGACTCCAATGTCATGCCACTACGTGCACACTGTGTAAAAAATTCTAGAGTGTGGCTTCCTTTTAGATTTAGAGAGCCAATGCCACTTTAGGCATTAGTGTTAGTGTCCATGGTTCAAAATATTAGATTTTTTTGTTACAAGTTTTTAGTCAATTTTTGATATTCTAGATATTATCTCTTGTAAAAATCCATAAAAACTATAGAAAATTTCTAGATTTGGATGACATGTAAAAAAAAGCATGCAGCTTTCAGTCAAATTGAGAGGATTTTATGTAAAAAGAGAGATTGACGAAATCATGCGATGCGCGATCACTGTTTTCAGCCAATGAACAACACTCCGAAGTGGGACATGAACAAGTAATCCAAGTGAATTTTAGCTAGGCGTCTTGGTATTTAACCCCCCTTTTGGAGTTAATGAAAGCATCAGATTTGGCGATCTGAGTAGCATAGAGGAAGGTAATATTTTGTACACGTTTTTGTCTATTAGAGTTTTATTTTCTCACAATGCTGAAAGAAACTGATAGGCTTCATCTTTGTTAGTATGCTTCTATATTTTCTAATTCTTTTTGGGATTATTCTTCTACATCTTCAATCTCTTCGAACCCCTTCTCTTCCATCTACTCCTCTCCCTAAATCTACCTTCACCCTAGTGTCTCTTATCTTGAAGAACTTGGCTTGAAACCTTCAACCCTTCTCTTATCTCTACTATCTCCAGAGTAAAAGCTCTTGAACCCCTATACATTCTTCTCTTACCAAACCCATGTGGTGACCTTCAACCCTATGTGTTGCGACATTGGTGAACCTGATGTGAAGGTCGGTGTAAGAGAACTCCAAGATAGGGGATTCTTCAAGAGATACTCTACAACAATTGGTCCACATACTGCAATAGACTCAGCAACAACAAATCCAAATGTTACAACAACAACAAAGGTAAGATGAAGAGAAGATTGATTCCACAACTATCAAGGCCCTCGAGGAAGTTGGGCGGGAATTAAAACAATTTAATGGTCAAAATATCTCTATTTTTATTTGCTTGTATGTTGAAAAAATGCTCTTCTTTGGTATACCACAACATGCATGGAGTTGCTATTTTTCCAAACTTGTCTTCAAGAGAGAATCTATGGTCTTTTCAACAAGATGTGGATTGGGCTAGATTTAAAAAAGCCCTACGCGAAGAATTCTTCTTAGAAGATTTTGGCCTTATGACGAAGAAAAGTTTCACTAAATGGGTTGAAAAATCCAACAAAGGTTTAGCTGCAATAGCTCTATACCATGAGTTTGAAAGTAAATTTGGACAACTTCATTAGGGCCAGAAATGCTTCAAAAACAGCACTTGTAAGAAAGTGATTAAGTTGCTAATTAGTTGAGGTTTAGGAAGAATAAAACCTCTAAATTTGGTTGTCCAGATGTGATTAATGAGAGAATATTTGGTTCATTGAAGAGGTCGACCATTAATTGCCCTCATCTTTTAATCCAAGTCAAGGGCCACCATTTCGGCCGTTTTTGTCTTGGAACTCAAGAGATTTTGTATTTTCGAGATTTTTGTACGAAATTCACATTTTCTCTCACGTTTTCTTTCTACACACTATTCTCTTTTGCCGTTCTTTTTATTACACTTGCTTCCTATCACTGTGAGATTCTTGCTCGGTTCATTTGCTAAAATGTCTAGCAATATCTCTTCAAATAACACATGTGCAAGCACACGTAAATACAAGCTAACTGTTCAGCTAGATCCGATTTACACATCTTGGAGAAGTATACATCATTGAGTATTGATAGAAGAGATCAAAGCCAACAGGTTGCGAACACAAGGAATGAAGCATATAGATTTGTGGGTGGATTGAAATATTTATCCCAGGGATCCTTCTACAGGTAAACCACCTCCTTTTTTCAATGTCCATGACTATATAAGATATGTTGGAGAAATTTACAATGGGATGCTTGGATATTGTATGAGGTTATACTCTGCATCTTACACATATATAGCTCAAATGCACGAAATGAAAAAAACACTAGAAACTACACAAACAAATATTTTAGAGTTGACAAGTCAGATTGATGTTTTGAAAAATGTTAACAAGTCATTTCAGGATAAGCTAACACGTTTGAGAGAAACTCCAGTAGGATTTAGAGAGAGGAAGAGACCATTAAAAAATATAACCAACTTGTGTCAGAGAGCAAAGAAAAGGAGACTAAATCTTACAAAGAAATATGTCTCTAACATATTAGGCATCAATATCTGAGAGAATGAGGAAAGAATTGCACTTTTGAAGGAAACCATGAATAAGAAAGATATTTTGAGGATTCTTAAGTCACCCGAAAATGCGGATTTGAGAGGTCCAACTCTCAAAGAGTTAGTGAAGGACATAAAAGGCATGGTGAAAGCAAATGAAATTGTAGAGACGTGTGATACTGTGGGTATAAGTCGAAAAGGTTATTGTGCTATCTCTGGATTATGGTTTAAAAATCTTAAACTCAATAGGGTAACTATATTTGGATTGCCCCGAGCCCTTGCAGTTTCGACTGCAAGAATTGCCATGAATCGCAAGATTCCACATGTTTTTGGAGATCACATTCACATCGAAAGGTCTATGTCCTATGAAAAAAAAAAAGGCAATTTTTGATTACAATGCGTTTAACAATATATGGGTTGATCTAAAAAAGGTGCAAATTGCAATGGTTCACATGTATAAAATCACAGTAGAAGAAAGTTATGGTGTTCTAAAGTTTGCCTTGAAGTTGGATGAAGCACAGATTCAAAAGGGACAGAAGATGAAAAGAATTAGCATTTGCCTCATGAACATGGCATTGGACCATAGCAATGATGAGGGCCAAGATCCATTGCATAAGATCCAATCCGAGATGGAGATTTGGTGGATTGGTGCAGCCCAGGTACCAATTGAAAATCATCAAATGTTGAAATGGTTGTTCAACCATACAGGTATTCCAAATATCATTAAGTCTCAAAGTGAAGGCAAAATGTTGGTAGTTGATGGGGTTGGTAATTTTAATGTGGAATGGCATATGAGTGCTAATTTAAAAACTATCAAATGTATGCTTGGAATATGTAATATCCTTACATTTATTGCATGGAAAGTATTGGATCCAAAGATTGGAGTAGTTTGCGACCAGTAAGAAGAGCCCCAAATAGAGACTCTATAGATTTGAGTAAATTTAAAAACATAGAAGACATCTGGGATCCCATTGTTTCAATCTCTCTTAAGAATGTTCATATTTGTACTTTGCATGCAGAGATTAGAATAATCGATAAGCTTCTCAGGTTGCATCTTGACTACACATATTCCATTAAGCCATTATCTTTATCAGATGAGTGTATTGATAAATGCGAGGCATTACTATCGAAAATGGGATTTCATGGAGGCCAAGTTCACTTGAGAAAGGATCCAATACTTTCAGGAAAAACAAGAGATATCTTGGCTGATGTCTCTATGGGAGGCTCAAAAACTAGACGATTCTTAGGAAACCATTCAGGAAAGCAAGTGAATGCGGCTTGGGAGTGTTGGAGAGAGTTATGTGAGATCACAACAAATGTTGCAAGCACATCAAGGCTTGCGTTTCTTAGAATGGAGGTTTGGATACACCTTGATGTTTTTCTGAAACTCCTCAGGCAACATAAGACAACATATACATATGCGGAAGAGTTCAAAAGATCAATCACAAATCTTGTTCAAGCGATAAAAGAGGCATGGGGAGAAAAAGATATCACTTTTTATATGGTAAAGTAACAATGATTTAATATGGGTTTATTTTGACAAGTTTTTCAATTGGTATAAAATTAGTGTTACTTTGTATTGCAGCATATTCTTCATATTCATGGGCCTTACTTTGTGGAGGAGCATGGCCCCTTAGCAACTTATAGTAACCAAGGCATGGAAAAATCCCACTATCAAGCACGCACAAGTTATTTTCGAACCAGAAGGCATGGGGAAGGAGTTACAAAAAGCAATGCTTTGGAGGAGCTATTCAATTGGTTTTTTCGACGACAACTTCAAAGAATGCAGATAAAAGACGGCAATGAAACATGAGCAGTCACACTTTTATATATAAGAAAGAATATATACAAAGCTAGCTTTCCAAAACTCTCACATTCTCTTCCTCCTCAGAAATCTTTCCTCTATAACGTAGAAATTTTCTTCTCTTGTAGCCAGTTATAGATTTTACATCAGTTCAGTTTGCAGCGAAGGTGTAGGATGTGAATGCCAAAAAGTATCCTGCTCTAGAAGCAGAGTAACCTGGACAAAAATCCTAATTGTTGTAGTCTTTTCCAAAAACATTACTTTGTGGGCATTATATTGTAATCCTGAGAAACCTAGAAGCCTTATAAGAGCTTTAATACAAAGTATGGGCCATGTTGCATCCTCTGAGAAACTATTATGAAGTATTAAAAAGGAATCAGGGTCAATCCTAGCCAAGTAGTGGCCGAGTGCAATGTCTTTCAATGTACTACCACCAGCTCTCAATCCTTTGCCATGTCCCAAGAAGTTATCTGAATCAACAATCCCCAACTGCAAATAAAACCCATACTGAATGAGCGTGAAACTCAAACCTACCAATGTGTAAAAGCAAATTCAAAATTATCTTACCACTTGGTTTTCATTGTACTCCAATTTAACTGGATTCCATAAATTTATTGATGATGATGTCTCATTGGTGTTAATCAATTCTTTAACGTATTCAGACTCCTCTCTTCCAAAATTGGAAATCCCAAGTTGGCTTTGCATGCAATCGAACTCCTCATCAGTAATACTCAACTCTTTCTCAGCTTCTTTTGCCTTTTCAAAACAAAGAGAGAGGGCCTCACTAGCATCAATAAACTTATCACCTACAGTTTCTTTATCAAGTTTGAGTATCTCTTCCTTTGATTCATTCTCTGTGTCAACTATCGCATTTGCAGCATCAGAAGCCTCTGAATAATGGCTAGACAATAATCTTCCCTAAGATTGAAAAGTTTTTGAATATCTGACAGTAAAATGTACTCCTTCTCCTTGAAAGGTATAGATGGTAGAGAAGGAATAGTATGGTGAGAACTCTCATCAGTTGCAGGGTTTGCATCTCCTTGGCTCTCCTCAATGATGGTCTCATCTTTGAAGTGAGAAACATCCAACTTCTCAGCAATAGAAGCCTCAAAATCTGCATCTACAACCTCCTCTGTTTCCTTTTCATCTACCAGATCATCTAACATACAAAAGCTAGCAGACTTTGCTCCTTCCAACTATTGCTCATCAGCTTTCAGAGGATATTTGACAAGGGTGAAAACAATAAAAGCAGTAGACTTTGACATAATCTTGCAGTTCTTGGAATGAGTGGAGCACCATATGTCTATTGCATAAAACCTGTCTAGAGAGTGGGCACCACACCTCTTAGTAAACACTGACTTTTCATTTCTTGTTGACCCAATGGGAACATGGACATATTCCTTTGTACCAACTTCAATAGAAGGACCTGCTAGATTTTCAAACTCCAAAAAGTCCTCCAAAAAATATTTTTTACAATATTTCAAAACACTGTCAAGGTCCCAATCAGGATTAAAGACATTCTTAACAACTCCATAGAAAGAGAGATCCATGTCGTTCTGAAGGATAAAGTCAAGAAGCCTCTCTGATGGAGTGACATCATTAAGCTCTAATACTCCAAGACCTCTCATTGACGACTTTCGCTTCCCTGGAGATGTGCTTGGCATTCTGACACTGGTGGCAGAGCATGGGGAAGAAACAGAATGCATATGCTCATCACATGTTGAAGCCCTTGAGCCTTTTGAAAGCCTTCTCCTTTTCCTAGTTCCTAGCAAAACCTTGGAGCCCAGAAAATCTGTAGGTTCAGACATGTTTCCAACTTTTTCTTGATACGGCGCGATGAGACTCAAATGCTAGACATGGATGTTCGTACTCACGCTGTATTGGTAATGGAAACCCGAACAACTCAAAGCAAAGGGCCGCAACTGAAATGACGCAATAAGGCAGAACCAGAATCAGTGATCACGCGCCCTCGCATAGTATCGGGTTAGGAGCCACGCCGAAGGAAGACTCTTAAGAATAGGTAAGCCCAGAATGACGCAAACAAGCAAAAGCGCAAAAGAGGAACACTCGCTCTCGCGCAGTATCGGGAGAAGAATGAGAAGTCCACAAAGAAAGCAAAAAAAGCCGTACGGATGAGGGACACCCCCTTATGTAGGGCGCACAATAATGCCACATGGCACTAGCCGTTGGGCTTTGACACGTGGCACTAGCCGTTGGCCAACACATGGCCGACAAACACGTGGCAAACACGTGGACCGATTGTTAGTCGACACATGGCATATGGACGTTAGGCGGACACGTGGCACAATCAATGCGAGACATGTGTCTGACACATGGCATGGTTGACGAGGGTATATAAGGGATTATTTTGCTTACATGTACACTTTACATTTCTCGAGCTCTCGCGCCTTGCTTGCCCGATACGGAGTGATCCTAGTGTTGCATCTACTGCATAACTGTCCTCTCCTGTCGTATCGGTTCCCGTCCTCGATTCAGAGCGAGTGTGCATTTGCCTCTTTCCCGATTTCCTCATTTCGGTGGTCTTCCCTCGCTGGCCCAATACGGAGCGAGGGTGTCCTTCGGTGGTTTTCCCAATATCCATCTCGCGTCATATCGAGCTTCTCTATCTCGTTGTCCTCATCTCCGATACGGCGCAAAAGTGACCATCCGTCTTGTTCGTTTGTTCCTTCTTGCGCCGTATTGTGCCTGCTGCATTCTTGTTAGATTTTCGAGAAAATTCCTATATCATTTTGGTCTTTCTGGCTCTTCTATTTTCTCCTCTGTATGGCAAGGACAAAGCAAACTGCGAGAAAAGTTTATGTGGATAGGAAGGACAGTGGGGGGTAGAAGGAAGTTACAATTTGATGAATCTGAGGAGGAACCCTCTTCAAATATTGTTGAGGCTAGGCCATCAGAGGCCCTAGAGCATTTTGCCACAGAGATCCCCCCTACACTAGGTGTTGGCCTAGCATCTTCCATGGAGTTAAAGCATTCCAGTGCAAAGAATGTTTCTTCTCCTGAAGTTGAAGAAGCAAAGGGTGAGACTTACCCTGTGAAGGATTCATCCCCTCCAATTGCACCTGAGCCTACTTCTGCTGAAGCCAATGAGCCTCCCAAGCCACAAAAGAGAAAGAGGAAGTCCTGGTTCTTCTAATGATCAGCAGAATCAGGTATAGATTCGATAAAGTGTTGAGGCCCTTGGCTTCCAACAATCAAAAAGCCCTTGAAATCCTTAACATTCCCCGAAATTGTCCAAGAAAGGGAAAAAGCTAAAGGTTGAGAATGTAACTCACCTTTACTCTACAAGGGGTGCCACCCAGCAGGAGTCTATCTTGAGTGAAAAAATTCAGGAGGTATTGAAAACTGAAGACAAAGTTTACAAGAGGAAAGCCACATCATTTTCTCCCGTCAACAACGAGAGGATGGGTAAAGTGTATGGGCAAATAGTTGTGAATGTTTCTGCGGAACCTGAGGAGGATTACCTTAGTATATCTCCCGAGGACAAGCCCATGTTGGAGAAAAGGGATGTCCAACTATCTGACTCCGTTGTTTTTTGTTGCATAAGGTAAGGCTTATAGGTTCAAGTATATTTTATATGTAATTTGTATTGATTTTGATCGATTCAAATAGATTTTGCTATTGACTGCAGGGCATTCGTCTCCTCTCTTACTCTCCATATCCGTAGAGCCATATATGTTGTTGATCCACTTCTCTCAGTGGAACTATTTGCAAGATCTGGGTCTAATATTGCACCATTCTTTCATACTTTTGATAGTGTGACAAATTACCACATCTTTTTCCCTTATGTAGAAAGGTATTTTTCTTTTCTGTAGAGGAAAATTTATATTCATTTGCTTTCACCCTTCTGGTCACCTCTATTTTGAATTTGCAAAGGGCATTGGAGTCTTATCTATATTAACTGTCTTACTAGAGAAATTATCTTTATGAACTCTCTCAGTGGTGTTCATGGCCAAGCACGAATGTATGTTGAAAGAAAATTACTTGCTTTGATTATATTTACAAAAAATATTTTGAACTTACAAAGCTTCCTTTTGTAGTGCTAGTAGACTTGTTTCTACATTTTTGGATACTACATATGAGGATCTTGTTGATCCTCAAAAGCCTTATACATTTCTTCTACAAGAAGTTCCATTGCAAGTGGATGGAGAGTTATATCAAATATTTGCAGAACAATGGATTCAAAGTTGTTACAAATAGAAGGAGTGAATGTAAGTTAATTTCATTTGATTTTTGTGTAACCCTTATCATGATGTCTTTTCACTAACTTATAACATTTATTCTTATAGTGTAGAGACTATCTTGATTCGTATGTTTGGTGGATAAGGGAGAGATGCATTGAGCTAATTTTGGACAAGGAAATCACACCATATGATCCTGACTCCCCTCTTCCTCCCAAAACTTCAATGGCCAAGGGCACAAGCAAGGGAAAGGGCAAGGGAAAGGGTAAAGGCAATGGTAAGGGCAATGGCAAGGGCAAGGAAAAGGGCAATGGCAATGGCAATGGCAATGGCAATGGCAATGGCAATGGCAATGGCAATGGTAAGTCAGCCACAAAGACCACTGCTGTGCAGAGTCTTAAAAAAAAGGAATGCCAATGCTTTCTCCTCTGAAATTTGATCCATCCCCTCTTAAACCCCAAGAAAAGAGAGTACCTGTAAATGTGAAATTATTTCAACAATTAAAGAAAGGCCTTGTGAGAAAAAACATCTTTGAAGAAATCGATAAAGAAGCCACAAAGCCAACAAAGGAGAAGACAGTGGATAAAGAATCAAAAGAGCAAACATAAGCATACACAAGCCTTATTATTTTGGCTTTGTACATTTATATGATATTTTTGTACCCCATGATGTAATGAACTTTTTCACTTATAAATTGAATGTAATGTACATTTATTTCTATACATTCGAAAGGCAACTTGCTTCATGACAGCTTATGAGTTTCCACTAAGAAATATCTTAAGGACAGTCAATTAAGATAAATTCCTACAAAGTTTTCATTCTCAAGGCTCAAAACTCACAATTGTGGGAGACAAACAACTCGTTTTTTTTACAAGAGAAAGAGCGCTCGGCTCTTTTACCAATTGTTACGCCATTCACTTTGAACTTATATCTAGGGGATGTATTGTCTAGCAATTCCAAGGTATCCCTCACATCTTTCAGACTCCAATTGGAAGTAACATTCACCTTCTTTACTTCTTCATGCTGCAAAACGTGCACCACAAGTTTATATGGTGTGCAATCTGTATCAGAATCCAAGGTGATGCCAGGAGGCATATTTCACAGTGGATTCCGTGCCACGGTGGATTTCGTGAGGTTTTACGGTGGATTCCGTATAGTTTGATGACCGGGGCTCATACACAAAGTGGATTCTTTGCGCGAGAAGTTGATGGGGACGCCTGTCCTTTTCGGGCGTTTCATTAATTTAGTGTGTACGTGGGTGATTCCATAGCGGGTGATTCCGCAAAATGCATATTAAATTAATAAATGTTTATGAGTTTAGAGTGCGCACTCGTAATAAATTAAGATTAAGATTTATTTCTAACCAGTTGATTTATTTATGTAGCTGAAGACTACTAGGTATTCACTTTTGTCGGTTTAATTGTATTATTTTACTAACGATTGTGAATGCTTCAGTTGATGTGTAGAGATAGCAGCAGTGGTGGAGGAAAGCATTGGAGGTTAGCGAGTATTCGATTTATGGATTATATTCTGATAGGCGCCACGCCTATATTTTGTCATGCCTATTTATTGAGGCATCGATTATTTATTATTATTTTGTATGCGCATGGGCGCATGGTTATGTTATTTCTATTTGGACATTGTATTGGGCGTGCCAGACTCTTTGGGCACCGTCCATTAGCTTTATTTCTATTTTTGTAAAAGTAAACTCAAAAGCTAAAAGCTTGTTATATTTTTGTAAATTGGGCTATTATTGAGCATGAAGATGAAATATACATAAAATATATGCTTTGTGAAGCGCTCACACAAGGCATGGGGGGAGATTGCACCCAATTGGTCTCTTGCTCTTGTCGTTCATGCTTTTTACCTTGTAACTTGTGCAAAAAGTAGAGTTCATTGTTCTTGGGGACCTTCCGGCATTCACCATGCGAGCATACAACGTCCGATCTACGCACTAGTGGTATCAGAGCGGAGCTGAGATCAAGAGCTTCCAATCGCTACCCATCTCGTGCGAGGGCGGAGCTCCTGGAACGATCGGGCTCTACGGTCAATCTCGTCTCGCGAACCGTCGATACAGGTAGACTTCTGGCGATCAAGAACCCTGTTTCTATTATTGGATCGTGAAGGACCGGGCTATAGCGACGAAGGACCACTTCCAAATCTCCTTCATCAAGTCGTGGAAAAATAGTGAGAAATCTCCATATCCAATCTTTTTCATAAGCTTAATAGTAAAGCTTATAAGCTTTAAAGAAGCTTAAAAGCTTCGAATTTGATCTGCGAGGTCTCTGAGGACCTCCGATTTTTTCGCGACGTCTTAAAAAACGGCCCCCCCCCCACGATCTGCGCCGTTTCCTATTGATTAAGCTTTAAGATTAATCAATTAAGCTTAGTCACCTAAGTTCTACAATCCTGCAAGTCACAAACTCCAGGTCACACCCAAACAATCAAGTTCAACAAGTATCTTCAGGTCAAGTTCTGCAAGTTCTATAAATCGACTAAGTTCTGCAAGTCTGCAACTCTGTAAGTCACATAAGTCTGGAACTCTGCAAGTCAGACTAGTCAACTGGAGTCAGAACTGACTTGTGCTCAAAACTCCTAGAAGGACTGTTCCTGCGCAGAAACTCCAAACTGCAAAGTTGTTCATTGGAAGGTACTCTATCCATACGCAGGTTTGTTGAAGCATTTTCAGCATATGAAGAAGGATAATACGCAGATTCTCTGAAGATTGTGAAAGCTATACCCACAAACACATAAGCCTTGTATTCCCGAACTTGAGCTTCGCTCATCCCGCTAACTTGATTTTGAGTGAGAAATGTCTTTTTTGTTTTGCAGGATGACGGAACCACATATGGATGATCTTATGGCTGAAGGCGACCTACCTGAGCCTACAATGAAGCAAAAGCTGGACTTAATCATGATGCAATTGGAAGAAGAACGAAGGGCTAGGCAAGCATTGCAAGCTCAATTGGCAAATTTACAAAGAGCATCTACCGACAAAGAAGAACCTCAAGCTGAAGATCTTATTCGACGTACCATCGACACAACTCTCGAAGCTCAAACCATCCGCAAAGAATCAAAGATAAGTAAAAGAAGTTTCAAATTCCGTACTTTCAATGGCATACGAGAGGGAAAAACTGGTCTGCATTCATTAGTCAGTTTGATGACTATTTCCATGAGGAAACCTATGCAGAAAAAGATAAAATCAAGTGTGTCACTAATCATTTAGTAGACAGAGCATCTCTTTGGTGGACTGTAGTATGCAAGAGCATAGATTGTCCTGCTACTTGGGAAGATTTCAAGAAGAAGTTCATGCAGGATTTCCTTCCTCAACAATTTCATGAGAAAGCTATTAAGCAATGGGATCTTCTCCAACAACGGGATCGTGAGCCAATACCTCAGTATACAGAGCGTTTTTAGAATGCATTACTCCAGTTATGCATGCTTGAAGACGTACCTGAAGCGACACACAAGCGCAAGTATATGTCTAGACTCCTTGGGCATTACTATGCTGAAGTTAACATGTTCAAGCCTGCTACTCTTGAAGACGCCATTTCACTAGCTCACGACACTGAAGATAAGCTACGAGGTAGAGACAGACGACCACAGCAATTCCAAGCCAATGGTAATTATGGATCTAAGCAATTCAATTCCAATTTTAGAAGATTTAATCCAGGTCGTTTCTCTTCATCATCTTTCCGCAAAAATTGGGCAAAACCACCTGCATTACCATCCAATCTCAATCAAAATCCTAAGCCTATTCCACAGCCAAATCCTAATGTACCTAGACTTCCCGCCATTGCAAACAATGTAACCAAAGCCAAGTCAATAGTATGCTATAAATGCCACCAGCCTAGACATCTAGCAGCAAATTGTCATTCAAAGCAACCACCTGCCCATATCAACTACCTTGGAGCAATGGATGAAGAAGAACATGAAGATATGCCTGATTTCACTGAAGATGAGGACGACACTACTACTACTTCCGATACTTTACCAGGTATGCCTACTCCACATTCATTATTGACTATGAAATGTTTGGTGCATGGAAAGGAAAAGACTATTTTGCATGATGACGGTAGTACTCATGATTTTATTTCAGCAAAATTAGTAAAAGAATTGAAGTTACAGACTGTACCTACGCATTATCGCATCAAAGCTGCATTCTTAGGCAGACCTGCCATTCATAATATTTCTGTCATATCTTTTGATTCTTTGATTGCTATGAAAGATACATATCATCAGGATATTACTTTTCATGCTGATTGGAATAAATTAGTTCAAAATAATTTGATTCCTATTGATTCATTGTCATATAATGATGGATTTATGTTTTATGAAAAGAGATTGTGTGTTACAATTCCATTCCGATCTTTTGTTTTGAATGAAATTCATTGTCCCCCATATCAAGGTCATAGAGGTATCATATCTACCTTACGTACATTAACTGAAGATTTTTATTGGCCGCATTTGGATGCTGATGTATCTAACTTTGTTTCTGAATGTTTGATTTGTCAAAGAGTTAAGAGACATCATGGTAAACAGTATGGATTACTTATGCCTTTGTCTATTCCATCTAAACCTTGGGAACAAATTTCTATGGATTTCATTACTCGTTTACCCAATACTAAATCTAACCATGATATGATTTGGACAGTTGTAGATAGATTTAGTAAACAAGCATATTTCATTCCATGTAAGAAAACTTTAACAGCATCACAAGCAGCACAATTGTTTTTGAAAACTGTTTTTACTAACCATGGATTGCCAAAAGTTATTATTTCGGATCGTGATTCCAGATTTTGTAACAACTTTTGGATTACTCTGTTTGCTAACCTAGGCACAAAGATTGATTTCTCATCTGCATTTCATCCAGAAACTAACGGACAAACAGAAGCTACTAATAGCACAATTCTAGATCTTTTATGTGCATATACTATCTCTAAACCACAAACATGGGACACCCATTTGCATTTATTACAGTTTGCATATAACAATACACCACACACATCTACAAAGAAAGCACCGTTTGAAGTGATTTATGGATATAGATTATCTACACCTGTTGCATCTTTGTCAAATAGAATTCAAAGTGCTGATGATATTGCAAGTATGCATAATACTATTTTTGATGAGGTTAAAGATATGATTGCTAAAGCCCAGCAATCATATACCAAACAAGCCAACAAGAAAAGACAAGCAATGAATTTCAAAGTTGATGATTATGTTTGGCTGAGAATAGAAAAACGTAGATTACAAAGTGTAGACAGACATCCAGTTGTCAAAATAGCCCCTAGATTCTATGGACCATTTAGGATCATTCATAAAATTAATGACAATGCATTCAAGTTAGAATTACCATCTCATTGGAAAATTCACAACACATTTCACATTAGTTTATTGAGACCATTTAGAGGCCAATTACCTGTACACCCTGTTTATGAAAACCCACCTTTATTAGAGGAAGAGACTGAAATACTTGAACCAGAAGCTATTATAGACACTGACTTTATGACCACTAGAACTGGCCAAAGGTATTCTAGATATCTAGTTAAATTTAAGAACCATCCTGTAGAGGAAGCACAATGGATGCACGCTAGAGACTTAAATGCTTTCCCCACTCTATTAGCTCCACATTGAGCTTATAGCAATTGAGGTCAATTGCTATCCCACCCCGGGGGTATGATGCCAGGAGGCATATTTCACGGTGGATTCCGTGCCATGGTGGATTCCGTGAGGTTTTACGGTGGATTCCGTAAACTTTGATGACCGGGGCTCATACACAAAGTGGATTCTTTGTGCGAGAAGTTGATGGGGACGCCTGTCCTTTTCGGGCGTTTCATTAATTTAGTGTGTACATGGGTGATTCCATAGCGGGTGATTCCGCAAAATGCATATTAAATTAATAAACGTTTATGAGTTTAGAGTGCGCACTCGTAATAAATTAAGGTTAGGATTTATTTCTAACCAGTTGATTTATTTATGTAGTTGAAGACTGCTAGGTATTCACTTTTGTCGGTTTAATTGTATTATTTTACTAACGATTGTGAATGCTTCAGTTGATGTGTAGAGATAGCAGCAGTGGCGGAGGAAAGCATTGGAGGTTAGCGAGTATTCGATTTATGGATTATATTCTGATAGGTGCCACGCCTATATTTTGTCATGCCTATTTATTGAGGCATCGATTATTTATTATTATTTTGTATGCGCATGGGCGCATGGTTATGTTATTTCTATTTGGACATTGTATTGGGCGTGCCAGACTCTTTGGGCACCGTCCATTAGCTTTATTTCTATTTTTGTCAAAGCAAACTCAAAAGCTAAAAGCTTGTTATATTTTTGTAAATTCAGGTATTATTGAGCATGAAGATGAAATATACATAAAATACATGCTTTGTGAAGTGCTCACACAAGGCATGGGGGGAGATTGCACCCAATTGGTCTCTTGCTCTTGTCGTTCATTCTTTTTACCTTGTAACTTGTGCAAAAAGTAGAGTTCATTGTTCTTGGGGACCTTCCGGCATTCACCACGCGAGCATACAACGTCCGATCTGTGCACCACAAGGGAACCCAAATACTCAATCTTAGTTTGTATCTCCTGTAATCAAAGCCCAAAGCAAGAGTTTGGCGAGGGATACTGTAAGCCAAAGCCAAGGATTGAGGGCATGCACTGCACCTCAAGACATCACCCTTATGGTCGCAGTCTCTAGATTTCCAAAGCGTCCCTATAGTGTTGTCCAAATCCTCTTCCGAAAAGTTTCTACTTAGCTAGAAAAGCTTCATTCTTTGTAAATTTGCTGTTTTGAAGCAAGCCACGAAGATATGGAGGGGTGCAAACCATGATAAACGTATTCTTCTTGAGATCCTTCTAGCTGTCATGGACTTTTGAATATCCTGAGATATTTTGAATTTGAAACTCTGCACCGTTACCTCGTCAGGAATCTCCCAGTTTAGAGATGAAAGGATTGGCAATGGCAAATTTTCGATATTCCCATACCTATCCGCTTTAGAGGGAACCACATACTATGCATAATATATAAAAACCTTGCATTCACTAAAAAAAGATACAGTTTGATCGGCATAAATAATGTCTACCAATACCTTGTGAATGGCATGGAAAGTCCCACTTAGGCTTTCCACAGGTTGCTATTCAATACTTGTTGACGGAAAGATATCTGCAATGACGAATCAGTTATTAGTACTTGCCTAAATGGAAAAGAATTACAAACATTATTCAACTAATAACTTACAATGTGTTTGTTGGGGAACACGTTCGTTTGGAGGCAAGTGCATATCCTTGGCCATGTAAACATGTTGCACCTTGACAAACCACCCTTTGGGCATAATTTTAAAGGCAATGATACGCCCCTTCCAGTGATGTTTTATATCATCTCGTTTTCTTCTTTTCACCTTATGAGAGCCCTTGCAAGATGGCAACATGGTAACCCAATCATTTACAGTAAAGGTTTTGGGCTCCCAATTTCCATCTGCTCCCTGGCTATAGACTGTGCAAGAGTGTATTAAATGAGAAGGGTGCCTAGAGGAAGCCATGAAAAGAATGAAAGCGCAGAGAAAGAAGCTCAAAGAGGGGTGAATGAACTAAAAAGTAGCGTCAAGAATACAAATGAGTATGTATTGGGCGCCAATTAGAATATTGAAAGATCTCCCGACTTTTAAAAAACTCATTATTAATTTCATCACATCTCTGTCACGTATTTTGTCAGATTTGTGAGTAAATAACGTCTTTGGGACTCCAAAACATGTCACAGTTTAGGGATTTTGGCTAAAAAAGAAGAGAGAATCACGAAATGGACTCCACTATCTCTAAAAAAGAGGAGACAAGAATACCATATTCTTGCACACGTGGCAAACTCTCTTTGGCCTATTTCTTAATCTTGTGATTAACAAAAGTGCATTTTTGGAAGTGTTTTTGGCCCTGATGGATGCTGAAGACTAACAAAGTATGGAAAGTCAGAAGATTGAATTATTCCTTAAGGTTGCAGATCCCATTCTGCAAGAAAAGCTTGCTGATCGCCTAAAAGATGCTACCTCCGAATCAGGAGTCAAAACTGCATGGACAGACGTTACTGATGTAGTTAACATGATTGCTCAAAGAGAGAGGATGCGACTAAGATTGGGCTGTACTTCCACTTCAAAAAATCCATTGATGGAGCTTGTTCCACCTTCAAATTTTCCTATTCCCTTGACTAATCAAACAACTCTTTCTTCTTTTGTTCCTTCTAAAAATGATGTCAAGGATGAACTCATTAAAAGCATGCGTGACCGTCATCTGAATCTTACAGAAATTAGTTCCAAGGTGGAGAAGTTGGATGTCAAAGTTGAAGAACGAGGGCATTCATCAATTCAAAGACCCATGAGAGAAGGCTTTAAGAGTGCTGTATTTGGTGTGACAGCCAACAACATGACAAGAGGAAATGTTCTGCCTTCGGTGAGGCTGAAGCACACAAGCTCATCTTTTGGAAAGATGAAAAAATTCATGGAGCTAAAACTGGTCTTCCACTAGAGCCAAATTTTGGCAATGGTGGAATGAAGAAAATATTAGAAGATTTAGCTATAATGAATGCCTACACAGCAATTGATGCAGCTACCTATGTGCTGCAAATTGAGCCAACTAAATTAAGTTTGAAAGCATGTAAAGCTAATGTGCAATCTAAAGTATGGATGCATACACTAGATCAAATGAAATGTGGTAAGGCAGCCAAAGAAGATTTGGCTAATGCCAGTCAGTGCATTTGAGGAATAACTGGTTGGAAAGAACGGGTAGATTCTTTTTGTGCCTTTGCACATTTGACTGAAGTCAATCATAAAGAAGTCTTGATTGAAGAAAAGAGAAGAAGAGAATATGAACCAGGGCCTTCCTCTTCTAGCCCTCTAAAACGGGTCACTAGAAGAACACCTGAACAAACAAAGCTTGCTAAAAATATAATCCCAGATCAAGAGATGGAAGATGTGCCACAAACAAAGAAGACCAAAGGAAAGAAGAAAGGCAAGCAGCGAGGCTACAAATTGCAGTCTAACATAGATCTGCAATCGATCTCAAACGAGTCCTAGAAGAACGAATTCTAGGAAGCAAAATTGAATTCACCTTAGGCGAAATTCTTGGAATTGCCAAATGTGAATTTCATGATGTAATTATTAATGTAATCAAAAGGAAAAGACAATATGTTGGTGATGAAGATGAAGAAATAGTGCATGCTTTTTTGCAAGTTCTTCAAGTTTTTGTGTAGGATGAATCATCTTGAAGGAGTTAAAGAATTAATTGGAGAAATTGAAGCTGAAGATAAAGAAAGCATGAATGCAAAAATTAAAGAAGTGAAAGTTAAAAATATAATGGTTGACTTGTCCAAACCAGTTGGGAAGCCCACCTCTCAAAAAGAAGGCCTGAAGGTATTCAAGCAGCTATTGAGAAGCTAAAGACAACAAGACTAAAGAACAAAAGAAGATTTGATAAGCGACATCAACTTCGACCAAGAGCAATTTAAGAAAATGACTGGGTGCTTGTCTATGATAGCAGCCTAGACAATCAATACAGTACTTCTCAGAAGATGGTAAAGCATTGGTTTGGCCCATATGTGGTAAAGGATATTCATGACAATGCAATTGGATGGAACAAGCATGAAGATACCCATAGCTGGAAAAAGAATCAAGCTCTTCAAATGAAGAGAAAGTTCAACATATGAACTAGAGGACTTGAATATAATTCAAGAGCATGAAGACATAGAGGAAGAAGCAGAGGCAGAAGATGAAGATATTGACATGGCAGAAGATACTTCTTCTAACACTGCAAATCCGTAAGACTTTGGCACATGCCAAAGGATGTGCAGGTTAGGAGGGGGTGGATGTTGTGCCTCTACGTGCACATCGTGTAAAAAATTCTATAGTGTGGCTTCCTTTTAGATTTAGAGAGCCAATGCCACTTTAGGCTTTAGTGTTAGTGTCCATGGTTCAAAATATTAGATCTTTTTGGACAAGTTTTTAGTCAATTTTTTATATTTTAGATATTATCTCTTGTAAAAATCCATAAAAACTATAGAAAACTTCTAGATTAGGATGACATGTAAAAGAAAGCATGTAGCTTTTAGCCGAATTGAGAGGATTTTATGTAAAAAGAGAGATTGACGAAATCACGCAACGCGCGATCACTGTTTTCAGGCAGTGAACAACACTCCAAAGTGGGAGATGAAGGAGTGATCCAACTGAATTTTGGTCAAGTGTCCTAGTATTTAACCCCCCTTTCGGAGCTAATGAAAGCATCAGATTTGGCGATCTAAGTAGCATAGAGGAATGTATTATTTTGTACATGTTTTTGTTTATTAGAGTTTTATTTTCTCACAATGCTGAAAGAAACTCACATGCTTCATCTTTGTTAGTATTCTTCTATATTTTCTAATTCTTTTTGGGAGTATTCTTTTACATCTTCAATCTCTTGGAACCCCTTCTCTTCCATCTAATCCTCTCCCTAAATCTACCTTCACCCTGGTGTCTCTTATCTTCAAGAACTTGGCTTGAAACCTTCAACCCTTCTCTTATCTCTACCATCTCCAAAGTAAAAGCTCTTGAACCCCTATACATTCTTCTCTTACCAAACTCCTATGGTGACCTTCAATCCTATGTGCTGCGACACTGGAGATGGTAGAGATAAGAGAAGGATTGAAGGTTTCAAGCTAAGTTCTTGAAGATGTTGATAGAGCTTCCAACTGCATGTTCTTAGCAAAGATCACAAGAGTATTATCTCAAATCAAGCTTGTTTTCTTGATTGTAAGAGTAATTACAAATTATCAAATCAAGTACAATATGTTGTCATGTATCATAAACAACTTTGCATCCCATCATTCATACATGATGCCATAGCATGAATCATCTTTGCATAATTACATTCAATGTAGACTGTTAGGGACAAAATCTTATGAGTCAATTACAAGTCTTGTAGAGAGCTTCAAATTGAATTTCCTTCATGATAGCATAAACTTTCCCTAACATAGTGTTGGTGCGTTTGGTGTCAAGAGTCCACCATGGGGGTAAGAGACAGTAGGGTGAAGGTAGATTCAGGTAGAGGAGTAGACGGAAGAGAAGGGGTTTGAAAAAATTAAAGACGTAGAAGACTCCCAAAAAGAACTAGAAAATGTATAAGAATACTAACAGATATTAAGCCAGCCAGTTTATTTCAGCATTATGAGAAGATAAAACTCTAATAGACAAAAAAGTGTATAAAATAATACCTTTCTCTATGCTACTTAGATCGCCAATTTGATGCCTCCATTGTCTCCGAAAGGGGGGTAAAATACCAGTACACTTGGCCATAATTCTGCCAAATCACTCCTTCTTCATCTCCCCCTTTGGAGTGTTGTTTACTGCCTGAAAACAGTGATCGCGCGTCACTCAAATTCATCAATCGCTCTTTTTACATAAAATCCTCTCAAATCGGCTGAAAGCTACATGATTTCTTTTACATGTCATCGTAATTTAGAAGTTTTCTATAGTTTTATGGATTTTTACAAGAGATAATATCTAGAATATCAAAAATTGACTAAAACTTGTCCAAAAATTTAATATTTTTGAACTATGGACACTAACACTAATGTTTAAAATGGCATTGTCTCTCTAAATCAATAAGAAAGCACACTCTAGATTTCTTTACATGGTGTGCGCGTAGCAGCATGACACCCACCCCCTCCTAACCTGCACATCCTCTAGCATGTGCCAAAGTCTTATGGATCTGCAGTGTTAGAAGAAGTATCTTTTACCATGTCAATGTCTTCATCTTCTACCTCTTCTTCTTCTTCTATGTCTTCATGCTCTTGAATTATATCCAAGTCTTCTAACTCATATGTTGAAATTTCTCTTCGTTTGAAGAGCTTGATTCTTTTTTCAGCTATGAGTATCTTTATGCTGGTCCCATCCAATTCAACCAATGAATATGTGGCATTGTCATGAACGACCTTTACCACATATGGGCCAAACCAACACTTTAACCATCTTCCTAGAAGCACTGTATTGATTTTCTAGGCTACTGTCATAGACAAGCACCCAGTCATTTTCTTGAATTGCTCTTGGTGGAAGTCGATGTCGCTTATCAAATCTTCTTTTGTTCTTTAGTCTTGCTGTCTTTAGCTTCTTAATAGCTGCTTGAACATCTTCAGGCCTTCTTTCTAGCTGCCATATGCGCAAAATCAGCAACTCTTCTCTATTGATGCCTTCATCCCAAGCTAGAAGACTCCATGTGATAATAGATTCTTCAATTGGCATAATTGGTTATTATCCATGCGTAAGTTCAAGTGGCATATAGCCACTAACTATACTATGAGTAGTTTGGTCAGCCCATAATGTAAAATGTAGCATTTTAGGCCATTCTTTGATCTTTCCTCTACAAGACTTTGCTAGAGCTTTGAGAATAGGCGGGTGCCCTCTATCACTTTTTGCATTACCTTCAGGGTTATAGGCTGATGTTAAAGCTAGCTTAATACCCAATTGAGCAAAGAAGTTGCATGACTCATCACCGTACAACTCTCCTCTATCTACAGTTACTTTACCCACACAACCATATCTGTAAAATACTTCTTTAAGCAAAAAACAACAAACAACTTGAGTGGTCTTGGTTGTTAAGGCTTTGCCTTCAACTTGATTGGTTAGATTCTCTCTTGTAAGCACTAAATATTGCATATTCTATTTTTCTGTAGGCATAGTTATAAGATCAATAACCCATCTATAATGTATAGACAAAGGATAAGTTGGTTGTAACCCATCTTGATGCTTGACCATAGAATACATTTGACACTATGTCCCGATACATGTTTTGCCACCAATATTTTTCTTTGACTTTACTAAAGGTTCCCCATATGCCTCTATGGCCAGCCCACAGGCTTTCATGAAATTCCTTCATTACTTGTTGTTGCAATCTTTTGTTACCTAAAACTTGGACATGTGCTCCTTTCTTCTTCTTTGCATGCTTCCATAGATACCCTTCTTTAATAAAAAAGCCATAAGCTTTCCTCTTAATATGCTTGAACTCTTCATCAATCCAAGACTCCTCCTTCTTCATTATGCTGAAATATTGGCCAATCTTCAGCCAATCTTCAGCCAATCTTCTTCATAATCTTCTTTAAGGAAATGAACTAGAACTTGAGCAATGCAATGAGCATGCTAGCTTCTAGTTGAACACCCTTCTTCCATAGATAAATCTTTGATCTTTGTTGCTATATGCTAATTTATAGCAATACCTTTTCCTATTCTTACTTTACTTAATGCTATACCATTAAAAAAAGTAGCTTCATCTACAAGATTCAGCTTTGGGTTTGTATATGCAGCAAACTGAAAAGGTACTTTCAACAACCATGGAATGAAATTCAACAAGTATAGATTCTTCAACTTCATCTTCTTCCATCATCTCTTATTTATTATCATATCTTGCACATGACAGCATGTGAGCAACTGGATTCGCCTTTCTTGCAATATGCTTTGATTCGGGGTTGAGAGATTTAATATATGCAATCCATCTTAGCATAGCAATGTCGGGTGTAGAGCAGTTGGAAATCATGCTCAAGAGTGGAAGACAATCAGTTTCTACCACTATGAAAGCACCTATAAAGTATTCACGATCACATTTTAATGCTATTACAACTCCCCACAATTCCCTTTTTACTTGTGTATACCTTATTTGACATTCATTGAGAACCTTTGCTCCAAAACAAATTCCATACATGTTACCTTCAAGGTCTTCTTGGCCAACAGTCCATCCTATCCCAATGGGACTTGTATCCACAGTAAGGATGATGGGTTGACCATTTGAATAATCAACCCTTTTGAGAGTGGGGACTGAAATTAACAACTTCTTTAGTTTACATACAGTGAGAGTATGCTCTTCCTCCCAAGAGAATCTTTGGACTTTTCTCAATAATTGATAAAGATTTTCGGTGACATGAGTAAAATGTGGTATCCATATGAGATAGAATACACATGCGCCAAGAAATCTTCTCACCTCTAAAATATTTGTGCATTTTTCTTGCATTCTGCTGATGGCGTCTATCTGGATTGGTTAAGGTTTATGTCTTTAGGGGCCATACAAATATATGACCACTACGACTTCTTCTACTCCAAAAATCGACTTAGCTCCAGAAAGGGTAAGATGTACCTCTTCTAGCCTTGTCAAAATCTTGTCACAATCATGAATATGGTTAACTACAAATGTCCTGCAACCATTTTCATTAAGCTCCTCATTCTTTTCATTAACTTCACATCCCTTGATAGGTACATCATCAAGAAATGGAGGAGTAAGTTGTGGAATAAAGTCCCTTAAGACTTTGTATCATTCATCATATGGGCTACAGAGTTTATTGCACCTTGTGGTAGAGTGCACATGCAGATCAATCCAAGAGGTGTTGATGAGTTTGCCAAACCAACATTTTGGATTGTGACACGATTAATAGACTGTAGATCTTGAATGAATCGTAAGGATCCATTTTTCTTGGGCACGGTAAACCATCAATTTAAGTAAGGTGCTGAAGAAGGTTCTAAAATCTTCATTCTAATCTTTTCATTTAGAAGTTCTAGTAGTTTGGGCAAATGCGCCCTTGGAACAGGAATGGGCTTGAGGTTCCAAGGCGCATGTGGGATCGTAAAAATGACCATTAGGAGCCACAATATTTGGATTCACACAGCCTATTTCACTTGGCTGAAATGCAAAACCTTTTCCATGTTTCATTAGCATTTGCATAAAATAGTGTTTTTCAATCGGCGAAAGGAAAGAATTTTCACCTATTTTGAGCTCTTTTATACTTTTAGATGTGAACTTGTGACCAATGTTGGAAGGATCACGAAGACTTGGCTGATTTATTGCCCTATCAGTCAGCCCTTCACTTTCAAGAGGTAGTGGGACTGCCTCAGGCTTGACTTTTTTTTCCACCGTCTTGTATTTTGTCTCCACTTGCGCTTCAGCCTTGTTGAGTAAACCAATATCTTCCTACTCAACAAATTCTTGAATTGTTTGATAAAAATCTAATGTACATACTTCTATGGATTGATTTTCAGCCCGATTTTCTATATGAGTAGTTGCATATATTTCATCCAATGTGTCAATAGTAATTAGTCCAAAAAAATGCCCAAAATATCTTCATTTTCAACCATCATGTCATAAGTTTTTAGCACCCTTTTTACATAACATAAATATTTTCTTTCAGATTTAGTCATGGTTGGAAGAGACTTATAACAGCCCATACTATTGGCTGCACATACATACAGATTTGCCAAAGACACAGTTTTTGTAGCATAAGGAGGTTCAATCTTTTTACATGACGCACTGCCATAGCCTCCTTTTATAGCAATGCAACCCAAAAACCTTTGAGTTCTTGGGCATTAGGCACAGGATAATCATGCAGTCGATTTCTGTTTCAATTATGGTTAACACACACAGTAAGAAATTGGACAGCTCGTTCATTATCCTTACTTCGGATTCGAGCATAGGAAGAACCATCATCAAGATCTTTTGTTTCCAAGCGAGCTGCTTCAGGAATGTAAGGTTGTCTAAGAATGATAGGGTAACTATAAGAGTCTTGAACAAAAAAGTGAAAATTATCTTTTATGTCTCCAATAGTTACCTACACATTAGGACATGCAGCATATAACTCTCCAGAAGAGTTGTTTGCAACTCTCATTTGCCAACCTGGATCAACATCTATGGGCCATCCGCCACTTTCATAGAGACTCCTTGCCATGACATTTATCTTCGAGCCATGGTCTAAGAGTGCAATACATGGTGTTTCTTTTTCTCCAATTTTGGCAACTGTCTCCATTGTTGCTCTTGCCCAATGCGTACGAGAGTAGTGACTACTTGGAATGAATTGAGCCTCTTTCTCCTCATGCATGTGCTATAGACAATCTTCTTTTTGAGAGATAGGCTACCCAACTGGTTTGGACCAGTCGAACATTACATTTTCAACTTTCACTTTAATTTTTGCATTCATGCTTTCTTTATCTTCAGCTTCAATTGCTGTAATTAATTATTTAACTTGATGCCAAGAGGCATATTCCACGATGGATTCCGTGAGGTTTTGCAGTGGATTTCGTAAAACTATACTTATTTGCTCGTGGAAGTTACTATATGTATATCCTCTATATCATGTACATTCAAGGCCTATTTGTAAAAATCCTTATCTGTGAAAATTTTTTGAATAAAAAATAACCCTTTTCTATTCAATCTGTAAACAATCCCTTTATATTATGCCCTTTTGTATGTAAAAAATGTATAAAAATGGTATTTTAAAAATACATTATTTTAAACTCACGTGATGGACACATATATTCATGAGTAACTTACCCTAGCTTATTTACCGAGGCTTGTATACAAGGTGGATTCCTTGTGTTAATTTAATGTGCAAGTGGGTGACTCCATAGCGGGTGATTCTGTAAAATATATATTTAAATTAACGGACGTTTATGAGTTTAGAGTGTGCACTAGTATTAAATTAAGGTTAGGATAGAGTTCCAACCTATTTATTTATTTTGTGTTGAAGACTGCTAGGTATTCACTTTTGTCGATTTAATTTTATTATTTTCTAATAATTGTGAATGCTTCACTTGATGTGTAGAGCAGGCAACGATGGCATTGGGAAGCAATGGACGATAGCATGTATTCAAGTTATTTAGAAAAATTATCATTTTTTATGGGTGCACGTCTTATCATTAGAGATGTGGCGCTAATATTTATTTAGACGCACTTATTTATTAAAGTGCTTGATATATATCTATTATTTTGTATGCGCATGGATGCACGGTTTAAATATTCATTATTGGACATTGTATTTGGGCACTGCCTGACTCTTGGATTGCCCAACCACTTTATTCTTTATTTGGACAAAAGCAAACACAAAAGCTAAAGCATGCTAATTGTAAAATTAGGCTATTTTTGAGCTTTGAGATGAATAAATTTATAAATACATGCTTTGTGGAGCACTCACACAATGCATTGGGGGAGATTGTACCCAATCGGTCTTTTTGCCTCATGTCGTACAAGTCTATTTTCTTGATTTTTGAGCTTAAAGTAGAGTTGTTTATTCTTGGGGACCTTTCAGCGCTCACTACATATGCATACAATATCCGATTTGCGCACCATAACTGCTTCAAGATTAATTCCTTGTGAAGTTAGCTTCTCTTCATCCTGCACAAAAACTCGAAGAACTTGCAAAAAAGCATGTAGTGTTTCTTCAGTTTCATCACCAACATATTGTATTTTCCTTTTGATTACATTAATAATTACATCATGGAATTTACGTTTGGCAATTTCAAGAATTTCACCTAAGATGAATTCAATTTTACTTCTTAGAATTCGTTCTTCTAGGACTCGTTTGAGATCAGTTGCAAATTCTATGTCAGACTGCAATTTGTAGCTTGGTTTCTTGCCTTTCTTCTTTCCTTTGGTCTTCTTTGTTTGTGGTGCATCTTCCATCTCTTGATCTTGGGTTATATTTTCAGCAAGCTTTGGTTGTTCAGGCGTTCTTCTAGTTACCCATTTTAGAGAGCCAAAAGAGGAAAGCCCTGGTTCATCTTCTCATCTTCTCTTTTCTTCAATCAAGACTTCTTTATGATTGATGTCAGCCAAATGTGCAAAGGCAGAAAAAGAATCTACCAGTTCTTTCCAACCAGTTATTTCTCGAATGCACTAACTAATGTTAGTCAAATCAACTTTGGCTACTTTTCCACATTCCATTTGATCTAATGCATGCATCCATACTTTAAATTGCACATTAGCTTTACATGCTTTCAAATTTGATTTAGTTGGCTCAATTCACAACCCATAGGTAGCTGCATCAATTGCTGCATAGGCATTCTTTATAGGTAAATCTTCTAATCTTTTCTTCATTCCACCATTGCTAAAATTTGGCTCTAGTGGAAGACCAGTTTCAACTACATGAATTTTTTCATCTTTCCAAAAGACGAGCTTCTGTGCTTTAGCCTCACGGAAGGTAGAACACTCCCTCTTGTCATATTGTTGGCTATCACACCAAATACAACACCTCTTAAAGCCTTCTCTCATGGGTCTTTGAGTTGACGATCGTCCTCGTTCTTCAACTTTGACATCCAGTTTCTCCACTCCTGATTCGGAGGTAGCATCTTCTAGGTGATCAACAAGCTTCTCTTGCAGAATGGGATCTGCAGCCTTAAGGAATAATTCAATCTTTTGACCTTCCATACTTTGTTGGTCTTCAGCATCAAGTTGCCCAAATTTACTTTCAAACTCATGGTATAAAGCTGTTGCAACTAAACCTTTGTTGGGTTTCTCAACCCAATCAGTGAAACTTTTCTTTGTCATTAGGCCAGAGTTTTCTAAGAAGAATTCTTTGTGTAGGGATTTTTGAATGTAGCCCAATCCGCATCTCGCTACAAAGACCATGAATTCTTTCTTGAAGACCATGCTTGGCTAGTTTGGTAAAATAGCGACTCCA
This sequence comes from Lygodium microphyllum, assembly GCF_053477565.2. Taxonomy (NCBI): domain Eukaryota; kingdom Viridiplantae; phylum Streptophyta; class Polypodiopsida; order Schizaeales; family Lygodiaceae; genus Lygodium; species Lygodium microphyllum. Next base: position 114,163,115 of record NC_141162.1, read on the forward strand.
TGCATGTTGCGGTACTCCAAAGAAGAGAATTTTCTCAACATACAAGCGAATAAAAAAAGAGACATTTTGACCATTAAATTGTTTTAATTCCCTCCCAACTTCCTCTAGGGCCTTGATAGTTGTGGAATCAATCTTCTCTTCGTCTTTCTTTTGTTGTTGTTGTTGTAACATTTGGATTTATTGTTGCCGAGTCTGCTGCAGTATGTACACCAATTGTTATAGAGTATCTCCTGAATAATCCCCCATCTTGGAGTTCTCTAACATTGACCTTCACGTCGGGTTCATCAATGTCGCAGCGCGTAGGGTTGAAGGTCACCATAGGGGTTTGGTAAGAAAACTAGACAAGATAGATGGAGATGTGTCTCCAAGAGATAAGTAGATTACAGTGAATGATTAAAGATTTAAGAGGTACTTCACGATCAATCACAGGGGATTGAGAGATAAGAATGTATGGGGGTTCAAGAGCTTAGACTTCGAAGATGGTAGAGATAAAAGAAGGATTTAAGGTTTCAAGCTAAGTTCTTGAAGATGTTGATAGAGCTTCCAGCTGCATGTTCTTAGCAAAGATCACAAGAGTATTATCTCAAATCAAGCTTATTTTCTTAACTATAAGAGCAATCATAAATTATAAAATCAAGTACAGTATGTTGTCATGTATCATAAACAACTCTGCATCCCATCATTCAAACATGATGTTATAGTATGAATCATATTTGCATGATTACATTCAATGTAGACTGTTAGGGACAAAAGCTTATGAGTCAATTACAAGGCTTGTAGGGCAAAGAGACTTGCTTCAAGAGAACTTCAAATTGAGTTCCTTTGATGATAGCATAAACTTCCCCTAACATAGTGTCGATGCATTTGGTGTCGATAGTTCACCATGAGGATAAGAGACATCAAGGTGAAGGTAGATTCAGGGAGAGGAGTAGACGAAAGAGAAGGGGTTCGAAGAAATTGAAGACGTAGAAGAATACTCCCAAAAAGAATTACAAAATGTATAAGAATACTAACAAAGATGAAGCCTATCAATTTATTTCAACATTATAAGAAGATAAAACTCTAATATACAAAAACATGTATAAAATACTTCCTCTATGCTGCTCAGATCGCCAATCCGATGCCTCCATTGGCTCCGAAAGGGGGATAAAATGCCAGCACACGTGGCCAAAATTTTGCCAAATCACTCCTTCTTTATCTTCCCATTCAGAGTGCTATTCACTACGCGAAAACAACAATCGCGCGTCGCGCGATTTCGCCAGTCTCTCTTTTTACATAAAATCCTTTCAAATTGGCTGAAAGCTGCATGCCTTCTTGTCTAGAAGTTGTCTACAGTTTTATGGATTTTTACAAGAGATAATATCTAAAATATCAAAAATTGGCTAAAACTTGTCCAAAAATCTAATATTTTTGAACCATGGACACTAACACTAATGTTTAAAATGGCATTGGCTCTCTAAATTAATAAGAAAGCCACACTCTAGATTTTTTTACAGGGTGCGCGCATAGCGGTAGGACACACCTCTCATAGTGTGCCACCAGACAATTACAACTGCTCCTCATGTGCATAATAACCTCCCCCTTCCTTACTCTTTCACACTGCCACTCCCAAACCCAACGCTCGTTACCCTACCCTCCATCCCCACTACAAAATGTCTTATGTACCTAGCCGCCCGCAATCAGAGATCAATCGTTTCAATCTATGGCCATCAATCGAACAATCCAAGAGAGCCAAACCCCTCTCTCCTCAGCATTCACTCACTTCAGTGCTCCAACTCACATGTTGCTACGAATTCCCACGTCCACCACTGCCCCACAATGTTTTCAATCACATGCTTCAACTCGCGAACCTTCTCATTCTATACTTGTAGAACCCTCCTACAATTCACGATCAAGTCCTCACATTTCCATCCTTGTGTGTTTTCATTTGTAAATGCAGATACATCTAACTGTTGAAGCTAATATTTCGTAATAGTTTGGTTGAAATATATATTACATGTAATAGAATTGAAGGGTATGAAATGTAAGGGCCTTAGCATATATACTACGTAATATAATTGAGTGGTGTGAATTTTAAGGGCCTTAGCATATGTACTACTCATTACCGTTCACAAGAAAGATTGAATTGCGGACCAAAGGACGGTGTTTGATCCAATTATATTATTTTCGAGACTCTATTGCAAGGTGTTGTTACTTGTTACTGAAAATTACATACATCATCCTGCTCAAGATGGGGTAACGTGTTTATATAGCATCCATGGTGAAGATATAGCATGGTGCTATATAGTCTATTATCTTTACAACACTTTAATTATGTTGATGATTGGATCATTCCCTTACCTCAAATAACTGTTTGAACCTTATATAATCTTGTAGGGTGTTGTGATAATTTCATCACCTTGTTGAAATGGTCCATTGTTATATACATATTTTTGTTTCTGAAGACGTAATTACCCTTCCCCCCAATAAAAGAATGGCTTAAATCCACACTCATGAATCTATTGGTCGTGCTAAGTTAAAGATCTCATGAATTGGCAAACTCCTATGAAAGTATACATTTATCGAAAGTGAATGCCCAAAAATCAAGGTAGCACCATTTCTTCAACCACAACAGGACAAAGATTGCTACAATAAAGTCAATGTCACTTCGTCTTCATCAATTAGGAAAGTATAGGTATAGTAGCATTAATTACTCGATGAAATAGTCATTTGAGTGAAAGTGAATGATAGTGAATATTGCTCACAATAATGGAAAAGGAAGCAAGACGGTTGAAATGTCATAGGTTTCTTTTGGGGAGTGAAAGTGAATGATAGTGAATATTGCGTGACCTTTCAAAGTGTGGATCGGAAAGATGGTCTAGACTCTAGACAGAGCCATCCTTGCCTGAAGAAAGGTTCGCTTTTGACTTTAGATACATTATCTGAAGTCAGTGAATCGTGGAAAATGATCACACCGCGACAGAAGGCCAGTATGCCGACGTAGAGACCGCTTCTAAATTTAAAAAATGGTGAAAACGATGTCGTGTACAGGGCTATTATATAAAGGACCCATATTGTACATGCATGGATTTGTAAGAGCAGCTCTCTCCCTCCCTCCCCCCATCATGAATATTCACGCGATGGGGCGGCCTCCAGCTCTCCTTGTTCGTCTCGGCCTGCAGCTCTTCTTACTAGTCGCCTGCGCTTGCAGCATGCACGGAGCTCTAGCCCACTACGAGCCTTCTCCTTATTACTCAAAGCCACCCCCGGTCTACACTAAACCGCCTCCTCCGCCCTATCAGAAGCCGCCACCTGTCTACAACCCCCCTCCATATCACAAGCCGCCTCCCGTGGCGAGCCCGCCGCCACCCACCTACACTCCTCCTTCCAAGCCCCCGAGCCACAAGCCTCCGCCCTATCATGAGCCGCCACCATACCACAAGCCTCCTCCCTACCACAAGCCCCCTCCTGTCTACACCCCACCCTCCGCCTCTCCCCCCTATCACAAGCCCCCGCCTGTCCACAAGCCTCCCCCTTATCATAACAAGCCCCCTTACACCCCCAAGCCTCCTAAGTACTCCTACCCGCCGCCTCCCCATTACTAGCTGCTGGCTTTTGCTTAGCTTTTGAAGGGCGGCTGCATTCGGTTTCCTTACTGAAGCAGACGACATTGCCATAACTTGTGTACAAGTTCGCATCATAGTCTCATCAATAATGTGAACGGTTATTCATGCAAAAGGTGAAAATGTCTACTGCCTATACTGTAGTCTCGAGGGTTAAAAACTTCTCCCCAAATCCGTAAGCAATCACTCTAATTTAGATTATAAATGGAGTTGGAATGAATGATAGTTTGGCTCTTGTTAATACGCATTGCTATTAAGGACAACACATTTACTTGAAGATAATAAACTTCATATGCATTTTGTCGTAATGAGTCATTTTTGTGTTCTCTCTCCTACTTATGTATCTTTTTGGATCGAGTGTGTGTATGCGTGAATTTCTATGTTCCTTTAAGGTAGTGCTCAAGCAAACTCCCATGTGCCTTGCACTATATAGCAAGTATTCTTATGTGCTTAACGTGTGAAGCAACATATTGAGTAACAATAAATGATTATATTGCCAACAAGTAGTAGCACAGATGGTTTGAGGAGGTGAGTGAGATGGTTTGGGAAGGTGAGTGGGTTGCAAGGTCTTTGGTTAAAACCCCCCAAGCGAATAGTTTAGTGGCATCTTATCCTTTGAGACTAAGTGAATAAAGTTGGGTTTCCAACCGTTAATCTCAAATCCACTACATTATGACAAAAGAAAAACAAATGAGAGAGAGATAGAGAGAGAGAGAGAGAGAGAGAGAGAGAGAGAGAGAGAGAGAGAGAGAGAAGGTTAAAGTGAATACATTCAGATTTTCCATTTGGTGTAGTGTTTGGATCAAACTAATTTGAATGAAGGTCTCTATTTTACATGTTCAACTTTTCAAAGAGCTAAGTGAGCTCAGATGATACTACACGGGATTAGGCCCAAAAATGGCCTCATTGACACATTCTCTTAACTAAGAAAGAAAACTTACGAGTGCATCTACGATCATAAAAACAAGCATATTAGTATCCAAAATCGTGCTTATTTTCTGACTTATAAACGTAAAATTTCACACTTTTTTACATGCAACAAAACCTATACTTTTCACGCTTCATCAAATGCAATTTGTGCAAACAAAAAAAGGTAGGGAGCTACTAGTTGTAGACATGTGGCTTCAACCACAACTTTGTAACCAACAACTCCCTAGTTTTTTTCCTCTCGTTAGACACAATAATATAGTTTGAGTCAACAAAAAATTATACACAATAAGAATTACAGGAGACCCAAGATGAACCAAATGGTAAAAGAAAAGTTCTTGAACTATATATTCATAATAATACAATTTGCATGAGGCTATTTAAATCTTTAGTTACTAAAAAGCTTTTAGAAAGTATAAGATGAGTTTGCTGCAAAATCCATGACAAGCTGGCATGCATTGCAAAATAGGAGGTATGATAAAGCCTAAAGACACATGGCACATCCTACTAAAACATGTCCATAAATATTAGTTTAACTCCTATCAACAGATGAAGTGCCTTCGCTATTAGTATCTATAGGATGATGACGATCCGCAAGAACTTTTGTGACTTCTTCAAAGATGTTACATATCTAACTCTCGTATATAGTTGAGATGACACATATACAAAATGGCTTGGTGTAGTCGAGCCTTCAATATATTCAAATAAACAATATTAGCATCTATGGAATATTATAGTACTCGACCCAACAAAGTTGTCACTCCTTGAGTTAAATTTACAACATGTTTATATGTTGCCCTAGTCTCTCCCCTTTTTTCTCTCCCTTTCTCTTAAAAATAGAAGCTTGCATCTCGTAGGTGCCCATTAAGGAATATTGTTCATCTTCATTTTAGGCTCAGGGAAGTTACTAAATGCATATCCTTTACATCACGTGCATTCAAGGCCTATTTATAAATATCATTATCTGTGAATTTTTCATGAATAAAACATAACCCTTTTCTATTTAATTTGTAAATAACTCATTCATATTACACTTCTCTATATGCAAAAAATGGTATTTTAAAAATACCTTATTTTGAATCCACGTGATGCTCACATATATTCATGAGTAACTTACCCAAGATTATAGATAGAACCATAGAGGAATGAAACCTAACACCAACAAGCCTTAGATATGTGTTGCACCAATACATATGAAAGAATATTAAAAACAACAAACAAAGCTCTAAACATCCAAAACAAATTTACCCAAACTACAGAACCTAATATCTTTTGAGAAGATGATTCTCTTAATGCTAATAGGGCTCCCACACCTTCAATACAAGCTCTAGCACCTAGTAGCACCCTACATTTTACTAATAAACTAGATGAATTTGAGAAGAAAAAACTATGAGTTGATCAATAGCTAAAGTAGACAACAAAGCAAACACTAAGCATAGCAACAATTATTATCACTTCATAGCTAACAACCCATGGTGGGGACTCTAATTTTCAAACACCTTAATAGAATCCTTGCAAAGAAGCTATAATCTTTTATAAAAGTATTACAATCTCATGAAATATATGTCTAACCGTTAGGCTTACTTTAAATACCTATATTCACATACATCCGTGTGCTTTTCCAAAAAGTCTCAATGGAGTAGTTATTCTTGGTCTCAATAAGGTAAGCGTCTAACTATTATCTTCATTTATACAAAACACATTATTAGAACCATCTATGTTAAAGTGTATTGCAAGTATTGAAATTGGAATGAGGTTGCTATCCTTGTTACACTTACTAAGACACTAGAAAAAACTGATGAAAAAAACACATAGCAACTCAAAGTTATAAAACAAACAATACTTGAAACCTCTTATAGTTTTAGGACACATGTCATTGAGAAAATATTATATCAATTCTACCACACGTAAAAGAAGGCCTCTTTACTACAACCACATATATTATTCTTTTTAGATACATATATGTTATTTCCCAATGTCATGATTTGAAAAATTCCAAAAAGTATTTCTACTAATGATCAAAGTTATAGTATAACATAATAACTCACATCTTAAGAAATTAAGAAGAAATGTTAATTTGAGCAATAAAAGTCACCAAGTAGAGAAAATACCTACCCATAATGGAATCATTTGTTAAGGATTAATTTTAGACATAACAAGAGAGATGTATATTTTTAAAATATGCATTTTCATATGACCAATGAACTAAGACAAATAACTTATATAATACAAGCCATTATCCTTTACTTTTAATATTCAATCACATAAGGCAAATTGATATCACGAGAATAAGTTTAAAGCATCTGTAGATTATATCATATGGACCAAAAAACATATTTTGTAACCTAAACTATGCTATATATGTTTTCTTTTAAGGTATGTATATCTCTATTACTAGCCCATCCACCACAACCTCCCAACCAACACATATACCCATGAGCCAGCAAGAGGTAAAAACCAATGCGAGAAAAAATATGCATAACCCATGAAATACCATATTAGAGCATTCAAGAATCTTCCAAGTTCCACTTTCAAATAAGGAGTAAAGATTTTACTAAGTGGCTAAATCTTAACCCTATATTTGAGAGTAGGACTTGGGGGGGATCTCTTATATAGTATCTAAGAAAAATTTCACCTTCAAGTAAGGGGATAAGATTTGACCATGTGCCCAAATATTACTCACATTAGGACTTCCCAAACTTTATGAAAATTCCCAAAATTTCAAATATGTGGTTATGAATATTCAATGGGCCTATCACCCAAAAATCAAACCCACTATCAATTTTAGGCCTTGCCCTAATATCTCTAGGGAACCACCCACTACAAAAATAGAGAACCACATGTCCCTTGAACCGCAAGCTCAACTAGAGGTGACAAATAACAAACACTCCAATGGCCACCTCATAGTAGAGGCAACCATAGCTAAGCAATCCAGTTGAGTTAAACCCCAACCATCCATAGGCCTTAAATCATTGTATCAATGCCGATCAATTTTCAATTTGACATTTGATATGGTCATGAAAACAAGAGATGACTTAATGACCTATATCAGATGATTGGACTCAACTTTCACACTAATTGCTAGAAGTTATGAATGCTTGGACCTAGGCATGCTTGACAAACAAATACCAAATGATGTATGCTCTTTGCCTTGTTTATGGGAAGAATTTGAATTCATATTTACAAAAACTCCCAAGATTGCAAAAGAGTTTATTACCACTAAAATTTCCTCAGATTAAGCCTTAAACCAACAATTAATTGTCAAGATTGTGGGAGAGAAGGAAGGAGTCTCACTTGTAGCTTTCTTGCTTGCACAATGGGGGAATACACAGAGAGGTGGAGGCTGAAAACAGTTTTCCTCTTCTTAGTTGTGTAAGTGATGCCAGGAGGCATATTCCACGGTGGATTCCGTGAGGTTTTACGGTGGATTCCGTAAACTTAGATGACCGGGGCTCATACACAAAGAGGATTCTTTGTGCGAGAAGTTGATGGGGACGCCTGTCCTTTTCGGGCATTTCATTAATTTAGTGTGTACATGGGTGATTCCATAGCGGGTGATTCCGCAAAATGCATATTAAATTAATAAACGTTTATGAGTTTAGAGTGCGCACTCGTAATAAATTAAGGTTAGGATTTATTTCTAACCAGTTGATTTATTTATGTAGCTGAAGACTGCTAGGTATTCACTTTTGTTGGTTTAATTGTATTATTTTACTAATGATTGTGAATGCTTCAGTTGATGTGTAGAGATAGCAGCAGTGGCGGAGGAAAGCATTGGAGTCTAGCGGGTATTCGACATTTGGACTATATTTTGATAGGCGCTACGCCTATATTTTGTTATGTCTATAGAGATATTGATTATTGATTATTATTTTCTATGTGCCTATGCGCCCGGATATGTTATTTCTATTTGGACATTGAGATTGGGCGTGCCAGACTCTATGGGCACCGTCCATTAGCTTTATTTTCCTATTTTTGTAGAAAGCAAACTCAAAAGCTAAAAGCTTGTCATATTTTTGTAATTGGGCTATTATTGAGCATGAAGATTGGAAATATACATAAAATACATGCTTTGTGAAGCGCTCACACAAGGCATGGGGGAGATTGAACCCAATTTGTCTCTTGCCTCTTGTCGTGCATGCTTTTACATTGTTTTTTGTGCAAAAAGGTAGAGTTCATTGTTCTTGGGGACCTTCAGGGATTCACTACGTAAGCTATCTGCGACCGATCTGCGCACCAGTGGTATCAGAGCGGAGCAGAGATCAAGAGCTTCCAATCGCTACCAATCTCGGGCGAAGGCGGAGCTCCAGGAACAAACGGGCTCTACAGTCAATTTCATCGCGAACCGTCGATACAGGCAGATTTCTGGCGATCAAGAACCCCTGTTTCCACTGTCAGATCGCGAAGGACCAAGCTCTGCAGGCGGAGGACCACTCCTACATCTCCTTCATCAAGTCGTTGAAAACAGTGAGAAAAAATTCCTAATCTTCTTAATCAAAAGCTTAATTATAAAGCTTTATAAGCTTAAGGCTTCTCAAATCTCACCACGGCGTATCAGAAGATGTTTCCGAATTTTTCGCGCGATCAAAAAACGGACCCTCCCCTCACGAAATCGACGCCGCCTGCTAGTCCACCATTAAGCTTATTAAGCTTAAGCTTAATCACTTAAGCTTAAGCCACTGCAAGTTACACAGGCCAGACAAGTCGGCAAACTCCAGGTCCCGCACTTCTGAAGTCAAGTTCAGCAAGTCAATTGAAATCAAGTTCTGCAAGTTCTGCAAGTCGGCCTAAGTTCAGCAAGTCAACAACTCTGCAAGTCTGCTAAGTCTGCAACTCTGCAAGTCAGACTAAATCAGAACTGACTAGTGCTCAAAACTCCTAGAAGACTTGTTCGTATGCAAAAACTCTGAACTGGAAAGTTGTTCGCAGCAAGCTGTTCTACCTATCTACAAGTTCGTTGAAGTACTTTCAGCAAACGGATACAGAAATATTGTAGATTTTCTGAAAATATACAAAGAAATACCCAAAAATACATAGCCTTGTAACCCCGAATTTGAGCTACGCTCATCCCACTAACCTGATTTTGAGAGAGAAAGGTTTATTGAGTTTTACAGGATGACTACCCCACATATGGATGATCCTATGGCTGAAGACGACCTACCTGAGCCTACCATGGAACAAAAGTTGGATTTAATCATGCTACAATTGGAAGAAGAGCGAAGGGCTAGGCAAGCATTGCAAGCGCAATTGACAAAACTTCAAAGAGCGTCCACCGACAAAGAAGAACCACAAGCTGAAGATTTGATTCGCCGTACCATCGACGCCACTCTTGAAGCACAAACCATTCGCAAGGAATCCAAGATAAGTAAACGAAGTTTCAAGTTTCGCACTTTCAATGGCATACGAGAAGGAAAGACTGTTTTATCATTCATTAGCCAGTTTGATGACTATTTCCATGAGGAAACTTATCCCGAAAAAGATAAAATCAAGTGTGTTACTAATCATCTGATAGACACAGCATCACTTTGGTGGACTGTAGTCCGCAAGAGCATAGAATGTCCTGCTACTTGGGAAGATTTCAAGAAGAAGTTCATGCAAAATTTCCTTCCACCGCAATTTCATGAGAAGGCTATCAAGCAATGGGATTTACTTTAACAGCGAGATCGTGAGCCTATTCCACAGTATACAGAGCGTTTTTGGAATGCACTCCTACAGCTACGCATGCTTGAAGACGTACCAGAGACGACACATAAGCGGAAGTATATGTCTGGACTTCTTGGACATTACTACGCTGAAGTGAACATGTTCAAGCCTGCTACCCTTGAAGATGCCATCTCCTTAGCTCACGACACTGAAGATAAGTTACGCGGAAGAGACAGACGACCACAGCAATTCCAAGCCAACGGTAATTATGGATCTAAACAATTCAATTCCAATTTTAGAAGGTTTAATCCAGGTCGTTTCTCATCACCATCTTTCCGCAAGAATTGGCCTAAACCACCTGCATTACCATCCACTGTCAATCCAAATCCTAAGCCTATTCCACAAGCAAATCCAAATATACCCAGACTTCCAGCCATTGCAAATAATGTAACCAAAGCCAAGCCAATAGTATGCTACAAGTGTCACCAGCCAGGGCATCTCACAGCAAATTGTCATTCAAAGAAGCCATCAGCACATATCAACTACCTTGGAGCCATGGATGAAGACGAGCATGAGGATATGCCGGATTTCACTGAAGAAGAGGATGATATTACTACTACTTCCGACACTTTATCAGGTATGTCTACTCCACATTCATTGTTGACTATGAAATGTATGGTGCATGGAAAAGAAAGAACTATATTGCATGATGACGGTAGTACCCATGACTTTATTTCAGCAAAATTGGTAAAGGAATTGAAATTGCATACAATACCTACGCATTATCGTATAAAAGCTGCATTTTTAGGCACTAGGTACAATGGCACACAAGAAGTACAAGATTTAGAAATTCAAATTGGTTGTACATTGAAAGAAGAAATTTCTTAGTTGTTCCATTACAGTCAAGTGACATTATTCTAGGAATGCCATGGAGACACCAGCATAATCCAAATATAGATTATTCCACGCACACAATGAATATTAATTTTCAAGGAAAATCTATTACATTATATGGTATGCATGCATCTCATATTTTTCCACTGCTTTCGCATACTCAAGCAAAACGTGCACTACGCAAGAATACTAAATCATATCTCATTTGGATGAATGAATTGCACGCAAAGAAAAATCATATGCACCCTAGGCATAAAGAATTTCTTGCATATTTTAAGGACTGTTTTGCAGAAGACCTACCACCAGGTTTACCACCATCACGTCCAGAAGACCATAAGATTGATCTAATACCTGGCACACAACCACCTTGCAAAGCACCATATAGGCACAATCAAATAGAGCAAAAAGAAATCCAGAGTCAAGTTGAAGAATTACTAAATAGAGGCTTAATTCGACCTAGCAGTTCTCCATTCGGTGCACCTGTACTCTTAGTCAAGAAAAAGAATAATACCTATCGTATGTGTATTGACTACCGAGCATTAAATAAGATCACTGTAAAGAATAGGTATCCTATACCTAGAGTTGATGACCTTATGGACAAACTGCAAGGATCTTCTATATTTAGTAAAATTGACCTTAAGTCTGGATATCATCAGGTGAGGCTAGATAGATCCGACATATTTAAGACTGCATTCAAGACACAGTTTGGCCATTACGAATTCTTAGTCATGCCATTCGGATTAACTAATGCACCTGCTACTTTCAGTAGAATGATGAACCGTATCTTTCTGAAATATCAATATTGTGTGATTGTTTTCTTTGATGATATTTTAGTGTTCAGTCAAAGTGAAAAAGAGCATTATGATCATTTATCATTAGTTTTTCAATTACTGAAAGAAAATCAATTGTTTGCAAATCCTGACAAGAGTGAATTCTTTAAGACAGAAATAGAATATTTAGGTCATATTGTATCAAAAGAAGGAATTAAAGTTGATCCTAAGAAAATTGATGCAATATTGCATTGGCCTATTCCTAAAAATGTACATGAACTACGCTCATTCCTTGGTCTTGCTAGTTTCTATAGGAAGTTTGTACGTAATTTCTCATTACTTGCTTTACCATTAACCAAACTTCTTAAGAAAGGAATTGTTTATCAATGGACTGAAACTCAGCAGAAATCCTTTGACTTACTAAAACGTGCATTAACTAATGCCCCTATTCTACAATTGCCTGACTTTAACAGACCATTCTTTCTAGTTGTGACCGATGCTAGCGGATCAGGAATAGGAGCCGTATTAATGCAAGACAATCATCCAATAGCATATTCTAGTTCTAAGCTGAAACCCTCTGAGCTCAAATATTCCACTTATGACAAAGAACTATTAGCAGTTGTACAAGCATTAAAACAATGGAAGCATTATTTAATGGGTTCAGAATTCATGATAAAGACTGACCAGCAAAGCATTAGACATCTACTTAGCCAACCCCAAATTTCTGACCGTCATATCAAATGGGCTTGCTTTATTCAAAGTTTTCATCCTATCATTCAATACCAACCTGGAAAAGAAAATGTAGTTGCTGATGCATTGAGTAGAAGACCTGCAATTCATAATATTTCTATCATATCTTTTGATTCTTTGATTGCTATGAAAGATACATATCACCAGGATATTACTTTTCATTCTGATTGGCAAAAATTAGTTCAAAATAATTTCATTCCTGTTGACTCATTATCATATAATGATGGATTTATGTTTTTTGAAAAGAGAGTGTGTGTTACTATCCCATTCCGATCTTTTGTTTTGAATGAAATTCATTGTCCCCCATATCAAGGTCATAGAGGTATCATATCTACATTACACATGTTAACTGAAGATTTTTATTGGCCGCATATGGATGCAGATGTATCTAATTTCGTTTCTGAATGTTTGATTTGTCAAAGAATAAAGAGACATCATGGTAAACAGTATGGATTATTAATGCCTTTGTCTATTCCATCTAAACCTTGGGAACATATTTCTATGGATTTCATTACTGGTTTACCAAATACTAAATCTAACCATGACATGATTTGGACAATTGTAGATAGATTTAGTAAGCAAGCATATTTCATTGCATGTAAGAAAACTTTAACAGCATCACAAGCAGCACAGTTATTTTTGAAAACTGTCTTTACTAATCATGGATTGCCAAAAGTGATTATTTCAGATCGAGATTCTAGATTTTGTAATAATTTTTGGATTACACTGTTTGCAAATCTAGGCACAAAGATTGATTTCTCATCTGCATTTCATCCAGAAACAAATGGACAAACAGAAGCCACCAATAGCACCATTCTAGATCTTTTACGTGCATACACTATCTCTAAACCTCAGACATGGGATACTCATTTACATTTATTACAGTTTGCATACAACAATACACCGCACACATCTACAAAGAAAGCACCTTTTGAAGTTATTTATGGATATAGATTATCTACACCTGTTGCATCTTTGTCTAATAGAATTCAGAGTGCTGATGATATTGCTACTATGCATAACAGTATTTTTGATGAGGTTAAGGATATGATTGCTAAAGCCCAACAATCATATACCAAACAAGCCAACAAGAAAAGACAAGCCATGAATTTCAAAGTTGATGATTATGTTTGGCTTATAATAGAAAAGCGTAGACTGCAAAGTGTAGATAGACATCCAGTTGTCAAATTAGCTCCTAGATTCTATGGACCATTTAGAATCATTCATAAGATTAATGACAATGCCTTCAAGTTAGAATTGCCATCTCATTGGAAAATTCATAATACATTTCACATTAGTTTATTGAGACCATTTAGAGACCAATTACCTATCCACCCTGTCTATGAAAACCCACCTTTATTAGAAGAAGAGACTGAAATACTTGAACCAGAAGCCATCATAGACACTGACTACATGACCACTAGAACTGGCCGAAGGTATTCTAGATATCTAGTGAAATTTAAGAACCATCCTGTAGAGGAAGCACAATGGATGCATGCTAGAGACTTAAATGCTTTCCCCACTCTGTTAGCTCCACATTGAGCTTATAGCAATTGAGGTCAATTGCTATCCCACCCCGGGGGTATGATGCCAGGAGGCATATTCCACGGTGGATTCCGTGAGGTTTTACGGTGGATTCCATAAACTTAGATGACCGGGGCTCATACACAAAGAGGATTCTTTGTGCGAGAAGTTGATGGGGACGCCTGTCCTTTTCGGGCGTTTCATTAATTTAGTGTGTACATGGGTGATTCCATAGCAGGTGATTCCGCAAAATGCATATTAAATTAATAAACGTTTATGAGTTTAGAGTGCGCACTCGTAATAAATTAAGGTTAGGATTTATTTCTAACCAGTTGATTTATTTATGTAGCTGAAGACTGCTAGGTATTCACTTTTGTCGGTTTAATTGTATTATTTTACTAACGATTGTGAATGCTTCAGTTGATGTGTAGAGATAGCAGCAGTGGCGGAGGAAAGCATTGGAGTCTAGCGGGTATTCGACATTTGGACTATATTTTGATAGGCGCCACGCCTATATTTTGTTATGTCTATAGAGACATTGATTATTGATTATTATTTTGTATGCGCCTATGCGCTCGGATATGTTATTTCTATTTGGACATTGAGATTGGGCGTGCCAGACTCTATGGGCACCGTCCATTAGCTTTATTTTCCTATTTTTATAGAAAGCAAACTCAAAAGCTAAAAGCTTGTCATATTTTTGTAATTGGGCTATTATTGAGCATGAAGATTGGAAATATACATAAAATACATGCTTTGTGAAGCGCTCACACAAGGCATGGGGGAGATTGAACCCAATTTGTCTCTTGCCTCTTGTCGTGCATGCTTTTACATTGTTTTGTGCAAAAAGGTAGAGTTCATTGTTCTTGGGGACCTTCAGGGACTCACTACGTGAGCTATCTGCGACCGATCTGCGCACCAGTAAGCCAAAAGAACACTAGTACAAAGAAATAGAAGAACCCTATATATGGGTCTCAAACCAAACTCAACTAACTAAGGTGGCATACTAACTAAGCCACGAACTAAAGTAGATAAGGATAGCTGTCATGTAGCTATTATTCATGGGCGGTATACCAACCGCATCTGCAACTAACAAATCGGTGACATAAATGCACAACGGTCACCCTGGCATATCACGAGTGGAGCTCGATATCTCAACACTCCCCCTCGAGCTCAATCCCAATTCCTGCACACCAAGCAAGTCTCTGAACTTACGCAGCTTCTCTGCGCCCAATGCCTTCGTGAATATGTCAGCTACCTGATCCTCTGTGCTGATATAAACTAGATGAATAAGACCTAGTAAAACCCTCTCCCTCACATAGTGATAATGCACCTCAATGTGCTTTGTTCTAGCATGATAGATTGGGTTATTTGCCAAGTGTATACTACTCATGTTGTCACAATAAATGACAACTGGCCCATCTGTAGGCTGATGCATATCATAAAGTAGCTTATGCAACCAAGCTACCTCACATGCAGCCATTACTGCGCCCCTGTACTTAGCCTCTGTGCTGGATAAGGCAACTGTAGGCTGTTTCTTGCTGCTCCAAGTGACTGCAGCACTCCCAAAAGAGAACACATATCCACTGGTAGATCGTCTATCAGAAATGCTACCAACCCAATCAGCATCAGTGTATCCATGCAACTGTATCTGAACCCCAGTCTCATAAAATAGTCCATATTGCAATGTGGACTTCACATACTTGAGTATGCGTCTAGCCGCATCCAAATGCGGTTTCCTTGGAGCCTGCATAAACTGACTTACCAATCCAACAACATAGCTCAAATCTGGCCTGGTAATAGTCATATAAATCAAGCTTCCTACTATGCGTCTGTACATAGTAGGGTCTTCCAGAAGCTCACCTGCATCTGCGCTCAGCTTCACATTCTGCTCCGAAGGAACTGAAATAGGCTTACAGCCTGTCATCCCATATTTGGACAGCATGTCCAATCCATACTGCCTCTGCAAGAGCTGTATCCCACTTGGTGATCTAATCACCTCAATGCCCAAGAAATAACGCAGCTCTCCCAAATCCTTCATCTCAAACTTCTGCTTCAATAGCATTTTCACATGAAGGATATCTTCATCACTGTCACCTGTCATAATCAAATCATCAACATAAATGACAAGTAGCATAATACCTTTCTCTGTTTTTCTCACATAAAGTGAGAAATCTGCCTTGGAAATCTAAAAGCCAATAGTGACAAGATACTATCCTATCTTGTCAGACCATGCTCTAGGTGCTTGCTTCAAGCCATACAATGTTTTCTTCAACCTGCAAACAAACTCAGGATGAATAGCATGCACATAACCTGGTGGCTGCTCCATATATACCTCTTCTTGCAAATCACCATGCAAGAAGGCATTCTTTACATCTATCTGATGTAAAGACCATTCCTTTCATGCAACCATAGCAATGACTGCTCTTACGGTTGCCATCCTTGCAACCGGACTGAATGTTTCTTCATAGTCAATGCCATATGTTTGTGCATACCCCTTGACTACTAATCTTGCCTTGTATCTGTTCACAGAACCATCTGCATTGTGCTTCACCTTATAAACCCACTTACAGCCAATTGCATTCTTACCTTTAGGCAAAGGTACCAACTCCCATGTAGCATTTGCTTCCAAGGCATCCATTTCTTCATCCATGGCTTTCTCCCATTTTTCTTTTCCCATGGCTTACTCAAAAGAAGTGGGTTCTGGTTCATGTATCACTTTGACCATATATGCATAGTAAATGGCTGTAAATCCATCATATTTCAGCCTATCCACAGGATACCTAGCTCTGGTAGACCTGCGCAAAGTAGGTTCACTCCCAGGTGCTCTCAAAACATCCCTGGTCTTCCTTACTCCAGGTGTAACAATAGAAGGAATACCCAACTCATCATCAATGCTCTGTTCTGAGCCACTGGATTCACCATCCACATAAGAGTGACCTGCATTCACATCAAACATGGGCTGATCTACCTTCTCTTTTCCTTTTCGTGAAACCTGCATACCACTATCTGCATTGTTTTGAGGAGATTCTCCTGATCTCAATCTGCCTATCCATGGCGAAGAATATGAACCACTGCTAGAGGACACTCCAGGTCCACTAATATTTTGTGACTGCTGCTGTGAATTCTGTGCAGCATTACCATTTTGTGCATCTACATCATCAATCACATTTACTGGTTTATACAAGCTACTCATCTCATCAAAAACAACATCTCTGCTCACTGTAAACTTACGAGTAGAAGGGTTATAGCATCTATACCCTTTCTGCTGCAGAGAGTAACCAATAAAGATGCACTTCTCAGCTTTTGGATCCAACTTGGATCTCAACTCATCTGGCACATGAACATAGGCAATGAAACCAAAAATTTTCAAATGAGAAATATCTGGTTTCCTACCAGTATACCTCTCCTCTGGAGTCATCCCATGTATTGCTGCAGTGGGAGTCCTGTTCATTATGTAGACTGCTGTAGCAACTGTCTCAGCCCAATAAAAATCTGGCAAGTCTTTTTCATTGAGCATGGCGCGAGATACCTCTCCAATATGCCTGTTTTTCCTTTCTGCAATTCCATTTTGTTGTGGGGTATGACTGCATGAATATTGCTGCTTTATGCCATGCTCCTGCAGGAACCTTGCAAACTCATTTGAGAGGTACTCTCCCCCTCCATCTGACCTTAGGCATTTTATTTGCAGACCTGTTTCTTTTTCAACCATAGCTTTAAGAGTTTTGAAATGCCCAAAAACTTCACTTTTCTTTTTCATAAAATACACCCAAACTTTTCTGCTATAGTCATCAATAAAAGTGACAAAATAATGACAGCCTCCAAGAGATGCAGCTTTAGTAGTCCACACATCAGAGTGGATTAATTCCAATGGCTTCTTACTCTCTTGAACATGTCTAGGAAATGGTTTCCTTGCTTGTTTTCCAAATTGACAGGCTTCACATACCTTATGCATTTCTGCAACCTTGAATTTAGGCAATCCTGCAACAATATTTTGGGCCTGCATTGATTTAAGTCGCTGTACGTTAACATGACCAATGCGTTTATGCCAGATATCAATGTCTACAACTACACCGGTCCCATGTGCAAACATTGCTGCACTCAATTCAGACATGTCTACATCCAACGTAAACATTCTGCCCTTCTTATTTCCTTTTGCTATCAAGCGACCTTTATTTTTCATATCCTCAACAAAGCATCCATGAGGATTAAATCTGACCTGCAAGCCCTGCCCAACCATTTCACCAACAGAAACCAAATTCTTGGTGATATTCGGGACATGAAATACATCTGACAGGTATTTCTTTTTCCCATCCTGCATAGACAAAGGAATTTTTCCAATCTGCACAATAGGATGTGCAGTATCATCACCAGTCTCCACAAATCCTGGTTTTTCCATTTTCCTTGTATCCTCCATCCATTCTGCATGACATGTCATGTGGTTTGATGCACCTGAGTCAACATACTATACATCGTTGCTTTCTTCTGCACTTGTCACAGAATTGTTCATGTGCTGCACCATAAATAAATGCTCATTTCTGTCATCACCCTGTCTACTAGAAGATGCATAATTCCCTTGTTGCAGTTTTCCATTCATGATGTCATTCTGCTTTTTATAGCAGTCTTTAGCCATATGACCCATTTTACCACAGTAGTATCATTCAACATTACTGTTTGTATTTTGGCCTCTTTGCCATCCACCACGACCTCTTTGGCTCCCCCTGCCTCTAGAGTTACCACGTCCTCCTCCATAGGACTGGTTTTCTTGAGTTTGCTGCATATTCTGATTTCTACCATGGCCTCCAAATCGGCCTCCTCTACCTCTGCCTCTACCTCTTCCAGCATTTGAGTAGAAGACAGCTTCTTTTGAAGTTCCTCCTGAAGAAGATGCACCACCATTTCTCTGCTCCTCAGAAATTAGAAGAGTAATCAACTCCTCAAAATCAGAAAATCTTTCACGGACGGAAATGGATGTTCGGAACTGTGCATAATCCTTTCCTAGACCATTCAAGGTCACAAAAACTAAATCATCATCTTCCACTGGCAACCCAATGGAAGCAAGTACATCTGCAATCTTCTTCACCTTCATGTGGTAGTCATTGATGCTCATATTTTCTCTTTGCACATTATGCAACTCTTGCTTGAGCTGCATTTTCCTGGCTTGCGTATTTGTGCTATACATTTTTGACAAAGTATCCCATGCCTCCTTTGGTGTACTTGCATCTTGAATATGCACAATCATAGAGTCTGAAATGCTGATAGATAGCCAGTACATAACTGTCCTGGCTCTCTCATGCCATGCTTTAAATGCCTGCATTTGCTGTTGATTGGGAACATCAGGAAGAATTGGTTCTTCTTCATTTCTTGCAACAAATTCCCAATATCCTTTTCCCATAAGAAAATTCATCATTCTAAACTTCCATGCTTGGAAGTTGTTCTTGTCAAGCTTTTCAGTGACAATCTGTGAGAGAGAATCAGACGCCATTACAGAACACTACAAAAAAAAATTCTATCACTGCAAAGAACACAGTTTTAGCCTCACAAGGGCTAATATGCAAAACTGACGAAAGTGGTATTTGACCACACAGTCACTTCCTAGTGACGATTTTGCATCAACAGGCAACAAGGATGATTCTGTAACTCCCAATGTCTCTGCACACAAGCATACGATGCAATTTCTACAGTAACTTTTCACCAACCTGTAGAACAGTGGTCGCACAGCATAAAACTGGGCCTTTTCCTGAGTGCATGCAGAAAAGTTCCGCCTCCAAAACAGGCCTCGAAATGGCCTCAAAAAAAAAAACAGGCTCACCTAGGGCTAAAGTCCTGTCCCGCAGCATATACTACCCTCTTGCTTCACCGCGAAGGGCTTCTCAACCTGAGACAATGCACTCTTGCAATTTCCGGTTGTGCTACCTGCAGAGATCTGCTCCCAAAACAGAAAATGAAAGCAACACTGCTCCTCTTACCAGAACACCGCGAGCTTGGCTTGCTTTCTTGAGCTCCTTACCACGAACAAGGCTCTGATACCATGTCAAGATTGTGGGAGAGAAGGAAGGAGTCTCACTTGTAGCTTTCTTGCTTGCACAATGGGGGAATACACACAGAGGTGGAGGCTGAAAACAGTTTTCCTCTTCTTAGTTGTGTAAGCCAAAAGAATACTAGTACAAAGAAATAGAAGAATCCTATATATGGGTCTCAAACCAAACTCAACTAACTAAGGTGGCATACTAATTAAGCCACAAACTAAAGTAGATAAGGATAGCTGTCATGTAGCTATTATTCATGGGCAGTGTACCAACCGCATCTGCAACTGAATTGTCGGTGACATAAATGCACAACGGTCACCCTGGCACATCACGAGTGGAGCTTGATATCTCAACATTAATCACATCCTTTAAGAAAAGTAGAGCTCCAATGTTACTTGATGAGCTTGATGAGTTGAAAAAGCTAGATGAAACTGAATTCAAATTCTTACGAAAACGGTACACTCTTTGCATCCAATGGGAACAAGAGGGTTCTCAAATCATGACCAATGCAGAGAAAAGATGCACCATCAAGACTTTTGAATAGGACACCACTTATGTGGCCCCAACTTCATTTAAAGTACTAACCATGTCACGAAATAGACCATTATACGACAATGTCATGTTGAATCCATACTTAGGTAGGATCCTAACAAAAGAAGAACTTCATGTTGCTAGTAGAATAAACTCAGGTGATCTCTTGACTAATGTTTTGACCTATATCACACATGTGGGCATTCGCCTACAAGGCTATACCTAGTTTGGGTCGGAGCACTGATTTATGTGAAAACCCAAATAGGGGAGGTTTGAATGAGTATAAAGCTATGATTATTTCTGCCAAAGGAGCCACTCAGCCGCTTGAACGACCAGTTTATTCGGATGACAATAAATGTGGGACATGCGAGCCCACTGAGGCCATTCATTCAGCTCATAGTGCCCCTCTTAATATAAATCAAAATATGATTGAACTCCAAAAAGAAGAATGAATTGAATTTTCATTTAGTGAAAATTTCATCAAAAGGTTCTTGCATGGAATGTATGGATTGATTGATATGAAAAATTTTCATTCCTTGGCTTATACATTTCACTATTTTATAATGTTCCTTCTAACTACTTTCTTTTTAAAGCAAAAATTATCCTTCAAGAGAACTCATTATGAGAGTTTGTGTTATGATAGGAATCCAAATATTAGGGCTACCATTTTCCAATGAAGAATAAACAAATATCACCTAACCATGGAGATGTAGATACTCAACCAACTATGATACCCGAGTGTACACAACCTAGACGAACTTGTGGCAACTAAGAACCCAACCAGGTAGATTTTCGAACAATGCAATCTAGCCAATTACCTCAAGAAGGCCAGCCAACAAATAGATCACAATAGATACACATAATTTCTTAGATCCTTCAATGCCAGGAAGAACAATGGTACAATGAAAATTAAAAAAGGGGATGTAACTAGGAGTGTGGAAGTTGTGCTCAACCCATAGTTGGTTCAAAAATTTCTAGGGTTAGTGGACAAGCTAGAAAAGAGGCCAAAGAGGGACATATATAGCATGTGAGGGCTGAATAAGCAACAAGTGTACATGAATGATGGAATCAACATAGTAGACATCCCTGAGACCACTATCAAATTGCAAGCAAAGGTGCATGCTCTCTTCTCAAGCCAGAGGTACAATGTACTCACAAATAGAGTAGGGATACCACTACTTGAGAGCATTGTAGCCAATGCACTGGCTGAAGTAAACATGAACTCCTATGTCTGAACAACAATCAAGGCATTAGCTAAGGTACTAGCCTTAGCTCTAAGAGCCATGGGTAGAGAATCCCTAGTGATGAAGACTGAGTTAGAAAGGAAAAAACCCACATCCAAGGCATCAAACATAGGTTTCGGAGGAGTGCCAACAACCCTAATCCAAGAGGCTATGGGGAATATGGATAGAGAAGAGGAAGGGGAGGAAACACCAAAAAAATTTCCAATGCATGAACATCAGTCACCCATTCCAGTGAGCCCTCCTGTCTCTTTCTCTTCTGGGAACCTTGGGAAGAAGAAGCTAAAAGAGTTTAGGAGGACAAAGTAGAGCAAGTAACTAAGAAGAGGGAGGCTAACCACCATACTCAACAACAAGGAACCTCAAGTGAGAGAATGGTCAATAAGCAGGGGGAGCAAGGTTGAGCACCATCTAGCTAGGGAGAGAGGTGGAGAGTTATGCTAAGGATTCCCATCAGGAAGACCAGATCCACCAATGGAAAAAGAAGATATTTGTAGAGGGATGAAGAAGAGTCAAGGAAGCTTGAAGAGAAACATAAAAAGAGACAAGAGGAGGAGGAAGAAAGGTTAGCAGGAGAGGAGGAGTGGGTGGAAATTGCCATTAGAAGATTATTATAACAACCCTATCAATCCCAAGAGCTAGCCAGGAGAAGCCCCCAACACATGAAGATGTGCCTAGCACAAGTGATGCTGCAAAGGAGGTTGAACAAAGACTAGTGGTGGAAGGTAAGGGAAAGGTCCCATTCATGCAATACCATTAGTCATGGCCACCACAACCACCCCAACACAGGGAGCCACAAAAATAGTGGTTAATGAAAGTAACATGATGGCATAGGTGCAATACTACTAGGCAAAGTACATGAGTTGGCACTAGCAACATTAGAAGGAGCCCCAATGATAGGAGCCAAGAGACCACCAACAACCAATGTAGAATCCCACCAAGGTTCTAAGGTACCACACCTTGAGGTATCAACCACTTCAATACTATCAGTTGTTTGCAACATAGAAGAGTATGATGAACTAGTGGAAGAGCTCTAGAGCCAGTATGAGATAATGAATGAAGAAAGAAAAGCTGCGTTTGCTTAGCTAGAAGCAAAAAAGGATGCTTTTGTAGCCTTTTGACTAGAAAAAATGAGGAAACTGACGATATACACTAGAGAAGTGATGGTGCTAAAAGAAGGCGCCAAAGGCAAGACATGGTGAAGAAAATTTGTGAGGCCTGTACAAAGAAGAAAGGGAAAGCCGCATGGCTTTAGAGAAACTATGTGCCTTGAACTCCAAGGAAAACAAACGTTTGGAGTCAAAAAGCATCGATTTGAAGCGATAGTAGAGGGATGAGTTAAGGCAAGATCTGCAAGCCATAAATACAAAAAAAGATGAAGAGGCCATGAAGAAGATGCCAAAGCTATATAATTACCTCTAGGTAACACTACATGAGTAGAATATCCTAAAGGAGTAGATGGATTACCAGCGCAAAGACAAAGAAAATATGCTTTGGAAAGAGCAAGAGCAGCTGATAACCATCCTTTCACGAGAGCAAAACCAAAGCCTTGAACATATGAAAGAGAGAAATGAAGGATGGGCAGAAATGCATAATGCTAGAATCAAGGATCTAGTAGAGCACCTAGTGCTATCAAAAAGAAAATGCACGATGACTGAAGGAAAAGTAGAAGTGATAGAGACGGGGATGCTTGCACAACAAGACAATTTTTGAACACAATACTACATGCTACTCAAATGGAAGGAGAATAGAAAATCAAAGGGACAAAAAGGAAATTAGAACTCACAAGAAGAGCATTAAGATACGGCCTTCATGAAAAGACACCTAAGGCTAGCACTAGCCTAAGGATGGAAGAGCAACATCAACATCTAATCAAGGCAAGATTGTCTAGGCAAGAGCTTGACCTATTGGGATTTGTGGAATGAGAGCAACAAGCACAACCCCCTACTCAGGAGCCTGTAGAGCCAAATCTTGAAGAAGGACTTGATTTTGAGCAAGAGAATGATGAGTAAGAGCAACCTAATGTGCCAAGCCCACCTCCACAGGTAGAATTGCAAGTAGATCTAGATGACAAAGATCCCACTACCCTAGAGAGAACTGTGGGATTGAGGCACTAAAGGCAAGAATTGGAAGAGCTATCTTAGGCGGGAACTGGCAAAGCTATCATTGAGGGATAGGGGCTTTAGCCACTGTGCTTGAAGATCCTATCCCCCCTCAACATGAAGATTGCTTTGCCAGTCAATTGGGCATGAGAATTGTCCTTATGGAAGCAATATGAAAGCCATTACAATCCATTCGAATTCACCTTCTCCAATCCCCGATCACTTCATCAAGTACTATCACCCAAAGTGGTGGAGGAGGTGATCAAGCTCTTAATGTAGCTGGAAAAAAGGTGGCTAGAGGAAAGTGCAAGGCACCCAACATTGTGACATAGGGAATCTAGTGGGAGGGGATGAGCCTAGAGCAATCAAGGGATATGAATCCCAATCAAAGTTGAGAAGGAACATATGGGATGGAAGTATGGATGCATGGATGGATTTTTGCAAGACATTGCCATATGAAACATATAATCCAACCTACATGCCCTACCCAAGGAGATAAGGAGTAGATTTTGATTCGGAGGTGTATGGAAGGTATGATTTCCCTCGAATTTACAAAGTTAATGTTGCAACCCCCCCTGAGGAGTGCATGACCTTCACTGAAAAAGATATTTTCCTACCTATTGCGCACTTCCTCAAGGAGTTTTCTTCATGTCCAAATCTGGTGTCTATCACCACTTGTAAATATCTACATCTCCTAAGAATACTTAAATAAAATCCCACAGCAAAGGAAGAGCAGCTATCGCCCCTCTTTTTTTACATAAATGTGTTCATAGATAGTTGTAGTATGACTAGGCTCATGATGGGAGCCACCTTGCCAACCTTTTGTATGAACCTTCTAGAGGACATGAGTGACAGTCAATTCACAAGGTGTAACCACCCACTTTGGTGCATCACACCCTTGAACATGAGGGTTAACTTAAAAGGCTATATGCTAAGCTTGTCCTTCCTAAGTAGGTCACTTCAGCATCCACTTAGCTCTGCCTGTGCAAGAGAACGGGATGCAACTTAGTATCATCCCTTGTAATTTATATTTATATTCAAAAAAAGAAAAAAAAAGAAAACAAAAGAAAACAAAAGAAAAATAAAATTTTCTCATTTGTTAAGGATGATTTCCATGAATATTGCATCTAGGGACTATTAAATCCCTAGCCTCTCCCCACTTCACACACCTTAGGCACATCAAGGGAAAGACATTGTGATAGACATGTCTCCCTAAGTCATGCATATCACCTCCCCCTTCCACGAACTGGATCCTCAAGTGTGAGATAACATGGAGCCCCAAGAGAGACACCAAGGAAAAGGGTTTCTACTAAAAGAAAATCTATCTTGTAACATCAACAAGCCTTTATTTCATTCTTTAAAGGACCACAACAAGGAAAATAACAAATCTTCACACAGCATCATAGTAACAATTCTCCCACGGCTTTATTCTTCAACAAAATTGATATTGCTCTTCATATTCTTCATATTTTTCATTGATAGAAAAAGAGAACACAAGAGAAACACCACTTTTAATGGAAATAATCATATATGATTCATCTTCATTGTCTTCATAGTTCTCTCTCTCAATCTCTCATAGATAGATATATTGTTTTAATAGAATTGGCTATCTCTGACTCTCTCTGACTCTCTCTTTCTCTCTCAATTAATAATACATCATCTCCTCACTGCAATGCTCAATAATCACTTATCACTATAATCCTTCTTAGGTCATGGATACACCTCCCAAAAGGCGTGTCAGATGCGAAGAGGCACCAGAGACATCATAGTGTCCTATGAGATCTGGCTTCTACCATTGTTCTTCTGTAATCTTCTATGAATCTTCATCAACTACTTCTTCACTTAAATTAGCTTGAATAGAGCTTCTATTCATCCTTTTCTAATACAATAACACTTCCCAAAATATCCATACATCCAACATAAATACTCAACAAAAACAAACAACACAGACCATAGAACAACAAGACAACAGAAGAACAAAACTAAAGAAGCTATAGAACCTTACAGAAGATCAACAAATACAATAAAAACCACCAAAACCAAACCAAAATTAATTCAATATTTCATAAACCTTTTAACACAACCTTAACCATCTCTCAAAACATCCATTCAACCACCTCAATTACCAAAATAGAAACACAACAGAACAAAACAGAAGAAAATCAGACCTTATGGAACCAATCAGAGAGAATCACAGAACCCTTTAAAACAATATATCCTCATAAAAAACCAACATAAACCCTTCAAACATACTCAAACCATTCCAAACACTTCAAAACATCTTCAAATTCAAACAATCAATCACCAAAAACAACCTTTCAACAATAAAGATAACAAAAAATCAGGCCAAAAACACAAATCATTTCCACACTCAACATATCCCCACGCTTAAAAAGGAATCGTCCACGCGACCTCAGAAAGAAAAGGAGAATAAAAGCTCTAATAGATGCTAAAAAGAATCGTCAATCCATCACAAGTCACCAACTACTATCATTTCCCCAACATATCAGCTTCATAGGACCTGTATCTAAAACACATATGAAAGGAAAACCAATAATACCAAGAACCATTTCAACATCATAAAACCAAAATAACTCAAACTATTAAAGGATATAAAATGTCATCCAAGTCTTCAACTGCAACCATGTTATAACTAACATCATCAATCTTCATAGCTTCATCTTCATTAGCTCCACACGATTTTATTTTTTTTAAAACAACACCCAACACAAAAAATGCCCATATACAAAAATAGACTGAATGGCATAGATCCCCAAAAATTTGAGATTAAAAAAAGTTTCCATTAATAAAAATATGATACAATAATGAAAATATCCTCTACTAAAAGTAGGATGAAGGTATCTCTTCTTAAACTGTATACTATGGAAGCATGGGTCTAGATAATATGGTTTGTAAAGATGAAGGGATCTGTGAATCTAGCTGACCTTCCCTTTGTGCTACAAATAAATTGGTACAAGAGAGGAATGAAGGAAGGGCACTGCCAAAAATAGCACAAATAGATGCTTGTACAGGGGAATCTAATACAAGAGGACTGGAAGGACCCTTCGTACGAAGGTACTTCTATTGAAAAAAAACAACAGGGGACTCTTCATCTTCTGAATTAGATTGCATGGATGGAGAAGAAGGGATGGAAGGTGGAGGCTACATCAGCAAAGGAGAAAGATCAGGCACTGGTACACCACCAGGAGGAGGTGCAAAAGTGATAATGTGCTGTAAAAAGGTACCATAGGAGACATTACTAAGTTGACCCTTACGTACTCACTGAAAATGTTGATCCATTTTGGATAGTAGAAAGCCTACCCAATTGAACTTAGCATCCTTTAGAATCTTTACAGAAGCTATGAACATTTCCTTGGATAGATACTTAGATACTCATTTTTTAAATGATCAATTAAGCACAATTCATTTTGTTAATTTAATCCGTTAATGCATGGTGAGTCAGAGATGTAGCCCATTCCTGCTAACTAGACACGACTTGACTTGACTAGGTCTCTACTGATGTAGTTCATTTTTAGAATTAGATGATGTGTGGCACCTGAGTGCATGCATGTGTGACTTCGGGGGGTTCATTTTAATTACAATTTAAATGCGTTTGTAACACATGTGCATGTGCACTTGTGAATGGTTTTTAATTTACAAAAATTAAGTGGGTTACAATACAAAGTTGCGCGTACAACAACGGGGTTCCTTTTACAATTAACATCCCATTCATTTTGTTTACAACTTTATGATGTGCATTTTGTTAATTTGGTGTGTGCAATGGTTAGTTGATTTTTATGACAATTAAATGTGTGGTATGGTGCAACGTGAGAGGAAAAAAGAGAAAAAAGCTACTGATGTGTGGGTCTGTTTGCAAAGTTTGATACCACGTCCTTAAAGATAGAATGCGCAATCCACGAAAATCCACAAAAATTTGATAGAAGGTCAACTAACAATAGTCCTCCTGCCGTATGGAAAAAACGGAAACCAACTAACACCTGGACCAAACCAAAAAATGATATGCATGACCAAAATAAATGAAAAGATAGATGTTTTGAATTTTGTTTTGTAGGTTTTGATTTGTTTGGTTTGGTTGTTTTTTTCTTGTTTTTTTTTTCATACCATGACGATATAGTATGAAGATGTTTTGTTTTTGTGTTTTTGTTTTAAAACATTAAATGGAAAGAATTTGTAGAAATATGATGGGATGGTTGTGTATTTTTGTTTGATTTGTTTTCTTTTTAGTTGTGTTTTTTTTTTCTATCTGTCAAAAAACCAAGAAGCGAATTGTTCCCACCACGAAGACTGAAAACCATTTTGTTTCAGATTTTGTGGAAATGGAATTTTCAAAGGATTTTCCATGATAAGTGCATTTTTAGAATATTTTTCATTAAATAATTATGTCTCAAAAAAAAGTTGATATTTTCCATTCCAAAGATTTGTCTAAAATGTGAAAGAATATAAATGTGTTTTTTTGGAAAAAAAAATCCTTTTTGGAAAAAAAATCATGCTTGTTATGTATTTTTTTGGACTTTTTATGAATTTCCATCATTTTAAATGATTTTGGCCAATTTCTTTTTATAGAAATTATTTAATGGCATTTTCCATCAATAAAAATTTTCAAAATTTGAAAAAATATTTCAATAATTTTCTATAATTTTTTAAAATTTTTAAATGGTTTTTTCATAATTTTAAATATTTTTTAAATGGATTATACGATTTGGAAGGGATTTTCGAGATTAAAAAATGAATACCCGGGTACGCGTGTGTCAATAGCAGTGACCTCACATGCCCACGAACGAGTCAAACGTGTGTCCTCATGTGTGAACACCCACGAAGACCACGAACACACCGACCATGCATGAAAAACCACGCACAATCCCACATGAACCACACAAACACACGGGAATGGTGGGAATTGAGATGCAGGTAGAGGGGGGTGTCTTCGTGCGTACAACACTCCATTCACACATTGCACCTCTCATTTTGAATTGAAGGGAAAGGACTGGTTACTCACCTCACCCTTTGTCTCACGCTCACTAATAGATACAGAGGGCAGACCATACTCACATCCCCATCTAATTAGGATGAAATCTTGCATCACTCAAGGGGTTGTCGATGAAGATCGCTTCGTCCATTATTGTCATCAGGGTGTTGAAGATGAGGCATACCTAGGGAGGCAGCTAGCACGTCTAGTACTTTAATTAGGTTAGAAAAGAGATCATATATTGAAGGAGTCAAACAAATTGATGAAGTTGTAGAGACAACACACCAAGGGAGGTGGCTTGAAATTGTATCTGAAGAAGTTCTGTTGGTGAGTCAGCTATCTTGAACTGTGGGGTGTTACCACCTTTTCCACAGCCAACTTCCTACCCAAGGGTGTTGCCACCTTTTCTCAGAACGAGGCCTACTATGATGATAGGGAATTGCTTCATTTTCTCCCATAAGAGTTTGCTTGTTTTTTTTCCTTCTTTTTTTTCTTTTATTTCCTACTCTCGAGGGTGTTTCCACCTTTTCTCGTATAATAGGTTGGCATGGCAGAGACATAAGTCATTTTCTCCCATGACAGATATATTTTTTTCTTTGTTTTTTATTTTTTTCTTTAATAAAGAGAATGGTTCAAGACCATCCTCACCACCACTACTGGATCAAACAAGAGGAAAACAGAGTAGGGATGGGAGGTGTTTAGGAGGGGCTAGCCGAAGGATGCCACCTCGTAAAGAAGAGCATAATGGCTATCAATAGCACAAGGAGAATGACAGTGCGACGCCCAAAAGGGGAAGGGTGGGTGGACTGTGATTGTCAAGATCCCCAAGGAGGGAAGTACTTCTTCACGTGATAGCCATTGATCAGGAAGGGATCATCAAAGGCATCAACTGTCTGGACTTGGACTAAGCCATTTGGATTGACGGCAAGTACCTTATAAGGACCCATCCAGCGTTGTTAAAGCTTGCCAGGAAACTTTTCAAATCTTGAGTCATAGGCCAGGATGAGATCACCTTCTTTGAACTCCTTGTTCTTGATGAAGCTATCCTGATAGACCTTTCTGTGAGCTTGTGTGTTTTCCATGCACTGTAGGGCCATCCTACGGATCTCATCAAGAAATTCCAAGTGCAACAGATGGCATTGCAGGGACTCGGCATCTCCCAAGCATTCATTCATGGCCACACATAGAGAGGGTAGCTCGAGTTCAACAGGAAAGACGGCTTCTGTTCCATAAACCAACTGGAAGGGGGTCTATCCTATAGTTGCCTTATTGGAGGCTTTGTATGCCCAAAGGGCCTTTGTAAGTGGATTATCCCAATTCGGCGAAGTGCGGCAATCATCCTTGTCAGGATCGAGTAGAGGATGTGATTGGTGACTTCAACTTGGCCGTTGGCTCTGGGGTAATAGGGGGTGGCCTTGCGATGGTAGATCTTATATAGTTCTGTCAATTCTTCCATGATTTTGTTAAGGAAGTGGGTGCCTCTTTCATTGACAACCTCTAGGAAAACTGCCAAAATGGGTGATGATATTCTCATACAAGAACAAGACTAGGCTATTATCATCATCCTGCTTTAGAGCTTTAGCTTCGCACCACTTGGTGACATAATTCGTACATACCAGGATCTATCTATTCTGCTTCCGTCTACTCGTGGGATCGATTGGACTTATGAAGTCGATGTCCCACCTCTGGAACGCCTTCAAGGGAAGGATAGGTTGCAGTGGCATGGCACTAGTCTTGGTGAGTTTTCCCATTCGTTGACAAGCATCACATTGCTTATAGTAGTCATAGGCATCCTTGTGGAGAGTTTGGCCACCAATATCCTGTGACGAGCAGAGCCTTTCTAGCTGTTGCTTCTCCTGCAAAGTGGCCTCCACATGGCTCGTCATGGCAAGCCTTCAGAATAATCCCAATCTCGTATCCTGCAACACATCTTCTGAGTACTTTATCTTTGCCCTTCTTGTACAGTGTGCCACCTAACAGGGTGTAGGGGGCTGACTCTAACAGAAGCTTATTCCTTTCCCAGCTAGAGATGCCAAGAGGATACTGTTGGGTTTCCAGTAGGTTAGTGATGTCTGCATACTAGGGGTTGATAGTTTCTACCAGGAATAGGGAAGCATCAAGAAGGTCCCGATCATCTTGATCCTCTTCTGTAGTCTGTGGGATATGCAATAGATGATCAGCCAAAACATGGGAGTGACCAGGTTTGGTGATTACCTCAAAGTCAAACTCCTGGAATAGAAGGATCCATCTCATCATTATTCCCTTCACATATACTTTGTTCATTAGGAAGGATAGGGCCTCATGATCCACATAAAATTTGAAGTGAGTTGACACCAGATAGTGGCGAAACTTCTCTAGGGCAAACACCATTGCCAAGCATTCCAGCAGTGTCATTGTATAGTTACACTCTCTGTTAGTGACTTTTCAGCTTGCATAGTAGATGGGTTGATCCAACTTTGAGGAGCCTTGCTGGCATAAAATTGTGCCTAAGCCTTCATTGATGCATCGGTGTGCACATGGAACTCCTTCGTCCAATCAGGAGGTTGTAGGATAGGTGCCTCAACCAGGCACTATTTCAAAGTGTTGAAGGCCTGATCACAATCCTTTGTCCAAGTGAACTCCGCATCCTTCCTTAGAAGCTCATGTAGGGGGGCTTCCTTTGTTGCAAAATGGGCTATGAACCTTCTGTAGTAGCCCACATGGCCTAGAAATCCCCTCAATTGTTTGAGGTTGGTTGGTGATGTCAAGGCTCCAATCTTCTCAATCTTTGTAGGGTCTGTTGTGCTATCCCTTGTGCAAAGACAATGTGTCCCAACAGGACTCCAAAAGAGACTCCAAATATGCATTGGTCGGGGTTGAGAGAGATACCATACTCTCGGCATCAATCAAAGCATTGCTCTAAATGTCCCCAATGTTTAAGGATCAACCCACTCACCTTCCCAAACCATCTCACTCACCTCCTCAAACCATCTGTGCTACTACTTGTTGGCAATAGAATCATTTATTGTTACTCAATATGTTGCTTCACACGTTAAGCACATAAGAATACTTGCTATATAGTGCAAGGCACATGGGAGTTTGCTTGAGCACTACCTTAAAGGAACATAGAAATTCACACATATACACACTCAATCCAAAAAGATACATAAGTAGGAGAGAGAACACAAAAATGACTCATTACGACAAAATGCATCTGAAGTTTATTATCTTCAAGTAAATGTGTTGTCCTTAATAGCAATGCATATTAACAAGAGCCAAACTATCATTCATTACAACTCCATTTATAATCTAAATTAGAGTGATTGCTTAAGGATTTGGGGAGAAGTTTTTAACCCTCGAGACTAAGTATAGGCAGTAGACATTTTCACATTTTGCATGAATAACCGTTCACATTATTGATGAGACTATGATGCGAACTTGTACACAAAGTTATGACAATGTCGTCTGCTTCAGTAAGGAAACCGAATGCAGCCGCCCTTCAAAAGCTAAGCAAAAGCCAGCAGCTAGTAATGGAGAGGCGGCGGGTAGGAGTACTTAAGAGGCTTGGGGGTGTAAGGGGGCTTGTTATGATAAGGGGGAGGCTTGTGGACAGGCGGGGGCTTGTGATAGGGGGGAGAGGCGGAGGGTGGGGTGTAGACAGGAGGGGGCTTGTGGTAGGGAGGAGGCTTGTGGTATGGTGGCGGCTCATGATAGGGCGGAGGCTTGTGGCTCGGGGGCTTGGAGGGAGGAGTGTAGGTGGGTGGCGGCGGGCTCGCCACGAGAGGCGGCTTGTGATATGGAGGGGGTTGTAGACAGGTGGCGGCTTCTGATAGGGCGGAGGAGGCGGTTTAGTGTAGACCGGGGGTGGCTTTGAGTAATAAGGAGAAGGCTCGGAGTGGGCTAGCGCTCCGTGCATGCTGCAAGCGCAGGCGACTAGTAAGAAGAGCTGCAGGCCGAGACGAACAAGGAGAGCTGGAGGCCGCCAACTTGATGCTGAAGACCAACAAAGTATGGAAGGTCAAAAGATTGAATTATTCCTTAAGGTTGCAGATCCCATTCTGCAAGAGAAGCTTGCTGATCACCTAGAAGATGCTACCTTCGAATTAGGAGTCAAGGCTGCATGGACAGATGTTACTGATGCAATTAACATGATTGCTCAAAGAGAGCGGATACGACTAAGATTGGTCTCTACTTCAACTTCAACAACTCAATTGATGGAGTTTGTTCCACCTTCAAAATCCCCTATTCCTTTGACTAATCAACCAACTCTTTCTTCTTCTGTTCCTTTTAAAAATGATATCATGGATGAACTTATTAAAAGCATACGTGACATTCATTTGAATCTTACAAAAATTAGTTCCAAGGTGGAGAAGTTGGATATCAAAGTTGAAGAATGAGGTCAATCATCAACTCAAAGACCCATGAGAGAAGGCTTTAAGAGGCCTTGTATTGTTGAGATGGCAAGCTCAACACGTGCGGACATTGATGATGGACTGCTTGGCTAGATCAGTCCGCATGTTGACACTTAGCATGTTGGTGGTCATTATGATACTCACATGGCCACTAGCTTATCACTTATTTATATTTAGTTTGTTACACCTACCTATAGCTGGCAAAGATACTGTGCCAGTCGATTAGCGTAGTCGATTATGCACTGTTTGACTTAGAAGGCCACTTTCCTTTATATTGTATCTTGTCTATACTTTGTGTATATTGTAAAATCAGCAAGAAAACGTTTTGGCCTCCATCTCTCTTCTTTTGTTCTTGAGTGAGCTTCCTCTTGTGTATATAGTGTGTGTTTGGCGCAACAACTCAAGCAAATCCCCCCACCATGTGATTCTTGACATGTATTTGGTGTGATAGCCAACAACATGACAAGAGAGAGTGTTCTTCCTTTCGTGAGGCTGAAGCACAGAAGTTCATCTTTTGGAAAGATGAAAATTTTCATGCAATTGAAAATGGTCTTCAGCTGGAGCCAAAATTTGGCAATGGTGGAATGAAGAAAAGATTAGAAGATTTAGTTGTAAAGAATGCCTACGTAGCAATTGATGTAGCTACCTACGGGCTGCAAATTGAGCCAACTAAATCAAATTTGAAAGCATGTAAAGTTAATGTGTAATCTAAAGTATGGATGCAGGCATTAGATCAAATGGAATGTGGCAAAGTAGCCAAAGATGATTTGACTAACGCCAGTCAGTGCATTCGAGGAATAACTGGTTGGAAAGAACCGATAGATTCTTTTTTTGCCTTTGCACATTTGGCTAAGGTCAATCATAAAGAAGTCTTGATTGAAGAAAAGAGAAGATGAGAAGATGAACCAGGGTCTTCCTCTTTTGGCCCTTTGAAACGGGTAACTAGAAGAATGTCTGAACAACCAAAGCTTGTTGAAAATATAACCCCAGATCAAGAGATGGAAGATGCACCACAAATAAAGAAGAGCGCAGTCAGACATAGAATCTGCAACCGATCTCAAATGAGTCCTAGAAGAACAAATTCTGGGAAGCAAAATTGAATTCACCTTAGGCAAAATTCTTGGAATTGCCAAATGCAAATTCCATGATGTAATTATTAATGTAATCAAAAGGAAAAGAAAGTATGTTGGTGATGACGCTGAAGAAACAGTGCATGCTTTTTTGCAAGTTCTTCGAGTTTTTGTGCAGGATGAAGAGAAGCTGACTTCACAAGGAATTCATCTTGAAGAAGTTATGGTGCACAAATCGAATGATATATCTATATGTAGCGAGCGCCAGAAGGTCTCCAAGAACAAAGAACTCTACTTTAAGCTCAAAAATCAAGAGAATAAACTTGCACGACATGAGGCAAAAAGACCAATTGGGTACAATCTCCCCCCATGCCTTGTGTGAGTGCTCCACAAAGCATGTATTTATA
The DNA here is from genome assembly GCF_053477565.2 of Lygodium microphyllum. NCBI lineage: Eukaryota > Viridiplantae > Streptophyta > Polypodiopsida > Schizaeales > Lygodiaceae > Lygodium > Lygodium microphyllum. Next base: position 114,197,983 of record NC_141162.1, read on the forward strand.
AATTTATTCATCTTAAAGCTCAAAAATAGCCCAATTTTACAATTATCATGCTTTAGCTTTTAAGTTTTTTTTGTCCAAATAAAGAATAAAGTGGTTAAGTGGCCCAAGAGTCAGACATTGTCCAAATACAATGTCCAATAATAAATATTTAAACCGTGAGCCCATGCGCATACAAAATAATAGATATATGTCAAGTGCTTCAATAAATAAGCATGCCAAAATAGATATTAGTGCCACGCCTCTAATGATAAGACGCACGCCCATCAAAATTTATAATTTCTTCTCAATAACTTGAATACACGTTATCGCCAGTGCTTTCGAATGCCACCGTCGCCTGCTCTAAATATCAACTGATCGTGAATACTTTATAAGTGCTTCTGTAGTGGTAGAAACTGATCATCTTTCACTCTTGGACATGATTGCCAACTGCTCTATACCCGACATTGCTATGCTAAGATGGATTGCATATATTAAATCTCTCAACCTTGAATTAAAGCATATTACAGGAAAGGTGAATCCAGTTGCTCACATGCTATCATGTGCAAGATATGACAATGAAGAAGAGATGATGGAAGAAGATGAAGCTAAAGAATCTATACTTGTTGAATTTGATTCCATGGCTACTGAAAGTACATTTTCAGTTGTTGCATATACAAACCCAAAGCTGAATCTTGTAGGTGAAGCTGATCTTTTTAATGGTATAGCATTAAGTATAATAAGAATAGGAAATTGTATTGATGTAAATCAACATAGAGCAACAAAGATCAAAGATTTATCTATGGAAGAAGGGCGGCCAACTAGAAGCCAGAATGCTCATTGCATTGCTCAAGTTCTAGTTCATTTCCTTGAAGAACATTATGAAGAAGATTGACTGAAGATTGGCCAATATTTGGGCACAATGAAGAAGGAGGAGTCTTGGATTAATGAAGAGTTCAAGCATATTCAGAGAAAAGCTTATGACTTTTTTCTTAAAGAAGGGCATCTATGGAAGCATACAAAGAAGAAGAAAGGAGCGCTTATCGGAGTTTTAGGTAACAAAAGATTGCAACAACAAGTAATGAATGATGCCAGGAGGCATATTACATGGTGAATTCCATGCCACGGTGGATTCCGTGAGGTTTTACAGTGGATTCCGTAAACTTTTATTATCGGGGCTCATACACAAAGTGGATTCTTTGTGCGAGAAGTCGATGGGGACACCTATCCTTTTCGGGCATTTTGTTAATTTTATGTGTACATGGGTGATTCCATAGCGGATGATTCCGCAAAATACATATTTAATTAATAAATGTTTATGAGTTTAGAGTGTGCACTCATGATAAATTAAGGTTAGGATTGATTTCTAACCAATTAACTTATTTATGTAGCTGAAGACTGCTAGGTATTCACTTTTGTCGGTTTAATTGTATTATTTTACTAACGATTGTGAATGCTTCAGTTGATGTGTAGAGATAGCAGCACTGGCAGTGGAAAGCATTGGAGGATAATGTGTATTCAAATTTATCGTCAATATTTTGATGGGCGCATATCTTAGGCATGGCACCTATATTTTGTCGTGCTTATTTATCAAGGCGCTTGATATTTATTTGTTATTTTTGTATGCACATAGGCGCACGATTTAGATATTTGTATTTAGACATTGTATTTGGATACGCCTGACTTCTTGGGCGCCCATTAGCTTTATTCTCTATTTGGCACAAAAGCAAACTCAAAAGCTAAAGCGTGCTATTTTGTAATTTGGGCTATTATTTGAGCTTGAAGATGATTAATACATAAAATACATGTTTTGTGGAGCACTCACACAAAGCATGGGGGGAGATTGCACCCAACTAGTCTCTTGTTCATGTCGTGCAAGCTTTCTACATTGATTTTGTGTGCAAAAAGTAGAGTTCTTTTGTTCTTGGGGACCTTCTGACGCTCACTACGCGCGCTTACTGGTGCGCAGATCGGACGCAGGTAGCTCACGTAGTGAATTCCCAAAGGTCCCCAAGAACAAAGCACTCTACTTTTTAGCACAAAAACCAATGTAAAAACAAGCACGACATGAGACAAGAGACAAATTGGGTTGAATCTCCCCCATGCCTTGTGTGAGCGCTTCACAAAGCATGTATTTAATATATATTTTCAATCTTTTTGCTCAAAAATAGCCCAATTACAAAAATATGACAAGCTTTTAGCTTTTGAGTTTGCTTTCTACCAAAAATAGGAAAATAAAGCTAATGGACGGTGCCCAAAGAGTCTGGCACGCCCAATCTCAATGTCCAAATAAAAATAACATATCCAGGCACATAAGCGCATACAAAATAATAATAAATAGTCGATGTCTCTATAGACATAATCAAAATATAGGCGTGGCGCCTATCAAAATATAGTCGAAAGATCGGAAACCCGCTAGACTCCAATGCTTTCCTCCGCCACTGCTGCTATCTCTACACATCAACTGAAGCATTCACAATCGTTAGTAAAATAACACAATTAAACCGACAAAAGTGAATACCTAGCAGTCTTCAGCTACATAAATAAATCAACTGGTTAGAAATAAATCCTAACCTTAATTTATTACGAGTGCGCACTCTAAACTCATAAACGTTTATTAATTTAATATGCATTTTGCGGAATCACCCGCTATGGAATCACCCATGTACACACTAAATTAATGAAACGCCCGAAAAGGACAGGCATCCCCATCAACTTCTCGCACAAAGAATCCTCTTTGCGTATGAGCCCCGGTCATCTAAGTTTACGGAATCCACCGTAAAACCTCACGGAATCCACCGTGGAATATGCCTCCTGGCATCATACCCCCGGGGTGGGATAGCAATTGACCTCAATTGCTATTAGCTCAATGTGGAGCTAACAGAGTGGGGAAAGCATTTAGGTCTCTAGCGTGCATCCATTGTGCTTCTTCTACAGGATGGTTCTTAAATTTCACAAGATATCTAGAGTACCTTCGGCCAGTTCTAGTGGTCATGTAATCAGTGTCTATGATGGCTTCTGGTTCAAGTATTTCAGTCTCTTCTTCTAGTAAAGGTGGGTTTTCATAGACAGGGTGGATAGGTAATTGTCCTCTAAATGGTCTCAATAAACTAATATGAAAGGTATTATGAATTTTCCAATGAGATGGCAATTCTAACTTGAATGCATTGTCATTAATTTTATGAATGATTCTAAATGGTCCGTAGAATCTAGGGGCTAATTTAACAACTGGATGTCTATCTACACTTTGCAGTCTACGTTTCTCGATTCTAAGCCAAACATAATCATCTACTTTGAAATTCATGGCTTGTCTTTTCTTGTTGGCTTGTTTGGTATATGATTGTTGGGCTTTAGCAATCATATCATTGACCTCATCAAAAATAGTGTTATGCATAACAGCAATATCATCGGCACTTTGTATTCTATTAGACAAAGATGCAACAGGTGTAGATAATCTATATCCATAAATAACTTCAAAAGGTGCTTTCTTTGTAGATGTGTGCAGTGTATTATTATATGCAAATTGTAATAAATGTAAATGAGTATCCCATGTCTGAGGTTTAGAGATAGTGTATGCACGTAAAAGATCTAAAATAGTGCTATTTGTGGCTTCTGTTTGTCCATTTGTTTCTGGATGAAATGCAGATGAAAAATCAATCTTTGTGCCTAGATTTGCAAACAGCGTAATCCAAAAATTATTACAAAATCTAGAATCTCTATCTGAAATAATCACTTTCGGCAATCCATGGTTAGTAAAAACAGTTTTCAAAAATAACTGTGCTGCTTGTGATGCTGTTAAAGTTTTCTTACATGCAATGAAATATGCTTGCTTACTAAATCTATCTACAATTGTCCAAATCATGTCATGGTTAGATTTAGTATTTGGTAAGCCAGTAATGAAATCCATAGATATATGTTCCCAAGGTTTAGATGGAATAGATAAAGGCATTAATAACCCATACTGTTTACCATGATGTCTCTTTATTCTTTGACAAATCAGACATTCAGAAACAAAATTAGACACATCTGCATCCATATGCGGCCAATAAAAATCTTCAGTTAACATGCGTAATGTAGAAATGATACCTCTATGACCTTGATATGGGGGACAATGAATTTCATTCAAAACAAATGATCGGAATGGAATAGTAACACACAGTCTCTTTTCAAAGAACATGAATCCATCATTATATGATAATGAATCAACAGGAATGAAATTATTTTGAACTAATTTTTGCCAATCAGAATGAAAAGTAATATCCTGGTGATATGTGTCTTTCATAGCAATTAAAGAATCAAAAGATATGATATAAATGTTATGAATTGCAGGTCTTCTACTTAATGCATCGGCAACTACATTTTCTTTTCCAGGTTGGTATTGAATGATAGGATGGAAACTTTGAATGAATGAAGCCCATTTGATATGGCGGTCAGAAATTTGGGGTTGGCTAAGTAGATGTCTAATGCTTTGCTGGTCGGTCTTTATCATGAATTCTGAACCCATTAAATAATGCTTCCATTGTTTTAATGCTTGTACAACTGCTAAGAGTTCCTTGTCATAAGTGGAATATTTGAGCTCAGAGGGTTTCAGCTTAGAACTAGAATATGCTATTGGATGGTTATCTTGCATTAACACGGCTCCTATTCCTGATCCGCTAGCATCAGTCACAACTAAAAAGAATGGTCTATTAAAGTCAGGTAATTGTAGGACAGGGGCATTGGTCAATGCACGTTTAAGTAAATCAAAGGATTTCTGCTGGTTTTCAGTCCATTGATAAACAATGCCTTTCTTAAGAAGTTTGGTCAGTGGTAAAGCAAGTAATGAGAAATTACGTACAAACTTCCTATAGAAACTAGCAAGACCAAGGAATGAGCGTAATTCATGTACATTTTTAGGAATAGGCCAATGCAATATTGCGTCAATTTTCTTAGGATCAACTTTTATTCCTTCTTTTGATACAATATGACCTAGATATTCTATTTCTGTCTTAAAGAATTCACTCTTGTCAGGATTTGCAAACAATTGATTTTCTTTCAGTAATTGAAAAACTAATGATAAATGCTCATAATGCTCTTTTTCACTTTGACTGAATACTAAAATATCATCAAAGAAAACAATCACACAATATTGATATTTTAGAAAAATACGGTTCATCATTCTACTGAAAGTGGCAGGTGCATTAGTTAATCCGAATGGCATAACTAAGAATTCGTAATGGCCAAACTGTGTCCTGAATGCAGTCTTAAATATGTCGGATCTATCTAACCTCACCTGATGATATCCAGATTTAAGGTCAATTTTACTAAATATAGAAGATCCTTGCAGTTTGTCCATAAGGTCATCAACTCTAGGTATAGGATACCTATTCTTTACAGTGATCTTGTTTAATGCTCGGTAGTCAATACACATCCGATAAGTATTATTCTTTTTCTTGACTAAGAGCACAGGTGCACCGAATGGAGAACTGCTAGGTCGAATTAAGCCTCTATTTAGTAATTCTTCTACTTGACTCTGGATTTCTTTTTGCTCTATTTGATTGTGCCTATATGGGGCTTTGCAAGGTGGTTGTGTGCCAGGTATTAGGTCAATCTTATGGTCTTCTGGACGTGATGGAGGTAAACCTGGTGGTAGGTCTTCTGCGAAACAGTCCTTAAAATATGCAAGAAATTCCTTATGTCTAGGGTGCATATGAGATTCTTTTGCGTGTAATTCATTCACCCAAATGAGATATGATTTAGTATTCTTGCGTAGTGCACGTTTTGCTTGAGTATGCGAAAGCAGTGGAAACATATGAGATGCATGCATACCAAATAATGTAATAGATTTTCCTTGAAAATTAATATTCATTGTGTGCGTGGAATAATCTATATTGGGATTATGTTGGTGTCTCCATGGCATTCCTAGAATAATGTCGCTGGACTGTAATGGGACAACTAAGAAATTTCTTCTTTCAATATATGGACCAATTTGAATTTCTAAATTTTGAACTTCTTGTGTGCCATTGTACCTAGTGCCTAAAAATGCAGCTTTTATGCGATAGTGCGTAGGTACAGTATGCAATTTCAATTCCTTTACCAATTTTGCTGAAATAAAGTCATGCGTACTACCGTCATCATGTAATAAAGTTCTTTCTTTTCCATGCACCATACATTTCATAGTCAACAATGAATGTAAAGTAGGCATACCTGGTAAAGTGTCGGAAGTAGTAGTAGGATCATCTTCTTCTTCAGTGAAATCCGACATATCCTCATGCTCTTCTTCGTCCATAGCTCCAAGGTAGTTGATATGTGCTGATGGCTTCTTTGAATGACAATTTGCTGCGAAATGGCCTGGGTGGTGACACTTGTAGCATACGATAGGCTTGGCTTTGGTCACATTATTTGCAATGGCTAGGAGTCTGGGTATATTTGGATTTGCTTGTTGGATAGGCTTAGGATTTGGATTGACAGTGGATGGTAATGCAGGTGGTTTAGGCCAATTCTTGCGGAAAGATGGTGATGAGAAACGACCTGGATTAAACCTTCTGAAATTTGAATTGAATTGTTTAGATCCATAATTACCGTTTGCTTGGAATGGCTCAGCGTAGTAATGTCCAAGAAGTCCAGACATGTACTTCCGCTTATGTGTCGTCTCTGGTACGTCTTCAAGCATGCGTAGCTGTAGAAGTGCATTCCAAAAACGCTCTGTATACTGTGGAATAGGCTCACGGTCGCGTTGTTGAAGTAAATCCCATTGCTTGATAGCCTTCTCATGAAATTGCGGTGGAAGGAAATTTTGCATGAACTTCTTCTTGAAATCTTCCCATGTAGCAGGACATTCTATGCTCTTGCGGACGACAGTCCACCAAAGTGATGCTCTATCTATCAGATGATTAGTAACACACTTGATTTTATCTTTCTCAGGATAAGTTTCCTCATGGAAATAGTCATCAAATTGGCTAATGAATGATAAAACAGTCTTTCCTTCTCTTATGCCATTGAAAGTGCGAAACTTGAAACTTCGTTTACTTATCTTGGATTCCTTGCGAATGGTTTGTGCTTCAAGAGTGGCGTCGATGGTACGGCGTATCAAATCTTCAGCTTGAGGTTCTTCTTTATCAGTGGACGCTCCTTGTAGCTTTGTCAATTGCGCTTGCAAGGCTTGCCTAGCTCTTCGCTCTTCTTCCAATTGCAACATGATAAGATCCAGCTTTTGTTCCATGGTAGGCTCGGGTAGATCGTCTTCAGCCATAGGATCATCCATAAGTGGGGTAGTCATCCTGTAAAACTCAACAAACCTTTCTCACTCAAAATCAGTTAGCGGGATGAGCGTAGCTCAAATTTGGGGTTACAAGGCTATGTATTTTTGGGTATTTTCTTCTTCAATTTTTCAGAAATTCTGAAATATTTCTGTCTCCGTTTGCTGAAAGTACTTCAACGAAGTTGCAGATAGGTAAAACAGCTTGCTGCGAACAACTTTCCAGTTCAGAGTTTTTGCAAACGAACAAGTCTTCTAGGAGTTTTGAGCGTTAGTCAGTTCTGATTTAGTCTGACTTGCAGAGTTGCAGACTTAACAGACTTGCAAGGTTGTTGACTTGCTGAACTTAGCTGATTTGCAGGACTTGCAGTACTTGATTAGTGTCGACTTGCGAAACTTGTCTTCTGATGCGCACGACCCGGAGTTTACAGACTTCTCTGCCTTGTCTGACTTGAGAATAGCTTAATGACTTAAGCTTAATTTATTAAGCTTAAGCTTAATAATAAGAAGAAGGCCGCCGTTTTTCAATCGTGGGGGGGGGGCCGTTTTGATTCCGCGCAATTTTCGGGGGTCCTCCTCTTGGCAACGATTTGTTGATTAGAAGCTTGTTAAGCTTCTCAAGCTTTGTATTAAGCTTTTACACTAAGCTTTTTGAAGATAGAGATATGGCTTTCTTACTGTTTATCACGACTTGATGAAGAGAATTGATGAGTGGTCCTCCGCCGACAGAGAGTGGTCCTTCGCGATCTGAGAGTGGAAACAGGGGTTCTTGATCGCTAGAAGTCTGCCTCTATCGACGGTTCGCGACGAGATTGACTGTAGAGGCCGTTTGTTCCTGGAGCTCCGCCTTCGCCCGAGATGAATAGCGATTGGAAGCCCTTGATCTCTGCTCCGCTCTGATACCACTGGTGCGCAGATCGGACGCAGGTAGCTCACGTAGTGAATTCCCAAAGGTCCCCAAGAACAAAGCACTCTACTTTTTAGCACAAAAACCAATGTAAAAACAAGCACGACATGAGACAAGAGACAAATTGGGTTGAATCTCCCCCATGCCTTGTGTGAGCGCTTCACAAAGCATGTATTTAATATATATTTTCAATCTTTTTGCTCAAAAATAGCCCAATTACAAAAATATGACAAGCTTTTAGCTTTTGAGTTTGCTTTCTACCAAAAATAGGAAAATAAAGCTAATGGACGGTGCCCAAAGAGTCTGGCACGCCCAATCTCAATGTCCAAATAAAAATAACATATCCAGGCACATAAGCGCATACAAAATAATAATAAATAGTCGATGTCTCTATAGACATAATCAAAATATAGGCGTGGCGCCTATCAAAATATAGTCGAAAGATCGGAAACCCGCTAGACTCCAATGCTTTCCTCCGCCACTGCTGCTATCTCTACACATCAACTGAAGCATTCACAATCGTTAGTAAAATAACACAATTAAACCGACAAAAGTGAATACCTAGCAGTCTTCAGCTACATAAATAAATCAACTGGTTAGAAATAAATCCTAACCTTAATTTATTACGAGTGCGCACTCTAAACTCATAAACGTTTATTAATTTAATATGCATTTTGCGGAATCACCCGCTATGGAATCACCCATGTACACACTAAATTAATGAAACGCCCGAAAAGGACAGGCGTCCCCATCAACTTCTCGCACAAAGAATCCTCTTTGCGTATGAGCCCCGGTCATCTAAGTTTACGGAATCCACTGTAAAACCTCACGGAATCCACCGTGGAATATGCCTCCTGGCATCACTTACGGCATCCGATCTGTGCACCAGTGGTATCAGAGCGAAGCTGAGATCGAGAGCTTCCAATCGCTTACCATTTTGCGTGAAGGTGGAGCTCTTGGAACGATCGAGCTCTACAGTTAGTTTCGTTACAAACGGTCGATACGGGTGTATTCCTAGCGGTCAAGAACCCCTATCTGCATCCTCTGATCGCGAAGGACCGGCCTGAGGAGGTGGAGGACCACTTGTACATCTCCTACTTCAAGTCCTTTTTCAACAGAGACAGTAAGCTTCCATAGCTATAAAGCTTAAAAGCTTTACTTCAAAGTTTATTAAGCTTAAGTAATAAGCTTTATAAGAAGCTTATAAAAGTTTCAAACACAAAATTCGTCATCGAGCGGCATGAATATGTGCTGGGCGGCGTCAAAATGGCAGTCCATGTCCTCACATACACGACGATCATGCAGGTCCTATCAAGCTTAAGGCTCTCTAATCTACTAAGTTACTCCAAGTCTTCCAAGTTCTATTACTTCTGCAAGTCAATTAAGTCCACAGAAGTCAACAAAGACTTATTTCAACCACTCCCATAAAGGATGTTCATACGTAGAAGCACAGAAACCGTTTATTGCTCTCAAGAAGACCCTGTTCCTATTTGCAAACTTGCTGAACTAGTTTCAGCAAATGCAGAAGGTCAAGATTATACGCAACTTCTACGAAGACAACGAATACCGCAATTGCAAAAGAGAAAGACTACAAAAGCCAAACAAAAATTTACAAGCCTTGTATACCCGCCTTTGATCTACGCTCATAATCAGATTTCGAGAGTGTGAGGTTTTTTGGATTTTACAGAATGAAGGAACAACACATGGACGATTTAATGGTTGAAGGTGATTTACCCGAACCAACGATGGAACAAAAATTGGATTTGATTATGATGCAACTTGATGAAGAACGAAGAGCCCGACAAGCTTTGCAAGTTCAATTGGCCAATTTGCAACGATCTACCATCGACAAAGATGGGCCGCAACCCGAAGATCTTATATGACGTATCATCGATGCGACACTTGAAGCTCAATCCATCTGCAAAGAAACAAAGATAAGTAAAAGAAACTTCAAATTTCGTACTTTCAATGGATCTCGAGATGGAAAGACTGTACTTGCATTTATCAATCAGTTTGATGATTACTTTCATGAAGAGACATCTGCTGAGAAAGACAAAATTAAATGTGTCACTAATCATTTAGTCGATCGAGCATCTTTATGGTGGACTGTGGTTCGCAAGAGCATTGATTGTCCCACTACCTGGGAGAGTTTTCAAAAGAAAATTTTGTAGAATTTCCTTCCTCCTCAATTCCATGAAAAATCCATAAAGCAATGGGATCTTCTACAACAAAGAGATCGCGAACCTATTTTCCAATACACTGAACGTTTTTGGAATGCCCTACTGCAACTCCGAATGCTCAAAGATGTACCTGAAGCAACTCACAAACACAAGTTTATGTCTGGTCTACTTGGACATTACTATGCTGAAGTCAATATGTTCAAGCCAACAACCCTTGAAGATGCAATTTCCTTGGCTCATGACACTGAAGACAAGATTCGCGAAAGAGACAAGCGTCCACAACAATTTCAAACTAATGGTAACTATGGTTCCAAACAATTCAATTCAAATTTTAGAAGATTCAATCAAAGTCGTTTTCTTCCATCTTCATTCTGTAAGTCTTGGACATGACTTTCTTTGCCATCAAATACCAATCCAAACCCTAAGCCATCCTCACAACCAAATCCTAATATTCCTAGACTTCCTGCCATTACCAACAATGTATCTAAAGCCAAACCTATAGTTTGTTACAAATGCCATCAACCTGGACATCTAGCAGCCAATTGCCAAACCAAAAAGCCACCTGTCCATATCAATTATCTTGGAGCAATGGAAGAAGAAGAACGTGAGGAAATGCTTGACTTTACAGAAGATGATGACGGCATTGGTATTAATTCGGATACTTTGCCAGGTATGCCAACTCCACATTCTTTGTTAACAATGAAATATTTTGTGCATGGTAAAGAAAAGATTATTTTACATGATGATGGTAGCACACATGATTTTATTTCTACAAAGTTAGTGAAAGAATTGAATTTACAAACTTTTTCTACACATTATCGCATTAAAGCAGGATTCCTAGGCACAAGATATAATGGAACACAAGAAGTGCATAACTTAGAAATTAAAATTGGTGAATATACTGAACGAAGAAATTTCCTAGTTGTACCTTTGCAGTCTAGTGATATTATCTTAGGTATGCCTTGGCGTCATCAATATAATCCTGACATAGATTATTCTACGCATTCCATTAAATTTTTTTTTCAAGGAAAACAAATCACATTGCATGGTATGCACGCATCCAATAATTTTCCATTGCTTACTCATACTCAGGCTAAACGTGCATTACGTAAAAGTAGCAAATCTTATTTAATATGGGTGAATGAACTTCAAGCTAAAGAAAAGCATATGCATCCTAGGCATACACAATTTCTTGCTCAATTTAAAGATTTTTTGCTGATGATTTACCACATGGACTACCACCTTCACGACCTGAAGATCACAAAATAGATTTAATTCCTGGTACACAACCACCATGTAAAGCACCATATAGGCATAACCAAATTGAACATAAAGAAATTCAAAATCAAGTAGAGAAATTGCTTAACAGAGGATTAATTAGACCTAGTAGTTCTCCATTTGGCGCACCTGTCTTATTGGTAAAGAAGAATAATAATACTTATCGCATGTATATTGATTATTGTGCCCTGAATAAAATTACTGTTAAGAATAGATATCCAATTCCTAGGGTAGATGATCTTATGGATAAATTACAAGGTTCTGCCATATTTAGTAAGATAGATCTTAAATTTGATTATCATCAAGTAAGATTGGATAAATCTGATATATTCAAAACTGCATTTAGAACACAATTTGGACACTATGAATTTCTAGTAATGCCTTTTGGTCTAACTAATGCACTAGCTACATTTAGTCGAATGATGAATTGCATATTTCTGAAATATCAGCATTGTGTTATAGTATTCTTTAATGATATATTGGTATTCAGTAAAAATGAGAATGAGCATTATGAACATCTGTCTTTAGTTTTCAAGTTGTTAAAAGACAATCAATTGTATGCTAATCTGAAAAAGAGTGAATTCTTTCAAACAGAAATTGAATATCTAGGACATATTGTTTCATCAAAAGGTATTAAGATTGATCCTAAAAAGATAGAAGCAATTTTAAATTGGCCCATACCCAAAAATGTGCATGAGTTACGTTCTTTTCTAGGTCTTGCTAGTTTTTACAGAAAGTTTGTGCGAAATTTTTCATTACTTGCATTACCCCTGACTAAACTTTTAAAGAAGGGTATTGTGTATAACTGGTCTGATAATCAACAAAAATCTTTTGATTTATTGAAACATGCATTAACCCATGCTCCTGTATTACAACTACCTAATTTTAATAGACCATTCTTTTTAGTAGTTACTAATGCTAGTGGATCTGGAATAGGAGCCGTTCTTATGCAAGATAATCATCCCATAGCTTACTCTAGCTATAAACTGAAACCATCCAAACTTAAATACTCTACCTATGATAAAGAATTGCTAGCTGTAGTACAAGCCTTACGACAATGGAAACATTACTTAATGGGTTCTGAATTTATGATTAAAACTGACCAACAAAGCATTAGACAACTCCTTAGTCAATCCCAAATATCTGACCGACATATTAAATGGCAGCTTTTATTCAAAGTTTTCATTCCCTTATACAATATCAACCAGGAAAAGAGAATGTTGTAGCCGACACTTTAAGTAGAAGACCAACAATTCATAATATTTCTGTGATATCATTTGATTCCCTTATCCCTATGAAAGATACTTATCAGCATGATCTTACTTTTCAAGCTGATTGGAATAAACTAGTTGCAAATAATTGGATTCCTATTGATTCACTGTCTTACAATAATGGATTCATGTTTTATGAAAAGAGATTATGTGTGACAGTTCCATTTAAATCTTTTGTTTTGAATGAGATTCATTGTCCTCCATATCAAGGTCATAGAGGTATTATATCTACTTTGCGTACATTGACTGAAGATTTTTATTGGCCACATATAGACACTAATGTATCTAACTTTGTATCTGAATGTTTAGTTTGTCAACGAGTTAAAAGACACCATGGTAAACAATATGGTTTACTAATGCCATTATCTATTCCATCATGACCATGGGAACAGATTTCTATGGATTTTATTACTGGTTTACCTAACACTAAAGCTAACCATGATATGATTTGGACTGTTGTAGATAGGTTTAGTAAACAAGCATATTTCATTCCATGCAAGAAAACTTTAACTACATCTCAAGCAGCTCAATTGTTTTTGAAAACTATGTTTACTAATCATGGTTTACCAAAAGTTATTATTTCTGATTGTGATTCTAGATTTTGTAATACTTTTTGGATTACTCTGTTTACTAACTTAGGAACAAAGATTGATTTTTCATCTGCATTTCATCCTGAAACAAACGGACAAACAGAAGCTACTAACAGTACTATTTTAGATCTTTTACGTGCTTACACTATTTCAAAACAACACACATGGGATACACATCTACATTTACTTCAGTTTGCATATAACAATACACCACATACAACTACAAAGAAAGCACCATTTGAAGTTATTTATGGATATAGATTGACTACACCTGTTGCATTATTATCAAACAAAATTCAAACTGCTGATGATATTGCTAACATGCACGCTACTATTTTTGATGAAGTTAAAGATATGATTGCCAAAGCCCAGCAATCCTATACAAAACAAGCAAATAAGAAAAGACAAGCTATGAATTTCAAAGTTGATGATTATGTTTGGTTACGCATAGAAAAACGTAGATTATACAAAGTGTAGATAAACACCCAGTTGTGAAATTAGCACCTAGATTCTATGGACCATTCAAGATCATACAAAAAATCAATGACAATGCATACAATGAATATCTCACATGTATGAATTATCACAAGCCATGAAATATAGCATCTACTTTATTTGCTCTCTATTCCTTTCTCTTCATGATCCATGCCCAAAAAAAAAACCTTAAATTAAAGAATGTCTTTATCCTTTGGTCCATCTCCCATTGAAACTGGTCAACATCCCTTCAAATCTTGGCCAATTTTTGGGCTCCTAGGCTACTCGGACCTTGTCCTTCACAAATTAACACCTCGTAGTCTCAAAGTCCATCCCAAATGCACGAAATCAATTTGCAAGTGATGGCTAAATGCTTCTTTATTATTTATGGACTTGAGTTTGCACTTTGCTTTAAAATATTATGTCTCTTATGCCTTGATTGCTTTGCACCACGAACCACTTTAGAGCCAACATGTTCATTTTCTTTATTATCACTCACAAATGCCTTGTGGATCCACCTAAAATTGTCTAGAATATAAAAAAGTGCACCTTTAAATTTTCCTCTCATAGCTGACCATGGGATGGGGTGACCCAACCCATCGAATCCACAAATACATCCTACCAAGAAAACAAAATACATGAAAGCACAATTGATAGGCAAAAAATAAAACAACATAACATAGAAAACAATAAACACTCAACCCCACACCCATGAATCCTATAGCGAAAGAAAGGACCAAGGGATGAGGGTCTCCCTAAGGAAATGACACTCAATAACTAGCTCTACCATATAGTCATACGATGAACCAAATAACAACTCAACCTAGCTAGACAGCCACCTAGGGTATAACCCAGGCTCACACCAATACAAGTAAGAGGCCTAGGTTGACTTTCTACCACTTAGGACCCACTAATGGCAAATATAAGATAAACCCATTAAGTTTCTTCTAGAAATTTTTTTGATAGTCCAACAACATGTATGCATATTTTCCTTTTCTTTAGCGGAAATGGCATGTTAGCCATTTTGCAATGTATTGCCCTAGGAAGACAAGGCATTGGCCTCAGGTTTGCTAGCTTAAATCCAAGAGCCTACTAGAATCTCACAAGGTGATACCCAAATTTCATTTTTTTCCCCTTTTTTTTCTTATAACCGCACATCTAGGTCTCATCCCAAGGAAGACATTACATTTTCCTTAGGCCTCTGACTTGAACCCCCCAAGAACCTACCAAGCCACATGAGGCAACAAGTATATTCTAGCACTTCTCTTTTCTTTTTCCACATGATTGGAATTGGAAAAAATATCATCCCATAGGCCACACTAAAAGGAAAATCCCTCACTCATTAGGGGACTTTATCATGATATAAAATCAAACTAAATACTCCTACTAGGTTGACTACCCTACCAAAGACAGGTGGCTTCCTATTAACTATAAAGTTGGTAGGCTTGACAGCCAAAGTCATCTTACAAGAACCATCAAGCAAGAACCTACTAAGCAAGGTATCCCACTTAGCAAGGATACTAAAACCCTAGCCCAAGTCTTGGCCTCAGATCCATAGAAAAACATATACAAGTGATTCCAACCCATGCCTTACAAAAAAAAATCAATAACCAACAAGGGACAAGGTGATCTAGATACTTGGCATTAAAGAAGTGTCAACATTGGTGCACAACACTTGCAAAATAATACTAACTAATAGGCCATGGGTTAAAAGCATCGACACCAAGAAAGATAATGAATTTCTCTCTTGGTCTAATGAAATATAACCATATAACATATTATGCAGCAATCTACCACTGAAAGCAAACCCTTAGTCCCCACATAAATCCTACTAAAGCACAAAATCCAGACTAATGGATGGACTATTCAAGCCCTACACTAATAAATGCATCAAATTGTTGGATAACCACCCTACATAAATGGCAAGGGGTTTCTGATGAATATGCCATTGAATGATTTGAAGCATCCATGAAAGAATAGGAAGATGATTGATTGCAACCTAGCTCATAATCCATACTAACCATCAATGGCCAAAGTAGGACATTTTAGCAAATAGTCCCCATGGTAGCCTTGTGCTAATATTAGCAAACACTTGTAAAAGCCCCTCCCGATCACAATTGAGAAATACATTTTCGACAAAGGCATAAATAGCTGGGATTTTGCAAAGCGATTCTAGTGAAAGATAATGAACTCGGAAGTCACTAGCTCAAAGATCTCAAGTATGTCCTCAAGTATGTCTAAGGCTACAAGATGGTATATCCATAGAATGGGATCCCTTAGATTATAGGTCCCATTCAACTAGTTGATCACCAATTATGAGTCGCCTTTCACCATGAATATCACCATGTTTGGCTAGAATTAGCCCCGTAAGCAAGGCCTTATATTTTTCCATATTATTAGTAAAAGTGCTATCTAAATACACTCTCATATTCAAAACCACTCAATGAGGGGGGATCTTTAATGATGAACCCTACACTCACATGTTTAGGAGGTCCTTGAGAAGCTTCATCAAAATATATGTGTACAGAAAAGGCTTTATCAATGTAATTTTTCATAATGATCAACCTACTCATACTTATGATAATCAAAGTCCAACCCAAAGAGGGGGTGTAAAACATGTATAATCCTCCTCAAATGCTTCCTTACATGGTTCAATCCATTCAAAACACATGGTTATGCGAGAAGAGATTTGTGAAAGGAAAAGAACACTCAACCAATGCATTAATGAACCAATGAAAATAGCCCATAAATGAGATAAAACGATGAACCTCCCTAGGGATGGTGGATTGGCTCATGGCCACAATGACTACTACTTTGTCAGGATTAATGGCAATATTGGCTGCACTCTCACAACATGGCCCAACAACAAATCATAAGAAACCCCAAATACATACTTCTAAGGATTTAACATGATACAATACTCATGGAAGTTTTCAAAACATTTATGCAAAATGATAAGCTATCTATTTTGGATCGTGGCAGACCCAAATCATCTATAAGGACCTTGAGCTATTTAGGGAAAATATCAATGAATGTCTTGTTAGCTATCTTTTCCTAAGACCTAGGGGCATTACACAAGCCAAAAGCCATAACATGGTATGCAAAGGTACCATAGATAGTGATAAATGTCATTTTAATCTTGTCATCCTCAATTATGGCCATTTGATTGTAGCCCACAAAACAATCCAAAAAATAATACATCTCTCACCCTGCTAACTAATCTAATATCTACTTGATAAAGGGCAGAGGGTAGTAGTCCTTCACAGACTGCTTATTTAGCTTCTTGAAATCCACATAATAGGATTTGATTACTTTTCTTCTTCCTTATTATAATCTGCAAGCATCATTTAGTGTGTTCAACAAGGAAAATTAGACCTACCTTCTTTAGACGCATCAATTCCTCAAAAAGAGGCTCCCTCAACTCAAAATGCATTTGTATAACCTTTTGCCTTACTAGCTTAGTGCCTTCTTTCAATGGGATTATATGCATAGGAATAGAAGGGGACTATCCTTCAATTTATTGTAGCTCCATGCAAATATATACCTAAACTCCTATAGAAGTGACACATACTTTGCATGCTCATCATTGGATAATATAGTACAAGAGTTTGGTTGGACAAGGATCATTACGAGTCCCAAGATCCATCTCTACTACATTAACATCACATATCTAATCTTTTGGCCCTATCGGCTCATTCAAACACACTTAATAGACTTGCTCTATTATGAAACCCTCATCAAAATCACTGGAGCTTGATGTTCCTACGGTAGAGGTGCCCTCAAGTGTCTCCCATTCTATAGTGGGAGGTAAGGCCTTTCATTCAATGGGTGCTCAAGGTAAGTATCAAAAATTGTTCTCTTTGATCCATATCCAAAGATCAACCAACGAGTTGGGATATCCACTAAACAATGAAAGTGTAAGATTCATGGTGGCCCAAGCAACAATCGATAGCTTAGCCTCCTAGCAAATCCAATAACGTGAAAGTGAAGAGCACACTCAATATGCACTAAGGTCACATATATTTGAGTGTAATATTTCCACACAATAAAAGTTCGTTGGTTAGTTTGAAAGTTAGTTAGTCAATTAATAAGTTAGTAAGATTACTAACTAAAGACTTACTAAGGTAAAAACTAACAAACATTAATAACTAATAATTTTTATTTAATTAAAAATATTTGATTTAAAGAAAATCAAGAGTCGTAAATTTGATATTTTCCTCGGATTAACAAGGACCATAGCCATCCTTCACGGAAGTTAAAACATGAATGAGAGTTATGAGCCATATTAATCATTAATGTTAATGTGTATAATATGGATGGTCCAAAGATATTAGATTTTTGGGCCAAAGAAACTAGTATATTTTAGATATTATCCTAGAAAGATAGAACTGGATGTCATTTAAAAGAAAAGACAAGTGATATTTTAGCTAGTTTGGAGATTTTATAAAAAGAAAAAAGATAAAGAGAGTGATTGGCGAAATCGTATGCGCCGCGATCGCAGTCTACAGGCAGTAAACAACACTTCGAATAGGGAGAGAAAGAAGGAGTGATCTAAAAGCTTGCCAACCAAGTGTCTAGGGGTTTTACCTCCCTTTTGGAACCAATGGAACCATCAGATTTATGATCTAAGCATCAGATCACTGATTCTTCCAAGAGCCCCTCCACTCTTTTTCTCAGTCTCATCCCCTCTTCTATAATTCATTATAAATATGAGGCATGGGGAGGCAGAAGGGAGCATAAGAAGACTCAGAGAGACTGCAAGAGAGAGGTAGAGAGAAGGATACCCCTCCAAGAGATTGTGAGAGAGAGCTTGAGAGAGAGAAAGAGAGAGAGAGAGAGAAGAGTTACCCTGAGAGGCTACAAGGGAGAGAGTTAGCTCAACTCCCTCTATCTCGATCCTTGACTTAGCCATCTTCTCTTACACTCTCCCATCTCAAATCTATTCCGCCTTCTTAATCACTTGAGTCTACTTGCAGACGATGGCCTCCAAGCAAAGAATGTCATGTGCGGATGGAAATCCTACAACCAGCAATGAAGCTTCAAGCGAAGGCATCACAGTCAATCCAACTGTCGTTCTAGTCGTAAGTAATGTATTTCTAAATTGATAGATTCTTGCTTTGATTCTCGCATGAGATACATTAGGCTCCATACTATGATGTACAAGAATAGGTCATGGGAAGGGATAGGCCTCTTCTCACATATTGAAAAGATGGAGTTTGCAAAGTGCATGTATCAAGGGAAGTTAATTGCACCTAGTTGCATATGGCTTATTCGTCAATAGACCAATTGCTAGGAAGAATCAGTCAAGGGTTATGAATGGCATAATCGTAAAAAGAATGATATTAAAAATTGTGCATACAAGTGTTAAGTAAATTTTACATAGAATCGCTCTTTAATCCCAAGGGGGGAGAGCAGATATGCGATGGGAATGTTATCGCGACTATTCTTGCATTGTTTGGGTTTGGGAAGAATACAATTGATTTTTTTTGTTGGTTGACGAAACAACATCCTAAATGCTTTTACATGCAACTGGTTGTTGATTTGTTGTTTGGATGATTGTTCCAAGTGATTGTGTTTGATGGTAAAAGCATGGCAAAGAGGATAGTAATGACAAGTAGCCATGAGAAATAAAGGAATGTTTCACTGGAAGATGATATTAGGTTGATTGCCTTGATTATGCTTGACTCTTAATTGGTTAATTAAGGAAGGATATTTGCATGGGTGGGATCATCTCCGAGATCACACCATGGATTACCCCGAGAGGGCATTGCTTGATTCACGGGCCAAAGGTTAAGTGGTGAAAAGGCCAACCACGGAAGTTGTGTCTTACTCCTAGGTCGCTCGGGGTCAGTGGAGCTCTGGACACCCCTTGCCAAGTCCGAAACAAAGTTGTAGACTACCATGAACCCAACGTCTCGGGCATTGGAAGATCCTATTCTAGATAAAGGATGGAAATTATGGTGCCATCTGATTTGGACCGGGTGCTTTTGTTGGACAGAAGGGATACATAATTCTCGTGTATGGGCAAAAGACAAAGATTAACTTGAAGATAAGTTAAGAAACTTGTTTGACAAAAGGACTGTTTATTTTGTTTTTGTGTCTGTGCTATAAATTACGTGAACAAACCCTATGCACTAAAAGACTTAATTGATGAAGCTAATTTTGAATGTTGCACATAAATGTGGTAGGACCCAATTAGAAAACTAAAGCTATCAAGGGAAGCGGGTGGACGAAATCCCTGATGGGTTTGTCCTATGGCAGGGTGGTCCGAGAGAAATGGGAGGCTTCTCACAAGGATTTATCACTGTTCGACTTTAGGTATTGTTAAGTTAGAACCCAATTCATGCCATTTTAGGGGACCGGAATGGGATTGTGCCCTATAGGCAGAGAGGTTGAGTGGCGCATCCCTCTCGTTTCCCATTCTCTTTGAACCAAGCGCGGTATGGATCAGCTTCGGATTGGGTATCTCTGCATAAAGTAAGATGTCCAAAACCCAACGCTAAAATGGTTTTAGGAGACCTTGGCCCTAGGAACCCAGATTTCAGGTCGATCCTAGTGGGTTTGGCCGTGAACGTTCTGTTGTGAGGTGGACTTAGGAAACCCCAGGCGACAAACCCCCGAACATTCCCTAGGAGCGGCTAGCAATGTGTAGCTCTTCTTCTGTAAGGACTTGGTCAATGTAAGGATGAGCCAATAAATGGTTGTCAAGTAGTTTGTTATGTAGGATGGCCATAACCCTAAAAGAAGTAGGAGCTACGTACGTGGGGTCATATTTTGCAACCTTGATTGTGCGTCTCTGCTCGGCGTTCGTCATAATTTGGCAACCTTTTCACTCCCATTGGAGGCATAAGGCGTACCATTGTTGTAAGAATAAAGAGGTAGAGTTTGCAAGACTCACGAGCTCTTCAAGCTCTTGGATTGGTGCAGAGCCGGTAGGCTTTCGGTGTGAGGTCAGCATCTTGCCGATGATTGCTTGCTCCTTTGAGACTTCACCGCTAGTGATAAGCTTAGCTGCAACCTTGGGGAATTTGATGGTCATGAGCTCGTCATACTCTTCCGAAGTGAATGGTAAGGCACGGACTGCAGAAGCAAGTGGCTCATCAAGAAGGCCAAGGTCTAGCCACCCATAACTTCTGGCGAAGGTCGTGAATGTGTTGTCCATTATTTTAATACAAGTAACCAAGTCATCACCTGAATTGGTAGCAAGGTCCTTGGCCATAGCAAGAAATGAGTGTTGCGCATATGAAGGCCTAAGACTTGTTGGTGGCTGTGGTGGAACAGAACTAGATGGATGCATTAGCAATGATGTTCCGCTAGATTGCTCCTTGGGATGAGCATCTACTTGGAAGGTTAGTTGTGTGTCCTGCGAGGGGCTTGGAAGACGTGCAACCTTCATCATGAGCTGCTTTGAGCATGCAAGAGTCGGTCGCATTAGATGATTGTAGGACATCTAGTTGCCACGTAAGTTGATGGATTTATGAGATCTCGAGAGACATAGTGGGTTCACGCTGCATGGGACTGATTGATTGAGTCTCTAGAAACTTTACTCTAGAATTAGTAGTGGTTGGTTTAGAGCCAGCGGGTTATGGCTTTGGCCAATAAATGGGCTTAGGTTGTGGGGCTTTGGCCTTTGTGGTTGTCATAGATTTGACAGCTTGGGTCTTAGGTATGGTTGGTTGTTTAGTGAACATGCTGCTTGAAGCAGGTGTGGCCACAAGTTGTGTAAGGGGTATTAAGGATTGATGTCTTGAGCACCCAGATCCAACTGTTTCCCTCATAGTATCCTTGAGCACATAATAGGGTTATGGGGACCCATCACAGCTTAAGGGTGCATTCATGGCTTTGGCACCAAGGCTGCTTTCTAGGCTTTTCATGAGAGTTCCTAGGTCTTCGAGGTCGCATTTGCTTATTGTGGGAAGGCTTGCCTTGATGTTTAGGTGCCCATTGAAATGTAGGTTGCTTAACCCTAGGAGTGGATTTGGTGGGGTGGTTTTTTGTGGGCCGACTGGGGTATGACACGTCATGAGTCCCCACCTTAGCCTTTGGCATGGTATTCTCTATTAGTAGAGTGGTAGTCTTGGAGGGACCCACACTGCCCTTGCTGAAAGTTTTCAAGATGCGCACATTTCCTATTGCAAGGTGGATACACCACATGTCGTAATCAACATAAAAATGGGTTTGTTTTTTGAAAGTGCACCCTAGCAATGATGCCTTGCCTGCCTCCTTCGTGTTGGGAAACACATAGAAGATGATTGGCAAGCTTTAAAACTCAATAGAGACAACGACTTTGCATTTCCCAAGGAGTGCATAGGATTCGCCCCCAAATGGGCTAAGTTTAGCGTTAGCTAGCTACAATTGGGGTTGACCAATGAGGGTCCAATGAGCATGGGTTAGGATGTTGACGTCAATTCCCTCATTGATCAAAGTATCAAAAGAATGTGTCTTTTGGGCTGTTATTATACGTAGCTTATATCTTATATCATATGTCTTTCTAGTATATCTTCCTTGCTGATTCGTAAATAAGTTGGAGCAATAGCTTCCTCATCATCCTCTATCTCGGTGATGGTTGCAACACAGACATTGATAGGGGCCTTTATCATAGGGGGGGCTCATGTAAAGGATGTGTGGGAGGGTAGTACTTCTTCATGCGACTACCGTTGAAAAAGCCTATGCCCTCGCCTTCCGGTGTTTCAAGTTTGACATTGCCTATCCTAGTGATGGCACACACTCTAAAAGGTACAAGGCTAGCCTCCTCATCCTTGGTCAGGTCATTTGCTTATGAATACAAGTCCAGGATTCTCACCTTCCCCTGCCAGGTTGACTTCCTTGACCTTGGTGGGTCCTTCAATAGGCTCTTTGGTCTGGCCTTGCCTCTTTGCTCCTAGCAGGACCACCACTCTATCACCCTTCTTGAACTTAGTGAAGCGTTTGGGTAGGTCTTATGGTTTCTTGTGTCCTTCTGCATCTGACTCTTTTGTTCATTTCTTTCTTTCCTCCTTTAGCCGATTGTGCCTAAGGTGGACCGGAAAGTCCCCCTTGGTGCATTTGGTTTTGGATGGCATGGGTATTTCAGGGTTGCTCTCTGTACTAACTTCAGACTTTGACTTGAACTCACAACCCTCACTGGAGGAAGGAGTCTCCCTAGGTGGTCGTAGTTTAGTAGGTGTGTCTGTCCTAAGCACAGGTACCACTGGTGGTTGGGCAATTCCAGCGTGCTCATAATCCACTATCCCTATGCATTCCAACCAAGAGCGATTGCAATCTGATCTCATAAGTCCTCTCTTGATCTCACATGCATTCCTTTCTCAAGGCCTGGAGTCAACTCTTATCTGCTCTACCACCCTTCCATCAGTATCGTACTCCATGGTATCCATTTCCTCCTCACTCTCCTCACTGATGGAAGAAAAATCCTCATATTCATTGTCAGAACCATCACTCCCTGACTGCTCGTCGTCTCCTGGGTCCTCCTTTCTAGCCTCATTCTCGTCAGTGACTAGAGCCCAACTGTATAGCAAGTTTAGGTCGTGAACTTTGGTCCACTTCCACTTATGCTCACCCAGGAGGTCTTTGAGGGGCAAGAGATTAGTGAAAGGATTGCCCTCCAATCTGGCTATCAAATACTCTAGGGTCTCCTGGAGTTCTAGCTTATTATTTGGGACATGTAAAGTGACAGGTTTGGGCCGACCACGCGCACTCCTTGCCATCATGCAGAGTGGTACTCAGTGTTTCTCATCTGGCGTGCCCATGGCTTGTGCTGCTTGCTTATACTCCTCCTCATTGTCTGAGAATGGGAGATCGATGATTGCAAGGACATGCATCCAATCTCGCTCATCCTCAGGGCAGGGGATATACTTGGTCAATAGCCCATTTGATGTGGTTGGTTACGTGTCACCCCTCAATGTGGCTGAGATGGCATCTAGATCAATAGATGCTGTCTTCCAGGTATCCATCTCCACCCTTACTGCTTCCTTTTGATTCCGTAAGAAGATTAGACCGTGGCCCTAGTCCTCGATGACTTGTGCATTCCTCATCTAGTGTCGATGGCCTAGCAGGATGTCATAGTCCACTCCCTTCATAACAATGAGGTGTACAGAGAACTGAACACCTGCAATCTTCACTGGCCAATTTTTTAAAACTCCGAACGTCCTTACCTTCATTCCATTTGCTAGTGTGACATTGAACCTACCAGTCTCAATGGAAGGGTTTCCTTAGGCCTACAAGACTTTGTGGCTCAAGACACTAACCCCTGCGTGCATGTCTACGATTCCTTTCCACGTCATGTCTCTTAGGGCCAGGATAGGTAGCACAGCGTGCATCTCGGTGCCCTCCCAAAGAGCATTTAGATGCAAAGATTTAGGCACTAAGTGCAGCGTGAAGCTCGCTATCTATGTGACTACACCATGCTCATGTAGGCTAGCAACAATCTGCTCAGTTTGTTCCTCCACTCAGTGCTTCAGTTCTTTCCTCCACTCAGTGCTTCAGTTCTAGCTAAAGCGTCGGATGCTGCCTAAGCAAGTCTCCTAGGCTTAGGGTTACTGGGGTGGTTACTAATGTCATGAGGAGGTTACATGTCATTTGTCTCTCCTCCATTCCCACGCCTCTAGGCCATTGGCCTTGGGTGTTTTCTCACCCATGGCTCCTAAGCTTCTTTTGGGTGGTGCTGCCCATGGCATAGACACATCTCTTGACCTTGGTCGAGAGGGTGAGACTTGGGTGCTCACACTAGAGAAGTCATCAGTTCCATCTTCTATGATGGCCTCAACATCCTTTAGGTTCTCTTGGGCTTCCTTTACCCACTCCTTGACCTTTTCAATTGCTTCTAATTGGCACTTCGGGTGGGGGTACTCCCCTTCCTTAGCACTCCCTTTCTCTATTGTTTTCAGAGTGGTGTTTTCAGCCTCAGCATCAATTACCTTCTTGCCACTCACTAGCATTGTCTCTCCGTGAATTTTGAGAGTGATCTTAGCGTCAATTTTCTTCTTTCTCTGCCTACGACTCTTCTTCCCTATTGAGGTAGCGTCTACGTTGCTAGGCCCAATCAGTGATATGTTGGCTTGCCGTGTTTGTGCACGTGTCATGACATGCAGTGGGATGGGTGAATCCTCGGTGTCGAATGTCTCAATGCCAAACAGCCCCAAAGGTATTGATGGTACATTGCCTGAGCTCGAGGATGGCTTTTGTCTAGGGCATTCCCCAAAGAGATGGGAGATGCCACACTCGGCACACTTGAGATCAGCTCTCTCCCTATTAGCATGCTATTTTTCTGGGCATCGTGTTGATATGTGACTATGGTGACCACAAGTCCAGCATGTGACTAGGTCTTGGGTTGGCCCTGAAAGACCTCTGCCTCTTCCCCTTCCTAACGCCATCACTGGCACTGGTCAATAGCCCATGAGGACCGGATTACCCTCTTCATCATACAAGATGTAAGGGTTCACATATGACTCCTCGTCATTGGGCTCTTCCATGTAGTGGATAGGAGCGTCACTCGATGGATGTGTCACGAAGGTTCTAGGCGGTCTGGGGGGTATGCCCATGGGATTGATCTCTAATCTAGGAACCACTAGTTTTGCATCATTAGGTACTGGAAGGGCCAATGGGACTCCTCTTTCGAAGAAGTTAGGCAGCCTATTCCAATAGTATGGTGAGTTGTACTGTTGTGTGCAAGGAAACTTTCTTGGCAATCGACAATGCATTGCGTCGTGGCCAAACCTTTTGCAACTTGCACAAGGCCTGGATCTTGGATCCTCACACTCAGCAGGGATGTGGTTGCCTCCACAGTGCACACACTAGACATGTAGTCTAGTGAGTCTCTTTACCAACTCTTGCAACCGTGCTAGCTCCATCCTAACTTTGGCTAGCTCTTGGTCTTGTGTCGTGCTCTTGCCCTTATCTTGCACGTCAGGGGCTGATCTCTCACTATAGGTTGTGGCTTTCTCTGTGGTTCTTTGGCTAGAGCCATCTCGATTCAAGCTTCTAGCACTTCTCTCCCTAAGCTCGTCATCTACCATTATTGCCTTGTCGAAAACCCTAGCGAGAAAATCTCTTTGCAAGCTCAAGTTACTTGCCAGTGCCTTGTAAATTTCCTTGCAGCGGATTCCATTTATAAAAACAGTAGAGATCGCTCCAGGCTATGTACATGAGTGGCGTAGTCTCTAATGCCCTCTTTTCCCTTCTAATTGACATTCATCAGTCGGACTATGAAGTTTTCTGAATACCCTATCTCTAAAAATCTCTTGGTAAAGAGATCTTTTAGGTGATTGAAGTTCATTCGCTCTACTACATCTAGGCCGGTGTACCACGTCCTTCCTGTTAGCTATATATACACAAATTATATATAGCTAACATGTTAGCTATATATAGTCAGTCTATATATAGCGGCCTAGGTTCCAAGTCCCCTTTATATATCCCTATCATGTGTGCTCAGTTGACACACTTCTGGGGTTCCACTTTCGGTGTCTTGTTTCTCTCTTCTCCTCTCTCTTCCTCCATTCCTCGTCTCCCTCGCGCACTGTTCAACATGGTATCAGAGTGAGGTTCTACAACATCACAAAGAGCTTTCCAGCATTAGTGTTTACGCTAGATGTGGCATCGTCTTCCAATCCAGTAGGCAGCTGCAGTAGTGGAGACGAGGTGAGAGCAATGTTGTCGTGTGAGGGGGGCAGTGAGTCTGACAGTGAGGTCTGCGCTAAGGATGTCCGCTCTCTCATGAAGCCTCTCTCCAAGGAGCAGCTCATGGACCTTTTACAAGAAGCAGCCATGGATCATGCCGATATCCTGCAGGAGATCAAAGACCTCACTGACAAAGACCCCTCTCACTAGAAATTGTTCATCCATGGCCTCGGCTGGGAGACCTCCTCCGAGACTCTCAACGCGGCCTTCGCTCCCTACGGTGACATCGACGAATGCCGCGTCATCACCGACAAGAAGACTGGCAAAGGTAAGGGCTACGGCTTTGTCACATTTAAGCACAGGGACGGCGTGCAATGCGTGCTCAAGGAGCCTAGCAAGAAGGTCGATGGCCGTAAATGTGTCTGTCAGTTTGCATCCGCAGGGCCTTCGTCGTGACATGCCAGGTGAGAAGCTCCTGGCTACGTTCTCCAAGTACGGAGAAATTAAAGAAGGTCCTCTAAGGTTTGATAAGCAAACAGGTAAGTCAAAAGGATATGCTTTGTTTATTTACAAGTCAGCAGAGTCTGTTAAGCATGCTCTAGAAGAGCCTACGAAGACTGTGGAAGGACACTAGATGACTTGTAAGCTTGTAGAAGGGCAAAAGGAGAAAGCTGCTGCTGTAGATAATCATATGCAGGGTGAGTCCTGCGGGCGTTGGGATTACATCTTCAACTATGTAAAAACCTTCCAGAAACAGGGACATCCAGATAGGCTCCTTGACCGTGTTCTTATCGGCATCAGCCAGCACTTCATGAAGAGCTATACTGAGTTGCTGATTCAAACGTGCCATAGAGGTGGAGTGCATGCAATGGATGGCTGCTCAAATTCCCATCAGGAATAATGCAAAAGAAAATGAGGCAGCTATGGCCCTGGTAAGAGCTGACAAATTACGTGAAGTAAAAGTTGGGCATGATGGCACATGGGCAGCACATCCAGGCCTCATTGGTTTGGTCACTCAAGTGTTTGATGAGAATATGCCCAAACCTAATCAGATTGAAGGGCTAGTATCTCCTGCATCTAGCTTGATTAACAGTGCTGCTGGGCATGATGGCAAATGGGCAGCACATTCAGGCCTCATTGGTTTGGTCACTCAAGTGTTTGATCAGAATATGCCCAAACCTAATCAGATTGCATGGCTAGTAGCTCCTGGATCTGGCTTGATTAACAATGCTGCTGGGCATGATGGCACATGGGCAGCACATCTAAGCCTCATTGGTTTGGTCACTCAAGTGTTTGATCAGAATATGCCTAATCAGACTGTAGGGCTAGTAGCTCCTGGATCTAGCTTGATTAACAATGATGCTGGGCATGATGGCACATGGGTAGCACATCCAGGCCTCATTGGTTTGGTCACTCAAGCGTTTGATCAGAATATGCCCAAATCTAATGAGACTGCAGGGCTACTAGCTCCTGCAACTGGCTTGATTAACAGTGCTGCTCTTTCATAGCGAAAAAAGGAAGCCGCGGTCCTCATATAGAGGAACAAGGCAGTGGGGCCAAGAACTCATCCCCCAACAGTAGCAACAGTAGGCCAAGGCTTCAGCTCAAGTGGAGCATGCTGCTCAGCACTGAAGCCCTAGAGGACGTGCGGATATCATGAGCAGGCAGTGTCACAGATGCTCATGTCTTGCGACGCAAAGGCCGCCTCAAAGAGCAAGTTGCTTCTTCCCTACATTACTCTCTCTCTACATTTCAACATCAACATTACTTTTGGATGTTGATATTGCCATGCCTCATGATGATCATCCTCATTCATTATTCCATTGATGAGCGTCTATATTCTAGCTGACGACACTATTGCCATGCTTCATGATGATCGTCCTCGTTCGTTATTCCATTGATGAGCGTCTATATTCCAGCTGATGACACATTATTTCGTTTATATTCTTTCCAGCTGATGACAAATTGTTTTATTTATATTCTGTTCATGGGGCCCCAAATGTGTTATGTTGTCTATAGAGCGGCATCACGAACCGTCTCTATAGACCTTGTGTTGTTCTAATGTCACTGTAACGTTTTTCTTTAAGTTTTGATGTGACAGATATACTGCTTACATCCCAAGTTTAGTTGAAGGAATTTCTTGGAGATTTTATCTTTTCGAGTGATGTCACTTATCCTTATTTTACATGTTGTATATTTAGGAGTGATAAAGCTCTTTTGATGCCTCTGAATAGGCTGTTGTAATTCAGGAGTGATGTAGCTCCTTCTCCATTGATGTTGTAATTCACGAGTGATTTGATGCCTATGAATAGGCTCTTGTAAGTTCAAATTTATAATTTTATATTTTGAATATTAATATAACCGTAGGCCTATATAGAGCTGTGGGTTTTTCCCTTGAGCCCCAAGGGTTTTTTTTCATCCATAGTAAGGGACCTTTATTTGAGTGGGGTTGTTAGCTATATATAGTATGTCTATATATAGCGCCCCAAGTCCCAAGTCCCCTCTATATATTCCTATCATGTGTGCTCAGTTGACACACTTCTGGGGTTCCACTTTCGGTGTCTTGTTTCTCTCTTCTCCTCTCTCTTCCTCCATTCCTCATCTCCCTCACACACTGTTCAACACTTCCCTTATAACCCAAGCAAATCCCGAAAGCCTGCGAGCATTGGGTGAGGTCTGTAAGACAGTTGGCTTCGCAAACGTGCTCAAACTGCTCCACGAAGCTATAGGGGTCATTGCTGGGCTGGTGCTTGTCTAGCTGCTTGGCCACTGCAAGGATCTTGTTGTGGCTCCTCCCCCCTATGTGACTCCTAAGCCTGTGAGCAAAGAGGTGGCTAGCGCAATTGCACTCTGTTCTGTAGTTGTGTTGTCTATGAGCCGCATGGTGACAAGCTCGCTCCGCGTTAGGTCTTCCTCCAGCTCCCTCTCCCTCTTTGTGTTTGGCCCTGCGTTACTAGCTAGAATGTGTCGTGTCTCATACACCTCTAAGTCTTGCTGCAATTTCCTTGTCCTTTGCTCACGGTTATATACTGTGATGCTGTGCATCGCTTTCCTAGCTGCCTTCCTCTTTTCCTCAAGGCTTGTAACTAGTTCCTCGATTGGTCTGCCGTGGATCACGGTCCTTATTAGCCCCACGTATTGGTCAGCCATATGGTGCAATTCAATTGGGAACTCACCAAGTCCAACTGGTCATCCTCTCGGTCCATGTCTGCTCCTGACATTTCTGTAGCCTCTCGCTCCACTAGGTTGTCAATCAATCCATTCAGCTTGGTTAGCAACTTGCCCTCAATCTTATCATCTTTGAACTCTTTGGGGTCTTCACGATCCTATTAATGGGGCTTTGTGGCACCCAGCTATGTCTCAGGGTCTATGTGAGTTCCTTGTTATTGAAAGTAGTTGTCAATTTTATTCACACTTGTGCTTAGTGCTTTCCAGTGCACAGTGCCAAATCAAGCTTTCTCCCATTTAGTGCACTTTAAATTATGAAATCGGCGTGGGGTGCGAATGCAAAATGAACAATGCAGTTCTCGCTTTTCCCCCTTTTTTTCATAGCCTAATATGGCTCTAAGAGCATTTTATGGCTGTCCTCTCGTATTGTCTAGGGTCTATGCCGCACACTCTACACTCCGTCAAGGCCGGATTGGAATCTGAGGGTCAGTTTCAGCTCTAAGTCTCTCATGTTCTATGTCCTGCTACTAGAGGTTGACTCTAGGCTGCCTAGGTGTGGTTTCTCCAATTTCTAGCTTTTGAGAGCCGAGTTAGGTACTCAGGGATGTTTGGAAACGTGTTCGGAGTGGCCTTGCCATGAGGAGGTGGCTCACTTACCAGTTTAAAATGGTCTGCCATGGTGGTAGGATTCCCAAAATCGGACCCTCCGATTCTGGAGATGGTCCGACTATCCAAGTCAGACTATTCGATTGGACCGAGTGGTCTAACTAGAGTTGGTCCAATCGGGTGGTCTGAGTCTAAGGTGGTGTGTCTGATTCTGGGTGGTCCGATCCTAGTCTTGGTCTGGAGTTGGTCCGATCGGACTGGGTGGTCCGAGTCTAAGGTGGTGCATTCGATCGGACGAGTGGTCCGACTGGTGGTCCGCCAACTGTCTGATTGGTGGTCCGCTAACGGTGGTCTGATCGGACGGGTGGGTCCAAGTCTAAAAATGAATCCTAATGCCACATTGCAGGGTCCGACTGGTAGAGTCGATTGGTGGTCCGACTGGTTGAGTCCGACGATCTGTCTGGTCAAGTTGGATGGTCTGTCTGGTCAAGTGAGATGGTCCAACTTCGAGAGTTGGACAGTTCGAGTGTCCAATTTTGGGACTCGGACACCTACAACCTAGTCTGATTGCGTTTGCCACAATGCAATTGTGAGGACACGAGCGATGAATGCTATGCATGGGGGTCCTGGTACAAGCTTCAACTTTCCAGATCAAACAAGTACAACTCAGAGAAGGTCAAGGAATATCTAGAATGGCTAGGCAAGAGCAAAATGAACGGATCGAATTCCTTCTATTCCTCTACTCACACACTCTCTCTCAAGCTCTCTCTCTCTGGATGTCAGATTGCAAAATGAGGCCTACCCTAACCTTTTGAGCCTCTTATTGCCCTGCTCAAGTCTCCTTCAACCTTATGGTTGCCCCTCTAGCACCCATCTACTCAAGATCTAGGATTTATGCCCCTTTCTCCCAGTTTTCAACCTATTTTTAGCAGCAGAAAACCCTTTTGTTTTCCCTATTTCCTTGGTCGTAATCCTATCCAAGCGCAACAAAAATAAAAAATAGTTGTTGAGTTTGATTTACCTACTTGCCTACTCAACAACAAACCAAAATACTTACTTGTTTCAAAGATCAAACCACCTAAATCTCCTATCTATCTCAAGCATCGGTTCGGGCTGAAAACCCTACCTCTATGCTCGATTCAAAGCGCACGGTGCTCAAATCTCGATTCCATCAGTCCTGGCAATGGAACCAAAATGAAGGGAGCTACAAGCTCAACCCGTGAGACCTACGGACCGCTGATTGGTCAAGCGTTTCAAGCCGGCTACCTCTCACATAGCCGGCACGCCCTCCCTACCTATGGGCTGTAGTGAGCTTACCTTGATGCCCGATCGAGTACCTTCCTCTCCCATGCACGCCAGTAGCTCCACGATCCTTGAGGCAAGCTCAACCAACCTCAATCCCTCTCCAACAAGCTCCGTCCTCCATAACTGCACAAGACAAGAGAAGAGTAGAGAAGAAAAGAAGATGAAGAGAGGAGATGGGGAGCTTCTTCTCCTTGATCCCTCACTCTCACACACTCACTCACTGCCTCTCTCAAGCACAAACAAGAAGGCAAGAAAAATAGAAGAAGAATAAGATTTTTGCCACACACAAGAATGAGCTTCTCATTCACTTTTCAAGTTTATATACATATCCTACTTCCCACGGGCGGTCATCCTCAATTTTTACATGGCCGGCCATGGCCTAGGCCCTTTTTCTCCATTCTTTCACTTCCTAGCTAGTCCTACCATCCTTCTAAGTT
Source organism: Lygodium microphyllum (assembly GCF_053477565.2). Lineage (NCBI taxonomy): Eukaryota > Viridiplantae > Streptophyta > Polypodiopsida > Schizaeales > Lygodiaceae > Lygodium > Lygodium microphyllum. The sequence goes on from NC_141162.1 coordinate 114,230,024, forward strand.
TACAATTTGCACAGGAGGTAGCCTAGCGCTCTTTTACAAGGATTTGAGAGTGCCTTTGCATTTAAAGGTGCGCTTTCTTCCTTTTAACTCCTCCAGACTTCGGCGGCTGCGCCTTGGACTTTTGGCAGTTGTTTCCTTCCTTTTGGATTTTTTTTGGACTTATTATTCTTATGGGTGCCTTCTCCATGCCTGTCCTATGCCTTTTCCTACTTCTTAGATTTTTCTATTTTCTCGCTTTTTCCCTATTGCTGGTGTTGCAGTAAACAAGTACACTCACTCACTCATTCACTCAGCCATGCACATATGCATGCTCCCTTGCTCACTTCCACACACACATACACACACACACACACACACATGATTCTCTTTCCTTCCATGTAAAGTGTCTCAAAAAATTCCTATAGCTATCTCTTAGAGGCTACTATTCTATCTATAATACTTTCAATTCAACATCTTGTGGCTTCTTAAGTTTCTAATGGTGTTAATGTTGTTACTTATCTTTCTAATTTTCTTGTTATAGCATGCATACATGCACACGCACACGCACACGTGTACGTGCGCACACACATAAAACTACTAATAGAGATATACATACCTTAAAAGAAAACATATATAGCATAGTTTAGGTTTCAAAATATGTTTTTTGGTCCATATGATATAATCTACAGATGTTTTAAACTTATTTTCGTGATATCAATTTGCCCTATGTGATTGAATATTAAAAGTTAAGGATAATGGCTCTTATTATATAAGTTATTTGTGTTAGTTAATTAGTCATATGAAAATGCATATTTTAAAAATAGACATCTCTCTTGTTATTTCTAAAAGTAATCCTTAACAAATGATTCCTTTATGGGTAGGTATTTTCTCTACTTGGTGACTTTTATTGCTCAAATTAACATTTCTTCTTAATTTCTTAAGATGTGAGTTATTATGTTATACTATGACTTTGATCATTAGTAGAAATACTTTTTTGAATTGTTCAAATCATGACATTGGAAAATAACATATATGTATCTAAAAAGAATAATCTATGTGGTTGTAGTAAAGAGGCCTTCTTTTACATGTGGTAGAATTGATATAATATTTTCTCAATGACATGTGTCCTAAAACTATAGGAGGTTTCAAGTATTGTTTTTTTATAACTTTGAGTTGCTATGTGTTTTTTTCATCAATTTTTTCTAGTGTCTTAGTAAGTGTAACAAGGATAGCAACCTCATTCCAATTTCAATACTTGCAATACACTTTAACATAGATGGTTCTAATAATGTGTTTTGTATAAATGTAGATAATAGTTAGACACTTACCTTATTGAGACCAAGAATAACTACTCCATTGAGACTTTTTAGAAAAGCAAAAGGATGTATGTGAATATATGTATTTAAAGTAAGCCTAATGGTTAGACATATATTCCATGAAATTGTAATACTTTTATAAAAGATTATTGCTTCTTTGCAAGGATTCTATTAAGGTGTTTGAAAATTAGAGTCCCCACCACGGGTTGCTAACTGTGAAGTGATCATAGTTGTTGCTATGCTTAGTATGTGTTTTGTTGTCTACATTAGCTATTGATCAACTCATAGTTTCTTCTTCTCAAATTCATCTAGTTTATGAGTAAAGTTTATGGTGCTACCGAGTGCTAGAGCTTGTATTGAAGGTGTGGGAGCCTTATTAGCATTAAGAGAATCATCTTCTCAAAAGATATTAGGTTCTGTAGTTTGGATAAATTTGTTTTGGATGTTTAGAGCTTTGTTTGTTGTTTTTAATATTCTTTCATATGTATTGGTGCAACACATATCTAAGGCTTGTTGGTGTTAGGTTTCATTCCTCATCAAGTATGGTTCTATCTATAATCTCGGGTAAGTTACTCATGAATATATGTGTGCATCACGTGGATTCAAAATAAGGCATTTTTAAAATACCATTTTTTTGCATATAGAAAGGTGTAATATAAATGAGCTATTTACAAATTAAATAGAAAAGGGTTATGTTTTATTCATGAAAAATTCACAGATAAGGATATTTATAAATAGGCCTTGAATGCACGTGTGTAAAGGATATACATTTAATAACTTCCCTGAGTCTAAAATGAATGAAGAATATTACTTAATTACCTATGAGATGCAAGCTTCTATTTTTAAGAGAAAGGGAGAGAACCAAGGGGAGAGACTAGGGCAACATATAAACATGTTGTGAATTTAGCTCAAGGAGTGACAACTTTGTTGGGTCGAGTACTATAATATTCCATAGATGCTAATATTGTTTATCTGAATATATTGAAGGCTCGACTACACCAAGCCATTTTGTATATGGGTCATCTCAACTATATACGAGAGTTAGATATGTAACATCTTTGAAGAGGTCGCAAAAGTTTTTGTAGATAGTCATCATCCTATATGTACTAATAGCGAAGGCACTTCATCTATTGATAGGAGTTAGACTAATATTTATGGACATGTTTTAGTAGGATGTGCCATGTGTCTTTAGGCTTTATCATACCTCCTATTTTGCAATGCACGCCAACTTGTCATGGATTTTGCATCATTATCATCTTATACTTTCTAAAAGCTTTTAAGTAACTAAAGATTTAAATAGCCTCATGCAATTTGTATTATTATGAATATATAGTTCAATAACTTTTCTTTTACCATTTGGTTCATCTTGGGTCTCGTGTAATTCTTATTGTGTATAATTTTTTGTTGACTCAAACTATATTATTGTGTCTAACGAGAGGAAAAAAACTAGGGAGTTGTTGGTTACAAAGTTGTGGTTGAAGCCACATGTTTACAACTAGCAGCTCCCTACCTTTTTTTGTTTGCACAAATTGCATTTGATGAAGCGTGAAAAGTGTAGGTTTTGTTGCATGTAAAAAAGTGTGAAATTTTACGTTTATAAGTCAGAAAATAAGCACGATTTTGGATACTAATATGCTTGTTTTTATGATCGTAGATGCACTCGTAAGTTTTCTTTCTTAGTTAAGAGAATGTGTCAATGAGGCCATTTTTGGGCCTAATCCCCCATGTAGTATCATCTGAGCTCACTTAGCTCTTTGAAAAGTTGAACATGTAAAATAGAGACCTTCATTCAAATTAGTTTGATCCAAACACTACACCAAATGGAAAATCTGAAATATGTATTCACTTTAACCTTCTCTCTCTCTCTCTCTCTCACACACACACACACACACACACACACACACACACACACATTTGTTTTTCTTTTGTCATAATGTAGCGGATTTGAGATTAACGCTTGGAAACCCAACTTTATTCACTCAGTCTCAAAGGATAAGATGCCACCAAACTATTCGCTTGCGGGTTTTAACCAAAGACCTTGCAACCCACTCACCTTCCCAAACCATCTCACTCACCTCCTCAAACCATCTGTGCTACTACTTGTTGGCAATAGAATCATTTATTGTTACTCAATATGTTGCTTCACACGTTAAGCACATAAGAATACTTGCTATATAGTGCAAGGCACATGGGAGTTTGCTTGAGCACTACCTTAAAGGAACATAGAAATTCACACATATACACACTCGATCCAAAAAGATACATAAGTAGGAGAGAGAACTCAAAAATGACTCATTACGACAAAATGCATATGAAGTTTATTATCTTCAAGTGAATGTGTTGTCCTTAATAGCAATGCGTATTAACAAGAGCCAAACTATCATTCATTCCAACTCCATTTATAATCTAAATTAGAGTGATTGCTTAAGGATTTGGGGAGAAGTTTTTAACCCTCGAGACTAAGTATAGGCAGTAGACATTTTCACATTTTGCATGAATAACCGTTCACATTATTGATGAGACTATGATGCGAACTTGTACACAAAGTTATGACAATGTCGTCTGCTTCAGTAAGGAAACCGAATGCAGCCGCCCTTCAAAAGCTAAGCAAAAGCCAGCAGCTAGTAATGGGGAGGCGGCGGGTAGGAGTACTGAGGAGGCTTGGGGGTGTAAGGGGGCTTGTTATGATAAGGGGGAGGCTTGTGGACAGGCGGGGGCTTGTGATAGGGGGGAGAGGCGGAGGGTGGGGTGTAGACAGGAGGGGGCTTGTGGTAGGGAGGAGGCTTGTGGTATGGTGGCGGCTCATGATAGGGCGGAGGCTTGTGGCTCGGGGGCTTGGAGGGAGGAGTGTAGGTGGGTGGCGGCGGGCTCGCCACGGGAGGCGGCTTGTGATATGGAGGGGGGTTGTAGACAGGTGGCGGCTTCTGATCATAGGGCGGAGGAGGCGGTTTAGTGTAGACCGGGGGTGGCTTTGAGTAATAAGGAGAAGGCTCGTAGTGGGCTAGCGCTCCGTGCATGCTGCAAGCGCAGGCGACTAGTAAGAAGAGCTGCAGGCCGAGACGAACAAGGAGAGCTGGAGGCCGCCCCATCGCGTGAATATTCATGATGGGGGGAGGGAGGGAGAGAGCTGCTCTTACAAATCCATGCATGTACAATATGGGTCCTTTATATAATAGCCCTGTACACGACATCGTTTTCACCATTTTTTAAATTTAGAAGCGGTCTCTACGTCGGCATACTGGCCTTCTGTCGCGGTGTGATCATTTTCCACGATTCACTGACTTCAGATAATGTATCTAAAGTCAAAAGCGAACCTTTCTTCAGGCAAGGATGGCTCTGTCTAGAGTCTAGACCATCTTTCCGATCCACACTTTGAAAGGTCACGCAATATTCACTATCATTCACTTTCACTCAAATGACTATTTCATCGAGTAATTAATGCTACTATACCTATACTTTCCTAATTGATGAAGACGAAGTGGCATTGACTTTATTGTAGCAATCTTTGTCCTGTTGTGGTTGAAAAAACGGTGCTACCTTGATTTTTGGGCATTCACTTTCGATAAATGTATACTTTCATAGGAGTTTGCCAATTCATGAGATCTTTAACTTAGCATGACCAATAGATTCATGAGTGTGGATTTAAGTCATTCTTTTATTGGGGGGAAGGGTAATTACGTCTTCAGAAACAAAAATATGTATATAACAGTGGACCATTTCAACAAGGTGATGAAATTATCACAACACCCTACAAGATTATAAAAGGTTCAAACAGTTATTTGAGGTAAGGAAATGATCCAATCATCAACATAATTAAAGTGTTGTAAAGATAATAGGCTATATAGCACCATGCTATATCTTCACCATGGATGCTATATAAACACGTTACCCCATCTTGAGCAGGATGATGTATGTAATTTTCAGTAACAAGTAACAACACCTTGCAATAGAGTCTCAAAAATAATATAACTAGATCAAACACCGTCCTTTGGTCCACAATTCAATCTTTCTTGTGAATGGTAATGAGTAGTACATATGCTAAGGCCCTTAAAATTCACACCGTTCAATTATATTACGTAGTATATATGCTAAGGCCCTTAAATTTCATACCCTTCAATTCTATTACATGTAATATATATTTCAACCAAACTATTACGAAATATTAGCTTCAACAGTTAGATGTATCTGCATTTACAAATGAAAACACGCAAGGATGGAAATGTGAGGACTTGATCGTGAATTGTAGGAGGGTTCTACAAGTATACAATGAGAAGGTTCGCAAGTTGAAGCATGTGATTGAAAACATTGTGGGGAAATTGTAGCAACATGTGAGTTGGAGCACTGAAGTGAGTGAATGCTGAGGAGAGAGGGGTTTGGCTCTCTTGGATTCTTCGATTGATGGCCATAGATTGAAACGATTGATCTCTGATTGCGGGCGGCTAGGTACATAAGACATTTTGTAGTGGGGATGGAGGGTAGGGTAAGGAGCGTTGGGTTTGGGAGTGGCAATGTGAAAGAGTAAGGAAGGGGGAGGTTATTATGCACATGAGGAGCAACCAGAGATGAGGCGTTGTAATTGTCTGGTGGCCCACTATGAGAGGTGATGATGTCCTGCCGCTACGCGTGCACCCTGTAAAAAAATCTAGAGTGTGGCTTTCTTATCGATTTAGAGAGCCAATGCCATTTTAAACATTAGTGTTAGTGTCCATGGTTCAAAAATATTAGATTTTTTGACAAGTTTTAGACAATTTTTGATATTTTAGATATTATCTCTTGTAAAAATCCATAAAACTGTAGAGAACTTCTAGATTAGGATGACATGTAAAAGAAGGCATGCAGCTTTCAGCCAATTTGAAAGAATTTTATGTAAAAAGAGAGATTGACGAAATCGTGCGACGCGCGATCGTTGTTTTCAGGTAGTGAATAGCACTCTGAAGGGCAAGATGAAGAAGGAATGATCTAGCAGAATTCTGACCAGGTGTGCTGGTATTTTACCCCCCTTTCAGAGCCAATGGAGGCATCAGATTGGCTATCTGAGCAGCATAGAGGAAGGTATTATTTTATACACGTTTTTGTATATTAGAGTTTTATCTTCTCATAATGTTGAAATAAACTGACAGGCTTCATCTTTGTTAGTATTCTTATAGATTTTCTAAATCTTTTTGGGAGTATTCTTCTACGTCTTCAATTTCTTCGAACCCCTTCTCTTTCGTCTACTCCTCTCCCTGAATCTACCTTCACCTTGCTGTCTCTTATCCTCGTGGTGGACTATCAACACCAAATGCACCGACACTGTGTTAGGGAAAGTTTATGCTATCATCAAAGGAACTCAATTTGAAGCTCACTTGAAGCAAGTCTCTTTGCCCTACAAGCCTTGTAATTGACTCATAAGCTTTTGTCCCTAACAGTTTACATTGAATGTAATCATGCAAAGATAATTCATACTATAGCATCATGTTTGAATGACGGGATGCAAAGTTGTTTATGATACATGACAACATACTATACTTGATTTTATAATTTGTGATTGCTCTTATAGTTAAGAAAACAAGCTTGATTTGAGATAATACTCTTGTGATCTTTGCTAAGAACATGCAGCTGGAAGCTCTATCAACATCTTCAAGAACTTAGCTTGAAACCTTTAATCCTTCTTTTATCTCTACCATCTCCAAAGTCTAAGCTCTTGAACCCCCATACATTCTTCTCTCTCAATCCCCTGTGATTGATCGTGAAGTATCTCTTAAATCTTTAATCATTCACTGTAATCTACTTATCTCTTGGAGACACATCTCCATCTATCTTGTCTAGTTTTCTTACCAAACCCCTGTGGTGACCTTCAACCCTACGCGCTGCGACATTGGTGAACCCGACGTGAAGGTCAATGTTAGAGAACTCCAAGATGGGGGATTATTCAGGAGATACTCTATAACAATTGGTGCACATACTGTAGCAGACTCGGCAATAATAAATCCAAATGTTACAACAACAACAACAAAAGCAAGACGAAGAGAAGATTGATTCCACAAATATCAAGGCCCTAGAGGAAGTTGGGAGGGAATTAAAACAATTTAATGGTCAAAATGTCTCAGTTTTTATTCGCTTGTATGTTGAGAAAATTCTCTTCTTTGGAGTACCGCAACATGCATGGAGTCGCTATTTTACCAAACTAGCCAAGCATGGTCTTCAAGAAAGAATTCATGGTCTTTGTAGCGAGATGCGGATTGGGCTACATTCAAAAAGTCCTACACAAAGAATTCTTCTTAGAAAACTCTGGCCTAATGACAAAGAAAAGTTTCACTGATTGGGTTGAGAAACCCAACAAAGGTTTAGTTGCAACAGCTTTATACCATGAGTTTGAAAGTAAATTTGGGCAACTTGATGCTGAAGACCAACAAAGTATGGAAGGCCAAAAGATTGAATTATTCCTTAAGGCTACAGATCCCATTCTGCAAGAGAAGCTTGTTGATCGCCTAGAAGATGCTACCTCCGAATCAGGAGTCAACGTTGCATCGACAGATGTTACTGATGCAATTAACATGACTGCTCAAACATAGCGGATGCGTCTACTTCAACTTCAACAACTCCATTGATGGAGCTTGTTCCACCTTCAAAATCCCCTATTCCTTTGACTAATAAACCAACTCTTTCTTCTTCTGTTCCTTCTAAAAATGATGTCATGGATGAACTCATTAAAAGCATACGTGACCTTCATCTGAATCTTACAGAAATTAGCTCCAAGGTGGAGAAATTGGATGTCAAAGTTGAAGAACGAGGACGATCATTAACTCAAAGACCCATGAGAGAAGGCTCTAAGAGGTGTTGTATTTGATGTGATAGCCAACAATATGACAAGAGGGAGTGTTCTGCCTTCCGTGAGGCTAAAGCACAGAAGCTCGTCTTTTGGAAAGATGAAAAAATTCATGTAGTTGAAACTGGTCTTCCACTAGAGCCAAAATTTTAGCAATGGTGGAATGAAGAAAAGATTAGAAGATTTACCTATAAAGAATGCCTATGCAGCAATTGATGCAGCTACCTATGGGTTGTGAATTGAGCCAACTAAATCAAATTTGAAAGCATGTAAAGCTAATGTGCAATTTAAAGTATGGATGCATGCATTAGATCAAATGGAATGTGGAAAAGTAGCCAAAGATGATTTGACTAACACTAGTCAGTGCATTCGAGGGATAATTGGTTGGAAAGAACTGGTAGATTCTTTTTCTGCCTTTGCACATTTGGCTGACATCAATCATAAAGAAGTCTTGATTGAAGAAAGAGAAGATGAGAAGATGAACCAGGGCCTTCCTCTTTTGGCCCTCTGAAATGGGTAACTAGAAGAACGCCTGAACAACCAAAGCTTGCTGAAAATATAACCCCAGATCAAGAGATGGAAGATGCACCACAAACAAAGAAGACCAAAGGAAAGAAGAAAGGCAAGAAACCAAGCTACAAATTGCAGTCTGACATAGAATCTGCAACTGATCTCAAACGAGTCCTAGAAGAACGAATTCCAAGAAGTAAAATTGAATTCACCTTAGGTGAAATTCTTGAAATTGCCAAACGTAAATTCCATGATGTAATTATTAATGTAATCAAAAGGAAAATACAATATGTTGGTGATGAAACTGAAGAAACACTACATGCTTTTTTGCAAGTTCTTCGAGTTTTTATGCAGGATGAAGAGAAGCTAACTTCACAAGGAATTAATCTTGAAGCAGTTAGGGTGCGCAAATCGGATATTGTATGCATATGTAGTGAGCGTTGAAAGGTCCCCAAGAATAAACAACTCTACTTTAAGCTCAAAAATCAAGAAAATAGACTTGTACGACATGAGGCAAAAAGACCAATTGGGTACAATCTCCCCCATGCATTGTGTGAGTGCTCCACAAAGCATGTATTTATAAATTTATTCATCTCAAAGCTCAAAAATAGCCTATTTTTACAATTAGCATGCTTTAGCTTTTGTGTTTGCTTTTGTCCAAATAAAGAATAAAGTGGTTGGGCAATCCAAGAGTCAGGCAGTGCCCAAATACAATGTCCAATAATGAATATTTAAACCGTGCGTCCATGCGCATACAAAATAATAGATATATATCAAGCACTTCAATAAATAAGTGCGTCTAAATAAATATTAACGCCACATCTCTAATGATAAGACGTGCGCCCATAAAAAATGATAATTTTTCTAAACAACTTGAATACACGCTATCGTCCATTGCTTCCCAACGCCATCGTTGCCTGCTCTACACATCAAGGGAAGCATTCACAATTATTAGAAAATAATAAAATTAAATCGACAAAAGTGAATACCTAGTAGTCTTCAACACAAAATAAATAAATAGGTTGGAACTCTATCCTAACCTTAATTTAATACTAGTGCACACTCTAAACTCATAAACGTCCGTTAATTTAAATATATATTTTACAGAATCACCCGCTATGGAGTCACCCACTTGCACATTAAATTAACACAAGGAATCCACCTTGTATACAAGCCTCGGTAAATAAGCTCAGGTAAGTTACTCATGAATATATGTGTGCATCACATGAGTTCAAAATAATGTATTTTTAAAATACCATTTTTATATATTTTTTACATACAAAAGGGCATAATATAAAGGGGTTGTTTACAGATTGAATAGAAAAGGGTTATGTTTTATTCAAAAAAAATTCACAGATAAGGATTTTTACAAATAGGCCTTGAACGTACATGATGTCGAGGATATACATATAGTAACTTGCACGAGCAAATAAGTATAGTTTTACAAAATCCACTGTAAAACCTCACGGAATCCATCGTGGAATATGCCTCCTGGCATCACGTTAAATAATTAATTACAGCAATTGAAACTGAAGATAAAGAAAGCATGAATGCAAAAATTAAAGTGAAAGTTGAAAATGTAATGTTCGACTGGTCCAAACTAGTTGGGTAGCCTACCTCTAAAAAAGAAGGCTGTCTACAGCACATGCATGAGGAGAAAGAGGCTCGGTTCATTCCAAGTAGTCACTACTCTCGTACGCATTGGGCAAGAGTAACAATGGAGACAATCGCCAAAATTGGAGAAAAAGAAACACCATGTATTGCACTCTTAGATCATGGCTCGAAGATAAATGTCATAGCAAGGAGTCTCTATGAAAGTGGCGGATGGCCCATAGATGTTGATCCAGGTTGGCAAATGAGAGTTGCAAACAACTCTTCTGGAGAGTTATATGCTGCATGTCCTAATGTGTAGGTAACTATTGGAGACATAAAAGATAATTTTTACTTTTTTGTTCAAGACTCCTATAGTTACCCTATCATTCTTGGGCAACCTTACATTCCTGAAGCAGCTCGCTTGAAAGCAAAAGATCTTGATGATGGTTCTTCCAATGCTCGAATCCGAAGTAAGGATAATGAACGAGCTATCCAATTTCTTACTGTGTGTGTTAACCATAATTCAAACAGAAATCGACTGCGTGATTATCCTATGCCTAATGCCCAAGAACTCCAGGGTTTTTGGGTTGCATTGCTATAAAAGGAGGCTATGGCAGTGCGTCATGTAAAAAGATTGAACCTCCTTATGCTACAAAAATTGTGTCTTTGGCAAATCTGTATGTATGTGCAGCCAATAGTATGGGCTGTTATAAGTCTCTTCCAGCCATGACTAAATCTGAAAGAAAATATTTATGTTATGTAAAAAGGGTGCTAAAAACTTATGACATGATGGTTGAAAATGAAGATAATTTGGGCATTTTTTTTTGACTAATTACTATTGATACATTGGATGAAATATATGCAACTACTCATATAGAAAATCGGGCTGAAAATCAATCCATAGAAGTATGTACATTACATTTTTATCAAACAATTCAAGAATTTGTTGAGTAGGAAGATATTGGTTTACTCAACAAGGCTGAAGCGCAAGTGGAGACAAAATACAAGACGGTGGAAAAAAAAGTCAAGCCTGAGGCAGTCCCACTACCTCTTGAAAGTGAAGGGCTGACTGATAGGGCAATAAATCAGCCAAGTCTTCGTGATCCTTCCAACATTGGTCACAAGTTCACATCTAAAAGTATAAAAGAGCTCAAAATAGGTGAAAATTCTTTCCTTTTGCCGATTGAAAAACACTCTTTTATGCAAATGCTAATGAAACATGGAAAAGGTTTTGCATTTCAGCCAAGTGAAATAGGCTGTGTGAATCCAAATATTGTGGCTCCTAATGGTCATTTTTACGATCCCACATGTGCCTTGGAACCTCAAGCCCATTCCTGTTCCAAGGGCACATTTGCCCAAATTATTGGAACTTCTAAATGAAAAGATTAGAATGAAGATTTTAGAACCTTCTTCAGCACCTTACTCAAATTGATGGTTTACCGTGCCCAAGAAAAATGGATCCTTACGATTCATTCAAGATCTACAGTCTATTAATCATGTCACAATCCAAAATGTTGGTTTGGCAAACTCATCAACACCTCTTGGATTGATCTGCATGTGCACTCTACCACAAGGTGCAATAAACTCCGTAGCCCATATGATGAATGATACAAAGTCTTAAGGGAATTTATTCCACAACTTACTCCTCCATTTCTTGATGATGTACCTATCAAGGGATGTGAAGTCAATGAAAAGAATGAGGAGCTTAATGAAAATGGCTGCAGGACATTTGTAGTTAACCATATTCATGATTGTGACAAGATTTTGACAAGGCTAAAAGAGATACATCTTACCCTTTCTGGAGCTAAGTCGATTTTTGGAGTAGAAGAAGTCCTAGTGATCATATATCTGTGTGGCCCCTACAGACATAAACCTTCACCAATCCAGATAGATGCCATCAGCAGAATGCAAGAAAAATGCACAAATATTTTAGAGGTGAGAAGATTTCTTAGCGCATGTGTATTCTATCTCATATGGATATCACATTTTGCTCATGTCACCGAAAATCTTTATCAATTATTGAGAAAAGGCCAAAGATTCTCTTGGGAGGAAGAGCATACTCTCACTGTATGTAAACTAAAGAAGTTGTTAATTTCAGTCCCCACTCTCAAAAGGGCTGATTATTCAAATGGTCAACCCATCATCCTTACTGTGGATACAAGTCCCATTGGGATAGGATGGACTGTTGGCAAAGAAGACCTTGAAGGTAACATGTATGGAATTTGTTTTGGAGCAAAGCTTCTCAATGAATGTCAAATAAGGTATACACAAGTAAAAAGGGAATTGTGGGGAGTTGTAACAGCATTAAAATGTGATCGTGAATACTTTATAGGTGCTTTCATAGTGGTAGAAACTGATTGTCTTCCACTCTTGAGCATGATTGCCAACTGCTCTACACCCGACATTGCTATGCTAAGATGGATTGCATATATTAAATCTCTCAACCCCAAATTAAAGCATATTGCAAGAAAGGCGAATCCAGTTGCTCACATGCTGTCATGTGCAAGATATGACAATAAAGAAGAGATGATGGAAGAAGATGAAGTTGAAGAATCTATGCTTGTTGAATTTCATTCCATGGTTGTTGAAAGTACCTTTCAGTTGCTGCATATACAAACCCAAAGCTGAATCTTGTAGATGAAACTACTCTTTTTAATGGTATAGCATTAAGTAAAGTAAGAATAGGAAAAGGTATTGCTATAAATTAGCATATAGCAACAAAGATCAAAGATTTATCTATGGAAGAAGGGTGGTCAACAAGAAGCTAGCATGCTCATTGCATTGTTCAAGTTCTAGTTCATTTCCTTGAAGAAGATTATGAAGAATATTGGCTAAAGATTGGCCAATATTTCAGCATAATGAAGAAGGAGGAGTCTTGGATTGATGAAGAGTTCAAGCATATTAAGAGGAAAGCTTATGGCTTTTTTCTTAAAGAAGGGCATCTATGGAAGCACGCAAAGAAGAAGAAAGGAGCACATGTCCAAGTTTTAGGTAACAAAAGATTGCAACAACAAGTAATGAAGGAATTTCATGAAAGCCTGTGGGCTGGCCATAGAGGCATATGGGGAACCTTTAGTAAAGTCAAAGAAAAATATTGGTGGAAAAACATGTATCGGGACATAGTGTCAAATGTATTCTATGGTCAAGCATCAAGATGGGTTACAACCAACTTATCCTTTGTCTATACATTATAGATGGGTTATTGATCTTATAACTGTGCCTACAAAAAAATAGAATATGCAATATTTAGTGCTTACAAGAGAGAATCTAACCAATCAAGTTGAAGGCAAAGCCTTAACAACCAAGACCACTCAAGTTGTTTGTCGTTTTTTGCTTATAGAAGTGTTTTACAGATATGGTTGTGTGGGTAAAGTAACTATAGATAGAGGAGAGTTGTACGGTGATAAGTCATGCAACTTCTTTCCTCAATTGGGTATTAAGCTAGCTTTAACATCAGCCTATAACCCTGAAGGTAATGCAAAAAGTGATAGAGGGCACCCGCCTATTCTCAAAGCTTTAGCAAAGTCTTGTAGAGGAAAGATCAAAGAATGGCCTAAAATACTACATTTTACATTATGGACTGACCGAACTACTCATAGTATAGTTAGTGGCCATATGCCACTTGAACTTATGCATGGACAATAACCAATTATGCCAATTGAAGAATCTATTATCACATGGAGTCTTCTAGCTTGGGATGAAGGCATCAATAGAGAAGAGTTGCTGATTTTGCACATATGGCAGCTAGAAAGAAGGCCTGAAGATGTTCAAGCAGCTATTGAGAAGCTAAAGACAGCAAGACTAGAGAACAAAAGAAGATTTGATAAGCGACATCGACTTCCACCAAGAGCAATTCAAGAAAATGACTGGGTGCTTGTCTATGACAGTAGCCTAGACAATCAATACAGTGCTTCTAGGAAGATGGTTAAAGTGTTGGTTTGGCCCATATGTGGTAAAGGTCGTTCATGACAATGCCACATATTCATTGGTTGAATTGGATGGGACCAGCATAAAGATACTCATAGCTGGAAAAAGAATCAAGTTCTTCAAACGAAGAGAAATTTCAACATATGAGTTAGAAGACTTGGATATAATTCAAGAGCATGAAGACATAGAAGAAGAAGAAGAGGTAGAAGATGAAGACATTGACATGGTAAAAGATACGTCTTCTAACACTGCAGATCCATAAGACTTTGGCACATGCTAGAGGATGTGCAGGTTAGGAGAGGGTGGGTGTCATGCTGCTACGCGCAGACCATGTAAAGAAATCTAGAGTGTGCTTTCTTATTGATTTAGAGAGACAATGCCATTTTAAACATTAGTGTTAGTGTCCATAGTTCAAAAATATTAAATTTTTGGACAAGTTTTAGTCAATTTTTGATATTCTAGATATTATCTCTTGTAAAAATCCATAAAACTATAGAAAACTTCTAAATTACGATTAAAAGAAATCATGTAGTTTTCAGCCGATTTGAGAGGATTTTATGTAAAGAGAGATTGATGAATTTGAGTGACGCGCAATCACTATTTTCAGGCAGTAAACAGCACTCCAAAGGGGGAGATGAAGAAGGAGTGATTTGGAAGAATTATGGCCAAGTGTACTGGTATTTTACCCCCCTTTCGGAGCCAATGGAGGCATCAAATTGGCGATCTACGTAGCATAGAGAAAGGTATTATTTTATACACTTTTTTGTCTATTAGAGTTTTATCTTCTCATAATGTTGAAATAAACTGACTGGCTTAATATCTGTTAGTATTCTTATACATTTTCTAGTTCTTTTTGGGAGTCTTCTACGTCTTCAATTTTTTCAAACCCCTTCTCTTCCGTCTACTCCTCTACCTGAATCTACCTTCA
Organism: Lygodium microphyllum; assembly: GCF_053477565.2. Classification (NCBI taxonomy): domain Eukaryota; kingdom Viridiplantae; phylum Streptophyta; class Polypodiopsida; order Schizaeales; family Lygodiaceae; genus Lygodium; species Lygodium microphyllum. Next base: position 114,245,085 of record NC_141162.1, read on the forward strand.
CCCTACTGTCTCTTACCCCCATGGTGGACTCTTGACACCAAACGCACCGACACTATGTTAGGGGAAGTTTATGCTATCATGAAGGAAATTCAATTTGAAGCTCTCTACAAGCCTTGTAATTGACTCATAAGATTTTGTCCCTAACAGTCTACATTGAATGTAATCATGCAAAGATGATTCATGCTATGGCATCATGTATGAATGATGGGATTCAGAGTTGTTTATGATACATGACAATATATTGTACTTGATTTGATAATTTGTAATTGCTCTTACAATCAAGAAAACAAGCTTGATTTGAGATAATACTCTTGTGATCTTTGCTAAGAACATGCAGTTGGAAGCTCTATCAACATCTTCAAGAACTTAGCTTGAAACCTTCAATCCTTCTCTTATCTCTACAATCTCCAGTGTCGCAGCACATAGGGTTGAAGGTCACCACAGGAGTTTGGTAAGAGAAGAATGTATAGGGGTTCAAGAGCTTTTACTTTGGAGATGGTAGAAATAAGAGAAGGGTTGAAGGTTTCAAGCCAAGTTCTTGAAGATAAGAGACACCAGGGTGAAGGTAGATTTAGGGAGAGGATTAGATGGAAGAGAAGGGGTTCCAAGAGATTGAAGATGTAGAAGAATACTCCCAAAAAGAATTAGAAAATATAGAAGAATACTAACAAAGATGAAGCATGTCAGTTTCTTTTAGCATTGTGAGAAAATAAAACTCTAATAAACAAAAACGTGTACAAAATAATACATTCCTCTATGCTACTTAGATCGCCAAATCTGATGCTTTCATTAGCTCCGAAAGGGGGGTTAAATACTAGGACACTTGACCAAAATTCAGTTGGATCACTCCTTCATCTCCCACTTTGGAGTGTTGTTCACTGCCTGAAAACAGTGATCGTGCATCGCGTGATTTCGTCAATCTCTCTTTTTACATAAAATCCTCTCAATTCGGCTAAAAGCTACATGCTTTCTTTTACATGTATCCTAATCTAGAAGTTTTCTATAGTTTTAATGGATTTTTACAAGAGATAATATCTAAAATATAAAAAATTGACTAAAAACTTGTCCAAAAAGATCTAATATTTTGAACCATGGACACTAACACTAAAGCCTAAAGTGGCATTGGCTCTCTAAATCTAAAAGGAAGCCACACTCTAGAATTTTTTACACGATGTGCACGTAGAGGCACAACATCCACCCCCTCCCAACCTGCACATCCTCTGGCATGTGCCAAAGTCTTACGGATTTGCAGTGTCAGAAGAAATATCTTCCGCCATGTCAATATCTTCATCTTCTGCCTCTTCTTCTTCCTCTATGTCTTCATGCTCTTGAATTATATTCAAGTCCTCTAGTTCATATGTTGAACTTTCTCTTCATTTGAAGAGCTTGATTCTTTTTCCAGCTATGGGTATCTTCATGCTTGTTCCATCCAATTCAACCAATGAATATGTGGCATTGTCATGAATGACCTTTACCACATATGGGCCAAACCAATGCTTTACCATCTTCCAAGAAGTACTGTATTGATTGTCTAGGCTGCTATCATAGACAAGCACCCAGTCATTTTCTTGAATTGCTCTTGGTCGAAGTCGATGTCGCTTATCAAATCTTCTTTTGTTCTTTAGTCTTGTTGTCTTTAGCTTCTCAATAGCTGCTTGAATATCTTCAGGCCTTCTTTTTGAGAGGTGGGCTTCCCAACTGGTTTGGACCAGTCAACCATTACATTTTCAACTTTCACTTCTTTAATTTTTTCATTCATGCTTTCTTTATCTTCAGCTTCAATTTCTCCAATTAATTCTTTAACTCCTTCAAGATGAATTCCTTGTGAAGTCAACTTCTCTTCATCCTACACAAAAACTCGAAGAACTTGCAAAAAAGCATGCACTATTTCTTCATCTTCATCACCAACATATTGTCTTTTCCTTTTGATTATATTAATAATTACATCATGGAATTCACGTTTGGCAATTCCAAGAATTTCGCCTAAGGTGAATTCAATTTTGCTTCCTAGAATTCGTTCTTCTAGGACTCGTTTGAGATTGATTCCAAATCTATGTTAGACTACAATTTGTAGCCTGGCTACTTGCCTTTCTTATTTCCTTTGGTCTTCTTTGTTTGTGGCACATCTTCTATCTCTTGATCTGGAATTATATTTTTAGCAAGCTTTGTTTGTTCAGGTGTTCTTCTAGTTACCCGTTTTGGAGGGCTAGAAGAGGAAGGCCCTGGTTCATATTCTCTTCTTCTCTTTTCTTCAATCAAGACTTCTTTATGATTGACTTCAGTCAAATGTAGGCAGAAAAAGAATCTACCCATTCTTTCCAACCAGTTATTCCTCAAATGCACTGACTGGCGTTAGCTAAATCTTCTTTGGCTGCCTTACCACGTTTCATTTGATCTAGTGTATGCATCCATACTTTAGATTTCACATTAGCTTTACATGCTTTCAAACTTAATTTAGTTGGCTCAATTTGCAGCACATAGGTAGCTGCATCAATTGCTGTGTAGGCATTCATTATAGCTAAATCTTCTAATATTTTCTTCATTCCACCATTGCCAAAATTTGGCTCTAGTGGAAAACCAGTTTTAGCTCCATGAATTTTTTCATCTTTCCAAAAGATGAGCTTGTGTGCTTCAGCCTCACCGAAGGCAGAACATTTCCTCTTGTCATGTTGTTGGCTGTCACACCAAATACAGCGCCTCTTAAAGCCTTCTCTCATGGGTCTTTGAATTGATGAACGCCCTCTTTCTTCAACTTTGATATCCAACTTCTCCACCTTGGAACTAATTTCTGTAAGATTCAGATGAAGGTCACACATGCTTTTAATGAGTTCATCCATGACATCATTTTTAGAAGGAACAAAAGAAGAAAGAGTTGGTTGATTAGTCAAGGGAATAGGAAAATTTGAAGGTGGAACAAGCTCCATCAATGGATTTGTTGAAGTTGAAGTAGAGCCCAATCTTAGTCGCATCCTCTCTCTTTGAGCAATCATGTTAACTACATCAGTAACATCTGTCCATGCCGTTTTGACTCCTGATTCGAAGGTAGCATCTTTTAGGCGATCAGCAAGCTTTTCTTGCAGAATGGGATCTGCAGCCTTAAGGAATAATTCAATCTTCTAACCTTCCATACTTTGTTAGTCTTCAGCATCCATTAGGGCCAAAAACATTCCAAAAATGCACTTTTGTTAATCACAGGATTAAGAAATAGGCCAAAGAGAGTTTGCCACGTGTGCAAGAATATGGTATTCTTGTCTCCTCTTTTTTAGAGATAGTGGAGTCCATTTCGTGATTCTCTCTTTTTTTTAAGCCAAAATCCCTAAAGTCTAACATGTTTTGGAGTCCCAAAGACGTTATTTACTCACAAATCTGACAAAATACATGACAGAGATGTGATGAAATTAATAATGAGTTTTTTAAAAGTCGGGAGATCTTTCAATATTCTAATTGGTGCCCAATACATACTCATTTGTATTCTTGACGCTACTTTTTAGTTCATTCACCCCTCTTTGAGCTTCTTTCGCGGTGCTTTCATTCTTTTCATGGCTTCCTCTAGGCGCCCTTCTCGTTTAATACACTCTTGCACAGTCTATAGCCAGGGAGCAGATGGAAATTGGGAGACCAAAACCTTTACTGTAAACGATTGGGTTACCATGCTGCCATCTTGCAAGGGCTCTCATAAGGTGAAAAGAAGAAAACGAGATGATATAAAACATCACTGGAAGGGGCGTATCATTGCCTTCAAAATTATGCCTGAAGGGTGGTTTGTCAAGGTGCAACATGTTTACATGGCCAAGGATATGCACTTGCCTCCAAACGAATGTATTCCCCAACAAACACATTGTAAGTTATTAGTTGAATAATGTTTGTAATTATTTTCCATTTAGGCAAGTACTAACAACTGATTCGTCGTTGCAAATATCTTTCCGTCAACAAGTATTGAATAGCAACCTGTGGAAAGCCTAAGTGGGACTTTCCATGCCATTCATAAGGTATTGGCATACATTATTTATGCCGATCAAACTGTGTCTTTTTTTAGTGAATGCAAGGTTTTTATATATTATACACAGTATGTGGTTCCCTCTAAAGCGGATAGGTATGGGAATATCCAAGATTTGCCATTGCCAACCCTTTCATCTCTAAACTGGGAGGTTCCTGACAAGGTAACGGTGCAGAGTTTCAAATTCAAAATTTCTCAGAATATTCAAAAGTCCATGACAACTGGAAAGATCTCAAGAAGAATACGTTTATCATGGTTTGCACCCCTCCATAACTTCGTGGCTTGCTTCAAAACAGCAAATTTACAAAGAACGAAGCTTTCCTAGCTAAGTAGAAACTTTTCGGAAGAGAATTTGGACAACACTATAGGGACGCTTTGGAAATCTAGAGAGTGCGACCATAAGGGTGATATCTTGAGGTGCAGTGCATGCCCTCAATCCTTGGCTTTGGCTTACAGTATCCCTCGCTAAACTCTTGCTTTGGGCTTTGATTACAGGAGATACAAACTAAGATTGGGTATTTGGGTTCCCTTGCATTCCGATATAGATTGCACACCATATAAACTTGTGGTGCACGTTTTGTAGCATGAAGAAGTAAAGAAGGTGAATGTTACTTCCAATTGGAGTCTGAAAGATGTGAGGGATACCTTGGAATTGCTAGACAATATATCCCCTAGATATAAGTTCAAAGTGAATGGCGTAACAATTGGTAAAAGAGCCGATCGCTCTTTCTCTTGTAAAAAAAACGAGTTGTTTGTCTCCCACAATTGTGAGTTTTGAGCCTTGAGAATGAAAACTTTGTAGGAATTTATCTTAATTGACTGTCCTTAAGACATTTCTTAGTGGGAACTCATAAGCTATCATGAAGCAAGTTGCCTTTCGAATGTATAGAAATAAATGTACATTACATTCAATTTATAAGTGAAAAAGTTCATTACATCATGAGGTACAAAAATATCATATAAATGTACAAAGCCAAAATAATAAGGCTTGTGTATGCTTATGTTTGCTCTTTTGATTCTTTATCTGCTGCCTTCTCCTTTGTTGGCTTTGTGGCTTCTTTATCAATTTCTTCAAATATATTTTTTCTCACAAGGCCTTTCTTTGATTGTTGAAAGAATTTCACCTTTACAGGTACTCTCTTTTCTTGGGGTTTAAGAGGGGATGGATCAAATTTCAGAGGAGAAAGCATTGGCATTCCTTTTTTTTAAGACTCTGCACAGCAGTGGTCTTTGTGGCTGACTTACCATTACCATTACCATTGCCATTGCCATTGCCATTGCCATTGCCCTTTCCCTTGCCCTTGCCATTGCCCTTACCATTGCCTTTACCCTTTCCCTTGCCCTTTCCCTTGCTTGTGCCCTTGGCCATTGAAGTTTTGGGAGGAAGAGGGGAGTTAGGATCATATGGTGTGATTGCCTTGTCCAAAATCAGCTCAATGCATCTCTCCCTTATCCACCAAACATACGAATCAAGATAGCCTCTACACTATAAGAATAAATGTTATAAGTTAGTGAAAAGACATCATGATAAGGGTTACACAAAAATCAAATGAAATTAACTTACATTCACTCCTTCTATTTGTAACAACTTTGAATCCACTGTTCTGCAAATATTTGATATAACTCTCCATCCACAAGAATGCACATCTCTTTGCAATGGAACTTCTTGTAGAAGAAATGTATAAGGCTTTTGAGGATCACCAAGATCCTCATATGTAGTATCCAAAAATGTAGAAACAAGTCTACTAGCACTACAAAAGGAAGCTTTGTAAGTTCAAAATATTTTTTGTAAATATAATCAAAGCAAGTAATTTTCTTTCAACATACATTCGTGCTTGGCCATGAACACCGCTGAGAGAGTTCATAAAGATAATTTCTCTAGTAAGATAGTTAATATAGATAAGACTCCAATGCCCTCTGCAAATTCAAAATAGAGGTGAGCAGAAGGGTGAAAGCAAATGAATATAAATTTTCCTCTACAGAAAAGAAAAATACCTTTCTACATAAGGGAAAAAGATGTGGTAATTTGTCACACTATTAAAAGTACGAAATAATGGTGCAATATTAGACCCAGATCTTGCAAATAGTTCCACTGAGAGAAGTGGATATACAACATATATGGCTCTATGGATATCGAGAGTAAGAGAGGAGATGAATGCCCTGCAGTCAATAGCAAAAGCTATTTGAATCGATCAAAATCAATACAAATTACATATAAAATATACTTGAACCTATAAGCCTTACCTTATGCAACAAAAAACAACGGAGTCAAATAGTTGGACATCCCTTTTCTCCAACATGGGCTTGTCCTTGGGAGATATACTAAGGTAATCCTCCTCAGGTTCCGCAGAAACATTCACAACTATTTGCCCATACACTTTACCCATCCTCTCGTTGTTGATGGGAGCAAATGATGTGGCTTTCCTCTTGTAAAATTTGTCTTCAGTTTCCAATACCTCCTGAATTTTTTCACTCAAGATAGACTCCTGCTGGGTGGCACCCCTTGTAGAGTAAAGGTGAGTTACATCCTCAACCTTTAGCTTTTTCCCTTTCTTGGACAACTTCGGGGAAATGTTAAGGATTTCAAGGGATTTTTGATCGTTGGAAGGCAAGGGCCTCAACACTTTATCGAACCTATACCTGATTCTGCTGATCATGCTGAAATCTTTATTCATAAGGGTAATTCTATGAGCATGCGCAGCAGCAATGTAAGCATCGTTCATGAAATCAATAACAAAATCTTCTGTAGCCTCTTGTAGAGCAAGAATTATTGAGAGTTTCCACTTCTTATTTAGACTAGAGACAATTGCCACTCTAGACAATCTATCACAGAGATCTCTTTAACAACTCTTATGAAAGCAGCCTTTGGAATCACGTGCTTTGTAGCTCTCTGGGCTTTTCTAATCTCACTGAAACACCTCTGCATGTAGAAGAACCAGGACTTCCTCTTTCTCTTTTGTGGCTTGGGAGGCTCATTGGCTTCAGCAGAAGTAGGCTCAGGCGCAATTGGAGGGGATGAATCCTTCACAAGGAAAGTCTCACCCTTTGCTTCTTCAACTTCAGGAGAAGAAACATTCTTTGCACTGAAATGATTTAACTCCATGGAAGATGCTAGGCCAACACTTGGTGTAGGGGGGATCTCTGTGGCAAAATGCTCTGGGGCCTTTGATGGCCCAGCCTCAACAATATTTGAAGAGGGTTCCTCCTCAGATTCATCAAATTGTAACTTCCTTCTACCCCCACTATCCTTCCTATCCACATAAACTTTTCTCGCAGTTTGCTTTGTCCTTGCCATACAGAGGAGAAAATAGAAGAGCCAAGACAAAAATGATATAGGAATTTTCTCGAAAATCTGACAAGAATGCAGCAGGCACAATATGGTGCGAGAAGGAACAAACAAACAAGACGGATGGTCACGTTTGCGCCGTATCGGAGACGAGGACAGCGAGATAGAGAAGCTCGATATGACCCAAGATGGATATTGGGAAAACCACCGAAGGACACCCTCGCTCCGTATCGGGCCACCGAGGGAAGACCACCGAAATGAGGAAATCGGGAAAGAGACAAATGCACACTCGCTCTGAATGGAGGACGGGAACCGATACGATGCGAGAGGACAGTTACGCAGTAGATGCAACATTGGGATCACTCCGTATTGGGCAAGCAAGGCGCGAGAGCTCGAGAAATGTAAAGTGTACACGTAAGCAAAATAATCCCTTATATACCCTCGTCAACCATGCCACGTGTCAGACACGTGTCTCGCATTGATTGTGCCACGTGTCCGCCTAACGTCCATATGCCATGTGTCGACTAACAATCGGTCCACGTGTTTGCACGTATTTGTCGGCCACGTGTCGGCCAACAGCTAGTGCCACGTGTTGAAGCCCAACGGCTAGTGCCATGTGGCATTATTGTGCACCCTACATAAGGGGGTGTCCCTCATCCGTATGGCTTTTTTCGCTTTCTTTGTGGACTTCTCATTCTTCTCCCGATACGGCGCGAGAGCGAGTGTTCCTCTTTTGTGCTTTTGCCTATTTGCGTCATTTTGGGCTTACCTATTCTTAAGAGTCTTCCTTCGGCATGGCTCCTAACCCGATGCTGTGCGAGGGCACGTGATCACTAATTCTGGTTCTGCCTTATTGCGTCATTTCAGTTGTGGCCCTTTGCTTTGAGTTGTTCTGGTTTCCATTACCGATACAGCGTGAGTACGAACATCTGTGTCTAGCATTTGAGTCTCATCACGCCGTATCAAGAAAAAGTTGGAAACATGTCTGAACCTACAGATTTTCTGGGCTCCAAGGTTTTGCCAGGAACTGGGAAAAGGAGAAGGCTTTCAAAAGGCTCAAGGGCTTCAACATGTGATGAGCATGTGCATTCTGTTTCTTCCCCATGCTCTGCCACCAGTGTCAGAATGCCAAGCACATCTCCAGGGAAGCGAAAGTCAGCAATGAGAGGTCTTGGAGTATCAGAGCTTACTGATGTCACTCCATCAGAGAGGCTTCTTGCTTTATCCTTCAGAATGGCATGGATCTCTCTTTCTATGGAGTTGTTAAGAATGTCTTTAATCCTGATTGGGACCTTGACAATGTTTTGAAATATTGTAAAAAATATTTTTTGGAGGACTTTTTGGAGTTTGAAAATCTAGCAGGTCCTTCTATTGAAGTTGGTACAAAGGAATATGTCCATGTTCCCATTAGGTCAACAGGAAATGAAAAGTCAGTGTTTACTAAGAGGTGTGGTGCCCACTCTCTGGACAGGTTTTATGCAATAGACATATGGTGCTCCACTCATTCCAAGAACTGCAAGATTATGTCAAAGTCTACTGCTTTTATTGTTTTCACCCTTGTCAAATATCCTCTGAAAGCTGATGAGCAACAGTTGGAAGGAGCAAAGTCTGCTAGCTTTTGTATGTTAGATGATCTGGCAGATGAAAAGGAAACAGAGGAGGTTGTAGATGCAGATTTTGAGGCTTCTATTGCTGAGAAGTTGGATGTTGCTCACTTCAAAGCTGAGACCATCATTGAGGAGAGCCAAGGAGATGCAAACCCTGGAATCCTTCTCTACCATCTATACCTTTCAAGGAGAAGGAGTACATTTTACTTTCAGATATTCAAAAACTTTTAAATCTTAGGGAAGATTATTGTCTAGCCATTATTGCAGAGGCTTCTGATGCTGCAAATGGGATAGTTGACACAAAGAATGAATCAAAGGAAGAGATACTCAAACTTGATAAAGAAACTGTAGGTGATAAGTTTATTGATGCTGGTGAGGCCCTCTCTCTTTGTTTTGAAAAGGCAAAAGAAGCTGAGAAAGAGTTGAGTATTACTGATGAGGAGTTGGATTGCATGCAAAGCCAACTTGGGATTTCCAATTTTGGAAGACAGGAGTCTGAATACGTTAAAGAATTGATTAACACCAATGAGACATCATCATCAATAAATTTATGGAATCCAATTAAATTGGAGTACGATGAAAACCAAGTGGTAAGATAATTTTGAATTTGCTTTTACACATTGGTAGGTTTGAGTTTCACGCTCATTCAGTATGGGTTTTATTTGCAGTTGGGGATTGCTAATTCAGATAACTTCTTGGGACATGGCAAAGGATCGAGAGCTGGTGGTAGTACATTGAAAGACATTGCACTCGGCCACTATGTGGCTAGGATTGACCCTGATTCCTTTTTAGTACTTCATAATAGTTTCTCAGAGGATGCAACATGGCCCATACTTTGTATTAAAGCTCTTATAAGGCTTCTAGGTTTCTCAGGATTACAATATAATACCCACAAAGTAATGTTTTTGGAAAAGACTTCAGCAATTAGGATTTTTGTCTAGGTTACTCTGATTCTAGAGCAGGATGCTTTTTGGCATTCACATCCTATGCCTTCGCTGCAAACCGAACTGATGTAAAATCTATAACTGGCTACAAGAGAAGAAAATTTCTATGTTATAGAGGAAAGATTCCTGAGGAGGAAGAGAATGTGAGAGTTTTGGAAAGCTAGCTTTGTATATATTCTTTCTTATATATAAAAGTGTGACTGCTCATGTTTCATTGCCATCTTTTCTCTGCATTCTTTGAAGTTGTCGTCGAAAAAACCAATTGAATAGCTCCTCCAAAGCATTGCTTTTTGTAACTCCTCCCCCATGCCTTGTGCTTCGAAAATAACTTGTGCGTGCTTGATAATGGGATTTTTCCATGCCTTGGTTACTATAAGTTGCTAAGGGGCCATGCTCCTCCACAAAGTAAGGCCCATGAATATGAAGAATATGCTGCAATACAAAGTAACACTAATTTTATACCAATTGAAAAACTTGTCAAAATAAACCCATATTAAATCATTGTTACTTTACCATATAAAAAGTGATATCTTTTTCTCCCCATGCCTCTTTTATCGCTTGAACAAGATTTGTGATTGATCTTTTGAACTCTTCCGCATATGTATATGTTGTCTTATGTTGCCTGAGGAGTTTCAGAAAAACATCAAGGTGTATCCAAACCTCCATTCTAAGAAACGCAAGCCTCGCCGTGCTTGCAACATTTGTTGTGATCTCACATAACTCTCTCCAACACTCCCAAGCCGCATTCACCTGCTTTCCTGAATGGTTTCCTAAGAATTGTCTAGCTTTAGAGCCTCCCATAGAGACATCAGCCAAGATATCTCTTGTTTTTCCTGAAAGTATTGGATCCTTTCTCAAGTGAACTTGGCCCCCATGAAATCCCATTTTCAATAGTAATGCCTCGCATTTATCAATACACTCATCTGATAAAGATAATGGCTTAATGGAATATGCGTAGTCAAGATGCAACCTGAGAAGCTTATCGATTATTCTAATCTTTGCATGCAAAGTACAAATATGAACATTCTTAAGAGAGATTGAAAGAATGGGATCCCAGATGTCTTCTATGTTTTTAAATTTACTCAAATCTATAGAGTCTCTATTTGGGGCTCTTCTTACTGGTCGTAAACTACTCCAATCTTTGGATCCAATACTTTCCATGCAATAAATGCAAGGATATTACATATTCCAAGCATACATTTGATAGTTTTTAAATCAACACTCATATGCCATTCCACATTAAAATTACCAACCCCATCAACTACCAATATTTCGCCTTCACTTTGAGACTTAATGATATTTGGAATACCTGTATGGTTGAACAACCATTTCAACATTTGATGATTTTCAATTGGTACCTGGGCTGCACCAATCCACCAAATCTCCATCTCGGATTGGATCTTATGCAATGGAGCTTGGCCCTCATCATTGCTATGGTCCAATGCCATGTTCATGAGGAAAATGCTAATTCTTTCCATCTTCTGTCCCTTTTGAATCTGTGCTTCATCCAACTTCAAGGCAAACTTTAGAACACCATAACTTTCTTCTACTGTGATTTTATACATGTGAACCATTGCAATTTGCACCTTTTTTAGATTAACCCATATATTGTTAAATGCATTGCAATAAAAAATTGCCTTTTTTTTTGTTTTTCATAGAACATAGACCTTTCGATGTGAATGTAATCTCCAAAAACATGTGGAATCTTGCGATTCATGGCAATTCTTGCAGTCGAAACTACAAGGGCTCGGGGCAATCCAAATATAGTTACCCTATTGAGTTTAAGATTTTTAAGCCATAATCCAGAGATAGCACGATAACCTTTTCGACTTATACCCACAGTATCACATGTCTCTACAATTTCATTTGCTTTCACCATGCCTTTTATGTCCTTCACTAACTCTTTGAGAGTTGAACCTCTCAAATCCGCATTTTCGGGTGACTTAAGAATCCTCAAAATATCTTTCTTATTCATGGTTTCCTTCAAAAGTTCAATTCTTTCCTCATTCTCTCGGATATTGATGCCTAATATGTTAGATACATATTTCTTTGTAAGATTCAGTCTCCTTTTCTTTGCTCTCTCACACAAGTTGGTTATATTTTTTAATGGTCTCTTCCTCTCTCTAAATCCTATTGGAGTTTCTCTCAAGCGTGTTAGCTTATCCTGCAATGACTTGTTAAGATTTTTCAAAACATCAATCTGACTTGTCAACTCTAAAATATTTGTTTGTGTAGTTTCTAGTGCTTTTTTCATTTCGTGCATTTGACCTATATATGTGTAAGATGCAGGGTATAACCTCATATAGCCAAGCATCCCATTGTAACCTTCTCCAACATATCTTATATATCATGGACATTGAAAAAAGGAGGTGGTTTACCTGTAGAAGGATCCCTAGGATAAATATTTCCGTCCACCCACAAATCTATATGCTTCATTCCAAGATGTGTAAATCGGATCTAGCTGAACAGTTAGCTTGTATTTACGTGTGCTTGCGCATGTGTTATTTGAAGAGGTATTGCTAGACATTTTAGCAAATGAACCGAGCAAGAATCTCACAGTGATAGGAAGCAAGTGTAACAAAAAGAACGGAAAAAGAGAATAGTATGTAGAAAGAAAACGTGAGAGCAAACAAATGTGAATTTCGTACAAAAATCTCGAAAATACAAAATCTCTTGAGTTCCAAGACAAAAACGGCCGAAATGGTGACCCCTGACCTGGATTAAAAGATGAGGGCAATTAATGGTCGACCTCTTCAATGAACCAAATATTCTCTCATTAATCACATCTGGACAACCAAATTTAGAGGTTTTATTCTTCCTAAACCTCAACTAATTAGCAACTTAATCACTTTCTTACAAGTGTCGTTTTTGAAGCATTTTTGGCCCTAATGAAGTTGTCCAAATTTACTTTCAAACTCATGGTATAGAGCTGTTGCAGCTAAACCTTTGTTGGGTTTTTCAACCCATTTAGTGAAACTTTTCTTCATCATAAGGCCAGAGTCTTCTAAGAAGAATTCTTCGCGTAGGGCTTTTTTAAATCTAGCCCAATCCACATCTTGTTGAAAAGACCATAGATTCTCTCTTGAAGACCATGCTTGGCTAGTCTGGAAAAATAGCGACTCCATGCATGTTGTGGTATACCAAAGAAGAGCATTTTTTCAACATATAAGCAAATAAAAATAGAGATATTTTGACCATTAAATTGTTTTAATTCCCACCCAACTTCCTCTAGGGCCTTGATAGTTGTGGAATCAATCTTCTCTTCGTCTTACCTTTGTTGTTGTTGTAACATTTGAATTTGTTGTTGCTGAGTCTGTTGCAGTATGTGCACCAATTGTTGTAGAGTATCTCCTGAAGAATCCCCCATCTTGGAGTTCTCTTACACCGACCTTCACATCAGGTTCACCAATGTCGCAACACATAGGGTTGAAGGTCACCACATGGGTTTGGAAAGAGAAGAATGTATAGGGGTTCAAGAGCTTTTACTCTGGAGATAGTAGAGATAAGAGAAGGGTTGAAGGTTTCAAGCCAAGTTCTTGAAGATAAGAGACACTAGGGTGAAGGTAGATTTAGGGAGAGAAGTAGATGGAAGAGAAGGGGTTCGAAGAGAATGAAGATGTAGAAGAATAATCCCAAAAAGAATTAGAAAATATAGAAGCATACTAACAAAGATGAAGCCTATCAGTTTCTTTCAGCATTGTGAGAAAATAAAACTCTAATAGACAAAAACGTGTACAAAATATTACCCTCCTCTATGCTACTCAGATCGCCAAATCTGATGCTTTCATTAACTCCAAAAGGGGGGTTAAATACCAAGACGCCTAGCCAAAATTCACTTGGATCACTCGTTCATCTCCCACTTCGGAGTGTTGTTCACTGCCTGAAAACAGTGATCGCGCGTCGCATGATTTCGTCAATCTCTCTTTTTACATAAAATCCTCTCAATTTGACTGAAATCTACATGGTTTCTTTTACATGTCATCCAAATCTATAAATTTTCTATAGTTTTTATGGATTTTTACAAGAGATAATATCTAGAATATCAAAAATTGACTAAAAACTTGTAACAAAAAAATCTAATATTTTGAACCATGGACACTAACACTAATGCCTAAAGTGGCATTGGCTCTCTAAATCTAAAAGGAAGCCACACTCTAGAATTTTTTACATGGTGTGCACGTAGTGGCATGACATCGGAGTCTAAGCTCTTGAATCCCCATACATTCTTCTCTCTCAATCCCCTGTGATTGACCATGAAGTACCTCTTGAACCTTTAATCATTCACTGTAATCTACTTATCTCTTGAAGACACATCTCCATCTATCTTGTCAAGTTTTCTTGCCAAACCCCTGTGGTGACCTTCAACCCTACACGCTGCGACAACGGTGGTTAGTGGGTTTCAAGTAAAGGAGAATGGAAGACGACGCGAAAGAGCCACATGGGAGAAGGGCCCCAAAAGGTGGGCTTGCATCACCTTTGATGAGAGAATCCATTGTGGGCATCAGATGTTGACCTTGGGCATGTAACAGAGAGGAGGCATAATGGCTGCCTCAGGTAAGTTACTCATGAATATATGTGTGCATCATGTGGGTTCAAAATAAGGTATTTTTAAAATACAAACTTTATACATTTTTTACATACACAAGGGTGTAATATAAAGGGGTTATTTACAAATTGAATAGAAAAGGGTTATATTCAATTTAGAAAAAATTCACAGATAGAATATTTATAAATAGGCCTTGAATGCACGTGATGTAGAAAATATATATATAGTAACTTCCCCGAGATGGTTGCAGGACAGATGCACTAAACACACAAGAGAAAACTCACTCAAGAACACAAGACGAGAGATAGAGGCCAAAATGTTTGATTGCTCGTTTTTGTTCTTCTTTCACATACAATACAATGTATACAAAGTATAGATAAGATACAACATAAAGAAAAGTAGCCTAAGTCAAACAGTGCATAACTGACTCTACTAGTTGACTAGCACTATAACTTCAGTTGTTAGGTAGATGTAACAAGCTAAATATAATAAGTGATATGTCAATGGCCATATGAGGATCATAATGACCACCAATGTACCAAGTTTAGACATGCATATCTGAGAGCAGAGTTTTGAGCCCGAGATGTGCCTAAAATTTGCCAAAGAATCTGGAATTTAGGGGAAAAATATTTAACATCGAAGGCGGCGGCTCTAGCTAGGACGATTTTAAGCACCAAGTGAAACACGACTTTTAAAAGGCGCCCGAGCGACACTTGTTGATTTTTGATAATTTTTCAGATTGCCATGCGGGTTGTCAGGAGTTGCCAGTCAATGCGGGATGTCAAGCCGGACGCCCAAGATTTTTCAAAGCTCAATTTGGAGCCCAGACGGTGAAATGGCCACAAAATGGTCAAGATATGAAAAGGTGGACACTTGGGAGGCCAAAATTGGGCATGCCTTTTGAGTTTGGACCCCCCTCCCCCTTCAAAGTTTTAAGCATACAAGATGAAAAGACGTGGAGAGAGAAGATGAAGGAGGAGATGGAGGTGCCATCATCTTCACGCCAAATTTTGCGCCCTCTCTCCTCTCTCTCATGATTGGGGGGTTGCATACAACCCATGGAATAGATCTTGGGCCTTGATTCCCCTCTGTATGCTGAGCATATCGCCGCCTCTCACTCGCGCAATGATGGCGTGGATGAAGTTCTCTAATTTTAGTCTTTCTCTCTCCTCCCTCTCTCTCCCTTAAGGGGCTGTTAATGTGTGCAAGAGAAAAATGAAGAATGGTGAAGGAAAGCTTGTCCGGATGAGACCGGATTGCTTCCGGATCGATGTAGACATGAAGATTACTGATTATGAAGATGCTGGACATTGAATGTGGGCTGACACGCAGTCCCGCACCAAAACTGAGATCCCGAGACATGAAGCCTACGCGGTAATTCAATTTTTATGAAGAAAAAATGAGTTTTTATGCTATTTGGTTGATGAAATATTGTTCCCATGGGTTGATTATGCATTATGTTGTTTTTTGCTATGATTTTGATCAGTTTATGCTCTGAAAATTAGAAAATCATAAGTGATATGGCTGGAATTAGTGTTATAAAACCCGTAAAACATGCATTTAAGAGGTAAAAATGGGATTTTTTGCAAAATAAAGGGGAAGTATGAGATATAATGCCAAAAAAAACTTAGAATTTTTCTATCAAGGAACCTAAGGGCCACAGCCCACAATCAATTTTTACTTTCAGTCATTTTTTATTGAAGAAAATAGAGGAAAAATACCAAAAAATGGTTAAAATGGATTTTAAATGGGAGAAAATTAGGAAACGACAAAAAGAAAATTACATAAGTGTTTGTGCCATGTATAATGAAGGTAGAGCACGAGGTTGGCCTCGGTTTACCTTCGTTTCTATGTTTCTATCCGTGTTTATCGCTTTCTCTATAAAGAAATACACATAAAACGACCCTTTCACCTATCAACGAATGCAAAACATTAAACAGTAGGGTGAGAGGGGAGTTTGAGCGTCAAAGTATAACCTTAAACCTGATTTATGTGTTGCATCATGGATATAGGTCATTGTTTTAAAATAAAGGAAAAGACAGCATGAGCGTAAGGCTCGGTGTCTCTTCTCGTTTCAATACATAAACGTTAGCATGGAAATCATGGAAAGATTGGGTTCGCACAATGCACAATGCTCATTTTCTTTTGTTTGTGCACTAAACCATTCACATTATGCACTATGCATGGTTCATGGTATCAAAGGAAAATCTCCTGGACTGCATAGCAATTGTTTTCTTAGGACTTTGACCCACGATTGAGAGTGTGAGGTTATCCCGTGCTGTAGGGTAGAGGGTCGGTTTCCTAAGGGACTGTTAAGTGAGGAAGCATGGTATATCTCCTGGAAATACGAGAAATATAAAAGAGAGGAGTTTGTGTTATATGTTGAGCAGCGCATCAAGGGGCTAATCCCTGCAATGTAGGAGAGCTGCAGTGGGGCTACGATGTTTGTACCGTGAGGTTGCCTCCATATGTGTGTGATTGTGGCATTGCCAATGTGTAAGGGTTCTCCCTCAGAGGAGTTTAAGGGAATGTTGGACTATAAACTATAAACGCAGGAATCAAGCTTTAGGGAAGTTTTTCCTTTAGCATTAGATTGACGCTCTTGGTCCGTGAGGCCGTGAGGGTGTTTGTGTGTCATGAGCATGAGGTCCGGCTAGTGCCATAGCTAGTGCCAGCCCATTTTAGGTCCCATCAGTGGTGCGTCTACCGGGAGCTGCCGATAAGTGGCAGTCTCCGAATCTTGGTCTCATAAGGGACCTGTTAGCTTTATTCTATTGGTCGATAGCCGCCTTGAAGCGGTGGATATCAAGTTAGTCTGATAAAAACCTTGGTCATCAGTATGACGGTCAATTCAAGAAATCCCCAACACCCAAAGGATACTTTGTCTATCTTGAACAGTCTA
The DNA here is from genome assembly GCF_053477565.2 of Lygodium microphyllum. Taxonomy (NCBI): domain Eukaryota; kingdom Viridiplantae; phylum Streptophyta; class Polypodiopsida; order Schizaeales; family Lygodiaceae; genus Lygodium; species Lygodium microphyllum. The sequence continues at coordinate 114,262,367 of NC_141162.1, forward strand.
GTGGGATCTTTGACACGTTGGGTGATTGACTATTTTACCCTTTTCCCTGAAAGTGATACCATGCTTGAGTTTGGGTAACTATGGGAAAATACCCATGAAGCTACCTCTAAGATTAATAGCCCATGGACATTAGAGAAAAGGAAAAGTGAAAGTAGTGCTAAGATGACACAGTCATCTATGATCATTCATGATGATAATGTCATAGAAAAGACTGTGACAACGATGGTTAATATGCACATAGGAGGACATGATGATTATGATCTAAAGATACATCTGATGCTAGTGCCCGACGCAGTTGGGTACCATAGTGTGATTTCCAAGATCCATAAAGCATTGGATGATGTCCATGTGTGTGGAAAACCATTGTTAGTAAGGAAGACTTCATTAGGACCTATCCTAAGTTCTAGCAAAGTGGTGGCAGATGAGAATAGGCTTACTAGAACACCACTAGCAGATTATGGGATAGATTCCCTATTGCATAGTGTTGGACTCCCTAAACCACTTTGTGAGTTGGCGGAAAGGGAAGTTCATGGAATTAGTGACTCTTCCACACCAGTAAAGGTGGAAATGGAAGAGATTAAAGACCCTAACACACTGGTATTAGGTCAAGAGGAATACAAAGATTTTGATGGCCCAGTCTTAATCCCAAAGGAGAGGACTAAATGCCCTCCTCTTTATAGGGATCTCCCAGTGTTTTATGGGTTGCCAAAGGAGGATCAGATGGTGGATTTGAGAGAATACGACCTAACTTGCTTGGCAAGTGGGTTTAACGATATACATCGGATGCTTGTATTCCCAAGTATCCTAAAGGGAGAGGCAAGGAAATGGTACTGGAGCCTCCCAAGAGGGTCGATCAGATCATTTGAGAAGTCTTGTGATAGATTTCTAGATGAGTATGAAAAGCAACTCCCTATGATTCAGGTCTTAGGGCAGCTTATGTAGTTTAGACAAGAGTCTTATCTTTCTGTTAAAGAGTATGCTAGAGCCTTTGATAGTACTCTTAGGCTTTGGCCAAGAAGAGCCAGTGCACTACCAGATGATGTGCTATGTGAGCTCTTTCTGAATGGCTTAGAGATTAATACGCAAATCCAAGTGGAACTGCGGACTCCTAAGTCGTTAAGGGAAGCAAAAATGCATGCCATTGATTATGAGGGTCATATTCAGAGATGTTGGGAAAACTTTTGGAGTTTTCTCCGCTCAATACAAGTGCATCCTAGCTTCCAACCATTTCTACAAGAAGACAGCTCACTTGTTGATACCAAGGTAGCCTATGAGGGGAACCTTGGTGGCCAAAATCTCAAAGCAGAAAATGGCCATCCTATGAGTAGTAATGACATGCCTCTCAGTGAACAGGTGCCAAGCCATGTAAGTCCCATTAGGGCTTGCAACACTTCCACGAGATGTAGTTGTGATGGCAACATGGATAGAACCAATGGGCCTATGAGTGTTGATAAGCATTTTGTGCGTGGTTCTAATTTTGTTGCTAGTAAGGCTCTTGAGAGACCTTTGGTGTCGGAATCATGCTTCCGGGTGGATGTTGTTCCCTTCAGTGAAAGCATGGTTCTTTTGGGAAAAAATTTACAGTATGGACATAAACAAGTAAAGACATCTTTTGTAAAGAGGATGCAAAATGTTAAAATTCCACCTATGCTTCACAAAGGTCATAAGGATGTGAGGCCATTTGGCCATAGGGATAAGTTTGCATTGAGTTCGTTAGACCAGTGCAGCAAATTGAGGGAATGCAAGAATATTAAGGGAAATGTGAGATGGGTTTGGAGACCCAAAATCTCCAAAAGTATGGGAGGAGTGTCGGATGCAAGGCCAAGGATCCCATCTGGATATATTTTGTCGAACCCCCAAGAGGATAAGACTGGATATACATCTGACAATATACACTGCCTTGGGATACACCCATGTGATGTGCCTAGGCTTGAAGCTCTACCTAATTTGGGTCGCAGCACTGATATATGTGAAAATCCAAATAGGGACTCGACATTGGGCTGAGGAGATAGTTGACCTGCGTGTGGACATTGAGGGGGGGTGTTAGATATGCTCAATGCCCCACCCTCATAAGGTGGCACCAATGATCCATGTGCTCAAAATTGTAAGGCCTCCATTATGAGAAGAATCCATATGTGAGCCCAGATATTGGTTGAGTCATCCTGACTTGTATGTCAGATGAGGTCTATGTGACCCGATGGCAAAAAGGTAACCATTGTGGGTCTAATCTTTTGGTTAGACAGAGTAGTTAAGCTGGTAGCAACTTGAGGCACGTTGTATTGAGTTGTAGGGTAAGGGAGTTATTAGGGGCCCTAGCCAAAGGTAAAGGGACCTAGCCAACTAGTGGAGGTGCACGTGGAAGGTCAACAGACACATGTGCATATGGAAGGTCAATAGACACATGTGCACATGGAAGGTCAACAAACACATGCACACATGGAAATTCAATAGAAACAAGTGCATATGGAAGGTCATCTATCATGACTCCATTCACAGGCTATAAAAGGTAGACCCCTTCATAGTTTTCATAATCTATCTTTCACCCAGTCAAAGTTGTTCTAGCTAGCCTTAAGCTCTTCACCTATTTTATGTCTTGATCACAATCCAAGCTTCATAGTGAAAGCGCACAGGTGGACAAATTCATCTCTATATCAATTGTTTGTAGCTAAAGATTTTTTTTCAAATTCTCCTCTTATCTATTGTATACTCTCTATCTCTTTCTGAGATTCTATTTGCTGCATTGTGTAAATTTTTACAGTCCCCTTGCAAGACATCGTGTCCCATGAAGCTACAATGGTGCAAGATGTTCCAACCACACATGCAGGTAAATAAACATGTAAGAAGAATATTATCTATTGTTAACATTCAATAAGAAGAATATGTTATGAATCAAGGAGTCAATGTATAGAGGTCCACAACATTGAAAGCCCCATGGAAGACCCCTTGCAAGTTTCTATCTCCCATGTTGCTATGATGGCAAAGGTGGAGTGGCGTATTGTTCTGTGCAATCGACCCACTCGAGATTGGAAATGAATTGGGAAATGATCATCCAAATGAGGCATTCTCTCGATTGATAGAGGCATTAGAGGAGGTCAACCAACACAAGATGGTTGAGGTTGACAAAGGAACCACAAATACAACATGCGATATCATGGTGGTTTGTCTCTTTGAAGATAATGCTTTTGTCGCAGTGAATAGGGTTGAAGGTCACCACAGGGGTTTGGCAAGAGAAGAATGTATGGGTGTTCAAGAGCTTAGACTCTAGAGATGGTAGAGATAAGAGAAGGGTTGAAGGTTTCAAGCCCAGTTCTTGAAGATAAGAGATAGTAGGGTGAAGGTAGATTTAGGGAGAGGAGTAGACGGAAGAGAAGGGTTTGAAGATGTAGAAAAATACTCCCAAAAAGAAATAGAAAATGAAGAAGAATACTAACAAAGATGAAGCCTGATAGTTTCTTTCAGCATTATGAGAAGATATAACTCTAATACACAATAACGTGTATAAAATAATACCTTCCTCTATGCTACTCAGATTGCCAATGTGATGCTTCCATTGGCTTTGAAAGGGGGGTAAAATACTAGTACACTTGGCCAGAATTCTTTCAGATCACTCCTTCATCTCTCCCTTCATAGTGTTGTTCACTGCCTGCAAATAGTGATCGGGCGTTGCACGATTTTGTCAATCTTTCTTTTTACATAAAATCCTCTCAAATTGGCTGAAAGTTACATGATTTCTTTTACATGTCATTCTAATCTAGAAGCCGTCTATAGTTTTATGGATTTTTACAAGAGATAATATCTAAAATGTCAAAAATTGGCTAAAATCTAATATTTTGAACCATGGACACTAACACTAATGTCTAAAATGGCACTGGCTCTCTAAATCAACAAGAATGCCACACTCTAGATTTTTTTTATCGGAGGATGTGCGCATAGCAGCATGACACCATGCATGGATTGGGGGATGGAATTCCATCATGGAACTCCCATATTGAGGCAAAGTCAGTCAATGCCATGTATCCGGTTGATCATGTTCTCAAGGACACAGGGATGTTACTTTTCCTTACCACAATACACTCCATGGTAGAGCTTATCGAGCAGGTTGTGGAGGATGGACACTAACAGATGGAGTTAGGGAAGAAGTGTTGGGCCTTAGGTATGGCATAGGTTTTTCATTGTGTGACGCCTGTCTATGTCATTGGAGGTAGAGAGGTGAGAGTTTTAAATTCATGATATGGTCATGATGGATACTATTTATGTATCACAATTGTTGGCTCTGTTTAATGAGTGCAATTATAAAAATTAATATTTCAAGCTTTAAATTCATGTACATGTGCGGCACTGGCTCATGCACTAGCCGGGCCTCGTCACTACGCACAAGACAACCCCTCGGCCTCGTGGCCAGGAGCATCTATCAAAATCTCTGCCTTCCTAAACATTGCATTTGTATACGTTGTAGTCCAACTGATCCTAACCCAATATTACTCCTTAGAGGGAGTCCCTTTCACATAGCCAAGAGGCTCGAATCACATACACATGGGTTCCTCCTACGGCTGAATGCCGTCAACCCTCTGCGACTCTCCTACACCTTGGGGATTGGCCCCTCGATGTGTCACTCAACATATAGACATTTCGCACAAACGTCGCTCAAGGTACCAAATAAGCGTGTCCAAGAATGTACCATTGTCCTTACTTCTCTTTCCCCTTTGCGACCCGTGTCTACCTACAGCATGGGTACCTCACTGCCTCTCATCGTAGGTCATGTCCTAATAAATCAATTGCAATGCATGTCTAGGAGCTGGTCACTGATACTTCTTAAATTCTTTCCATGCTTTATGCATTTGGTGGATGCCTAGTGCTCAAGCATTTAGTAACACAGTATCGTGCACAAGTGCAAAAACATTCTTTTAATGGTTTCCAACTACCGTTCGTGCTTCGTTGCATGGGCCTAGCACCGAGGTGATCCTCGTGCTACTAAGCTTTTAATTTTAATTATTATCCGTCCTAAATGCTATGCATAGAAATCAGCAACTTTCCCATCATCTCACACGGCATTTAGACATATTTCAACTCCTCTACCCTTCCCCGTTTAAATATTGCGTTGTTGGATAGGTTTATGGGGCATTTTACCATCATTTTATGTGAAAAAACCGGAAAAAGACACACTAGAACAAGAAGGTGGGGTTGAACTGAGGCAAATCCTCATGCTTTAGTCCCCACAAACATTCACAAACATTGCTCTTATTTATCCTTATTTTTCGGAACCCAAAATGTATTTTTCCCCTATTTTTAAGGATTTTTCCACCATTTTCTGGTATTTTTCCTTATTTTTCCGCATTATTTAATTACTAAAAATTAAGAACAAGTTATGGGCTGTGGCCCTTAGTTCCTTCTTGCAGAAAAATGAGAGTTTAGTTGATGTTCCTATTTACTTTCCCATTTTTATGCCACAAAACCCTCATTTTCCCTTGTTTTTTTCATGTTTTACGTGTTTAGCATATTATTTTGAACCACAAGATGCATATTTTTTCTGATTTTTTTATTAGGACCAGCAAGAACTCATAAAAAAACAGCAACATGAACAATTTTTATCCCACATGAACAACATTTCATCAATCAAAAGCCATAAAAGCTCAAATTCCTTTGAAAATTTTAAATTACCGCTTATTTGCGTGTTTCGGGTTTCATGTCCATGGCTGCAAATTTGGAAATCAGTAGCACTTCATGTCCAGCACAATCACCAATCACCATTTCCAGCCCGTGGAGCCATCCGATCCATGCCGGACAAGCCCCCATCATTCTTTCTTCTTCCTTCTTCTTCCCACATGAACTTGCCTTTAGAGGAGAGAGAGGGAGGAGAGAGAAAGACTGATTTTCTCTCTCCCTCTACAGGCCACCATTCCCCACGTGGTTTGAAGCGATACAGAGCGAATGATAAGTGTAGAAGCCTGGCATAATTCACTCCATAGCTTGCTTGACAAGCAACATCACGATTTGGGGGGGGCGGCGCGTTTTTTTCACGCGGCTGTCTTCACGGCACTACCTTCCCCTCCCACGAAAAAATTAGGGGGGTGGAGAAGCCAAAGGGCACCCCCCACTAATCACACCCTTTGAAATTTCAAATTTGGCCCCCTTTTTGGGCACCCCGGCCGGTTTCGGGCCAACTTCCGCATACGAGCTCCGATTGACGTGCTGTAAAATTTTGGGCGTCCGCCTCGGCATCCCGGACAGGCCTGCAGCTCCCACATCCTGTCCTGACTGACATAAAAATTACTAAAAATCCGGAGGTGTCACTTGGGTGCCCGTCGACTGCTTATGCTTAAAATCGTCCTAGATCGAGCCGCCGCCTTTGACGGTGAATATTTTTCCCTTGATATTCATAATTTTTAGCTATTTTTAAGCACTTTCCGTCACCTAAATTCCGCTCTCATTGGCGACCACGGGATAGGGCGACTCAGCCCGTCGAATCCACGAACATATCTGCACATAAACAACCAAAGAAGCATCAAACTGATACAAAACAATTATATAATCAAACTCAGCACAATGCTCCCCCTACCCCTGGACAGAACCAAGGCATGATATCCACAAGGAGTAGGCCTAGCATCATCTAATAGAAGATCCGAAGTGAGTCACTAACCGGCTACTCCAACACAGCCAAACTAATTAAAAAAAACCTATCAAAGAGGTTGCCCTAAGTGGTAGTCTACACTACTTACCAACTAAAGACAACACCACTAGGAGCTCCTACAAGGCGAGGACTCCTATAGCCTGATCAAAGAGTATTTTCTTGCAATACATGTCTTCTTTTAGGGTTTGTATTTTATGAACATACTTGGGCATGTAAAAAGGAGGGAGCTGAGCGTAGTGACCCAAGGAGAACAGGGTATCGGCCTCAGGACCTGTCTTGGCACCCAAGAACCTACCAAGCCCTCGCAAGGCGACACTTAATCCTTTTTTAACGCTCACTTTTATTTTCGCTCCAACCTTCCTTGTTTTGTCATTTTTTTTCTAGCAAGAAGCCACCCCTAGGAAGACAAGGTATCGGCCCCGGGTCTGATTCGTCCCCAGGAACCTACCAGGCCTTCGCAAGGCAATGATCAACTGCTATTATATTTTCATTTTTTTTTTCTTTTCTTTGATAGGGGTTAGAACCCCTTTTTACACACATTCGTATTTATATTCATCTTTTAGGATATTCAGGGTTTCGTGGCATCATCATTATTATCTTCTGGCAGGCTTCTCTAACTGCCTCACTACTAACAAGAACTCCTAGAACAGCTGCCTAGCAGGCTAGCAGAATAGGGCCACTAGGGCGTCCTTCTAAAACAGGTCTTTCAATGTCTAACAATGTCATTGCAGGAGGCAATGACTACTCCGACCTCCCTCAAACATACTCAACCTAAACCTGGAACTTCATGCCTTGGTTGCCGGTCCCCAACAAAAATGTATCCCCTCGACAAGTGCAAATACAAATATAACAGGAAAGAAAGATACTCGTAAAGGAGAGGTATCACCTGGATTGGCCACAAGAAGCTTCCATCGCAGCAAAGGCTCCTCCAGGCTCCACCAAATTCCACGAACCATGAAACCTGTCCAGCACAACACTTAAACCAAAAACCCGATTAAACGCACCCGCACTAGACAAGGAAATGGCCCTCTTGGCCTAATGAAATGAAACATGACTATGCTACAAAACTGAATCGGCCCTCTTGGCCTAACGAAATCAAACAATACTATGCATAACATCCTCCTGGAAACAACCATGATAGACATCAAAGCATACCATTCCCAGGGGAACAGGGCTCGTAGCCCTACACTAGGTGCATTAAATTATGACCTATCCCTCCTGCATATATCGCAAGAGGTGTTAGCATCACATGTCGTCTAATCAGTCTATGGGTCCAAGATAATAAAGGGAGATGAGTTTCGCTTACCCTCTGCATCACCCAAATCAACCATCGTCTGCCAAAGAGGGCATGTTCAGAAAGCATACCCCACAAACAACCAGGTCCTGTCTCAGCATCAATAGATATATCGGGACAAGGACCACAATTAAAGAAGAGGACTTCTTCATACGCAAAATTAGCCAAAGAATCGGCAAACTGATTCCAATTCCGTGGAATCAGCTGAAAAGACACTCTATCGAATTCGTCTAGCAGGGCTATGGCAGTATGATGGTACATACAAAGGATGGGGTTTCGTACCATGTATGTCCCATTGAGTTGATTTAAAACCAACTGAGAGTCCCCTTTCACCAATAACTGACGGATACCACCCTTCTTTGCAATATTCAAACCCATAATCAGGGGTTTGTATTCTGCCATATTATTGGTAAAATTCACCCCGAGATAAGCAGCTAACTTCATGACAATGCTTCGTCGGGGGTCTCGGATGACGACTCCTACACTTCCTTTTTTGCATGGACCCCTGGATGCCCCATCAAAGTACAAGGTGTACGTCCATAAAGGGTTTACATATCCCGCCATCTGGAACTCTACTCATAATTATGGTAGTCGAAATTCAGCATATTCAATGGGTGGACTGTAGGCTCCATCCCTCCATCATCATTAAATTCAACGGGGATGCTCGTCAAAATTTGTAGGCAGTGATGGCAGAAGACCTTGATCTCCCAAATAAATGTCCCGCCTTCTTGCTCAATCACCTTGTATCCTTTGCTCCACCAAATGAGCTTTCCCTGATGATACCTTTGTTCCAAATATGGGTGTTCTAAATAAGGGATCAGACGACCCATCAACCTCTATCACGATTTCCTTGCAGATATTTGATCGATCTCTCCTAGACCTGCAAGGCAGTCATAGCATTAGTGCAATCAGAAGTAATAAGGTTTAATCTTATTAAGATTAACCTTATTTTTAAATTCTATCCCCTCAAGGTCAGCTAACAAGACTGTGGATTTATTCTTTCCTATCCTAACGATCCTATAGGGCCCATCCCATTTGGGTTCTAGCTTGCCTGGGAATAATTCACGTCGTGCATCATAATACAGAACAAGCTGTCCTTTCTTGAAGGTGTATTTCTTGGCTTTGAGATCGTGTAGCTGCTTCATTCGGCGCTTCGCCACTTCTTGGTGTAATAAGCTCTGCAACTTAAGCTCATCTAAATGTGCCAGTGTCGTCAAGCGCTCAAAAAGTGCATCTTCATCGCTCAAAGAATGATTGATGGCAAACCGAATAGTCGGCAGCTCAATTTCTAAAGGCAAGACACACTCCTTCCCATATACTAACTTGAACGGGGTATGGCCAGTGGCTCGTTTGAAAGTCGTATTGTAAGCCCACACTGCCACGTATAACTTTTTATCCCAATCCCGTTTCTTTTCTGACACAATTTTGGACAGGATGCCCACAAGCTGCTTGTTGGTACTTTCAACTTGCCCATTAGCTTGCGAATTATACGGGGTTGTCTTGTTATGCTTGATTTGCCACATCTCTGTCAAACCTTTAATCATCTTATTCAGGAAATGGGTTCCGCGGTCCGACACTAATTCTTTCAGCGGACCAAACCGGCATATTATCTGCTCTAAAAGGAAACTAGCAGTTTCTTTAGCATCATCTTTCCTTGTTGCACGTGCTTCTGACCACTTTGTGAAGTAGTCAGTTGCTACAATGATGTACCTCTTTTGTGTAGTCGATGACGGAGTAATAGGACCCACAAAGTCTATTCCCCACTTCTCGAATGGAAGTATCGCCATAATAGGGTTGAGTGGTCGTTTCCTATTCTCTCAATTATCATGTCGTTGGCAAATATCGCATCGCTTAACATACGCAAACGCATCCTGGAAGATGGCAGGCCACCAATAACCTGCTCTTAAAGCCTTTTGTGCTGTAATCCGTCCAGCAAAATGGCCACCACAAGCGGAATCATGGCACTCCAAAATGAATGGCACCTCATCAGGCATCACACATCGGCGATAGATGTCATCAACCCCTTGCCGATATAATGTACCTGCGATCAAAGCAAACTTTAACGCTTGTTGCTTAATTTTCCTTCTCTCAGCTTTAGATAATTTGGATTCCGCCTCTCCTGTTGATAAATAATGCGTTATTGCAGCATACCAGGAGGGAATAGATGCCGTATCTATTTTGAATAACAACTCCATGTTACTACCTTCAGCCACAGATTCTTTCGGCTCCCCAAAGTCCACAAGGCATTCCACGATGCCTTGCAACCTTGGTGGCTTACTCTTGATTTCATAATCAAATTCCTGCAAAGTGATTAACCACTTTGCTAGACGATCAGGTGGCTGTAGCTTATTCATCAATAGTCGAAGCCCCTCCGCCTTCGTATAAAGCACGACTTTCTCATAGAGAATGTAATGCCTGAATTTCCTGGTCCCAAAGACCATCGCTAGACACAATTTCTCCATGTAAGTATAATTGATTTCGGATACCCCTAGCTTCCGACTAGCAAAAGCAATCGGGTGGTACCACTTCTCTTCCCAAATTTGGGCTAAACAGCAGCTGATACTATACATGGTGGCTGCTGAAAATATATAGAACTCCTCACCTCTTTTAGGTGCTTTTAAAACGGGTGCTCTTGCTAGCTCTTGTTTCACATCCTCGAATGCTACCTTACAAGGGTCACCCCATACAAACAAACAGCTAAAGGACAATAAATTTGTAAGCGGCAACGTTCTTTCTGCTAAGGCCTTGATGAATCTACGATAGTAACCAACCGAAGACAGAAAGCTATGAACCTCTTTCGGAGTGCGTGGTGGACCCATGGCAACTATAACTATGACCTTCTCGGGGTCTGTCGCAATTCCTACCGAACTGACCACATGACCCAGCAATAGCCCATAGGGTACTCCAAAAACACACTTCCGTGGGTTTAGGGCGATGCAAAATTGTCTACAGCGCTCAAAGCATTTTCTTAGAATGATCAACTGCCTTTCTCTCACGGTGGCAGCCCCTAAGTCGTCAATAAACACCTTCAACTCTTCAGGGGATATGTCACTGAATGTCTTATCTGCTGTTCGTTGCCACGAACCCGGCGCATTGCATAAACCAAAGGCCATCACATGGTACGCAAAAGTACCAAATACAGTGATAAAAGTTGTTTTCAACTTATCCTCTTCTGCAATTTCCATTTGGTTGTATCCTGCAAAGCAATCCATAAACAAATATATCTCCCTACCCGCTAATTGATCCAAAATCTGGTCAATAAATGGCAACGGGTAGTAGTCCTTAACTGTCTGCTTATTCATCTCTCTAAAGTCTACACATAAACGGATTTGATTATTCTTCTTCTTTCTAATCACAACTGGCGAACACCATTCCGTGTGTTGCACAGGAAAAATCTAACCCGCTTTTCGCAGCTTCTGTAACTCTTCAAACAACCCGTCCCTCAGTTCGAAAGGCATACGCCTTACTTTTTGCCGCACAGGACGACTGCCCTCTTTCAACGGAATTGTATGCACAACAAGACTAGGAGGGATGCCTCTCAACTCATCATAACTCCAGGCAAAGATATCACGGAATTCCTGGATCAAGGCCACATAGTCCTCCCTTTCTACTGAGCTGAGCATAGAACCCAATTTGATTGGCCGCGAATCATCAGGCGTACCAAGGTCTAGCTCGATAACATCTGCATCTCTTATACGATCTTGGCCCTCTATCGGCTCATTCAAAGTGATCTGATAGATGTCCTCCGTGGTGGATCCCTCTTTGGACTCATCACTCGATGATGTCTCACTGGCAGATAAATCTTCTAGTGTCTCCAATTCTGTAGAAGATAGAGGAGCTCTCTCACTCTGCGGGGACTCAGGATAAGCATCAATCACCACACGCTGGGCACCTCTACCGAATATTAGTCGACCGGCGGGTATATCTACTTGGCAGTCCGCTTGCAGGATCCAAGGTCGTCCGAGTAATACTTGGTAACTTGGACGGCCTGCAAACTGAATCACCCTAAAGTCCAACAGGCATTCTACATTTGCAACAGTGACATGGACCTTAGTAATGCAGCCTTCCGGCTGTCTCAAACTATCATCTGCCATTCTGAGAATTGTGGAGGTATCTTTCTGGATCGCAAGACCCAACCTTTCCATCAGTTCAGAACTCATAATGTTGACCGATGATCCCGTGTCGACAATGGCATAATCTACTAATATCCCATCGACATAGGCCGCAACCCTTGGGCAATGCTTCTCAGCATGCTCGAACCAGTCATCACCAACTCGCGCAATACCCAAAGGTTCTATGATATACCCGGTACGTAGGATCTTTCTAAATTCCTTATGTACTCCTGGGGAAAGCTTAATAAGCTGTAAAAGATTCACATTCGGCTTGACTTTGCAAAGAGAGCTCGCCAAATCGAATTCATGATAGTTCGATAGAGCTCGCTTTTCACGCCAAACCATCCGCTCTTTAGGTCGCTGAACTGGCTTTATTGCCTCTTTCTTAACTTTCACCTTCTTCTTTGATGGTTCCTTATCGCCTTTACTTTCTACGGGCTTCAAAGGTCCCCCTTCCATGGCAGGATCCAAAACTTGCGTTCCTTTGTCGCCTTGTTTAGGGTTTCCATGGACAGGCTTATCCTTGTCAGCTTCTCTACTCTTTTGACCTCTTGTAAGGACAGCTCGCAGATTAGAGGTTTCAGCATCGTTAACGCGTACAGCCTCAATCAAACTAACCCCACTACCACTTGGTAGCTCCTCCACTGTAGTCTCTGGTCGTTGAAGTATTTGTTTAGGCCCATCTTCTCGCTGGGAATCATTTCCTTGGGGACGATGATTAACAGGCCCTGGTTGCCGACTTCCTCGCTGGAGGGAACTGATCTTACTCCAGCAAGTAGCTGCTAAATGGCCGGATTTTCCACAGATGTCGCACTTAACATTTGGGCAATTTCTTGGATAGTGCTGCCCACCACACCATTTGCAACTAAACCTCGACGGTGCACCCTCCTCTGGGTATCTACTTCCTATCAAATTTTGTTGTTTTTTAAGGAAGTTGACATCAATGGCTATTTGTCGATACTGCTCCGAAATCATGTCGATATAATGCTTCATCATGTCCTTAACCTCGCCAAGAACATTGGAAGAACTCGACTCATAGCCTTGGTCATTACCATGTCATTCCATCGGCCTAACAATTCGATTAGGCACCGGTTGTTGAGCCACAGGCATGGTATTAGAATTAACCGCCTGGCCTCCACCATTTGGAGCCATTTGACTGCCCGTAGGCATCGACATGCTAAGGGGAGCTGGTAATAAAGGCACATTCTGTATCATGTTCCCCCTCCCATTAGGGTTAGCCATCGCTATCCCTTGGCCACTACTGCCATTGGCTATTGCCATATTGTTTCCCAATACTAAACCCATGTTCGAATTGCCTCGAGAAGCATAGGTTGCTTGTAGTCGGGATTCCACCTCTTGTGCTCGTGTAATGGCAGTATCTATATCCCCTAAGGGGACACTACTCAACTGCAATTGGATATTAAAGTCCAAACCATGTAGGCAATATTGCAATTGGGCAGCTGCGAGGATGGGAATAGAGGTGTCCAACTTACGGAAAACCTCTTTTATCTTCTTCGCATAAGCACGAATATCCTCGTGTGGTTCTTGGCGGGTCACGTTGAGTACACGCAACCAATATTGTCCACCCCTTTCAGGGGCAAACTCCCTTCAAAAAGCTCCATAAAATGCATCAATGTTCAATATGGTTCCGGCTTCTAAACCATGATACCATATAGCGGCTCTTCCTTTGAGAGTCATATTGAAGAACATCATTAAATGTCCTTCTTCTTGAATGCGACAGTTAAACATCAGCTTTTGAAACTCCCTAATGTGGAGTTCCTCATCTTCCTCAACTAACCCATTAAAAATGGGTAGCGGGTAACCTAGAGCCGGCAAATCCGTCGTTCCTGCTGGAATTGCAATAGACTGCGCCATGACGAGGATTGGATTTGCACTAGGAATAGGGGACGGTGGGGTTACACCTCCCGTACTTGACATGGACTAGCTTATAGAAGGAAGGGAAGCACTAGAGCTTCCACCTTCTCCTAACTTACTGCTTGTGGCCCCAAGACCACTAGATTCACTCCCTTGTAAGGGTTCAGCGCCGCTACGCTTAGGAGAATATCTCCTAAAAATTTCAGCACGTCGCCTAGCTCTTTCGTCTCTTTCTTGCTTTTGGATTTCTGCTAGACGATGCTTATCAATAAATAACGGATCAATCTCAGTATCTTTTGGCATAAACTGCTAGTTGGTCCCTAAACAACCAGGATTCGAGAACCGCCACTTTTAAGCGGCTCCCGGCAGACGCACCACTGATGGACCTAAAAACGGACCGGCACTGGCTCATGCACTAGCCGGGCCTCGTCACTATGCACAAGACAACCCCTCGGCCTCGTGGCCAGGAGCGTCTATCGAAATCTCTGCCTTCCTAAACATTGTGTTTGTATACGTTGTAGTCCAACTGATCCTAACCCAATATTACTCCTCAGAGGGAGTCCCTTTCACATAGCCAAGAGGCTCGAATCACATACACATGGGTTCCTCCTACGGCTGAATGCCGTCAACCCTCTGCGACTCTCCTACACCTTGGGGATTGGCCCCTCGATGCGTCGCTCAACATATAGACATTTCGCACAAACGTCGCTCAAGGTACCAAATAAGCGTGTCCAGGAATGTACCATTGTCCTTACTTCTCTTTCCCCTTTGGGACCCGCGTCTACCTACAGCATGGGTACCTCACTGCCTCTCATCGTAGGTCATGTCCTAATAAATCAATTGCAATGCATGTCCAGGAGCTGGTCACTGATACTTCTTAAATTCTTTCCATGCTCTATGCATTTGGTGGATGCCTAGTGCTCAAGCATTTAGCAACACAGTATCGTGCACAAGTGCAAAAACATTCTTTTAATGGTTTCCAACTACCGTTCGTGCTTCGTTGCATGGGCCTAGCACCGAGGTGATCCTCGTGCTACGAAGCTCTTAATTTTAATTATTATCCGTCCTAAATGCTATGCATAGAAATCAGCAACTTTCCCATCATCTCACACGGCATTTAGACATATTTCAACTCCTCTACCCTTCCCCGTTTAAATATTGCGTCGTTGGATAGGTTTATGGGGCATTTTACCATCATTTTATGTGAAAAAACCGGAAAAAGACACACTAGAACAAGAAGGTGGGGTTGAACTGAGGCAAATCCTCATGCTTCAGTCCCACAAACATTCACAAACATTGGTCTTATTTATCCTTATTTTTCGGAACCCAAAATGTATTTTTTCCCTATTTTTTAGGGTTTTTCCACCATTTTCTGGTATTTTCCCTTATTTTCCCGCATTATTTAATTACTGAAAATTAAGAAAAAGTTATGGGCTGTGGCCCTTAGTTCCTTCTTGCAGAAAAATGAGAGTTTAGTTGATGTTCCTATTTACTTTCCCATTTTTATGCCACAAAACCCTCATTTTCCCTTGTTTTTTTCATGTTTTACGTGTTTAGCATATTATTTTGAACCACAAGATGCATATTTTTTCTGATTTTTTGATTAGGACCAGTAAGAACTCATAAAAAAACAGCAACATGAACAATTTTTATCCCACATGAACAACATTTCATCAATCAAAAGCCATAAAAGCTCAAATTCCTTTGAAAATTTTAAATTACCGCTTATTTGCGTGTTTCGGGTTTCATGTCCATGGCTGCAAATTTGGAAATCAGCAGCACTTCATGTCCAGCACAATCACCAATCACCATTTCCAGCCCGTGGAGCCATCCGATCCATGCCGGACAAGCCCCCATCATTCTTTCTTCTTCCTTCTTCTTCCCACATGAACTTGCCTTTAGAGGAGAGAGAGGGAGGAGAGAGAAAGACTGATTTTCTCTCTCCCTCTACAGGCCACCATTCCCCGCGTGGTTTGAAGCGATACAGAGCGAATGATAAGTGTAGAAGCCTGGCATAATTCACTCCATAGCTTGCTTGACAAGCAACATCACGATTTGGGGGGGGGGGGCGTTTTTTTTCGCGCGGCTGTCTTCACGGCACTACCTTCCCCTCCCACGAAAAAATTAGGGGGGTGGAGAAGCCAAAGGGCACCCCCCACTAATCACACCCTTTGAAATTTCAAATTTGGCCCCCTTTTTGGGCACCCCGGCCGGTTTCGGGCCAACTTCCGCATACGAGCTCCGATTGACGTGCTGTAAATTTTTGGGCGTCCGCCTCGGCATCCCGGACAGGATTGCAGCTCCCACATCCTATCCTGACTGACAGAAAAATTACTAAAAATCCGGAGGTGTCACTTGGGTGCCCGTCGACTGCTTATGCTTAAAATCGTCCTAGATCGAGCCGCCGCCTTTGATGGTGAATATTTTTCCCTTGATATTCATAATTTTTAGCTATTTTGAAGCACTTTCTGTCACCTAAATTCTGCTCTCAACATGTGCTATATATTCTAGCATACATGCATTGAGATATCACTTACAATGGAATCATCTCTCTAGAGTTCAGAAAAAACGACATTATTGTGAATGAGTGGGTGAGTGATACATAAAGATCCCCAATGAGAGGTCAATATGAGATCCAATGTTGTTAAACTATTGTAGAGATATTTTGTAAACATTTAGTAGATTCCTAGTCTGTTATATGACTATCAAATAGTTTACGTGGCATGCAATGTGGCAAGGATTTTTGGAGCTCATTCTTGCAAATGTACACAAAAGGAGGGGACACCATTTTAGATTGCAATGCGGGATGTGGTAACTTTACATTGGTAGTGCCAAATTCCAATAGATAGATTGCATGTCTATATTGCTTCATCGAAGATGGAAGATATCTAAGAGAAAAGGTAACATGTTTACATAAACCTGTACAATATCTGGCTATAATGTAGTGTTCTTTTTCATATCATACCAATACATGGGTGCTCACCCTTCCACCTGTTCATGTATAGCTACCTCCCATAACCCAAAAATTAATCATGTTCAATATGAATGGGGTGCTTCTACATAAGTGGGCAAAGAAAAAGGGACCATTACCACTGAAGCCCCTAGAAGTAGGCAAGTATTGGGTGATTTTGTAGCCAATGCTTGCAAGGTTTTGAAGGAAATATCTACATTGTTTGACATTGCCATCTGGAGCTCCATGAAGGAAGACAACTTAAGTGAGCTACTTCAATTGGTTAGAAGTGAATGTGTGAAGTTGTAAAAGTAAGCACCAACCTCTATATTCCAATATGGACAAGGAACGTGCAGACCAACATCCACAACAACTTCTACTAGAATGAGTTACACAAAGCCCCTTTTCATGAAATGTTTTGATGACATTGATTGGCTACACTTCAACCCAACAACAACACTATTTGTGGATGATAGCATGGAGAAGATGTAGATGAACCCACGTAATGCCTTTATATGTCCATCCCCATTTGAGGGAAACCCGACACTATCCTTTTGGAGCACATGCTTCCCTAGTTGACCGAGCTAGCATGCTTCCATGGTTCAATCCTCGGTTTTGTTAGTGATCACCAATTCCACCCCCTAGCAATGGAACTCAATTGATATTTGACGTGCATGATGAATATGTACTTTTAGAATTATTAGATTCTATTTATTTACAAGGGAAATGAAATGAGGATGAGAGGAAAGAGGAGAAAGAGAGAGGAATGTTCAAGTGAAGGAGATTATGTATAGACATTCACTCAATCGCAATACTACAAGATGTGCAAACAAAGCACATGCAAAATATCTAGGAAAGGGTGGAGTGTAGAAACATGCATGAATGCAAATGTATATGCGCAAAGTGGATTGAGTAACAATGAGGTAATATTGTTGTTATGATATTAACTATTCAAACAAAGTGAAAAACAATAAATATCGCACATTATTGCAGTGAGTGTAACAAACTATTTAATACCCTATCCTCTTGTAGTAAGTCCACACAATAAGACTCAATTGAAAGTAGTGAAAACATGTGCGATGTAGTTTCGCTTATGTGTGCACAATGGAAGTGATATATCAAGATATAATATCAAATCATGTACATAAAAGTAAGAGTTACATGAATGTTTATATGCATGTGGGATAACGATGTGATATTCTTTTCATTCTAATATTAACAACTAAAAGTGTCTAAGACAATTTACCTCATGCAAACCCTTGAACCTTGTAAAAATAAGAGGGTTGTGAAAAAAGGATGAGGAGGGTCTCATCATTGAGGACCAATACAACTGGGACATGAGGATTTGACAGCCAGAGGAGGTATGTTTTTCTTACTTTCCTATTAAAAGTATAGCTAATTATAAATTTTTCTCCACCTTGTCTATGTAAGCAACCCTGATCTTTTGTGTGTGTAGGCGAGCTCGGATGTGGAGCATAGCGAGGAGGGGGATAGCGACGCTAGTAGCCATGGTGGTACTAGTGAAGATGTTTCCTCTTCAGATTCATAGAGGAGCACCATACCTCCTCATGAGGCCTTCTTTTCTTGTATATGTATGATATCTCTTTGAGCCTATTGCTTGCGGCCACACTTTAGGTCGCAAGCACTTAAACTTCCCTTGTAAATGCTTTTGATATATAATGAATACATGGACTTTTATTTTCAATTCTCGTGCCCGTAAGATACATTGTCTTTTTTCCAAATACACAATCAGATGTATAGGATGGGGAAAAAAAAAACCAGAGAGCATGTGGTTGCTTTGCTCTCTGATTTTTTTTTCCCATTCTGTTTTGCGTGTCTAAATTGCAGATAATTCGCGTTTATACGCGCGTCTATAATGGAGACTACACGCACTTATACACGCGCTTCATAATTCAAATTTAAAAAAATATATATCTTTTTTTTAAAAATGACATTTTTTGTTTTCCGTTCACGTCTATCAGTGCTTGTAAAAGCGCGTCTACCAGCGTGTCTATATGCGTGTGTATATGTGTGTCTATTGCGCGTCTATTTGTGCATGTAAATTCGTTGATACATGCGATTATAGACGCAAAATGGTAGACGCGCAAATAGACGGGCGGATAGACACGCCCATAAGAATTTCTCTATATTCAAAAATCGCATCTAAATGTGCGTCTATGAGGCCTTTTTGTTGTAGTGTATCTATCAGAGTAGTACCCATAGGGGTGCTACCTACGGATGGCTGAGCAAAAGCCGGAGTGAGTGGAGTAGACGTCTCCACAGGTATGACAAATCCCGAAGGTGATGCAACTCCAGCAGAACGATGAGATGGAGACACTGCATCTGTACCTCCACAGCAACCACCTGAGCCACGCTCTCTCGAACCGCCATGAGAGCAATGAGTAGCACATGTATCCCGAGCCAACCGCGGGCTCACTGCATCCGGATCTCTACAGCATCCCCCTGAACCACTCCCTCCATCTGTCCCAAGTCTAGAGTATCGACCTCATGTGCTAGAAACTGAAGTATCAGAACATGCCAAAGTAGATCTAATAGAGCGGCCTAACTGTGTCCGAGACAACTCTGGTCCGCCATATCTCTGAATCTCGCCATCTGATATGGAGACATACGCATGAAGATGTCCTGCAACTCCTCGTCGCTCATCCCTTGACTCATCCTAATGATCTAAATATCCACAAAGGTAACCTGCACAGAAAAAAAAAGATGTTAGCATAATCAATATAAATCATACAAAGCATGGTAATATCAATCTTTAAAAAATGATCTTACTTAAAATGCATATCTTATGTACCCTTATAAGCAATTTGTCAACGAATTGAGTAGGTGGATGCTCCAAGTATGAAGTACCCTACGGTCCCATGTCAATCTCCTGACACAACTCCGCATACACTAGAAGGTCGATAGACATGTCACCACAAAAGGATGAGTCCACCTCGTTCTCAAAGAATTATTGGACTCCTATATTTCCATCATTGTTACCTAATCCTGGCTCCTCTACATGCTCCAAGCTTTCGGTGGCCTCCACCCCTTGCAATATCGACTCCTCTATTTGCATATTGTCCTCATCTATGCTCGGAACATCGCTTTCGGTGGCCTCCACCCCTTGCAATATCAACCCTCTGGCAAGAAAGTGGTGTGTCCTTGATATACCATCTTCTTCATGGTTCGTAACCTTCGGGAGTCTAACTGACCTAAGGTAACCAAACCTGTCCCAACATCTCTATCTAGTGAATACAAACTTGAATGAGCTATGATAGATATTATCAACGAGAATGGAAGCCTACTTACCTGAGCACTCTCCAAATCCCAGAAAGTAATGCATCGTCCACATGACAATGGCTCGAATATTGGCAGACCATCAACCATCGCGCTTGCTCATATCTTGCATGGTGACCCCCTCCTCCCACAAAATCTTAAGCTCATTGACTAATGGACAAAGATACACATCCATATTTTTTACTTTGTGGCGGCTGGGAATGAGTAAGCTAAGGATGAGATGTCCTTTCTTCATAGAAAGCTATGAAGGGATATTGTAGTTGAGAAGGACACTGTAAGAAGTTGAGTGCAGACCGAATGGGCTCACACCATCCATAGCAAGACCGAGTCAAAGATTCCTTGGCTCTCGGTCAAAGCCTAGGAAGGTAGAGTCAATGTGGCTCTATGCGCGTGAATTCACTGATATTCGTTGAACTCCATCTGTGGACCTATTCTGCATATCCCACATTGTCTAGCTCGCCATGCCAGACATACAAAACATGTGGTTTATGCAGGGGATAAGCGGAAAGTGTCTAAGAACGTTTTGAGGGATGGTTTACCCTTGCAAGTCCTGTTGATACCTGTGAGCATCACACTTTGAAAATGTCTTCATAGTCTCGTATTCTCCTCGAAACAGTATGCAATCGTTGATACATGCATGGATGCTACTGTAGTCTATGCCAAGCTTTCATAGAACATGTCATGCATCATCACGAGACTCAGGCATGGTATTTGTAAGTGGTAATATATGATACTTCAGTAACCTGAAAAAAATCATAAAATACCTTGAAAAAGCACAAATGTTTTTAATGATAGTCTCGAAAAGAAATCAACAAAGCATACGTACAAGATACTTGAACAACTCGATCACACTCGCATTGCTCCACCCGTATTTTGCTTGCACACTTAGGAGTGCAAGTAGTGTCTCGAGATACTCAGCACCCATCATATAATGGTATGGATTATTAATCAGATCAAAACTATCGATTTCCATGGGCATCAATGCATTGATCATTCCCTCCATCTCACGCTTCAAGATTGTAGGTAAGTCTAGAAGGCTGCCTGTCTCCTTCTGGTATTGATAGTAAAGATTGGGTAGTACCTTCCAAGTGGTGGATTGGCTCAGGAACTCCATCCATTGCATGCCCACGAACTCTTCTAAATGGCCGCAAAGGGTGCACTCCTCCTTGGGACGAGACGTCACCTCCCTAGATAGAAAATTTGCCAGCCACACCCAATCTTTTTGTATATGGTATTCAATTAGCTTGTGAATACAATGCATGATTGATATACGCTTTTCTTATTGTTTGCTTAAAATTTGAGATCGTCTGATCAATGATATCAGATTGAAACTCACGAAGCGTCGTACGTGTTCTATAGACAATTGACGTTTTTGTCTAATTGCCAGCTTACATTGAGAGCAAGGATATGGGACACACTGATTAAGATACGCCTCGCGATCTTGAACATCATGACCTTCATCGTTTTCTATTTTGTCTACGTTATGACAAACAATTTATTTTTGTTATCATTCTTTTTTTATTTCTTAAATTGTTTGAGAAGAGATTTCTTCTCTTGTAACTCAGCAAAAATTAATGAATGTAAACGGTCTCCACCCACCCACAAATTAACGTATGTGGGAGTGTTTTCTATCTCATGGTATTGCACCGCACCTCACAAGACCTCGCCACCACTCTCTCTTTGTTTTTTATCCATTCATTCTCTTCTCTCCTTCCATCTCTCTCTCTCTTTCTCTTTCTTTATTATGTTGTATGTTTATTCCCTCTCTCTTGTTCCTTCTTCCTTTTTCTCTTCCTCTCCCTCTCTCATTTCCTTTAACAAAACATCTCTCTCTCTCTACTACCAATTTCCTTTAACAAAACATCTCTCTCTCTCTACCACTACCACTACCACTACCACTACCACTTTGCAAAGGCAGGACCAGAGGTCCAGGAGATAGAGGATGTTGAAGTACCTCCTCATGGAGAAGAAGTGCATATGTTGCCATTCCTAGAAGAAAAAGTAAAGATAAAAGTGGGTGTGGCCCCATTAATTCCTAGCCGATTGGAAAAGGCTATGGGTCCTCTCAAAGAGTACAAATTAGTCTTCTGACATATGCTAATGTTGTCTCCTAGCTATTGAAAGAAATTCAAAAGCATACTGAAAAGAAGAAGAGGCCTAAGAATTGCTCCCTCCATGACAACCAAGTCCAACAGAACCTCAAAACCCGTAAAGGAAGTAGATGTGGTTAATGCCTTCCTGGATCTGGAAACCCCAGAGATTTGGCGTGTGAATTGAAGGATGTTTTATAGCAGATAAATTGATTGATTGAGGCTCATCAGTAAACATAATGACAAATGTGACAATCAAGGATCTAGGCTTGTAAGGAATGCAACCTATGCAATGGCTTATCAGATTGGCAGTAGAATCAAACCACTGGAAATTCTCCCATACATGAAAACAATCCTTGCAGGACAGAATTATTGGTTGACATATCTGGTGGTCAAAACAAATTCTTATGGGACCTCATACCCTTTGTTGTTGGGAATACCTTGGCTTTTTAAAGAAAGAGCAAGAACGAACTGGTTCAAAGGGACCCTAACCCTAGGCAGAGGACCCAACAAAGTGGTGTCGAAGTTGTATGGATTGCAAAAAGGCAATGGATCCACATCCATCGAAGTTGTAATAACTGACGCCTTCAATGAAGTAATAGATAGTACATCACGAGATGAAGAGGCCATCAAACATATCTTTTCCAAGAAAACAAAGGCAGAGTCCCTAATCGTGGGCATTGTAAGCCAACTACTGAAGGAAGCAAAGTCTTTGTCCATGGGAGAATACCTCTTGCCTAAAGCCGAATTGAATTCTAAAATCACCTCTAACAAGATAGAAGCATCGATGTATTGTTCTCCTTGTTACATGGCAGTTGCAAAGACAGAGCTAAAGACAGAGCCAAAAGCAGAAGCAGAAGTAGAGGACATAATAGAGAGCTTGTTCTTCTCTTACAGAGCCCCCAATGAGGCAAAAACAAAACCTGAAGAGGACGAAGGTGATAATGCAAATGAAGATTATGGAAGAGAGCTAGAAGAGTCCATCCTACTCACAAAAGGCAGAGATGAGGAAGAAGTTCCTGAAGCTCAGAAGCAGAAGATCCTTTTTTGTTCGACAGAATGATTATGATACCCTTTGGACTGATTAATGGGTCACGTCATAAGCAAAGCCTTTATAATAAGAAATGGATTAAGAAGAATGGTCTTTCCTTCAAGAGTGGCTCTTCTCACCCAAAGTTACCCTTCCTAAGCGAAGATGATAACAATGTACCTTGCCAACAACCGCAAGTTTGGCAGTTCAATCAAAACATAGAAGGTTCCTGTTATGTGACATTCTTGGATGCATCTTCAGAGGACGAGTCCTCGAGCTAAGAAGTAACTTATCCCCAACCCAAACCAGAAACCAAAATGATACCCTTTCATCCTCCCAAAGAACAAGCTAAGCATCCATTAAAAGAGGACATAAGTTCCAATGAATTATTAGTATAGGAGACCACTCCCTTGAAGGAGTTGCAGACCTTTACCTAGAAGCAGTCCATGGGACATTCATCCACGAAGTGGAAAGCGAAAAGCAATTGACATTCATGGATGCTGATAGTACTGAACATCACCTAAAGGTGGGTCTAAATGTTCCACAAGAAGAACTATTGGTCCTGCAAGACCTACTAAAGGAGAACTTAGACGTGTTTGCATGGTCGAAGGGGATTGATCCCACAATATGCCAACACCAGATCAACTTAGAGCCTAATGCCAAACCTGTGAGGCAAAGACAAATGTGTCTGAATTCAAATTATTCTACCCTAGTAAAGGCCGAATTACTAAATCTGAGTTCATTTATCCAATGGCTAAGAGTGAATGGTGTTGAGATGGCAAGCTCAACACATGTGGACATGGATGATGGACCGCCTGGTTAGATGGGTCCACACGTCTACACTTAGCACGTCGGTGGTCATTATGACTCTCACATGGCCACTGACTCATTACTTATTATATTCAGGTTGTTACACCTATTTATAGCTGGCATAGTTATAGCGCCAGTCGACTAGTGTAGTCGGTTATACATTGTTTGACTTAGTAGGCCACTTTCCTTTTATGTTGTATCTTATCTATACTTTGTGTACATTGTAAAGAGTGTGGAAGAAGAAGAAGAAATCAGCAAGAAAACGTTTTGGCCTCCATCTCTCTTCTTGTCTCTTGAGTGAGCTTCTCCTTGTGCATTCTGTGTGTGTTTGGCGCAGCATCTTGAGCAACCCCCTCCATCACGCGATTCTTGACATGGTATCAGAGCCGCGCCATTGAGAGAGGCTGATTTCGAAGGTTGAAGTGAAGGAGAAGAAGCAAGGTTCGAGCAAGCAAGCTACGGGTAAGAATCTCTCCCATTCTTCCACTCCTTCTCTTGGATAGTGCCTGTGGAGGCACCGGAAGCAGAGCAGAGCAAAAATCTCAGATTGCAGTGAGATTTGGTGTGCGCGAAGAGCGCTGTGTATTCTGCAAATTGGCCCTTTAGGGCTCTCCCACAGAGATTTTGGGCATTTGAGGCCGTTTCAGGGCCCGTTTTAGAGCCGCAAGGTTGCGGACAGCAGTTTCGGGGTACACTGTGACTTCGACTGTATTGACCGAACGTGGGTGCGCAGGTTACAGATTTCAGATCTGTAAGTTCAAAGGTGTTTATCAGTGAGTAAACACAAGGTTTATCTGCAAACTGGTTGCAGATTGCATGTATTGTTGAGCAGACAGTAAAAAAGGCTGTCTGGTGTATTGCTGTGCACTACAGGTCAAGGGTTGCAGAAGATTTGCTTGCTGTTTGGTATTAGTTTTGTGATAATGGCAGAGAACAGTGGAAGCCCCATCATTGAGAAGCTCGACAAGAACAACTACCCATCATGGAAGTTTCGTGTCACGAACTTCCTTATTGGAAAAGGCCTCTACGAGTTCGTTTCAGGTGAAGAAAAGGAGCCGGAGGTGAGTGATCCTCCAACTGTAGAAGAGACAAAGGCACGAAAGGAATGGAATGCAAAAGACAAGAAGGTCATGTATTGGTTGTCTGTAGTAATTGACAATAACATGCTGGGACACATTAGAAATGCAGAGAATGCATATGCAGCTTGGACCATACTTGAAAGTATGTTTTCTGTAAATACAAAGGCACGAAAGATTCAACTCAAGCAAGAGTTGAATACATTGAAGAAATGGAAGATGTCTATCAATGAGTATGCAATGAAAGTAAGAAGCATTGCAGATGCATTGGCAGCGATTGATGCAATGCCCGATGATGATGATTTGGTATCGTCTACCTTGGGTGGACTTAACAATGAAAAGGCTTGGAAGTCTTTTGTAACTTCCGTATATGTCAGAAAGCCATTTCCAGATTTCGATGAATTGGTCTCCCTTATGATCACTGAAGAGATCAACATGCAGAGTGAGACATGTGAAAGAAGTGGTGAACATGTCCAAGCTTTCTACTCCAGTTCTGGAAGGGGACGTGGCAGGTTCTCTTCAAGAGGCCGTGGTACAGGACGTGGTAGTGACAACCAGCAAAATAGATTGAATCAGCAATTTGGCGATATGCAGGTTTCAGGAGGTCGTGATAACTTTAGAGGCAGGGGGAGCTTTAGAGGAAGAGGTGGATGGCAGAATAGAGGTTCTAACAACTCTAGTATTGTGTGCCACTACTGTGGCAAAACAGGTCATATTGCAGCCCAATGTTATGGTAAGAGAGATGATATCCGCAGTGGTAAGTTGCAACAAGGAAACTATGCATCGTCTTCACGACAGAATGAAGACAAAAATGAACGTTTGTTCGTTATGCAGCATATGCTGAATGCTATTACAGGAAAGGGAACACATGAAGATGTTTGGTATGTTGATTCAGGTGCATCCAATCATATGACCAGCCATGCAGAATGGTTTGGAGAGATGCAGGATTTGCAAAATGCAGGTTATGTGCAGACGGGTGATGACTCATGCCACCCAATTTCACACATTGGAAAAGTTCCCTTGTCCTTGCATGATGGTAAGACAAAGAGTCTTTCAGATGTATTACATGTACCATCTATTACAAAGAACTTGGTGTCAGTCGGTCAAATGGTAGAGCAAGGGCTGCAAGTCAGATTTAATGCAAAGGGCTACTTTGTAGAAGACTTCAATGACAAGTGCAGGTTGGTAGCAAAGGGAAGTAGAGTTGGACGTATGTTCACTCTAGATGCTGGAATTCCTACTATGAATGCGGCTATGTATGCCAAAGGAAAAGGTATTGTTGCAGACATTGAAATTTGGCACAAACGCATTGGACATGCAAATGTACAAAGGCTGAAATTAATGCAGTCCAAAGGGTTGGTTACAGGTTTGCCTACATTTAAAGTTGCAGAATTTCAGAAGGTATGTGAAGCATGTCAGTTTGGTAAGCAGGCAAGACAACCCTTTTCACATGACAGAGATGTAAGCAGAAATATCCTTGATGTTGTGCATACAGACATTTGGGGGCCTACACAAAATGTATCTCTTGGAGGCAGTTCATACTTTGTCACATTCATTGATGATTGTTCTAGAAAGCTGTGGGTATATTTTATGAAGGAAAAGAGTGAAGATTTTGAGCACTTTAGAACTTTCAAGGCTGCAGTTGAAAGAGAAACAGGCTTGAAAGTAAAGTGCCTGAGGTCAGATGGAGGGGGAGAGTACCTCTCAAATGAGTTCAGTGATTTTCTGAGGTCTCATGGGATAAAGAGACAGTTCACATGCAGGTATACCCCACAGCAAAATGGGGTTGCAGAAAGGAAAAACAGGCATATTGCAGAAGTTGCACGCGCCTTGATGGCTGAAAAGAATATGCCTAAGCATTTTTGGTCTGAGGCTGTTCATACTGCTGTTTATATTATGAACAGAACTCCCACAGCTGCAGTTCATGGTATGACCCCCAAAGAATGTTTTATAGGTAAGAAGCCTGATGTTTCACACTTGAAAGTATTTGGCTGCATTGCGTATGTTCATGTGCCAGATGAGTTGCGAAAGAAACTGGATCCAAAGGCTGAAAAGTGTATCTTTATTGGATACTCTTTAGAGCAAAAAGGGTATCGCTGTTACAACCCTGTCACATGTAAGTTCAGAGTGAGCAGGGATGTCATCTTTGATGAAATGAGTAGTTGGTATGCATCTAGTGGTGATGCATTGGATGTTGATGATGATCATGACACTCATGTACAGGGTGAAAGGCAAGAATCACGGACTCTTAGTGGACCAGAGACATCATCTGGTAGTCCTTGGTCTGGGAGACTAAGGAGTACCTCTACATCTTCGAGTGCATCTAGTAGCACTACAGGTAAAGACAAAGGAAAGAATAAAGTGTCAGAAGGCATTGATGCAGTTCTTGATGGAGACTCCAGTGGCTCAGAGAGCTTGGATGATGAGCTTGGCATTCCTTCAGTGAGGACTCCAGGTGTGCAGAGAGCACGTGTTAATGCAAAGACTCCATTGAGTGATCCGGTGGTACGCAAGTCTAGCAGGGTGAGATACCCTGTTAAAAGATTTGGTTTTGAGGGTTATGCAGCTCACCATTATGCTTATATGGTGAAACTAGTTGAGGATGTTGAGCCCACATGTTTTGAGGAGGCTGTTGGTCATGCTCATTGGGATGCAGCAATGGATGAGGAGATGGCTGCATTAGAGGCCAATAAGACTTGGGATCTAGTATCATTGCCAAAGGGAAAGAAAGCTATTGGATGTAAGTGGGTTTATAAGATTAAGCACAATGCAGATGGTTCTATTAGCAGGTACAAAGCTAGGCTGGTTGCAAAAGGCTATGCCCAAACATATGGCATAGATTATGATGAAACCTTCAGTCCAGTTGCTAGGATGGCAACTGTCAGATGTGTGATTCCTTTGGCAACAGCCAAAGGTTGGAGGTTGCAGCAAATGGATGTAAAGAATGCCTTCTTGCATGGTGATTTGCAGGAAGAAGTGTATATGGATCAGCCAGCAGGTTATGAAGATTTAGAGCATCCCACGTATGTGTGCAGGTTGAAGAAGGCACTCTATGGGCTCAAGCAAGCACCAAGAGCATGGTCTGACAAGATCAGAGAGTATCTTGTCAATATTGGCTTTTATGTTTCTGATGCTGATCACTCACTTTATGTGAGAAAGGGAGATGCAGGTTTGGTCATCATAGTCATCTATGTGGATGACTTGATTATTACAGGTGATAGTGATAATGGGATTGCTGAAGTCAAGGACTATTTGAAGATGAAGTCAAGGACTTGATTATTACAGGTGATAGTGATAATGGGATTGCTGAAGTCAAGGACTATTTGAAGATGAAGGATTTAGGTGAGCTAAGGTACTTCCTTGGCATTGAGGTGATCAGATGTGATGATGGTATATGGCTATTCCAAAGACAGTATGGCTTGGATATGTTGTCCAAGTATGGTATGACTGCATGCAAACCACTTTCAGTCCCGTTGGAGCAGAATGTAAAGCTGAGTGCTGATGTTGGGGATGAGATAGAAGACCCTACTATGTTCAGGAGGATAGTGGGGAGTTTGATCTACATGACCATTACAAGGCCAGACTTGAGCTATGCTGTTGGTCTTGTGAGTCAGTTTATGCAAGTACCTAGAAAGCCACATTTGGATGCAGTGAGACGCATATTGAGATATGTGAAGTCCACATTACATTATGGGCTTTTCTATGAGGCAGGTACAGACGTACAGGTGTTTGGATACACAGATGCAGATTGGGCTGGTAGTATGTTTGATAGACGATCTATCAGCGGATACATGTTCTCTCTTGGTAGTGCAGCAGTTGCTTGGAGCAGCAAAAAGCAATCTACAGTTGCTTTGTCGAGTGCAGAGGCTGAGTATAGAGGTGCTGCTGTTGCAGCATGTGAGGTAGTATGGCTGCAAAAGTTACTGGCTGATTTGGATATGCAGGTGGAAGGTCCAGTTGTCATTTATTGTGACAACATGAGCAGTATACAGTTGGCTAGGAACCCTATGTTCCATGCCAGGACAAAACATATTGAGGTACACTACCACTTTGTGAGAGAGAAGGTACTAGCAGGTGAGATTGACTTGGTGTATGTCAGCATAGAGGATCAGATAGCTGATATCTTCACGAAGGCATTGGGTACAGAGAAGCTTCAAAAGTTTCGAAGCTTACTTGGAGTTGCAGAGATGCAGTTGAGCTTGAGGGGGAGTGTTGAGATGGCAAGCTCAACACATGTGGATATGGATGATGGACCGCCTGGTTAGATGGGTCCACACGTCTACACTTAGCACGTCGGTGGTCATTATGACTCTCACATGGCCACTGACTCATTACTTATTATATTCAGGTTGTTACACCTATTTATAGCTGGCATAGTTATAGCGCCAGTCGACTAGTGTAGTCGGTTATGCATTGTTTGACTTAGTAGGCCACTTTCCTTTTATGTTGTATCTTATCTATACTTTGTGTACATTGTAAAGAGTGTGGAAGAAGAAGAAGAAATCAGCAAGAAAACGTTTTGGCCTCCATCTCTCTTCTTGTCTCTTGAGTGAGCTTCTCCTTGTGCATTCTGTGTGTGTTCGGCGCAGCATCTTGAGCAACCCCCTCCACCACGCGATTCTTGACAAATGGGTTTCGCCCATTGTGATAGTACCCAAGAATTACGAGAAACTGCGAATATATATGGACTTCCAAAAGCTGAGTTCCAAGTTAAAGAAGGATCATTTTCCTATCCCTTTCATAGACCAACTATTGGACACAATGGCGGGCCATGAGCTCTATTCGCTCTTGGATGGATTTAGCAGATACAATCAAGTCCAAATCTCAGAAGAAGATAAATCAAAAACAACCTTCACAACCGAATGAGGAATCTATGCTTATAGAGTGATGCCTTTTGGGCTCTGTAACACTCATGCTACTTTCTAATGAGTGATGATGGCTACCTTCCAAAACCATCTACATGATTTCATTGAGGTGTACCTCAATGACTTCTGTGTCTATACCCTAATCCATGAGCATTGGAGACACTTAGAGTAGTGCTTTGACATATGTCGAGAGTATGGGATTTCTCTCAACCCCAAAAAATGTGTCTTTGTGTCTCATCAGGAATTCTTCTAGGCCACATTTTCTTAGCACAAGGGATAGCAACACATCTTGCTAAGATTGAGAAGATTGTTGCCCTAACAACCCCAACCAACCTGAAACAATTGAGGGGATTTCTTGGCCATGTGGGATATTATGGAAGATTCATTGCGCACTTTGCGACAAAGGCAATCCCTTTGCATAAATTCCTAAAAAAAGATGTCGAGTTTACATGGACCACTGATTGTGATGAGGTATTCAACACCCTAAAGTAGTGCTTGATTGAAGCACCCATCCTGCAACCTCCTGTTTGGACAAAGGAGTTCCATGTACACACTAATGCATCAGCTGAAGGCCTAGGTGCAGTCTTATGACAAAAGGGCCCCTCTAAGTTAGATAAACCTATCTATTATGCAAGCTAGAAAGTAACCGACAGAGAGCAAAACTACACAATGATGGAGCTTGAGTGCCTAGGAATGGTGTTTACCTTGGAGAAGTTCCTACACTATCTATTGTCAATGCACTTCAAATTCTACGTGGACCATGAAGCCTTGTCCTTCCTGATGAACAAGGCTGATGTGAAGGGAAGAATGATGCGACAACTTCTTTTGTTTCAAGAGTTCGACTTTGAAGTGGTTACCAAACTTTGTCGATCTCATGTTCTGGCTGATCATCTGTTGTGAATCCCTCAAAGCAATGATTAAGAAGAGAAAGATGATCCAGACCTTCCTAATGCTTCCTTGTTTCTAGTCTATCCCATGGTACGTAGACATAGCCAACCTCCTGGCAACCCAATAGTACCCCCAGGTATCTCGAGCCATGAGAAGAAGAAGCTTCTATTAGAATCAGCCCCCTACACCCTGTTGGGAGGTGCTCTCTACAAGAAAGGCAAGGATGAAGTCTTGGAAATATGTATGGCAAGAGAAGAGATTGGCATCGTATTGAAAGCATGCCATGACGAACCCTGTGGTGGACACTTCACAGGAGAGGCGATAGCCAAAAAGGCCTTACTTGCATGATATTGGTGGCCGACCCTCTATAAGGATACCCATGATTACTGCAAATGTTGTAATGCTTTTCAATGAATGGGAAATCCTACCAAATCCAGTGCCATGCCCCTAAAACCTATTCTTCTCCTAAATCCATTCGAGAAGTGGGGAATTGATTTTGTGGGCCCCATTGATCCGCCAACCAGAAGGAAACAAAATAGATACATCTTGGTTTGTATAGACTACATAACCAAGTGGTGTGAAGTTAAATCTCTAAAGTGGAATGATGGTAATAGCATGGCCTTGTTCCTGTATGAGAACAATGTCACCCATTTTGGCAGTCCCCCAAAGTCATTAGTGACCAAGGTACCCACTTTCTTAACAAGATCATGGAAGAGTTGATAAAACTGTACAAGATCTATCATTGTAAGTCCACACCCTATTACCCCAGAGCCAATGGCCAAGTCGAAGTTA
The DNA here is from genome assembly GCF_053477565.2 of Lygodium microphyllum. Taxonomy (NCBI): domain Eukaryota; kingdom Viridiplantae; phylum Streptophyta; class Polypodiopsida; order Schizaeales; family Lygodiaceae; genus Lygodium; species Lygodium microphyllum. The sequence goes on from NC_141162.1 coordinate 114,294,074, forward strand.
CCGATCGTATCCTCTACTCGATTCTAACAAGAACGATATCCGCACATCGTCGTGATTGGGATGATCAACTAAACCCCTTTTCAGCTAGTGTATGGAACAGAAATCATCTTTCCTGTTGAACTCAAGCTACCCTCTTTGCACGTGGCCATCAAAGAATGCTTGGGATGGCGAGTCCCTACAACAGTCTCTTGCAATTGAAGTGTCTCGATGAGATTTTCAGGATGGCCCTATAGTGAATGGAAGCCATGCAATCTCATAGAAAGGCCTATCATGGTAGCTTCATTAAGCATAAGGAGTGCAAGGAAGGCGACTTAGTCCTCGCTTATGATTCTTAATTTGGCAAGTTTCCATGCAAACTTCAACAATGTTGATGCTGTCAATCCTAATGGCTCACAGTCCAAGTCGAGATAGTTGATGCTTTGGATGATCCCTTCTATATTAATAGCTATCACCTCAAGAAGTATTACTCTCCTTGGAGATCTTGACAATCACCGTCAATAGCTTCCTCACTCCTTATTGAGGGCCGACACACCTTTATCTAATGCTCCTGATAACCTTATTGATGATCTTGATGATGTGGTTTCATTCTAATAGCCCCTCGTAGCCACCTTCCTTCCCCTCCTCCTTGGCTTCTTTTCTGTTTTGATGCAGCAGAGGTAGCAAGGATGGTTCTGATACAGGGGATTCCTACCATTCTACTCTTCAAAAACAATCTTATATATATATAGGTCATAGGAGAAAAGGTCTTCGGTATTTGTCATACTGACCTATTCTTTAGGAAAAGGTGAAAACATCCTCAAGAAAAGGAAAAAAAATATAAAAATAAAAATTTTATAGGAGAAAAGGAAGCAATTCTCTGTCATAACAGGGCTCGTTCCAAGAAAAGGTGGCACACACCATTGGACAGGAAGCTGGCTGTGGAAAAGCTGGTAACACCCCACAGTCCAGAACCGATGGCCGAATCTCTAGCTGAACTCTTGTAGAAGAAATCTTTGAGCTGCCTTCCTTGGTGCATTGAATTCTGAAACCTCATCAGTCCTTTTGATTCCTACAACAGACTAAGTTTCCAACATGCAATCCAAGCACCGAACTTGTTGGCTACCTCCCTGGGTATTCATCTTCATCAACCAATCCAGGTTGACACCATCAACCAAACGAAGCTGATCCTCATTGACAAAACTAAAGTGTCGTGAGCTTTCATCCTAACCGGATGGGGATGTGAGTATGGGCTGCCCTCTGTATCTATCAACAGAGTGTGAGACAGAGGGTGGGGTGAGTGACTAGTCCTTGCCCTTTATATCCAACTTAGAGGTGAGAGGTGTGAATGGAGCATTGCACACATGGGATGGGCCTCTCAATGCACAAAACACAAACTTGTTTCTATGCTCATCACTATAAGGCTCCTAGCCTTCCTTCTTGCACCGTATGCCAGCACATGGTGGAATGCACAATTGCACCATCAATTACACATATGGAATATACCCTATGCACACGTGACAATGAGAAGAACATCAATGGGTTTTAGGAATGGAAAATCCTCCTATATCTATCAACAAAGCGTGAGATAGAGGGGGGGGCTGAGTGTGAATGATGTTTCCTCAAACAATTTTTAAGAGGTGTGGATTGAGGGATGTTATGACACTTGGTGTCAAGAACGTTCTCATCTCCCTATGCACATACGGGATGGATCCTTACCATCACCACAAGACACATCAACCTATTTGGTACACTGCACTACAAAGCTCATTGGCCTTTCTGCTTGCACCTATGCCAGACAAGGATGGAGGTACTAATGCACCATCAGCTGTGCACACTGACATACTCCCTCTGAATCAGTTTCCTTGCCAATTTCTAAACCGGATGTGAGACTACGTTTCCATCATTATTCAGTCGAGCAATGTCCATTGTGAGGCGAGTGACTGTTCTTTCATTCTTATATAAGTGACTATGAGTCGAGTGCAATATCCTTCGCCATCGATGATTTCCCACAATTCCCTCAGCCTCCCTGGGTTCTGCTACATGGTCTCTGCCCTACTGAACATGTGATGTGAAGATACTTTGGTACCTCTTGCAACAATTGACGGCGACACAGCACGTGACATTGACAATCAACTTTAATCCTCGGCAACATAGGGCAAGTTTATCTAACCCTACACCTTTTTCTTCTAGTGACGATTTTAAGTGTGGGGATGTCCATAGTTAGTCTAATGTACGATCTTAGGTCCTTGATGTTCAATTCACCCTTCCCGGTAAGGTCTTAAGTGTGGGGATGCGTCCTTGCGCGTCTATGTTGCATGTATGCCATGTCCTAATTGTACTTTAATGGTTTCCCTTCCCCACCCACTCGTCCTTCTTTACCCCCTTCTTACGGCCATTCCTTTTTGTTTTCCTTTATCGCTTGTTTTGATGTTTTTCCATGTGCATGCATCCTCCATTCACCGGAACTCCCATCCAACCTGATAGCCCCATTTGTCCATTTGACCTGGCTACTTTTCCTTTTTACAGCCCCTTGTTCCGAGCCACGGATCTTGAATTATTAATTTTTGAATAATTTTATGTCTCTTTCACATGTTTCCATGCGAATGTGCCTTTTTCACATTAGAACTGTAATGTGATGTGACAACCCTCACCTCCACCTTCTCTTGAACATTTTTTCTTTTTATTGCCCATCATTCCGATGGACGATTTGTCTGTTATTAAATTTTCCGTAAATTTTGATATTTTTGTATGCATTTTTGAATATTTTTCCACGTGAACCTGCCTTAATTACTTTTGAATTGTATTTTGATTCCATAGCCCTAATCGGCTTCGCCCCATGCCTGCTTTTCCTTTTTCTCCCCTCTTGTTCTGGCCTACCAATTTTATTTTATTAAATTTTCCATATGTTTTTATGCTCTTTTTTCTTCTTTTTTCCATGCCCTCAGAACTGCGTTTTGACTAGATAAACCCGTCCCACTTCCTTCCCTTGACATTTTTTCTTTTCATTGCCCTCTATGCCAATGCATAGATTTCTCCGCATTAATTTTTGACTCTGTTTTTATTTGTTTTTTTGTTGTTTTTCCCATGCGAATGTGCCTTTCTGTCCCCAGAACCACGTTACCTTTCCCATCCAATCGGTCCTATTCCTGCAGACATTTTTTGCGTTCATTGCATTGCGTTTCGACCACCAGATTGTTTCATATTAATTTTTCATATTTGTTTCGGATATATTTTTCTAGTTTTTTCCACATGATCGGGTTCTATCTATGTCGAAATGGCATTCTGAGGTGATAGGCCTATCCGGCACGTTGTTCTAGATATTTTTTCTTTTTTTCACACTTTATTCCAATTGGACGGATTTTTCGAAATTAATTTTTATCTAGTTTTGCATCCCAAAGTCACATGGGGTTGTGTGTGAACGCCCTCATTTTTATCTTTCGACGCGCATGTCGCATTTGTGCCCTTCCCCCATTACCCCCACCCCCCCCCCCCCCCCCCCCCCCCCCGGCCCCACTCGTTGTTTACCCCCCATTCCCCCCATCCCATTCCCCCCTATTACCCCCACCCCATTACCCCCCATGAACCCCTGCCTCCCAACCCGTAGAAACCCACCCTTATCCCCTCCTAAGCCCCCCTTCCCACACCCCCCTTTAAACCCCCTTTCTCCTCCTTCGGTCCCACACCTTCTTGGAGCCTCGTTTTTCGCCACTGATCACACCCTCGATGTCTCCATTTTTGGTGATGTTCGTGTCTTGGTGTGCTGGAATTTTGTGTGTGTTGATTGTTGTTGTTCATGCACAGTGCGCACATGGTCACGTACGAGTAACGTTCAAGCACTCGTTCACGCGTGAGGATGCGCATCTTGTTTCGTCCGTGACATAGGATTGGTTCACATGCAGCTGTTGTCCGGTACCTTGTTATCCTGACTTTGATTATTTTATTTCTATAACTTAGAAAATCGATAAAATTCATTTAAAAAATGGTAAAATGAGTCAAAATCAATTTAAAAACTCCTTAAAATACTTAAAAATGACCATGAAAACCAAAAAAATCAAGAAAATTATTGGAGTTTTAAAACAATTTCTTTCCTCTTTTTAACCATTTCAAACATATAGAAAATTGGAAATAAAATTTAAAAACAAAAAATAAAATTCTAGAAAAATATTTGAAAAATCCCAAAATTGTTTTAAAAATTGGTATAATTTTTACCAATTAATAATGCAATTTTTTTTAAAAATAAAAAACATAAAAGAATCATTAAACCATCAAAATTTCATAAAATCCTTTTAAAAATTATTAATAATTAGCAAAAAATCCTAAGAAATTCCCATAAATTCCAAGAAAAATTCATCTTTCATTATGGATAGTTCACAAGAGCTCGAACCTTCAAAAAACATCAAAATATTATTATTTTCAAAATAAATCAATTGCTAAATGAGTTATTTTTCACATAAAAGTTTAACAACCTGAAAAATAGCTAATTTTTTACCCAAAATTATGGAAAATCAAGTGGATATTTTTGTTTAATTTTAACCATACTTTCACTAATTCAAACACACAAACAACTTTCAACTTCCTCGCAAATATACCTACATTAACCACATTAACTAAAAATTATAAAAAATTAATAATGAAAATTTCAAATCCTTTAAAAAAACACAAGAAGCAACAAAAAACAAAAAAATAAACAAAAAAATCAGTAATACAAACAAAACAAACCTAAATCTAAGCCTACACATTTTAGATCATATTCGTGGATTCGTTGTTGACAATGTAATTACCACATTAAACGTATATTGAAAATTTCTATATGATGTTTTATTTGTAGCTCATGTGCTCAACTTTCTAGTCACTCGACTTGCTTGTTGGATTTGGTTGTGCTTGCATTCAGTCCGTGTTCGCATCACATCAGTGGACGAGTGGGCCAAAGTTTTAGTTACAAACACACCCCTGCCATGTATTTCTTTTTCTATTTCTTTTATTTTTGGTTTTCCCAAAACCACGATTAATTACTAAAAGGAATTTTAATTCACACATATTTTCACGCGCATTCGTGGTAAACACACAAATTTCTAAATTAAAAATAAACCCACCGTTCACTTAGCACGTGATTCATGTGCTACAAACACATCTAAGTTTATCTAAAAATGAACCCGTCGTTACAAGTGCACGCACTAAACAAAAGTGCTAAACACATACTTAATTTTTAATTAATGAATTTGCATTTAGAGACCACAGTCGAGGTTTGAAGTCAAGGTTACGATAAAAAGCACGGTTTCACACTTACTAATTTTTAACTAAAGAATATGAAAGAACCATTTTTTTCTTTTAAAGGTTTATAACCTAATAAAAATCCATTATTAGTAACATTATTAACATGAAATCTTCATTATATTTAATTCTCTTACATTGCACATTCCCTTTTTAATAAACACAATTTGTGGGGATAGGTCACGATAGAGTCTTATCTAGTGTCTATTATCGTTAATGGTGGTTAATAGTTCAAATGTCATGTCAACGTGATTAGTTCCTTTGCAATTTTTCTTTTTGTCTTGGTTCTATGGACATGTCAGGGATACGATATGTCTTGCTATTTTTCTTTTCTACTTGATACAGGGATCCAGGGTGTCTGATTGTATTGCATCGCATGAAGCTTTTGGTCACACGAGTATAGAGGTCATGCCGAATGTTTTTTCTAGAATGTGGATTACTTGGGGTGGTTAGCTAGTCAGTTGAGTTTGTGTAAGTTTCTTTAGCTTGATGTCTTATTCGTATCATGTTGTTTTGCAGGCATTTCTTGTGATTGTCTGTGTGTGTGGTGTGTGTGTGTAATCCATCTCAATGGCACCTTATGCTCCTCCTCCAATTCAATACATTCCATTGGTGTCTCATGATTATTATTTATTATTGGATTCATATCTAATCAACAAAGCTCACTTAGCTAAGTTCGTAGCACTCTCATTGCCACTTATCCCACAGGATACTGATACTTGTTATAAGTTTCTAGCCTCTTATAGTAAGAGGTCTGGCCTTGTAAGAGGAACAATTATCCAACTGATGCCTAAAAGCTTGGGCAAGGCTTTGTCTTTACCCTATTGGGGAGACTCTTTCCCGTTTGCTAGAGAATTATTCTCAAACAAGGATATCCTTAAGTAATTGCAAAATGAGACACAAGATGTGTTGGATTCCAAGAAGGTACTTACTACCTTTGACATCAGTGTCTCCATGATCTCTAATCATGTGTGAAAGTAGCTATGCCAATTTCTTCAAGACATGTTTATGCCTACCAATACACCCTCTAATTACTTTTCAAAGAAGTTCTTTACAACTTCCAGAATGGTGTTGAAAGGCATAATTATTGATTGGAGTTCCTACCTTTCGTCAAAGATGGATCAACACTTTGACAGAGCCACAAGGGGGTAATGTAACTAATGTTACAGTTGGTTTCTACCTTTCTGTCTTCTTGGCATATGCTGCTTCTCCCCCCCCCCCCCCCCCAAAGGAAGTTTCTACGCTGATGGTCGATCCACTAGAAGCTCCCCCTTCTATTGAACACATTAATGTTGTCATTAAGGATCTTGATCCTATCCCTCCAATGGTGGTTCAGAGGAAACGCCTTCAACGAGTGGCTGAAATGGGCCCAGTTCCTCCAATCTCTATTCTTATTCAATCAAGTAGACAACTACCAGCTTTCCTCACAATGAGGAATCTATTCGAAGCACATCGTGATGGTACTCTGGAGATTTCCATTCCTTCTATACAATGCTTGGTAGCTAGAGATGCAACTCCCTTCCTATATTAAGACATCTAGAGTTCTATTGAGCTCTCGATCACTTCATATATCCATCAGCTCTATTCCTCGTGCTATGATGAAGTTCAATAGACCAAAGAAGAGCTGACAAAAGCAAATGAGAAGCTAGCTTCTACTCATGTAACTTTTGTGATCTTTGTACCCAAATGGAGTAGCATACTAAGATCATTGATGCTCAAAAAATGGGAATTTCTAGTTTGCACACTCGATTGGTTGGCACTGAAACCAAAGTGGTTAATGTGACTGAGCAAAGGGATAGATTGTTGAAGGAATCTCAAGAGCTTCAAGCTTTCATAGTTGCCCAAATAGAGGAGCTTAAAATAGCAAATACCACCCTAGAACAAAGCAACATCCAAATTGAGCAACTTAATGATCAGTTGGTTCAGTCACGTTCTTCTTCACAGAGTCCTATTGTACATCTAGTTCCTTCTTTGTCCCCTGCGGACTTGGAAATTCTCTAATGGAAAGCCATGTTATGTCCTTTGTTCCAAGATAAAGTGGAAAGGCTTTAGTCTCTAGGATAGACTTATTATGGTCTTCATTTGAGCAATTCTAGGAGTATGTTCCTCCAGACCACTTATTTTTTGTGCACTACCAATTACAAAAGTTGGTCTTCTATATTAAGCTCTCAACGGTGGATCTACCTCTTCCAGAGCATGGATGGGATGGAGCCTGGTCTTCTGATTTATTTACTGAAGTAGTCCAAATGGTTTTTGAAGAATCTATAACTTCAGATACAGTGTTGATGTCTTATATGTATTTAAGAGGTGATCTATTAATTCTAGATGATGAAGATCTAGCTTGGTATGTTGGGGATGTGGTCTTACATGTTGCCTTGTGCATCAAACGTTTGGAGTTGTTGATAGATGAAATGTTTCAATGTTATTCTTCCAAAGTGGTTGCTTGCCTTGACTCTTCATGGCATCCAATGATTGATTTTGTGATCCTATACCAAAGACAGAATAAAGCCTCTATTCATGCATAGAAAATTAACCAATTGAGGGTGGATCTTTTAGCCTATCTTTCCAAACAACATCCATTTGATTCATCTTTCTTTGATGCTTACCATCAAGGATCTGCTTTAGGTCCATCCATTCCTAGCTTCTCCTTTATCAACAAATGGCCCATCGATATGATGCTTATTTCTACATTTATAAATCCAACTCAACAGTCATTTTACCTCTCCTTTTCCAACCTCAGGGTGCCCCTCAAATTTTGATCTTTACTTATTGTTCTTTCATTGAAGATTGAGTATTTTTCCCTTCTCTGTCTTGGCCTTCCCCATCCATACATATTCCTTCCGCTTTTCATGGTTATCAATTAATAGTACCTTTCTTAATCGATTTGTCTAAATTCTCAGCTAATCCATCTTTAGCTCATTCCTCATTTTATGATTTTTCCTACCCATCTCTTCATCCTCTTATACCAGTTCCTCTTCCATCTCCTACCACTTTCATTTCTTAGCCCCCTTAGTTGGTTAGTGGATATGAAAGTTTTAATAAGAAGCTTCCAAGAAGAAGAGGATGGAGCTCAATTGATTCTCTTATTGGACCATAGATTAATTGGCCATTAACTCCAAGGGAGTGGATGACTTCCAATCAAGTATATCAAAATTATCTCCATTTTGCTCAATAATATTCACAATCTCCAGATTCTTCAATGAGATTGATAGCTCACTTTGCTTGGTACCTAGGATATATGCATAGGCATTCACATAATGATCAAAATGCTATTCTAAAGTTATTGATGAATATCAATGTGAATATTTATTCCCATGAACTAGATGTACTGTATTTTCATGCCCTTTGTCTGCCTAGCAGATACCTTGTTTTGTTAGAAAGGATGTGTTGCCTTCAATTATTTCAGAATCCTCCAAAAACTTTTGTAGATGAATCCTTATCCATGGATTGTTTTCATAATCATCAAGCCTTTGAGAGGGATCATCTTCACTGATACCTCTAAATGTATATTTTATTATTTATAATGATATATCTCTCTTTTGGAGGTGCCATTTAGATGGTTGTTTCTTGTTTGTGTTGTGTTAATTTCTATGTGATGAGTTCATGGTGGTTGAACATTGGATTTTTTCAAGAGCTATATCTATGGAGATTTGCACTGATTGTGATGGTGGATGGAAAGCTTAAGAAACAAAGATCCAGACCCTCTTATATCATTTACGAATTTGTTATGATTTGCTATTGTTTATATGAGATGTTAATGGATAAAGGGTTTTCCTTTCGTTGTATTCTTTATTAGATACAGGTTATAAGTTAGGGTTGTGGTTGGGTACTTTATTAAAGATGCTAAATAAGATCGAGTTGATCCCTTTGATGAACTTGTATTCCCTTTTTCTTAGGTCGCAAGGACGCTCCCTTATTAAGTGTGGGGATATGTTGAATGTTTAATTGACTTGGTTTTTGGGTTGATTTTTGTTGTTTTTGAGGGATGAATGGTTGATTTTTTATGGATTTTGTTTTATGATTGATTGTTTTGGAAGTATTTAAGAGTATTTTGGATGAGGTTGATTATGTGTTGAAGGCTTATGATGATTTTCAATAGAGATATGAGGCTATGTGATGTTCTGATAGGTTCTATTGAGGTTTTGATTGGTTCTGATAGCTTTTGTTTAGCTTCTATTTTGTTTTGTTTTTCTTCTGTATGAAGCATCGAGTAATTATTGATAAATGTTGAGGTTGTTTTTGTAGAGCCTTTGTTTCTATTATGTTTTGTTTTGTATTCCTCTGTAAGTGTTCTATAGAATGTATGTGAGACTTTGGGAAAGTTTTCTAGCGTTTGAAAGAGGTGAATGTAAGTTCAAAAGAGCTCAAGGAATTGGATGAAGTAGTTTTTGAAGACTCAAGAGAAGACTAGAGTGAAGTGACAGTGATGAGCTATGAAGAGTCATTATAGTGGCTCTAGTGACCTTTCATATCGGACACACCTTTTGGGAGAGGCATCCACGACCAAAGAAGGATTCTTATGAGTGATTATTGAGTACTGTAGAGAGGATATGATGTTCTATTGATATATATATAGCCAAATTCTATGCAAAACAATGTATCTACCTATGAGAGATTGTGAGAGAAAGCTATGGAAACTTTGAAGATGAATCATATGTGATATTTTTCCATTCAAAGTGGAGTATTACTTTGTTTTTTTCATGTCTATCAAAGAAGTCTATGAAGAATATGAAGAGCGTGATGGATTTTGTTAGCCGTGGGAGAATTTTTTTTATGAGTTGCGTGAAGATTTCTTGTTCTTAGTGTTGTTTTCTTTGCCGAGATCATATAAAAGATGAAAGATATGGTTGCTGATATTACAAGATAGATTTTCTTACAGTAGAAACCCTATTTCCTTGGTGTTCATTTTGGTGCTCCAAGAGCCTACAAGACAGCCATATGATGGACACCATTCACGCTAACCTATGGAACTGAAGCACTATTACTAGTAGAGTTCTTCGTTCCAAGCTTGAGAATAGTAATACAAGAGAGATGGGATAGCAAGGAAGCATGGAAAAATCACCTAGTAGAAATAGAATGTATATCTAAAACTTGGCTCATTGCAACTCATGCCCTAATCTATGAGAAGGCATGGCGCAAGAGTTGATTTGACCACCATGTCAAAAAATGTAACTTTGGACAATGACACTTAGTGTTATTGTACTTTGTAAAGAGTCACAAAAAAAAGATAAATTTTAGGGGGTTGGGACCTTTTAAAGTCCGTAACATTAGTAGAATTGGAAACGTGGAGCTTGAAACCCTAGAAGGAGAGGGTATAGGCTTTTTCAATGGCAATCGCATCAAGAAGTACTACCCTCTATCACACCCACTACATGAGCCTCCAATGATAACACCACCCATGAACATTAGAGTGGCAACTATCATAAGCATAGAGAATGAGGATGAAGAAATAGTAGCACTAGTCTACTTACATATAATGATAAACACCTAAAAGGCACACGCCTTTGATGTATTAATCAACGAGGAAGTTGACAACAATATCCTCACATATGATCATTGGATCCTCATTGGTTAGCCCAAACTGCAACCAAATAATGCTAAACTTTGCTCCTTTGGGGGCAGGCCTATTCACTACTAAGGAAGTTTAAGGTAATGGTGTCTATGAGAGTGAGAGCCTCCCAATCATTTTTTATGTAGTGCTTAACAAAAAAGGTGTTGGCAAGGAATCATTTTTCAGTCGTGCTTTCAAGAAATAGACTCACTAAAACATTGACTACGACTCTCCGTGCATCCACCTTGCCATAGGTAATGTTAGGATAGTCACAACTTTCAGCAAGTTTATTGTGGCTTTGCCAAGGTCCACAGTGCCACCGGTAGTTAAACCTAGTGCCAACCCTAAGGAGGGGGTAGTGAACCTACACTAATATCCAGTGTGAAACACTCGTAACACTTAGAATTTCGGATCAAAGTTGCAATCCAAATGACCAAGTGGGTTCCCAAACATAAATTGTAGCCTACCAAGGACACATCAGCAAAATCTCATAGTTCTCATGCCCCATACGCCAAACCTAAGAGCAAAAGTTGGCATTACATAAATAGGAAAAGAACAAAACCGCGATGGGTGCCAAAAGCTCTATTGCATGTCCAAGGCTTCTATGATGGAAAAACCTTGGTGTGGTTGCCTAAATCCATGAATGGCATGTGTGCCTGTGCGTGTGCATGTGTGCGTGTGCGCACACTATAACAAGAAAATTAGAAAGAGAAGTAACAACATTAACACCATTAGAAACTTAAGAAGCCACAAGATGTTGAATTAAGGAAAGGGAATCGTGTGTGTGTGTGTGTGTGTGTGGAAGTGAGTGAGGGAGCATGCGTGTGTGCATGAGTGAGTGAATGAGTGAGTGAGTGTGCTTTATGTGCTCATCTATTTCCACTACCTCATATATTTATAAGTATCCTCATAGAACCAAAAAGGAAGTTAGACCCTAAAAATTTCATGTACTTTGGGTGATTGGTCAATATTGCTAAGATGATGTACTTGTGTACTACGTGCCTATTGCAACTATTTGAAATACTACCAAAAGCAACCAAAGCTTTTCAACCCGAGTACCAAATATAGTTATATGCTAGTTGTATCTAGTTCCCTCTTACATGATTTCAAAGTTTACAAATATGTATAAATCTATATTGTTTATATTTCATCTGCCCCATATTGACCTAAAACACATCCTTGGGTGTACTTGCCTCCTTGTGAATCTCAAACATTATTAATATTGGTAGAGATATGCCTCGTACTGTATTATCGAATTGAAGAAACCTTTGTATCAAAAGTAACATCCAATAATGAAGAGTCTACAGTTGTAACATATATATAGGTAACCATTCTTATCAATTTTGCATCCCCAATTTTGGATTTAGTAAGCTTAATACATTATCACAATAGGAACCTTCATGTTTAGTGGTGATTGGATGTATCAAAGGTCTAGCTCCTTGATTGGTAGAACCCATAATCCATATCTTTGAGTGTGTATATTATACCTATGCTTAGTAAAACTGGATGAAGGCCAAGATCCTATGAAAGTAACTTAATAACCAAACTCAAGGTGCAAAGTCTATGAGAGTATGTGTGTATGTGTATGTGGAGTGGGGAAAACAAATTATATTCTTTATGGATACATTTACTCAGGATAATTGCATGTGTGTGTGTATGTGAGCATATGTATTCTATGTCCACAACCAAATTATAGTTGTAGATGCCAAGCTAATCATAGACTATATCTTTGCCCAAGGCAAGATAAATCCAAGGAAATTGCTACAACTCATTTTATCATCAAAATTCCTAGAGTTTTCATCATCACATATGACCAAAATTCAATGATCCAATTTAAAGCCAATAAAAAACTATATGCTTAGTAAATTATATCAAAAGTGTTGGATTGTGTGTGTGTGTGTGTGTGTGTGTGTGTGTCCTTTTGGTAGAGACCAATAGCTAAGGCATGAAGTCCCAAGATTAGGTTAGGTATGTTTGGGGAGGTTTGAGCAATTATCTACCTCTTGTGAAGACATTTTTGGGCATGTGAAGAGTTGTTTCAGAGGGTAGTCCTAGTGAGCCTATCCTTCTAGTTTACTAGTAAGTTGGTTCAACGACCCCTATTTAATGGTTGCAAAGTTTGGCGTTATAAAACAACTACCTGATCCAGAAGCCTAAAAGCAAGTGACTCCATTTTTTCTTTAAAATGGGATTTTGTGCCTCTCTTAATCATGCCTCCTCCTCCTGGCTATGAGATCCCTGATTTTTTTGCTCCATATCACCATAGACAATAATAAAATTGATGCATTCTATGAAAAGTTCAGATTTTAGTCTTTCTCTCTCACCATAATTGTTGTTCGTAAGTATCGGCTGAGAGAATGAGAGGGAATGAGTACCGGTTCATGGCAAGATGTGAGGAATGCAACAAGGAAGCACAAATGTGAGCATCAAACAACTATGTGATAGCATTAATGGCTCCAATTTTTGAAATATGATGTGTCATGTGTGTGCGATTTAGCGCAAGTGTTGATTTATTGCATATTATGTTGTTGTACCAATTGTGTCTATCATGGAACATGGTTGAAAATGCTTGAGTTATGTTTACTGATGTTTGAGATCATAAAAAACTCATTCACTTTCAGTGTTTATATAAAAAAGATTAAAACTACAAAATCTGAGATATGGGATTTATTGCAAAACTGGAGATTCTATTAGGTTTTGTGAGTTTAAGGTTTTTCACATGGAACAATAATTGATATGCTAATGGATCACAGTTCATACTAGTCATATAAATTAGAAAATTAAAAAAATCAATAAGTTATGTTCAAACAAATAAAAAAACCATGAACATTTATCTTTTGGAAGGAAAAAAAAGAAAAAAATAGTTTCAATGTGTGAAATTTTATCAAAAATTAAAAGAGGGTATTGATGCACAAGGAGGATAGGGCATGAGGATTTGCCTTAGTCTACCTCCATTTGTATGTGAAGAGTGTGTATTTATTACTTATTTATATAATGAAAAGGTTACAAAACCCTTTTACACCTATGCACGGAAGCAAAATCTAAGTGTAGAGAGAAAAGGGGTAAAAAGAGATAAAATTTGAATGATTTCAGATTTCATTGCACATTATGTCATAAGCTTTGGTTTATTTAAGTTTGAAGAGGAATAGTAGCACGTGTTAGCTTAGTACTATCCCTTTGTGACATAGCATAACATTAGAGAAATAAAATTGTGAAAAGGGTATTTTCACATGATGCATGGCTGATTTATAGTTGATGTGATATGAGGTGTTATACCTATATGTTATGTGATCTCTCTCTGAGGAGAAGGGAAGGTAAATATTGTCGTCACGTTAAGGGTTGAAGGTCTACCACCGGGGCTTAGCGCAGAAGAAGAGTATGGGATTCAAGGTACGGAGAAGGGAAAAAGAATGGGGTTTGACAAGATTCAGGTTTTAGAAAAGACTTAGATGAGGAAGAAGATTTCAAGCTTTTTCTGTGTATTTAGCATACATGAATGGAACGAATATCTCTATCTTGATTACGTCAAATGCTTTTGGAAACATTTTTTCAGTTTCCGAATAGCTTGAGTATGTTTTTTTTCCCATACAAACCTTTGGCCTTTTCTTAGCAGTTGATAAAGATTTTCAGCAACATGAGCAAAATGTGGTATCCAAATAAGGTAGAAGACACATGCACCAAGAAATCTTCTCACCTCTGAAACATTTGTACATATTTCCTGCATTTTGCTGATAGCATCAATCTTGGATGGAGAAGGCTTTCGGCCATACGGACCACACATATGCCCTACCACAAGAACTTCTTCAACTCCAAAAATGGACTTAGCACCTGAAAGAGTAAGATGGACTTCTTCTAATTTAGATAAGATTTGAGCACAATCATTAATATGATCGGAAACAAACTTGCGACATCCAAGTTCATTGAGTTCTTCATTCTTCTCATGAACTTCACATCCTTTGATTGGTACATCATCAAGGAAAGGAAGAGTTAATTGAGGAATATAATCTCTCAATACTTTATCCATGGCATTCATCATGTGAGCTACTGAATTCGTAGCCCCTTGAGGAAGAGTACACATGCAGACTAAGCCAAGAGGCGTCTTCATTGTGATAATGTCTCGACTTTCCAAAGCAAGCTGAAATTGGTCATAGCCTGAATATAAATCTCCCATGTAATAGATTGCTCTACCTGCAAAAGCTTTAGCAAATTCATCAACAATTGGTCCTGAACCAACATTTCTAATAGTGACTTTATTGACAGGCTGTAAATCTTGAATGATTCACAAAGATCCATTCTTCTTAGGCACGGTAAACCATTGGTTGGAATACGAAGCTGAAGATGGCTCCAATATTCACATTTTTATCTTTTCATTTAGAAGTTCCAATAACTTAGGCAAATGAGCCCTTGGTACTGGAATTGGTTTAAGATTCCAAGGAATGTGTGGGACGGTAAAAATCACCATTGGTGCCACAATGCTTGGATCCACACAGCCAATTTCATGTGGCTGAAATGAAAAAGCTTTGCCATGATTCTTTAACATCTGCATGAAGATTTGCTTTTCAGCTGGCAAGAGAAAAGAGTCTTCACCAATTTTCAGCTCTTGTAGACTTTCTGTTATAAATTGGTGACCAATATCTTTGGGATCACGAAGGCTTGGCTGTTTGGATACCCTTTCTGCCAGTCCTTCGCTTTCGAGTGGTAGAGGGGTAGCCACTGGTTTGACCTTTTTATCAATTGTTTTATACTTTTTTTATACTCTTACTTCATCCTTGTTCGGTTGTCCAAAAGCTTCATGATCTGCAAATTCTTGAATTATGTCATACATATCCAATGTGCATACCTGTATAGACTGATTTTCAACTTGATTTTCTGCATGAACAGTTGCATATATTTCAGCCATTATATCATTATAAATCAGCCCATAAAATAGCCCTAAAATTTCTTCATCTTTAGGTAAAACATCAATTTTCTTCAGCTCTTGTTCCACATGACACAAATACTTTC
Organism: Lygodium microphyllum; assembly: GCF_053477565.2. Classification (NCBI taxonomy): domain Eukaryota; kingdom Viridiplantae; phylum Streptophyta; class Polypodiopsida; order Schizaeales; family Lygodiaceae; genus Lygodium; species Lygodium microphyllum. The sequence goes on from NC_141162.1 coordinate 114,309,879, forward strand.
TTTCAGTCCTATTCATGGCTGAAAACTGTTTATAACAGCCCACACTATTGGCTATAAAAACCTGCAAGTCAGCTTTTGGCCTTGCCTCCTTTATATGTGGAGGCAATTTTTTATGACATGATGCACTGCCATAGCCTCCACTTATAGCAGCGCTACCCGAAAACCCTTAAATTCTTAAGCATCAAGAGGAACAGGATGATCTCTCAATCGATCCCTATTCTGGTGATGATTTACACATACAGTCAAGAATTGGACAGCTTTGTCATTATCCTTACTTCTTATCCGAGCATATGATGAACCATCACCAAGTGCCTTTGTCTCTAAATGAGACTCAGAAATAAATGGTTGTCCAAGAATGATAGGATAGCTGCAGGAATATTGAACAAAGAAATGAAATTCATCTTTTACATTTCCAATAGTAACTTGTACATAAGGGCATGCTGCATAACGATCGCTAGAAAAGTTATTGGCTGCCTTCATGCGCCATCCTGGGTCCACATCAATGGGCCATCCGCCATTCTTGTAGAGACTTCTTGACATGACATTAATCTTCGAACCATGGTCTATAAGGGCAATGCATGGAGTCTCTTTTTCTTCGATCTTAATAATGGTTTCAGTAGTCGCCCTTGCCCAATGAGTACGGGAGTAGTGACTTCTAGGAATAAAGTGAGCATCACTTTCTTCTTGCGTGCTGTGAAGATGAGCTTCTTTCTTAAGCATGGGCTGCACTTTAGATTGAGAAGTCCCCACCATAATAGCTTCTTCAGTTTCTGCTTCATAAATGTCTTCATCTTTGGCTTCTATGGCTACAATCAGTTCTTTGATTGTCTCCAATCGAATCCCTTGAGTTTTCAGCTTCTCTTCATCTTGCAAATACACATGAAGTGCTTGCAAAAAAGCATGCATAGATTCTTCAGTTTCCTCAGCAACATATTGTCTTTTTCGTTTAATTACATCAATTTTTACATCATGAAATCCTCGTTTTGCAATTCCAAGAATTTCACCTAATGTAAATTCAATTCTACTTCCAAGAATCCTTTCTTCTAGGATCCGTTTAAGATCCGTTGCGGTCTCTATGTCAGACTGCAACTTGTAGCTGGGATGTTTGTTTTTTATTTTTCCTTCTGTCTTCTTTGCTTGAGGGGCATCTCCCATATCAAGCTCTGGCAGTGCAGGATTTTCAGCAGCCTTCTGTTGGTCTGGTTTACTTCTTGTTACGCATTTAGTTGGCCCTGAAGAAGAAGGACCGGCAACATCTTCATCTCTTCTTCTCTTTTCTTCTATCATGGCTTCATGATTATTAATTTTAGCTAATCGGGCAAAAGCTGAAAATGAATCAACTGGCTCGGTCCAACCGGTTCTTCCTCGGATGCATTGACTGCTGGCAGTAGTTAAATCATATTCGGTTGCCTTGCCTTGCTCCATGCGATCTAAGGCCTGCATCTACACTTTAGATTTTGCATTAGTTTTACATGCTTTAACAATTTCATTAGTTGGCTCAATTTGCAGCCCATAGGTTGTTACATCAACAGCTGCATAGGATGTTCTTGTTGCTAAATCCTCCAATCTTTTCTTCATGCCACTGTTGCCGAAATTTGGCTCAAGAGGAAGCCCGGTTTCGGTTGCATGAATTTTACCATCCTTCCAAAAGACTAATTTTTGTGCTTCAGCTTCACAGAATGCACCGCACTCCCTCTTGTCATGATGTAGGCTATCACACCAGATACAACGTCTTTTGAAGCCTTCTCGTATAGGTCTTTGGGCAGTTGACCGTCCCCTTTCTTCTACTTTCACATCAAGCTTTTCCACTTTGGAATTAATCTCTGTTAGATTAAGATGGAGATCCCGCATGCTTTTAATTAGCTCGCCCATGACATCCTTCTTTGGAGATGGAACAACAGAATTTCTTGGTTGCTCGGCCATAGAGACAGGAGGTCGAGAAACAGGAACAGGCTCCTTCATGGATTCAGTTGTTGTAGGGGATGATCCCCATCTTAGGCGCAACCACTCTCTTTGAGCAATCATATTAACTGCTTCAATGGCATCACTCCAAGCAGTCTTCAATCCCGTTTCAGAGTCAGGATCTTCAAGTCGATCAGTTAGCTTCTCTTGAAGGAAAGGATCTGCAGCCTTTAGAAATAATTCAATCTTCTGGCTTTCCATACCTTGCTGATCGTCAGGATCTAATTGAGCAAATTTTCCTTCAAATTCGTGATGAAGAGCAGTGGCGGTTAGACCCTTATTGGGCCTTTTGACCCATTCAGTGAAAACTTTCTTTGTCATAAGGCCAGAATCTTAAGAAAAAATTCTTCTCGAAGAGCCTTCTTAAACACGGACCATCCTGTGTCTTTTTGGAAAAGACCATGAATTCGGTCTTGGAGACCATGCACAGCCAAACGAGCAAAATATCGGCTCCAGGCATGTTGAGGAACTCCAAAGAAGACCATCTTGTCAGTATAGAGGCAGATAAAAGAGGACACATTTTCCCCATTAAATTGCTTGAGCTCTTGCTCAATTGCTTCCAAAGCTTTAATGGCAGCAGCATCATTCCGCTCTTCTTCTTGTCTCCGTTGTTGTTGCATTTGCAATTGCTGCTGAAATTGCAATTGTTGTTGTTGGCTTTCTTGCATCAGACGAACCAACTGTTGCAAGGCATCTCCTCCGGAACTTGATGATTCTCCCATTGTACTTCTTCTTTCGCAGTGGACCTTCACGTCGGGTTCACCACTTTCGTCGTGTTAAGGGTTGAAGGTCTACCATTGGGGCTTAGCGCAGAAGAAGAGTATGGGATTCAAGATACGGAGAAGGGAAAAAGAATGGGATTTGACAAGATTCAGGTTTTAGAAAAGACTTAGATGAGGAAGAAGATTTCAAGCTTTTTCTGTGTATTTAGCATACATGAATGGAACGAATATCTCTATCTTGATTACATCAAATGCTTTTGGAAACATAAACCATAACATGAAGGATTTTCTCACATTTTTAATCCAAATGCAAATATCAAACGCAAGCTCAAATGGATTTTATCTCATGTACATAGATGGATTACAACTCCAGGAAACGAGTATTATGATGGTAGATTCAAATACATTCAAGATATGGGCCAATAGTACATGAAATGCATTGAAGGAGCATAATTTTAACTTCAGCCCTGTTTTAAAACAGAAAATTCCAGCCCATAATCAAGCTCAAAAAGAGTGCATAAACTCATAAATAAGCTCCTCTAATCATTAATGAGTAAAGTCCTGATGAAAAGAGGTCATTTTCTTCTATTACAACCACATAAATCTCTTGTTTGCTCATAAAAATGAACAAGTACAGTGGGCTGCCCTGTTTATGACTGGTTATTTCAGCCCATAACAGCCCATACACCTTCAAAATCCTCACCCTTTGCTTGCCCCAAAGTCACTCAAGTACTTGGGTACAAGTCGGGCTTCATTGGACCATGAATAAGGTAGACAAAATGAGAGAAGGCGTGCATAAGAGCAGGTTGAATACTTTTCTCTCAGATTTCCCCCTTTTATAGACTGTCATACCATGCATTTTTGTAAGACCAAATGGACGGATAAGTGGAGCTCTCACCTTGTTTGTATCTTCATCTTCAACTCTTGATAATCTTTAGTTTGCATGCTCCAAAGCATGCACCATAGCTCCCAGCTCTCTCCAGTTGCAGTCAGGTTGTGCAGGCCCGCATTTTGCACCGAAAAATACGGGCTGCATTGTGCTCAAGCCCATATTACTTTTTGACCTACTCAGGTCACTTGCTGGTCACATTAGTCCATAACTTCAGGTCCCCCATGAACCTAGTGGACTTTTGGCATTTTTCTTGAGTTCTAACCATATTTTTGCACTTGAATCAATATGATTTATCCTGCAGATTGTCAATTACTTCCAGCTGACTAAGTTGTAGGTTCCCATAGACTTATTTTTTATTAATATACATGGTACAACTGAAAATTATATGCCAAATACAAAAGAACTTATGTAACTAAGTTGGTTCTTGAGTAACAATGACTGAATTTTGTATGCAAATTCCTCATGTAAATCCCAGTGAAGTGTTTCTGTGTTCATAAGAATCCCATGATTTATATAATGAACAATAAACTCTTTGACAATGTTGGAATGTGTCCTATTACAAATGCAAAATTGATATTAGCATTTAGTGTAGTGTGAGCCTTAGGCGCTCCTGGCCACGAGGCCGTGTGGGGTGTCTTGTGTATCTTAGAGGTCCCGCTAGTGCTAGAGAGCCAGTGTTGGGCTCATTTTAGGTCCCGACACAAAATCCTCCCAAGACATTTGTTGATGAATCCCCATCCCTAGACAAATGTAGAAATCATAAAGCTTTTAAGTTTGATAAACTCCATTGACTTGATGTACACTTATTGAGCTAGAATACTATATTTTGTTTTTTGGAGGTGCCATTCATGTGACTATTATATATCTAGTTTATGTATGTGGTATGTGAGTTGCGTATGAAGGAATCATGGCTTGATTAAGCTAATCAAGTTCCTGGTCCTTGTTGGTGATAAATGGTTCTGTTTGGATGGAAGGAAGAACTCGAGGAGTCCACTTGATAGAACATATAAGATACCATGTGAGTTAAAAAGAAAGGATATTATATTTAATAAAATTTATAGCATTTTATTTATAAAATGGATTTTAATTTTAATTTTAAAATAATTTGTAAGTTAGTAAAGTAAAAGCAGTCATTTTAAGACCTTATAACGTGTAAAGAAAGTGTATTTTTAAATATCCTTTAAATACACATTACCTAGATGATTTCTTATAGATGGACCCCTCACGAGGAAGAAGAAGAAACCTCTTATATCCTTTACCAGTTTGTTATGCTTTTATCTTTTTCAAATAAGTTAATGGATCATGATATTTTTATTTCATTGAAATTGTTTGCTAGATGCAGGTTATTGGTTAAGGTCATTGATTCGTTTGAGCTAGAGTAGGTGATTGGAGATGGTTACTTTAGAACTTTCATTCTCTTTTCCCAAGGTCACAAGGATGGTCCCTTAGTTAATCGTGGAAATATATTGACAACTAAAATGATTGAAATTTTAGCCAATTTTAATATTTTTTGGTGATTTTTTATTGATCTGAGGTATGATTGATTGGTTTTTAGATGGTCTAGAAGTGTTTGGGTTAGGTTGAACTCATGATGATTTTTGATTGAGTTATGATATTCTGATAAGTTCTGTTGTGTGATTGTTTGGTTTGCCTCTGTTTTGATCAGTTTTCTTTCTATTTCAGAGTTTATGATTGTGGATGAGTGGTTTGAAGTATGATTAAGAGTATATTGGATGATTTTTGATGGATTGAGTTGGTCTTGGTTTGAGCTATATGGTTTTTGTACCTTTTGTAGACCTTATACAATGTATTGTTGAGCTTATGTATGCCTTTTGTTGTCTTATGTATGCTTTTGTGAGTGTTCTATTTGATGGATATTTAGCTTGGGGATATTTTTCAATCCTAGAAATAGAGAAATGGAAGATCTTAATAGCTTGAAGAAATAGTTGTTGAAGACTTGAAGTGAAGTTTGAAGAGACAATGACACTGATGAGCTCTCAAGGGACACTATAGTGGCTTTAGTACCCCTACATAATAGGCATGCCTCTTGGGAGATATATCCACGACCAATAAAGGATTATTGAGAGTGATTCTTTATTATTCTCATGTACTATTGAGAGAGAGAATATGTAAGAGAGAGTGTGTATGAGAGATGGCCAACTTTCTATGAAGAAACATAATATCTACATGTGAGAGATTGAGAGGAAGATGATATATAAAGACTATGAAGATTATGAAATATAAATACTACGTGATAAACTCTATTCTAGATTGAGTATTTCTTTGTGTTCCTTTGGTTCTTTGGTGGTTTCTATGAAGAGTATGTTAAAGTTTTGTTGAGATAAATCTTTGGGAGATTCAATAGATGATGCTTGAAGAATTATTATTTCTACTCTCATTCTTTTTATGGTTTATTGAAGTATGAAGAACATGCTTATTGCTATTACAAGATATATTTTCTTATAGTAGTTTCCCTATTTTCTTGGTGTTTCTCTTGAGATCTAAATGAAAGAACATGTTAAATTTGATGAACAATTATGAGGATGTTATTTTCTTATTTGCATATCATATCTAGTGTGAATATCTATGAAATGTGCACCCAAAAGTAGCAGAAGTGAAGGGCGCTCAATGCTTTTAGAAGGAGGTTATATTTAGTCCATTGTGCTAACCCTATAAATCAAGTCATAAAACCATTGGCCTAGTATATTTTAGGATAACCAATCCTATGATTCAATATTGATCATGTTTGAAGCAATAGCCAGACCTATTATTTAACCACTAGACCAACCATATGTTAAGTTCATATTTCTTACATCATGTGTAGTAAAACTTCTAATTATAGCAAAGATATGTAGAAAAGTAATCAACTAAATTATGAGGACTAAAAATAGGCATATAGAGGGCACCCTGCAGTTGAATGCTATGGCTCATATGGCTGTCCTACACCCCAGAGAATGGCCCTGGGGATGCACCATCTTAACACATAAAGAACAACAAAATATAGTCCTCTCTGTTTGTTTTTTTGATCCAGGAGGTTCATTATTTCCTCACATAACATTTTCCCAAAAATAGCTGCTCTAATCCATGCCAAAGGAACCTCTTTTATTCAACATAGGTTAGTAATTTTGCAGACATATGCTATGCATCCAGGAGTTCTTCTTTGATACTATGCTTTGCGCATATGCAATGTGTCATTCCCTAGTGTGGTCAAATAGTCTTAACTAAAAACTAGTTCTGTGATGTGCAAATACATCACATAGTGAGAGTAGCCATCGAGCAGCGTCTCGTATGAATTGTAAGACTAAGTTCTACTACAACATAAATTAAGATTTCTTTGTAAAACTTAGGCATCAAGGGCAAGCTACACATCTCAAAAGACTGTAGGATGAATAAGCAATAATCTTACTAATTAGGCATTCACATGCATTGCTTTTTATGGTCATTTAATGCATGTTCTCTCATCGCTACGTCAACATGTCAACTTTCTTCTCCTTCTTCAACTATTCATTTAGTAGGTCTTCTAAGTCCTTGATCTCCTAGCACTTCTCTAGGTGACTTGCAAGTTGTGACATTTGAGTCTTGGAGTTTTTGTACCTAGTCTGCATCCAATATACTAAAGTAAATCTCTTCTCAACAATATCGCCACAAAAGCACCACTATGCGCCACTATACTTCAAACGAAAAAAAAACTCTCATCATGCATGTTCACTTGAACACCACCAGTGTCAAGAGATGATGGAGAAATCAAAGCCATAGTTGAACTTGTTTCTATACTTTTTATTTTCTTGCTATCATCCTCTACACAATATGCCTTTTAGAAAGCTCCATTCAATATAATCTTATGGCTCTTCTTCCCACAACACATCCAAAGCACTAGCATAGTGTCCTTTCTACAGGGCACCATGCAACCTTTTTTCAGCTTTTCCCAAAAACTAGCTAAAGAGCTAGAAAAGTTAGAGCTTTAAGATATTCTTTTAGCTCCTTGTTTTGTGACCCTTAACCTTACATTCACTTCCTCTTAACGTCATCTTCAAGACCAAATTCTATTTTATTTTCTTGCCCTATGATGGTTACTCACTCTCAAGCACCAAGGTTATTAGTCAAGTCCTCATAGCTCTCGATACGTAATCACTTGGAAGTACCGTATTGATCAAAGTACTGAATATTGCATTATTAGTTTGAGCATGTATGAGTGCATCCACATTAAGAAAAAGTGGCTCATAAACGTACTTATCTTGCCACTCTCCACAAACTTAAAGTATATCGATATGTGCCATGGTTGGAGGGTTCTGATATGAGACAAAAGTCTGTCTCTACATGATTGAGCATCGAAGAGGCACAAAGGCCCCCAAAAAATGGGCCATCAATCAAAAAACACCCCTTCCTTGAATCTCGACATGTTTTTGCATGTTTCTTTTATTTAGAGTTTCATTTCATTTCATTTATAAAATGTCCACTTCAAAAAAATTAGTCTTTCACTCAACAAGAATGAGGCACACAAAATATGTCTTCATCCTCATTCTCTTCCTCTTCCATATTTAGAAGAAACAATAAAAGTAAAAGAGAGGCAAGAGAGAAAGAGTTGTACCAATGCAAGAGAGAAAAGAAGATACGTGCAAGAAGCTAGATAAAGGAGAGGAAGAGAAGTTGTAGCTCCCCCAATCACCTTTTTCCACAAATTGTACGGCTCCTCATTTCCACCTTTTCATTTCTTTGAGACTTTTGTTTTACATGGTTAGTTGCACCTTACAAGAAGATTTCTTTTCTTTATTTTCAATAAAGGAACTTCTCAACCTTGCAAATTTGAAAAAGAAACACACATATACTTTAAGGTCATGACTTTATAATATCTAGTCATACCTTTAACAATGCTTGTCTTGAGATTTTGCAATGAAGTTACAAGGTTAAATTATCAAACTACATAAGATTTGTTGGTGAAGAACATACTTGTGTGCCTAAATTTGCACAAATTTGGGGGTCATAAATAACTCTGATAATCTTGTATAGGAGTCTTCCATTCCCCTGGAATTATAGGACAATTGAATATGGGGACCCATCAACGAATCTGCTTGACTCAATTCTCTACATCTACATATCTACAAATTAGAACTTGGGTAGCTTCTAACCAACTAAGGGGGATAAAAAATGAAAGATGTGGAAGAAGGAAGGGGAATAAGCATTAAAGGATAAAACAATGATTATGAAAAATCATAAAAAGAAGAAAGGCTTAAAGATAGAGATTTAGGCAATTTAACAAAATCTAATAAGAAAGAAGTTAAGAAGTATGCTTGAAAGTTAGAAAGGAGTATAGTAGATGGTTGAGGACAAGGAGGAGGTGAGAAAACATGATCTACCATGAACATGCAATGAGTAAAAATAGGAATTAGGGGATCTTCTTGAGTTTGAAAAAGAAGAGGAGAAATAATGTGTGGATTTAATTGAAGTATGGATAAATAAGAATCAAATATATGGGGGGTCATCTTTGGATAATAAATGAGTAAAGATACTAATGGAACTAAAATAGATCGACAACTATAAGCTTCAAAGAAGGATGTGTCAAAAGGGCATTGTGTAAAAATATGGCTAAAAGATCCTCTTGCAATTGGTTAGCATTTTTAAGACATGTAGAGAGTTTTGATAATCAATAATTCAAGTCAATAGAATCTAACATGGGATGCCAAGAAACTCTAGGAAAGTCACACACTTTGGATAAATAAGCTTGGAAAATCTTATCTATCATTATATCCAGATGTTAGACATAACAAAACAGCTTGCAAAATAATATCTCCCATATACAAAGACAAATCCCCATCCTCTAGAATCACAAGATTGTGTTGAATATGCATGTAAGATATCAACATGGTGTTAGGTGTAACTAGGTCTTCAAATACCATCCTAACCATTCCACAAGGAGATCAGAGGACCAAGTATCACCCCATCTACCCTCAGGAGGACACAAATCCATAGTGGACAACTTCATATAAAAGGCCAGCTTTTGTTGTTAATAATGCACAAAAAAGGAGTCATTTGACAAGATATATTTTATAAATTGCTCAAAACAAGTCTACAAAAGTTCCATTCTAGATTGTAACATCTCCATCTTAACTTGAAATAGGGGACATAACATCATAGTATGTTGGAGAGCAGCCAAGTCGTTTGAATAAATTAGGGAGGGTTTCTTTAGTAGAGACAAGCTTTGTAGTGGCCTTGCATAACTTCTTCTTGGACTACTACATCTCCTCATAAAAAGAAGAAGAATATAATTGTTGAATATAATCACTAATAAGTGATATCTCTATGGAGCTTTGAATATCCTTACAAAAAAAAGAAATGGCATCTCCTATTACCATGTGGTGTAGAGAAGGAACTAATATCTCTATATTACCATTTGTATATGTCTGAAACAAATTTATAAATGTTAGGCATACATGAAGAGAACTTCTTGATGTAGTAGGGACTGACACTGGAGGAACTGGGACTGGAATAGTTTCAACTACATGCTTTAACCATTTCTTTGAATCACCAAAGGAGAAGGAGAATCATCCTACATGGATGGGTTTGGGATCTTCTATAGAAGGAGGAGAAACCACTAGAAGATTTTCAAAAGATGAAATTTCCTTGGCAAGGGTAGATTATGTTAGAAAAGTATATAAATACGTTCCATAGGTGACATTAGTCACAGTACCCCTAGTGACTTTGATAAAATGTTGATCTATTTTTGTACAAAGGTATAAACTCTAGTCAATGACCATGCCTTTAAGCATTGTTTTGGAGGTAGTGAAAAACTCCTTGGACAAGTAATTGGATGGAGTCTTAGCAAGCATGAACTTGTACAAAAGAAAATTGATACAATAGCTTCCAAAAGGGATCAGAGTTCATTGCTACTGATACACCAACCCCGTCTCTTTTCCTTCTTATTATTGTGAATCTCCATTGACCATGACTTCTAAAGCTTTTTCACAATCACTCACTTGATTATGTTTGGAAATCCTTCAATGAAGGCCAAATATTTCATTGATACTCGTTCTTTCTATTTTTCTCTTCAATTTTGTGGGAAACAGCTAGCTATAGTAATACAACTTTTTGTCGGTTCAAAAGACAATGAGATCAGTCTTTCCTAGAGAGCCCATATCAAGATAGTGATATGTTTCCACCATTGAGAAATGAACTTCTTGTAGAAAGTGGCTTTGACAATAAAGATCTCTAATTCTTCAATAATAGTAGGAATTCTAAATTCTTTCATTGCTTTTTTTCCTCTTCAATCAACAATGCCACTACTTCCATTGTCAGCCTCTTTGTTGGTGCTTGTTGATGGCAGTTTTTCCCATTGTGCACCAAAAATATGGAGCCCCAAAAGGAACACCAAGAAAAATGGAAAATTAATATAATAAAATATATCTTGTAACACCAATAAGCATGTTCTTCATACTTCAATCAACCACAAGAAGAAAAAGAGCACCATAAATAACAATGCTTCATGTAGCATTATATATTGAATCTTCCATAGATTTATCTCAACAAAACTTTAATATATTCTTCATAGAAACCACCAAACAACCAAAGGAACACAAAGGAATGCTCAATTTGGAATGAAATTCATCACATAGTATTTGTATTTCATCATCTTCATAGTTTTCATATTCTTCCTCTCAATCGCTTGCACGTAGATACAATCTTTCTTCATAGAAAATTGGCCATCTCTCATGCACACTACCTCTCTCACATATGCTCTCTCTCAATAGTACATGAGAATAACAAAGAATTACTTCCAATAATACTCTCTTGGTCGTGGATACACCTTCCAAGAGATATGCTTGATATGTAGGGGCACTGGAGCCACTACAATGTCCCTTGAGAGCTAATCAATGTCATTGTCACTTTAAAGTCTTTACTTTAAGTCTTCAACAGCTACTACAATGTCCCTTGAGAGCTAATCAATGTCATTGTCACTTTAAAGTCTTCACTTCAAGTCTTCAACAGCTACTTCTTCAAGCTATTAAGAGCTTCCATTCTTCTCTTTCCAAGATTGAAAAACATTCCCAAATCTAAACATCCATTAAATAGAACACTCATAGAAGTATGTAGAAGACAACAAAAGGCATACAAATTATAACTCACCAGTACACTACAAAAGGTCTATAGAAGACATATCAAGACCAATTCAATCCATCAAAAATCATCTAGTATACTCTCAATCATTCCTTAAACCAGTCATCCATAATCATAGCCTCTCAAACTAAAAGAAAATAGATAAAAATAGAGATAATATAGACCTATTAGAATCAAATAAATACACAATAGAACCTATCAAAATATCATAACTCAACAAAAAACCATAATGAGCTTCTCAAACATATTCAAACTAACCCAAAACACTTCTAAACCATTCCAAATCTAATCAGTCATACCTCAAATCAATGGAAAATCAATAAAAAATAACTAAAAATTCAATCATTTCAACCCTTAATAATCACTATGCATGGCATTAGGACCAACCTGTCCTAACAATACTCATATTTTACACTTGAAAACCTTAAATTTTGGAAATTATGAGAAGAAAAGTGTGATATTTTTACATTTTGAGGTTAACTAGACCATTATTAGTATTTTTCTATTTATTGAGAATCTTTCTTTATTTTGTATTCTTTATTTTTAAAAAAATTAGCTATTTTATTAATAAAAATCAACAAAATTGAGAAAAACCAATGTTAATTAGTAATAGTTATCTTTATGTATTTCTTTATATGCCTTTAAAATACTTTTTCAATTGGATTTTATTTGCTATAAAAACTAAGTCCTTACCCATTGACCACCTATAAGCTATGACACAAATGAGATGTTGAGTGGTTCCCAAGGCCACTAATGTTTACCATAGCCATTGATGTGCTTGAGGAGCCCTCCATAGAGATGAGTACCATGCCACAAACCATTTATTTTACATAACTCTCACCTTTCCCTCTCTTTCACACCTCCCCCGTCTCTCATGAATAGCCATTATGTAAGAGAAAAGGGAGGAGAGAGAAAGACTAATTTGAGGGAGGAGAGAGAAATACTACAAAAGTAGCATTTCTATTTCTTCAAAAAATTTACATGATGCGTAGAGGACAGAGATGGAAATCCATTCTTCATGTTATTCATGACAAACAACAAATATCTCACATGTAGTACGAATTATCAGAAGCCATGAAATACAACATCTACTTCTTTTGCTCTCTATTCCTCTCTCTTCATGATCCTTACGCAAAAAATCATTGCATTCAGGCAGCTATTTAGCCTTTGGTCCATGTCCCATTGAATGTGGTCAACATCCCTTCAAATCTGGGCCAATTTTTGACCTCCTAGGCTACTCGAATCTTGTTCCTTCACAAATTAACACCTCAGAGTCTCAAATTATATCCTAAACACATGGAATTAATTCACAAGAGATGGCTGGATGCTTCTTTATCATTTACATATTTGAGCTTGCACTTTACTATGTCTCAAACTTTACAATGCTCTATCTCTTATGCCTTGATTACTTTGCACCACCATGAACCACTTTAGAGCCAAAAACTTAATTTTCTTTATTATCACTCAAAATGCCTTGTGGGTCTACCTAAAATTGTCTAGAATATTGAAAAGTGCACCTTTAAATTTGCCTCTCATTGTTGACCCATGCGATAGGGCGACCCAACCCATCGAATCCACAAATACATCCTACCAAGAAAACACAATACGTGAAAGCACAATTGATAGGCAAAAAAATAAAGCAACATAACATAGAAAATAATAAATGCTCAACCCCACAACCATGAGTCCTATAGCCAAAGAAATGACCAAGAGATGAGGGTCTCCCTAAGGAAATGATAGTCAATAACTAGCTCTATTGTCCAATAGTCATAAGGTGACCCAAATAACAAATCAACCTAGCTAGAGAGCCACCTAGGATATAAACCAATCTTGCATACCACTCACCAATAACTAGCTCTACTGTCCAATAGTCATAAGGTGACCCAAATAACAAATCAACCTAGCTAGAGAGCCACCTAGGATATAAACCAATCTTGCATACCACTCACCAATACAAGTAAGAGGCCCAAGTGGACTCCCTACCACTTAGGACCCAGTAATGGCAAAGATAAGACCCTAAACTTGTTTTTCCTTTTACAATTTTGTTCGAGAGTCCAACAACATGTATGTATATATATGTATTTCCCTTTTCTTTAGCTAAAATGGTGCATTAGACATTTTGGAATGTATTTCCCCTAGGAAGATAAGGCATTGGCCTCGAGTCTACTAGCTTACATCCAAGAACCTACAAGAATCTCTCAAGGTGATACCCAAAATTCATCTTTTTTTCATCTTTTTTTCTTATAACCCCATGGCTAGGTCTCATCCCAAGGAAAACATGGAATTTTTCTTAGTCCTTTGACTTGAATCAAGGAACCTACCAAGCCCACGTTGTCGGAGCATTTGCGGTCAAAAGTCTACCATGGGGGTAAGAGACAGTAGGGAGAAGGGAGATGCAAGGAGTGGAGTAGACAGAAGAGAAGGGATTGAAAGAAAGAGAAGATATGAAAGAATACTCGCAGAAAGAAATAGAAGACTGTAGTCTCCTCAATAGGCATGATTGGTTGTTGTCCATACATTAATTCAGCAGGCATATACCTTGTAATTGCACTATGAGTGGTCCTATAAGCCCACAAAGAAAAGGGTAACATTCTTGGCCATTCTTTCATCTTGGCCTTGCATGAATTTGCTAATGCGTTAATGATAGGCTGATGATCTCTTTCACTTTTTCCATTTTCTTCAAGATTTTAGGTTGAAGTTAAAGCCAACTTGATATCCAATCGAGAAAAGAAGTCCCGAGCCTCATCCACATCCAATTCTCCTCTATCACCAACCACTTTACCAACACAACCGTACTTGCAAAAGACTTCTTACAATAAGAACTTGCAAACTACTTGAGTAGTCTGCTCGACCTTCCACTTGATTTGTTAAGTCTTCTCGTGCAAGCACAAGATATCTCATATTCCATAAACCTGTAGGCATGGTAACCAAATCAACTACCCATTTGTAATGCATAGACAATGGATAGGTCGATTGCAACCCATCTCTATGCTTTACCATGGAAGACATCTGACAGACATTGCATGATTCCACAAAATTTTCCACATCTTTATACATGTTTTGCCACCAATACTTCTATTTGATCTTGGAAAATGTGCCCTTAACTCCTCTATGTCCAGCCCATAAGCTTTCATGAAACTCCTGCATCACCTGTTGTTGAGAATACCTATCTCCCAAAACACGTACTGGAGCTCCCCTCTTTTTCTTTGCATGTTTCCATTAACATCCATCTTTTAAGAAAAACCCATAAGATTTTCTTTTAATGTTTTTGAATTCAGCTTTAGATCAGCCTTCTTTGTCATGAGGCTGAGATATTGACCTATTTTCAGCCAATCATCCTCATACAACTCTTCCAAAAATTGTGTTTTCACTGAAGCATAACACTGATGATGCTTTCTCTCTACTGCCCATTTCTTCTCCATCATTCCCTATTGTCATAAAGTCATTTTCAGCACCTATCACATCATCCTCTTCATCTTCCATCAACTCCTCTTCATCTTGAAACCTCGCTCATGAAAGCATGTCAGCCACGGGATTTTCTCTACCCGCAATATGCTAAAAATCAAGGTTAAGTGACTTTATATATGCAATCCATCGTAACATGGCAATATCAGGAGTTGAGCAATTTGGTATCATGCCCAATAGAGGTAGACAATCAGTCTCTACCACTACATGAGCTCCCATAAAATACTCCCTATCACACTTAAGGGCTGTCACTACACCCCAAAGCTCTCTTTTGACTTGAGAATACCATCATTGGCACTCATTGAGAACCTTTTCTCCAAACCAAACGGCATATCTATTCCCATCAGCATCATCCTAACCCACTGCCCAACCAATGCCAATTTGGCTTGTATCTACAGTGAGAATAATAGGTTTCCCATTCTCATAATTTTCTCTCTTTAGTTTTGGGGCTGAAATCAATAAGCTCTTTAACTTCTGAACTGCCTTCGTATGTTGTTCTCCCTAAGAAACTTTTGCCCTTTTCTCAAGAGCTGATATAGACTTTTAGCCACATGAGCAAAATGCAGAATCCATATCAAGTAGAAGACACATGCACCGAAAAATCTTCTTACCTCGGATACATTCGAACATGTCTCCTGCATCCTGCTTATGGCATCAATCTTTACTGGTGAGTGCTTTCTTCCATATGGTCCACACATGTGACCAATAACCAATACTTCCTCTACTCCAAAAACGGATTTTTCTCCTGACAGAGTCAAATGCACTTCTTCAAGATGGCTCAAAATCCTATCACAATCAGCAATATGATCAGCCACAAATCCTCTACATCCCTGATCATTCAGCTCTTCATTCTTCTCATGGATATCGCACCCTTTTATTGGCACATCATCAAGAAAGGGTAAGGTCAACTGAGGAATATACTCCCTCAAAACTTTATGCATAGCATTCATTATATGTGCCATTGAATTGGTTGCCCCCTGTGGAAGCATACACATCCTAACCAATACAAGTTGTGTCTTCATGGTATGATATCCTATCTTTCTAATGCAAGTTGGAACTAATCATATCCTGAATATAAATCTCCCAAAGAGTAAATTTCCTTGCCTGCAAATGCTTCTACAAGTTCATTCACTATCAGGCCTGATCCAACATTCCTTATGGTGACTTTATTAACTGGTTGCAAATCCTATATAAACCTCAAAGAACCATTCTTCTTTGGAACAGTTAACCATTGATTCGAATATGGAGCTGAAGAGGGCTTCAAAATCCGCATCCTGATCTTCTCGTTCAAAATCTTCATCAACTTAGGCAAATATGCCCGAGGTACTGGAATAGGCTTTAAATTCCATGGCACATGAGGTACTGTAAAGATCACCATAGGTGCAACTATGGTCAAATCAACACATCCAATTTCATCAGGCTGAAATGCAAAGGCTTTCCCATGCCTTGCCAACATCTGCACAAGAAATAAGCTCTTTCTGTAGGTAAAAGAAAGCTTATGTCACCAATTTTCAGCCTTTGTAAAGTTTCAGCTTTAAATTTATGTCCCACTCCATGTGGATCCCATAAATTAGGCTGTTGAGTCACTTTGTCAACCAACCCATCACTTTCAGGCGATAAAGGAAAAGCCACAGGCTTAACCTTCTTTGCAATCGTTTTGTTCTTTGTATCCACCCTTGCTTCAGTCCTGTTTTACAACCCATAACATTCATGCTTAGCAAACTCTTGAATGACTTCATACATTTCTAAAGTGACAACATAAATAACCTCTTTTTCTGCCATGCTTTCAGCATTGCTGTAGAAATTTTAGCCACTGTATCAACATCAATTAGCCCTGAAAATAGCCCTAAAATACCTTCATTTGCAACCATCAAACCATATTTTTTCAGCTCTTTTTCAGCCCATCCTACATATTTCTTTTTAGCCCTGCACATGGCTGAAACATTCTTAAAACTACCAAGACTATATGCTGTCATCATGCTATTGGATTTGCTGGGAGGCCAAGCTATCCATTGCTACTTGGGAGACCATGGATCTTACACTTTCATTGTTTAGTGGATATCCCAACTCATTGTTTGATCTTTGGATATGGGTCAAAGAGAATAATTTTTTATACTTACCTTGAGCACCCATTGAATGAAAGGCCTTACCTCCCACTATGGAATGGGAGGCACTTGAGGGCACCTCTAGCGTAGGAACACCAAGCTCCAGTGATTCTAATGAGGGTTTCATAATAGATTAGGTATATAAAGTGTGTTTGAATGAGCCGATAGGGCCAAAAGATCAGATATGTGATGTCAATGTAGTAGATTTGGATCTTGGGACTCCTAATGATCCCTCTCCAATCAAACTCGGTACTATCTTATCCAATGATGAGCATGCAAAGTATGTGTCACTTCTATAGGAGTTCATGTATATATTTGCATGGAGCTAAAATAAATTGAAAGAAGGCACTAAGCTAGTAAGGCAAAAGGTTATACAAATGCATTTTGAGTTGAGAGAGCCTCTTTTTGAGGAATTGATGCATCTAAAGAAGGTAGGTCTAATTTTCCTTGTTGAACACACTGAATGATGCTTGCAGATTATAATAAGGAAGAAGAAAAGTAATCAAATCCTATTATGTGGATTTCAAGAAGCTAAATAAGGAGTCTGTGAAGGACTAGTACCCTTTACCTTTTATCAAGTAGATACTAGATTAGTTAGCAGGGTGAGAGATGTATTATTTTTTGGATTGTTTTGTGGCTACAATAAAATGACCATAATTGAGGATGACAAGCTTAAAATGAAATTTATCACTATCTATGGCACCTTTGAGTACCATGTTATGGCTTTTGGCTTGTGTAATGCCCCTAGGTCCTAGGAAAAGACAGCTAACAAGACATTCATTGATATTTTCCGTAAATAGCTCAAGGTCCTTATAGATGATTTGGGTCTACCATGATCCAAAATAGATAGATTATTATTTTGCGTAAACGTTTTGAGAATTTCCATGAGTACTGTATCATGTTAAATCCTTAGAAGTATGTGGGAGCTTTCGCTCAACCACCAAGACCCACGGACCGCTTATTGTTCAAGCGTTCCAAGCGAGCTCTAATGGCTATCTTTCACCTAGCCGACGCGCCGTCGATCCTACGAGTGTAGTGAGCTTACCTTGATGCTCGATCGAGTACCCTCCTCTTTTTTGCACTCCGGTAGCTCCACGATCCTAGATGCTAGCTCAAGCATCCTCAAGCCTCCTCCATCTCCAAGCTCCATCCTCCATAGCCGCGCGCGCAAGAGAAGAGAAGAGAAGAGAAGAGAAGAAGAGGAGAGGAGATGGTGAAGAGCTTCACCCTCTTGATCCCTCACTCTCACACACACTCACTCCCTCACACTCTCACACTCCCTCTCTCAAGAGCACACACAAGCAAGAAGGAGAGAAGAAGAGAGGAAGAAGAAGACTCCTTTTGCCACACACCAAAGAATGAGCTCCTCATTCACTTTTCAACTTTATATACAAAACCCTAAATCCCTTTTGGGCGGTCATCCCCTTTTCCCCTTTTTACATGGCCGGCCATAGCCTAGGCCCTTTTTTCCATTGTCCTTCTATCTTCCTAGCTTCCTTTTCACTGCCCCTCTACATTTACAAATTACACGGGTGAGAGCCCGGTGCTCTTTTACAAGATTTTAGGGTGCGCCTTTTTATTTAAAAATATGCATTTCCCCTTTTGTATTTGCCTTGGACTTTTAAGGTTGCCCTTGCGCTTTTGGCCTTTTCTCATTTTCTTTCTTCAGTCGGGCTACCTTTTTTCCACCTTTGCCCTACGTCTTTTCCACTTTCTTTTGCTTTCTTCGTGTTGGGGTGAACATTACCCCCCTCCTAGACGAGTGCCAGTCCCATGGCACTCATTGTCGTAGGTAGCAAGTAGTAGCATGCACTGAAGACGTGGGTGACAAGGACGCCTGTGGTTTTCGTGGGGTTTGCATTGGTGGCTGGTACACGTGTTGGTTTGTTGGGGATCCTGCACATGACTATTCTTTCCGGGCTTGTCGGATGGTGAGGGGTGAGCAGTCAGAGTTGGGTATTGATGAAGAACAAATGACACTTCCGTTGTGGTCTTCAACACCTGCAATTGAAAACCTCTCAGGTGGTCTCTCCCTAAGGGTAGTGCTAGTCTTCCCTATTATGCACAAGACATATTTGATTAGTTTGGGAGACAGATCGAACTCTAAGCAAGCTGAGAGTATTGTCCTACACTTGAGGACCCAAACTGTGAATATACTTCAGTGTAGGCATTATGTGAGTGCTTGTGCATACTTAGATATTACTTAGTTAGAAGACTGTCGGCCTGGTTCCTTGTATAGCAAGGGGATAAGTTGATGGAAAAATGTATCAATGAAGACGTGGAGTACACTTGAAGATTGTTGGAGACGTCAGTATGGGCTTTCCATTGTCTTTCAAGCCTTGCTTACCTCAGTGGGTTGTAAGGGCATTGAGATGAGTGCAAAGGAATATCATGGGCGAGGTGATCTCCCTAGGTATGTCCTACCCTTAATGTGCCCTCAACAATTGTGGGGGATGTATGAAAGGGCTAGGGGATTAGGGACGGAGCCAGCTGACCAAGGTCGCTAGTCATTCCTAATTTGAGGACTCCTGGGTGCGGTGCTGTGATTGTGTGTGCTTTTTCTTTCTTTCTTTTTTTTTTTCAATATAATAGCATGAGGAGGCGTATACATGGAGGCAACGGTACAAGGGCATGACAGGAGTTTTACTCCTCGTCATCTGAATAGTGGGTAAGGGTTGGTGGAGGGCGGGGGGCCTTGTTAAGGAATTTTCGACTCAACAAGTAGCCTTTGATGTGAAGGCGGGTTTTGAGGGTGGTGATAGAAAGAAAGGGATGGTTGCACTGGGTGAATTTGCTGTCGTTCATGTCTTCGAGTAGTGCACCACAGAAAGATGGCAAAAGAGAAGCACACATCATGAGGTGAGTCATGGTGTTGCTGTCTATGGCGTTGGGGTCAAAATAGAGGGGTGGGAGGTGGCGTTCTTGGGGTGCGGGTTCTTGGTGGACTAGGATCCTAATTAACCTAAGATAATTACAAGTGGTGATGAATGCGGGGTCGGGGCAAGAGGTGAATTCGCTAAGAAATTTATCTATAGAGCTATACAATTCGGGGAGGGTGAAAAGGAGGGCGTTTCTATGGGAGGTTCTATTGGTATTATAGATGATGGGAAAATCGAACCTGCCGTGGATGGACGGGTTGAAGTCCACTCCTACCCTTCGAGGATACGGCATAAAAGTGGGGTCGTTTCTCTCTGAAGGGAGGGTGTTGCAAAATGCCATCCATGCTTCCAGATTGACGTCAAAAATGCGTCTCCTCCAGGTGGGTTGGTAATTATAGCCTTCCACTGATCTGGGCACCTGGAGGACTTTATCTTGCCAAAATTCGCGGTCGTCGGCTCCCCAAGCAGTTGGGTGAGCCTCACGCTCTGCTAACCATTTGGCTTTGAGCCTGGCCCCCATGGCAATGACATCCTCCACCAACTGAATGGGCAGTACCCTATTCAAGGCAGTGGGAAACTCAAAGCACAGGTCGAAGGGGTCGCGGTTATACTCCTGCTGTTCCCAGATAATCATTTCGGCATGGAATTCAGCAGGGGAATCTTGGGTGCACAGTAGGAGAGGGGCAGGCTGTCTCTGGACAGGTCTGGCATTTAGCTTTCTTCTTGCCTTCTCCACCATCTCTTTCCTACGGTTGGTTTGGGCCGCTCTTCGCTTGGCAGATGTATCAGGGGGCTGTACTTCGGCTTGTTATGGTTGAGGGGGTGGTGGGACATATTCCTCCTCCTGAGATCCTCCGGTTCACCCCCTTCTGCTTGCTCGTCTTCTTGTGTTTTCTCCTCTGTGAAACCGAGGTCGTCTATCTCCTGTGCCGTGAGGCCTACCTGTGCAAGATATCTTCTCTGCTCTTCTAGGCTCTGCGGCGGGCCTCCTAGCTGCAGTGGCACGTGCAGGCCTGCTGTGAGAGCTCTGCGCGCAATGATTAGTTTCCTTTGTAGCTGATCATTGGCTTCATCTCCTTCTGGTCTGTTGGCGTGGAGCAGCGTATTGAGAAAGGTGTACTGCTGAGCTATCATGGAGAGCTGGGCTGCTTCTGCCTGATTCTCAGCCAGCACCCTGTCTCCTTCGGCCTTGGCTAGCCAGCATGCTAAGTCATATACTCTATGCTCGTTATGATCGGACCATTCTTTTGCCCTTCTCTCCATATCTTCCAGGCTCTCCCCCTGATGGAGGGTCATTGCCATGAGTTGTTGCTGCTGGGCCTCGAGCTCACGGTGCAGGTGGGACTGCTCCTGGTGTTCCTCCGCGATTTGCGCATTGAGCTGGTCCAGCTTCACCTGCATCCTTCGCACCTGTTCTGCCCTTAATTGATCCAGCTCTGCAGCCTCCTGTCTGATTTTGTCAAGCTGGCTTTGCGCTTCCAAGTTGGCTGCAGTTAACTGATCATTCTTGCGCCGAAGGTGGGCATTCGTTTCCCTCTCCTCGTTGAGACGCTCCATTAGGATTTTCCTTCTTCCCTCCCAGGCAGCGTCGCATTCCTTCAGGGCTCTTAGTTCTTCTGCCTCCTTAGTGCTGGCCTCCTCCCTGAGCACAGTGATTTTCCTTTGATTTCTGTTATCTGCTTCACTCTGTCCAGCTGGAGGGCAGCTTGTGATTCGCGTTCCGCTGCCAGCTCCTCCACGGCTATCCTCCTTTCCTGCCTGGCTCTTTGCAACTGTGCGATCAGCTCCTTCACGTACTCGTCATAGTGGCCTGCTGGAGGTGGGGGGGTGGGGCATGGTTGTAGTGGTGGCAACCTCTTCTAATTTTTGTCTTTTCACTTCCGACCCTGGCTCCAGTTCGGCCGTGGCTGCCCTTTTGGCACTTGAAGCTGGGGTGGCCACAGCCGCTTCCCTTGCCAGCTCCCTTTCCACCAGAAACTGCAGCCAGATGACCACGTTGCTCTCATCGATTTTTGGGATGTGCCCCTGGGTGGCGGTGGTAGGGGGTGTCACCATGATAGGGGTAGCTTGCATGGGTGGCATGAGGAGAGGGGAGGCTGGCTTGATTGGGTCCTTTCCTTTTCCTTCTGCAAGAGGCAAGTGCACAATTTCCGACACACCAGTGCTGGGACCGGGTGCCTCAGGTTGGTACGGACCCCCTGCTCCTTCCATGTCTCTTCTTCGTTGTTCCTCGATGGAGCGACTGGTCGCCAGCTCCAAATCTTCTTCTTCCCTCCTTCTCAGCTCCTCCTCGGCCCTCATTTTTCTTTCCTCCTCTTCCCTTACTGACTCCCTTTGGGCCCATTCAAGCTCTTCCTTCTCTTTCCTCCTTTGCTCCTCCTCTCTTTCTCCGTGTAGGGCCTTAGTCCGTTGTTCCGCCTTTCTTTTTGGTGTAGCCTGGGGTTCTCCCTCCTCGTCAATGTCCGTTTCTGTTTCATCAGACTACTCTTCCACATGAGGCTGGGACTGCGATGGCGATTCACCACTTTTCTCGTCACCTCCCTATTTGTCTTCTCCTGCTTGTCCCTGCCCTATCGCTTCGTGGATGATTGCGGTAAGGGCACCTCCAAACCCTATGGTGGAGGCCTTGGAGGATAAGGCTTTGCGGGTCGATCGGGGTGAAGGGGATTCTCCTGCCATGGCTCTTCCTCCTATTGCCAGGGCCTTTGCCGAAGCCTCAATTGTCTTCCTTACGAACCCATTGAGGTTCACCTCATCCAGCGATTGTGCAGCGATGCTTTCGAGCATAATGCTATTGTACCGCTGGCTCGAGAATAGGGCATGCATCATCTTCGCCTGCAGCTGAATCTCTTGATTGGGGATGTCTGCCAGGCTAATTCCGTCGTTGGTGTGGACCTTCACTTTGTCCATCCCCCACATGGCATAGACGTCTCTTTTTGGTTTCCTCTCCACCTTGTTTGGGAGCCCTAGTGTCCTTTCTATTAGTTCGGGGGTCAGTTTGACCTGCACTTGTCTGGTAGCTTCCCTGTCCCGCACCATGACGGTGCCCCTGTTTCTGTTGAAGGTGCGCAAGAACTCGGCGCACAGGGTGTAGTTTATCCTCTGGCCCACTGCGTCCAGGTACCTCTGTAGGTGGCATTGCTCTATAATTTGTCGTACCGCCGGTTCCTCGATGACCACGTCTTCCAGGTTGAATATGTGGCAGAACTTCAGCTGGTTGAACTCTCTTGTTTCCACCGTGAGGCCCTACTTCACTTGTTCTTCCTCCGAGAAGGGGAGCTTGCCTGCTTTGTCTTGGCTTGCCATGGTCGCCACCTGCACATTTAGCCAATTCCCTTTTTAGTATTTTTTGGCAACCAATTTGCTGGACGACCACAAACATAGCAGATTTTATTGTCCATAGCCCTAACTTTTCCTTTCAGACTTCTATCACCTCCTTTTATATGGCATTTCAATTTTGAGCTTTTCACACTTGGTTTACTTTTTAGATTTAACTCCGTTTATCCCCTTACTGCCCCTTCCCCCTTTTGGAAAAGAAGAATCCGTCCCAGGATTGGAGGTTGTGGGGCCAAGGCATTCATGTTTATTTGTGTAGGAGCCAAACGTAGAAGTTGGGGTTATATTCGAGGTGTGCAGCGCAGTCCAGGTCACAGGGTCGAATGCCTACATATGTGATGTACGTGAGGACATATGTGAGCAGATCACCGGAGTCGACCGGACTTGCGATGTGGAGCTCTTCCTCTGTTAAGAGGTGGTCGAGATAGGGGTGCCCTGAGATATGATCGTCCATGGTCCGACCCCGAAGAGTGGTTAACACTCTATACGAGGTAGGCGCGACGTAGGTGGGATCATACTCGGCCGTTTTGATGGCTCGGCGTTGTTCGGCGTTGGTCATTATGCGGCATCCGTCGACTTCCCATTTCAACCTAAGAGCGTACCACTGCTTCAAGAAGGGTGATCCCGTATCCGCCAGGTGGGACAACCTTGCGCTCTCTTGGTCAGTGATGGCAAATGTTGTCCGTGGGTCAAATGATGTGATGAGGCGTTGCTTAATGGCTTGCTCTTTGGAGACCTCGCTAGCGAGCAACTCGGCGGCAAAGCGAGAAGCCTGTGCAAAGGCGAATTCAAAAGTCTCCCAAGAGCAAGGCATATTGTGCACGTCTGTTGCAAAGGGTTCTGCTAATAGTCCCAAGTCCAGGAGATCATAGCTGAGGGCCAGTGCAACAAAGGTGGCATCGAGCTATTTGATGCAGTCCACCACATCATCTCCAGTGTCTTCTGCGAGGTCAGCGGCCAGCGTTAGAAATGACTTTCGTTCATAGGAGGGCTTAAGGCTGGCGGGTGGTTGGGGTTTGCTAGAGCTGGAGGTTCTGACAGTACAGAGCTGCACGGCTGGGGGTCCGTTTGAGTCGGCAACCTGGGTGTTGGCCAGATGGATGGGTCGGGTTTGATCTTAGGGGCTATGCTGCTGCAGTCAGCTAGGCTGCTGAGCGGCGGGTTGGGTTGGTTGGATGATGCCACTTGTGGTGATGGCCGTTGTTTGGGCCGATAGGCGTATGCGACACTCTTGGGTTGACACATAGAGGGGTCGGATGAGTGGGGTGAGCCCTGCGATTCATGGTCTTGAGGCATCGGGGGACAAGGACTGATTAGACTTGAGGTCGACGTAGAACTAGTGCGTTTGACGGTTGGGATTTTAGGGATCCACAGTGAGGCATTCCCCTCATAGTAGCCTTGTGCACGCAGGAGGATTTTAGGGACCCATATTTGTTTAATCACGCGGCACTTGCGATGATGGCGTCTTGGTTTCCTAGGTTTAGATTTGTAGGTCTTCTGCAGACATGCACATCTAGTTCTAGGTGGTTCTCAAGGCTGCTTAGGTACCCATTGCAAGTGAGTCTGTTGGGGTTTTGCTTTGGGTGCTGTGGGCCACGGTTTATGGGGATCTGGGTGTGGTAGATATGCATGGCCCCCCTCCTTAGTCCTAGCTATGGCTGTTTGTATCGGTGGCCTTGTGAGCGGTGATAGGGTTACGAGGCCCTTGCTGAAAGTCGTGACAATATGCACGTTGCCGATCGTTAAGTGGATGCGTTGCGACTCATAATCAACATTGCAGCGGGTTTGTTTTTTAAAGGTTCGCCCGAGCAATGACTCTGTGCTTGCATCCATGGTACTTGGCAATACGTAAAACAGCATGGGGATAGTTTCAGACTCGATAGAAACGGCGACTCGGCATGTGCCGAGGATCGGGTAGGATTGAGCCCCGTATGGGCTTAATTTGGCTGTTGTGGGATGAAGTATTGGCGCGCCAAGCTGAGTCCAATGCTCGTGCATTAAAACGTTAAAATCTGCCCCCTCATCAATGAGGGCGTCGAAGGAGCATGTCTGCTTGGCAGTGATCGTGACACGGAGGTAGGCGGGTTCTACAGGCTCCTCCTCATTCTCGCAGATTTCCGTAATTGTGGCTACTCGTATTTTGATGGGTGGTTCTACCATTGGTGGCTCATGTAACGGATGAGTGGGCGGGTAGTACTTCTTGACCCGACTGCCATTGAAGAAGCCCATTCCTTCACCATCCAGTGTTTCTAGCTCGACATTACCAGTTCGGCTGATTGCCCGGACCTTGAAGGGTCCGAGACCTCTGAATTTCATCTTTTGCTTATGTCCTTTAACTGAGTAGAGGAGCACTAGGTCACCCTGCTCAAACTCCCGTTGCTTGACATGTTTGTCAAACCAGCTTTTGCATCGGGCTTTCTCGCAGATAAGTGCGTGGGTGGCTAGGAGACGAACTTCTGACAGGCGTTCCAGTTCAACCAAGCATTGCGTCCATGCTTCCTTCCCTTCCCATCGTTCTTGGAGTGCTATCCTCAGGCTAGGGACGAAGAATTCTAATGGGAGAATGGCTTCAGTCCCATAGGTTAGCCTAAAAGGTGTTTGACCGACGGCCGTCTTATAAGCTGTTCGGTAGGCCCACAACGCTGCCATCAACTTGTTATCCCAGTCACTTCGTGAGGCTAAGACTACTTTAGTCAGGACATTGACGAGAATTTTGTTGGTTGATTCAGCCTGGCCATTAGCCTGAGGGTAGTATGGTGAGAATTTGCGATGGATGATGAGAAAAGTGGATAGGAGATGGGCTATCACTTCGTTGATGAAGTCCGTTCCCTGGTCGCTAACCAGTTCGATGGGGCAACCAAAGCGCGAGATTACTTGCTCCCATAAGAACTTGACAGTCATCCTAGCATCGTTTGTCCGCCTGGCTCTCACCTCCGCCCATTTGGTGAGGTAATCCATGGCCACCACAATGTACCTGGCTTGTGAGTATTGTGCCGCGGGGCTGATGGGTCCTATGAAGTCAATCCCCCATTTTTCGAAGGGTTGGCGCGAGCAATAACAGGGATTAACTCCATCTAATCTTTATGAACCGGGACTTTTGTCCGTTGGCACTCGTCACAATGCTTGACGAATTGTGTAGCATCGCGAAAAAGTGTGGGCCACCATAGCTAGGACTGCAGCACCTTCCATGCTGTCGTGTCTCCGCTAAAGTGTCCTCCTGCAATACCGTTGTGCGCCTCTGAGAGCACATCGTATATCTCATGCTCACATACGCACCTACGTAGCAATCCGTCTTGCCCCAGCCTATAGAGCTGGCCTGCAATCAGCTGGTAGGGCTGGATTTTCAGGATTAAGCGCCTAAGCCGTGCCCGTTCTATTGGTCGTTCAGACAGCCCATGCTCGAGCACTTGGACTATGTCGTCTGCCTGGTATGGTGTCAGATCGGCCCTGAATAGGTCTCCCTTGCTGGACAGATGGAATAAGTGGCTGTCCGGTAACTCATCCATGATGCCTTTGTCCAGCGGCTTCTCCTGTGGGTATACAGGACAAATGATCAGCCATGTAATGTTGTTTTCCCTTCCGCACCACCACGGAGAAGTCGAACTCTAGGAGCAGGAGAAGCCATCGAGCTATACATCCTGTAGCACAAGGTTTGTTCACTAAATAGAGCAGGGCTTGATGGTCTACGAAGAAGGTGAAGGGGGTGGCCAGTAGGTAATGCCGGAACTTCTTCACGGTGAACACCATGGCTAATCCCTCCCTTTCCATTGTCGAATAATTCATCTCCGTTTCAGTGAGTTGCCTACTAGCAAAACTCACTGGGTAATCTAGGTTATGCTCACCAGGTTGGCCCAACACTGCCCCCACGGCAAACTTAGAGGCGTCAATGTGTACGTGGAAAGTAATGGTCCAGTCTGGGGCTCGTAGAATAGGTGCCGTTGTTAGGGCCTTTTTCAATTCTTCGTACGCCCGTTGGCATGCTTCAGTCCACTCGAAGACAATTAGCAATTTGTACAATGGCCTAGCGATCAGCGCGTAGTTCAGTACAAACCGCCGATAGTATCCTGTGTGACCTAAGAAGCATTGAACTCCCCTGTAATTACCTGGGGGTGGAAGGTCCACGATAACTTTGACCTTCGAGAAGTCCATGGCAATGCCATTCTTGGACACCACGTGTCCTAAGATGCATCCGTGCTTCACCCAAAACTGACATTTCAGGGGGTTCAGGGAGAGACGGTATAAGCGACACCGTTCAAAGACCGCGCGGAGTCTGTCTAGATGTTCGATCCAGGTCGAATGGACACACAGGTCATCGACAAAGACCTCTAACTCCTTGCAAAGCATGTCCTTGAATATGGTGCACATGAGGCGTTGAAAGGTGGCGGGGGCATTGGTTAGCCCGAAGGGCATGACTACGTATGCAAAGACGCCCCACTCAGTGGCGAAGGCGGTCTTGTGCCTGCAGGATGCACTTGCACCTGATTGTACCCCGAGAAGCCATCCAGGAAACTGTAGGCTTCCTTACCTGCCACTCTCTCAAGCATGTGCTCGGTGTACGGTAAGGGATAGTTGTCTCTCTTTGTAGCGGCGTTCACCTTCTTGT
This sequence comes from Lygodium microphyllum, assembly GCF_053477565.2. NCBI lineage: Eukaryota > Viridiplantae > Streptophyta > Polypodiopsida > Schizaeales > Lygodiaceae > Lygodium > Lygodium microphyllum. The sequence goes on from NC_141162.1 coordinate 114,337,952, forward strand.
AATTGACGCACACTCGAATCTTGCCGTTTTTCTTCATCACAATGACTATGGGTGACACCCAGTCTGTGTGCTCAATTTCATAAATGAATCCAGCTCTCATCAGCTTGTCGATTTCCTCCTTGACAGCATAAGCGTGCTTTGGATTCATGGGGTATGGTCGCTGCTTGACCGGCGTTGCATTCGTTGTCATGGGTATGTTGTGAGTCACAACACTCGGATCTACCTCTCGTAGCTCATCTAAGGACCAAGCAAATACGTCCAGGTACTCCCGCAAAAGAGTGACAAGACTGGACTCTTCTTCTGTGGTCAAGTCCTCGGCAATGAACATTGGTCAGGGTACTTCCCCTTCCAGGGCTAGGTTTACCTCCTTGACCTTGGCTAGCCCTTCGATTGGTTCGCTAGTTTGCCCTTGGCGCTTGGCACTTACTAGAACCACTACCCTGTCTCCTCTTTTGAATTTAGAGAAACGTTTAGGGAGGTCTTGCGGCTTCCTTTGTTCCTTTGATTGTGCATCCTTGGGACGCTCTGCCTCATCCTGCCGCAACCGTCTGCGCCTCAGGTGGACAGGTAAGTCCCCCTTGGTGCGTCTCGTCATGGGTGGGCTAGGGATTTCTGGGTCACTATCCAAAGTAACTTCTGATTCAGAGTTAAACCCCCCATTTTCACTAGAGGAGGTGGTCTCCCCCGGTGGCCGCAGTTCAGATGGCGATTCGGTTCTAAGCAGTGCTGCCGTTCCTGGTTGGGCTAGGCCGGCTTGCTCAAGGTCCACTGCTCCCATCCGTTCCAACCAAGCACGATCACATTTCGTACACATAACTCCTTGGTCCACTCTAAGGGCCTGTCTCTTCTGTGGCTTAGCATCTGCCCGGATTTGCTCAATTTCTCACCCTTCGGTGTCGTATTCTATGGTATCTACCTCACCCTCACTTTCATCATCAAAGGATTGGCAATCTTCGTATTCATCACAGGAATCTTTATCGCTCGACTACTCATCGTCTCCCAAGGCTTGTTCTGCCTCGTCTTGTTGGTCGGGAACTAAAGCCCAGTTATACCTGAGGTTCAGTTCATGTACCCTAGTCCACTTCCACTCGGACTCTTCCAAGAGGTCCTGGAGAGGCTTGAGATTGGCGGTTGCGTTGCTTGCCAGTCGATCCGTTAAGTGCTCTAGTATTCCCTGGAGTTCCCTCTTGTTGGTAGGCACTTGGAAGATGACAGGCTTAGGCCCTTCATGGAGGCTTGCTGTCATCATGTAGACAGGTGTAGGGAGTGTTTCTTTTGGCTTGCCAATTGTTTTGACAGCCTGCTCGTATGCCTCATGGTCTGAGAGCGGCAGGTCAAGTGTAACGAGAACGTGCATCCAATCCCGCTCGTCCTCTGGACATGGGATATACTTAGTTAAGGACCCATAGGGTTCCTTGTCCTGAGTGTTTCCCTTGAGCATAGTAGAGATGGCGTCTAGGTCGACTGGCGAGGTCTTCCAAGTATCCATCTCTATTCTCAGGCGTCAGTTCGGTTGCCAAGGAAGATCAGGTTGTTACCCTAGTCTTCGATAACTCTAGCATTGCGCATCCAGGGTCGACCCAATAAGATATCATAGTCCACTCCCTTCATGACTATAAAGTCGACAGAGAACTGGACTCCTGCAATCTTCACTGGCCAATTATCAAGACCCCGAATGTCTTCACTCGCATACCGTTTTCTAGCGTGACATTAAACCGAGCAGCTTCGATAGGCGGGTTTTCCCACGTCTGTAGCATTGCGTGGCTAAGCACACTAACCCCAGCTCCTGTGTCTACAATCCCCTTCCTCGTTGCGTCTCCCAGGGCTAGGACCGGCAGGACTGCGTGCATCTCCGAGCCCTCCCAGAAAGCGTTGACGTGCAAGGATTTAGGCCCGGAGTGCAGCGTCAAACTTGGCAATTGTGTTTTTGCCTCCTGGTCTTGAGGATCTGCCGGGGCCTGCTCTTGCGGTCTCTCGACCCACTGCTTGAGGTCCATAGGGCAGGGTGCTGCTTAAGCAGATCTCCCAGGCCAATTGTTACAGGGGTGGTTACTAGTGTGGTCAGGAGATTGCTAAATACTCGTCCTTCCTTTAGCCTAGACTGTCCGGGCCAATGGCCGCGGCTGATCTGCGGCTCTGTTGCATCTTGGCTTGGCCTCGATGGCACTGCTTGTGGCACAGTAGCCTCAGCAGACTTAGGTTGGGGCGGTGATATTGGCGTGCTTATGCTGGAGAGATCATCGATCTCATCCTCCGTAATGGGTTCAACATCCTTGAGGTGCTGTTGAGTCTCCTTCACCCATTCCTTCACCTTTTCTATGGCTTCTAATTGCCGCATGGGGTGTGGGTATTCCCCTACCTTAGCGCTTCCCTTTTGGGCTGTTTTAGGGGCTGAAGTCTCTGCCTCCGTGTCTGAGACTTTCTTCCCTTGAGGTAAGGTCGTAACACTGTCGGTTTTTAGTGCGACCTTAGCCTCCGATCTCTTCTTTTTCCGCCTATGGCTTTTCTTTTCTATTGAGGTCGCGTAAGATTGCTAGGTCCTGGCAGAGAGATGCCGGCCTGCTTCGTTTGTGCTCGGGTCATAACTTGCAAGGGAATAGGTGTGGCCTCCCCATCGGGGTTTTCAACACCAAACATCCCCAGCAAGATGGACGGCAAATTAGCTGAACCGGAAGGCGACTTCCGTTTTGGGCAGTCTATGAAAAGATGGGTGATTCCGCACTCTGCGCACCTTTGGTCAGCTTTGTCCCTGTTTTACTGCTCTCTTTCGGGGCAGCGCGATGAGACGTGACCGGGATGTCCACAAGTCCAATAAGTGACCGGATCCTGTGGCTGCCCTCCTAGGCCTCTACCCCGTCCTCGTCCTAATGCCATCACTGGCACGGGTCGGTAATCCATGAGGACCGCATTGCCCTCGTCGTCATGTGAGAGGTAAGGGTATATGTAGGTCTCTTCGTCACTAGGCTCCTCTACGTAGTGTACGGGAGCATCGCTCGGTGGGTGGGTCACATAGGGACGAGGCGGTCTAGGAATGCCGATAGGATTTATGTCTAGCCTAGGGACCGCTGGTTTCATATCGTTAGGCGCAGGTAGGGCTAGCGGGGTTCCCCTTCCGAAGAATGGCTGCGGCCTATTAGCCGGATAAAGCTGGCCGTAGGATTGCGCATATGGTAGTCTTCGTGGTAGTCTACAGTGTGCGGCATCGTGGCCGAACCTACCGCAGTTAGCGTAGAGTCTTGACCTAGGGTCCTGACACTCTGTTGGCAGGTGGTTTCCTCCACAGTACATGCACTGGACGTGCGGACGTGTTGGTCGCCTCAACATGTCTTGTATTTTGGCTAATTCCATCTTGACCTCGTCTCGGTGGTCTTTCCCTTATCTTGGGATGATGGGTTTGATCGCTCGCTAGAGGTTGATGTTCGCTCTAAACTCCGTGGGTTGGTTTCTTCTAGGTTTGAGCTCCTGGAGCTCCGCTCTTTCAGCTGGTCATCGACCCTAATGGCTTCCTCAAAAACCCTAGCCACCACGTCTCGTTGCAAGCTTGAGTTGCCTGCAAGTGCCTTATACAATTCCTCACCTCGAATTCCGCTGATGAATACAGTCGATACTGCCCTGCCAGTCGGTCTCTCGCCTAAGGGGATTCTTTTAAGGAGGCTTCTCACGTGGGTCACATAGTCGCGGATGCCCTCCTTCTCCTTCTGCTTGACGTTCATCAGGCGTACTAGCAGGTTGTCAGAGTATCCGGGTTCGACAAACCTCTTGACAAAAAGGTCCTTGAGGTTATTGAAGTTGGCTCGTTCTATGGCGTCCAGGCTTGTATACCACGTCCTACCCTTATCACTTAAGCAAAGTCCGAATGCTTGCGAATGTTGAGCCTGGTCATTGAGGCCATTGGCTTCGCAGACTTGCTCAAACTGCTCGACGAAGCTGTACGGGTCATCCGATGGCTGGTACTTGTCGAGTTTCTTGGCGACAATATGTATTTTGGCTTGGCTCTTTGAGCCCTGGTTTGCCCCCAGCCCTACAAGTAGCGATGTTGCTAGAGCACGCACTCTGTTCTACCGCGGTGTTATCGAGTAGCCGTTTCATGAGGAGCTCGCCCAGCATCAGGTCTTCCTCTAGTGCTCTTTCCTGGTCTGTCCGGTTCCGGCTAGCCAAGTTCAGCACTCGTTGCACCTCATGTAGCTCCATGCTTTGCCTTAGGCTCCTGGCTTGTTGGTCTCTATTATACTTGGCTATGCCCTGCAATGCCTTGCGGGCTAGCCTTCTCTCCTCCTCTAGGTCCGCAACGATTGCATCTGCCGTCCTGCCACGGTGCTCGTACCGGGCATGCGCATCATAACTGCTCACCATGTGCTGTATAGCGTCTGGAAATGCGCTCACATCGAGCTCCCCTATAAACCGATGGTCTGAGCCTCCCTCTGTCACGGTTGAATTCTTGCGCCCGGTCGTGAGTCAGATCCTTGTCGTTGACGCTCCTTGCTTGATCCTACCCTGCGCTTTGCGCGTTTGCTTATACCTTGGGTCTTCTCCTAGTGGTGGGTTTTTTTGGGTGATTTATCTGAGTGAGTTCCTTTAATTTTTGAATGCAGTACTCAACTTATGGTCACTCGTGAGTGCGTGTTGTTCCTCGTGCACTTGTGCTCAATCAGGCTTTCAGCTTTCCTAAGTGTACTTCAAGTGCGGAAATTCAACATGAGTGCTGCGTGCGATTCCCCGATGTCTCACTCACTCTCGCTCGTTTCGGGTCTGATAGGCTTACTACTCTAGTCCTGGCCATTCTAACGGGTTCTAGGGTCTTGTGCTGCTTCCTGTTGTTCACGTGGGGGTGGGTCGCTGGGGAGTGCCCCAGTGTGTCCCTGGATGGGTCAGGTTTTGTTTTGGTTTGACTCTGGGAATCGGAAGTCCGATTTACCAGTGGTCCGATTTTGGGAATCGGACCAGGTGTATCAGGGCTGAGTGGCAGTCTTAAGGTCCGAGTGTCCGATTCTCAAAAATCGGACACGCAAGTGTTCGATGAATCGGACAAGGGGGGGTCCGATTCTAGGCTGGTCCGATTTTGGGTGGTCCGATTCGTCCGAATGGTCTGATCGGACAGGGTGGTCCAATTTCTAGAATCGGGCAGACTGGTCCGAGTGTCCGATCCTAGTGGTCCGGTTGTGGGCGGGTCCGATTCTGGGAATCGAACCGGGTAGGTGGTCCGATTGGTGACGTGTATTAATTCGTCCGATCGGACAGGGTGGGTCCGAGTCAAAGCGTCTGAGTCAAAGCGTCCGAGTCGGACGGGTTGGTACATGTCCGAGTGTCCGAGTGGTCTGAGCGTCCAATTCTCAAAATCGGACGGGTTGGTCCGATCCTAGTAGTCGGACAGGTTGTTCCGATCAGACGGTTGTCCGAGTGTCCGATTCTGGGAATCGAACACTAGGTCGGACGTCCGAGTCCACCGGTCCGATGAGCTTGCGCACACGGATTTGCCTAACTATCTCCAGATGTCTATTACTATTGACCACGAAATTCACCAGCGATGGAGTTGGAGTGGTGAGGGGGAGATCGGTAACCTAGGGATCACCGAACGCAATATCCTCCGTGCCCTGGTCGATCGGACGGTTGCCAAGCTCACTCTCTCTCTTACTCTCTCTCTCTCACTCTCCGTTGGTTGGAAATGGGGGTTCTCTTGCCCTCCCAGAGTTTATACCCTGCTGGTTCTTCCCTGAACACTACAGATCCCTTTCCTGGTGTTTCCTACGCAGTTACCTTCGCATTTACTCCATTTTCCCCCCTGTTTTCTGCGATTTTTCCCCTGTTTCATAGCAGCAACCCTCTGCCTCTTCATGTGTGATTTCCTACTATTAATCTACCCTAAACACAACATAAATCAAAAGTAAAACACTGAACTAGTTTCTCCATGTTTTCCAATCATCAACAACCAGAATATCCCAAAATACTTACCTGTTCTGAAGATCGAAAACACCCAACTTCCTACCTATCTCAAGCTTCATTTCGGGGATGAATACCCTACTTTGATGCTCGATATGAGGCGCGCAAGTGCTCAAGCTTGAATCTGTTGGTCCTGGCAATGGAACCAAAATGTGGGAGCTTTCGCTCAACCGCCAGGACCCATGGACTGCTTATTGTTCAAGCGTTCCAAGCGAGCTCTAATGGCTATCTCTCACCTAGCCGATGCGCCGTCGATCTTACGAGCGTAGTGAGCTTACCTTGATGCTCGATCAAGTACCCTCCTCTCTTTTGCACTCCGGTAGCTCCACGATCCTAGATGCTAGCTCAAGCATCCTCAAGCCTCCTCCATCTCCAAGCTCCATCCTCCATAGCCACGCGCGCAAGAGAAGAGAAGAGAAGAGAAGAGAAGAAGAGGAGAGGAGATGGTGAAGAGCTTCACCCTCTTGATCCCTCACTCTCACACACACTCACTCCCTCACACTCTCACACTCCCTCTCTCAAGAGTACACACAAGCAAGAAGGAGAGAAAAAGAGAGGAAGAAGAAGACTCATTTTGCCACACACCAAAGAATGAGCTCCTCATTCACTTTTCAACTTTATATACAAAACCCTAAATCCCTTTTGGGCGGTCATCCCCTTTTCCCCTTTTTACATGGCCGGCCATAGCCTAGGCCCTTTTTTCCATTGTCCTTCTATCTTCCTAGCTTCCTTTTCACCACCCCTCTACATTTACAAATTGCACGGGTGAGAGCCCAGCGCTCTTTTACAAGATTTTAGGGTGCGCCTTTTTATTTAAAAATGCGCCTTTCCCCTTTTGTATTTGCCTTGGACTTTTAAGGTTGCCCTGGCGCTTTTGGCCTTTTCTCCTTTTCTTTCTTCAGTCAGGCTACCTTTTTTCCGCCTTCCCTGCGTCTTTTCCATTTTCTTTTGCTTTGTTCGTGTTGGGGTTAACAAAGTATGTATTTGAGGTTTCTTACAATTTGTTGTTGATCCATGTTGTGAGAGTGCAGCCACTGATAGCCACTAATCCTGAAAAAGCAGCAGTCATTGTGGCCATGAGCCAATCCACCATCCCTAGGGAGGTTCATAGTTTTATCTCATTTATGGGCTATTATCATTGGAGAAGGCCACACTGCAAAAGACTGTCCAAGCCCAGCTCCAGTGAAGAACAACGTTGTTGATAACCACTCGAAGGTCCAAGAGCCTGCCTCCAATTTGGTGGAATTGGAGGTTTCCGCCATCACGCGTTCCAAGAAGAAGAAAGCACTTGTCCAAAAAGAAAATAATTCTCCTGCCAAAACAGTGAAGTTCAATATTCTAATAGAAAACCAAAACAGAACAGAATAGAACAATGTAGTACATAGCACTATAGTGCCACAGAGAGTCATAGAGATAGTCCCAGAGACAAGACCAGAGGTCCAGGAGATAAAAAAGGAAGAAGTGCCACAAGTGACAGAAGAAGTTCCCATGATGCCCATGCTAGAAGAAAAAGGGAAAATGAAAATGGGTGCCACCCCATTCCCTAGCCGTTTGGAGAAACCTGTGGATACTATCAAAGAATATGATCTGGTCAAAGACCTAGACACCTTTAAACCAAACCTAACATTTCGACAGTTGCAGATGCTATCTCCTAGTTGTTGAAAAAGATTCAAAAGCAACTTGACAAGAAGACGTGGGCTAAGGATTTCTCCCCCAACAACAACAAAGTCCAACAAAGCTCCAGAGCCTGTAAAGGAAAGTAGATGTGCCTAACTTCTTCCTGGATCCTGGAATCCCCAAGATTGGCATATGGATTGAAGGGTGCTTTATTTCAGAAGCATTGATTGATGGAGGCTCATCAGTTAACATAATGACGGATGTGATAATGAAGGATCTAGGCTTGCAAGGAATGCAGCCTACGCAGTGGCTTATCAAATTGGCAGACCAAAGTAGAATCAAAACCTTGGGCATTTTCCCATACGTAAAGACAACCCTGGTAGGAAGAGACTATTGGTTGATGTATTTGGTGGTGAAACCAAATTCTTATGGGACCTCATACCCTCTGTTGCTGGGGAACTGGGGAGACCATGGATTTTTGAAGCAAGAGCGAGGAGAGATTGGTTCAAAGGAACCCTGACCCTAGGCAGAGGACCCAAAAAAGTAGTATTGAAGTTGTATGGATCGCAAAAAGGTAATGGATCCACATCCATTGAAGTCATAACAGACTCCTCTAATGAAGTAATAGATGGTACATCAGGAGAAGAAGAAGCTGTTAAATAGATCTTTCCCAAGAAAACAGAGGCATAATCCCTAACAAAGGGCATTGTAAGCCAACTCCCTCAAGATGCAAAGTCCTTGTCAATTGTTGAATACTTCTTGCCTGAACTAGCAATGACTTCTGACATTACCTTTGATAGCGAGATAGAGGCCTGGATGTATTGCTCTCCGGCCTGGATGTACTGCTCTCCCTGCTACATCGCCAAAGTAGAGAGAGAGATATAGGAAGAAGATGAAATAGAGAACATGTTCTTCTCTTACAGAGCTCCTACAAAGATAGAGATAGAGACAGAGTCTGAAGAGGATGAAGGTGATACTAAGGAAGACGGTTATGAAAGCTGACTGGAATAATCTATCCCACTTGAAGAGGATATATATGAGGAGGACATCCCAGCAGCACCAAAAGAAGAGGATCTCATGCTATGGGACAGAATGGCGATGGTACCATTTGGTCTGGTAAATGGATCCTCTCATATGCAAAATCGTTATAAGAAATGGATTAAAAAGAATAAGCTGTCTTTCAACAGTGTCTCTTGCCACCCTCACCCATCCTTCCCAAGAAAAAATGATGATGATGCACTTTGCCAACAATCACCAATCCAACGGCCCCAATAGACATCAAAGGGTCCCTATTATGTGACATTCTTGGATGCATAATCAGAAGATGGGTCCTCGAGCCAAGAGGTAACTAATTTTGAAACCAAACCCAAAGCAGTCCTAATCCCATTTCAATATCCTAAGGAGCAACCCAAAGAAGAAGTCGGTTCTAATGAAACATCAGATGAGGACACCACTTCCTTGAAGGATTCGGATTTGTATCCAGAAGCAGTCCATGGGACCTTCATCCATGAAGTAGAAGGTGAAAGAAAATTGACTTTTGTGGATGCAGATGGTCTGAACGCCACCTAAAGGTGGGTAGTAGCTTGCCAGAAGAGGAACTATTGATTCTACATAACTTATTGAAGGAGAACTTGGATGTGTTTGCATGGTCTTATAAAGATCTGAAGGGGATTTATCCACAATATTTCAGTATCACATTGATCTAGAGCCTGATGCCAAGCCTATACGGCAACGACAGAGGCGAATGAATCCAAACTACTCTATCTTGGTAAAAGTAGATTTGTTGAAGATTTTGGAAGCGGAGTTCATTTATCGAGTGGCTAATAGTGAATGGGTTTCACCCATTTTGGTCATACTCAAGAAGAACGGCAAACTTTGAATATGTGTGGACTTCCAAAAGTTGAATTCAAAGATGAAGAAGGATCATTTCCTATCCCTTTCACTAACCAACTGTTGGACACAGAGGCACGCCATGAGTTTTACTCCCTCCTAGATGGATTCAGTGGTTATAACCAAGTGCCAATAGCAAAAGAAGATCAATCCAAGACAACCTTTACAACAGAGTGGGGGACCTATGCCTACAGAGTGATGCTATTTGCAATGCCCCTACTACCTTCTAGTGAGTCATGATGGCCACATTTCAAAATCATCTACACGACTTAATTAAGTTATACTTGGATGATTTTTGTGTTTATAGTTTGATCCTTAAACATTGGGGACATTTAGAGCAATGCTTTGATTGATGCCGAGAGTATGGTATCTCCCTCAACCCCGACCAATGCATATTTGGAGTCTCTTTTGGAGTCCTGTTGAGCCACATTGTCTTTGCACAAGGGATAGCAACAGACCCTACAAAGATTGAGAAGATTGGAGCCTTGACATCACCAACCAACCTCAAACAATTGAGGGGATTTCTAGGCCATGTGGGCTACTACAGAAGGTTCATAGCCCATTTTGCAACAAAGGAAGCCCCCCTACATGAGCTTATAAGGAAGGATGCGGAGTTCACTTGGACAAAGGATTGTGATCAGGCCTTCAACACTCTGAAATAGTGCCTGGTTGAGGCACCTATCCTACAACCTCCTGATTGGACGAAGGAGTTCCATGTGCACACCGATGCATCAATGAAGGCTTAGGCACAATTTTATGCCAACAAGGCTCCTCAAAGTTGGATCAGCCCATCTACTATGCAAGCTGAAAAGTCACTAACAGAGAGTGTAACTACACAATGACACTGCTGGAATGCTTGGCAATGGTGTTTGCCCTAGAGAAGTTTCGCCACTATCTGGTGTCAACTCACTTCAAATTTTATGTGGATCATGAGGCCCTATCCTTCCTAATGAACAAAGTATATGTGAAGGGAATAATGATGAGATGGATCCTTCTATTCCAGGAGTTTGACTTTGAGGTAATCACCAAACCTGATCACTCCCATGTTTTGGCTGATCATCTATTGCGTATCCCACAGACTACAGAAGAGGAGTAGGATGATCCGGACCTTCTTGATGCTTCCCTATTCCTGGTAGAAACTATCACCCCCTAGTATGCAGACATAGCTAACCTACTGGAAACCCAACAGTATCCTCCTGGCATCTCTAGCTGGGAAAGGAATAAGCTTCTGTCAGAGTCAGCCCCCTACACCCTGTTAGGTGGCGCACTGTACAAGAAGGGCAAAGATAAAGTACTCAGAATATGTGTTGCAGGATACGAGATTGGGATTATTCTGAAGGCTTGCCATGACAAGCCATGTGGAGGCCACTTTGTAGGAGAAGCAACAGCCAAAAAGGCTCTGCTCGTCACAGGATACTGGTGGCCAACTCTCCACAAGGATGCCTATGACTACTATAAGCGATGTGATGCTTGTCAACGAATTGGAAAACTCACCAAGACTAGTGCCATGCCATTGCAACCTATCCTTCCCTTGAAGGCATTCCAGAGGTGGGACATCAACTTCGTAAGTCCAATCGATTCCGCGAGTAGACGGAAGCAGAATAGATAGATCCTAGTATGTACGAATTATGCCACCAAGTGGTGCGAAGCTAAAGATCTAAAGCAGGATGATGATAATAGCCTAGTCTTGTTCTTGTACGAGAATATCATCACCCATTTTGGCATTTTTCCTAGAGGTTGTCAATGAAAGAGGCACCCACTTCCTTAACAAAATCATGGAAGAATTGACATAACTATATAAGATCTACCATCGCAAGGCCACCCCCTATTACCCCAGAGCCAACGGCCAAGTTGAAGTCACCAATCACATCCTCTGCTCGATCCTGACAAGGATGATTTCCACACTTCGCCGAATTGGGATAATCCACTTACAAAGGCCCTTTGGGCATACAAAGCCTCCAATAAGGCAACTATAGGATAGACCCCCTTCCAGTTGGTGTATGGAACAGAAGCCGTCTTTCCTGTTGAACTCGAGCTACCCTCTCTATGTGTGGCCATCAATGAACGCTTGGGAGATGCCGAGTCCCTGCAACGCCATCTATTGCACTTGGAATTTCTTGATGAGATCTGTAGGATGGCCTTACAGTGCATGGAAACCACACAAGCTCACAGAAAGGTCTATCAGGACAACTTCATCAAGAACAAGGAGTTCAAATAAGGTGATCTCATCCTAGCCTATGACTCAAGATTTGAAAAGTTTCCTGGCAAGCTTTAACAACGCTGGATGGGTCCTTATAAGGTACTTGCCATCAATCCAAATGGCTTAGTCCAAGTCCAGACAGTTGATGCCTTTGATGATCCCTTCTTGATCAATGGCTATCACCTGAAGAAGTACTTCCCTCCTTGGGGATCTTGACAATCACAGTCGACCCACCCTTCCCCTTTTGGGCGTCGCACTGTCATTCTCCTTGTGCTACTGATAGCCATTATGCTCTTCTTTACGAGGTGGCATCCTTCTGCTAGCCCCTCCCAAACACCTCCCATCCCTACTCTGTTTTCCTCTTATTTGATCCAGTAGTGGTGGTGAGGATGGTCCTGAACCATTCTCTTTATTAAAGAAAAAAATAAAAAACAAAGAAAAAAATATATCTGTCATGGGAGAAAAGGACTTATGTCTCTGCCATGCCAACCTATTCTACGAGAAAAGGTGGAAACACCTTCGAGAGTAAGAAATAAGAGAAAAAAAAGAAGAAATAAAAAAGAAAAAAAAGCAAGCAAACTCTTATGGGAGAAAATGAAGCAATTTCCTGTCATCATAGTAGGCATCGTTCTGAGAAAAGGTGGCAACACCCTTGGGTAGGAAGCTGGCTGTGGAAAAGGTGGTAACACCCCACAGTTCAAGATAGCTGACTCACCAACAGAACTTCTTCAGATACAATTTCAAGCCACCTCCCTTGGTGTGCTGTCCCTGCAACTTTATCAGTTTGTTTGACTCCTTCAATATATGATATGTTTTCTAATCTAATTAAAGTACTAGATGTGCTAGCTGCCTCCCTAGGTATGCCTCATCTTCAACACCCTGATGACAATAATGGACAAAGCGATCTTCATCGACAACCCCTTGAGTGATGCAAAATTTCATCCTAATCGGATGGGGATGTGAGTATGGTCTACCCTCTGTATCTATCAATGAGCGTGAGACAAAGGGTGAGGTGAGTAACCAGTCCTTTCCCTTAAATTCAAAATGAGAGGTGAGATGTGTGAATGGAGTGTTGTATGCAGGAAGACACCCTCCTCTACCTGCATCTCAATTCCCACCATTCCCGTGTGTTTGTGCGGTTCATGTGGGATTGTGCGTGGTTTTTCATGCATGGTCGGTGTGTTTGTGGTCTTCGTGGGTGTTCACACATGAGGACACACGTTTGACTCGTTCGTGGGCATGCGAGGTCACTGCTATTGACACACGCGTACCCGGGTATTCATTTTTTAATCTCGAAAATCCCTTCCAAATCGTATAATCCATTTAAAAAATATTTAAAATTATGAAAAAACCATTTAAAAATTCCAAAAAATTATAGAAAATTATTGAAACATTTTTCCAAATTTTGAAAATTTTTATCGATGGAAAATGCCATTAAATAATTTCTATAAAAAGAAATTGGCCAAAATCATTTAAAAATGATGAAAATTCATAAAAAATCTAAAAAAATACATAACAAGCATAATTTTTTTTTCCAAAAAGGATTTTTTTTCCAAAAAGGATTTTTTTTCCAAAAAACACATTTATATTCTTTCACATTTTAGACAAATCTTTGGAATGGAAAATATCAACTTTTTTTGAGACATAATTCTTTAATGAAAAATCTTCTAAAAATGCACTTATCATGGAAAATCCTTTGAAAATTCCATTTCCACAAAATCTGAAACAAAATGGTTTTTAGTCTTCGTGGTGGGAACAATTCGCTTCTTGGTTTTTTGACAGATAGAAAAAAAAACACAACTAAAAAGAAAACAAATCAAACAAAAACACACAACCATCCCATCATATTTCCACAAATTCTTTCCATTTAATGTTTTAAAAGAAAAACATAGAAACAAAACATCTTGATACTATACCGTCATGGTATGAAAAAAAAAACAAGAAAAAAACAACCAAACCAAACAAATCAAAACCTACAAAACAAAATTCAAAACATCTATCTTTTCATTTAATTTGGTCATGCATATCATTTTTTGGTTTGGTTCAGGTGTTAGTTGGTTTCTGTTTTTTCTATACGGCAGGAGGACTATTGTTAGTTGACCTTCTATCAATTTTTTGTGGATTTTCGTGGATTGCGCATTCTATCTTTAAGGACGTGGTATCAAACTTTACAAACAGACCCACACATCAGTAGCTTTTTTCTCTTTTTTCCTCTCTCACATTGCACCATAACACACATTTAATTGTCATAAAAATCAACTAACCATTGCACACACCAAATTAACAAAATGCACATCATAAAGCTGTAAACAAAATGAATGGGACGTTAATTGTAAAAGGAACCCCATTGTTGTACGCGCAACTTTGTATTGTAACCCACTTAATTTTTGTAAATTAAAAACCATTCACAAGTGCACATGCACATGTGTTACAAACACATTTAAATTGTAATTAAAATGAACCCCCCGAAGTCACGCATGCATCACTCAAGTGCCACACATCATCTAATTCAAAAAATGAACTACATCAGTAGAGACCTAGTCAAGTCAAGTCGTGTCTAGTTAGCAGGGATGGGCTACATTTTCGACTCACCATGCATTAACGGATTAAATTAACAAAATGAATTATGCTTAATTGATCATTTAAAAAATGAGTATCTAAGTATCTATCCAAGGAAATGTTCATAGCTTCTGTAAAGATTCTAAAGGGTGCTAAGTTCAATTGGGTAGGCTTTCTACTATCCAAAATGGATCAACATTTTTAGTGAGTACGTAAGGGTCAACTTAGTAATGTCTCCTATGGTACCTTTTTACAGCACATTATCACTTTTGCACCTCCTCCTGGTGGTGTACCAGTGCCTGATCTTTCTCCTTTGCTAATGTAGCCTCCACCTTCCATCCCTTCTTCTCCATCCATGCAACCTAATTCAGAAGATGAAGAGTCCCCTGTTGTTTTTTTTCAACAGAAGCACCTTCGTACGAAGGGTCCTTCCAGTCCTCTTGTATTAGATTCCCCTGTACAAGCATCTATTTGTGTTGTTTTTGGCAGTGCCCTTCCTTCATTCCTCTCTTGTACCAATTTATTTGCAGCACAAAGGGAAGGTCAGCTAGATTCGCAGATCCCTTCATCTTTACAAACCATATTATCTAGACCCGTGCTTCCATAGTATGCAGTTTAAGAAGAGATACCTTCATCCTACTTTTAGTAGAGGATATTTTCATGATTGTATCATATTTTTATTAACGGAAACTTTTTTTTAATCTCAAATTTTTGGGGATCTATGCCATTCAGTCTATTTTTGTATATGGGCATTTCTTGTGTTGGGTGTTGTTTTAAGAAAAAAAAAATCGTGTGGAGATAATGAAGATGAAGCTGTGAAGATTGATGATGTTAGTTATAACATGGTTGCAGTTGAAGACTTGGATGTCGTTTTATATCCTTTAATAGTTTGAGTTATTTTGGTTTTATGATGTTGAAATGGTTCTTGGTATTATTGGTTTTCCTTTCATATGTGTTTTAGATACAAGTTCTATGAAGCTGATATGTTGGGGAAATGATAGTAGTTGGTGACTTGTGATGGATTGAAGATTCTTTTTAGCATCTATTAGAGCTTTTATTCTCCTTTTCTTTCTGAGGTCGCGTGGACGATTCCTTTTTAAGTGTGGGGATATATTGAGTGTGGAAATGATTTGTGTTTTTGGGCTGATTTTTTGTTATCTTTATTGTTGAAAGGTTATTTTTGGTGATTGATTGTTTGAATTTGAAGATGTTTTGAAGTGTTTGGAATGGTTTGGGTATGTTTGAAGGGTTTATGTTGGTTTTTTATGAGGATATATTGTTTTAAAGGGTTCTGTGATTCTCTCTGTTTGGTTCCATAAGGTCTGATTTTCTTCTGTTTTGTTCTGTTGTGTTTCTGTTTTGGTAATTGAGATGGTTGAATGGATGTTTTGAGAGATGGTTAAGGTTGTGTTAAAAGGTTTATGAAATATTGAATTGGTTTTGGTTTGGTTTTTGTGGTTTTTATTGTCTTTGTTGATCTTCTGTAAGGTTCTATAGCTTCTTTAGTTTTGTTATTCTGTTGTCTTATTGTTCTGTGGTCTGTGTTGTTTGTTTTGTTGAGTATTTATGTTGGATGTATGGATATTTTGGGAAGTGTTATTGTATTAGAAAATGATGAATAGAAGCTCTATTCAAGCTAATTTAAGTGAAGAAGTAGTTGATGAAGATTCATAGAAAATTACAGAAGAACAATGGTAGAAGCCAGACTTCATAGGACACTATGATGTCTCTGGTGCCTCTTCGCATCTGACACGCCTTTTGGGAGGTGTATCCATGACCTAAGAAGGATTATAGTGAGTGATTATTGAGCATTGCAGTGAGGAGATGATGTATTATTGATTGAGAGAGAAAGAGAGAGTCAGAGATAGCCAATTCTATTAAAATAATATATCTATCTATGAGAGATTGAGAGAGAGAACTATGAAGACAATGAAGATGAATCATATATGATTATTTCCATTAAAAGTGGTGTTTCTCTTGTGTTCTCTTTTTCTATCAATGAAAAATATGAAGAATATGAAGAGCAATATCAATTTTGTTGAAGAATAAAGCCGTGGGAGAATTGTTACTATGATGCTGCGTGAAGATTTGTTATTTTCCTTATTGTGGTTCTTTAAAGAATGAAATAAAGGCTTGTTGATGTTACAATATAGGTTTTCTTTTAGTAGAAACCCTTTTCCTTGGTGTCTCTCTTGGGGCTCCATGTTATCCCACACTTGAGGATCCAATTCGTGGAAGGGGGAGGTGATATGCATGACTTAGGGAGACATGTCTATCACAATGTCTTTCCCTTGATGTGCCTAAGGTGTGTGAAGTGGGGAGAGGCTAGGGATTTAATAGTCCCTAGATGCAATATTCATGGAAATCATCCTTACAAATGAGAACATTTTGTTTTTCTTTTCTTTTCTTTTGTTTTCTCTCTTTTTTTTTCTTTTTTTGAATATAAATATAAATTACAAGGGATGATACTAAGTTGCATCTTGTTCTCTTGCACGGGCAGAGCTAAGTGGATGTTGAAGTGACCTACTTAGGAAGGACAAGCTTAGCATATAGCCTTTTAAGTTAACCCTCATGTTCAAGGGTGTGATGCACCAAAGTGGGTAGTTACACCTTGTGAATTGACTGTCACTCATGTCCTCTAGAAGGTTCATACAAAAGGTTGGCAATAGGGTGGCTCCCATCATGAGCCTAGTCATACTACAACTATCTATGAACACATTTATGTAAAAAAAGAGGGGCGATAGCTGCTCTTCCTTTGCTGTGGGATTTTATTTAAGTATTCTTAGGAGATGTAGATATTTACAAGTGGTGATAGACACCAGATTTGGACATGAAGAAAACTACTTGAGGAAGTGCGCAATAGGTAGGAAAATATCTTTTTCAGTGAAGGTCATGCACTCCTCAGGGGGGGTGCAACATTAACTTTGTAAATTTGAGGGAAATCATACCTTCCATACACCTCCGAATCAAAATCTACTCCTTATCTCCTTGGGTAGGGCATGTAGGTTGGATTATATGTTTCATATGGCAATGTGTTGCAAAAATCCATCCATGCATCCATACTTCCATCCCATATGTTTCTTCTCAACTTTGATTGGGATTCATATCCCTTGACTACTCTAGGCTCATCCCCTCCCACTAGATTCCCTATGTCACAATGTTGGGTGCCTTGCACTTTCCTCTAGCCACCTTTTTTCCAGCTACATTAAGAGCTTGATCACCTCCTCCACCACTTTGGGTGATAGTACTTGATGAAGTGATCGGGGATTGGAGAAGGTGAATTCGAATGGATTGTAATGGCTTTCATAGTGCTCCCATAAGGACAATTCTCATGCCCAATTGACTAGCAAAGCAATCTTCATGTTGAGGGGGGATAGGAGCTTCAAGCACAGTGGCTAAAGTCCCTATCCCTCAATGATAGCTTTGCCAGTTCCCGCCTAAGATAGCTCTTCCAATTCTTGCCTTTAGTGCCTCAATCCCACAGTTCTCTCCAGGGTAGTGGGATCTTTGTCATCTAGATCTACTTGCAATTCTATCTGTGGGGGTGGGCTTGGCACATTAGGTTGCTCTTACTCATCATTCTCTTGCTCAAAATCAAGTCCTTCAAGATTTGGCTCTACAGGCTCCTGAGTAGGGGGTTGTGCTTGTTGCTCTCATTCCCCAAATCCCAATAGGTCAAGCTCTTGCCTAGACAATCTTGCCTTGATTAGATGTTGATGTTGCTCTTCCATCCTTAGGCTAGTACTAGCGTTAGGTGTCTTTTCATGAAGGCCGTATCTTAATGCTCTTCTTGTGAGTTCTAATTTCCTTTTTGTCCCTTTGATTTTCTATTCTCCTTCCATTTGAGTAGCATGTAGTATTGTGTTCAAGAAATCCTCTTGTTATGCAAGCATCCCCGTCTCTATCACTTCTACTTTTCCTTCAGTCATCGTGCATTTTCTTTTTGATAGCACTAGGTGCTCTACTAGATCCTTGATTCTAGCATTATTCGTTTTTGCCCATCCTTCATCTCTCTCTTTCATATGTTCAAGGCTTTGGTTTTGCTCTCGTGAAAGGATGGTTATCAACTGATCTTGCTCTTTCCAAAGCATATTTTCTTTGTCTTTGCGCTGGTAATCCATCTACTCCTTTAGGATATTCTACTCATGTAGTGTTACCTAGAGGTAATTATGTAGCTTTGGCAACTTCTTCATGGCCTCTTCATCTTTTTTTGTATTTATGGCTTGCAGATCTTGCCTCAACTCATCCCTCTACTATCGCTTCAAATCCATGCTTTTTGACTCCAAACGTTTGTTTTCCTTGGAGTTCAAGGCACATAGTTTCTCTAAACCCATGTGGCTTTCCCTTTCTTCTTTGTACAGGCCTCACAAATTTTCTTCACCATGTCTTGCCTTTGGCGCCTTCTTTTAGCACCATCACTTCTCTAGTGTATATCGTTAGTTTCCTCATTTTTTCTAGTCAAAAGGCTACAAAAGCATCCTTTTTTGCTTCTAGCTAAGCAAACACGGCTTTTCTTTCTTCATTCATTCTCTCATACTGGCTCTAGCGCTCTTCCACTAGTTCATCATACTCTTCTATGTTGCAAAAAACTGATAGTATTGAAGTGGTTGATACCTCAAGGTGTGGTACCTTAGAACCTTGGTGGGATTCTGCATTGGTTGTTGGTGGTCTCTTGGCTCCTATCATCGGGGCTCCTTCTAATGTTGCTAGTGCCAACTCATGTACTTTTCCTAGTAGTACTGCACCTATGCCATCATGTTACTTTCATTAACCACTATTTTTGTGGCTCCCTTTTTTGGGGTGGTTGTGGTGGCCATGACTGATGGTATTGCATGAATGGGACCTTTTCCTTACCTTCTACCACTAGTCTTTGTTCAACCTCCTTTGCAGCATCACGTGTGCTAGGCACATCTTCATGTGTCGGGGGCTTCTCCTGGCTAGCTCTTGGGATTGACAGGGTTGTTATAATAATCTTCTAATGGCAATTTCCACCCACTCCTCCTCTCTTGCTAACCTTTCTTCCTCCTCCTCTTGTCTCTTTTTATGTTTCTCTTCAAGCTTCCTTGACTCTTATTCATCCCTCTACAAATATCTTCTTTTTCCATTGGTGGATCTGGTCTTCCTGATGGGAATCCTTAGCATAACTCTCCACCTCTCTCCCTAGCTAGATGGTGCTCAACCTTGCTCCCCCTGATTACTGACCATTCTCTCACTTGAGTTTCCTTGTTGTTGAGTATGGTGGTTAGCCTCCCTCTTCTTAGTTACTTGCTCTACTTTGTCCTCCTAAACTCTTTTAGCTTCTTCTTCCCAAGGTTCCCAAAAGAGAAAGAGACAGGAGGGCTCACTGGAATGGGTGACTGATGTTCATGCATTGGAAATTTTTTTGGTGTTTCCTCCCCTTCCTCTTCTCTATCCATATTCCCCATAGCCTCTTGGATTAGGGTTGTTTGGACTCCTCCGAAACCTATGTTTGATGCCTTGGATGCGGGTTTTTTCCTTTCTAACTGATTCTTTATCACTAGGGATTCTCTACCATGGCTCTTAGAGCTAAGGCTAGTACCTTAGCTAATGCCTTCAGTGCCTTGGCTACAATGCTCTCAAGCAGTGGTATCCCAACTCTATTTGTGAGTACATTGTACCTCTTGCTTGAGAAGAGAGCATGCACCTTTGCTTGCAATCTGATAGTGGTCTCAGGGATGTCTACTATGTTAATTCCATCATTCATGTACACTTGTTGCTTATTCATACCTCACATGCTATATATGTCCCTCTTTGGCCTCTTTTCTAGCTTGTCCCCACTAACCCTAGAGATTTCTGAACCAACTATGGGTTGAGCACAACTTCCACACTCCTAGTTACATCCCCTTTTTTAATTTTCATTGTACCATTGTTCTTCCTGGCATTGAAGGATCTAAGAAATTATGTGTATCTATTGTGATCCATTTGTTGGCTGACCTTCTTGAGGTAATTGGCTAGATTGCATTGTTCGAAAATTTACCTGGTTGGGTTCTTAGTTGCCACAAGTTCGTCTAGGTTGTGTACACTCGGGTATCATAGTTGGTTGACTATCTACATCTCCATGGTTAGGTGATATTTGTTTATTCTTCATTGGAAAATGGTAGCCCTAATATTTGGATTCCTATCATAACACAAAATCTCATAATGAGTTCTCGTGAAGGATAATTTTTGCTTTAAAAAGAAAGTAGTTAGAAGGAACATTATAAAATAGTGAAATGTATAAGCCAAGGAATGAAAAGTTTTCATATCAATCAATCCATACATTCCATGCAAGAACCTTTTGATGAAATTTTCACTAAATGAAAATTCAATTCATTCTTCTTTTTGGAGTTCAATCATATTTTGATTTATATTCACCATTCACCTTACTGCCTCTCCTCTTGGAGTGATGAGAAGCCTTCCTAGGATTGGAGAATGGAGGGTAAGGGCATTTGGTATGCTCTTGGTGTGCTCGAGTGTTTCAAGAGCTAATTGTAGAAGTTTGGGTTATACTCTAATGTATCATGGTGGTCCATGCCTTGTAGGCGAATGCCCACATGTGTGATATAGGTCAAGACATTAGTCAAGAGATTACCTGAGTTTATTCTACTAGCAACATGAAGTTCTTCTTTTGTTAGGATCCTACCTAAGTATGGATCCAACATGACATTGTCGTATAATGGTCTATTTCGTGACATGGTTAGTACTTTAAATGAAGTTGGGGCCACATAAGTGGTGTCCTATTCGGAAGTCTTGATGGTGCATCTTTTCTCTGCATTGGTCATGATTTGAG
This sequence comes from Lygodium microphyllum, assembly GCF_053477565.2. Taxonomy (NCBI): domain Eukaryota; kingdom Viridiplantae; phylum Streptophyta; class Polypodiopsida; order Schizaeales; family Lygodiaceae; genus Lygodium; species Lygodium microphyllum. The sequence goes on from NC_141162.1 coordinate 114,358,945, forward strand.
AACCCTCTTGTTCCCATTGGATGCAAAGAGTGTACCGTTTCTGTAAGAATTTGAATTCAGTTTCATCTAGCTTTTTCAACTCATCAAGCTCATCAAGTAACATTGGAGCTCTACTTTTCTTAAAGGATGTGATATTGTTGGTTTAAGGCTTAATCTGAGGAAATTTTAGTGGTAATAAACTCTTTTGCAATCTTGGGAGTTTTTGTAAATATGAATTCAAATTCCTCCCATAAACAAGGCAAAGAGCATACATCATTTGGTATTTCTATCAAGCATGCCTAGGTCCAAGCATTCATAACTTCTAGCAATTAGTGTGAAAGTTGAGTCCAATCATCTGATATAGGTCATTAAGTCATCTCTTGTTTTCATGACCATATCAAGTGTCAATTTGAAAATTGATCGGCATTGATACAATGATTTAAGGCCTATGGATGGTTGGGGTTTAACTCAACTGGACTGCTTAGCTATGGTTGCCTCTACTATGAGGTGGCCATTGGAGTGTTTGTTATTTGTCACCTCTAGTTGAGCTTGCAGTTCAAGGGACATGTGGTTCTCTATTTATGTAGTGGGTGGTTCCCTAGAGATATTAGGGCAAGGCCTAAAATTGATAGTGGGTTTGATTTTTGGGTGATAGGCCCATTGAGTATTCGTAACCACATATTCGAAATTTTGGGAATTTTCATAAAGTTTGGGAATTCCTAATGTGAGTAATATTTGGGCACATGGTCAAATCTTATACCCTTATTTGAAGGTGAAATTTTTCTTAGATACTATATAAGAAATCCCCCCAAGTCCTACTCTCAAATATAGGGTTAAGATTTAGCCACTTAGTCAAATCTTTACTCCTTATTTGAAAGTGGAACTTGGAAGATTCTTGAATGCTCTAATATGGTATTTCATGGGTTATGCATATTTTTTCTCGCATTGGTTTTTACCTCTTGTTGGCTTATGGGTATATGTGTTGGTTGGGAGGTTGTGGTGGATGGGCTAGTAATAAAGATATACATACCTTAAAAGAAAACATATATAGCATAGTTTAGGTTACAAAATATGTTTTTTGGTCCATATGATATAATCTACAGATGCTTTAAACTTATTCTCGTGATATCAATTTGCCTTATGTGATTGAATATTAAAAGTAAAGGATAATGGCTTGTATTATATAAGTTATTTGTCTTAGTTCATTGGTCATATGAAAATGCATATTTTAAAAATAGACATCTCTCTTGTTATGTCTAAAATTAATCCTTAACAAAAGATTCCTTTATGGGTAGGTATTTTCTCTACTTGGTGACTTTTATTGCTCAAATTAACATTTCTTCTTAATTTCTTAAGATGTGAGTTATTATGTTATACTATAACTTTGATCATTAGTAGAAATACTTTTTGGAATTTTTCAAATCATGACATTGGGAAATAACATATATGTATCTAAAAAGAATAATCTATGTGGTTGTAGTAAAGAGGCCTTCTTTTACATGTGGTAGAATTGATATAATATTTTCTCAATGACATGTGTCCTAAAACTATAGGAGGTTTCAAGTATTGTTTGTTTTATAACTTTGAGTTGCTATGTGTTTTTTTCATCAGTTTTTTCTAGTGTCTTAGTAAGTGTAACAAGGATAGCAACCTCATTCCAATTTCAATACTTGCAATACACTTTAACATAGATGGTTCTAATAATGTGTTTTGTATAAATGAAGATAATAGTTAGACGCTTATCTTATTGAGACCAAGAATAACTACTCCATTGAGACTTTTTGGAAAAGCACACGGATGTATGTGAATATAGGTATTTAAAGTAAGCCTAATGGTTAGACATATATTTCATGAGATTGTAATACTTTTATAAAAGATTATAGCTTCTTTGCAAGGATTCTATTAAGATGTTTGAAAATTAGAGTCCCCACCACGGGTTGCTAGCTGTGAAGTGATAATAATTCTTGCTATGCTTAGTGTTTGCTTTGTTGTCTACTTTAGCTATTGATCAACTCATAGTTCTTTCTTCTCAAATTCATCTAGTTTATTAGTAAAATATAGGGTGCTACCAGGTGCTAGAGCTTGTATTGAAGGTGTGGGAGCCTTATTAGCATTAAGAGAATCATCTTCTCAAAAGATATTAGGTTCTGTAGTTTGGATAAATTTGTTTTGGATGTTTAGAGCTTTGTTTGTTGTTTTTAATATTCTTTCATATGTATTGGTGCAACACATATCTAAGGCTTGTTGGTGTTAGGTTTCATTCCTCATCAAGTATGGTTCTATCTATAATCTCGGGTAAGTTACTCATGAATATATATGTGCATCACGTGGATTCAAAATAAGGCATTTTTAAAATACCATTTTTTTGCATATAGAAAGGTGTAATATAAATGAGTTATTTACAAATTAAATAGAAAAGGGTTATGTTTTATTCATGAAAAATTCACAGATAAGGATATTTATAAATAGGCCTTGAATGCACGTGTGTAAAGGATATACATTTAATAACTTCCCTGAGTCTAAAATGAATGAAGAATATTACTTAATTACCTATGAGATGCAAGCTTCTATTTTTAAGAGAAAGGGAGAGAACCAAGGGGAGAGACTAGGGCAACATATAAACATGTTGTGAATTTAACTCAAGGAGTGACAACTTTGTTGGGTCGAGTACTATAATATTCCATAGATGCTAATATTGTTTATCTGAATATATTGAAGGCTCGACTACACCAAGCCATTTTGTATATGCTTCATCTCAACTATATACGAGAGTTAGATATGTAACATCTTTGAGGAGGTCGCAAAAGTTTTTGTGGATAGTCATCATCCTATATGTACTAATAGCGAAGGCACTTCATCTATTGATAGGAGTTAGACTAATATTTATGGACATGTTTTAGTAGGATGTGCCATGTGTCTTTAGGCTTTATCATACCTCCTATTTTGCAATGCACGCCAACTTGTCATGGATTTTGCATCATTATCATCTTATACTTTCTAAAAGCTTTTAAGTAACTAAAGATTTAAATAGCCTCATGCAATTTGTATTATTATGAATATATAGTTCAATAACTTTTCTTTTACCATTTGGTTCATCTTGGGTCTCGTGTAATTCTTATTGTGTATAATTTTTTGTTGACTCAAACTATATTATTGTGTCTAACGAGAGGAAAAAAACTAGGGAGTTGTTGGTTACAAAGTTGTGGTTGAAGCCATATGTTTACAACTAGCAGCTCCCTACCTTTTTTTGTTTGCACAAATTGCATTTGATGAAGCGTGAAAAGTGTAGGTTTTGTTGCATGTAAAAAAGTGTGAAATTTTACGTTTATAAGTCAGAAAATAAGCACGATTTTGGATACTAATATGCTTGTTTTTATGATCGTAGACGCACTCGTAAGTTTTCTTTCTTAGTTAAGAGAATGTGTCAATGAGGCCATTTTTGGGCCTAATCCCGTGTAGTATCATCTGAGCTCACTTAGCTCTTTGAAAAGTTGAACATGTAAAATAGAGACCTTCATTCAAATTAGTTTGATCCAAATACTACACCAAATGGAAAATCTGAAATATGTATTCACTTTAACCTTCTGTGTGTGTGTGTGTGTGTCTCTCTCTCTCTCTCTCTCTCTCTCTCTCTCTCTCTCTCTCTCTCTCTCTCTCATTTGTTTTTCTTTTGTCATAATGTAGCAGATTTGACATTAACGGTTGGAAACCCAACTTTATTCACTCAGTCTCAAAGGATAAGATGCCACCAAACTATTCGCTTGGGGGGTTTTAACCAAAGACCTTGCAACCCACTCACCTTCCCAAACCCTCTCACTCGCCTCCTCAAACCATCTGTGCTACTACTTGTTGGCAATAGAATCATTTATTGTTACTCAATATGTTGCTTCACACGTTAAGCACATAAGAATACTTGCTATATAGTGCAAGGCACATGGGAGTTTGCTTGAGCACTACCTTAAAGGAACATAGAAATTCACACATACACACTCTCGATCCAAAAAGATACATAAGTAGGAGAGAGAACACAAAAATGACTCATTACGACAAAATGCATATGAAGTTTATTATCTTCAAGTAAATGTGTTGTCCTTAATAGCAATGCGTATTAACAAGAGCCAAACTATCATTCATTCCAACTCCATTTATAATCTAAATTAGAGTGATTGCTTAAGGATTTGGGGAGAAGTTTTTAACCCTCGAGACTACAGTATAGGCAGTAGACATTTTCACCTTTTGCATGAATAACCGTTCACATTATTGATGAGACTATGATGCGAACTTGTACACAAAGTTATGGCAATGTCGTCTGCTTCAGTAAGGAAACCGAATGCAGCCGCCCTTCAAAAGCTAAGCAAAAGCCAGCAGCTAGTAATGGGGAGGCGGCGGGTAGGAGTACTTAGGAGGCTTGGGGGTGTAAGGGGGCTTGTTATGATAAGGGGGAGGCTTGTGGACAGGCGGGGGCTTGTGATAGGGGGGAGAGGCGGAGGGTGGGGTGTAGACAGGAGGGGGCTTGTGGTAGGGAGGAGGCTTGTGGTATGGTGGCGGCTCATGATAGGGCGGAGGCTTGTGGCTCGGGGGCTTGGAAGGAGGAGTGTAGGTGGGTGGCGGCGGGCTCGCCACGGGAGGCGGCTTGTGATATGGAGGGGGGTTGTAGACAGGTGGCGGCTTCTGATAGGGCGGAGGAGGCGGTTTAGTGTAGACCGGGGGTGGCTTTGAGTAATAAGGAGAAGGCTCGTAGTGGGCTAGCGCTCCGTGCATGCTGCAAGCGCAGGCGACTAGTAAGAAGAGCTGCAGGCCGAGACGAACAAGGAGAGCTGGAGGCCGCCCCATCGCGTGAATATTCATGATGGGGGGAGGGAGGGAGAGAGCTGCTCTTACAAATCCATGCATGTACAATATGGGTCCTTTATATAATAGCCCTGTACACGACATCGTTTTCACCATTTTTTAAATTTAGAAGCGGTCTCTACGTCGGCATACTGGCCTTCTGTCGCGGTGTGATCATTTTCCACGATTCACTGACTTCAGATAATGTATCTAAAGTCAAAAGCGAACCTTTCTTCAGGCAAGGATGGCTCTGTCTAGAGTCTAGACCATCTTTCCGATCCACACTTTGAAAGGTCACGCAATATTCACTATCATTCACTTTCACTCCCCAAAAGAAACCTATGACATTTCAACCGTCTTGCTTCCTTTTCCATTATTGTGAGCAATATTCACTATCATTCACTTTCACTCAAATGACTATTTCATCGAGTAATTAATGCTACTATACCTATACTTTCCTAATTGATGAAGACGAAGTGGCATTGATTTTATTGTATCAATCTTTGTCCTGTTGTGGTTGAAGAAACGGTGCTACCTTGATTTTTGGGCATTCACTTTCGATAAATGTATACTTTCATAGGAGTTTGCCAATTCATGAGATCTTTAACTTAGCACGACCAATAGATTCATGAGTGTGGATTTAAGCCATTCTTTTATTGGGGGGAAGGGTAATTACGCCTTCAGAAACAAAAATATGTATATAACAATGGACCGTTTCAACAAGGTGATGAAATTATCACGACACCCTACAAGATTATATAAGGTTCAAACAGTTATTTGAGGTAAGGGAATGATCCAATCATCAACATAATTAAAGTGTTGTAAAGATAATAGCATGTTACCCCATCTTGAGCAGGATGATGTATGTAATTTTCAGTAACAAGTAACAACACCTTGCAATAGAGTCTCGAAAATAATATAACTGGATCAAACACCGTCCTTTGGTCCGCAATTCAATCTTTCTTGTGAACGGTAATGAGTAGTACATATGCTAAGGCCCTTAAAATTCACACCACTCAATTATATTACGTAGTATATATGCTAAGGCCCTTACATTTCATACCCTTCAATTCTATTACATGTAATATATATTTCAACCAAACTATTACGAAATATTAGCTTCAACAGTTAGATGTATCTGCATTTACAAATGAAAACACGCAAGGATGGAAATGTGAGGACTTGATCGTGAATTGTAGGAGGGTTCTACAAGTATAGAATGAGAAGGTTCGCGAGTTGAAGCATGTGATTGAAAACATTGTGGGGCAGTGGTGGACATGGGAATTTGTAGCAACATGTGAGTTGGAGCACTAAAGTGAGTGAATGCTGAGGAGAGAGGGGTTTGGCTCTCTTGGATTCTTCGATTGATGGCCATAGATTGAAACGATTGATCTCTGATTGCGGGAGGCTAGGTACATAAGACATTTTGTAGTGGGGATGGAGGGTAGGGTAACGAGCGTTGGGTTTGGGAGTGGCAGTGTGAAAGAGTAAGGAAGGGGGAGGTTATTATACACATGAGGAGCAACCAGAGATGAGGGGTTGTAATTGTCTGGTGGCACACTATGAGAGGTGATGGTGTCCTACCGCTACGCGCGCACCTTGTAAAAAAATCTAGAGTGTGGCTTTCTTATTAATTTAGAGAGCCAATGCCATTTTAAACATTAGTGTTAGTGTCCATGGTTCAAAAATATTAGATTTTTGGACAAGTTTTAGCCAATTTTTGATATTATCTCTTGTAAAAATCCATAAAAGTGTAGACAACTTCTAGATTAGGATGACATGTAAAAGAATGCATGTATCTTTCATCCAATTTGAAAGGATTTTATGTCAAAAGAGAGATTGACGAAATCGCGCGACACGCGATCACTGTTTTCAGGTAGTGAATAACACTTTAAAGGGGAAGATGAAGGAGTGATCTGACATAATTCTGGCAAGGTGTGTTGGTATTTTACCCCCCTTTTAAAGCCAATGGAGGCATTCGATTGGCGATTTGAGCAGCATAGAGGAATGTATTATTTTATACACGTTTTTTATCTATTAGAGTTTTATCTTCTCATAATGCTGAAATAAATTGACAGGCTTCATCTCTGTTAGTATTCTTATACATTTTCTAATTCTTTTTGGGAGTATTCTTCTACATCTTCAATTTCTTCGAACCCCTTCTCTTTCGTCTACTCCTCTCCCTAAATCTACCTTCACCTTGCTGTCTCTTATCCTCGTGGTAGACTATCGACACACACCGACACTGTGTTAGGGGAATTTTATGCTATCATCAAAGGAACTCAATTTGAAGCTCACTTGAAGCAAGTCTCTTTGCCCTACAAGCCTTGTAATTGACTCATAAGCTTTTGTCCCTAACAGTTTACATTGAATGTAATCATTCAAAGATGATTCATACTATAGCATCATGTTTGAATGACGGGATGCAAAGTTGTTTATGATACATGACAACATACTATACTTGATTTTATACTGTGTGATTGCTCTTATAGTTAAGAAAACAAGCTTGATTTGAGATAATACTCTTGTGATCTTTGCTAAGAATATGTAGCTAGAAGCTCTATCAACATCTTCAAGAACTTAGCTTGAAACCTTTAACCCTTCTTTTATCTCTACCATCTTCGGAGTCTAAGCTTTTGAACCCCCATACATTCTTCTCTCTCAATCCCTTGTGATTGACTGTGAAGTACCTCTTAAATCTTTAATCATTCACTGTAATCTACTTATCTCTTGAAGACGCATCTCCGTCTATCTTGTCTAGTTTTCTTGCCAAACCCCTGTGGTGACCTTCAACCCTACGCACTGCGACATTGGTGAACCCGACGTGAAGGTCGATGTAAGATAACTCCAAGATGGGGGATTATTCAGGAGATACCCTACAACAATTGGTACGCATACTGCAGCAGACTCGGCAACAATAAATCCAAATGTTACAACAACAACAACAACAAAGGCAAGACGAAGAGAAGATTGATTCCACAGCTATCAAGGCCCTAGAGGAAGTTAGGAGGGAATTAAAACAGTTTAATGGTCAAAATTTCTCTGTTTTTATTCGCTTGTATGTTGAGAAAATTCTCTTCTTTGGTGTATTGCAACATGCATGGAGTTGCTATTTTACCAAACTAGCCAAGCATGGTCTTCAAGAAAGAATCCATGGTCTTTTGTAGCGAGATGCGGATTGGGCTGCATTCAAAAAAGCCCTACACAAAGAATTCTTCTTAGAAAACTCTAGCCTAATGACGAAGAAAAGTTTCACTGATTGGGTTGAGAAACCCAACAAAGGTTTAGTTGCAACAGCTTTATACCATGAGTTTGAAAGTAAATTTGGGTAGCTTGATGCTGAAGACCAACAAAGTATGGAAGGTCAAAAGATTGAATTATTCCTTAAGGCTGCAGATCCCATTCTGCAAGAGAAGCTTGTTGATCGCCAGAAGATGCTACCTCTGAATCAGGAGTCAAGGTTGCATCAACAGATATTACTGATGCAATTAACATGATTGCTCGAAGAGAGCGGATGCGACTAAGATCGGGCTCTACTTCAACCTCAATAACTCCATTGATGGAGCTTGTTCCACCTTCAAAATCCCCTATTCCTTTGACTAATCAACCAACTCATTCTTCTTCTGTTCCTTCTAAAAATGATGTCATGGATGAACTCATTAAAAGCATATGTGACCTTCATCTGAATCTTACAGAAATTAGCTCCAAGGTGGAGAAGCTGGATGTCAAAGTTGAAGAACGAGGACGATCATCAACTCAAAGACCCATGAGAGAAGGATTTAAGAGGCATTGTATTTAGTATGATAGCCAACAACATGACAAGAAAGAGTGTTCTGCCTTCCGTGAGGCTGAAGCATAGAAGCTCCTCTTTTGCAAAGATGAAAAAATATATGCAGTTGAAAATGGTCTTCCACTGGAGCCAAATTTTGGCAATGGTGGAATGAAGAAAAGATTATAAGATTTAGTTGTAAAGAATGCCTGTGTAGCAATTGATGTAGCTACCTATGGGCTGCAAATTAAGCTAACTAAATCAAATTTGAAAGTATGTAAAGTTAATGTGCAATCTAAAGTATGGATGCATGCATTAGATCAAATGGAATGCGGCAAAGTAGCCAAAGATGATTTGACTAATGCCAGTCAGTACATTCGAGGAATAACTAGTTGGAAAGAACTGGTAGATTCTTTTTTTGCCTTTGCACATTTGGCTGACATAAATCATAAAGAAGTCTTGATTGAAGAAAAGAGAAGATGAGAAGATGAACCAGGGCCTTCCTCTTTTGGCCCTTTGAAATGGGTAACTACTAGAAGAACGCCTAAATAACCAAAGCTTGCTGAAAATATAACCCCAGATCAAGAGATGAAAGATGCACCACAAACAAAGAAGACCGAAGGAAAGAAGAAAGGCAAGCAGCCAGGCTACAAATTGTAGTCTGACATTGAATCTGCAACCGATCTCAAATGAGTCCTAGAAGAACGAATTCTGGGAAGAAAAATTGGATTCACCTTAGGCAAAATTCTTGGAATTGCCAAATGCAAATTCCATGATGTAATTATTAATGTAATCAAAAGGAAAAGATAATATGTTGGTGGTGAAGCTGAAGAAATAGTGCATGCTTTTTTGTAAGTTCTTCGAGTTTTTGTGCAAGATGAAGAGAAGCTGACTTCACAAGGAATTCATCTTGAAGTAGTTATGGTGTACAAATTGGATGTTGTATGCATATGTAGTGAGCGCCGGAAGGTCCCCAATAACAAAGAACTCTACTTTAAGCTCAAAAATCAAGAGAATAGACTTGCACGACATGAGGCAAAAAGACTAATTGGATACAACCTCCCCCCATGCCTTGTGTGAGCGCTCCACAAAGCATGTATTTATAAATTTATTCATCTCAAAGCTAAAAAATAGCCCAATTTTACAATTAGCATGCTTTAGCATTTATGTTTTTTTTTTTGTCCAAATAAAGAATAAAGCGATTGGGTAGCCCAAGAGTCGGACAGTGTCCAAATACAATGTCCAATAATAAATATTTAAACCGTGAGCCCATGCACATACAAAATAGTAGATATATATTAAGCGCTTCAATAAATAAGCATGCCTAAATAGATATTAGTGCCACGCCTCTAATGATAAGACGCATGCCCATCAAAAATGATAATTTCTTCTAAATAACTTGAATACACGCTATCGCCCAGTGCTTCCAATGCCACCGCCACCTGCTCTACATATCAATTGATCGTGAATACTTTATAGGTGCTTCCGTAGTGGTAGAAACTGATCATCTTTCACTCTTGGGCATGATTGCCAACTACTCTACACCCGACTTTGCTATGCTAAGATGGATTTCATATATTAAATCTCTCAACCCTGAATTAAAGCATATTGCAGGAAAGGTGAATCCAGTTGCTCACATGCTGTCATGTGCAAGATATGACAATGAAGAAGAGATGATGAAAAAAGATGAACCTGAAGAATTTATACTTGTTGAATTTCATTCCATGGCTATTGAAAGTACCTTTTCTGTTGTTGCATATACAAACCCAAAGCTGAATCTTGTAGGTGAAGCTGATCTTTTTAATGGTATAGCATTAAGTACAGTAAGAATAGGAAAATGTACTAACGTAAATCAGCATGCAGCAATAAAGATCAAAGATTTATCTATGGAAGAAGGGTGGTCAACTAGAAGCTAGAATGCTCATTGCATTGCTCAAGTTCTAGTTCATTTCCTTGAAGAACATTATGAAGAAGATTGGCTAAAGATTGGCCAATATTTGAGCACAATGAAGGAGGAGTCTTGGACTGCTGAAGAGTTCAAGCATATTAAGAGGAAAGCTTATGACGTTTTTCTTAAAGAAGGGCATCTATGGAAGCATGCAAAGAAGAAGAAAGGAGCACTTGTCGGAGTTTTAGATAACAAAAGATTGCAACAACAGGTAATGAAGGAATTTCATGAAAGCTTGTGGATTGGCCATAGAGGCATATGGGGAACCTTTAGTAAATTCAAAGAAAAATATTGGTGGCAAAACATGTACCGGGGCATAGCACATTTTGTTGAAACCTGTTATTTGTGTCAGATGTACTCTATGGTCAAGCATCGAGATGGGTTACAACCAACTTATCCTTTGTCTATACATTATAAATAGGTTATTGATCTTATAACTATGCCTATAGAAATATGGAATATACGATATTTAGTGCTTGCAAGAGAGGATCTAACCAATCAAGTTGAAGGCAAAGTCTTAATAACCAAGACAACTCAAGCTGTTTATCGTTTTTTGCTTGAAGAAGTGTTTTGCAAATATGGTTGTGTGGGTAAAGTAACTGCAGATAGAGGAGAGTTGGATGGTGATGAGGGATGCAACTTCTTTGCTTAATTGGGTATTAAGTTGGCTTTAACATCAGCCTATAACCCTGAAGGCAATGGAAAAAGTGACAGAAAAAGATTTGGTAAGTGACATCGACTTTGACCAGGAGAAATTCAAGAAAACAACTGGGTGCTTGTCTATGACAACATCCTAGACAATCAATACAATGCTTTTAGAAAGATGGTAAAGTGTTGGTTTGGCCCGTATGTGGTAAACGTCATTCATGACAATGCCACATATTCATTGGCTGAATTGGATGGGACCAGTATAAAGATACTCATAGCTAGAAAAAGAATCAATGTAATGAAGGAGACCTAACTGTCCTAACTAAGGGGAAGGAGAGAGAGAAGGATTGCAGAAGAAGAGGGAGAGGAGAGAGAAAGGCAAGAAGAAGAGAGAGAGAAAGAGGGAGAGAGGAAGAAGAAGAGAAAGAAGCCATGGAAGCTTGAGAAGGTGAAAAGAGAGTTTCTTGATAAATTATGTGATGCCTCAAAATACCCTCTTACACCTTATATACCGTCAGTGTGATTGGTATGTTCCCATGCCATGCTCCCATGATCCCCATTCATTACAAACCATCCCATCTCATAAAGTTTTTGTCCTAAAAAACAAGGGATGTAGTCATGGACTGTAAGGGTGTGCTCTAGGAAATCAGCCATAACTTTGTATGGGAAACTCCGAATGGGACAGCTGAGGTGTCCTTATGGAACCCATGAGATGTACTTTTAGCCCATGTGGATGAGGCGGCACTGCAATTAGGTTAGGACCAAAACTGGTACAAAATAAATAGCTGTCCAGGAATTACTAGTGTGCAGTCCCAGATGGTATGGCTGGAGAAAAACAGCCATAACTTCCACTAGGGAACTCTGATCGGGCAAGTAAGGTGTCGACACGAAGCCCTCGAGGTGTACTTTCAGCCCATGTATGGAGGATGGGGCTGAAAATGGACCAGGACCAAATATGGTACAAAACAGGTGGCTGTCCAGATGTAGACTACAGCCAAAATAGGTGTCATGGTTAAGTTCCAGCCAGTACGGCCTCCTTGAGGTATGGAAATTCATCCAATATAGATGCTGGGCACCAAGAGGCTTCCTCTATTGGTAGGCCTTGCCATTTGATCAAGTATTCATGTATGGAACGGGTGTGGAGTTGCTTTTCACATTGCCCAATGACCGCTTCAGGAATGTACTGAATAAGGCCCTCCTCATCTATGGGTGGTAGCTCCTCTACATGATCTTTGGGAGTGCCAATGAAAGGTTTCAATTGGCTCACATGGAAGACATCATGGATCTTAGTGGTGGGAGGGAGTTGGAGACGGTAAGCCAAGTCCCCAACCTTCTTAATGATCTTGTAGGGCCCATAGTAACGGTGTGCCAACTTGTTGCAAGAACCGTCCTTTAGTGTGGCATAAAGGGACTTGGGGACCTTGAGGAGTACCAATTCACCCTCTTGAAAGTCAAGGGGTCTTCTTTTTGCATCACCATGGAGCTTCATGTGCTCTTGAGCTCTTTTGAGGTTTACCTTGCATTGTTGAAGTAGAGCTTGCATGCGATCCAACTCTTCTTTTCCTAGGGGGTTGAGCTTTTCATTGAAGATCACGGTAGGAAGGGGTACCAAATAACCATACAATGCTTCGAAGGGAGAGACTCCAATGCTCGAATGAGTGGAGTTGTTGTAAGAAAATTCAGCCAAGTGCAGCCATACGTCCCAATAATTCTGCACATCATGACAAAAATGTCGCAAATAAGTTTCAAGCCATATATTGATTCTCTCGGTTTGCCCATCCATTTAGGGATGATAGGCTGTGGACGGAGCCAATTTGGTCCCCATGGAGCTGAAAATGGTCTACCAAAACTGACTCATAAATTTGGTGTCCCGGTCATGTACTATGACTTGGGGTAAGCCATGCAACTTAAAAACATGCTCCATAAACTGAGTGGCAACTTGGGATGTTATAAACTGGAATTTTGTAGGGATGAAATGGGCTGCTTTAGTGAGTCGGTCAACTACCACATATATGCTATCCCAACCCTTCTTGGTTGTAGGTAAACCAGTGATCAAATCCATGGTAATGTGGGTCCATTTTCATTTGGGAGTAAGTAAAGGCTGCAACAATCCACCCGGTTTAAGAGAGCTATCTTTATTTTGTTGGCAAGGCACGCATCTAGACACAAAGTATTTAACATCCCGCCATAGGCCTTTCCAATGGAAGCCATATGTTTTGACGACCCCTAAGTGGCCAGCAATCGGTGAAGAATGCATCTCTTTAAGGATCCTTTGGGTAAAGGGAGAGGCATGGGGAATCACAATACGGCCATGGATCCAAATGAGGCCATTGTGGAGCTGATATTGGGAATTGTCATCCATGACACCTTGCTGTAATTTCTGGAAAAGAGGGCTAAATTCAGCATCAAGCAAGTGTGCCTCTTGGAGCTCCTCAATCCAATCATGGTGGAGTTCAGTGATGGATGAAACCTTGCATGCCCACATGCGAGAGAGTGCATCAGCCACTACATTGTCCTTGCCACAGGTGTGGGTAATCTCAAAGTCATAGTTTTGTAGGGTAGCCACCCATCTACGTTGTTTGGGAGTGAGGTTGGGCTGAGTCAAGAAGTGTTTGAGCATACGGTGTTCACTTTTCACCTTAAATCTGCTGCCATACAAGTAGTGATGCTACTTTTTGATAGCATGAATGACTACCAACATCTCCTGATCATAAACATGCAACTCTCTCTCTTTATGATCCAATTTTCGGCTCTCAAATGCTATTACCCCACGTTCCTGCAGCAAGACTGCACCAATACCCCGTCCACTAGCATCACACTGGATGGTAAAATCCTTTGAAAAGTCGGGGCATACGAGGATGGGGGCTGAAGTGAGCAAGTCTTTCAACTGCTGAAAATTGCGGTCAACCAATTCATCCCATAGGAAAGCCTCTTTTTTCATCTTGTCTGTTAACGGGGCTGCAATTGTGGCATAATGGCGAATAAATCTCCTATAAAAGGAGGAGAGGCCAAGAAAACCATGCAAGGAGGTAGTGGTAGTGGGAGTGGGCCACTCCCGGACACAATGCACTTTCTTAGGATCAGCTTGGATGCCTTTTTCACTAATGATGTGTCCTAAGTACTCAACCTCTGTTTGCATGAAGACACACTTGCTTTCTTTGGCAAATAGCCGGTGCTCTCTCAGTACATCAAAAATTTGCCTGACATGCTTTCGATCCTCTTGCAGTGACTTGCTGTAAACGAGTATATCATCAAAGAATACCAACACAAACTGGAAAAGCCATGGCTGCAATATCTTGTTCATTAAGCTCTAAAATGTGGCGGGTGCATTAGTGAGCCCAAATGGCATGACAAGGAAATGGTACAAGCCAGGGTCAGTCCAAAAGGCTGTTTTGACTTCATCACCCACCCTCATTTTGATTTGGTGGTAACCGGATCGCAAATCAATCTTGGTGAAGTAGCGTGCTCCCTTGAGTTCATCAAGCAAGTCATCAATTCGAGGGATGGGTATCTATTTTTTACGGTGATCTTATTGAGATCACGGTAGTCAATGCACAACCGGAAAGATATGTCCTTTTTCTTAACCAATAGAACCAGGGAGGCATAAGGGGAAGAGCTAGGCTCTATGAATCCCATCTCAGTGAGATCCTTGACTTGCTTTGCTACTTCCTCTCTCTCACATTTAGAGAGTCGATATGGGGGTTTATTGATGGGCTTGGCATGGGGCTCCAAGTCAATCGGGTGATCCATCGATCTCTGAGGGGGAAGGGTAGTGGGGGGCTAAAATAGATCCTCATATTCAGCCAAAAGCACTTTTAGTGCTGCATTTTGCTTCCCCAAGGTGTGATGGTCATCATTATCCTTATGCAAATGCAAGACAAATATTTGGGAGCGTTTCTTGAATTCTTTTTTGAGTTATCTTGTTGTTATAAGCTGAAAATCTGCATTTTCTTTGATTCCCTCCAAGTGTACAAGCTGCCCATGCATTACAAACTCCATATACAGCTGAGAGAAGTCCATAGAGATGTTTCCCAACTGTTGAAGCCAATCACATCCCAAAACAACATCCACGGGGCCCATATCAAGGGTAATTAAGTCCACCTTTGCTTTGTAATTTTCAGCTAGCATAAGAGACACTTGTGTGCATACATGGGAGCTCACTTTCTCATTTCCATTGGCCACTTGAACCCGAAGAGGTTGCTGTAATTCAGTGGGAACACATGTCAAATAGCCAAGAGTTGATTTATTCACAAAACTGTGCGTGCTGCCACTATCTATGAGGATGTATACACTCTTGCCATCAATGTTACCATGCACTCGTAGGGTGTTTGGGCTCCTAGAGCCAGTCCATGCATCCATGGAGATCGAGCAGGCTGATATAGTGGTGAATGAGGGGTGCCAAGGGTCATTCCCAAGCATGTCATCAATGGGGCAGCCATCGGGGTCAAAAGGGAACCTGTCCGGTGAGTCATAAAACGGATCAGGATCAATATCCTCCTCATATTCAGCATTTTCAGCAAGTGTCATTATTGGAGAGTTGTCATGCATGTCCTCTTCCAACTTGTCACTATCTTTCAGCACGTACATGCTATTAAACTTGACAGTGGCGTTCTTAAAGGGGCATTTGGATGCATGATCAGTTGTGTACTTATCCCCTCATTTAAAGCACAATCCTTTGGCTTTTCTATCCTTGACAACTTCAGGAGGAATGAATTTTTGACTGTTAGGACTGAGGCCATTCCTTGCCTTATTTTCAACATAATTTGGGTCACTTTTGGAGGGTGGTGCTATCCCAAAATTGCCATATTTCCTTTCAGCATTAAACGTGGGGTAAGTAGGAATTTTGGAGCTGCCATTCCCTGCATTGTTGCTACGATAATTATTAGCATATGGGGTTTTTCTGATAGGGTATCTTTGCTGTCCTGCAATGGGCTGCATGCTCTCATTGCGGTGGTATTTTTGACCATAGCGTTCGGCCAATTCTATGGCTGCAAACAAGGTGGCTAGCTTTTGAGCCATTACATCAACTGAAAGATATGCATCTGGCCCATAAATGTATTTATGCAATTTGGCCTCATCACTGACTGCCTCAACATACATGGATAGGTTCATAAATTGGTTGGCGTACTCCCTCACGGTGAGATTTCGCTGATCAAACTGATACCATTGCCTAGCCAAGCGTTCTTTTTCCACCGGGGAGACAAAAACTTGGATCATATTCATCTTGACCTCTTCCCAATCACGAAACTGCTGATTTTCTCTTTGAACAAATCTCCACCATGTGTGGGCAAAACCTTCTAAATGAAGGGAGGCAAAAATTATCTTTGCCTCATCGGTATGGGGGTAGATGAGAAAATAGGCTTCCAAGTTAGAGTTCCATTCCTCTAGTTTAGTTGGGGATGAGGATTTCCCATTGAATTTAGTAAACACAATCTTGTCACGTAGCTCATTTGGGCCTGGCTGCCCATGAATGCCATGTGCTACATGCTGCTCATACATGCCTTGCTGTCCAAAATTCCCATGGGGGCTATGCTGCCCGTGCATTACATGAGGACCAAATTGCCCATTAGGACCTTGCTGTCCAAAATGTCCATGTTGCCCATTACCATATACATGTTGCCCATTGCCATATGCATGCTTCCCATTGCCATGTGCATGCTGCCCATTGCCATATGCATGCTTCCCATGCACTCTGTGCATTCCATGCTACACAAGATTTGCATTGGAGCCATTCCCTTGAGTGTGCAAGTAGCTTCCGTTACGTGGGAGTTGGGGTGCCAAGGATGGGCTTGAAGGATTCGTAATGGGGGAGGGGAGGAGGGGCTCATCATGTTGAGTGGAGGGCTCACCCATCTCATAAGTGCTATGGGGAATGCCATGGGTACCACCGAGACCTTGTGGGCTACGCCCGGTCTCCAAGGGAGGAGGGCTGTTAGCCTCATGGGGAGGGACATATTCCTTGGGTCGATCCGAGGGGGGGGCAATGGCGGGGATGAGGGCACCCATGCGCTCTACGAGTAAGTCCATCTTAGCCATCACCTCGGAATGACGGTGATCTTGGCGGGTTTCCATCTCCCTATGGCGTTGCTCCATCTCTCGATGTCGTTCAGCATGACGGGTTTCATGTTGGCATAAGGTTTGGTTGAGCAGAGATAAGCAGTCTATCTCGGGGGCACGCTCTTCAAACATGTCTTCATGATCCTCCTGGGCTGAGCTAGGATCATTCATTGAGGCACGGGAGTCCCTTATTTCACGCTGAAATTCCTCCTGGGCCTTTGCTTTATCCTTCTGGCCTGCCATCCCAAGTGCAGTCCACCAGACCCCTTATTACAGAAATGATGATAACTTGAGCTAGAGAACTCCGATCCCCAAACTTTCTGATTCAAATGAAAGCCCTCGATACCCTATACAAGGCTATTAAAAATATCTCCGACAATAAATGATCAGAGCTTTTCTATAATCACTTTCTGTGGGCTGATTGTGTAGGACTGATGCCTGTCCCACAGTACCTCTGGGCACAAAACTGAGTGTATCTCCCAAATCGTAGGGTGGAATGGGGAGGTTTTTATTTCAAATCGAAGGGAAGATGCCCTCTTCAAATCAAGATATAGAGCCCACACTCAATCACACAAGAAGGCTTTGCTGTAATCAACTTTTGCAGGCTGACTATGTAGGACTGTTGCTTGTCCCACAATACCTCTGAGAACAAAACTGAGTGTATCTCCCAAATCGTAAGGAGAAATAGGGAGGTTTTCAGCTCAAATCGAAGGGGAAGATGCCCTCTACAAATCAAGCTATAGAGCTTGCACTCAGTCACACAAGAAGGATTTTCTATAATCGACTTTTGCGGGCTGACTGTGTAGGACTGGCTGTCTGCAATATCCTACAAAGACTCCCTCAAGGAGCATACTTTATCCCAATGGTGAGGATCTTATCCCAGACATCCAGGGCCTCAATAGTGGCTCTCAGTGCCCCATAAATCCATACATCCTTTGCATCCATAGTTCATTACTGAGACCAATTCCATAACTGCATACCCTGCCCTTCTTGCATTGCATCCACCATACATTACCAAGTGGTTCGTGACATTACCAATGCATGTAGGGCCTTGTAGGCTCAAGTGATCAGGTTTCGGGCTATTCCGTCAAATGTACCTGCACCTGCAATAATTCTTTGGGCTCCGGATCACCGGGAGGTGGGCAAAGTTCCCCCCGGGCCGGGTTGTGCACCCCTTCAGGGTCTTTGATGGCAAGGGGGGGTCACCCCTCTTTTGTCTTGCCACCTCGCCTAGCATCCGGCTTTTCCTCACTCCGAATGTACATGGCAGACATTTATTAATTAAACACCCAGCATGAGATGCATTTCAAGAATCAAAATTTTGGGCTTTTCATGAAGTGCATGGAATTGGAATGGGGAATAGGGATAAAGAGCTTACCGGCAGTGACTCACTGCCTACTCACCCTTATACAATGGATTTTTTTAACACTTCTTGGCTCAGCCAATTCACAAGAAGTGAAATGGGTTATGGGTAAGCAAAATATAATTACAATGAAGCTTCAGTATGAGTAAAATCCATTTCAATACTATAAGATCAAATTGAAATGACTGGGATTAATACTCAGCATGCATTCATGTCTAGGACTCCTATTATCTACTTGGACTCATACATTCTCTCAAACAAGTGGATGGGATTCAACAAGAGGCTTAAACAGAGAGAGTGAGAGCCAAGAATCAATTACCTTGAGTCTTTTGGAGAAGAAGGCAGCCACTAATGCCACCTCAGTCCTTCATAAGAGCTCCACTTTGATCCCGCATGCTCCATAGCTCTAAAATAGTTGTGCTCCGTTAAGAAAGGGTGAAGTCAAGCTTGGGGCAGGATGGTTCAAGACCTTCCCATGAAGAGTTCTTGCTGAAATTGAAGTCCTACTCCATACCCATGGCTGCCCACAAGTGCATGCCTTCAAATCTTGCTTGTAATCTTCTTCCCGTGCTTCTTGATGGCTGAAATCTTGAGCTAGGTTGAAGAGGGACTCCCGAGGACCAAGAAGAGACCAAAATCTTCAAGATTTCTGAGCTTGATGCCAAGGTTCCATGGCTGCCATATGGACTGCACCAGACTAGGGTTTCTTGAAGTGCAAAGGGGAGTCCAAGGGCTAAGGAAAATGCCTCTAATACTGCCCAAGAAGGTTGCCAAGAGCCAGGAGTGAGGCTAGGAAGGAGAGGAGGGCTGTTTAGTAGGCCAGGAAGCAGCCCGTTTTTTGCACTGCAAATTTCGGGCTGCTCCTGGGGGGCCATAGGCAGGGTAGACCAGGGTTGCTACTGCTCAATGTGATGCTCCAGCAGAGGGGAAAGCCTTGGGACAAGCCATTCTTGCTAAGGAAGAGGGGGGGAGCAAGATTTCTGAGTTTCTTGGGCTGGAGCTTCCATGGTAGCTTGGGGAAAAGAGAAAAGAGAAGGTCTTCTTGAAAAGTAACTAAGTTTTTGGCCTTCTCTAACTGTGCTACCCTCCGTTTTGCCCAAAACCCTAAAAAACTTGCATGAAAATTAGTGACGACCTATCAAATTTGTTTGCCCGCCTCCAGATTTGTCCATGGATCTTGGGAAAGCTCCAAGAAAGGCTGCCACAGTCTTCAAGAGGGTTGACAGCCTGCCTGAGTACTCCTGTGTACCTGTGAAAGAGATGTAACTGGAGCTTTCTAACTGTGGGAAACTGTGAGAGCCCTAAATCTATGGGGAAAGAGAAGGATCAAGGACAAAGCTCTGATACCACTTGTAATGAAGGAGACCTAACTGTCCTAACTAAGGGGAAGGAGAGAGAAAACTATTGCAGAAGAAGAGAGAGAGGAGAGAGAAAGGAAAAAAGAAGAGAGAGAGAAAGAGGGAAAGAGGAAAAAGAAGAGAAAGAAGAAGAAGAAGCCATGGAAGCTTGAGAAGGTGAAAAGAGAGTTTCTTGATAAATTCTGTGATGCCTCAAAATACCCTCTTACAACTTATATACGGTCAGTGTGACTGGTATGTTCCCATGCCATGCTCCCGTGATCCCCGTTCATTACAATCAAGCTCTTCAAATGAAGAGAAAGTTTAACATATGAGTTAGAAGACTTGGATGTAATTCAAGATCATGAAGACATAGAAGAAGAAGAAGAGGCAGAAGATGAAGACATTGACATGGCAGAAGTTACTTCTTCTAACACTGCAAATCTGTAAGATTTTGGCACATGCTAGAGGATGTGCATATTAGGAGGGGTGGGTGTGATGACGCTACATGCACATCGTGTAAAAACATCTAAAGTGTGGCTTTCTTATTGATTTAGAGAGCCAATGCCATTTTATGCATTAGTGTTAGTGTCCATGGTTCAAAAATATTAGATTTTTGGACAAGTTTTAGCCAATTTTTGATATTTTAAATATTATCTCTTGTAAAAATCCATAAAAATGTAGATAAATTCTAGATTAGAATGACATGTAAAATAAAGCATGTAGCTTTTAGCCAATTTGAGAGGATTTTATGTAAAAAGAGAGATTGACAAAATCGTGCGATGCGCAATCGTTGTTTTCAGACAGTAAATAACACTCTGAAGGGGAAGATGAAGGAGTGATCTAGCAAAATTTTAGCCAGGTGTGCTAGTATTTTACCCCCCTTTCAAAGCCAATGGAGGCATCATATTGGCGATCTGAGCAACATAGAGGAAGGTATAATTTTATACACATTTTTGTCCTTTAGAGTTTTATATTCTCATAAATACTGAAATAAACTGATAGACTTCATCTCTGTTAGTATTCTTATACATTTTCTAATTCTTTTTGGGAGTATTCTTCTACGTCTTCTATTTCTTCAAACCCCTTCTCTTCCGTCTACTCCTCTCCTTGAATCTATCTTCACCCTATTGTCTCTTACCCCCGTGGTGGACTCTTGACACCAAACGCACCGACACTGTGTTAGGGGAAGTTTATGCTATCATCAAAGGAACTCAATTTAAACCTTCTTGAAGCAAGTCTCTTTGCCCTACAAGCCTTGTAATTGACTCATAAGCTTTTGTCCCTAACAATCTACATTGAATGTAATCATGCAAAGATGATTCATGCTATGCAATCACGTATGAATGATGAGATGCAGAGTTGCTTATGATACATGACAACATATTGTACTTGATTTTATAATTTGTGATTGCTCTTACAATCAAGAAAACAAGCTTAATTTGAGATAATACTCTTGTGATCTTTGCTAAGAATATGGAGTTGTAAGCTCTATCAACATCTTCAAGAACTTAGCTTGAAACCTTCAACCCTTTTCTTATCTCTACCATCTCTGGAGTCTAAGCTCTTGAAACCACATACATTCTTCTCTCCGAATCCCTTGTGATTGACCGTGAAGTACCTCTTGAACCTTTAATCATTCACTGTAATCTACTTATCTCTTGAAGACACATCTTCATCTATCTTGTCTAGTTTTCTTGCCAAACCCGTGTGATGACCTTCAACCCTACGCGTTGCGACAACGGTGGTTAGTGGGTTCCGAGTAGAGGAGAATGGAAGGCGATGCGGAAGAGCTACATGGGAGAAGGGCCCTAAAAGGTGGGCTTGCATCACCTTTGATGAGAGAATCCATTGTGGGTATCAGATGTTAACCTTGGGCATGCAACAAAGAGGAGACATAATGGTTGCCCTGGGTAAGTTACTCATGAATATATATGTGCATCATGTGGGTTCAAAATAAGGTATTTTTAAAATACCAACTTTCTACATATTTTACATACAAAAAGAAGGGTGTAATATAAAGGGATTATTTACAAATTGAATAGAAAAGAGTTATTTTTTATTTGGAAAAAAATCACAAATAGGATATTTATAAATAGGCCTTGAATGCACATGATGTAGAGGATATATATATAGTAACTTCCCCGAGATGGCTACAGGACCAATGCACCAAACACGCAAGAGAAAGCTCACTCAAGAACACAAGACGAGAGATGGAGGCCAAAATGTTTGCTTGGTCATTTTTGTTCTTCTTTCACATACAATATAATGTATACAAAAGTATATATAAGATACAACATAAAGAAAAGTAGCCTAAGTCAAATAGTGTATAACTGACTATACTAATTGACTAGCACTATAACTTCAGTTGTTGTAGGTAGATGTAACAAACTAAATATAATAAGTGATAAGTCAGTGGCCATGTGAGGATCATAATGACCACCAATGTACCAAGTTTAGACATGCATACCCATCTAACCAAGTGATCCATCATCAATGTCCACATGTGTTAAGGTTTCCACCTCAATACTCCCCCTCAAGCTCAATTGTATCTCTGCAACTCCAAGTAAGCTTTGAAGTTCTTTGCACCCAATTGTGAAAATGTTAGCTATGTGATCCTTTGTGTTGATATATACCAAGTTAATCTTACTTGTAAGTACCTTCTCTCTCATAAAGTGGTACTGCACCTCAATATATTTTATCCTAGAACACAAATTTTAGTGAATTTGGGAATCTTTCAAGTCTCATTCTTCATTATTTAGAATATTGGGACTCCAAAAAGATATATTTAAGTTTTCCAAAGTTGTCATGTGACACATAATTGGAAACCTTATGAAAATAAGAATCTATTGAGCTATTGAACAATAAATTTTGAGCAAAGTGTGAGAGTTATCGCAAAGAGAAAGTTTTGATCATGAGTCCTAAACTTATGGAAAATTCCCAAATTCACTAATAGTGTGTTCTAGCATGGAACACTTGATTCTTAGCTCATTGTATGTTGCTCATGTTATCACAATGAATGTCAACTCGACTATCTCCCTACACAGCCAAGTCACCCGATAACTTTTATAGCCATATCACCTCACATGCTTCCGTAATAGCACCTCTATACTTAGCCTTTATACTTGATAAAGCAAGTACATGTTGCTTTTTGTTGCTCCATATAACTGCTGCATTACCAAGAAAAAACATGAATATGGTGGTAGATCTTCTATCACACATGTTACTAGCCCAGTTTACATTTGTGTATCCAAACACCTATATATCCTTACCTATCTCATGAAAAAGTCTTGTCTCATAAACAAGTCTATAGTGCAAAGTGGACTCCATATACCTCAATATGCGTTGTCGAAGGGTTTTCAAAAGCAAAGTCGCGACCACAAAGGACCTTGATTAATTTCAGGATAGAAGATCAATCAAACGAGATCACGATTTAATTTGAAAGAAGGTCACCTCAATTTCGGATAATGGCATCAACTGCTTCAGCTTCATACTCATCGACAAAGTGAAATCATGGTCTCAAAGAGAATCAGACAAGTTCAAATTGCATTGTGGTTACTGAACTCAAAAATCTCTACAAAAACATTTAGCTATAGTCACCATAGCTCTTAAGAAAGTAGTAATTGTATTACATAGATATTTCAGAGTAGTTGTTCATGGCCTCTTTGTCAGCTCAGTAAAGCTTTAGCATGTCAGTATTGTCCCTTTGTTGACTATTAGGATGGGCCTATTTAGATGGCATCGAGTAGTCACAGAGGCGGAGCAGATGGAATTCGGAGATCGAGAGGACGCCAAGAGCTCCTAAAGCTAGGCCTGCAAACCCTCCTACTCTTGTTTTGATACCTTGTAATAGTTGGAAAGTACTTTTAATTTTCTATTTCTTGGATCTCTTGACTGGTTTTCTGCAATGTCTCTATTTATTAGCATTGTTGCTGGAGCTCACCTCATCTAGGGAGTCCAAATAAAACGGAAGTAGCTCCTCTTTGCCATAGCTTGATTCCCAGTTAAGTTAAAGCTCATTATCATATTGAAGAGGGGATGGACGATTTCAGGGTGCCGAAGTTGAATGGCTATCAGAGTTTCAATGGCAAACAGGATAACGACACAGCAACAGAAGCACGAATGGACAAAGAAGATGAAGACCAACAGATAACGATGACTTTCCTCTGAATTATCTTCATCCACTCTTCTTCCCCTTCTATGGTCGTAGCATCTTCACCTTCTTCATTCTTTGTTGCCTCTTGCCGACTTTCCTTCGTCTTCACAACTTTCGCGTTTGATCTGTCTTCAGAGTTCACCTCCCAGTCCCTCGTTGTTTGTCATCCATCAACGTGTTGGAGCTTTAGCATCAGACCGTGCAGCCTCCATCGTCCCTCCAATATCAAAGAGTTCCTCAATACTTCATTCGACAATTGCCGCAGTGTCTTCTGATTAACTCCAGCTCTTCCTTTGCAACATGTTGCACCTCACTGGCTTCTACATCCTCTGTTATTGCTCTTCTCAGTCGTAGCAGTGACTGAGACTCCGAGCTCTTCTAACAACAACATCCACGTCGTGCTTCCTCCTCCCCCCAAAAGCTTCTTGATCGTCCCTCTCATAAGCGTTCCTGCTTTTTCTTTTCCTAAGCCTGCGCTCAGAAAAGCGGCCCTTTTTCTTTTCCACAAAAGCGGCCCCAGTCATGGCCTCCTTGAATTTGAAATTCCAAGTGCAAAAGCTCTTCATCTTCCTCACCACTGATATCCATGTCATTATCACTATTCTCAAGATTCAAGAAATCAAGAGAGTCTGAATCCGTCTCCTTCTGTGAAGCCTCATAATCACTTTCTAGATCCTGCTGAATAGATACCTTTCTTCTTGAAAGGTTGAGCTTCTGTACATTATTACAGCTTACAAATTTAGAAGACCCCTTGCACTTACCAACTTCAGGCATGCCTTTAGGGTGACTCCCAACACGGCAGCTTGATTCACTTCTAGAAAAATGAGGCCTCTGTACAGTTTTACAGTTCAAAATTTTAGGAGACTCTGCATGATAATGAGCATCAGATACAGTTGCATTGTCATTCTGCCCAGTATACTTGCCCTCAATGCTCTTCTTAGCACCATGTAACTCCGTTCTCAGGGACTCGGCATCTCCCAAGCGTTCATTCATGGCCACACATAGAGAGGGTAGCTCGAGTTCAACAGGAAAGACGGCTTCTGTTCCATAAACCAACTGGAAGGGGGTCTATCCTATAGTTGCCTTATTGGAGGCTTTGTATGCCCAAAGGGCCTTTGTAAGTGGATTATCCCAATTCGGCGAAGTGTGGCAATCATCCTTGTCAGGATCGAGTAGAGGATGTGATTGGTGACTTCAACTTGGCCGTTGCCTCTGGGGTAATAGGGGGTGGCCTTGCGATGGTAGATCTTATATAGTTCTGTCAATTCTTCCATGATTTTGTTAAGGAAGTGGGTGCCTCTTTCATTGACAACCTCTAGGAAAACTGCCAAAATGGGTGATGATATTCTCATACAAGAACAAGACTAGGCTATTATCATCATCCTGCTTTAGAGCTTTAGCTTCGCACCACTTGGTGACATAATTCGTACATACCAGGATCTATCTATTCTACTTCCGTCTACTCGTGGGATCGATTGGACTTATGAAGTCGATGTCCCACCTCTGGAATGCCTTCAAGGGAAGGATAGGTTGCAGTGGCATGGCACTAGTCTTGGTGAGTTTTCCCATTCGTTGACAAGCATCACATTTCTTATAGTAGTCATAGGCATCCTTGTGGAGAGTTGGCCACCAATATCCTGTGACGAGCAGAGCCTTTCTAGCTTTGCCCTTCTTGTACAGTGTGCCACCTAACAGGGTGTAGGGGGCTGACTCTAACAGAAGCTTATTCCTTTCCCAGCTAGAGATGCCAAGAGGATACTGTTGGGTTTCCAGTAGGTTAGCGATGTCTGCATACTAGGGGTTGATAGTTTCTACCAGGAATAGGGAAGCATCAAGAAGGTCCCGATCATCTTGCTCCTCTTCTGTAGTCTGTGGGATACGCAACAGATGATCAGCCAAAACATGGGAGTGACCAGGTTTGGTGATTACCTCAAAGTCAAACTCCTGGAATAGAAGGATCCATCTCATCATTATTCCCTTCACATATACTTTGTTCATTAGGAAGGACAGGGCCTCATGATCCACATAAAATTTGAAGTGAGTTGACACCAGATAGTGGCGAAACTTCTCTAGGGAAAACACCATTGCCAAGCATTCCAGCAGTGTCATTGTATAGTTACACTCTCTGTTAGTGACTTTTCAGCTTGCATAGTAGATGGGTTGATCCAACTTTGAGGAGCCTTGCTGGCATAAAATTGTGCCTAAGCCTTCATTGATGCATCGGTGTGCACATGGAACTCCTTCGTCCAATCAGGAGGTTGTAGGATAGGTGCCTCAACCAGGCACTATTTCAAAGTGTTGAAGGCCTGATCACAATCCTTTGTCCAAGTGAACTCCGCATCCTTCCTTAGAAGCTCATGTAGGGGGGCTTCCTTTGTTGCAAAATGGGCTATGAACCTTCTGTAGTAGCCCACATGGCCTAGAAATCCCCTCAATTGTTTGAGGTTGGTTGGTGATGTCAAGGCTCCAATCTTCTCAATCTTTGTAGGGTCTGTTGTGCTATCCCTTGTGCAAAGACAATGTGTCCCAACACGACTCCAAAAGAGACTCCAAATATGCATTGGTCGGGGTTGAGAGAGATACCATACTCTCGGCATTAATCAAAGCATTGCTCTAAATGTCCCCAATGTTTAAGGATCAAACTATAAACACAAAAATCATCCAAGTATAACTTAATTAAGTCATGCAAATGATTTTGAAATGTGGCCATCATGACTCGCTAGAAGGTAGTAGGGGCATTGCAAATGGCATCACTCTGTAGGCATAGGTCCCCCACTCTGTTGTAAAGGTTGTCTTGGATTGATCTTCTTTTGCTATTGGCACTTGGTTATAACCACTGAATCCATCTAGGAGGGAGTAAAGCTCATGGCATGCCACTGTGTTCAACAGTTGGTTAGTGAAAGGGATAGGAAACGATCCTTCTTCATCTTTGAATTCAACTTTCGGAAGTCCACACATATTCAAAGTTTGCCGTTCTTCTTGAGTATGACCAAAATGGGTGAAACCCATTCACTATTAGCCACTCGATAAATGAACTCCGCTTCCAAAATCTTCAACAACTCTACTTTTACCAAGATAGAGTAGTTTGGATTCATTCACCTCTGTCATTGCCGTACAGGCTTGGCATCAGGCTCTAGATCAATGTGATGCTGAAATATTGTGGATAAATCCCCTTTAGATCTTTATAAGACCATGCAAACACATCCAAGTTCTCCTTCAATAAGTTATGTAGAATCAATAGTTCCTCTTCTGGCAAGCTACTACCCACCTTTAGGTGGCGTTCAGAGCCATCTGCATCCACAAAAGTCAATTGTCTTTCACCTTCTACTTCATGGATGAAGATCCCATGGACTGCTTCTGGATACAAATTCGAATCCTTCAAGGAAGTGGTGTCCTCATCTGATGTTTCATTAGAGCCGACTTCTTCTTTGGGTTGCTCCTTAGGATATTGAAATGGGATTAGGACTGCTTTGGGTTTGGTTTCAAAATTAGTTACCTCTTGGCTCGAGGACCCATCTTCTGATTATACATCCAAGAATGTCACATAATCGGGACCCTTTGATGTCTATTGGGGCCGTTGGATTGGTGATTGTTGGCAAAGTGCATCATCATCATTTTTTCTTGGGAAGGATGGGTGAGGGTGGCAAGAGACACTGCTGAAAGACAGCTTATTCTTTTTAATCCATTTCTTATAACGATTTTGCATATGAGAGGATCCATTTACCAGACCAAATGGTACCATCGCCATTCTGTCCCACAGCATGAGATCCTATCCTTTTGGTGCTGCTAGGATGTCCTCCTCATATGTATCCTCTTCAGGTGGGATAGATTATTCCAGTCAGCTTTCATAACCGTCTTCCTTAGTATCATCTTCATCCTCTTCATCCTCTGTCTCTGTCTCTATCTTTGTAGGAGCTCTGTAAGAGAAGAACATGTTCTCTATTTCATCTTCTTCCTATATCTCTCTCTCTCTACTTTGGTGATGTAGCAGGGAGAGCAGTACATCCAGGCCGGAGAGCAATACATCCAGGCCTCTATCTCGCTATCAAAGGTAATGTCGGAAGTCATTGCTAGTTCAGGCAAGAAGTATTCACCAATTGACAAGAACTTTGCATCTTGAGGGAGTTGGCTTACAATCCCCTTTGTTAGGGATTATGCTTCTGTTTTCTTGGGAAAGATCTATTTAACAGCTTCTTCTTCTCCTGATGTACCATCTATTACTTCATTAGAGGAGTCTATGACTTCAATGGATGTGGATCCATTACCTTTTTGCGATCCATACAACTTCAATACTACTTTTTTGGGTCCTCTGCCTAGGGTCAGGGTTCCTTTGAACCAATCTGTCCTCGCTCTTGCTTCAAAAATCCATGGTCTCCCCAGTTCCCCAGCAACAGAGGGTATGAGGTCCCATAAGAATTTTGTTTCACCACCAAATACATCAACCAATAGTCTCTTCCTACCAGGGTTGTCTTTACATATGGGAAAATTCCCAAGGTTTTGATTCTACTTTGGTCTGCCAATTTGATAAGCCACTGTGTAGGCTGCATTCCTTGCAAGCCTAGATCCTTCATTATCCATCCATCATTATGTTAACTGATGAGCCTCCATCAATCAATGCTTCTGAAATAAAGAACCCTTCAATCCATATGCCAATCTTGGGGATTCCAGGATCCAGGAAGGAGTTAGCCACATCTACTTTCCTTTACAGGCTCTGGAGCTTTGTTGGACTTTGTTGTTGTTGGGGGAGAAATCCTTAGCCCACGTCTTCTTGTCAAGTTGCTTTTGAATCTTTTTCAACAACTAGGAGATAGCATCTACAACTGTCGAAATGTT
This sequence comes from Lygodium microphyllum, assembly GCF_053477565.2. Classification (NCBI taxonomy): domain Eukaryota; kingdom Viridiplantae; phylum Streptophyta; class Polypodiopsida; order Schizaeales; family Lygodiaceae; genus Lygodium; species Lygodium microphyllum. The sequence continues at coordinate 114,387,865 of NC_141162.1, forward strand.
AGGTTTGGTTTAAAGGTGTCTAGGTCTTTAACCAGATCATATTCTTTGATAGGATCCGCAGGTTTCTCCAAACGGCTAGGGAATGGGGTGGCACCCATTTTCATTTTCCCTTTTTCTTCTAGTATGGGCATCATGGGAACTTCTTCTGTCACTTGTGGCACTTCTTCCTTTTCTATCTCCTGGACCTCTGGTCTTGTCTCTGGGACTATCTCTATGACTCTCTGTGGCACTATAGTGCTTTGTACTACACTGTTCTATTCTGTTCTGTTTTGGTTTTCTATTAGAAGATTGAACTTCACTGTTTTGGCAGGAGAATTATTTTCGTTTTGGACAAGTGCTTTCTTCTTCTTGGAACGCGTGATGGCGGAAACCTCCAATTCTACCAAATTGGAGGTAGGCTCTTGGACCTTCGAGTGGTTATCAACAACGTTGTTCTTCACTGGAGCTGGGCTTGGACAGTCTTTTGCAGTGTGGCCTTATCCAATGATAATAGCCCATAAATGAGATAAAACTATGAACCTCCCTAGGGATGGTGGATTGGCTCATGGCCACAATGACTGCTGCTTTTTCAGGATTAGTGGCCATCAGTGGCTGCACTCTCACAACATGGATCAACAACAAATTGTAAGAAACCTCAAATACATACTTCTAAGGATTTAACATGATACAATACTCATGGAAATTCTCAAAACATTTACACAAAATAATATTCTATCTATTTTGGATCATGGTAGACCCAAATCATCTATAAGGACCTTGAGATATTTAGGGAAAATATCAATGAATGTCTTGTTAGCTGTCTTTTCCTAGGACCTAGGGGCATTACACAAGCCAAAAGCCATAACATGGTACGCAAAGGTACCATAGATAGTGATAAATTTCATTTTAAGCTTGTCATCCTCAATTATGGTCATTTGATTGTAGCCACAAAACAATCCAAAAAATAATACATCTCTCACCCTGCTAACTAATCTAGTATCTACTTGATAAAGGGTAAAGGGTAGTAGTCCTTCACAGACTCCTTATTTAGCTTCTTGAAATCCACATAATAGGATTGGATTACTTTTCTTCTTCCTTATTATAATCTGCAAGCATCATTCAGTGTGTTCAATAAGGAAAATTATACCTACCTTCTTTAGATGCATCAATTCCTTAAAAAGAGGCTCCCTCAACTCAAAATGCATTTGTATAACCTTTTGCCTTACTAGATTAGTGCCTTCTTTCAATGGGATCATATGCACAATAATATAAGGGGAATATCCTTCAATTTATTATAGCTTCATGCAAATATATACATGAACTCCTATAGAAGTGACACATACTTTGCATGCTCATCATTGGATAAGATAGTACCGAGTTTGATTGGAGAGGGATCATTAGGAGTCCCAAGATCCAACTCTACTACATTGACATCACATATCTGATCTTTTGGCCATATCGGCTCAGTAGAACACACTTAATATACCTAATCTATTATGAAACCCTCATCAGAATCACTGGAGCTTGATGTTCCTATGGTAGAGGTGCCCTCAAGTGCCTCCCATTCCATAGTGGGAGGTAAGGCCTTTCATTCAATGGGTGCTCAAGGTAAGTATAAAAAATTATTCTCTTTGACCCATATCCAAAGATCAACCAATGAGTTGGGATATCCACTAAACAATGAAAGTGTAAGATCCATGGTTGCCCAAGTAGCAATGGATAGCTTGGCCTCCCAGCAAATCTGATAACATGAAAGTGAAGAGCACACTCAATATGCGCTAAGGTCACATGTACTTGAGATACCACTCCTTTTGGATATCTCAATCTATCATAAGTCATTTTTTGGATTGTACCGATATTATTTTGGATGGGCAGACCAAGCCTCTCCAATAAGTCCATACTCATTATGTTCATGGATGAACATGTGTCTACCACTACACTTTCTATCAAAATCCACATACATGTGCACCCTACAATAATGTTTCTACACATGTATCCACCATTTGCTACCCACTTGATTGACACCACAATAAGTCCTACAACTTTAATTTGTTTGTAGGGTTTTCTTGAACTCCTTGAAAATGTTAGGTGACAAACATATTAGTTGTAGCAAATTCATATCTGATTTGCCATCACGTAGGGCATTTGCTAAGCCAAACTCACGAAAGTTTGCAACATCCTTCTTCTCTTGCCACACCATCCTCTCTTTTGTCTTTCTAATAGCCTTAGCAACCTCCTTCACTTTTGACTTGCTCTTGCACTTAGCCATCGGATCCTCTAAGATGCCTTCAAGTTTAAGAGGACCCACCTAAGTGTTGGCATCTACGACCTTCTTGTCAACCAAAGTAGGCTTAGGGTTAGCTTTGCTTAAACTTGGGCCATCACTCTGAACCTCTTTTATTTTCTAGTCTCTAGTGACCACTCTTACACTATTAGAGGCTGCATTCTCATCAATTGTAAGCACCTCTATGAAACTAACCCCAATGGTCATTTCCTCTAGGGTGGCTTTTTTCCTTTACAAAATTTTCTTAGGGCCCTCCCCATGAGTATTCACATCATTTGCATGATGATTCACTAGCCTAGGTTATTGACTGCCTTGCTAGAGTGAACTAATTCTACTCCAACATGTCTTACCCATATGTATTGACTTTCCACATATATCTCACTTCACATGAGAAAAAATTTGTAAGAGAACTGGAGTACCACACCACTTATAACTAAATCTTGATGGACTAATATCATTAGGCTTTCTAGTGCCCATCACATTTTGTTGACGTTTCAAGAAATTAACATCCATTGCTATTTGCTAATATTGTTTAGTAATCATGTTAGTGTAATGTTTCATCTTGTCCTTGACTTTCTCTACAATATTTAACATAGAATATTTTTAACCATTGGCATCAAGAATCATCTCCACTCTAGGTTTTAAAATTTGTAAAGGGACCGATGGTGGTACATGGGCTCTTGGTTTACGATGGGGGCTTGTGCATTGCTCATAGACATCATAGGTCTTGGTTGGGCAACATTTGGACCTACAAGAGTAGGTGATTGGGGAAAGCCTTGACTTAGGGCTCCTTGATTTTTCACCACTATGTTACTGGATAATGTAGGTAATGAATAATAACCCATTAGCATCACATTTGGCATTAACCCAATGATTGAGAAGGCTTGCCCTCTTACTGCATAGGCAGCTTGAATTCTTGAATCAACCCACCCCTTCTATTGTTACTATAGCTTCATCTAAACCATTTAGTACCATGTTGTTCAAATGTAGTTGGATTGTAAAATCCAACCCTCTCAAGAAGAATTGCAATTGAGCAACAATAGGGGGTAATTGGATAGTGTTACCCAAACAACAAAAACCTTCACATAGCTTTTGACTACACACTTTTACACTCTCATTGAATTCTTATTGAGTCTTGTTTAGGATATGCAACAAATATTGACTCCCCTTTTCGAGAGAGAAGTCCCTATGAAATGTAGTGTAGAACACTTGCATAGTGGCAATCAAATTTTCCACAAGTCGGTAGTACCACTAGGCTACATTTCCCTTCAAACTCATACTGAAGAACATCAAATGATGTTCTTCCTCATTGACATGATAGTTAAGCATAGTCCCCAAACCCCTTGATGTGTAAAATTGCTCTATTATTTTTCTATTGAATAACACTGGGTATATTAGTGAGGTTTAAAAAAATGTTAAGTACTTCATGGTCCTTCTTTGGTACTTCAAATGCTACAAGCCACCATATTTCATTCTATGATTGCACACTAAAGTATAAATGATGGTTTTTATCGATGTTGGGATTCAATGCTCCATTCATAAGTGTTATACTCACATGTTCAAGTTTTTGTCCCTTGATAATCTCACTCTCATCAAGTTTGAGGACAAACTTAAGCTTTCCTCTACATTCTTTCAAAGACATATTGTAGAACTTGACCATAGTAATTTAAACCCTACATATAAAACCAATACACTTTGGAACCATAATTCAATATGTGTGTGTGTTCCAGATGCGTAGGCTCACCAATTAGTTCTAATATTTCTCATTTAGTTGTTTTCAAGCCTTCTTCACATGAAATGGTTTTGGCAGAGGCATTACTGGCTTAGTTTTGAAGACTTGCTTAAAACCTATATCCAAATGTTGATAGAGTATACTGTATGACTCAAAACTCATTCCCACATTGTCATATAAACCTTGAGCATATGTAGCAATAAACAAATTTCTCACATCCCTAAGATTTTCACTTGCGACACCATCTACAATGTCCATAGATTTACGATTTTCCAATGCATTTTTGACCATATCCTTGCTTAGGACTTTGGCAATAGTATCATTCTCTACATGAGGGAACATATTTCTCATTGTAGCAGATTGAGTATAAACTTGTTTATGATATTGTCCACTTCCTTTGGTTAATTGGTGAATTGGTTTAACCAATCAAATGCACTGATGTGATTCCTTGGTTTTTAAAGTGGGCCGAATCTCCAAAGTTTTTATGAGCTTCCTCTTTATGTTTCGATTCTCCTTCTCCAAGTTCATAACTTTAGACTGCAACTCCATATTCTACATGTGTGTAGCATACATAGCATCTTCAATGACAAAGATTGTCCTTCTCAACCAATAATCTATCATTTTCCATCAAAGATTGCATATTCCCTTGTAATCTTATCTGCATATTTATCAAGGCTTGATGAAGCCTTGCTAATCCTTGTGTGACAAGTCTACATGTGTATCCATACAATCCTTCATTGCCTTCACAAACAATGTTTACAAATTATGTAAGCCCTTCAAATTGTGGTGGCCTTTGAGTGAGTGGATTGGGTGGATAAATGCACCCATCAACCCAAAGGTCCACATTTTGTTTCTCCTACATTTCTTTCTTGTTGCATCCTATATCTTATTACATCATCCATTTCCATTGTTCTTTTGAACATTGGTGTATATTCATCCTCCAATTGAGAGTGAATATCTCTCTTTCTCTTGGTACGTTCTGCACCTGCATTCTAAAAAGAAAAATGTATGCCAATTTTAACTTGGATTAACATTCAAATCACAGAGTTACACCCCTTTGATTCACTATATCTGTGTTTTTTTTTAACCTAGTTGGATCTTGTCTCTTTCTCTTGATCTCAATCATGATAGATCCCAATCAACCTATAATCTTAGATTTTTATCTACCTCTAATTAGCATCAAATCTTCTATTCTTTTCTATCCAAAATATTCTCTCTCTCTCTCTCTCTCTCTCTCTCTCTCCAAGATTTGATCAAATATATTTTAACACATTTATACATAAGCTTGGCTAGCGGAGAATAATAACATCATCTTATCTTCTACCCTAATTTACTCTTTATCACTCTATCACTTATTTTCTTAGTTTATCTCACACAGTCCTCTCTCTTCCCCCCTTCTCTCTCTCTCTCTCTCTCTCTCTCTCTCTCTCTCTCTCTCTCTCTTTCTCTCTCTCTCTCTCTCTCTCTCTCTCTCTTTCTCTCTCTCTCTCTCTCTCTCTCTCAATTTATGCTTGAGTATTAAACAATAACTGTGAAGAATAATAACATCACAAAGATTTAAAAAATAAAGATACCTCCATTATCACTTGATTTCTTGTAGTATAGATTGTTGAAGAGGAAGATATCTTATAGCATAGTATTGAAGAGGGAGATTGCTTGTAGCAAGGTAGAGAGTGTTGTACATAGAGATTATTTGATTTCAGCAAATGGTATCAAAACCACTCCTCAATGCTGCTTCAAAAGAATTCGTGTGCAAGAAACCATATTCTAGAGGGAAGGAGAAGAGTACACAAAATTTGGGGTAAAACTAGAGCTTTCAAAGGGAATGAAAAAATGCCCAAAAATAGGCATATACTTGTCCAAAAAATGTAAAAATTTACAAGGAAACTCTCCAGTCAAAAATATGTCTCTAGTTTTTTAAAAAATCTTAAAATATGATGTGTATGTCATTTTATATCATCTTTTAACTTTGGACCTTTTAAGAAGTGAGAATGAGAATGATTCTAATATATTTTAATGTTTAAAAGTCATGAGAGCATTAAAGAGTTGTATATCAATGATTGGCTATGTTTTTAGAGAAAATGGAATTGTAGTTTTTTATTTAAGAGTATTTTGAGAAAAAGTGACCTAATACTATAGTTTGGAAATAAAATAATAGGTAAAATCTATTGGAAATACAAATACAAACTTGATTGTAGAAGATCTCTTATAATAATATTATCTTGGAATCTCTTCTTAGAGAGAAAGAGGTGAGAGAAACACCTTAAAGGGCAAAAAAGAGAGTCCATATTTCTCCTAATGAGTATATATTTGGGGTTCCTTATGATTTGTTGTTGGGACATGTTGTGAGAGTGCATCCAATATGGCCACTGATCTTGAGAAAGTACTATTCATTGTGGCCATGATCCTACCCACCACCCCTAGGGAGGTTCATAGTTTTATCTCATTTATGGGCTATTGTCATTGGTTCATTAATGCATTTGCTGAGCATTTTTTTCCTTTCACAAATATCTTGTCACATAGCCATGTGTTTTGAATGGATTGAACCATGGAAGGAAGCATTTGAGGAGGATTGTGCCTATTTTACACCCCCTCTTTGGGTTGGACTTCAATTATCATAACTATGAGTAGGTTGATTGTTCTACCAACTTAAATTGATAAAGCCTTTCTTTACACATTAAATTTTGATGGAGCTTCTCAAGGACATCCTAAACATGTGAGTGTAGAGTTTATCGTTAAAGATCCCCCCTTATTGAGTGGTTTTGAAAATGAGAGTGTATTTAGCCAGGACTCTAATAATATGGCAGAATATAAGGTCTTGCTTATCGGGCTAAATCTATCCAAACATGGTGATATTCACCAATTATTGGTGAAAGGAAACTCCTAATTGGTGATCAACAAGTTGGAATGGGACCTACAGTCTAAGGGATCCCATTCTATGGATATACTATCATGTAACATACTTGAGATCTTTGAGGCGGTGACTAGCGAGTTCATTCCTTATCATTGGAATCGCTTTGCAAATTCTCTAGCTAGTTATGCCTTTGTTGAAAATATACTTCTCAATTGTGGTCAATGGCCAAAGTAGGACATTTTAGCAAGTAGTCCCCATAATAGCCTTGGGATGATATCATCAAACACTTATAAAAGCCACTCTTTAACACCAACTTTCTCTATCACCTTGTACCTTGTTAGTTATTGATTTTTGTTTTGTAAGGTAGGGGTTGGAATCACTTGTATATGTTTTCCTATGGATGTGAGGCCAAGACTTGGGCTAGGATTTGAGTATCCTTGTAGAGTGGGATACCTTGCTTACTAGGTTCTTGTTTGGTGGTACTTGTAAGATGACTTTGGGTGTCAAGCCTACAATCTTTATAGTTAATAGGGGGCAACCTATCTTTGGTAGGGTAGCCAACCTAGTAGGAGCATTTAGTTTGATTTTGTGTCATGATAAAGTCCCCTAGTGAGTGAGGAGTTGACCTTTCAATATGGCCTATGGGATGATATTTGTTCCAAGTCCAATCATGTGGCAAAAGAAAAGAGAAGTGCTAGAATATACTTGTTTCCTCATGTTGTCATGCCGCTACGCACACACCATGTGAAAAACTCTAAAGTGCGACTTCCTTATTGATCTAGAGAGCCAATGCCATTTTAGACATTAGTGTTAGTATCCATGGTTCAAACTTTTTTTTTTGGACAAGTGTAGCCAATTTATGATATTTTAGATATTATCTATCGTAAAAATCCAAAAACTGTAGACAACTTCTAGATTAGGATGACATGCAAAAGAAAGCATGTAGCTTTCAGCCATCTGTGAGGATTTTATATAAAAAGAGAAATGGACGAAAGCGGGTGCCGGGTGCGTCACGATCATTGTTTTCAGGCAGTGAAGAGCACTCCGAAGTGGGAGATGAAGAAGGAGTGATCTAGCAGAATTCTGGCTAGGTGTGCTGGTATTTTACCCCCCTTTTGGAGCCAATGGAAGCATCAGATTGGCAGTCTAAGTAACATAGAGAAATGTATTATTTTGTGTACGTTTTTGTGTACACAAGAGATTTGTCTTCTCATAATGGAGAAATAAACTGATAGGTTTCAATTCTGTGAGTATTATTCTACGTCTTCTATTTCTTTCTGCGAGTATTCTTTCATATCTTCTCTTTCTTTCAACCCCTTCTCTCCCATCTACTCTACTCCTTGAATCTCCCTTCACCTTGTTGTCTCTTACCCCCATGGTAGACTTTCGACCGCAAACGCTCCAACAATGGTGAACGCGATGTGAAAGTTGGCAATAGAGGTGTGTAAAGATGGGAGATTCTACATCTTCAAGTGGTGGTGATTCTTTGCAACAAATGATTGCTTTGTTGCAACAACAACAACATCAACAGTTGTTGTTACAACAACAGATGCAAACTCGACAGGAAGCAAAAAGAATTGATTCCTTAGCCATGAATGCATTGCAGGCAGTGGGACAAGAATTGAAGGAGTTTAAAGGTCAAAATGTTTCGGCCTTCATCCGGCTGTATGAAGAAAAGATGTTGTTTCATGGGGTATTGCAGTATGCATGGAGTCGGTATTTCTCCCATTTGGCCAGCATGCTTTGCATGATCAAATTGATGAGTTACACAGAAGAGATGTTGATTGGGCAGCTTTTAAGAAAGCTTTGAGAGAAGAGTTTTTCTTGGAAGATGCAGGATTGGTAACTAAAAAGACATTTATAGATTGGATTGAAAAGCCCAATAAAGGGTTGGCTGGTACAGCTTTGCTCTGTGAATTTGAAAGTCAATATGTGCAATTGGATGCTGATGAGTAGCAATCATTGGAGAGTTAGCAAATTGATTTGTTTCTAAAGGCTGTAGATCCTATCTTGTAGGAGAAATTGACTGATTGTTTAGAAGATGCCTCTTCTAAAACAAGGCTAAAATCAGATTGGGCTAATGTAACTGAAGCAGTGCATATGTTGGTAAAGAAAGAGCAGATGAAATTAAGATGGGGTACAACTACCACAACTACCAATGCTCAGAAGGGGGCTGAAATTCAGTTAAGGCACCTGTAGCTATGGCAGAACAACCGGCTATACTTGTTGGTCCAGCTCTTAAAGGTGATGCTATGGATGAATTAATCAAAGGAATGCGTGATTTGAGGCTGAATTTGACAGAGATCTATGAAAAGGTCAAAAACTTGGATGTTAAGGTAAAATAGAAGGCTTGGACAACAGCCCAAAGACCATACAAAGAAGGATACAAGAGGAGATGCATTTGGTGTGAAAATTTACAATATGAAAAGTGAGATTGTATAGCTTACCGTGAAGTGGAAGGAAAAAGGTTAATCTTTTGGAAATATGGAAAAATACATGCAACAAAAGCTAGTCTTCCAATAGAGCCGAATTTTGGAAATGGTGGCATGCATAAGAAGTTGGAAAATATGGCTACAAGGACAACATTTGCTGCCATAGATGCAGCCACATATGGGTTGAGAATTGAAAGGACTGATGAAGCTCATAAAGGAAGCATGGCTAAAGCAAAATCTCATGTTTGGATGCAAGCATTAGATTGCATGGAAAAGGGTAAAACAACAAAATCTAAATTGGCTTATGCAAATCAGAGTATACGAGGGAGAACATGATGGAGTGTACCAATGGACTCATTTTTAGCCTATGCTTATTTGTCTAAGATTCATAATCAAGAAGCTCTTGTGGAAGAAAAGAGAAGAAGAGATGAGGACACTACTAGTCCTTCCTCTTCAGGCCCATCTAAATGCATAACACGAAGTAAAATGGAGCAACAAAAAGAGACTGAAAAAGCCATACCTGAGCATGTTATGGATGATGCATCTCAAGAGAAGAAACAAGAAGGGAAGAAAAGGGGCAAGTAGCCTGGTTACAAGTTACAATCAGATCTTGAGACTGCCACAAATCTTTAAAAAGTCTTGGAAAATCGCATACTTGAAAGTAGAGTGGAATTCATACTTGGCAAAGTTCTTGGAATCGCAAAGCATGAATTTCATGATGCAATCATTGATATCCCGAAACAAAAAAGACAGTTTGATGGTGAATTTTTGCAAGCATTGATGCAGGTTGACAAAGACATAGAGAAACATCTTTAGAGGGAATATGATGATGTATGTAATGTTGTTTTGGAATAGGCTGATGCTGAAAATGGGTTAGATGGAAGTATAGACAGCAAGCTTGTGACCAAAAATGGTATTATGGGTAGCACTAAGCATAGAGAAAAGGCTATGTATAATAGGGATGTCCATCAACAAGCACATGAAGAAGAAGATGCTCATTTTATTCCAAGCAGTCATTATTCACGAATGCATTGGGTTCGTGCTACAACAGAGACAATTGTTAAAGTGAGAAAAAGAGAGACGCCTTGCATAACTCTCTTGGATCATGGTTTTGAAATCAATGTTATGGCATGAAGTTTGTATGAGAGTGGAGGTTGGCCAATTGATGTAGATCCAGGATGGCACATGCGGGCAACAAACAATTCATTAGGGGATCTTTATGCAGCTTGTCCGAATGTACCCGTGACTATTAGAGATGTTAGGGATGAATATCATTTTTTTGTGCAAGATTCATGTAGTTATCGAGTGATTTTGGGGCAGCCCTATATTTCTGTATCAAGGCTGAAAAAAAATTCTTGGATGATGATTCTTCATATGCTCAAGTTCGGAGTAAAGATAATACAAAGGCAGTACAATTTCTCACTGTTTGTGTGAATCATCCCTGCAATCGGGATAAGCTACAGGATAATCCCATGCCACCTAATGCATGAGATTTTAAGGGTTTTCAGATAGCACTACTGTAAGGGGAGGCTATGGCAATGCCTCTAAGAAGATAAATATGCCTCCAAGAAAGGGGAAAATTGTGTTTGTATCTAGATTGCAGGAATGGACAGCATGTAGTCTTGGTAGTTTTAAGAATGTTTCAGCCATGTGCAGGGCTGAAAAGAAATATGTAGAATGGGCTGAAAAAGAGCTGAAAACATATGATTTGATGGTTGCAAATGAAGGTATTTTAGGGCTGTTTTCAAGGCTAATTGATGTTGATATAGTGGCTAAAATTTCTACAGCAATGCTGAAAGAATGGCAGAAAAAGAGGTTATTTATGTTGTCACTTTAGAAATGTATGAAGTCATTCAAGAGTTTGCTAAGCATGAATGTTATGGGCTGCAAAACATGACTGAAGCAAGGGTAGATACAAAGAACAAAACAATTGCAAAGAAGGTTAATCCTGTGGCTTTGCCTTTATCACCTGAAAGTGATGGGTTGGCTGACAAAGTGACTCAACAGCCTAATTTATGGGATCCACATGGAGTGGAACATAAATTTACAGCTGAAACTTTACAAAGGCTGAAAATTGGTGATATAAGCTTTCTTTTATCTACAGAAAGAGCTTGTTTCTTGCAGATGTTGGCAAGGCATGGGAAAGCCTTTGCATTTCAGCCTGATGAAATTGGATGTGTTGATTTGACCATAGTTGCACCTATGGTGATCTTTACAGTACCTCATGTGCCATGGAATTTAAAGCCTATTCCAGTACCTCGGGCATATTTGCCTAAGTTGATGAAGATTTTGAACGAGAAGATCAGGATGCGGATTTTGAAGCCCTCTTCAGCTCCATATTCGAATCAATGGTTTACTGTTCCAAAGAAGAATGGTTCTTTGAGGTTTATACAGGATTTGCAACCAGTTAATAAAGTCACCATAAGGAATGTTGGATCAGGCCTGATAGTGGATGAATTTGCAGAAGCATTTGCAGGCAAGGAAATTTACTCTTTGGGAGATTTATATTCAGGATATGATTAGTTCCAACTTGCATTAGAAAGCTAGGATATCACTACCATGAAGACACAACTTGTATTGGTTAGGATGTGTACGCTTCCACAGGGGGCAACCAATTCAGTGGCACATATAATGAATCCTATGCATAAAGTTTTGAGGGAGTATATTCCTCAGTTGACCTTACCCTTTCTTGATGATGTGCCAATAAAAGGATGCGATGTCCACGAGAAGAATGAAGAGCTGAATGATCAGGGATGTAGAGGATTTGTGGCTGATCATATTGCTGATTGTGATAGGATTTTGAGCCATCTTGAAGAAGTGCATTTGACTCTATCAGGAGAAAATTCCGTTTTTGGAGTAGAGGAAGTATTGGTTATTGGGCATATGTGTGGACCATATGGAAGAAAGCACTCACCAGTAAAGATTGATGCCATAAGCAGGATGTAGGAGACATGTCGAATGTATCTGAGGTAAGAAGATTTTTGGGTGCATGTGTCTTTTACTTGATATGGATTCTGCATTTTGCTCATGTGGCTGAAAGTCTATATCAGCTCTTGAGAAAAGGGCAAAAGTTTTGGTGGGGAGAACAACATACGAAGGCAGTTCAGAAGTTAAAGAGCTTATTGATTTCAGCCCCGAAACTAAAGAGAGCAAATTATGAGAATGGGAAACCTATTATTCTCACTGTAGATACAAGCCAAATTGGCATTGGTTGGGTAGTGGGTTAGGATGATGCTGATGGGAATAGATATGCCGTTTGGTTTGGAGAAAAGGTCCTCAATGAACGCCAATGATGGTATTCTCAAGTCAAAAGAGAGCTTTGGGGTGTAGTGACAGCCCTTAAGTGTGATAGGGAGTATTTTATGGGAGCTCATGTAGTGGTAGAGACTGATTGTCTACCTCTATTGGGCATGATACCAAATTGCTCAACTCTTGATATTTCCATGTTACGATGGATTGCATATATAAAGTCACTTAACCTTGATTTTTAGCATATTGCAGGTAGAGAAAATCCCGTGGCTGACATGCTTTCATGAGAGAGGTTTCAAGATAAAGAGGAGTTGATGGAAGATGAAGAGGATGATGTGATAGGTGCTGAAAATGACTTTATGACAATAGGGAATGAGTATGCAGCTATTGTTACTGCAGGTACAACTGTTGTAACAAGGATTTCAGCAGTAAGAAAAGAGCTTACAACCATGGAGAATAAATGGGCAGTAGAGAGAAAGCATCATCAGTGTTATGCTTCAGTGAAAACACAATTTTTGGAAGAGTTGTATGAGGATGATTGGCTGAAAATAGGTCAATATCTCAGCCTCATGACAAAGAAGGCTAAATGGTCTGAAGCTAAATTCAAAAGGATTAAAAGAAAATCTTATGGGTTTTTCTTAAAAGATGGATGTTAATGGAAACATGCAAAGAAAAAGAGAGGAGCTCCAGTACGTGTTTTGGGAGATAGGTCTTCTCAACAATAGGTGATGCAGGAGTTTCATGAAAGCTTATGGGCTAGACATAGAGGAGTTTGGGGCACATTTTCCAAGATCAAATAGAAGTATTGGTGGCAAAACATGTATAAAGATGTGGAAAATTTTGTGGAATCATGCAATGTCTGTCAGATGTATTCCATGGTAAAGCATAGAGATGGGTTGCAATCGACCTATCCATTGTCTATGCATTACAAATGGGTAGTTGATTTGGTTACCATGTCTACAGGTTTATGGAATATGAGATATCTTGTGCTTGCACGAGAAGACTTAACAAATCAAGTGGAAGTCGAGCAGACTACTCAAGTAGTTTGCAAGTTCTTATTGTAAGAAGTCTTTTGCAAGTATGGTTGTGTTGGTAAAGTGGTTGCTGATAGAGGAGAATTGGATGTAGATGAGGCTCGGGACTTCTTTTCTTGATTGGGTATCAAGCTGGCTTCAACCTACAATCCTGAAGAAAATGGAAAAAGTGAAAGAGATCATCAGCCTATCATTAACGCATTAGCAAAGTCATGCAAGGGCAAGATGAAAGAATGGCCAAGAATGTTACCCTTTGCTTTGTGGGCTTATAGGACCACTCATAGTGTTCATTTTTGTCTTCATTCTGTCGTGAAGATGATGCATAGTTTCCTTGCTGCAACTTACCACTCCGAATATCATCTTTCTTAGCATAACATTGGGCTGCAATATGACCTGTTTTGCCACAGTAGTGACACACAATACCAGAGTTGTTAGAACCTCTGTTCTGCCATCCACCTCTTCCTCTAAAGCTCCCCCTACCTCTAAAGTTACCACGACCTCCTGAAACCTGCATATCGCCAAATTGCTGATTCAATCTATTTTGCTAGTTGTCACTACCACATCTTGTACCACGGCCTCTTGAAGAGAACCTGCCACATCCCCTTCCTGAACTGGAGTAGAAAGCTTGGACCTGTTCACCACTTCTTTTAGATGTCTCACTCTACATGTTGATCTCTTCAGTGATCATAAGGGAGACCAACTCATCGAAATCTGGAAATGGCTTTCTGACATATACGGAAGTTACAAAAGACTTCCAAGCCTTTTCATTGTTAAGTCCATCCAAGGTAGACGACACCAAATCATCATCATCGGGCATTGCATCAATCGCTGCCAATGCATCTGCAATGCTTCTTACCTTCAGTGCATACTCATTGATAGAAATCTTCCCTTTCTTTAATGTATTCAACTCTTGCTTGAGTTGAATCTTTCGTGCATTTGTATTTACAGAAAACATACTTTCAAGTATGGTCCAAGCTGCATATGAATTCTCTGCATTTCTAATGTGTCCCAGTATGATGTCTTTCCTCATCCTGTTGTACATGTGTACATGTTGTACTGTCTTTTTTCTTTTTCTTTTCACTCCTCACTGGGACAGATTTGCCTTTAAGTGGGAGGTTGTTCGGGGTAAAGGCGCCTCTGCCTAGCCGCCCGTGTATTACCACACTGACAGTCACCACCACTGCACACTGCAGGTGGCGGGCGCCCGTCACCATCACTTTATTCTTTATTCTTTTAGTGACAGTTTGAATAAAGGAAGGCTCGGTCACACATTGTGACTGTTGGAGTTCCCATTTCTAGTCTCTCCCTTTCTTGCTCTTGCTCTCCCGCCATAGCTCTTGATTCCAACCTTCGACCCGTCGCTCCCTTTCACGTCTTGTTGCAAACTTGAAAAAGCTTGAAAAATCAATTTCAATTACAAAAGCACTTTTGTCTTGTCAACGTATCAAAGCCGAACATGTCAAAATGCTAGGGAAGTTGCAACCACTTGACATTCCCCAAATGAAATGGGAATTCATCAGTATGGACTTTGTTGTTGGCCTACCCCAAGTTCAGGGAGGATACAATTCCATCATGGTTGTGGTTGACATGCTTACTAAGGTTGTACACCTTATTCCAATAAAGACAAACTATAAAGCCTTAGACATTGCAAGGTTGTTTATCAAGGAGATATTCAAGCTACATGGGCTACCCAGAAGAATCATTAGTGATCGTGATTCTCTCTTCACATCACACTTCTGGAGAGCTATATTCGAAGCCATTAGGACTCAACTCTGTTTTAGCACAACTTACCATCCCCAAACTGATGGCCAAATGGAGCGAGTCAATCAAGTCATTGAGAATATGCTAAGGGCACACTGCTGTCGTGAACCAAAAAGGTGGATTCAATACTTGCCTTTGGTGGAATTTGCCTACAATGTTTCTTACCAACAGAGCATTCAGATGACCCCTTTTCAAGCATTGTATGGTCATGACTATCAAAGTCCCCTAAACTTCTTAGATCCAACCTTGAGGGTTGAAGCTTCAAGGCAGATGTTGGAAGAGATGGATGACCAAATAAAGTTAATAAGATAGGACATCCAAGCCGCCAAGGATAGACAGAAGGCATAGGTAGATTTGAAGCGTCAAGATAGAATCTTCGAGGAAGGAGACATGATCTTCATTCGCGTATGCCCAAAGAAGAGTTCTCTATCCTTAGGAGATTGCAAGAAGCTAAGTCCAAGGTATTATGGGCCATACAAGATCCTCAAGTGCCTAGGACCTAATGCTTATAGATTGCAACTCCTAAGAACCTAAAGGTTCATAATGTATTCCATATCAGCCTATTGAAGAAGTATGTATCTAATCCTAACCATGTACTTGATGACCAACAAGTTGTAATGCCTAGTCAAGGAGTCCTTGAACTACGGCCTGACTGGATCTTAGATGTTAAGGAGAGACAACTGAGATCCAAAACCTTGAGAGAATGCCTCGTCCAGTGGAAAGATTATCCTGCGGAAGATGCCACTTGGATAGATGAAAGCACTCTCAACCATCAATATCCCCAGTTTATCTCGAGATGAGGACATCTCGATTCCCCCAAGGGGGAGAGAATGTAATAATTCCGATCTCTAAACCGCGTTCTTCACAAGAACCTCCTCTTACTAAAAATCCAAAAGAATAATTGTTAGAATTATGGTAAAAAAAATTTATTATTCCCCCTTTCCCCCCAGCCGACTATCATGCTGGAGGAGAGGGGAATAGCAAGGGTGATTAAGCTCCTTGCGGAAGCTTGCAGAAGGGCTATAGCCATGCGTATGGCCGTGTGGAGGGAGGGAGATACCTCTCCCTCTGGCTATAAAAGCCAGGGCTATGGGAAGGGAGGAGAGGAGAAGCTAAGTCTAACACTGCCTAGGCCAAGGAAGGAAGAGATTGAGAGGGATCACGCTGCAGTTTGAGGGGTGCGAGAGAGGGCGTAAGGCTGGCCATGTGGGAGAGGGAAGAAATTCTACTTCAGTCAGTCGCTGCCGTGGAGGAGAGGAGCTCGCGAAGCTGCCACAGGATGCCGCCATCTGCCCGCCGATTAGGACACCGCCATTTGCCGCCTTCCTTTTTCTCCCACATGGTGAACTCCACAATCCCAGAAGCTTTAGAAGCTTCTTGGGAAGCTTCTAAAGTCTCCTTGGAAGCCCCCCCTTCTTGTGGGTTTCTATAAGGCCCCTTTCAAGTGGGTTTAATAACCCCCCCTCCCCGGGATTTAAATCCCATTCCCGTGGAATCCCCTCCAAGCTCTTTCCTATCACAAATTCGACTAAATCCCTATAAACTCACACTGGCCGGAGGTTTAAAGTAACCCTTCCCATGGGCCTTTCTTATTGCCCTCTCTAGTGGGTTTAAAAGCCTAGTTACCCCGATATTTAACCCCCTCACAGGCGAGCTATACATCCCCCTTCTTCCCTTTTCTGATCCACTAAGACCATTTAAAACCCCCCTTGTTCCATGGAGTCCCATACAAATCCTTTTTTTTAGCCACCTTTGGCCCTCGGGTTTCATAAAACGCCTTTTCCTATTGGCTCTCAAGAAGGTTTTTATAACCCCCCCGAGGTTTAAGCACCACCTTTCCCATGGAAATCCTCACTTCCGGGTTTCAAAACCCTTTTTCCCATCAGCCCTACAAAGTGGGTTTTTCAAACCCGGAGTTTAAGCCCCTTAGCATTTCCACAAAGTCATTCTTGACAGTTGTAAGATCCTAATCGTGAAATCCCTACTTCAAGGAGAAAACCTATAAAGCCTTATAAAGCCAATTCCAAAAGACGGTGCAAGCAATCACAAAGGGAGTTTCATGTGCGAAGGAGATGGCCAAGATCATAAATCTACATCCAAGGCAAAAAGGTCGAATTCGAGATGGCTCCTAAGAAGGCACAAGGCGCAAACGCAGGAGGATCATCTCCTAACATCCATGTGGACATTTCACCACAAGTCAAGGTTTTTCTTCCTAAATTTGATTAATGTCGTAATATTTCGATTGTGCATGGATCATTTATGAAATTAGGATGCACCTTTTCGATTGAAATACTTTGGATATATTAAAAGGAAATAGCTAATGATCAAGAAATTGGTCATTTGTATTTTTCCAATGGAACGAATGAAAGGACATAAGACGTCTATGCATTCTTAACAATTTGTTATATGCATTACAAGTAACGAATTTAGATCAATTAAAGATCATCTTTATAAAGTCGAAATTATTATTGTACACTTCGACTAGGCATGGGAAGAATAAATCGCATGTCATATTATTAGGCATCTTTCCTTTGAAATGATTCATTAAAAGAAGGTCGCTAAGGCATGGAAATGGCTCTTGAGCTGCATGAAGTAGATTAAACTCTAGTCGATTGGCGTAAATTTCAATCAAATACGTAAATAGTTACAAAAGGTTGTGTAATGCTCATTCAGCATACGAAAATCTCATTTAGAAAAGAAGTTAGAAAAAGCTGCATGGTTCAATCATAAAACCCTACATTTTAGTAGTATGAATCTTGAATGCATGTTATAAAAGGATCAATTAGAATTATGCTATAACTTAACATATGCTTTGATCTTAACCCGAAAAGTTAGGGTTTGTAAATCAACTTATACACTAGGCAATGAATCATGTGGTTATGAAAATGGTAGCGTAATTATCTTCAAGAATAGACAAGTAACATTGGTTTAACCTAAAACACCTAAACCGTGAGGGACTCGTTTAGGAATGGTTAAATCAATGCAACTTATCTCAAGTGCTAACTGGGATTTAGCACGTTGAGGACATGACCTAATCGCTCTTATTGCCAAAGCTGAAACTCTTAAACCTAAAGACTTTCCCACATTCACGGAATGTAGGGACAATAGGACATACTTGCGAGAGATGATCTAGGGTTTCTACCCTAAGGATCGCTCGCTAAAAAGATGAAACTCGGTTTGAATTTGGAACCTTAGGACCGACAATATCGGCCTAGTGCAATCAGGAACGGATTGTTATGAAGACACCCTAACCCTATTTTCTATCTAATTATGATTTTGTGATTAGAAGACGCCATCCGATGGGTAAAATAGTCCCATAGTTTTGATGCGACACCCATGCAACAAGTTGTAGTATCGCATGATCTTGTGATTTGATCACATGGGAATGGCCAATTTCTCTGAATAAGATTGGTAGATTATTACGCAAGTTTATCTTGCAAGAGGATGAGTAATCATCCTGATATAGTACCTTTCTTGGGTAAAGTGACCAAGATAAGGGGATTAGGTAATTGCTTGAAAGCAAAAGACCAAACAGTAAATTGGAATAACATATTTACTGCTAATTGAACTTAAGGTATTGAT
Organism: Lygodium microphyllum; assembly: GCF_053477565.2. Classification (NCBI taxonomy): domain Eukaryota; kingdom Viridiplantae; phylum Streptophyta; class Polypodiopsida; order Schizaeales; family Lygodiaceae; genus Lygodium; species Lygodium microphyllum. The sequence goes on from NC_141162.1 coordinate 114,406,772, forward strand.
TAAGTCAGGTTAATAGGGTACGACCCTAACCCAAGGATATAGGGTTAACAAACAAACCCTTGGGGATCTTGCCGAGTCGCAATTGATCCCGGATCGAGTGTTGGATGCATTCGAAAAGAAGGCAGTTGGCCAAAAATAAGGACCAATGGAAATGATTATGCTTATACAGTTTAAAGAGCACTGTTTGCTTTGTTTGTTCATGGAATTAAAGGATGAAAAGATATCTAATGCTTCAGGTTGAAGGCCTAAAGGGAGAGGCAGCTTTAGTTACCCCCGACTACCTGCCTGACCCTAACCAAGGGGGTTGTTAACCGTGCCGGGAAGGTGGACCGAACCCTCCGTGAGAGTTCTCTCCGTTGAGCACTACTTGGAGCAGGAGGACGCTTGGGTGCCAGAGGGGGCTCTGGCCGTAAATCCCTCACCTTCCGGGCCCTGCACAAGAGGCTAACGTGACTCACGATTGGATCACGAGGCTCGCATACTAGTCTACAGGGCGGAATCTTGGATTAGTAATCCCTGTGGATTGCTGGATAGCCTTCGGGCGGATTATGGATAGCCTACGGGCTGGACTTTATAAATGTATTTCAAAGATAATATGATAAGCTGTTGAAAAGGAACTTGTTTGACATTTCTTTTTTTATGTCAAGTGCTATGATTACGTGAAGGAACCAGTGCCTAATGAGCTAATGAAGGAAGTTGATTGATGCATGTCCAACTAAACGTGGTAGGTAATTAGACAACTAAAACAAACCTGAGGAAAGTGCAGTGGATGTGGCCATGGATCCATCCTACGGATGGGTGGTCCCAGTTGGTCGGGAACTTTTCTCAATCATGATGGACAGCAAGAAGATCGTTCAAAGGACATGAACAGCAAGGGCGCTGACCTAGAGTCTAAGTTATAATAATCCCGATTTACGTTGTTTTAGGGGAATGGAATGGGACTATGCCTTATGGCAGAGAGGTTGAGCCTTGCATCCCTCTCGTTTCCCATTCTCCTTGAACCAAGTGCAGCGTGAATCTGCTTCGGACCTGGTGTTTCTGCATAAAGTAGTTCGCTTGGGTTCCGACGCTAGTTGCCGTTTAGGAAATGACCAATAGGGAAAACCCTGATTCAGATCGGTCCTAAGTGGGAACGGCCAGAATACTTCCGCTACGTGACAGATGCGCGGAAAGTCCTAGATCGCAAAGTCCGTGACATTCCATGGGAGTACCGGGTGGAGCTTTCTAGACCTCCTTTCTGATGGACTGCTAAGATGTGTCCTGAAGGGAACAGGTGGACACGTTACAGGAATGTATGTGAGACTTTGGAAAAGTTTTCTAGCCTTTGAAAGAGGTGAATGTAAGTTCAAAAGAACTCAAGGAAGTGAAAGAAGAAGTTGTTGAAGACTCAAGAGAAGACTGGAGTGAAATGACAGTGATGAGCTATGAAGAGTCACTGTAGTGGCTCCGGTGACCTTTCCTATCAGACACACCTTTTGGGAGAGGCATCCATGGCCAAAGAAGGATTATTATGAGTTTTTATTGAGTATTGTAGTGAGGATATGATGTACCATTGATTGAGAGAGAGAGAGAGAGAGAGAGAGAGAGAGAGAGAGAGAGAGAGAGAGAGAGAGAGAGAAAGAGAGAGTTAGAGATAGCCAATTCTATGCAAAACAATATATCTATCTATGAGAGATTGTGAGAGAAAGCTATGGAAACTTTGAAGATGAATCATATGTGATATTTTTCCATCCAAAATGGAGTATTATTTTGTGTTTTTCATGTCTATCAAAGAATTATATGAAAAATATAAAGAGCATGATGATTTTTGTTAAAGTTAAAACCATGGGAGAATTGTTTTTATAAAGCTGCGTGAAGATTTCTTGTTCCTGGTGTTGTTTTCTTTGTTGAGATCATATAAAAGATGAAAGAGATGGTTGTTGATGTTACAAGATATATTTTCTTGTAGTAGAAACTCTATTTCCTTGGTGTTCCTTTGGGGCTCCATGTTTTTTGTGTGCAGTTGGAAAAAATTGCCATCAACAAGCATCAAAAGAGGCTGAAAATGAAGGAAATGGCATTGTCAAGAGGAGAAGAATTTAATGGATGCTTGCAAAGTTCCTTCTATTATTGAAGAATTGGAAATTCTCATTGCCAAATCCACTTTCCACAAGAAGTTTATCCCACAATGGCAGAAATATATTACCATCATGATGCAGGCTCTATCTTGGTGGACTATTTCCTCTTCTTGTTAAAGCAAGAGAGACGTGCATCTTGGTGGAGATTTGTTTGGGAACAAACTGAAGTGGAAAAAAAGAGGAAGAATGATCATCCATGGGAGATTTGACATTCATTGAGAAGTTTCTAGACATCATCAAGTGGGAGATCGTGAAGAAGTTTCAAGAGTTGTGGTTAGTGGAGGTTCACAAAAACAGGAAAAAAAAGAGTTGGCATTTGTTTGTGGATGCTCAACAACATGACACGTGGGACGCATGGTGTACTGACATGTCCAATTAGCAACCCACTAGAAGTTTGTGGATAGAGTATTCTTCACAACATACACTATTGAAACCATCAGAAGCTAGCATTATTATGATGATGGCACAGCAACGATCCTCAGAAGAATGAGTTTTGATACCTTTAGAATGGAATATCTTCCTCTTTGTAGCAGTCTGAAGGTTGAATCCAGAGACGTAGAAAAGCAAGAATTAGAAGAGATGTTGGCCAAAGAGTCCTCCAGAGATTGAAGCCTGCTCTGATTCTATTCAGTTGAGTATAGACTAACTAATTGGAGCCAACCCCCTGATGAATGACGCAATCAAGAGCCAAGCACTAGAAAGAGTCCAGACGTATGTGAGAAGAGAGAAGGAAAAAATCAAGGCCAAGAACAAACTTGCACAGTAGAATCCTCCTTTGATGACCTAAAAGCACTCTTTAGAGAAGTCTCCATGGAAACTCAAGGTCCTCTTCCTAGTCAAATCCCTCCTGGAAATATTGATGACATGCCAACAAATGTAGTCCCATTGCCCATTTTTAAGGGAGAATACAATGAAGATCCTGATATTCATGTAGCAGAGTTTATGATAGCATGTGTGGCTAATCATGCCACAACCCCCAACCATTGGTTAGCAATATTCCCCACCACTTTCAAATACATGGAGTTTCAATGGTATGAGAGACAAGCAGCAAGAACTTTTGGCACATGGGATGACCTGAAGTTGGCTTTCCTCACTAAATTCAAGTGTGAAGGTTTTGAAGAGCGGATGCAAGAGGAGTTCATGAATCGAAGTCAATCCTCTGGAGAAAGAGGAGAAGCTTATGTCTCACGAATGGAATCCATACTGAAGAGATGGACCATCCAAAAGGGAGTTTTCCTCAGAGGGAATTGAGAAGACCAATCAATCAGCAAGCTACAGTGGAAGGTGCAAGACTGTATGATGAAGTTGAAGCAAGGTTGTCAATGACCTCTCGAAGAGGAGTCTTACCTCCTCCCATGCCATGAATGGTATACCCACCAAATGCAATCTTAGAGGGACAGTCCCCTACCCCTATCGCCATATGCAAACAATGGCGTAGTATAATGCATCAAATCCATAGTGGCTGTAGATGACAGTGCCTCAAATGATGGTTCAACCACAACAAAAATGGCCTCAAATAGTTTCTCCAATGGCGACTCATTAACAATGGAACCCTACCCACTGGAATTAACAACCTCAGGTCTCAACAAAGCTCTAAATTAAAACCAAAACAATCAACCCAACCAGTGTATGCATTGATCACAGAAGCTTCTGAAAACCCTACTACAAGTACTCCAAGAGGTGAAAACTTGAAGGACTACCTATCCAACTAAGTTGGAAGCATCAAGAAATAGCTTATGGATGTGATTACAGAATAGCTATAGACATTAAAGGTGAATACCGCTAATATATCCACTCTAGCAAAAGGTGGGAGAGATGTGATGTGTTCTAATACATGGTGTGGAAAGTGCCATCAAGAAGGACATTTACAACCCAACCATTCTTGGAGCTTTTTATTCATACTATTTGAGGAAGAACCATACAGAGGATATCTACTCTCTGAAAGAGATGCACAAACGAAGGAAAAAAAATGAAGACACAAGATTCAACTTGCTAGAATCCAAAATGACAATGCACGACATTGGACCAAATCCTAGGGATTTCAGTCCTACTTTCGGTCCAAGGAGGTTTCCCTCTCAAAGTTACAGAGGATGACAGTTTGGTGGTGGCCAAAGATCAGAGGTGGAGTGTTACAGATGTGGAGAAAAGGGTCATATCTCACCAAATTGTCCAAACCCTATAAGGTCTATGGATTACAAGCCCTTATGCAGTTGATGCAAAGGAGAAGGCCACATTGTAGAAGACTATCCAAGTCCAACTCCTGTGAAGGCTACTATGAATACCCAACAAAAGACCTAAGAACCTGCTTCCAATTTGGTGGAATTGGAAGTGGCCGCAATAACGTGGGCAAAGAAAGGAGAACCCATAGTTCCAAAAGAGAATGTTCCCTCTGCCAGGACTATGAAGTTCAACCTTCCTCGAGAAAAATAGAACAATGCAATCCAAAACAATGAAGTACAGAGCACTATAGAGCCACAGAGAGCCATAGAGAGCCTTAGAGAGCCATAGAAGTACCTCCTCATGGAGAAGAAGTGCATATGTTGCCATTCCTAGAAGAAAAAGTAAAGATAAAGTGGGTGTGGCCCCATTTCCTAGCCGATTGGAAAAGGCTATGGGTCCTCTCAAAGAGTACAAATTGGTCTTCTGACAGATGCTAATGTTGTCTCCTAGCTATTGAAAGAAATTCAAAAGCATATTGAAAAGAAGAAGAGGCCTAAGAATTGCTCCCTCCATGACAACCAAGTCCAACAGAACCTCAAAACCCGTAAAGGAAGTAGATGTGGCTAATGCCTTCCTAGATCTGGAAACCCCAGAGATTTGGCATGTGAATTGAAGGATGTTTTATAGCAGATACATTGATTGATTGAGGCTCATTAGTAAACATAATGACGAATGTGACAATCAAGGATCTAGGCTTGTAAGGAATGCAACCTATGCAATGGCTTATCAGATTTGCAGTAGAATCAAACCACTGGAAATTCTCCCATACATGAAAACAATCCTTGCAGGACAGAATTATTGGTTGACATATCTAGTGGTCAAACCAAATTCTTATGGGACCTCGTACCCTCTATTGTTGGGAATACCTTGGCTTTTTGAAGAAAGAGCAAGAACGAACTAGTTCAAAGGGACCCTAACCCTAGGCAAAGGACCCAACAAAGTGGTGTCGAAGTTGTATGGATTGCAAAAAGGCAATGGATCCACATCCATGGAAGTCGTAATAATAACTGATGCCTTCAATGAAGTAATAGATAGTACATCACGAGATGAAGAGGCCATCAAACATATATTTTCCAAGAAAACAAAGGCAGAGTCCCTAATCGTGGGCATTGTGAGCCAACTACTGAAGGAAACAAAGTCTTTGTCCATGGGAGAATACCTCTTGCCTAAAGCCGAATTGAATTCTAAAATCACCTCTAACAAGATAGAAGCATGGATGTATTGTTCTCCTTGTTACATGGCAGTTGCAAAGACAGAGCTAAAGACAGAGCCAGAAGCAGAAGCAGAAGTAGAGGACATAATAGAGAGCTTGTTCTTCTCTTACAGAGCCCCCAATGAGGCAAAAACAAAACCTGAAGAGGACGAAGGTGATAATGCAAATGAAGATTATGGAAGCGAGCTAGAAGAGTCCATCCTACTCACAAAAGGCAGAGATGAGGAAGAAGTTCCTGAAGCTCAGAAGCAGAAGATCCTTTTTTGTTCAACAAAATGATTATGATACCCTTTGGACTGATTAATGAGTCACGTCATAAGCAAATCCTTTATAATAAGAAATGGATTAAGAATAATGGTCTTACCTTCAAGAGTGGCTCTTCTCGCCCAAAGTTACCCTTCCTAAGCGAAGATGATAACAATGCACCTTGCCAACAACCGCAAGTTTGGCAATTCAATCAGAACATAGAAGGTTCCTGTTATGTGACATTCTTGGATGCATCTTCAGAGGACGAGTCCTCGAGCTAAGAAGTAACTTATCCCCAACCCAAACCAAAAACCAAAATGATACCCTTTCATCCTCCCAACGAATAAGCTAAGCATCCATTAAAAGAGGACATAAGTTCCAGTGAATTATTAGCAGAGGAGACCACTCCCTTGAAGGAGTTGCAGACCTTTACCTAGAAGCAGTCCATGGGACATTCATCCGCGAAGTGGAAAGCGAAAAGCAATTGACATTCATGGATGCTGATAGTACTGAACGTCACCTGAAGGTGGGTCTAAATGTTCCATAAGAAGAACTATTGGTCCTGTCAGACCTACTAAAGGAGAACTTAGACGTGTTTGCATGGTCGAAGGGGATTGATCCCACAATATGCCAACACCAGATCAACTTAGAGCCTAATGCCAAACCTGTGAGGCAAAGACAAATGTGTCTGAATTCAAATTATTCTACCCTAGTAAAGGCCGAATTACTAAATCTGAGTTTATTTATCCAATGGCTAAGAGTGAATGGGTTTTGCCCATTGTGGTAGTACCCAAGAACTACGACAAACTGGGAATATGTATGGACTTCCAAAAGCTAAATTCCAAGTTAAAGAAGGATCATTTTCCTATCTCTTTCACAGACCAACTATTGGACACAATGGTGAGCCATGAGCTCTATTCCCTCTTGGATGGATTTAGCACATATAATCAAGTCCAAATCTCAGAAGAAGATCAATAAAAAACAACCTTCACAACTGAATGAGGAATCTATGCTTATAGAGTGATGCCTTTTGGGCTCTGTAACACTCATGCTACTTTCTAATGAGTGATGATGGCTACTTTCTAATGAGTGATGATGGCTACCTTCCAAAACCATCTACATGATTTCATTGAGGTGTACCTCAATGACTTCTATGTCTATACCCTAATCCATGAGCATTGGAGATACTTAGAGTAGTGCTTTGACATATGTCGAGAGTATGGATTTCTCTCAACCCCAAAAAATGTGTCTTTGGTGTCTCATCAGGAATTCTTCTAGGCCACATTTTCTTAGCACAAGGGATAGCAACACATCTTGCTAAGATTGAGAAGATTGTTGCCCTAACAACCCCAACCAACCTGAAACAATTGAGGGGATTTCTTGGCCATGTGGGATATTATAGAAGATTCATTGCGCACTTTGCGACAAAGGCAGTCCCTTTGCATAAATTCCTAAAAAAAGATGTCGAGTTTACATGGACCACTGATTGTGATGAGGTATTCAACACCCTAAAGTAGTGCTTGATTGAAGCACCCATCCTGCAACCTCCTGTTTGGACAAAGGAGTTCCATGTACACACTAATGCATCAGCTGAAGGCCTAGGTGCAGTCTTATGCCAAAAGGGCCCCTCTAAGTTAGATAAACCTATCTATTATGCAAGCTAGAAAGTAACCGATAGAGAGCAAAACTACACAATGATGGAGCTTGAGTGCCTAGGAATGGTGTTTACCTTGGAGAAGTTCCTACACTATCTATTGTCAATGCACTTCAAATTCTACGTGGACCATGAAGCCTTGTCCTTCCTGATGAACAAGGCTGATGTGAAGGGAAGAATGATGCGACAACTTCTTTTGTTTCAAGAGTTCGACTTTGAAGTGGTTACCAAACTTTGTCGATCTCATGTTCTGGCTGATCATCTGTTGTGAATCCCTCAAAGCAATGATTAAGAAGAGAAAGATGATCCAGACCTTCCTAATGCTTCCTTGTTTCTAGTCTATCCCATGGTACACAGACATAGCCAACCTCCTGGAAACCCAATAGTACCCCCAAGTATCTCGAGCCATGAGAAGAAGAAGCTTCTATTAGAATCAGCCCCCTACACCCTGTTGGGAGGTGCTCTCTACAAGAAAGGCAAGGATGAAGTCTTGGAAATATGTGTGGCAAGAGAAGACATTGGCATCGTATTGAAAGCATGCCATGACGAGCCCTTGGTGGACACTTCACAGGAGAGGCGATAGCCAAAAAGGCCTTACTTACATGATATTGGTGGCCGACCCTCTATAAGGATACCCATGATTACTGCAAATGTTGTGATGCTTTTCAATGAATGGGAAAGCCTACCAAATCCAATGCCATCCCCCTAAAACCTATTCTTCTCCTAAAGCCATTCAAGAAGTGGGGAATTGATTTTGTGGGCCCCATTGATCCGCCAACCAGAAGGAAACAAAATAGATACATCTTGGTTTGTATAGACTACATAACCAAGTGGTGTGAAGCTAAAGCTCTAAAGTGGAACGATGGTAATAGCATGGCCTTGTTCCTGTATGAGAACAGCATCACCCATTTTGGCAGTCCCCCAAAGTCGTTAGTGACCAAGGTACCCACTTTCTTAACAAGATCATGGAAGAGTTGATAGAACTGTACAAGATCTATCATTGTAAGTCCACACCCTATTACCCCATAGCCAATGGCCAAGTCGAAGTTACCGATTGTATCCTCTACTCGATTCTAGCAAGAACGATATCCGCACATCGTCGTGATTGGGATGATCAACTAAACCCCTTTTCAGCTAGTGTATGGAACAGAAACTGTCTATCCTGTTGAACTCGAGCTACCCTCTTTGCACATGGCCATCAAAGAATGCTTGGGATGGCAAGTCCCTGCAACATAGTCTCTTGCAATTGAAGTGTCTCGATGAGATTTTCAGGATGGCCCTATAGTGAATGGAAGCCATGCAATCTCATAGAAAGGCCTATCATGGCAGCTTCATTAAGCATAAGGAGTTCAAGGAAGGCGACTTAGTCCTCGCTTATGATTCTTAATTTGGCAAGTTTCCATGCAAACTTCAACAATGTTGGATGGGCCCTTATAAGGTACTTGCTGTCAATCCTAATGGCTCACGGTCCAAGTCGAGATAGTTGATGCTTTGGATGATCCCTTCTATATTAATAGCTATCACCTCAAGAAGTATTACTCTCCCTAGAGCTCCTGACAATCACCGACAATAGCTTCCTCACTCCTTATTGATGGCCGACACACCTTTATCTAATGCTCCTGATAACCCTATTACTGATCTTGATGATGTGGTTTCATTCTAATAGCCCCTCGTAGCCACCTTCCTTCCCCTCCTCCTTGGCTTCTTTTCTGTTTTGATGCAGCAGAGGTAGCAAGGATGGTTCTGATACAGGGCATTCCTACCATTCTACTCTTCAAAAATAATCTTATATATATATAGGTCATAGGAGAAAAGGTCTTTGGTCCTTGTCATACTGACCTATTCTTTAGGAAAAGGTGAAAACATCCTCAAGAATAGGAAAAAAATAAAAAAATAAAAATAAACATAAAAATAAAAATTTTATAGGAGAAAAGGAAGCAATCCCCTGTCATAACAGGGCTCGTTCCAAGAAAAGGTGGTACACACCATTGGACAGGAAGCTGGCTGTGGAAAAGCTGGTAACACCCCGCAGTCCATAACCGATGGCCGAATCTCCAGCTGAACTCTTGTAGAAGAAGTCTTTGAGCTACCTTCCTTGGTGCGTTGAATTCTGAAACCTCATCAGTGCTTTTGATTCCTACAACAGACTAAGTTTCCAACATGCAATCCAAGCACCGAACTTGTTGGCTACCCCCCTGGGTATTCATCTTCATCAACCAATCCAAGTTGACACCATCAACCAAATGAAGCTGATCCTCATTGACAAAACTAAAGTGTCGTGAGCTTTCATCCTAACCAGATGGGGATGTGAGTATGGGCTGCCCTCTGTATCTATCAACAGAGTGTGAGACAGAGGGTGGGGTGAGTGACTAGTCCTTGCCCTTTATATCCAACTTAGAGGTGAGAGGTGTGAATGGAGCATTGCACACATGAGATGGGCCTCTCAATGCACAAAACACAAACTTGTTTCTATGCTCGTCACTATAAGGCTCCTAGCCTTCCTTCTTGCACCGTATGCCAACACATGATGGAATGCACAATTGCACCATCAATTACACACATGGAATATACCCTATGCACACGTGACAATGAGAAGAACATCAATGGGTTTTAGGAATGGAAAATCCTCCTATATCTATCAACAAAGCGTGAGATAGAGGGGGGGCTGAGTGTGAATGATGTTTTCTCAAAAAAAATTTAAGAGGTGTGGATTGAGGGATGTTATGACACTTGGTGTCAAGAACGTTCTCATCTCCCTATGCACATACGGGATGGATCCTTGCCATCACCACAAGACACATCAAACTATTTGGTACACTGCACTACAAAGCTCATTGGCCTTTCTACTTGCACCTATGCCAGACAAGGATGGAGGTACTAATGCACCATTAGCTGTACACACTGACATACTCCCTCTGAATCAATTTCCTTGCCAATTTCTAAACCGGATGTGAGACTAGGTTTCCATCATTATTCAGTCGAGCAATGTCCATTGTGGGGCAAGTGACTGTTCTTTCATTCTTATATAAGTGACTATGAGTCAAGTGCAATATCCTTCGCCATCGATGATTTCCCACAATTCCCTCAGCGTAGCTGCCTCCCTGGGTTCTGCTACATGGTCCCTGCCCTACTGAACATGTGATGTGAAGATACTTTGGTACCTCTTGCAGCAATTGACGGCGACACAGCACGTGACATTGACAATCAACTTTAATCCTCGGCAACATAGGGCAAGTTTATCTAACCCTACACCTTTTTCTTCTAGTGACGATTTTAAGTGTGGGGATGTCCATAGTTAGTCTAAGGTACGATCTTAGGTCCTTGATGTTCAATTCACCCTTCCCGGTAAGGTCTTAAGTGTGGGGATGCGTCCCTGCGCATCTATGTTGCATACCTTCATGCATATACTACGATCTAATCATGCATGTATGCCATGTCCTAATTGTACTTTAATGGTTTCCCTTCCCCACCCACTCGTCCTTCTTTACCCCCTTCTTACGGCCATTCCTTTTTGTTTTCCTTTATCGCTTGTTTTGATGTTTTTTCATGTGCACGCATCCTCCATTCATCGGAACTCCCATCCAACCTGATAGCCCCGTTTGTCCATTTGACCTGGCTACTTTTCCTTTTTACAGCCCCTTGTTCTAAGCCACGGATCTTGAATGATTAATTTTTGAATAATTTTATGTCTCTTTCACATGTTTCCATGCGAATGTGCCTTTTTCACATTAGAACTGTAATGTGATGTGACAACCCTCACCTCCACCTTTTCTTGAAAATTTTTTCTTTTTATTGCCCATCATTCCGACGGACAATTTGTCTGTTATTAAATTTTCCGTAAATTTTGATATTTTTGTATGCATTTTTGAATATTTTTCACGTGAACCTACCTTAATTACTTTTGAATTGCATTTTGATTCCATAGCCCTAATTGGTTTCGCCCCATGCCTGCTTTTCCTTTTTCTCCCCTCTTGTTTTGGCCTATCAATTTTATTTTATTAAATTTTCCATACGTTTTTATGCTCTTTTTTCTTCTTTTTTCCATGCCCTTGGAACTGCGTTTTGACTAGACAAACCTGTCCCACTTCCTTCCCTTGACATTTTTTCTTTTCATTGCCCTCTATGCCAATGCATAGATTTCTCCGCATTAATTTTTGACTCTGTTTTTATTTGTGTTTTTGTTGTTTTTCCCATGCGAATGTGCCTTTTCGTTCCCAGAACCGCGTTACCTTTCCCATCCAATCCGTCCTATTCTTGCTGACATTTTTTGTGTTCATTGCGTTGCGTTTCGACCACCTGATTGTTTCATATTAATTTTTCTTATTTGTTTCGGATATATTTTTCTAGTTTTTTTCACATGATCGGGTTCTATCTATGTCGAAATGGCATTCTGAGGTGATAGGCCTATCCGGCACGTTGTTCTAGATATTTTTCCTTTTTTTCACACTTTATTCCAATTGGACGGATTTTTCGAAATTAATTTTTGTCTATTTTTGCATCCCAAAGTCACATGGGGTTGTGTGCGAACGCCCTCATTTTTATCTTTCGACGCGCGTGTCGCATTTGTGCCCTTCCCCCATTATCCCCCCCCCCCCCCCCCCCCCCCCGGGCCCCACTCGTTGTTTACCCCCCATTACCCTCATCCCATTCCCCCCTATTAACCCCACCCCATTACCCCCCATGAACCCCTGCCTCCCAACCCGTAGAAACCCACCCTTATCCCCTCCTAAGCCCCCCTTCCCACACCCCCCATTAAACCCTCTTTCTCCTCCTTCGGTCCCATGCCTTCTTGGAGCCTCGTTTTTCGCCACTGATCACACCCTCGATGTCTCCATTTTTGGTGATGTTCGTGTCTTGGTGTGCTGGAATTTTTTTTGTGTTGATTGTTGTTGTTCATGCACAGTGCGTACATGGTCACGTATGTGTAACGTTCAAGCACTCGTTCACGCGTGAGGATGCGCATCTTGTTTCGTCCGTGACATAGGATTGGTTCACACGCAGCTCTTGTCCGGTACCTTGTTATCTTGACTTTGATTATTTTATTTCTATAACTTAGAAAACCGATAAAATTCATTTAAAAAATGGTAAAATGAGTCAAAATCAATTTCAAAACTCATTAACATACTAAAAAATGACCATGAAAACCAAAAAAATCAAGAAAATTATTGGAATTTTCAATCAATTTCTTTCCTCTTTTTAACCATTTCAAACATATAGAAAATTGGAAATAAAATTTAAAAACAAAAAATAAATGAGAAAATTTCTAGAAAAATAGTTGAAAAATCCCAAAATTGTTTGAAAAATTGGTATAATTTCCACCAGTTGATAATGAAATTTTAAAAAAAAAACATAAAAGAATCATTAAACCATTAAAATTTCATAAAATCCTTTTAAAATTATTTTATAATTAACAAAAAATCCTAGGAAATTCCCATAAATTCCAAGAAAAATTCATCTTTCATTATGGATAGTTGACAAGAGCTGGAACCTTCAAAAAGCATTAAAATATTATTATTTTCAAAATAAATCAATTGCTAAATGAGTTATTTTTCACATAAAATTTTAACAACCTGAAAAATAGCTAATTTTTTTCCAAAAATTATGAAAAATCAAGTGGATATTTTTGTTTAATTTTAACTATACTTTCACTAATTCAAACACACAAACATCTTTCAACTTCCTCACAAATATGCCTACATCAACCACATTAACTAAAAATTATAAAAATTTAATAATGGAAATTTCAAATCCTTTAAAAAAACACAAGAAGCAACAAAAAACAAAAAAATAAATAAATAAATCAGTAATACAAACAAAACAAACCTAAATCTAAGCCTACGCATTTTAGATCATATTCATGGATCCGTTGTTGACAATCTAATTACCACATTAAACGTATATTGAAAATTTCTATATGATGTTTTATTTATAGCTCATGTGCTCAACTTTCTAGTCACTGGACTTGCTTGTTGGATTTGGTTGTGCTTGCATTCAGTCCGTGTTCGCATCACATCAGTGGACGAGTGGGCCAAAGTTTTAGTTACAAACACACCTTGCCATGTATTTTTTTTTCTATTTCTTTTATTTTTGGTTTCCCCAAAACCACGATTAATTACTAAAAGGAATTTTAATTCACACATATTTTCATGCGCATTCGTGGTAAACACACAAATTTCTAAATTAAAAATAAACCCACCATTCACTTAGCACGTGATTCATGCGTTACAAACACATCTAAGTTTATCTAAAAATGAACCCGCCGTTACAAGTGCACGCACTAAACAAAAAGTGCTAAACAAATATTTAATTTTTAATTAATGAATTTGCATTTAGAGACCACAGTCGAGGTTTGAAGTCAGGGTTACGATAAAAAGCACGGTTTCACACTTACTAATTTTTAACTAAAGAATAGGAAAGAACCGTTTTTTTCTTTTAAAGATTTATAACCTATTAAAAACCCATTATTAGTAACATTATTAACATGAAATCTTCATTATATTTAATTCTCTTACATTGCACATTTCCTTTTTAATAAACGCAATTTGTGGGGATAGGTCACGATAGAGTCTTATCTAGTGTCTATTATCGTTAATGGTGGTTAATAGTTCCAATGTCATGTCAACATGATTAGTTCCTTTGTGATTTTTCTTTTTGTCTTGGTTCTATGGACATGTCAGGGATACGATATGTCTTGCTATTTTTCTTTTCTACTTGATACGGGGATCCAGGGTGTCTGATTATATTGCATCGCATGAAGCTTTTGGTCGCACGAGTATAGAGGTCATGCCGAATGTTTTTTCTAGGATGTGGATTACTTGGGGTGGTTAGTTAGTCGGTTGAGTTTGTGTAAGTTTCTTTAGCTTGATGTCTTATTCGTATCATGTTGTTTTGCAGGCATTTCTTGTGATTGTCTGTGTGTGTGGTGTGTGTGTAATCCATCTGAATGGCACCTCATGCTCCTCCTCCAGTTCAATACATTCCATTGGTGTCTCATAATTATTATTTATTACTGGATTCATATCTAATCAACAAAGCTCGCTTAGCTAAGTTCGTAGCACTCTCATTGCCACTTATCCTGGAGGATACTGATACTTGTGATAAGTTTCTAGCCTCTTATAGTAAGAGGTGTGGCCCTGTAAGAGGAACAATTATCCAACTGACGCCTAAAAGCTTGGGCAAGGCTTTGTCTTTACCCTATTGGGGAGACTCTTTCCCGTTTGCTAGAGAATTATTCTCCAACAAGGATATCCTTAAGTTATTACAAAATGAGAAACAAGATGTGTTGGATTCCAAGAAGGTACTTACTGCCTTTGACATCAGTGTCTCCATGATCTCTAATCATGTGTGAAAGTAGCTATGCCAATTTCTTCAAGACATGTTTATGCCTACCAATACACCCTCTAATTACTTTTCAAAGGAGTTGTTTACAACTTCCAGAATGGTGTTGAAAGGCATAATTATTGATTGGAGTTCCTACCTTTCGTCAAAGATGGATCAACACTTTGACAGAGCCACAAGGGGTAATGTAACTAATGTTACAGTTGGTTCCTACCTTTCTATCTTCTTGGCATATGCTGCTTCTCCCCCCCCCTCCTCGAAGGAAGTTTCTACGTTGATGGTTGATCCACTAGAAGCTCCCCCTTCTATTGAACACATTGATGTTGTCATTAAGGATCTTGATCCTATCCCTCCAATGGTGGTTCAGAGGAAACGCCTTCAACGAGTGGCTGAAATGGGCCCAGTTCCTCCAATCTCTATTCTTATTCAATCAAGTAGACAACTACCAGCTTTCCTCACAACGAGGAATCTATTCGAAGCACATCATGATGGTACTCTGGAGATTTCCATTCCTTCTATACAATGCTTGGTAGCTAGAGATGCAACTCCCTTCCTATGTTAAGACATCTAGAGTTCTATTGAGCTCTCGATCACTGCATATATCCATCAGCTCTATTCCTCATGCTATGATGAAGTTCAATAGACCAAAGAAGAGCTAACAAAAGCAAATGAGAAGCTAGCTTCTACTCATGAATACTTTTGTGATCTTTGTACCCAAATGGAGCAGCATACTAAGATCATTGATGCTCAAAAAATGGGAATTTCTAGTTTGCACACTCGATTGGTTGACACTGAAACCAAAGTGGTTAATGTGACTGAGCAAAGGGATAGATTGTTGAAGGAATCTCAAGAGCTTCAAGCTTTCATAGTTGCCCAAATAGAGGAGCTTAAAATAGCAAATACCACCCTAGAACAAAGCAACATCCAAATTGAGCAACTTAATGATCAGTTGGTTCAGTCACGTTCTTCTTCACAGAGTCCTATTGTACATCTAGTTCCTTCTTTGTCCCCTGCGGACTTGGAAATTCTCTAATGGAAAGCCACGTTATGTCCTTTGTTCCAGGCTAAAGTGGAAAGGCTTTAGTCTCTAGGATAGACTTATTATGGTCTTCATTTGAGCAATTCTAGGAGTATGTTCCTCCAGACCACTTATTTTTTGTGCACTACCAATTACAAAAGTTGGTCTTCTATATTAAGCTCTCAACGGTGGATCTACCTCTTCCAGAGCATGGATGGGGTGGAGCCTGGTCTTCCGATTTATTTACTGAAGTAGTCCAAATGGTTTTTGAAGAATCTATGACTTCAGATACAGTGTTGATGTCTTATATGTATTTAAGAGGTGATCTATTAATTCCAGATGATGAAGATCTAGCTTGGTATGTTGGGGATGTGGTCTTACATGTTGCCTTGTGCATCAAACGTTTGGAGTTGTTGATAGATGAAATGTTTCAATGTTATTCTTCCAAAGTGGTTGCTTGCCTTGACTCTTCATGGCATCCAATGATTGATTTTGTGATCCTTACCAAAGACAGAATAAAGCCTCTATTCATGCATGGAAAATTAACCAATTGAGGGTGCATCTTTTAGCCTATCTTTTCAAACAACATCCATTTGATTCATCTTTCTTTGATGCTTACCATCAATGATCTGCTTTAGGTCCATCCGTTCCTAGCTTCTCCTTTATCAACAAATGGCCCATCGATATGATGCTTATTTCTCCCTTTATAAATTCAACTCAACAGTCATTTTACCTCTCCTTTTCCAACCTTAGGGTGCCCCTCAAATTTTCATCTTTAGTTATTGTTCTTTCATTGAAGATTGAGTATTTTTCCCTTCTCTGTCTTGGCCTTCCCCATCCATACATATTCCTTCCGCTTTTCATGGTTATCAATTAATAGTACCTTTCTTAATCGATTTCTCTAAATTCTCAGCTAATCCATCTTTAGCTCATTCCTCATTTTATGATTTTTCCTACCCATCTCTTCATCCTCTTGTACCAGTTCCTCTTCCATCTCCTACCACTTTCATTTCTTAGCCCCCTTAGTTGGTTAGTGGATATGAAAGTTTTGATAAGAAGCTTCCAAGAAGAAGAGGATAGAGCTCAATTGATTCTATTACTGGACCATAGATTAATTGGCCATTAACTCCAAGGGAGTGGATGACTTCCAATCAAGCGTATCAAAATTATCTCCATTTTGCTCAATAATATTCACAATCTCCAGATTCTTCAATGAGATTGATAGCTCACTTTGCTTGGTACCTAGCATATATGCATAGGCATTCACATAATGATCAAAATGCTATTCTAAAGTTATTGATGAATGCCAATGTGAATATTTATTCCCATTAACTAGATGTACTGTATTTTCATGCCCTTTGTCTGCCTAGCATATACCTTGTTTTGTTAGAAAGGATGTGTTGCCTTCAATTATTTTAGAATCCTCCAAAAACTTTTGTAGATGAATCCTTATCCATGGATTGTTTTCATAATCATCAAGCCTTTGAGAGGGATCATCTTCACTGATACCTCTAATGTATATTTGATTATTTATAATGATATATCTCTCTTTTGGAGGTGCCATTCAGATGATTGTTTCTTGTTTGTGTTGTGTTAATTTCTATGTGATGAGTTCATGGTGGTTGAACATTGGATTTTTTCAAGAGCTATATCTATGGAGATTTGCAATGATTGTGATGGTGGATGGAAAGCTTAAGAAACAAAGATCCAGACCCTCTTATATCATTTACGAATTTGTTATGATTTGCTATTGTTTATATGAGATGTTAATGGATAAAGGGCTTTCCTTTTGTTGTATTCTTTATTAGATACAGGTTATAAGTTAGGGCTGTGGTTGGGTGGTTTATTAAAGATGCTAAAGAAGATCAAGTTGATCCCTTTGATGAACTTGTATTCCCTTTTTCTTAGGTCGCAAGGACGCTCCCTTATTAAGTGTGGGGATATGTTGAATGTTTAATTGACTTGGTTTTTGGGTTGATTTTTGTTGTTTTTTAGGGATGAATGGTTGATTTTTTATGGATTTTGTTTTATGATTGATTGTTTTGTAAGTGTTTAAGAGTGTTTTGGATGAGGTTGATTATGTGTTGAAGGCTTATGATGATTTTCAGTAGAGATATGAGGCTATGTGATGTTCTGATAGGTTCTATTAAGGTTTTGATTGGTTCTAATAGCTTTGTTTAGCTTCTATTTTGTTTTATTTTTCTTTTGTATGAAGCATGGAGTAATTATTGATAAATGTTGAGGTTGTTTTTGTAGAGCCTTTGTTTCTATTTTGTTTTGTTTTGTATTCCTTTGTAAGTGTTCTATAGAATGCATGTGAGACTTTGGGAAAGTTTTCTAGCCTTTGAAAGAGGTGAATGTAAGTTCAAAAGAGCTCAAGGAATTGGATGAAGCAGTTTTTGAAGACTCAAGAGAAGACTAGAGTGAAGTGACAGTGATGAGCTATGAAGAGTCATTATAGTGGCTCTAGTGACCTTTCATATCGGACACACCTTTTGGGAGAGGCATCCACGACCAAAGAAGGATTATTATGAGTGATTATTGAGTACTGTAGAGAGGATATGATATTCTATTGATATATATATAGCCAAATTCTATGCAAAACAATGTATCTACCTATGAGAGATTGTGAGAGAAAGCTATGGAAACTTTGAAGATGAATCATATGTGATATTTTTCCATTCAAAGTGGAGTATTACTTTGTTTTTTTCATGTCTATCAAAGAAGTCTATGAAGAATATGAAGAGCGTGATGGATTTTGTTAGCCGTGGGAGAATTGTTTTTATGAGTTGCATGAAGATTTCTTGTTCTTAGTGTTGTTTTCTTTGCCGAGATCATATAAAAGATGAAAGATATGGTTGCTGATATTACAAGATAGATTTTCTTACAGTAGAAACCCTATTTCCTTGGTGTTCATTTTGGTGCTCCAAGAGCCTACAAGATAGCCATAGGATGGACACCATTCACACTAACCTATGGAACTGAAGCACTATTACTAGTAGAGTTCTTCGTTCCAAGCTTGAGAATAGTAATACAAGAGAGATGGGATAGCAAGGAAGCATGGAAAAATCACCTAGTAGAAATAGAATGTATATCTAAAACTTGGCTCATTGCAACTCATGCCCTAATCTATGAGAAGGCATGGCGCAAGAGTTGGTTTGACCACCATGTCAAAAAATGTGACTTTGGACAATGACACTTAGTGTTGTTGTACTTTGTAAAGAGTCACAAAAAAAAGATAAAATTTAGGGGGTTGAGACATTTTAAAGTCTGTAACATTAGTAGAATTGGAAACATGGAGCTTGAAACCCTAGAAGGAGAGGGTATAGGCTTTTTCAATGGCAATCGCATCAAGAAGTACTACCCTCTATCACACCCACTACATGAGCCTCCAATGATAACACCACCCATGAACATTAGAGTGGAAACTATCACAAGCATAGAGGATGAGGATGAAGAAATAGTAGCACTAGTCTACTTACATATAATGATAAACACCCGAGGAAGTTGACAACAATATCCTCACATATGATCATTGGATCCTCATTGGTTAGCCCAAATTGCAACCAAATGATGCTAAACTTTGCTCCTTTGGGGGCAGGCCTATTCACTACTAAGGAAGTTTAAGGTAATGGTGTCTATGAGAGTGAGAGCCTCCCAATCATTTTTTATGTAGTGCTTAACAAAAAAGGTGTTGGCAAGGAATCATTTTTCGATCGTGCTTTCAAGAAATAGACTCACTAAAACATTGACTACGACTCTCAGTGCATCCACCTTGCCATAGGTAATGTTAGGATAGTCACAACTTTCAGCAAGTTTATTGTGGCTTTGCCAAGGTCCACAGTGCCATCGGTAGTTAAACCTAATGCCAACTCTAAGGAGAGGGTAGTGAACCTACACTAACATCGAGTGTGAAATACTCGTAACACTTAGAATTTCGGATCAAAGTTGCAATCCAAATCTTCTTGTAAGGTGCAAGTAACTATGTAAAACAAAAGTCTCAAAGAAATGAAAAGGTGGAAATGAGGAGCTGTACAATTTGTGGAAAAAGGTGATTGGGGGAGCTACAACTTCTCTTCCTCTCCTTTATCTAGCTTCTTGCACGTATCTTCTTTTCTCTCTTGCAGTGGTACAATTCTTGCTCTCTTGCCTCTCTTTTACTTTTATTGTTTCTTCTAATTATGGAAGAGGAAGAGAATGAGGATGAAGACATATTTTGTGTGCCTCATTCTTGTTGAGTGAAAGACTATTTTTTTTGAAGTGGAAATTTTATAAATGAAATGAAATGAAACTCTAAATGAAAAAAACATGCAAAAACATGTCGAGCTGCAAGGAAGGGGTGTTTTTCGATTGATGGCCCATTTCTTGGGGGCCTTTGTGCCTCTTGGATGCTCAATCATGTAGAGACAGAGAGGGGGGGAGATCCATGATCTATGCAGAGAGGGCAAGATTTTGATGGTAACCATGTGTAATATGATGAAGGGAATAAAATTTTGATTTTTAGTCTTTCTCTCTCCTCTCCTCTCTCTCCCCTAAGAGGCAATTCATGTGAAAGAAGCCCGACATCCGGCCTGGTACCAAATTGCTTCCAAATCGAGTAGCCCTGAAGATGGATGATTGGAGAAGGGTTGAGCATCAATGGTGGACTATTTTGTTGTCCTGAATCAGACTTTAAAAAACCCGCAACAAGGAAAAAAACCAATAACTCTCTTTTATAAAGAAAAATGGCTCTTTTTTTATATTTTATTAGTCAAATGGTGTTCATATTGGATGGAAATTGGTAGACATGTTTTTTGGTGTTTTTTTGAGGGCTATGTGGAAAAAAAATAAGAATACATAATGTGATAATACTGAAAATAATTTTCTAAAACCCGAAAAATATGCATTTTATAAAGAAAATGGGGTTTTTGTCATTTCGAGTTTAATAAAAATGATGCATGAGAAATGAAATGTGGAAAATGAGTGATTCTTAGTTGTCATAATCAATCAAACTAGAAAAACCAGTAAATTCTCTATTTTCTTGATAAATAAATAGGGAAAACTAGAGAAAAAAGTGAAAAATGGATTTTTGTGCTCCGAAAAATAGAAAAAAATATGAATAATGTCTGTGCATGTTTGGAAAGATTAAGGAATGAGTTATAGCCTCAACTCACCCTTGTTTTTATGTTTTAATTCATTTTTATTGCTTTATACATAAAAAATGACAAAAAATAAAACCCTACACTTATGAAACGATGCAACACATAAACGGTAGGGGAAAAAGAAGGGTTGTGGAAGTGTTTAAGTGTGGAAAAATGAAGTAAAGTTTGATCATTTGGTTATGCACATCAAAGGATATGTCTAATGAAGATCATGAAAGGGCTGGTTTTGCACATCACAAAATGCTGATTTGATAAATATTTTTTGTGCACTAGGATCATATGCACTATGCATGACGCATGACATGGTACAATATCTTGAATGCATGGCACTTGTATGCTGAACATTGACCAATGCTGAGAGTGTGAGGAGGTCCTAAGCTATAGGTTAGTTTTACCATTTCCTTGGGACTGTTTGGTGAGGATCTATATATTCCTAGATCATAAAAAATAAGAAAAGAGTGGAGTTTGTGTGTTATGTTTTATATGTTAGGCAGCGTATCTTGGGGCCAATCCCCTTGATGTAAGAGAGCTGTAGTGAAACTGCGGCAGTCAATCGAGAGATGCTTCCCTATGTTATGCAGCGCATCTTGGGGCCAATCCCCATGATGTAGGAGAGCTGCAGTGGAACTGCTGCAGTCAATCGAGAGATGCTTCCCTATGTTTGTGATATGAGGTGTTATACCTATATGTTATGTGATCTCTCTCTGAGGAGAAGGGAAGGTAAATGTTGTCGTCGCGTTAAGGGTTGAAGGTCTACCACCGCGTCTTAGCGTAGAAGAAGAGTATGGGATTCAAGGTACCGAGAAGGGAAAAAGAATGGGGTTTGACAAGATTCGGGTTTTAGAAAAGACTTAGATGAGGAAGAAGATTTCAAGCTTTTTCTATGTATTTAGCATACATGAATGGAACGAATATCTCTATCTTGATTACATCAAATGCTTTTGAAAACATAAACCATAACATGAAGGATTTTCTCATATTTTTAATCCAAATGCAAATATCAAATGCAAGCTCAAATGGCTTTTATCTCATGTACATAGATGGATTACAACTCCGGGAAACAAGTATTATGATGGTAGATTCAAATACATTCAAGATATGGGCCAATAGTACATGAAATGCATTGAAGGAGCATAATTTTAACTTCAACCCTGTTTTAAAACAGAAAATTCCAGCCCATAATCAAGCTCAAAAAGAGTGCATAAACTCATAAATAAGCTCCTCTAATCATTAATGAGTAAAGTCCTGATCAAAAGAGGTCATTTTCTTCTATTACAACCACATAAATCTCTTGTTTGCTCATAAAAATGAACAAGTACAGTGGGTTGCCCTGTTTATGATTGGTTATTTCAGCCCATAACAGCCCATACACCTTCAAAATCCTCACCCTTTGCTTGCCCCAAAGTCACTCAAGTACTTGGGTACAAGTCGGGCTTCATTGGACCATGAATAAGGTAGACAAAATGAGAGAAGACGTGCATAAGAGCAGGCTGAATACTTTTCTCTCAGATTTCCCCCTTTTATAGACTGTCATACCATGCATTTTTGTCAGACCAAATGGACGGATAAGTGGAGCTCTCACCTTGTTTGTATCTTCATCTTCAGCTCTTGATAATCTTCAGTTTGCATGCTCCAAAGCATGCACCATAGCTCCCAGCTCTCTCCAGTTGCAGTCAAGTTGTGCAAGCCCGCATTTTGCATCGAAAAATGCAGCCTGCATTGTGCTCAGGCCCATTGTACTTTTTAACCTACTCAGGTCACTTTTTGGTCACATTAGTCCATAACTTCAAGTCCCCCATGAACCTAGTAGACTTTTGGCATTTTTCTTGAGTTCTAACCATATTTTTGCACTTGAATTATATATGATTTATCCTATAGACTGTCAATTACTTCCAATTCACTAAGTTGTAGGTTCCCATAGACTTATTTTTTATTAATATACATGGTACAATTGAAAATTATATGCTAAATACAAAAAAACTTATGTAACTAAGTTGGTTCTTGAGTAACAATGACTGAATTTTGTATGCAAATTCCTCATATAAATCCCAATGAAGTGTTTCTGTGTTCATAAGAATCCCATGATTTATATAATGAATAATAAACTCTTTGACATTCACCCCCTTCTAACCTACACATCCTCCGACATGTGCCATTTTACAAGATTTCAGGTTAAGGACGGTCTTCATCTGATATTTCTTCGTCTTCATCCTAGAAGTCTTTTTCTTCCTGTTTGTCTTCAAGTAGATGGCTCATATCTAAGTCATCAAGCTCATAAGTTGACAATTCTCTTCGTTTGAAGAGCTTGATTCGTTTCTTGGCTATTGATATTTTTATCATGGTCCCATCCATTTCAGCCAAAGAGTAAGTAGCATTATTATGTACTACTTTACAACATATGGTCCAAACCATCGCTTGGCTAACTTTCTATGAGCACTATATTGATTGTCTAGGCTGCTATCATAGATAAGTACCCAATCATTCTCTTGAATAGCTCTTGGACGGAGTCGATGATGCTTGTCAAACCTCTTCTTATTCTTTAATCTTGCTGTTTTCAGCCTTTCAATGGCTGTCTTGACATCTTCTGGCCTTCTTTCAAGTTGCCTTATGCGCAGAGTCAGCAACTCTTCTCTATTCATGCCTTCATTCCAAGGTAAGATACTCCATGTGACAATGGACTCTTAAATAGGCATAATAGGTGGCTATCCATATATTAGTTCAGCTGGCATATAACCTGTTATTGCACTATGGGTAGTTCTATCAGCCCATAATGCGAATGGTAATATTCTAGGCCATTCCCTCATCTTTCCTTTGCAAGATTTTGCTAAGGCTTTAAGAATTGGTTGATGACCTCTTTCGCTCTTACCATTGCCTTCAGGGTTGTAGGCTGATGTAAGAGATAGCTTGATTCCCAATTGAGCAAAGAAATGGCGAGCCTGATCAGCATCCAATTCTCCTCTATCAGCAGTTACTTTGGCAACACAGCCATACCTGCAAAATACTTCTTCAAGTAAAAATCTACAAACAGCTTGAGTAGACTTTGTTGTCAAGGCTTTTCCTTCCACTTGATTTGTGAGATCTTCTCTAGCAAGTACTAGATATCTCATGTTCCAAATTCCTATAGGCATGGTTACTAAATCAATAACCCATCTATAGCGAATGGATAAAGGATAGGTAGGCTGAAGCCCATCTCTATGCTTAACCATAGAGTACATCTGACAAACATGACAAGACTAAACAAAACGCTCAATGTCTTTATACATGTTTTGCCACCAAAATTTCTCTTTTATTTTGGCAAAAGTGCCCCATATGCCTCTATGACCAGCCAATAGGCTTTCATGAAATTCTTGCATGACCTGTCTTTGAGTCTTTTTGTCTCCTAAGACACGAACAGGCGCCCTTCCTTTCTTTTTCACATGCCTCCAAAGGTAACAATTTTTAAGAAAAAAGCCATAAGCTTTTCTCTTAATTCTCTTAAACTCTTCATTAGACCAATCTTCCTTCTTTGTCATAGTGCTCAAAAATTAGTCAATTTTTAGCCAATCATCTACATAATATTCCTCTTTAAAGTGTGAACAAACCATAACAAAACATTGAGCATGCTGTCTACTAGCTGCCCATTGTCCTTCTTTGGTTGTTTCATCCTTCCTTGCTGATGTAAAATTTGTTTTAGCAACTGAACTTGTTGTACTTGCTGTAATTATTGTTGTACCTGCATTTTTGACTACTGAATCATCATTAGATTCAGCTGTACTTGCTGTTTTTAGATTTGTACCTGCATTTACAGCATCATTTATAGACTCTGATTCTTCTTCATCCATCATTTCTTCTTCATCCTTATATGTGGCACGCGAAAGCATGTCAGCAATTGGATTATCTCTTCCTGCAATATGTTTCAAATCAGGATTTAAGGATTTAATATAGGCTATCCATCTTAGCATGGCTATGTCGGGAGTGGAACAGTTGGCAATCATGCCCAAGAGTGGAAGGCAATATGTTTCAACTATTACGTGTGCGCCCATGAAGTACTCCCTATCACATTTCAATGAAGTTACTACTCCCCAAAGTTCTCTTTTAATTTGAGCATACCTTCTTTGTCATTCATTAAGAACCTTCGCTCCAAAGCAGATTGCATATCTGTTGCCTTCAAGGTTGTCTTGACCAACTGCCCATCCTATTCCAACAGGACTTGTGTCCACTGTGAGTATAATAGGCTGTCCATTAGAGTAATTAGCCCTCTTTAAAGTGGGGGCTGAAATCAACAATTTCTTCAGTTTCCGAATAGCTTGAGAATGTTCTTTTTTCCATACAAATCTTTGGCCTTTTCTTAGCAGTTGATAAAGATTTTCAGCAACATGAGCAAAATGTGGTATCCAAATAAGGTAGAAGACACATGCACCAAGAAATCTTCTCACCTCTGAAACATTTGTACATATTTCTTGTATTTTGCTGATAGCATCAATCTTGGATGGAGAAGGCTTTCGGCCATACGGACCACACATATGCCCTACCACAAGAACTTCTTCAACTCCAAAAACGGATTTAGCACACCTGAAAGATTAAGATGGACTTCTTCTAATTTAGATAAGATTTGAGCACAATCATTAATATGATCAGAAATAAACTTGCGACATCCAAGTTCATTGAGTTCTTCATTCTTCTCATGAACTTCACATCCTTTGATTGGTACATCATCAAGGAAAGGAAGAGTTAATTGAAGAATATAATCTCTCAATACTTTATGCATGGCATTCATCATGTGAGCTACTGAATTCGTAGCCCCTTGAGGAAGAGTACACATGCAGACTAAGCCAAGAGGCGTCTTCATTGTGATAATGTCTCGACTTTCCAAAGCAAGCTGAAATTGGTCATAGCTTGAATATAAATCTCCCATGGAATAGAGTGCTCTACCTACAAAAGCTTTAGTAAATTCATCAACAATTGGTCCTGAACAAACATTTCTAATAGTGACTTTATTGATAGGCTGTAAATCTTGAATGAATCACAAAGATCCATTCTTCTTAGGCACGATAAACCATCGATTGGAATACAGAGCTAAAGATGGCTCCAATATTCGCATTTTTATCTTTTCATTTAGAAGTTCCAATAACTTAGGCAAATGAGCCCTTGGTACTAGAATTGGTTTAAGATTCCAAGGAATGTGCGCGACCGTAAAAATCACCATTGGTGCCACAACGCTTGGATCCACACAGCCAATTTCATGTGGCTGAAATGAAAAAGCTTTGCCATGATTCTTTAACATCTGCATGAAGATTTGCTTTTCAGCTGGCAAGAGAAAAGAGTCTTCACCAATTTTCAGCTCTTGTAGACTTTCTGCTATAAATTGGTGACCAATATCTTTGGGATCACGAAGGCTTGGATGTTTGGATACCCTTTCTACCAGTCCTTCGCTTTCGGGTGGTAGAGGGGTAGCCACTGGTTTGACCTTTTTATCAACTGTTTACTTTGTTTCTACTCTTACTTCATCCTTGTTCGGCTGTCCAAAAGCTTCATGATCTACAAATTCTTGAATTATGTCATACATATCCAATGTGCATACCTGTATAGACTGATTTTCAGCTTGATTTTCTGCATGAACAGTTGCATATATTTCAACCATTGTATCATTATAAATCAGCCCATAAAATAGCCCTAAAATTTCTTCATCTTTAGGTAAAACATCAATTTTCTTCAGCTCTTGTTCCACATGACACAAATACTTTCTTTCAGCCCTATTCATGGCTGAAAACTGTTTATAACAGCCCACACTATTGGCTGTAAAAACCTGCAAGTCAGCTTTTGGCCTTGCCTCCTTTATATGTGGAGGCAATTTTTTATGACATGTTGCACTGCCATAGGCTCCACTTATAGCAACGCTACCCGAAAACCCTTAAATTCTAGAGCATCAGGAGGAACAGGATGATCTGTCAATCGATCCCTATTGTGGTGATGATTTACACATACAGTCAAGAATTGGACAGCTTTGTCATTATCCTTACTTCTTATCCGAGCATATGATGAACCATCATCAAGGGCCTTTGTCTCTAAACGAGACTTAGAAATAAACGGTTGTCCAAGAATGATAGGATAGCTGCAGGAATATTGAACAAAGAAATGAAATTCATCTTTTACATTTCCAATAGTAACTTGTACATAAGGGCATGCTGCATAAAGATCGCCAGAAGAGTTATTGGCTGCCTTCATGCGCCATCCTGGGTCCACATCAATGGGCCATCCGCCATTCTTGTAGAGACTTCTTGATATGACATTAATCTCTGAACCATGGTCTATAAGGGCAATGCATGGAGTCTCTTTTTCTTTGATCTTAACAACGGTTTCAGTAGTCGCCCTTGCCCAATGAGTACGAGAGTAGTGACTTCTAGGAATAAAGTGAGCATCACTTTCTTCTTGCATGGTGTGAAGATGAGCTTCTTTCTTAAGCATGGGCTGCACTTTAGATTGAGAAGTCCCCACCATAATAGCTTCTTCAGTTTCTGCTTCATAAATGTCTTCATCTTTGGCTTCTATGGCTGCAATCAGTTCTTTGATTGCCTCCAATCGAATCCCTTGAGTTTTCAGCTTCTCTTCATCCTGCAAATACACATGAAGTGCTTGCAAAAAAGCATGCACAGATTCTTCAGTTTTCTCACCAACATATTGTCTTTTTCGTTTAATTACATCAATTATTACATCATGAAATCCTCGTTTTGCAATTCCGAGAATTTCACCTAATGTAAATTCAATTCTACTTCCAAGAATCCTTTCTTCTAGGATCCGTTTAAGATCCGTTGCGGTCTCTATGTTAAACTACAACTTGTAATTGGGATGTTTGTTTTTTCTTTTTCCTTTTGTCTTATTTGCTTGAGGGACATCTCCCATATCAAGCTTTGGCAGTGCAGGATTTTCAGTAGCCTTCTGTTGGTCTGGTTTACTTCTTGTTATGCGTTTAGTTGGCCCTAAAGAAGAAGGACCGGCAACATCTTCATCTCTTCTTCTCTTTTCTTCTATCATGGCTTCATGATTTTTAATTTCAACTAATCGGGCAAAAGCTGAAAGTAAATCAACTGGCTCGGTCCAACCGGTTCTTCCTCGGATGCATTGACTGGCAGTAGTTAAATCATCTTTGGTTGCCTTGCCTTGCTCCATGCGATCTAAGGCCTGCATCCACACTTTAGATTTTGCATTAGTTTTACATGCTTTAACAATTTCATTAGTTGGCTCAATTTGCAGCCCATAGGTTGCTGCATCAACAGCTGCATAGGCTGTTCTTGTTGCTAAATCCTCCAATCTTTTCTTCGTGCCACCGTTGCCGAAATTTGGCTCAAGAGGAAGCCCGATTTTGGTTGCATGAATTTTACCATCCTTCCAAAAGATAATTTTTTTGCTTCAGCTTCACAGAATGCACCGCACGCCCTCTTGTCATGCTGTAGGCTATCACATCAGATACATCGTCTTTTGAAGCCTTCTCGTACAGGTCTTTGGTCCCCTTTCTTCTACTTTCACATCAAGCTTTTCCACTTTGGAATTAATCTTTGTTAGATTAAGATGGAGATCCAGCATTCTTTTAATTAGCTCGCCCATGACATCCTTCTTTGGAGATGGAACAACAGAATTTCTTGGTTGCTCGGCCATAGAGACAGGAGGTCGAGAAACAGGAACAGGCTCCTTCATGGATTCAGTTGTTGCAAGGGATGATCCCCATCTTAGGCACAACCACTCTCTTTGAGCAATCATATTAACTGCTTCAGTGACATCACTCCAAGCAGTCTTCAATCCCGTTTCAGAGTGAGGATCTTCAAGTCGATCAGTTAGCTTCTCTTGAAGGAAAGGATCTGCAGCCTTTAGAAATAATTCAATCTTCTGGCTTTCCATACCTTGTTGATCGTTAGGATCTAATTGAGCAAATTTGCCTTCAAATTTGCGATGAAGAGTAGTGGCGGTTAGACCCTTATTGGGCCTTTTGACCCATTCAGTGAAGACTTTCTTTGTCATAAGGCCAGAATCTTAAGAAAAAATTCATCTCGAAGAGCCTTCTTAAACGCGGACCATCCTGCGTCTTTTTGGAAAAGACCATGAATTCGGTCTTGGAGACCATGCACAGCCAAACGAGCAAAATATCAGCTCTAGGCATGTTGAGGAACTCCAAAGAAGACCATTTTGTCAGTATAGAGGCGGATAAAAGAGGACACATTTTGCCCATTAAATTGCTTGAGCTCTTGCCCAACTGCTTCCAAAGCTTTAATGGTAGCAGCATCATTCCGCTCTTCTTCTTGTCTCCATTGTTGCTGCATTTGCAACTGCTGCTTAAATTGCAATTGTTGTTGTTGGATTTCTTGCATCAGACGAACCAACTGTTACAAGGCATCTCCTCCCGAACTTGATGATTCTCCCATTGTACTTCTTCTTCCGCAGTGGACCTTCACGTCGGGTTCACCACTTTCATCGCCTTAAGGGTTGAAGGTCTACCACCGAGGCTTAGCGCAGAAGAAGAGTATGGGATTCAAGGTACGGAGAAGGGAAAAAGAATGGGGTTTGACAAGATTCGGGTTTTAGAAAATACTTAGATGAGGAAGAAGATTTCAAGCTTTTTCTGTGTATTTAGCATACATGAATGGAACGAATATCTCTATCTTGATTACATCAAATGCTTTTGGAAACATAAACCATAACATGAAGGATTTTCTCAGATTTTAAATCCAAATGCAAATATCAAATGCAAGCTCAAATGGCTTTTATCTCATGTACATAGATGGATTACAACTCCAGGAAACAAGTATTATGATGGTAGATTCAAATACATTCAAGATATGGGCCAATAGTACATGAAATGCATTGAAGGAGCATAATTTTAACTTCAGCCCTGTTTTAAAACAGAAAATTCCAGCCCATAATCAAGCTCAAAAAGAGTGCATAAACTCATAAATAAGCTCCTCTAATCATTAATGAGTAAAGTCCTGATCAAAAGAGGTCATTTTCTTCTATTACAACCACATAAATCTCTTGTTTGCTCATAAAAATGAACAAGTACAATGGGCTGCCCTATTTATGAGACTGGTTATTTCAGCCCATAACAGCCCATACACCTTCAAAATCCTCACCCTTTGCTTGCTCCAAAGTCACTCAAGTACTTGGATACAAGTCCGGCTTCATTGGACCATGAATAAGATAGACAAAATGAGAGAAGACGTGCATAAGAGTAGGCTGAATACTTTTCTCTCAGATTTTCCCCTTTTATAGACTGTCATACCATGCATTTTTGTTAGACCAAATGGACAGATAAGTGGAGCTCTCACCTTGTTTGTATCTTCATCTTCAGCTCTTGATAATCTTCAGTTTGCATGCTCCAAAGCATGCACCATAGCTCCCAGCTCTCTCCAATTGTGTAGTCCGGTTGTGCAGGCCCGCATTTTGCACCGAAAAATGCGGGCTGCATCATGTTCAAGCCCATACTACTTTTTGACCTACTCAAGTCACTTGCTGGTCACATTAGTCCATAACTTCAGGTCCCCCATGAACTTAGTGGACTTTTGGCATTTTTCTTGAGTTCTAACTATATTTTTGCACTTGAATCAATATGATTTATCCTACAGATTGTCAATTACTTCCAGCTGACTAAGTTGTAGGTTACCATAGACTTATTTTTTATTAATATACATGGTACAACTGAAAATTATATGCTAAATACAAAAGAACTTATGTAACTAAGTTGGTTCTTGAGTAACAATGACTGAATTTTGTATGCAAATTCCTCAAGAAATCCCAGTGAAGTGTTTCTGTGTTCATAAGATTCCCACGATTTATATAATGAACAACAAACTCTTTGACAACGTTGGAATGTGTCCTATTACAAATGCAAAATCGATATTAGCATTTAGTGTAGTGTGAGCCTTAGGCGCTCCTGGCCACGAGGCCGTGTGGGGTGTCTTGGTATCTTAGAGGTCCCCTAGTGCTAGAGAGCCAGTGTTGGGCTCTTTTTAGGTCCCAACACAAAATCCTCCCAAGACATTTGTTGATGAATCCCCATCCCTAGACAAATGAAGAAATCATAAAGCTTTTAAGTTTGATAAATTCCATTGACTTGATGTACACTTATTGAGCTAGAATACTATATTTTGTTTTTTGGAGGTGCCATTCATGTGACTATTATATATCTAGTTTATGTATGTGGTATGTGAGTTGCGTATAAAGGAATCATGGCTTGATTAAGCTAATCAAGTTCCTAGTCCTTGTTGGTGATAAATGGTTTTGTTTAGATGGAAGGAAGAACTCGAGGAGTCCACTTGATAGAACATATAAGATACCATGTGAGTTAAAAAGAAAGGATATTATATTTAATAAAATTTACAAGATTTTATTTATAAAATGGATTTTAATTTTAATTTTAAAATAATTTGTAAGTTAATAAAGTAAAAGGAGTCATTTTAAGACCTTATAACATGTAAAGAAAGTGTATTTTTAAATATCCTTTAAATACACATTACCTAGATGATTTCTTATAGATGGACCCCTCGCGAGGAAGAAGAAGAAACCTCTTATATCCTTTACCAGTTTGTTATGCTTTTATCTTTTTCAAATAAGTTAATGGATCATGATATTTTTATTTCATTGAAATTATTTGCTAGATGCAGGTTATTGGTTAAGGTCATGGATTTGTTTGAGCTAGAGTAGGTGATTGGAGATGGTTACTTTAGAACTTTCATTCTCTTTTCCCAAGGTCACAAGGATGGTCCCTTAGTTAAGCATGGGAATATATTGACAACTAAAATGATTGAAATTTTAGCCAATTTTAATTATTTTTTGGTGATTTTTTATTGATCTGAGGTATGATTGATTGGTTTTTAGATGGTTTAGAAGTGTTTGGGTTAGGTTGAACTCATGATGATTTTTGATTGAGTTATGATATTCTGATAAGTTCTGTTGTGTGATTGTTTGGTTTGCCTCTGTTTTGATCAGTTTTCTTTCTATTTCAGAGTTTATGATTGTGGATGAGTGGTTTGAAGTATGATTAAGAGTATATTGGATGATTTTTGATGGATTGAGTTGGTCTTGGTTTGAGCTATATGGTGTTTGTATCTTTTGTAGACCTTCTACAATGTATTGTTGAGCTTATGTATGCCTTCTGTTGTCTTATGTATGCTTTTGTGAGTGTTCTATTTGATGGATATTTAGCTTGGGGATATTTTTCAATCCTAGAAATAGAGAAATGGAAGATCTTAATAGCTTGAAGAAATACTTGTTGAAGACTTGAAGTGAAGATTGAAGTGACAATGACACTGATGAGCTCTCAAGGGACACTATAGTGGCTTTAGTACCCCTACATAATAGGCATGCCTCTTGGGAGATATATCCACGACCAATAAAGGATTATTGAGAGTGATTCTTTATTATTCTCATGTACTATTGAGAGAGAGAACATGTAAGAGAGAGTGTGTATGAGAGATGGCCAATTTTCTATGAAGAAACATAATATCTACATGTGAGAGATTGAGAGGAAGATGATATATAAAGACTATGAAGATTATGAAATATAAATACTACGTGATAAACTCTATTCTAGATTGAGTATTTATTTGTGTTCCTTTGGTTCTTTGGTGGTTTCTATGAAGAGTATGTTAAAGTTTTGCTGAGATAAATCTTTGGGAGATTCAATAGATGATGCTTGAAGAATTATTACTTCTACTCTCATTCTTCTTATGGTTTATTGAAGTATGAAGAACATGCTTATTGGTGTATTACAAGATATATTTTCTTATAGTAGTTTCCCTATTTTCTTGGTGTTTCTCTTGAGATCTAAATGAAAGAACATGTTAAATTATGATGAACAATTATGAGGATGTTATTTTCTTATTTGCATATCATATCTAATGTGAATATCTATGAAATGTGCACCCAAAAGTGGCAGAAGTGAAGGGCGCTCAATGCTTTTAGAATGTGTATGACAATGATGCAATATGTTGTCATACTACAGACTTTTGTCTCCTATCGAAACCCTCCAACCATGGCACATATCGAGATACTTTAAGTTTGTGGAGAGTGGCAAGATAAGTACGTTTATGAGCCACTTTTTCTTAATGTGGATGCACTCATACATGCTCAAACTGATAATGCAGTATTCAGTACTTTGATCAATACGGTACTTCCAAGTGATTACGTATCGAGAGCTATGAGGACTTGCCTAATAACCTTGGTGCTTGAGAGTGAGTAACCATCATAGGGCAAGAAAATAAAATAAAATTTGGTCTTGAAGATGACATTAAGAGGAAGTGAATGTAAGGTTAAGGGTCACAAAACAAGGAGCTAAAAGAATATCTTAAAGCTCTAACTTTTCTAGCTCTTTAGCTAGTTTTTGGGAAAAGCTTAAAAAAGGTTGCATGGTGCCCTGTAGAAAGGACACTATGCTAGTGCTTTGGATGTGTTGTGGGAAGAAGAGCCATAAGATTATATTGAATGGAGCTTTCTAAAAGGCATATTGTGTAGAGGATGATAGCAAGAAAATAAAAAGTGTAGAAACAAGTCCAACTATGGCTTTGATTTCTCCATCATCTCTTGACACTGGTGGTGTTCAAGTGAACATGCATGATGAGAGTTTTTTTTTCGTTTGAAGTATAGTGGCGCATAGTGGTGCTTTTGTGGCGATATTGTTGAGAAGAGATTTACTTTAGTATATTGGATGCAGACTAGGTACAAAAACTCCAAGACTCAAATGTCACAACTTGCAAGTCACCTAGAGAAGTGCTAGGAGATCAAGGACCTAGAAGACCTACTAAAGGAATAGTTGAAGAAGGAGAAGAAAGTTGACGTGTTGACATAGCGATGAGAGAACATGCATTAAATGACCATAAAAAACAATGCATGTGAATGCCTAATTAGTAAGATTATTGCTGATTCATCCTATAGTCTTTTGAGATGTGTAGCTTGCCCTTGATGCCTAAGTTTTACAAAGAAATCTTAATTTATGTTGTAGTAGAACTTAGTCCTACAATTCATACAAGACGTTGCTCGATGGCTACTCTCACTATGTGATGTATTTGCACATCACAGAACTGGTTTTTAGTTAAGACTATTTGACCACACTAGGGCATGGCACATTGCATATGCGCAAAGCATAGTATCAAAGAAGAACTCCTGGATGCATAGCATATGTCTGCAAAATTATTGACCTATGTTGAACAAAAGAGGTTCCTTTGGCATGGATTAGAGCAGCTATTTTTGGGAAAATGTTATGTGAGGAAATAATGAACCTCCTGGATCAAAAAACAAACAGAGAGGACTATATTTTGTTGTTCTTTATGTGTTAAGATGGTGCATCCCCAGGGCCTTTCTCTGGGGTGTAGGAGAGCCATATGAGCCACAGCATTCAACTGCGGGGTGCCCTCTATATGGCTATTTTTAGTCCTCATAATTTAGTTGATTACTTTTCTACATATATTTGCTATAATTAGAAGTTTTACTACACATGATGTAAGAAATATGAACTCAACATATGGTTGGTCTAGTGGTTAAATAATAGGTCTGGCTATTGCTTTAAACATGATCAATATTGAATCATAGGATTGGTTATCCTAAAATATACTAGGCCAATGGTTTTATGACTTGATTTATAGGGTTAGCACAATGGACTAAATATAACCTCCAAAGAATAACCCTTTAGGGTGGCTGATTATGTAGACCACTGGTCTAGATTATATCATACAATAATGGTTGTAACAGTTAGGTCTCTTTGTGGCCCATGTAAATATAAATTGGATACAACTCTAATATCTGAATGACTAGTCTTTTAGTAGATGATTCTAAGCATTATTATAAACCTACTTGCCTTCCATGAATTGTTGAATGTATAGGTTGTTGATAAGTTTATGCATGACTGATTAAGATGTGATAGCATTAGAATACTTCTCAGGGCCATTATAAAGTATTGGGAAAGTTGTTTGCACTAACAACATCTGGTTGCTACCCTAGAAACACAATATTTCTCAAAATTGTTAGATATCTTATGGCTAGTGCCTATAAACCATAAATGAATGAGGAGCAATGATTATAGTAGTAGACAAAATGTTCTTTTACTATTTATAAGTTCAAGAGTAGTAGAACTACTCTTGAACTTATAGTAGTAGACAAAATGTTTTTTTACTATTTATAAGTTCAAGAGTAGTAGAACTACCTAAAATGGGTTAGTCCTCCTTGATCCTCACTTAGATCGTATGGTTGCTTGTTCAGCAGAGATGATTTGGTATTTGTACAAATAAATCTTAGGAGAATTTAATAAGACTTATGTTGTTTTGGCTAAATAGTATTGGTAGCACATGGTATAAAACTAAATGTTATATTGAATCATGGTTCCATTAATAGTTAATTTAATTTAGTAAAGCCATGGATTTGCATCTTGCCTCACTCTGTTTGATCCCTACAGTAGATTTGTAGTATTTTTTCCCTTAAAAATAAATATTTTCTATTTTTTCCTATGTCATAACCAAAAACAAGCCCGATACTAGCTCTATTGAGGCTCCTACACACCCCAAAAAACCCCCACGGCCTCGGAGCAAAGCCTCTAGATACTACCTAACTAATGCGCTTGTAGACATGAGTTTCAAACTATAGTCCAACGTATTGCCCATCCCGACTCCAAGTAAAGGGAATATCCCATACATATAGGTGACTAACACCTCATTATACACACGAATAGAGCATCCCCCAACTAGTTTTTGTGGCTTCTATAGCTCTCCTACACCCCAAGGAGGATTGGCCCATGACGCGTTGTCTCGAACATAAAGAACAAACGTGACACTGATCCTCTCATGATATATATATAATGATCTAGGAATATTTCAACCTCACATAACATCTCCCCAGAGATCAGGGTACTACCCTATAGCAAAGGAACCTCATACCCTCAATGTATGTCACAACTAGACATATAAATGCTATGTATCTAGGAGTTTGCCTTTTGATACCATGCCCAAATGCAAATGCAATGTGTATAACTCATTGTGCTCAAATAATTTCAACTATAAATCAGCCATGTATCATGTGAAAATACCCTTCTCATAATTTTAATTCTCTAATGTTATGTTGTGTCACAAAGGGACAGTACTAAGCTAACACGTGCTACTATTCCTCTTCAAATTTAAATAAACCAAAGCTTATGACATAATGTGTAATGAAATCTGAAATCATTCAAATTTTATCTCTTTTTACCCCTTTTCTCTCTACACTTAGATTTTGCTTCCGTGCATAGGTGTAAAAGGGTTTTGTCATCTTTTTATTATATAAATAAGTAATAAATACACACTCTTCACATACAAATAGAGGTAGACTAAGGCAAATCCTCATGCCCTATCCTCCTTATGCATCAATACACTCTTAATTTTTGATAAATTTTCACTCATTGAAACTAATTTTTTCTTTTTTTTCCTTCAAAAAGATAAATGTTCATGGTTTTTTTATTTATTTGAACATAACTTATTGATTTTTTCTGATTTTCTACTTTATATGACTAGTATGAACTGTGATCCATTAGCATATCAATTATGGTTCCATGTGAAAAACCTTAAACTCACAAAACCCAATAGGATCTCTAGTTTCGTAATAAATCCCATATCTCAGATTTTGTAGTTTTAATCTTTTTTATAGAAACACTGAAAGTGAATGAGTTTTTTATGATCTCAAACATCAGCAAACATAACTCAAGCATTTTCAACCATGTTCCATGATAGACACAATTGGTACAACAACATAATATGCAATAAATCAACACTTGCGCTAAATCGCGCACGCGTGACGCATCATTTTTCAAAAATTGGAGCCATTAATGCTATCACATAGTTGTTTCATGCTCACATTTGTGCTTCCTTGTTTCATTCCTCACATCTTGCCATGAACGGGTACTCATTCCCTCTCATTCTCTCAATCGATACTTACGAACAACAATTATGGTGAGAGAGAAAGATTAAAATCTGAACTTTTCATAGAATGCATCAATTTTATTATTGTCTATGGTGATATGGAGCAAAAAAATCAGGGAATCTCATAGCCAGGAGGAGGAGGCATGATTAAGAGAGGCACAAAATCCCATTTTAAAGAAAAAATGGAGTCACTTGCTTTTAGGCTTCTGGATCAGGTAGTTGTTTTATAACGCCAAACTTTGCAACCATTAAATAGGGGGTCGTTGAACCAACTTACTAGTAAACTAAAAGGATAGGCTCACTAGGACTACCCTCTGAAACAACTCTTTACATGCCCAAAAATGTCTTCACAAGAGGTAGATAATTGCTCAAACCTCCCCAAACATACCTAACCTAATCTTGGGACTTCATGCCTTAGCTATTTGTCTTTACCAAAAGGACACACACACACACACACACACACACACACACACACACACACACACACACAAAATCCAACACTTTTGATATAATTTACTAAGCATATAGTTTTTTATTGGCTTTAAATTGGATCATTGAATTTTGGTCATATGTGATGATGAAAACTCTAGGAATTTTGATGATAAAATGAGTTGTAGCAATTTCCTTGGATTTATCTTGCCTTGGGCAAAGATATAGTCTATGATTAGCTTGGCATCTACAACTATAATTTGGTTGTGGACATAGAATAAATATGCTCACATACACACACACATGCAATTATCTTGAGTAAATGTATCCATAAAGAATATAATTTGTTTTCCCCACTCCACACACACATACACAC
This sequence comes from Lygodium microphyllum, assembly GCF_053477565.2. Taxonomy (NCBI): domain Eukaryota; kingdom Viridiplantae; phylum Streptophyta; class Polypodiopsida; order Schizaeales; family Lygodiaceae; genus Lygodium; species Lygodium microphyllum. The sequence goes on from NC_141162.1 coordinate 114,444,426, forward strand.
ATACTCTCATAGACTTTACACCTTGAGTTTGGTTATTAAGTTACTTGCATAGGATCTTGGCCTTCATCCAATTTTACTAAGCATAGGTATAATATACACACTCAAAGATATGGATTATGGGTTCTACCAATCAAGAAGCTAGACCTTTGATACATCCAGTCACCACTAAACATGAAGATTCCTATTGTGATAATGTATTAAGCTTACTAAATCCAAAATTGTGGATGCAAATTTGATAAGAATGGTTACCTATATATATGTTACAACTGCAGACTCTTCATTATTGGATGTTACTTTTTTGATACAAAGGTTTCTTCAATTCGATAATACAGTACGAGGCATATCTCTACCAATATTAATAATGTTTGAGATTCACAAGGAGGCAAGTACACCCAAGGATGTGTTTTAGGTCAATATGGGGCAGATGAAATATAAACAATATAGATTTATACATATTTGTAAACTTTGAAATCAAGCAAGAGGGACTAGATACAACTAGCATATAACTATATTTGGTACTCGGGTTGAAAAGCTTTGGTTTCTTTTGGTAGTATTTCAAATAGTTGCACTAGGCACGTAGTACACAAGTACATCATCTTAGCAATATTGACCAATCACCCAAAGTACATGAAATTTTTAGGGTCTAACTTCCTTTTTGGTTCTATGAAGATACTTATAAATATATGAGGTAGTGGAAATAGATGAGCACATAAAGCACACTCACTCACTCATTCACTCACTCATGCACACATGCATTGGTGCGCAGATCGGTCGCAGATAGCTCACGTGGTGAATCCCGGAAGGTCCCCAAGAACAAAGTACTCTACTTTTTAGCACAAAAACCCATGTAAAAGCAAGCACGACAAGAGGCAAGAGACAAATTGGGTTCAATCTCCCCCATGCCTTGTGTGAGCGCTTCACAAAGCATGTATTTAATGTATATTTCCAATCTTCATGCTCAATAATAGCCCAATTACAAAAATATGACAAGCTTTTAGCTTTTTGAGTTTGCTTTCTACCAAAAATAGGAAAATAAAGCTAATGGACGGTGCCCATAGTGTCTGGCACGCCCAATCTCAATGTCCAAATAGAAATAACATATCCAGGCGCATAAGCGCATACAAAATAATAATAAATAATCGATGTCTCAATAGACATAACAAAATATAGGCGTGGTGCCTATTAAAATATAGTCCAAAAGTCGAAAACCCGCTAGACTCCAATGCTTTCCTCCGCCACTGCTGCTATCTCTACACATCAACTGAAGCATTCACAATCGTTAGTAAAATAACACAATTAAACCGACAAAAGTGAATACCTAGCAGTCTTCAGCTACATAAATAAATCAACTGGTTAGAAATAAATCCTAACCTTAATTTATTACGAGTGCGCACTCTAAACTCATAAACGTTTATTAATTTAATATGCATTTTGCGGAATCACCCGCTATGGAATCACCCATGTACACACTAAATTAATGAAATGCCCGAAAAGGACAGGCGTCCCCATCAACTTCTCGCACAAAGAATCCTCTTTGCGTATGAGCCCCGGTCATCTAAGTTTACGGAATCCACCGTAAAACCTCACGGAATCCACCGTGGAATATGCCTCCTGGCATCATACCCCCGGGGTGGGATAGCAATTGACCTCAATTGCTATTAGCTCAATGTGGAGCTAACAGAGTGGGGAAAGCATTTAAGTCTCTAGCGTGCATCCATTGTGCTTCCTCTACAGGATGGTTCTTAAATTTTACTAGATATCTAGAATACCTTCGGCCAGTTCTAGTGGTCATGTAGTCAGTGTCTATGATGGCTTCTGGTTCAAGTATTTCAGTCTCTTCTTCCAGTAAAGGTGGGTTTTCATAAACAGGGTGGATAGGTAATTGGCCTCTAAATGGTCTCAATAAACTAATATGAAATGTATTATGAATTTTCCAATGAGATGGCAATTCTAACTTGAATGCATTGTCATTAATCTTATGAATAATTCTAAATGGTCCGTAGAATCTAGGAGCTAATTTGACAACTGGATGTCTATCTACGCTTTGCAGTCTACGCTTTTCTATTCTAAGCCAAACATAATCATCAACTTTGAAATTCATAGCTTGTCTTTTCTTGTTGGCTTGTTTGGTATATGATTGTTGGGCTTTAGCAATCATATCCTTAACCTCATCAAAAATAGAGTTATGCATAGTAGCAATATCATCAGCACTCTGTATTCTATTAGACAAAGATGCAATAGGTGTAGATAATCTATATCCATAAATAACTTCAAAAGGTGCTTTCTTTGTAGATGTGTGCGGTGTATTGTTATATGCAAACTGTAATAAATGTAAATGAGTATCCCATGTGTGAGGTTTAGAGATAGTGTATGCACGTAACAGATCTAGAATGGTACTATTTGTGGCTTCTGTTTGTCCATTTGTTTCTGGATGAAATGCAGATGAGAAATCAATCTTTGTGCCTAGATTTGCAAACAGTGTAATCCAAAAATTATTACAAAATCTAGAATCTCTATCTGAAATAATCACTTTCGGCAATCCATGGTTAGTAAAAACAGTTTTCAAAAATAACTGTGCTGCTTGTGATGCTGTTAAAGTTTTCTTACATGCAATGAAATATGCTTGCTTACTAAATCTATCTACAATTGTCCAAATCATGTCATGGTTAGATTTAGTATTTGGTAAACCAGTAATGAAATCCATAGATATATGTTCCCAAGGTTTAGATGGAATAGACAAAGGCATTAATAATCCATATTGTTTACCATGATGTCTCTTTATTCTTTGACAAATCAGACATTCAGAAACGAAATTAGATACATCTGCATCCATATGTGGCCAATAAAAATCTTCAGTTAACATGCGTAATGTAGAAATGATACCTCTATGACCTTGATATGGGGGACAATGAATTTCATTTAAAACAAAAGATCGGAATGGAATAGTAACACACAGTCTCTTTTCAAAGAACATGAATCCATCATTATATGACAATGAATCAACAGGAATGAAATTATTTTGAACTAATTTTTGCCAATCAGAATGAAAAGTAATATCCTGGTGATATGTGTCTTTCATAGCAACCAAAGAATCAAAAGATATGATAGAAATGTTATGAATTGCAGGTCTTCTACTCAATGCATCAGCAACTACATTTTCTTTTCCAGGTTGGTATTGAATGATAGGATGGAAACTTTGAATGAATGAAGCCCATTTGATATGACGGTCAGAAATTTGAGGTTGGCTAAGTAGATGTCTAATGCTTTGCTGGTCGGTCTTTATCATGAATTCTGAGCCCATTAAATAATGCTTCCATTGTTTTAATACTCGGACAACTGCTAAGAGTTCCTTGTCATAAGTGGAATATTTAAGCTCAGAGGGTTTCAGCTTAGAACTAGAATATGCTATTGGATGGTTGTCTTGCATTAGCACGGCTCCTATTCCTGATCCGCTAGCATCGGTCACAACTAGAAAGAATGGTCTGTTAAAGTCAGGCAATTGTAGAACAGGGGCATTGGTTAATGCACGTTTGAGTAAGTCAAAGGATTTCTGCTGGTTTTCAGTCCATTGATAAACAATGCCTTTCTTAAGAAGTTTGGTCAATGGTAAAGCAAGTAATGAGAAATTAAGTACAAACTTCCTATAGAAACTAGCAAGACCAAGGAATGAGCGTAATTCATGTACATTTTTAGGAACAGGCCAATGCAATATTGCATCAATTTTCTTAGGATCAACTTTTATTCCTTCTTTTGATACAATATGACCTAGATATTCTATTTCTGTCTTAAAGAATTCACTCTTGTCAGGATTTGCAAACAATTGATTTTCTTTTAGTAATTGAAAAACTAATGATAAATTCTCATAATGCTCTTTTTCACTTTGACTGAACACTAAAATATCATCAAAGAAAACAATCACACAATATTGATATTTTAGAAAAATACGGTTCATCATTCTACTGAAAGTAGCAGGTGCATTAGTTAATCCGAATGGCATAACTAAGAATTCGTAATGGCCAAACTGTGTCCTGAATGCAGTCTTAAATATGTCAGATCTATCTAGCCTCACCTGATGATATCCAGACTTAAGGTCAATTTTACTAAATATAGAAGATCCTTGCAGTTTGTCCATAAGGTCATCAACTCTAGGTATAGGATACCTATTCTTTACAGTGATCTTGTTTAATGCTCGGTAGTCAATACACATTCGATAAGTATTATTCTTTTTCTTGACTAAGAGCACAGGTGCACCGAATGGAGAACTGCTAGGTCGAATTAAGCCTCTATTTAGTAATTCTTCAACTTGACTCTGGATTTGTTTTTGCTCTATTTGATTGTGCCTATATGGGGCTTTGCAAGGTGGTTGTGTGCCAGGCATTAGGTCAATCTTATGGTCTTCTGGACGTGATGGTGGTAAACCTGGTGGTAGGTCTTCTGCAAAACAGTCCTTAAAATATGCGAGAAATTCCTTATGCTTAGGGTGCATATGAGTTTCTTTTGCGTGCAATTCATTTACCCAAATGAGATATGATTTAGTATTCTTGCGTAGTGCACGTTTTGCTTGAGTATGCGAAAGCAGTGGAAAGATATGAGATGCATGCATACCAAATAATGTAATAGATTTTCCTTGAAAATTAATATTCATTGTGTGTGTAAAATAATCTATATTTGGATTATGCTGGTGTCTCCATGGCATTCCTAGAATAATGTCGCTTGACTGTAATGGGACAACTAAGAAATTTCTTCTTTCAATATATGGACCAATTTGAATTTCTAAATCTTGAACTTCTTGTGTGCCATTGTACCTAGTGCCTAAAAATGCAGCTTTTATGCGATAGTGTGTAGGTACAGTATGCAGTTTCAATTCCTTTACCAATTTTGCTGAAATAAAGTCATGGGTACTACCGTCATCATGCAATATAGTTCTTTCTTTTCCATGCACCATACATTTCATAGTCAACAATGAATGTGAAGTAGGCATACCTGGTAAAGTGTCGGAAATAGTAGTAGGATCATCTTCTTCTTCAGTGAAATCCGGCATATCCTCATGCTCATCTTCGTCCATAGCTCCAAGGTAGTTGATATGTGCTGATGGCTTCTTTGAATGACAATTTGCTGCGAGATGCCCTGGCTGGTGACACTTGTAGCATACGATGGGCTTGGCTTTGGTCACATTATTTGCAATGGCTGGGAGTCTGGGTATATTTGGATTTGCTTGTGGAATAGGCTTAGGATTTGGATTGACAGTGGATGGTAATGCAGGTGGTTTAGGCCAATTCTTGCGGAAAGATGGTGATGAGAAACGACCTGGATTAAACCTTCTGAAATTGGAATTGAATTGTTTAGATCCATAATTACCGTTTGTTTGGAATGGCTGTGGTCGTCGATCTCTTCCGCATAACTTATCTTCAGTGTCGTGGGCTAAGGAGATGGCGTCTTCAAGGATAGCAGGCTTGAACATGTTCACTTCAGCGTAGTAATGTCCAAGAAGTCCAGACATATACTTCCGCTTATGTGTCGTCTCTGGTACGTCTTCAAGCATGCGTAGCTGTAAGAGTGCATTCCAAAAACGCTCTGTATACTGTGGAATAGGCTCACGATCTCGCTGTTGAAGTAAATCCCATTGCTTGATAGCCTTCTCATGAAATTGCGGTGGTAGGAAATTTTGCATGAACTTCTTCTTGAAATCTTCCCATGTAGCAGGACATTCTATACTCTTGCGGACTACAGTCCACCAAAGTGATGCTCTGTCTATCAGATGATTAGTAACACACTTGATTTTATCTTTTTCGGGATAAGTTTCCTCATGGAAATAGTCATCAAACTGGCTAATGAATGATAAAACAGTCTTTCCTTCTCTTATGCCATTGAAAGTGCGAAACTTGAAACTTCGTTTACTTATCTTGGATTCCTTGCGAATGGTTTGTGCTTCAAGAGTGGCGTCGATGGTACGGCGTATCAAATCTTCAGCTTGAGGTTCTTCTTTATCAGTGGACGCTCCTTGTAGCTTTGTCAATTGCGCTTGCAAGGCTTGCCTAGCTCTTCGCTCTTCTTCCAATTGCAGCATGATAAGATCCAGCTTTTGTTCCATGGTAGGCTCGGGTAGATCGTCTTCAGCCATAGGATCGTCCATATGTGGGGTAGTCATCCTGTAAAACTCAACAAACCTTTCTCACTCAAAATCAGTTAGCGGAATGAGCGTAGCTCAAATTTGGGGTTACAAGGCTATGTATTTTTGGGTATTTTCTTCTTCAATTTTCAGAAATTCTACAATATTTCTGTCTCCGTTTGCTGAAAGTACTTCAACGAACTTGTAGATAGGTAGAACAGCTTGCTGCGAACAACTTTCCAGTTCAGAGTTTTTGCATACGAACAAGTCTTCTATGAGTTTTAAGCACTAATCAGTTCTGATTTAGTCTGACTTGCAGAGTTGCAGACTTAACAGACTTGCAGAGTTGTTGACTTGCTGGACTTAGGCCGACTTGCAGAACTTGCAGTACTTGATTCCAAGTGACTTGCTGAACTTGACTTCTGATGCGCAGGACCCGGAGTTTACAGACTTGTTTGCCCTGTGTGACTGGAGTGATTTGGCTTAACTTAAAGAAGTTAAGCTTAATAGCTAAATGGCAGGCCGTCGTCAATTTCGTGGGGGGGGGGTCCGTTTTTTTCGCCGCGCGAAAAATTCGGACCTCCTCTGAGGCCACGATGAGAATTCTTTTTTTAGAAGCTTTTAAGCTTCTTAAGCTTTGTCTTAAGCTTTTTCAATGAAGTAATGAGAAAATTAATCAAGCTTATCTGTAACTCCACGACTTCATGAAGGAGATGGATGCGTGGTCCTCCGCCTGCAGAGCTTGGTCCTTCGCGATCTGACAGTGGAAACAGGGGTTCTTGATCGCCAGAAGTCTGCCTGTATCGACGGTTCGCGACGAGGTTGACTGTAGAGGCCGTTTGTTCCTGGAGCTCCGCCTTCGCCCGAGATTGGTAGCGATTGGAAGCTCTTGATCTGTGCTCCGCTCTGATACCACTGGTGCGCAGATCAGTCGCAGATAGCTCACGTGGTGAATCCCGGAAGGTCCCCAAGAACAAAGTACTCTACTTTTTAGCACAAAAACCCATGTAAAAGCAAGCACGACAAGAGGCAAGAGACAAATTGGGTTCAATCTCCCCCATGCCTTGTGTGAGCGCTTCACAAAGCATGTATTTAATGTATATTTCCAATCTTCATGCTCAATAATAGCCCAATTACAAAAATATGACAAGCTTTTAGCTTTTTGAGTTTGCTTTCTACCAAAAATAGGAAAATAAAGCTAATGGACGGTGCCCATAGTGTCTGGCACGCCCAATCTCAATGTCCAAATAGAAATAACATATCCAGGCGCATAAGCGCATACAAAATAATAATAAATAATCGATGTCTCAATAGACATAACAAAATATAGGCGTGGCGCCTATTAAAATATAGTCCAAAAGTCGAAAACCCGCTAGACTCCAATGCTTTCCTCCGCCACTGCTGCTATCTCTACACATCAACTGAAGCATTCACAATCGTTAGTAAAATAACACAATTAAACCGACAAAAGTGAATACCTAGCAGTCTTCAGCTACATAAATAAATCAACTGGTTAGAAATAAATCCTAACCTTAATTTATTACGAGTGCGCACTCTAAACTCATAAACGTTTATTAATTTAATATGCATTTTGCGGAATCACCCGCTATGGAATCACCCATGTACACACTAAATTAATGAAATGCCCGAAAAGGACAGGCGTCCCCATCAACTTCTCGCACAAAGAATCCTCTTTGCGTATGAGCCCCGGTCATCTAAGTTTACGGAATCCACCGTAAAACCTCACGGAATCCACCGTGGAATATGCCTCCTGGCATCATGCATGCTCCCTCACTCACTTACACACACACACACACACACGATTCCCTTTCCTTAATTCAACATCTTGTGGCTTCTTAAGTTTCTAATGGTGTTAATGTTGTTACTTCTCTTTCTAATTTTCTTGTTATAGCGTGCGCACACTCACACGCACACACGCACACGCACACATGCCATTCATGGATTTAGGCAACCACACCAAGGTTTTTCCATCATAGAAGCCTTGGACATGCAATAGAGCTTTTGGCACCCATCGCGGTTTTGTTCTTTTCCTATTTATGTAATGCCAACTTTTGCTCTTAGGTTTGGCGTATGGGGCATGAGAACTATGAGATTTTGCTGATGTGTCCTTGGTAGGCTACAATTTATGTTTGGGAACCCACCCACTCAAAAAAAGAGAAGAGAGTGTTGAGGGCTTTTTAGCACCTTCCTTTCCCACTCAAATGCCTCGAGGGAGCCTTCTAAAAAAACGGACGGTGCAAGGGAGCGATGGTGGAATTCCAAAGAGGAGTGGTAAAGCTGCTTCCACGTCCGAAAGATTGCAATTGCGATACCTCCTAAGAAAGTCCAAGGTGCAGCCGCGGGAGGGTCGTCTCCTAGCATCCATTTGGATATCTCACCCCAAACCCAGGTTTTCCTTCCTAATTTTTATTTGATATTTTTGTAATTCAATCATGCAAGGTTAATTATTAGAAATAGGATATATTTTTGTCCTAGATGCTCACGAGGAAGGAACTTAGCCGTTAATACTTTTAATGAAACATGCAAAATAAAGAAAGCATAAAAGCATTTCTAGCAAATAGCTTATGCATTGAAATGAATTATAAGACTAGATTATTATTCATTAAAATAGTATACTTCGGTTAAGCCTAGAAGTATAAACTGCATCTCGCACTATTAACCCATATCGCAATGAATCATCATGGAAAGTGCAAAGCATGAAACGACTCTTACGATGCATAAACTTTATGAAATTATCATTGTCAACTGCATAAATTAGCAAGAAAAAGGTTGCTTATTTAGTATGAATTTTGTTTGCAAAGAAAAGGGAAGATTAGTTGAAATTAATCTAACCTATGCCTGACCTCAAACCGATAAGTTAGGGTTAAAAAAATCAATTTACGCATAGTCATCGAATCATGTGGAAGTAATCTCAAAATTATCTTCTAGAGTTAACCAAATTGGCATAAACCTAAAACACCTAAGCTACGGAGTACTCGTTCGGAATAAGTTAAATTCCAAGAAACGCCTATACCTTAAATACTTGTCCACATTCACTGAATGTAGGGACAGTGAAATGTAATCGTAAAGTAAGCTAGGGTTTGTCCCTAAGGATCTTACAAGATGAAACTTGGAAACCCTAGGTCTAATGATGTCAGCCTAGTAACCTGAAACAGATTATTTCGTGACTCCATAGACTCATAGTTCGATGCAGCACTTGCACAACAAGTGCGGAGTCATTTGATCTTGTGATTGGATCACAAGAGAATGGCCAAATTCTCGCAATGAGGTTTGCAGATCCTTACGCAAGTTATCTTGCAAGAGGATGAATACTTTAGTTTCCTTCTTGGGTAAGGAAGATTAATTGGAAATTAAAGACCAGCCAATAAACTGAAGTAACCAATGAACGTAAGGTTTGACCAAGTTGGGTTAATAGGGTACGCCCTAACCCAGGATATAGGGGATCTTGCCAAGTTGCAAGTCATCCCGGATCGAGTGCTGAACGCATTCGAAAGGAAGGATTCATTCCTTAGCAGTTTGCCAACAACAAAAACGATCAATGGAAATGTTTGTGCTTACTACAGATTTTAAAGCACTGTTTGGCTTTGTTTGATCAATGAATTAAAAGATAAATGGTTATCTATACTTCAGGTTAAAGTCCTGAAGGGAGAGGCAGCTTCAGTTACCCCCGACTGCCTACCTAACCCTAACCAAGGGGGTTGTTGACCGCGCCAGGAAAGTGGACCGAACCCGCCGCGAGAGGTCTCTCCGTTGAGCGCTACTTGGAGCAGGAGGACGCTTGGGTGCCAGGGGGGCTCTGGCCGTAAAACCCTCGCCTTCCGGGCCCTGCACAAGAGGCTAACGTGACTCGAGATTGGATCTCGAGGCCCGCATACTAGTCTATGGGCAGAAACTTGGATTAGTAATCCTTGTGGATTGCTAGATAGCCTTCGGGCGGTTTGTGGATAAGCCTACGGGATGGACTCTTTGTATTTCAAAGATAAATATGATAACCTGTTAATAATGAACTTGTCTGATGTTGTTTTTCTATGTCAAGTGATAAGATTACGTGAAAGAACCAGTGCCTAATGGGTTAATTAAAGAAGCTGGTTGTTACATGTCCAACTAATGTGTTAGGTAATTAAATAACTAAAACAACCCGACAAAAGTGCGGAGGATGGGCCATAGGTCCATCCTACGGATGGGTGGTCCCGGTTGGCCGGGAAATTTTCTCAAATCGCGATGGACAGCAGAAAGATTGTCAAAGAACACGAACAACAAAAGCATTGACCTAGAGTTATGATTAAAACCGATTTACGTTGTTTTAGGGGAACAAAATGGGACTATGCCTTATGGTAGGGAGGTTGAGTTTTGTATCCCTCTCGTTTTCCATTCTCCTTGAACCAAGTGCAGCGTGAATCCGCTTCGGACCTGGCGTTTCTGCATAAAGTAGTTCGCTTGGATCCGACGCTAGTTGCTGTTAGGAAATGAACAATCAGGAAAACCCTAATTCAAGTCGATCCTAAGTGAGAACGACCGGAATACTTTCGCTACATGGCAGATGCGGAAAGCCCTAGATCGCAAACCCCGTAACATTCCATGGGAGTGCCGGGTGGAGCTTTCTAGATATCCTTTCCGATGGACTGCTAAGACGTGTCCTGAAAATCCAAGCGGACACGTTACATCATATGAGTTGAAGGAGTTGGATACTAAGCATGAACATGAGACTATGGAAGAAGAAGAGGTAGACGATGAAGATGTTGACATGGGAGAGGATACTTCTTCTGACACTACAAATCCATATGGCTTTGGCACATACTGGAGGATGTGCAAGTTATGAGGGGATGGATGTCATGGGATTTTATGTTTACAGTGTGATAAATGGAGATCTTGTGGATCATGTAGTAATGGGACCTAAAATGGGCCGGCACTGGCTATGGCACTAGCCGGACCTCATGCATACGATAGACAACCCCACCACACAGCCTCGCGGGCCACGAGCGTCTAAAACTCACTTTGCACTAAATGCTTATGATGATTTTGCATTTGTATCCAATATGTAGTCCAACGTTCACCTTCCCTTCTCCTAAGAGGGAGATCCCATAACATATAGGCATAATGCCTCGTAATACACACATAGGGAAGCACCTCTAGGCTAATTGCGTGACTCCACTGCGACTCTCTACACCTCAGGGATTGGCCCCAAGATGCGTCACTCTAACATATAAAACATAACGCACAAACTCCACTCTTTCATAATCCAGCATTCCAGGAGATTTTGATTTACCTCACAAAACTTTCCCCAACAGAAGCTCCTTCTAAACCTACAACTTAGGTTTCCTGTCCTCTCAACGTTGGTCAACAAGTGCAATGCATTCCAGGAGATAATACCACGTGGCATGCTTGATGCAAGGTGTATGATGATTATGCACAACCATTTTATGATTAAAAAACTAACCATGTGAGGTGCGGAAAATAGCCCTTTCATGAATTTTATCTAAGCATTACGTGCTGCGCTGCTTTAGGGACTAGCACCAGAACTTCCATGCTACTAGTCACCTATATTTAATTATGGAACGATCCCTAAATGCTATGCAAAAAGAGGAAAATAAAAAATTGTATCTTTCCAGCAATTAGATCATCATACAAACTTCATCCCCCCTCATCGTTTAGGTGTTGTTGCGGTGCATATGTGTAAATGGTTGTTTTGTATCATTTCTGTATGTAGAAAGCAATAAACACACACTATAACAAAAAAGACAAGGCCAAATTGAGGCTTAACCTCATGCTTTAACTTTGCCAAACATTCACACACATAAATCTTATTTTTCTATATTTTTTTAGCACGAAAAACCCAATTTTCTTTATTTTTGATATTTTTTCTTATTTATTATTCATAAAAAATAGGTATTTTCTGATTTATTGTATCTTCTTATCATTTTGACTGAAACTTAACATTTTCTCTGATTTTATTCCATTTTCATCCCTTTTTTCCAACTCAAAATCGAAAAAAACCACTAATTTCCATTGAAAATGACATTTTACGGGTTTTAAAGAATTAATAACAGCTCGAAATCATTACAGGTTCTGTATTTCTATAGTTACAGCCCTCAATCATGATGTAAACAAGGTTCAAAAAAAATTTCATTGCATATGAACAACATTTGGACCATGAAACAACAAAAACAATCAAATTTCTTTATAAAATTGAAGCATACCACGTGTCTTGCGTGTTGCAGTTTTTTTAATGATTATTTTGAGTAGCCATAGACCGACCAACAACCATTCTTTAGTGCTGAACCTCTTTCCTCAGCCTCCACTTCATCTTGAAGCAATCCGGACAAGCATTCTTCATCCCCTCTTCTTCTTGATTTCTTGCACACGAATTGCCTCTATGTAGGAGAGAGAGGGAGGAGAGAGAAAGACTGGTTTTTTATCTCTTCACTCAGTGCATCATTCCTCAATCCGTTTGTGATGATGAAGGGCGAATGATAGAAGCATTCCAGGCCCAGGAGCATTCCTCTCCATTCCTGAGATCAGAAAATCATCATGAGGGGGGGGAATGGGGCATAAAAAACTGACACCCCCCCAAACGTTTCATTTCGTGAGGATTTTTGCCTTAAGCTCTTTGTTAAGTGCCTTTAAACTTTAATCAAGTTATCTAGTTCATGCATCTTGCATTCACACTTCCGGCAAGTGGCTTTTTTAGTTTTGAGGGGGGAAAACGACATCGGATTCGAGATCTGTCTGGACGGGTGGCTCCGTGGCATCGAAATCTACGAAGCTAGGCCTCGTAATGCTCTTCCCAGATTTTGGATCCAGTAGCTGCTTCACAACCCCAAACCTTGCGGGGATTAAATGGGGGATCAAATAACCTCGAAATTGAGATCTGACACTTGCGTTGGATTCCTGATGCCATTTTGCATCTAGGTAGACTCCAGCTCGGCCATCCACCACTGTTTAATTTCCATAAAAATAAGCACTAGCGCTTTAGGGACTTGTTGCTTAAAATTGTATTGATTGCCACCGCCGCCTTCAACGAAGTCTATTTTTCCCCTAATATTCGTAAATTTTGGCTATTTTTAAGCACTTCACGGCATCAAAAGTCATCTGTCATTGGTGACCACAGGATAGGGCAACTCAGCCCGTCAAATCCCACGAATAGATCTGCACATAAACAAAAAAAAGGAGCATCAAGCTGATACAAAAATACACAACAAAACACATCCAGCTCTCACCCTACCCCCTGACAAAACCAAGGCATGAAATCCACGAGGAGTAGGCCCAGCATAATCTGATAGAAGGCCCGAAGCTAGTCACTAACCAACTGCTCCAACACAACCAAGCTATAAAGAACTATCAAAGAGGTCACCCTAAGTGGTGGGCTGGACTACCTACCTAACTAAGGACAACTCAACTAGGAGCTTCTACTAGGTGAGAACTCCTATAGCCTGAGCAAGAAATATTATCTTTTAGCATAGTTTTTCTTTTTTTAGGCTTTTATTTTTCCATACTTGGGCATGTAAAAAGGAGGGAGCTGAGCGTAGTGACCCAAGGAGAACAGGGCATCGGCCTTAGGTCCTATCTCGGTACCCAAGAACCTACCAAGCCCTCACAAGGCGACACTTAATCCTTTTCTAACGCTCACTTTTATTTTTGCTCCAACCTTCCTTTATTTTCTTTTGTTATGGCAAGATGTCACCCCAAGGAAGGGCAAGGTATCAGCCCTGGATCTTGTCTCATCCCCAGGAACCTATTAGGGCTTTGCAAGACGATAAACAACAGCTCAAGGATTTTTCTTTTCTTTTATTTTCTATTTTCATAGGGGTTAAAATCCCTTTTTACACACCTCCGTATATTCATATATTGTATTTTAGATCTTTAGGGTTTTGTCTATTTCCATCATTATTTTAGTAGGCTTCTCTAACTGCCTCACAACTAGCAAGAACTCCTAGAATGGCTGCCTAGCAGGTTAGCATAACATGGTCACTAGAATTGCCTTCTAAAACAGGTCTTTCAATGCTTGACAATTCCTTGCAGGAGGCAATGATTACTCAGACCTCCCCCAGACATACCTAACCTAAACTTGGGACTTCATGCCTTGATTGTCGATCCCCAACAAACAAAAGAAAGTAACCCTCACCCGCACATATATTATTAATTGCTTAAGGGAAAAACTAGAAAAGGGGACGAAACCACCTGGAATGGCCACAAGAAGCTTTTTTGCAGCAAAGGCTCCCTCTAATGACTTCATCAACTTGTATGGTGCAATCACTAAAACAACAAAACATTAAACGTACCTGCACCAAATAGAGATAGGACCCTCTTGGCTTAAAGAAATAGCACTTTTCACTGCAAACTAACGGGCCCTCTTGGCCTAAAAGATAACACATTTCACTACAAACTAACTAGCCCTCTTGTCCTAAAGAGATAGATTATTAAAACCTGAAAACAACTGGCTCTCTTGGCCTAAAGAAATCAAGTACTTAAAACAACTAGCCCTCTTGGCCTAATAGAATCAAACAAAATAGCTCATAGGGATCCCTCCTTGGAAGAAGGCAAATATACGCAAATATGCTCCATTCCAAGGGGAAAAATAGGGCTCTCAGCCCTAAACTAAATGCATCAAGTTATGGCCCATACCTCTTGCATATATAGCAAGAGGCATATGCATAACATGTCATCTGATCAACCTACGGGTCCAAGATAACAACGGTAGATGAGTCTCGGCTACTCTTTGCATCACCCATATCAACCATCGCCTGCCATATAACGCATGGTCTGATAACATCCCCACAAGCGACCAGGTCCTGTCTCATGATCAATAGCAACATCCGAACTAGGACCACAGTTGAAAAAGAGGTCCTCTTCATAAGCAAAATTAGCTAAGGAATCTGCAAACTGATTTCAATAACGTGGAATCAGTTGAAAATATATGCTCTCAAATTCATCAAGTAGGGTTATAGAAATTTGATGATATATACAAAGGAGAGGATTCTGGACTGTATATGTCCCATTGAGTTGATTTAAGATCGGCTAGGAATCCCCTTTTATTAACAAATGCCTAATGCCACCTTTGTTAGCAATATTCAATCCCATAATCAAGGCTTTATACTCGGCCATGTTGTTAGTGAATCCTACCCCGAGATAAGCAGCTAATTTCATTGTAACTCTATGTTGGGGATCTCAGATAACTACTCCAACACTTCCTTTTCTATTAGGGCCCCTGGACGCTCCATCAAAGTATAATGTATACGTCCATAATGGGTTTATACCGCCAGTCATCAAGAACTCCCCTATTCGTAATTATGATAGTTAAAGTTTAACATATTTAGAGGATGAATTGACAGCTCCATCGCACCTTCTTCATTAAACTCAACAGGGATGCTTGTCAAGATTTGTAAGCAGTGATGGCAGAAAACCTTAATTTTCCACACAAAGGTACCGTCTTCTTGCTCAATCACTTTATATCCCTTGCTCCACCAGATAAGCCTCCGGGGATGATATCTTTGCTCGAGATATTGGTGCTCCAAATAAGGGATTAACTGCCCCATCAACCGAATTAAGCTCTCCTGCAGGTCTCAAATCAACCTGAGCATAAACCTGCAATGTATTTTTCTACGTTAGCATACTTAGAAATAATAATGTTTAATCTTATTAAGATTAACCTTATTCTTAAATTCCACCCCTTGTAGATCAGCTAATAGAATTGTGGACTTATTTTTACCTATCCAAACTATCTTGTAAGGGCCATCCCATCAAGGTTCCAAATTTCCTGGAAATAGCTCCCTCTACAGTTTAAGTTCATCCAAGTGGGCTATAGTCGTAAGCCGCTCAAATAGGGCATCTTCATCACCCAGAGAATGATTGATTGCGAATCTAATGGTCGGTAACTCAAATTCTAAGGGCAAGACACACTCCTCCCCATAAACTAGTTTGAATGGGGTATGGCCAATGGCTCGTTTAAACGTCGTATTACACATCCAAACCGCCACATATAATTTTGTATCCCAGTCCCGCTTCTTTTCGAAGACTATCTTGGATAGGATACCCACAAGCTGCTTATTGGTACTTTCGACTTGTCCATTAGCTTGCGTATTATAGGGGTTCGCCTTGTTATGCTTGATTTTCCAAGCTTCAGTTAGACTTTTAATCACTGTATTTAAAAAGTGAGTTCCACGGTCCGACACTATTTCTTTTGGCAGACCAAAATGGTAGATAATTTGCTCAAGTAGGAAATTGGCAGTCTCTTTTGCATTGTCATACCTCATCACCCGTGCTTCTGACCATTTTGTAAAATAATCAGTTGCTAGTATAATTTACCTCTTCTGAGTAGTAGACAACAGGGTGATAGGACCCACAAAGTCAATGCCCCACTTCTCAAATGGAAGGATAGCCATGATAGGCATAAGTGGACGCTTCCTATTCTCTCTGTTGTCATGCCTTTGATAGGTATTACATCTCTTAACGTACTCAAAGGAATCTTGAAAGATGGACTGCCATCAATATCCAGCTCTTAACGCTTTCTGTGCCGTTAACTGCCCAGCAAAGTGCCCTCCACAAGCGAAGTCATGGCACTCTTCCAAAATAAAGGGAACCTCGTCAGGCATCACACATCGGCGATAGATATCATCAACACCTTGCCAATATAATGTTCCTGCGATCAAAGAAAATTTTAATGCCTGTTGTTTAATCTTCGTCTTTTTCGATTTTGATAACCTAGCTCCAGTCTCTCCTCTTTTGGTTCTCTAAAATCCACAAGGCACTCTACAATGCCCTAAAGCTTTGGCGGCTTGCTCTTAATCTCATAATCAAATTCTTGCAAAGTGATTAATCACTTTGCTAAATGGTCAGTCGGCTATAACTTATTCAACAACAATCGAAGTCCTTCCGCCTTCGTATAAAAAACCACCCTCTCATAAAGAATGTAGTGCTTGAATTTTTTGGTCGCAAATACCATCACAAGGCACAACTTCTCCATATAGGTATAGTTAATTTTCGATATGCCCAACTTCCGACAAGCAAAAGCTATCAAATGGTACCACTTTTCCTCCCAAATTTGGGCCAAACAGCAATTGATACTATACATGGTTGCTGTAGAACATTTCGCCCCTCTTTGGTGCTTTGGCAAGCTCCTAGTTCACATCATCAAAAGATACTTTGCAAGCATCACTCCATGAAAATTGGCAATTAAAGGACAATAGGTTTGTTAGCGGCAATGTTCTTTCTGCCAAGGCATTGATAGACCTCCAATAATACCCTACTGATGATAGAAAGCTATGCACTTCCTTTGGAGTATGTGGCGGACTCATGGCAACTATGACCTTGATCTTTTCAGGATTAGTCACAATCCCTACGGAACTAACCACATGGCCTAACAAGATCCCATAAGGGACTCCGAAGATGTACTTTTGTGGGTTAAGAGCTATGCAAAATTGTCTGCAATGCTCAAAACACTTCTACAAAATGATCAACTGCCTATCCCTTATGGTGGCTACCCCCAGATTGTCATGAATACTTTCAGCTCCTCTAGGGACATGTCACCAAAGGTCTTATCGGCTATTCTTTGCCATGAACCAGGTGCATTACACAACCCAAATTCCATCACATGGTACGCAAAGGTACCAAAGATTGTAATAAACGTCGTTTTTAGCTTGTCTTGCTCAGCGTTATACCCTGCAAAGCAGTCCATGAACGAATATATTTCCCTATCTGCTAGTTGATCCAAAATTTGGTCAATAAATAGCAACGGGTAGTAATCTTTAACAGTCTACTTATTCATCTCTCTAAAATCTACACAAAGATAGATTTGATTATTATTCTTCTTCCTGATCACTATTGGTGAACACCATTCTGTACCTGCTTTACGCAACTTTTGTAGTTCCTCATACAATCCGTCCCTTAATTCAAAAGGCATACGCCTTACTTTTTGACATACAGGGCGGGTACCTTCCTTTACAAGAATAGTATTCATAGCTACCCCAAAGTTTTTCATAGCTCCAAGCAAAGATATCGCATGACTCTCAAATTAAGGACACATAATCCTCTCTTTCTTTCAAACTGAGCCATGGACCCTAATTTAATTGGCCCCGAATCATTTAGAGTACCAAGATCCAGATCAGTAACGTCCACGTCTCTTATTCGATCATGAGGCTCTATCAGCTCATTCAAGGTTATCTGATAAATATCCTATGTAGTGGACCCTTCCTTAGATCCATCGCTCGATGACGTCTCACTACCAGATGGATCATCTACTGTTTCTAGTTCAGTGGAGGATAGTGGAGCTCTCTCACTCTGAGGAGACTCAGGGTAAGCATCCACTATTGCACGATGGGCACCTTGACCTAGAATCACTCAACCAGCGGGTATATTGACTTGACAGTCTATCCGTAGAATCGATGGCCTGCCTAGCAAAACTCGATAGTTAGGATGTCCACAAACCTTATCACCCTAAAGTCCAAATAGCATTCCACGCTCGCAACTGTAACATGGACCTTAGTAATGCAACCTTCTAGTTGTCTTAGACTATCATCAGCCATTCTAAGAAGTGTGGAGCCGTCTTTTTGGATCTCTAGACCTAACCTTTTCATCAAGTCTGAACTTATGATATTGACGGAGGATCCAGTGTCCACGATAGAGTGCTCCACTAATATTCCATCCACATATGCTGGAACCCTAGGGCAATGCTTTTCAGCATGATCGAACCAATCTTCCCCCACTCTAGCTATGCCCAAAGGTTCTACTATGTACCCTATATGCAAGATTTTCTTGAATTCCTTGCGTACTCTTGGAGAAGTTTAATCAATTGTAGGAGATTCACATCTGGTTTGACTTCGCAAAGGGAACTTGCTAGATCAAAGTCATGGTAATTAGCCAAAGTTCTCTTCTCCCGCCAAACCATTCTCTCCTTTGGTCTTTCAATCGACTTTGGTGCCTCTTTTTTAGCCTTTATCTTCTTTCTTGGCAATCCTTTATCCTCCTCGGGATCGAGTGACTTTATTGCCAACAGGTCTTAATGGTCCACCTTCCTTATCAGGATTCACGACTCGCTTTTCACCATCATCTTGCTTAGGGCTTCCCTCGATAGGTTTTTCAATTCCTTTGTCACCCTCTTTAATCTTTTGACCTCTTGTTACGGCTCGTAGATTAGAAGTTTCAACATCAATGACACATAGAGCCTCAATAAGGCTGACTCCACTACCATGAGGTAACTCCTCTACAACAGCCTTTTCTCTTTACAGTATTTGCCTTGATCCATCGTCTTGCTAAAGATTATTTCCTTGTGCGCGATGGTTAACTGGACATGGTTGTTTACTCCCTTGTTGGAGAGAACTGATCTTACTCCAACAGGTAGCAGCTAAGTGGCCAGACTTCCCGTAAATATCACATTTGACATTCAGAAATTCCTAGGGAAATGTTAGCCCCCACACCACTTATAGCTGAATCTTGAGGGGCCACCCTCTTCACGGCGTCGACTCCCTATCAAATTCTATTGCTTCTTAAGAAAATTGACATCCACAGCTATTTGTCAATACTGTTCAGAGATCATATCAGTGTAGTGCTTCACCATGTCCTTAACTTCACCAAGGACATTAGAAGCACTCGACTCATAGCCGTGATCGTCAGTCGACCCCATGGACCTAACCACTTGATTAGGAATTAGTCGCTGACCAGCTGGGACAACATTAGGATTCATTGTTTGATTTCCACCACTATTTAGTGAGGCCGTCTAACTAGCCATAGGCATAGTCATGCTAGGAGGAGCTCGTAACATAGGCAAATTTGACATGATACTTCCTCTGCCACTCGTATTTAACATGGGGTCCCCTTGACTCCCATTGGTCAAGGCCAAATAATTACCATTCCAATTTATCCTTGCTGCATAAGCCGCTTGCAAGCACGACTCTACTCCTTCTGCTTGGATAATGGTAGTGTCGATATCAGCCAAAGCAACACTACTCAACTCCACCTGGATATTAAAATCCAATCCATGTAGGAAATATTGCAACTGTGCAGCCGGCTGGAATGGGAATATAAGCATTTTAAGTTTGCGAAGAACTTTCTTTAGTTTCTTGGCATATGCATGGACATTCTCATTTGGTTCTTGGTGTGTTACGTTCAAAAAGCACAACCAATATTGTCCACCCTTCTCAGGGGCAAACTCTCTATGAAAATCTGTAAAGAATTGGACACTGCTAGTTATGGTTCCAACTTCTAGACCATGATACCACACTGCCGCTCTTCCTTTTAATATCATGTTGAAGAACATCATTACGTGTCCTTCGTCTTGGATTCGATAGTTGAACATGGGCGTTTGAAACTCCTTAATGTGGAGTTCTCCATCTTCTTTTGCTAACCCATGGAAAATGGGCAACGGTGCTCCTAATGCTGGTAAATCTGGTGTATCTGCTGGGATTGCAATAGGTTGTGCCATGGCTACAATCGGATTGACAACACGAGTTTGTGTAGGCAACACTACACCCCCACTTGTTATGGGTTGATTAACTGGAAATAGAGAAGTGCCAAGACTTCCACTTGCACTCGAAGAGCTACTCCTAACATCTAGGTTACTAGAATCACTGCCACTTATGCGTAACGGGTTACTCCTTTGAGGAGAATATCATCTTACAATCTCAAACTGCCATGTAGCCCTCTCAACATGTTCTGCTTTCTGTATATTGCGGCTTGACGGTCCTTGTCAGAGGACATAAACCAACTATTTGGTCCCTAAAAACCCTAGATTTGAGAACCACCTCTTGTTGGCAGCTCCCGGCAGATGCACCACTAATGGGACCTAAAATGGGCCGGCACTGGCTATGGCACTAGCTGGACCTCATGCATACGACAGACAACCCCACCATAGGGCCTCGCGGGCCAGGAGCGTCTAAAACTCACTTTACACTAAATGCTTATGATGATTTTGCGTTTGTATCCAATATGTAGTCCAACGTTCACCTTCCCTTCTCCTCAGAGGGAGATCCCATAACATATAGGCATAATGCCTCGTAATACACACATAGGGAAGCACCTCTCGGCTAATTGCCGTGGCTCCACGACTCTCCTACACCTCGGGGATTGGCCCCAAGATGCGTCGCTCTAACATATAAAACATAATGCACAAACTCCATTCTTTCATAATTCAGCGTTCTAGGAGATTTTGATTTACTTCAAAAAACTTTCCCCAACAGAAGCTCCTTCTAAACCTACAGCTTAGGTTTCCTGTCCTCTCAGCGTTGGTCAAAGTTTATCAAACAAGTGCAATGCATTCTAGGAGATACCACGTGGCATGCTTGATGCAAGGTGTATGACTATTGTGCACAACCATTTTATGATTAAAAAACCAGCCATGTGAGGTGCGAAAAATAGCCCTTTCATGAATTTTATCTAAGCATTACGTGCTGCGTTGCTTTAGGGACTAGCACAGGAACTTTCGTGCTACTAGTCACCTATATTTAATTATGGAACTATCCCTATATGCTATGCAGAAAGAGGGAAATCAGAATTTGTATCTTTCTAGCAATTAGATCATCATACAAACTTCATCCCCCCTCACCGCTTAGGTGTTGCTGCAGTGCATAGGTGTAAATGGTTGTTTTGTATCATTTTTGTATGTAGAAAGCAATAAACACGGACTATAACACAAAATACAAGGCCAAACTGAGGCTTCACCTCATGCTTTAACCTTGTCAAACATTCACGCACATAAATCTTATTTTTCCATTTTTTTTAGCGCGAAAATCCCAATTTTCTTTATTTTTTGCTATTTTTTCCTATTTATTATTTATGAAAAATAGGTATTTTTTGGTTTATTGTATTGGCTTATCATTTTTACTGAAACTTAACATTTTCTCTGATTTTATTCCATTTCCATCCCTTTTTCCCAACTCAAAATCGAAAAAAACCACTAATTTCCATTGAAAAGACATTTTACGGGTTTTAAAGAATTAATAACGGCTCTAAATCATTACGGGTTCTCTATTTCTATAGTTACAGCCCTCAACCATGATGTAAACAAGGTTCAAACAAAATTTCATTGCATATGAACAACATTTGGACCATGAAACAACAAAAACAATCAAATTTCTTTGTAAAATTGAAGCATACTGCGTGTCTTGCGTGTTGCGGGTTTTTTAATGATTATTCTGAGCAGCCCATAGACCGACCAACAACCATTCTTCAATGTTGAACCTCTTTCCTCAGCCTCCACTTCATCTTGAAGCAATCCGATCACAACCATACAAGCATTCTTCATCCCCTCTTCTTCTTAATTTCTTGCACACGAATTGCCTCTATGAAGGAGAGAGAGGGAGGAGAGAGAAAGACTGGTTTTTTATCTCTTCACTCAGTGCATCATTCCTCGATCCATTTGTGGCAATGGAGGGCGAAGGATAGAACCATTCCAGGCCCAGGAGCATTCCTCTCCATTCCTGAGATCAGAAAATCATCATGAGGGGGGGGGGGGGGGGGGAAATGGGGTAACTGACCCCCCCCCAATGTTTCTTTCATGAGGATTTTTGCCTTAAGCTCTTTGTTAAGAGCCTTTGAACTCTAATCAAGTTTTCTAGTTCATGCATCTTGCATTCGCACTTCCGGCAAGTGGCTTTTTTAGTTTTGAGGGGGCAAATGATATCGGATTCGAGATCCGTCTGGACGGGTGGCTCCGTGGCATCGAAATCTACAAAGTTGAGCCCCGTCACACTCTTCCCAGCTTTCGGATCCAGTAGCTGCTTCACAATTCCAAACCTTGCGTGGATTAAATGGGGGATCAAATGACCTCGGAATCGAGATCTGACACTTGCATTGGATTCCTAACACCATTTTGCATCTAGGAAAACTCTAGCTCAGCCATCCACCACCGTTTGATTTCCATGAAAATAAGCACTAGCGCTTTAGGGACTTGCCGCTTAAAATCGTACTGATTGCCATCGCCGCCTTCGACGAAGTCTATTTTTCCCCTGATATTTCTAATTTTTGGCTATTTTTAAGCACTTCTCGGCATCAAAAATCATCTGTCATGTAGGTCTACATACTTGGTCTACAAGAGCTTCAGGACATGTTTCAGGACATAATGCAGTGACTCTTTAAGTTCATTTTTCTTAGACGTCACTTAGTACTACAAGTCCTCTTGGTTTGAGCACAATACATGTTATATGCCTTTGTTAGTGACTTAGGTAACTTAGGTATGCTTTATAAAACTTAGGAGTTATGTAGGTGAAGAAGAAAGGCCTTTAGCATGAAACACATTGCAAATCACAGGCATGGGCTGCATGGAGAGTATCGACACAACTAGACCAGGAGGAGCTTCAAAGGCATGCAATTGAGGCTCAACTCAAGGGGAGCGGTCAAGATTAATGAGAGGAAGGTAAAGTGTATCTTGAACATGCATTTGGAAAGGGGAAGAGAGCTATGGTGCTGTCTTGAACAGGGGAAAATAGGGAATCCATAACCAATAAGGTCTCTTCTTGCTTCATCTTCATTCTCATGGCTTTTCTTGATGCCAAGAGCTTAGTTCTTGCTCCTAGGATCTAGTGTACCACTTGGGACAGTCAAAGGTGTGATTTTTCTTAGTCTATGGGCTGTTTTGGACTATTCAAAACTATCACAAACAAGGCAACCCATAGTCCACTCAAGTTGGGAGAGCTTGCAAGTGATCTAGGTGAATGTATGTATTGGATACAATCCCTAAGTAGCAGGGAAATCTTGGGCATTCATTAGAGAGGATTATAATTGGATTTGTATGCATTTGGGAGCCTTGATTGAGAGCTGAATATACTATTATTGATATGTCTGAACTGCTTATTTAGCTTTGACAGGAGTATTTGATATATGTCTTAGTTGTAGAGGCTTCTATCACTATGAGATTGAAGTTTACATGTATTTTTTGTATGAGCTGAGCTATTGTCTCAGTGTGTCTTGGGCTTCGACCCACTCATATTTTTTGGATGTATTTGGTTATGAGCTATGATTATGAGCTATGTCTTCCATGTTTAACAGGATTTTAAAATAAATAGAGAGGCTTCACCTCTATTAGGTTTCTTCTATATCTTCTATTTCTTGAAACCCCTTTTTTTTCATCTACTGCTCTCCTTGACACCTTTTCAGTTGGTGCATGGTATAGAAGTGGTTTTCTCATGTAAACACCCTCTTTTTTTTCATGTAAACACCCTCTTTTCTCATCGAAATGGCACTCTATTTGGATTTCCTTGAGCTATCAGTCCCCCTCAAACATCTTTCGTTTTTCCTCCCCCTTGTTCCGACCATTTGATTTTTCATGTGAACGAATCTTTCTTCCATTGGAATCATGTTTTGACATTATAGCCTTGTCACTCACCATTCCTCGAACATTTTCCCTTTTTGTTATCCCTTGTTCCAACTTATAGATTGTTTGGAATTAATTTGTGTTTGGATTTTTGAGTGTGTTTTTACCATTTTTCCATGTGAACCTTGTCGTTTACCATCATAACCATGTTTCAAACTGGATAGCCCTATCCCACTCGTCACTCCACACATTTTTCCTTCTTGCTACATTCCATTCCAACTTTTTGATTTTTTGTTATCAATTCTTGATCACATTTTTGAGTTTTCTCTTTCTCTTTTTTCCATGCAAAAGGGTTGTTTTCTCGTCGAAACTGTATTTTGATGTGATAAGCTTGTCCAGTTTCTCATTAAGGACAATTTTCATTGTCGTTGCATTTCGTTTCGATTGACGTATTTTGAGGAATTGATTTTCGTGTGAGTTTTTATGACCTTTTTTCATCTTTTTCCACGTGAACCCCTCTAATGCTACTGAATGTGCTAGATGCATTGTACGTGCCATTCCTCCCATCGTCGTGCCCAATTTTTCTTTTTATGGCATCTGATGCTCGGATTTCTCTGAATTAATTTTTATGTCTTATTTTTTGCTTTTTCGCTCCCTGTGTGGCACGAACACGAGCCATTTTTGCCTCAACACGCATTTTCGACGTTCATCATGTTGTGTTTAGTCACCCGGGTTCTCACACACTCTCTGTCGTTCCCATCAACACAATTTTTTTTACCCCCTACTCGCGTTCATGCATGAGAGGGGACACACTTTCTTTTTAAAAAAAACTTGTTACAACACATTTTTTACACAAAAAAAACATTTAAAAAAATAAACAAAAAAATTTTCCCCATCCCCAACCTTCTCCTAGTCCCTTCCCTCCTCTCTCTCTCTCTCTCTCTCTCTCCCCCCCCCCCCATAGCATGCTCCTCCCCCCTCCTCCCCCTTTCCTCCTTCCTCCTTCCTCCTCCTCCCTCCTCCAACCTCCTCCCTCTCCCCTTGCCCTTCTCCCTCTTCGCTCTCCTGCCACCTTGGTGCCTCTCACCTCTTGCGGCGCCACCCCTCTCCCTCTTTGTCTTCCCCTCGCCTGCCTTCGCTGCCCTCCCTACCCCCACTTCCCCGCCCTACACTCCGCTGCTACCCCCGCCTCCACCACCCCCTTATCCACCCACCACCACCTATCCTACCCCTCGCCCTTGCCCCACCTCCACCACCCCCTACCCACCCACCACCACCATCTCTCCTACCCCTGGCCCCTGCCCGCCTCCACCACCCCCTATCCCCCACCCATCTATCCTACACACCTACCCCCCATTAATTTCCCCCTCCCCCCAACCTTAATTGCCCGCCCCCCATTAATTCCCCCCCCCCCACCTTAATTTACCCCCTCCCAATTACCTTCATTAACCCTTACCCTTATCCTTACCCTTTGCATGTCCCCTCCACCGCGTGACCGATATGTTCTGTTGGTGATCGCGTTTCAGGTTTTCCACCCGTGTGACCGCCTTTTTGCTAGCCCCTTGTCATGTACAGGGTGGTCTTGATAATGGTGTGTTGTTGTTTGCATGCTCACACATATTTGCTCGTGTTTATGTGCTTGTGCATTGTAAGCCCTATTCACGTGCAAGGACGCATGTCATGTTTCGTCTATGCAACGAAGTTGTTGTTCACACGCAGCCACCATTGGGTACCCTGCTATCGCGATCCTAATTATTTTAAGTCTCCACACTTAACAAAATGAAAAAAACATTAAAATTTTGAAAGTTTTTGAAAAGTGAATAAAAATTCACTAAAATATTAAAAAAATAAAAAACAAAAAAAAATATTTTTTAATTAAAAAATCCATCATAATTATGAATAGCCCACATACATAAAAATTATAAAACACATTAGAATTTTTTTTCATTAAAAAACAACTTTAAAAAGAATGGAAAATGCTTGGAAAATTTGAGATTTTTTAAAAATTTAGCTATTTACAATTCATAAAAATTCTTTTTCACATTCCTAATGTTTGTGTAACCATTTGGTTACTCAAATTTATTTATTTTTTAAAAAAAAAAATTAACAACAAACCTAATGGAAAATAATCATCCAACAAACCACTCAAAATGCTTCAAGTCCCATTCACATCACATTCTAAAAGCCACAATTTAGAACATAGCCCAATACACAATTCCCAAATTCTCAGGATTCAAACACTACATAAAATACAATTGAACAATGGAAAAACACACAAAAAAAGTTTTTAAAAAAAGAAAAAACAACTAAAAACCAAATTGAAAAAGGACAAAAAACTCAACACATGATCACCCAAGTGAAAGACCCTTTCTTGTCTCCATTCTTTTTATTTTTTTCCATGGTATTAGTATTTGGTTTTTTGTACCTTACAAGAGGCCAACTATCACTTAGTCCTCAACCTGTTGTTTTTGTAAGAGGGATTTTTTGCTCTATGGCTTGTTTGAAAGTGGTATTTTGTGTATCAAACCTTGCAGGTGTCCACACACTGCGAGGAATACTTTCTCATTTTCCTGATTTTGTGTGTGTGTGGGTGATCTAGTGTGGTCTAAATGTCATCTTCTTTCACACCCCTACTTGTCATTCAACACGTGTTGTTACTAGCCCATGATTACTCTCTCCTTTTGGATGCTAACTATATTCGCAAAGCTAATATTCATCTCTTTTGAGGCCTTGAAGTTCCCTCTAATGGGGATGCAAAGCTCTATTAGTCTTTTCTGGAGACCTACAAGAAGCTTTTGGGCTTGGTCTATGCTCTCGGTTCCATTTATCCCCTGCTATTGTCAACAAGGCCTTGTTCCTACCTTTTGCAGCTTCCCTTGTGCCTAATGGTAATCATTTATTATCCACTATAGAGATCCTTGCCTTGTTATAGAAGGAGATCTCTACTCCTTTGGTAGTGCATAAGGTTATCACAGGTTCAGGAGTATTAGTGGTACATATTTCCTCTCCCTTACAGAAGTAGCTATGCCACTTCCTCTAGGAGGGCAAGCTTGCATCCAACTGTTTGTCCTAAGAATTATTCATGGAATCTATCAGAATCAAGGAGAGGGTAAAACTTAATTGGACAAACTTTTTGTTGGCCAAAATGGATCAATATTTTTAGCATGTTACAAAAGGTCAAAACTCAGTATTGTTTCCTAAAGGTTTTTTATACAGAAGATTGATGGGACCAAAAATGGGTCAGCACTGGCTATGGCACTAGCCGAACCTCATGTATACAACATACAACTCCACCACCACCCAACCTCCCGGGCCAGGAGTGTTTGTAATAACTAAATGTACACTAGATACATCTAATATTGCGTTTGTAGCTGAATAAGAGTCCAATGGCACCTTCCCCAAAACCACTCAAAGGGGTATCCCACACATATTGGCAATAAGTGCCACATATCACAGACATAGGAGGCATTCCATCACCTGATTGCCATGACCCCATTGCAGCTCTCCTACATCTTGGGGATTGGCCCCTTGATGTGATGCTTTTACATATAAACACATTCGCACAAAACTCCTCTCTTTGTCGGCGAGATCCAGGACATACTATGTTTCCTCACTAATGTTCTCCCCCAAGAAACGAATGGCTAACCTACGACAAGGGGAATCTCACCCTCTCAAGCGTGGGTCAACTATAATGTAAACAATTGCTATGCATTTCCATGATTTGATACCACATGTATGATCAATGCAATAGTGGATGTCTCATCGTGCACAAAAAATTATGTTTCGAAATCAGCCTATGTGCTAGTACGCAAACAATTTCCATGAATTCCAACTAATATGTATATGCTTCTTTGCAAGAATCTAGTACCAAGGCAAACCTTGTGCTTCTAGATCCCTTATTTCCAAATAGTCCGTTTCCTAAATGCTATGCGTAGAAAAAACAATCAAAATTTTTATTATTTTAGCCCTCAAACTATTGCACAAAATCCTACTCCCCCTCACTGTTAAGTTTTGCTTCGTTGCATAGGTGTATAAAGATTGTTTTGTCATGTTTTAGTGTATAAAAAGCAATAATCACACACTGTAACAGCAAAACAGGAAAAAGTGAGGCAAAACCTCATGCTTTGCCCTATCATACATCCACAACCACTTATTATATTTTTTTGTATTTTTCTAAGGCATATTTCTATTTTTCCTCTTATTTTCTCTCATTTTTCTCTATTTTTCCAATAAAATTTCAATATATTTTTAGAGTTGTGGCTCTTGATTCTTAGAACAATAGAAATGTAGATTTTATTAGCATTTTATCCCATGTGTATTAGTTTATCCCACCTGAAAACACCAAAAGCTCCATTTTTCTCATAAAAACCATATTTTACAGGTTTCTAAAAATTATTTCCAGCATTTTGACTTCATGTTTTCTGATTTTTTCATCATGCAAGCATAGAACAAACAGTAAATAGCATGTGTACCAATTTTCACTCTATAAGAACAACATTGGCTCAATCAAATATAAAAAACAAGCAATTTTCCTTTTTAAAATAAAATTATCGGCTTTTTCCTTCTTTGCAAGTTTTGAAATTTGATGCGGGACTGTAGATCAGCCCTCATTCAAGGCTCAGCCCACCTTCGAACAACAAACTCTAGCCCTCCACCAATCCGGGAGTGATTTGGTACCATGCCGGAGAAGCGGTCTTCAATCATCTTCATGGGCATGAACTGCCCCTTAAGGGGAGAGAGAGGGAGGAGAGAGAAAGACTTAAAAATGAGATTTTTAAATCCTCTATTAAAATGGGCAAGCTTGCAACCATCCTGTTCCTCTCCCTGCCGCCCTGATCTCTCCCTCTCTCTCCCCAAAAGGGTTTGAATCGAAGAGGCATCGAGCAAAAATGAGGAGGTGCATTGACGCTTTCCTTGTTTGACAGTTTTTGCATTAGTTTCAAGGCTTTTATGAAGCTGAAGTTTAAAACATTAAATTAACCATTTCAACATTTTGTGTTCACACTATCTCGCAAGTGGATTTTTCAATTTTGAAGGCCCAAACGAACTATGATTTGCAATCTGACTGGAGAGACGGCTTCGTGGCGTCGAACTCCATGAACCTCGCCTCTCCCACACACTTTACGACTTCCTAATCCGGTAGCTGCTTTATAACACCGAACCTTGGGGGGATTAAATAGAGGGTCAAATGACCTCCGATTGACGAATCGAGACTTGTGTTGGATTCTTGATTTCGAAACGCATCTAGGAAAACTCTAGCTTGGCCATCCACCACTGTTTGATTTTTCATGAAAATTAGCTCTTTAACGCCTCTCCGGCACTTTTCGGCTCTTTAACGCCTCTCCGGCACTTGTCACTCTCCGGCACTTGTCGGCACTTGTCGGTTCAAGAATAGGTCTAAATCGGGTCCTAAAATCCAACTCTCATTGGCGACCACGGGATAGGGTGACTCAGTCTGTCGAATCCCACGAACGAATCTACACATAAACACAACCACAAAGAGCATCAAGCTGATACAAAATAGATTCACAACAAAACACATCACAACTCTCACCCTACCCCTTGACAAAACCAATGCATCAAATCCACAAGTAGGCCTAGCACAAACTGATAAGTGGCCAGAGCTAGTCACTAATGTGCTACTCCAACACGACCAAGCTAAAAAGAACTATCAAAGAGGTCATCTCAAGTGGTGGTCTGAACTACCTTTCTAACTGAGGACAACTCAACTAGGAGCTCCTACTAGGCGAGGAATCCTATAGCTTGACCAAGAAATATTTACTTTTAGCACATTGTCCTTTTAGGCCTTTATTTTCCATACTCCGGCATGTAAAAAGGAGGGAGCTGAGCGTAGTAACCCAAGGAGAATAAGGCATCTGCCTCAGGTTCTGTCTCAATACCCAAAAACCTACCAAGCCCTCGCGAGGTGACACTTAATCCTTTTCTAACACTCACTTTTATTTTCGCTCCAACCTTCTCTTATTCTTATTCCTTTGCTTTTCAGCTAGTTGCCACCCCTAGGAAGACAAGGCATTGGCACCGGGTCTTGTCTCATCCTCCCCAAGAACCTACTAGGCCTTTGCAAGGCAATGAAAAACTGCTCAAAGATTTTTCTTTCTTTTCTATTGTATTGTTTTAGGGGGTTAGAACCCCTTTTTACACACCTCCATGTATTCATATATTTTCTTTCAGATATTTAGGGTTTTTTCTTTGGGGTATTTTTAGTAGGCTTCTCTAACTGCCTCACACTAACAGGACCTCCTAGATCAGCCACCTAGCATGTCAACAGAATAGGGTCACTAAAACTCCCATCGAAAACAGATCTTTCAGTGCCTGACAATGCCTTTGCAGGAGGCAATAACTGCTCAGACTTCCCCGAGACATACTAACCTATACCTGGGACTTCATGTCTTGATTGCTGGTCCCCAACAAGAAAGGAAACCCTTCACAAGTAACTAGACATATATAGTATAAAAACAAGGTACTCATAAAGGAAAAATATCACCCGGATTGGGCCACAAGAAGCTTTGGCACAACAAAGGCTCCCCCTGCTTCCAGGTAATCTGTTTGGCATAACACTAAAACATAAAACCATAAAATGCACCTGCACTACATAGACAAATGGACCTCGTGGCCTAAAATGGATAGGTCATTCTCATCATGCAATCCATGGCCTTCTTGGCATATACAGCACATCCTATGAAACTAACGAGGATACCAAGGATAGCATACAATAGGATGACTAGCCCCATGCTACTCATGCGAGTCAATTAAAAGCTTGATCCAGGCCCTTTGTAGATCCACTAGCCCAAGCCTTTCTACTGATATCTCAGTAATAAGGGCCATCTTTTCTTGGGTACTATGAGCTAAATGAATGACATTATTAGGTTGATATAACTCATCTTCTTGGTCGCCATTCAAACGGATCGCTTGTCCCAACTTTCCAGTAACTCCTCCTATAGGGAGAATCATGGATTTATGATCATTCAATCCTTACCTATTTGGATCATTACATGTATCAATGGTACAATCCAGACTAGGTAGAGCTTCAAGCCTAGACCCATCACATAGATGCATTTGAGTATGTTATTTTTGCGAGCTTTCAATTTCCATCCCACGCCCATCAACCCGCTTTCCCTGCATATCATCCACATAGAGTACCAAAATCAATAAAGAACCATCACGAGCTTTCTTTGTGTAAAGACACGAATCCATAGCACTCCGGTTATAGCCTTGTGACTGCATAAATGCATCAAAATTATGATACCACTCCCTAGGTGCCTGTTTCAAGCCATAAAGACTTTTCTTCAATTTGCACACTAGGTGCTCCCTACTAGGTTCTACAAAGCCCTTAGGCTGCTCCATATAAATCTCATCATGCAAGTCCCCATGTAAGAAAGCTGTCTTGACATCCATCTGGTATAAATCCAAGTCAAGCTGAGCAACCAAAGCCAAGACTAAGCGCAAGGTGGCCATCTTAACCATAGGAGAAAAGAGCTCATCAAAGTTCACACCATGCTCCTGCTTAAAACCCTTTTCTACCAATCTAGCCTTGTATGCCAGCTTGGGGTGTCCAAGGGTACTTTTTAGCTTGTACACCCACTTGCATGGCAAAGCCTTCTTGCCCGTAGGCAAGGAAACCAAATCCCAAGTGTCATTCTTATGCAGGGAGTCTATCTCAGACTACATAGCCCTCTCCCAGGAGTGTCTGTCACCCCCGCGCATAGCCTCATCATAAGTGAAAATCTCTCATGCATCTGTAACTAAGACATAATGCATCGAGGGCTGAAATCTATCTGGTGGACGTCTGTCTCTAGTAGACCGTCTCACGACAAGCTCTGCTGCCTGCCCAGCTGCCTGTCCAACGCCGTGACCATGAGCCTCTACTGCATCTGTAGGATATATAACTGGCTGTGCGGGAGCTCTCGGCTCCTCCTGAAATATGACCCTGGGGATCTCAACAACTCTCTCAGGCTGCCTATGCATCTTGTCTTCATGGAAGACTACATCATGACTGCGGATGACTTTCCGCGCCTGCGGATCCAAGAGATGGTAACCCATCTCGCCTGCATCCTTATAACCAAGGAAAATGCATTTGACACTCTTGGGATCTAGCTTACTTCTCTTGTCCGTGGGCACATGACAAAATGGCTCACATCCAAAGACACGGAGATGCATATAAGAGGGGGGTTTTCCAGTCCATACCTCCTCTGCAACCTGGAAATCCAAACCACTAGAAGGTGATCTGTTTATGACATGCACAGCTGTACTAACTGCCTCAGCTCAAAAGCTCTGTGGTAGGCCTACATGACTAAGCATACTGCGTACACACTCCTGGATGGTTCTATTCATCCGTTCAACCAAACCATTTTGGGGGGAGGGGTGTAGGGGGCGGTCAACTGACACTTAATACCCCTCTCATCACATAACTGCTCAAAAGCACGTGAGACATACTCACCCCCATTATTTGTCCTTAGGCATTTTAGATTACACCCAGACTGGTTCTCAACCAATGCAAGCCATCTCTAAAACACAGCCAAGACATCTGATTTCAGCTTAATGGGATTAGCCCAAACTTTCTGTGAAAATCATCTATGAACATAACAAAATACTTTGCACCACCCATAGACTAACAAGGCATGGGTCCACAGACATCCGAATGTACCAATGCCAAGGGCTCACTCATGCGTGGCCTACTAGACCTTATGCGTAGACCTATTCTGCTTGCCATAAAGAGAATGCTCGCATGAATCAAAACATGCATAATCAAGGGGCAGTAAGTACTGCAAACTAGAAAGCATTTTCATTCCCTTCAAAGACATATGGCCCAAACAGGCATGCCAAAGAGATACATGTGGGATAGGACCCACAGACAAAACATGATCAAGGGAAGAAGCTGATACAATCAAGGGGTAGAGACTGCCAGCCTTGGCACCTCTCGCAATCACAAGTCTGCCACGAGTGATCTTCCATTCAAGTCTCCAAAAGATACATGATAACCTGCGTCATCAAGTTGTCCAGGTGACATGAGACTGCATATCAAAGCAGGTACATGACGTACATCCTGCATAACAAAACTACTGCCAGAAGGAAACTGCAGCCTAACATCACCAATGCCCACAATATCAAGAGAGCTGTCATCACCAAAGCGCAAAGTACCCGAAACAGTACGGTATGAATGAAACCACTCTCGGCAAGGTGTCACATTAAAGGATGCACCTGAGTCCAAGAGCCAACACTGTGCATACATAGAGTGTATCTCTGTCATCTGCGAAGCACTAGAAGAAATTGCAAGGATATAATCATCATCATCAACATCCTTAGGTTGCATAACATTGATCTCTTCAATTTTAACACTGGACTTTGCAAGCACTGTACTGCGATCAAAAGACTTATCCTACACTTTGTCTTTCCCCTTATCTTTGCGCCTTTCATTGTGCAATTCATGGCATTGTGGCCTAATATGGCCCTTTTTCCCACATTGATGACAAGTAACATCTGCATTCCTGCCACAAGATTTTCTACGTGACTTCCCACGAGACTTGGATTGAGATTTTTGAGAATCCCGTCCACGGCCACTGCCATTGCCATGCTTTCCATATCCATCATTCCTTCCTCTAACTGTCATAGCATGCGACACACGAGAGGCATCCAAATTCTTACGGTTAACCTCTTCCTGCAGAAGAGCACTCTCAACATCAGATAATTTCAAGGTAGTAGTAGAGGCACATAATGCAGTGCGGAATACATCCCATGACTCATTAAGAGTACCAAGTAAGAAAATAGGAGTGACATCCTCTGCAAAAGTGATGTCCTGCGAAGTCAAGTTCTTGAGTATAGCATGGAACTGGCTCAAGTGAGCAGACATAGTCACATTCTCCTTCATGCGGTGCAGATCCATAAGCTGCTTCAGCCAATACATCTGACTTGCTGGACTTTTCTTGTCATAGAGATTCTTGATTTTATCCCACAATTGCCATGCACTTTGTTCTTCCTCAAAGACATTGTAATGAACCTGTTCTGTGAGAGATAATACAATAGTGGACTTGCATAACTCATCAAGCTCAAGCCATTCCTCATCTGGCATAGTTGCAGGCGGATGCCCGCTTAACCTCAAAGGTTTGATCTGCGATTTCCGCACCACCTGCCAAATCTGGCTCTTCCAATAAGAGTAATTCGTACCATCAAGCTTAGTGATGTTGAAAATAGCATGATTAGTGGATGAACTCGCCGTAATGCAAGCTGGAAGACTGTAGACAGTTCAAAACTGCTTGCTATTTATTGTAGAAAATGACAAAAAAATCACCAAAATCGAGGGAAAATAGCAAAGAAAGAGGAACCAAAGCTGCTGCCCACCAAGTATTAGTGAAAGTACATCATTTTAGAGTGTTTCAGCGTGAAAAATCCATGTCAGTCCATACATATATGCTTGCTGTAATAAATTTCATATTTCACTAAAAGAGAGCTAACAGTGCCAAAATCGGATCCCAAGGCAATCAGATACTGCCAAGACCAAAGCCGGCATCATGCGGGCATAGCATAAGCATATGACAGTTGATAAGCATAAATACAACACCCAAGTATGTCATACAAACATTTGCCAGTGAGTAGGCATACCCCCAGTCAACGGGGCAAAGTGTTCCTGCCACTACCAAAACTTGACACAAGTAGGTGTCAATTCACAAAGATACGGATCCAAAACTTAGACTTAGCTCATAAGTATACAATGAACCAAGACATATGATGTATCATCCCAAAAGGTAAGAAGTCCCAAATTCTCAAGTGTCTGTAACTGCTCAATGGCATGTAACTGCTCAATGCATAAAAGTACCGCCTGCTTAATGTCTGATAAGCATTCAAGAATGCTCCCACTAGCACAAAAGCCATATATACAAGCTCAAGAGCTCAAGCCAAGGCAAGACACAGTGCCAATGACATAAGTCCAAGACAATACATCAATAGTACATCCCGAACATGTACGCAGTAGAGCATCCGTAAGCATGTAAGACATCAAATACATCCCAATCCAAACTCTGACAAGCCAAGTAACATCCAAGACTACTCCAGATAATCCAAAATGCATCCAAGGTGGAGCTTCAATGAGCACCCAAACTCAACGTATGCATAGGGTAATCAACCGTGACATGAGCATCAAGCCGTAGGCAACGGGTATGCATAAACCCAAGAAGTACCACTGTCAAAGCATATACGAATGTCAATAAGCGCGGGTTGAAATAAGTTCAAGCTTCCAAAAGCATCCAGACTCAATGACAAGCTCAAAGTCCTCCCTCGATGATCAATACATCATAGAATAACCCAAGACATACATCCGGAACCAATAGGCATATGTCAAAAGCATGAAAGATATCTTCAGCCCAAGAGTATTCAGCATGCATTTACTGTTATAAACTGTGTATTTCCAGCCCCAAAATCAGGCCAAAATCATAGCATTACATATAGCTTCAATCCCCCAATCAATCGGGATGCAATAGGCATCAAACCGGTTATGTAGTCATGCCCAAACAAGCATAGGCATACAAATGCATGCTATCTTAGACCTGAAATCTTGCCTGAATCGGGTTCCGAATAGCCAAGATATGACAAAAAGAGTGATTTTTGGGCTAGATTTTGAAATAGGCGCAAAAAAAACGTGAGCTGGCTAGGGGTCTACTGTCCCACGTGTCAACAATGGGGCCCAAAGGGGGCACAAATGAGGGCCAAAGAAGGCCTACACCAAGCCTCAACAAGCCTTGATAGGCTGGAAGCAAGATCCAGGTGAAGGAAGCTCCAAGACGTGTGAGCTATGGCTGCCCACAACTTGCTTACAGCCTGTGAGACCTGAGAACTGAAGTAAAACTCTGAAATAATGAAGCAATACCTCAATGTCAATGCCCTGATGGTGCCTCAATAAGCCGAGAAGAAGTTGGGAAGCCGGGGAGTGATGGGAGCTCAAGACAATGAGCTATGGCTGTCGAGAAGGAGACCCAATGCGAGTGGGGAGTCGATGGGAAGCTAAGAATGCCACGAACCAAGCTCAAGAGTCAGGAAGCCGAGCTCTAATACCAGTTGAAAGGGAGCGACGGATCGAAGGTTGGACTCGAGAGCTATGACGGGAGAGCAAGAGCAAGAAAGGGAGAGACTAGAAATGGGAACTCCAATAGTCACAATGTGTGACTGGGCCTTCCTTTATTCAAACTGTCAATAAAAGCATAAAGAATAAAGTGATGGTGACGGGCGCCCGCCACCTGCAGTGTGCAGTGGTGGTGACTGTCAGTGTAGTAATACATAGGCGGCTAGACAGAGGCACCTTTACTCCCAACAAGACGTATAGTATCCAGAATTGAGGAAGCTGTGGCACATGTCAAGATTGTGGGAGAGAAGGAAGGAGTCTCACTTGTAGCTTTCTTGCTTGCACAATGGGGGAATACACACAAGGGTGGAGGCTGAAAACAGTTTTCCTCTTCTTAGTTGTGGAAGCCAAATGAACTCAAATACAAAGAAATAGAAGAACCCTAGATATGGGTCTCAAACCAAACTCAACTAACTAAGGTGGTATACTAACTGAGCCACGAACTAGAGTAGATAAGGATAGCTGTCGTCTAGCTATTATTCATGGGCGGTGTACCAACCGCATCTGCAACTGACACGTCGGTGACATAAATTCACAACGGTCACCCTGGCATATCACGAGTGGAGCTCAATATCTCAACACTCCCCCTTGAGCTCAATCCCAATTCCTGTACACCAAGCAGGTCTGTGAACTTGCGCAGCTTCTCTGCGCCCAATGCCTTCGTGAATATATCAGCTACCTGATCCTCTATGCTGACATAAACTAGATCAATAAGACCTAGTAAAACCCTCTCTCGCACATAGTGATAATGCACCTCAATGTGCTTTGTTCTAGCATGATAGACTGGGTTATTTGCCAAGTGTATACTACTTATGTTGTCACAATAAATGACAACTGGCCCATCTGTAGACTCATGCATATCATAAAGTAGCTTATGCAACCAAGCTACCTCACATGCAGCCATTGCTGCACCCCTGTACTCGGCCTCTGTGCTCGACAAGGCAACTGTAGGCTGTTTCTTGCTGCTCCAAGTGACTGCAGCACTCCCAAAAGACAATACATATCCACTGGTAGATCGTCTATCAGAAATGCTACCAGCCCAATCAGCATCAGTGTATCCATACAACTGTATCTGAACCCCAGTCTCATAAAATAGTCCATACTGCAATGTGGACTTCACATACCTGAGTATGCGTCTAGCCGCATCCAAATGCGGTTTCCTTGGAGCCTGCATAAACTGACTTACCAACCCAACAGCATAGCTCAAATCTGGCCTGGTAATAGTCATATAAATCAAGCTTCCTACTATGCGTCTGTACATAGTAGAGTCTTCCAGAAGCTCACTTGCATCTGCGCTCAGCTTCACATTCTGCTCCAAAGGAACTGAAATAGGCTTACAGCCTGTCATCCCATATTTGGACAGCATGTCCAATCCATACTGCCTCTGCAAGAGCTGTATCCCACTTGGTGATCTAATCACCTCAATGCCCAAGAAATAACGCAGCTCTCCCAAATCCTTCATCTGAAACTTCTGCTTCAATAGCATTTTCACATGAAGGATATCTTCATCACTGTCACCTGTCATAATCAAATCATCAACATAAATGACAAGTAGCATAATACCTTTCTCTGTTTTTCTCACATAAAGTGAGAAATCTGCCTTGGAAATCTGAAAGCCAATAGTGACAAGATACTGTCCTATCTTGTCAGACCATGCTCTAGGTGCTTGCTTCAAGCCATACAAAGCTTTCTTCAACCTGCAAACAAACTCAGGATGAACAGCATGCACATAACCTGGTGGCTGTTCCATATAGACCTCTTCTTGCAAATCACCATGCAAGAAGGCATTCTTTACATCCATCTGATGTAAAGACCATCCCTTTGATGCAGCCATAGCAATGACTGCTCTTACGGTTGCCATCCTTGCAACCGGACTGAATGTTTCTTCATAGTCAATGCCATATGTTTGTGCATACCCCTTGACTACTAATCTTGCCTTGTATCTGTTCACAGAACCATCAGCATTGTGCTTCACCTTATAAACCCACTTACAGCCAATTGCATTCTTACCTTTAGGCAAAGGTACCAATTCCCATGTAGCATTTGCTTCCAAGGCATCCATTTCTTCATCCATGGCTTTCTCCCATTTTTCTTTTCCCATGGCTTGCTCAAAAGAAGTGGGTTCTGGTTCCTGTATCACCTTGACCATATATGCATAGTGAATGGCTGTAAATCCATCATATTTCAGCCTATCCACAAGATAGCTAACTCTGGTAGACCTGCGCAAAGTGGGTTCACTCCCAGTTGCTCTCAAAACATCCGTGGTCTTCCTTACTCCAGGTGTAACAATAGAAGGAATACCCAACTCATCATCAATGCTCTGTTCTGAGCCACTGGATTCACCATCCACATAAGAATGACCTACATTCACATCAAACATGGGCTGATCAACCTTCTCTTTTCCTTTTCGTGATACCTGCATACCACTATCTGCATTACTTTGAGAAGATTCTCCTGATCTCAATCTGCCTGTCCATGGCGAAGAATGTGAACCACTGCTAGAGGACGCTCCAGGTCCACTAATATTTTGTGACTGCTGCTGTGAATTCTGTGCAGCATTACCATTTTGTGCATCTACATTATCAATCACATTTACTGGTTTATACCAGCTACTCATCTCATCAAAAACAACATCTCTGCTCACTGTAAACTTACGAGTAGAAGGGTTATAGCATCTATACCCTTTTTGCTGCAGAGAGTAACCAATAAAGATGCACTTCTCAGCTTTTGGATCCAACTTGGATCTCAACTCATCTGGCACATGTACATAGGCAATGCAACAAAAAATTTTCAAATGAGAAATATCTGGTTTCCTACCAGTATACCTCTCCTCTGGAATCATTCCATGTATTGCTGCAGTGGGAGTCCTGTTCATTATGTAGACTGCTGTAGCAACTGCTTCAGCCCAATAAAAATCTGGCAGGTCTTTTTCATTGAGCATGGCACGAGACACCTCTCCAATATGTCTGTTTTTTCTTTCTGCAATTCCATTTTGCTGTGGTGTATGACTGCATGAATATTGCTGTTTTATGCCATGCTCCTGCAAGAACCTTGCAAACTCATTTGAGAGGTACTCTCCCCCTCCATCTGACCTTAGGCATTTTATTTGCAGGCCTGTTTCTTTTTCAACCATAGCTTTAAGAGTTTTGAAATGCCCAAAAACTTCACTTTTCTTTTTCATAAAATACACCCAAACTTTTCTGCTATAGTCATCAATAAAACTGACAAAATAATGACAGCCTCCAAGAGATGCAGCTTTAGTAGTCCAAACATCAGAGTGGATTAATTCCAATGGCTTCTTACTCTCTTGAACATGTCTAGGAAATGGTTTCCTTGCCTGTTTTCCAAACTGACAGGCTTCACATACCTTATGCATTTCTGCAACCTTGAATTTAGGCAATCCTGCAACAATATTTTGGGCCTGCATTGATTTAAGTCGCTGTACATTAACATGAGCAATGCGTTTATGCCAGATATCAAAATCTGCAACTACACCGGTCCCATGTGCAAACATTGCTGCACTCAATTCAAACATGTCTGCATCCAACGTAAACATTCTGCCCTTCTTCTTTCCTTTTGCTATCAAGCGACCTTTATTTTTCATATCCTCAACAAAGCATCCATGAGGATTAAATCTGACCTGCAAGCCCTGCTCAACCATTTGACCAACAGAAACCAGATTCTTGGTGATATTCGGGACATGAAATACATCGGACAGGTATTTCTTTTTCCCATCCTGCATAGACAAATGAATTTTTCCAATTTGCACAATCGGATGTGCAGTATCATCACCAGTCTCCACAAATCCTGGTTTTTCCATTTTCCTTGCATCCTCCATCCATTCTGCATGACCTGTCATGTGGTTTGATGCACCTGAGTCAACATACCATACATCGTTGCTTTCTTCTGCACTTGTCACAGAATTGTTCATGTGCTGCACCATAAACAAATGCTCATTTCTGTCATCACCCTGTCTACTAGAAGATGCATAATTTCCTTGTTGCAGTTTTCCATTCATGATGTCATTCTGCTTTTTGTAGCAGTCTTTAGCCATATGACCCATTTTACCACAATAGTAGCATTCAACATTACTGTTTGCATTTTGGCCTCTTTGCCATCCACCACGACCTCTTTGGCTCCCCCTGCCTCTAGAGTTACCACGTCCTCCTCCATAGGACTGGTTTTCTTGAGTTTGCTGCATATTCTGATTTCTACCACGGCCTCCAAATCGGCCTCCTCTACCTCTGCCTCTACCTCTTCCAGCATTTGAGTAGAAGACAGCTTCTTTTGAAGTTCCTCCTGAAGAAGATGCACCACCATTTCTCTGTTCCTCAGAAATTAGAAGAGCAATCAACTCCTCAAAATCAGGAAATCTTTCACGAACTGAAATGGATGTCCGAAACTGTGCATAATCCTTTCCTAGACCATTCAAGGTCACAGAAACTAAATCATCATCTTCCACTGGTGACCCAATGGAAGCAAGTGCATCTGCAATCTTCTTCACCTTCATATGGTAGTCGTTGATGCTCATATTTTCTCTTTGCACATTGTGCAACTCTTGCTTGAGCTGCATTTTCCTGGCTTGCGTATTTGTGCTATACATTTTTGACAAAGTATCCCATGCCTCCTTTGGTGTACTTGCATCCTGAATATGCACAATCATAGAGTCTGAAATACTGATAGACAGCCAATACATAACTTTCCTGGCTCTCTCATGCCATGCTTTAAATGCCTGCATTTGCTGTTGATTGGGAACATCAGGAAGAACTGGTTCTTCTTCATTTCCTGCAACAAATTCCCAATATCCTTTTCCCATAAGGAAATTCGTCATTCTAAACTTCCATGCTTGGAAGTTGTTCTTGTCAAGCTTTTCAGTGACAATCTGTGAAAGAGAATCAGATGCCATTACAGAAGACTGCAAAAAATTCTGTCACTGCAAAGAACACAGCTTCAGCCTCACAAGGGCAAATCTGCAAAACTGGCGAAAGTGGTATTTGACCACACAGTCACTTCCTAGTGATGATTTTGCATAAACAGAAACCAAGGATGATTCTGTAACTCCCAATGTCTCTGCGCACAAGCATACGATGCAATTTCTGTGGTAACTTTTCACCGACCTACAGAACAGTGGTCGCACAGCATAAAACAGGGCTTTTTCCTGAGTGCGTGCAGAAAACTTCCGCCTCCAAAACAGGCCCTGAAATGGCCTCAAATAAAAAAAATAAGGTCGCCATGGGCTAAAGCCCTCTCCCGCAGCATATACTGCCCTCTTGCTTCACCGCGAAGGGCGTCTCAACCTGAGACAATGCACTCCTGCAATTTCCGGCTGTGCTATCTGCAGAGATCTGCTCCCAAAACAGAAAATGAAAGCAACACTGCTCCTCTTACCAGAACACCGCGAGCTTGGCTTGCTTTCTTGAGCTCCTTACCACGAACAAGGCTCTGATACCATGTCAAGATTGTGGGAGAGAAGGAAGGAGTCTCACTTGTAGCTTTCTTGCTTGCACAATGGGGGAATACACACAAGGGTGGAGGCTGAAAACAGTTTTCCTCTTCTTAGTTGTGGAAGCCAAATGAACTCAAATACAAAGAAATAGAAGAACCCTAGATATGGGTCTCAAACCAAACTCAACTAACTAAGGTGGCATACTAACTGAGCCACGAACTAGAGTAGATAAGGATAGCTGTCGTCTAGCTATTATTCATGGGCGGTGTACCAACCGCATCTGCAACTGACACGTCGGTGACATAAATGCACAATGGTCACCTTGGCATATCACGAGTGGAGCTCGATATCTCAACAGTACAAAGTTCTAGAAATTTTCCAAGATTGCTACAACCAAAACTTCTGCATCACCCAAAAAGAGTTTAATATCTAGAAAGAGTATGGGCAGCCTTCCTCCAGTGAGGAATGGAGAACTTCTGTATCTCCCAAAAAGAGTACAATATCTAGAAATTTTCCAAGATTGCTACACCCTAATCTTTTTGCAATAAAAAAGGACATGCCACACCCTACTGATGTGAGCATGATGACGAGTGGGCCAAAATAATGAATGGGTTATGCTTACTTTTGGGCTTTCCACATGACATGATATATCTTACGTGATTTCCCTAACACAAAGGCAAGGTCAATGGGAGCTAGTGCAAGCTAATATATAACCATGTGCTCCTTAGGTCGAAGGCCAAGCATGTGCATGTACACATACTACATATGTTTGCAGGCAAGAAATGCCTTTTGGGTAGATTCTCTTCTTTGAAAATTAGGACAAGTGCACCTAGGCTCTTCTTTGATGTGCACATCATAACAACTCTCTGTCAAGACTCGAAATACTGAATGTTGCCTCTCAAGTTTCATATGTCCTCCAAGAAGGTTACAACCATGCAAGCAACTGCCTCTATTCTCTTTTGTGCATCTTTGGAA
Source organism: Lygodium microphyllum (assembly GCF_053477565.2). Taxonomy (NCBI): domain Eukaryota; kingdom Viridiplantae; phylum Streptophyta; class Polypodiopsida; order Schizaeales; family Lygodiaceae; genus Lygodium; species Lygodium microphyllum. The sequence continues at coordinate 114,487,345 of NC_141162.1, forward strand.
ATTCCATGCCTCCACTTGTGTCTCCTCCCACTTGAATCACCCTTTTCAGAAGTAAGAGGTTTTCTCTTCTTATTCTTTGATGATGTTGCAAAGCAGGCAAACTTGAAACCAACATGTTTTAGACTGCTACACTCTTCCTTTGTTATATTTGTCCCTATATTAACTCGCCACAAAAAAGGAACTATTGGTGATACTATCACTTGTTTCTACACATCGTTTGTATGCGTGATGTCATGATTGTAAAACCATATCCATTGTGCAATGTTCTTGTCCTTATAGGCTCTCAAAAGCATGGTGTGACTAGCCCCAGTTGTTGACTTTGTAAATTGTTGCTACAACTCTTTCTACCTTTCATACCAAAACATTTTCTCACAGTTAGGTGGCATCCTTCATAAAGCCCGCTCCTCTTGTGCCACTTCCACCTCTTCTGCATTAGTCAATGTTCCTGCATTTGGCACATTTACTCCGCTTTCCATCCGCTTGACTGGTATCTCTTCATTCTCCTCAGCATCCTGAATATATATCTCTTTTGCCCAAAAATTTGAAATTTAGGGAAAAAATATTTAACATCGAAGGCGGCGGCTGCAGCTAGGACGATTTTAAGCACCAAGTGAAAAACGGCTTTTAAAAGGCACCTGAGCGACACTTATGGATTTTTGATAATCTTTCCGACTGCTGTACGGGATGTTAGGAGCTGCCAGTCAATGCAGGATATCAAGACGGACGCCTAGGATTTTTCAGAGGCTGAAACCGAGCCCGGATGAGAAAGAGGCCAAAAATTGGCCAAGATACGAAAGGGTGGATAAATTTAAGGCCAAAGGGGGGGTGCCCTTTGGGACTTTAAACCCCCCCCCAAAATTGATGAAAAAAACGTGATGGTGTGGAGTATGACAACGTGAACAGGCGGCCGATTTTTGCGCCATCATCCTCCCCAATCATGATGACAGGCTGCAAGTACCCCATGCAATGGACATTGGGCCTCAACTTCTCCCTCTAGGCTGATGATATCGCCGGTCTTCGTGTGAGGAATGGCTGTCTGGATAAAGAGATCAGATTCTAGTCTTTCTCTCTCCTCCCTCTCTCTCTTCTCTATAGGCTGTTCGTGTGTACCATCTTGAAGGAAGAATTCGGGAGGGAGAATGAAGGAAATGGTGATGTAGATTGATGGAGATGATGAAGATTGAAGTAAAGCATTGGATTGAGAGCAATGGAGGCTCCGTTTGCTAGTTATGCAGTCATTCAAGGCATCTCACGTTACATAAAAACACGGTATGACCATTTTTATAAAGAAAATGAAGGATTTTTTATAGTCTATGATGATAATTAGGTTCTTATTGGATGAACATTTGTTTGTGTGCTGGTTACATCATGATAATTTGGTGTGTATCAGAAAATTCTGATTTTGCAATGATTTACATGCTCTATTTAATTCCCGTAAACCCGAAATGCGGTTTTTAAGTGGTAAAATGGTAGTTTTTCCATTTTGGGTGGGTAAAAGGTGTTCCCATGGGGGGAAAATGGAAGATAAATTGAATGTTAGTATGTTGAAGTGATTGGAACAAGAAAAACCGGAAAATAGTATATTTTATTGCCAAATAAATCAAGAAAATCGATAAAATAAGGGAAAAAATAGAAATACGTCTTGGAAAAATAAGAAAAAATGCAATGATTGCTTGTGGATGTGTGGTAGTGGCAAAGCATGAGGTTTAGCCTCAGTTTTCCCTATCTCCTTGTCAAATTTTGTGATTTATCACTTTTTATACATCAAAACATGACAAAATGAACCTCTACACCTATGCAACGAAAGTAATACCTAAACATAGGAGGTTGGGATGTTTGAATGGTGTGATTTTCATAGTGATTGTTGCTGATTTTCTGATGCATATCATGACACAGAGTCCGTGTTATTTTAATTAAGAGGATAGTAGCACGAGTGTCATCTCGGTGCTATCCTTACATCGCCACAATGCGTTAAGGAATAAGCATTTGAAAGCCTGGTTGTGCACAACACATGTGTGATTTGAAAATTATATTTGAGCACTTTAGGATCATCCACCTTTGCATGTGCATGAAACCATAGTATCGGAATAAAAAACCTTGGATGCATAGCACCTGTTTTCAATGACAATGACCCACGCTTGAGTGTGGAAAGGCATCCTAAGCCTTAGGATAGACGTTCATTTCTTGGGAGATTATTTAGTAAGGACACATGGTATCTCCCGGATTACTTTTGAAATGAAAGAGTGGAGTTTCTTCATTTGTTTTATATGTTGAGCAGCGCATCAAGGGGCTAATCCCTGCGGTGTAGGAGAGCTACAGTGGGGCTGCGGTGTTTCCACCGAGAGGTTGCCTCCCATGTATGTGATTATTGTGGTATTTATTGCCAATGTGTAGGGGTTCTCCCTCTGAGGAGTTTATAGAAAGGGAAATGTTGGACTACAAAACTACAAAACTATAAACGCATAGATTAGGCTTTAGGACAGTGCGTCCTTTAGCAGTGGATAGACGCTCCTGGCCCATGAGGCCGTGAGGGTGTGTTTGTTTGTTATGAGCATGAGGTCCGGCTAGTGCCATACCAAGTGCCGGCCCATTTGAGGTCCCATCACATACTCAGGTATGTGAAGTCCACATTGCAGTATGGACTATTTTATGAGACTAGGATTCAGATACAGTTGCATGGATATACTGATGCTGATTGGGCTGGTAGCACTTCTGATAGACGATCTACCAGTGGATATGTGTTCTCTTTTGGGAGTGCTGCAGTCACTTGGAGCAGCAAGAAACAGCCTACAGTTGCCTTGTCGAGCACAGAGGCTGAGTACAGGGGTGCAACAATGGCTGCATGTGAGGTAGCTTGGTTGCATAAGCTACTTTATGATATGCATCAGTCTACAGATGGGCCAGTTGTCATTTATTGTGACAACATGAGTAGTATACACTTGGCAAATAACCCATTCTATCATGCTAGAACAAAGCACATTGAGGTGCATTATCACTATGTGCGAGAGAGGGTTTTACTAGGTCTTATTGATCTAGTTTATGTCAGCACAGAGGATCAGGTAGCTGACATATTCACGAAGGCATTGGGCGCAGAGAAGCTGCGCAAGTTCAGAGACCTGCTTGGTGTGCAGGAATTGGGATTGAGCTCGAGGGGGAGTGTTGAGATATCGAGCTCCACTCGTGATACGCCAGGGTGACCGTTGTGTATTTATGTCACCGACTTGTCAGTTGCAGACGCGGTTGGTACACTGCCCATGAATAATAGCTACATGATAGCTATCCTTATCTACTCTAGTTCATGGCTCAGTTAGTATGCCACCTTAGCTAGTTGAGTTTGGTTTGAGACCCATATATAGGGTTCTTCTATTTCTTTGTATGAGAGTTCTTTTGGCTTAAATAACTAAGAAGAGGAAAACTGTTTTCAGCCTCCACCTCTGTGTGTATTCTCCCATTGTGCAAGCAAGAAAGCTACAAGTGAGACTCCTTCCTTCTCTCCCACAATCTTGACAGTTATGGCGGCGGTGGTATGGCAGTGGCACGGGGAGTGGGCGTGGCAGGGCGGTGATTCCCAGAGGCAGGCAGCGGGTAGAGTGGCACTGGCGACAACCTTTCTCCCTTTGATTCCAGTGCAGCAGCCTCCTATTCTCCTCTATCCTCCCCTTTGCTCCATAGGGGAGTGTTTATATAGAGCTTAGGAGGGGGGAGAGACTCCACACATGTGGAGCCTCCCATGCTTCCCTCTTGTCCCATGCATCTCCACCTCAACAAGCTCTCCACACTCTTACTTACTCTTCCCCTACTCCCTCTCCTCCAGCCATGCATCGGGGCGGTCCCTATTGTCAGATGTAGCATTATGGCCTTTAGTCACATCCTCTTGGGAATCCATCAAAGCATGTCCACGTGCAATTCGTGGCCCTTCATTTGACACACCAACCATACATTTAGAAATTTTGGGTAGAAAGAGAGAAATGAAGGATGGGTAGAAATGAATAATGCTAGAATCAAGGATCTAGTAGAGCACCTAGTGCTATCAAAAAGAAAATGCATGATGACTGAAGGAAAAGTAGAAGTGATAGAGACGGGGATGCTTGCACAACAAGACAATTTTTGAACACAATACTACATGCTACTCAAATGGAAGGAGAATAGAAAATCAAAGGGACAAAAAGGAAATTAGAACTCACAAGAAGAGCATTAAGATACGGCCTTCATGAAAAGACACCTAAGGCTAGCACTAGCCTAAGGATGGAAGAGCAACATCAACATCTAATCAAGGCAAGATTGTCTAGGCTGAGGACACACGTTTGACTCGTTCGTGGGCATGTGAGGTCACTGCAATTGACACACGCGTACCCGGGTATTCATTTTTTAATCTCGAAAATCCCTTCCAAATCGTATAATCCATTTAAAAAATATTTAAAATTATGAAAAAACCATTTAAAACTTTTAAAAAATTATAGAAAATTATTGAAATATTTTTTCAAATTTTGAAAATTTTTATTGATGGAAAATGCCATTAAATAATTTCTATAAAAAGAAATTGGCCAAAATCATTTAAAATGATGGAAATTCATAAAAAGTCCAAAAAAAATACATAACAAGCATGATTTTTTTTCCAAAAAGGATTTTTTTTCCCAAAAAAACACATTTATATTCTTTCACATTTTAGACAAATCTTTGGAATGGAAAATATCAATCTTTTTTTGAGACATAATTCTTTAATGAAAAATATTCTAAAAATGCACTTATCATGGAAAATCCTTTGAAAATTCCATTTCCACAAAATCTGAAACAAAATGGTTTTCAGTCTTCGTGGTGGGAACAATTCGCTTCTTGGTTTTTTGACAGATAGAAAAAAAAAACACAACTAAAAAGAAAACAAATCAAACAAAAACACACAACCATCCCATCATATTTCTACATATTCTTTCCATTTAATGTTTTAAAACAAAAACACAGAAACAAAACATCTTCATACTATATCGTCATGGTATGAAAAAAAAAACAAGAAAAAAACAACCAAACCAAACAAATCAAAACCTACAAAACAAAATTCAAAACATCTATCTTTTCATTTATTTTGGTCATGCATATCATTTTTTGGTTTGGTCCAGGTGTTAGTTGGTTTCCGTTTTTTCCATACGGCAGGAGGACTATTGTTAGTTGACCTTCTATCAAATTTTTGTGGATTTTCGTGGATTGCGCATTCTATCTTTAAGGACATGGTATCAAACTTTGCAAACAGACCCACACATCAGTAGCTTTTTTCTCTTTTTTCCTCTCACGTTGCACCATACCACACATTTAATTGTCATAAAAATCAACTAACCATTGCACACACCAAATTAACAAGATGCACATCATAAAGTTGTAAACAAAATGAATGGGATGTTAATTGCAAAAGGAACCCCGTTGTTGTACGGGCAACTTTGTATTGTAACCCACTTAATTTTTGTAAATTAAAAACCATTCACAAGTGCACATGCACATGTGTTACAAATGCATTTAAATTGTAATTAAAATGAACCCCTCGAAGTCACGCATGCATGCACTCAGGTGCCACACATCATCTAATTCTAAAAATGAACTACATCAGTAGAGACCTAGTCAAGTCAAGTCGTGTCTAGTTAGCAGGAATGGGCTACATTTCTGACTCACCATGCATTAATGGATTAAATTAACAAAATGAATTGTGCTTAATTGATCATTTAAAAAAAGAGTATCTAAGTATCTATCCAAGGAAATGTTCATAGCTTTTGTAAAGATTCTAAAGGGTGCTAAGTTCAATTGGGTAGGCTTTCTACTATCCAAAATGGATCAACATTTTCAGTGAGTACGTAAGGGTCAACTTAGTAATGTCTCCTATGGTACCTTTTTACAGCACATTATCACTTTTGCACCTCCTCCTGGTGGTGTACCAGTGCCTGATCTTTCTCCTTTGCTGATGTAGCCTCCACCTTCCATCCCTTCTTCTCCATCCATGCAACCTAATTCAGAAGATGAAGAATCCCCTGTTGTTTTTTTTCAATAGAAGCACCTTCATACGAAGGGTCCTTCCAGTCCTCTTGTATTAGATTCCCCTGTACAAGCATCTATTTGTGCTATTTTTGGCAGTGCCCTTCCTTCATTCCTCTCTTGTACCAATTTATTTGTAGCACAAAGGGAAGGTCAGCTAGATTCACAGATCCCTTCATCTTTACAAACCATATTATCTAGACCCATGCTTCCATAGTATATAGTTTAAGAAGAGATACCTTCATCCTACTTTTAGTAGAGGATATTTTCATTATTGTATCATATTTTTATTAATGGAAACTTTTTTTAAATCTCAAATTTTTGGGGATCTATGCCATTCAGTCTATTTTTGTATATGGGCATTTTTTGTGTTGGGTGTTGTTTTAAAAAAAATAAAATCGTGTGGAGCTAATGAAGATGAAGCTATGAAGATTGATGATGTTAGTTATAACATGGTTGCAGTTGAAGACTTGGATGACATTTTATATCCTTTAATAGTTTGAGTTATTTTGGTTTTATGATGTTGAAATGGTTCTTGGTATTATTGGTTTTCCTTTCATATGTGTTTTAGATACAGGTCCTATGAAGCTGATATGTTGGGGAAATGATAGTAGTTGGTGACTTGTGATGGATTGACGATTCTTTTTAGCATCTATTAGAGCTTTTATTCTCCTTTTCTTTCTGAGGTTGCGTGGACGATTCCTTTTTAAGTGTGGGGATATGTTGAGTGTGGAAATGATTTGTGTTTTTGGGCTGATTTTTTGTTATCTTTATTGTTGAAAGGTTGTTTTTGGTGATTGATTGTTTGAATTTGAAGATGTTTTGAAGTGTTTGGAATGGTTTGAGTATGTTTGAAGGGTTTATGTTGGTTTTTTATGAGGATATATTGTTTTAAAGGGTTCTGTGATTCTCTCTAATTGGTTCCATAAGGTCTAATTTTCTTCTGTTTTGTTCTGTTGTGTTTCTATTTTGGTAATTGAGGTGGTTGAATGGATGTTTTGAGAGATGGTTAAGGTTGTGTTAAAAGGTTTATGAAATATTGAATTGGTTTTGGTTTGGTTTTGGTGGTTTTTATTGTATTTGTTGATCTTCTGTAAGGTTCTATAGCTTCTTTAGTTTTGTTCTTCTGTTGTCTTGTTGTTCTATGGTCTGTGTTGTTTGTTTTTGTTGAGTATTTATGTTGGATGTATGGATATTTTGGGAAGTGTTATTGTATTAGAAAAGGATGAATAGAAGCTCTATTCAAGCCAATTTAAGTGAAGAAGTAGTTGATGAAGATTCATAGAAGATTACAGAAGAACAATGGTAGAAGCCAGATCTCATAGGACACTATGATGTCTCTGGTGCCTCTTCGCATCTGACACGCCTTTTGGGAGGTGTATCCATGACCTAAGAAGGATTATAGTGATGAGTGATTATTGAGCATTGCAGTGAGGAGATGATGTATTATTAATTGAGAGAGAAAGAGAGAGTCAGAGAGAGTCAGAGATAGCCAATTCTATTAAAACAATATATCTATCTATGAGAGATTGAGAGAGAGAACTATGAAGACAATGAAGATGAATCATATATGATTATTTCCATTAAAACTGATGTTTCTCTTGTGTTCTCTTTTTCTATCAATGAAAAATATGAAGAATATGAAGAGCAATATCAATTTTGTTGAAGAATAAAGCCGTGGGAGAATTGTTACTATGATGCTGTGTGAAGATTTGTTATTTTCCTTGTTGTGGTCCTTTAAAGAATGAAATAAAGGCTTGTTGATGTTACAAGATAGATTTTCTTTTAGTAGAAACCCTTTTCCTTGGTGTCTCTCTTGGGGCTCCATGTTATCTCACACTTGAGGATCCAGTTCGTGGAAGGGGGAGGTGATATGCATGACTTAGGGAGACATGTCTATCACAATGTCTTTCCCTTGATGTGCCTAAGGTGTGTGAAGTGGGGAGAGGCTAGGGATTTAATAGTCCCTAGATGCAATATTCATGGAAATCATCCTTAACAAATGAGAACATTTTATTTTTCTTTTGTTTTGTTTTGTTTTCTTTTTTTTTTCTTTTTTTGAATATAAATATAAATTACAAGGGATGATACTAAGTTGCATCCCGTTCTCTTGCACAAGCAGAGCTAAGTGGATGCTGAAGTGACCTACTTAGGAAGGACAAGCTTAGCATATAGCCTTTTAAGTTAACCCTCATATTCAAGGGTGTGATGCACCAAAGTGGGTGGTTACACCTTGTGAATTGACTGTCACTCATGTCCTCTAGAAGGTTCATACAAAAGGTTGGCAAGGTGGCTCCCATCATGAGCCTAGTCATACTACAACTATCTATGAACACATTTATGTAAAAAAAAGAGGGGCGATAGCTGCTCTTCCTTTGCTGTGGGATTTTATTTAAGTATTCTTAGGAGATGTAGATATTTACAAGTGGTGATAGACACCAGATTTGGACATGAAGAAAACTCCTTGAGGAAGTGCGCAATAGGTAGGAAAATATCTTTTTCAGTGAAGGTCATGCACTCCTCAGGGGGGGTGCAACATTAACTTTGTAAATTTGAGGGAAATCATACCTTCCATACACCTCCGAATCAAAATCTACTCCTTATCTCCTTGGGTAGGGCATGTAGGTTGGATTATATGTTTCATATGGCAATGTATTGCAAAAATCCATCCATGCATCCATACTTCCATCCCATATGTTCCTTCTCAACTTTGATTGGGATTCATATCCCTTGACTGCTCTAGGCTCATCCCCTCCCACTAGATTCCCTATGTCACAATGTTGGGTGCCTTGCACTTTCCTCTAGCCACCTTTTTTCCAGCTACATTAAGAGCTTGATCACCTCCTCCACCACTTTGGGTGATAGTACTTGATGAAGTGATCGGGGATTGGAGAAGGTGAATTCGAATGGATTGTAATAGCTTTCATATTGCTCCCATAAGGACAATTCTCATGCCCAATTGACTGGCAAAGCAATCTTCATGTTGAGGGGGGATAGGATCTTCAAGCACAGTGGCTAAAGCCCCTATCCCTCAATGATAGCTTTGCCAGTTCCTGCCTAAGATAGCTCTTCCAATTCTTGCCTTTAGTGCCTCAATCCCACAGTTCTCTCTAGGGTAGTGGGATCTTTGTCATCTAGATCTACTTGCAATTCTACCTGTGGAGGTGGGCTTGGCACATTAGGTTGCTCTTACTCATCATTCTCTTGCTCAAAATCAATTCCTTCTTCAAGATTTGGCTCTACAGGCTCCTGAGTAGGGGGTTGTGCTTGTTGCTCTCATTCCACAAATCCCAATAGGTCACAAACCCATCTCATATTCCTTTTCATATTTTTAGACTGCCTCATTTTGCCACATTGGTCTAATGGACTCAATGTGGACTTATTGCTATAACTAGATGGCCTCACATCCTTAGCGCCTCTACTCAGCATAGGTGGACCTTAGGCATGGTACACCTTCTTCATATGAGATGTCTTTACTTGCCTTTGTCCATTCTGCAACTTCATAGCCATAGAAACCATGCTTTTACTAAAAAGAATAGCATCTACTCGAAAGCATGATTCATCACTAAATTGAAAAGGCTTCTCAAGAGCCTTACTAGTAGCACAACTAGAACCACTCATAGCACACTTATCCATACTCATAGGCTCAATGGTCCTATCAATGCCGCCATCACAACTACCTCTCATGGGAGCATTGCAAGCCTTGATGGGACTAAGTAGGCTTGGAATATTTTTATCTCCATGGGATATATTATCCCTACTATTGCCATTTTTGGCTTGGATATTTTGGCTACCAAGGTTCCCCTCATAGGTTGCCTTGGTATCAACAAGTGAGATGTCTCCTTGTAGAAATGGTTGGAAGCTAGGATGCACTTGTACTGAGCGGGAAAAACTCCAAAAATTTTCCCTACATCTCTGAATATGTCCCTCATAATCAATGGCATGCATCTTTGCTTCCCTTAACGACTTAGGATTCCACATTCCCACTTGGATTTGCATGTTAATCTCAAAGCCATTGAAAAAGAGCTCACATAGCACATCACCTGGCAATATAGTAGCTCTTCTTGGCCAAAGCCTAGGAATATCATCCAAGGATCTAGCATATTCTTTATCAGAAGGATAGGACTCTTGCCTAATCTGCATCATCTGCCCTAAAACTTGGGTCATAGGCACCTTCTTCACATATTCATCTAAAAATCAATCACTCAACTCCTCAGAGGATTTAATAGACCCCCTTGGAAGGCTCTAGTACCATTTTCTAGTCTCTCCCTTTAGGGTACTTGAGATAAGTGCCATGTATCACAGACATAGGAGGCATCCCATCGCCTGATTGCTGTGACCCTACAGCAGCTCTCCTACATCTTGGGGATTAGCCCCTCGATGCATTGCTTTTACATATAAACTCATTCGCACAAAACTCCTCTCTTTATCAACAAGATCTAGGAGATACCATGTTTCCTCACTAATAATCTCCCCCAAGAAACGAACGGCTAACCTACAGCAAGGGGAATCTCACCCTCTTAAGCGTGGGTCAACTATAATTCAAACAATTGCTATGCATTTCCAGGAGTTGATACCACATGTATGATCAATGCAATAGTGGATGTCTCATCATGCACAAACAGTTATGTTTAGAAATCAACCTATGTGCTAGTACACAAACAATCTTTCCATGAATTCCAACTAACATGTATATGCTTCATTGCATAGGTATATAGAGGTTGTTTTGTCATGGTTTAGTGTATAAAAAGCAATAAATCACATATTATAACAACAAAATAGGGAAAACTACGGCCAAACCTCATGATGTGTCCTACCATACATCCACAACCACTTTTTTTTTTGTATTTTTCTAAGGCATATTTCTATTTTTTCTCTTATTTTCTTCCATTTTTCTCATTTTTTTTTCTATTTTTCCAATAAAAATTTGATATATTTTCAGAGCTGTGACTCTTGATTCTTAGAAGAGCAAAAATGTGGATTTTGTTAGCATTTTATCCCATGTGTATTGGTTTATCCCACCCGAAAACACAAAAAACCCCATTTTCCTCATAAAAACTGTGTTTTACAAGTTTCTAAAAATTATTTCCAACATTTTGATTTTATGTTTTCTGATTTTTTTCATCATGCAAGCATAGAAAAAATAGTAAACAACATGTCTACCAATTTTCACTCCATGAGAACAACATTGGCTCAATCAAATATAAAAAACAAGCAATTTTCCTTTGTAAAATAGAATTACAGGCTTTTTCCTTCTTTGCGGGTTTTAAAATCTAATGTGGGACTGCAGATCAGCCCTCATTCAAGGTGAGCCCACCCCCGAACATCAAATTCTAGCCCTCCAATCCAGAAGTGATCCGGTACCATGCCGGACAAGCGGTCTTCAATTGGTCTTCAATCCTGGAGGAGAGAGAAAGACTAAAAAATGAGATTTTTAAATCCTCCATTAAAATGGGCTTGCAGCCATCTTGTTCCTCTCCCTGCCCTGATCGAGAATCTCCCTCTCTCTCCCCAAATGGGTTTGAATCGGAGAGGCAACTAGCAAAAATGAGGAGGCCCCTTGACGCTTGCCTCTGTTCGATAGTTTTTGCATTAGTTTCAAGGCTTTTACTAAGCCTAATTTTTAAAATATTAAAATAACCGGTTCATCTTTTTGTGTCCACATTGTCTCGCAAGTGGATTTTTCAATTTTGAAGGCCCAAACAAACTCTGATTTGCAATCCAACTGGACAGGCGACTTCGTGGCATCGAACTCCATCAACTTGGTCTTCCCGCGCACCTTACAACTTCTCAATCTGGGAGCTGCTTTATAACGCCAAACCTTGCGGGGATTAAATGGAGGGTCAAATGACCTCCCATTGATGAACCCAGACTTGTGTTGGATTCTTGATGTCGAAATGCATCTAGGAAAACTCTAGCTCGGCCATCCGCCACCGTTTGAGTTTTCATGAAAATTGGCTCTTTAACACCTCTCAGGCACATTTGGGCTCCAAAACGAGCTTCAATGCTTCAAGAACAGGTCTAAATTGGGTCCTAAAATCCAGCTCTCAAAAATCATTCCATTGGCACCTCCCTAAGGTGGCATTCCTCTGCATGATCCTGATCCACTTCTGCAGCAATCTCCTCCTTTTTTTCCTTCTCCTCCTATGGAAGTCAAATCACATGTAGTAGATGTACCCCCTGCCATTTGAATCATTCAAAAGAGGTGCCGCACATAGGGTCCTTCTAATCCTCTCCATATTTCAATCCATGTGGTACAAATTCAGATACCTGAGGTGTCTGGTAGCTCCCTTCCCTCATTCCTATCTTGTACCAACCTCTTTCCAACACAACATGAAGGACAATTAGATCTATAGATTCCTCCTTCCTTGCAAACAATGCTTTCAGGATCTATGCTTTCGTAGCTAGTTTCTAGTGTTCAGTTTGTTTTGGAGACCTCCATGACCTCTTGTCTTCAGATAATCTATACAAAAGTATATTATACCTCTTTGCAAGACAAAATGGACTCTTTAATAGGTCAACTTAGCAAAAATCTAGCAGATTTAGCTTCTAAGAAGGCTACTTTGAGTGATACACATACACAAATGACCGCAACTATAGGTTTGATGGATTCACGGAAAGCTATGATTAAGGAGTTAGAAGCTAAAGTTTCCACTTTAGAATAAGAGAATGTGTCCTTAACTAAGGAGAAAAATGAAGCTCTTGAGGAAATGATAGAATCAACTCGTAAGCATGGTATATGTGTGAGAGTTGGATTTTAGGACCCGATCCTTGAAGTGTTGGAGCCCGTTTTGGAGTTGCAAAGTGCCCGAGAGGTGTTAACGGACCAATTTTCATGAAAAATCAAACAGTGGCGGATGGCTGAGCTAGAGTTTTCGTAGATGCATTTCAATGTCACGAATCCAACACAAGTCTCGGTTCGTCGATTGGAGGTCATTTGACCCTCCATGTAATCCCCATATGGTTTGGCATTATGAAGAAGCCACTGGATTGAGAGCCAAAGACGGCGCCCAAATTTATAGATTTTGACATCACGAAGCCGCCTCTTTAGTTGGATCCCGAATCTGAGTTCGTTTGCACCCCCAAACATGCCAAAAAATAGGCATCCACATTTGCATTTTGCATGGCTAATGGTACAAAATCCTGGATGCATAGCACATGTATGCCATACATTGACCAACACTGATGTCAAGATTGTGGGAGAGAAGGAAGGAGTCTCACTTGTAGCTTTCTTGCTTGCACAATGGGGGAAGACACACAAGGGTGGAGGCTGAAAACAGTTTTCCTCTTCTTAGTTGTGTAAGCCAAAAGAACTCTCTTACAAAGAAATAGAAGAATCCTATATGGGTCTCAAAACCAAACTCAACTAACTAAGGTGGCATACTAACTGAGCCACGAACTAGAGTAGATAAGGATAGCTATCATGTAGCTATTATTCATCGGCGGTGTACCAACCGCGTCTGCAACTGACAAGTCGGTGACATAAGTACTCAATGATCACCCTGGCGTATCACGAGTGGAGCTCGATATCTCAACAACTGAGAGTGTGAGGAAGTCCTTACTATGGGATAGATGAGCAGTTCCTTGGGGTCAGTCTAGTGAGGAAATATCACCTCCTAGATCATTTGATATATAAAAGAGTGGAGCTTGTACATTTGTTCTCTATATTGGAGTAGTGCATCAAGGGGCCAATCCCCAAGATATAGAAGAGCTGCAGTGAGGTTGCGGTGTTTCAGCCGAGAGGTTGCCTCCTATGTATGTGATATGTGATACGGGTATTATACCTAAATGTTATGGGATGTCCATCGGAGGAGTAGGGGAAAGCAAATGTTGGATTGTGTCCTATTACAAACGCAAAATCGATATTAGAGTTTAGTATAGTGTGAGCCTTAGAAGCTCCTAGCTGTGCGAGGCCGTGCAGGGTGTCTTGTGTGTCTTAGAGGTCCGGCTAGTACTAGAGAGCCTTAGAAGCTCCTAGCTGCGCGAGGCCGTGCAAGGTGTCTTGTGTATCTTAGAGGTTCGGCTAGTACTAGAGAGCTAGTGTTAGGCCCATTTTAGGTCCCGATAATGTGAGGGCTAGTTGCAACATTCCCAAAAAACTATAGAGTCATAGAATAATCTTATTGAAGAACTTAACCAAAAAGTTATTACTCTTTTTTGTTCTTCCTGCATCCCTAATGATGTCTTCTAAGGAAGAGCTAGATCAATTATAGCAAAAAGATAAATTGTGTGATGGGTTTTGTGCTAAGGTAGTGTGCCTTCAGCAGCGTATGAATTGTATTCATGAAGATTTTGTCCACTATGTTGAATTGGTGTCACCTCCATCATCCTTTTGGATTAAGTATCATCAACAGTACTTTGCATTGTATATTTCCTTGAGTAATATGGACTTAGAACCTCCAAAGGATGGGTGGTAGAACATGTGGTCTACAGATTTACTCAAGTGTTTGATAGATTTATTAATGAGTTAATCTCTCATAAGGCCCACTTATTATCTTTTATGGATCTTCGAGGAGATCTACACATCCATGATTAGGAGGACATGAATCTTTATGTAGATGTGATTTTATAGGCAATCATGTATGCCTATTTTGTTGAAATGACTTTGGTTGATGGCCTAAAGAATTATCATCACCAAACATTGTGGTGTGGAGGCTATGCTTGGCATCCTCCTTTGGAGGATGATGTTCTGGATCCTTGCCATCAATGGAGTGTCTTTCATAAGTCAGATATTCAGCCATTGAGATCCCAAGTGTTCGACCATATTGCTAACAATCCCTTGTTCACTTTTTTTAGCTTTTGATTTTCGATGTTCTATCTATCCATCTGATCCTCATGATATCCTATCTTATTCTCTAATTTCTTACCCTTGTATACTGCCATCTCCACTTCTAATCTAGATAGTATCCCTCTCTTATCTTTTACCCCTACAGTTTTCCCTCAAATTCCAGTTTTTACTACATGCTCATTTATTGCTAATCCTATATCTTCCCCTACTCCTATTGAGCTTATTCTTGTTTTCCCACCTATTCCCTCTATTTTTCTAGCAGAATCCCTTTGAAAATTTTTACTTTCTTTCCCTTGTTTCCCATAATCATTATCTCTTTAAATATCTTCATTTTATGATTTATCTTACCCACCTCTTCACTATTCCCCTCTTATTTACTTACCATATCCATTTGACTATATTAATATTCCTCCACAATTAGTGATAGATACTCCTAGGTATGACATTGATATCCTCCGTTGACAGTAGTGGGGACATCGAATGATTCTTTGATAGGACCAGTGTTTGATTGGCCTACATTCATAGAGCCTAGGACACTTCTGCAAAATGTTCCACTTCTTATCTTTAATTTGCTAGAGCACATTCTCATTCTAAGGATACGTCAGTATCCTTGGTGTCTCATTTTTGTTGGTATCTTGCTTTTATGCATCAACACTCTCACCTGAATTCTTAGAAGAGAATTCTGAACTTGACAATTAATCATAATGAGGATGTGACTATTGATCAGATGGATGTCTTGTATTATTTTGCACAAGCTTTTCCTACTAGGTTTATTATCCTATTGGAAAGGATGTGTTGTTTACAATTTCTCCAAAATATATTCCTCTACATTTTGTGGTTGAGAATAAGAGTCTGGAACGTCTCAAGCTGAGTATGAAGTTCAAGAAAAAATATATTCATCCTACATAGCCTATGGATACTCTCTTGGTTGTACTGATCTTTTTAATGAAAATATTTCTCTTTGCTTTCCATTGTTTTGGGAGCATGTGCCATTTAGGCTACATTATCTTGTGTTTCTGTGAGTTCTGTGAATGTTCTATGGTGTATATGTGGTGTTTTATCCTTTTTGCATGGAGTTGAAGATGAAGATGGAGCTGATCAAGAAGTTGATTGATGGTGCTTCGTGATTCTATTTGATGGATGGATGCTTATTGGGAAAGCAACCTCTTATATCCTTGATAAGTTTGTCATGATTTTCTATTTCTAAACCATGTTAATGGATAAAGGTGTTTTCGTTTTGTTGTAATTCTTTAGTAGATGCATGTTATAAGTTGGGGTCATGCTTCAATGGTGTAATATACCACTGCTCCGCATAAACCCTCCCTAAGTTTAGGGAGAAGATGGAAGTCAACAGCATGGAAAGGGGAAGAATCGAATCAACAACAATAGGAGATACCAACGTGGAGGGAGAGGTTGAGGTGACAATGTGGCAGGGAGAGACAATCACAGCAAGGGAAGGAGAGTGGCGATGAATACGAGGAGGGGGAGGCTACGGGATTACTTCCGCCACCATGAAGCCTGACAAGTGGCAAACAAGTGGCAAGTAGGGTGGGGGAAAAGACACCACCACTTCACATCCTCTCCCCCCCCCCAATAATAACCCCCTCCTACATTATATAAACCCCCCCAATCCTAATGAGGGGGATAAGAAGCCTTAGAGGAGGCCACGGCACGCTGGAAAAAGAAAGGGACACAGGAGAAGAAGAAGAAGAAGAAGAAGAAGAGGGAGAGAGAGAGAGAGAGAAAGAGAGAGAGAGAGAGAGAGAGAGAGAGAGAGGAGGAGGAGGAGGAGAAGAAGAAGAGAGAGGAAAAGGAGGAGGAGGAGGAGAAGAAGAAGAAGAAGAAGAAGAAGAAGAAGAAGAAGAAGAAGAAGAAGAAGAAGAAGAAGAAGAAGAAGAAGAAGAAGAAGAAGAAGAGGGAGAGGGAGAGGGGAGAAGAAGAGGAGAAGAAGAAGAGAGAGGAGAAGAAGAACAAGAGAAAGAAAGGAGAGAGAGAAGAAGAAGAAGAAGAGAAGAAGGAGGAGGAGAGAGAGAGAGAGAGAGAGAAGGATAGAGAAGGCGAGAAAGATGGA
Organism: Lygodium microphyllum; assembly: GCF_053477565.2. Taxonomy (NCBI): domain Eukaryota; kingdom Viridiplantae; phylum Streptophyta; class Polypodiopsida; order Schizaeales; family Lygodiaceae; genus Lygodium; species Lygodium microphyllum. The sequence continues at coordinate 114,504,219 of NC_141162.1, forward strand.
GAAAGAGAGAGAGAAAGAGGGTGTACACACGCATTCCTTTCCTCCTGTTGGCCGCGGAACCATACCCCATTTTCATGTGATTATCTTTCAACTGCCAGCTCATCTCGCTCCCCAACTAGCCCTTGCTAATTGAATACAAGACACAGAAGTCTTGTGTAAAGCATGTCTAAAAGAGAAGAGATCAAGGATGGCACATAAGTGAAAGCTATTGCACCCAGATGGCAATCCCACAACAAAAACATCACTGCCCATCCAACCGCAGTACTAGTCATAAGTAACATATTTCCATTTTGATAAATTCTTGCTTTGAGTCCCACATGAAATGCATTAGATCCGTACGAGGATAGGACATTAAGAAGGATAAATTCCATCGCAAGTATTCGATAGATTGAATTCCCCAAACACGCGTATCAGGAGAATACCATTTTATTTAAATGTTGTATGATGAATTCATAAAAGTCTCAAGCATTGTCAGTTTTTCCGTCCTTGCAATAGTAGGTGCAATTTTCGTCATTTCAAAGGTATATGTCGCAACTTGCATGTCTGATAGATTGCATGGCAAGCAAGTTATTCTAGAAGAGATTCATTTACGAAGCTCTAGACCTTGGCCAAACTCTTGCTAGTAGCTCATGCCGTTAGATTGGGAATCTTGACCTTGTACTTAACTTGTACAAACAATGATCATAAGGATTAGAGGCTAAGTTGCATTGGGATCCACCCGATAAACACAATGTTTATCACTCCAAATATAGGGATTGGGCTAGATACAGACAACTGCGGACCTCAAAGGCAAGTAGAGAGCTCAAGGGAAACCCAAGAGAAAGGAAAGGCCAATGCTTTCGAACTTGTCGAGAAGAGAGTTAGGTTATTGATCAATATAAGTGCTCAATAGAATTTACATTCTCTCATAGTTGTATAAGACCTTGGCACGTGTCTTAGCCAAAGTGTTAAGTAGATTTTGCATGAAATCACTTAGACCCCAAGGGGAAGAGAGAGTATGTGATGGAAAAGGTTATCATTATTTTTGTTGAATTGATCTAACATCGTCTTAAAAAATTCTTTTGCATTAAAGTGATTGTGGGATGTGAATTGGATGATTATTCCAAGTGCTTGTGTTTGATGGTAAATGCATGGCAGGGGTCTGTAATGACAAGTTACCATGGGAATAAAGGAATTTCCTACTTGGAAGATGATATTAGGCTCATTTCCTTGGTTTGATTGGCTCTTTACTAGATTAATTAAGGAAGGATATTTTGCACGGGTGGATCATCTCCAAGGTCACACCGCCTTTCAACCTGAGAGGGCACTTCTCAATTCATGGGCCGAAGGTCGAGTGGTGAAAAGGCCAGCCACGAAAAGTATGTCTCACTTCTAGGTCGCTTGGGGTCAGTGGAGCTCTGGACACCCCTTTCCGATTCTAGAATGGAGCTGTAGACTGCCATGAGCCCAACGTCTAGAAGCATTGGAAGATCCTATTCTAGATAATGGATAGAAATTTTGGTGCCATGTGATTTGGACTGGGTACTTCTCTTGCATAGAAGGGATACATAATTTCTCCTATATGGGCAGGAGACAAAGATCAACTTGAAGATAAGTTAAGGAAATTGTTTGTCAAAAGGATTGCTTGTTTTGTTTTTGTGTCTATGCTGTAAATTACGCAAACAAACCTTGTTCCCTAAAAGGCTTAATTAATGATGTTGATTTTAAATATCACACATAAATGTGGTAGAATCTAATTAGAAAATTAAAGCTATCAAGGGTAGCAGGTGGATAGAATCCCCGACGTGTCCGTCCTATGGCATGGTGGTCCCAGAGAACTAGGAGGCTTCTCATAAGGTTTTATTGTTGTTGACCTTTAGGTATGGTTAGGTTAGAACCTGATTCATGTCATTTTAGGGGACCGGAATGGGACTATGCCCTACGGGCAGAGAGGTTGAGCGGTGCATCCCTTTCATTTTCCATTCTCTTTGATCCAAGTGCGGAATTGATTTGCTTTGGATTGGGTATCTCTGCATAAAGTAGGATGTCCAAATCCCGATGCTAGAATGTTGTCAACAGGCCTTGATCACTAGGAACCCAGACTTCAGGTCAATCCTAGTGGGTTCGCAGCCCTGAACATTCCATTGCGAGGCAGACTCGGGAAACCCTAGGTGACAAACCCCATAACATTCCATGATGGGCGTGTCAGGCGGGATCGGTTAGATTCGTTTCTCGATGGACCGAACGTGCTTGGACAACCGCACATTACATATGGTGTTTATTGAAGTTGTTGTGGAAGATCAAGATGAGCTATTTATTTTGAGCTTTTATTCTCTTTTTCTAAGGTCGTGAGGATGCTCCCTGATTAAGTGTGGGGATATGTTGAGGGTTGATCTGACAAATTTTTTGGTTTTTTTTGTTGGATTTTTGGGTGATTTTTAAAATATTTGAATGATTTGAATGATAATTGATTGTTTTGTAAGTGTTTGAGAGAGTTTTGGATATCGTTTGATAGGTTTGAGAAGCTCGTGATGTTTTTCAGTGGAGATATGATGTGCTAAAAGGTTCTGTCGAGTGTCTAATAGATTTTGATTGATTTTGTTGAGCTTCTATTTTGTTTTGTTTTCTTTCTGTATGAGACGATGGAATGACAATAATGAAGGATTTTGAGAGTGTTTGGAAGCTTATTGAATGATTTTTTATGGTTTTAGTTTAGCTAAATGCTTTCTAATGACTTTTTATTGACCCTCTGTTGGCCATCTGTGGAGCCTCTATCTTTGTTCTATTTTTATTCTATGTATGCCTTTGTAAGTGTTCTGTTGAATGAATGCTTAGCTTGGAGAATTTTTCTAATCTTTGGAAGAGATAAATATAAGTTCAAGATAGCTCAAAGAAGCAGAAGTAGTAGTTGCTAAAGCCTCAAGTGAAGATTGAAGTGTTAGTGAAACTTTTGAGTTGCAAAAGGACAATGTAGTGGCTTTGGTGACCTTTCCTATTAGACATACCTCTTGGGAGGGGTATTCATGACCAAAGAGGGGTTATGGAGGATTATTCTTGATTATTCCAATGTACTATCGAGAGAGAGTATGTGTGAAAGAGTTAACAGTCTGCTTATTCAACTCTCTAAAATCTACACAAAGACGGATTTGATTATTATTCTTCTTCCTGATCACAACTGGTGAGCACCATTCTGTATGTTGAACAGGGAAGATCAAACCCGCTTTCTGCAACTTTTATAGCATCTCAAACAGCCCGTCCCTCAGCTCAAAAGGCATATGCCTTACTTTCTAACGTACAGGGCGGGTACCTTCCTTTACATAAATAGTATGCACAGCTAGACTGGGAGGAATACCCTAAAGTTAAGCAAAGATATCGCAGAACTCTCGAATTAAGGATACATAATCCTCTCTTTCTTCCGAACTGAGCAAAGACCCTAATTTAATTGGCCGTGAATCATTTAGCGTACCAAGATGTGGCTCAATAATGTCCGTGTCTCTTATTCGCTCATGAGGCTCTATCGGATCATTCAAAGTTATCTAATAAATATCCTCTGTAGTGGACCCTTCCTTAGATCTATCACTCGATGACATCTCACTACCAGATGGATCATCTATTGTTTCTAGTTCAGTGGAGGATAGTTGAGCTCTCTCACTCTGAGGAGACTCAGGGTAAGCATCCATTATTACACAATGGGCACTTCGACCTAGAATCACTCGACCAGCAGGTATATCGACTTGCCACTTTGTCCGTAGAATCCATGGCCTACCTAGCAGAACCCGATAGCTAGGACGTCCTGCAAACCTTATTACCCTAAAGTCCAGATAGCATTCCACGCTCGCAACTGTAACGTGGACCTTATTAATGCAACCTTCCGGTTGTCTTAGACTATCATCAGCCATCCTAAGAAGTGTGGAGCCGTCTTTTTGGATCTCTAGACCTAAACTCTCCATCAAGTTTGAACTTATGATATTGACAGAGGATCTAGTGTCCACGATAGCGTGCTCCACTAATGTTCCATCCACATATGCTGAAACCCTAGGGCAATGCTTTTCAGCATGATTAAACCAATCTTCCCCCACTCTAGCTATGCCCAAAGGTTGTACTGTATACCCTATACACAGGATTTTCTTGAATTCCTTGCATACTCCTGGAGAAATTTTAATCAAAATTAGGAGATTCACATCTGGTTTGACTTTGCAAAGGGAACTTGCTAGATCAAAGTCGTGATAATTAGCCAAAGTTCTCTTCTCGCACCAAACCATTCTCTCCTTTGGTCTTTCCATCGGCTTTGGTGCCTCTTGTTTAGCCTTCACCTTCTTTCTTGGCAATCCTGTATCCTCCTTGGGATCTACTTTATTGCCAATAGGCCTGAGAGGTCCACCTTCTATGTCAAGGTTCAGAACTTGCTTCCCCCTAGCATCTTGCTTAGGGCTTCCCTCAACACGTTTTGCATTATCTTTTTCACCCTCTTTAGCCTTTTGACCTCTTGCTACGGCTCTAGATTAGAAGTTTTAGTATCATTGACTCGTACTGCCTCAATAAGGCTGACTCCGCTGCCATGAGGTAACTCCTTTACAACAGCCTTTCCTCTTTGCAGTATTTGCTTTGGTCCATCGTCTTGCTGGAGATTATTCCCTTATGCGCGATGGTTAACTAGACTTGGTTGTTTACTCCCTTAATCTTACAGGTAGCAGTTGAGTGGCTAGACTTCCCGCAAATATCACATTTGACATTCGGGCAATTACTAGGGAAATGTTGGCCCCCACACCACTTACAGTTGAATCTTGAGGGGCCACCCTCTTTAGGGCGTCGGCTCCCTATCAAATTCTGCTACTTCTTAAGAAAATTGACATCCACAGCTATTTGTCGATACTGTTTCAGAAATCATATTAGTGTAGTGCTTCATCATGTCCTTAACTTCACCAAGGACATTAGAAGCACTCGACTCATAGTCGAGATCGTCAGTCTGCCATCCCATGGGCCTAACCACTTGATTAGGAATCGGCCGCTGACCAACTGGGACAACATTAGGATTCACTGTTTGGTTTCCCCACTATTTAGTGAGGCCACCTGACTAGCCATAGGCATAGTCATGCTAGGAGGAGCTGGTAACTAGGCAAATTCGACATAATAGTCCCTTTGCCACTTGTATTTAACATGGGGTCCCCTTGACTCCCATTGGTCAAGGCCAAATTATTACCATTCCAATTTATCCTTGCCACATAAGCCGCTTGCAAGCGTGACTCTACTTCTTCTGCTTGGGTAATGGCAGTGTCAATATCGGCCAAAGGAACACTACTCAGCTGCACCTGCATATTAAAATCCAATCCATGTAGGAAATATTGTAATTGTGCAGCCACTGGAATGGGAATATAAGCATTAAGTTTGTGAAGAACTTGCTTTAGTTTCTTGGCATATGCCTGGACATTCTCATTTGGCTCTTGGCCTGTTACATTCAGAACACGCAACCAATATTGCCCGCCCTTCTCAGGGGCAAACTCTCTACGAAAAGCCGTAAAGAATTGGGCACTGCTAGTTATGGTTCCGACTTCTAGACTATGATACCACACTGCCGCTCTTCCTTTTAACGTCGTGTTGAAGAACATCATTAGATGTCCTTCATCTTGGATTCGATAATTGAGCGTGAGCATTTGAAACTCCTTAATGTGGAGTTCTCCATCTTCTTCTGCTAGCCCATAGAAAATGGGCAACGGTGCTCCTAATGTCGGTAAATCTGGTGTACCTGCTAGAATTGCCATAGGTTGTGCCATGGCTACAACTGGATTGACAATAGGAGTTTGTATAGGCAACACTACACCCCCACTTGTTGTGGGTTGATTAACTGGAAATAGGGAAGTACCAAGACTTCCACTTGCACTCGAAGAGCTACTCGTAACACCTAGGTTACTAGAACTACTGCCTCTTATGCGCAACGGGCTGCTTCTTTGAGGAGAATAATGACTTACAATCTCCAACCGCCGTCTAGCCCTCTCAGCATATTCTGCTTTCTGTATTTTGGCTTGACGGTCCTTGTCAGAGGACATAAACCAACTATTTGGTCCCTAAAAATCCTAGATTCGAGAACCACCACTTGTTGGCGGCTCCCGACAGATGCACCACTCATGGGACCTAAAATGGGCTAGCACTGGCTATGGCACTAGCCGGACCTCATGCATACGACAGACAACCCCACCACAAGGCCTCGCGGGCCAGGAGCGTCTAAAACTCACTTTGCACTAAATGCTTATGACAATTTTGCGTTTGTATCCAATATGTAGTCCAACGTTCACCTTCCTTTCTCCTCAGAGGGAGATCCCATAACATATAGGCATAATGCCTCGTAATACACACATAGGGAAGCACTTCTTCGCTGATTGTCGCAGCTCCACTGCAACTCTCCTACACCTCGGGGATTGGCCCCAAGATGCGTCGATACATATAACATTCGCAAAAACTCCACTCTTTTATAATTCAGCATTCTAGGAGACTTTGATATGCCTCACAAAACTTTCCCCAACGGAAGCACCCATCTAAACCTACAGCTTAGGTTTCCTATCCTCTCAGCGTTGGTCAAAGTTTATCAATCAAGTGCAATGCATTCCAGGAGATACCACGTGGCATGCTTGATGCAAGGTGTATAACAATTGTGCACAATCACTTTATGATTAAAAAACCAACCATATGAGGTGCGAAAAATAGCCCTTTCATGAATTTTAACTAAGCGTTACGTGCTGCGCTACTTTAGGGACTAGCACTAGAACTTCCATGCTACTAGTCACCTACATTTAATTATGGAACGATCCCTAAATGCTATGCACAAAGAGGAAAATCAGAATTTGTATCTTTTAAGCAATTAGATCGTCACACAAACTTTATCCTCCCCTCACCGTTTAGGTGTTGCTGCGGTGCATAGGTGTAAATGGTTGTTTTGTATCACTTTTTCATGTAAAAAGCGATAAACACAGACTATAACACAAAGGAAAAGGCCAAATTGAGGCTTAACCCCATGCTTTAACTTTGCCAAACATTCACACACATAAATCTTATTTTTCCATTTTTTAAGCGTGAAAATCCCATTTTTTTTTATTTTTTGCTATTTTTTCTAATTATTATTCATTAAAAATAGGTATTTTCTGATTTATTTGTATTGGCTTATCATTTTGACTTAAACTCAACATTTTCTCTGATTTTTTTCCATTTCCACCCCTTTTCTCCAACTCAAAATCGAAAAAAACCACTAATTTCCATTAAAAATGACATTTTATGGATTTTAAAGAATTAATAACGGCTCTAAATCATTACGGGTTCTATGTTTTTGTAGTTATAGCCCTCAATCATGATGTAAAAAAGGTTCAAACAAAATTTCATTGCAGATGAGCAACATTTTGACCATGAAAGAACAAAAACAATCAAATTCCTTTGTAAAATTGAAGCATACCGCGTGTCTTGCGTGTTGCGGGTTTTTTAATGATTATTCTGAGCAGACCACAGACCAACTAGCAACCATTCTTCAGTGCTGAACCTCTTTTCTTAGGCTCATCTTCATCTTGAAGCAATCCGATCACAGCCGGACAAGCCCCTCTTCTTCTTGATTTCTTGCACAGGAATAGCCTCTATGCAGGAGAGAGAGGGAGGAGAGAGAAATATTGGTTTTTGATCTCTTGATTCAGTGCATCATTTCTTGATCTATTTGTGGCGATGGAGGGCGAAGGATAGAGCATTCCACGCCCAGGAGCATTCCTCTCCACTCTACCGATCAGAAAATGCATCATGAGGGAAGAAATGTGGGGGCGCAAAAAACTGACGCCCTCCCCCCCCCCATCGTTTCATTTCATGGGCATTTCTTGCCCTTAAGCTCTTAATTAAGAGCTTTAAGCTAAATACCCAAAATATCTAGTTCATGCTTTTTTACATTCACACTTCCGATCAAATGGATTTTTTCAGTTTTGAGGGGGCAAACGACATCGGAATCGAGATCCATTTGGACGGATGGCTCCGTGACGTTGAAATCTACAAAGCTGGGCCCCGTCATGCTCTTCTCGGCTTCCAGATCCAGTAGCTTCTTCACAATCCCAAACCTTGCGGGGATTAAATGGGGGATCAAATGACCTTAGAATGGAGATCCGAGACTTGCGTTCGATTCCTGACGTCGTTTTGCATCTAGGAACACTCCGGCTCGCCCATCCGCCACTGTTTGATTTCCATGAAAATAAGCACTAGCGCTTTAGGGACTTGCTGCTTAAAATCGTATTGATTGCAACCATCGCCTTCGACGAAGTCCATTTTTCTTTTGATATTTGTAATTTTTGGCTATTTTTAAGCACTTCTCGACATAAAAAATCATGTGTCAATTTACAATCTTCCCCCATAGGAACACATTTCACCCACCCAAAACAACAAAACTATCATTTTACCCTGAAAAACCGCATTTAGGATTTTTTAGGATTTAAATAGCACATGTAAATCATTATGAAATTAGAATTTTCCAATAAATAACAATTAAACATAATGTAACGAGCAATCAAACAATTTTTCATTGCATAAGAACATCATTTCCATAATAAAATGTCAAAAAAGCTTCATTTCCTTCATTAAAAAATAGTGATACTATGTTTCTATGAAACTCGAGACACATTGAATGACTGCGTGACCAGCGGAAAAAGCCTCCATTGCTCTTAATTCCATGCTGCACATCAATCTTCAGCATCTCCATTAATCTCCATCATCATTTTCTTTAATCTCCTTCCCGGTTCTTCCTTCAAGGTAATGCACGCATGAACAACCCATAGAGGGGAGAGAGAGGGAGAAGAGAGAAAGACTAGTTTCTGATCTGTCCATCTGGGCAGCCATTTGACAAGCGGAGAATGGCGATGGAGAGCAAAACCAAAGTGTAGATGAGGGATGTAGTTAGTTGGGGGGGTTGTATTGAATTTCCTTAGCCTCCCTCTCCCTAAAAATTTGGCACCTGGAGAGACGTCACCATTTTATTCCTCATGCCTTGCAAATAATGGCCCCTCCCCCATTCGTGAAATTTGGGGGTGCCCAAGGCCTCCGAAAGGTTGGCACCCCTTCAACTCTCAAGTGGATGGCCATTTTCTAGCACTCCTCTCGCATCCGACCTCTGAATCGACTTCTGAAAAAATTTGCGCATCTGTCTCGAGGTTCTGCACTACCTGGCTCTTTCGGGGTCCATTCTGGAAAATGAAAAAATTATGAAAAATCTGTAACTGCCAGTTGGTGTATCTTTAAAGCACTTTAGGAACTTGACGACTACTTGCTGCTTAAAATTGACTCGATTGCCTATGCCACCTTTGATGAAGTCTATTTTTCCCTTGAAATTTAAAAATTTTGACAAATTTTGAGTATGTTTCTTGGGCAAAATCCACCGCTCATTGGCGACCACTGGATAGGGCGACTCATCCCGTCGAATCCCACAAATAGATCTGCATATAAACATAACCACAAAGAGCATCAAGCTAATACAAAAAATACTCAACAAAACACATCACAACTCTCACCCTACCCCCTCTCACAACCAAGGCATGAAATCCACGAGGAGTAGGCTGAGCATAATCTGACAAAGAGTCTAAAGCTATTCAATAACCAACTGTTCCAACACAACAAACTAACAAGAACTATCAAAGAGGTCATTCTAAGTGGGGGTTTGAACTACCTACCTAACTAAGGCCAACTCAACTAGGAGCTCCCACTAGGTGAGGACTCCTATAGCGTGATCAGGAAATATTCGCTTTTAACACATTGACCTTTTAGGCGTTTATTTTCCATACTCGAGCGTGTAAAAAGGAGGGAGCTGAGCGTACTCACCCAAGGAGAACAAGGCATCGGCCTCAGGTCCTGTCTCGATACCCAATAGCCTACCAAGCCCTCATGAGGTGACACTTAATCCTTTTCTGATGCTTACTTTTATTTTCACTCCAATCTTCTCTTAGTTTTATTGATACCACCCCTAGGAAGACAAGGCATCGGCCCTGGATCTTGTCTCAGCCCTAGGAACCTACCAGGCCTTCGCAAGGCAATGAACAACTGCTCAAGGATTTTTCCTTTCCTTTTTTATTTTTAGAGGGGTTAGAACCCCTTTTTACACACCTCCATATATTCATATATTTTCTTTCAGATAATTAGGGTTTTTCCTCTTTGTGTCATCATTTTGTGTGGTAGGCTTTTCTAACTACCTCACACTAGTAGGAACTCCAAGAATGGCCGCTTAGCAGGTCGGCAGAATAGGGTCACTAGAACTTCTTGCTAAAATAGGTCTTTTAGTGCTTGACAATGCGTGAATAGGAGGCAATGATGACTCCAACCTCCCCTAGACATGCCTAACCTAAACCTGGGACTTCATGCCTTGAATGCCGATCCCCAACAAACAAGAAGACAGAAACCCTTACATACACACATATCATTATTTGCTTAAGGGAAAAGGGAAAAGACTTGGAAAGGGGGACAAAACAACCTGGAATGACCACAAGAAGCTCCTCCACAACAAAGGAACCCTCCAGTGATTTCGTCAACCTGTATGATGCAATCACTAAAACAAAAAACCATCAAACATACCTGCACCAAACAGACATAGGGCCCTGTTGGCCTAAAGAAATATCACATTTTACTGCAAACTAATTGTTCCTCTTGGCCTAATAAAATCAAACATTAAAACCTTGAAGAAATTGGCCTTCTTGGCCTAATGAGATCAAACAAACCAGGTCATATAGATCCCTCCTTGGAAGAAGGCAGATATATAAAAATACACTCCATTCCAAGGGAAAAAATAGGGCTCCTACTACCCTAAACTAAATGCATCAAGTTGTGACCCATCCCTCTCCTCCATATATAGCAAGAGATGTACACATAACATGTCATCTAATCAACCTATGGGTCCAAGATAATAGGGGTAGATGGGTCTCAGCCACTCTTCGCATTACCCATATGAACCATCGCATACCATATAACACATGGTCTGATAAAATTCCCCATAAGCGACCAGGTCCTGTCTCATTATCAATAACAACATCCGCACTAGGACCATAGTTGAAGAAGAGGCCCTTTTCATAAGCAAAATTGGCTAATGAATCTGCAAACAGATTCCAAGAATGTGGGATTCGTTGAAGAGAGACGCTCTCAAATTCATCAAGCAAGATCATAGTAGTTCGATAATACATACAAAGGATAGGATTCCAAACTATGTTTGTCTCATTTAGTCAAATAGGAAACATGTAATCTCTTTTTCATTGTCCTGCCTTGTCATCGGTGCTTCTAACCACTTGGTAAAGTAATCAATTGCTACTATAATATATCTCTTCTGAGTAGTAGACGATGGGGTAATAGGATCCACAAAGTCAATGCCCCACTTCTCAAATGGAAGGGTAGCCATAATAGCCGTAAGTGGCAGCTTTCTATTCTCCCTACTGTCATGCCGTTGACAAGTATCACATCTCTTAACATAGTCAAATGAATCTTGGAATATGGACGGCCACCAATATCTAGTTCTTAAAGCCTTAAAGCCTTTTGTGCTATCAACTGCCTAGCAAAGTGCCCCCCACAAGCAGAGTCATGGCACTCCTCCAAGATAAATGGAACCTTGTTAGGCATCACACATCGGTGATAGATATCATCAACACCCTACCGATATAGTATTCCTATGATCAATGAAAATTTCAATGCCTACTGTTTAATTTTCCTCTTCTCAAATTTTGATAGAGTAGCTCGAGTCTCTCCTGTAGATAGATAGTGCATTATAGCAGCATACCAGGAGGGGATTGACACCGTATCAATATTAAACAATGTTTCCATATCACTTCCTTCAGCCAAGACCTTTTCGACTCTCCGAGATCCGCAAGACATTCTACAATGCCCTGTAGCTTTGGTGGCATAATCAAACTCCTGCAAAGTGATTAACCACTTTGCTAAATGATTAGGTGAGTGTAAATTGTTCAGCAACAATCGAAGTCCTTCCGTCTTTGTATAAAAAACCACATTCTCATAAAGAATCTAGTGCCTGAACTTTTTGGTCGCAAATACCATCACAATGCACAACTTCTCCATATAGGCGTAGTTAATTTGTGATATTCCCAACTTCTGACTAGCAAAAGCTATAGAATGGTACCACTTTTCCTCCCAAATTTGGGCCAAACAGCAATTGATGCTATACATGGTTGCTATTGAAAATATATAAAACATTTCACTCCTTTTATGTGCTTTTAAAACACATGCTTTGGAAAGCTCCTACTTCACATTGTTAAAAGATACTTTGCAAGTATCACTCCATGCAAACTAACAATTAAAGGACAATAGGTTTATTAGTGGCAACGTTCTTTTGCCAAGGCATTGATAAACCTCCGATAATATACTACTGATGACAGAAAGCTATGCACCTCCTTTGGAGTATGTGGCGGACTCATGGCAACTATGACCTTGATCTTTTCAGAGTTAGTTGCAATCCCTAGTAAACTGACCACATGACCTAACAAAATCCCATAAGTACCCCAAAGATGCACTTCTATGGGTTAAGAGCTATACAAAATTGTCTGCAACGCTCCGAACACTTTCGCAAAATAATCAACTATCTTTCTCTTGTGGTGACTGCTCCCAGATCGTCAATGAATACTTTCAACTCCTCTAGGGAGATGTCACCAAAGGTCTTATTGGCTGTTCTTTGCCATGAACCAAGTGCATTGCATAAATCAAATGCCATCACATGGTATGCTTAGGAACTAAATACAATAATTAATGTTGTTTTCAGCTTGTCTTGCTTAGCAATCGCCATTTGGTTATACCTTGCAAAGCAATCCATGAATGAATATATTTCCCTAACCGCTAGTTGATCCAAAATTTGGTTAATAAATGGCAACAAGTAGTAGTCTTTAACAATCTGCTTATTCAACTCTCTAAAGTCTATGCAAAGCCAGCAGATTTGATTATTCTTCTTCTTTTTTATCACAACTAGTGAACACCATTCAGTATGCTGAACAGGGAAGATCAAACCCAATTTTCACAACTTTTGTAGCTCCTCGAACAGCCCCCATCCCTTAGTTCAAAAGGCATGCGCCTTACTTTCTGACGTACAGACTGACTTCCTTCCTTCAGAGGAATGGTATGCACAGCGAGACTAGGGGGAATACCTCTAAGTTCATCATAGCTCCAAACGAAGATGTCACATAACTCTTGAATCAGGGACACATAGTCCTCTCTCTCTTTCGAACTGAGCATGGAACCTAATTTGATTGGCCGCAAATTATTAGGCATACTAAGGTCCAACTCAGTAACGTCCGCATCTCATATTCGATCTTGAGGCTCTATCGCCTCATTCAATGCTATCTGATAAATGTCCTAGGTAGTGGACCCTTCTTTAGATCCATCACTCGATGACATCTCACTACCAGATGGATCATCTACTATTTTTAGTTCAGTAGAGGATAAAGGAGCTCTCTCACTCTGAGGAGACTCAAGGTAATCATCCACTATTACACGATTGGCACTTCTACCTAGAATCACTCGACCAGCTGGTATATCGACTTGACAGTCTGTTAGTAAAATCCATGACCTACCTAGCAAAACTCGATAGCTAGGACGTCTTGCAAACCTTATTACCCTAAAGTCTAGATAACATTACACACTTGCAACGGTAACGTGGACTTTAGTGATGCAACCTTCTAGTTGCCTTAGACTATCATAAACCATCTAAGAAGTGTGGAGCCATCTTTTTGGATTTCTAGACCTAGCCTCTACATCAAGTCTAAACTCATGATATTGACGGAGGATCCAGTGTCCACAATAGCTTGCTCCACTAATATTCCATCCACATATACTAGAACCCTGGGACAATGCTTTTCACCATGATCGAATCAATCTTCTCCCACTCGTGCTATGCCCAAGGGTTCTACAATATACCCAATACGCAGGATTTTCTTGAATTCCTTGCATACTCCTCGAGACAGTTTAATCAATTGCAGCAGATTTATGTGCAAAGAGAACTTGCTAAATCAAAGTCATGGTAGTTAGCGAAAGTTCTCTTCTCTCACCAAACCATTCTCTCCTTTGGTCTTTGGATCGGCTTTGGTGCCTCTTTTTTAACTTTTGCCTTCTTTTTTGGCAATCATTTATCCTTCTCGGGATCAAATTTACTATCAACAGTGGCCTTAGAGATCCACCTTCCATATCACGATTCAGAACTTACTTTCCCCTAGAATCTTGCTTAGGATTTTCCTCAATAGGTTTTACAGCTCCTTTGCCACCCCCTTTAGTTTTTTGACCTCTTGTTACAGCTCATAGATTAGAAGTTTCAGCATCATTGACACGTATGCCCTCAATAAGACTGTCTCCACTGCCATGAGGAAACTCCTCTACATTAGCCTTTCCTCTTTGCAGTATTTGTCTTGGTCACTCATCTTGCTAGAGATTATTCCCTTGTGCCCAATGATTAAGTGGACTTGGCAGTTTACTCCCTTATTGGAGAAAATTGATCTTACTCCAATATGTGGTAGCTAAGTGGCCAAACTTTTCTCAAATATCGCATTTGACATTTGGACAATTCCTAGGGAAATGTTGGCCACCACACCATTTACAGCTGAATCTTGAGGAGGCACCCTCTTCAGGGCGTCGACTCCCTATCAAATTCTGCTGCTTCTTAAGGAAATTGACGTCTACAGCTATTTGTCTATATTGCTTACAAATCATATCGTTGTAGTGCTTCATCATGTCAACTTCACCAAGGACATTAGAGGCACTCGACTCATAGTCGCGATCATCAGTCTGTCGTCCCATCGACCTAACCACTTGATTAGGAATTGGCCGCTGACCTACTGGGACAATATTCACATTTATTGTTTGTCCTCCATCATCTAGTGGGCCCATCTGACTAGCCATAGGCATAGTCAAATTAGGAGAAGTTGGTAACATAGAAAAATTGGGCATGATACTCCCTCTTCCATCCTCATTTGACATGGGGTCCCCTTGACTCCCATTGGTCAGTGCCAAATTATTACCATTTCAATTTATCATTGATGCATAAGCCACTTGCAAGCATGACTCTACTCCTTTTGCTTGGGTAATAGTAGTGTCAATGTCAGCCAAAGCGACACTACTAAGCTGCACTTGGATATTGAAATCTAATCCATGTAGAAAATATTACAACTGTGCAGCTGGTGGAATGGGAATATAAGTATTAAGTTTATGAAGAACTTGCTTTAGTTTTTTGGCATAGGCCTAGACATTCTCATTTGGCTCTTGGCGTTTACATTCAAGACATGCAACCAATACTGTCCACCCCTCTCAGTGGCAAACTCTCTACAGAAGGCCGTGAAGAATTGGTCAATGCTAGTTATGGTTCCGGCCTCTAAACCATGATACCATACTATTTCCCTTCCTTTTAATGTCATATTGAAGATCATTAAGTGTCCTTCATCTTGGATTTGATAGTTGAACATGAGCGTTTGAAACTCCTTAATATGGAGTTCTCCATCTTCTTCTGCTAACCCATGGAAGATGGGCAAAGGTGCTCCTAATGTCGGTAAATTCGGTGTCCCTACTAGAATCGTGATGGGTTGTGCCATGGCTACAACCAGATTGACAACAGGAGTTTGTGTAGGTAAAACTACACCCCCACTTGAAGTGAGTTGATTGACTGGAAGAAGGGAAGTACTAAGACTTCCTCTTGCACTCAAAGGGCTGCTTGTGACACTTAGGTTATTAGAACCACTACCGCTTATGCGTAGGAGATTGCTCATTTGAGGAAAATAATGCCTTAATAGAATCTCCAACCGCCATCTAGCCCTCTCAACACGTTCCTCTTTTTGTATTTCGGCTTTACGTTTCTTGTCAGAGGAATACTCAAAGCGTAGGTCATCATAATGGAAAACATGTGCTACGCATCCAGATCTTCATATTCTGATACCATGGTTGATATGCACATGTGAAATTGGACGATCCTAATGTGCTCAAACATAAATTTCAATCAGAAATGTGTCGTGCACAACCAAGCTTTCCAATACTCATTTACTAACTCATTGCAGCGATGTAAGGATAGCACCGACATAATGCTCATGCTACTATCCTCTTAATTAAAATACTACGAATCCTATATCATGATATGCATAAGTAAAATCAGCAATAAGCAGCACCCAAATCTTATCATTTAAACACCCCATCCTCTACTTTTAGGTAGTGCTTCCATTGCATAGGTATAAGGGCTTATTTTGTCATGTTTTGATGTATGAAAAGTGATAAATCACGAACTTTGACAAAGAGATAGGGAAAAATGAGGCTAAACCTCATGCTTCGCCACTACCATACATTCACAAACACTCGTTATATTTTTTCTTATTTTTATGAAGCGTATTTCTATTTTTTTCTTATTTTCCTTTAATTTTTAAAAATTTTTAAAAACAATAATCACTATTAATTTCTAATTTTCATTATACCAATCATTTCAACATACTAAAATTCAATTTTATTTTCCATTTTCCCCCATAGAAACACATTTCACCTACTCGAAATTACAAAACCATCCTTTTACTCTTAAAAACCGCATTTCGTGTTTCACGGGATTTAAATAGCACATGTAAATCATTATGAAATCAGAATTTTCCAATATACAGCATCTAACCATAATGCAATTAGCACTCAAACAAATTTTCATCGCATAAGAACATCATTTCCATCATAAAATGTCAAAAAAGCTTCATTTCCTTCATTTAAGAAAAATAACCGTGTTTCTACAAAACCCAAGACGCATTGAATGACTGTGTGACTAGCGGATGGAGCCTCCATTGCTCTCAATTCCATGCTACACATCAATGTTCAACATCTTCATTAATCTCCATCATCATTTTCTTCAATCTGCTTCCCGATTCTTCCTTCAAGGTAATGCGCAGGAACAACTCATAGAGGGGAGAGAGAGGGAGGAGAGAGAAGACTAGTTTCTGATCTGTCCATCCGGGCATCCATTGGATGGGCAGAGAATGGTGATGGAGAGTGAGACCAAAGTGTAGATCACGGATGTAGTTAGTCGGGGGGGTTGTATTGAACCTCCATAGCTCCCCTCTCCCTCAAAAATCGGCGCCTGCAGAGACGTTGCCACTTTTTTCCTTAGGCCTTGCAAAAAATGGCCCCCCCCATTCGTGAAATTTGAGGGTGCCCAAGGCCCTCCAAAGGGTGGCACCCCTTCAAGTCTCAAGTGGCTGGCCATTTTCTAGCACTCCTCCTGTGTCTGACCTCGGAATCGGCTTCTGAAAAATTGTGGGCATCCATCTCGAGGTCCCGCACTACCTGGCTCTTTTTGGGGTCCATTCTGGTAGATTAAAAAAATTATGAAAAATCTGTAACTTCCAGTTGGTGTATCTTTAAAGCACTTTAGGAACCCAACAACTACTTCCTGCTTAAAATCGACTCAATTGCCTATGCCGCCTTTGACGAAGTCTATTTTTCCCTTGAATTTTGGATTTTTTGGCAAATTTCGAGCATGTTTCCCGGGAAAAATCCACTACTCAATGTATGTGCATTTACAAATTAAAACACGCAAGGATGGAAATGTGAGGACTTGATGGTGAATTGTAGGAGGGTTCTACAAGTATAGAATGAGAATGTTGGTGAGTTGAAGCATATGATTGAAAACATTATGGGGCAGTGGTGGACGTGGGAAGTATTAACAACATGTGAGCTGGAGCACTAAAGTGAGTGAATCTTGAGGAGAGAGGGGTTTGGCTTTCTTGGATTCTTCGATTGATGGCCATAGATTGAAATGATTGATCTCGGATTTCAGGCAGCTAGGTACAAAAGACATTTTGTAGTGGTGGGGATAGAGGGTAGGGTAAGGAGCGTTGGGTTTGGAAGTGGTAGGGTAAAAGAGTAAGGAAGGGGAAGGTTTTTATGCACATGAGGAGCAACCAAAGATGAGGGGTTGTAATTTTCTAGTGGCCCAATATGAGAGGTGACTGTAATCAATGGGTTCAGAGTAGAGGAGAATGGAAGGCAACGCGAAAGAGCCACATGGGAGAAGGGCCCCAAAAGGTGGGCTTGCATCACCTTTGATGAGAAAATCCATTGTCAGCATCAGATGTTGACCTTGGGCAGGCAACAGAGAGGAGGCATAATGGCTATAGGACCGATGCACCAAACACACACCAAACACACAAAAGAAAGCTCACCAATAACACAAGATGAGAGATGGAGGCCAAAATGTTTGCTTGCTCGTTTTTGTTCTTCTTTCACATACAATACAATGTATACAAAGTATAGATAAGATACAACATAAAGAAAAGTAGCCTAAGTTAAACAATGCATAACTGACTATACTAATTGACTGGCACTATAACTATAGTTGTAGGTAGATGTAACAAACTAAATATAATAAGTGATAAGTCAGTGGCCATGTGAGGATCATAATGACCACCAATGTACCAAGTTTAAACATGCATACCCATCTAACCAAGTGATCCATCATCAATGTCCACATGTGTTAAGGTTTCCATCTCAATACTCCCCCTCAAGCTCAACTTTATCTCTACAACTCCAAGTAAGCTTTGAAGTTCTCTACACCCAATGCCTTTGTGAAAATGCCAACTATCTGATCCTTTGTGTTGATATATACCAAGTTAATCTCACTTGCAAGTACCTTCTCTCTCATAAAGTAATACTGCACCTCAATATGTTTTATCCTACAACACAACTTTAGTGAATTTGGGAATCTTTCAAGTTCCATTCTTCATTATTTAGAATATTGGGACTCCAAAAATATATATTTAAGTTTTCCAAAGTTATCATGTGACACATTATTGAAAACCTTATGAAAAATAGAATCTATTAAGATATTGAACAATAAATTTTGAGCAAAGTGTGAGAGTTATAGCAAAGAGAAAGTTTTGACCATGAGTCCTAAACTTGTGGAAAATTACCAAATTCACTTATAGTGTGTTCTAGCATGGAACACTTGATTCTTAGCTAATTGTATGTTGCTCATGTTGTCACAGTGAATGACAACTCCACTATCTCCCTGCACATCCAAATCACCCCATAACTTTTATAGCCATATCACCTCACATGCTTCCATAGCGGCACCTCTATACTTAGCCTATGTACTTGATAAAGCAATTACAAGTTACTTTTTGTTGCTCCATATAACTACTATATTACCAAGAAAAAACATGAATCTGGTGGTAGATCTTCTATCACACATGTTACCAGCCCAGTTTACATTTGTGTATCCAAACACCTATATATCCTTACATGTCCCATAAAAAATTTCATAATGCAAAGTGGACTTCATATACCTCAATATGCGTCTAACTATATTCAAATGAGACTTTCTAGGCATATGCATAAATTGAGTGACAAGGCCAAGAATATAACTCAAGACTGGCCTTGTGATAGTCATGTAAATTAAGCTCCCTACTATCCTCTTGAACATAGTAGGGTGTTCTATCTTATTCCCAATATTCGTACTCAACTTCAGGTTTTCTTTAATGGTATTGAAAGAGGCTTACACACTGTCATACCATACTTGAAAAACATATCCAAGCCATACTACCTTTGGGATAGCCATATACCATCATCACATTTGATCACCTCAATACTAAGAAAATACATTAGCTTACCTAAATCATTTATCTCAAACTTCTTCTTCAAATGGTTCTTGACTTCTATGATCCCACTAGCATTGTCACCTATAATGATCAAGTCATCCACATAGATGACTATGATAACCAAACCTGCATCTCCTTTTCTCACATAAAGTGAGTGATTAGCCTCATAAACATAAAATTCAAAGTTAACAAGATACTCTATGAAATTGTTAGACTATGCTTTTGGTACTTGCATTAGCCCATAAAGTGCCTTGTTTAATATGGATATATAGCTAGGATACTCTATATTCTCATAACTTGATGGCTGCTCCATATATACCTCTTCTTAAAATTGACCATGCAAGAAGGTATTGTTTACATCCATTTGCTACAAACTCTAACCTTTAGCTGCTGCCAAAGCAATCACACATCTAATAGTTGCCATCATACCAATTGGAGTGAATGTCTCTTCATAATCTACACCATATGTTTTAGCATAGCCTTTTGCAACTAGTCTAGCCTTAAATTTACTAACAAAACTATATGCAATATGTTTGATTTTGTAGATCCTCTTGTAAACAATAGATTTTTTGCCCTTAGGTAATGGTACTAGATTCCAAGTAATATTGGCCTCTAATGCAGCCATCTCCTCATCCATTGCTACATCCCAACGAGCATCTCGAAACTGCATTAAATCCCATATGACTAGCAAAATTTGCACTCCAAATGCATTATTTCCATCTAACACTTTCTTTTTCCTTTGTCTTTACGTGCAACACTAGTAGATCCATCTTACCTCGAGCACTTAACTTTCAAGTTGTTTCTGTTTCAATAATAGCTTTAAAAGTTTTGAAATGCTCAAATACATCACATTTTTTTGTCATAAAATATATGCATTGGTTTCTTGAATAGTCATCAATAAATGTGACAAAATATCTATTGCCACCAAGAGATATGTTTTGTGAAGGTGTTTGACCATACCACAAAGTATGCATGGTTGACTCCTTTGTTGTTTTGGTAGCAGTCCAATTTTGTAGATAGCATGTTGTGGCAATAGCTTCCTTTCAATAATCATTACTTAACCTTTCAAGGCTAAGCATAGCTCGTGCAACATTCATGAGTTTTCCATTTTTGCATTAGAAACACCATTTTGTTGAGGATAATAGGAGATTGAGTATTCACATTGAATCCCATTGGCTTAAAGATACTCCTCAAAAGCATTTGAAGAATATTCTCCACCATTATCAGTGCAAAGAACCTAGCATCAACCCAATGATTGAGAAGGCTAATTTCCCTCTTACTGCATAGGTAGCTTGAATTCTTGACTCACCCCTTCTATTGTTACTATAGCTTCATCTAAACCATTTAGTACCATGTTGTTCAAATGTAGTTGGATCGTAAAATCCAACCCTCTCAAGAAGAATTGCAACTGAGCAACAATAGGGGGTAATTGGATAGTGTTACCCAAACAACAAAAAGCTTCACATATCTTTTGACCATACACTTTTACACTCTCATTGAGTCCTTATTGAGTATCGTTTAGGATATGCAACAAATATTGTCTCCCCTTTTCGAGAGAGAAGTCCCTATGAAATGTAGTGTAGAACACTTACATAGTGGCAATCGAATTTTCCACAAGTCAGTAGTACCACTGGGCTACATTTCCCTTCAAAGTCATACTGAAGAACATCAAATGATGTGCTTCCTCAATGACAGGATAGTTAAGCATAGTCCCCAAACCCCTTGATGTGTAAAATTGCTCCATTATTTTTCTGATGAATAACACTGGGTATATTAGTGAGGTTTAAAAAAACTTTAAGTACTTCATGGTCCTTCTTTGGTACTTCAAATGCTGCAAGCCACAATATTTCATTCTCTGATTGCACACCAAATTATAAAGAATGGTTTTCATCGATGTTGGTATCCAATTCTCCATTCATAAGTATTATACTCACACGTTCAAGTTTTTTCCCCTTGATAATCTCACTCTAATAAAGTTTGAGGGCAAACTTATGCTTGACTCTACATTCTTCCAAAGACATATTGTAGAACTTGACCATAGTAATCTGAACCCTATATATATACCAATACACTTTGGAACCATAATTCAATATGTGTGTGTGTTCCAAATGGGTAGGCTCACCAATTAGTTCTAATCTTTCTCATTTAGTTGTTTTCAAGCCTTCTTCATATGAAATGGTTTTAGCAAAGGCATTACTCACTTAGTTTTGAAGACTTGCTTAAAACTTGTATCCAAATGTTGATAGAGTATAATGTATGACTCAAAACTCATTCCCACCTTGTCACATAATCCTTGATCATATGTAGCAATAAACAAATTGCTCACATCCCTAAGATGTTCACTTGTGACACCATCTACAATGTCCCTAGATTTACGATTTTCCAATGCATTTTTAACCATATCCTTGCTTAGGACTTTGGCAATAGTATTATTCTCTACATGATGGAACATATTTCTCATTGTAGCAAATTGAGTATAAATATGTTTATGATATTTTCCACTTCCTTTGGTTAATTGGTGAATTGGTTTAACTAATCGAATGCACTGATGTAATTCCTTGGTTTTTAAAGTGGGCTTGATCTCGAAAGTTTTTGTGAGCTTCCTCTTTATGTTTTAATTCTCCTTCTCCAAGTTCATAACTTTAGACCGCAACTCCATATTCTGCATGTGTGTAGCATACATAGCATCTTCAATGATAAACATTGTTCTTCTCAACCAATAATCTATCCTTTGCTACCAAAGACTGCATATTTCCTTATAATCTTATCTGCATATTTGTCAAGGCTTGATGAAGCCTTGATAATCCTTGTGTGACAAGTCTGCATGTGTATCCATACAATCCTTCATTGCCTTCACAAACAAAATTTACAAATGATGTAAGCCCTTCAAATTGTGGTGGCCTTTGAGTGAGTGGATTGGATGGATAAATGCACCCATCAACCCAAGGGTCCACATTTTTTTTCTTGTACTTCTTTCTTGTTGCATCCTATATCTTATTACATCATCCCTTTCCACTCTCTTTTGAACGTTGGTGTATATTCATCCTCCAATTGAAAGTGAATATCTGTCTTTCTCTTGGTATGTCGTGCACCTGCATTCTGCAAAGAAAAATGTATGCCAATTTTAACTTGGATTAACATTCAAATCACACAATTACACTCCTTTGATTCACTATATCTGTGTTCTTTTTTACCTAGTTGGATCTTGTCTCTTTCTCTTGATCTCAGTCATGATAAGACCCTAATCAACCTATAATATTAGCATTTTATCTACCTCTAATTAGAATCAAATCTTATATTCTATTCTATCCAAAATACTCTCTCTCTCTCTCTCTCTCTCTCTCTCTCTCTCAAAACAAGATTTGATCAAAGATATTTTGACACATTTATACATAAGCTTGGCTAGTGGAGAATAATAACATTATCTTATCTTCTGTGCCCTAATTTAGTCCTTTTTACTCTATCACTTATTTTCTTAGTTTATCTCACACATTCCTCTCTCTTCCCCCTTCTCTCTCTCTCTCTCTCTCTCAATTTATGCTTGAGTAATAAACAATAATTGTGAAGAATAATAACATCACAAAGATTAAAAAAATAAAGATACCTCAATTTCCACTTGATTGCTTGTAGTATAGACTGTTGAAGAGGAAGATATCTTATTGCATAGTATTGAAGAGGGAGATTGCTTGTAGCAAGGTAGAGAGTGTTGTAGATAGAGATTATTTGATTTCAAAAAATGGTATCAAAACCACTCCTCAATGCTATTTCAAAAGAATTCGTATGCAAGAAACCATATTCTAGAGGGAAAGAGAAGAGTACATAAAATTTGGAACAAAAATAGAGCTTTCAGAGGGAATGAAAAAATGCCTAGAAATAGGCATATACTTGTCCAAAAAAGATAAAAATTTACAAGGAAACTTTTGAGTCAAAAATGTGTCTCTAGGTTTAAAAAAAAACTCAAATTATGATGTATATGTCATTTTATATCATCTTTTAACTTTTGACCTTTTAAGAAGTGAGAATGAGAATAATTCTAACATATTTTAATGTTTAAAAGTCATGAGGGCATTAAAGAGTTGTATATTAATGATTGGCTATGTTTTTAGAGAAAATGGAATTGTATTTTTTTAGTTATGAGGATTTTGAGAAAAAGTAACCTTATACTACAGTTTGAGAATCTATTGGAAATACAAATACAAACTTGATTGTAGAAGATCTCTTATTATAATATTATCTTGGAATCTCTTCTTAGAGAGAAAGAGGTGAGAGAAACACCTTAAAGGGAAAAAAAAGAGAGTCCATATTTCTCCTAATGAGTATGTATTTGGGGTTCCTTATGATTTGTTGTTGGGACATGTTGTGAGACAACATGCAATATGGCCATTGATCCTAAGAAAGTACTAGTCATTGTGGCCATGAGCCTACCCACCACCCCTAGGGAGGTTCATAGTTTTATCTCATTTATGGCCTATTGTCATTGGTCCATTAATGCATTGGCTAAGCATTCTTTTCGTTTCACAAATCTCTTGTCACATAGCCATGTGATTTGAATGGAGTGAACCATGGGAGGAAGCATTTGAGGAGGATTGTGCCTATTTTACACCCCCTCTTTGGGTTGGACTTCGATTATCATAAGTATGAGTAGGTTGGTTGTTCTGCCAAGTTACATTGATAAAGCCTTTCTCTACACATTAAATTTTGATGGAGCTTCTCAAGGACCTCCTAAACATGTGACTGTAGGGTTTATCGTTAAATATCCCCCCTCATTGAGTGGTTTTGAAAATGAGAGTGTATTTAGCCAGCGCTTTGATAATATGGTAGAATATAAGGCCTTTCTTATCAGGCTAAGTCTATCCAAACATGGTGATATTCATCAATTATTGGTGAAAGAAAACTCCAAATTGGTGATCAACTAGTTGGAATGGGACCTATAGTCTAAGGGATCCCATTCTATGGATATACTATCATGTAGCCTTAGACATACTTGAGATCTTTGAGGCGGTGACTTGTGAGTTCATTCCTTATCACTGGAATCGCTTTGCAAAATCCCTAGCTAATTATGCCTTTGTTGAAAATATATTTCTCAATTGTGGTCCAAAAGGGCTTTTACAAGTGTTTCCTGATATATCAGCCCAAGGCTACCATGGGGACTACTTGCTAAAATGTCCTACTTTGGCCATTGATGGTCAGTATGGGTTATATTGAGCTAGGTTGTAATCAATCATCTTGCTATTCTTTCGTGGATGCATCAGATCATTCAATGGCATATTCTTTGGACACTCCTTGCCATTTATATAGGGTGGTTAGCCAACAATTTGATGCATTTAATGTAGGGCTTGAGTAGTCCATCCATTAATCTGGATTTTGTGCTTTAGTAGGCTTTATGTGGGGACTAAAGGTTTGATTTTAGCACTAGATTGCTGCATAATATGATTTATGGTTCTATTTCATTAGACCAAGAGAGAAATTTCATTTTCTTTCTTAGAGTGCTAGTACTTTTAACCCATGGGATGTTAGTTAGTATTATTTTGCAAGTGTTGTGTATCAATGTTGACACTTCTTTAAGACCAAGTATCTCTATCGCCTTCTCCCTTGTTAGTTATTGATTTTGTTTTGTAAGGTAGGGGTTGGAATCACTTGTATATGTTTTCCTATGGATGTGAGGCCAAGACTTGGGCTAGGATTTGAGTATCCTTACTGAGTGGTATACCTTGCTTACTAGGTTCTTGCTTGATGGTACTTGTAAGATGGCTTTGGGTGTCAAGCTTGCGAGCTTTATAGTTGATAGGGGGCAACCTATCTTTGGTAGGGTAGCCAACCTAGCAGGAGTATTTAGTTTGATTTTTTGTCATGATAAAGTCCCCTAGTGAGTGAGGGGTTGGCCTTTTAGTGTCGCCTATGGTATGATATTTGTTCCAAGTCCAATCATGTGGCAAAAGAAAAAAGAAGTGCTAAAATATACTTGTTGCCTCACGTGGGCTTGGTAGGTTCTTGGATTCAAGTCAAAGGCCCAAGAAAAATGCCATGTCTTCCTTGGGATAAGACCTAGCCATGGGGTTATAAGAAAAAAAGATGAACAAAAGATGAATTTTGGGTATCACCTTGAGAGATTCTTGTAGGCTCTTGGATTAAAGCTAGTAGACCCGAGGCCAATGCCTTGTCTTCCTAGGGGAAATACATTGCAAAATGGCTAATGTGTCATTTTCGCTAAAGAAAAGGTAAATATACATACATACATATATATATATATATATATATAGATACATGCAGTTGGACTATCAAACAAAATTGTAAAAGGAAAAGTGGGTTTAGGATCTTTGCCATTAGTGGGTCCTAAGTGGTAGGGAGTCCACTTGGGCCTCTTACTTGTATTGGTGAGTGTTATGAAAGATTGGTTAATATCCTAGGTGGCTCTCTAGCTAGGTTGAGTTGTTATTTGGTTCACCTTATGACTATTGGACAGTAGAGCTAGTTATTGACTGTCATTTCCTTAGGGAGACCCTCATCTCTTGATCCTTTCTTTGGCTATAAGATTCATGGCTGTGGGTTTGAGCGTTTATTGTTTTCTATGTTATGTTGTTTTATTTTTTTCCTATCAATTGTGCTTTCACGTATTGTGTTTTCTTGGTAGGATGTATTTGTGGATTTGATGGGTTGGGTCGCCCTATCCCATGGGTCATCAATGAGAGGCAAATTTAAAGGTGCACTTTTCAATATTCTGGACAATTTTAGGCAGATCCACAAGGCATTTGTGAGCGATAATAAAGAAAATGAAGTTTTTGGCTCTAAAGTGGTTCGTGGTGCAAAGCAATCGAGGCATAAGAGACTGAGCATTGTAAATTTTGAGACATAGCAAAGTGCAAACTCAAGTTTGCAAATGATAAAGAAGCATTCTGAATTAATTCCATGCATTCAGGATCAAACTTGAGATTGTGAGGTGCTAATTTGTGAAGGAACACAATTCGAGTAGCCTGGGAGGCCAAAAATTGGCCAAGATTTGAAGGGATGTTGACCACATTCAATGGGACATGGACCAAAGGCTAAAGAGGTGCTTGAATGCAAGGATTTTTTGTGCAAGGATCATGAAGAGAGAGGAATAGAGCGCAAAAGAAGTAGATGCTATATTTCATGGCTTCTGATAATTCGTACTACATGTGAGATATTTGTTGTTTATCATGAATCAGATGAAGAATAGATTTCCATCTCCATCCTCTACACACTCATGTAAATTTTTTGGACTAATTTGAAGAAATAGAAATGTTGCTTTTGTAGTATTTCTCTCTCCTCCCTCAAATTAGTCTTTCTCTCTCCTCCCTTTTCTCTTGCATAATGGCTATTCATGAGAGATGGGGAAGGGGTAAAGAGAGGGAAAGGTGAGACGTATGTAAAAGAAATGGTTTGTGGCATGTTACTTGTCTCTATGGAGGGCTCCTCAAGCACATCAATGGCTATGGTAAATGTTAGTGGCCTTGGGAACCACTGAACATCTTGTTTGTGCGATCACAGCTTATAGGTGGTCAACAGGTAAGTGACTTAGGTTAAACGTTAGTGGCCTTGGGAACCACTCAACATCTTGTTTATGCGATCACAGCTTATAGGTGGTCAACGGGTAAGTGACTTAGTTTTTATAGCAAATAAAATCCAATTAAAAAACTATTTTAAAGACATATAAAGAAATACATAAAGATAATTATTAGTACTTAACATTGGTTGTTCTCAGTATTGTTGATTTTCTATTAATAAAATAACTAAAAATAAAAAAAACTAAAGAAAGATTATTAATAAATAAAAGAACACTAAGAATGGTCTAGTTAACCTCAAAATGTAAAAATATCACACTTTTCTTTTCACAGGGTTGAAATGATTGATTTTTTAGCTATCTTTTATTGATTTTTTATTGATCCGAGATATGAATGATTAGATTTAGAATGGTTTAGAAGTGTTTTGGGTTAGGTTGAATATGTTTGAGAAGCTCATGATGGTTTTTTATTGAGTTATGATATTTTGATAGGTTCTATTGTGTATTTATTTGATTCTAATAGGTCTATATTGCCTCTATTTTTATCTATTTTCTCTCTATTTGAGAGGCTATGATTGTGGATGACTAGTTTAAGGAATGATTGAGAGTATATTAGATGAGTTATGATGGATTGAATTGGTCTTGATTTGAGCTATATAGTTTCTATGTCTACTATAGACTTTTTGTACTGTACTAGTGAGCTATTGTATGCCGTTTGTTGTCTTCTACATACTTCCATGAGTGTTCTATTTAATGGATGCTTAGCTTAGGAATGTTTTTCAATCTTGGAAAGAGAATAATGAAAGCTCTTAATAGCTTAAAGAAGTAGTTGTTGAAGACTTGAAGTGAAGACTTTAAAGTGACAATGACAGTGATGAGCTCTCAAGGGACACTGTAGTGGCTCCAGTGCCCCTGCATATCAAGCATACCTCTTGGAAGGGGTATCCACGACCAAGAGAGGATTATTGGGAGTAATTATTTGTTATTCTCATGTACTATTGAGAGAGAGCATATGTGGGAGAGATAGTGTGAATGAGAGATGGCCAATTTTCTATGAAGAAAGATTGTATCTACATGTGAGTGATTGAGAGGAAGACTATGGAAACTATAAAGATGATGAAATACAAATACTATGTGATGAATTTCATTCCAAATTGAGCATTCCTTTGTTTTCCTTTGGTTGTTTGGTGGTTTCTATGAAGAATATATTAAAGTTTTATTGAGATAAATCCATGGAAGATCCAATATATAATGCTACATGAAGCATTGTTATTTATGGTGCTCTTTTTCTTCTTGTGCTTGATTGAAGCATGAAGAACATGCTTATTGGTTTTACAATATAGATTTTCTTATATTATTTTTCCCTTTTTCTTGGTGTTCCTTTTGGGGTTCCATGTTTTTGGTGCACAATGGAAAAAACTGCCATCAACAAGCACTAATAGAGAGGCTAAAAATGGAAGTAGTGGCATTGTTGATTGAAGAGGAAAAAAAGAAATGAAAGAATGTAGAATTCCTACTACTATTGAAGAATTAGAGATCTTTATTGTCAAAGCCACTTTTTACAAGAAGTTCATTTCTCAATGGTGGAAACATATCACTATCTTGATGTGGGCTCTCTAGGAAAGACTGGTCTCATTGTCTTCTGAATCTACAAAAAGTTGTATTACTATAGCTAGAAGTTTCCCACAAAACTGAAGAGCAAAACAGAAAGAATGAGTATCAATGAAAGATTTGGCCTTCATTGAAGGATTTCTAGACATAATCAAGTGAGAGATTGTGAAACATCTTTAGAAGTCATGGTCAATGGAGATTCACAATAATAAGAAGGAAAAGAGATGGGGTTATGTATCAGTAGCAATGATCTCTGATCCTTTTTGGAAGCTATTGTATCAATTTTCTTTTGTACAAGTTCATGTTTGCTAAGACTCCATCCAATTACTTGTCCAATGAGTTTTTCACTACCTCCAAAACAATGCTTAAAGGCGTGGTCATTGACTTGAGTTTATACCTTTGTACAAAAATAGATCAACATTTTATCAAAGTCACTAGGGGTAGTGTGACTAATGTCACCTATGGGACGTATTTATATACTTTTCTAACATAATCTGCCCTTGCCAAGGAAATTTCACCTTTTGAAAATCTTCCAGTGGTTTCTCCTCCTTCTATAGAAGATCCCAAACCCATCCATGTAGATAATGATTCTCCTCCTCCTTTGGTGATTCGAAGAAAGTGCTTAAAGCATGTCGTTGAAACTATTCCAATCCCAATTCCTCCAGTGGCAGTCCCTACTACATCAAGAAGTTCTCTTCCTGTATGCCTAACATTTATAAATTTGTTTTAGACATATACAAATGGTAATATAGACATATCAATTCCTTCTCTACACCACATGGTAATAGGAGATGCCATTCCTTTTTTGTAAAGGATATTCAAAGCTCCATAGAGATATCACTTATTAGTGATTATAGTCAATAGTTATATTCTTTTATGAGGAGATGTAGTAGTCCAAGGAGAAGTTATGCAAGGCCACTACAGAGCTTGTCTCTACTAAAGAAACCCTCCCTAATTTATTCAAACAAATGGAGCAAAAAAAATAATTGTAAAAAGCTCGAAAACTGGAGATGTCCTCTTTGCAAGCCCAATTCACTGAAGCAAAAACTCAGGTAGCTATTGTTACTGAGGAGGTAACCAAACCTGTTCCAACACCTCTATCCAGTGAATACAAACTTAAACGAGATAAAATATAGATATTACCAACGAGAATGGAACCTTATTTACCTGAGCACTCTCCGAATCTCGGAAAGTCATGCATCGTCCACATGAGAATGGCTCGAATATTGGCGGGACCATCAACCATCGCGCTTGCTCGTATTTTGCACAGTGACCCCCTCCTCCCACAAAATCTTAAGCTCATCGACTAATGGACGAAGATACACGTCTATATTTTTGACTTTGTAGCGGCCGGGGACGAGTAAGCTAAGGATAAGATGTCCTTTCTTCGTAGAAAGCCATGAACACAATATTAGTGAGTTTGGGAATCTCCCAATTTCCATTTTTTGAATACTAAAAAGGTGGCACCCGGATAACATGCCCGTAAGTTTCTCAAAACCATATAATGTGACCTATCATTGGAAACCACTTAAAAAATGGAATCTTTTGAGCTATAGAGCGCTCGATTTTGAGTTACACTGTTCAAGTTATGACAAATCCAAATAATTGACAACATGTCCCAAACTTATGGAAAATTCCCATATTTCCCAATATGGTGCTCATGGAGGGATATTGTAGTTGACAAAGACTATAGGCCACACACTGTAAGAAATTGAGCGTAGACCAAATGGGTTCATGCCATCCATTGCAAGATCGAGCTGAAGATTCCTTGGCTCTCGAGCAAAGCCTAGGAAGATAGAGTCAATGTGGATCCATGCGCGTGAATTCGCTGATATTCGTTGAACTCCATCTGTGGACCTATTCTGCGCATGCCACGTTGTCAAGCTCGCCATGCCAGATGTACGAAACATGTGGTTTATGTGGGGGATAAGTGGAAAGCGTCTAAGAACTTTTTGAGGGATGGTCTGTCCTTGCAAGTCCTGTCGATACCTGTGAGCATCACACTTTGGACATGTCTCCATAGTCTCGTATTCTCCTCGAAACAGTATGCAATCGTTGATACATGCATGGATGCTGTTGTAGTCCATGCCAAGCTTTCGTAAAATATATCATGCATCATCACGAGACTCAGGCATGGTATTTGCAGGTGGTAATATATGATATTTCAGTAACCTGAAAAAAATCATAAAACACCTTAAAAAGCACAAATGCTTTTAATGATAGTTCCGAAAAGAAATCAACGAAGCGTACGTACAAGGTACCTGAACAACTTGGTCACACTCGCATCGCTCCACCCATATTTTTCTTGCACACTTAGGAGTGCAAGCAGTGTCTTCAGGCAAGATACTCGGCACCCATTATATAATGGTATGGATGCTTTCTCTCTAAGCAGATCACAAGTCTCGACATCCATGGGAATCAATGCATCGATCATTGCCTCCATCTCAGGCTCGAAGATTGTAGGTAGGTCGGGAAGGCTACCTGTCTCCTTTGGTATTGACGGTATAGATTGGGTAGTATCTTCCAAGTAGTGGATTGGCTCAGGCACTCTATCCATCGCACACCCACAAACTCTTCTAATTGGCCGCAAAGGGTACACTCCTCCTTAGGACGAGACGTCACCTCCTTGGATAGAAAATTTACCAACCACACCCAATCTTCTTGTATATGGTATTCAATTAGCTTGCGAGTACAATGCATGATTGATATTAACTTGTCTTATTGTTTGCTGAAAATCCAAGATCGCCTGATTAATGATCTCAGATTGAAACTCGTCGAAGTGTCATACGTGTTCTGTAGACAATCCACGTTTTTGTCTAATTGCTAGCTTGCATTCAGAGCAAGGACATGGGGCACGCTGTCGAAGGGTTTTTGAAAGCAAAGTCGTGTCTACAGAAGACCTTGATAAATTTTGAGATGGAAGATCAATCAAGCTGAATTATTCTTATTTACTGCTGTCTACTGTTGTTAACACAGAGTAATCAAAAGTAGTATCTCTGTGTAATTTTCTTTTAGTAAAGAATTGCAATCTTGTCAGTGTTAACAATCCTTCAATTAAACAATCCTTCAGCAAGTCTCCTCCTTTTCTTTGTTGTACTGTGCTCCAGAAAAGCTATCATGCTGAAATTCTGCTGTAATTCTTGAATGAACACAAATATTAGTAGTGGAAACACGGGATATTGCAGAGAGGAAGCTTGCAGCCCATTGGGACAGTTGGCATCTTCCCTCACTATATAGCAGTGATTATGAAAAGTCCACCTCAAACAGCCCAATTTCACCCCTGATCCATGGCAGAAGAGTCATTATGAGGTGATTTATCTGCAGGCTCTTCCATCATGACTACATCCTCTTTGATGCTGCCCATTGGTACTGCTTCTGTACCACTTGACATATTTGAAGCACCATCATCATCAACTATCTTTAGTTCCGCTGGCAGTTGCCCTGATTTAAGTGCCTTTCCAAGCCTGGCAACTTCCTCCAATGTTTGAGAGTTTGCAATAGTAGCCTTGATAGCCAGAATCTGCTCCTTGGTTGGACCAGTTTGTTTAACTTCTTCAGCTTTAGGAGGAGATTTTTCGTCAGGTATTTCACCAGGCACAAATGTCTTTGCAGGAGGCGGTTCCACGTTTAGAGGTTTTGCATCCTTCGTTCCAAACAAAGCTGTTGCCTCTTGTCTCTCCTTTTGCTTGACTTTTCTAAAATTTAGAAGGCGTAGCTTCTGCAACTTGTGAATGACATAAAGACGATAGTGTTGTTTCTTTGTGACTGTATTATCAAGCAAGCAGAGGGTCTGCAAATTTGTTAGCCCTTCAAGAGGATCAAGGTCTATTAGGTTCACCAACTGATTATTTGTGAGTATCAAAGTATGAAGCTTTGGCAAAAAAAAAACCTCCAAGACTTGGGCTTATTTGAGCTATCCTATTGTTGTTAACCAGGAGTGTACTAAGATGCTTGAGATAAGGAAACCCTTCTAGCTTGACTAGCTCATCCGAGGTTCCGCATGGTCAACCTGATTATAAAACTCATTGATGACTTCATGGTAAGTCTTCAATCTATATAGTTCCTTGAAATAGTCAGACAACAGTATGTTCATGCATAGGAGTTTCTCCAGAAGGGAATCGATAGGCTTTCCATAGGTCTGCACCTTCATATTCAGATACAGTTAAAACCAAGGAGCTTCACACACCACTGCTTCAACAATACCCCTCGGATATGCTTAACATTCCGATTGTGTCACATAGTCTTTCTTCTATTCATCAGCTTCCCACAGAACAGGCATTGCCAGTAGCAGCGACCGAGTGTTCCTTCTCAAACACCAAGTAGATGTTATGGTTGATGCACCAGGTCCGTGAGTGCTCCCCTTCTTCTTGGTAACACGAACATGCTCAGAATTGCCCTCTTCTCCCTTCCTAAGCCCGTTTTTCCTGCTTTTTCTCCCCAGGCGGCCTACAACACGGCCCTTTCGGACCAGAAAAGCAGCCCCTCCCTATATCAGAATTCCCTGGCCCCCTTAGACCCTTTTCTCAATCTTAGAATAGCTTGAAGCCTGCTGTATATAGTTTTCTATTCTTCGATAGCCACACACTCCCTACCCCCTCCACGATCCATTACAAAGACTTGCCAATTTCCAGGGTAGAACTTCAAAAGTCGAACATCAAATATCCTCTCCCAAATTTCTTAACTGCTTTTAGGAATAAACTGTCTCAAAACTTTTAACAAAGTCCTTAATCATTGGCTCTCGAGTGTTGCTCAAAAGCTCACAAGCTCTTAATCTCATTAGCACTCAGGTAAAAAAGAGCCTCTCCCTTAGGAATGAATAGACTAACGTGCCTTTCCACATCAGCTCATCAATGCATTCTCTAAATTGTTGAATGGCCTCTATTCATGAAAGCCAGATATTTGATCCTGCATGAATCCACAAACTATATAAAAAAAAACATAATAGCCAAGCTAACACTGCAGCTGCCAATTCTGGTTCAAAAGCTTTTGAGAAACTGCAAATGAAGCCCAGGCATCAATACAGGCATATTCTATCTGTGCCCTACTCAGTTGTCGTGCTCCCCAATTACTCATAGTGACCCTCTTGGGTTTGTCCATCCGAAGACCTAAAACTTCCCGTACAAGGACTTTCAACCCAACATGTCTCAATTCTTCACGATTTAGTTGCTCAACAGCTAGTGTTGTGAGCTCAAGTCCACCTTTTCCAGCTTGTTTACATGCTAACAATGCCTCTTCCACACTCTCCTCCAATGTCAAAGGTACGAAAAATGTTCGAGTTCTAGCTCTTGCAACTGCAACCTGAATGCTATCACTAACTGCTTCTTCACTAGGAGCATGCAATGACAATGAAGGCAGGCAACGCTTCCAGGGAACTTGTGAGATTGAATGGCCTCCGATGAGGAGGAAGGAGACAAGACGAGAGGACATGCTGGAAGGTTTCCATACTTGGCATACATGCCAACTAGAGCATTACCGATAAGTTCCTCTTGCTCCAACCCCCTCTCCACTATACTGCCCACGCAGAATAAAATGCAAACTCGACGACTAAGTATGTACAAAGTAACAAATGTCACACACACAAACTTTTTGGTGGATTCCACACCTCGGATGCGTAGCAATACGACATCCACCCCCTCTAATCCTGCGCATCCTCCGGATGGGCCAACTACCCATGATCATTGTCGTCAAGATCCACAAATAGATCAATCTCTTCATTGTGCATTTCCGGTATATCAACAAGATTATCTGTCATACCATCTGTCCCTTCCATTGGAGTTTCTTCTCATTGCTCTTCTCTTGCAAATTCTTCCAATGCATAATCTTCATCATCTCTTTTCTTGAAAATCTTGATTCTTTTTCCT
This sequence comes from Lygodium microphyllum, assembly GCF_053477565.2. NCBI lineage: Eukaryota > Viridiplantae > Streptophyta > Polypodiopsida > Schizaeales > Lygodiaceae > Lygodium > Lygodium microphyllum. Next base: position 114,538,778 of record NC_141162.1, read on the forward strand.
GCAATAGGCACTCTAAGCACTGTCCCATCCAATTCTGTCAACTCATATGTTGCATTATCAAAAACATGTCTGACTATGTACGGCCCAAACCATCTTTTCACCATCTTCTGAAGTGCAGTATGTTGATTTTCAAGGCTGCTATCAAAGATTAATACCCAGTCTCCCTCTTCTATTGCTCTAGGCTGCAAGCGATGCCTGTTCTCAAACCTGTCCTTACTTCTTAGTCTAGTAACCTTCAACCTGTCAATAGCTAGCTGAATATCCTCTGGTCTTCTTTCCAACTGCTGAATCCGAAGAGCTAAGAGCTCCTCTCTCGTCAAATCCTCTTGCCAAGGTAAAACTGACCAAGTCAAAGCACAAGTCTCAGTCGGCATAACCAGTTTCTGACCATACATCAACTCTGCGGGCATATATCCTGTGGTGACACTGTGAGTCGTACGATCAGCCCACAAAGAAAATGGTAGAAGTCTCGGCCATTCTCCAATCCATCCTCTGCATGCTTTGGCTAATGCTTTCACTATCAGCAGATGCCCTCTTTCACTCTTTCCATTTTCCTCTGGATTGTATGCTGTGGTTAGAGCCAACTTGATTCCTAGTTGAGAGAAAAACTCCCTAGCTTCATCTGCATCCAATTCACCGCGATCCGCAGTGATCTTACCCACACAGCCATACCTGCAGAAAATTTCTTCCAATAAGAACTTACACACTGCACTAGTGGTCTTCATTCTCAAAGATCTACCCTCAACATGATTGGTAAGATCCTCTCTAGCCAAAACAATATACCTCATCTGCCATAGACCCATAGGCATAGTAACCAATTCAACTACCCACTTATAATGAATGCATAGCAGATAGGTCGGATGAAGCTCATCTCGATGACGCACTACCGAATACATCTGGCAGTCTCTGCAAGTCTCTATAAAGTGAGAAACATCTCTATACATGCCTTTCCACTAATATTTCTCCTTGATTTTCTCATAAGTAGCCCACACTTCTCTATGACCAGCCCAAGGACTCTCATGAAACTCCCTCATCACCTGTAACTGTGTCTCTCTATCGCAAACAACCCGCAAAGGTAATCCGCCTCTTTTCTTCGAATGCTTCCAAAGAAATCCGTCCTTGAGAAAATAACCATAGGCTTTTGTTCTGATCTTCTTGAACTCTTTATCTGTCCATTCATCTCTTTTGCTTAGTGTACTAAGGTACTTGCCAATCTGCAACAACCAATCTCCAACATAGAGTTCTTCTATAAAAGCCACAATATCATAGACATGGCAAACATGATCAACCATAGTGGCTGAAATTTCTGCATCATTCTCTTCTGCAAGTAGTATTGCCTCATCATCATATCTGGCTCTAGACAACATATCTGCCACTGGATTATCCTTCCTTGCGATGTGTTTAAATTCCAGATTTAATGACTTGATGTATGCAATCCATCTCAGCATAGCTATATCCGGAGTAGAGCAACTCGTAATCATACCAATCAATGGCAAGCAATCTGTCTCTACCACAACTGAAGCTCCAATAAAGTACTCCTTGTCACATTTGAGAGCCATAACAATCCCCAGTAACTCCCTCTTGATTTGCGGATATCTCCTCTCTCTCTCTTTTAGGACTTTTGCCCCAAACCGAATAGCATACCTATTTCCATCTGCATCATCTTGACCCACAGCCCAACCTATGCCAATTGGACTAGTGTCAACTGTCAATACAATAGGTCTTCCGCAATTATAATCTGCTTTCCTGAGAATAGGAACAATCTGCAATAACTTCTTCAATTTTCGTATGGCTCTAGTGTGGCTCTCATCCCAATAGAATTTATGCCCCTTTCGAAGCAGCTGATATAAACAATCTGCTATGTGTGCAAAATGAGGTATCCAAATCATATAAAACACACAAGCTCCAATGAATCTATGTATCTCTGAAGTGGTAGAACAATACTCTATAATCTTGCCTATAGCATCCACCTTCTTATCCACAGTCTTGTATTTCGTGTCATCCCTGGCTTCATTATGATCCTCTGCATTACTCAAATCTTGCTGTAAATCAGCAATTTTGCACTCTGGTGGCTGAATATCCTCAGCCCTCTGCTCTGTGGACTACATAGGAACAGCCCTAAACTCTGGATGCTGAAATATTTCAGCAGTAAACTCTGTTGGCTGAAAGTTCTCAGTCCTCTGTGTCTCTTTAAGCTTATCATAATCAGCTGGAAACTCTATTTGCTGAATTTCTTCAGCACTCAATACTTTTTGCTAAGTCATCTTAGCCTCTGACTCTATCTGTGACACAAAATCTGCAATTTCATGAAACATGTCCAGGGATTGCACTAATACATTATTGTGACAACTCTGCATATCAATTTTCAGTATATTTTCCATCTCTATCATCGTATCTGCACAAATCATACTGTCATACATCCCATCTATATGCTCATCATCCTCTAAAATTCTTGCATTTTTCAAATTTTTCTCCTTTCTGCATATGTACTGCCTGGCAGCTCTAGGCAACTTAGAAGTCTTCTGATAGCTCATTGAACTGTTTGCTGAAATCCCAACAAAACTGAAGGAGAAAACACTACTGCCAGGAGGCGACAACTCCAATCTCCTCTGCTCTGTACCACCGTCGTCTCACGAAACAGCGGTACCTAATGAAAACCGAATCCCTCACAGTGGGCAAAGGTGCATCTCTAAGAGTATCCCTGTTTCTAACATGGTTCACACACACAGTCATAAACTGTACTACTCTCATGCCATCTTTACTGCGAATCCGTGCATAAGAAGATCCATCATCCATTACCTTTGTTTCCATGCGCATCTCTGTGATGAATGGCTGTCCAAGAATTATGGGATAAGAGCATGAATCCTGCACAAAGAAATGGAAATCCTCCTCTACATCTCCAATAGAAACCCTGACACTGGGACAGGCAGCATACAAATCACCTGCAGTGTTGTTGGCGGCTCTCATACGCCACCCATGCTCTACATCCATAGGCCATATGTTACTTTCATAAACTCCACGAACTATGAGATTAATCTCTGAACCATGATCCATCAAAGCAACATAAGGCACCTGTTTCTCTCCAATTTTTACCATCGTCTCTGTAGTTGCCCTTGTTGAGAGATCGAGCTCCACTCATGATATGCCAGGGTGACCGTTGTGCATTTATGTCACCGACTTGTTAGTTGCAGATGCGGTTGGTACACCGCCCATGAATAATAGCTACATGATAGCTATCCTTATCTACTCTAGTTCGTGGCTCAGTTAGTATGCCACCTTAGCTAGTTGAGTTTGGTTTGAGACCCATATATAGGGTTCTTCTATTTCCTTGTACTAGAGTCCTTTTTGGCTTATACAACTAAGAAGAGGAAAACTGTTTTCAGCCTCCACCTTTGTGTGTATTCCCCCATTGTGCAAGCAAGAAAGCTACAAGTGAGACTCCTTCCTTCTCTCCCACAATCTTGACATGGTATCAGAGCCTTGTTCGTGGTAAGGAGCTCAAGAAAGCAAGCCAAGATCGCGGTGTTCTGGTAAGAGGAGCAGTGTTGCTTTCATTTTCTGTTTTTGGGAGCAAATCTCTGCAAGTAGCACAGCCGGAAATTGCAAGAGTGCATTGTCTCAGGTTGAGACGCCTTTCGCGGTGAAGCAAGAGGGAAGTATATGCTGCGGGAGAGGCCTTTAGCCCTTGGCGACCTGTTTTTTTTATTTGAGGCCATTTCGGGGCCTGTTTTGGAGGCGGAAGTTTTCTGCACGCACTCAGGAAAAAGCCCAGTTTTATGCTGTGCGACCACTGTTCTACAGGTCGGTGAAAAGTTACTGTAGAAATTGCATCGTATGCTGTGCGCAGAGACATTGGGAGTTACAGAATCATCCTTGTTGCCTGTTGATGCAAAATCGTCACTAGGAAGTGACTATGTGGTCAAATACCACTGTCGTCAGTTTTGCAGATTAGCCCTTGTGAGGCTGAAGCTGTGTTCTTTATAGTGACAGAACTTTTTGCAGTGTTCTGTAATGGCGTCTGATTCTCTCTCACAGATTGTCACACTGAAAAGCTTGACAAGAACAACTTCCAAGCATGGAAGTTTAGAATGACGAATTTCCTTATGGGAAAAAGATATTGGGAATTTGTTGCAGGAAATGAAGAAGAACCAGTTCTTCCTGATGTTCCCAATCAACAGCAAATGCAAGCATTTAAAGCATGGCATGAGAGAGCCAGGAAAGTTATGTACTGGCTGTCTATCAGTATTTCAGACTCTATGATTGTGCATATTCAGGATGCAAGTATGCCAAAGGAGGCATGGGATACTTTGTCAAAAATGTATAGCACAAATACTCAAGCCAGGAAAATGCAGCTCAAGCAAGAGTTGCATAATGTGCAAAGAGAAAATATGAGCATCAATGACTACCACATGAAGGTGAAGAAGATTGCAAATGCACTTGCTTCCATTGGGTCGCCAGTGGAAGATGATGATTTAGTTTCTGTGACCTTGAATGGTCTAGGAAAGGATTATGCACAGTTTCGAACATCCATTTCTGTCCGTGCAAGATTTCTTGATTTTGAGGAGTTGATTGCTCTTCTAATTTCTGAGGAGCAGAGAAATGGTGGTGCATCTTCTTTAGGAGGAACTTCAAAAGAAGCTGTCTTCTACTCAAACGCTGGAAGAGGTAGAGGTAGAGGCAGAGGTAGAGGAGGCCGATCTCGAGGCCGTGGTAGAAATTAGAATATGCAGCAAACTCAAGAAAACCAGTCCTATGGAGGAGGACGTGGTAACTCTAGAGGCAGGGGGAGCCAAAGAGGTCGTGGTGGATGGCAAAGAGGCCAAAATGCAAACAGTAATGTTGAATGCTACTACTGTGGTAAAATAGGTCATATGGCTAAAGACTGCTATAAAATGCAGAATGACATCATGAATGGAAAACTACAACAAGGGAATTATGCATCTTCTAGTAGATAGGGTGATGACAGAAATGAGCATTTGTTTATGGTGCAGCACATGAACAATTCTGTGACAAGTGTAGAAGAAAGCAATGATGTATGGTATGTTGACTCAGGTGCGTCAAACCACATGACAGGTCATGCAGAATGGATGGAGGATGCAAGGAAAATGGAAAAACCAGGATTTGTGGAGACTGGTGATGATACTGCACATCCGATTGTGCAAATTGGAAAAATTCCTTTGTCTATGCAGGATGGGAAAAAGAAATACCTGTCCGATGTATTTCATGTCCCGAATATCACCAAGAATCTGGTTTCTGTTGGTCAAATGGTTGAGCAGGGCTTGCAGGTCAGATTTAATCCTCATGGATGCTTTGTTGAGGATATGAAAAATAAAGGTCGCTTGATAGCAAAAGGAAAGAAGAAGGGCAGAATGTTTATGTTGGATGCAGACATGTCTGAATTGAGTGCAGCAATGTTTGCATATGGGACCGGTGTAGTTGCAGATTTTGATATCTGGCATAAACACATTGGTCATGTTAATGTACAGCGACTTAAATCAATGCAGGCCCAAAATATTGTTGCAGGATTGCCTAAATTCAAGGTTGCAGAAATGCATAAGGTATGTGAAGCCTGTCAGTTTGGAAAACAGGCAAGGAAACCATTTCCTAGACATGTTCAAGAGAGTAAGAAGCCATTGGAATTAATCCACTCTGATGTTTGGACTACTAAAGCTGCATCTCTTGGAGGCTGTCATTATTTTGTCAGTTTTATTGATGACTATAGCAGAAAATTTTGGGTGTATTTTATGAAAAAGAAAAGTGAAGTTTTTGGGCATTTCAAAACTCTTAAAGCTATGGTTGAAAAAGAAACAGGACTGCAAATAAAATGCCTAAGGTCAGATGGAGGGGGAGAGTGCCTCTCAAATGAGTTTGCAAGGTTTTTGCAGGAGCATGGCATAAAGCAGCAATATTCATGCAGTCATACCCCACAACAAAATGGAATTGCAGAAAGGAAAAACAAGCATATTGAAGAGGTATCTCGTGCCATGCTCAACGAAAAAGACTTGCCAGATTTTTACTGGGCTGAAGCAGTTGCTACAGCAATCTATATAATGAACATGACTCCCATTGCAGCAATACATGGGATGACTCCAGAGGAGAGGTATACTGGTAGGAAACCAGATATTTCTCATTTGAAAATTTTTTGTTGCATTGCCTATGTACATGTGCTAGATGAGTTGAGATCCAAGTTGGATCCAAAAGCTGAGAAGTGCATCTTTATTGGTCACTCTCTGCAGCAAAAAGGGTATAGATGCTATAACCCTTCTACTCGTAAGTTTACAGTGAGCAGAGATGTTGTTTTTGATGAGATGAGTAGCTGGTATAAACCAGTAAATGTGATTGATGATGTAGATGCACAAAATGGTAATGCTGCACAGAATTCACAGCAGCAGTCACAAAATATTAGTGGACCTGGAGCGTCCTCTAGCAGTGGTTCACATTCTTCGCCATGGACAGGCAGATTGAGATCAGGAGAATCTTCTCAAAGCAATGCAGATAGTGGTATGCAGGTATCACGAAAAGGAAAAGAGAAGGTTGATCAGCCCATGTTTGATGTGAATGCAGGTCACTCTTATGTGGATGGTGAATCCAGTGGCTCAGAACAGAGCATTGATGATGAGTTGGGTATTCCTTCTATTGTTACACCTAGAGTAAGGAAGACCAGGGATGTTTTGAGAGCACCTGGGAGTGAACCTACTTTGCGCAGGTCTACCAGAGCTAGGTATCGTGTGGATAGGCTGAAATATGATGGATTTACAGCCATTCACTATGCATATATGATCAAAGTGATACAGGAACCAGAACCCACTTCTTTTGAGAAAGCCATGGGAAAAGAAAAATGGGAGAAAGCCATGGATGAAGAAATGGATGCCTTGGAAGCAAATGCTACATGGGAATTGGTACCTTTGTCTAAAGGTAAGAATGCAATTGGCTGTAAGTGGGTTTATAAGGTGAAGCACAATGCGGATGGTTCTGTGAACAGATACAAGGCAAGATTAGTAGTCAAGGGGTATGCACAAACATATGGCATTGACTATGAAGAAACATTCAGTCCGGTTGCAAGGATGGCAACTGTAAGAGCAGTCATTGCTATGGCTGCATTAAAGGGATGGTCTTTATATCAGATGGATGTAAAGAATGCCTTCTTGCATGGTGATTTGCAAGAAGAGGTCTATATGGAGTAGCCACCAGGTTATGTGCATACTGTTCATCCTGAGTTTGTTTGCAGGTTGAAGAAAGCCTTGTATGGCTTGAAGCAAGCACCTAGAGCATGGTCTGACAAGATAGGACAGTATCTTGTCACTATTGGCTTTCAGATTTCCAAGGCAGATTTCTCACTTTATGTGAGAAAAACAGAGAAATGTATTATGCTACTTGTCATTTATGTTGATGATTTGATTATGACAGGTGACAGTGATGAAGATATCCTTCATGTCAAAATGCTATTGAAGCAGAAGTTTGAGATGAAGGATTTGGGAGAGCTGCGTTATTTCTTGGGCATTGAGGTGATTAGATCACCAAGTGGGATACAGCTCTTGCAGAGGCAGTATGGATTGGACATGCTGTCCAAATATGGGATGACAGGCTGTAAGCCTATTTCAGTTCCTTTGGAGCAGAATGTGAAGCTGAGCGCAGATGCAGGTGAGCTTCTAGAAGACCCTACTATGTACAGACGCATAGTAGGAAGTTTGATTTATATGACTATTACCAGGCCAGATTTGAGCTATGCTGTTGGATTGGTAAGTTAGTTTATGCAGGCTCCAAGGAAACCGCATTTGGATGCGGCTAGACGCATACTCAGGTATGTGAAGTTCACATTGTAGTATGGACTATTTTATGAGACTGGGGTTCAGATACAGTTGCATGGATACATTGATGCTGATTGGGCTGGTAGCATTTCTGATAGACGATCTACCAGTGGATATGTGTTCTCTTTTGGGAGTGCTGCAGTCACTTGGAGCAGCAAGAAACAACCTACAGTTGCCTTGTCTAGCACAGAGGCTAAGTACAGGGGTGCAGCAATGGCTGCATGTGAGGTAGCTTAGTTGCATAAGCTACTTTATGATATGCATCAGCCTACAGATGGGCCAGTTGTCATTTATTGTGACAACATGAGTAGTATACACTTGGCAAATAACCCAGTCTATCATGCTAGAACAAAGCCCATTGAGGTGCATTATCACTATGTGCGGGAGAGGGTTTTACTAGGTCTTATTGATCTAGTTTATGTCAGCACAGAGGATCAGGTAGCTGACATATTCACGAAGGCATTGGGCGCAGAGAAGCTGCGCAAGTTCAGAGGCCTGCTTGGTGTGCAGGAATTGGGATTGAGCTCGAGGGGGAGTGTTGAGAGATCGAGCTCCACTCGTGATATACCAGGGTGACCGTTGTGCATTTATGTCACCGACTTGTCAGTTGCAGATGCGGTTGGTACACCGCCCATGAATAATAGCTACATGATAGCTATCCTTATCTACTCTAGTTCGTGGCTCAATTAGTATGCCACCTTAGTTAGTTGAGTTTGGTTTGAGACCCATATATAGGGTTCTTCTATTTCCTTGTACTAGAGTCCTTTTTGGCTTACACAACTAAGAAGAGGAAAACTGTTTTCAGCCTCCACCTCTGTGTGTATTTCCCCATTGTGCAAGCAAGAAAGCTACAAGTGAGACTCCTTCCTTCTCTCCCACAATCTTGACAGCCCTAGCCCAATGACTCCGCGAAAAGTGACTATGCGGTATCAAGGCAGGCTCATCAGTTTCAGCATAATACATAGGCTGAACCCTCTTCTCTATCTGCGGAAAAACAGAAGCATTCTCAACCATAACCTCATCCTCATCCTCATCCAACTCCCCAATCAAAACTCCCTATGTATCAGTAGCAGGCAATGCATGTCTTTTCCTCTTTAGGACCTCTTGAAACTGATCTTGAAACTCTCTTTTCGAGATACCCAAAACCTCAGAAATAGTAAAAGTCACCTCACTGCCAAGTATCTTGTCATTAAAGATTTTCTTCATGTCCGTAGATGTCTCAATATCGGACATCAATCTAAACCCTGGCTGCTTTCTCTCTCTAGGCTCTTGCCTCTTTTCTCTCTTTTGAGCATCTTCCATCTGTCATTCTGGCCCTAGTCTCAAAGACGGTCCTGCAGTAGGTGGAGTAACAAACTCACCCCCTCTAGTCTTTTTAGCTGCACCTGGATTTTCTTCATCCCTCTTACGCTTCTCCTCAACAAGTACATCTTCTTCCTGAGACTTAGCCAAGTAGGCATAAATAGAGTACCTGTCAACAGGCGAATCCCAACCTGTCTCAGATCTGATCCTAGAGCCTGCACTAGTCAAAACAGTTTGCTGAATTTTTCCCTTGTTTGCTATCTCCATAGCATAAGTCCATAATGCTGACTGATTCTCTGATCCCTTCTCAATCTGGAATCCATATACAGAAGCATCTCCTCTAGCTGTCACATAAGAAGTATTGTTAGATATGATCAATGCCCCACCCTCATTAGGTGCTACCAATGATCCATGGTGCTCAAAGTTGTAAGGCCCCCATTATGAGGAGAAGCCAAATGTGAGCCCGGACATTGGTTGAGTCCTGACTTGTATATCAGATGAGGTCTATGTGACCGGATGGCAAAAAGGTGACTGTTGTGGGTCTAATCTTTGGGTTAGACGGAGTGGTTAAGCTGGTAGCAACTCGAGGCACATTGCATTGAGTTGCGTGGTAAGGGAGTTAAAAGGGGCCCCTATTGTGGGGTCCGGGGGCCGCGGAAGCGGCCCCTGGCTGGGGGGTCCCAGGGGGGCCAGCGGCCCCCCTGGCGGGGGTCCGGGGGCAGCGCCCCCGGCCCGATGGTAAAGGGAATATTCCCTGGAATATTCCCTGGCCGACTAGTGGAGGCTCATATGGTAGGTCGGTCAATAGGCCAACCTAACGACCTTCGCGGGCTATAAAAGCTAAACCCCTTCGCAGCCATCTTACACTTATCTTTCACCCAGTCAGAGTTGTTGTTCCAGCTAGCCTTAAGCTCTTCACCTATCTTCTGTCTAGATCGCCATCTAAGCTTCACACAGTGGAAGCGCACGGGTGGACAGAGCCATCTTTGTATCAGTTGTTTGGAGTTAAAGAATTTTACTGATTCTCCTCTTATCTGTTGTGTACTCTCTATCTCTTTCTCAGATTCTGTTCGCTGCGCCGTGTAATATTTTACATGGTATCAGAGCCCAGGGGGCTCTAGAGATCGGAGAGAGTGCAAGAGGCAAAGGCTTCAACAGCAAAGAGAAACGATGTCGACTCCGGGAAGCAGTTCTGGCGCATCAGGAAGCGGTGCAGGAGGTGGTGCTGCTGTACCGGCTATTCAAACACTGAGGATTCGTCCACCAACCTTCAGCGAAGGCAAGTTAGATGGTACAAACTACACCTTGTGGAAGTTCAAAATTACTACTATCCTTGATTCTTATGAGCTTCTGGAGACTGTGCTGGGGACTGACGCAGAACCACAGCCTACCCCCGACCCATCAAATCCTAGTGTGATGATTCCTCCGAATGCAGATCTTCTACGAGCTTGGAAACGAAGGAATGCAGATGCATTGTGTGCCTTAGTTACAAGCTGTTCTGACAGTGTTTTGACTCTGATTCAGCATACAACCAAAGCGTCAGAGGCTTGGAATGTACTAAGGAGTCAGTATGAAACACGAAACCAAACAAGGATTCAAAACTTGGAGAATCAACTAGCAGCGGAGAAGTTTGCTGAAGGAGAGACGGTTGAAGCATTCATCACTCGGATTAAGAATCTGCGCGACCAGATGGCTGGCGCTGGGATACAAAAGACTAGCGAAGAGCTAGCTCGGAGGTGTCTTCGGATTTGTCCACAAAAGTTTGATGGACTAGTAACTGCCCTTAATACTCAGGTGAGACCTCAAGCTTTGACTTTTGAGGAGTTTTGTGCATTATTAATGGAGGAGGAGTTGAGGCTGAAAGCCCGAGAAGGAAGCAACAATGGAGATGCTGCATTCTCTGCCAATGCAAAAGGCAAAGGTGTTTCCTCCACCAAAAATGATGGTGACAAAAAGAAGAAGGGCGGCAAGAAGAAGTTTCAAGGAGAGTGCTTCTACTGTAAGAAGAAAGGACATGCAATTGCAGATTGTCGTGTCAAGAAGGCAGATGAAAAGAATGGTACCCTTAAAAGTAAAGGGAAAGAGACAGCCAATACGGCTGAAGCAGAGTTGGAATTATTCATGGCGACCATTGAGGAAGTGTGCTCCTCGGCGCAAGAAGAATCTACCACTGACTCTTGGGTGTTGGATAGTGGGGCCTCCCGTCACATGACCAACAAGAAAGGTCTATACAGTTCTATGCAGCCTCTACAAGAATCCATCACTGTGACGGTTGGAAATGATGCTAAATGCCCTGCTGCGGGCACAGGTACTATTTCTTTTGTTGCTGCAAATGGTGAAGTCAAAAAGCTTTCAAATGTGTTGTATGTTCCCGAAATCAGAAGAAATCTCTTATCAGTTGCTGCCATAACTGATCTTGGTCATGAAGTAAGGTTCAAGAAGACAGGTGCAGAAATTATTGATAGTGCTGGCACAATTGTTGGCAAAGGAGAAAGGAGGAACAACCTGTATGAGCTAAGTGCTCTTACAGCCACCGCTGGAGTGGGCACAAGTAAGCTTTGGCATGAAAGGTTTGGACACATCGGATTTGCAGTATTGAAGGAGATGCAAAAGCAAGGTATGGTTGCTCACCTACCTACAATAGCTGAATTGAAGGAACCATGTGAAGCTTGTATGATGGGCAAGCAACAGAGAAAGGCATTTCCACAAGAAAGCAAGAATAGAGCACATGCTCCTCTAGAGTTGGTGCATGCTGACTTGTGTGGTAAGATGCCTACACAGGCCTTGGGGGGATCTTCTTATTTTATGTTGATTGTCGATGACTACAGTAGGAAGATGTGGGTGTACTTCCTTCGTGATAAGGCTCAAGCTTTTGGTAAGTTTAAAGAATGGCTAATACTTGTTGAGAATGAAACAGGGAAAAGTGTGAAGAAATTTAGAACAGATGGTGGTGGTGAGTTCAACTCAAAGGAGTTTGAAGGCTTTTGCAAGAGCAAAGGGATCAAGCGTCAATTGACGACGCCTCACACACCTCAGCAGAATGGTGTTGTGGAACGCAGGAATCGTACCATTGTGGAGATGGCAAGATGCATGCTAAAGGGCAAGGGATTGCCTAACCATTTTTGGGCTGAAGCTGTTAATACTGCAGTCTACATTCTAAATCGGAGCTACACAAAGGCTCTCAAGGGAAAAACACCTCATGAGGCTTACACTGGTAAGAAACCATCTGTTTCACATTTCAGAATTTTTGGATGTGAATGTTATGCACATGTTCCAGATGAGAAGAGAAACAAGTTACAACCAAAAAGCAGAAAATGTATCTTCTTGGGTTATAGTGATGAGCAGAAGGCTTACAAGTTATATGACCAAGAGGCAAAGAAGATCATCGCGAGCCGTGATGTGGTGTTCAAGGAGGAGCCGCATACAGTGGAGGAGGAGAAGGCAAGGTCTTCCACTTTATCATCAAGCGAAGAAGTAGTCCACTATGAACCTGTCCCGAGAGCTATCCCTATCCTTAAGGAGGAGGAAGCATCATCTTCAGATGATGAGGAAAAAGTTCACCAACCTGACATCACCCCACCGGAAAAGCCATTGCCGCGCTGGGTGAAGCAGCTCTATGACCACAATAATCCTATGCCTGCATCTGTTGAGGAGAAGGCAGACGGACCAAGGAGGTCTCAGAGAATAGAGGAGCAAAGGAGGGCTTCTGCTCACATAGTCAACATGGCCTTGATGGTTGAGATTATGAGAGAAGTAAAGGAGCCAAGTGACTTAGAAGAAGCACTTGCAGATCCATCATGGAAGGCTGCTATGCAGGCGGAGTATGACAGCATAATGAAGAATGACACTTGGGAGCTAGTGGATCGGCCAGCAAAGCGGAAGATTATTGGCACCAAGTGGATCTGGAAGGTAAAGTACAAGGCTGATGGTACCTTAGAAAAGTACAAAGCTAGACTGGTTGCCCAAGGATTTTCACAAGTTGAAGGGTTTGATTTTCAAGAGTCATTTGCCCCAACTGCCAGAATGACCACTATTCGCACGGTACTTGCAGTGGCTGCCCACAAGAAGTGGCCAGTGTACCAAATGGATGTTAAGTCAGCGTTCTTAAATGGTGACCTCAAGGAGGAGGTGTACGTGGCTCAGCCACCAGGGTTTGAGGCCCCCCATTCTGAGAACAAAGTGTGTAAACTGAAGAAGGCATTGTATGGGCTGAAACAAGCCCCCAGAGCATGGTACCAACGGATAGATAGGTTCTTTTTAAACCTAAACTTCAAAAGATGTGCCTCAGATGCTAACTTGTATGTTTACAGGGATGGTAAAAAGTCTGCAGTGATTGTCCTATATGTGGACGACCTTCTTATTACAGGTGACTATGAAGATATGATCAACCAAACTCGAAAGGCTTTGAGTTTTGAGTTTGAAATGACAGACTTGGGCTTGCTGCACTATTGTTTGGGGATTGAAGTCTGGCAAGAGCCAGGAAAGATCTTCATCTCTCAGAAGAAGTATGCATGGGAGATCTTGAAGGCATTTGGCATGACCGAGTGCAAGGAGATAGCTACACCTATGGAGGTGAATGTAAAGTTATCCGTTGAGGATACATCAGCACTAGCAGACATTGGGAGGTATAGGAGGTTGGTCGGCAGTCTAATCTACTTGTGTAACACCAGACCAGATATCAGTTTTGCTGTTGGTGTTTTGAGCAGGTTCTCAAACAAACCTCATGAGAGTCATTGGAAGGCTGGGATGCGGGTGCTCAGATACTTGAAGAAAACTCTTGACTATGGTATCACATACAGTTTCGGAACTTCTCTTGTGGGGAACTGTGACTCAGATTGGGCAGGAGACATTGATTCCAGGAAGTCAGTTTCTGGTTATTGTTTCTCTTTGGGTTCAGGAATTTTCTCTTGGATTAGTAAGAAGCAACCAACAGTGGCATTGTCTTCTACCGAAGCAGAGTACAAGGCAGCTTGTTTTGCTGCATGTGAGGCCGTATGGTTGAGAAGGATTCTATGGCATATGGGAGTGCAGGATGAAGAACCAACTGTGCTGAGATGTGACAATCAGAGTTGCATCGCCATTGCCAAAAATCCAGTGTTTCATGCACGCACCAAACATATAGAGATCCAGTATCACTATGTGCGTGATTTGATGGAGGATGGGATAGTGGAATTGGTCTACTGTCCAACAGAGGAGAATGGAGCAGATATCTTCACCAAAGCACTTACGAAGGATCTGCTTCAAGTTCATCTTCAGAGACTCGGCATTGGGCCGAGGAGATAGTTCACCTATGGGTGGACATTGAGGGGGGGTGTTAGATATGATCAATGCCCCACCCTCATTAGGTGCTACCAATGATCCATGGTGCTCAAAGTTGTAAGGCCCCCATTATGAGGAGAAGCCAAATGTGAGCCCGGACATTGGTTGAGTCCTGACTTGTATATCAGATGAGGTCTATGTGACCGGATGGCAAAAAGGTGACTGTTGTGGGTCTAATCTTTGGGTTAGACGGAGTGGTTAAGCTGGTAGCAACTCGAGGCACATTGCATTGAGTTGCGTGGTAAGGGAGTTAAAAGGGGCCCCTATTGTGGGGTCCGGGGGCCGCGGAAGCGGCCCCTGGCTGGGGGGTCCCAGGGGGGCCAGCGGCCCCCCTGGCGGGGGTCCGGGGGCAGCGCCCCCGGCCCGATGGTAAAGGGAATATTCCCTGGAATATTCCCTGGCCGACTAGTGGAGGCTCATATGGTAGGTCGGTCAATAGGCCGACCTAACGACCTTCGCGGGCTATAAAAGCTAAACCCCTTCGCAGCCATCTTACACTTATCTTTCACCCAGTCAGAGTTGTTGTTCCAGCTAGCCTTAAGCTCTTCACCTATCTTCTGTCTAGATCGCCATCTAAGCTTCACACAGTGGAAGCGCACGGGTGGACAGAGCCATCTTTGTATCAGTTGTTTGGAGTTAAAGAATTTTACTGATTCTCCTCTTATCTGTTGTGTACTCTCTATCTCTTTCTCAGATTCTGTTCGCTGCGCCGTGTAATATTTTACAGTATGCACAGCCATGTCATCCACTAACTTCTTCATTCTGCCTTTCCCAAAGTTGGTAGCAAGCAGAGCTCCTATTTCTGTCAACCAAATCTTACCATCTTGTCCCCAAAATACCAAATTCTTCCTCCTTGCATCCTGAAAAGATTCACAATCCTTGCAATGCTGATGGTCCGTACTATCACACCAAATACATCTTTGATCTCTCCTAGGTGTACTAGAAGCACTCCTAGGTGCAGTAGGAGCACTAGAAGAAATAGTAGGCGCAGTTGAAGCAAACTGCTCTTTCAATTTTCCCACCAACTCCGCTTTAACTGACTCTAGTGTCAAATCCGTTATGCCTTTGATTATGTCATCAAGAGAGGTAGGCACCGATGGAGCGGATGGTTTTGGAGCAGAAGGTGCTGGCATCGGTCGTGGAATAGGAGGAATAGGAGGAGTGGAAACAGTAGGCACTGGCATAGGCCAAGAAACTGGCTGAGGAGGAGAAGAAATAACAGGGATAGAAGCAGGCATAGGAGCAGAAGATGGTGTCAGTGTCATAGAACTATTCTGTAGGCAGGTCTTCCATATCCTCCTCTTGGTCAAAGTCGAGACTGCATCCTGGGCATCCTGCCAATCCGTTTTAAGTCCCATAGGCTTCGTGCGATCCTCAAGAAGCTCTCCCAATTCTTCCTGAAGAGCAGGATCTGTAGCTTGCAAGAAAAGCTCAACTTTTTCAACATCCAATGCTCTTTGTTCAATGGCATCAAGCTGACTATACCTCTCTTCAAATTCTCGAATCAACTCTGAAGAAGCTAGACCTTTGTTTGGCATGTAGTCCTCAAGGAAATACTCTTCTTTCAGGGCCTTTTTAAAATCTTGCCAATGCGAATTTTGAATAAAAGATCAATCACTTTTGCCCTCAAGGCGGGTGTGACAAGACGAAGGAAATACTTACTCATAAGTCCAGCTAGAACTCCAAAAACTCCCATCTTGATCTCATATGTCTTCAAGTAAGCTGAAACATTACGGCCATCAAATAACTTCTTCTCATTCTCAACTGCTTCAATCGTCTTAGTTGCATTGATTGCATTCTCATGCTCCGAATATAGTTGCCTTTGCTGAGACAACTGCTGTTGATGCAATTGCTGTTGCTGCTTCATATACAATTGTGTCTGTTGATTTTGAAGCTGCATATACATGGACATATTCTACAAAATATGCTTTAGATCATCTGTTGAAGTACTTGACGCAGCAGTCAATGATGGAGTTGAAGTAGAGAACGCAGCAGGAATCGTAGAAGAGGCTGAAAATGATGCTGAAGTATCTCCCATCCTGAAATTTCTGCGACGCTTTCACGTCGGGTTCACCAAAGATGTCGAAGGGTTTTTGAAAGCAAAGTCGTGTCTACAGAAGACCTTGATAAATTTCGAGATGGAAGATCAATCAAGCTGAATTATTCTTATTTACTGCTGTCTACTGTTGTTAACACAGAGTAATCAAAAGTAGTATCTCTGTGTAATTTTCTTTTAGTAAAGAATTGCAGTCCTGTCAGTGTTAACAGTCCTTCAATTAAACAATCGTTCAGTAAGTCTCCTCCTTTTCTTTGTTGTACTGTGCTCCAGAAAAGCTATCATGCTGAAATTCTGCTGTAATTCTTGAATGAACACAAATATTAGTAGTGGAAACATGGGATATTGCAGAGAGGAAGATTGCAGCCCATTGGGACAGTTGGCATCTTCCCTCACTATATAGCAGTGATTATGAAAGTCTACCTCAAACAGCCCAATTTCACCCCTGATCCATGGCAGAAGAGTCATTTTGAGGTGATTTATCTGCAGGCTCTTCCATCATGACCACATCCTCTTTGCTGCTGCCCATTGGTACTGCTTCTGTACCACTTGACATATTTGAAGCACCATCATCATCAACTATCTTTAGTTCCGCTGGCAGTTGCCCTGATTTAAGTGCCTTTACAAGCCTGGCAACTTCCTCCAATGTTTGAGAGTTTGCAATAGCAGCCTTGATAGCCAGAATCTGCTCCTTGGTTGGACCAGTTTGTTTAACTTCTTCAGCTTTAGAAGGAGATTTTTCGTCAGGTATTTCACCAGGCACAAATGTCTTTGCAGGAGGCGGTTCCATGTTTAGAGGTTTTGCATCCTTCGTTCCAAACAAAGCTGTTGCCTCTTGTCTCTCCTTTTGCTTGACTTTTCTAAAATCTAGAAGGCGTAGCTTCTGCAGCTTGTGAATGACATAAAGACGATAGTGTTGTTTCTTTGTGACTGTATTATCAAGCAAGCAGAGGGTCTACAAATTTGTTAGCCCTTCAAGAGGATCAAGGTCTATTAGGTTCACCAAGCGATTGTTTGTGAGTATCAAAGTATGAAGCTTTGGCAAAAAAAAAACCTCCAAGACTTGGGCTTATTCGAGCTATCCTATTATTGTTAACCAGGAGTATACTAAGACGCTTGAGATAAGGAAACCCTTCTAGCTTGACCAGCTCATCCGAGGTTCCGCATGGTCAACCTGATTATAAATCTCATCGATGACTTCATGGTAAGTCTTCAATCTATATAGTTCCTTGAAATAGTTAGACAACAGTATGTTCATGCATAGGAGTTTCTCCAGAAGGGAATCGATAGGCTTTCCACAGGTCTGCACCTTCATATTCAGATACAGTTAAAACCAAGGAGCTTCACACACCACTGCTTCAACAATACCCCTCGGATATGCTTAACATTCCGATTGTGTCACATAGTCTTTATTCTATTCATCAGCTTCCCACAAGACAGGCATTGCCAGTAGTAGCGACCGAGTGTTCCTTCTCGAACACCAAGCAGATGTTATGGTTGATGCACCAGGTCCCGTGAGTGCTCCCCTTCTTCTTGGTAACACTAACATGCTCAAAATTGCCCTCTTCTCCCTTCCTAAGCCTGTTTTTCCTGCTTTTTCTCCCCAGGCGGCGTACAACATGGCCCTTTCGGACCATAAAAGAGGCCCCTCCCTATATCAGAATTCCCTGGCCCCCTTAGACCATTTTCTCACTCTTAGAATAGCTTGAATCCTGCTGTATACAGGTTTCTATTCTTCGATAGCCACATCCCTGCCCCCTCCACGATCCATTACAAAGACTTGCCAATTTCCAGGGTAGCACTTCAAAAGTCGAACATCGAACATCCTCTCCCAAATTTCGTAACTGCTTTTAGGAATAAACAGTCTCAAAACTTTTAACAAAGCCCTTAATCATTGGCTCTCGAGTGTTTCTCAAAAGCTCACAAGCTCTTAATCTCATTAGCACTCAGGTAAGAAAGAGCCTCTCCCTTAGGAATGAGTAGACTAACGTGCCTTTCCACATCAGCTCATCAATGCATTCTCTAAATTGTTGAATGGCCTCTATTCATGAGAGCTAGATATTTGATCCTGCATGAAGCCACAAACTATATTTAAAAAAAACATAATAGCCAAGCTAACACTGCAGCTGCCAATTCTGGTTCAGAAGCTTTTGAGAAACTGCAAATGAAGCCCAGGCATCAGTACAGGCATATTCTATCTGTGCCCTACTCAGTTGTTGTCGTGTTCCCCAATTGCTCATAGTGACCCTCTTGGGTTTGTCCATTCGAAGACCTAAAACTTCCCGTACAAGGACTTTCAACCCAACATGTCTCAATTCTTCACGATTCAGTTGCTCAACAGCTAGTGTTGTGAGCTCATGTCCACCTTTTCCAGCTTGTTTACATGCTAACAGTGCCTCTTCCACACTCTCCTCCAATGTCAAAGGTACAAAAAATGTTCGAGTTCTAGCTCTTGCAACTGCAACCTGAATGCTATCACTAACTGCTTATTCACTAGAAGCATGCAATGACAATGAAGGCAGGCAACGCTTCCAGGGAACTTGTGAGATTGAATGGCCTCCGATGAGGAGGAAGGAGACAAGACGAGAGGACACGCTGGAAGGTTTCCATACTTGGCATACATGCCAACTAGAGCATTACCGATAAGTTCCTCTTGCTCCAACCCCCTCTCCACTATACTGGCCACGCAGAATAAAATGCAAACTCGACGACTAAGTATGCACAAAGTAACAAATGTCACACACACAAAATTTTTGGTGGATTCCACACCTCGGATGCGCAGCAATACAACAATGCTGATTAAGATATGCCTCACGATCTTGAACAACAAGACCTTCATCGTTTTCCATTTTGTCTACGTTACGACAAACAATTTGTTTTTGTTATAATTCTTTTTTTCTTTCTTAAATTGTTTGAGAAGGGATTTCTTCTCTTGTAACTCAGCAAAAATTAACGTATGTAAAGTCTCCACCCACCCACCCACAGATTAACATATATATACCGGAGTGTTTCCCATCTCGTGGTATTGCACCGTACCTCGCCACCACTCTCTCTTTGTTTTTTATCCATTCATTATCTCCTCTCCTTCCATCTCTCTCTCTTTTTCTCTTTCTTTATTATGCTGTTTGTTTATTCCCTCTCTCTCGTTCCTTCTTCTTTTTTCTCTTCCTCCCCCTCTCTCATTTTCTTTAATGACCATGACTACGACTACGACGAAGACCACGACCACGACTACGACTGCAACTATGACTACGACTACCACCATGACCACAACCACGACCACGATTATGACTATAACTACGACTACGACTACGATAACCACGACCACAGCTAGGACTACGACTACGACCATGACCACGAATACCATTACCACGACTACGACCACTATAATAAACAAGAAAAGAAGAAGAAGAAGAAAAAACAACAACAACAACTACTACTACTACTACAATAATAAACAAGAAAAGAAGAAAAAACTACTACTATTACTACAAAAAAAAAACAAGAAAACTAAACAACAATAAATAAGAAAAGAAAAGAAAAACTACTACTACTACAACAAACATCAACAATTAATTTCCTTATCTCTCTTCCTCTCTCTCTCTCTCATTTCCTCTCCCTCTCTTTCTCTCTTTCCCTATTAGGTTTAATGTTTTTTCTATCTTTTTCTATCTCCTCTTCCTCTCTCATTTTTTTCTCTCTCCTCTCCATCTCTCATTTCCTTTTCTCTCTTTCTCTCCCTCTCTCGTTTCCTCTCTATCCCTCACCCTCACCATCTCTTTCTCTCTTTCCCTATCAGGTTTAATATTTTTTCTCTTTTTTCTATCTCCTCTCCCTCTCTCATTACCTTTTCTCTCTTTCTCTTCCTCTCTCATTTCCTCTCCCTCCCTCACCCTCTCCCTCTCTCATTTCCTCTCCCTCCCTCTCCCTCTCCCTCTCTTTCTCTCTTTCCCTAGTATGTTTAATGTTTTTTTCTTCATCTCCCTCCCTTTCTCTCTTTCCCTATTATGTTTACTGTTTTTTCTCTCTTCCTCTCCCTCTCTCTTTCCCTATTATGTTGAATGTTTCCCTCTCTTTCCTCTCCCTCCCTCTCCCTCTTCCTCTCCCTCTCTCATTTCCTCTCCCTTCCTCTCCCTCTCCCTCTCTTTCTCCCTTTCCCTATTATGTTTGATGTTTTTTCTCTCTTCCTCTCCCTCCCCCTCTCTTTCTCTCTCCCTCCTTCTCCCTCTCCCTCTCTTTCTCTCTTTGCCTATTATGTTTAATGTTTCCCTCTCCCTCCCTCTCCCTCTCTCTCTCTCTCATTTCCTCTCCCTCTCTCATTTCCCTATTATGTTTAATGTCTCCCTCTCCCTCTCCCTCTCCCTCTCCCTCTCCCATTTCCTCTCCCTCCCCCTCTCTTTCTCTCTCTTTCTCTCTTTCTCTATTATGTTTAATGTTTCCCCCTCTCCCTCTCCCTCTCCCTCTCCCTCTCCTTCTCTTTCTCTCTCCCTCCCTCTCTCTCTCCCTCTCCCTCTCTTTCTCTCTCATTTCCTCTCCCTCTCTCAATACACAAGAATTATACAAAAAACAAGTAAAAGAAAGAGAGAAAACACCAAAGCAAAGCAAGAATGGACAATGCACTCACCGTAAAGGCTCGACGAAGAAAGGTTTGGTGGCTCCTCTTTGCGACGGTGGCTCCTCTTTGCCCTCCATACACCTACGCCTCTTCTTCGCGAACGGCGGCAGCGATGATGGTGAGAAGCCTTCTTTCTCTCTCTTTCTCTCTTTCTCTCCCTCTCAAATGCAAGATGTTCACTCTCCCTCTCACTCTCCCTTTCGCTCTCTCTTTCGTGAATGCGCGCAAAATGACGCGCTCGGATTTTGGTCTGCATTTTTTTCGTCTGGGTACCGTTGCTATTTATGTCGCTATTAGTGCTAATAGCAATGCAAATAGCGACGCCGCTATTTCTCTTCACAAATGGCTGTCGCTATACCCTCATATCCTTATAGTGTTATCCATACTTCAATTAAATCCACAGATTATTCCTCCTCTTTTTCAACCTCAAGAAGATCCCCTAATTCCTAATTTTACTCATTGTATGTTCATTGTAGATCATGTTTTCTCACCTCCTCCTTCTTGTCCTCAACCATCTACTATACTCCTTTCTACTTTTCAAGCATACTTCTTAACTTCTTTCTTATCAGATTTTGTTAAATTGCCTAAATCTCTATCTTTAAGCCTTTCTTCTTTTTATGATTTTTCATATTCATTGCTTTATCCTTTAATGCTTATTCCCCTTCATTCTTCCACATATCTCATTTTTTATCCCCCTCAGTTGGTTAGAAGCTACATGGGTTCAAATTTGTAGATATATAGATGTAGAGAATGGAGTCAAGCAGATTCATTGATGGGTCCGCATATTCAATTGTCCTGTAATTCTAGGGGAATGGAAGACTCCTATACAAGCTTATCAAAGTTATTAATAACGCACAAATTTGTGCAAATTTAGGCACACAAGTATGATCTTCATCAAAAAATCTTATGTAGTTTGATAATTTAACATTGTAACTTTATTGCAAAATCTCAAGACAAGCATCGTAAAAGGTATGACTAGATATTATAAAGTCATGACCTTAAAGTATATGTGTGTTTCTTTTCCAAATTTGGAAGGTTGAGAAGTTCCTTTATTGAAAATAAAGAAAATGAATCTTCTTATAAGGTGCAAGTAACCATGTAAAACAAAAGTTTCAAAGAAATGTAAAGGTGGAAATGAGGAGCCCCACAATTTGTGGGAAAAGGTGGTTGGGGGAGTTACAACTTCTCTTTCTCTCCTTTATCTAGCTTCTTGCACGTAGCTTATTTTCTCTCTTGTACTCTTCTCTTGCTCTCTTCCCTCTCTTGTACTTTTCTTGTTTCTTCTAACTATGGAAGAGGAAGAGAGTGAGGATGAAGACGATGAAGACATATTTTGTGTGCCTCATTCTTGTTGAGTGGAAGACTAATTTTCTAGGTGAAGAGAGGATTTCCTACAGGTTTGGAGGCTATGACAGTAGATTTGTAGTATTTTTTTCCTTTAAAATAAATATTTTCTATTTTTCCCTATGTGAGAATAAAAAACAAGCCCGATATTAGCTCTATTGGGGCTCGAGCCTACACACCCCTAGACAACCCCCATGGCCTTGCAGCAAAGAGCCTCTAGATACAAAAAATGATTTATCTAACTAATGTGCTTGTAGACATGAGTTTCAAACTATAGTCCAATGTATTGTCCATCTCGACTCCAAGTAAAGGGAATATCCCATACATATAGGTGACTAACACCTCATTATACACATGAATAGAGCATCCCCCAACTAGTTCGTGTGGCTTCTATAGCTCTCCTATACCCCAGGGAGGATTGGCCCATGATGTGTTGTCTCGAACAGAAAGAAAAAATGTGACACTGATCCTCTCATGATATATATATAATGATCTAGGAATATTTCAACCTCACATAAAATCTCCCCAAAGATCATGGTACTACCCTATAGCAAAGGAACCTCATACCCTCAGCATAGGTCACAACTAGACATATAAATGCTATGCATCAAAGAGCTTGCCTTTTGATACCATGCCCAAATGCAAATGCAATGTGTATACCTCATTGTGCTCAAATAATTTCAACTATAAATCAGCCATGTATCGTGTGAAAATACCATTTTCATAATTGTATTTCTCTAATGTTATGCTATGTTGTAAAGGGACACTATTGAGCTAACACGTGCTACTATTCCTCTTCAAAATTAAATAAACCAAAGCATAGGACATAATGTGCAATGAAATTAGAAATCATTCAAATCTTATCTCTTTTTATCACTTTTCTCTCTACCACTTAGATTTTGCTTCTGTGCATAGGTGTAAAAGAGTTTTGTCATCTTTTTTTATATAAATAAGTAATAAATGCACACTCTTCACATACAAATGGAGGTAGGCTAAGGCAAATCCTCATGCCCTATCCCCCTTATGCATCAATACACTCTTTTAATTTTTGATAAATTTTCACGCATTGAAACTATTTTTTTTCTTTTTTTCCCTTCAAAAAGATAAATATTCATGGTTTTTTAATTTATTTGAACATAAATTATTGATTTTTTCTAATTTTCTAATTTATGTGACTAGTATGAATTGTGATCCATTAGCATATTAATTATGGTTCCATGTGAAAAACCTTAAACTCTTTCTGTGCGGTAGAGGTCTTGCACAATCTCGCGAACAAGTCTCGAGAAGCTTGCCTTCAGAATGATGAGATCAAAAGAGCATTGATACCTCCTAATTTCTCTCAAGGCCATTGTACCTGGCTTCCACTTGTGTTTCTTGTGGGAATTCTGAGGAGGACCCTTGTGAGGGTGGCTTGAGGAAGGTGGGTTAGGTTGAGAAGGGGGTGCATCTGAGCTAGTAGATGCTCCAAGGGGCTGAACACGATATGGGGCTCTGAGCGGAAGCTTATTTGCAACGACCTTAGACCTAGCCATCTTTCCTGCACAAGAGATGTGAGAACTCAATGAATAAGATAGAAAGTGAAACCCTCTTTTATATAACCCTAAACTATAAGACTCATTCACATAGATGCACACTCTCTCTTTCTCTCTTAAACTATGAATTGCATTCACACTGAACACATTCTTCATCTTACTATCTTAGCTCTCTTCGAACCCATTTGCTGCCTTGTTGAACCTTGTTTCTAGCCACTTGGCATGGTTTTCTTTGGCACTTGAGGCTTCATAATGCACTCTTTTAGTGACACTATGTGATTCCATCATGTTTACAGCCGATTCATCAGCACTTTCATTTGCTCTCTTTTGCGAGAGTTTAGCTTCATCTGCTACTATAATCCTATACCACCATGATAATAATTGGATCATTGGATTGCTACCATTCACCCCTCCACCATGATAAGTTTTTCTTTGGTATGCACCATGCGCTATCCAATGTGAATTTTCCATCCCTTGTGTGGACCAAATTTTGATGCTTCTCGTTTTTGGAAAGTACGGCCCATGTGCCTCAAGGATATGCTACAAAGACACATATCACACATGAGTAAAACTATGCTCAATAGTTTATAAAATTCATATTATTTTAAAATATTAACTTAAACACCATATTGGAGAATATGGAAAATTCCCATAAGTTTGGGACACATGGTTAAATCTTTGGATTTGTCATAACTTGAACACTATAAATCCAAATCGAGAGTTCTATAGCTCAATAGATTCTATTTTTCAAGCACTTTCCAACAATAGGTCACATCATATGGTTTTGAGAAACGTATGGGCATGTCATCCGGGTGCCACCTTTTTAGTATTCAAAAAATGGGAATTGGGAGATTCCCAAACTCACTAATATTGTGTTCTTAGTACGCACCATGTGATGTGTGATAGAGCTTTTGCCCCATGCTTCCACCATGTTTTCATAGAAGTTATGCACAACATTGCTTATCTTCATTGTTAAATACTATCGTGCAAAGTAAGGGAGCCAATTTGTTGAGACTTATCCAAACCTTAGCTTTGGCCAATCTTGTTTTTCCTCCATTGCTTCGATCAAGAACTACAAAATGTAGCTTTTTCCACCATCGTAGTCCTACGGCCTACGAACCATGACATTCCCTTCCTCATTGATGGGCACTGAGAGAAACTTCCTAGCCTTTGCTCCTCCAAAGCAAGGCTTTTTTGAAAAGTTACTATATTTTGCTAATCTCTTCTCATTTTTTTCAATTGTCACTTGATGCTTGTGTAGCCTAATTTTTGATAGCACTCGCTCCACATTCCTACACATTGCAATGGCTTCTTTTTCTGGTTGCATCCTATAAGCAAAGCAAATGTATTCATATACAAGTTTCTCCATGATT
This sequence comes from Lygodium microphyllum, assembly GCF_053477565.2. NCBI lineage: Eukaryota > Viridiplantae > Streptophyta > Polypodiopsida > Schizaeales > Lygodiaceae > Lygodium > Lygodium microphyllum. The sequence goes on from NC_141162.1 coordinate 114,564,127, forward strand.
CTGACAAAAGCATGCAATGAACAAATGTGAATATGATCCAATGGAATGTTGAAGATGGGCTTCCAAGTGGGATCTTCTCTATTGCGCGTCGATGCAGCACTTGTCACCCTTTGCCAGTTCTTCTTTTTGTCCTTTCCTTCCACCCTCTCTATCAAGTAATATAGGCATAGATTCTTTGTATTTGCACCATTGGAGATTCCACACATGCATTTTAAAGTTTTCAAGTCTCGTGCAAGATGCCATTCAACCAAGTATTGACCATACCCTTCAACCGAGAGCATCTCACCATGTTCCTGATGATCGATGATGCTTGAAATGCTTGTGTGCATAAAGAGCACCTGAAACACCTCAAATATTTCCTTACGAACTTCAAATGCAGTGAGCCATCACACATGGCGCTCAGATTGAACACTAAAATTTTATAACAAACTGCAATTTACCATTACATTCCTCAACAGACATATTGTAGTACATTACCATTGCTGACTGCTCCTTGTACAAATCTAAATAGTAATTGTTGAATTCGGTGAAATTTACCTCATATGCATTTTTGGTCCTAACCTTTAGCATTTCCATGCATTGAACATGCATGGGATCTCCTATTAGCTCCAAAACCTTTATATTAAGTTGTCATTGGGCCTCTATTAACTTTGAAGGTTGAGGAAGAGGCACGATTCTATTTCTCTTCAGCACATGACCAAACCCAGCCTTCACACCTTTGAATACCTTTCAGTAAGTCATTGTGCTAATATCGGCCCTGTCACAAATAGATTGTGCATCCATAGCTGAGAACTCATTTGACACATATTTTAATATACACTCAATCACCTTTTCCTTCACAACCTTAAACTTAGGATTGCTCAAAGCATTTTCCAATGTACTTGCCTTCAACAATCTACTAATACATAATCCAACCTCACCCTCACCTAGGTTCTTATATGCTTTGATACGTCGCTTCCACTGGCCGCTATTCACCCTTAGCTACCTTACATGCTTTTATACGACGCTTCCACTGGCTAGTATTCACAATTACCTCATTGATTGGCTTCTTCTTTCGTTTGCACTCCTGTGTTAGCTTGTTGTTGATCTTTCTCAAGTCATCCAATTGTGCCTTTGTCTCCTCAAATGAGGTACCAATGTCATGGATAGTGTCCTGCATTGAAATGATTTGATTGTTTTGTTGAATTATAGTGTCATTCAGTTGTACCACACTTGTCCTATGAGCTATTGTATATCAAGTTGATGTCCAGCGATCACATCATGGCAATTTTTTACGGTTGCTTGGCAAGTTGTAAATACTTTGAACGCCTGATCATTGAGCCACCTAGTATAACCGAGTAATCAATTTTCACCCTCGCACACATACTTCAGAAAATTTATGATTCTTGAGAAAGTTGGAGGCCTATTGTTTAAGGGGTCAATTGGGTATATTCCCCCATCAACCCACAAATCCACATGTTTCAATCCCATTTGCCTGTAACTCTGCAAAACTTGAGGGTTGACAGTGGTAGGCTGGGTTCTTTTGAATAATGGGGCATATTCAATCTCTACCACAATATGCGGCGCCTTCTTTTATGTATTTATTTTACTATTAATAGAAATGGGGAGCCGACTTGGTTGTCACTGGACGTAGAGTCACTACAAGGAATTGGGCAATTAGCGACGCCGATTAGCGACGGCGGATATCGCCATCGCTATAGGCGTCGCTATTGGCGTCGCAACTGGCGTCGCTAAATAGCGACGCCGCAGGGAAAAAAAGCGCGGCCGAAACCAGGGCGCCGTTTTCATTTTCTTTTCTTCGCCTTTTGAGAGCGAGAGCGAGGGAGAGAGCCAAGGCTTTGTGAGAGAAGAAGAGGAAGAGACTTGCCGCCGCCGCCGCCGCCACCGCCGTTGTTCGCGAAGGAGAGGAGGAGCCCTCGTTGCAAAGAGAAGCCGCCCACGCTCGCCATATCTCATTGGTGAGTCTCCCTCTCTCTTTCTTTTACTTGTTGAAGGTTTAAATCGTTCTCTTTTGTTTGTTTAGGAGAGGAAATGAAAGAGAAGGAGAGGGAGAGAGAGAGAGAGGGAGAGAAAGAGAGGGAGAGGGAGAGGGAGAGAAAGAGAGGGAGAGTGCATTCTCTCTCTCTCTCTCCCTTTTGCTTGTTTAATGTTTAAATTACTTTCTTTTTTGCTTGTTTAGGAGAGGAAACGAGAGAGTAAGAGAGAAAGAGAGGGAGAGGGAGAGGGAGAGGGAAAGAAAGAGAAAGAGAAAGAAAGAGAAAGAGAATAGAGGGAGAGGGAGAGGGAGGGGGAGGAAATAGGAGAGGGAGAGAAAGAGAAAGAGAGGGAGAAGGAGGGAGAGTGCATTCTCTCTCTCCCTCCCTCTCCCTTTTGCTTGTTTAATGTTTGAATCACTTTATTTTTTGCTTGTTTAGGAGAGGAAATGAGAGAGAAAGAGAGTGAGAGGGAGAGGAAGGGGAAGGAAATGAGAGAGGGATAGAAAGAGAAAGAGAGGGAGAGTGCATTGTATCTCTCCCTCTCCCTTTTGCTTGGAGGATGTTTAAATCACTTTATTTTTTGCTTGTTTAGGAAATGAGAGAGAAAGAGAGATAGAGAGGGAGAGGGAGAAAAAGAGAAAGAGAGGGAGAGGGAGAGGGAGAGGGAGAGGGAGAGGGAGGGGGAGGGGAAGGAAATGAGAGAGGGAGAGAAAGAGGGAGGGGGAGGGAGAGGGAGGGAGGGAGGGAGAGGGAGAGGGAGAAAGAGAGAGGGAGAGGGAGAGGGAGGGGGAGGGAGGAAATGAGAGAGGGAGAGAAAGAGAACGAGAGGGAGAGGGAGAGGGTGAGAGAAAGAGAGGAAGAGAGGGAGAGGGAGAGAAAGAGAGGGAGAGGGAGGGGAAGGAAATTTAAGATAATATACGTATTGATAATGGTATGCAATGTGCTTTGCATACGGCCACGTACTTCATCAAAATGAACCCAAAATTATTGTTATAGAAGAAGAAACCCTTAAATTGAGTATAGGATAATTTCTCTCAGGTCTTATGACTATGAGTAGAATTGATTGAAATAAATTTTATTACTATAGTTATAAAATTTCATAGATGGTGCGCATTAATTTTAAAATGGATTACTTATACTCAAAGCCGAGATATAACAAAAAATTATCTACCGGGACAAACAAATCGTTGAGCATGATACAAGGCCGAGATATAACATCGGAAAATCTCTCGACTACTATATACAATGCAAGGTTTATGGTCAACTTGCAACTTGACGTACATCTCCATAAAGCTATCCATTTAAGCCTCGTTTGCTGTAATGTAGATAATATGGCAAACGAAGAAGGTCTTATTGTTCAAGACCGCGAGTCGTATCTTAATCAGCGTGTCCCATGTCCTTGCTCTCAATGCAAGTTGGCAATTAGACGAAAACGCCGATTGTCTATAGAACACGTATGACGATTTGGCGAGTTTCAATCTGAGATCATTGATCAGGCGATTGCAGATTTTCAGCAAACGGTAATTTGAAGTTAGCATTTTTCATGCATTGTACTCTCAAGCTAATTGAAAACCATACGCGATAAGATTGGGTCTTGTTGGCAAATTTTGTATCCAGGGGGGTGATGTCTCGACCCAAGGGGGAGTGCACCCTTTGCGGCCAATTAGAAGAGTTCGTGGACGTGCGATGGATGGATTGCAGGAGCCAATCGACCACTCGCAAGGCCCATCTATACCGTCAATGCCAGAGGAGACAGACAACCTTCCCGACTTGCCTACAATCTTGGAGCCTGAGATGGAGGCAATGATCGATGCATTGATTCCCATGGATGTTGAGACATCTGACCTGCTTAGAGAGGAAGCATCCATACCATTATATGATGGGTGCCGAGTATCTCGGTTGAAGACATTGCTTGCACTCTTAAGTGTGCAAGCAAAATACGGTTGGAGCGATACGACTGTGACTGAGTTATTCAGGTACCTTGCACACAGACTTCATTGTTTTTTTTTTACCAGACTTTTCATATTTTAGATATTTCTATTTTGCCTCCAAAAACATCTCCAAAAAATACGAAATTTAACCAGTTGGTTTGTTTTCTGACCAAAAGCTAGAATATAAAAAATCCCCAAAATATCTTAAAAGGAACTTCCAAAATTTTATTTTCCTTGTTCTCGATTAAAAAACCGATTACCTTGTATCTACTAATCATTTTGCATTGAAAACGAAGCACCACACTCCCGTAACTAACTCCTTTTTGAATATAAAATTTGGTTGAAAAATACTTCTTGAATGAGGAGAGAGAAGGAATCTGAGTATATCTTTGTACATAATATAAAAAAGGCAAAATGAGATTGCAAGAGTGGAGAGAGAAGAGGATTATTTTACTATTCTTCTCTCCTCTTTTCCTTGTTTTAAGGAGGAGAGAGGGGGGCTAAAAGGCCCATTTGTGAGTTCTTTTTTTTCCTAATGATTTTCACAATAAATCCCACATCTCTAATTTTGTAGTTTTAATCTTTTTTTTATAAACACTAAAAGTGAATGAGTTTTTTATAATCTCAGTCATCAAAAAACATAACTCAAGCATTTTCAACCATGTTCCATGATAGACGCAATTGGTACAACAACATAATATGCAATAAATCAACACTTACGCTAAATCTCGCACATGTGACACATCATATTTCAAAAAATGGAGCCATTAATGCTATCACATTGTTGTTTGATGCTCACATTTGTGCTTCCTTGTTTCATTCCTTACATCTTGCCATGAACCGGTTCCCATTCCCTCTCATTCTCTCAACCGATACTTACTAACAACAATTATGGTGAGAGAGAAAGAGGAGAGAGAAAGGCTAAAATTTGAACTTTTCATAGAATGCATCAATTTTCTTATTGTCTATGGTGATATGAGCAAAGAAATCAGGGATCTCATAGCCAAGAGGAGGAGGCATGATTAAGAGAGGCACAAAATCCCATTTTAAAGCAAAAATGGAGTTACTTGCTTTCAGGCTTCCGGATGAGGTACTTGCTTTATAACGCCAAACTTTGCGGCCATTAAATAGGTGGTCCTAGAACCAACTTACTAGTAAACTAGAAGGATAGGGTCACTAGGACTACCCTCTGAAACAACTCTTTACATGCCCAACAATGTCTTCACAAGAAGTAGATAATTGCTCAAACCTCCCCAAACATACCTAACCTAATCTTGGGACTTCATGCCTAAGCTGTTGGTCTCTACCAAAAGGACACACACACAATCGAACACTTTTGATATAATCTACTAAGCATATAGTTTTTAATTGGCTTTAAATTGGATCATTGAATTTTGGTTATATGTGATGATGAAAACTCTAGGAATTTTGATGATAAAATGAGTTGTAGCAATTGCCTTGGATTTATCTTGCCTTGGGCAAAGATATAGACTATGATTAGCTTGGCATCTACAACTATAATTTGGTTGTGGGCATAAAGTACATATGCTCACATACACACACACATGCATTTATCCCGAGTAAACATATCCATAAAGAAAGTAATTTATTTTCCCCAGTCCACGCATACATACACACATACTCTCATAGACTTTCCACCTTGAGGTTGGTTATTAAGTTACTTGCATAGGATCTTGGACTTCATCCAATTTTACTAAGCATAGGTATAATATACGCACCCAAAGATATGGATTATGGGGTTCTACCAATCAAGGAGCTAGACCTTTGATACATCCAATCACCACTAAACATGAAGATTCCTATTGTGATAATGTATTAAGCTTACTGAATCCAAAATTGGGGATGCAAAATTTATACGAATGGTTACAATATATATGTTACAACTCTAGACTCTTCATTATTGGATGTTACTTTTTTGATACAAAGGTTTCTTCAATTCAATAATACAGTACGAGGCATATCTCTATCGATATTAATAATGGTTGAGATTCACAAGGAGAAAAGTATACCCAAGGATGTGTTTTAGGACAATATGGGGCACATAAAATATAAACTATATAGATTTATATATATTCGTAAAATTTGAAATCAAGTAAGAGGGAACTAGATACAACTAGCATATAACTATATTTGGTACTTGGGTGGAAAAGCTTGTGTTGCTTTTGGTAGTATTTCAAATAGTTGCACTAGGCACATAGTACACAAGTACATCATCTTAGCGATATTGACCAATCACCCAAATTACATGAAATTTTTAGGGTCTAACTTCCTTTTTGGTTCTATGAGGATACTTATAAATATATGAGGTAGTGGAAATACATGAGCACATAAATCACACTCACTCACTCACTCACTCACTTGTTCACTCACTCATGCACATACGCATGCTTGCTCACTCACTTCCACCCCCCCCACACACACACACGATTCCCTTTCCTTCCATGTAAAGTGTCTCAAAAAATTCCTATAGCTATCTCTTAGAAGCTACTATTCTATCTATAATACTTTCAATTCAACATATTGTGGCTTCTTAAGTTTCTAATGGTGTTAATGTTGTTACTTCTCTTTCTAATTTTCTTGTTATAGTGCGCACGTGCACACACACACACACACACGATTCTCTTTCCTTCCATGTAGATTGTCTCGAAAAATTCCTATAGCTATCTCTTAGAGGAGACTATTCTATCTATACTACTTCAATTCAACATCTTGTGGCTTCTTAAGTTTCTAATGGTGTTAATGTTGTTACTTCTCTTTCTAATTGTCTTGTTTTATAGCCCGCACACACACACACACATGCACACGCACAAGCACCTGGATACGGACACGAACATGGATACGGACATGCACACGCATGCACGCACGCACGCACACGTGCATGCACGCACGGACGCACGCACGCGCGCGCGCGCACACACACACACACACACACACACACACACAAAACTACTAATAGAGATATACATACCTTAAAAGAAAACATATATAGCATAGTTTAGGTTACAAAATATGTTTTTTGGTCCATATGATATAATCTACAAATGTTTTAAACTTATTTGGGTGATATCAATTTGCCTTATGTACTTGAATATTAAAAGTTAAGGATAATGGCTTGTATTATATAAGTTATTTGTCTTAATTAAGTAGTCATATTAAAATGCATATTTTAATGTATACATCTCTCTTGTTATGTCTAAAAGTAATCCTTAACAAATAATTCCTTTATGGGTAGGTATTTTCTGTACTTGGTGACTTTTATTACTCAAATTAACATTTCTTCTTAATTTCTTAAGATGTGAGTTATTATGTGGAGCCCCAAGAGGAACACCAAGGAAAAGGGAATTCTCTTGCAAGAAAATCTATCTTGTAACATCAACAAGCTTTTATTTCATTCTTTTGATCATCAAAACAAAGAAAACAGCAAATCTTCACGCAACATCATAGTAGATATCTCCCACGGATTTGATAGAATCAACCATAATCTTCAACATCTTTATAGAATTCTTCAATATAGCAAAGAATATAGAAGAATACACCATTTTTAAATGGAAATCAATCACATAGTATTCATCTTCAATTTCTTCATAGTTCTCTCTCTCAATCTCTCATATACAGTTACACTGTTTTGATAGAATTGACTATCTCTCTCTCTCTCTCTCTCTCTCTCTCAATAGTACATCATATCCTCACTACAATACTCTCATAATAACTCTCAATGATCCTTCTTAGGTCGTGGATGCACCTCCCAAGAGGTATGTCTGATATGAAGAGTCACCAGAGCCACTACAGTGTCTTTTCACAGCTCACTACTGTCACTGTCACTTCAGTCTTCAACAGTTACTTCTTCCATTTATTTTAGCTCTTTTGAACTTAGATTAATCCTTTCCAAAAGTTAGAAAAATTTTCCAAAGTCACACATACATTCTACAGAACACTTACAGAAGGTCTACAGAACAGTTACAGTACAATACTAGAGCAGCTACAGTACAGTTACAGTACAGAGACAAAGTAGAGACTGAGGCTCTACAGAGGGTCTATAGAAGATCATCAGAACCTCATAACTCATACTCAAACCATTCCAAACTATCAAAAACTATTCAATAGTCTCCCAAAAGATCTCAATCTTCATCAATCATCAATCCATGCTTCATACAGAAGACAATCAGAACAAAATAGAAGCTATATAGAAGGTATATAGAACCAATGAGAACCTTAACAGAACCTATCAGAACATCACAGAGCTTCATATCTCTACTAAGAATCATCATGAAATTCCAAAACATAATCAATATCATCCAAAACACTCTCAAACACTTCCATTAACAACCATACATCACTCTAAATCCATCAAAAATCAATCATTCAGACCTCAAAAACAACAAAAATCAGGCAAAAATTCAGCCTTTTTTCACTCTCAACATATCCCCACACTTAGAAAGGAAGCGTCCTCGCAACCTAAGGAAAAGAAGAATATAAGTTCATTAAAGAGCTCAATTTGGATCTTCCATCGAATCTTCAATAATCTCTTCAAAGCACGACCCCAACTTATCACCTGTATCTAAGAGAAAAATACTACTAAAGGAAAACTCCCGTTATTCATTAAATCATCTGATTAATCATTTAAAAAATTCATAACAAATTTGTAAAGGATATGAGAGGTTCTCTTCAGCTTTCCACCATAGGCTTTCCATCCACCATCAATCGTTTGAAAAGAGCTCTCGAAAAAATTATTCTCAATCAACACGAACTCATCACATACAATTATTACAACACACACACTAACACTAATACAACGATCTGAATGAAACCTCCAAAAAGAGATATATATCATTAAGAATCATCCAAGATATATTGCAAAGGCATCAATGAAGATGATCCCTTTTGAAGGCTTGGTGGTTTCGAAAACGATCCATAGAGAAGGATTCATCTACAAATGTCTTTGGAGGATTTTGAAAGAACTGCAAGCAGCACATCCTTTCTAGCAAAACAAGGTATCTGTTAGGTAGACATAGGACATGAAAATACAGGACATCCAACTGGTGGGAGTCAATTTTCACATTGATATTCATACAAAGTTTTGGAATGGCCTTTTGATCATTATGGGAATGCCTATGCATGTATGCTAGATACCAAGAAAAATGAGCTGTCAATCTCATCGAAGGATCTAGAGATTGTGAATATTGGTGAGCAAAATGAAGGTAGTTGTGGTATGCTTGACTAGTAGTTGTCCAATCCCCTGGAATTATTGGCCAGTTTATTTGAGGTCCTGTAAGAGAATCAATCGAGCTCCATCGTCTTCTTCTGGGAATTTGCTGATCAAACCCTTCGTATTCACTAACCAACTAAGGGGGTTGAGAAATGGAAGTGGAATCAGTAAAAGTGGATGAAGAGATGGGTAGGCAAAATCATAAAACGAGGAATAAGTTAAAGAAAGAGTGGCTGAACATTTTAGGGAATCAATTAGGAAAGGTGTCAATTGATAAATAGGAAAGGTAGAAGGTATATGGATAGATGGAGAAGGGCATGGTGGAGAAGGGGGAAATATTCTATCTTCGATAAAAGAACAATAGGTAAATATGGGAATTTGAGAAAAAGATTGAGGTTGGAAAAGAAGGGGTAAGATTGCTGTTGAATTGGTTTGATAAAGGAAAAAATAGGTATCATAGCGATGAGCCATTTGTTGGTAGTATAATAGGCTAGGAATAGAGGGACCTAAGACAGATCATCTCTTATAAGCACAAAAAAAGGTTGAATCAAATGGATGATTTTTGGAAAGGTGAGCTAAGAGATCCACCCTTATTTGGTTAGTGCTCTGTACATAGGTAGAAGTTGTGTTCTCTCGTTGATTCAAGACCACAGAATCAATCATTGAGTGCTAGGAATTGTCAGGGCAAGTAGCCACTTTTGAGGAGTAACTCTGCAACATGTCATCTATTCGCAACTCTAAATAGTTGACATACAAAACAACTTGCAAAACCACATCTCCCACAAACCAGGCCATATCTACTTCATCTGGAATCAACAGATCTCCCCGTAGATACATATATGACATCAACATGGTATCCGTTGTCACAGAATCTTCAAACACCATACGTACCACTTCTGTTAGTAACTCAGGAGACCAAGCCCCACTCCAACCATCCTCTGGAAGAGGAAGATCCATCGTTGAAAGCTTCATGTAAAAGGCCAACTTCTACAATTGATGGTGGACAAAGGAAGAATGGTCCGGAGGAACATATTCCTAGAAATGCTCAAATGTAGACCATAGCAGATCCATCCTGGACTGCAATCTTTCCACTTTATCTTGGAATAAAGGACACAAGGTAGCCTATCTCTGGAGAACTGCCAAGTCCTACTTTGAGAGAGAAGGGATCAGTGGAACATTGGGGCTTGGAGGAACAGACCGTGACTATGCCAGTTGGTCTTACAACTGCTTGATTTGGAAAGCTTGTGATTCCACTGTGTCATGAGCAATCTATAAGGCTGAGAGTTTTGCATTGAAAAGAGTTTGAAACTCTTGAGCTTGTTTAGACATCCTCTTCTTCTCCTCTGAGATTTTAGTAACCTCTGATTGAGCTTCTGTTAACCGAATCTTCAAAGAAGATATCTCTTATCTTTGGGTCTCAATCATTTGGGTTTGTTGCTCCATCTGCTTAAACAGATTTGCTAGTGTGTCTTTAGCAGAGGCTAACTCTGATGTTGCCTTTTGCAACTGGTCTTTGGACTACATCAGTTCTTCATAAAAGGAAGCATACAGCTACTGGATCAGATGGAGGATGTGAAAGCACACCCGTCTTTAGGCCTGAGTACGTCAAAAAAGCATACAGGTAGGATCCATAGGTAACATTTGTGACATTCCCCTGGTTACTTTGACGAAATGTTGATCCATCTTTGTAAGTAGATAAGTGCTCCAATCAATAGCCACTCCTTTTTACACCATCCTGGAAGCTGTAAAGAGCTCTTTGGACAAGTAATGGGATGGTGTTTTGGCAGGCATAAATCTATCTTGGAGGAACTGGCAGACTAACTTCCACACAGGATCAGTGATCATGGAAAAAGAGACTCCTGAAGTGTTGATCACTTTCTTGACATCCAGAATTTCCTTGGTCTACTTCTGTAACAGCTTCAAAATCTCATCGTTGGAGAATAGTTGTCTAGCTGTAACAAAGGGCTCTCCTTTGTAGGGAAGAGGCAAAGCCTTCCCTAACCCTCGGGGTGTCAATGTCATGGAAGTACCATGGACTAGCCCCGACTTCTTACTGTATGAGACAAGGAACTCATCACACATGGATGGATCATCTGGAATCAAGAGGAATGAAGCAGCCACGAAAGTCGCAAGTCCTGCTTTTGCTATAGGCTCAAAAGCCAGTAGGGAAGAATAATCCCTACTAACGAGCGGGACATACTAGATAGGAGGAGAAGCATGAGGTGCCATTCAAATGGAAAACACACACACCACAACACTGACAGTCATAAAGAATGCCTGCAAAAAAACCAAAGAGCTATAAAAAAGAAATCAATCAACAGAAGAACACACATACATAGACGTAACTAACCCATTTACCACCCCAGAAAATACACATCCTAGAAAAAATTTGGCATGACCTCTACACATATGCGACCGAAAACTTCATGGGATGCAGCAAACAAGCATCCAAATCCCCGTATCAGACAAGAAAGAAAGAACTACACACCGTACCCGTAATCGTAACACATAGACAAATCAGAATACCATAAAAATGTACCTTAAGGTCGAACCATAACCTTGACCATCAGTTTTAACTTAGAAGACTTTTACGTGCCCATCCCACGAAGCGGGTTTATTAAAAAGGGAAAAAAAGTGCAGTGAGGGGGAATTATTTTAATAAAGGGTTCATTTTAAGAAATTATTAACAATGAGTGACATTTTATTAGGTTATAAACCTTAATAAAAAATGGTGATTCCTTCGTAAAATTTTAATTATAATTTATTAGGGTGAAACGGTGCTTTATCGAAACCCGGACTACAATTCCCAAACTGGGTCTCTAAATCTAAATTCCTTAATTAAAAATTAATAGTAATGTGGAGCGCTTTTTTGCCAGCGCATGCTTTTTTGTGACGGCTGGTTCATTTTTATTTCAAATTAAGGTGCCTCTTAAGCGCACGTAGTGCTTGCAAAGTGAACGGCTGGTTGATTTTAAAATTATTAAATTGTGTGTTTAGCGTGAATACGCGTGAAAAATGTGGGTGAATAAATAGTTTATTTTAGCAATTAATTGTGGTTAAGGGGGTAATGAAAATAAATAAAGCTTACAAAATAAATACTTGGTAGGGGTATGTATGCAATGGCCTGAAGGCGCACTGAGTAGTCTCCCAAAAGCAATGAATCCAATCAAACAAAAACAAAGAAAACTGACTTTAACAAGTGTCCACAATGTATGTTAATTCAGCCATGATTTTCAACTGAGTTTTAGGATTTAAAATGAATTTGTATTATGTGTAGTATTAAAATTAGGGTTTTTGGATTCAAATAATATTTTTTATTTTTTATGAAAAAAATTAATTGAGAAATTAGTAGAAAAAAGACAGAGATTTGTGGAATTTTTGGGATTTTTTTTTGAATTTATTTTTGTATTTTGACTAATTTTTAATAAAATTTACCCATTTTTAAGGTAATTTTGAATGAATTTTTAGATTTTTAATTTTCTATAATTTATTTGTTTTAATTTCCACCTTACAAATAGTCTAAAAAATTTCAAAAATATTGGTAAATTTTCAAGAATTTTTTTGTAATTTTTTCTGATTTTAAATGAATTTTTGAAATTAACTAAATCAATTAAATGAAGTAAATCAGGGTAGTTGGGTAAGTGAGGTCAAGTTAGGTCAATTAAGTCGGGTTAGTCTAGGTAGGTTAGTTAAGTCATGGTAAGTCAAGTCTGGTCTGGTTAGGTTAGTCAGGGTTGATTAGGTTAGGTCTAACCAAGTTTGGTTAGTTAGGGCAGGTTAGTTAGGTCAAAGCTAACTAGGGTAACTAGGTTAGGGATTAAACTAACTAGGGTCAATGGGTGGGGGGTTAACTGAGTCTGGTTAAGTTAGTGGGAGGGCCAACTGATGTCAGGAGGCATATTCCACGGTGGATTCCGTGCCACGGTGGATTCCGTGAGGTTTTGCGGTGAATTCCGTAAAATTTTATTACCGGGGCTCATACACAAAGTGGGTTCTTTGTGCGAGAAGTCGATGGGGACGCCTATCCTTTTCGGGCGTTTTGTTAATTTTATGTGTACATGGGTGATTCCATAGCAGGTGATTCCACAAAATATATATTTAAATTAATAAACGTTTATGAGTTTAGAGTGCACACTCGTGATAAATTAAGGTTAGGATTGATTTCTAACCAACTTAATTATGTAGCTGAAGACTACTAGGTATTCACTTTTGTCGGTTTAATTGTATTATTTTTCTAACAATTGTGAATGATTTAGTTGATGTGTAGAGCGAGCAGCGGTGGCAGTGGGAAGCATTGGAGGATAACGTGTATTCAAGTTATCGTCAATTTTTTATGGGCGCGTATCTTAGGCATGGCGCCTATATTTTGACGCGCTTATTTATTAAAGCGCTTGATATTTATTTATTATTTTTGTATGCACATGCGCGCACGATTTAAATACTTGTATTGGACATTGTATTTGGGTACCGCCTCACTTCTTGGGCGCCCACTAGCTTTAATTCTTTATTGGCACAAAAGAAAACTCAAAAGCTAAAGCGTGCTATTTTGTAATTTGGGCTATTATTTGAGCTTGAAGATGATTAATATATGAAATACATGCTTTGTGGAGCACTCACACAAGGCATGGGGGGAGATTGCACCCAATTGGTCTCTTGTTCATATCGTGCAAGCTTTCTTCATTGATTTGTGTGCAAAAAGTAGAGTTCTTTTGTTCTTGGGGACCTTCTGACGCTCACTACGCGCGCATACGGCGATCGATCTGTGCACCAGTGGTATCAGAGCGAAGCTGAGATCGAGAGCTTCCAATCGCTTACCATCTTGCGCGAAGGCGGAGCTCCTGGAACGATCGAGCTCTACAGTCAGTTTCGTCGCGAACAGTCGATACTAGTGTGTTCCTGGAGGTCAAGAACCCCCTTCTACACTCTCTGATCGCGAAGGACCAGCCTCTGTAGGCGGAGGACCACGCAGTGTCGTACTGCTGCGCATCTGAGGTGTGAAATCCACCAAAAAGTTGTGTGTGTGACATTTGTTACTTTGTACATACTTAGTTGTTGTGTTTGCGTTTTTGTTCTACGTGGGCAGTATAGTGGAGAGGGGGTTGAAGCAAGAGGAACCATTGATTTCTTACAGCTTGAAGCAAGCAGGGCTCTCTCCCTGTGTAAGCTGACCAGCACCCTTCAAAGAGTTTTTGGAAACTGTGGTCAATATGAAGTTCGATGAGGAGCCCAATTATACAAAGTTGATTGGTATTTGATGGAGTTCTGAGTCCAAATCCTGCCATCAGATCATTACTTTTTACTGATGGTGCTGTGAAGATGTGTAAGGCTGGATAGAAGCGATCTAGATTGAGCTCAGAATCTGAGGATGATCAACCTCGAAAGAAGGTTTGATTGGGTATGCCATCCACACAATGGGTTACAGTGTACAATTTTCACAAAACAATGAAACAATGGTACCACTTCAATGTTTCAGATGCTCGAATTTTTCAATATGTGAAAAAGGGATTTGAAGATGGCCTTTTTATTAGCAATGTTGCTTCCTGTTCAAATCTCTGGGCCCTTATAATGGATGCGGGAACGGGGTTTCAGGACAAATATATGAACTTTCACATTTTTTTTTTCCACAAGGAGTGGATCATGGATAATTGGGAATAGAAATACTACATCACAGCAATGGCTAGTGCTGACAATGGAAATGCCTTTGTTGTCATGTAAAAAGGGGCATAGAGACCCTGTTTTTCCAGGAGAAAAACAGATTTGGAAGATGAATTATCACACAGGTGCTCCATGGCTGGATGATTGACCCTCTTCTCAAGCTCTAGAGTAGGTGAATGTTGGGATCTGACAAGCTGCAGCTTGTGCAAATTGCGTGAATCACATAAAATACCTCTTTTGTGCAATCATTACATGAGCTGACATCCTCAGGAGAACAGGGCGTCTCCTAGATCATTTTTTATGTCAGAGGTGGAGTGCTGATGACAGATGTTACATAGATCAGACATAGCCATAGGCTCTTTGTTGCGAGCTATCTCCCATCCCTCATTGGTTGCCGCATCACCTGAAGATTCTGTTGTGGTGGTGATTGGCAGCCGGAGAAGTGGTTTGGCAACATACAGTATTTGATTAACTTTTGCATCATTGGGTCATTCTGCTATGGTGGTGATATCGCTGCTGATATTGCCGTTACTGCACTGAAATCGTGTCGTCCTTGCACTGGGAGCCTATCAAGATGATACTATAGGTTATGTGAATGGAGATTTCACATGGGTCATTTGGGTTTGAGACAGCGTCGTCAACATGATGGTAATGGAGTGAAGTGGTAATCTGTTTGGAGAAGGCCACTTTTCTGGGAGGCGTGTTGTTCGGCTGGGGGGGAAAAAAAAGAAAAAGGGGGACGAACGCAGAGTATGAGGAGAGGGGAAGAAAAAAAAAACGAGCAACAAAAAAAGAGGATTGGGGAAAAATCGGCACTGGGAGCGGCATTCTGGACTTGGAACAGGACGGTATTCCCAGGAAGCTGTTGCACGAATCCGAAGGCCATATCGTCTTCATTGAGCTCAAGAGCGGGAAGCTCTATCGGGGATCCCTTATTGAATCTGAGGATAATTGGAAGTTTGAAATTGCTAGCTCGAGAACATCACTTACACCGTAAAGGATGGCAGAGTCTCGCAATTGGAGCTCTATCGGGGGGGGGAACAAAGTGAAGTATGATGAAAACGAGATTGGACCTGGAGCTCCATCCATCTTCAATTGTGTTGTTGAGATCAGTAAGTGACAGATTGCTCTTCAGAAGATGAGGACGATGCTGATTCTGCAGCAGTTACATCAACGAGTTCATCTTTGAAGGAATTGTTGGCCAGCTTTTTGGATGTTTCACAAGTGGACGAGTTCAATTCTGCTTCGCAAGTTGATGATGAGTTCAGGTCAGCTTTGCAAAATCAAGGCTGGGAATCAAGCTATGGCAAAGAGGAGCTACTTCCATTTTATTTGGACTCCCTAGATGAGGTGAGCTCTAGCAATAGTGCTAATAAACAGAGACATTGCAGAAAGCCAATGAAGAGATCCAGGAAACAGAAAATTAAAAGAACTTTCCAACTATTGCAAGGTATCAAACCGAGAGTAGAAGGGTTTGCAGGCCTAGTTTCAGGAGCTCTCGGCGTCCTTTCGATCTCCGAGCTCCATCTGCTCTGCCTCTGCGACTATTTGATGCCATTTGAACAGGCTCATCCTACAGTCAACAAAGGGACAGTATTGACAGGTCATAAGGTGCTCTGAAAATTTCAAAGCCTTCTTTTAATCTACCAAAGTTAGCACCGGAGTTTGATGGCATTGATTGCATTAGTACTCTGATTGGATGGTGAAGAGATTTATCCTCATCAAATTTTGTTTCCTCTTTTACTACTTGGTCTAGGCTAGAGCTTACCTGGGCCACCAAAGAGGTCATGAACAACTACTCTGAAATATCTATGTGATACAATTACTACTTTCTTAAGGGCTACGGTAACTATAGCCAGATGTCTTTGCAAAGATTTTTGAGTTCAGTAGCCACAATGCAGTTTGAACTTGCTTGATTCTCTTTGAAACCATGATTTCACTTTGTCAATGAGTATGAAGCTAAAGCTGTTGATGCCATTATCCGAAATTGAGGTGACCTTCTTTCAAATTGAATCGTGATCTCGCTTGATTGATCTTCTATCCTGAAATTAGTCGAGGTCCTCTGTGGTCGCGACTTTGCTTTCGAAAACCCTTCGACATTTTTGGTGAACCCGACGTGAAAGCGTCGCATAAATTTCAGGATGGGAGATACTTCAACATCAATTTCAGCCTCTTCTACAATTCCTGCTTTGTCCTCTACTTCAGCTCCATCATTGACTGTTGCTTCAAGTACTTCAACGGATGATTTAAAGCAGATTTTGCAGAATATGTCTATGTATATGCAGCTTCAAAATCAGCAGACACAATTGTATATGGAGGAGCAGCAACAGTTGCATCAACAACAGTTGTCTCAACAAAGGCAACTATATTTGGAGCAAGAGAATGCAATCATTGCGACTAAGGCGATTGAAGTAGTTGAATGAAAATAAGCTATTTGATGGCCGTAATGTTTCGGCTTATTTGAAGACGTATGAGATCAAGATGGGATTTTTTGGAGTACCAGTAGGACTTATGAGTAAGTATTTCCTTCATCTTGTCACACCCGCCTTGAGGGCAAAAGTGACTAATCTTTTTCTTCAAAATTCGCATTGGCAAGATTTTAAGAAGGCCCTGAAAGAAGAGTATTTCCTTGAGGACTTTGGGATGGCTACACGGCGGTCATTCCGAGAGTGGGTCTACATGCCAAACAAAGGTCTAGCTGCTTCAGAGTTGATACGAGAATTTGAAGAGAGGTATAGTCAACTTGATGCCATTGAACAAAGAGCATTGGATGTTGAGAAAGTTGAGCTTTTCTTGCAAGCTGCAGATCCTGCTCTTCAGGAAGAATTAGGAGAGCTTCTTGAAGATCGCACGAAGCCTATGGGTCTTAAAACGGATTGGCAAGATGCCCAGGATGCAGTCTTGACTTTGACCAAGAGGAGGATATGGAAGACCCGCCTACAGAATGGATCTATGACACCGGCACTATCTTCTGCTCCTATGCCTGCTTCTATCCTTGTTATTTCTTCTCTTCCTCAGCCAATTACTTGGCCTATGCCAGTGCCCTACTCCTCCTGTTCCAAGACCTATGCCGACTCCTTCTGCTCCAAAACCATCCGCTCCGTCGGTTCCTTCCTCTCTTGATGACATAATCAAAGGCATAACAGATTTGACACTGGAGTCAGTTAAAGCAGAATTGGTGGGAAAATTGAAAGAGCAGTTATCCGAAATTGAGTCAGTTATCCAAAATTGAGATGACCTTCTTTCAAATTGAATCGTGATCTCGCTTGATTGATCTTCTATCCTGAAATTAGTCAAGGTCCTCTGTGGTCGTGACTTTGCTTTCGAAAACCCTTCGACAACGGATATCTCCTTCTTCAAGTTGTATTCATACAGTAAGCCTCCATAGCCAAAAGCTTTAAAGCTTTAACGCAAAGTTTAATAAGCTTATTAGAAAGCTTAAAGCCATGAAGTTTTTCGTCTGCGGCGTCAGTATAAACTGACGCCCGCCAATTTCTCCGCCAGCATATTCACGTCCTCAAAAATCGAATTGGTTTCCTTAAGCTTTAAATTCAAAGCTTCCCAAGTTCTGCAAGTCACCCAAGTTACAAAAGTCATCTCCAACAACTCTCAAAGCGGCAGTTCACACGCAGAAGCTTACGAACTAGTCTATTGCTCTTTGGTAGACCTTGTTCACACTTGCAGACTTGCTGAGCCAGT
Organism: Lygodium microphyllum; assembly: GCF_053477565.2. NCBI lineage: Eukaryota > Viridiplantae > Streptophyta > Polypodiopsida > Schizaeales > Lygodiaceae > Lygodium > Lygodium microphyllum. The sequence continues at coordinate 114,582,615 of NC_141162.1, forward strand.
TTCAGCCAAGAACAGAAGTTCATATGCCATACGCAGATTATACGTCGTTTCTACGAAGACGGTTATGACAATGAATTCTGCATACGTAAAGGACAAAGACTACAAAATCTAAACAAAATATACAAGCCTTGTATACCCGCCTTTGAGCTACGCTCATCCTGCTAATAAGATTTCAAGAGTGTGAGGTCTTTTGGATTTTACAGGATGACTGAACAAAACATGGATGATTTTATGACTGAAGGTGATCTACCCGAACCAACAATGGAGAAAAAGTTGGATTTGATTATGATGCAGCTTGAAGAAGAACGAAGAGCCCGAAAAGCTTTGCAAGTTCAATTGGCCAATTTGCAACGATCTACGACCGACCAAGATGGACCGCAAACTGAAGATCTTATATGACGTACCATCGATGCGACACTTGAAGCCCAATCCATCCACAAAGAAACGAAGATAAGTAAAAGAAACTTCAAATTTCGTACTTTCAATGGAATACGCGATGGAAAGAATGTACTTGCTTTTATCAGTCAATTTGATGATTACTTCCATGAAGAAACATATGCTGAGAAAGACAAAATTAAATTGTCACTAACCATTTAGTTGATCGAGCATCCTTATGGTGGATTGTGGTCCGTAAGAGCGTTGATTGTCCCACTACATGGGAGACTTTCCAAAAGAAATTTTTGCAGAATTTCCTTCCTCCTCAATTCCATGAAAAAGCCATTAAGCAATGAGATCTTCTACAACAAAGAGATCACGAACCTATTTTCCAATACACTGAACGTTTCTGGATTGCCCTACTGCAACGAAGATGTACCTAAAGCGACTCATAAATGCAAGTTTATGTCTGGTCTACTTAGACATTTCTATGCTGAAGTCAATATGTTCAAGCCAACAACTCTTGAAGATGCAAATTCCTTGGCTCATGACACTGAAGATAAGATTCGAGGACGAGACAAGCGACCACAACAATTTCCAATTAATGGTAGCTATGGTTCCAAACAATTCAATTCAAATTTTTGAAGATTCAATCAAAGTCATTTTCTTTCATCTTCATTTCGTAAATCTTGGACACGACCACCTGCCTTGCCATCAAACACCAATCCAAACCCTAAGCCATCCCCACAGTCAAATCCCAATATTCCTAAATTACTTCATGCCATTACCAATAATGTATCCAAAGAAAAACCCATAGTTTGTTACAAATTCCATCAACCTGGACATCTAGCAGCCAATTGCCAAACCAAAAAGCCACCTATCCATATCAATTATCTTGGAGCAATCGAAGAAGAAGAACGTGAGGAAATGCCAGACTTTATGGAAGATGATGACGACATTGGTACTACTTCAGATACTTTGCCAGGTATGCCAACTCCCCATTCTTTATTAACAATGAAATGTTTTGTGCATGGTAAAGAAAAGACTATTTTACATGATAATGGGAGCACACATTACTTTATTTCTGCAAAGTTAGTCAAAGAATTGAATTTACTGCATTCCTAGATACAAGATATAATGGAACACAAGAGGTGCATAACTTAGAAATTAAAATTGGTGATTATACTGAATGAAGAAATTTCCTAGTTGTACCTTTGCAGTCTAGTTACATTATCTTAGGAATGCCTTGGCGTCATCAATACAATCCTGACATAGATTATTCTACGCATTCAATTAAAATTTATTTTCAAGGAAAACAAATCACATTGCATGGTATGCACACCTCCAATAATTTTCCACTGCTTACTCATACTCAGGCTAAATGTGCATTACATAAAGTAGCAAATCTTATTTAATATGGGTGAATGAAATTCAAGCTAAAGAAACACAAATGCATCCTAGGCATACACAATTTCTTGCCCAATTTTAAGATTGTTTTGCTGCTGATTTACCACCTTGATTACCACCTTCACGACCTGAAGATCACAAAATAGATTTAATTCCTGGAACACAACCACCATGTAAAGCACTATATAGATATAACCAAATTGAACAGAAAGAAATTCAAAATCAAATAGAAGAATTGCTTAACAGAGGATTAATTAGACCTGGTAGTTCTCCATTTGGTGCACCTGTCTTATTAGTGAAAAAGAAAAATAATACTTATCGCATGTGCATTGATTATCATGCCCTAAATAAAATTACTGTTAAGAATATATATCCAATTCCTAGGGTAGATGATCTTATGGATAAACTACAAGGATCTGCTATATTCAGTAAGATAGATCTTAAGTCTGGTTATCATCAAGTAAGATTGGATAAATCTGATATATTCAAAACTGCATTTAGAACACAATTTGGACACTATGAAACCAGGAAAAGAGAATGTTGTAGCTGACGCTTTGAGTAGAAGACCAACAATTCACAATATTTCTGTGATATCATTTGATTCCCTTATCCCTATGAAAGATACTTATCATCAGGATCTTACTTTTCAAGCTGATTGGAACAAACTAGTTGCAAATAATTGGATTCCTATTGATTCACTGTCTTACAATAATGGATTCATGTTTTATGAAAAAAGATTATGTGTGACAGTTCCATTTCTATCATTTGTTTTGCATGAAATTCATTGTCCTCCATATCAAGGTCATAGAGGTATTATATCTACTTTGTGTACATTGACTGAAGATTTTTATTGGCCACATATGGACACTCATGTATCTAACTTTGTATCTGAATGTTTAGTTTGTCAACGAGTTAAAAGACACCACGGTAAAAAATATGGTTTATTAATGCCATTATCTATTCCATCACGACCATGGGAACAGATTTCAATGGATTTTATCACTGGTTTACCTAACACTAAAGCTAACCATGATATGATTTGGACTGTTGTAGACAGGTTTAGCAAACAAGTATATTTTATTCCATGCAAGAAAACTTTAACTGCATCTCAAGCTGCTCAATTGTTTTTGAAAACTGTTTTCACTAACCATGGTTTACCGAAAGTTATTATTTCTTATCGTGATTCTAGATTCTATAATAATTTTTGGATTACTTTGTTTGCTAACTTAGGAACAAAGATTGATATTTCATCTGCATTTCATCCTGAAACAAACGGTCAAACAGAAGCTACTAACAGTACTATTTTAGATCTTTTGCGTGCTTACACCATTTCAAAACCACACACATGGGATACACATTTACACTTACTTCAGTTTGCATATAATAATACACCACATACAGCTACAAAGAAAGCACCATTTGAAGTTATTTTTGGATATCGATTGCCTACACCTGTTGCATCATTATCAAACAAAATTCAAACTGCTGATGATATTGCTAACATGCATGCCACTATTTTTGATGAAGTTAAAGATATGATTGCCAAAGCCCAGCAATCATATACAAAACAAGCAAATAAGAAAAGACAGGCTATGAATTTTAAAGTTGATGATTATATTTGGTTAAGAATAGAAAAATGAAGATTACAAAGTGTAGATAAACACCCAGTAGTGAAATTAGTACCTAGATTTTATGGACCATTTAAGATCATACACAAAATCAATGACAATGCATTTAAACTAGAACTACCACAACATTGGAAAATCCACAACACCTTCCATATCAGTTTATTACGACCTTTTAGAGGCCAATTACTTGTACACCCTGTCTATGAAAACCCTCCTTTGTTAGACAATGAAATTGAAATCCTTGAGCCTGAAACTATTATAGATACTGACTTTATGACTACTAGAACTGGCTGTAGATATTCTAGATATTTGGTCAAGTTTAAAAACCATCCTGTTGAAGAGGCCCAATGGATGCATGCTAGAGACTTAAATGCTTTCCCCACTCTGTTAGCTCCACATTGAGCTAATAGCAATTGAGGTCAATTGCTATCCCACCCTGGGGGTATGATGCCAGGTGGCTTGATCTACTTGAGAAGAAACTTCTTCTCCTGAATCATGGCAATACTTGGTGTAGGGGTTGGACTAGGAATCTGTACCGGGGGTTGTGCCTGAGTAAGAGATTCTTAACGTTAACAACTCGCTAATCGTTACTTTATATTACATTTCATACCCAATTCAGCTTTCAGCCAAGAACCCTAATCACTTAACTTTTTATCAATACTCATAGACAAGACAATCATTGATAAAAAGAAGTCTTATTTCATTCATATTGGCATAGCCCTTTCAGAGTACAATATTTCTTGGGATGGTAGAGCAAGATGATACATTAATTCGGGGAGAATAAGGTTGTGTTACATTCAGGGAACTGGGTAATAGTATGGATTTGGGTCATGGATCTTCAGGAATCAATAAGTCATTGGAAGATTAGGGTATCCTTTCCTTTGGTACCCATTCTTCTCGTTGCGTCCCAACACCTTGATCGTGTCGGCGGGGATTATGTGGGTCACTTCCTCGTACACATACGTGTTCAACTTTACCTTCCGACCTTCAACATGTAAAGTTGCGTTTACATGAGCCTAAAAAAAAATGAATAGCTTCACGATCTTCAGGTGCTCCAACCACTTGATTCTCTTTAGGTTGGTTCGAAAGTAAGCAAACCGGTGGGCAGCTATGTAATAGATTCCTAAATCACCCATCCATCTTTGTTCCACGTATAGAGGCAATGGATTGTAAATGCGGTCTAGAATGTTCATCATATCAATTCTTTGTTGATAATCTGAGGCATGCATCGTGGTGATTATAAGCATGACTTGAAACACCATGAACTTGTTCCATGCTTCATGACTTTGCAAGACAGCATCGATGAGTAAGGAAATGTTCTTTACAGCAACATTTTCTTTATTTCTTCTTATTAAGTTTTCTTATAAAGATAGATCCTTCGTTGGTTCGCTCTGATTCCAACTATAACGTATCCACCTGTTCCCTTGCAAGTTATGTCTTTGCAGCCCATCGGAAAGAGGGTCTAGAAAGCACCGCCCGGCACTCCCATGGAATGTTACGGGGTTTGCGATCTAGGTCCTCCCAAGTCTGCCATGAGGCAAAAGCATACCGGCCGTTTCCACTTAAGACCGACCTGAATCAGGGTTTCCTCTGTCAAGATTGTGGGAGAGAAGGAAGGAGTCTCACTTGTAGCTTTCTTGCTTGCAGAATGGGGGAATACACACAAGGGTGGAGGCTGAAAACAGTTTTTCTCTTCTTAGTTGTGTAAGCCAAAAGAACTCAAGTACAAGGAAATAGAAGAACCCTATATATGGGTCTCAAACCAAAGACAACTAACTAAGGTGGCATACTAACTGAGCCACGAACTAGAGTAGATAAGGATAGCTGTCATCTAGCTATTATTCATGGGCGGTGTACCAACCGCATCTGCAACTGACAAGTCGGTGACATAAATGCACAACAGTCACCTTGGCATATCACGAGTGGAGCTCGATATCTCAACACTCCCCCTCGAGCTCAATCCCAATTCCTGCACATCAAGCAGGTCTCTGAACTTGCGCAGCTTCTCTCGCCCAATGCCTTCGTAAATATGTCAGCTACCTGATCCTCTGTGCTGACATAAACTAGATCAATAAGACCTAGTAAAACCCTCTCCCGCACATAGTGATAATGCACCTCAATGTGCTTTGTTCTAGCATGATAGAGTGGGTTATTTGCCAAGTGTATACTACTCATGTTGTCACAATAAATGACAACTGGCCCATCTGTAGGCTGATGCACATCATAAAGTAGCTTACGCAACCAAGCTACCTCACATGCAGCCATTGCTGCACCCCTGTACTCAGCCTCTGTGCTAGACAAGGCAACTGTAGGCTGTTTCTTGCTGCTCCAAGTGACTGCAGCACTCCCAAAAGAGAATACATATCCACTAGTAGATCGTCTATCAGAAATGCTACCAGCCCAATCAGCATCAGTGTATCCATGCAACTGTATCTGAACCCCAGTCTCATAAAATAGTCCATACTGCAATGTGGACTTCACACACCTGAGTATGCGTCTAGCCGCATCCAAATGCGGTTTCCTTGGAGCCTGCATAAACTGACTTACCAATCCAATAGCATAGCTCAAATCTGGCCTGGTAATAGTCATATAAATCAAGCTTCCTACTATGCGTTTGTACATAGTAGGGTCTTCCAAAAGCTCACCTGCATCTGTGCTCAGCTTCACATTCTGCTCCAAAGGAACTGAAATAGGCTTACAGCCTGTCATCCCATATTTGGACAGCATGTCCAATCCATACTGCCTCTGCAAGAGCTGTATCCTACTTGGTGATCTAATCACCTCAATGCCCAAGAAATAACACAGCTCTCCCGAATCCTTCATCTCAAACTTCTGCTTCAATAGCATTTTCACATGAAGGATATCTTCATCACTATCACCTGTCATAATCAAATCATCAACATAAATGACAAGTAGCATAATACCTTTCTCTGTTTTTCTCACATAAAGTGAGAAATCTGCCTTGGAAATCTGAAAGCCAATAGTGACAAGATACTATCCTATCTTGTCAGACCATGCTCTAGGTGCTTGCTTCAAGCCATACAAGGCTTTCTTCAACCTGCAAACAAACTCAGGATGAACAGCATGCACATAACCTCGTGGCTGCTCCATATAGACCTCTTCTTGCAAATCACCATGTAAGAAGGCATTCTTTACATCCATCTGATGTAAAGACCATCCCTTTGATGCAGCCATAGCAATGACTGCTCTTACAGTTGCCATCCTTGCAACCGGACTGAATGTTTCTTCATAGTCAATGCCATATGTTTGTGCATACCCCTTGACTACTAATCTTGCCTTGTATCTATTCACAGAACCATCTGCATTGTGCTTCACCTTATAAACCCACTTACAGCCAATTGCATTCTTACCTTGAGGCAAAGGTACCAACTCCCATGTACCATTTCCTTCCAAGGCATCCATTTCTTCATCCATGGCTTTCTCCCATTTTTCTTTTCCCATGGCTTGCTCAAAAGAAGTGGGTTCTGGTTCCTGTATCACTTTGACCATATATGCATAGTGAATGGCTGTAAATCCATCATATTTCAGTCTATCCACATGATACCTAACTCTGGTAGACCTGCGCAAAGTAGGTTCACTCCCAGGTGCTCTCAAAACATCCCTGGTCTTCCTTACTCCAGGTGTAACAATAGAAGGAATACCCAACTCATCATCAATGCTCTATTCTGAGCCACTAGATTCACCATCCACATAAGAGTGACCTGCATTCACATCAAACATGGGCTGATCTACCTTCTCTTTTCCTTTTCGTGATACCTGCATACCACTATCTGCATTGCTTTGAGAAGATTCTCTTGATCTCAATCTGCCTGTTCATGGCGAAGAATGTGAACCACTGCTAGAGGACGCTCTAGGTCCACTAATATCTTGTGACTGTTGCTGTGAATTCTGTGCAGCATTACCATTTTTTGCATCTACATTATCAATCACATTTACTGGTTTATACCAGCTACTCATCTCATCAAAAACAATATCTTTGCTCACTGTAAACTTACGAGTAGAAGGGTTATAGCATCTATACCCTTTCTGTTGCAGAGAGTAACCAATAAAGATGCACTTCTCAGCTTTTGGATCCAACTTGGATCTCAACTCATCTGGCACATGAACATAGGCAATGCAACCAAAAATCTTCAAATGAGAAATATCTGGTTTCCTACCAGTATACCTCTCCTCTGGAGTCATCCCATGTATTGCTGCAGTGGGAGTCCTGTTCATTATGTAGACTGTTGTAGCAACTGCTTCAGCCCTGTAAAAATCTGGCAAGTCTTTTTCGTTGAGCATGGCACGAGATACCTCTCCAATATGCGTGTTTTTCATTTCTGCAATTCCATTTTGTTGTGGGGTATGACTACATGAATATTGCTGCTTTATGCCATGCTCTTGCAAGAACCTTGCAAACTCATTTGAGAGGTACTCTCCCCCTCCATCTGACCTTAGGCATTTTATTTGCAGGCCTATTTCTTTTTCAACCATAGCTTTAAGAGTTTTGAAATGGCCAAAAACTTCACTTTTCTTTTTCATAAAATACACCCAAATTTTTCTGCTATAGTCATCAATAAAAGTGACAAAATAATGACAGCCTCCAAGAGATGCAGCTTTAGTAGTTCACACATCAGAGTGGATTAATTCCAATGGCTTCTTACTCTCTTGAACATGTCTAGGAAATGGTTTCCTTGCCTGTTTTCCAAACTGACAGGCCACATACCTTATGCATTTCTACAACCTTGAATTTAGGCAAACTTGCAACAATATTTTGGGCCTGCATTGATTTAAGTCGCTGTACATTAACATGACCAATGCGTTTATGCCAAATATCAATATCTGCAACTACACTGGTCCCATGTGCAAACATTGCTGCACTCAATTCAGACATGTCTGCATCCAACGTAAACATTCTGCCCTTCTTCTTCCCTTTTGCTATCAAGCGACCTTTATTTTTCATATCCTCAACAAAGCATCCATGAGGATTAAATCTGACTTGCAAGCCCTGCTCAACCATTTGACCAAGAGAAACCAGATTCTTGGTGATATTCGGCACATGAAATACATCTGACAGGTATTTCTTTTTCCCATCCTGCATAGACAAAGGAATTTTTCCAATCTGCACAATAGGATATGTAGTATCATCACCAGTCTCCACAAATCTTAGTTTTTCCATTGTTCTTGCATCTTGCATCCATTCTGCAAGACCTGTCATGTGGTTTGATGCACCTGAGTCAACATACCACACTTCGTTGCTTTCTTCTACACTTGTCATAGAATTATTTATGTGCTGCACCATAAACAAATGCTCATTTCTGTCATCACCCTGTCCACTAGAAGATGCATAATTTCCTTGTTGCAATTTCCCATTCATGATGTCATTCTGCTTTTTATAGCAATCTTTAGCCATATGACCCATTTTACCACAGTAGTAGCATTCAACATTGCTGTTTGCATTTTGGCCTCTTTGCCATCCACCACGACCTCTTTGGCTCCCCCTGCCTCTAGAGTTACCACGTCCTCCTCCATAGGACTGGTTTTCTTGAGTCTGCTGCATATTTTGATTTCTACCATGGCCTCCAAATCGGCCTCCTCTACCTCTGCCTCTACCTCTTCCAGCATTTGAGTAGAAGACAGTTTCTTTTGAAGTTCCTCCTGAAGAAGATGCACCACCATTTCTTTGCTCCTCAGAAATTAGAAGAGCAATCAACTCCTCAAAATCAGGAAATCTTTCACGAACTGAAATGGATGTCCGAAACTGTGCATAATCCTTTTCTAGACCATTCAAGGTCACAGAAACTAAATCATCATCTTCCACTGGCGACCCAATGGAAGCAAGTGCATCTGCAATCTTCTTCACCTTCATATGGTAGTCATTGATGCTCATACTTTCTCTTTGCACATTATGCAACTCTTGCTTGAGCTGCATTTTCCTGGCTTGCGTATTTGTGCTATACATTTTTGACAAAGTATCCCATGCCTCCTTTGGCGTATTTGCATCCTGAATATGCACAATCATAGAGTCTGAAATACTGATAGACAGCCAGTACATAACTTTCCTGGCTCTCTTATGCCATGCTTTAAATGCTTGCATTTGCTGTTGATTGGGAACATCAGGAAGAACTGGTTCTTCTTCATTTCCTGCAACAAATTCCCAATATCCTTTTCCCATAAGGAAATTTGTCATTCTAAACTTCCATGCTTGGAAGTTGTTCTTGTCAAGCTTTTCAGTTACAATCTGTGAAAGAGAATCAGACGCCATTACATAACGCTGCAAAAAAATTATGTCACTGCAAAAAACACAGCTTCACCCTCACAAGGGGAAATCTGCAAAGCTGGCGATAGTGGTATTTGACCACATAGTCACTTCCTAGTGATGATTTTGCATAAACAGGAAACAAGGATGATTCTGTAACTCCCAATGTCTTTGCACACAAGCATACGATGCAATTTCTGTGGTAACTTTTCACCGACTTGTAGAACAGTGGTCGCACAGCATAAAACAGGGCCTTTTCCTGAGTGCGTGCAGAAAACTTCGGCCTCCAAAACAGGCCCCGAAATGGCCTCAAATAAAAAAAACAAGGTCACCCGCAGCATATACTGCCCTGTTGCTTCACCGCGAAGGGCGTCTCTACCTGAGACAATGCACTCTTGCAATTTCTGGCTGTGCTACCTGCAGAGATCTGCTCCCAAAACAGAAAAAATGAAAGCAACACTGCTCCTCTTACCAGAACACCGCAGGTTGGCTTGCTTTCTTGAGCTCCTTACCACGAACAAGGCTCTGATGCCATGTCAAGATTGTGGGAGAGAAGAAAGGAGTCTCACTTGTAGCTTTCTTGCTTGCATAATGGGAGAATACACACAAGGGTGGAGGCTAAAAACAGTTTTTCTCTTCTTACTTGTGTAAGCCAAAAGAACTCAAGTACAAGGAAATAGAAGAACCCTATATATGGGTCTCAAACCAAAGACAACTAACTAAGGTGGCATACTAACAGAGCCACGAACTAGACTAGATAAGGATAGCTGTCATCTAGCTATTATTCATGGGCAGTGTACCAACCGCATCTGCAACTGACAAGTCGGTGACATAAATGCACAACGGTCACCCTGGCATATCAGGAGTGGAGCTCGATATCTCAACATCCTCTAGTGGTCAAATTCCTAGAGAGTAACTAGCATCAAACCCCAGGCAAACTACTTTACGCAGAAATGTCAGGGTCGAAGCGGATTCAAGCTGCACTTGGTTCAAGGAGAATGGGAAACAAGAGGGATGCAAGGATCGACCTCTCTGCCCGTAAGACATAGTCCCATTCCGTTCCCCTAAAATAGCATAAATCGGAATTCTAGTAACCTGAACTCTAGCTCAACGTTCCTTGCTGTCCATTTCCTTCGAGCAAAGTTTCCTGCTGTTGATTTCATTTGAGAAAAGTTCTCGGCCAACCGGGACCACCCATCCATAGGACGAACCCATGGCCACATCCATCGCACTTTCCTCAGGGTTTCTTTAGTTGTCTAATTACCTACCACATTTAGTTGGACATGCATCAAGCAGCTTCCTTAATTAGCCAGTTAGACCGGTTCCTTCACGTAATCATAGCACTTGACATAGAAAAACAATGTCAAACAAGTTCCTTTTCAATAGGTTATCTTATTATCTTTGGAATACATCCATATAATCCAGCCCGTAGGCTAATCCATAATCTGCCCGAAGGCAATCCAACAATCCACAGGAATCACTAATCCAAGATTCCGCCCGTAGACTAGTATACGGGCCTCGAGATCCAATCCCGAGTCGCGTTGGCCTCTTGTGCAAGGCCCGGAAGGCAAGGGATTTATGGCTAGAGCCCCCCTGGCACCCAGTCGTCCTCCTGCTCCAAGTAGTGCCCAACGGAGAGACCTCTCACGGCAGGTGAGGTCCACGTTCCCAGCGCGGCTAACAACCCCCTTGGTTAGGGCCAGGCAGATAGTCGAGGGTAATTGATGCTGCCTCTCCCTTCAGGCCTTCAACCTGAAGCATTAATTATCTTTCCATCTTTTAGTTCCTTAAGCAAACAATGCAAACAGTACTCCTAAACTATTACAAGCACAATCAATCCAGTGGTCGTTTATTTGGCCAACTGCTAAGGAGTGAATACTTATCTCCGAATGCATCCAGCATTCAATCCGGGATCAATTGCGACCTGGCAAGATCCCCAAGGGTTTGTTTGTTCACCCTTTTGTCCTTGGGTTAGGACCATACCTTGTTAACCCAACTTAACCAACACCTTAGGTTTCATAAATTAACAGTACATCCTGGTGACCATGTCGCTCTAGCTTGATTGATCCTTTGCTCACTAAGCAAAACATAACTTCCCTTAACTTGGCAAGTCAGCCCAAGAAAGGTGATGTAACAAGATGTCTACTCATCCTCTTGCAAGTTCGACTTGCGCTAGAACCTGCCAACCTCATTCCAAGGAATGGTAAATCTATCTTGTGATTAAACCACAAGGCCATGCAATGTTGCAACTTGTTGCACAAGTGTCGCATCTATCTCATGGGATCATTTCACCCATTGAACAGGGTTTCCTGGTCAAGGAATTTTGTTTAGACAAGATGCAGGGTTTAGGGTGTCTTCTTACCCAACCCAACCCTAATTGTACTAGGCCGGTCCTAGGGTTTCCAAGCTCAATTCGAGTTTTAACATTAGGTTGGTTGATCCTTAGGGTAGAAACCCTAGATCGTTGTTTGCATGAGCATCCAATTGAGCCAAACATTCTGTGAATGTGGGTAGGACCTTAGGGTTTGAGGGTTTCGACTTGGCGTTCCAAGTGCGATATTAGGCAACACTTTCAACATGCCAAGCCCTAGCTAGTACTTGAGGTATTTATCGTATCAACCAATTATGCCTATATGAATCCCTAACGGTTATAATATCACAAGTGATTTGGGTAAAAGTGATCTACTTGACTTGCGAGAAGGAGGAGCCTTTCCTAGAGGTGCTAAGCTTGTTCTAAAGGTGTAAACAGATGCTAGATACCACATTTCATGCAAGTATACGATTTGTTATATCTATGTTCTATAAGGTATGCAATACCCCTTTACTTTTCTTACTAAAGTCATGGCGAATGATAACTTGCATGAAACCTACTAGGGTTTACATCAAAGAATCATGCCTACAACCCTTTTGTCTAGCTTTAGCATTTTATGCTTTGATAAGCCATGCAATCTTTTCTAAATGCAACTTGATGAAATGATATTTACAAATATGTAACATGCGACCCTTAGATACAACTTTGTAAATGAAGTTCAGGCAAGAGTAAGGCTAGGGATGACTTAATCCATTTCCAAGCATCTTTTGCATGCAACTTGCAATGTCCATTATTTCATTTTCATGCCGTGCAATGGATGTTAACCATTCTTTCCATGCGAGTCATAACAAGAAAGTTATTGACTAAATGCAAGATACTCTTTTCCTTCACGGCCAATGCACTTAATAATTTCCTCTTTAACCCTAGGCAATATGCATTTTAGACTTCCCTTTTGAAAATGCACGACAAGGCAATGTTTGACTAAGTTCATAGGGCGAGTGAGTGATTTACATTCATAACTTTGGAGATGCAAACGATCCAATTGCATGATATGCACCAATCCTTATCCATCGTTTACAGACATACTTTCGCAAATGTACTTTTATCACTACTACATGAATTAACGATAAGTGAGAAATGTATTCTCCCTATGCTAGGCGAATTAGAAACATGCATAAGTGCTTCCCTTTCCATGAAAGTTATTGTGCTTAATGCACTACTTTTGCGTGGAATCAAAATCATAAAACCTGGGCTTGTGGGCTCTCGGAGATGTCCACGTGTGTGTTTGGGGAAGAGCCTCCCATGGTTGCGCCTTGCATCTTCTTGGGAGCCATCGTTATGCAATGTACTTTTGTTGCAGCGGCTTCCCTCAAGTTATACGCATGTCCCAAAGACTTACGGTCTACGAATTTTCTCTCCTGTGTGGGATCAGGCCCTTGGAAGCTTGGATCTTGAACCCCAGGAATGAGATGTATGCACAGGGCCTAAGGAGGCTGGGATTTTTACCCTCGGGGTCAATCCCTGTTAGAATATCAAGCTCTCACATGTGTGTTTGACTGACATGAGCTGGACACAGCTAGTCTGGCTAGATCAGTTAGGTACATTAAATAAGTCGGTTCTACTTCTAGTGTGAATGGTCTTTATGAGCTTAGGTTGTATATGCACAAAGAGTGTGCTGAATGAATAATGAGACGTATAGCCTATCTGCATCCCTAAAAGCTAACATAGTATCAGAGCCATGAATGGGCTCATTGGTGGAATGCACTAGAAAAGAAGGCTTGAAGCTTGAAGACAGAGTGTATCTATGAACTAACAAGGCTGCCATTGTTACTCTATCAAGGTATGTGTCAGGGTCAATGCATTCTATCTATGCAAGAGCTTGTTATAGCTTGTTGGGCAGTCTCTCAGGGCATCATTAAGCACTAGAGTGTGCTCTATGGTCATCATTGTCATCGAATGTTGCTGCTGCACACTCCAGACCAGTCTGCGTGTTTGCGCCTGCTGTGGCTGAAGGCATATCTCACTGCAACACAAGGCATTTGGAGCTCCTTAGGCAATCTACAGCTTGCTTATACACCTTCGAAGGTGGTTGAAGGTCTTGGCATGCTATTACTTGGATGTGTGCTCAGTTATGAGCTACAGATCTAATCTTTAGATCTGAAATAGCAGCAGTTCAGCTGTAAACAGTGATAGGGCAGCTTGTATCTGATCTTGGTTGGAGCTTGAAGCTCTCTGACATGATTTATGGACCTCATTGGAGCCTAGGAGCACTCTGGAAGACATATGTATCAGCTCTCATGCCTTTGAGCTGAAATTTCTTGAAGGAAGTACTCAAATCTAGAAGTGTAAATAGGCTGGAAACCTGTCTCAAAACAGTGGGCAGCAAGCATTAGCTTCCATTGAAGCATTACATAACACTTGGCTGGCATTTATCATATGTATGACATGGGATATGTCTGCTGGAGGTTTATGGATTGGGTTGAGCATCAAGGGATCATGGAAGTTGAAGTCTAAGGCTGGTGATTACTGCAGTGACATTGTCTCAGTGGTTGCAAGCAGTAAATGCAATCTATGAATTGGATTCATGAAGACAGGATGCCTATAGTTACCTGAATGCTCATGTATTGAACCTAACACTTCAAAGTGAATGTCTGACATGATTTAAGGCTGTTTTGGAGTTGGATTGACTTTGGTTTACTGAGAAGTTGCTGTTTGCAATTTGTAAGCAGAAGATTTGATACTTATACTTGCTATCTATGCACTGGCTTGTGCCCCATTGGTTATGCTCGGATTGCTACATGTACTAGCAGATGTCTATGAAGGTTTGGGACATGTATGACATGCATATCACTCAGTTTTGGGCTTGAAATCACTGCTGGTCATTCACAGAATTACAGTTTTTAGACTGCATGTATGTATCCTGGCAGTGACGTTGGAAGAGGTTCAACTGAAGTAAATACATCGCATCTGTACTAACTGTTTTGCCTACAAGTTAGGCCACTTGGTTGTGAGCTGTTTTGGACTGTCAGTGGGTTAAAATACCCTGGTTTTTTTACTACAATTAATTGCAGAAAACTGTCATAAACAGTTTCGGACTGAAGTTGAACTCTTAAGAAGATCTTGGTTTGCACGTAGTCAGGCAAGGTCTACAACATGGCAAATGCTGATAGAACTGATAATGTGACCCAGATTATGGGAGAAAAGCTTGATAGCAACAATCATGCAATATGGAAGTTCTGCATGGAGAACTTTCTGATAGGCAAAGGATATTGGGACTTAGTGACAGGTGTTGAGGCTGAACTTGAAGTTCCAGAAAGGAATCCTACAGCTGATCAAAGACGAGCGCATCGAGCTTGGACGAAAAGAGCTCGCTTTGCACTTTTATTCTGTGTGGGTAATATAGTGAAGAGGGGTTTGGTGCAAGAGGAACTTATCTGTAATGCTCTGGTTGACATGTATGCTAAATGTGACATGCTTGTAGAAGAACAAGGAGTTTTTGATAGATTGGTAACTCGAGATGCAGTCTCATGGGATGCACTCATTTCAGGATATGCCGATTATGGGCTAGAGATGCAGATCGAAGGTATGCTTGCAGATGCTGTTACACTTGTTCTTTGTATAAAGGCTTGTGGTGATAGAGCAGCTTTGGAATCAGGTTCCCTCAACCACGCATCAGCTGGGGGAAGGTAAAGAATAAAAAAATTTGCAATTCCCATCATTATCCTCTTCACCTCCTCTCAAGAGGGAGTTCACCTGCGGTTATGCGAGTTTTTAACCTTGGTCCCAATTTGCCAGTGGAGAGTCATGATACCTCGCGTACAGTTTAAAGATTGCATCGTCGATAACTCCACTGAACTCAGCTATGTTTGCCCATGGTTCTGGCATGGTTAGGGATTTGGAAATATGGCACAAGAGAAAGGGGCATGTCAATGTACAAAGGCTGCAAATTATGCAAAAGAAATAGCTGGTTACAGGTTTACCCAAGTTCCAATATTCAGATATTGGTCATGTATGCTAGGCTTGCCAGTTCGGTAAGCAATCACGATTGCCGTTTGTTAGGCATGTAAGACAGAGTACATGCCCATTGCAGTTAGTGCACTCTGATGTTTGGGGGCCAGCTCATAATGTATCTATGGGAGGTTCCAGGTATTATGTATCTTTCATTGACGACTACAATCGCTATACCTGGCTTTACATATTGAAAACAAAAGATGAGGTCTTTGCTGTTTTTCAACAATTTAAAGCACAGATTGAGAAGGAGTTTGAATGCTATATCTCTTTCTTGAGATCTGATGGTGGTGGGGAGTATGTATCAAATGAATTTGATGATTTCTTGGCTGAAAATGGCATTCGTAGGCAGCTCACTTGCAGCTACACTCCGCAGCAGAACAGAGTAGCTGAAAGGAAGAATAGGGTTCTGATGGAAGCTACTAGGGCCATGATGAATGAAAAGCATATGCTGCTTTACTATTGGACAGAGGCTGTTATGATAGTTGTATACATTTTGAACAGGACTCCCACTGCAGGTATTCATGAGATGACACCGTTTGAGAAGCTGTATGGCTATAAGCCGAATGTAAGTCACATGAAAGTCTTTGGCTGTCTTGCTTATGTGCATATTCCAGATGAGAAAAGGAAGAAGCTGGATCCAAAAGTGCATAAGTGTGTTTTCATTGGATATTCGCAGGAGAAGAAGGCATACAAATGCTATGATCCGTCTACCAAGGAGACTTTGGTAAGCAGGGATGTTATCTTTGATGAGATGGGCTCTTGGTATGTATCACCAATTGCAGTGCCAGTGGATATGCCTCCCACTCATGTCTCTACAGTTGATTTCCAGTAGAGCACTAATATGACAGGACCTCATAGTCAGACAGTATCCCCATGGACCGGGAGATTGAGGAGCTTGCCGTCCACTAACACCAGTAAGTCAGTGAGGGGGAGACATGATGTCTTGGGCAGCAAAGGAAAAGAGAAAGTTATTGAGGATGCATCTGGTATGATGACACCTGGCAGAATGACTTCTGGCTATGAGTCTGGTGATACTCTAGACAGCGAACTTGGTATTCCACCATCTATACGCCTAGCACAAGGCAGAGCAGGTATATTCCGCCTCATGAGAGAGGGGAATTGAGTAGTGCACCATAGCTTAGACGCTCACAGAGGGTCAGATACCCTGTTGACAGGTTGACATACAGTGGCTACTTCGCAAAGCATTATGCTTACATGACAAAAGTGATGGAGGTCAAAGAACCAGGTACATATGTTGAAGCAGTGAAAGATGAGAATTGGTGTGTAGCTATGGATGAAGAAATGAATGCCTTGGCTGAAAATAAGACATGGGGTTTAGTGCCACTGCCTGAAGGGAAAAAGACCATTGGCTGCAAATGGGTCTATAAAATCAAATGCACATCAGATGGCAGTGTGGAGAGATACAAAGCTAGGCTGGTCGCAAAGGGGTATGCCCAAGAATATGGACTTGATTATGAGGAAACATTCAGCCCTGTTGCCAAGATGGCAACCATTCGCACTGTGATTGCCTTGGCTGCTGCTAAAGGCTGGAAATTGCACCAGATGGATGTTAAGAATTCATTTCTTAACGGTGACCTAGTAGAGGATGTTTATATGGTTTAGCCGGAAGGGTAGGTTCACCTTGATTTTCAGCATTATGTATGCAGGCTAAAAAAGGCATTGTACGGGGTAAAGCAAGCTCCGAGAGCTTGGCATGCTAGGATCACACTACTTGTAGAGATTGGGTTTTGCTCTTGGCAGGGCTGATCACAGCCTATTTACAAAGAAGACTGACAGTGGTTTAGTAGTGCTGGTCATATATGTTGATGATTTGATAATCACTGGTGATGATGATTTGGGCATACAGCATGTAATGAAGATGCTGAAATCTGAATTTGACATGAAAGACTTGGGAGAATTGAAGTATTTCTTAGGCATTGAGGTAGTTCCAGCTGACAATGGGTTATGGCTGATGCAGAAGCACTATGCCATAGAGATGTTGAAGAAGTATGGCATGGCTGAATGCAAACCGCTGGATACACCTCTTGATCAGAATGTCAAGCTAGACATGAACACTGGGGCTGAAGTAGAGGATGTGACTATGTATAGGCAGATGATTGGCAACTTGATTTACTTGACCATCACTAGGCCTGACTTGAGCTATGTTGTAGGGCTCATAAGCCAATTTATGCAGAAGCCTAGAAAGCCGCACTTGGATGCAGTTAGACGCATTATGAGATATGTTAAGTCCACTGTAGAGTATGGGCTGTTCTATGTCAGAGATAAGCCCTTGATATTGACTGGATACACGGATGCATATTGGGCAGGTTGCTTATATGATCGTAGATCTACGAGTGGATATGCATTTGGATTTGGTAGCGGCATGATTAGCTGGAGCAGCAAGAAGTAGCCTATGGTTTCTTTGTCGAGTACTGAGACAGAGTACAGGGGTGCTGCATTGGCAGCATGCGAGATTTCATGGCTGCTGAAGCTTATGGCTGATTTGGACATACAGGTAGATGCTCCAGTGAAGTTACTATGTGATAATCTGAGTAGTGTACTCCTGGCTATGAATCCAGTCTATCATGCCAGGATGAAACACATAGAGATACACTACCATTTCATCAGAGAGATGGTTCTTGCAGGACGCGTTGATCTTATGCATGTAAAGACAGATGAACAGGTAGCGGATATCTTTACCAAGTCCTTGGGTAAAGATAAATTATGTGGTTTTAGACAGCTCCTTGGAGTACATATGATGTCTTGAGCTTGAGGGGGAGTGTTAGAATATCAAGCTCTTACATGTGTGTTTGACCGACATGAGCTGGATACAGCTAGTCTGGCTAGATCAGTTAGGTACATTAAATAAGTCGGTTCTACTTCTAGTGTGAATGGTCTTTATGAGCTTAGGTTGTATATGCACAAAGAGTGTGTTGAATGAATAATGAGACGTATAGAGAGAGGAAGCATGTTGCTTCACTCCGTGTCTTTCTCACTACCTGCATCCCTGAAAGTTAACAATCCGTGTGCACAAGGCTTAAGGCCTTGCCTTTAGAAGCTTCCAAGAAGCTTCTAGGAAGCTTCTACTTTCCACGTGGAACAAAAGGCAATGATTGGAAGGATTATGGTGACGAACGAAGGGGGGGAATTATGGTGTTACGACGGTGGTGGTATGGCAGTGGCATGGGGACTGGGCGTGGCAGGGCAGCGATTCCCAGAGGCAGGCCGCGGGTAGCGTGGTGCTGGCGATAGTCTTTCTCCCTTCGATTCTAGTGCAGCAGCCTCCTATTCTCCTCTATCCTCCCCTTTGCTCCATAGGGGAGTGTTTATATAGAGCTTAGGGGGGGAGAGACTCCACACACGTGGAGCCCCCCATGCTTCCCTCTTCTCCCATGCATCTCCACCTCAACAAGCTCCCCACACTCTTACTTACTCTTCCCCTACTCCCTCTCCTCCAGCCATGCATCGGGCGAGGGAAGGGATAATTAGGAAAAAATTTGCATAAATTTACATTATTATCCATTTGCTCCTTCAAAAAGGGTGTTCTCCCACGGGTTTTTACGGTCTTCAACCCCAACCTCGATTTCACAATGCGGAGGCCTCTTTTTTGCATGTGCGGGGTACGGATTAAGCTATTGATAATTATGATGTGGGAGATAACCTTGCACAGGTTTTACGCAGCGTGCGGGGAGTCAAGTTCAACAATATTTTCGAGCGGAAATATTACAACTGCACTGTGCACTCTATTGCCATATTGTTTCTGAGGGCTGCGACCAAAGGTGACCATCATATTTTTGTTACATACCCATCATTCGTTTCTTACTTTGTATAGCTAGAAGCTCAAAAGCAATCATACCATTATACTCACTTGGGAGCTCATCCACCTTTTGTGGAGATCCAGAAAGTGCTAGTAAAATTTTCAATCTACTTGGCCTAGCTTTCTCCTCAATCAAGGCCACAATGGACTTATCATAAGAAGACACATCCTTGCTTTTGCTATCCACATGCAACTCCTTGTCAATATTTGTGTCATGCATCCCTATGCGCACACCTCTGTCATTGTATTTAGCTTTTGACATTATCACTTGGTCAACATCCTTGCTATCATTTGAGGGTATATCAAGACACACTAGAGTTGACTCGGTACCAGTACCACCTTTTATTGACTCAATACTATTAGATACATACACACAATCGTTTTAGAGCATGATGGAGTAGGTGGTTGATACTGTGCTACTAATCATGTAGTGTGCATGCCCTTCATGATCCCATCTTGGAGACACATTGACCTTTGCTCCACCTTCGTGCTCTACGATAGCTTGCAACCCTTAAAATTTTTGTGTTGAATGTAATAGATTCTGCAAGTAGTTCTCCCTCAGAAACAAGCTCTCCATTTCTTAATTTTGAAACCCTGTGCTCTATGTAATCACCAACTATTCTCCATGACAAAATGGCAAAACTTAACATGTTGTACTCTCTGTTGGGTTGGAAATTGATGAAAAATAAAACAATTCTATATTGAGCTTACAATGTGGATTTGTTAAAGAGAAGGCAACAATTCTTGAATTAAAGAAAGTGCAAAGGAAAAAGGGAGTCATAGAGAAAGTCTCGAGAGGGTTTGAATAATGTAAAAGTTGTAGTGGGTGGCTGTCATTGTAACTTGAGAAGAGTAATTAATGAATTAGTAGAATCATCAAAATTTAAGAGCCAAAGAAGGACTGTCCATTTATGACACATCATAAAGAACGTTTAGTAGTGACAGCTCCATAACTCTAAAACATCATTAGAGTGAGTGAGACACTTGCATGAGAGATGTAATAAAAATGACACAGAAGGACATTTGGACTATTTGCTAGGACATTTTACACATGCATTAGTATGACCCTCCAAGCCTAGTAATATAATCTCCAGAGTCACCGCGCGATACCTTGGTAGCAAGAGCCTGGTATAATCCTACTTAAGAATGTTGCCTTGCCAAAGAAGACATCTTTCAACATGAACACTTGACTTTTCAATGTCTTACTCTTGCTCTCGCTCTCACAATGTAAAGCATTGGATCATCGAGACGCAAGTCATCATCCTCAAGATTGCAAAGTAGTCAGGTTGACTACGCACACGCAGATTACAAGGGAGGTGTACAGGTGAACTCACTAAGGATCTTTTCCTTTGCATATGCTTCCTACCATCATTTGCGTGCATGCAGAGGATGGGGGGGCTGCCAACCTGCCTTTTTTTGCACATTATGATCATATAACCATTTTAGGTGAGATAGGCACATAGGCCAGGATACGAGAGAGAATGTGTGTGTGCACGTGTAAGTAGACATGTTTTGCTGTCGAGGATAGACTCCATTGGAAAGCAATGAGGATGGACTCTTGTTTCAAGGTAGCATTAGCTTTATGTAAAAAAATAATTGTTGAATTAGCTTTCTATAAAAAATAATTATTGAAAGTAGTTATCAGTTTTATGTTTCTATAAAAAATGGTTATATGAAGGTTTGGATTATAATATCTCTTGTTGGAAGACCCTTCATTTTGTTGCTATGCACGAACTTGAGTAGTGTGGGACAAATGCGTATTTCCTAATCCTTTGGTCCCTACTTGGTTATTTAATGGTTAAGGGTAAGAAAAATAAAATCATTACTTTTAGGAATTGTCAAATCAGATGACCAAATGAATTTGTAGGTTGCAAATTTGATTAATTTCAAGACGTATCATCAATTGAATGAATTTTGACCTAGATGAATTGACCACAATATCAATTAGTCAAATTTGAATCTAGAGATCTTTAACTAGAATTAGTCAATGTGAATCACACTTAGGTGAATCTAGAGATATTTAACTAGATGAATTTTCCATTAGAGAAATTTGGATGAATTCTAATTGAAAAATTGAATTTGGAGAATTGCCAAATTTAATGGCATTGATGGCCTTCAATCAAGAAATTTTCTAGCACCATGGACAATCAAATGAATTTGGAAGAGAAAGGCACATGGTTGATTGTAGGTAATGCAATCTTAATGGGTAGGTGACACAAATGTCCTCATAAGTGTAGGTAGACCCTAAGACCTTATTATTTGGTGGGTTAATTTTTGAAAGGCAAGGGATTTTGATTATTTCATTCTTGTGAGAGAACGTGGAGAAGCAGATCTAGGTTCAACATCTTCCATTGACCACAAGAGCAGCCAAATCGTCTGCGCGAACGCAGACTAGAAGTGAGCTCAGCTTCTTCCTCTCATCAAGTAATCTTCTTTGGAGGAGATGGTCTCCTTACGGTTTGTGTAGAATGCTCACTTAGACAATCACGGCTAGCGGACCGTTTGTGAGTGACAGAAGCACTGAGAGAGTCGTCTTTGGCCGGCTTGGCTTTTGTAGACACTACAGCACGAATCAGAGCTCCTACGCCCCCCTTAGAGGAGCTGAAAGCCTTAATAAACAAGGTTCTAAGAAGGAATGATGCATCTGTAAGGGCACTATGAAGGTGCATCGTCAAGGACTCAAGGTGTGGTTCATAGTCAGACTCAAGAATCCACACATTCAGATCAATAGTAGATCCATTTGTAAGCCGTTATTATCTTGCTAATTTCTTCATCCCTCAATATTGGCAGGGAGGACGGTATTACGATGCACTCAATAGCCCTACTTTAAGCTCAACTAAGTGTGGGGGCTCAACCAATTAGCTTAGTAGGCTGAGGCGCCTCCTAATTATGGTGCTAATGCTGGCTCTCTTAGGCGGCTCGATGTTCCATTGCCTGATCTGATCATCATCATGATGGCTACACTGTTCCCGACCTATTGAGTTGATTGTTTGCTTGATGATCTTCTCTTCAACATCATGCTCAAGTGGAAGACTACTGTTTGGCAGCCTCTTTGAAGGGGAAGAAGGCTGAGCTTCTCTCAAAAATTGAGGTTTCTCCACAGACGGGCCCCTAGACATTGAATTCGTCTTGCTGGCTTTCAGGGAGACCGCTAATCGCTAAACCTTGCAGTTTCATGATTTGACTCCTCTTTCTATTTCTCATTTTCAGCATCTCGAGGCATTGAAGTCCCAACTTTATGAAATAAAACCTGCAGTTTTAGTATGTTGCTCATATTGAACGCTCATTCCATGATCAAGAAATGCATTACTTCCATTGTCTTCTGATTCCTCAAATAGAGAGACATCACCACGATGAGATTCTTCATTGCTTGAAGACATGCTTGCTAAGTTTATGATAGGTGAGAATAATTCCATTAATTTAATTGCAATCTAGCTTGTAATCAAGTGCCATTGGCCCACTTAATCAAGGGAGTTGATGTATGCTGGCAATAGAACCATGCAACTAGTCTTTCTTGCGAGATGGGTGGTGGCACCCTGATTTTTCAAATGATTGCAGCATGCACTTGTTACATAAAATAAATAATCAAATCAAATTTAACACTTTACCAACTTTGGGCTAAACTCCATGTGAAAAGAGACAACGTGACACCTAATCTTGATGCTCGTTGTGGTGTTTCTCTTTATTAACTCTAGAAGTTTCTCAATTACAATAGAGAAAGGCTTCAGCCCTAGAAATTTAGGAGAGTTTTTTTTTCCTACCCCAAATAGTATCCAACAATAGTCAACTGCCTCTGAGGAGTATGCAGAAGCTGTTGTCTACTGAGAAAGGATCTCCAAAATCAGATCGTCTGCCTTACATGGGTCTCCTACAATAATCGTCTGTCTTAAATTGCCCTAAAGCTATTGTCCATTGCCCAGAATGGTCACTCAAATCAGGTCACATTCTACAACTTCTCTTCTAAGCCCCTTTCTAACCTTGCATGCCTAGATCATGGCGCATTGTGACATGACAAATCTACTTGGGCAAGCTCAGCCTTTACAACTAAATTTCCAACTACTTTTAACTCAATCAATAGAAAAATACTTGGCCCTACCCAAGTTTTGGCCATTGGCCGACATCAAGTTTAAATTCCTAAATTCTATAAACTTGAAAGTTCTTGAAACCTTTCACAAGCTATAGTCTAGGACATTAAATGATTTAATACTCTTAAGTCCTATGACATTCAAAGTCATTCCCAAGGGATTGTTCAATGTCTATGGCCCAGATGCGTTCTATGTAGCCACTAGTGGCTATCCTTTACAGCTTTTTGCCAATATCCCCCACTACCCAAATTATGATATTGTGATATCTTAACTTAATCTCATTGTGATGTGCACAAGTTAATTGTTCTAAATGATATAAGTTAAACATTCACAACCTTGGTGACAGAGGTTCTCTATACATGTTATTGCCTCAATGGGAGATTGGTTTGCATTTTGAGAGTTATTGTAGTAGATCTAGAGGTAGAGACTATGTAGTACCATTTGCGAGTACCATTTAATGATTTATTGATGTTATCCTTTATCATAGGGGTTATTCCCATCATCCTCATCTAAATTCTCCTTGTCTCACTATTGCTATTATCTTTTGGGTTTGTATCCAAATCCAAGTCACTGCCCTAATACTTTTGACATTTTTAAGGGGATTCAAAAGATTTCTTTGACTTCTTGCTAGGACCAACCATCAAGGTTTGTTTCAGTGTTAGTAGCTAGAGCCACCGGCAAAGTGTGAGAGAAACCCAGAACATAAATACAATACAATATTTTTCCTATTTCGGCTTTACGTTTCTTGTCAGAGGACATAAACCGACTATTTGGTCCCTATCCCTAAAAACCCTAGATTCGGAACCACCACTTATTGGCGGCTCCCACAAAACCCACAACTTATGGGGCCCAAAATGGGCCGGCACTAGCTATGGCACTAGCCGGACCTCATACACACAACAGACAACCCCACCACACGGCCTTGCGGGCCAGGAGTGTCTAAGACTCACTCTACACTAAACACGAAAGTCGATTTTGCATTTGTATTAGATCATAGTCCAACATTTACCATCCCTTATCCTCAAAGGGAGATCCCATAACATATAGGCATAATAGCTCATAGCACAAACATACGGAAGCACTTCTCGGATGATTGCCGCGGCTCCACTACGACTCTCCTACACCTCAGGGATTGGCCCCAAGATACGTCACTCCAATATAAAGTACACACGATACAAGCTCCACTCTTTCATTTTGAACGTATTCTAGGAGATACATGTGTCCTTACCAAATAATTCCCAAAAATGATCGACTAGCCTACAGATTAGGTTGTCTCACATACTCAAAGCATTGTCATCATAATGGAAAACAGGTGCTATGCATCCAGATCTTCATATTCTGATACTATGGTTGATATGCACATGTGAAATTGGACGATCCTAATGTGCTCAAACATAATTTTCAATCAAAAATGTGTCGTGCACAACCAAGCTTTCCAATGCTCATTTACTAACTCATTGCAGCGATGTAAGGATAGCACTGACATAATGCTCATGCTACTATCCTCTTAATTAAAATACTACGAATCCTATATCATGATATGCATAAGTAAAATCAGCAATAAGCAGCACCCAAATCTTATCATTTAAACACCCCATCCTCTACTTTTAGGTAGTGCTTCCATTGCATAGGTATAGGGGCTTATTTTGTCATGTTTTGATGTATGAAAAGTGATAAATCACGAACTTTGACAAAGAGACAGGGAAAAATGAGGCTAAACCTCATGCTCCACCACTACCATACATTCACAAACACTCGTTATATTTTTTCTTATTTTTATGAAGCGTATTTCTATTTTTTTCTTATTTTCCTTTATTTTTTATTTTTTTTTAAAAATCACTATTAATTTCTAATTTTCATTATACCAATCATTTCAACATACTAAAATTCAATTTTATTTTCCATTTTCCCCCATAGAAACACATTTCGCCTACTTGAAATGACAAAACCATCCTTTTACTCTTAAAAACTGCATTTCGTGTTTCACGAGATTTAAATAGCGCATGTAAATAATTATGAAATCATAATTTTCCAATATACAACATCTAACCATAATACAATTAGCACTCAAACAAATTTTCATCGCATAAGAACATCATTTCCATCATAAAATGTAAAAAAAGCTTCATTTCCTTCATAAAAAATAGTCATACCGTGTTTCTACAAAACCCAAGACGCATTGAATGACTGCGTGACTAGTGGATGGAGTCTCCATTGCTCTCAATTCCATGCTACACATCAATGTTCAACATCTTCATTAATCTCCATCATCATTTTCTTCAATCTGCTTCCTGATTCTTCCTTCAAGGTAATGCGCATGAACAACTCATAGAGGGGAGAGAGAGGGAGGAAAGAGAAAGACTAGTTTCTGATCTATCCATCGGGGCATCCATTGGACGGCCAGAGAATGGTGATGGAGAGTGAAACCAAAGTGTAGATCACGGATGTAGTTAGTCGGGGGGGTTGTATTGAACCTCCATAGCTCCCCTCTCCCTCAAAAATCAGCGCCTGCAGAGACGTCGCCACTTTTTTCCTTAGGCCTTGCAAAAAATGGCCCCCCCCATTCGTGAAATTTGGGGGTGCCCAAGGCCCTCTGAAGGGTGGCACCCCTTCAAGTCTCAAGTGGCTGGCCATTTTCTAGCACTCCTCCTGTGTCTGACCTCGGAATCGGCTTCTGAAAAATTCTGGGCATCCATCTCGAGGTCCCGCACTACCTGGCTCTTTTTGGGGTCCATTCTGGCGGATTAAAAAAATTATGAAAAATCTGTAACTTCCAGTTGGTGTATCTTTAAATCACTTTAGGAACCCAACAACTGCTTCCTACTTAAAATCGACTCAATTGCCTATGCCGCCTTTGACGAAGTCTATTTTTCCCTTGAATTTTGAATTTTTTGGCGAATTTCGAGCATGTTTCTCGGGAAAAATCCACTATTCAATGTATGTGCATTTACAAATTAAAACACGCAAGGATGGATACGTGAGAACTTGATGGTGAATTGTAGGAGGGTTCTACAAGTATAGAATGAGAATGTTGGTGAGTTGAAGCATATGATTGAAAACATTATGGGGTAGTGGTGCACGTGGGAAGTATTAGCAACAAGTGAGCTGGAGCACTGAAGTGAGTGAATGTTGAGGAGAGAGGGGTTTGGCTCTCTTGGATTCTTTGATTGATGGCCATAGATTGAAATGATTGATCTCGGATTTCAGGCAGCTAGGTACAAAAGACATTTTGTAGTGGTGGGGATAGAGGGTAGGGTAAGGAGCGTTGGGTTTGGAAGGAGTAGGGTAAAAGAGTAAGGAAGGGGAAGGTTGTTATGCACATGAGGAGCAACCAAAGATGAGGGGTTGTAATTTTCTAGTGGCCCAATATGAGAGGTGACGGTAATCAATGGGTTCAGAGTAGAGGAGAATGGAAGGCAACGCGGAAGAGCCACATGGGAGAAGGGCCCCAAAAGGTGGGCTTGCATCACCTTTGATGAGAAAATCCATTGTCGCCATCAGATGTTGACCTTGGGCAGGCAACAGAGAGGAGGCATAATGGCTATATGACCGATGCACCAAACACATACCAAACACACAAAAGAAAGCTCACCAAGAACACAAAATGAGAGATGGAGGCCAAAATGTTTGCTTGCTCGTTTTTGTTCTTCTTTCACATACAATACAATGTATACAAAGTATAGATAAGATACAACATAAAGAAAACTAGCCTAAGTTAAACAATGCATAACTGACTATACTAATTGACAGGCACTATAACTATAGTTGTAGGTAGATGTAACAAACTAAATATAATAAGTGATAAGTCAGTGGCCATGTGAGGATCATAATGACCACCAATGTACCAAGTTTAGACATGCATACCCATCTAACCAAGTGATCCATCATCAATGTCCACATATGTTAAGGTTGCCATCTCAATACTCCCCCTCAAGCTCAACTTTATCTCTACAACTCCAAGTAAGCTTTGAAGTTCTCTACACCCAATGCCTTTGTGAAAATGTCAACTATCTGATCCTTTGTGTTGATATATACCAAGTTAATCTCACTTGCAAGTACCTTCTCTCTCATAAAGTGATACTGCACCTCAATATGTTTTATCCTACAACACAACTTTAGTGAATTTGGGAATCTTTCAAGTTCCATTCTTCATTATTTAGAATATTGGGACTCCAAAAAGAAATATTTAAGTTTTCCAAAGTTATCATGTGACACATGATTGAAAACCTTATGAAAAATAGAATCTATTAAGATATTGAACAATAAATTTTGAGCAAAGTGTGAGATTTATAGCAAAGGGAAAGTTTTGACCATGAGTCCTAAACTTGTGGAAGATTCCCAAATTCACGAATAGTGTGTTCTAGCATGGAACACTTGATTCTTAGCTAATTGTATGTTGCTCATGTTGTCACAGTGAATGACAACTCGACTATCTCCCTGCACATCCAAATCATCCCATAACTTTTATAGCCATATCACCTCACATGCTTCCATAGCGGCACCTCTATACTTAGCCTATGTACTTGATAAAGCAATTACAAGTTACTTTTTGTTGCTCCATATAACTACTATATTACCAAGAAAAAACATGAATCTGGTGGTATATCTTCTATCACACATGTTACCAGCCCAGTTTACATTTGTGTATCCAAACACCTATATATCCTTACATGTCCCATAAAAAATTCCATAATGCAAAGTGGACTTCATATACCTCAATATGCGTCTAACTATATTCAAATGAGACTTTCTAGGCATATGCATAAATTGAGTGACAAGGCCAAGAATATAACTCAAGACTGGCCTTGTGATAGTCATGTAAATTAAGCTCCCTACTATCCTCTTGAACATAGTAGGGTCTTCTATCTTATTCCCAATATTCGTACTCAACTTCAGATTTTCTTTAATGGTACTGAAAGAGGCTTACACACTGTCATACCATACTTGGACAACATATCCAAGCCATACTACCTTTGGGATAGCCATATACCATCATCACATTTGATCACCTCAATACTAAGAAAATACATTAGCTTACCTAAATCATTTATCTCAAACTTCTTCTTCAAATGGTTCTTGACTTCTATGATCCCACTAGCATTGTCACCTATAATGATCAAGTCATCCACATAGATGACTATGATAACCAAACCTGCATCTCCTTTTCTCACATAAAGTGAGTGATTAGCCTCAGAAACATAAAATTCAATGTTAACAAGATACTCTATGACATTGTCAGACTATGCTTTTGGTACTTGCATTAGCCCATAAAGTGCCTTCTTTAATATGGATATATAGCTAGTATACTCTATATTCTCATAACTTGATGACTGCTCCATATATACCTCTTCTTAAAATTGACCATGCAAGAAGGTATTGTTTACATCCATTTGCTACAAACTCTAACCTTTAGCTGCTGCCAAAGCAATCACACATCTAATAGTTGCCATCATACCAATTGGAGTGAATATCTCTTCATAATCTACACCATATGTTTTAGCATAGCCTTTTGCAACTAGTCTAGCCTTAAATCTACTAACAAAACTATCTGCAATATGTTTGATTTTGTAGATCCGCTTGTAGCCAATAGATTTTTTGCCCTTAGGTAATGGTACTAGATTCCAAGTAATATTGGCCTCTAATGCAACCATCTCCTCATCCATTGCTACATCCCAACGAGCATCTCGAAACTGCATTAAATCCCATATGACTAGCAAATTTTGCACTCCAAATGCATTATTTCCATCTAACACTTTCTTTTTCCTTTGTCTTTACGTGCAACACTAGTAGATCCATCTTACCTCGAGCACTTAACTTTCAAGTTGTTTCTGTTTCAACAATAGCTTTAAAAGTTTTGAAATGCTCAAATACATCACACTTTTTTGTCATAAAATATATGCACTGGTTTCTTGAATAGTCATCAATAAATGTGACAAAATATCTATTGCCACCAAGAGATATGTTTTGTGAAGGTGGTTGACCATACCACAAAGTATGCATGGTTGACTCCTTTGTTGTTTTGGTAGCAGTCCAATTTTGTAGATAGCATGTTGTGGCAATAGCTTCCTTTCAATAATCATTACTTAACCTTTCAAGGCTAAGCATAGCTCGTGCAACATTCATGAGTTTTCCATTTTTGCATTAGAAACACCATTTTGTTGAGGATAATAGGAGATTGAGTATTCACATTGAATCCCATTGGCTTAAAGATACTCCTCAAAAGCATTTGAAGAATATTCTCCACCATTATCAGTGCAAAGAACCTAGCATCAACCCAATGATTGAGAAGGCTAATTGCCCTCTTACTGCATAGGTAGCTTGAATTCTTGACTCGACCCCTTATATTGTTACTATAGCTTCATCTAAACCATTTAGTACCATGTTGTTCAAATGTAGTTGGATCGTAAAATCCAACCCTCTCAAGAAAAATTGCAACTGAGCAACAATAGGGGGTAATTGGATAGTGTTACCCAAACAACAAAAAACTTCACATAGCTTTTGACCATACACTTTTACACTCTCATTGAGTCCTTGTTGAGTCTCGTTTAGGATATGCAACAAATATTGACTCCCCTTTTCGAGAGAGAAGTCCCTATGAAATGTAGTGTAGAACACTTACATAGTGGCAATCGAATTTTCCACAAGTCAGTAGTACCACTGGGCTACATTTCCCTTCAAAGTCATACTGAAGAACATCAAATGATGTGCTTCCTCATTGACATGATAGTTAAGCATAGTCCCCAAACCCCTTGATGTGTAAAATTGCTCCATTATTTTTCTGATGAATAACACTGGGTATATTAGTGAGGTTTAAAAAAACTTTAAGTACTTCATGGTCCTTCTTTGGTACTTCAAATGCTGCAAGCCACCATATTTCATTCTCTGATTGCACACCAAATTATAAAGAATGGTTTTCATCGATGTTGGTATCCAATGCTCCATTCATAAGTGTTATACTCACACGTTCAAGTTTTTGCCCCTTGATAATCTCACTCTAATAAAGTTAGAGGGCAAACTTAAGCTTGACTCTACATTCTTCCAAAGACATATTGTAGAACTTGACCATAGTAATCTGAACCCTATATATATATCAATACACTTTGGAACCATAATTCAATATGTGTGTGTGTTCCAAATGGGTAGGCTCACCAATTAGTTCTAATCTTTCTCATTTAGTTGTTTTCAAGCCTTCTTCATATGAAATGGTTTTGGCAAAGGCATTACTCACTTAGTTTTGAAGACTTGCTTAAAACTTGTATCCAAATGTTGATAGAGTATAATGTATGACTCAAAACTCATTCCCACCTTGTCACATAATCCTTGATCATATGTAGCAATAAAAAAATTGCTCACATCCCTAAGATGTTCACTTGCGACACCATCTACAATGTCCCTAGATTTACGATTTTCCAATGCATTTTTAACCATATCCTTGCTTAGGACTTTGGCAATAGTATCATTCTCTACATGATGGAATATATTTCTCATTGTAGCAAATTGAGTATAAATATGTTTATGATATTTTCCACTTCCTTTGGTTAATTGGTGAATTGGTTTAACTAATCGAATGCACTGATGTAATTCCTTGGTTTTTAAAGTGGGCTTGATCTCCAAAGTTTTTGTGAGCTTCCTCTTTATGTTTTAATTCTCCTTCTCTAAGTTCATAACTTTAGACCGCAACTCCATATTCTGCATGTGTGTATCATACATAGCATCTTCAATGATAAACATTGTTATTCTCAACCAATAATCTATCCTTTGCTATCAAAGACTGCATATTTCCTTATAATCTTATCTGCATATTTGTCAAGGCTTGATGAAGCCTTGCTAATCCTTGTGTGACAAGTCTGCATGTGTATCCATACAATCCTTCATTGCCTTCACAAACAAAATTTACAAATGATGTAAGCCCTTCAAATTGTGGTGGCCTTTGAGTGAGTGGATTGGGTGGATAAATGCACCCATCAACCCAAGGGTCCACATTTTTTTTTCTTGTATTTCTTTCTTGTTGCATCCTATATCTTATTACATCATCCCTTTCCACTCTCTTTTGAACATTGGTGTATATTCATCCTCCAATTGAAAGTGAATATCTGTCTTTCTCTTGGTATGTCTTGCACCTGCATTCTGCAAAGAAAAATGTATGCCAATTTTAACTTGGATTAACATTCAAATCACACAATTACACCCCTTTGATTCACTATATCTGTGTTCTTTTTTACCTAGTTGGATCTTGTCTCTTTCTCTTGATCTCAGTCATGATAAGACCCTAATCAACCTATAATCTTAGCATTTTATCTACCTCTAATTAGCATCAAATCTTATATTCTATTCTATCCAAAATACTCTCTCTCGCTCTCTCTCTCTCTCTCTCTCTCAAAACAAGATTTGATCAAAGATATTTTAACACGTTTATACATAAGCTTGGCTAGTGGAGAATAATAACATTATCTTATCTTCTGTGCCCTAATTTAGTCCTTTTTACTCTATCACTTATTTTCTTAGTTTATCTCACACATTCCTCTCTCTTCCCCCCTTCTCTCTCTCTCTCTCTCTGTCTCTGTCTCTCTCTCTCTCTCAATTTATGCTTGAGTAATAAACAATAACTATGAAGAATAATAACATCACAAAGATTAAAAAAATAAAGATACCTCAATTTCCACTTGATTGCTTGTAGTATAGACTGTTGAAGAGGAAGATATCTTATTGCATAGTATTGAAGAGGGAGATTGCTTGTAGCAAGGTAGAGAGTGTTGTAGATAGAGATTATTTGATTTCAAAAAATTGTATCAAAACCACTCCTCAATGCTATTTCAAAAGAATTCGTATTCAAGAAACCATATTCTAGAGGGAAGGAGAAGAGTACAAAAAAATTGGGACAAAACTAGAGCTTTCAGAGGGAATGAAAAAATGCCCAGAAATAGGCATATACTTGTCCAAAAAAGATAAAAATTTACAAGGAAACTCTTGAGTTAAAAATGTGTCTCTAGGTTTTAAAAAAATCTTAAATTATGATGTATATGTCATTTTATATCATCTTTTAACTTTTGACCTTTTAAGAAGTGAGAATGAGAATAATTCTAATATATTTTAATGTTTAAAAGTCATGAGGGCATTAAAGAGTTGTATATCAATGATTGGCTATGTTTTTAGAGAAAATGGAATTGTATTTTTTTAGTTATGAGGATTTTGAGAAAAAGTAACCTTATACTACAGTTTGAGAATCTATTGGAAATAGAAATACAAACTTGATTGTAGAAGATCTCTTATTATCATATTATCTTGGAATCTCTTCTTAGAGAGAAAGAGGTGAGAGAAACACCTTAAAGGGAAAAAAAGAGAGTCCATATTTCTCCTAATGAGTATGTATTTGGGGTTCCTTATAATTTGTTGTTGAGACATGTTGTGAGACAGCATGCAATATGGCCATTGATCCTAAGAAAGTACCAGTCATTGTGGCCATGAGCCTACCCACCACCCCTAGGAAGGTTCATAGTTTTATCTCATTTATGGCCTATTGTCATTGGTTCATTAATGCATTGGCTAAGCATTCTTTTCGTTTAACAAATCTCTTGTCACATAGCCATGTGCTTTGAATGGAGTGAACCATGGGAGGAAGCATTTGAGGAGGATTGTGCCTATTTTACACCCCCTCTTTGGGTTGGACTTCGATTATCATAAGTATGAGTAGATTGGTTGTTCTGCCAAGTTACATTGATAAAGCCTTTCTTTACACATTAAATTTTGATGGAGCTTCTCAAGGACCTCCTAAACATGTGACTGTAGGGTTTATCATTAAATATCCCCCCTCATTGAGTGGATTTGAAAATGAGAGTGTATTTAGCCAGCGCTTTAATAATATGGTAGAATATAAGGCCTTGCTTATCGGGCTAAGTCTATCCAAACATGGTGATATTCATCAATTATTGGTGAAAGAAAACTCAAAATTGGTGATCAACTATTTGGAATGGGACCTATAGTCTAAGGGATCCCATTCTATGGATATACTATCATGTAGCCTTAGACATACTTGAGATCTTTGAGGCGGTGACTTGCGAGTTCATTCCTTATCACTGGAATCGCTTTGCAAAATCCCTAGCTAATTATGCCTTTGTTGAAAATATATTTCTCAATTGTGGTCCAAAAGGGCTTTTACAAGTGTTTCCTGATATATCAGCCCAAGGCTACCATGGGGACTACTTGCTAAAATGTCCTACTTTGGCCATTGATGGTCAGTATGGGTTATGAGCTAGGTTGTAATCAATCATCTTGCTATTCTTTCGTGGATGCATCAGATCATTCAATGGCATATTCTTTGGACACTCCTTGCCATTTATATAGGGTGGTTAGCCAACAATTTGATGCATTTAATGTAGGGCTTGAGTAGTCCATCCATTAATCTGGATTTTGTGCTTTAGTAGGCTTTATGTGGGGACTAAAGGTTTGATTTTAGCACTAGATTGCTGCATAATATAATTTATGGTTCTATTTCATTAGACCAAGAGAGAAATTTCATTTTCTTTCTTAGAGTGCTAGTACTTTTAACCCATGGGATGTTAGTTAGTATTATTTTGCAAGTGTTGTGTATCAATGTTGACACTTCTTTAATACCAAGTATCTCTATCGCCTTGTCCCTTGTTAGTTATTGATTTTGTTTTGTAAGGTAGGGGTTGGAATCACTTGTATATGTTTTCCTATGGATGTGAGGCCAAGACTTGGGCTAGGATTTGAGTATCCTTACTGAGTGGTATACCTTGCTTACTAGGTTCTTGCTTGATGGTACTTGTAAGATGGCTTTGGGTGTCAAGCTTGCGAGCTTTATAGTTGATAGGGGGCAACCTATCTTTGGTAGGGTAGCCAACCTAGTAGAAGTATTTAGTTTGATTTTTTGTCATGATAAAGTCCCCTAGTGAGTGAGGGGTTGGTCTTTTAGTTTCGCCTATGGTATGATATTTTTCCTAAGTCCAATCATGTGGCAAAAGAAAAAAGAAGTTGTAAAATATACTTGTTGCCTCACGTGGGCTTGGTAGGTTCTTGGATTCAAGTCAAAGGCCCAAGAAAAATGCCAGAACCTTCCAGTGGTTTCTCCTCCTTCTATAGAAGATCCCAAACCCATCCATATAGATAATGATTCTCCTCATCCTTTGGTGATTCGAAGAAAGTGCTTAAAGCATGTAGTTGAAACTATTCCAATCCCAATTCCTCCAGTGGTAGTCCCTACTACATCAAGAAGTTCTCTTCCTGTATGCCTAACATTTATAAATTTGTTTTAGACATATACAAATGGTAATATAGAGATATCAGTTCCTTCTCTACATCACATGGTAATAGGAGATGCCATTCCTTTTTTGTAAAGGATATTCAAAGCTCCATAGAGATATCACTTATTAGTGATTATAGTCAATAGTTATATTCTTTTATGAGAAGATGTAGTAGTCCAAGGAGAAGTTATGCAAGGCCACTACAGAGCTTGTCTCTACTAAAGAAACCCTCCCTAATTTATTCAAACAAATGGAGCAAAAAAATTAATTGTAAAAAGCTCGAAAACTGGAGATGTCCTCTTTGCAAGCCCAATTCACTGAAGCAAAAACTCAGGTAGCTGTTGTTACTGAGGAGGTGACCAAACCTATTCCAACACCTCTATCCAGTGAATACAAACTTGAACGAGATATTACCAAGGAGAACGGAAGCTTATTTACTTGAGCACTCTCCGAATCCCGGAAAGTCATGCATCATCCACATGAGAATGGCTTGAATATTGGCGGACCATCGACCATCGCGCTTGCTCGTATTTTGCACAGTGACCCCCTCCTCCCACAAAATCTTAAGCTCATCAACTAATGGACGAAGATACACGTCTATATTTTTGACTTTGTAGCGGCGGGGGACGAGTAAGCTAAGGATAAGATGTCCTTTCTTCGTAGAAAGCCATGAACACAATATTAGTGAGTTTGGGAATCTCCCAATTTCCATTTTTTGAATACTAAAAAGGCGGCACCCGGATAACATGCCCGTAAGTTTCTTAAACCCATATAATATGACCTATCATTGGAAACCACTTGAAAAATGGAATCTTTTGAGCTATAGAGCGCTCGATTTTGAGTTACACTGTTCAAGTTATGACAAATCCAAATATGTCCCAAACTTATTGTCAAGATTGTGGGAGAGAAGGAAGGAGTCTCGCTTGAAGCTTTCTTGCTTGCACAATGGGGGAAGACACACAAGGGTGGAGGCTGAAAACAGTTTTCCTCTTCTTAGTTGTGTAAGCCAAAAGAACTCTAGTACAAAGAAATAGAAGAACCCTATATATGGGTCTCAAAACCAAACTCAACTAACTAAGGTGGCATACTAACTGACCCACGAACTAGAGTAGATAAGGATAGCTATCATGTAGCTATTATTCATGGGCGGTGTACCAACCGCGTCTGCAACTGACAAGTCGGTGACATAAATACACAACGGTCACCCTGGCATATCACGAGTGGAGCTCGATATCTCAACACTCCCCCTCGAGCTCAATCCCAATTCCTGCACACCAAGCAGGTCTTTGAACTTGCGCAGCTTCTCTGCGCCCAATGCCTTCGTGAATATGTCAGCTACCTGATCCTCTATGTTGACATAAACTAGATCAATAAGACCTAGTAAAACCCTCTCTCGCACATAGTGATAATGCACCTCAATGTGCTTTGTTCTAGCATGATAGACTGGGTTATTTGCCAAGTGTATACTACTCATGTTGTCACAATAAATGACAACTGGTCCATCTGTAGACTGATGCATATCATAAAGTAGCTTATGCAACCAAGCTACCTCACATGCAGCCATTGCTGCACCCCTGTACTCAGCCTCTGTGCTCGACAAGGCAACTGTAGGCTGTTTCTTGCTGCTCCAAGTGACTGCAGCACTCCCAAAAGAGAACACATATCCACTGGTAGATTGTCTATCAGAAATACTACCAGTCCAATCAGCATCAGTGTATCCATGCAACTGTATTTGAATCCCAGTCTCATAAAATAGTCCATACTGCAATGTGGACTTCACATACCTGAGTATGCGTCTAGCCGCATCCAAATGCGATTTCCTTGGAGCCTGCATAAACTGACTTACCAATCCAACAGCATAGCTCAAATCTGGCCTGGTAATAGTCATATAAATCAAGCTTCCTACTATGCGTCTGTACATAGTAGGGTCTTCCAGAAGCTCACCTGCATCTGCGCTCAGCTTCACATTCTGCTCCAAAGGAACTGAAATAGGCTTACAGCCTGTCATCCCATATTTGGACAGCATGTCCAATCCATACTGCCTCTGCAAGAGCTGTATCCCACTTGGTGATCTAATCACCTCAATGCCCAAGAAATAATGCAGCTCTCCCAAATCCTTCATCTCAAACTTCTGCTTCAATAGCATTTTCACATGAAGGATATCTTCATCACTGTCACCTGTCATAATCAAATCATCAACATAAATGACAAGTAGCATAATATCTTTCTCTATTTTTCTCACATAAAGTGAGAAATCTGCCTTGGAAATTTGAAAGCCAATAGTGACAAGATACTGTCCTATCTTGTCAGACCATGCTCTAGGTGCTTGCTTCAAGCCATACAAGGCTTTCTTCAACCTTCAAACAAACTCAGGATGAACAGCATGCACATAACCTGGTGGCTGCTCCATATACACCTCTTCTTGCAAATTACCATACAAGAAGGCATTCTTTACATCCATCTGATGTAAAGACCATCCCTTTGATGCAGCCATAGCAATGACTGCTCTTACGGTTGCCATCCTTGCAACCGGACTGAATGTTTCTTCATAGTCAATGCCATATGTTTGTGCATACCCCTTGACTACTAATCTTGCCTTGTATCTGTTCACAGAACCATCTGCATTGTGCTTCACCTTATAAACCCACTTACAGCCAATTGCATTCTTACCTTTAGGCAAAGGTACTAACTCCCATGTAGCATTTTCTTCCAAGGCATCCATTTCTTCATCCATGGCTTTCTCCCATTTTTCTTTTCCCATGGCTTGCTCAAAAGAAGTGGGTTCTGGTTCCTGTATCACTTTGACCATATATGCATAGTGAATGGCTGTAAATCCATCATATTTCAGCCTATCCACAGGATACCTAGCTCTCGTAGACCTGCGCAAAGTAGGTTCACTCCCAGGTGCTCTCAAAACATCCCTGGTCTTCCTTACTCCAGGTGTAACAATAGAAGGAATACCCAACTCATCATCAATGCTCTGTTCTGAGCCACTGGATTCACCATCCACATAAGAGTGACCTGCATTCACATCAAACATGGGCTGATCAACCTTCTCTTTTCCTTTTCGTGATACTTGCATACCACTATCTGCATTGCTTTGAGAAGATTCTCCTGATCTCAATCTGGCTGTCCACGGCGAAGAATGTGAACCACTGCTAGAGGACGCTCCAGGTCCACTAATATTTTGTGACTGCTGCTGTGAATTCTGTGCAGCATTACCATTTTGTGTATCTACATCATCAATCACATTTACTGGTTTATACCAGCTACTCATCTCATCAAAAACAACATCTCTGCTCACTGTAAACTTACGAGTAGAAGGGTTATAGCATCTATACCCTTTTTGCTGCAGAGAGTAACCAATAAAGATGCACTTCTCAGCTTTTGGATCCAACTTGGATCTCAACTCATCTGGCACATGTACATAGGCAATGCAACCAAAAATTTTCAAATGAGAAATATCTGGTTTCCTACCAGTATACCTCTCCTCTGGAGTCATCCCATGTATTGCTGCAGTGGGAGTCCTGTTCATTATATAGACTGCTGTAGCAACTGCTTCAGCCCAATAAAAATCTGGCAAGTCTTTTTCATTGAGCATGGCACGAGATACCTCTCCAATATGCCTGTTTTTCCTTTCTGCAATTCCATTTTGTTGTGGGGTATAACTGCATGAATATTGCTGCTTTATGCCATGCTCTTGCAAGAACTTTGCAAACTCATTTGAGAGGTACTCTCCCCCTCCATCTGACCTTAGGCATTTTATTTGCAGACCTGTTTCTTTTTCAACCATAGCTTTAAGGGTTTTGAAATGCCCAAAAACTTCACTTTTCTTTTTCATAAAATACACCCAAACTTTTCTGCTATAGTCATCAATAAAAGTGACAAAATAATGACAGCCTCCAAGAGATGCAGCTTTAGTAGTCCACACATCAGAGTGGATTAATTCCAATGGCTTTTCACTCTCTTGAACATGTCTAGGAAATGGTTTCCTTGCCTGTTTTCCAAACTGACAGGCTTCACATACCTTATGCATTTCTGCAACCTTGAATTTTGGCAATCCTGCAACAATATTTTGGGCCTGCATTGATTTAAGTCGCTGTACATTAACATGACCAATGCGTTTATGCCAGATATCAATATCTGCAACTACACCGGTCCCATGTGCAAACATTGCTGCACTCAATTCAGACATGTCTGCATCCAACGTAAACATTCTGCCCTTCTTCTTTCCTTTTGCTATCAAGCGACCTTTATTTTTCATATCCTCAACAAAGCATCCATGAGGATTAAATCTGACCTGCAAGCCCTGCTCAACCATTTGACCGACAGAAACCAGATTCTTGGTAATATTCGGGACATGAAATACATCGGACAGGTATTTCTTTTTCCCATCCTGCATAGACAAGGGAATTTTTCCAATCTGCACAATAGGATATGCAGTATCATCACCAGTCTCCACAAATCCTGGTTTTTCCATTTTCCTTGCATCCTCCATCCATTCTGCATGACCTGTCATGTGGTTTGATGCACCTGAGTCAGCATACCATACATCATTGCTTTCTTCTGCACTTGTCACAGAATTGTTCATGTGCTGCACCATGAACAAATGCTCATTTCTGTCATCACCCTGTCTACTAGAAGATGCATAATTCCCTTGTTGCAGTTTTCCATTCATGATGTCATTCTGCTTTTTATAGCAATCTTTAGCCATATGACCCATTTTACCACAGTAGTAGCATTCAACATTACTATTTGCATTTTGACCTCTTTGCCATCCACCACGACCTCTTTGGCTCCCCCTGCCTCTAGAGTTACCACGTCCTCCTCCATAGGACTGGTTTTCTTGAGTTTGCTGCATATTCTGATTTCTACCACGGCCTCCAGATCGGCCTCCTCTACCTCTGCCTCTACCTCTTCCAGCATTTGAGTAGAAGACAGCTTCTTTTGAAGTTCCTCCTGAAGAAGATGCACCACCATTTCTCTGCTCCTCAGAAATTAGAAGAGCAATCAACTCCTCAAAATCAGGAAATCTTTCACGGACGGAAATGGATGTCCGAAACTGCGCATAATCCTTTCCTAGACCATTCAAGGTCACAGAAACTAAATCATCATCTTCCACTTGCGACCCAATGGAAGCAAGTGCATCTGCAATCTTCTTCACCTTCATGTGGTAGTCATTGATGCTCATATTTTCTCTTTGCACATTGTGCAACTCTTGCTTGAGCTGCATTTTCCTGTCTTGCGTATTTGTGCTATACATCTTTGACAGAGTATCCCATGCCTCCTTTGGCGTACTTGCATCCTGAATATGCACAATCATAGAGTCTGAAATGCTGATAGACAGCCAGTACATAACTTTCCTGGCTCTCTCATGCCATGCCTTGAATGCCTGCATTTGCTGTTGATTGGGAACATCAGGAAGATTTGGTTCTTCTTCATTTCCTGCAACAAATTCCCAATATCCTTTTTCCATAAGGAAATTCGTCATTCTAAACTTCCATGCTTGGAAGTTGTTCTTGTCAAGCTTTTCAGTGACAATCTGTGAGAGAGAATCAGACGCCATTACAGAACACTGCAAAAAATTCTGTCACTACAAAAAACACAGCTTCACCCTCACAAGGGAAAATCTGCAAAACTGGCGAAAGTGGTATTTGACCACACAGTCACTTCCTAGTGACGATTTTGCATCAACAGGCAACAGGGATGATTCTGTAACTCCCAATGTCTCTGTGCACAAGCATACGATGCAATTTCTACAGTAACTTTTCACAGACCTGTAGAACAGTGGTTGCACAGCATAAAACTGGGCCTTTTTCTGAGTGCGTGCAGAGAACTTCCGCCTCCAAAACAGGCCCCGAAATGGCCTCAAATAAAAAAAACAAGGTGGGCGAGGGCTAAACCCCTCGCCCGCAGCATATACTGCCCTCTTGCTTCACCGCGAAGGGCGTCTCAACCTGAGACAATACACTCCTCGACTTTCCGGCTGTGCTACCTACAGAGATCTTCTCCCAAAACAGAAGATGAAAGCAACACTGCTCCTCTTACCAGAACACCGCGAGCTTGGCTTGCTTTCTTGAGCTCCTTACCACGAACAAGGCTCTGATACCATGTCAAGATTGTGGGAGAGAAGGAAGGAGTCTCGCTTGAAGCTTTCTTGCTTGCACAATGGGGGAAGACACACAAGGGTGGAGGCTGAAAACAGTTTTCCTCTTCTTAGTTGTGTAAGCCAAAAGAACTCTAGTACAAAGAAATAGAAGAACCCTATATATGGGTCTCAAAACCAAACTCAACTAACTAAGGTGGCATACTAACTGAGCCACGAACTAGAGTAGATAAGGATAGTTATCATGTAGCTATTATTCATGGGCGGTGTACCAACCACGTCTGCAACTGACAAGTTGGTGACATAAATACACAACGGTCACCCTGGCGTATCACGAGTGGAGCTCGATATCTCAACACTTATGGAAAATTCCCATATTTTTCAATATGGTGTTCATGGAGGGATATTGTAGTTGACAAAGACTATAGGCCACACACTGTAAGAAGTTGAGCATAGACCGAATGGGTTCATGCCATCCATTGCAAGATTGAGCTGAAGATTTCTTGGCTCTCGGGCAAAGCGTGGGAAGATAGAGTCAATGTGGATCCATGCACGTGAATTAGTTGATATTCGTTGAACTCCATCTGTGGACCTATTCTGCGCATGCCACATTGTCAAGCTTGCCATGCCAGATGTACGAAACATGTGGTTTATGCTGGGGATAAGTGGAAAGCATCTAAGAACTTTTTGAGGGATGGTTTGTCCTTGCAAGTCCTGTCGATACCTATGAGCACCACACTTTGGACATGTCTCCATAGTCTCGTATTCTCCTCGAAACAGTATGCAATCGTTGATACATGCATGGATGCTGTTGCAGTCCATCCCAAGCTTTCGTAAAATATATCATGCATCATCACGAGACTCAAGCATGGTATTTGCAGGTGGTAATATATGATATTTTAGTAACTTGAAAAAAATCATAAAACACCTTAAAAAGCACAAATGTTTTTAATGATAGTTCCGAAAAGAAATCAATGAAGCGTATGTACAAGGTACTTGAACAACTCGGTCACACTCGCATTGCTCCACCCGTATTTTGCTTGCACACTTAGGAGTGCAAGCAGTGTCTTCAGGCAAGATACTCGGCACCCATCATATAATGATATGGATGCTTTCTCTCTAAGCAGATCACAAGTCTCAACATCCATGGGAATCAATGCATCGATCATTGCCTCCATCTCAGGCTCAAAGATTGTAGGTAGGTCGGGAAGGCTGCTTGTCTCCTTTGGTATTGACGGTATAGATTGGGTAGTATCTTCCAAGTAGTGGATTGGCTCAGGCACTCTATCCATCGCACACCCACGAACTCTTCTAATTGGCCGCAAAGGGTACACTCCTCCTTAGGACGAGACGTCACCTCCCTGGATAGAAAATTTACCAGCCACACCCAATCTTCTTGTATATGGTATTCAATTAGCTTGCGAGTACAATGCATGATTGATATTAACTTTTCTTATTGTTTGCTGAAAATCCAAGATCGCCTAATTAATGATTTCAGATTGAAACACGTCGAAGCGTCGTACGTGTTCTATAGACAATCGACGTTTTTGTCTAATTGCTAGCTTGCATTCAGAGCAAGGACATGGGACACGCTGATTAAGATACGCCTCACGATCTTGAACAACAAGACCTTCATTGTTTTCCATTTTATCTACGTTACGACAAAAA
The DNA here is from genome assembly GCF_053477565.2 of Lygodium microphyllum. Taxonomy (NCBI): domain Eukaryota; kingdom Viridiplantae; phylum Streptophyta; class Polypodiopsida; order Schizaeales; family Lygodiaceae; genus Lygodium; species Lygodium microphyllum. The sequence continues at coordinate 114,625,543 of NC_141162.1, forward strand.
ATTTGTTTTTGTTATCATTCTTTTTTTCTTTCTTAAATTGTTTGAGAAGGGATTTCTTCTCTTGTAACTCAGCAAAAATTAATGTATGTAAAGTCTCCACCCACCCACCCACAGATTAACATATATATACCGGAGTGTTTCCCATCTCATGGTATTGCACCGTACCTCGCCACCACTCTCTCTTTGTTTTTTATCCATTCATTATCTCCTCTCCTTCCATCTCTCTCTCTTTTTCTCTTTCTTTATTATGTTGTTTGTTTATTCCCTCTCTCTCGTTCCTTCTTCTTTTTTCTCTTCCTCCCCCTCTCTCATTTTCTTTAATGACCACGACTATGACTACGACGAAGACCATGACCACAACTACGACTACGACCATGACCACAACCACGACCACGACTATGACTATAACTACGACTACGACTATGACAACCACGACCACAGCTAGGACTACGACTACAACCATGACCACGACTACCACTACCATGACTACGACCACTATAATAAACAAGAAAAGAAGAAGAAGAAAAAAAAAACAACAACAACAACTACTACTACTACTACAATAATAAACAAGAAAAGAAGAAAAAACTACTACTACTACTACTACTACAAAAAAACAAGAAAACTAAACAACAATAAACAAGAAAAGAAAAAAAACTACTACTACTACAACAAACATCAACAATTAATTTCCTTATCTCTCTTCCTCTCTCTCTCTTTCTCTCTTTCCCTATTAGGTTTAATGTTTTTTCTATATTTTTCTCTCTCCTCTTTCTCTCTCATTGTTTCTCTCTCCTCTCCCTCTCTCATTTCCTTTTCTCTCTTTCTCTCCCTCTCTCGTTTCCTCTCTATCCCTCGCCCTCACCCTCTCTTTCTCTCTTTCCCTATCAGGTTTAATATTTTTTCTCTTTTTTTCTCTCTTCTCTTTCTCTCTCATTTTTTCTCTCTCCTCTCCCTCTCTCATTTCCTTTTCTCTCTTTCTCTTCCTCTCTCATTTCCTCTCCCTCCCTCACCCTCACCCTCTCCCTCTCTCATTTCCTCTCCCTCCCTCTCCCTCTCCCTCTCTTTCTCTCTTTCCCTAGTATGTTTAATGTTTTTTTCTTCCTCTCCCTCCCTTTCTCTCTTTCCCTATTATGTTTACTGTTTTTTCTCTCTTCCTCTCCCTCTCTCTTTCCCTATTATGTTGAATGTTTCCCTCTCTTTCCTCTCCCTCCCTCTCCCTCTTCCTCTCCCTCTCTCATTTCCTCTCCCTCCCTCTCCCTCTCTTTCTCCCTTTCCCTATTATGTTTGATGTTTTTTCTCTCTTCCTCTCCCTCTCTCAAATCCTCTCCCTCCCCCTCTCTTTCTCTCTCCCTGCTTCTCCCTCTCCCTCTCCCTCTCTTTCTCTCTTTGCCTATTATGTTTAATGTTTCCCTCTCCCTCCCTCTCCCTCTCTCTCTCTCTCTCTCTCATTTCCTCTCCCTCTCTCATTTCCCTATTATGTTTAATGTCTCCCTCTCCCTCTCCCTCTCCCATTTCCTCTCCCTCCCCCTCTCTTTCTCTCTCTTTCTCCCTTTCTCTATTATGTTTAATGTTTCCCCCTCTCCCTCCCCCTCTCCCTCTCCTTCTCTTTCACTCTCTCTCCCTCTCTCTCTCCCTCTCCCTCTCCCTCTCCCTCTCCCTCTCCCATTTCCTCCCTCTCCCTCTCTTTCTCTCTCATTTCCTCTCCCTCTCTCAATACACACGAATTATACCAAAAACAAGTAAAAGAGAGAGAGAAAACACCAAAGCAAAGCAAGAATGGACAATGCACTCACCGTAAAGGCTCGACGAATAAGGGTTTCGCGGCTCCTCTTCGCGACGGCGACTCCTCTTCGCCCTCCATACACCTCCTCCTCTTCTTCGCGAATGGCGGCGACGACGACGGTGAGAAGCCTTCTTTCTCTCTCTTTCTCTCTTTCTCTCCCTCTCAAATGCAAGATGTTCACTGTCCCTCTCGCTCTCTCTCTCGCTCTCCCTTTCACTCTCTCTTTCGTGAATGCACGCAAAATGACGCACTCGGGTTTAGGTCTACATTTTTTTCGTCTGGGTACCGTCGCTATTTATGTCGCTATTAGCGCTAATAGCGACGCAAATAGCGACGCCGCTATTTCTCGTCGCAAATGGCCGTCGCTATACCCTCATATTCTTATAGTGTTATCCATACTTCAATTAAATCCACAGATTATTCCTCCTCTTTTCAACCTTAAGAAGATCCCCTAATTCCTATTTTTACTCATTGCATGTTCATTGTAGATCATGTTTTCTCACCTCCTCCTTCTTCTCCTCAACCATCTACTATACTCCTTTCTACTTTTCAAGCATACTTCTTAACTTCTTTCTTATCAGATTTTGTTAAATTGCCTAAATCTCTATCTTTAAGCCTTTCTTCCTTTTATGATTTTTAATATTCATTGCTTTATCCTTTAATGGTTATTCCCCTTCATTCTTCCACTTATTTCATTTTTTATCCCCCTGAGTTGGTTAGAAGCTACATGGGTTCAAATTTGTAGATATATAGATGTAGAGAATGGAGTCAAGCAGATTCATTGATGGGTCCGCATATTCAATTGTCCTGTAATTCTAGGGGAATGGAAGACTCCTATACAAGCTTATCAAAGTTATTAATAAGGCACAAATTTGTGCAAATTTAGGCACACAAGTATGATCTTCATCAACAAATCTTATGTAGTTTGATAATTTAACATTGTAACTTTATTGCAAAATCTCAAGACAAGCATCGTAAAAGGTATGACTAGATATTATAAAGTCATGACCTTAAAGTATATGTGTGTTTCTTTTCCAAATTTGGAAGGTTGAGAAGTTTCTTTATTGAAAATAAAGAAAATTAATCTTCTTATAAGGTGCAATAACGATGTAAAACAAAAGTTTCAAAGAAATGTAAAGGTGGAAATGAGGAGCCCCACAATTTGTGGGAAAAGGTGGTTGGGGGAGTTACAACTTCTCTTTCTCTCCTTTATCTAGCTTCTTGCACGTCTTGCACTCTTCTCTTGCTCTCTTCCCTCTCTTGTACTTTTCTTGTTTCTTCTAACTATGGAAGAGGAAGAGAGTGAGGATGAAGACGATGAAGACATATTTTGTGTGCCTCATTCTTGTTGAGTGGAAGACTAATTTTCTAGGTGAAGAGAGGATTTCCTACAGGTTTGGAGGCTATGACAGTAGATTTGTAGTATTTTTTCCTTTAAAATAAATATTTTCTATTTTTCCCTATGTGAGAACCAAAAACAAGCCCGATATTAGCTCTATTGGGGCTCCAACATACCCCCAGACAACCCCCATGGCCTTGCAGCAAAGAGCCTCTAGATACAAAAAACGATTTATCTAACTAATGTGCTTGTAGACATGAGTTTCAAACTATAGTCCAACGTATTGTCCATCTCGACTCCAAGTAAAGGGAATATCCCATACATATAGGTGACTAACACCTCATTATACACATGAATAGAGCATCCCCAAACTAGTTCGTGTGGCTCCTATAGCTCTCCTACACCCCAGGGAGGATTGGCCCATGATGTGTTGTCTCGAACAGAAAGAAAAAATGTGACATTGATCCTCTCATGATATATATATAATGATCTAGGAATATTTCAACCTCACATAACATCTCCCCAAAGATCATGGTACTACCCTATAGCAAAGGAACCTCATACCCTCAGCATAGGTCACAACTAGACATATAAATGCTATGCATCAAAGAGCTTGCCTTTTTATACCATGCCCAAATGCAAATGCAATGTGTATACCTCATTGTGCTCAAATAATTTCAACTATAAATCAGCCATGTATCGTGTGAAAATACCATTTTCATAATTGTATTTCTCTAATGTTATGCTATGTTGCAAAGGGACACTATTGAGCTAACACATGCTACTATTCCTCTTCAAAATTAGATAAACCAAAGCATAGGACATAATGTGCAATGAAATTAGAAATCATTCAAATCTTATATCTCTTTATCACTTTTCTCTCTACCACTTAGATTTTGCTTCTGTGCATAGGTGTAAAAGGGTTTTGTCATCTTTTTTTATATAAATAAGTAATAAATGCACACTCTTCACATACAAATGGAGGTAGGCTAAGGCAAATCCTCATGCCCTATCCCCCTTATGCATCAACACACTCTTTTAATTTTTGATAAATTTTCACGCATTGAAACTATTTTTTTCTTTTTTTCCCTTCAAAAATGTAAATATTCATGGTTTTTTAATTTATTTGAACATAAATTATTGATTTTTTCTAATTTTCTAATTTATGTGACTAGTATGAATTGTGATCCATTAGCATATTAATTATGGTTCCATGTGAAAAACCTTAAACTCACAAAACTTAATAGAGTCTCCCATAAGGAAAAAAAATGAACTCACAAATGGGCCCTTTAAAATAATATAGTTTAAGATGTGGGCCTTTTGGATTGTCCAATAGAAAGGCTAGATGCTGACATCCATGGAGGGTGAATCTTTTCTCTCCAAATCTTGGTTTTTCTATTAAAAAAAAGGGTAGTGGAGGATTAAAAAAAGGGAGAATGAATAGTACACAAAATTTGAGTTTCTCTCACCTCGTATTTTTCCCCCTTTTTTGTAGAATTTTCAATTTTGATTTTTTTCCCTCTCACAAAATCAGTTTGACCCAAAAGTTAAGCAGTAGACCACTTTTCCTCTCTTCTCTATACTCATGAATTTTTGTCTCCATTGAAGCTCCCTACTGAGAGTAATTAGGGTTTTGAGCGTTCTGCTTACCTCTGCACTTTCTTCTCCATGCAACTCTAGATTTTGGGCAAAACACAGGTGCCCATCTCTCTTTGCATTTTCTCTTGTTTGATATTTTTTCAATAGGGTTTGATGTCGTTTCTTACTGTTATTGTTGTTTTATTGCATAGGTTGTTTGGGGTTGGAGACAGAGGTGCTCATCTCTCTCTCTCTCTCTCTCTCCTTTCATTCCCCCCTCTCTCTATGTGTTGTTTCTCTTTTATGTTGTGTTTTCAATAGAATTTAATGTTGGTTTTAATTGTTGTTTTCTTGAAGAGTTTATTTGGAGCAAGAGGAAAATGTGTTAATCTCTCACTCTCTTCGGTTTTTTTTTGTTGATATTTTTTCAATACAACATAATGCTAGTTCTAACCCTTGTTGTTGTTTTATTGCAGAGATCATTTTGGGTGACATTGCATAAGTGCTCATCTCTCTCTCCCTCTCTCTTTCTCTCTCTATGTTTCCTCTTTTCTATTGTTTTTTCAGTATATCTTCATGTAAATACTAACTCTTGCTATTGTCTCTTGCAGAGATCAATTTGGGCAAGATTGGATAGGTACTTATTTCTTTCTCTCTCCTACGTACTCACACACTCTCTCTTTCTTCCTCTCTGCATTATCCCTTTTCTACTATCTTTACAATAGGGTTTTATGCTAGTTCTAACTTGAGGATCAATTATTGTTGCAGCACTTAACACAAGGTAGAGCAGAGATTCTGTAGCTCAATTTACAAGTAAGTCTACCATATTTTGTGGTGTCAAAATTTATTCATTTAATTAGTAACTTTTATGTTTGATAGGACTGATGTTTTCTTATATCCATCATTTTCAATGGGTTTTGATTAGCAATAATTCAATCTTATCTTCAACAGATTACCTTATAGGTAAATTGGCCATGTCTTTATTGCTTCTATTCAAAAGTTATCTAGATATTTTTTTCTAAAATGAATTCATGCAAGTATTTTTGTTAAAAGGGATTCATGCAAGTATCTTTTTGTACATGTAGGTATTGTACAAGGTTTAGGTGAAACATATAATTCTTGATCAACTATCTTGATGTGATGAGTGATTCCTTTGTGCTGGATGATATGGATCTGCTAGAAGTCGATGGTTCAAAAATCCTCTACTTTATTGGTCTTATGTGTCCATTTGGATCTCCATGCCAATTGGCAATGATCCATGAAGCTCTTGTATCATATCATCCATATAACACACAATGTGTTGAGTCTTAGAATATCTCAGGTGTCAATCCAATGTACCTATTAAGATTTGCATGCCATGTGGCTATTATCCTTGTAACAACTACTCTATAATACCAACATTTCATAAAATGTATTGAGTCAAATCAGACTCCTCTTCATTATAATAAAATTTATTTTGGAGAAATTCTCTGAGTATTCTTGTGCTATTCATTATATTTCATATAAATGGTTTGATTAAAGTGATGCCTTGAAATCGAATCTATACTTTGTGTTGATGTATATATCCACATGCATTTCGATATCGATGTTTATGTCTGTTTACAAAAGTGTAAACATCTCTTAATACCATGTTGATTTGTATGGCATATTGGTGATTACTGGATAGACTTAAAATTTATATTATTTAGGGGTTAATACATACTTATTTACATCTAATGCGTAGGTTATAATTCCTAAGAGAAGAATAAGCATTCTCTCGATAGAAGTACGTAATAGAAAAGATGAAGAAGGGAATTGGATCACTGATACGTATCATTGCTCGTCTTGGGTACATATGCATCCAAGTATGAAGGGAACTTTCAGGGTGAAAGCATCTGCAATTGCAGATATATCAAAGCACTGGAAGGGTAAAATTTTATCTCTCAAACAAAGGAATGTTGATTCTCACCTTGTAATAGAGACGTTTGTATAACATGTATTCATGCAAAAGTAAATACATATTGCGTGCCACTGTGCCCTTTCAACGAAACATTGCAAACAGTAAGTATTTGCAACTCATCAAGAATGAGAAATTTCATGATACCTATGTAATATGTAACAAGGATTCTAGGCAAAACTTGGACATAAAAAATAACACACAGTCTTGACAGAGTGGAGTGTCAAGTCACATCAAGGGACATGGCTTTCATGTAAAATTTTTCTCTCTTAGTTGACTATTATCTTACTTTGGAATGAATCGGATAACTTTCCTTTCCAATTACAGGCACTTTGTCGTACGACAGACTTTATGCCTAGTGTTCAAGTATCGTAGATGGAGGATGCTCAAGGGTAAATGGTTGTGCCTTGATCAAGACATGCGTGAAAGTGCAGCTGTGGATGTTACTGTCATTTGTGAGGGCCGCGATGTCGTGTTGCTACGCATTCGAGTCGTATACACCTCCATTTCTTTTGTTGTGCATTTGTGTTAATTTCTGCGTGTGATTCATTGTTTGTGTGATGCATTTTAATAATCCACATCCAATGTATGTATTCCCTTAATGCATGCGCCTAATCAAGACGTTCATTCTGGTGATGACTTTTGTGACTATGTTGAAGCCACTAATCAGGCTGCCCATATTTATAATCTTCTTGGAGAATTTTGTGAACATGATGAATATTTTGCTGCTTGGGGCGATGCTGAACTCATTGAGAATATTCTTCAAATTCCTGATCATGTTACTACTTCTGCTGATGCAATTACTACCCACCCACCTCATTCTACTGGAAACAGAGATCATAATACTCAACAGAAAGAGGTAACGTTCAGTCATGTAATTCCTGCTATCAACATTAATATTTCAAGCATGCCTCAAAAGGCTGCAGAAGCAGCCATTCCTGCAGCAATAAAAGAGGTTGGTCCTCTTACACAAGAAAATTCAAAAGGTTCAATCCCCTCTTCCTCTTTGGAAACTTTAAAGGGTCCAATTTCCTCTCTAAAGATAGCAAAGTCACAAAGTTCTACCCCTTACTGGAAATTCCGTGGGCAACGGTCGCACAACTAATTTGGGCCTTTTTGGGGCTAGCCTATTCTGGGAGAAAAGGGGATATTTTTGAAAAGGCTAAGAATGGCGGGCTGGGGGGGCATGAAAGGAGGCAGAGGCAGACTTATCAAGGGGGGGGGCGGACTCCATTCCTGTGATCGGTGACGCAGACAGGGCAATGCCCCAACGCATTCTGTGTATCTTCATCGTTCGACAGAGAAAATTCACTAACAAATGAATCCTTTGATTCCCATCTTTCCATGACCTACTGCATAAATGGAAGGTGATCAAGACGATCACGCCAAAAGGAGGCCTCGCTTTGTAAATCCACGGGGTAGACCTCTCGACTACACCGGGAGCCAGGGATGGGCTTCTCGCATAGTCAATCGCACCCTTTGCGCAGCTGCAGTTGGAGCATTTAGTGGAGTGGCGATTGGGATTGTTCGAAGGCAAAGTCCTTTTCGACTACTTGCATCGACTGGAACAAGCTGTGCTATAGCAACATGTTGTTTTTGTGGTGCACAGGAATTGGTGCGTGAACTCAGAGCTGCTGATCCTGATGATTGGGTGATTGAAGTCTGGAGCTGCTGAAGAAGAGAAATTTGACAAAGAGGCAATAAACGAGGCCTTGCTTCTGAGGCCACTACGGTCCCATAATCCTCAATCATCCTTGTCATCTCATCATAGATTCACAATATACCGACGAGTTCTCTGCACATGTTGTCATCATCGTCCTCACTGAATTGCTGCTGATCTGCTGCTTCGCTTTGCTTCTTCTGACGAAATACTTTCTCAGTTCCCCTTCATCATTATTGAACCTCAGCTGATCGCCATCCAATTCGGCTGAAAGGCATATACATTTCTAAGGGAATGCTGATTACAGTACATGGGGCTTTCAAAGCTCTATTAATGACAGGTCTTATGGATTTAGAGTATTGATAGTTATAGAAGATGAATCCGTATTCTTGTGCAGAAAAGGGAAGTGATCTGGAATAGAGAGGTTGGACTAGCATCTATAATTGAGGCTTCAACCGCTGAACTTCCTATAGAGAAAGAGGATGTTTCCGTAGCAAAGGATGAACATGGCTTGTCTGAATGGCTGAAGGGTCATATTCTGAAACTCAAGGCAACCCTATTACTGGCCAGTCCGGAAGAGGTTGCAACTATACAAACTCTGCATCTACATAATACGGAGAAGACAAAAATGTTCCGTGATCATAATGGAATTAGGAAACTTCTGATTGTTCTGACAAAGGTTGGAAAACTGTGCGTCATCCATACTGGAGATGATCGAATAGTGTGGTCTCTCTTGCTTACTTCATTTCAAAGCTCTGAACTCAGCTACTGTTGAGAATGGGATTCCTCTTTTGAGCAGCCTTGACTTGGAACCTTGTAATCTCAACTACTTAGAGATTCAAACAGTCTTTCATGTTTGAATGGTATGAATGGTCTAAAGTACCCTTTAGACAGTAAACAGTAAAGCTGTTTATGATTAAATCTTGAAACTGAGAGATTTATTTGGTGCCCTGAATCCAAGTTCATACACTTATTGTAAACCAGAGGACAGATTGACATGCTTTGTCATTTATTTTTTGACTCTTCTTTTGTAAAATACTTGACAAACAATATAATGAACTTGGCATCAAATATTGTGTTATCGAGATCTTCTTGATAGTCTTTATTTCTTGCTATACCTTGAACCCCGTGTTCAGCAGCCTTTACACGAAATCTACGACATTTCTGGTGAACCCGACGTGAAAGTGCTGCGTCATCAGCAAGATGGGAGACTCGCAAGAAGAGATGACAGATGATAATGTCATGAAGAACCTGTTTCAGTCATTTACCATGTATATGCAGCAGCAAGCTCATGCAAAACGAGACAGTGATGCTATGGATGCCTTGAAAGCTGTCCAACAGGAGATGAAGCAGTTTAATGGCCAGCAAGTGTCAACTTACCTGCATTTGTATGAAGAAAAGATGAAGTTTTTTAGGGTTTCTCAAGATGTTTGGAGCCGCTACTTCTTGCGGATCGTGGTGCGCGCTCTTGAAGGTCGAATTGCAAAAATTCAAGAGGCACATGCAGGTTGGGCTGAATTTAAAAAGGCATTAAAAGATGAATATTTCCTGGAGGATACAGGTCTTATGAATCGCAGGAATTTTTTAGCATGGGTTTCTATGCCTAATAAGGGACTTTCTGTTACCGCTCTTCTGCGAGAGTTTGAAAGCCGTTATGATCAGTTGGATGGGACTGAACATCAAGCTTTGGAGATGCAGAAAGTGGAGTTATTTTTGCAAGCTGCAGATGCTGATTTACAGGAAAAGTTGGATGATCTTTTGGAAGATCAAGCTACTGATTCAGGTTTAAAGATTGAGTGGAGACATGTCATTGATGCTGTGAATGCTCTTGTCAAGAAGCAGCGTAGGAGAGTCAGATTGCATCGAAACACAGGATCAGTTCCTGAAAAATCCTTGGAGACTTCTTCTTCTACCCCTGCTGCTTCTTTGCCTAAGCCTACTCCTCCTGTTATGAATCCACCAGTTCCTCCTGCTCCAGTGCCCTTATCTGTAGATGATGTTATTAAAGGCTTGGCGGATTTGACGATTGAAGCAGTCAAAGCTGAAGTTGGTAAGTTAAAGGAGCAACTTATGTCAGTACCTGCTGTAGCACCTGCTCCAGTGACTGCTTTTCCAGCTGGTCAAAGAAAAGGGCGACGATGTATTTGGTGTGATAGTACAGAGCACCAACATTGCAGAGATTGTGATGCTTTTCAGGAAGCACGTAAGAAGAATGTAGTGTTCTGGGGACAAGATGGGAAGATATGGCTGACAGAGACTGGCGCTCCTCTTGACACAAACTTTGGTAAGGGAGGTATGAAGAAGCTTGTTGATGATATGGCTGCGCGATCAGCTTATGTGAGTGTTAGAGGAGATGCTTCAGCTTTTGGAGTCCAGCTTGAGCAGAAATCTGATGGAGACTCTGCTTTATGGTCTTCTGCCTTGGAGATAGCGAAAAGAGGGAAAGTTCAAACTTCTACTATGACTTGTGTGGGCTCTAGCATCCGAGGAGAAACAGGATGGGATTCTCCTGTTGACAGGTATTCTATTTTTGCTTATATGGCTAAAACGCAGGGTTTAGATGCCATGGTTGAGGAAAAGAGAAGAAGAGATGAGGAGGGTCCTAGCTCCTCCAAAAAGACTAGAGGGGGTGACTTTGTTTCACCACCTGTTACAGCTCCACCTATGTCAAATTCTCCAGCTCAAACAGGTTCTGATCAACCAATGGGAGACAAGCAGAAAGAAAAGAAGCAACTAAGAAAAGAGCCAGGATTCAAGCTCTTGTCAGACCTTGATATGCAAACGGATATGAGTAAGATTTTTCATGAAAGAATTTTGAATAGTGAAGTCACTTTTACTGTTGGAGAGGCTCTTGGGATTGCTAGAAGAGAAATACAGGATCAGATGCAGGATCTTTTGCGGAGGAAACGACATGCGATGGAAGGACCTGCTTTACAGGGATTGTGGCATGGAGCTCTTGTAGAAGAACATGATGATGCAGTGATGGTTGAGAATGCTTCTGTTAATCCGCAATTGAAGAAAATAGTGCAGCCTATGCAGTATGAAGATGATGAGACCCCTATTCTCATTCCTCGCAGCCATTTTTCACGAAGTCATTGGGCTAGAGCAACCACTGAGATAGTGGTAAGGATTGGAGAGAAACAAATTCCCTTGATTGCTTTAGTTGATCATGGTTCTGAGATTAATCTTATTGCTCGAGGTGTTTATGAGAGTGGCAAGTGGCCTATGGATGCAGAGCATGGCTGGCGCATGAGAGCCGCCAACAATACTTCTGGTGATATGTATGCTGCTTGTCCGAGTATCAGAATTTCTATTGGTAATGTTGAAGAGAATTATCATTGCTTTGTTCAGGATTCATGTTCTTATCCGATTATTCTTGGACAGCCTTTCATTACAGAAGCAAGAATGGAAACAAAAGTGATGGATGACGGATCAGCTTATGCGCGGATACGCAGTAAAGATGGTATGCGAGCTGTTCAGTTTATGACTGTTGGGGTAAATCATCCGAGAAACAGGGACTCCTTGCGTGAGGCACCACTACCTGCGAAGGAGTTGGATTTTCATTAGGTACCGCTGTCTTGCGAGACGCCAGTGGTACGGAGCGGAGAAAAGAGGAGATCTCGCCTCCTGGCAGCCAATCTTTCTCCAATAACTTTGTTGGGTTTACTTCAGATAGTTCAGTGAGTTATCAAAAAATTTCAGATTTGCCTAGAGCTGCCAGGCAGTACATTGGTCGTAAGGAGAAAGAGTTGAAGAATGCAGGTATTTTGCAAGCAGAAGAGCATGTAGATGGATTGTATGAAGGGATGTCTTATGCAGATACATTGTTTGAGATGAGAGCAATGCTGAAAACTGATGTATGCAAGGGTTCAAAGATCATACCTGTGCAAACCTTGGATATGTTTCAGGAAATTTCTGGTTTTATGCTGCAAACAGAGTTAGAGGCTGAGAAAACTCAGCAAACTGAATTTATGGCTGATCTTGATCAGCTAATAGAATTGCAGAGGGCTGAATTCATTCAGCCAACAGAGTTGAATGCAGAAAAATTTCTGCATATAGAGTTTCAGGATGCATCTATGCAGTCCATAGAGCCGAGGGCTGAATTCATTCAGCCAACAGAGTTGAATGCAGAAAAATTTCTGCATACAGAGTTTCAGGCTGCACCCATGCAGTCCATAGAGTTAAAGGCTGAAATTTTTCAGCCAACAGAGTTGAAAGATGCTGAAAATTTGCAGAAATTGCAGCAAAGGAAAGAGTGCTTGAATGATGCCAAGGTTGACACAAAATATAAAACAGTTGATAAGAAGGTTAAGCCGGTTGCAGGCCCGCTTCCTTCTGATAGTGATGAACAGATTGAAAAAGCTATGAAGCAGCCTATGTTGAGGGATCCTGCAAATATTGGACATAAGTTTACAGCTGAAACTCTTGCAGAATTGAAGATTGGAAATGATGATTTTTTGCTTCCAGTGGAAAAAGAATGTTTTAGAGAGATGCTTGGACGTCATGGTAAGGCATTTGCTTTCTTTCCACATGAAATTGGCTGCATTAGTCCCGAATTGGTTGCACCTATGGTCATCTTCACTATTCCTCATGTACCATGAAATATACGTCCTATACCTGTGCCTAAAGCACACTTTCCAAAGCTGATAGAGTTGCTGAATGAGAAGATTAAAATGGGAATTTTGGAACCCTCTTCTGCACCTTATTCTAACAGGTGGTTTACTGTACCAAAGAAGAATGGTACTTTGAGATTTATTCAAGATATGCAGCCCGTGAACAAACTGACAATCAGGAATGTGGGAACAGGTCCAGTTGTGGATGAATTTGCTGAGGCTTTTGCAGGACGAGCCATCTATTCACTAGGTGACTTGTATTCAGGTTATGATCAGTTTCAGCTTGCCTTGGAAAGCAGGGATATTACTACTATGCGGACACCTATTGGTCTTGTGAGGATGTGTACCTTGCCTCAAGGTGCTACAAACTCAGTTGCTCATATGATGAATGCTATGCATAGAGTTCTTCGAGACTATATTCCGCAGTATACCATGCCTTTTCTAGATGATGTGCCTATTAAGGGTTGTGCAGAAGAAGAAAAGAATGAAAGTCTTGATTTGCGTGGATGTAGACAGTTTGTGGCTGATCACTTGATTGCTTGTGAGCAAATTTTGACACGATTAGAGGAGGTAAATTTGACACTTTCAGGGCTGAAATCTGTCTTTGCTGTTAATGAAGTCATCATAGTTGGGCATATGGTTGGATACTATGACAGAAAGCCTTCTCCTGCAAAGGTGGATGCCATAAACAGGATTGCAGAGTATTGCTCAACTACTTCAGAGGTGCGGAGATTTGTGGGAGCTTGTGTATTTTACATGATTTGGATTCCTCATTTTGCTCATATTGCAGATGTTCTCTATCAGCTGCTTCGAAAGGGGCAGAAATTTCATTGGGATAAGAAGCATTCAAAAGCCATGCGTAAGCTCAAGAAGCTGTTGCAATCAGCTCCTACTCTACGCAAGGCGGATTATCAGTGTGGACGGCCGATCGTGTTGACAGTTGATACTAGCCCTATTGGCATAGGTTGGGTTGTGGGACAGGATGATGCTGATGGAAATAGGTATGCTATCCTCTTTGGAGCTAAAGTTCTTAATGAGCGACAAAGGAGATATCCGCAGATTAAAAGAGAATTGTGGGGAGTAGTCACTGCACTGAAGTGTGACAAAGGATATTTTATTGGAGCTTCAGTTATTGTGGAAACAGATTGTTTGCCTTTGCTTGGCATGATTACTAGTTGCTCGACTCCAGATATAGCGATGCTTCGGTGGATTGCCTATATCAAATCATTGAATCTAGAATTTCGACACATAGCAGGGAAAGATAATCCAGTTGCTGACATGCTTTCTAGAGCGAGATATGAGGATGAGGAGTCAATGCTTGCAGAAGATGATGAGACAGAGTTTGCTGCTTCTGTCCTTATTCATGATTGTCATGTATCTACTGTTGAAGCCTTTATTGAAGAACTTTATGTTGATGAATGGCTGCAAATTGGACAATATCTAAGTTCATTGACTCGAAGAGCTGAATGGACAGATGATGAATTCAAGAAAATCAGAAGGAAGGCTTATGGGTATTTCTTGAAAGATGGTTTTCTTTGGAAGCATCCAAGAAAGAGAGGAGGCTTGCCCTTGAGAGTAGTTTGTGATGTAGCGATGCAGATACAGATTATGCGAGAGTTTCATGAGAGCTCATGGGCTGGACATAGAGGTGTGTGGGCTACCTATGAGAAAATCAAAGAAAGATACTGGTGGAAAGGAATGTATAAAGATGTTTCTCACTTTGTGGAGACTTGCAGGGACTGCCAGCTTTACTCTTTAGTGCGACATCGTGATGAGCTGCATCCGACTTATCCACTATGTATGCATTACAAGTAGGTGGTAGACTTGGTTACTTTGCCAGTGGGACTTTGGCAGATGAGATATCTTGTCTTGGCTAGGGAGGATCTTACAAACTATGTTGAAGGTAGACCGTTGCGGACGAAGACCACCACTACAGTATGTAAATTCTTGTTGGAAGAAATATTTTGCAGGTATGGATGTATAGGCAAGATTACAGCTGATCGTGGAGAGCTAGATGCTGATGAAGCTAGAGAATTCTTCTCACGGCTTGGGATTAAATTGGCTCTTACTACTGCCTATAATCCAGAGGGAAATGGCAAAAGTGAAAGAGGACATCCGCCAATAGTTAAAGCATTGGCAAAAGCTTGTAGAGGTCGGATTGGAGATTGGCCGAGATTACTTCCTTTTGCATTGTGGGCTGATCGCTCTACACATAGTGTGACTACTGGATACATGCCTGCGGAGTTGATGTATGGGCAAAAACCTGTCATGCCTACTGAAATTTGTGCTCTCACTTGGAGTGTTCTTCCGTGGCATGAGAATTTATCAAGGGAAGAGCTCTTAGCCCTTCGGATTCGTCAACTAGAGAGAAGGACAGAAGATGTGCAGCTAGCTGTTGATCGTTTGAAGGCAGCCCGTCTCAGAAATAAGGACAGGTTTGATTTAAGGCATCGCTTGAGGCCCAGAGCCATAAAAGAAGGAGATTGGGTTCTAGTCTACGACAGTAGTCTAGAAAATCAGCATAGTAGTATGAGAAAAATGGTTCAAAGATGGTTTGGACCATATGAAGTGAAGCAGGTTTTTGACAATGGTACCTATGAGCTGGCTGAGTTAGATGGAACAAAATTGAGGGTACCTATTGCTGGAAAACAAGTCAAGATTTTCAAGAGAAGAGAAGATGAAGAATATGCACTTGAAGCATTGACAGAAGAAGAGCAGATAGGAGAAAGACAAGCAGAAGAGACAGAAGACATAGATGATGAAGCCGATGGAGAAACAGGTCTACTAGAATCAGAAGATGGACTTGACCTGTTTGTGGACTTGAATGAACCTGGTTAGTTGGCACATCCGGAGGATGCGCAGGTTTAGAGGGGGTGGATGTCGTGTTGCTGCGCATCCGAGTCGTATACACCTCCATTTCTTTTGTTGTGCATTTGTGTTAATTTCTGCGTGTGATTCATTGTTTGTGTGATGCATTTTAATAATCCACATCCAATGTATGTATTCCCTTAATGCATGCGCCTAATCAAGACGTTCATTCTGGTGATGACTTTTGTGACTATGTTGAAGCCACTAATCAGGCTGCCCATATTTATAATCTTCTTGGAGAATTTTGTGAACATGATGAATATTTTGCTGCTTGGGGCGATGCTGAACTCATTGAGAATATTCTTCAAATTCCTGATCATGTTACTACTTCTGCTGATGCAATTACTACCCACCCACCTCATTCTACTGGAAACAGAGATCATAATACTCAACAGAAAGAGGTAACGTTCAGTCATGTAATTCCTGCTATCAACATTAATATTTCAAGCATGCCTCAAAAGGCTGCAGAAGCAGCCATTCCTGCAGCAATAAAAGAGGTTGGTCCTCTTACACAAGAAAATTCAAAAGGTTCAATCCCCTCTTCCTCTTTGGAAACTTTAAAGGGTCCAATTTCCTCTCTAAAGATAGCAAAGTCACAAAGTTCTACCCCTTACTGGAAATTCCGTGGGCAACGGTCGCACAACTAATTTGGGCCTTTTTGGGGCTAGCCTATTCTGGGAGAAAAGGGGATATTTTTTGAAAAGGCTAAGAATGGCGGGCTGGGGGGGGCATGAAAGGAGGCAGAGGCAGACTTATCAAGGGGGGGGGCGGACTCCATTCCTGTGATCGGTGACGCAGACAGGGCAATGCCCCAACGCATTCTGTGTATCTTCATCGTTCGACAGAGAAAATTCACTGACAAATGAATCCTTTGATTCCCATCTTTCCATGACCTACTGCATAAATGGAAGGTGATCAAGACGATCACGCCAAAAGGAGGCCTCGCTTTGTAAATCCACGGGGTAGACCTCTCAACTACACCGGGAGCCAGGGATGGGCTTCTCGCATAGTCAATCGCACCCTTTGCGCAACTGCAGTTGGAGCATTTAGTGGAGTGGCGATTGGGATTGTTCGAAGGCAAAGTCCTTTTCGACTACTTGCATCGACTGGAACAAGCTGTGCTATAGCAACATGTTGTTTTTGTGGTGCACAGGAATTGGTGCGTGTACTCAGAGCTGCTGATCCTGATGATTGGGTGATTGAAGTCTGGAGCTGCTGAAGAAGAGAAATTTGACAAAGAGGCAATAAACGAGGCGTTGCTTCTGAGGCCACTGCGGTCCCATAATCCTCAATCGTCCTTGTCATCTCATCATAGATTCACAATATACCGACGAGTTCTCTGCACATGCTGTCGTCATCGTCCTCACTGAATTGCTGCTGATCTGCTGCTTCGCTTTGCTTCTTCTGACGAAATACTTTCTCAGTTCCCCTTCATCATTATTGAACCTCAGCTGATCGCCATCCAATTCGGCTGAAAAGCATATACATTTCTAAGGGAATGCTGATTACAGTACATGGGGCTTTCAAAGCTCTATTAATGACAGGTCTTATGGATTTAGAGTATTGATAGTTATAGAAGATGAATCCGTATTCTTGTGCAGAAAAGGGAAGTGATCTGGAATAGAGAGGTTGGACTAGCATCTATAATTGAGGCTTCAACTGCTGAACTTCCTATAGAGAAAGAGGATGTTTCCGTAGCAAAGGATGAACATGGCTTGTCTGAATGGCTGAAGGGTCATATTCTGAAACTCAAGGCAACCCTATTACTGGCCAGTCCGGAAGAGGTTGCAGCTATACAAACTCTGCATCTACATAATACGGAGAAGACAAAAATGTTCCGTGATCATAATGGAATTAGGAAACTTCTGATTGTTCTGACAAAGGTTGGAAAACTGTGCATCATCCATACTGGAGATGATCGAATAGTGTGGTCTCTCTTGCTCACTTCATTTCAAAGCTCTGAACTCAGCTACTGTTGAGAATGGGATTCCTCTTTTGAGCAGCCTTGACTTGGAACCTTGTAATCTCAACTACTTAGAGATTCAAACAGTCTTTCATGTTTGAATGGTATGAATGGTCTAAAGTACCCTTTAGACAGTAAACAGTAAAGCTGTTTATGATTAAATCTTGAAAGTGAGAGATTCATTTGGTGCCCTGAATCCAAGTTCATACACTTATTGTAAACCAGAGGACAGATTGACATGCTTTGTCATTTATTTTTTGACTCTTCTTTTGTAAAATACTTGACAAACAATATAATGAACTTGGCATCAAATATTGTGTTATCGAGATCTTCTTGATAGTCTTTATTTCTTGCTGTACCTTGAACCCCGTGTTCAGCAGCCTTTACACAAAATCTACGACAGCGAGCCCCAAGTGTTGCAAATGGAGGATGATTGGTCCTTGAGTATAATGCACCAGGAAATTACATGTTAATGCAGAATCCACCTATTAGCTTCTATTTTAAACTAGATGGTAGGAAAATTCGAAGCCAAGCTGAGGATATTGTTACCAGCGGAAAGTGTGTGGCTCCACATATTTTAGAAATTATAGAGTCTCCCTTAAAATCCCAACATCACAAGTTGTAATATCCAACACCTATAAATTTTTGGATTTTTTTTGCCAATAGAATATTTTCGCTTACAAACTTGTAATATTTTAAAATTATGGTATTTATGCAAAATCATACACTTGTTATACACTTTCCACATCAACACATTTACATACGTATGTAAACTATACAAAGACGTAAGTAAAGCCATAACTAAATATCATATGCGAACAACCCTTAATGGTTTAAAACTTAAGGTTTTAAAGGTAGAACGAGTTTAGTTCTTGTTTCATTGTTTCATTTCACACTTTCTCTCTTCATCTCTTTATATCCACCATATCCCTCCTACCTGCTACGATGGATGCTCGAGCACACTTTGATAAGTGGATATACGATACTAGCTTTGCCAACCAGGGTGACGAGATCTAAGAACTTCAACCTTGAAAGTGTACTCTCATTGCTAGATGCCCCCCTTCAAGTTTTGGAAGACTTTGTGAGCACCATTGCTATATACACATACTCCATCAAGGGATCCGCCATGACTTGGGTGCCTCTGGAACAGCTCATGGTATTTCAGGCAGGGAAGACTCACCAAAAAAGCGGTGAATAGGTGTTTGGCCCATGTGGATCCGTTGCACAGAGTATGCATTGTTCCCATGGAAAGTGCACCAGGTACATCACCTTTGGATCTCGCGGAGTGTGATTGCTCATTGGCAATTTACCTCCTTGCATTGGATACACCCCTAGAGGAGGAGAGCGATGAAGATACAACTACACAGGTTGTTTCTATCATATACACAGGAGAAGAACTAATTGAAGAGCTTGTAAATATTGAAGAGGAACATGGGTGGTGGCAGAGCAAGAGTTGGCTCTCATGGTGCCATCTTTTTCAGAACAGCCACAAGTCGACAAACCCAACCTTGCCTCCTTAACGCCCATTGAAGTAGATGGTGTACAATACTTGCTTCTATCAGATGTGCTGCAATACTTGGAAATGAAGGAAAAAGAGTTATTTTCCATCCTAGTTAGGGATTCGATGGAATACCTAATCGATTATGATTACATGGATGTGCATCCGATGATGGCATAGATTGAAAGATATGATGGCACAAGCTTAGATATTGTGACTACCATCATAGCAGAACAGGAGTATATTACCTCGATTGAAGAAGATTACCTTGTGCTGGATGCTGAACTACAGTATGATTTGTTTGAACCAAGCCTGAGGGGTCCACTAGGGTTTATCATATGGTACCACATGAGTGTAAGGGAGGGGGTTATTTAAGGGAAGGAAGGTAGATTTTATAAGGTAAAGTCCCATAAATAGGAGTAGATAAGGGGTATTTTCATATATTTCTTGCACATAGGTAACGTCTCTTTATTACTACTAGTGAATCCCCTATGGGACCAAGGCCCAAGTTTCCTACCAAGAAGTTTGTAGATCCCTCTTCCCAAAGAGGTGTCTCCCTAACACTCGAGGAAATGAAGATACAAGATGATCTGGAGAAGGTGAGATTTCTAACAACCATATATTTTTATGCAATGAAACTTGACAGTAGGGTGCGTTGGGTCCCCAAAGACTCCACCGATTAAATTTTGGCCAAAAATGATGCCTGCAGCCCTGTCCGAAGTCTGGCATCTGAAGCCACTTTCTGGCCAGCTGCCTTTTCTGAAGTCTGGCATCTGCCCTCTCCGAAGTCAGGCATTTGGGGCCACTTTCTGGCCAGCTGCCCTGTCTGAAGTCTGGCATCTGCCCTATCTGAAGTCTAGCATCTGGGGTGGCCCTAGATACTAGACTTCGAACAGGGCAACTGCATGCATCATTTTTGGCCAAGATTTCACTGATGGACTCCAGGGGATCTGATGCACCCTACCATCAAGTTTCATCGCATAAAAATATATGGCCCAAAAAGTGAACCCTGACACCAGACTTCGGATAGGGCAGCTGCACGAATCATTCTTTACCAAGATTTCACTAGTGGACTCCAGGGGACCCGACACACCTTACTTTCAAGTTTCATTGCTTTTTGATAACTGTAGGTTAGTCACTACATATATTGTTTGATTTGACTTTGTCATTCAGAACATATTGTATATATATGAGTTTGCATCAAGGCAAGGAGGAGCTCAACATGCGGATCAATGGAAGGATTCAGCTCTAAAGGAGTATATTGGTAACCTTGTTGTAGATTTGGTGGTCTTCCATAATAAGTGCTCACCAGGAGGGCAAGAAATAATCATAAAAATTCGAGATTTGACCAAGTTTGGACCTTTTCGAGCGATATTTGTGATATCTAGCTTGGAGAATGTGGTACTAATCAAGCGGTCAAAGTTTCTTTACTTGTTTGACCAAACACGTGGTCTAGCAATGTGTGTGCTTACTACATTAGGTGACCTTGCTAAAGTGTCAGATCCGCTTCTCTTGGAGAAAGAGCTAAAGGGGGAGCGCATCATTTTTGAAGCAAAGAAGAAACTTATATTTTCATCGAAAGCTAGCCCCTCCTCTCCACCGATGAAAAAACCAAGGAACAATTGAGAGTTCTTGTTGGCTATCGGCTTTTTGTATCTACCATCACTAGCAGCTATCACATGTATTTTTCTTGATGAATATAAGATACTTTACTTTGTCCCTATAAATAAATATTTATTAAATAAATGTGTGGTTCGTATAAGTGTGACAATAATGTGTGGTAAGTGAATGACGCATTCGCATATGTTAACATAATTCAACGTATTAGTACTGCACTTGCAATTGTTTAAGTGTGACGATAATGTGTGGTAGGTGAATGATGCATCTGCATACATTAACATAATTCAACACATAGTATTGCACTTGTGATTATGCATAAGCAATAACGCAACTTGTATCCATTCGTATTACTACTTTCGATGCATTCGTACGTTAAACAAAAATTAAGAGTCATGCATTTCAAGAAACAAAACAAAAAAACTTTACTCAATTATTTGAATTCAATACACATCTCATGAGATATTATGTATATATAAATAAATATTACAATGTGGTAGAGTATACAAAATTGTTTGGCCTTCCAAGATGTTATGGTGTTATAACACTCATTACAAGCCTTGCATCATTAATCTAGTAAACTATGGTGGAGTCCCCTTGTCGTATCGAAGCTGAATGATAAAGTTAATGTCTTTCACTACAAGGATACGGAGGCATAGTGATGGTGCTTTCCGAGCAAAATAGCGGCGTCGCTATTTGCGTCACAAATGCAAAACTAATAGTGATGCAAATAGCGACGGTGCTCAGACAAACAAACACGGGCCAAAACCCGAGTGCGTTATTTTGCACGAACAAACAAAAGAGAGAGCGAAAGGGAGAGCAAACTCCATCTTGCATTTGAGAGGGAGAAGGAGAGAAAGAGAGAAAGAGGGAGAAGGAAAGCTTCTCACCGCCGCCGCCGCCATTCGCGAAGAAGAGGAGGAAGTGTATGGCGGGCGAAGAGGAGCCGCTGAATCCATCCTCTGGCCTTTACAGCGAGTGCATTGTTCCTTCTTGCTTTGTTTTTATTTTTTATTTTTTTCTTTTACTTGTTTTTTTTAAACATCGTGTGTATTGAGAGAGGGAGAGGAAATGAGAGAGGGAGAGGAACAGAGAAAAGGAAAGAAGAAACGAGAGAGAGAGAGGGAGAAAACATTAAACATAATAGGGAAAGGGAGAAAGAGAGGGAGAGGGAGAGGTTGTTGTTATCATTGTTGTTGTTTTATTTCTTCTTTTCTTTTTTTATTGTTTGTAGTTGTTGTGGTAGTGGTAGTGGTAGTGGTAGTGGTAGTGGTAGTGGTAGTGGTAGTGGTAGTGGTAGCGGTAGTGGTAGTGGTAGTTGTTTTTTAATTTCTTATTTTCTTATTTGTTGTTTTTATGGTAGTCGTAGTAGTGGTAGTGGTAGTGGTAGTGGTAGTGGTAGTGGTAGTGGTAGCGGTAGCGGTAGCGGTAGTTATTTAATTTCTTATTTTCTTGTTTGTTGTTGTTGTGGTAGTCATAGTAGTAGTAGTGGTAGTAGTAGTTGTTGTTTAATTTCTTCTTTTCTAGTTTGTTGTTGTTATGGTAGTCCTAGTCGTGGTCGTAGTCATAGCCATTGTAGTCGTGTTTGTAGTCATAGTCATCATAGTCGTGTTTGTAGTAGTAGTACTAGTAGTAGTAATAGTAGTTTTCTTGTTTGTTGTTATTGTAGTAGTAGTAGTTTTTTTTCTGTTGTTGTTATTGTTGCTGTTGCTGTAGTAGGTTTTTCTTCTTTTCTTGTTTGTTGTTATTATAGTAGTAGTAGTAGTAGTAGTAGTAGTTTTCTTGTTTGTTGTTGTTGTTGTTTTTTTTCTTTTCTTTTCTTGTTTATTGTTGTTTAGTTTTCTTGTTTGTTATTGTTGTAGTAGTAGTAGTTTTTTCTTCTTTTCTAGTTTATTGTTGTTTTTGTATAGTTGTTGTTGTTGTTGATTTTTCTTCTATTCTTGTTTATTGTAGTGGTAGTGGTTGTAGTAGTGGTAGTAGTAGAGAGAGAGAGAGTTGTTGTGGTAGTTATAGTCATGGTCGTAGTCGTCGTAGTCGTGATTATAGTAGTAGTACTAGTAGTAGTAATAGTAGTTTTTTTTGTTTGTTGTTATTGTAACAGTAGTAGTTTTTTTTATTTTCTTGTTTATTGTTGTTTAGTTTTCTTGTTTTTTTGTTGTTGTTGTAGTAGTAGTAGTTTTAGTTTTTTCTTCTTTTCTTGTTTGTTGTTATTGTGGTAGTAGTAGTTGTTGTTATTGTTTTTTTCTTCTTCTTCTTTTCTTGTTTATTATAGTGGTACTGGTACTGGTACTGGTTTGTCGTAGTCATAGTCGTAGTCATCGTAGTCGTGGTTGTAGTAGTAGCAGTGGTTTTCTTATTTGTTGTTGTTGTTGTTATTGTTTTAGTAATAATAGTTTTTTTTTTTGTTTTCTTGTTTATTGTTGTTGAGTTTTCTTGTTTGTTGTTGTTGTTGTTGTAGTGGTAGTAGTAGTAGTTTTTTCTTCTTTTCTAGTTTGTAGTAGTAGTTGTTGTTGTTGTTGTTTTTTCTTCTTTTCTTGTTTATTGTAGTGGTAGTGGTAGTGATAGAGAGAGAGAGATGTTTTGTTAAAGGAAATTGGTAGTAGAGAGATATATATATTTTGTTAAAGGAAATGAGAGAGGGAGAGGAAGAGAAAAAGGAAGAAGGAACGAGAGAGAGGGAATAAACATACAGCATAATAAAGAAAGAGAAAAAGAGAGAGAGATGGAAGGAGAGGAGAGAATGAATGGATAAAAAACAAAGAGAGAGCGGTGGCGAGGTCCGGTGAGGTCCGTTGCAATACCACGAGATAGAAAACACTCTGACATATGTTAATTTGTGGGTGGATGGAGACTTTACATACGTTAATTTTTGCTAAGTTACAAGAGAAGAAATCCCTTCTCAAACAATTTAAGAAAGAAAAAAGGAATGATAACAAAAACAAATTGTTTCTCGTAACGTAGACAAAATGGAAAACGATGAAGGTCGTGATGTTCAAGATTGCGAGGCATATTTTAATCAGCGTGTCCCATGTCCTTGCTCTCAATATAAGCTAGCAATTAGACGAAAATGTCGATTGTCTATAGAACACATACGACGCTTCGGCGAGTTTTAATCTGAGATCATTGATCAAGCGATCTTAGATTTTGAGCAAATGGTAAGAAAAGTTTATATCAATCATGCATTGTATTCGCAAGCTAATTAAATACCATATACAAAAAGATTGGGTGTGGTTGGCAAATTTTCTATCCAAGGAGGTGACGTCTCCTCCCAAGAAGGAGTGCACCCTTTGCGACCAGTTAGAAGAGTTCATGGGCATGCGATGGATAGAGTGCCTGAGCCAATCCACCACTTGGAAGGTACTACCCAATCTATACCATCAATACCAGAGGAGACAAGCAGCCTTCAAGACTTACCTACAATATTGGAGCCTGAGATGGAGGCAATGATCGATGCATTGATGCCCATGGATATCAAAACTTCTGATATGCTTAGAGAGGAAGCATCTATACCATTATATGATGGGTGTCGAGTATCTCCCCTGAAGACTTTGCTTGTACTCCTAAGTGTGCGAGCAAAATACGGGTGGAGCGATGAGAGTGTGAGCGCGTTGTTCAGGTACCTTGTACGTACGCTTCGTTGATTTCTTTTTGGCACTATCATTAAAAACATTTGTGTTTTTTCAAGGTATTTTATGATTTCTTTTCAGGTTACTGAAGTATCATATATTACCACATGCAAATACCATGCCTGAGTCTCGTGATGATGCACAACATGTTTTACGAAAGCTTGGCATGGACTACAATAGCATCCATGCATGTATCAACGATTGCATACTGTTTCGAGGAGAATATGAGACTATGGAGACATGTCGAAAGTGTGGTATTCACAGGTATCAACAGGACTTGCAAGGGCAAACCATCCCTTAAAAAGTTCTTAGATAATTTTCGCTTATCCCCCGCATAAACTACATGTTTCGTGGCATGCACAGAATAGGTCCATAGATGGAGTTCAACGAATATCTGTGGATTCACGCACATGGAGCCACATTGACTCTATCTTACTAGACTTTTCCCAAGAGCCAAGGAATCTTCGGCTTGGTCTTGCAATGGATGGCATAAACCCATTCGATTTGCACTCAACTTCTTACAATGTGTGGCCTATAGTCCTTATCAACTACAATATCCCTCCATGGCTTTCTACGAAGAAAGGACATCTCATCCTTAGCTTACTCGTTCCCGGCCACTACAAAGTCAAAAATATGGATGTGTATCTTCGTCCATTAGTCGATGAGCTTAAGATTTGTGGTATGAGGGGGTCACCGTACAAGATATGAGCAAGCGTGATGGTTAATGGTCCGCCAATATTCCAACCATTCTCATGTGGACAATGCATGACTTTTTGAGATTCAGAGAGTTCTCAAGTAAGTAGGCTTTCATTCTTGTTGGTAATATCTATCATAGCCCGTTCAAGTTTGTATTCACTGGATAGAGGTGTTGGGACAGGTCTGGTTACCTCAGGTTATCATCCATGTCCATTGTGCGAGCACCACAGTTAGACTCCCAAATGTCAAGGACACGCCGCTTTCTTGCCAGAGGGTCATGAGCTTAGGGAAGGTTTTCTTAGACGACCTCCAGCACATATGTATGCTCAAAGCTGGTACGAGCTGAAAATGGTCCACACGGAGTCACATCCAAACGGAATGCGACGATTCTCAGTTTTCTATGAGGTACCATATTGGACCCACTTACATATCAACCACTTGTTGGATCCTGTGCATATTTTCAAGAACATGGGCAGCTTGCTATGGGACCACATCATAGGAAAGAGAGACACTATAGGGGTAGGAATGGATTTGAAACTCATTTGAAAGAGGTAGGCAAGATGGAGGTGCTTTGGCCGCAGTCGAGTGCTGATGGTCGCTTGCAACTACCTCGCGCTCCTTGGGTTTTTTCCACTAAAAAAGAGTGCATTGTGAAGCAAATAGTCAAGTCTATCCGCACTCCGATAGGTATGATGCGTCCTCTTAGGTCTGCGTTTTCTAAAGACGACCAATTATCATGGCTAAAATCCCATGATTGGCATAAGATATATCAGGTTTGTATTACGAATAAATTGTAAGTGGCCTATGTATTTTGCTATTTGGAGTGTAGTCGTTGTTCATAATGCTTTCTCGTTTGTAGTAGTTTGTACTACTGATCACGATCGCAGGATGCCTTACTCCAGAAATACGTGGGGCAATTTACAGGTTGTCGACTTTAGTGCAATGGAGGCTATCGAAAGCTTGGAGCATGTAGAGGAATCAACATCGGGAAATAATGATGGAAATACAAGAGTCCAAGAATTCTTTGAGAACAAGGTGGACTCATTCTTTTGTGGTGACATGTCTATCTACCTTCTAGTGTATGCAGAGTTGTGTCAGGAGATTGACATGGGACCATGGGATACTTCATCCTTAGAACATCCACCTACTCAATTCGTTGACGAATCACTTATAAGGATACATAAGATATGCGTTTTAAGTAAGATCGTTTTTTTAAGATTTATATTACCCTGCTTTGTATGATTTATATTGATTATGCTAACATCATTTTCTGTCTGTGAAGGTGACCTTTGTGGATATTTAGATCATCAGGATGAGTCAAGGAATGAGTGATTCATGACATAGAATAGTCACAAATGTTGAATCACTCTTATATGTGATTTTGAACATGTAATTTTCTATCCAAACTCCTCGCTCTCGTGGTGGTTCGAGAGAGCATGGCTCAGGTGGTTGCTGTGGAGGTACGGACGTGATATCTCCGTCTCGTCATTCAGCTAGAGTTGCGTCACCTCCGGGATTTGTCACACCTGTGGAGACGTCTACTCCACTCACTCTGGCTTTTGCTCAGCCGTCCATAGGTGGCACCCCTATGGGTGCTACTTCGATAGATACTACCCCGAGATACTACCCCGGTAGATCCACTAGATGTACAGGGGTCTCCAAGATATGCCCAAAAGCGTGGACGCAGGTGGGAGAGGAACCATCTTAGGCATATCCCAGAGGGGTATGCCTATCTTGTAGATGATAGGTCAGGAACCATCATCATGAATGATGAGGGGAGGAGGGTGTGGCTCACATGAGAGAGTTGTACCAACAAGTTTTTCGGCACAACGTCTTGGATCATTGGAAGAACATATCCAAAGGGAGCAAGGACTACATAGTAGCATCCTTGCATGAGGAGTTTCCGGTACCAGCCGCAGTAGATAGGTTTTCTAGGGCTGGATGATGGAGTGCATGCGTACATATATGTCACGCAGACAATTGGACGCACGCAAGGCACTCAAGAGTGGGGCTTCAAAGCCCGAGTGGCTAAATGCAAATGACTCGTGCCGACTCAGGGAGGAGGCTACAGATTCTCCAGGACATTGAAGATAGTAGCATGAGGCGGCGAGGGCACGATTAGAGGCCGGAGTGGTCCATCATCTTGGGAGTGGCGGCCACACGACATATCTGGAGGACTTTGTATGTTTTTCTTTTGTTTTGCTTGCTTATTTTTTTGCAATATCCTTTGTACTGAAAATCGTATTTCTAACAGTTGTATTTTATTTTCTTTGCAACACTCCATTACAAATCGTGATCCCACCGGCCTTGAGACTCGATATGCAGTGAGGTATGGTCTCACTGCATTGATCAACCGATTGTAAGGATGCAGTGGCCATGTAAGTCACTCATGTTTCTTGTCCGTAGTTACCATGTTTAATTAAAATGCATTATTGCATGGTGGGCTGCTGTGTAGTTGTTTCTTTTTTTGCAGAGTCTGTTCGATGC
The DNA here is from genome assembly GCF_053477565.2 of Lygodium microphyllum. Classification (NCBI taxonomy): domain Eukaryota; kingdom Viridiplantae; phylum Streptophyta; class Polypodiopsida; order Schizaeales; family Lygodiaceae; genus Lygodium; species Lygodium microphyllum. The sequence goes on from NC_141162.1 coordinate 114,653,210, forward strand.
TCCTTTGCAGTGGGACGAGGTTTCAAATGGCAATGATCTATAGCTCGCCCTTGGATCCCTAGAGCTCACATACCCTTCTTTGTTTTTCACGTGATTTGTGTAGACATTTTCTATGTAGTAGTAGTATCTTGCCATGATTGTACCTGTGGCTTTCATTATGCGATCATGTATTTATTTCATGTATTAGTGTTATGATTTAAGTACACTTTGTCTTTATTTACACGAGTATTATACATATTTATGAAACTATTTTGTATAGCCCAAATAAAGCACATAGTGCTATATGTGGAAGGGCAGCTTGCTACCCTGCCACAAATTTTTTTTCCCTATTACCATCGCTATTAGCATCGCAAATTTACTACACGTGTCACTATTAGCATCGCAAAATGCATCGCAAAGCATCGTTATCATCATCATTATTTACGTTGGTATCAGCTGTGTATCATCAAACAAGTCGATAAGGAACCCCTCTATAGCTGTTTATAGGGCCTCCATAGCTGTAGTAGTCCACCTTCCTACTGGTGGGCCATCCCGCACTCGTGTCCAAAATCTTCCCATCCCTTTCATCTCCAAGTCTTGCATGACTTCTCGAACAACCTTATAAAAAGAACTTTTCCAGATGAAAAGCTAGTATCTGCGTTGGATTCTCCTTATCTCTCGAAGGGAAACAGTTCCCAGTTTCGATGTCCTCTTCTTCTGTGGTGGTCCTTGTGCTCTATGGGGAGCACCTATTGCTGCACTAGAGGAGGCTCCACCTTGTGCTCCAGGTGGCGCGCCTTGGCATGAGATTTTTCCAAGGCCAAAACGGCGACATGCTTGCTTGGTGCGTGCCATGCAAGCTCGAGGCGGGCAAGGCGGAGAAGAGACAGAGGTTGGGGATGTGAAAATGGAGGAAGCAAAGAAAGCAAGATGTGAAAATGAGAAGAATAATGAACTTTTAACCCATTTAAATCCCAAAACCGGTTAGTGCAACTTCATACACACTGTCCATCGTGTGATCTAAATCCATAACCTTTTATTGGAATGCGACGAAACTTCACACGCACACTCGTTAGGTGGCCAAGAATCCATTGCAGACCCTTACTTGAAAGTCTGGCGTCTAGAAAGTGGCTCTAAATGACAGACTTCGGACCAGGGGTCTACATGTAATTGTTTTTCAAAAAAGTAATACTTTGGGCTCTTGGCCACCTAACAAGTGCGCACGTGAAGTTTCTCTCATTCCAATATAGTTTAGTATTTTAGAAATTATCCCACAACAAAATTATGGATGGATTGATAATTAAGAAATCAACATCGCGACTACTGGCCCTTAGAAACTTCACACCACATAGACTATTGAAATTGACAGTGCATGTTATTCCTATTGAAATTGATAGTGTTAACAAAAACTGTAAGGAAGAATTGAAAATACAGCGAAGATGCACATTCAAAGTTGAGAGAAAAGGACAAGTGTAAAATTTTAATTCATATTTTAAGGGTGCATGCAATAGTTTTGCACTGGGACATAGTCATATGTCCAATGCACGAGGATAACACTATGCCAAAAAAGATAACATTACAAACTGTGTTCATTCCATTGGAATGAATGCGTCCTTCACTGCTTGAATATTTCTTACAAGTTGGAACTCCTTGGGAGTTACAGTGATGCACTTCGCATGTATTGCACAACATTGAGCATCGGTCATCAATTCAACTAAAAATGCCTCTGCTGGAGCACATTGTAGAGCATGAAGACATTCTTTTGTGAAGTGATCAAGTCTATCCTGACCTTGTGCCGAAAACCACCTCCTTCTTTCTGTGCGGTAGAGGTCTTGCACAATCTTGCGAACAAGTCTCGAGAAGCTTGCCTTCGGAATGATGAGATCAAAAGAGCGTTGATACCTCCTAATTTCTCTCAAGGCCATTGTACTTGGCTTCCACTTGTGTTTCTTGTGGGGATTTTGAGGAGGACCCTTGTGAGGGTGGCTTGAGGAAGGTGGGTTAGGTTGAGAAGGGGGTGCATCTGAGCTAGTATAAGATGCTCCAAGGGGCTGAACACGATATGGGGCTCTGAGCAGAAGCTATGCAACCACCTTAGACCTAGCCATATTTCCTGCACAAGAGATGTGAGAACTCAATGAATAAGATAGAAAGTGAAACCCTCTTTTATATAACCCTAAACTATAAGACTCATTCACATAGATGCACACTCTCTCTTTCTCTCTTAAACTATGAATTGCATTCACACTGAACACATTCTTCATCTTACTATCTTAGCTCTCTTCGAACCCATTTGCTGCCTTGTTGAACCTTGTTTCTAGCGACTTGGCATGGTTTTCTTTGGCACTTGAGGCTTCATAACGCACTCTTTTAGTGACACTATGTGATTCCATCATGTTTACAGCCGATTCATTAGCACTTTCATTTGCTCTCTTTTGCGAGAGTTTAGCTTCATCTGCTACTATAATCCTATACCACCATGATAATAATTGGATCATTGGATTGCTACCATTCACCCCTCCACCATGATCAGTTTTTCTTTGGTATGCACCACACGCTATCCAATCTGAATTTTCCATCCCTCGTGTGGACCAAATTTTGATGCTTCCCGTTTCTGGAAAGTACGGCCCATGTGCCTCAAGGATATGCTACAAAGACACATATCACACATGAGTAAAACTATGCTCAATAGTTTATACAATTCATATTATTTTAAAATATTAACTTAAACACCATATTGGGGAATATGGAAAATTCCCATAAGTTTGGGACAGGTGGTCAAATCTTTGGATTTGTCATAACTTGAACACTATAAATCCAAATCGAGAGTTCTATAGCTCAATAGATTCTATTTTTCAAGCACTTTCCAACAGTAGGTCACATCATATGGTTTTGAGAAATGTATGGGCATGTCATCCGGGTGCCACCTTTTTAGTATTCAAAAAATGGGAATTGGGAGATTCCCAAACTCACTAATATTGTGTTCTTAGTACGCACTATGTGATGTGTGATAGAGCTTTTGCCCCATGCTTCCACCATGTTTTCATAGAAGCTATGCACAACATTGATAAATTCTTGCTTATCTTCATTGTTAAATACCATCGTGCAAAGTAAGGGAGCCAATTTGTTGAGACTTATCCAAACCTTAGCTTTGGCCAATCTTGTTTTTCCTCCATTGCTTCGATCAAGAACTACAAAATGTAACTTTTTCCACCATCCGAGTCCTACGGCCTACGAACCATGATATTCCCTTCCTCATTGATGGGTGCTGAGAGAAACTTCCTAGCCTTTGCTCCTCCAAAGAAAGGCTTTTTTGGAAAGTTACTATATTTTGCTAATCTCTTCTCATTTTTTTCAATTGTCACTTGATGCTTGTGTAGCCTAATTTTTTATAGCACTCGCTCCACATTCCTACACGTTGCAATGGCTTCTTTTTCTGGTTGCATCCTATAAGCAAAGCAAATGTATTCATATACAAGTTTCTCCTTGATTCTGACAAAAGCATGCAATGAACAAATGTGAATATGATCCAATGGAATGTTGAAGATGGGCTTCCAAGTGGGATCTTCTATATTGCGCATCGATGCAGCACTTGTCACCCTTTGCAAGTTCTTTCCGTCCTTTCCTTCCACCCTCTCTATCAAGTAATATAGGCATAGATTCTTTGTATTTGCACCATTGGAGATTCCACACATGCATTTTAAAGTTTTCAAGTCTCGTGCAAGATGCCATTCAACCAAGTATTGACCATACCCTTCAACCGAGAGCATCTCACCATGTTCCTGACGATCGATGATGCTTGAAATGCTTGTGTGCATAAAGAACACCTGAAACACCTCAAATATTTCCTTAGGAACTTCAAATGCAGTGAGCCACCACACATGGCGCTCAGATTGAACACTAAAGTTCCCTGGGTTGTTCTTGCCAAATTGTAAAGCTCTATTCATCAGAGTTACACTTACTCTTTCAAGTTTTACTCCTTTGATGACCTCACTTTCATCTAATTTTATAACAAACTGCAATTTACCATTACATTCTTCAACAGACATATTGTAGTACATTACCATTGCTAACTGCACCTTATACAAATCTAAATAGTAACTGTTGAATTCGGTGAACTTTACCTCATATGCATTTTTGGTCCCAAACTTTAGCATTTCCATGCATTGAACATGCATGGGATTTCCTATCAGCTCCAAAACCTTTGTATTAAGTTTTCATTGGGCCTCTATTAACTTTGAAGGTTGAGGAAGAGGCACGATTCTATTTCTCATCAGCACACGACCAAACCCAGCCTTCACACCTTTGAATATCTTTCAGTAAGTCGTTGTGCTAATACCGGCCCTGTCACAAATAGATTGTGCATCCACAGCTGAGAACTCATTTGACACATATTTTAATATACACTCAATCACCTTTTCCTTCACAACCTTAAACTTAGGATTGCTCAAAGCATTTTCCAATGTACTTGCCTTCAACAATCTACTAATACATGATCCAACCTCACCCTCACCTAGGTTCTTATATGCTTTGATACGTCGCTTCCACTGGCGGCTATTCACCCTCAGCTACCTTACATGCTTTGATACGACGCTTCCACTGGCCAGTATTCACAATTACCTCATTGATTGGCTTCTTCTTTCGTTTGCGCTCCTGTGTTAGCTTGTTGTTGATCTTTCTCAAGTCGTCCAATTATGCCTTTGTCTCCTCAATGAGGTACCAATGTCATGGATAGTGTCCTGCATTGAAATGATTTGATTGTTTTGTTGAATTATAGTGTCATTCAATTGTACCACACTTGTCCTATGAGCTATTGTATATCAAGTTGATGTCCAGCGATCACATCATGGCAATTTTTTACGGTTTCTTGGCAAGTTGTAAATACTTTGAATGCCTGATCATTGAGCCGCCTAGTATAACCGAGTAATCAATTTTCACCCTCGGACACATACTTCAAAAAATTTATGATTCCTGAGAAAGTTGGAGGCCTATTGTTTAAGGGGTCAATTGGGTATATTCCCCCATCAACCCACAAATCCACATGTTTCAATCCCATTTGCATGCAACTCTGCAAAACCTGAGGGTTGACACTGGTAGGCTGGGTTCTTTTGAATAATGGGGCATATTTAATCTCTACCACAATATGCAGCTCCTTCTTTAATGTATTTATTTTACTATTAATAGAAATGGGGAGCCGATTTGGTTGTCACTGGACGTAGAGTGGAGATGCACAAAGAGGCACACAAAGGTGCCAAGGGAAAGGAGGGTATAAGTAATTCATTCTCTTAATGAAGGTTGCATAAACACAGAGAAGAGGTCACAATAGATCCATGAGAGAGTATAGATATGGGGGGAAATAGCTCAGAGGGTAGAGATATCCAAGACTTTTCGTATTTTAGATATTTCTATTTTGCCTCCAAAAACATCTCCAAAAAACACGAAATTTGACCAGTTGGTTTGTTTTCTGACCAAAAGCTAGAATATAAAAAATCCCCAAAATATCTTAAAAGGAACTTCCAAAATTTTATTTTCCTTGTTCTCAATTAAAAAACTGATTACCTTGTATCTACTAATCATTTTGCATTGAAAACGAAGCACCACACTCCCGTAACTAACTCCTTTTTGAATATAAAATTTGGTTGAAAAATACTTCTTAAATGAGGAGAGAGAAGGAATCTGAGTATATCTTTGTACATAATATAAAAAGGCAAAATGAGATTGCAAAAGTGGAGAGAGAAGAGGATTATTTTACTATTCTTCTCTCCTCTTTTCCTTGTTTTAAGGAGGAGAGAGGGGGGGCTAAAAGGCCCATTTGTGAGTTCATTTTTTTCCTAATGATTTTTACAATAAATTCCACATCTCTAATTTTGTAGTTTTAATCTTTTTTTATAAACACTAAAAGTGAATGAGTTTTTTATGATTTCAGTCATCAACAAACATAAATCAAGCATTTTCAACCATGTTCCATGATAGACGCAATTGGTACAACAACATAATATGCAATAAATCAACACTTACGCTAAATCTCGCACATGTGACACATCATATTTCAAAAAATGGAGCCATTAATTCTATCACATTGTTGTTTGATGCTCACATTTGTGCTTCCTTGTTTCATTCCTTACATCTTGCCATGAACCGGTTCCCATTCCCTCTCATTGTCTCAACCGATACTTACTAACAAAGAGAGAAAGAGGAGAAAGAAATGCTAAAATTTGAACTTTTCATAGAATGCATCAATTTTCTTATTGTCTATGGTGATATGGAGCAAAGAAATCAAGGATCTCATAGCCACGAGGAGGAGGCATGATTAAGAGAGGCACAAAATCCCATTTTAAAGCAAAAATGGAGTTACTTGCTTTCAGGCTTCCGGATGAGGTACTTGCTTTATAACACCAAACTTTGTGGCCATTAAATAGGTGGTCCCAGCTCTATGAGGATACTTATAAATATATGAGGTAGTGGAAATACATGAGCACATAAAGCACACTCACTTACTCACTCACTCACTTGTTCACTCACTCATGCACATACGCATGCTTGCTCACTCACTTCCACCCCCCCCACACACACACACACGATTCCCTTTCCTTCCATGTAAAGTGTCTCAAAAAATTCCTATAGCTATCTCTTAGAAGCTACTATTCTATCTATAATACTTTCAATTCAACATATTGTGGCTTCTTAAGTTTCTAATGGTGTTAATGTTGTTACTTCTCTTTCTAATTTTCTTGTTATAGAGCGCACGTGCACACACACACGTGATTCTCTTTCCTTCCATGTAAAGTGTCTCAAAAAATTCCTATAGCTATCTCTTAGAGGAGACTATTCTATCTATAATACTTCAATTCAACATCTTGTGGCTTCTTAAGTTTCTAATGGTGTTAATGTTGTTACTTCTCTTTCTAATTTTCTTGTTTTATAGTGCACACACACGCACACGCAAGCACACGCACAAGCACCCGGACACGGACACGAACACGAACACGGACATGCACGCGCATGTGTGCACGCACGCACGCACGCACGCACGCACACACACACACACACACACACACACACACACAAAACTACTAATAGAGATATACATACCTTAAAAGAAAACATATATAGCATAGTTTAGGTTACAAAATATGTTTTTTGGTCCATATGATATAATCTACAAATGTTTTAAACTTATTTGGGTGATATCAATTTGCCTTATGTACTTGAATATTAAAAGTTAAGGATAATGCTTGTATTATATAAGTTATTTGTCTTAGTTAAGTAGTCATATTAAAATTTTTTAATGTATACATCTCTCTTGTTATGTCTAAAAGTAATCCTTAACAAATAATTCCTTTATGGGTAGGTATTTTCTCTACTTGGTGACTTTTATTACTCAAATTAACATGTCTTCTTAATTTCTTAAGATGTGAGTTATTATGTGAAGCCCCAAGAGGAACACCAAGGAAAAGGGAATTCTCTTGCAAGAAAATCTATCTTGTAACATCAACAAGCTTTTATTTCATTCTTTTGATCATCAAAACAAAGAAAACAGCAAATCTTCACGCAGCATCATAGTAGATATCTCCCACGGATTTGATAGAATCAACCATAATCTTCAACATCTTCATAGAATTCTTCAATATAGCAAAGAACATAGAAGAATACACCATTTTTAAATGGAAATCAATCACATAGTATTCATCTTCAATGTCTTCATAGTTCTCTCTCTCAATCTCTCATATACAGTTACATTGTTTTGATAGAATTGACTATCTCTGGCTCTCTCTCTCTCTCTCTCTCTCTCTCTCTCTCTCAATAGTACATCATATCCTCACTACAATACCCTCATAATAACTCTTAATAATCCTTCTTAGGTCGTGGACGCACCTCCCAAGAGGTATGTCTGATATGAAGAGTCACTAGAGCCACTACAGTGTCTTTTCACAGCTCATTACTGTCACTGTCACTTCAGTCTTCTCTTCAGTCTTCAACAGCTGCTTCTTCCATTTATTTTAGCTCTTTTGAACTTAGATTCATCCTTTTCAAAAGTTAGAAAACTTTCCCAAAGTTACACATACATTCTACACAACACTTACAAAAGGTCTACATAACAGTTACAGTACAATACCAGAGCAGCTACAGTACAGTTACAGTACAGAGACAAAGTAGAGACAGAGGCTCTACAGAGGGTCTATAGAAGGTCATCAGAACCTCATAACTCATACTCAAACCATTCCAAACTATCAAAAACTATTCAATAGTCTCCCAAAAGATCTCAATCTTCATCAATCATCAATCCATACTTCATACAAAAGACAATCAGAACAAAACAGAAGCTATACAGAAGGTATATAGAACCAATCAAAACCTCAATAGAACCTATCAGAACATCACAAAGCTTCATATCTCTACTGAGAATCATCATGAACTTCCAAAACATAATCAATATCATCCAAAACACTCTCAAACACTTCCATTAAGAACCATACATCACTCTAAATCCATCAAAAATCAATCATTTAGACCTCAAAAATAACAAAAATCAAGCAAAAATTCAGCCTTTTTTCACTCTCAACATATCCCCACACTTAGATAGGAAGCGTCCTCGCAACCTAAGGAAAAGAAGAATATAAGTTCATTAAAGAGCTCAATTTGGATCTTCCGTCGGATCTTCAATAATCTCTCCAAAGCAGACCCCAACTTATCACCTGTATCTAAGAGAAAAATACTACTAAAGAAAAACTCTCGTTATTCATTAAATCATTTAATTAATCATTTAAAAAAGTCATAACAAATTTGTAAAGTATATGAGAGGTTCTCTTCAGCTTTCCACCATAGGCTTTCCATCCACCATCAATCGTTTGAAAAGAGCTCTCGAACAGATTATTCTCAATCAACACGAACTCATCACATACAATTATTACAATACACACACTAACACTAACACAACCATCTGAATGACACCTCCAAAAAGAGATATATATCATTAAGAATCATCCAAGATACATTGCAAAGGCATCAATGAAGATGATCCCTTTTGAAGGCTTGGTGGTTTCGAAAACGATCCATAGAGAAGGATTCATCTACAAATGTCTTTGGAGGATTTTGAAAGAACTGCAAGCAGCACATCCTTTCTAGCAAAACAAGGTATCTGCTAGGTAGACATAGGACATGAAAATACAGGACATCCAACTGGTGGGAGTGAATGTTCACATTGACATTCATACAAATTTTTGGAATGGCCTTTTGATCATTATGGGAATGCCTATGCATGTATGCTAGATACCAAGCAAAATGAGCTGTCAATCTAACCGAAGGATCTAGAGATTGTGAATATTGGTGAGCAAAATGAAGGTAGTTGTGGTATGCTTGACTAGTAGTTGTCCAATCCCCTGGAATTATTGCCCAGTTTATTTGAGGTCCTGTAAGAGAATCAATCGAGCTCCATCCTCTTCTTTTGGGAATCTGCTGATCAAACCCTTTGTATTGGAATGAGTTAAAGAAGGAGTGGCTGAAAATTTTAGGGAATCAGTTAGGAAAGGTGTCAATTGATAAATAGGAAAGGTAGAAGGTATATGGATAGATGGAGAAGGGCATGGTGGAGAAGGGGAAAATATTCTATCTTCGATAAAAGAACAATAGGTAAATATGGAAATTTGAGAAAAAGATTCAGGTTGGAAAAGAAGGGGTAAGATTGCTATTGAATTGGTTTGATAAAGGGAAAAATAGGTATCATAGCAATGAGCCATTTGTTGGTAGTATAATAGGCTAGGAACAGAGGGACCTAAGACAGATCTTCTCTGATAGGCATCAAAAAAGGTTGAATCAAATGGATGGTTTTTGGAAAGGTGAGCTAAGAGATCCACCCTTAGTTGGTTAGTGCTCTGTACATAGGTAGAAGCTGTGTTCTCTCGTTGATTCAAGACCACAGAATCAATCATTGAGTGCTAGGAATTTTCAGGGCAAGTAGCCACTTTTGAGGAGTAACTCTGCAACATGTCATCTATTCGCAACTCTAAATAGTTGACATACAAAATAGCTTGCAAAATCACATCTCCCATATACCAGGCCATATCTACTTCATCTGGAATCAACAAATCTCCCCGTAGATACATATATGACAGCAACATGGTATCCGTTGTCAGAGAATCTTCAAACACCATACGTACCACTTCTGTCAGTAACTCAGGAGACCAAGCCCCACTCCAACCATCCTCTGGAAGAGGAAGATCCATCATTGAAAGCTTCATGTAAAAGGCCAACTTCTGCAATTGATAGTGGACAAAGAAAGAATGGTTCGAAGGAACATATTCCTAGAAATGCTCAAATGTAGACCATAGCAGATCCATCCTGGATTGCAATCTTTCCACTTTATCTTGGAATAAAGGACACAAGGTAGCCTATCTCTGGAGAACTGCCAAGTCCTACTTTGAGAGAGAAGGGATCAGTGGAACATTGGGGCTTGGAGGAACAGACCGTGACTATGCTAGTTGGTCTTACAACTGCTTGATTTAGGAAGCTTCTGATTCCACTGTGTCATGAGCAGTCTGTAAGGCTAAGAGTTTTGCATTGAAAAGAGTTTGAAACTCTTGAGCTTGTTTAGACATCCTCTCCTTCTCCTCTGAGATTTTAGTGACCTCTGATTGAGCTTCTGTTAACTGAATCTTCAAAGAAGATATCTCTTCTCTTTGGGTCTCAATCATTGGGTTTGTTGCTCCATCTGCTTAAACAGATTTGCTAGTGTGTCTTTAGCAGAGGCTAACTCTGATGTTGCCTTTTGCAACTTGTCTTTGGACTGCATCAGTTCTTCATAAAAGGAAGCATACAGCGGTTGAACACACGCTATCACTGACATTTCAATTGAACTCTGGATGTCTTTACAGAGGAATGGAATGGCATCTCCCGATACTAGACTGTTTAGTGAAGGGATTAATATATCCAAGGAACCCTCTCTATGTGCTCTGAACAAGTTATTACATGTGAGATAAGCAAGGAGGTCACTGCCAAATGTAGCAGGAATTATAACTGAAGGAAGAACTGAAGGGGCTTTATCTGCCACACGCTTCAAGCGCTTTTGCTGAATGACCAGTGGAGGAGCGGAATGAAGATCCTCTATATCAATAGGTTCTGACTCTTCTGAAGGTGGTGGAGGAGGTCCTGAATCAGATGGAGGAGGTGAAAGCACACCCGTCTTTAGGTCTGAGTACGTCAAAAAAGCATACAGGTAGGATCCATAGGTAACATTTGTGACATTCCCCTGGTTACTTTGACGAAATGTTGATCCATCTTTGTAAGTAGGTAAGTGCTCCAATCAATAGCCACTCCTTTTAACACCATCCTGGAAGCTGTAAAGAGCTCTTTGAACAAGTAATGGGATGGTGTTTTGGCAGGCATAAATCTATCTTGGAGGAACTAGCAGACTAACTTTCACACAGGATCAGTGATCATGGAAAAAGAGACTCCTGAAGTGTTGATCACTTTCTTGATATCCAGAATTTCCTTGCTCTACTTCTGTAACAGCTTCAAAATCTCATCGTTGGAGAATAGTTGTCTAGCTGTAACAAAGGGCTCTCCTTTGTAGGGAAGAGACAAAGCCTTCCCAAACCCTCGGGGTGTCAATGTCATGGAAGTACCATGGACTAGTCCCGACTTCTTGCTGTATGAGGCAAGAAACTCATCACACATGGATGGATCATCTAGAATCAAGGGGAATGAAGCAGCCACGAAAGTCGCAAGTCCTGCTTTTGCTATAGGCTCAAAAGCCAGTAGGGAAGTATAATCCCTACTGACCAGCGGGACATACTGGATAGGAGAAGAAGCGTGAGGTGCCATTCAGATGGAAAACACACACACCACAACACAGACAGTCATAAAGAATGCCTGCAAAACAACCACAGAGCTATCAAAATGAAATCAATCAACAGAAGAACACACATACATAGACGTAACTAACCCATTTACCACCCCAGACAATACACATCCTAGAAAAAATTCAGCATGACCTCTACACATATGCGACCGAAAACTTCATGCGATGTAGCAAACAAGCACCCAAATCCCCGTATCAGACAATAAAGAAAGAACTACACACCGTACCCATAATCGTAACACATAGACAAATCAGAATACCATAAAAATGTACCTTAAGATCGAACCATAACCTTGACTATCAGTTTCAACTTAGAAGACTTTTACGCGCCCATCCCACGAAGCGGGTTTATTAAAAAGGGAAAAAAAGTGCAGTGAGGGGGAATTATTTTAATAAAGGGTTCATTTTAAGAAATTATTAACAATGGGTGACATTTTATTAGGTTATAAACCTTAATAAGAAAACGGTGATTCCTTCGTAAAATTTTAATTATAATTTATTAGGGTGAAAAGGTGCTTTATCGAAACCCGGACTACGATTCCCAAACTGGGTCTCTAAATCCAAATTCCTTATTTAAAAATTAATAGTAATGTGGAGCGCTTTTTGCCAGCGCGTGCTTTTTTGTGACGGTTGATTCATTTTTATTACAAATTAAGGTGCCTCTTAAGCGCACGTAGTGCATGCAAAGTGAACGGCTGGTTTATTTTAAAATTATTAAATTGTGTGTTTAGCGTGAATGCGTGTGAAAAATGTGGGTGAATAAATAGTTTATTTTAGCAATTAATTGTGGTTAAGGGGGTAATGAAAATAAATAAAGCTTACAAAATAAATACTTGGTAGGGGTGTGTATGCAATGGCCTAAAGGCGCACGGAGTAGTCTCCCAAAAGCAATGAATCCAGTCAAACAAAAACAAAGAAAACTGACTTTAAAAAAATAAAATAAAGCATCTTAGTGTTTTTTGTTTTAGTTTTATTTTATTTTTATTTTTTATTTTTATTTTTATTTTTATTGTTTTGTATTTTAGGTGTGTTTGTTTTGTGTATATTGTTTGGTTTGATTAATTTGTTTTATTATTTTTATTTTTCTTTATTCTGTTGTGTGTTTTTTTAACTATTTTTTAAATAAATAATAAAATCAGGATATATAACACATGGATATGTTATGAAGTGTAAGAATGAATTGTCAATGATTCAACAGGTGTCCACAATGTATGTTAATTCAGCCATGATTTTCAACTGAGTTTTTAGATTTAAAATGAATTTGTATTATGTGTAGTATTAAAATTAGGCTTTTTGGATTCAAATAATATTTTTATCTTTTATGAAAAAAATTAATTGAGAAATTAGTAGAAAAAAGATAGGGATTTGTGGAATTTTTGGGAATTTTTTTGAATTTATTTTTGTATTTTGACTAATTTTTATTGAAATTTACCTATTTTTAAGGTAATTTTGAATGAATTTTCAGATTTTTAATTTTTTATAATTTATTTGTTTTAATTTCCACCTTACAAATAGTCCAAACAATTTCAAAAATATTGGTAAAATTTCAAGAATTTTTCTGATTTTAAATGAATTTTTGGAATGAACTAAATCAATTAAATGAGGTAAATCAGGGTAGTTAGGTAAGTGAGATCAAGTTAGGTCAATTAAGTCGGGTTAGTCTAGATAGGTTAGTGAAGTCATGGTAAGTCAAGTCTAGTCTGGTTAGGTTAGTCAGGGTTGATTAGGTTAAGGTCTAACCAAGTTTGGTTAGTTAGGGCTGGTTAGTTAGGTCAAAGCTAACTAGGGTAACTAGGTTAGGGGATTAAACTAACTAGGGTCAATGGGTGGGGGGTTAACTGAGTCTGGTTAAGTTAGTGGGAGGGTCAACTGATGCCAGGAGGCATATTCCACGGTGGATTCCGTAAAATTTTATTACCGGGGCTCATACACAAAGTGGATTCTTTGTGTGAGAAGTCGATGGGGACGCCTATCCTTTTCGGGCGTTTTGTTAATTTTATGTGTACATGGGTGATTCCATAGCGGGTGATTCCGCAAAATATATATTTAAATTAATAAACGTTTATGAGTTTAGAGTGCGCACTCGTGATAAATTAAGGTTAGGATTGATTTCTGACCAACTTATTTATGTAGCTGAAGACTGCTAGGTATTCACTTTTATCAGTTTAATTGTATTATTTTTCTAACAATTGTGAATGCTTTAGTTGATGTGTAGAGCGAGCAACAGTGGCAGTGGGAAGTATTGGAGGATAGTGTGTATTCAAGTTATCGTCAATTTTTTATGGGCGCGTATCTTAGGCATGGTGCCTATATTTTGGCGTGCTTATTTATTAAAGCGCTTGATATTTATTTATTATTTTTGTATGCGCATGGGCACACGATTTAAATACTTGTATTGGACATTGTATTTGGGTACCGCCTCACTTCTTGGGCGCCCACTAGCTTTAATTCTTTATTGGCACAAAAGCAAACTCAAAAGCTAAAGCATGCTATTTTGTAATTTGGGCTATTATTTGAGCTTGAAGATGATTAATATATGAAATACATGCTTTGTGGAGCGCTCACACAAGGCATGGGGGGAGATTACACCCAATTGGTCTCTTGTTCATATCGTGCAAGCTTTCTTCATTGATTTGTGTGCAAAAAGTAGAGTTCTTTTGTTCTTGGGGACCTTCTGACGCTCACTACACGCGCATACGGTGACCGATCTGTGCACCAGTGGTATCAGAGCGAAGCTGAGATCGAGAGCTTCCAATCGCTTACCATCTTGCGCGAAGGTGGAGCTCCTGGAACGATCAAGCTCTACAGTCAGTTTCGTCGCGAACAGTCGATACCAGTGTGTTCCTGGCGGTCAAGAACCCCCTTCTGCACTCTCTAATCGCGAAGGACCAGCCTCTATAGGCGGAGGACCATGCGGTGTCGTACTGCTGCGCATCCGAGGTGTGAAATCCACCAAAAAGTTATGTGTGTGACATTTGTTACTTTGTACATACTTAGTTGTTGTGTTTGCATTTTTGTTCTACGTGGGCAGTATAGTGGAGAGGGGGTTGAAGCAAGAGAAACCATTGATTTCTTACAGCTTGAAGCAAGCAGGGCTCTCTCCCTGTGTATGCTGACGAGCACCCTTCAAAGAGTTTTTGGAAACTGTGTTCAATATGAAGTTCGATGAGGAGCCCAGTTATACAAAGTTGATTGGTATTTGATGGAATTCTGAGTCCAAATCCTGCCATCAGATCATTACTTACTGATGGTGCTGTGAAGATGTGTAAGGCTGGATAGAAGCGATCTAGATTGAGATTGGAATCTGAGGATGATCAACCTCGAAAGAAGGTTTGATTGGGTATGCTAGCCACACAATGGGTTACAGTGTACAATTTTCACAAAACAACGAAACAATGGTACCACTTCAATGTTTCAGATGCTCGAATTTTTCAATATGTGAAAAAGGGATTTGAAGATGGCCTTTTTATAAATCTCTGGGCCCTTATAAATCTCTGGGCCCTTATAATGGATGCGGGAACGGGGGTTTCAGGACAAATATATGAACTTTCACATTTGTTTTTTCCACAAGGAGTGGATCATGGATAACTGGGAACAAAAATACTACATCACAGCAATGGCTGGTGCTGACAATGGAAATGCCTTTGTTGTCATGTAAAAAGGGGCATAGAGACCCTGTTTTTCCAGGAGAAAAACAAATTTGGAAGATGGATTATCACATAGGTGCTCCATGGCTGGATGATTGACCCTGTTCTCAAGCTCTAGAGTAGGTGAATGTTGGGATCTGACAGGTTGCAGCTTGTGAAAATTGCGTGAGTCACATAAAATACCTCTTTTGTGCAATCATTACATGAGCTGACATCCTCAGGAGAACAGGGCATCTCCTAGATCATTTTTTATGTCAGAGGTGGAGTGCTGATGACAGATGTTACATAGATCAGACATAGCCATGGGCTCTTTGTTGGGAGCTATCTCCCATCCCTCATTGGTTGCCGCATCACCTGAAGATTCTGTTGTGGTGGTGATTGGCAGCCGGAGAAGTGGTTTGGCAACATACAATATTTGATTAACTTATGCATCATTGGGGCATTCTACTATGGTGGTGATATCGCTGCTGATATTGCCGTTACTGCAGTGAAATCGTGTCATCCTTGCACTGGGAGCCTATCAAGATGATACTATAGGTTATGTGAATGGAGATTTCACATGGGTCATTTGGGTTTGAGACAACGTCGTCAACATGATGGTAATGGAGTGAAGTGGTAATCTCTTTGGAGAAGGCCACTTTTCTGGGAGGCGTGTTGTTCGACTGGGGGGGGGGGAGAAAAAAGAAAAAGGGGGACTAACGCAGAGTATGAGGAGAGGGGAAGAAAAAAAAGCGAGCAGCAAAAAAAGAGGACTAGGGAAAAATCGGCACTGCGAGCGGCATTTTGGCCCTAGAATAGGATGGTATTCCCGGGAAGCTGTTGCACGAATCCGAAGGCCATATCGCCTTCATCGAGCTCAAGAGCGGGAAGCTCTATCGGGGATCCCTTATCGAATCTGAGGATAACTGGAAGTCTGAAATTGCCAGCTCGAGAACATCACTTACACCGTAAAGGATGGCAGAGTCTCGCAATTGGAGCTCTATCGGGGGGGGGGAACAAAGTGAAGTATGATGAAAACGAGATTGGACTTGGAGCTCCATCCATCTTCAATTGTGTTGTTGAGATCAGTAAGTGACAGATTGCTCTTCAGAAGATGAGGACGATGCTGATTCTGCAGCAGTTACATCAGCGAGTTCATCTTTGAAGGAATTGTTGGGCAGCTTTTTGGATGTTTCACAAGTGGACGAGTTCAATTCTGCTTCGCAAGCTGATGAGTTCAGGTCAGCTTTGCAAAATCAAGGCTGGGAATCAAGCTATGGCAAAGAGGAGCTACTTCCATTTTATTTGGACTCCCTAGATGAGGTGAGCTCTAGCAATAGTGCTAATAAACAGAGACATTGCAGAAAGCCAGTGAAGAGATCCAGGAAACAGAAAATTAAAAGAACTTTCCAACTATTGCAAGGTATCAAACCAGGAGTAGAAGGGTTTGCAGGCCTAGTTTCAGGAGCTCTCGGCGTCCTCTCGAGCTCCGAGCTCCATCTGCTCCGCCTCTGCGACTACTCGATGCCATTTGAATAGGCTCATCCTAACAGTCAACAAAGGGACTGTATTGACAGGTCATAAGGTGCTCTGAAAATTTCAAAGCCTTCTTTTAATCTACCAAAGTTAGCACCGGAGTTTGATGGCATTGATTGCATTAGTACTTTGATTGGATGGTGAAGAGATTTATCCTCATCAAATTTTGTTTCCTCTTTTACTACTTGGTCTAGGCTAGAGCTTTACTGGGCTACCAAAGAGGTCATGAACAACTACTCTGAAATATCTATGTGATATAATTACTACTTTCTTAAGGGCTATGGTAACTATAGCCAGATGTCTTTGCATAGATTTTTGAGTTCAGTAGCCACAATGCAGTTTGAACTTGCTTGATTCTCTTTGAGACCATGATTTCACTTTGTCAATGAGTATGAAGCTGAAGCTATTGATGCCATTATCCGAAATTGAGGTGACCTTCTTTCAAATTGAATCGTGATCTCACTTGATTGATCTTCTATCCTGAAATTAGTCAAGGTCCTCTGTGGTCGCGACTTTGCTTTCGAAAACCCTTCGACATCTTTGGTGAACCCGACGTGAAAGCGTCACATAAATTTCAGGATGGGAGATACTTCAGCATCCATTTCAGCCTCTTCTACAATTCTTGCTTTGTCCTCTACTTCAGCTCCATCATTGACTGCTGCTCAAGTACTTCAATGGATGATTTAAAGCAGATTTTGCAGAATATGTCTATGTATATGCAGCTTCAAAATCAGCAGACACAATTGTATATGCAGTAGCAGCAACAGTTGCATCAACAACAGTTGTCCCAACAAAGGCAACTATATTTGGAGCAAGAGAATGCAATCAGTGCGACTAAGGCGATTGAAGCACTTGAGAATTGTGGGAGCTTTCACTCAGCCGCCAAGACCCACGGACCGCTTATTGTTTCAAGCGTTCCAAGCCGAGCACTAATGGCTACCTCTCACATAACTGACCCGCCATCCATATCTACGGGTATAGTGAGCTTACCTTCGTGCCGTTCGAGTTACCTCCTCTCCCACACACTCCGGTGGCTCCACGATCCAAGTGCAAGCTTCAAGCAAGCTCCATCCTCAAGCTCCATGCTCCAAGCTCCATTGCCACGAGCAAGACAAGAGAAGAGAAGAGAGGAAAAGAAGAGAGGAGAAGATGGAGAGCTTCTCCTCCTCGGTCCCTCACCCTCACACACTCACTCCCTCACACTCTCACACTCCCTCTCTCAAGCACAAGCTCAAGCAAGCAAGAACAAGAAGAAGAAGAAGAAGAGGAGAGCTACTTTTGGCCACACACAAGAATGAGCTTCTCATTCACTTCTCAACTTTATATACAAAACCCTAAATCCCTTTTGGGCGGTCATCCCCTTTTCCCCTTTTTACATGGCCGGCCATAGCCTAGGCCCTTTTTCCCATTGTCCTTCTATCTTCCTAGCTTCCTGTCCACCGCCCGTCTACATTTACAAATTGCACGGGTGAGAGATTGGCGCTCTTTTACAAGATTTCAGGGTGCGCCTTTTTATTTTAAAATGCGCCCTTCCCCTTTTACCTTTGCCTTGGACTTTTAAGGTTGCCCTTGTGCTTTTGGCCTTTTCTCATTTTCTTTCTTCAGTCGGGCTACCTTTTTTCCGCCTTTGCCCTGCGTCTTTTCCACTTCCTTTTGCTTTCTTCGTATTGGGGTTAACATTACCCCCCTCCTAGACAAGTGCCAGTCCCATGGCACTCACCGTCGTAGGTAGCAGGCTGTAGCATGCACCGAAGACATGGGTGACAAGGACACCTGTGGTTTTCGTGGAGAAGTGTTGGTGGTGGTGTGGCAGAGGGTCCTGGGGGCCTGTTGGTGGCCAAGGTGGCTGGTGGAAGGTTGTTTGAGTTGGTGGTAGGATAATGTTGTGTTGGGGATTGCGGTGATGGCCAGCACAAGTGTTGGTTTGTTGGGGATTCTGCACATGACGATTCTTTGCGGGCTTGTCGGATGGTAAGGGACAAGCATTCAAAGTTGAGTGTTGATGAAGAGCGAACAACACCTTATACTTGCAATTGGAAAAGCTCACATATGGTCTCTCCTTAAGGGGTAGTGCTAGGCTTCTCATCGTGCACAAGACATATTTTGATTAGTTTGGGAGACAGGTAGAACTCTAAGCAAGCCTAGAGTATTGTCCTGCACTTGAGGACCCAAACTGTGGATATACTTCGGTGCATATATTATGTGAGTGCTCGTGCATACTTAGATATTACATAGTTAGAAGACCATGGGCTAGTTTCTCATAACAATGCGTGGATGAAGCAAAGTTGTCCATGTGGAGAAGGAGTACACGTGAAGGTATATGAGACATCCTTTGCATTGTGACTGCACGATGTAGCCTAATTGAATACAAGGACACCGCACTTTCAGTAGCTCGAAGGTATTGGACTTGCTTGATGAGTACGGTGTACGTTTCATGGCCAATCATGTGGTGCTTATTACCACTGATTGCAATGGTACTAAGGCAGAGTGCAAAAGAAAATTGTGCAAGTGGGTCAGGGTGACAGGTCTAACCCTAGGCGAGACAAGCTCCCCAGGTATGTCCTGCCCTTGATGTGCCCTGAAAATTTGTGGGTGATTGTAAGGGGCTAGGGGACTAGGGACAAAGCCGGTCGACCAAGGTCACTAGACGTACCTAATTTGAGGAACCCTAGGTGCTGTGCTGTGATCATGGGTGCCCCTTATCTTTCCATTCATTTCTTTTTCTTTTCTTTTCTTCTTCTTCTTCTTTTTTTTTTTTGCCTGAGTATAACCATTACAATATGTTGAGGCTACAGCCTTTCAATGGGTTGGAAAATGTCAAGCTTGGAAGGCTCAGAAAATGGATAGTACAATGATGATCGTGCCCTAGCCTCGTTGTTAGAGAAGCAGTTGGCAAAAGGGGGAGATACACTTGAGATATTGCAACCCTCCTTGTGGCACATGCGATGTGGGTACAATTGAGGTAACGACTGTCGTGAGCCAACTATAGAGCTTGGCCGAGAAAGGGGGTGTGGCCCAAGGATGTGTTTTGGGCCATGCAATGTGGGTGGTTGGCAAGGGTGATTCGTGATTTCGGCAGGGTGGCTTTGTCGCGGCTCCTTGGGGGGTCGATGGTCTTGCGGTGATCGAGCATTGAACACTTTTGCCCAAAGATCTGTTCCATCCTGTATCCACTTGTCGCTTCATGAGAGTATAGGCATGGCATATGCCGCAACTATAATAAGCCAGTGCAATGCAAGGAGACATCACTGATCTGAATTCTATGGTGTTGACTTAGACATTTATCTCCTACGCTTGATTAGCTTTTTCTTTGCTAAATGCGTAAAATATATTAAATGCAGATATGAAAGTTCATACAAGTCGGGAACATGCCAACACTTAACAAGTCGGGAACACTTAACCCTTTAAAAAACAAAAAGTTATGGCCAGTTATCATTTGATAAGCCCTTTATGCATCATGGGCTACTCGATTTGTACGAGGCAGGGCGAGTCTGGGTGGCCGGGTGATTGGGGCTTTGCTGGTGTGGGGCTCCCATGGGGGTGAGCAGGGAACATGTCGGCCGGGACATGAATGGTGTAATCCCGGCCCGCTACCGTCTCCAGAATGTCTTTAAATAATTCATTAAATTCTTCTCTTTCCCGAGCTGCCCTTTCTGCCTTTGAGCATCTGGGGCCCGAGTGGGAGCTGGGAGTTCGTACCACTAGTGCTGCCACCTGTTGTGCGTTTCGAGTCTCGACTTTCTTGACTCCAGGATTCTTCGGCCTTCGCCCTGGGCAGTGTCGCTTAGGGCCTCGCTTCTTGGCATACCTTTTGATGGTGGGCACATAGCGCTCTGGTGGAGGGGCGCATGCCACATGCTCCTGCCTTCTGCGAAGAGCGTCTTTGCATGCTAGATCTCCATGATTCTCCATGCGTTCCACCGCAAAAGGAAACCTGCAAGATGCAATCCAAGGGTTAGACCTTGATATAGGATACAAATGTTTGCATGAAGGGATTTTAGTGTGGTTTATGAAGCGCATATGACAAGAAGGGGAGGGGTGAGGCATGCGGTGTTTGTTGTAGAGGAATGGCCCCCATACTGATGTTCGCGTGGCCTCCAGTCATTAGCGGATATTAGTTTATGCTAAGTCGCGTGGACTGGTTGTCGTGGAGTGGGACATGGCACATCCTCGAGAGAATAGACCAAAAAGGGAAGCATGTGTATTGGAAACGACTACACCCTGCCTACACCATCAGAGTTGTTGGCCAAGGCCTCCTATGGCGGTAATGTGGGTTGCATGCCCTTCACTTGGGGGTGGGAATGGTCACACAGCTTTTAAATGTGTGATGAGAAGAGGACTTGAGGATCTTAGCCTGTCAGACCCAACTCTTCTGCCTGCGCTTGACTATCATTGCTTGCATGTGTTGATATTGTTTATACAAGGTGACACAAGAATCAGTGTTTATTTATATACATATTCATGACCATGTCACTTCACGAGGATAAGAACCAAGTGTAGAACTCGGGGTTGTACCAGAGCGTGGCACACGCATCTAGTATTCGTGGCCGCTGACTTAATACTGATAGATATTTTGCCACGTCGAGTAGCATGGAACCTTGACCGAGTCTACTGGCAATATGTAACTCCTCCTTAGTGAGAACCTTATCAATCAAAGGGCCCTGTAGCCTAGTCCCAGCTAAGTCCGCACCCCGAATGTCAGTGAACACTCGAAGGAAAGTTGGTGCCATGTAGGTTGGGTCTCTTTGAGACCGCCATTTGGCCAATCGCTCTTCTGAGACCGTCATGATCTGAGCCCTTAGTTCGGCCATTACAACGCGGCTTTCGCACCAACGCTCCTCAAATTGACTTTGGCCTGCTGACAGTTGCTTTAGTAGCTCTATATCTACGAGGTTCGGTCGGCAGAGCACTTCATTGAACGTGACGGTTAAGCGCAGTTCGTCAACCTCCTCATCAGGGATGAGTCGCATATGTTCATGCAGGAGCCTGTCGTAGTGCCCGTTAAGATGTTCTCGTTCTTCCCATGATAGAGGAAAGGTCAAGTAATCTCCAAGCTGCTCCTTGGGGATCGTGCCCATGTCCGCAAGGACGTAGACACGCGCGACCACTTTGAGCTTAGCCTCCAACTCAGTTAAGCATTCTGCGACACTTTTATGTTCAAGGAGGGCTTGCTCGGTTGGTATCTCATGCAAAGTTCTAAGAGTTTCCTTAGGCTTTAGCATGGCTGGGGGCTCAGGCCTAGATGAGCAAGATTGGTCAATGCTAGGATTTCTTATGCTCTTGGGGTTCTCACGTTTCTCCTGAGGTTTTGCTGCTATTTCGTCATGGTTCTTCTCGGATGTGATTGGTATAGATTTGTCACCCTGTTGTGACAGTGTTGTATCCACTCTTGATTGATCAATGTGAGTTCTATTGTCAGTGGATAGAGTGTTGCGAGCAACTGTTGATGGCAACTATTGCTTTGGTTTGTCAGAGCACACAGATGTGTCTAAGGTTTCATCACTATTGGGAGAGGCATCAGTGGGTTCATTGGTGGATGGACTCGATGCTTTATTCATCTGCTCTCCAGCGCCCTTCGTCTCAATGTTCTTGGGGTCTACAACCACCTGCATCTGTTGTTGTTTTCTCTGCTTTCTCCTCTTTTTCTTGGTCAATGAAGGTGCCTCTCTCAACGACTCAGGACCCTGGGCTATATCGACCGTTGATGTGCTTGGTCGGGCCTCAGCATTTCCCTTCTCTAGTGTGTCCTTATGGGACATAGCCGTGGTTTGCTGAATAGCCTTGCCCGGTTGTGAGGGCACAATTGCCACTCTTTTCGGAGAGTCTAGCTTTTCAACCAACTCCCTCGCGTTTAAATCCTCCATCCTAGGCTTTAGGCACTTTGAAAGCGCTGGAGCTGTCGAGGGATTTGGTTGCGACACCTCCTCCACAGGTAAACTACTAAGGACACGTTCCACAAGGGGCATTTTCATAGCCAAGGGCTGTGACTGCTGTGATCCCTGATTGGAAGTAGTAACAGCTAGATTAGTGGGCTGGCTACCCTTGGTGGATTGCGATGTCAAGTCCCTAGGGCGAACGGAAGTGGCCATGTTTTTTGTTGCCCTTTGAGCACTCATCTGTGTAGATCGAGCTTGAGTTGATCTAGTCACATTAGGTTGCTCATGCATATCCTTGGGTCGAGAGCTACAGATGGAGCCATGTCCCACCTCTTGGACATTTTGAAGCTTAGACGGAGATAGAGATTGAAATTGAGTAGTTTCCCTTGACAACCGCTGTTGTGCTTCCTGTGTCCATTTGGAAAAAGAGGATGTAGGAGATCTAGGACTCTTAGGTGGACTTGGCACTTGCTGAATGATTTGCTCGAGGCTATTAGACGATTGTGCCATTTGCTTTGTTGAGCGATTAGCCTTGCCTTGAGCAATGTTGTGCCTATGATGCTTGTTCTCCCCTTGGGAAATCAAAGGCTCCTTGGGCACTAACGATTTTTGTGCCTGCTCAATGGCTACATATGACATCTGTCTATTTAGCATGCTAGGCTGGGGCTCTTTCCTTCGAACAATCCTGTCTGATTTCTTGCCTTGAGACCTAGAGTTCCTCTTAGATTTCCTCCTGTGCCATGCTTTTGAGGCACTCTGGCCTTCAGCTGATAGAGGCGGTTTAGCAGGGGATTTTGGTACCCAAATCCATTGGTTGGTTACCTGCGTAGTATCCTTGAGCACGTAGCAACGCTTTGGATATCCATCGCGGTGTTGTGCTGACTCTCCATCGATGCCTGCGTCGATAAGGCTTGGGCTTCTTTTGGGGTATTCTACGATATTTGTAAGTCCAAACCCTGTCCTTGGCCTTGTCTCTTGACCTTCTTGTTTTCGGCATGGCCTTACTCACTGGTTCTCGTTGTTCGACCTGTGCTTGTATCAACTCTTCCAACAAGTCCTTGCCCTCGTTTGCAGGCTTGACTGTTATGGCATCACCTACCTTGCCTTTCCCTTGAGGTTCGATGAGGTCACCCTTGCTAAAGGTGGTGACTATCCTCACACCCGGTAGTGTCAGGTGTATCCTCTGTGCCACATAGTTAGCCTCACACTTGGTCACCCTTTTGAAGGGTCTTCCTAGGAGGGTTTCTTTCCTGCAGCTAGCACCTTTTGGAGGAACATGAAATAGGATAGGCAGGCTTTCCGTTTCAATTGTCGCAAGGATTTTGCACTTCCCTATGAGTGCTTGTGGGTGTTCCCCATAAGGGCTAAGAGTTGCACTAGTCGGTGTGAGCTCTGGTTGGGCCAGTAGGGTCCATGATTCATATGTCAAGATATTAAAATCTGCTACTTCATCAATTAGAGCATCAATAGTATGCTCTCTTTTCGCGGTGAGTTTGACCCTAAGATAAGCAGGTGGTACTATGTCTTCATCTTCCGGGTCTCGGCTTGTAAATTTAAGCCTTCTAACAGATGCCCTTGAGTTCTCCACCGCACGACCAGATGTGGATTCTCCACTGTTGTCTTGGATCGTCAGTGCAGTGCTATTCAAGGTACATCTCTCGTCAAGAGTGTCATGTCTAGTCATCTTCGCATTTGTAGCTTGCTGAAGTTGCATTTTGCTCTGACTAGACATGGTTTGAACACAATGTCTTTGTGTTCTCGTGGTGTGGCCTTTTTGCCCTTGATGGCTAGATTGGCCCATTGATGTTCTAGGGTCTCTGTTTCTCTCTGTTCGGGTATGGCCTTTTGGTTGCTCTATTGCAAGTGAGACTCCGTGCTGGTGTAGAGCCATCACTTCACTAGGGTCCAATTTGGAAGACCTGTCACTGCGCGCGTTTTCTCTAAAACCTACTCGGGGGAGGTGCGGAGGGAGCCCCCTCTGCGGGGGTCCAGGGGAGGCAGTCCACCGGCCCGCAAGGCCGTTACGGTATATGCCATATGCAATTTGGAGGACCGTTTATAGCCAAATTTTGAACTACGTGCTCTAAGTTTCAGCCCAGTGATGGATCTGTGATGTGCCTTTAGCTCTATGTGGTCTTTGGGGTCAATTTCGGGGTTTAGATGCGTCAGAATTTGTGTTCTGGATACCTGTCCGATTTTGACAGTTTTTTTGGTCCGATTCTAAGATGTTCGATTTTCAGGAGTCCGATTATCAGAATCGGACGCCCGATTATCAGAATCGAACGTTCAATTTTGGGTTGGTCCGATCGGACCAATGGTCCGATTTTGGTCACGTCTGACTCTAGGAGTCAGATCAAGAAGTGGTCCGATTTTCAAAGTGGTCCGATTCTAGGAATCGAATCGGACAGGGTGGTCCGATCCTGGCAGGTTCGATTCTGAGCTGGTCCGATTCTGGGACTCGGATGGCCGGTCCGATTCTGAGTGGTCCGATTATGGAGTGGTCCGATTATGGATTGGTCCGAGTGTCTGAGTTGGACGGGTTGGTCCGAATCTGAGTGGTCCGAATGCCATCTGGCATGTCCGATCGGGCTAGTCCGATTTTGGGAATCGGACCAGACTGGTCCGACTCACTCTCAGTCAGACGGTCCGATTCTGGGACTCCCACGGTCCGACTCCCCAACTCGGGTGGTCCGATTCTGGGAATCGGAACACTGCGAGTTGGTCCGACTGCGTCGGCGGCGGGCGCGATTCCCGCGCGTTTGACCCCTCCTTACACTCTGTTGCACACAATCACCATGGACTTCCTAGATCTGATTAGAGCACTTATTGGGAAATACCAGACTCACCTGGAGCAACACGAATCGCTGTCGCCTAGAAATCGGGGTAGCACTTCCTCGTCCTGTGAACCAAAAGCTCTCTCTCTCTCTCTCTCTCTCTCTCTCTCTCGCACAAGGCCTACCAAGGAAATGAGGTCTGTCCTAGCCTCCCAGGCCTCTTAAGGTCCTTTCCCAACGGTGCAGAGCCTTACAGCTAGTTCCCTGTCCATGTCTCACCCAGAAACTTGAATTTGGTCCCCTGTTTCCCTGAAAACCCTACTGTTTGCTTGTTTTTTCTTCTTTTTCTTTGTTTTTTCCTACCCTAATGCAACCAATTCATAAAGTAAATGCCTACACTACTTCATTCCACAACATAAATCTCAAGAAAGCAACAAACCTACTTGCCAAGGAGATCGAATACCATCTTCAACCCCCTCGCTTCCTACCTATCTACCTCAAGTACCGGTTCGGGGGAAACCCCTTACTTTGATGCTCGATTCGAAGCGTGCAAGCGCTCAAGGCTTGAATCCGTTGGCCACCAAAATGTGGGAGCTTTCACTTAACCGCCAAGACCCACGGACTGCTTATTGTTTCAAGCGTTCCAAGCCGAGCACTAATGGCTACCTCTCACATAACTGACGCGCCATCCATATCTACGGGTGTAGTGAGCTTACCTCCGTGCCGTTCGAGTTACCTCACCTCCCGCACACTCCGGTGGCTCCACAATCCAAGTGCAAGCTTCAAGCAAGCTCCATCCTCAAGCTCCACGCTCCAAGCTCCATTGCTGCGAGCAAGACAAGAGAGGAGAAGATGGAGAGCTTCTCCTCCTCGGTCCCTCACCCTCACACACTCACTCCCTTACACTCTCACACTCCCTCTCTCAATCACAAGCTCAAGCAAGCAAGAACAAGAAGAAGAAGAAGAAGAGGAGAGCTACTTTTGGCCACACACAAGAATGAGCTTCTCATTCACTTTTCAACTTTATATACAAAACCCTAAATCCCTTTTGGGCGGTCATCCCCTTTTTCCCTTTTTACATGGCCGGCCATAGCCTAGGCCCTTTTTCCCATTGTCCTTCTATCTTCCTAGCTTCCTGGCCGTCTACATTTACAAATTGCACGGGTGAGAGCCCGGCGCTCTTTTACAAGATTTCAGACTTTGCTTTCGAAAACCCTTCAATAGCGGATGGCCCATAGATGTTGATCCAGGTTGGAGAATGAGAGCTGCAAACAATTCTTCTGGGGAGTTATATGTTGCATGTCCTAATGTGCAGGTAACTATTGGAGACATAAAAGACAAATTTCACTTCTTTGTTCAATAATATTGTAGTTACCCTATCATTCTTGGACAACCCTATATTTCTGAAGCGTGTTCGGAAACAAAAGCTCTTGATGATGGTTCTTTCTATGCTTGAATCTGAAGCAAGGATAATGAACAAGCTGTCCAATTTCTTACTATGTGTGTTAACCATCATCAAAATAGAGATCGATTACGTGATTATCCTGTGCCTCCTAATGCCCAAGAATTCAAGGGTTTTCAGACTGCATTGTTGTAAAAGGAGGTTATGGTAGTGTGTCATGTAAAAATATTGTACCTCCTTATGTTATAGGAAATGTGTCTTTCTCAAATATGCATGTATGTATAGCCAATAGTCTGGGTTGTTATAAGTCTCTTCAAGCCATGACAAAAGCTAAAAGAAAATACTTATGTCATGTAGAAAGGGTGCTGAAAACTGAACCCAAAGCTGAATATTACACGTGTAGCTGATCTTTTTAATGGTACATATTTAAGTACAGCAAGAACAGGAAAAGGTACTATTGTAATTCAACAAACAGCAATAAAGATCAAAGATTTATCTATAGAAGGAGGGTGGTCAACTAGAAGCCAACATGCTCATTGCATTTCTCAAGTTCTAGTCCATTTCCTTGAAGAAGATTATGAAGAAGGCCAATATTTGAGCATAATGAAGAAGAAAGAAACTTGGACTGATGAAGAGTTCAAGAATATTAAGAGGAAAGCTTATGGCTTCTTTCTTAAAAATGGACATCTATGGAAGCATGCAAAGAAGAAGAAAGGAGCACCTGTCTGAGTTTTAGATAACAAAAGATTACAACAACATGTAATGAAGAAATTTCATGAAAGCTTGTGGGCTGGCCATAGAGGCATATAGGGAATTTTTAGTAAAATCAAATAAAAATATTGGTGGCAGAATATATATCGAGACATATCATTTTGTTGAAACTTGTTATGTGTGTCAGTTGTACGCTATGGTTAAGCATCGAGATGGGTTACAACTAACTTACCCTTTGTCTATACATTATAGATGGGTTATCGATCTTGTAACCATGCCTAAAGGGATATGTAATATGCAGTATTTAGTACTTGCAAGAGAAGATCTAACCAATCAAGTGGAAGGTAAAGCTTTAACAACCAAAACCACTCAAGCTGTTTGTCACTTTTTACTTGAAGAAGTATTTTTCAAATATGGCTGTGTCGGCAAAGTAACTGTAGATAGAGGTGAATTGGATGCTGATGAGACATGCAGCTTCTTTGCTCAATTGGGTATTAAGTTGGCTTTGACATCAACCTACAATCCTGAAGGCAATGGAAAAAGTGAGAGAGGGCATCGGCCTATTCTCAAAGCTCTAGCAAAGTCTTGTAGAGGAAAAATCAAAGTATGGCCTAAAATGCTTCCATTCGCATTATGGACTCACCGGACTACTCACAGTGCTATAACTGGCTATATGCCAGCTGAACTTATGCATGGGTAGCAACAAATTATGCCAATTGAAGAATCTATCCTCACATGGAGTCTTCTACCTTGGGAGGAGGACATTAGTAGAGAAGAGTTATTGACTTTGCACATATGGCAGATAGAAAGAAGGCTTGAAAGATGTCCAAGTAGCTATTGAAAAGCTACAAATAGCAAGACTAAAGGACAAAAGAAGATTTGATAGGAAACATCGACTTCAGCCAAGAACTATCCAAGAAAATGACTGGGCTCTTGTCTATAATAGTAGCCTAGACAATCAATGCAGTGCTTCTAGAAAGATGGTAAAGCATTGGTTTGGCCCATATGTGGTAACAATAGTACATGACAATTGCTACATATTCATTGGCTGAATTGGATGGAATAAGCATGAAGATACCCATAGCTAGAAAAAGAATCAAGCTCTTCAAACAAAGAGAAAGTTCAATATATGAGTTAGAAGTCTTGGATATAATGCAAGAGTATGAAGACACGGAAGAAAAAGATGCCTTCAAAAATGGAAAAGAAGACATGACAGAAGAAGAAAGATCCTAAACCATAAAGTGGCACATGCCAGAGGATGTGCAGGTTAGGAGGGGGTGAATGTCATGGGATTCTTTGCCCATGGTCTAAACATAAAACTTTTATCATTTACATATATCACTTCATCAATTAAAATCTAGACATGCTACATAGAGACTTGCCTAGTGCAATAAGTCTTAAAAACCTAAGTCCACCAGCATATGGCATGGTGTAATGAAGATGGGGGACTGTCTGCCTTAAAATAAAATAACTTTATCATGGGTCCTTAGCCAGATGACTGCTTTTGGTTTCTAACTCTTATCCACCCTTGCATTGCTCACATAAAGATGCTACAAGTTTTGTAAGTCATGGAACATTAAACAAGAGAAATATGGCTAAGAGCAAATGGCTTGGTAGGTTCCCTTGGATTATATTTTCCAAAAACCAATGAAGAGGTTGTGTACTTACAACATTCAAGATCTTTAATTGTATTCACAAGCAAAGTCACAAAGAGGATGGAGTTGTCTAAGTCAACTAAGTGTGGGACATTGTGTATGCATTAGCCTTACTTATGTGGACTTAATATGGTTCAATAGAGCTACATAGACCACACAAAGGAAGCTCATGTCATGCAACCACAAGTGACTTCAAAAGAATCAACTTGAACTGTAAGTATCTCTTTGCCCATGCATTGACAAAAATGGAACGCCACTCTTGGCTAAGTAAAATAGTGTAAATATGTATAAAAAGGAGGGCAGCAACCCATTCAGGGATTATTATTCATGCTCATGGAAGTAGAAGGAAGGAAGATTTGAACATTGGTTATGTCTTAATCAATGGAGTAACAACTATCTGCTTTCAAGTGGCTTCTTGTTCCACTTCTTGATCTTTCTTATCAAGACTAGTGGGTTGAACTAAAAGACCCAAGAATGCTCTTTAATGGACTAAATTTCTATTTATCAAGGCATCTCTTGCATGGTTCAAGAGGTACTTGTATTTGTGAAGTAAATGAGAAGGACATTGTCTAATGCACCTATCTCTTAATGTGAACTCTCTTCTCTATCAAGAGGGGATCTTGGAAAGCATAAAGGCTCTGTTTTGGACTGTTATATGCAGCCCATTACTCTCTTATGGGCTTAATCTCTGGTTTGCAAAGCACCTCTTGTATGGTTCAAAAGGTACATGTATTTGTGTAGATGAAAAGAAGGGAAATTCCTTATGTACCTACCGCTTGATGTAGTCTCTCTTCCCTACCAAGAAGAGATCTTTGGTGGACACTAAAACTCTGATTTTAAACTGTCATATTCAGCCCATCACATTCTTTGGGCTGATTCTTGTCTCATTGATATTCCAAGTTCTACTCTTATGATTTATGAAGAGAACATGCTCTACTTACTCTTGTAAATGTTGTATCTAAACACTCTTGCATTGAAAGGGCATTGAAGACACTCTTTGGTAGACTATTTGTATCATCTTGGATTAATCTTGGCTGCCCAAAATAGGGAATTAATGGGCTGAAGCTTTATTTGTGACCCACTTCCTTAATCTTGGTAGAACATGGATTGTTCTTGGTTTATATGAGTAACTACAAGCTTTACTCTTTGTGAGTAAGTTTCAAAAACATCTTTTGTCACTGTTAAGAGAAACTTTTGAACTCTTCTTCTCAGTCTAAACCAGGATATTCATGGGCTAAAAACACAGAGTCTACTTCATCTCCAAACATTAAAAATAATAATATCTTGCTTCCTCTTCATTCAAGAGAGGGTTTAGAGAAGTCTTTTAGAGATTTCTTGCCATAATTTGGAATTAAAATTGATTTTCCATAACAGTTAATCCATAAGCTGAAGCTTTTATGTAGCTACTTAATTCAAGTTACATTGATCTAAGTCATGAAACTCATGAACTTTTCAGGTAAACCCAACTACAGTGATTTATTCAAAGACGGAAATAGGTAGTCTTCTTCTTGATCCTCTATCTTCTTTGCACTAATCAGTTGAAAAGAGAAAGTGTCTTGAATATCTTCTTCATGCCTAGGCTGACATAGGCCGCTATACTCATTGGCAAGGAAGGCCAAGACTCTTCTTGTATCAATTGAAGTTGTACTCTTGTTTACAATTCATCCATCTTTGTGATCAAAAGTTTCAAGCTCTTAACCCATTCATTCGACTGTCTTATGTATCAATTTGTTTTTCCAAGTTAAGTCAAATTGAATAATGAGCTGAAGGTTGTGAAGCTCCTCTCAAACCTACAAAGAATTGCTTGTATCCACCTATCTCTTGAAGACACATCTCCATCTATCTTGTCAAGTTCTCTTGCCAAACCCCTGTGGTGACCTTCAACCCTATGCGCAATGACAACGCAATAAACCTGAATCGCTTTGTATGGAAAACAATAGAAAATTTAGCAAAAGCACTAGCCACAGGTGGAAGACCCAGAGGTGGAGAATCTCGAGCTCCAAAGCTAGGAAGAAATCCTCATCAAAGGCCTCTACGATTGGGTTCAGACGGGTTTGGACAGCCATCATTTGAGAGGCCTTTGGAAAAGCTCAAGAATATGAGGACGTTGGCCAGATGCCAAACAGGTCCCCTCCCTACCAAGAACGGGAGCAATTGAGCGAGAGGATAGAGAGTGATGACCAGAGTAGGAAGGAGGAGAGAACAGACTTGCAAAGAGCCCAGAGTGCATCCAAAAGTGTCAAAGAAAGAAGAAAGAGAAGAGAGGAGGAGACAAAAATAATTTTAAAAAAATATAGGAAATTTGAAGAGGAGAGGAGAAGGAAAGCAGAGCAAGAGGCCGAGGAGTTAAGGAGGAAGGAAGAAGAAGACATATCCTTGGCAAATCGCCTCTCAATGGAACAACCCTCAAGGGAAGAAGAGGTGACTAGCATGAGCCCTCACGAAGAAGAACACCCAAGCTCAAGCTCCCAAGCACCCAAAAGCATGCCACCCACAGTAGTAGAGGGCAAGGGCAAGGTCCCACTTAACCCCATCCCACATATCCTAGTGCCCATCACCCTAGTCTCTACACCCACCCAAGGCTCTTCTACCATGGTGAATGCTAGCAACCATGTGGCTTGGGTGGAGTTTTTGGTCAATAAAGAGAAAACTCATTGTGGAAGTGGAGGAACCCCAGTGACAGGAGGAAAGAGATCGATAGCTGTAGATGGGAAATCTAGACAGGATCTCAAAGATGGAAGATAGAAGCATCCATAATGACTACTTCTACACAATGCTGCCATCATCTACAAATTATGATGATTATGTCAAGGAACTCCTCTCACAGTTGGAGAGAGTAAAAGAAGAAAAGAAAATAGCTATTCTTGAGCTCAAGGCTAAAAGGGAGACTATGGCTGGCTCTCAACTAGAAAGAACCCACCAAATGGCCATGTATCAAAGAGAAATAAATGAGCTAAAGGAGGAGCTCAAGGCCAAGGGAGGAGAAGAAGAAAGGTGGCAAGCAAAGCTCACTTCGGAAATGCAAAACCTCATAAGCCTACAATTTCATTATGATGAGCTACTAGTGTTGTGTAAATTCCTTCAAAAGGAAAATAAAAAGATCCAAGATGTCATGGAGTAGCTAGCGCGCAGCAACAGAAGAAGAAAGAAGTCGACGGCACCAAAAGCACATAGAAGATTTGGAAAAGACGATAGCCTTAAAGCTAGATGAGCATAAAAGACTAGAAAGAGAAATCGAGGAGCAAGCGATAAGGGTCTTAGCCCAAAGACATAATGAAAGATTGAAAGAGATGAAAAGAAGAGTAGATGAGTGGGTAGGTAGGAGTGAAGGACGGATAACACCCTTAGTGAGCCGATTCGCCCTTGCTTGCAGAAGGTGACAAGGTGTTAGCAAAAAGCAGGGTAGAGGCCATGCAAATAAGCTTGGAAGCCCAATAATGCACCTTCCTTAAGACCCTCTTAGACGCCACACAATCAAAAGAGAAGGAGGCTATTGAGTCCTTCAGGAGAAAGCTGACAATCACCCACAGCGCCTAAGACATGGGTTGCACATCCAACCACAAGCTGTAAGGCCCAAGGAAGCAGAGCCATAAGAGCACATGGGAGAAGAGATACAAAAGTTGACTAAAGACATAGTGCCAAGTTTTGAAATGGGACAAGAAGATGCAGATCCTTATTAGAATGTTATTAAAGGAAGACCCTAGCCCACAAGAATACTACCTCCCGTCCCTCTTTTTTTATCTCAATGCTAGCATAGATAGTTGTGCAATGGCTAGGCTAATGATACGCACTACCCTCTCATGATCCTTTTGCATAGCCCTCTTTAGAGGACATGAACGACAGCCACCCCACACAATGTAACCACCCATTCCCATCCACCACTCCTCTTAACGATCAAATCGGCCTAAAAGGATACATCCTAGGTAGGCATTTTCTTAGCAAATCCATTAAGCCCCCAACTCCTCCCTCGCATGACCATGACGACGAAGATTAGTTCTTAATTATTTTTTAAAAAAAAGAGAAAATCAAAGACAAATGAAAAAATAAATGAGAAAAATTTAAAGAAAATAATAAGAGAACAAGCGAAGAAAATAACAAGAGAAAGCAACCACATCATCGCACTACAAGTAGGCAATAGTCACTGTACCTATGGGTCCTCAAGTTAGGAACAATGGTGGCTTTAGTTGGCCGACTCCATCCCTAACCCTCTAGCCCATTAGATTCCCCACATCACGGTTAGGGCATATCAAGGAAAGGACATTCCTAGGGAGGCTACCCTCGCTTATGGTTAGACCTCTCTCCCTAAGCCACACATACCCCCTTAGGCAAGAACTTGGTCCTCAAGTGTGGGAAAACACCCAGGCTTACCTATGGTTCAACACCTAGGCTTACCTATGGTTCAACACCCAGGCTTACTTTGGTTCCATTCTAACACCCAGGCTTACCTTGGTTCCATTCCAACTCCCAGTTTCACTAGCAGAAGCATAATGCACCACACACTAAGATAGACACACCCCCAGGCAGTGCACCTTCTTTTCTTTACAAGTAACTCAAACAATGCAATCAATCAACTTTTGAGGCCCCATCATCATCAACTCACACGACCCCCTGTCAAATCACTGTTACAAGACATCTCATGGACACAAACCATGTAGCCAGAAAGAAGTAGAGGAAGACCAAGGAAGCCCAAGTCAAAAGTGAATAAAGAAGCTCATTTTGCCCAGGCAAGAAAAGTGGAGGAGAAGGCAAGCTCAGAAAAAACATGGGAGACCACCGAATATTCTAGCAAGGCTAACTTGAAGATGAAGGAGGTCCTCTCAATGATCAAGAAGGCTCTCTCAAGGATCAATGAGAACCTCCGAGGGCTCTCACAAGGAAAGTATGGGGCACAATTTAATTCATTTTATAAGAGTTCCAAGCTCCATCTTGTGCAAGTTTTAAAGCCTAAATGGACATAGGTGAAGGGATAAGGCAACTAGAAGAGAATAGGAAAAGAGGAACTTGGCAAGATGCCTGGTCATATAAAAAAGGAAACGGGTGCCCAAGGGATTCAGGGCTTGTATATAAACCTGAAAAGTGAATGAGGAGCTCAATCTTGGTGTGTGGAAAAAGTGGTCTCTTCTTCTCTCCTTTCTTGCATGTGTGTGCTTGAGAGAGGGAGTGTGAGGGAGTGAGTGTATGAGGGTGAGGGATCGTGGAGAAGAAGCTCTCCATTATCTCCTCTCCTCTCCTCTCCTCTCCTCTCCTCTCCTCTCCTCTCTTCTCTTCTCTTCTCTTCTCTTCTCTTCTCTTCTCTTCTCTTCTCTTCTCTTCTCTTCTCTTGCACACAGATATGGAGGATGGAGCTCAAAGGAGGAGGCTTGAGGTTGCTTGAGCTTGCATCTCGAATCCTAGAGCTACCGGCTTGCTTGAGGTAGAAGGCTACTCATTCACGCATCAAGGTAAGCTCACTACACCCCCGTAGGATCGAAGGTGCATCAAATAGGTGAGAGATAGCCATTTGTACTCACTTGAAATGCTTGAAGCAATAAACGGTCCATGGGTCTTGGCAGTTGAGCATAAGCTCCCACTAGAAAGTTAGAGATTGATAAGGATGCATTCACTGCCTACTAGCTAGAGAAGACGAAGAAGATAACCATCTATTGGAGGCACGCGAATGATCTAAAGAAGAAACTAGAAGCAAGGAAGGAAGTGGCCAAGGTAGAGAAGGAAGAAGAGAGTATAAAGAAACTCCAAGTGGAGAAGGTAGAGGGCAAAATGGGGCTGGAAATGGACTTTGCAAGCCTCATACTTGGGCAAAAAGACATGGAAGAGCACCTTGAACACCTACATAGATTCAGAGATGAGCTCATCCAGGAGCTAAAAAGAGTAAAGACATAGATCCATGTAGAGTCCCATAAGGAGAGACATCAAAAGGAATAGTTGTTGAAAGTGAACCTTTTTTGTATGTTGCATCATACATCCAGGAGCTAAAAAGAGTAAAGACATAGATCCATGTAGAGTCCCATAAGGAGAGACATCAAAAGGAATAGTTGTTGAAAGTGAACCTTTTTTGTATGTTGCATCATACATCCATGGAGAAGTGGCTTGGTAGGTACAAACAGGCCAAAAGAGAGTGGGAGTGAGCGTGATCAAAATTTTGATATAGAAATGGCAATCATCATCAAATTTTTACTACCACTCCATCTATTCTTCCAAAATACAAGTCTCATTAACATCATAAAAGGAAGAATCAAGCTGGTAAAGATCAAGCACATATTACAATAGTTGCAACTTATGAAGGGAAGGGTATCAGAGCTTTGTCTGCTTCTCTATGAATAGTGATTTCTTCAGG
The DNA here is from genome assembly GCF_053477565.2 of Lygodium microphyllum. Classification (NCBI taxonomy): domain Eukaryota; kingdom Viridiplantae; phylum Streptophyta; class Polypodiopsida; order Schizaeales; family Lygodiaceae; genus Lygodium; species Lygodium microphyllum. The sequence continues at coordinate 114,688,960 of NC_141162.1, forward strand.
ACTCAAGGATTCATCATCCGAGGATGCGTCCAGGAATGTCACATAGCACGGACCTTCTAGAGGCCGTGGCTCTCAGGGCTTTGGCTTCTGTTGACAGGGGGCATCATCATCATCATTTCTTTGGATTGAATGGTTAGGGCGACAAGAGCCACTGGCGAACTTAATTTTTATGCCTTTAATCCATTGCTTATACAGATTCTGCATACTTTGTAGTCCATTGATCAATCCAAACAGCACCATGGTCATTCCATCCAGTACCTTGAGATATTCGGCCCACTCTGAGGTCTCTATAGGGACATCAACAAGATCATCCTCTATCAGAGGGAATTCTTCATCTGCACTTTCATAACCTACTTCATTTTCTTCCTCATCATTTTTATCCTCTTCCTCTAGAGGCTCTGTAGGAGAAGAACAGATCTTCTGCCTTTCATCTGACTCTGCTCCTGTTAGAGCTTCTGACTCTGCTTCTGGCTCTGGCTCTGGCTCTAGCTCTGGCTCTAGCTCTGTATCTATTACTATCTTTGTAACTGTCTATGTTCTGTAGCCGCTCTGTATCTGCTCTGCCTCTATACTGTCTCTGCTCTGTAACTGTACTATCTCTGCTCTGTCTCTGTGACTATCATGTAACAGGGAGAACAGTACATCCATGCTTCTATTTCACTATTAGAGGTGATTTCAGAAGTTAATTCTAGTTGAGGCAGGAGGTATTCACCCATGGACAAGAATTTTACTTCCCTTGTCAGTTGGCTTACAGTGCCCACTCTTAGGGACTATGCCTCTGTTTTCTTAGGAAAGATCTGCTTAACAGCCTCTTCATCTCCTAATGTACCATCGGTTATCTCCTTAGAGGAGTCAGTTATGACTTCAATGGATGTGGACCCATTGCCTTTTTGCGATCCATACAGCTTTAACACTGCTTTGTTGGGTCCTCTGCCTAGGGTTAGGGTTCCTTTGAACCAGTCCGTCCTGGCTCTTGCTTCAAAAAGCCAAGGTCTTCCCAACAGCAGAGGGCATGAGGTCCCATAAGAATTTGGTTTGACCATCAGGTGTGTCAGCCAATAATCTCTTCCTGCAAGGGTTGTTTTTGCGTATGGGAGGATGCCCAACGGTTTGACTCTACTTTGGTCTGTCAATCTAATAAGCCACTGTGTAGGTTGAATTCCTTGCAACCCTAAGTCCTTCATTGTGACATCCGTCATTATGTTTACTGATGAGCCTCCATCAATCAATGCATCTGAAATGAAGCATCCTTCTATCCATACACTAATCTCTGGGGTTCTAGGATCTAGGAAGACATTAGCCACATCTATGTCCTTTACAAGCTTCGGGGCCTTATTGGTCTTGGTCGATGTTGAAGGAACGATCCTTAGTCCACGTCTTCTTGTCAAGATGCTTTTGAATTTCTTTCGGCAGCTGGGAGACAACATCAACAACTGTCGGAATGTTAGGTTTGGTTTAAAAGTGTCTAGGTCTTTGACCAAGTCATAATCTTTGATAGGATCCATAGGCTTCTCTAGCCTGCTGGGGAAGGGAGCTACACCCATTTTCATCTTTCCTTTTTCTTCTAGTAATTACAGTATCGGCACTTCTTCTGTTTTTGGAAGTGCTTCTATATCATCTATCTCCTGGACCTTTGGTCCTGTCTCTAGAACTGTCTCTGTAACTCTTTGTGGCATTACAGTGCTCTGTAATGCCACTGCACTGTTATGTTCTGTACTGCTCTGTCCCTCTCTAGGTAGGTTGAACTTCACAGTCTTGGTGGCAGAAAAGTTATTTTCATTATGAACCACTGGTTCCTTCTTCTTGGTGCACGTAACAGTGGCAACTTTCAACTCGACCAAATTGGAAGCAAGCTCTTGTACCTTCTGTTGGCTATCAGTGGCATTGGCCTTTACAGGGACTGGACTGGGATAGTCCTTTGCAGTGTGGCCTTCACCTTTACATCGACTGCATAAGGGTTTGTAATCCACAGATCGTCTAGGGTTTGGACAATTCGGGGAGATATGACCCTTTTCTCCACACCTGTAACATTCCACCTCTGATCTCTGACCACCGCCAGACTGTCGTCCTCTGTAACTTTGAGAGGGAAACCTCCTCGGACCGAAATTAGAACCAAACTTCCTAGGCTTTGGTCCAATATCCTGTGTTGTCATTTTGGATTCTAGCAAATTGAATCTTGCATTTTCATCCTTCTGTCTTCGTTCATGCATCTCTTTCATAGAGCAAATATCCTCTGTATGGTTCTTCTGCAAACAGTAGGAATAGAAGGCTCCAGGAATCGTTGGTTTTCGGGTACATTCAATGGCTAAATGTCCCACTTGATGACACTTTCCACACCATGTATTAGAGCGCATTACATCTCTTCCAGCTCCCACAGGAGTGGATATATTGGCGGTATTCACCTTCAACGTCTGTAGCTGCTCTGTAATCACATCTAGAAGCTCTTTCTTTATACTTGCAACTGAGTTGGATAAGTAGTCCTTCAGATTTTCACCTCCTGAAGTACTTGTAGTGGGATTTTGGGAACCTTCTGTAATTACTGCATACATTGGTTGGGTCGATCCAGAGGGTCCTCTATTCTGGTTCTGATTTAGAGCTCCTACTGAGACTTGGGGTTGTTAATTCCAGTTGGTAGGATTCCACTGTTGTTGAGTCGCCATTGGAGGAACTGTTTGAGGCCACTGTTGTTGTGGTTGAACCATCATTTGAGGCACTGTCGTCTGTGGTGACCATAGTGGATTAGGTGCATTATACTGTGGCACTCTTTGCATCTGGGGATAGGGATAGGGAACTGTCCTTGGGATTGCATTTGGTGGGTATACCATTCCTGGAATGGGAGGAGGTAAGACTCCTCTTCTTGGAGTCATTGATAGCCTTGCCTCAACTTCGTCATACAATCTTGCACCTTCCACTGCAGCTTGCAGATTGACTAGTCTTCTCAATTCTACGAACTTGCAAACTTCTGGTTGTGAGCCTCTGAGGAACACTCCTTTTTGGATTCCTTCATCCAAATGATGGTTAGTCCATCTCTTCAGGATGGATTCCATTCGCGAAACTCTTTCTCTAGAGGACTGACTTAGGTTCATGAACTCTTCTCGCATCCACTCTTCGAAACCTTCACATCAGAATTTAGTGAGGAAGGCTAACTTCAGGTCGTTCCATATGCCAAAAGTTCCTGCTGCTTGCCTCTCATACCACTGAAACACGCACCCTTGAAAGTGGCAGGGAATATTGCTAACCAATGCTCAGGGGTTCTGTCATTGTTAGCCACACATGCTCCCATGAACTCTGTGTCAAGATTGTGGGAGAGAAGGAAGGAGTCTCACTTATAGCTTTCTTGCTTGCACAATGGGGGAATACACGCATAGGTGGAGGCTGAAAATAGTTTTCCTCTTCTTAGTTGTGTAAGCCAAAAAGAACTCTAGTACAAAGAAATAGAAGAACCCTATATATGGGCCTCAAACCAAACTCAACTAACTAAGGTGGCATACTAACTGAGCCACGAACTAGAGTAGATAAGGATAGCTGTCATGTAGCTATTATTCATGGGCGGTGTACCAACCGCATCTACAAACTGACAAGTCGGTGACATAAATACACAACGATCACCCTGGCATATCATGAGTGGAGCTCGATATCTCAACACTCCCCCTCGAGCTCAATCCCAATTTCTACACACCAAGTAGGTCTCTGAACTTGCGCAGCTTCTCTGTGCCCAATGCCTTCGTGAATATGTCAGCTACCTGATCCTCTGTGCTGACATAAACTAGATCAATAAGACCTAGTAAAACCCTCTCCCACACATAGTGATAATGCACCTCAATGTGCTTTATTCTAGCATGATAGACTGGGTTATTTGCCAAGTGTATACTACTCATGTTGTCACAATAAATGACAACTGGCCCATCTGTAGGCTGATGCATATCATAAAGTAGCTTATGCAACCAAGATACCTCACATGCAGCCATTGCTGCACCCCTGTACTCAGCCTCTATGCTCGACAAGGCAACTATAGGCTGTTTCTTGCTGCTCCAAGTGACTGCAGCACTCCCAAAAGAGAACACATATCCACTAGTAGATCATCTATCAGAATAACTACAAGCCCAATCAGCATCAGTGTATCCATGCAATTGTATCTGAACCCCAGTCTCATAAAATAGTCCATACTGCAATGTGGACTTCACATACCTGAGTATGCATCTAGCCGCATCCAAATGTGGTTTCCTTGGAGCCTGCATAAACTGACTTACCAATCCAACAGCATAGCTCAAATCTGGCCTGGTAATAGTCATATAAATCAAACTTCCTACTATGCGTCTTTACATAGTAGGGTCTTCCAGAAGCTCACCTGCATCTGCGCTCAGCTTCACATTCTGCTCCAAAGGAACTGAAATAGGCTTACAGCCTGTCATCCCATATTTGGATAGCATGTCCAATCCATACTGCCTCTGCAAGAGCCATATCCCACTTGGTGATCTAATCACCTCAATGCCCAAGAAATAATGCAGCTCTCCCAAATCCTTCATCTCAAACTTCTACTTTAATAACATTTTCACATGAAGGATATCTTCATCACTGTCACCTGTGATAATCAAATCATCAACATAAATGACAAGCAGCATAATACCTTTCTCTATTTTTCTTACATAAAGTGAGAAATCTGCCTTGGAAATTTGAAAGCCAATAGTAACAAGATATTGTCCTATCTTGTGAGACCATGCTCTAGGTGCTTGCTTCAAGCCATACAAGGCTTTCTTCAACCTGCAAACAAACTCAGGATGAACAGCATGCACATAACCTGGTGGCTGCTCCATATAGATCTCTTCTTGCAAATCACCATGCAAGAAGGCATTCTTTACATCCATCTAATGTAAAGACCATTCCTTTGATGCAGCCATAGCAATGACTGCTCTTACGGTTGCCATCCTTGCAACCGGACTGAATGTTTCTTCATAATCAATGCCATATGTTTGTGCATACCCCTTGACTACTAATCTTGCCTTGTATCTGTTCACAGAATCATCTGCATTGTGTTTCACCTTATAAACCCACTTACAACCAATTGCATTCTTATCTTTAGGAAAAGGTACCAATTCCCATATAGCATTTGCTTCCAAGGCATCCATTTCTTCATCCATGGCTTTCTCCCATTTTTCTTTTCCCATGGCTTACTCAAAAGAAGTGGGTTCTGGTTCATGTATCACTTTGACTATATATGCATAGTGAATGGTTGTAAATCCATCATATTTCAACCTATCCACAGGATACCTAACTCTGGTAGACCTGCGCAAAGTAGGTTCACTCCCAAGTGCTCTCAAAACATCCCTGGTCTTCCTTACTCCAGGTGTAACAATAGAAGGAATACCCAACTCATCATCAATGCTCTGTTCTGAGCCACTGGATTCACCATCCACATAAGAGTGACCTGCATTCACATCGAACATGGGCTGATCTACCTTCTCTTTTCCTTTTCGTGATACCTGCATACCACTATCTGCATTGCTTTGAGAAGATTCTCCTGATCTCAATCTGCCTGTCCATGGCAAAGAATATGAACCACTGCTAGAGGACGCTCCAAGTCCACTAATATCTTGTGACTGCTGCTGTGAATTCTGTGCAGCATTACCATTTTGTGCATCTACATTATCAATCACATTTACTGGTTTATACTAGCTACTCATCTCATCAAAAACAACATCTCTGCTCACTGTAAACTTACGAGTAGAAGGGTTATAGCATCTATACCCTTTTTGCTGCAAAGAGTAAGAAATAAAGATGCACTTCTCAGCTTTTGGATCCAACTTGGATCTCAACTCATCTAGCACATGAACATAGGCAATGCAACCAAATTTTTTTAAATGAGAAATATATGGTTTTCTACCAATATACCTCTCCTCTGGAGTCATCCCATGTATTGCTGCAGTGGGAGTCCTGTTCATTATGTAGACTGCTGTAGCAACTGCCTCAGCCCAATAAAAATCTGGCAGGTCTTTTTCATTGAGCATGGCACGAGATACCTCTCCAATATGCCTGTTTTTCCTTTCTGCAATTCCATTTTGTTGTGGGGTATGACTGCATGAATATTGCTGCTTTATGCCATGCTCCTGCAAGAACCTTGCAAACTCATTTGAGAGGTACTCTCCCTCTCCATCTGACCTTAGGCATTTTATTTGCAGGCCTGTTTCTTTTTCAACCATAGCTTTAAGAGTTTTGAAATGCCCAAACACTTCACTTTTCTTTTTCATAAAATACACCCAAACTTTTCTGCTATAGTCATCAATAAAAGTGACAAAATAATGAGAGCCTCCAAGAGATGCAGCTTTAGTAGTCCACATATCAGAGTGGATTAATTCCAATGGCTTCTTACTCTCTTGAACATGTCTAGGAAATGGTTTCCTTGCCTGTTTTCCAAACTGACAGGCTTCACATACCTTATGCATTTCTACAACCTTGAATTTTGGCAATCCTGCAACAATATTTTGGGCGTGCATTGATTTAAGTCGTTGTACATTAACATGACCAATGCGTTTATGCCAGATATCAATATCTGCAACTACACCGGTCCCATGTGCAAACATTGCTGCACTCAATTCAGGCATGTCTGCATCCAATGTAAACATTTTGCCCTTCTTCTTTCCTTTTGCTATCAAGCGACCTTTATTTTTCATATCCTCAACAAAGCATCCATGGGAATTAAATCTGACCTGCAATCCCTGCTCAACCATTTGACCAATAGAAACCAGATTCTTGGTGATATTCGGGACATGAAATACATCGGATAGGTATTTATTTTTTCCATTCTGCATAGACAAAGGAATTTTTCCAATCTGCACAATAGGATGTGTAGTATCATCACCAGTCTCCACAAATCCTGGTTTTTCCATTTTCTTGCATCCTCCATCCATTATGCATGACCTGTCATGTGGTTTGATGCACCTGAGTCAACATATCATACATCGTTGCTTTCTTCTGTACTTGTCACAGAATTGTTCATGTGCTGCACCATAAACAAATGCTCATTTCTGTCATCACCCTGTCTACTAGAAGATGCATGATTCTCTTGTTGCAATTTTCCATTCATGATGTCATTTTGCTTTTTATAACAGTCTTTAACCATATGATCCATTTTACCATAGTAGTAGCATTCAACATTACTGTTTGCATTTTGGCCTCTTTGCCATCCACCGCGACCTCTTTGGCTCCCCCTGCCTCTAGAGTTACCACGCCCTCCTCCATAGGACTGGTTTTCTTGAGTTTGCTGCATATTCTGATTTCTACCACGGCCTCCAGATCGGCCTCCTCTACCTCTGCCTCTACCTCTTCCAGCATTTGAGTAGAAGACAGCTTCTTTTGACGTTCCTCCTGAAGAAGATGCACCACCATTTCTCTGCTCCTCAGAAATTAGAAGAGCAATCAACTCCTCAAAATCAGGAAATCTTTCATGGGATGTCCGAAATTGTGCATAATCCTTTCCTAGACCATTCAAGGTCACAGAAACTAAATCATCATCTTTCACTGGCGACCCAATGGAAGCAAGTGCATTTGCAATCTTCTTCACCTTCATGTGGTAGTCATTGATGCTCATACTTTCTCTTTGCACATTATGCAACTCTTGCTTGAGCTGCATTTTCCTGGCTTGCGTATTTGTGCTATACATTTTTGACAAAGTATCCCATGCCTCCTTTGGCGTACTTGCATCCTGAATATGCACAATCATAGAGTCTGAAATACTGATAGACAGCGAGTACATAACTTTCCTAGCTCTCTCATGCCATGCTTTAAATGCCTGCATTTGCTGTTGATTGGGAACATCAGGAAGAACTGGTTCTTCTTCATTTCTTGCAACAAATTCCCAATATCCTTTTCCCATAAGGAAATTCGTCATTCTAAACTTCCATGCTTGGAAGTTGTTCTTGTCAACCTTTTCAGTGACAATCTGTGAAAGAGAATCAGATGCCATTACAGAACACTGCAACACAGCTTCAGCCTCACAAGGGCAAATCTGCAAAACTGACGAAAGTGGTATTTGACCACACAGTCACTTCCTAGTGACGCTTTTGCATCAACAGGCAACAAGGATGATTACGTAACTTCCAATGTCTCTACGCACAAGCATACAATGCAATTTCTACAGTAACTTTTCATCGACCTATGGAACAGTGGTCACACAGCATAAAACATGGCCTTTTCCTGAGTGCGTGCAGAAAACTTTCGCCTCCAAAACAGGCCCCGAAATGGCCTCAAATAAAAAAAACAGAGCAACCGAGGGCTAAAGCCCACGCCCACAGCATATACTGCCCTCTTGCTACACCGCGAAGGGCGTCTCAATCTGAGACAATGCACTCCTGCACTTTTCGACTGTGCTACCTACAGAGACTTGCTCCCAAACAGAAAAATGAAAGCAACACTGGTCCTCTTACCAGAACACCGCGAACTTGGCTTGCTTTCTTGAGCTCCTTACCACGAACAACACTCTGATACCATGTCAAGATTGTGGGAGAGAAGGAAGGAGTCTCACTTGTAGCTTTCTTGCTTGCACAATGGGGGAATACACACACAAGTGGAGACTGAAAACAGTTTTTCTCTTCTTAGTTGTGTAAGCCAAAAAGAACTCTAGTGCAAAGAAATAGAAGAACCCTATATATGGGTCTCAAACCAAACTCAACTAACTAAGGTGGCATACTAACTGAGCCACGAACTAGAGTAGATAAGGATAACTATCATGTAGCTATTATTCATGGGCGGTGTACCACCCGCATCTGCAACTGACAAGTCGGTGACATAAATACACAACGGTCACCCTGGCGTATCATGAGTGGAGCTCGATATCTCAACACTCTGCTACATAAAGATCAGGGTCTTCATTGTACTCTCCCTTAAAAACTAGCAATGGGACTATATTTGCTGGCCTTCATCAATATTTCTAGGACGAATCTGACTAGGAAGGGGACCTTGAGTCGCCATGGGGACTTCTATAAAGAGTGTTTTTAGGGCGTAAAAGGAAGCTTCTGTTGCAAGCTCGTTCTCAGCTTTGATTTTTGCCTTCTCTCTTCTCACATACCTCTGGACTCGTTCTAACGCTTGCCTCTTTATTGCATCATTCATCAGGGGGTTGGCTTCAACCAGTTGGTCTGGACTCAACAGGATAGTATTAGAGGGGGCTTCAGTCTCTGAGGGATTCTTTGGCCAACATCTCTTCTACTTTCTTCTTCTCAACTTCTCTGAATTCAGCTTTCAAACCACTACAGAGGGGAAGATATTTCCCTTCTGAAACTATCAAAACTCATTCTTCTTAGGATTGTTATTGTGTCATTATAATAATGCCAGCTTCTGAGGGTTTCAATAGTGTATGTTGTGAAAAACACTATGTCTACCAACTTCCAATGGGTTGCTAATTGGACAAACAGAAGATTGTTAGTGCACCAAGCATCCCATGTATCTTGCTGTTGAGCATCCACGAACAAATTCCAACTCTTTTCCTTCTTGTTTTTATGAACCTCCACAGACCACGACTCCTGAAGCTTCCTCACAATCTCCCACTTGATGATGTCTGAAAACTTCTCAATGAATGCTAAATCTTCTATGGATGGTCATTCTCTCTTTTTCTGCTCTTCAGTTTATTCCCAAACATTTTGCCACCAATATGTAAATTTCTGCTTCTTCAATAGGAAGAGAAAATAGTCCACCACATAGAGCATGCATCATGATGGTGATATGTTTTTGCCATTGTGGGATGAACTTCTTGTGGAAACTGGCTTTGATTATGAGAAATTCCAAGTCTTTAGTGGAAGAAGGAACTTTGCAAACATCCATTGAATTCTCCTCTTCTTGACTATGCCATTTCCTTCATTTTCAGCCTCTTATGATGCTTGTTGATGGCAAGTTTCCCCGGCTACGCACCATGGAGCCCCAAGAAGAACACCAAGGAAAAGGGAATTTTCTTGCAAGAAAATCTATCTTGTAACATCAACAAGATTTTATTTCATTCTTTTGATCATCAAAACAAAGAAAACAGCAAATCTTCATGCATCATCATAGTAGATATCTCCCATGGATTTGATAGAATCAACCATAATCTTCAACATCTTCATAGAATTCTTCAATATAGCAAAGAACATAGAAGAATACACCACTTTTGAATGAAAATCAATCACATAGTATTCATCTTCAATGTCTTCATAGTTCTCTCTCTCAATCTCTCATATACAGTTACATTGTTTTGATAGAATTGACTATCTCTGGCTCTCTCTCTCTCTCTCTCTCAATAGTACATCATATCCTCACTAAAATACTCTCATAATAACTCTCAATAATCATTCTTAGGTCGTGGATGTACCTCCCAAGAGGCATGTCTGATATGAAGAGTCACCAGAGCCACTATAGTGTATTTTCACAGCTCACTACTATCACTGTCACTTCAGTCTTCTCTTCAGTCTTCCACAGCTGCTTCTTCCATTTATTTTAGCTCTTTTTGAACTTAGATTCATCCTTTCCAAAAGTTGGAAAACTTTCCCAAAGTCACACATACAATCTACAGAACACTTACAGAAGGTCTACAGAACAGTTACAGTACAGTACTAGAGCAGCTACAGTACAGTTACAGTACAGAGACAGAGCAGAGACAGAGGCTTTACAGAGGGTCTATAGAAGGTCATCAGAACCTCATAACTCATACTCAAACCATTCCAAACTATCAAAAACTATTCAATAGTCTCCCAAAAGATAGAAACCTCATTCCAATAAGTGTAACAAGGATAGCAACCTCATTCCAAATTCAATACTTGCAATACACTTTAATATAGATGGTTCTAACAATGTGTTTTTGTATAAATGTAGATAATAGTAAGACACTTAGTGTATTGAGACCAAGAATAACTACTCCATCGAGACTTTTTGGAAAAGCACAGGGATGTATATGAATATGTGTATTTAAAGTAAGCCTAATGGTTAGACATATATTTCATGAGATTGTAATACTTTTATAAAAGATTATAGCTTCTTTGCAAGGATTGATCTATTAAGGTGTTTGAAAATTAGAGTCCCCACCACAAGTTGCTAACTGTGAAGTGATAATACTTGTTGTTATGCTTAGTGTTTGATTTGTTGTCTACATTAGCTATTGATCAACTCATAGTTTCTTTTTCTCAAATTTATCTAGTTTATGAGTAAAGTTTAGAGTGTTACCAGGTGCTAGAGCTTGTATTGAAGGTGTGGGAGCCTTATTAGCATTAAGAGAATCATCTTCTCAAAAGAAATTAGGTTATGTAGTTTGGATAAATTTGTTTTGGATGTTTAGAGCTTTGTTTGTTGTTTTTAATATTCTTTCATATGTATTGGTGCAACACGTATCTAAAGCTTGTTGGTGTTAGGTTTCATTCCTCATCAAGTTAGTTCTATCTATAATCTTGGGTGAGTTACTCATGAATATATGTGTGCATCACGTGGGTTCAAAATAAGATATTTTTAAAACACAAATTTTTACATATAGAAATGTGTAATATAAATGAGTCATTTACAAATTAAATAGTAAAGGGTTATGTTTTATTCATGAAAATTTCATGATCATGATATTTATAAATAGGCCTTGAATGCACGTGATGTAGAGGATATACATATAATATCTTCCCCGAGTCTATAATGAATGAAAAATATTACTTAATCAGCACCTACGAGATGCAAGCTTCTATTTTTAAGAGAAAAAGAGAACCAGGGGGAGAGACTAGGGCAACATATAAAGATGTTGTGAATTTGTTGGGTCAAGTACTATTAAGATTTGGTGGGTCAAGTACTATAAGATTCCATAGATGCTAATATTGTTTATTTGAATATATTGAAGGCTGAGCTACCCCAATCCATTTTGTATATACGTCATCTCAACTATATATGAGAGTTAGATATGTAACATCTTTGAAGAAGTAGCAAAATTTCTTGTGAATTGTCATTATCCTATAGATACTAATAGCGAAGGCACTTCATCTATTGATAGGAGTTTAACTAATATTTATGGACATAATTTCGTAGGATGTGCCATGTGTCTATTCACTTTATCATACCTCCTATTTTGCAATGCATGCCAATTTGCCATGTATTTTGCAGCACTATCATCGTATTCTTTCTAAAAAAAATTTAGTAACTAAAGATTTAAATAGCCTTATGCAATTTGTACTATTATGAATATATAGCTCAAGAACTTTCCTTTTACCACTTGATTCATCTTGTGTCTCCAATAATTCTTATTGTGTATAATCTTTTGTTGACTCCAACTATACTATTGTGTCTAACGAGAGGGAAAAAACGAGGAAGCTGTTGGTTACAAAGTTGTGGTTGAAGCCACATGTCTACACTAGTATCTCCATACATTTTTTTGTTTGCACAAACTGCATTTGATGAAGTGTGAAAAGTGTAGATTTTGTCGCACATAAAAAGTGTGAAAATTTGTGTTTATAAGTTAGAAAATAAACACGATTTTGGATACTAATATGCTTGTTTTTAAGATCGTTGTTGCATTCATAAGTTTTCTTTCTTAGTTAAGTGAATGTGCCAATGAGGCCATTTTTTGGGCCTAATCCCATGTAGTATCATTTGAGCGCACTTAGCTCTTTGAAAAGTTTGGACATGTAAAATAGAGACCTTTATTTCAATTAGGTTGAGCCAAACACTACACCAAATGGAAAATCTGAATGTATTCACTTTAACCTTCTCTCTCTCTCACTTTCTCTCACTCACTCACTCACACACACACACATTTGTTTTTCTTTTGTCATAATGCAGCCGATTTGAGATTAATGGTTGGAAACCCAACTTTGTTAACACAATCTCAAAGGATAAGATGCCATCAAGCTATTCTCTTGGGGGGGTTTAACCAAAGACCTTGCAACTCACTCACCTTCTCAAACCAGATGTGCTACTACTTGTTGGCAATAAAATCATTTATTGTTGCTCAATATGTTGCTTCACACTTTAGCACATGAGAATACTTGCTATATAGCGCAAGGCACGTGGGAGTTTGCTTGAGCATTACCTTAAAGGAACATAGAAATTCACACACACACACGCGATCAAAAAAGGAACATAAGTAGGAGAAAGAACACAAAAATGACTCATTAAGATAAAATGCATATGAAATAGAAAAGAATTATGGACTTTTATTATCTTCAAGTAAATGTGTTGTCTTTAATAGCAATGCTTATTAAGAAGAGCCAAACTATCATTCATTCCAACTCCATTCATAATCCTAATTAGAGTGATTGCTTAAGGAATTGGGGAGAAGTTTTTAACCCTCGAGACTAGAGTATAGGCAATAGACATTTTCACCTTTTGCATGAATAAACCAGATGTGCTACTACTTGTTGGCAATAAAATCATTTATTGTTGCTCAATATGTTGCTTCACACTTTTAGCACATGAGAATACTTGCTATATAGCGCAAGGCACGTGGGAGTTTGCTTGAGCATTACCTTAAAGGAACATAGAAATTCACACACACACACACGCGATCAAAAAAGGAACATAAGTAGGAGAAAGAACACAAAAATGACTCATTAAGATAAAATGCATATGAAATAGAAAAGAATTATGGACTTTTATTATCTTCAAGTAAATGTGTTGTCTTTAATAGCAATGCTTATTAAGAAGAGCCAAACTATCATTCATTCCAACTCCATTCATAATCCTAATTAGAGTGATTGCTTAAGGAATTGGGGAGAAGTTTTTAACCCTCGAGACTAGAGTATAGGCAATAGACATTTTCACCTTTTGCATGAATAACCGTTCACATTATTGATGAGACTATGATACGAACTTGTACACAAAGTTATAACAATGTCGTCTGCTTCAGTAAGGAAACCGAATGCAGCCCTTCAAAAGCTAAGCAAAAGCCAGCAGCTAGTAATGGGGAGGCGGCGGGTGGGAGTACTTAGGAGGCTTGGGGGTGTAAGGGGGCTTGTTATGATAAGGGGGAGGCTTGTGGACAGGCGGGGGCTTGTGATAGGGGGGAGAGGCGGAGGGTGGGGTGTAGACAGGAGGGGGCTTGTGGTAGGGAGGAGACTTGTGGTATGGTGGTGGCTCGTGATAGGGCGGAGGCTTGTGGCTCGGGGGCTTGGAAGGAGGAGTGTAGGTGGGTGGCGGCGGCTTGTGGACAGGTGGCGGCTTGTGATAGGGCGGCGAGCTCGCCACGGGAGGCGGCTTGTGATAGGGAGGGGGGCTGTGGACAGGTGGCGGCTTATGGTACGGCGGAGGGCTCGCGACCGGAGGCGGCTTGTGATATGGAGGGGGGCTATAGACAGGTGGCGGCTTCTGATAGGGCGGAGGAGGCGGTTTAGTGTAGACCGGTGGTGGCTTTGAGTAATAAGGAGAAGGCTCGTAGTGGGCTAGCGCTCCGTGCATGCTGCAAGCGCAGGCGACTAGTAAGAAGAGCTGCAGGCCGAGACGAACAAGGAAAGCTGGAGGCCGCCCCATCGCATGAATATTCATGACCGGGGGGGGGGGGGGGGAGAGAGAGGGAGGGAGGGAAGTGAAGAGCTGCTCTTACAATTACATACATGTAGAAAATGGGTCCTTTATATAATAGCCCCGATCATCTGAGCTGATATTCGTGCTTTGGCTAATTCACAAGCCTCATTAATATCAGCTCAAGATCGTTAATAGTGAACCATGCAGCAGAGTACGCCTGCCCCCCCCGGCCCCTCCCCCCCCCCCCCATGTTCTACCTCCACGAGTCCACACCCACGGCATCGTTTTCACCATTTTTTTAAATATAGAAGCGCAGCGCTCTCTACCTCGGCATACTGGCCTTCTGTCGCGATGTGATCATTTTCCACGATCCACTGGCTGTCTTCCATGATTCACTGACCTCAGAAAATGTATTCAAAGTCAAAAGTGAACCTTTCTTATACACTCTACAGGTAAGGATAGCTCTGTCTAGAGTCTAGACCATCTTTCCGATTCACACTTTGAAAGGGAACGCAATATGTATTTATATTTGAGAAGATTTACGTGAGACCCTCATGTAGCATGGCATATGGCACGGGAAAGGAATACTGGTCTTGGGCATTGTGACCACCACTAGTTGTAGTGGAACGATGATAGCTAACAAAAAAAACCAATATCCTTTAGTGTATTCTTCATGGTCCGATTTCCCAATAACTAGTCGAAAATTCAAGTTTTTCCTAATGAAAATCAACTAATGTCATATCTCCCCCCCCCCAAAAAAAAGCAACCTATGACATTTCAACCTCCTGCTTCCCTTTCCATTATTGTGAGCACTATTTACTATCATTCACTTTCACTCAAATGACTATTTCATCAAGTAATTAATGCTACTACACCTATACTTTGAATTACCAAACTAAGAAAGGGCCCTAATTGTCCTATTGTGGTTGAAGAAATGGTGCTACCTTGATTTTTGAGCATTCACTTTCGATAAATGTATACTTTCGTAGGAGTTTGCCAATTCATGAGATCTTTAACTTAGCATGACCAATAGATTCATGACTGTGGATTTAAGGCATTCTTTTATTGGGGGGAAGGGTAAATAATTCTTAAGAAACAAAAATATCTATATAACAATGGACTGACTCAACAAGGTGATGAAATTATCACAACACCCTACAAGATTATAAAAGGTTCAAATAGTTACTTGCGGTATGAGAATGATCCAATCATCAACATAATTAAAGTGTAAAGATAATAGGCTATAGCACCATGCTATATCTTCACCATGGATGCTATATAAACACATTACCCCATCTTGAGTAGGATGTATGTAATTTTAATAAACAAGTAACACCTTGCAATAGAGTTTCAAAATAAATATAAGTGGATCAAACACCGTCCTTTGGTCCGCAATTCAATCTTTCTTGTGAACAGTAATAAGAAGTACATATGCTAAGGCCCTTAAAATTCACACCACTCAATTATATTACGTAGTACATATGCTAAGGCCCTTAAATTTCATACCTTTCAATTCTATTATGTAATATATATTTCGACCAAACTATTACGAAATATTTGCTTCAATAGTTAGATGTATGTGCATCTACAAATGAGAACATGCAAGGATGGAAATGTGAGGACTTGATCGCGAATTGTAGGAGGGTTCTACAAGTATAGAATGAGAAGGTTGGCGAGTTGAAGCATGTGATTGAAAAGATTGTAGGGCAGTGGTGGACGTGGAAATTTGTAGCAACATGTGAGTTGGAGCACTGAAGTGAGTGAATGCTGAGGAGAGAGGGGTTTGGCTCTCTTGGACTCTTTGATTGATGGCCATAGATTGAAATGATTGATCTCGGATTGCGGGCAGCTAGGTACAGAAGTCATTTTGTAGTGGGGATGGAGGGTAGGGTAAGGAGTGTTGGGTTTGGGAGTGGCATTGTGAAGGAGTAAGGAAGGGGGAGGTTGTTATGCACATGAGGAGCAACCATAATGAGGGGTTGTAATTGTCTAGTGGCCCACTATGTGAGAGGTGACGGCGGTCAGTGGGTTCTGAGTAGAGGAGAATGGAAGGCGACACGGAAGAGCCACATGGGAGAAGGGCCCCAAAAGGTGGGCTTGCATCACCTTTGATGAGAGAATCCATTGTGGACATCAGATGTTGACCTTGGGCAGGTAACAGAGAGGAGGCATAATGGATGCAGTGGTGATGCATTGGTGGTAGAGTCTTTTGGAAAGGGTGTCAAGAATCATGTAATGGGGGGACTTGCTTGAGATGATGCATTAAACACACAAGAGGAAGCTCACTCAAGAATATGAGAAGAGAGGTGGTGGCCAAAATGTTTGCTTGATGGTTTTTGTTCTTCTTTCACACACAATACAATGTTTACAAAGTATAGATAAGACACAACATAAGGAAAAGTGGCCTAGTAAGTCAAACAATGTGCATAATTGACTAAATATAATAAGTGATAAGCTAGTCGCCATGTGAGGATCATAATAACCATTGACGTACTAAGTGTAGACATGCAGTTCCATCTAACCGGACTCCAATGGTGATGAGTTTGCATATATTGAGAGAAGACCCTTGTAGAGGTTTGGGATATAGTATATCTTGGGGATTATGGTAGATTTACTGTTGGATGGCCAAATTAGAAGATCTCCAAAGCCTTGAGCTTTTTGGATAATATCATCTGCTAAAATGAGTTGCAAAGGACTATCACAAGTGACAAAGTTGTTAAGACTCATGATAGTATGTCATGTGATTGGTAGCTCCCGTATCCAAGTACCATGTATCTTGGTGAACTATAGGAGTATTGAGATAGGTTACAAACATCTGAAGCAGAGTTGGATCATCTGTATAGAAGGAGGACACAGGTTCTAGTGGAACATTAGACGAGGATACTACTCTTGAAAGAGTCAGACCTCTACCCAAAAGCAATCCGTGGGACATTTATCCACGAAGTGGAAGGTGAAAGACAAGTAACATTCTTGGATACTGATGGTACTGAACGTCACCTGAAAGTGGGTCTCAATCTTCCAAAAGAAGAACTAGTGGTCCTGCGAGACCTACTCAAAGAGAACTTAGATGTGTTTGCTTGGTCCTACAAAGACCTAAAGGGGATTAATCCCACAGTAAGCCAACATCACATTGATCTAGAGCCTGATGCCAAACCTGTAAGGCAAAGACAAAGGCATATGAATCCTAATTACTCCGCTCTGGTGAAGGCCGAATTATTGAAACTTCTTGAAGCAGAGTTCATTTATCTCGTGGCTAACAGTGAATGGGTTTTGCCCATTGTGGTAGTACCCAAGAAGAACATGAAACTTCGAATATGTGTCGACTTTCGGAAGCTCAATTCGAAGACGAAGAAGGATCATTTCCCTATCCCTTTTACAGACCAACTATTGGACACAGTGTGGCAGGCCATGAGCTCTATTCCCTCTTGGATGGATTCAGCGGATATAACCAAGTCCAAATCGCAGAAGAGGACCAATCTAAAACAACCTTCACCACGAAATGGGGGACCTATGCCTACAGAGTGATACCATTCGGGCTCTGTAATGCTCCTACCACCTTCCAACGAGTAATGATGGCTGCCTTCTAGAATCATCTACATGATTTCATTGAGGTGTATCTGGATGACTTTTGTGTCTATAGTTTGATCCGTGAGCACTGGGGACACCTAGAGTAATGTTTTGACAGATGCCGACAGTATGGGATTTCTCTCAACCCCAAAAAATGTGTCTTTGGTGTCTCCTCAAGAGTTCTACTTGGCCATATTGTCTCTGCACAAGGGATTGCAACAGACCTGGCAAAGATTGAAAAGATTGCCGCCTTAATAGCATCGACAAACCTCAAACAATTGAGAGGATTTCTTGGCCATGTGGGCTACTACAGAAGATTTATTGCACATTTTGCAACCAAGGCAACCCCTCTGCACAAGCTCCTAAGGAAAGAAGTTGATTTCCTTTGGATGGATGACTGTGAAGAGGCCTTTAATACCCTAAAATAGTGCCTGATCCAAGCACCTATTTTATAGCCTCCTGATTGGATGAAGGAGTTCCACGTGCACATCGATGCATCAGTTGAAGGGCTAGGTGTTGTCTTATGTCAAAAGGGCCCCTCTAAATTAGATCAACCAATATATTATGCAAGCTGAAAGGTCACTGATAGGAAACGAAACTATACAGTGATAGAGCTTGAGTGCTTGGCAATGGTGTTTGCACTGGAGAAGTTTCGACACTATTTATTGTCAACACATTTCAAGTTCTATGTGGATCATGAAGCCCTATCCTTCCTGATGAACAAAGCCGATGTTAAAGGATGACTGATGAGATGGTTGCTCCTATTCCAAGAGTTTGATTTTGAAGTGATCACTAAGCCTGGCCATTCCCATGTCCTAGTTGATCATCTATCACGGATCCCTCAATCAGAAGCAAAGGAACAGGATGATCCAGACCTTCATGATGCTTCCTTGTTTTTAGTTGAAACAGTTACTCCTTGGTATACAGACATAGCCAATCTCCTGGCATCTCAAGCTGTGAGAAGAAGAAGCTTCTGTTAGAATCAGCCCCCTATACTTTGGTAGGCGGTGCACTGTACAAGAGAGGCAAAGATGAAGTGCTGCGAAGATGTGTTGCAGGGGATGAAATTGGCATAGTATTGAAAGCATGCCATGATGAACCATGTGGTGGACACTTTGCAGGAGAAGCGACAGCTAGGAAGGCTCTGTTAGCAGGATACTGGTGGCCGACCCTCCACAAGGATGCATACGATTACTGTAAGAGATGTGATGCCTATCAACGAATGGAAAAGCCCACCAAAACAAGTGCCATGCCATTGCAACCCATTCTTCCCCTAAAGCCATTCGAGAAGTGGGGGATTGATTTTGTGGGTCCCATTGATCCACCCACCAGACGGAAGCAGAACAGATACATCTTAGTATGTACGGATTATGTCACAAAGTGGTGTGAAGCTAAAGCTCTGAAGCGGGATGATGGTAACAGTGTAGCCCTATTCATGTACGAGAATATTATCACTCGTTTTGGCAGTCCCCTCGAGCTAGTAAGTGACAGAGGTACTCATTTCCTTAACAAAATCATGGAGGAGCTGACTGAGCTGTATAAGATCCACCATCGCAAATCCAATCCTTATTACCCTAGAGCCAACGGCCAAGTGGAAGTCACCAATCGCATCCTTTGCTCGATTCTAACAAGAACAATTACCGCACATCATCGTGATTGGGACGATCGACTTATAGAGGCCCTTTGGGCGTACAGAACCTCCCATAAGGTAGCTACAGGACAAACCCCTTTCCAGCTAGTGTATGGTACAGAAGCCGTCTTCCCTGTTGAACTGGAATTGCCCTCTTTGCCAGTGGCAGTTAAAGAACGCTTGGGAGATAATGAGTCATTGCAACGTCGTCTCCTGCACTTGGAATGCTTGGATGAGATTCGGTGGATGGCCTTACAGTGCATGGAAACCACTCAAGCGTGATGCAAGGCCTATCATGATAGTTTCATCAAGCACAAGGAGTTCAAAGAAGGTGACCTTGTCCTAGCCTATAATTCGAGATTTGGCAAGTTTCCTGGCAAGCTTTAACAACGGTGGATGGGCCCGTACAAGGTACTTGCTGTCAATCCTAACGGCTCTGTTCAGGTACAGACCATTGATGCCTCTGATGATCATTTCCTAATCAATGGCTATCACCTGAAGATGTACATTCCTCCCCGGGGATCTTGACAATCACAGTCGACCTACCCTTTCCCTTTTGGGCATTGCACTGTCCTTCTCGTCGTGCTTCTGATAGCCCTTATGATTCTCCTCATGAGGTGGTGTCTCGTTCTGATAACCCCTCACAGAAACATCTCAACCCGACATTGTTCTCTTCTCATCAGATCCAACAACGGTGGCGAGGTTGGTCCTGATATATGGTATTTCTACCATTCTCTTTCTTAAGAAAAAAACAAAAGGAAAAAAAGAAAAAAAAAGGAAAAAGAAAAGAAAAAAAGACAAAGAAAAATAAAAGAAAAACAAAAAAAACAAAACAAACAAACTGTTATGGGAGAAAAGGAAGAAATTCCCTGTCATAACAGGCCTCGTTCCAAGAAAAGATGGAAACACCCTAGGGCGGGAAGCTGACTGTGGAAAAGGTGGTAACGCCCCGCAATTCAGGATAGCTGACTCACCAGCAGAACTTCTTCAACAAGTAATTTAAAGCCACCTCCCTTGGTGCGTTGTCTTTGCAATATCAGTCCGTCTGCCCTTCTTAACAGACGACTCTTTTTACAAATCATTGAAGTACGAGACTTATTGGCTACCTCCTTGGGTACGCCTCCTCCTCAAGATCCTGATGACAACAACAACCGACATGATCTTCATCACCAACCCCTTAAGTGATGCGAGTTTTCATCCCAACAGGATGGGGACGTGAGTATGGGTTGCCCTCTGTATCTATCAGAGCGTGAGACAGAGGGTGGGGGGAGTGACCAGTTTTTCCCTTCAAATCAAATGAGAGGTGAAGATGTGTGAATAGAGTGTTGCATGCATAGGGTGGGCCTCTCAATGCACAAAGCACGACTTGTTTATGTGCATTGTAACATAAGGCTCCCTGGCTTTTCTCCTTGCACTGTATGCCGGCACAGAGTGGGATGCATAGTTGCACCATCAAATGCGGACAAGGCATACAACATCTGTACAAGAGATAGTGAGGATTACATCAATGGGTTTTAGGAAAGGGCTACCCTCTGTATCTATCAACAGAGTGTGAGACAGAGGGTGGGTTGAGTGTGACTGGTGTTTCTTCAATCAATTATCGAGAGGTGAGAATTGAGGGACGTTGCGACCATCGGAGTCAGGTACGTTCCCATTTCCTTATGCACCCACGGGCTGGGTGTTTGCCATCAACACAAGACACCTCATTCTGTTCTGTACACTGCACTACAAGGCTCCCTAGCCTTCCTCCTTGCACTTATGCCAGACGGGTTGGATACACTGATGCACCATTAAGTATGCACCCTGGCATACTCTCTTCGCACCATTCCCTTGTCGATTCCTAAACCGGGTGTGAGCTCTGGGTTTTCATCATTATTTCCTCGAATGATATTAGTAATGGGGCGAGTGACTGTTCTTTCATTCCATTTGCGAGATCGTGAGTTGAGTGCAATATCCCTCGTCATCGACGAATTTCTCGTGATTTCTTCAACCAACTACCTCCCTGGGTGCTGCCGCGTGGTCCCTGCCACAAAAGACATTGGATGAGTGCTGTGAAGATAACTTGTTACCTCCTGTAACCGACAATGATACAAGACGTAGCCTCAATAGTCGACATTCCTCCTCGGCAATATAGGCCAAGTTTTTCTAACCCTACACCTTCTGTTTCTTAGTGTCTGTCATGTCTTAAGTGTGGGGACGTTCGTGGTTGGTGTGATGTGTGGTATTAGGTCCTTGTTATCCGGTTTACCCTTCCTGCTAAGGTCTTAAGTATGGGGACGCATCCCTGCGCATCGATGATGTATACCCCCATACATATACCTTGTTCTGATCATGCATCTATATCGTGATTTCATTTTACCCTGATGGGGTCCCTTCCCCACCCTTTCGTTCTATTTTACCCTATTCTCGGGGTTGTTTCTTGACCATTTGCCCTTATTCTTAGTTTTGCGCTTCTTTCATACGAACGGACCTTATGTTCATTGGAATCCCAATCCAACCTTACAACTTTGTTTGTCCCTTTGAACTACCCATCTTTCCTTTCTACCAACCCCTGTTCTGACATACGGTTCTTAAGTTATTAATTTTTGAAGCAATTCCCGTAAATTGAATGGTTTCCCATGTGAATGCATCTTTATTGCTTTGGAACCCTGATCTGATGTGTCACCTCTGTCCTATCCATTCCCCCTGATATTTTTCCTTTTTATTTCGTGTCATTCTGATGCACGATTCATCTGTTATTAATTTTTATGGGTTTTGGGACATTTTTCATGCCTATTTTTCACATTTTTCCATGTAAATCTGCCCTATTTTCACCGGAATTCCATTTTAATTTGACAGCCGTGTCATGTTAGCCTTTCCCCCACTTTTTTCTTTTTCCTCCCCCTCTTCCGACTGTCGGATTTTTAGTTATTAATTTTTTCAAGTGTTTTCAAATGTATTTTTCGTGTTTTTTTCACATGAACCCATCCTAATTTTTCCCAAATTGAGTTTTGATGTACCAATCCTGTGAATCCCTTTCTTTCAGACATTTTTCCTTTTTACCGCCTGCTATTGCGACGCACGGTTTTTCCCGTATTAATTATCGAGTCCATTTTCGGGCCTATTTTTGGGGTTCTTCCCATGTGAACGCGTCCTATCTCGCTCAAAACTATGTTTTCTCGTGACAAGTTGTTGGAAACCTTATTTTGCACACTTTTCCTTCTTTCGCACTTCGTTCCGATGCGCGGATTTTTTTATATTAATACATGTATGTGTTTTTGGGCTTGTTTTTTGCGTTTTTTCCATGTGAACACCCTGATTTTGCCCCAAACCCGTGTTGCATATTTCTATCATTTTCCCCTCGTCTCTTGACATATTTTTCCTTTTTACGTATTTTTGATTCGATGAACGGTTTGGATTTTATTAATTTTTCTTCCTTTTTCTTGTGTGACCGCGTTTCTCGTCTCGCACGTGAACGCGCCTGTTTTTGGTTTTACGTGTGTCGAGACGCCCCCCTGGCGTCCGTGGCTAGCGCGTCACCGTCCCTGCCCATTTGACTTCGTCACTGCAAATTTTTTTACCCCTGCCCGCGCATGCGCGCAGGGTGGGGGGTGTTCTTGCCCTCCATTTTCCATTTTTTTACTTTTATTTTTCTAGTTTCCCTTTAACAAAAAATAAATATAATACTAATAATAATAATACTACTAATAATAATAATTAACAATAATAATATTTAAAAAAACATATCAAAAGAAACTTAAAACCAAAATCACAACAAGCAGATAGAACAAAAGAAAAAAGCGAAAAAAGACAAAGCACAACCAAGAAAACAAACCAAACCAACAATAAACCGAAAAAGAAATTTATGTAAACAAAAAACCAAAAAAAATAAAGAAAACAAAAGAACCACAAAAAAAAGAAAAAAGAAAAAGAAGAAGCTAATAAAACAAAAGGGAAACAAACTATATCTATATATATATATATATATATATATATATATATATATATATATATATATATATATATATATATATATATATATAACCAAAAATCACCAAAAGAAAGAAAGAAAAGAAAAAAAAAAACAAAAAAACAAGAAAAGAAAAAAACGAAAAAAAAATATACCTACTTGTTTGCCCGCGCCTCCTCGTCCTCCTCTCTCTTCTCCCCTCCTGTTCTTCCTCCACCTCCTCCCTTCCTTCTTCCCCTTCCCCTTCTCTTCTTCCCCCCTTCTTCCTGTCTCCTCCTCCTCCTCTCTCTCTCTCTCCCGCCACTGTGCCGCCCGTTCGCCGCCGCTGAAGGCCGCGCCGCCCCTCGCCGTTGGACCCGCCGCCTGTCGTGTCCCTGAAGACGCCCTCGGCCCCGTGCCATTGGACCTGCCGCCTACTGTGTCCCTGAAGACGCCCTCGGCCCTCTGCTGTTGGACCCGCCGCCACCGCTGAAGGCTGCGCCACCCCCTGTCGTTGGACCCGCCACCGCGTCGCCCCTACACTGCGCCATCTCGGTCGCCCTCTACGCCGTCGCGGGCGCCTCCTCCAACCGCTCCTCCAACCTCCTCCTCCTCCCCACCCTCCACCTCCTCCTCCTCCTCCTCCTCCCAACACCGCTGCCTCCTCCACTTCCTCCTCCCTCCTCCAACTCATGTTCCTCCTCCCCCCACCACCATCTCCACCTTCTTCCTCCTCCCACCACCCACCACCTCCACCTCCCCCACCACCTCCTGGTTAGTATTAACCCCACTACAGTTAGTTCTTAATTAACCACAGTTAGTTAACCTATTAATTAACTACAGTTAGTTCTTAATTAACTACATTTAATTAACCCATTAACCTAACCCCTCGTTAGTTTACTCCCTACTAACTTAACCATGGTTAGTTGGCCCCCCCCAACCTCACCACAGTTAGTTAACCCCCTAAGTTAGTCATTCACTAACCCTAGTTAGTTACTAATTAACTATAGTTAGTATCCCTAACCTAACTAGGGTTAGTACCCCTAACCTAACTATAGTTAGTACCACTAACCTAACTAGGGTTAGTTCCCACCACTAACCTAACTAGGGTTAGTTCCCACCACTAACCTAACTAAGGTTAGTTTACCCCCCACTAACCTCCCTAGGGTTAGTTTACCCCTACCCACTAACCTCACTACAGTTAGTTTACCCCCTACTAACTTAACCATGGTTAGTTAACTACCCCCCCCACTAACTTACCCATAGTTAGTTGATGGTGCACAGATCGGTCGCCATATGCACGAGTAGTGAGCGTCAGAAGGTCCCCAAGAACAAAAGAACTCTACTTTTTGCACACAAATCAATGAAGAAAACTTACACGACATGAAGAAGAGACCAATTGGGTGCAACCTCCCCCCATGCCTTGTGTGAGCGCTCCACAAAGCATGTATTTCATATATTAATCATCTTCAAGCTCAAATAATAGCCCAAATTACAAAATAGCACGCTTTAGCTTTTGAGTTTGCTTTTGTGCCAATAAAGAATTAAAGCTAATGGCACTCAAGAAGTGAGGCGGTATCCAAATACAATGTCCAATACAAGTATTTAAATCATGCGCCCATGCCTATACAAAAATAATAAATAAATATCAAGCACTTTAATAAATAAGCACGTCAAAATATAGGCGCCATGCCTAAGATACATGCCCATAAAAAATTGACGATAACTTGAATACACGCTATCCTCCAATGCTTCCCACTGCCACCGCTGCTCGCTCTACACATCAACTGAAGCATTCACAATTGTTAGAAAAATAATACAATTAAACCGACAAAAGTGAATACCTAGCAGTCTTCAGCTACATAAATAAATTGGTTAGAAATCAATCCTAACCTTAATTTATCACGAGTGCGCACTCTAAACTTATAAACGTTTATTAATTTAAATATGTGTTTTGCGGAATCACCCACTATGGAATCACCCATGTACACATAAAATTAACAAAATGCCCGAAAAGGATAGGTGTCCCCATTCACTTCTCGCACAAAGAATCCACTTTGTGTATGAGCCCCGGTAATAAAATTTTACGGAATCCACTGCAAAACCTCACGGAATCCATCATGGCACGGAATCCACCGTGGAATATGCCTCCTAGCATCATACCCCTTGGGTGGGATAGCAATTGACCTCAATTGCTATTAGCTCAATGTGGAGCTAACAGAGTGGGGAAAGCATTTAAGTCTCTAGCATGCATCCATTGGGCCTCTTCAACAGGATGGTTTTTAAACTTGACCAAATATCTAGAATATCTACGGCCAGTTCTAGTAGTCATAAAGTCAGTATCTATAATAGTTTCAGGCTCAAGGATTTCAGTTTCATCATCTAACAAAGGAGGGTTTTCATAGACAGGGTGTACAGGTAATTGGCCTCTAAAAGGTAGTAATAAACTGATATGGAAGGTGTTGTGGATTTTCCAATGTTGTGGTAGTTCTAGTTTAAATGCATTGTCATTGATTTTGTGTATGATCTTGAATGGTCCATAAAATCTAGGTGCTAATTTCACTACTGGGTGTTTATCTACACTTTGTAATCTTCGTTTTTCTATTCTTAACCAAATATAATCATCAAATTTAAAATTCATAGCCTATCTTTTCTTATTTGCTTGTTTTGTATATGATTGCTGGGCTTTGGCAATCATATCTTTAACTTCATCAAAAATAGTGGCATGCATGTTAGCAATATCATCAGCAGTTTGAATTTTGTTTGATAATGATGCAACAGGTGTAGGCAATCGATATCCAAAAATAACTTCAAATGGTGCTTTCTTTGTAGCTGTATGTGGTGTATTATTATATGCAAACTGAAGTAAGTGTAAATGTGTATCCCATGTGTGTGGTTTTGAAATGGTGTAAGCATGCAAAAGATCTTAAATAGTACTGTTAGTAGCTTCTGTTTGACCATTTGTTTCAGGATGAAATGCAGATGAAATATCAATCTTTGTTCCTAAGTTAGCAAACAAAGTAATCCAAAAATTATTATAGAATCTAGAATCATGATCAGAAATAATAACTTTTGGTAAACCATGGTTAGTGAAAACAGTTTTCAAAAACAATTGAGCAGCTTGAGATGCAGTTAAAGTTTTCTTGCATGGAATAAAATATACTTGTTTGCTAAACCTGTCTACAACAGTCCAAATCATATCATTGTTAGCTTTAGTGTTAGGTAAACCAGTGATAAAATCCATTGAAATCTATTCCCATGGTCGTGACGGAATAGATAATGGCATTAGTAAACCATATTGTTTACCGTGGTGTCTTTTAACTCGTTGACAAACTAAACATTCAGATACAAAGTTAGATACATCAGTGTCCATATGTGGCCAATAAAAATCTTCAGTCAATGTACACAAAGTAGATATAATACCTCTATGACCTTAATATGGAGGACAATGAATTTCATGCAAAACAAATGATCGAAATGGAACTGTCACACATAATCTTTTTTCATAAAATATGAATCCATTATTGTAAGATAGTGAATCAATAGGAATCCAATTATTTGCAACTAGTTTATTCCAATCAGCTTGAAAAGTAAGATCCTGATGATAAGTATCTTTCATAGCAAAGCGTCAGCTACAACATTCTCTTTTCCTAGTTTCATAGTTTCCAAATTGTGTTCTAAATGCAGTTTTGAATATATCAGATTTATCCAATCTTACTTGATGATAACCAGATTTAAGATCTATCTTACTGAATATGGCAGATCCTTGTAGTTTATCCATAAGATCATCTACCCTAGGAATTGGATATCTATTCTTAACAGTAATTTTATTTAGGGCACGATAATCAATGCACATGCGATAAGTATTATTTTTCTTTTTCACTAATAAGACAGGTGCACCAAATGGAGAACTACTAGGTCTAATTAATCCTCTGTTAAGCAATTCTTCTATTTGATTTTGAATTTCTTTCTGTTCAATTTGGTTATGTCTATATGGTGTTTTACATGGTGGTTGTGTTCCAGGAATTAAATCTATTTTGTGATCTTCAGGTCGTGAAGGTGGTAATCAAGGTGGTAAATCAGCAGCAAAACAATCTTGAAATTGGGCAAGAAATTGTGTATGCCTAGGATGCATTTATGTTTCTTTAGCTTGAATTTCATTCACCCATATTAAGTAAGATTTGCTACTTTTACGTAATGCACGTTTAGCGTGAGTATGAGTAAGCAGTGGAAAATTATTGGAGGCATGCATACCATGCAATGTGATTTGTTTTCCTTGAAAATAAATTTTAATTGAATGCGTAGAATAATCTATGTCAGGATTGTATTGATGACGCCAAGGCATTCCTAAGATAATGTAACTAGGCTGCAAAGGTACAACTAGGAAATTTCTTCGTTCAATATAATCACCAATTTTAATTTCTAAGTTATACACCTCTTGTGTTCCATTATATCTTGTACCTAGGAATGCAGTAAATTCAATTATTTGACTAACTTTGCAGAAATAAAGTCATGTGAGCTCCCATTATAATGTAAAATAGTCTTTTCTTTACCATGCACAAAACATTTCATTGTTAATAAAGAATGGGGAGTTGGCATACCTGGCAAAGTATCCGAAGTAGTACCAATGTCGTCATCATCTTCCATAAAGTCTGGCATTTCCTCACGTTCTTCTTCTTCGATTGCTCCAAGATAATTGATATGGACATGTGGCTTTTTGGTTTGGCAATTGGCTGGTAGATGTCCAGGTTGATGGCATTTGTAACAAACTATGGGTTTTGCTTTGGATACATTATTGGTAATGGCATGAAGTTTAGGAATGTTGGGATTTGACTGTGGGGATGGCTTAAGGTTTGGATTGGTGTTTGATGGCAAGGCAGGTGGTCGTGTCCAAGATTTACGGAATGAAGATGGAAGAAAACGACTTTGATTGAATCTTCAAAAATTTGAATTGAATTGTTTGGAACCATAGCTACCATTAATTGGAAATTGTTGTGGTCACTTGTCTCGTCCTCAAATCTTATCTTCAGTGTCATGAGCCAAGGAAATTGCATCTTCAAGAGTTGTTGGCTTGAACATATTGACTTCAGCATAGAAATGTCCAAGTAGACCAGACATAAACTTGCGTTTATGAGTCGCTTCAGGTACATCTTCGTTGTAGTAGGGCATTCCAGAAACGTTCAGTGTATTGGAAAATAGGTTGGCGATCTCTTTGTTGTAGAAGATCCCATTGCTTAATGGCTTTTTCATGGAATTGAGGAGGAAGGAAATTCTGCAAAAATTTCTTTTGGAAAGTCTCCCATGTAGTGGGACAATCAACGCTCTTACAGACCACATTCTACCATAAGGATGCTCGATCAACTAAATGGTTAGTGACACATTTAATTTTGTCTTTCTCAACATATGTTTCTTCATGGAAGTAATCATCAAATTGACTGATAGAAGCAAGTACAGTCTTTCCATCGCGTATTCCATTGAAAGTACAAAATTTGAAGTTTCTTTTACTTATCTTCATTTCTTTGCGGATGGATTGGGCTTCAAGTGTCGCATCGATGGTACGTCGTATAAGATCTTCGGTTTGCGGTCCATCTTGGTCGGTGGTAGATCATTGCAAATTGGCCAATTGAACTTGCAAAGCTTGTCAGGCTCTTCATTCTTCTTCAAGCTGCATCATAATCAAATCCAACTTTTGCTCCATTGTTGGTTCGGGTAGATCACCTTCAGCCATAAAATCGTCCATGTTTTGTTCAGTCATCCTGTAAAATCCAAAAGACCTCACACTCTTGAAATCTTATTAGTGGGATGAGCGTAGCTCAAAGGCGGGTATACAAGGCTCATATATTTTGTTTGGCTTTTGTAGTCTTTGTCCTTTACGTATGCGGAATTCGTTGTCACAACCGTCTTCGTAGAAACGGCATATAATCTGCGTATGGCCTGCGTATGAACTTCTGTTCTTGCTAAAATTGGTTCAGCAAGTTTGCAAGTGTGAACAAGGTCTACTAGAGAGCAATAGACTAGTTCGTAAGCTTCTGCGTGTGAACTGCCGCTTTGAGAGTTGTTGGAGATGACTTTTGTAACTTGGGTGACTTGCAGAACTTGGGAAGCTTTGAATTTAAAGCTTAAGGAAACCAATTCGATTTTTGAGGACGTGAATATACTGGCGGAGGAATTGGCGGCCGTCAGTTTATACTGACGCCGCAGACGAAAAAATTCGTGGCTTTAAGCTTTCTAATAAGCTTATTAAACTTTGCGTTAAAGCTTTAAAGCTTTTGGCTATGGAGGCTTACTGTATGAAGACGACTTGAAGAAGGAGATATCCGATGTTGAAGGGTTTTCGAAAGCAAAGTCGCGACCACAGAGGACCTTGACTAATTTCAGGATAGAAGATCAATCAAGCGAGATCACGATTCAATTTGAAAGAAGGTCATCTCAATTTCAGATAACTGACTCAATTTTGGATAACTGCTCTTTCAATTTTCCCACCAATTCTGCTTTAACTGACTCCAGTGTCAAATCCGTTATGCCTTTGATTATGTCATCAAGAGAGAAAGGAACCGATGGAGCGGATGGTTTTGGAGCAGAAGGAGGCGGTATAGGTCTTGGAACAGGAGGAGTAGAAACAGTAGGCACTGGCATAGGCCAAGAAATTGGCTGAGGAAGAGAAGAAATAACAGGGATAGAAGCAGGCATAGGAGCAGAAGACAGTGTCGGTGTCATAGATCCATTCTGTAGGTGGGTCTTCCATATCCTCCTCTTGGTCAAAGTCGAGACTGCATCCTGGGCATCTTGCCAATCCGTTTTAAGACCCATAGGCTTCGTGCGATCTTCAAGAAGCTCTCCTAATTCTTCCTGAAGATCAGGATCTGCAACTTGCAAGAAAAGCTCAACTTTCTCAACATCCAATGCTCTTTGTTCAATGGCATCAAGTTGACTATACCTCTCTTCAAATTCTCGTATCAACTCTGAAGCAGCTAGACCTTGGTTTGGCATGTAGACCCACTCTCGGAATGACCGCCATGTAGCCATCCCAAAGTCCTCAAGGAAATACTCTTCTTTCAGGGCCTTCTTAAAATCTTGCCAATGCGAATTTTGAAGAAAAAGATCAGTCACTTTTGCCCTCAAGACGGGTGTGACAAGACGAAGGAAATACTTACTCATAAGTCCTGCTGGTACTCCAAAAAATCCCATCTTGATCTCATACGTCTTCAAATAAGCCAAAACATTATGGCCATCAAATAGCTTCTTTTCATTCTTGTTAACCCCAACACGAAGAAAGCAAAAGGAAGTGGAAAAGATGCAGGGCAAAGGCGGAAAAAAGGTAGCCCGACTGAAGAAAGAAAATGAGAAAAGGCCAAAAGCGCAAGGGCAACCTTAAAAGTCCAAGGCAAAGGCAAAAGGGGAAGGGCGCATTTTAAAATAAAAAGGCGCTTCAAATGCAGGTGCTTACTTCCTTAGGTGTTAGAAGAGATTAGGATGATGACAATAAAATTCATGTCACAGTTATACCTATCTCAATTTGCAAAATTCTCATAGCTGAAGACTTTTCGCAACTGTCAGAATTGACATTACAACTCAAGCAACAGTCAAAGTCACTCAGAAATATAGCAGTTATATCTTGTTGTAAAACTCCTTAATAACAAAGACGCTCCAGGCCCATTACAGCCAAATCTTGGCAATCCTTATTTTCGCATCAAAGAGGTGAATTCAACATATCACTCTGTTTGATTAAAACTTGCAACATCTTCTTAAAAACAGTCTGTACATGGACATAGCAAATGAGCTTGAATCTCAAAAACAGGTTGAAAGCCTCCAACAAATGCATTTTTTGCTCAGAACTTCAAACTATTCCCATTTTCTTTATGAAAAGTTTGGCTTCTCTGGATATTTGCAGCCAATTCCTCCATTATCACACTGGCAGCATAGTGTCCAGCTCTTACACACTCTAGTATGGTCTTTCCCTGCACCCCTGTTATGTTTCAGAAACTTTTCTGTTGTAATGATGATTATCCTCCACGCATAGATGCATGTATGTGAGTACCACAGAGACAAGAGCCATGAAGGGTACTTCTGTTTCAGAATATCCCTTGAAATCTGATTAGTGCGTATAGGGTACTGAATATGCTCTGTTTTTGTGCCAATAAAGCCTCCAAGTAAGGTAAAAAGGATGGAGATACAAAATCAAAGGGTTTCCCTTTGTGTTGGCATCTCTGACATGGACAACACGTTCAGGAATTCTTTCACAGTCAAACTGAGCAAGCTTTTCAATCAGGTGATAGTCCTCCTGAAGAACAGGACCTCTAGTGCTGATAGTCAAGGATGAATTGTTGTTTCATACTGGGGCACTGGAGTTTGTGGTGAAGAAGGGGGGAGTTGTAAGCACTGGATAGACGGAATTCATAGGGTCCATGGTGACAATGCTGTGACAGATTGGAATATCACATGCTGGCAGCTGGAGAATGAATTCATCAAGCTAGTTATGACGTTTCAGCATAGTCCGTTAAATCTCGTATTCCCCTCCACAATGTACATCATAGCGCTTGGTATCAACAGCTTCCATCTCCTCAATGAAAACTATTGATGGGAAAAAGTCGTCGGCAACTCCCAAAAGCTCTCTGACCCACCTTCCTCTCTTGTGTTGTCATTCTGAGCCTGAATTCTGCACATCGGGTTCCCCAAATCCCTGATCGATCAAAGGGAAGAAAAAACACAACTGATTCTCTGCTTTTTTCTCTTTAGGCTCCTCCCCCAATAGCCATCAGAAAAGCGGCCTGTTTTCCCCCCCCAGACTAGAGTAAGGCCAGTTGCCACCGATTTATCGAATGAACTGGTAGGCCCTTTATTTGCGTTTCTACCTCTTCCACCCGGTGTCGTGTTGCTGCGCATCCGAGTCGTATACACCTCCATTTCTTTTGTTGTGCATTTGTGTTAATTTCTGCGTGTGATTCATTGTTTGTGTGGTGCATTTTAATAATCCGCATCCAATATATATATTCCCTTAATGCATTGCACACTGATCATGTTCTGGAGTTACTATCTGAAGTTGAGAAGACTGACCTCAAACCACTCCAACCATGTTTTGACAGTGCCATGAATATGTATTTGCAATTGAAGTGCTATAAAGAAGTGGAGTCTTTGTTCGACAGGGCAAAGGCTGCGAATGTGCGGCCTGCACATGCTACTTTTAATATGCTTATAAAGGCATACATAAACAGTGGACAGATGGAAAAGGCAGAACGTGTTTATCAAGAAATGAAGCAAACTGGAGGTATTGGTGCAAATTCACTCACATACAATCTGATGTTAGAGGCCTATGGTGTGGCCTGTCTTAAAGATAAGGTACAAGAAGTTCTAAAAGAAATGCTAGCAAGAGGATGCCTTGTGGATTCTAATGTCAAGGTCCACATACAATCCATGATTGGTGTAAATAAACTTGTGTCGGAATGAGGGAAAAAGCTAAGAAAAGAGAGGTATTTTTGAAATGCTATCAATGGCGGGCTGGCAGAAAAGCAGGAAAAAGAAAAGACTAATTTGGGGGAATGCCCATGTCCGGGATCTTTTCGGTGATACAGGCTGAAGTCCCTCGAGGACCCCATTGGGCATCAAGATAGGATGTATTGGATTGTGGATAGTCTGTGGATTGCGTCTTGTGCTTGCTTATGCCGATGAGGCATTGTTGTGGCTTATGCGTAGTGGTTTGACCACTTTCAGAGACAGATCAGTTCTCTTGTGATCTCGCAGACAGTTTAGCAGTGCAGTGGGAGATTAGCTTTTGAGCTATTTTGGATTTGGTTTCTCTGGTTTTCGAGCCGTTTTACAGGGGAAACTCTGCCAGATTTTTCCGAGAGTTCAGTAGTGCTATATGCACGCGGCTTGATTGCTTTACAGCACGTTTATTTTGGGTTTTCAAAGCCAGTTTATAGGCCAAATTCTGCCAAAATTTGGCCGGATTTTGGTCTACTTTGATGCCACGGCTGATCCTGAAGCCTATGCTAACCTTACCCCTATGCAGAAGAAGCTTTTGGATCTCCGTCTCAAGATGAATGCAGCAACACAAAGTCAGCAACCTGTGGAAGACACTGGATGAATTTCTTGGTTTTGCTAGCGGCTAGTGTCTGTTCTCGCGGTGAGGTCTTTGTTCGCTCAAAGCACGCTGCACAGTTCACTCACCAGGCTCTTCTATCTCGAGCTGATGATGCTTGGAATGAAATCGCGCTTGTCCCTGTAAGGCGTACCGCACCATCCTGTGCAGGAGGAAATAACCCACGCAGAGGTTCACAGTATAACAATGCACCTTCCAAATCCGAGTCTACATCAGAATCGTCTCTGTTGGACCTTCCGCCAATCTTAATTGCAGAGATTTTTAAGCATTTGGATGCACGAGAGCTCAGTGTGGTCTCTTGTGTGTGCTCCCTTTTTCATCGGCTCTCTTCAGACAATCATGGCTGGAAGGATTCATACGTTGAGCGATGGGGCAATCCTGCTCCTAGTGCATCCACAGGTACAGTTCCTCCGCTCTCAGAAAAGAACTGGAGAGAGTTATATGTTGCACGAGAGATAAGAAGCAAGGCATTTCTGGGAAGATATCGCACTGACATGATGAGTGGACATACAAAAGCAATTAGATGTGTGCGGCTACTTTCTCCAGCCAACCTCATTTTTACAGCAGGTTATGACTCCATTCTCAGGATATGAGATTTGAAGGAAGGCTTACCACTCACATGGTCTCGGCCCCTTGGTGATACTATACGAGCCATTGCAGTGGACATGACTATCCTGGTTGTAGGAGGAATAGATGCCAAACTGAGAGTTTGTCGTGCTGTACCAGATCTCTTTCACATTTTTGATGTTGCAGGTCTCATGCCAGCTGCATCAGAGGCTGTTCTGTTAGGCTATGATGGGCCAATCACTTGTTGGAGGCTGCATGCATTGCTGCTATGCCTATTCTGAGGAACCCTCCCCACTTCTGTAATGTGGTCTATTTTGCTTTCATGGCCATTGAGAGTTTGCCTGGAAATCAATTCTGGAAGAAACTGCTACTGACCTGAGCACAATACATGTCATAAAATATTTGACAAACAATATAATGAACTTGGCATCAAATATTGTGATATCGAGATCTTCTTGATAATCTTTATTTCTTGCTGTACCTTGAACCCCGTGTTCTGCAGCCCTTACATGAAATCTACGACATTTCTGGTGAACCCGACGTGAAAGTGCTGCGTCATCAGCAAGATGGGAGACTCGCAAGAAGAGATGACAGAGAGCCATAGTCTAAGAGTGCTTCTTTTTCTCCAATTTTGATGATTGTCTCCGTTGTTGCTCTTGCCCAATGCATCTAGGAGTAGTGACTACTTGGAATGAACCGAGCTTCTTCCTCCTCATGCATGTGCTATAGACGGCCTTTTTTTTGAGAAGTGGGCTACTCAACCGGTTTGGACCAGTCGACCATTACATTTTCAACTTTTACTTCTTTAATTTTTGCATCCATGCTTTCTTTATCTTCAACTTCAATCGCTGCAATTAATTCTTTAATTGCTTCAAGATGTATTCCTTATGCAGTCAGCTTCTCTTCATCCTGCACAAAAACTCGAAGAGCTTGCAAAAAAGCATGCACTATTTCTTTAGCATCATCACAAACATATTGTCTTTTTCTTTTGATTACATTACTACTTACATCATGGAACTCACGTTTGACAATTCCAAGAATTTCGCCTAAGTTGAACTCAATTTTACTTCCCAGAATTCGTTCTTCTAGAACTTGTTTGAGATCAGTTGCAATTTCTATGTCAAACTGTAATTTGTAGCCTGGTTTCTTGCCTTTCTTCTTTCTTTGGGCCTTCTTTGTTTGTGACATATCTTCCATCTCTTGGTCACGGATTATATTTTCAATAGGCTTTGGTTGTTTAGGCATTCTTCTAGTTACCCGTTTCGAAGGGCTAGAAGAGGAAGGCCCTGATTCATCTTCTCTTCTTCTCTTTTCTTCAATCAAGACTTCTTTGTGATTGACATCAGCCAAATGTGCAAAGGCAGAAAAAGAATCTACCGGTTCTTTTCAACCACTTAATCCTCGAATGTATTGATTGGCGTTAGACAAATCGTCTTTGGCTACTTTACCATGCCCCATTCGATCTAGTGCATGCATCCATACTTTAGATTGCACATTAGCTTTACATGCTTTAAAATTAGATTTAGTTGGCTCAATTTGCAACCCATAGGTAGCTACATCAATTGCTGCATAGGCATTTTTTATAGCTAAATCTTCTAATCTTTTCTTCATTCCACCATTACCAAAATTTGGTTCTAGTGGAAGACCAGTTTTAGCTGCATGAATTTTCTCATCTTTCCAAAGGACGAGCTTTTGTGCTTCAGCCTCAAGGAAGGCAGAACACTCTCTCTTGTGATGTTGTTGGTTGTTGCACCAAATACAACGCCTCTTAAAGCCTTCTCTCGTGGGTCTTTGAGTTGATGATTGTCCTCGTTCCTCAACTTTGACATCTAGTCTCTCCACCTTAGAACTAATTTTTGTAAGATTTAGATAAAGATCTCACATGCTTTTAATGAGTTCATCCATTACATCATTTTTAGAACGAATAGAAGAAGAAAGAGTTGGTTGGTTAGTCAAAGGAATAGGGGATTTTGAAGGTGGAACATGCTCCATCAATGAAGTTGTTGGAGTTGAAGTAGAGCCCAATTTTAGTTGCATACGCTCTCTTTGAGCAATCATGTTAACTGCATCAATAACATTTGACCATGCAGTCTTGATTCGTGATTTGGAGGTAGTATCCTCTAGGCGATCAACAAGCTTCTCTTGTAGTACGGGATCTGCAGCCTTAAGAAATAATTCAATCTTCTGACCTTCCATACTTTGTTGGTCTTCAGTATCAAGTTGTCCAAATTTACTTTCAAATTCATGGTATAAAGCTGTTGCAGCTAAAACCTTTGTTGGGTTTCTTAACCTAATCAGTGAAACTATTCTTCATCATTAGGCCAGAGTCTTCTAAGAAGAATTCTTCGTGTAGGGTTTTTTTGAATGCAGCCCAATCCACATCTTTTTGAAAAATATCATGAATTCTTTCTTGAAGACCATGCTTGGCTAGCTTGGCAAAATAACGGCTCCATGCATGTTGTGGTACACCAAAGAAGAGCATTTTCTCAACATATAAACGAATGAATACATAGACATTTTGACCATTAAACTGTTTCAATTCATGCCCAACCTCCTCTAGGGCCTTAATAGCTGTGGAATCAATCTTCTCTTCATCTTGCCTTTGTTTTTGTTGTTGTAACATTTGGATTTGTTGTTGCTGAGTCTATTGTAGAATGCCCACCAACCGTTGTAGAGTATCTCCTGAAGAATCCCCCATCTTGGAGTTTTCTTACACCGACCTTCACATCGGGTTTACCAATGTCACTGTGCATAAGGTTGAAGGTCACCACATGGGTTTGGCAAGAGAACTGGACAAGATAGATGGAGATGTGTCTTCAAGAGATAGGCGGATAAAAGCAATTGTTTGTAGGTTCGAGAGGAGATTTACAACCTTTAACTCATTATTTACTTTGACTTAACTTGGAAAAATAGATTGATACATAAGATTGTCGAATGAATGGCTTAAGAGCTTGAAACTTTTGATCACAACAATGGATGAATTGTAAATAGGAGTACAACTTCAATTGATACAAGAAGAGTCTTGCCCTTCCTTGCCAATGAGTATAGTTGCCTATGTCAACCTAGGTGTGAAGAAGATCTTCAAGACACTTTCTCTTTTCAATTGATTAGTACAAAGAAGATAGAGGATCAAGAAGAAGACTGCCTATTTCAGCCCTTGAATAAATCACTGTAGTTGGGCTTATATGAAAAGTTCATGAGTTTCATGACTTAGATCAATGTAACTTGAATTAAGTAGCTGCATAAAAGCTTCAGCTTATGGATTGACTATTATGGGCAGCCAAGTTTAATTCCAAAGTATGGCAAGAAATCTCTGAAAGACTTCTTTAAACCCTCTCTTGAATGAAGAGGAAGCAAGATACTATTGTTTTTTATGTTTGGAGATGAAGTAGACTCCGTGTTTTCAGCCCATAAATATCCTAGTTTAGACTGAGAAGAAGAGTTCAAAAGTTTCTCTTAATAGTGATAAAAGATGTTTTTGAAACTTACTCACAAAGAGTGAAGCTCGTAGTTACTCATATGAACTAAGAAGAGTCCATGTTCTACCAAGATTAAGTGGGTCACAAATAAAGCTTCAGCCCATTAATTCCCTATTTTGGGCAATCAAGATTAATCCAAGATGATAAAAATAGTCTACCAAAGAGTGTCTTCAATGCCCTTTCAAGGCAAGAGTGTTTAGATACAACATTTAC
The DNA here is from genome assembly GCF_053477565.2 of Lygodium microphyllum. Classification (NCBI taxonomy): domain Eukaryota; kingdom Viridiplantae; phylum Streptophyta; class Polypodiopsida; order Schizaeales; family Lygodiaceae; genus Lygodium; species Lygodium microphyllum. The sequence goes on from NC_141162.1 coordinate 114,726,894, forward strand.
AAGAGTAAGTAGAGCATGATCTCTTCATAAATCATAAGAGTAGAACTTGGAGTATCAATGAGACAAGAATCAACCCAAAGAATGTGATGGACTGAATATGGAAATTTAAAATTAGAGTTTTATTGTCTACCAAAGATCTCTTCTTGGTAGGGAAGAGAGACTACATCAAGCAGTAGGTACATAAGGAATTTCCCTTCTTTTCATCTACACAAATACATGTACCTTTTGAACCGTACAAGAGGTGCTTTAACCAGAGATTCAGCCCATAAGAGAGTAATGGGCTGCATATAACAGTCGAAAACAGAGCCTTTATGATTTCCAAGATCTCGTCTTGATAGAGAAGAGAGTTCACATTAACAGATAGGTGCATAAGACAATGTCCTTCTCATTTACTTCACAAATACAAGTACCTCTTGAACCATGCAAGAGATGCTTTGATAAATAGAAATTCAGTCCATTAAAGAGCATTCTTGGGTCTTTTAGTTTAGTCCACAAGTCTTGATAAGAAAGATCAAGGAGTGGAACAAGAAGGCACTTGAAAGGAGAGAGTCGTTACTCCATAGATTAAGACATAACAAATGTCCAAAGCTTCCTTCTTTCTACTTCTATGAGCATGAATAATAATCCCTGAATGGGCTGTTTCCCTCCTTTTTATACATATTTACCATGTTTTACTCAGCCAAGAGTGGCCTTCCATTCTTGTAAATGCATGGGAAGAGAGATACTTAGAGTTCAAGTTGAGTCTTCTAAAGTCACTTGTGGTTGCATGACATGAGTTTACTTTGCATGGTGGTCTTGGCCCCTCTTTCTCTCCTCTATCCATGGAGCCTTGATTCAGTCTAAGATCTGCCCAAAAAAAAAAACGGCGCAAAAAATGAAAAGTCGATGTAGTTCTATTGAACCATTAAGTCCACATAAGGAAGGCTAATGCATACACAATGTCCCACACTTAGTTGATTTAGACAACTCCATCCTCTTTGTGACTTTTCTTGTGAATACACTTAAAGCTCTTGAATGTTGTAAGTACACAACCTCTTCATTGTCATTGGTTTTTGGAAAATATAATCCAAGGGAACCTACCAAGTCATCTGCTCTTAATCATATTTCTCTTGTTTAATGTTCCATGACTTACTGAACTTGTAGCATCTTTATGTAAGCAATGCAAGGGTGGATAAAAGTTAGTAACAAAAATCAATCATCCGATTAAGGACCCATGATAAATTTATTGTATTTTAAGGTAGAGAGCCCCCATATTTATTACACCATGCCATATGCTGGTGGACTTAGGTTTTTAAGACTTATTGCACTAGGCAAGTCTCTATGTAGCATGTCTAGATTTTAAGAGACAAAGTGATATATGTAAAGGATAAAAGTTTTATGTTTAGACCATGGGCAAAGAATCCCATGACAGTGTGCAGGGGTTTGGCTCTCTGATGCTCTCCAACATGGGCACGTTGATTCGGATCATGATTGCATTGTACCTATGACTAGAGAACAGCACATGGACCATCTTTGCCTGCAACTGGGACTTTTGGATCCAAGATGTCCGCGAGATTGATGCGGTCATTGGTTCGGGGACTGGGATCTTGTCCATACCCAACATATTATATACATCTCTTACGCTCTCTACACCAACTTGTGGCTCAACTCGATCTCCATATGGCAGGGTTCATTTTCTCAGTGCACCCTTATAGTTCCACGATTCCTATGGAAAGTTTAGAGGAATGCCACACATTTCTCATAGTCTACCGCTTGGCCAACTTTATCCATATACTTCTGCATATTGCATTGCTTTACAATCTACTTTACAGTCGGTTCCTCCATGGTCACATCCTCCAAGTTCAAGATATGCCTAAACCTAAAATAGTTGAGGGCCCTCGTCTCCATTAAGAGGTTGTACTTTGTCTACTCTTCCTCTAAGAATGGTAGCTTGCTAATTTTCTCCTCTCTTGCCATTGGAGGTGCATGCCATGAAGCCATAGCTCACCATCAGTATTCTTCAGATAATTTTTGCAAAAAGACGCATAGGAGATGGAGGAAATGCTTATGAAAACTGAAATTCTTAAATATAGAAAAAGAATTTTTCTTTAAAAAATCCATGCATTTCACAAGAATTTCTAACATTTTTACTCAATCATGAGTTGATTTTTACACATTCTTTTTCGTTTTTGAATGTTGATTGAGGCTTTAGGGTTTGTTTTTATGTCATGCATCTTTTATGTTGCATACCACTCACACCTGAATCTATTTTGCTTTTAAAATTTAGTTTGAAATCTTGAAGTTCAATTCATGTTTTCTTTTCCATCTTACACCCCTTCCCCTTGAGAATGATGAAAATCCTTTCTAGGATTGGAGGATGAAGGGTTAAGGGCATTTAAGCACATGCTTTACTTCGTCATGAGCCAATCATAGAAGTTTGGGTTATACTCCAAGCGCACGTGATTGTCATGTGCTTGCCTAACAATTCCCTGGTAGCACGTTCTAGTGGTCCATTGGGGAACTATCCTAGACGGCTTCGCTTGGCACTCACGAGAATGCATGGGTTCCATCATCTTCGTTTCCCACATCCCACCCCATAATAGAAGGTACCCCAGCCGTCCCCACGAGGATCAACCTACAAGATTAAGGTCCTCAACTGAGATCTCGATACATCAGCTAGCTCCATCGAAGGTGTCCCACAAGGGCTTCTCTTCCGACTGGAGGGATCGTAGTTACCGTTGGTTCATGGAGTGCAACACTTTTTTCTAGTAACTTGTTAGGATTCAAGGAACCTTAACGGAGTTCTAGCACATCCACCACACCTTTTTCCTAAGATAAATTTTTATCAAGGCTTTAAGACTTTGACCCTACGTAAGTCAACACTCGGCTCTACCTAATTTTTCCTAATTAACGTTTTGTTTGATCTCTTGAGAGAAGCTCCTAGCTTACCGGGACCACCCATCTGTAGGAGGGATTTGTCAGGGATCTCGCGCACCCGCTTCCCACAAATGGTTTTCTTTAGTTTTCAAATGATGTATCACATTAAGTTATGACATATGAAAGTAACTTCATTAATTAACCTGTTATCAGAGGTTCCTTTGCATATTTTTAGGGCACAACACAAAGATAGAGAAAATTGTCTTTTGCAAAACATATTTTGCAAAGTTATTTACAATGATTTTTCCCTTCTGCCTAGTATGTAGAAGATAAACCTTCGTTCACCAAAAACTCCCTTTTTTCTATGTAGAAGAAAAGAAACTCGCCAAGATTTTCGTCCCTTTACTACTACCAAGAACTCCAGGATCCCATCCTGATTCATGTGAGGATTAGATACTTCCTAGAAGCAATTGAGAGATTTATAGCTAGATCCCCATTGTCGTCGTGTTAAGGGTTGAAGGTCTACCACCGGGGCTTAGTGCAGAAGAGGAGTATGGGATTCAAAGTTCAGGAAAGGGAAAAAGATTGGGGTTTGGTTTTAGAAATGATTTAGATGTGGAAGAAGAATTCAAGCTTTTTCTCTATGTTTTTAGCATACATGAATGGAATAAATAACTCTATCTTGATTACATCAAATGCCTTTGGATACATACTCCATAACATAAAGGATATATTCAGATTCTTAATCCAAATATGAATATCAAATGCAAGCTCTAATGGCTTCTATTTCAAGTACATAGATGGATTTCAACTCTAGGGAACAAGTATTATGTTGGTAGACTTCAAATTCATTCAAGATTTGGGCCAATGGAATATGAAATGCATTGAAGGAGCATAATTTTAACTTCAACCCTATTTTAAAACAGAAAATTCCAGCCCATAATCAACCTCAAAAAGAGTGCATAAACTCATGAATAAGCTCCTCTAATCATTAATGAGTAAAGTCCTGATGAAAAGAGGTCATTTTCTTCCATTACAACCACATAAATCTCTTGTTTGCTCATAAAAATGGACAAGAACAGTGGGCTGCCCTGTTTATGACTGGTTATTTCAGCCCATAACAGCCCATACACATTCAAAATCCTCACCCTTTGCTTGTCCCAAAGTCACTCAAGTACTTGGGTACAAGTCAGGCTTCATTAGACCATGAATAAGGTAGACAAAATGAGAGAAGACGTGCATAAGAGCAGACTGAATACTTTTCTCTCAAATTTCCACGTTTTATAGACTGTCATACCATGCATTTTTGTCATACCAAATGGACAGATAAGTGGAGCTCTCACCGTGTTTGGATCTTCATCTTCAGGTCCTATTAATCTCCAGTCATGCACCATGGCTTCAGCTCTTCTCCAGTTGCAGTCAGGCTGTGCAGCCCGCATTTTGCGCCGAAAAATGCAGGATGCTTCCTACTCAGGCCTAGGTCACTTTTTGACCTACTCAGGTCACTTGGTGGTCACATTAGTCCATTACTTCAGGTCCCCCGTGAACCTAGTGGACTTTTGGCATTTTTCTTGAGTTCTAACCATATTTTTGCACTTGAATCAATGTGATTTATCCTGCAGGCTGTCAATTACTTCCAGTTGACCAAGTTGTAGGTTCCCATAGACTTATTTTTTATCAATTTACATGGTATAATTGAATTTCACTGATTCCTTACCAAGTGACCTCTCGCTGTAGGGGCCAATCCAAGCTCCTCGAAGTAGTATAAAATAATCCCCCTTGGAGTGGGATTCCACAATGGGGGGAGGCATAGCGTGATCTTTCCTCTTATTATCATGAATATATATTTATAATTAGATCTAACTGCTGCAAGCATAATCAATCTTTCATGTGCAACCATCAATATGCACACAAATAAAAAAGAAACATTAGCAAGTTTTTTTAGCATAGGAAGTAGTCCCACCCAAATCTAGGGTTTCTCTTTTAAGGTCCTACCTTATTCTTAGGGTTTCCTGCCTACTTGCAACTCTTCTTTGGGATCTGCAAGTTATTTGGTAAATCTAATTAATTATGATAAGTCTATTTTATCCTTATGAAAAATTTATTATTTCCACCCTAAAAGATAATATAGGCATTTATGCCTATGGTAGGCAATTCATGCGCTGCCCTATTCTAATCTGCACTTAGCAGGATTTCAAATGCTTTTCCAAGTCTGTTTAGACTATAGAATTTGTATCGACAAATTCTTATCAATGTCGAACAAGTCCTACAAACTTCTGATATTTAATTAACTTCCTGATGCTGATAGTTTTAGGGTTGTCGAGTATTTCATAGTTGTCTTTACTTTAACATTCTCGATATTTTAGGTTAGGTTTTCTCACTGATTCATGCGTGGGTAACTCATGATATTAACACTCTCACTAATATAATCATTAATATTAACATTGCGTGTGTTTTCAACAAGAAAATAATTGTTATTTTATTGTTCTCATATTCTATGGTTTAATCGACAATGTCCGACCATTTACTGAACTTTCAACGTTATCTAGAAAGATCAATTTTCATTTAGCTATGTCCTAAGTGCAATGTTGATTGTTTTTTTGAAAACTTTATTCTAGGCAACGTAAAAATCATAAGTCCAAATTTTCTTTCATCTTTCAGACATGGAATTATATCGCTACGCATGTAATTTATGCATGTTTTGTATATATTTTCCTATATAATTTTTTGTTTATTTAATACATTGAATATTTCATAATATTATCTAAATGATTTTCTATAAATTATCATAAAGTTCATATGCATCTATTTATTATTAGAAAAATGAAATAGAGATAGTCACTTTCAGAGAAAATTGATAAAATATTATCTTCCCTAACAACGTCTACCATTTTTTTGTTATTTTGATCATATGCATCATTAATGAAATAATAATAAATATCACGAAATAAACCATTATTAAAATATTTTCTTAATGACAGGCATATAATCATTTTTCAAGTGAAAGAGTCTTATCACTGAATAGCTAATTATTATATTACTTAGATTATTTTTCTAAGCGACAATTTATATGCATTTTCTTTAGAATGCTTTTATAATCATTTAAGACCAAATATAGTGATAAGCTTATATATATATTTTTTCCAAACCGACGAGATGTTACCTCTCTCACGTTTATTGAAATGGGGGTTTTGCCAATTCCTACTGGGTCATTTTCTCCATCGGTCACGTTCCTTACTTCCCTTTCTTCAAATGGGCTTTTTGAATTTTAGCGATCTCGCAGAGCCATCAAATGTCAAGCAAAATTGACATGATAGTTAAGGGAGAGTTGGTGGTCATCCAAGAAAATTTCACTAGCATTTCACTTAGCGGTATGGCCATATGGGGTGAAGGCATAACATGGGATAGAGAAAATGGAAATGAGATAGAAGTTTAGCAAGAGGGGATCAAAATGGCCTCTGCCCCTGACGTTTGAGAAGGCCTATCTCTCTCCCACACTCTCTTACTCTCCAATTTACATAATATGATGACCTCTTTCTCTCTCTCTCTCTCTCTTTTTTTTGTCGGAAAAGGTAATTATATTAATTACGAAAAAAATACACGATTACTGGATTACAAGGTACATGATGACACAAAGCCATCATGGGAAGAGGTTTTCTCTTTCTCTCTCTCTCTCTCTCTCTCTCTCTCTCTCTCTCTCTCTCTCTCTCTCGACATGAAGGGGGGTATTTTTCTCTAAAGGCCATTTGTACATGATGGCCAAGACTCTGAACAAGGTAGGAGCCACATAGGTAGGGTCATACTCAATGGTTTTGATTACACCTCTCTAGTCAGCATTAGTCACGATTTGGTAGCCCACTTGTTCCCATGGGAGGTACAGAGCATACCATTTTCGCAAAAAGGAAGAGTTGGAGTCAGCTAGCTTTGTCAACTCTTCTAGCTTTTGGACTGTTGCAGAGATTTTGCTCCTCCGATATGATATTATCAAGACTTGCTTGAGCTGCTATGTCAAACGCTTACCATACACACAAGAGAAAGCTCATTCAAGAACACAAGAAGAGAGATGGGAGTAAATAGCTTTTCTTGCAAGTTTCTTCTTCTTTCACACACAATACAATGTACACAAAGTATAGATAAGATACAATATAAAGGAAAGGGGCCTACTAACTCAAATAGCGAATAACTAACTATACTAATTGATTGGCACTATAACTATGACAGTTGTAGATAGGTGCAAGAAACTAAATACAATTAGTGATAAGTTAGTGGCCATTTGAGGATTATAATGACCACCGATATGCTAAGTGTAAATATGCAAACCCATCTAACCAGGTCGTCCATCATCAATGTTCGCACCTGTTGAGATTGCCATCTCAGCAAAGGGTGGGACACATGACTAAGGGTGGTGGGTTTTGTTGGATTAAGGGTAGTTTTACATGGTAAGGGATTGATTGAAATAAAGGGATTCTTTGTGGAATCCTATTGAGAGTTGGATGGTTTAGAATTTTGAGGGAAGAATGTGATGGAAGGGTAAATGAGATAGGTGAGAAGGGAGGGGCTTGTGGGGTTAGAGAATATGGATGTGGTGGTCGTGCCCATGGGAGAAAACCCATGTGTGGGAGAGATTATAGGAGGGGCTATGGATGAGGTTAGGGTTTTAGATTGGGAGTCAAGAAGAGGTATTAGAGACGATTTCAAGGATGTGACAAAAGTGATGTGTGTAGAGGAAGTAGTATAATTGGAAGGTTCAGATGATGACTTATCAAAGTATAAAACAAAAGTTGAGGTTTGTGCCATTAGAGGGCTCAGATGAGGATGGTGATAAGAGCCAATCTTCATGAATGATAATTCTTTGATTGAAGGAAAAACATTGGTGAGTAGGATCATAAAGATTATAAGCCTTCATGCTGAAGTGATCACCATAGTTGACAAATATATGTTGTTTTGTCTTTGGGTCGAGCTTTTTGCAGAGATTGAATGAAATAACTACGTAGTAAGGTAAGCCAAAATTCTTTAAATGAGAAAAATGAGGAGGTTGACCATACCACAAAGTATACATGGTTGACTCCTTTGTTCTTTTGGTAGCAATTCGTAGATAGCATGTTGTTAAAACAACTTCCTTTCAATAATGATTACTTAACCTTTCAAGGCTAAGCATAGCTTGTGCAACATTCATGAGTCTTCCATTTTTGAATTTGGAAACACCAATTTGTTGAGGATAATAGGGGATTGAGTATTCATGTTTAATCCCATTGGCTTGAAGATACTCCTCAAACTCATTTGAAAAATATTATCCACCATTATCGGTAGAAAGAACATTGATTTGCTGATCAAGTTGGTTTTTAACCTACTCTTTGTAGACTTTGAAGTGGTAAAATGTTTTTGGACTACGTCTATTACCCTAGATAAGGTGGATATAAGCATCATCGTGTCCTTCATGCCTTGAAGATAGCACCATGGTAACAATTTCATATCATCACCAAGCTCTTCAATGGACACATCTATCTTCTTAGACTTTCCCTTGAAAATTAAATTTGTATCATCCTGAGCCTTCTTTAACTTCTGACATTTTAATTTCTTATCTTCCCACATGTGGAAGATTTGATCTTGTAAATCCCAAATTCGGCCCGTTCTAAATGCAAGTTTGAACATTGGATCATACTTACAAAAACACTCTATCTTTGAGTTCTTATCAATTACCACACCAACCTCTAATAAGCATAGTCTTCTAAGATTCATGTCTACATTCCCATACTTTTGTGTATAGTCCTCCTATTCTGTATGAAAAAAATCTTATCTTCTTGATGAAGGACATTTTTCTCCTGAAATCATTGTCATTATTGTAGTCCTAAGCCAAAAGCTTCACTTCTTTAAAACTCAATTCTTCATACACTTTACACTCAGCATATTTAATGTGATCTATATGAAGATACTCTTCTAGAAGATGCCTTCTTACTTCAGTTGAGTGTGAGCCACCTACTATGACATAATAGTCATATGTAGAACATGTTGAATTTTTTCTTTTCTGGACACTAGTAAGGATTCACCAAGATCATCAAAGAAACAACTATAGCATAATGATTTATTTTCATTTTTCACTTCAAGTTACTAACATATCCTTTGATGGATTCTCACACTTCCTCATCTATAGGGGCATGATGTATTTGCTTGACTGGAAGGGATATGAAATTATCTCTCACAAGCTTATGTTCTTTTATATATCTTCTAAGCATATTTTGTTCTAAAGGTAAGATACCTGATTTGAACTCCCCACCTAGCATTATGAGTTCTTGTCCTTTAATAGTTGACTCATCCTTAAACTCCTCAGAACCAACATTAGTACTTGGCTCAAGTTCCACCCGTTTCTTAGATTTCTTTTATGGTATTTTCTTTGATGGAGGTATTGGCCTTGGTGGATGACTCTTCTTTTGTATAGGGCTACTACCTTCTTTTGTATATGGTGGATGACTCTTCTTTTGTATAGGCCTTGGTGGATGGAGTCTTAATTTTTGTAGAATGAGAGGTTTGTTTGGCTTGAATAGACTTAATTTGAGATGTAGGTATAACATGTGACAATACATTTCCGTGGATAAAGAAAAGACAATGCCACAATAAGTTTTTCTTCTTATTGAATTTCATCTCTCAAAGTCCCTACACTACACCAAGTTTTAACTAATTTTGTTTTATCCAACCCAAAATTTTACAGCATTGAACAATTAGAAACTATCAAGTAAACCATGGAGCTATCTGGATGTACATAGTAACATGACATAACCTTTCCACATTCCTTTGGCTTGTTAGTTGACAACATCTTCAACCCAGGATTTCTTACAAGGCACAAAATGAGATTTCCTTGGGAAGGATATGATAAACACCATTCATTATTAGGGTACTCTCATGTAATATCCTTTGTTGAAGGCCCTTCAAGTACATGAAGAGGCTCCCCAGCTTGTTGTGCCTTCTCAATAAATCAAATAGTTTGCTTTGTTTGAGGCCACATTGGCTCCTTCTTACTACTAGAACTATAATCTGATGTTAAAGAGTTAGATCTAGACTCTAAAGTTTTACGTATTTGTGGCTCCTATTCAGGTTTTCATTTTATATATGAGAACTTTGATGGTAGAGGAGGTTGTTGTTGAACACCTAAGGGTCAGTCCTTACATCCTTCATTATTCTTCTGCCCTGATGCTTGTGTGGTCTTACTTTGTTAAGTAGAAGCACCACTTGGAAATAGTGCTCTCTTACCAAGGGCTTGATACTTTAGTGGCTTACCCAAATTTCCACCATGATCTCTCTCACCACCTTTCTCAACTTGACCTTTGCTACCCTTCTTTGTCATAGTAGTGGGGGGAGGAGAATCAAATGGACCGAAGGTATCCTCTTCAAGAGTATACTCCTTTGACTTCTTGCTACTCTCTTCCTGAGTCCTATCCATGATAAAAATTACAAAAAAGGAAAGAAGGTGATACACAACATGAAGTTAGTGAAACATTGTGCTTAAAGTTTGAGCTAATTGCTAAAAATCAACGAAAAGATGTAAGAATTGTTACATAAGATACAATAAACATGATGCATTCAATAAAAACTTGAAGAAACATCTAACAAACTTGATGCATTATATCAAGTACCTCACTAACACAAAGTAATATATAAACTCATAGGAAAGTTGATAAATTCTAGATGAAGTTAGGAGCATAGAAGTCAACTATAAGTGGAAAATTCCATAGTATCAAATGTCAAATTATTCATGCTACAAAGGTCAAGCTAAGTACTTTCATTTATGCTAACAACTCAATGCACTATATAAAGTTGAAAAAGAAATTATACAAAGTTTACTCAAAATATATACCAACTTGATGCAGTGCTTCCAGTGGATGATGTAAGTGTCAAAAAATTCCACAAAGCTTGATAACTCTATGTAGTCAACACAACATTGTAACAACTCAATGCATTATATCAAATGAATAATAAAATTGTAGAAAAATAGAATGGAACTTAATGTAATACATTAAGCTAATACAATATCTACTCAACATTCAAACCAATTTGATAAAATACATTAAGTAAATAATAAAAATATCACTAAATACAAAAGAATTGATATGTCATGCCAAGTATAAAAAATATACTAAAAATTCTAACAAATTGATGCATTACATCAACTAAATAAAAAAGTTAGAGAAAAGTAAAAGACAAATTTCTCTAAATAATATGAACTTGATGTAGTTCTTCGAGTAGAAATAAACAACTGTAAAATAAATTAGCCACTTGATACACTACATTAGTTGGTATGAAATCTATATAACTATTATATCAAGTAAATACAATGCATCAATGATGGAGAACAAAAATATAACAAAATATAAAATACTTTGATGCATTGCATTAAGTTAGTATAGATTTAAAACAAAAAATCATACCAACTTGATGCAATGCATCACGTTAGTAAAAAATCAAAACAAAAAATCATACCCATTTGATGTCATGCATCAAGTTAGTATAAAATCAAAGCAAAAAATCACAGTAACTCAATGGAATGCCTCACATTAGTATAAACTTTACCATAAATTCACACCAAATTGATGTAGTGTATTAAGAAGAGAATGAAGTATGACAATTGCTAGCCCCACTTCATGCTTTGTATCAAGAGCTCATATAGATTTTTTTAAAAAATCACACTAACTTGATGCACTGCATCAAGTTAACATACAATTAAAACAAAAATTTATACCAACTTGATAGAATGCATTAACTTTGTATAAAATTTACTACAAATTCATACAAACTTAATGTATTCCGTCAAGAAAATAATGAGTTGTCATGACTTTTAGTCCCACTTGATGCATTGCATCACGTGGGTGAAATTTTTATCATAATTTTCAACCCATCTTGATACATTGCATCAAGTGGAGAATGAAAATCACATGAATCACAACATCACTTGATACAAACATAAAATGCCATTGCAAATGGTCAATTATAAAGGAAACTTGATACAATGCATCAAATTGGGGATAGAATATGCATTCTATACAATATAGATGTACTAGATGTATAGATTACTTATGTATCAAATGTAAGTTACTAATTCAAATAGAAAATATACAAAAACTACAAAGTAAAATAGAAAATCTAGTTAAAATATTCCAATATTTTGTATGTTACAATATATTATACAATAAATCTTTGATATTTTAACAATTATTGGATATAATGACTAATACATTAGATAAAATTTTTCACAAAAATATAAAAATAAAAAGTCTTATTATTAAAAATGTATATAATTATAACTATACTTTTTAAAATTTATTAAAATTTATTGATATTCAACTTGCAAATTTAAATAAAAAGTACAATTAGGTAAAATGTTAAAAATGTGTATACCTTATCCCAAGCTCCTATGTTTGGTGCTTTACCCTATGTTGTCTATTTTCTTTGCTCTGTGTATAACAATAGGATACATTCTAGTAAATTACTCTCAAGAAGCAAATAACTTGTTTGGAATACTCCCTTAAAAACTAATCCAATGATAAATAAAAGAGAGATGATCCCAATTGATCAAGGCTACAATAAGCAACATATCAAAAACTTCAAAAAGTATATTAATACAAGATCGTAACTTTGAGATCATCATGCATGTGATCACAATTGTTTGTATACGAATTACTATCATGGTCACCAATAACATCAAGAGGTTCATAACCATCATACGCTACAATAAGCACAATTGTAATAGCACAATCAACCCTAAACTTGTCACTAATTGCATAATGAAATGGTTATCAAAATCCAAACCATAAAAGAGAAGAAGGCAGAGAGTTGATGTTGACCATAATTGTATTGATGAATATAGAAACTACTATAATTATTCCAATCAAGATGCTTAATAAATTTAGAAGCACTTGGATTACAAGTGGATCATAAATATCAAAGGCATAATAGAATTGATACACAATAATGGCAAGGTGGGGAATAAAGTCTATCTATAATACTACAAGTATATTCATCTCCATGGCATCCAATAACTTGAAAGTGGTAACGACATAACTAAGGCAACATCCATCACGAACAAAGTGAGAAACTCCATGGATAGTCCACAAGCAAGGTGATAGCTCTTCTAGCTTAGAATGAAAGAATGATGTGTAGATCGATGTAATGTATTTGAGAGTTGCCATGGTTATTGGTAGTAATTGTGATGCATTCCAAAGCTACCATGGTCGTTGTAATGATTTTATCAATAGCTATAAAGTGGTGTTGATCGTGACTACGGTTGGGACATAATCATCTTAACGAATCTAAACATGACCATCTCAATAATGAACATAAAAAAGTATAAAATATTACTCCTCAAGTAGTGAATAACCAAATACACAAGGAAAAGAACTTGATGCATTGCATCAACTCACTTGAAAAAACTTATGATTTTGGAGACTTTTTCAAAAACCTTGTCTCAGCAATACAAACTTGATGCATTGCATCAAATTGGTCAAAAAAATACCGAATTTTCCACTTTTCAAAGTTGTGAGAAAAGAAATTTGGTCTTGTTTTAAAAAGGTACATCAAAATATCATTGTTAAATTTCAACAAAATTTGGCTTCAAGGATACAACCCAAAATTATTTAATCAAATTTTCATTTTTTTTTCTCTTTTTATAATTGTCCTTGCCCCCCCTCCCCCCTCCCCTCCCCCCTTCCCCCTAAAACCCCCTGATGGTGATAGTTATAAAAAGAAAAAAAAAAAGAAAAACTTGATTAACTAATTTTGGGCTCCGCTACTAGACATTTGATGCATTATAGCAAGATTGAGAGAACATAATTAAATTGATTCATGGTAATTTTGTGTACTACAATCGAGTTGTTAAAATGTAAGAAAACTTTCCAAGAAACTTGATGTATTGTATCAAGCTTACTATAAACTTGATACATTTCATCTAGTGTGATAAATTAAAATGATCCAAAATGAAAGTGAATTTGATGCACTACATCAGAACTTGATGGATTACATTAATCTAGCTGAAAAGATAATAAGATTTCAAGGAGACTTGATGCATTGCATCAAGTAAGAAAAAATAATTATATTGAAATTTAAGTGAACTCGCGGTAGGACATCCACTCAATCAAAATATTAGCTAAAATTTAAGGAGACTCCATACATTGCATCAATTTGGTAAAAACAAATATGCAATGTTTATGAGAAACTTGACACATTACGTCAACTTAGCTAAAAAATTAGTAAAATTTATAAGAAACTTGATGCATTGCATCAACTTGGCCAAAAAATTAGCAAAATTTCTAAGAAAGGGCATGCAAGTTGGATGTGGTGGTAAAATAGTTATGCATTTTTAAATGAATAGAAGAAATTATGGTATGGAGCACACTAGATTACTTGTAAGTGATGCACAAATCAGGTATGCATTACAATGTGATTATTGTCAGAAGAATTGTCTTGCTACATATGGTTATTACAAAATTAAAGGCACTCTGATAGCATTATTTTTCTTTGATGTTTAGTCAACATGATGCTTTTCTTTCATCAATGTTAATACCATGGGTATGTGGAAAGGTTGAGTATTCTTTTTATAACACAGTGGTTTGGAGGACATAATTTAAAATAGACTTGAGCCTATGCAATACTCATGTTGAAAGAGTCAAACATAGAATGTCTAAGAATGAGGGATATAGAATTGAGCCAAATGTTACCATTGGTCCTCTAGGAAAGGTTGTAGTTTCTTGGATAAAAATGTACTTTAAGGCACATTGTGAAGTTATGCCAACAATTGGAAGGTTGCATCTTACGGATAGCTTTACTAGAACTTAAACATATTCCATCTACAAGTGAGCTATGCTTCAAACTATAGACAAGTTTGTTAGCTATCCACATTTCACTAGATTGTGGAAGTCATTCTTTAGTAACGTATCAATCCCAAGGAAAGTTAGAATGGGAGTATGTAGCATCTATGCAAATTTAAAAGCTCAACGAAAGAATGCAAGAGATAATGAGGAGCTTGTGATGGCAAAGAAAGCACTACAAATTCATTGAGAAGAGTAATCAACAAAGAGAAAAAAGGCCATGCACCATAGGCGTAAGTGTTTTGTTGTACCAAAAAGATATATTGGACCTATCATTGATGGTATGGACTAGAAGAAGTCATGCTTACCTCATTTTTCGTGTCTTCCACAGGATAACAGTGAAGAAACTCTTGTAAAAATGCATTTAGTAGGATGCCTTATGTACCATGGAAGATTGCATCCTAGAGTATTCTTTACTTATTTAAATGTTCACAATGATCCTAACCTTATGGTGTTGTGCCACTACGCGGACACGGTGTGAAAAAATCTGGAATGCGTCATCATCCGACTTTCTTGTTGATCAAGAGAGTCAATGTGATCTGAGTCATTAGTACTAGTGTGAGTTGCATGGATTATCCAAAAAACTAGATTTTTGGATAAGTTTAGCCATTTTTATATTATTTATTATAAAAATCCAAAAATTTTAGAAAAGCTTCTAGATTAGGATGGCATGGAAAAAGCAAGTTTCTTTTTTACCCAGTTACGAGATTTTTTACAAAAAAAAGACAAATTGACGAAATTGTGTGCGTCACGATTGCTGTAAACAGACTAAAAATTGCAGTTTGAACTGGAAGAGGAAGAAGAAGTGATCTAGGAGATCCATGAGCAGGTGTCCTGTAATTTTACCCCCCTTTCGGAGCCAATGGAGCCATCAGATTTGGGTTCTGAGGAGCAGAGAAGGAGATTAGGTGTCCTAGGGTTTTACCCCGCTTTTGGAGCCAACGGAGCCTTGAGATTTGGATTCTGAGCAGCAGAGAAGGAGCTGCAATTTTGATGCACGTTTTGTTCTACAAAGAAGCTCCAGGATATCTAATGCCTGGAGATTGCTTTTGAGTAGTGCAAATATTCCAGGTTCTTTCAATACATATTGATTTAGTTCATTGTGCTTTGTCTTTGTCGTGTTTACCTCTTGTCTATTCTCTTTCTTCTCTTCCATCTCCTATCTCTACTTCCTTCTACCTATAATCCCTGGTGGATTCAAAAACCCCTCCGACATTAGTGAACCTGTTGTGAAAGGTTGTTAGAGGAAGGAAAGACAAGATGAGAGAATTTCGAACACAATCTCCAGTGATGTTTTGCAACAGTTGGTGCAAAATATGAATATGCTTATGCAAGTACAACAACAACAATAGGTGATGCAAGCTTTTGCTCAAACAGAAAGTGTTGTGTTGAATGCTTTGCAAGTAGTGGAGTGTGAGGTGGAGTTATTCAATGGCTGCATATCTACATATCTATGCTCAGAAGATGGAATTCTTTGGGGTGGCTCAATCTGCATGGAGCCGATATTTTGTACATGTTATTGTACATGAATTGAAAGCGCGGATGACTGAATTATACTTGCAAGATGTTGATTGGGGGCAGCTTTCAAGAAGACGCTTAGGGAAGAATTTTACATTGAAGATACTAGTTTGATTACGCGCAAGACTTTTTAGGAGTGGGTTTTACAACCTAATAAGGGTCTTATGGCTATAAAATTGCTAAGAGAATTTGAAAGTCGATTTGAGCAGTTGGATCTTGCAGAACAACAAGCTCTTGCAAGATGAAAAATTGAATTGTTTCTAGGCAGCTGATCTTAAGCTTCAAGCGAAGCTTGATGATTTACTGGAGGATCTGACTACAGAGATAGGTTTGAAAACAGAGTGGAGACATGTCAAAGAAGCTGTTACTGCACTTGTGAAGAAGCATAGAAGAAGAGAAAGATTGCATGTCTCTAGCTTGCTCACTGTTACGGGCAAGACAGCTAATGTATTCAATAAGCCACCCACTTCTGTGGCTAACCCTATGGCTGTGTCTGCTATTGTTCCCTCTGGTAGAGAAGATGTCTTAGATGAATTGGTCAAAGGCATGCGGGATCTTCAATTGAAGGTTGCAAAATTGGATGAAAAAGGACAAGAGGATAGGGGATAGGCTATAGTCCCTAAGCCAGGAAAAAGATATATGTGGTGTGATAGTTTGCAGCATGAGAGAAAGGATTGTGCTGCCTATCAAGAGGCCTTGGCACAACAGCTCGTCTTTTGGAAAGATGGCAAGATCCATGCACAAGAAACGGGATTGTCTCTTGCTTTGAATTTAAGAAAGGGAGGTATGCAGAAGTTGTTGGAAGACTTGGCACTTTGAAATGCTTATGTGGTGGTATATACTTCTACTTTCGACCTACAGTTGGATAGAATGCATGGCCAAGTGATGGTTGGTCAAAAGGCTAAAATATGGACACATGCTTTACATGCAACTGAAAAGAGAAAGGCCATTGATAGTGAAATGTCTCATGCAGGGTAAGACATTCGTGGCATAACTAGTTGGGAATCACCGATAGATGCATATTCAGTGTATGCATATTTAGCAAAGGTACAAAACACGAATGTACTTGTGGAAGAAAAACGAAAAAGAGATGAAGATAATGCAGGGACATCTAAAAGAATGACAAGAAGAAGTGTGGATCAACCTAAAGTTGCAAATCAACCACCTCCCGAGCATGTTATGGAAGAGGTTAGTCAAGAGCAAAAATTGGATAGCAAACAAGAGGGAAAAAAGAAGGGCAAACAGCCAGGATATAAGTTACAATCTGACATTGAGACAGCCACAGATCTTAAGAAGGTTCTTAAAGAATGGATCTTAAACAGTCAGGTGGAATTCACCTTGGGAGAGGTGCTTGACATCGCCAAGCGAGAATCTCATGATGAGATCATTGACATAATTAAGAGGAGGCGTTAGTTTCATGGTGATACCACTAGTGCATTGCTGTAATTTGAAGAGGAAACTGGTTTGTTGGGTATTCGAGCTGAATATGAGCATGAAGTAAGTACTCGATTATCTATGTAGGATGCTACTAATCAATGGATACCATGTGGAAAAGAGAAGAAAGTGGCTCAAAATGCATTGTCTTGTAGCAATATGGATGGTGGAGTAAGGCAGATGTAACAATATGGGGAAGAGACTCTAGGATTTATTCCTTAAAGTCACTACACAAGAAATCATTGGGCTAGGGCTACCACTGAAATGGTAGTGAAAATAGGGGAACATGATACTCTTTGTGTTGCTTTACTTGACCATGGGTTTGAGATAAATGCCATGGAGCATGGATTGTAATGTAAAAGTGACAATTGGTGATGTACAAGAAGAGCAACACTTCTTTGTGCAATATAATTCCTCATATACAGTGATTTTGGGATAGCCCTATATTACAGGAGTGCGTATGGAAACAAAGGTGCTTGATGATGGTTCTGCTTATGCAAGAGTCAGAAGCAAGGATGGAAAGAAAGCAGTCCAATTTCTTACTGCTTGTGTTAATCATCCTAGAAATCATGATACGCTTCGAGAGTCTCCTTTGGCTCCAAATGTAAGGGAACTCAAAGACCTAGATTTTCATTAAGCACTGCTATAATGCGGGGCTACAATAGTGTCATTTAGAGGATGTACTTGCCTCTTGATGGAATGAAGCATGTATTTACTATTGGTTATTCTCAGTTTACATCAAACAGTTCATGTTGGTTTAAGCCTATGGAAGCTATGTGCAAGGCTGAATGCATATCTATGAAAGGGGCTACTAAGGAACTGAAAGCATTGGAACTGTTAGCTAAAAAAGAAGGCATTTGAGGTATCTTTTATGGGCTGAATATTAATGACACTATGATTGAAATTTCAGCAACTATACATGTAGAAATTGAGGCTGAAAATAGAGTGTTGTCAATATGTTCTTTGGATATGTATGATGTTCTAGCATTGTTTGCTCAGCAGGAAGGATTATAATGGGCTAAAGCACTTGTGGAGACAAAGTATAAGATAGTTTACAAAAAGGTAAAACCAATTGCTTTGCCACTTCCACCAAAGAGTGAGGGTATGTATGAAAAAGTGTCAAGGCAACCAAGTTTACGAGATCCTAAAGATATAGGTCATCATTTTACATCTGAAACATTACAGGAACTGAAAGTTGGTGCAGAAGGGTTTCTTTTGCTTTGCTGAGAGAGATTGTTTTATGCGGATGTTGGCTAGGCATAGAAATGCATTTGCATTTCAGCCAAGTGAAATAGGTTGTGTGGATCCAAATGTTGTCTCTCCTATGGTAATATTTACTGTGCCACATGCACCATGGAACTTAAGGCCTATTCCAGTGCCTAAAGCTTACTTGCCAAAGTTGATGGATTTGCTAAATGAAAAGATTCACATGAAGATCTTGGAGCCCTCTTCATCCCCATACTCAAACCATTCGTTTACTGTGCCCTAAAAGAATAGGGCTTTGAGATTTATTCAAGACATGCAACTGGTCAATAAAGTGACCATAAGAAATGTGGGTGCAGGTCTTGTGGTTGATGAATTTGTAGAGGCTTTTGCAGGCATAGAAATCTATTCTTTGGGTGATCTTTACTCGGGGTATGATCAGTTTCAGCTTGCAATTGAAAGTAGGGATATCACAATCATGAAGACTCCCTTGGGGTTAGTACAGATGTGTACTCTCCCACAGGGTGCAACAAACTCAGTGGCACACATGACAAATGCTATGAATAGGGTACTCATGGATTTATACCACAATTGACTATGCCCTTCTTGGATGATATTCCAATAAAAGGGTGTGTAGTGGATGAAAAGAATGAAGAGATGGATGCTCATGGGTGCAGACAGTTTGTTGCAGACCTGGATTGTGAGAGGATTTTGACACGTTTAGAAGAGGTGCATTTAACTCTTTCTGGACAAAAGTCTTTCTTTGGAGCTGAAAAGGTTTTGATTGTTGGGCATATGTGTGGGCCCTATGAGCAAAGATCATCACCAGCAAAAATAGACGGGATTGATAGAATGCAAGTTGTATGCACGAATGTATCAGAGGTGTGTAGATTCTTGGGAGCATGTGTGTTCTATTTGATATGGATTCCTCACTTTGCACATGTAGCCGATGCTCTATATCGGATTTTGAGGAAAGGTCAGAAATTTCATTGGGAAAGGAAGCATCAGAAAGCAATGAAGAAATTAAAGCATCTCTTAAAATCTACTCCTACATTGAGAAAGGGTGATTATTCACATGGAAAGCCTATCATTATTACTGTTGATACAAGCCCAATCGAGATTGGATGGGAAATTGGGCAAGATGATGAGGAAGGGAAAATATATGCAATATGCTTTGGTGCTAAAGTATTGATTGAACGACAGAGAAGGTATCCACAGGTTAAAAGAGAATTATGGGGAATTGTGACAACCCTCAAATGTGATAAGGAGTATTTTATGCGTGCTCATGTAGTCATTGAGATCGATTGTTTATCAGTACTTGGTATGATTACTAGTTGTGCTACCCCGAACATTGCTATGCTCCGGTGGATTGCATACATCAAATCTTTGAACCCTGAATTTCAGCATATTGCAGGAATAGATAACCCAATGGCAAACATGTTATCTCGAGCATGCTATGACAATGAATATGGGATGATGGATGAGGAGGAAGAAGATGGCTTTCTTACGACTGAAAATGATGTTCTAAGAGCAATTTAGCAATGCAAGGTGTTGCTACAGCATTAATAGAAGCTTGGAGAACAAAGAGAAGACACTTTAGATGTTTTGCATCTTGTGTAGAAGTGTTTCTGGAAGACAAATATGCAGGAGAGTGGCTGAGAATTGGTCAATACCTCAATTCATTAACAAAGAGAGATGAATGGTTAGATGAGGAGTTTAAAAAGATTAAGAGGAAAGCCTATGGGTTTTTCTTAAAAGGATACTTATGGAAACATGCTAAAAAGAAATAGGGCAAGCCATTACGAGTTTTGGGTGACAAAACTTCACAAGTAAATGTTATGCAAGAATTTCATGAAAGCTTGTGGGCTGGTCATAGAGTTGTTTGGGGTACTTTTGCAAAGATCAAAGAAAGATATTGGTGGCAAGGTATGTATAAGGATGTTGCTCACTTTATGGAAACGTGTACGACATGTCAAATGTTTTCATCTATGAGACATCGGGATGGATTGCAACACACATATCCATTGTCTCTTCATTTTAAGTGGGTGGTTGATTCAGTCACAATGCCTACAGGTCTTTGGCAAATGAGGTATGTCTGTGTGGGTAAAATTACAGCAGATAGGGGTGAGCTGGATGCAGATGAAGCTCATGATTTCTTTGCATGGTTGGGGATAAAGCTTGCTTTAACTTCAGCCTATAAGCTGAAGGAAGTGGAAAAGTGAAAGAGGTCATCCACCTATTGTGAAAGCATTGGCAAAAGCATGTGGAGAGAATGTAAAAGAGTGGCCACAATTGCTCCCTTATACTTTGTGGACTGATAGAACAACTAATAGTGCCGTTATAGGATATATGCCTGTAGAATTGATGTATGGTCAAAAACCTATCATGTCGATAGAAGAGATGACAGTCACATGGAGTGTGCTACCTTGGGAGGAGGAGTTGAATCGAGAGGAGTTATTGGCCTTACGCATTAGACAGTTGGAAAGAAAGTCAGAAGAGATAGAGGCAACAATTGCAAAGTTAAGGGCAATAAGGATACAGAACAAGAAACGGTTTGACAAAAGACATAGATTGAGACCAATAACCATACAAGATGGGGATTGGGTATTGGTTTATGATAGTAGTTTAGACAACCAGCATAGTGCCATGCGTAAAGTTTCCAAAAGATGGTTTGGGCCCTATGTGGTAAGACAGGTGTTTGATAATGCTACTTATGCATTAAATGAACTGGATTAGACAACCATAAAGCTTCTGGTAGCAAGGAAAAGAATCAAATTATTAAAGATGCGGGAATCTACTGCCTATGAGTTGCTAGAATTGGAACAAAATGGTGGCCATGATAGAGGGGATAGCCAAGAAGATATGGAAGATGAAGAAGCAAAGGATATGGTTGCAGAGGATGAGGAGGACTCAGAATCCGGTGACAACTAGGATTTTGGCACATACCAGAGGATGTGTAGATTCAGAGGGGGTGGATGTCGTGCCATTACACGGACACGATGTGAAAAACTCTAAAATGCATCATCATCTGACTTTCTTATTGATCAAGAGAGTGAATTGTGATTTGAGTCATTAGTACTAGTATGAGTTGCATGGATTATCCAAAAATACTAGATTTTTGGATAATTTTAGCCTATTTTTTAAATTATTTATTGTAAAAATCCAAAAAAGTTAGAAAATCTTCTAGATTAGGATGGCATGCAAAAAGCAAGTTACTTTTTCAGCCAGTTAGGAGATTTTTCACAAAAAAAAGTTAGATTGACGAAATCGTGCACGTTGAGATCGCTGCAAAGAGGCTAAAAACTGCAGTTTGAACTGGAAGAGAAAGAAGAACTGATTTGGGTGATCGGTGATCATGTGTCTTGAGGTTTTACCCCCCTTTCCGAGCCAATGGAGCCATCAGATTTGGGTTTCGAGAGAGCAGCAGAGAAGGAGCTATAATTTTGATGCATGTTTTGTTCTATGAAGAAGCTCCAAGAGATCTAATGCCTAGAGATTGCTTCTGAGTAGTGCAAAGATTCTAGGTTCTTTCAATACATATTGATTTAGTTCATTGTGCTTTGTCTTTGTCGTGTTTATCTCTTGTATATTCTCTTTCTTCTCTTCCATCTCCTATCTCTACTTCCTTCTACCTCTAATCCCCGGTGGATTCTATCTTTCGAAAAAAACCCCTCCAACAACAATCACAATTTTGAACATTGTACTCTCTAGGTGGGAGGGTGCTTTATATCACATATTCTTCATTTGAGTTAGATAACACAGCAAGACATAAGAAAAATAAAATACTTTTGGGCTACCTCAATATGCTTGTACAGATTAGGGCATTTCAAAAAGTAAAAGTGAAAATTTTAATGGTGAGTTATACACATGATCATATTGATCAAATATTCAACACATTTGCTAGACGACTATCTTGACACAATGCTTTTAGCTTGTGGAAATGATGTGTATCATAGAAGGCTTATATATCAAAATCAATTGTCATGCACCTAAGAAAATCATATGATTTCAAGCCTTTTGCATATGGCTCAAAGGAAAAAAAGATAAAATCTTTGCACAAGTTAAATGATCTTAGATTCCAACATGCATTTCTAGTAAGAGGAAAAACGAAGGTGGCAGAGTACTTCTATATGGAAAGCAATTATCTTTCAGTAAGGAGTGGTTTCCTTCGAGGGGACTTATGTTCTTGAGATATATCCTAGATACTATAATGCTTGCAGCAAAACAAGAACCCTTGGATTCCATCAAAGAAGGCAAACAAGTATCCAAGAAGGGATGAGAGATTGACCATACCAAACGTATACAAGAATGAAGGCAGTTACTTGAAAAAGCAAGAACATAAGTAGGCACACATGATATAACTTGGTGGGATGATTTTTTCCAGGACCAAGAGAAAATACTTACAAAAATACAAAATGATGATTGGCATCTAACAAAACCTTTGCAAGTCTTGCATATGCTCTTGTAAGTAGCAATGTACAAATGTGTGAGGAGATCCAAAAGATCTTACATCCTAAGGAGCAAGAAATGTATATTGGTAGTAGAAGATCAAGAATAACAATTGAGAAGCTACAAGAAATATGGTAGGGTGATATTAATGATATTAAGATAGGCTCACTTGTGGTAACATTGGCTGACGATGATGAGATGGGTCATGCATTTTGGATAGCAAAAGTTTTGAAAGTTAAGATGGATAATACTTTAGGTAAGATATGCTCCATAGAAGTACACTAGTTTCAAACAAAGTATAAGGATACAATTGCAGGTAAATACACACTAGCCATGAACTCTGCAAGAAATCCTACAATAAAAAGAAAGTGAGCAAAATCAAGCTAATGCACAAGCATATTGAGACTTGATGAGGTGGATACATTAGTATATGATTTTTCCCTTACAATAGCTGGACATCTCACGAAGTCAACCATTGGAATTCCCAAAGAGAAAGTTCCTAGTTTGCAGAATGATGATGATGATACTAATATGATGAGCCTAGAAAAGCAAGATGTACTAGAAGTAGAGCCAAACACTTAAAAAAGTAGAGTTTACATTTAGATGAAAGCAATGCTCATGTTGATAGTAGAGAAGAGGATGCATCATCTAGTTCAAAAGGTGCATGGACATAAGCTAGTGATACTGATTGTGCAACTTCAAGAGAAAGATGAAGAAGAGTGAATGTCTTACAACAATGAGATTTATCCATGTTTTTTATAACCTCTTCTTGTTGAAATATCTATCATTTTTTCAATTAGTAAAAATTTACAAAATATTTTAAAATCTTGCTAGCATGTGTACATAGAGTTTTAGTGAGTAGTAAGTTTTACATTGTGGATAAAACTTGTGTACTTCTCTTATGGTCCCCTTTTAATTTTTCTTTCGAAATCTGGGTACTTTTCAAGATGATGAATATGATACTATTAAAAAAAATTGTCATCTTTATATCATTTTTTCAAAAGATTCACTCAAAAAAGTGTGATTTTGAATAATAATATGAAAAGATGGTAGTTTTTAAGGGAATCTTTGAAATGATTCCAAATGTTTCTCGTAAGATGAAATATTTCCCAAAAAGTTTGCAATTGTATTGTACTATTCCATCTTACAATGGTTTTAAATGAGCATCTCTATTGTACACATTACACCTTCTACATGAGAGCTTGGATTCACATTGTGTATATGATTTGAAAACATTATTTGCAATTCATTTTATTTTAATACAACATGAAATTGGCACCTTCATATTGCATATTTTTATCTTATTAACTACACTTCCATTTGCAAGGTGTGTCTAAATCACACACACACACACACACACACACACACATTCACTTCGATATGCATGCATAGATACACATATAAAAGTATAAGAACACACTTTAAACTATTCTTGGCTAGAGAAACCCTTAATGAATTTGATCAACATTCCTTATATTGTTCACCCCCTTTCCATGCTCTACATAAACTTTAAGGATACTACAAAGAATATCACAGTTATGGATTTGGCACCAATTTGGATATAAAAGGAATGTTAACTTTACACAAGATTCTCATTGCTCTCTACTCTCAAATTTTAGGCTTTTCAATTGTGCACATTGTTTATGTCTTCAACAAATCTTCTTATTGCTTGTACTATTTGGACAACTTCACTGCAATACATGAGCATGGTCTCATTAGGATATAATTCTAGGTATTCTCTAGTTGATTTTACTATTTGGACAACTTCACTACAATACATGAGCATGGTCTCATTAGGATATAATTCTAGGTATTCTAACTGATGACGCTCCTATTACTACTTTATCAATACTCTCATGATATATCTTCCTTATGCTATAATATAATTTGGACCCACCATGACTCTTTGCATGCATGATCTACTAACAATATATGATAGTATACAATAGATAATTGGTTATCTGAAGCAAGGGTTGCCCCATAAGAAAACAATGATCTTATCATAGTCTTTCTGTAGCATAAATTGATTATTGAAAATGGCCATGTTAGAATCTATCATGATCCTACTACTATTCTTGGTATATCTTCTTTATGTTTAACCCAATTCATTGCTATCTCCATGACTCTTTGCATGCATGATCTTCCAACAATATATGATAGCATGCAATAGAGAATGGCTCTGAATTCAAGGGTGTCCTTAACAAAAAATGAAGAGCTTATCCCAAATTTTACCTAGCATAAATGGACAATTGAAAATGGCCATGCTCAAACATTTGGAAATGGCAATGCTATGATAGTACCTAAAGGAACTAATGCGATTTACACTACTAAGAATACCATGTGGTAGTAATAAACTACTCTAGTTTTAAAATAGCAGTTGACCAAGTTTGATAAACACAAATATTTACTCATTAATCTATGATACATTTATGCATGTTTATTGGAATACATTCAGGACTTAGAAACTAATTAAATTTCCGCTATTGTATACTCATTGTATACATCATGTGATAGTAATAAACTACTCTAGTGCTAGAACAATAGTTGATTAAGTATGCTGACCACAAATCTATGAATTGCCCTTGAATGTTTTTGAATACCTTAGCTTATTGATGATGGGGCATTACATATATTCTTTGAGAAGAAATTATATCAAGAATACTATGATTATGAAGACAAAATACTGGTGACTACTAGGGTATATTGTACCATGATCTTAAAAAGGTTGACATTTATTTCCATGAACTATGATTATGAAGACTATGATTTCTTGCGTATAATTCAAGGAATTTTGAGTAGGATACTTATATTTTAGACCTTGTTAGAAGACCAAACTTGGTTCTAATCATTGAAATAATAATAACTTTTTCTATTATAGACATTTCTCATAATTATCCTGAAATTCACATTGTAATGACCAAGGATACAATAGAAAAGCTCTTAACACTCTAGACTTGAAATTGGGGATTTTCAAGATTACATACCATATAGTAACATTGGCTATTGCATCTAACTTGCATTATAAGACTTTATTCCATCACTATACGTGCAAACTTTAAGATCTCTTCATTGCCCTAAATGGTGTGGCTCTACCAAGGTATGTTATTAGATTATCTCTCAGACTACTCTAGCATAATAAGTTTTTTATAATAAGGATTGTTCTCTAGGTCCCTTTTTTGGATAGGATAATCATTGTAAGGATTATTAATTCTTCTGAGCAACATAAATGGTTTTTCAAGTAATACTTGGCAATATGCAAGGTAATCTTATTGCTCCATCACCATATAGTGTATCATCACTACTACATGCTTCATACAACACTAGAGTATGACTATTATTGTAATACTTCAATAGAATAAATGACTCTGGCTAACCTCAAATAATGCTCTAATTACCCTAACAGTATTGAATTTCCTCACAAGCCATTCTAATAGGACATTCACTTTAACACTATATTGTGCAAACTTTATGACCTCTTGCTTACTCTGGATTATGTAGCTCTACCCATATCAACTATTGTATTATTTTTCAAACTACTCTACCATAAGAAATTTTTGAAAAATAATGAATTTCTCTAAATCCTTTTTTAAATAGGACAATCACTATTAGGATTCTTAACTCTTTTGGGCAAGAAAAATGCTTGTTCAAGTATTACCTAGTAATATGTAGAGTATTGTTATTCACATATTGCATGCTACATGCAACACTAGAGCAAGAATACTCCTATAGCTCTATAATACCTCTCGATGACCTTGAATAAATCCCTCTAGCAATATTGAATTATGGTATTAATTAATTTCCTTTGTAAGACCCCTTTGAAAGGAGTTTAATTGTTATGATTTGCTAGCCACGGCTATAAACATCGCAATTATCTTATTCAATGTATTACCATTAGTTTCTACCTTAGTCTTGAGTAGTTAGTTTAGCTCTTTGTGTGAAGAGACTTTAAAGTTCATGATATATATGGTTATTGGAGATTAAACTAGGAGTTTGAGCAATGAGCTATGTCATGTGCTTATGATGTAATCTCTTGATATACCACTTATTAAGCCTAATGGGGTTCAGACATCTTATGGCATAATTCAAAAATCTCATGTGTTTGCCTAGAGCTATGCTGATATGAAAGGTATGAAACCTCAATGGTGTCAGTATTACATTGATATTGAGCTTGCCATCAGACCTATATGCTAGCGTCAATGGCACAAAAATCCAAATGATGTAGGAAAGGTGCATGCTAAAATGACTAAATTGTTAGATGTGGGTTTGTACATTGTGTAGCATACAATGAATGGGTTTGAGCTATAGCTATGGTCCCTAAGAAGAATTCCAATAAAATTTTCATATCTGTGGAATATGGGGCATTCGATAAGTATACTTGTAAAGGTCATATTCCTTTGCTCTTCCCAAATCAAATATTAGATCAAGTGGCAAGGTAGCATTTATATTCTTTTGTGGATGGATTTTGCGGCTATATTAAATCCCAGTTAATCTAGAAGATCAACCCAAAACCACTTTCATCACACAGAGTGGAAAACCTTTGCCTTCAAGATAATACCATTTGGTTTATGTAATACACCAGTTACTTTTCAAAGAGTGATGAGAGCAATCTTTCAAGGTTTTCTCATTAAACGAATGAAAGTCTTCTTGGATAACTTCTATGTGTATGGTGATGATGATAATATGGTCAATCGTTTAGAAGAGGTGTTCCAACATTGTGACACAATATGAGTTTCTCTGAATCTTGAGAAATGTATACGTGGAGTACCATGTGGTATACTATTAAGACATGTAGTTTTTTTAATGACATTGCAATAGATATGGCAAAAGTCCAAAAAATGTTTATCTACCGCTAACCCAAACTTTGAAGTAACTATGAGGGTTCCTTGGCTATTTAAGTTTTTATCAATGATTTATATTGTCATTCGTAGTATTAGCTTTACCCTTAGTAGCCCTATGTAAAAAGAACCAAGCTTATGATTGGGACTTTGTGTGCCAAATTGCACTTGAAAATTTAAAAGATAAATTGGTTGAAGGTTTGAACTTGGCCTCACCTAATTGGACTAAAGAGTTCCATATTTATGTCGATGCTTCTATGGATATGATGGGAGTTGTTATATGTGAGGTAGATGATAAAATCATATATTATCTAATTTATTATACTAGTCAAAATCTAGGTGATGAAGAGAGAAATTATACTACATAGAAAGAGTGCTTATCAATGGTGTTTGTCATTAATATTTTTTGATACTATTTATTGGGCAATAATTTTATCTTCTTTGTGGTTCATGAAGTGCTAAAGTATTTGCTAAATAAGCCCAAACTTAGTGCTTGAGTTACAATATGGATTTTACTATTTCAAGAGTTTGATTTGGAAGTAACTACTTGTGCAGAATGATTGCATGTTCTTGTGGATCATATGTCTCAATTTTTTAATTATTGATGATAGAAAGAAGGGTGTAGACGATGAGTTGTTTAATGCTTAAATGTTTTAAGTTTCTGCTACAAAGTCATGATATGATGATATTGCTAATTTTCTTAGTAGGACTAAATATCCACCAACTACAAATAAGCGTGAATGCTATCTTATTCTATTGCACTAACGATCATATATCTTGATATCAATCTATCTATAGAAATATTTTCCTTGTGAAGAAATTTATTGAACGTGCATTTGTGAAGATGAGGTCCTGTAAAGCTAAAATTCTTTATATGATGAACCTTGTGGTGGAAATTTTGCAGGAGATTTACAATAAAGAAAGTCCTCTTTGCTAGTTATTGGTGGCCTACATTCTATCGGAATGCATACGAACATTGTACGAAGTGAGATAAATGCCAACATATTGGACAACCAACTAAACACTCTATAATGCCTTTAAAGAAAGTCCTCTTTGCTAGTTATTGGTGGCCTACATTCTATCTAAATGCATACGAACATTGTACGAAGTGAGATAAATGTCAACATATTGGACAACCAATTAAACACTCTATAATGCCTTTAACCCCTATATTGACACTTGTACCTTTGAAGAAGTAAAGTACATGTTTTTTGGTCCCATTCATCCATCTACACAATATTATTCTCATCCATACATTTTGGTATTACCAATTATGTAACCAAATGGGTCGAAGATAAAGAAATTAAGACTAATCATGGGAAAGATATCACTCTATTTCTTTATGAGAATATTATTACTCGCTTTGGCTATCCACTAGAATTGGTTAATAATCGTGGATCTCATTTTTTTAATAATTTGATTTTGAAATTGATGGATCTCTTATTAAAGACCAAAGTCTACACCTTATTACCCTCAAGCAAATGATGTTGTAGCAGTTACCAATCATATTGTGATGATGATTTTAACCAAAATACTAGTAGTAGAGAATAGGTGTGATTGGGATGAGTGATTGCCATAAGACCTTGGGTGTATAGAAGTGCCTATAAGATTATGACCAACAATACAAACTTTAATTTGGTTTATGGGACTAAAGTAGTACTCTCTATTGAATTGGAAGGTCTCATATTGTGGGTCGCATTATCTAATCACTTTGGAGATCTAGACTCTCTTACTACTTGATTATGTAAGTCAGTTAAGCTTGATGAGGATGGTATATTTGCTTTATAGCATATAGAACCATGTTCTAAATGATGGAAAGTTTAGTGTGATTGATGCTTGAATCTTAAGGATTTTCAAAAGAATGATTGAGTTTTGTTACATGATACTCAATACTATAAATCCCCAAGAAAACTTAATATAGGGTGGTTAGTTCTATTCAAATTCAAAGATATTTATGAAAATGGCTCAGTGGATATGCATGATTTAGAGAAAGCACGTGAATCATTTTGAGTTAAAACTAGTCTTGTGGAAGAACAACCAATTTTGTGGCAATTTGGATTCCACAAGACTAGTTTTAACTCAAAATGATTTTAACTCAAGACTAGTTTTAACTCAAAATTGGTTTAAAATTGGTTAAGACTAGTTTTAAGACCAATTGGTTAAAATTATTACTGGTTAAATTAGTTTTAAGACCAATTGGGCTTGTATCAACAGTAATAATGATAGGCTTTCCAGTAATAATGATGATTTTAACCAATTTTAAGACTAGTTTTAAGACCAATTTTGTGGCAATTTTAAACTAAGACTAGTTTTAACCAATTTTAACTCAAGACTAGTTTTAACCAATTTTAAACCAACTTTTTTAGTAATAATTAGATCATTGTTCTTAGTACTATTGTTTTTTTTGGTTTTAATATAGATTACATATGCTTTTATTGAAATAAGCTTTTTTGATGGAATACCTTGCTATTTTCTTAATGTGGTTAAGTTTTAGAAGGCTTTTCTAGCTTTCTTTATAAAAGTAACAGGATCGCGCCTAAAATAGGAGAACAAGGTGAAAAGTGAGTTTTTTTGTTTGTCCCTCATCCCGAATCGCAATTTAGAGCTTCAAAAGTTGTTTTGGGGGGGGGTTTTGGCACACTCCGGACGCAATGGTGATATCAAAACGTCAAGATTCAAGGCGTAGAATTTTTTTGCAACAATTGCAACATGTTAAAGGGTACCAGGGTACCTCTTGACTCTTAAAACTCTCTATTTCAATTGATATTTGTATTTTCTTTGTAATTATATATTAAATAAGAAAAAAAATATCCATATAAAACCATAATATATAATTAAAGATGGTAAACCATGGCTTTTCCCATGGGGGAGGTTGGGCCTAATCATGCATTTTTTTCTTGTCTTTCTCATTCTATTGAGTTATTCGAATTCTCTTATGTATTATAATGTTGTTTGTTTTTAATAGTTGAGATGTTTGATTTGTTAGATTTTTCCACTAAGTTCTATTATGTGTGTCATAAAGTTGTTTATGATTGAGATTTGATTTTCTAGATTTGTCACGTGTTTCGCTTCATAACATTAATGTTCTTTGATTGAAATCTTTTGTGACTTAATTGAGGAGTATGAGTCAAACGATCTAGATAAATAGATGTAAATTTTCTTTCTCACTAATCTTGGTGTTTTGTTTTGTTGGGGGGAGGGGTCATATGACAAATTCATGGGCATCCATGGCCTCATTTATGGGATGCCCTCATTTATGGGCTCTCTCTTTAATCTTTATTTGGTAATTCGCTATCCTATTTTCTAATAGGATACCACCTTTATTTTTACCTATAAAAGGAGGGCGTGTGGCCACAATCCATTTTCCATTCATGTACTTGTAGGTTCTTGGTATGGAGAGAGGGAGCTTGTATAGTGTGTGAGCTAATGTTCAACCATTGTACTCTTATCATAGTGGATTCCTATTCCTGGCTTATATCTTGTGCATTGTCTCGTTCATCGATCTTGTGTGTTTCATTATTATATTATGTGTTTTGCTCTTTTAACATAATATTGAATGTTTATCGTTTTTTGATTAAGATATGCTCATCTTTGTTGTCTTTCTTGTGGTTGGCTCAATCTTGCCTTTGTAAGGAGCTGTAGGTCTACATCTTCCATCTACCAGTGCTCGATATCATCTTGACCTAATGTTGACCTACATGCTTGCTTGCATTTTGTTGTGACCGAAAAATGTGTCTTGCAATCGTCATACATGTGATAGGTTGCTAATGTTTTCTATCCATTTTGAAACAACAAGCATCATTTGGTGAATGTTGCATCTTGTGTGCACCTATCAAGTGCGCGGAGCAAAGAGGCGATGACAATATTCTTGGGAGAGGCTAAGATAAGTGATGTTGATGTTGGCAAATGCCATGAAATGGGACATCAATACTATACTTGTTTGACTTCCAAATCTTTGATAGTTTGCTTGTGTTAGACCTCTACTTCTACTATTGATGATTCAATTGTCATATCTGCTCTACTTATGCTTTGATGTGCTGCCTAACCTGCATTCGATTATTGTTACTGAGTGATCCCATTGACTATTTTGCACATTGTTACTATTGGTGTACCTTGCCTGCCAATGCATACCATGTGCATTTTGACATTGTTGCTGGCGATTGTAATCTAAGTGGGACACATGCATGCTTGTCATGCATAAGAAGGTGAAGAGATGAAATGGTATGGTGTAATGTCACACATGATGAGAAGGAAGATACAATGGACATATTGTTACTTCATGTGGTGGGGATATCATGGTCATACTTGGTGGAGCATAAAATCGCATACATGTCTACATCATCTTGGTTTTCTCGGGGCCTACTAATGGCTTAAGTGCCTAATCCTTCTTGGCTCTAGTGATACTATACGCCCTCTCATACTCCTAGCCAGAAGGGGAAAGTGTGCGGGTGGAGAGAGAACATGCTAATGCTCTGATCCAAACCTTGCATGCATATGCTCCAATGGAGGAATCTTGGTGTCACAATGAGCTATCTGTGGAGCCTGTGTGACTACAAGAGGTGCAAGGTCGCTAGCTTGACTACTTTGCTTTTAGAGAGGGATTTTGTTATTTGGACTTCTCATTCAAGGTACTTTCTTATTGAGGCACATGCAATGGAGTGCACATTGCCAAAGTATCCATGGTGCACTTAGCTACTCCCATTCATTACTTGTTCACCTGTGCTTTGAGAGAGGGTGTTAGAAGCGGTCATCTAATAGGTTCATGGGCATGCACCATCTTATTTAGAGGCACTCTCTTCATTCTTTATTTGATAATTGGCTAGCCTATTTTGTGGTAGGACAACTCCTTTATTTTTATCCATAAAAGGAGGGAGTATAGCCATTGTCCATTATCCATTCATGTACTTGTAGGTTCTTGGTATGGAGAGAGGGAGCTTGTGGAGTGTGTGAGCTAGCATTCAACCATTGTTGTAACGTGACCACTAGAATCATCCAGGACACGTCTTAGCAGTCCAGCGGAAAGGATGTCTAGAAAGCTCCACCCGGCATTCCCATGGAATGTTACGGGATTTGCGATCTAGGTCTTCCCGCGTCTGCCACGTAGCGGAAGTATCCTGGCCGTTCCCACTTAGGATCGGCCTGAATCAAGGTTATCCTGATTGGTCATTATCTAGCAGAAACTAGCGTCAGACCAGGAGCGTACTACCTTATGCAGAAACGCCAGATTCGAAGCGAATTTATGCTGCACTTGGTTCAAGGAGAATGCGGAACGAGGGGGATGCAAAGCTCAACCTCTCTGCGATAAGGCATAGTCCCATTCCGTTCCCCTAAAACAGCCTAAATCGGTTAAGACATAACTCTAGGTCATTGCATTTGTTATTTGTTTTGATGATGATGATCATCCCGCTGCTCTTCGAGATTTTTGAGAAAAGTTCCCGGCTAACCAGGACCACCCAACCGTAGGACGGACCCATGGTCCATCCTCCGCACTTTCCTCGATTTGTTTTAGTTATCTAATTATCTAACACGTTAATTTGACATATAACAATCAGCTTCTTTAATTAATCCTATTAAGCACTGGTTCCTTCACGTAATCTTATCAGGTGACATAGAAAAACAATATCAAACAAATTATTTATTATCATTTCATCATTTTATCTTTGAAATACAAGGAGTTCCGCTCGTAGGCTTGTCCATAATCCGCCCGAAGGCTATCCAGTGATCCTCAGGGATCACTATTCCAAGCTTCCGCCCATAGACTAGTATGCAGGCCTCGAGATCCAATCCCGAGTCATGTTAGCCTCTTGTGCAGGTCCCGGAAGGCGAGGGATTTACGGCCAGAGCCCCCCCTGGCACCCAAGCGTCCTCCTGCTCCAAGTAGAGCTCACCAGAAAGACCTCTCGCGGCGGGTTCGGTCCACGCCTGAAGCATTAGATATCTTTTCATCCTTTAGTTCTTTGAGCAAACAATGCAAACAGTGCTTTCTAAACTGTTACAAGCACAATCAATTCTAGTGGTCGTTTATTTGGCCAACTGTTAAGGAGTGAATCCTTCTCTCCGAATGCCTCCAGCATTCGATCCGGGATCAATTGCGACTTGGCAAGATCCTCAAGGGTTTGTTTGTTCACCCTTTTGTCCTTGGGTTAGGGCCATACCCTGTTAACCCAACTTAACCAATACCTTAGGTTTTATTAACAGTAAATCCTGGCGATCATGTCGCTCCAATTTATTGATTGATCATTTGCTTCAAAGCAAATACCTAACTTCCCTTTACTTGGCAATTTTTTTTCCCAAGAAAGGTGATATAACAGGATGACTACTCATCCTCTTGCAAGTTAAACTTGCGCAAGAACTTGCCAACCTCATTCCAAGAAATGGCAAAACTCTCTTGTGAACAAACCACAAGTCTATGCGACGTTGCAACTTATTGCACAAGTGTCGCATCTATTCCATGGGATCATTTCACCCATTGAACGACGCTTTCTGGTCACGGAATTATCTCCAGACGAGAAGCAGGGTTTAGGGTGTCTTCTTACCCAACCCATTCCTAATTACACTAGGCCGACAATGTTCAGTCCTAGGGATTCCAACTCAATCCTAGTTTCATCATTTGAACGAGTGATCCTTAGGGTAGAAACCTTAGATCGTTTTATGCATGAGCGTCCAATTGTCCCTACATTCCGTGAATGTGGGTAGGACCTTTGGTTCAAGGGTTCGTCTTGGTAACAAGTGCGTGAAACTAGGTCAAGTTCTTAACGTGCTAAACCCTAGTTAGCACTTGGGTTATTTATCGTATCGGTTGAGCCATCCTATGCGAATCCCTTGTGGGTTAGGCGATTTAGATAATTCGATCTACTTGTCTTGCGACAAGGACGAACCATCCCTAGAGATGTTAACTTGATCTTAAAGGAGAAAGCTAGCTGTAACATCTCACAATTCACGTAAACACGCAATTCATTGCTTCTACGTACCCCTAAATTCGCAATAATCCTAACTTTTCTTGTTAAGATCAAAACGCATGTTAAATTGTGGTATAACTTCCATTGATCCTACTAGGACTTGCATTCAAGAATCATGCCCACAATTCTTTTTCTAAGCTTTTATGATTTCATGCTTCAATAAACCATGCAGCCTTTCCCTAAATACAACTCTTGATGAATGAAATTTTTCATATGACAAATGTGCAACATGCACTCCTTTCCTGACTACAACGTAGTGAAATTCATGCCAAAAAAAAGACTAGAGTTGACCTATTCCAATTTACAATCACATGCCACACGCAAATTCCTAGAATCATTTCCGCGCTCTTCTATTTCCTACGGGGTTAAGGACTTTCCCTAATGAATCATTCAATGAAGATTTGTCTAAAAATGCGACGTGCAATTAATCTTTCCATGCCTAGTCAAAGGTGCACTTCAATAATCTCAACCTTATAATGATAGGCAATAGGTGTTCTAGCCCGTCACTTTGACATGCACGACAAGGCAACATACTATTAAGGACGTTAAATGGATAGACAATTTCTTTATATGGAAAATACCAATGACCAAATTTCATGTCATGAACTAATTCTAATCATTGTTCGAATAGTCGATTTATTTCCAGTTGCATTTAACTTGACTAGGTGATTTTAAGCATGCATAGGTGCTTCCTAATCCATGAAGTTATCGTGATTAATGCAATGCTTTTGCGTGGAATCAAAATTAGTAAAAACCTGGACTTGTGGATTCGGTGAAATGTCCACATGAATGTTAGGAGATGATCCTCCTGTGGTTGCGCCTTGTGACTTTTTAGGGGCCATCGTGATTTCGACCTCTGGTTAGCCTTCGCAGATTTGAATTACTTGCCTTAGTTTGCAGCCTTATGATCTTTGGCCGTCTCCTTCGTATGGGCAATTCCCTTTGAGGTACGGTTCCTTGACAGAAGTACCGACTTGTAGAATTTGGCTTTGGAAGGCCTTAGGGTTCTTGTGAAGGCCCTTGCAGCAACGGAGGCTTGAGAGCTATTCTTCTCCTTGAAATTCCAGGGGAAAAAGGAGTAGGAACGGACTTATGTGGAACCCAGTGGGGAGGGGGTCTAAGGAAGCCCTCTTCTTTTCCACAAAGACCCGGGGGTAAGGATGGGCTTATTGGGGGATCTAGTGAGAAGGGAGTTTATAGGCTTCCTCCTCTTCTTTTCAATTCCCGAACTAGGGATGATTGGTAGGAAGGGCTTTGTAGCTTCCTCGCCTTCAAAGTCCCGAAAAGGGCTTATTGGGGAACTAATGGGAAGGCCTTATAGGCTTCCTCTTCGAAGCTCGGGAGGGGATAAAGATGATTGGTGGGAAGGGGGCTTTAAATCCCGGGGGTAATATGGACTTATGGAGATCCAATGGGAAGGGGGGCTTAGAGAAGCCCCCTTAGAAGCTTCTAACAGCTTCTGGCAGCTACGTGGCGACGTGGAGACGGATGACTGGTAAGGCTTGATGGTGGCCGTTAGCTCCACGACAGCAGGCGGCATCAACAGTAACAGCCCGGCCGTGGCGTAGTGAAGTCGACGCCCTCCACGGCTGGCGACGTCAGCGATCTCTTCTCTCTCTCTCTCCATGATTGTCTGAGCTCCTCCTCTCAAGGCGACGACCTCTTGCAGTTTGACAGCCTCTCGCTTCCTTCCCACCTTCTAGCGCAGCTTGATGACCTCTCCCTCCTCTCACGCCTTACGCAGCCTATCGCAGCTCCAATGCTTCCCATAGTGTGGCGCCATCCTCTCGTCGAGCCCCCCCTTCTCCCTGAAATAGCCATGGTTTTTATAGGTAGAGGGAGAGGTACCTCCCTCCCTCCACGCAGCCTGATGCATGAGCATCAAGCCTTCCATGAGTTCCAGCATGGTGCACAGTCATCGTGCCTCCCCTCCCTCTCCTCCAGCACGACCGTCGGCTGGGGAAGGGAGGGGATAACTTTAAAAAAATTTGCTATTATCTAACTTAAGAGGAGATTCATATGCGGGAATATTACATTCCCTCCCCCTTGGAAGAATCGAGATGTCCTCATCTCGAGACAAACTGGGGATATTGATGGTTGAGAGTGCTTTCATCTATCCAAGTGACATCCTCTTCGGGATAATCTTTCCACTGGACGAGGCATTCTCTCAAGGTTCTGGATCTTAGTTATCTCTCCCTAACATCTAGGATCCTATCAGGCCTTAGTTCAAGGACTCCTTGACTAGGCATTACAACTTGTTGATCATCAAGTAAATGGTTAGGATTAGGTATATATTCTTCAATAGACTGATATGGAATGCATTATGAACCCTTAGGTTCTCAGGGAGTTGCAGTCTATACGCATTAGGTCTTAAGCACTTGAGGATCTTGTATTGTCCACAATACCTTGGACTTAGCTTCTTGCAATCTCTTAAGGATAGGGAACTCTTCTTAGGGCATACGTGAATGAAGACCATGTCTCCTTCTCCAAAGATTCTATCTTGATGCTTCAAATCTGCGTATGCCTTCTGTCTACCCTTGGCAGCTTGGATGTCCTGTCTTATTGAATTTATTTGGTCATCCATCTCTTCCAACATTTGCCTTGAAGCTTAAACTCTCAAGGTTGGATCTTGAGAAGTTTAGGCGACTTCAATAGTCATGACCATACAATGCTTGAAAAGGCGTCATCTGAATACTTTGTTGGTAAGAAGCATTGTAGGTAAATTCAACTAAAGGAAAGTATTGAATCCACCTTTTTGGTTCACGACAACAGTATGCCCTAAGGATATCCTTGATAACTTGATTGACTTGCTCCATTTGACCTTCGGTTAGGGAATGGTAAGCTGTGCTAAAACAGAGTTAAGTCCCAATGGCTTCAAAGATAGCTATCTAGAAACATGATGTGAAAAGAGAATCACGATCACTAATGATTCTTCTAGGTAGCCCATGTAGCTTGAATATTTCCTTGATAAACAACCTTGCAATGTCTGAGGCTTTATAGTTTGTCTTTACTGGAATAAGGTGTGCAATCTTAGTAAGCATGTCAACCACAACCATGATGGAGTTGTATCCTCTTTGAACTCGGGGTAGGGCAACAACAAAATCCATACTGATGAATTCTCATTTCATTTGGGGAATGTCAAGCGGTTGTAGCTTCCCTGGCATCTTGACATGTTCGGCTTTGATACGTTGACAAGACAAACACTCAGTGACATATTTGAAAATGCCACCCTTCAGACTCTCCCAATAGTATCTCTTCCTAACTGCATTGAGAGTCTTGGCATAGCCAGGATGTCCTGAGAAAGGGCAATCATGAGTGTCGTACAATATCTTTTGCTTAAGTGACTGGCTTGCCGGTATACATGCTCTCATTCTATAGTAGACAAGTCCATTATTGACAGAGAATTCATGATACTTAGCCTATAGCTTTTATTCATGGTCCTTGATAGAGATCTCCCTTAGCATCTTTTGATAGGCTGAATCGTGGCATCCTTCCTTTCTAGCTAGCTCAAGTATTGGGTTTGTTTGGCATGGACACCTTTGTGGCTAGAAATCTAGCTATTGATGGATTTTGCAAGATTAGAGAATTAAGGAATGCCTTGCGACTAAGTGCATCAGCAACTACATTCTCCTTTCCAGGTCGGTACTTGATCTCAAGGTCATACTCATCCTGATGTTTGAGGAATGCACATTTCGTCATCTTAGCATACAGCTTGTGTGATCTCCTTGTCTCAAGGAAAATCCGAAGTTGGGGTTCATGATCTCCTTCCTGTTAGGAATAGACTAGAGTGTCTTCAAAGAAGATGAGCACGAAGTTATCAAGATATGGTCTAAAGATATCCTGCATTAACCTATTGAGGGTGGCAGGCACATCCGTAAGCCCTAATGACATAAGTAGAACTCAAAGTGTCCATATCCAGTGTTGAAGGTCGTCTTTGGGGTATCTTCTTCCTTGATTCTTATCTGATAGTAACCAGACCTAAGATAATCTTGGAGAAGTTCTTGGCACCCTGAAGACTATCAAGAAGCTCATCTATTCTAGGAATATGATATTTGTTCTTGATTGTTGATTGATTCAACCCACTATAATCAATACATAGTCGAAGTGTTCCATCTTCCTTTTTCTGGAACAATACTGGTGTTTCCCATGGTGAACTGCTAGGACGGATGTAGCCCTGATCTAGCAGTTGCTTGAGTTGTTCCTTTAGCTCAATTGCTTCCGGTATAGACATTCTATAGGGTCTCTTCGCAATTGGCGCAGCTCCTATTACTAGCTTGATCTCATGATCTACTTCTCTTTGAAGCGGGAGTTCTGTTAACTCTTCAGGAACTACGTCCGCGTATTCCTTTAGCCAAGTGACCAAATCACTTTACTTCTTGATCAATATTCATAGTCAAGACAATCGTTGATTTTTTTAAAAAAATTATTCCATTCATATCAGCATAGCCCTTTCGAGGTACAATTATTTCTTGGGGCGATGGAACAAGTTGATACATTAATTCGAGGAGAATAAGATGTTTTTGCATTCAGCTCCTACAGGAACTGAGTAGTAGTACGGATTGGGGTCATCGATTTTCAGGAATTGATAGTTCATTGGAAGATTAGGATATCTTTTCCTTTGATATCCATTCTTCTCATGACGTCCCAAAACCTTGATTCGGTCGGCAGGGATTCTTTGAATCACTTCCCCGTACACCTACTTATTCTGGTTAACCCTTCGACCCCCCTTGACCTGTAGGGTCGCGTTTGCGTGAGCCTCAACAAAGACGAACAACTTCACGATCTTCAAATCCTCCATCAACTTGATTCTTTTCAAGTTAATTTGAAGGTACGCAGGTCGATAGGCAGTTATGTAATAGATCCCTGAAACACCCATCCATCTCCGTTTCATGTACATAGGCGATGGATTGTAAATGCAGTCTAAGAAGTTCATCGTCTCCACCCTTTGTCGATAATCCGTGGAATGCATCACGGTCATAAACATGACTCGGAACACTAAGAACCTATTCCATGCTTCATAATTCTGCAAGACAGCATTGAAAGTAAGGAAATGTTTGGGACAGTAACATTTGCTTTACTTCTTCTTATTAAAATTTCTTAAAAACCAGTCTTTTGTTGGTTCGCTCTGATACCAACTGTAACATGACCACTAAAATCATCCAGGACACGTCTTAGCAGTCCTGCGGAAAGGATGTCTAGAAAGATCCACCCGGCATTCCCATGGAATGTTACGGGATTTGCGATCTAGGTCTTCCCGCGTCTGCCACGTAGCGGAAGTATCCTGGCCGTTCCCACTTAGGATCGGCCTGAATCAAGGTTATCCTGATTGGTCATTATCTAGCAGCAACTAGCGTCAGACCACGAGCGTACTACCTTACGCAGAAACGCCAGATTCGAAGCTGATTTATGCTGCACTTGGTTCAAGGAGAATGGGGAACGAGGGGGATGCAAAGCTCAACCTCTCTGCCATAAGGCATAGTCCCATTCCGTTCCCCTAAAACAGCGTAAATCGGTTAAGACATAACTCTAGGTCATTGCATTCGTTATTTGTTTTGATGATGATGATCATCCCGCTGCTCTTCGAGATTTTTGAGAAAAGTTCCCGGCTAACCAGGACCACCCAACCGTAGGACGGACCCACGGTCCATCCTTCGCACTTTCCTCGATTTGTTTTAGTTATGTAATTATCTAAACGTTAATTTGACATATAACAATCAGCTTCTTTAATTAATCCTGTTAAGCACTGGTTCCTTCACGTAATCTTATCACGTGACATAGAAAAACAATATCAAACAAATTCTTTATTATCATTTCATCATTTTATCTTTGAAATACAAGGAGTTCCACCCGTAGGCTTGTCCATAATCCGCCCGAAGGCTATCCAGTGATCCTCAGGGATCACTATTCCAAGCTTCGGCCCGTAGACTAGTATGCAGGCCTCGAGATCCAATCCCGAGTCACGTTAGCCTCTTGTGCAGGTCCCGAAAGGCAAGGGATTTATGGCCAGAGCCCCCCTGGCACCCAAGCGTCCTCCTGCTCCAAGTAGAGCTCAACGGAAAAACCTCTCGCGGCGGGTTCGGTCCAGGTTCCTGGCGCAGTCAACAACCCCCTTGGTTAGGGTCAGGCAGGCAGTCGGGGGTAACTGAAGCTGTCTCTCCCTTCAGGCCTTCAACCTGAAGCATTAGATATCTTTTCATCCTTTAGTTCTTTGAGCAAACAATGCAAGTCCTTGCAACCATGTCGCTCCAATTTATTGATTGATCATTTGCTTCCAAGAAAATACCTAACTTCCCTTTACTTGGCAATTTTTTTTCCCAAGAAAGGTGATATAACAGGATGACTACTCATCCTCTTGCAAGTTAAACTTGCGCAAGAACTTGCCAACCTCATTCCAAGAAATGGCAAAACTCTCTTGTGAACAAACCACAAGTCTATGCGACGTTGCAACTTATTGCACAAGTGTCGCATCTATTCCA
This sequence comes from Lygodium microphyllum, assembly GCF_053477565.2. Taxonomy (NCBI): domain Eukaryota; kingdom Viridiplantae; phylum Streptophyta; class Polypodiopsida; order Schizaeales; family Lygodiaceae; genus Lygodium; species Lygodium microphyllum. The sequence continues at coordinate 114,768,476 of NC_141162.1, forward strand.
TGGGATCATTTCACCCATTGAACGGCGTTTTCTGGTCACGGAATTATCTCCAGACGAGAAGCAGGGTTTAGGGTGTTCTTACCCAACCCATTCCTAATTACACTAGGCCGACAATGTTCGGTCCTAGGGATTCCAACTCAATCCGAGTTTCATCATTTGAATGAGTGATCCTTAGGGTAGAAACCTTAGATCATTTTATGCATGAGCATCCAATTGTCCCTACATTCCGTGAATGTGGGTAGGACCTTTGGTTCAAGGGTTCATCTTGGTAACAAGTGTGTGAAACTAGGTCAAGTCCTTAATGTGCTAAACCCTAGTTAGCACTTGGGTTATTTATCGTATCGGTTGAGCCATCCTATGCGAATCCCTTGCGGGTTAGGCGATTTAGATAATTCAATCTACTTGTCTTGCGACAAGGAGGAACCATCCCTAGAGATGTTAACTTGATCTTAAAGGAGAAAGCTAGTTGTAATATCTCACAATTCACGTAAACACGCAATTCATTGCTTCTACGTACCCCTAAATTCGCAATAACCCTAACTTTTCTTGTTAAGATCAAAACGCATATTAAATTGCGGTATAACTTCCATTGATCCTACTAGGACTTGCATTCAAGAATCATGCCCACAATTCTTTTTCTAAGCTTTTATGATTTCATGCTTCAATAAACCATGCAGCCTTTCCCTAAATACAACTCTTGATGAATGAAATTTTTCATATGACAAATGTGCAACATGCACTCCTTTCTTGACTACAACGTAGTGAAATTCATGCCAAAAAAAAGATTAGAGTTGACCTATTCCAATTTACAATCACATGCCACACGCAAATTCCTAGAATCATTTCAGCGCTCTTCTATTTCCTACGGGGTTAAGGACTTTCCCTAATGAATCATTCAATGAAGATTTGTCTAAAAATGCGACGTGCAATTAATCTTTCCATGCCTAGTCAAAGGTGCACTTTAATAATCTCAACCTTATAATGATAGGCAATAGGTGTTCTAGCCCGTCACTTTGACATGCACGACAAGGCAACATACTATTAAGGACGTTAAATGGATAGACAATTTCTTTATATGGAAAATACCAATGACCAAATTTCATGTCATGAACTAATTCTAATCATTGTTCGAATAGTCGATTTATTTCCAGTTGCATTTAACTTGACTAGGTGATTTTAAGCATGCATAGGTGCTTCCTAATCCATGAAGTTATCGTGATTAATGCAATGCTTTTGCGTGGAATAAAAATTAGTAAAAACCTGGACTTGTGGATTCGGTGAAATGTCCACATGAATGTTAGGAGATGATCCTCCTGTGGTTGCGCCTTGTGACTTTTTAGGGGCCATCGTGATTTCGACCTCTGGTTAGCCTTCGCAGATTTGAATTAGTTGCCTTAGTTTGCAGCCTTATGATCTTTGGCCGTCTCCTTCGTACGGGCAATTCCCTTTGAGGTATGGTTCCTTGACAGAAGTACCGACTTATAGAATTTGGCTTTGGAAGGCCTTAGGGTTCTTGTGAAGGCCCTTGCAACAACGGAGGCTTGAGAGCTATTCTTCTCCTTGAAATTCCAGGGGAAAAAGGGGTAGGAACGGACTTATGTGGAACCCAGTGGGGAGGGGGTCTAAGGAAGCCCTCTTCTTTTCCACAAAGACCCGGGGGTAAGGATGGGCTTATTGGGGGATCTAGTGAGAAGGGAGTTTATAGGCTTCCTCCTCTTCTTTTCAATTCCCGAACTAGGGATGATTGGTAGGAAGGGCTTTGTAGCTTCCTCGCCTTCAAAGTCCCGAAAAGGGCTTATTGGGGAACTAAAGGGAAGGCCTTATAGGCTTCCTCTTTGAAGCTCGGGGGGGGATAAAGATTATTGGTGGGAAGGGGGCTTTAAATCCCGGGGGTAATATGGACTTATGGAGATCCAATGGGAAGGGGGGCTTAGAGAAGCCCCCTTAGAAGCTTCTAACAGCTTCTGGCAGCTACGTGGCGAAGTGGAGACGGATGACTGGGAAGGCTTGATGGTGGCCGTTAGCTCCACGACAGCAGGCGGCATCAACAGTAACAGCCCGGCCGTGGCGTAGTGAAGTCGACGCCCTCCACGGCTGGCGACGTCAGCGATCTCTTCTCTCTCTCTCTCCATGATTGTCTGAGCTCCTCCTCTCAAGGCGACGACCTCTTGCAGTTTGACAACATCTCGCTTCCTTCCCACCTTCTAGCGCAGCTTGACGACCTCTCCCTCCTCTCATGCCTTACATAGCCTATCGCAGCTCCAATGCCTCCCATAGTGTGGCGCCGTCCTCTCGTCTAGCCCCCCCCTTCTCCCTGAAATAGCCATGGTTTTTATAGGTAGAGGGAGAGGTACCTCCCTCCCTCCACGCGGCCTGATGCATGAGCATCAAGCCTTCCATGAGTTCCAGCACAGTGCACAGTCATCGTGCCTCCCCTCCCTCTCCTCCAGCACGACCGTCGGCTGGGGAAGGGAGGGGATAATTTTAAAAAAAATTGCTATTATCTAACTTAAGAGGAGATTCATATGCGGGAATATTACAATTGTACTCTTATCATAGTGGATTCCCATTCTGGAGTTACATCTTGTGCATTGTCTCCTTCATTGATATTGTATCTTTCATTATTCCACTACATGTTTTGCTCTTCTAATAGGATGTTCTTACCCCTTGCCTTGACATTGGCAATTCTAATCCTATTACCGCTAGTCCTTATAGTATTCCTTGGTTTTAGACACATGTCAAGTGTTTGTATGCTTCGAGGATTATGCATATTGTGGTTTTTCTTTTGCAACTATTTTTTGTTTGTAGCACCATTCCCACTTTATTTTTCATGCTTGTTAGTAGCATCTTTCTGCGCATGCATAGCTACTACATTGGTAGTGTTGCACTTACTTTCGATGTTATGGTACTATTTTCATGTAGGAGGCTATTAGGTATACTTATTAGTACCACAATTCTAATGGTGTATTTTCACCCAAGTGTGACATTGCCCACTTTAGCATGGATAGAGAGCAAGAGGTGTTTATTAGATATCAAGTTGCTATCTATTCTCTAGCTCCATCATATCATGATCTCCAATTGGACAACAATTGTCTATATTGGGATTATATTTATCAGTACTACGTGGATGCCATTGAGGGCTCTTTTGTAGGATGTTTACCAATGGCACTCCTACTCTATTTTATTGAGGTCATTGCAATTCTATCCCATGACATGACCAAGAATTCTAGTAATGCGCTTGATGATGTTTCTTATATATCCAATGTAAGGGTGCTAGAGAGTCTTCACAGTTATCCTCCATTATGTAGTTTAACTGATGGGTTTGATGTTGATAGTCTAAATGCTTTTATGTTGCAATCATTATTTGTTTTGGAGGATTTAAGAGAGTGTGACAATTTCTATTTAGATCTTTTGCTTTCTTAGCTTTATTAGTTTGCATTGTTGTTTAAAAGAGAAAAAAAAAAACACAACCACCAAGAACAAAAACACTGCTACAAGAAATTAGACGATCTAATTTCTAATCTAAAGCTTTTTTAAAACTTTTATTTATTCACACACTAGTTTAGTTAGTTTTCATTGAGTTTAGTAGTTATATGCATGCAGTGTTGGGCTTATATTTCAGTGCATATCTTTTTCTTGAAAGGACTTAGGGAACAATACATTACAAAACATTGTTATTCTTTTTGTTATGCTAATAATAGTGTACTTGTGGACATTAAGTAACAAGGGGGAGTTTTGTGACCTATGCATGATTGAATATTTTTTGGTCTAAATTGGTGGACTAGAAATCCACGAGAGTATATCCCATATGGACTTGTTTCATTTCTTGCTAGGATTCATCGGGCAAAAAGGCATCTCTTTGCAAAATTTTGACCACTTTGTTTATGATTAGGGCACTTCTGTTGAGTCTTGTGACTTTAACTCAGATGTTAGCTTATTGGCAAGTAAAGATCTCTCAATTAAGTTTCTTGAGGAGGATTGTTGAGCTCAAATATCTGTGGGTTTAAAGTTAAATAGTGAACGCATAAGTACTGTATACTAAGTAAGGAAAAAGCTATCTAAAGACATGAAAAAACAAAAAGAAAACATCCATGAATTGAATTATTATTTTTTAATCTTGAAAGAGGATATCCATCGCCTCGAAGGTGATGGTAGGTTGTTGTAGGGATTTCCTTGATGGGTTTCTTGCATCCAATGCCTTTCGGAAGAGACCTTCTAAGCATGGTTGCAAGCAAATCTTTAAACAAAAAAGAAAAAGAAAACAAAAAATCCAAAAATGAATCAACCTTTGATATAAAGGAGATAGAGGTGTAATAATATTTATAGTATATATCATAATTAGCTTGTAGCTAGATACATTATTCCTGATTTCATGGTGGGTTATCAATTTTGCCTTCGATACTCTATCTTGTGGTGTGTCCTAGATGAGCTTTGTTGAGATCTAGTAGTAATCTTGCAAGAGTAAGCAAAGTTCTTCTCATAGATATCTAGAAGGAGAGTAGCATAGTATTTTTGCTTTGAGAGGTTTAGCACCTATTATACCTTTATTTTTAGTTTTATTGTTACTTGGGATGTATCATGTCATGCACATAGAGGGCATTTTTTGTTAAGACCATTTTGACGTAAAAGGAAAGTTTAAACTTTAGATGGCATTGGTTCTTTTGGAACGCACCTAAAGTCTAGATAGAAAAAACCCTAAAGGGAACTTGGCCAAGTGAGGAGAGGTTGTGTTTTAATAATATTTTTGTATTAAGTTTTGCAAGACATCGGGAAGAAGATCAAGTAGAGAAGAAGCCATGTATCAATGCCAGAAAGCGGTTTGCTTTTTCTATCCTTGGACTCAGCACCCATTGGGGGTTGGCCACTAACTCGGGGAAGTTACTAATGAATATATGTATGCATCACGTGGGTTCAAAATAAGGTATTTTTAAAATATCATTTTTATACATTTTTTTACATACAAAAGGGTGTAATATAAAGGGGTTATTTACAGATTGAATAAAAAAGGGTTATGCTTTATTCAAGAAAAATTCACAAATAAGGATATTTATAATAGGCCTTGAATACATGTGATGTAAAGAATATACATATGGTAACTTCCTCGAGGCCACTGAGCACATCACTACACTTGTTTATGAGCACTACAATAGGGCTTCAGATATCCCTTCTTTTTAATTACATCCATGCCATGGGGGGAGTACACTCTTTATTGCACCATCTTGATGCACTAGCACAGCATGAGGACTGCTGAGGCTATACTCAACAAAATGAATAGCATTGGACTATGAGAGATGCACCCCAGAATGCACTCACCTTATTGCACATGCACTTTGGGAAAGCTATCACTCATTAGGAATTCCAAGATAATAGGTTAGATGTGGAAGGGAGAGTGGATGGTCATGTAGGACTCCAATGATTAAGAGAGGGGTTCAAATATTGAAATTTATAATCATGGGTGCTAGCAAGAGGGGGGCTAGAGTGCCATCCTTTGATCAATGAGAGGCAAATTCCTGAGTATTAAAGGATTATAAGTTAATAAACAAACCTTATGTATGCATGTGCATGAAGCACTAGCACGATAGTAAAAGATAGGCACAAGTATTTTTTTGATGCAACATCTCTCCTTCATGTGTATTGAATGGTTGGAATGCATAGCATATCTTTTGAAATTGGATCTTTTCAAAGAAACATGAGTGCATGAGCATCAATACATCAATGGCACATGATCGTGTTCTCAATTTAGGAGCACAAGGGTCATGAGGTAACCTATGCAATGGGCCCTAGTGTGCTTCTTCAATCAACGTTACTTTGATGAGAATTCAAGGGGTGTTGGGATGAGTGTAAATCCTTTTACCATGAGAGGCAAGGTTGAGAGGAGCAATGATCTTTTGTTCATTTGAGATATCTACCTATGTATGTATGGCCTTGAGTGTGCTAGTATTTTATCTAAAATATTGCTTATAGTTTTCTTCTTTTTGGGCCTACTAAGAGAGTTGGTGGTTTTTTAATATTGAGAGCTTGTTATGTTTTGCGAATGTAAACATATTAGGGAAAGGTTTGTGTTCAAGTGTGTGCAAAGCGACATCATTGGTGTGTTGTGTGTGTTTGTGTGTATATAAGTATTGTTTGTGCAAAGTAGCTATGTGCATGATTGAGATAAATGCTAGGAGGGGTGAACAAGCTCTAAGATAAGCCTCATTCATAGGCTTAATATATAAAGAAATGGAAGCATATGCACAAAAATCAGAAGAAGAAAATGAAAGTTTGGTGGTGAATTCTGGAGGAGAGCTATTGTTTTTATCATTAAAGGGGGATTTTTGGGGTAGAGAATGATGAAACTAGAGGCCCATAGATAAGATCTGGAACCTCTCATGAAGGCAGGCTGACATAGTAGTCAATGGACCATCTATTACACTAAGCTTTTCAAGATAGTCGATTTCATAGATAATTTTAGTGGCTATATGTTGCCAAATGGCTATACTTTTATTTTTTTGGATTTTTTTTTTTGAAACTCAAGTAGGTTGAGTTATAAACTCCATTTTTAAAATTTGCTAACATTTATAAGGTATATCGAGATTTTGAAGGCTCTTTTGCCATTCATGTGAAAGAAATATTGAAAGAATTATATTAAATTCACCAGAGTATTTATAAGTTATGGGATATATATAGAAACATTCATCACATGTACATATGTACTCATACACATAGTACATACATAGACACATGTCACATACTACTTATCCTTGCTTCTTTTATACATACTCACACACATGACTCACACACACCCTCTGCACACACGCATTACTCAGCATTACATCTACTCTTGTATTCATACATACATGTACACAATTATTAGAACCGAAAGGTTTGAGGTACTTATGGTCCAATAACTTGAGCTAGTCAGATCTTTGAAGCATGCATCTTGAAAGTTGCAAAGCAAGGCGTAGCTCTACCTTAAACCCATAAATGTTAAGGGGTGTTCCCTCTTCATCGACTTGAGCACAAATAATACCTCCCCTTCAATGAATGGTTTATTCAAGAGCAAGCTAATTTTAGCAAGGTGCCAAGGACTCTCTCCATTTCCACATCCAAGACTTTAGCAACACACATGAGGACCAATCAACAACACTCTTGGCCTCAACTTCGACTAGCACTAAGAGAAGCTTGTGGAAGACATTAGCATATCCTAGTCATTAGTAAAGGTGCAACCATTTTCATCCTAAATAAATGTGATAATAGTCTCTCTTTGATGCTTAGCTTTGAGAGAAGAAAATAGATGCACCTTTACTTATGACTAGGATATGCTAATTTTTTCCACAAGAACTCTCAGTGCTGGCCGAAGTTGAGCCTAAGAGTGTTGTTGATCTATCCTAGAATGGAAATCCAAGATTTTAGCAACACACTAGGACCAATCAACAACAATCTTGGGCTCAACTTTAGCTACCACTTAGAGATGCTTGTGGAAAACATTAGCATATCCTAGTCATCAGTAAAGGTGCACCTATTTTCATCCTAAATAAATGTGATAGTCTTTATTTGATGCTTAGGTTTGAGAGAATTTAAGTAAAATTGATACGAAGCATCTCTTAGGAGGTCCCACCTAACTTAAAAAGAGGATCCAAATCGAATGTTTGAGAGAATTTAAGTAAAATTGATACGGAGCATCTCTCAGGAGGTCCCACCTAACTTAGCAAGACGATCCAAATCGAATGTTTGAGCTGCTAACACACAATGATAAGTAACAATGTTGATCAAGAGGTTGGGACCCTCAAGGTGGTTAGCTATGTGCTCGAGTAGGTTTATATACAAGAGGGGGTGATGCTCTAATTCTCGAGTCACTTTAATAGAGATTCCATGGCCAAAAAAATACTCGTAGTCTCAATTTTGATAGATGATTCTATTCCATGCTACTTTAAGGTTTGTCAAGCATTCTGATGAATTCTAATGCACAAAAGTTCCAATTAGGAAAGACAAGATGGAGCTAATACTAATGATTGTAGGACAACCATTTGAAAAGTGGAAAATCGATTTTGTAGGGCCAATAACTCTTGTAACTCAATATTCTTAGGCTAGATAGGTTATTATTGCTACTTAGGTTACCTAACTAACTAGGTTGAGGCTAGGACCACAAGGAAAAATGATGCAAAAACAACAGCAATGTTCTCATGGGCTTAAGTGATCTCACAGTTTGATTGCCCCATTGCAATTTTTTGTAATCAAGGTACATACTTCATTAATGAAGTGATTTCACACGTGATGTCCACATTCATGATTGTGCAGTGAAAATCCTACCCATATTACCCACAAGAAAATGGTCAAGCTAAAGCTACAAACAAAATCTTGATCAACATTTTAGCTCAAACCATCACTGTCTCCCAAAGCAATTTGGACAACAAGCCAATGGTAGCACTTTGGGCTCATCACATAGTCTATAAGACCATGACTGGCCATACCCCCTTTAAAATGATTTATGATATGGATGAAATTATGCTAGTCAAACTCTTCATCCCTAGCTTAAGAGTAGTTATGCAAGAGTGGTGGAAAGGTAGGAAAGCTTGGACCAATTGCTTAATAGAATTATAATGAAAACTCGATTACTGGCAACACATGCTCTTGTTTGCAAAAAATTATGACGAAAGGCCTAGTTTTACAAACACGTCAAGTAACGAGATTTTGAGAAAGGTGACCTTGTATTGCTCTACTTCATTAGAGAGTTTAAGCAAAAAATGAAATAGTGAGATGTAGGCTCTTTCAGAGAGCTGCGTGAGATTAGTAGAGTGGATAATGTCAAGCTTGAAACATTGAATGGTAAAGTCGAATGTTTCTTCAAGGAAAGAAAAATCAAAAAATATATCCACTTGCACTTCCACTACACAAATCCTGAATGGCACTACTATCTATTGCCATACAAGCAGTTAGAATCATTAAAGTCAACCCCAAATATGAATGCCCTATACTTCCAACTTATCTAAGCATCACACTAACTACAAGGAAATCTTGCATAGTCATCACTCTCATTGATGAAGGTGTTGACTGTAACATTTTGGCATATTATGAATGGATAGGAATTGGGTAATTGGCACTCATACCAATGACTACAAAACTAAATACATATAGAGGATCTCCTTATGCATTATTAGGAAAATATTAAATTATGTTGATCATCAAAACTAAAAGTCTATCAACTGTTTTCTACGTGTTGCCTAACATTGAAGGAGTTAGCAATGAGGTACTGTTGGCACTCCCATTTAAATGACCAACTAAGTGTATAGTTGGCCTCCAACTACAATATATTCATTTGGAGTTATCCAATGTTAGGATACTCATAACTTTCAACAAGGTTACTAATGTTTCAATTAATAAGGCAATACCACCAATGATGCCATGTATCCCAATTCACCCCTTAAAAAGAGCAATGATACCCTCTTCAACAAATTGCTCAAAGTTCAAGTAGAACATAGTAAGCCAATCAATCATGTACATTAGTGCAATGTGAATCATAAAAAGTGGGTACCAATGTTGAATAGAAAAAGTAAATATGCTCACTTACACACTCATCACCAACAAAAATCAACCCCTAACCAAGTACGATGGCAATATAAACATTACGCTGCAAATCCAACTCGATGGGTTCCTGAATCTCTACGTAAAAAATAAGGTTATTATGCTAGTAACAAGCACATCTGGTTGCCAAAGCTCACATACAAGGCTACCCTAATATTCCCACAGCCAATTTCTTGGGATGCCAAGTCTCCACAACCAAAAAGACATGCACCACAACTACCAACATCTAATGATGCACCTCAACATGATAACAAAATGATAGAATCGTAGGCGTCACTAGTCAATCCTACAAAAAACCCAAACTATGAACACTGGCAAATAACCTGTAAAGAATCATAGTTCACTAAGTCAACAAGCTTACATAGGCTAGCCATCCCTAATTGTAAGGAACCCAACAAACCATAATAACTATATCACATTTTCATTCCCAAGTTCAAGTCCAACAAGTGAATGCAAGATCCCCATTTGAACCTAAAAACACACTCAATTCAATGCCTACAACAAGGCAAGGTCAAGTAGTTACACCACTTGATCAAATTAGCTGCTAGAAGCCAAAATCCTCTCATGGCCTTTTACCTTCTTATGAGAGGTAGTCTCTCTTATAACTAGCTACCAACATGACTGGATACCAATGGTGACATAGTCACATGTATTTAATAGCTAGATAGCATCTTCACTCTATTTGCATGTAGCTACAAACGACTTGACCTAGGCCTCCTCAATGAAAATACTACAAATGATGTGAAGTCTCTACCATCCTCACAAGAGGGACATGATTTTATCTTCACTAAGTTTGCCTCAATTTTCGATAAGCTCATTGCAACTTAAGTTTTATGAGAGCAAGCCTTAAAAGGAATATTACTCACCTCTTTCCAATAAAGTTGTGTTGAGACCACCATCAATTAGCTTGCTAGCCTCCATCATCTTGCATAGATTGATTCCTCATTCTTGTAGTATTGGTTTACATTATGGGTGCAATGGGAAATAATGGGATGCTAGATCATGACCATTGTAGGGTAACCGTGTGCATTAGGATGTCTAAGTATGATCCTACTTATCTTACCCCCACTTTGTTTTAGGCACCTACTTTAACCCATAAATGTCCATTAGACTAAAATGTGATGCTACATCCATATGTGGATTGAGCCCTTAGTGAAGAAGAGTTTCATATTGCTAGTTGGATAGGTCAAGGGACCTCCTCACTTATGTTCAGACCTATATTTATCCATATTGATATTCGATCCCAAGATATGGACTATTACGTTGCCATGGAATACAATCCATTTTTTTACAATTGATGGTTGCAAAAATGGTTGAGGGTTCCCTTATATACCTGCTAGTACCTCACAATCAAATTCTTGCCATGAACCCCCTTGCACAATCCTAGAAGTCTTGCAATCCATTGGGAAGAGGAGGGGTTTGCACAAACTCACCTCCACATAAACTTTGCTAATTGATCATTTTTTTAAAATGCAAAAATTTCTTTGTTTTTATGTGAAACTTTAGTTTTTCTTGACAATTTTTACATATATTTTTTGTTTTTAACAAATTCATCACTTCTCTAAATCTCACTACAAGATGTTGTTAGACTTTGAATATGGTGGGGCAAGGAGACAAAGTCACATGCGAAACAATGACTAAGTCCCATATACTATTTTCAAAAGAGAATAGGACTACAAGCTGAGTATAGAAGTTAAAGGATATCACCACTTGTAGTACAAACAGATCCATAACCTAGAAGAGATGGCAGCCAGAAATCCAAATGCCATGAATTTGGTAAACTAATGTGAATTGAATGAGTACATGGAAAAGTTCAAGGGGAAAATAAATTATGAGCAGTGCACAACATTTCTCTTGACGACGATTTTGATAGGCATAATGGATCGGACATAGTAAGTGACAACCATGGACAGAAATAGGTGGAGATCCCTTTTAATCCAAAAGTAGTATAGAAAGTCTTGGCTCTACCAGATAGGTAAGAGAAATGACCAAAGAGAGACATCTATGCAATGTCAAGGATGGATAAACAAAAGGTTTTCACTAATGATGACATCATCTTGGAAGATGTCCCAGATCTCTCAATTGAAATTCAAGCTAAATTCATATATTCTTTATTCTCTAAAAACATGCACAACTCCATGGTGAGTAGAATCTAGGTAGGAATGCTAGAATGTGTGGTTGCTTGGGTAGTGGATAACAAAAACCTTAATGCCTACATAAAAAAAACCATTGATGATGTAGCAAAGGTATTGAGATTTGAAGCACATATCCAAGAAATTAGGACATGTATTAGTAGTAAGTAGAGAGACAGAAAGACAAAAAGGCGGCAAAAGAGGAGGGTCTTCACCCACTATTCTTTGATGTGAATGCAAGAATAGATAGATATGCCATAGTGAGATTGCTCCTTCAGGCTACATTGCTATCAAGATACTGTTTTGAGTTACTAGAAGATATGAACATCATCCAATTTACCAATTGTAGCCATTCTTTTCTTCCAACAACAATGCTAGTGGCAAGGTTCAAGTTAAAGATCTACATGATGAGCAAAACATACTTAGAAAGATCGTTGCAACTACTACCCCAACCACCATTGAGGAATTAGATGAAGTCCTCATCATTTACTTATATATTAATTTTCTTCAAAAAAAGAGAGAAAAAGAAAAAGAAAAAGACAGAGGGCCCCACACAATCATAACACCTAGGGGCCTTAACCCCTAGTCCTCACTACAAGGATACAGGAGTATAGTGATGGCGATTTTTGACGTAAACTAGTAGTGTTGCTATTTGCGTCGCTATTTGCATGCAACGCAAATAGCGACGGTACTTAGGTGAAAAAATGCGGGCCGAAACTCGAGCGCATCATTTTGCGCAAATGAACGAAAGAGAGAGCGAAAGGGAGAGAAAAGTGCATCTTGCATTTGAGAGGGAGAGGGAGAGAAAGAGAGAAAGAGGGAGAAGGAAAACTTCTCATCGCCGCTGCCGCTCTTTACAAAGAACAGGAGGAACTGTATGGAGGGCGAAGAGGAGCCACCGAATCCATCCTCGGGCCTTTGCGGTGAGTGCATTGTTTCCTCTTGCTTTGTTTTGTTTTTTCTCCTTTTCTTTTGCTTGTTTTTGTTAAAAATCATGTGTATTGAGAGAGAAAGAGAGGAAATGAGAGAGAGAGAGAGGAAGAGAGAAAAGGAAAGAAGGAACTAGAGAGAGAGGGAAAAAATATTAAAACTAATAGAGAAAGAGAGAAAGAGAGAGAGAGAGGGAGGGAGAGAGGAGAATGAATGAATAAAAAACAAAGAGAGGGTAAGATCATGTTCTTTAATTTCTTCTTTTCTTTTTTTTGTAGTAGTAGTAGTTCTTTAGTTTTTTCTTTTCTTGTTTGTAGTAGTAGTAGCAGTAGTTCTTTAGTTTCTTCTTTTCTTGTTTGTAGTGGTAGTAGTAGTAGTGGTGGTAGTAGTAGTAGTTCTTTAATTTCTTATTTTCTTGTTTGTAGTAGTAGTGGCTCTTTAATTTATTCTTTTTTTGTTTTTTGTAGTAGTAGTGGTAGTAGTAGTAGTTGTTGTTGTTTTATTTCTTCTTTTCTTTTTTTCTTGTTTGTTGTTGTTGCAGTAGTCATAGTAGTGGTAGTGGTAGTGGTAGTGGTAGTGGTAGTGGTAGTGGTAGTGGTAGTAGTAGTGGTAGTTATTGTTGTTTAATTTCTTATTTTCATGTTTGTTGTTGTTGTGGTAGTCGTAGTAGTAGTAGTGATAGTGGTAGTGGTAGTAGTAGTTGTTGTTGTTTAATTTCTTCTTCTCTTGTTTGTTATTGTTGTGGTATTCATAGTCTTGGTCATAGTCATCATAGTCTGGTTGTAGTAGTAGTAGTAGTGGTGGTGGTGGTGGCGGTGAGGTCTGCTGCAATACCACGAGACAGGAAACACTCTGACATATGTTAATTTGTGGGTGGGTGGAGACTTTACATTCGTTAATTTTGTTGAGTTACAAGAGAAGATATCCCTTCTCAAACAATTTAAGAAAGAAAAAAAGAATGATAACAAAAATAAATTGTTTGTCGTAACGTAGACCAAATGGAAAAGGATGAAGGTCGTGATGTTCAAGATCGCGAGGCATATCTTAATCAGTGTGTCTCATGTCCTTGCTTTTAATGTAAGCTGGCAATTAGACGAAAACGTCGATTGTCTATAGAACATATACAACGCTTCGGCGAGTTTCAATTAGAGATCATTAATCAAGCGATCTCAGATTTTGAGAAAACGGTAAGAAAAGTGTATATCAATCATGCATTGTATTCACAAGCTAATTGAATATCATATACAAAAACATTGGGTGTGGTTGGCAAATTTTCTATCCAGGGAGGTGATGTCTCGTCCCAAGGAGGAGTGCACCCTTTGTAACCAGTTAAAAGAGTTTGTGGGCGTGCAATGGATGGAGTTCCTGAGCCAAACCACCACTTGGAAGGTACTACCCAATCTATACCAACAATACCATAGGAGATAGACAGCCTTTCACACTTTCCTACAATCTTGGAGCTTGAGATGGAGGCAATGATCGATGCATTGATGCCGATGGATGTCTAGACATCTGATCCACTTGGAGAGGAAGCATCCATACCATTATATGATGGGTGCCAAGTATCTCGCTTGAAGACACTACTTGCACTCCTAAGTGTGCAAGCAAAATACGGGTGGAGCGATGCGAGTGTGACCAAGTTGTTCAGATACCTAGTATGTACGCTTCGTTGATTCCTTTTCGGCACTATCATAAAAAACATTCGTGCTTTTTCAAGGTGTTTTATGATTTTTTTAAGGTTACTGAAGTATCATATATTACCACTTGCAAATACCATGCCTGAATCTCGTGATGATGCACGACATGTTTTACGAAAGCTTGGTATGGACTACAACAACATCCATGCATGTATCAACAATTGCATACTGTTTCGAGGAGATGAGACTATGGAGACATGTACAAAGTGTAGTGCTCACAGGTATCGACAAGACTTGCAAGGGCAAACCATCTCTCAAAAATTTCTTAGACACTTTCCTCTTACCCCCACATAAACCACATGTTCAACAATTATAAGGCAGCGATTATCATGCAACGGATTCACACGCATGGAGCCACATTGACTCTACCTTTCCAGGCTTTGCCTAAGAGCCAAGGAATCTTTGGCTCGATCTTTCTATGGATGGCGTGAACCCATTTGGTCTGTGCTCAACTTCTTATAGTGTGTGGTCTGTAATCCTTGTCAACCACAATATCCCTCCATGGCTTTTTACAAAGAAAGGACATCTCATCCTTAGCTTGCTTGTTCTCGGGGCTTTGCCGGAGAGCCAAGTAATCTTCAGCTTGGTATTGCTATGGATGGTGTGAACCCATTCGCTCTGCGCTCAACTTCTTACAGTGTGTGGCCTACAGTCCTTGTCAACTACAATATCCCTCCATGGCTTTCTATGAAGAAAGGGCATCTCATCCTTAGCTTGCTCGTTCTCGGCTGCTACAAAGTCCAAAATATGAACGTGCATCTTCGTCCATTAGTCGAAGAGCTTAAGATTTTGTTGGAGGAGGGGGTCATCGTGGAAGATATGAGCAAGCGCGATGGTCGACAGTCTGCCAATATTTGAGCCATTCTCATGTGGACCATGCATGACTTTTCGGGATTCGAAGAGTGCTCAGGTAAGTGTACACAATATTAGTGAGTTTGGAAATCTTCCAATTCCCATTTTTTGAATACAAAAAAGGTGGCACTCGGATAACATGTCCATAAGTTTCTCAATACCATATGATGTGACCTATCATTGGAAAGCTCTTGAAAAATGGAATCTATTGAGCTATAGGGAGTGCTTGAATTGGAGTTATAGTATACAAGTTATGACAAATCCAAAGATTTGACCACATGTCCCAAACTTTTGGAAAATTTCCATATTTCCCAATATGGTGTTAGTAGGCTTCCGTTCTTGTTGATAATATCTACCATAGCTCGTTCAAGTTTGTATTCATTGGATAGAGGTGTTGGGACAGGTCTGGTTACCTCTGGTTATCATGCATGTCCATTGTGTGGGCCACAATTAGACTCCCGAAGGTCACGAACCATGAAGAAATTATCTCAAGGACACGCCGCTTTCTTGCCAGAGGGTCATGAACTCAGGAAAGGTTTTCTTGGACAAACTCCAGCACGTATAAATGCCCAAAGCTGGTACGAGTTGAAAATGGTCCACACAGAGTCACATCCAAACGGAATGCGATGGTTCTCAGTTTTCTACGAGTTGTTGTATCGGACCCACTTATAGATCAACCACTTGTTGGATCCCATACATATTTTCAAGAATGTGGGCAACTTACTATGGGACCATATCACAGGAAAGAGAGACACTATAGGGGCACGAATGGATTTGAAGGAGGTAGGCAAGATGGAGGCACTTTGGCCGCAGTCGAGTGCTGATGGTCACTTGCAACTACCTCGCGCTCCTTGGGTTTTGTCCACTAAAGAAGAGTGCATTGTGAAGCAAATAGTCAACTCTATCCGCACTCCTACAGGTATGATGCATTCTCTCAGGTCTGCATTTTCTAAAGATGACCAATTATTAGGGCTAAAATCCCATGATTGGCATAAGATATGTCAGGTTTGTACTACGAATGGATTGTAAGTGGCCTTCATATTTTGCTATTTGGAGTGTAGTCATTGTTCATAATGCTTCCTCGTTTGTGGCAATTTGTACTACCGATCGCAATCGCAGGATGCCTTACTCCAAAAATACACGGGGCGATTTACAGGTTGTCAACTTTAGTGCAATGGATCTCATAGAAGGAGATTAAGACGTCCTCTATTGAATCCGCAAGGCGGGGAGTAGTGGAGATGGTCTGTCTCTTTGAGAAATACCTATCTACCAGCATGCTCACGATACAAATCCACCTTCTTGTGCATCTTGTAGATGAAGTGCAGATTGCTCGACCTATCCATACACCGGTAAAAAGGTAGCATGGCTGAAGGTTGCTTGGTGTCTGAGACGTTAGTGCATATTTCACAATGGCTACCAACGATGGATTTAGACAATGGTATGCTATGGTCGTTGAAGGACGATAATAGACTGAATGGAGATGTAGTGATTGAAAATAGGGTAGAAAAAAGAATGGATGCTGCAATGGAGGAGAAAGTGAATCGCTTTTCTATGTTACACCATGTCTCCATGGAGACGTGGCTCGCTAGGCACCAACAAGCTAGGAAAGATCAGGAAGAAGTGCAATCTGAATTTCGACGTAGTATGTGCCATCAACTAATTCAATATCTCGAGGGCATAGACGAGATGCTGCAGTTTATGTCAACGCGATGGTTGCATGGAGCTTTGACCACAGTTTCCTTGCGAAGAGGTGGAGGTCTCAACCAAGGAGTGGGAATTCTCGAGGGAATGTAGTCCAAAGGTGATGACGTTTTTAGGGTTTGTCATATCTATATTTTATATGCGACAACTAATTGAGTGTTTCAATGTACAATATAAAATATATAGTGCGACATGGTTGGGCGGACAACATTTCTGCATGGAGTGTACTGACAAAATGTGCTCCACAACAGATTGTGGTATCATGACAAAGTTTGAGCAAGAGAGTCGACGACGAGCAATGGATCCATACATGATTATAGATGAGATAGAGTATTTTTGGAACTTGCAAAGTATTGTCATGGTGGATTACCATAGCTTCTCCATGATCCTATCCGATGTGCAGTGGCTCAAAGTTACTTGAAGGAGCTGGAGCAACAGTTCGACGAGGTCCATCTAGATTTCTCGAAATAGATTCTAAAAAAAATGGATGGATTTGTGCGACACGTTTGTGTTGCCCGCCCATTGTGAACAGGTGCATGAACTCATGTTTTTTTAAATTTTATTATGACATGGTACTTATCACAAAAGTTAAATCTCTCTTATACATGATTTTAAACATGTAATTTTCTATCCAAATCCCCGACAACCTCAATGGTGGTATGTTATACCTTCAGCTCCCTGAAGTGTGAGAGTATATGATCAAAGTGATGTTTCGAGCATAGATGAGGATAGTATGCAAATAGAGGGGTCGATATTGCAAGGGGTGGAGGCCACCGAAAGCTTGGAGCATGTAGAGGAGCCAGAATTGGGTAACAATGATGGAAATACAAGAGTCCAAGAATTCTTTGAGAATGAGGTGGACTCATCCTTTTGTGGTAAGATGTCTATTGACCTTCCACTGTATGCAGAATTGTGTCAGGAGATTGACATGGGGCCATAGGGTACTTCATACTTGGAGCATCCACCTACTCAATTTGTTGACGAATTGCTTATAAGGGTACATAAGATATGCATTTTAAGTAAGATTATTTTTTAAAGATTTATATTACCATGCTTTGTATGATTTATATTGATTATACTAACATCAATTTTTGTCTGTGTAGGTGACCTTTGTGGATATTTAGATCAGCATGATGAGTCAAGGGATGAGCAACGAGGAGCTACAGGAGATCTTCGTGCATATATCTCCAGATCAGATGGCTCGATTCAGAGATATGGCGGACCAGGAGCTGTCTCGGACACCATCATGCCATTCTCTTAGATCTACTTCAGTGCGCTCTGATGCTTCAGTTTTCAGCAAAAGAGATCGATGCTCCAGACTTTTGCCAGACGGGGGGAGTGGTTCCAGGGGATGCTGGGAAGACCTGGATGTAGTGAGCCTGTGGTCGGTTGCCGGACGGGGGGAGTGGTTCCAGGGGATGCTGCGAAGACCTGGATGTAGTGAGCCTGTGGTCGGCTCGGAATACAGATGCTACTCACTCTCATAGCGGTTCGAGAGAGCGTGGCTCAGGTGGTTGTTGTGGAGGTACCGATGCAGTGTCTCCATATCGTCATTCTGCTGGAGTTGCATCACCTATGGGATTTGTCACTCCTGTGGGGACGTCTACTCCAGTCACTCTAGCTTTTACTCAGCCGTTTGTAGGTGGTATCCCTATGGGTGCTACTCCAAGAGATACTACCCCCGTAGGTACACCAGATGTACAGGGGCCTCCTAGATATGCCCAGGGGCGTGGTCGCAGGTGGGAGAGGATACATCTTAGTCATACCCTAGAGGGGTATGGATACCTTGTAGATGATAGGACATGAGCCATCATCATGAATGATGAGGGGAGGAGGGTGATGGCCCGTATGAGAGAGTTGTGCCAACAAGTTTTTTGGCACAACGTCTTGGATCATTGGAAGAACATACTGGAGGGGAGCAAGGACTACATAGTAGCATCCTTGCATGAGGAGTTTTTGGTACCTGCCACAGTAGATAGGTTTTCCACAGGCTGGATGATGGAGTGCATGCATGCGTACATGTCACACAGACAATCAAACATATGCAAGGCACTTAAGAGTGGGGCCTCAAAGCCCAAGTGGCTAGATGCAGAGGACTGGCGCCGACTCAGGGAGGAGGCTACAGATTCTCCAGGACGTTGGAGATAGCAACGCAAGATGGCGAGGGCATGCTTGGAGGCAGGAGTGGTCCATCATCTTGGGAGTGGTGGCCACAGGACATATCTGGAGGACTTCGTAAGTTTTTCTTTTATTCTGCTTGATTATTTTTTTGCAATATCCCTTGTATTGACAATCGTGTTTCTAACAGTTGCATTTTGTTTTCTTTGCACCACTCCATTACAAACTGTGATCCCATTGGCCTAGAGACTCGATATGCACATAGACACGGTCTCACTGCATTGATCGACTGATTGTATAGATATGGCGGCCCTGTAAGTCACTCATCTTTCTTGTTCGTAGTTACTAAGTTTAAGTAAAATGCATTATTGTATGGTGGACTGATGTGTAGTTTTTTTTTTTTGCAGAGCACGTTCGATGCTCCTTTGCAGCGGGATAAGGTTTCGGATGGCGAGGATCTATAGCTCGCCCTTGGATCCTTGGAGCTCACATACTCTTCTTTTTGGATCACGTGATTTGTGTAGGCATTTTCTATGTAGTAGTAGTATCTTGCCATGATTGTACCGTCACTTTCATTACACGATCATGTATTTATTTCATGTATCAGTGTTATGATTCAAGTATACTTTGTCTTTATTTACACGAGCATTGTACACATTTTTGAAACTCTTTTGTATAGCCCAAATAAATCACATAGTGCTATTTGTGGCAGGGCAGCGCTGCCCTACCACAAAAATATTTTTTTCCATATTACCATCGCTATTAGCATCACAAATGTATTACACACGTCGTTATCAGTGTCGCAAAGCATCGTTATTAGCGTGGTTATTTGCATCAGTATCAACGTTGCAAATGCGATGCTGATATCGATGCAAATAGTGATGTTGATACCAACTATTCTATGGTGTCTCTAATACCGACATTTTTTGCGATGACGGGAGCAAATTTATTTATGAATATTTTCGTCACTTTAAACATCGGTATAAGGCCTGTATCTTGTAGTGCCTACCCCACTTTACAAACTTAAGGCACCTCAGGGGCAGGACATCAAGGATAGCATTAAATAAAGCAAGTAAAACAACTGAATTGATAGGGATGACTACTAACATAGTGAATACAATAGTAAATAAAATGTATGTAGTGATTGATAAATCTTGGACAATAGAGAAAGAGAATTCTAGGTGTTATATTTCAACTTTAGAAGTGTTCTTGGAAGACTTCTATGCAAGATAATAGTTGAGAATAGGGCAGTAACTCACTACACTATCCAAGAAAGATAAATGATTTGAAGAGGATTACAAAAGAATCAAAGTAGAGGCATATGTGTTTTCTATAAAAGATGGATATCTTCGGATACATGCAAAGAAGAAGAAAGGGACTCCATTATGAGTCATTAGTGATATGGTTGCACAAATACAAACAATGAAGGATTTTTAGAAGAGTTTGTGGGCTAGCGGGAGAGGTATTTGGGGAACATTTATGAAGACTAAGGAAAGTATTGCTAGTACGAAATGGATAAGTGTATTTCACAATTTTTGAAACCATGCATTACTTGTCAAATATATTGAGTAGTGAAACATAGATAATGGGTTCCATCAACCTATCTTTTGTCTCTTAATTATAAATGTGTAATAGATTTGGTTACCATGCCTCTAGGATTTTGGTAGATGAGATATCTTGTGGTCAGACTTGAGGATTTGACTAATTAGGTAGAAGGTAGAGCTCTACACATTAAGACAACACAAGTTGTATACAAAATTCTCTAGGAAGATGTCTTTTTCCACTATGATTGTGTAGGCAAGAGTACATCTATTAGAGGGGAATTGAATGTAGATGATGCTCATGTATTTTTCTTCTGTGTTGAGTGTTGAAATGACCTATTTTTTGGCTGATTTTTGTTGTTCTTGAGAGCTGAATGGTTGATTTTATGAGATGATTGATTGGTTTGGAAGTGGTTTGAGAGTGTTTTGGATAGGTTGGAATGGTTTTATTAAGCTCATGATGTTTATTAGTAGAGATGTGAAGTTCTGTTGATGTTCTGATATGTTCTGTTTGGTCCTAATAGCTTCTGTTGAGCTTCTGTTTTGTTCTGTTTTCTCTCTGTATGGAAGGATGGAGTATTGATTGATAGGGTTTGAGATTGTTTGAAAGCTTATTGAGTGTTTTTTGATGGTTTGGAATGGTTTTGGTATGAGTTATGTGGTTCTGATGCTTTCTGTTGACCTTCTGTAACTCTCTGTTGAGCTTCTGTGAGTCTCTGTAGACCTTCTGTATGCCTCTATATGTGTTCTGTTGGATGAGAGTGTAGCTTGGGAAAGTTTTCTAGCCTTGGAAAGAGGTGAATACAAGTGCAAAAGAGCTAAAAGAAGTCAAAGAAATAGCTGCTGAAGACTCAAGTAAAGACTGGAGTGAATTGACAGTGGTGAGCTATGAAGAGTCGCTGTAGTGGCTCTAGTGCCTCTTCGCATCTGACATACCTTTTGGGAGGTGTATCCAGGACCTAATGGGGATTATTGTGAGTGATTATTGAGTGATTGTAGTGAGGATATGATGTAGTATTGAGAGTATGCTATTGTGAGAGAGATCATATGCAAGAGATAGTTGATTCTATGTGAAACATTGTATCTTTCTATGAGGGAGAAGATTATGAAGACAATGAAGATGAATACTATGTGATTTATTTCCATCAAAAGTTGTGTTCTCCTTGTCTATTAATGAAGAATATGAAGAACATGATCAAGTTTGTTAAAGAAAAATCCATGGGAGATATCTACTATGATGCTACATGAAGAATTGTTGTTTTCTTTGTTTTGATGATTAAAAGAATGAAATAAAAGCTTGTTGATGTTACAAGATAGATTTTCTTGCAAGAGAATTCCCTTTTCCTTGGTGTTTCTCTTGGGGCTCCATGTTTTTGGTGTGCAGCCAGGGAAACTTTCCATCAATAAGCACCAAAAGAGGCTGAAAATGAAGGAAATGGCATTGCCAAGAAGAGAAGAATTCAATGGATGTTTGTAAAGTTCATTCTTCCACTGAAGAGTTAGAATTTCTCATAATCAAAGCCACTTTCCACAAGAAGTTCATCCCACAACGGCGGAAACATATCACCATCATGATGCATGCTCTATGTGGTGGACAGTTTCCTCTTCCTGTTGAAGCAGTAGAAACTTGCATCTTGGTGGCAAACTGTTTGGGAACAAACTGAAGAGCAGAAACAGAGAGAATGACCATCCATGGAAGATTTGGCATTCATTGAGAAGTTTTCAGACATCATCAAGTGGGAGATTGTGAAGAAGCTTTAGGAGTCTTAGTCTGTGGAGGTTCACGAAGACAAGAAGGAAAAGAGTTGGAATTTGTTCGTGGATGCTCAACAGCAAGATACATGGGATACTCGATGCACTGATAATCTTCTGTTTGTTCAATCAAAGCCGAGAACAAGCTCGCAGGAGAAGCCGCCTTTGACGCCCTTGCGGAACTCTTTACAGAAGTCCCAATGGCACATCAAGCCCTTCCTCCTCTTGCTGGAGGTCCACTCCCAAGCCATATCCGTCTTGGAAATATTAATGATAGGCCAACGAATGTAGTCCCGTTGCCAATTTTTAAGGGAGAGTACAATGAAGACCCCGATCTTCATGTAGCAGAGTTTATGGTAGCATGTGTGGCTAACAATGCCAGAACCCCTGAGCATTGGTTAGCAATATTTCCCGCCACTTTCAAGGGCGCGGCGTTTCAGTGGTATGAGAGACAAGCAGCAGGAGCTTTTGGCACATGGGATGACCTGAAGTTGGCCTTCCTCACTAAATTCAGGCGTGAAGGTTTTGAAGAGCGGATGCGAGAGGAATTTATGAATTTAAGTCAGTCCTCTGGAGAAAGAGTAGAAGCTTATGTCTCACGAATGGAATCCATCCTAAAGAGATGGATTAACCATAATCTAGATGATGGCATTCAGAAGGGAGTGTTTCTTAGAGGATTACAACTAGAAGTCCGTAAGTTTTGGAGCTGCAAAGACCAGCCACACTGCAAGCTGCAAAAACAGAAGGTGCAAGACTGTACGATGAAGTGGAAGCTAGATTGGCGATGAATCCAGGAAGAGGAGTCCTACCTCCTCTGATGCCAGGAATGATGTACCCACCAAATGCAATCCCAAGGACTGTCCCCTACCCCTACCAACAGATGCCCCCAGTATCACAGTACAGTGCACCAAATCCACAGTGGCCACAATCAATGCCTCAAATGATGGTTCAACCACAACAACAATGGTCCCAACCAATTTCCCCAATGCCAAATCAGCAGCAACAGTGGAACCCTACCAACTGGAGCCAACAGCCAACAGTTCAAACAGGAGCTCTGAATCAGAATCAGAACAGAGATCCCTTTGCACCAGCCCAACCTGTTTATGCAGTGATTACAGAGACTCCTCAAAACCCTACTGCTAGTACCTCAGGAGGAGAAAGCTTGAAGGATTATTTATCCAACTCAGTTGCAAATATCAAAAAGGAGTTGATGGATGTGATCACAGAGCAGCTACAAATGCTGAAAGTGAATACCGCTAGCATATCCAACACTGCAGGAGCAGGAAGAGATGTGATGCGGTCAAATACTTGGTGTGATAAGTGTCATCAAGCAGGCCATTTAGCCACTGAATGTGCACGAAAACCAACCATTCTTGGAGCTTTCTGTTCCTACTGTTTGCGGAAGAACCATACAAAGGATATTTGCTCTCTGAAGGAGATGCATGATAGGAGAAGGAGGGAAGAAGATGCAAGATTCAACTTGCTGGAATCCAAAATGACAACACAGGATATTGGACCAAAGCCTAGGGAGTTTGGTCCTAATTTTGGACCCAGAAGATTTCCATCCCAAAGTTATAAAGGAAGACAGTCTGGCGGTGGTCAGAGATCAGAAGTGGAGTGTTATAGATGCGGAGAAAAGGGATACATTTCACCAAATCGTCCAAATCCCAGAAGGTCAGTGGATTACAAGCCCTTATGCAGTTGATGCAAAGGAGAAGGCCACACTGCAAAAGACTATCCAAGCCCAGCCCCAGTGAAAAACAATGCTACTAATAATTCGGCCAAGGCCCAAGAGCCTACCTCCAATTTAGTGGAATTGGAAGTTGCTGCCATCACGCATGCAAAGAAGAAGGAACCACCTATCCAGAAAGAAAATAATCCTCCTGCCAGAATAGTAAAGTTCAATCTTCCAACAGAAGAACAGAATAGAACAGAGCCTTACAGTGCCGTACAGAGCACTACAGTGCCACAAGAAGTCACAGAGATAATTCCAGAGATAGGACCAGAAGTCCAGGAGATAGAAGAGGAGGAGGTGCCACAAGTGGCAAAAGAAGTCTCCATGATGCCCCTGTTGGAAGAAAAAAGGAAAATGAAAATGGGTGTTGCCCCATTCCCTAACCGGTTAGAGAAGCCAGTGGATCCTATTAAGGAATACGATCTGGTCAGAGATCTAGATACCTTTAAACCAAACCTCACATTCCAACAATTATTGATGTTGTCTTCCAGTTGCCGAAAAAGGTTCAAAAGTATACTGACAAGAAGACGTGGCTTAAGGATTGCTCCCTCAACAACAACAAAGTCCAACAGAGCTCCAGAGCCTGTAAAACAAGTGGACGTGGCTAATGCCTTCCTAGATCCGGGTACCCCAGAGACTGGCGTGTGGATAGAAGGCTGGTTTATTGCAAATGCACTGATTGATGGTGGTTCATCAGTGAACATTATGACGGATGTGACAATGAAGGATCTACGCCTACAAGGTGTGCAACCAACCCAATGGCTCATCAGACTGGCGGATTAGAGCAGAATCAAGCCTTTGGGCATTCTCCCATATGTGAAGACTACAGTGGCTGGAAAATATTATTGGCTAACCTATCTGGTCGTGAAGCCAAACTCTTATGGTACATCCTACCTCCTATTACTGGGCAGACCATGGCTTTTTGAAGCCAGAGCAAGGACAGATTGGTTCAAAGGAACCTTGACCTTGGGTAGACGACCCAATAAAGTGGTGCTGAAGTTATATGGTGCTCAAAAAGGACATGGATCCACCTCCTTGGAATTATCTTCTGACTCCCCCAATGAGGCTACAGATGGAACATCAGCAGAAGAAGATGCTGTCAAACAGATCCTTCCCAAGAAAATAGAGGCACGTGCCTTAACAGTGGATACGGTAAGCCAACTCCCAAAAGATGCAAAGCCATTATCAATGGGTGAATACTTCCTGCCTAAACCGGGAACGATTTCTGAAATCACTTCTGACAGTGAGATAGAAGCATGGATGTATTGCTCTCCCTGTTACATGGCCACAATAGAGCCAGAGACAGAGGCAGAAGATGAAACAGAGAACTTGTTCTTCTCTTACAGAGCTCCCACAGAGACAGAGACAGAGACAAATACAGAGACAGAGTCTAAAGAGGACGGAGATGATACGGAAGAAGAAGGTTATGAAAGCGAGATGGAAGAATCTATCCCACCCGAAGAGGATATATATGAAGAAGAAGTTCCAGAAGCATCAAAAGCAGACGAGCTCATGCTATTGGACAGAATGGCGATGGTACCATTTGGTCTGGTAAATGGATTTTCTCATATGCAAAATCTTTATAAGAAATGGTTAAAGAAGACCAAGCCGTCTTTCAGCAGTGGCTCATGCCGCCCTCACCCACCTTTGCCAAGAAAAGATGATGATGATGCACCGTGCCAACAAGCACCAGTCTCACGATTCCAACAGGCATCAGAGGGTCCCTGTTATGTGATGTTCCTGGACTCGTCATCAGAAGATGAGTCTTCAAGCCAAGAGGTAACTAATCTTGAAACCAAACCCAAAACAGCTCTAATCCCATTTCAACATCTCAAGGGGCAACCTAAGTCTCCACCAAAAGAAGAAGTTGGGTCTAGTGGGACATCAGAAGAGGACACCACCCCTTTTAAGGAGTCGGATCTGTATCCAGAAGCAGTCCGTGGGACCTTCATCCGTGAAGTAGAAGGTGAAAGGCAGTTAACTTTTGTGGATGCAGATGGCATTGAACGCCATTTGAAGGTGGGTAGCAGCCTACCAGAAGAGGAGTTGTCAACTTTGTACAACTTGTTGAAAGAGAATTTGGACGTGTTTGCATGGTCCTATAAAGACCTAAAGGGGATTGATCCCACAATATGTCAGCATCATATTGATTTGGAGCCTGATGCCAAGCCAGTACGGCAACGACAGAGGTGAATGAACCCGAATTATTCCACATTGGTGAAAGCAGAGCTGCTGAAGCTTCTGGAAGCCGAGTTCATCTATCCAGTTGCAAATAGTGAATGGGTCTCACCCATCGTAGTTGTACCCAAGAAGAATGGCAAGCTTCGTATATGTGTGGATTTCCACAAGTTGAATTCCAAGACGAAGAAGGATCACTTTCCTATCCCTTTCACAGACCAACTGTTGGACACAATGGCATGATATGAGCTTTATTCCCTCTTGGATGGATTCAGCGGATATAACCAAGTCCAAATCGCAGAAGAGGACCAATCTAAAACAACCTTCACCATGGAATGGGGGACGTATGCCTACAGAGTGATGCCATTCGGGCTCTGTAATGCTCCTGCCACCTTTCAACGAGTAATGATGGCGGCCTTCCAGAACCATCTGCATGATTTCATTGAGGTGTATCTTGATGATTTCTGTGTCTATAGTTTGATCCGTGAACATTGGGGACATTTGGAACAATGCTTTGACCGATGCCGGGAGTATGGGATTTCCCTCAACCTCAAAAAATACATCTTTGGGGTCTCTTCTGGAGTTCTGTTGGGCCACATTGTCTCTGCACAAGGGATATCAACAGACCCTGCAAAGATTGAAAAGATTGCAGCTCTGACAGCACCCACCAACCTCAAACAGTTGAGGGGATTCCTAGGCCACGTGTGTTACTACAGAAGGTTCATAGCCCATTTTGCAACAAAGGCAACCTCCTTGCATAAGCTTCTGAGGAAAGATGCAGAGTTTATTTGGACGGAAGAATGCGACAAAGCCTTCAACATTCTGAAGCAGTGTCTGATTGAGGCACCCATTCTGCAACCTCCTGATTGGATGAAGGAGTTTCATGTACACACTGATGCATCAGTTGAAGGGCTAGGTGCTGTCCTATGTCAAAAGGGCCCCTCAAAATTAGATCAACCCATCTATTACGCAAGCCGAAAAGTCATTGATAGGGAACGGAACTATACAGTGACAGAGCTTGAGTGCTTGGCAATGGTGTTTGCCCTAGAGAAGTTTTGCCACTACCTACTATCTACCCACTTTAAATTTTATGTGGATCATGAGGCCCTGTCCTTCCTGATGAACAAAGCAGACGTGAAAGGAAGAATGATGAGATGGCTCCTTCTATTCCAAGAGTTCAACTTTGAGGTAATTACCAAACCTGGTCGTTCCCATGTTCTGGATGATCATCTGTCGCATATCCCACAGATTGCAGATGAGGAGCAGGATGATCCAAACCTCCCTGATGCTTCCCTATTCCTGGTAGAAACTGTAACCCCCTAGTATGCAAACATTGCCAATCTGTTGGCAACCCAACAGTACCCTCCTGGTATTTCTAGTCGAGAAAGGAAGAAGCTTATGTTAGAATTAGCCCCCTACACCCTGTTAGGTGGTGCACTATACAAGAAAGGCAAAGATAAAGTGCTCAGAAGATGTGTTGCAGGAGATGAGATTGGGATTGTTCTGAAGGCTTGCCATGACGAGCCGTGTGGAGGACACTTTGCAGGAGAAGCTACAGCCATGAAAGCTCTGTTAGCAGGTTACTGGTGGCCGACCCTCCACAAGGATGCTTCTGATTACTACAAGCGATGTGATGCTTGTCAGCGAATGGGAAAACCCACCAAAACAAGTGCCATGCCACTACAACCTATCCTTCCTTTGAAGCCATTCGAGAAGTGGGGCATCGACTTCGTTGGCCCAATCGATCCTCCCATTAGAAGGAAACAGAATAGATACATCTTGGTATGTACGGATTATATCACAAAGTGTTGTGAAGCTAAAGCCCTAAAGCGGGACGATGGTAACAGCATGGCCCTGTTCATGTACGAGAATATCATCACCCATTTTGGCAGTCCCCTAGAGCTGGTAAGTGACAGAGGCACTCATTTCATTAATAAAGTCATGGAAGAGTTGACAAAGCTGTATAAGATCTGCCATCGCAAGTCCACTCCTTATTACCCCTAAGCCAACGGCCAAGTCGAAGTCACGAATCGCATCCTCTACTCGATTCTAACAAGAACAATTTCCGCACATCATCGTGATTGGGATGATCGACTTACAGAGGCCCTCTGGGCGTACAGAATCTCCCATAAAGCAACAACAGGACAGACACCCTTCCAGCTGGTGTATGGTACAGAAGCTGTTTTCCCTGTTGAACTGAAATTGCCCTCTTTGCGAGTGGCTATCAAAGGGTGTTTGGGGGACGATGCTTCACTGCAACGCAGGATGGCTCTACAGTGCATGGAAGCCACGCAAGCTCGACGTAATTCTTACCATGACAGCTTCATCAAGTACAAGGAGTTCAAAGAAGGTGATTTGGTCCTAGCCTATGATTCACGATTTGGCAAGTTTCCTGGCAAGCTTCAACAGTGGTGGATGGGCCCATATAAGGTACTTGCTGTCAACCCTAATGGCTCTGTCCAAGTGCAGACCGTTGATGCCTCTGATGATCCCTTCCTAATCAATGGATATCGCCTGAAGAAGTACTTCCCTCCTTGGGGATCTTGACAATCACGGTCACCTGATCCTTTCCCCCGTTGGCGTGGCACTGTAACTCTTATGATGCTACTTCTGATAGCCGTTCTTCAGCCACTCCTGATGAGATGGACGCAACCCTCTGTCCCCTCAGCCCCACCTCCCGCCCCTGATCTCTTATCCTCTATTTTCCACCAGCGACAGTGGCGAGGTGGGTTCTGACAAATGGTATTTCCACCATTCCCTTGCTTGATTCGAAACAAAAATAAAAGAAAAATATATATACATATCAGTCATGGGAGAAAAGGACTTCGGTCTTCATGCCGACCTATTCTTCGAGAAAAGGTGGAGACACCCTCGGGAATAGGGAAAAACAAGAAAAAAGAGAAAAAAAACAAGAAAAAAGGAAAAAAACAAGAAAAAAAAATTGTTATGGGAGAAAAGGAAGAAATTCCCTATCATAGCAGGCCTCGTTCCAAGAAAAGGTGGTTAACACCCTTGGGCGGGAAGCTGGCTATGGAACAGGTGGTAACACCTAGCAGTCCAGAAAGTGGATTCATCAATTGACATCCCCAGGATCCAGTTCCGAAGCTGCCTCCCTTGGTACGCTGTGTCCTGTGCCTTTCTGCAGTGCGTTTGACAGTCCTCTAGCAGACGCTATGTCCTATGTAACACAACGTTCGATTTGATGGCTATCTCCCTGGGTATGCCTCTTCAACAATTGACGGCGCGATCTTCATCGACAAACAATTGAGTGATGCGAGCTTTTATCCTAACAGAATGGGGAAGTGAGTATGGGTTGCCCTTTGTCACTATCAAACGAGCGTGAGACAGAGGGTGGGGCGAGTGACCAGTCCTTCCCTTTCAAATCAAATGAGAGGTACGCTGTGTGAATGGAGTGTTGCACGCACGAGACAGGCCTCTCAATGCACAAAGCACGATCTGTTTCTGTGCACTGCACCATAAGGCTCCCTGGCCTTCCTTCTTGCACCGTATGCCGGCACATGGTGGGATGCACAGTTGCACCATCAAATGCGCACAAGGCATACAACCTGTGCACAAGTGACCATGAGGATTACATCAATGGGTTTCAGGAAAGGACTGCCCTCTGTATCTTTCAGCAGAGCGTGAGACAGAGGGTGGGCTGAGTGTGACTGGAATTTCTTCACTCAATTACCGAGAGGTGAGGATTGAGGGACATTACGATCTTTGGAGCAAGTTATGTTCTCTTTTTCTTATGCACCCATGGGGTGGGTCTCTACCGTCATCACAGGACACGTCACCCTGTTCTGTACACTGCACTGTAAGGCTCCCTTGCCTTCCTCCTTGCATCTATGCCAGACGGGTTGGATGCACTGATGCACCATCAACTGTGCACCCTGGCATACTCCCTCTGCACCATCCCCTTGTCAATTCCTAAACGGGGTGTGCGATATGGGTTTTAATCATTATTCATCGAGTGATATTAGTAATGGGGCGAGTGACTGTTCTGTCATCCCATCTGAGTGCTGTAAGCTGAGTGACTCTCCTTCGTCAGCGACACCGACTCGACGAGATTCATCCATCAGCTACCTCCCTGGGTGCTGCCACGTGGTCCCTACCATGAAGGACATGTGCTGTGAAGATGCCTTGGTACCTCCTGTAGCCGACAACGATAGTGGATGTGCCATCGACAGTCAACCTTGATTCTCGACAACATGGGCCAAGTTTTTCTAACCCTACATCTTGTTTTGTCAGTGACGGTCATGTTTTAAGTGTGGGGACGTTAGCGGTTGGTCTGTTGTGTGGTATTAGGTCCCTATTGCTCGGTCAACCCTACCCGTTAATGTTTTACGTGTGGGGCCGCGTCCCTGCGCGTCTACCTTGCATACCGCCCTGCATATGCCTCACTTTGCTCATGCATGTATGCCACGACTTTCTGTTACCCTCCTGGGGTCCCTTCCTCACCCACTTGTCTCCTGTCACCCCTCCCTTGGGGATGTTCCTCCTCCATTTCTCTTTTTCCCTTATTTTGCTGTGTTTCTATATGAACGCACCCTACGTTCAGTGGCATCCCCATCTACCTTTATAGCCCTGTTCGTCCCTTTGACCTGTCCAATTGAAACTCAAAAATTAATTTATCTACCCCTGTTCCGAACGCGTCTTCTCTCAATTGAAACTGTGTTTTGACGTGCTCGGGTTGTCGGGCACGTTCTTTTGCACATTTTTCCTTTTTCCCGCACTTTGTTCCGATGCACCAATCTTCCGAGCTTAATTTTCGTTTGCGTTTTTGGACCCGTTTTTTTGTGTTTTTTGCATGTGAATGCCCTGTTTTTCCCCCGGAACCCCCGTTGCGTTTTTTCCCTGTCTTCCCCTTGCCATCCTACCCAATTTTTGTTTTTACGCTATTTCGTTTCGATGCCCAAATTGGGAGATATTAATTTTTCATTGTTTTTAAGTGTCTCGTGCGACTCGTCTCGCGCGTGAACGCGCCCGTTTTCGACTTTACGTGTCTCCACACGGCCCGGTTGCGTACGTGTACCCCGAGCTGACGTCCCGGCGCCATTCCGATCCCGCCAGGGCAAATTTCTTTACCCTGGCCCGCGCACGCGCGCGGGATGGGGGCCCGCCTTTCGTTTTTTTCTATTTTTTTAAAAAATTAATTTATTACTTACTTTAAAAACCATATATTTTTTCCCCCCCCTCCCGCAGCCGTTACCTCTCCCCTCTTCTTCCCTCCTCTCTCTCCTCTCTCCTCTCTCCTCTTCTTTTCTTTCTTCTCCTTCTTTCTTTTCTCTCTCCTCCCCCTCTCTCTCTCTCCCCGTCACCTCCATCTCTGTTCCTCCTCCTCTTCTCCTTCCTCCCTCCTCCCTCCCTCCCTCCTCTCCCCCCGCCTGGGCCATCGCCACCAGCCCCGCCACCAGCCGCGCTGACGGCCGCCGCCCTCCTACCACTCTCATGATGCCCCCGCCCGCTGGTTGTTGACGCCCTACACCTCGCCCGCTGGTCGTTGCCGCCCAGTCCGCCGTCTTGTGGAGCATCCTCGCCTGCACCTCGCCCCGCCTGGAGTCGCCTGGCCCCCGCCACCAGCCGCCAGCCGCCCGGGCGCCATTCTGCCACCGCCGTCCATCCGTGCGCCCCGCCCCGCCTGGCTATCGTCGCCCCTCCCTGGGCTGCCTCCTCCCCCCCACCAATCCCAACCCCCTCGCTTCCCCACCCCCCCACAAGCCCCCCTTCACACCCACAATACACACCCCCACCCTCCAAGCCCCCATTCACCCTAACCCACACCAACCCCCCCGTCACACAAAACACCCCCCCACAAGTCCCCCCTTCCCACCCTCTCACATACTCCCCCTCCTTAGCCCCCATTCATAAGCCCCCCCTTCACACCCCCCTAACCCTGGTTCCCCTCCCCCAACCCAAGTTCCCTCCCAACCAGTCACCCCCTCTTAAGCCCCACACACCCCCTTCCTTTCACACCCCGGCCTCCCACGCAGCAGGATGTTCCCGTGTGGTTGTTCGTGTGCGGTGTGACGTCTTCGTACTCTCTTCTCGCGGCCGTTCACGCGCAGGGACGCGCGTTGGCTTATCCGTGCAGCGGTGTGCACCAGCCAACTATTCACACGTAGCTGACACGCAATCCATTCCCGGGTATATATTCTCGAATTTTTAATTTCCAAACCCGAAAAAACCTAAAAATACATTTAAAAATTCAAAAATTCATTAAAAATCAATTAAAATCCAAAAAAATTACAAAAATTTCCTTTTAAAAATCCCTATATTTTTGCAGTCAATTGAAATATTTTTCCAAACTGAAAATCTCAGAAAAAATTTTCAAAAAATCCTAAAAGTAAAAATTCTTTCAAAAATACATACAAAATGAGCAAAAACTCATTAAAATTGGTAAAAATACCAATTTAATTGCAAAAAAATTCTTGAAAATTCCATCAACTTCTTTGCTTATTTTTGGAATATTTCCTAAGTTGAAAATATTGTGCCAATTCATTCCATTATTATTTTATGGCAAAAATACTTCATTAAATGCCTAAATTCATAAAAAATCCTCTTTAATTTCAAACACAAGCTGAAAAATCTGGAAAAATCCAGATACCTTGGTCACACGTGGTGGATTGATGTTGAAAATCTTCAACATTTTTATATGTGTTTCATTGTCAAAATTTTGCCACAAAGATCAACAAAAACACGAAAAAAAACATTACAACAAACAAAAACACATAAAAACCAAAATACACAATCACTTGGAGAAGGGGTCACATCCATGATAATCACTATCCCATCGAGTGTTTTCTTGTTCCCCTTCATGTCTATGATTATCCTTTGGACTGCTAAATTGAGGCCTTGGGATATGAATACCATGAATTTGTGAAGGATGATGGTTGCCCCTCATTCTAGATGGCTCTCCCCTTTCAAAAGTGTGCATTACTAGCTGAGACTTTTCTTTGCTTGGATGGGAAGGATTACCAATAAAGGGAATTGCATGAGAGTCTTCAATATTTTGAGGTTCTCTTTGTGGTTTGCTTCCGATTTCCTTTATGGTTCAGATGAGCTCTTGGAATAAGGATTTATTGCTTTGCTGTAATTTAGAGATTCCTTGGTTTACGTGTGCCATCCCTTGCAACAAACCTTGATTCATATGGGTTAAATCTTCATTCAAAGCCTTCAAATCCTTAGAAAGGCCTTCATTGACATGTCCCAACTCTTTTGACAGTAGGAGATAATCATTCCTTGTATGCTCTTCATGTATGTCTTGCTGTCCTTAATGTGTGCTATAAGCAATCCCAATGCTTAATTCTTCATCTATCTGATCAACATTATGGGCTTCAGCTATGTAATTTTGATCCATGATTATGCTTTGGCCATGCTCAGTTGCAATATGTACTTTTTCTGTAGAGGTGTCCTTGGGTTCTTATCCAGTGGCGTCACTTCCTCCATAATGGTTCTTTGTGGGGTTGGTGGTCTTGTGGTGACTTGGATATTAAACGCTTCTAGACCTTGACATGTGTCATTCTGCATCCACTTGTCACTTCATGAGATCGAGGAAGTTGGTTGTGACACCCCCTCCACAAGTAAACTACTAAGGACATGCTCCACAAGGGGCGTTGTCACGGCCAAGGGCTGTGACTGCTGTGATTTTTGATTGGAAGTAGTGGTGGCTAGTTCAGTGGACTGGCTACCATTGGTAGCTTGCGGTGTCAAGTCCTTAGGCAGATCAAAAGTGGTCGTGCCTTTTTTTGCCCTTTGCGTATTCACTTGTGCAGATTGAGTAGCGGTTGAGCTAGTCACGGTCGATTGCACAGGCACATCCTTAGGTTGAAAGCTAAGGGTGGTGTCGTGTCCTGCCTCTTGGACATTTGGAAGCTTTGGTGTAGGTCGAGATTGGGATTGAGTAGCCGCACTTGACGAGTGTTGTGCTTCCTGTGTCCGTTTAGGGGAAGAGGGTGTAGAAGACTTGGAAATCCTAAGTGGCTTTGACATTGGCTGGGAGATTTGCTCGTGGCTGTTAGATGATTGTGCTATTTGCTTTGTTGAGCATTTAACCTTGCCCTGAGCAATGTTGTGCCTATGATGCTTGCTATCCTCTTGGGGAATCAAAAGCTCCTTGGGCACTAGTGGCTTTTGCGTATCCTCAATGATTACATCTGATGTCTGCTTGTCAAGCACACTAGGCTGAGGATCTACCCTCCAATTGGTCCCTTGGGTTTCTTGATTTCGACCATGAGGGGCTCGATCACTCCACTGTTTTTGACTTGGGACTTAGTTTTCGTTTCAATCTCCTCCTACGCTTCTTTGCTCTTGATACGTCCTGGCCTTCAGTCGACAATGGAGGTTTAAGAGGGGGTTTTGGTACCCAAATCCATCGGTTGCCTGCGTAGTACCCTTGAGCACGTAGCAACGCTTTGGATATCCATCACGGCGTTGTGCTGACCCTCCATCGATGCCTGCATCTATCAAGCTTGGACTTCTTTCGTGGTCTTCTACGATATCTGTAAGTCCCAACTCCATCCTTGGCCTTGTCTCCTGACCTTTTTGTTTCAAGCATGGCCTCACTCACTGGTTCTCGTTGTTCGACCTGTGCTTATATCAACTCTTCCAACAAGTCCTTGCCCTTGTTTGTAGGCTTGACTGTTATGTCATCACCTTCCTTGCCTTTCGCTTGAGGTTCGATGAGGTCACCCTTGCTAAAGGTGGTGACTATCCTCACACCCGGTAGTGTCAGTTGTATCCTCTGTGCTACATAGTCAGCCTCACACTTGGTCGCCATTTTGAAGGGTCTTCCTAGGAGGGTTTCTTTCCTGCAGCTAGCACTCTTTGGAGGAACATGAAATAGGATAGGCAAGCTTTCCATTTCAATTGTCACAAGGATTTTGCACTTCCCTATGAGTGCTTGTGGATGTCCCCCATAAGGGCTAAGAGTTGCACTAGTCGGTGTGAGCTCTGGTTGGCCTAGTAGGGTCCATGATTCATATGTCAAGATATTAAAATCAGCTCCTTCATCAATTAGAGCATCGATAGTATGCTCTCTTTTCACGGTGAGCTTGACCCTAAGATAAGCAGGTGGTACTATGTCTTCATCTTCCGGGTCTTGGCTTGTAAATTTAAGCCTTCTGACAAATGCCCTTGAGTCCCCACTTGCATGACCAGACGTGAATTCTCCACCAATGCCTTGGGTTGTCTGTGCAGTGTTGCTCAAGGTACATCTCTCATCAAGAGTGTCATGTCTAGTCATCCTCGCATTGATCGCTCGATGATGCTACATTCTGCTTCGACTAGACGCAGGTTGAACACAATGTACATGTGTTCTTGTGGTGTGGCCTTTTTTCCCTTGATGGCTAGATTGGCCCATTGATGTTCTAGGGTCTCTGTTTCTCTCTGTTCGGGTGTGGGATTTTGGCTACTCTTTTGCAAGTGAGAGTCCATGCTCGTGTAGAGCCATTACTACACTCGGGTCCAATTTGGAGGACCTGTCATGGCGCGCGTTTTCCCTCCAACCTACTTGGGGGAGGTGCGGAGGGGGCAGAGCCCCCTCTGCGGGGGTCCGGGGGGGGTAGTCCCCCCCGGCCCGCAGGGCCGTTACGATAAAATCCATGCACAATTTGGAGGACCGTTTATAGCCAAATTTTGAACTACGTGCTCTAAATTTTAGCCCAGTGATGGATCTGTGATGTGTCTTTAGCTCTAGTAGCCTTTGGGGTCAATCTCAGGGTTTAGATGTGTCAAAATTTGTGTTCTAGGTACCTGTCTGATTTTGACAGTTTTCTGTCCCCGATTCTCAGATGTCCGATTTTCAGGAGTCCGATTATCAGAATCGGACGTCCGATTTTGGGTTGGTCCGATCGGCTTAGTGGTCCGATTTTGCTCACGTCCGATTCTGGGAATCAAATCGAATCAAAAAAGTGGTCCGATTTTCAAAGTGGTCCGATTCTGGGAATCGGATCGGACAGGGTGGTTCAATTTTGGCTGATCCGATTTCGGACTGGTCCGAGTGTCCGAGTGTCCGAGTCAGACGGGTTGGTCTGAGTGCCACGTGGCACGTCTGATCGGGCTAGTCCGATTCTGGTAATCAGACCAGACTGGTCCGACTCCAGAGCACGAGTGGTCCGATTCTGGGGATCGGACCACTATAGGTTGGTCCGACTGCGTCGGCGGCGGGCGCGATTCCGGTGCGTTTGAGTCCTCCTTACTGTCCGCTGCACACAATCACCACAGAATTTCCATATCTGATTAGAGTACTATTGGAGAACACCAGACTCACCTGGAGCAGCACGAATCGCTGGCGCCTAGAATCGGGGTAGCGCTTCCTCGTCCTGTGAACCAGAAGCTCTCTCTCTCTCTCTCTCTCTCACACACAAGGCCAACTAAAGAAATGAGGTCTGTCCTAGCTTCTCACGCCTCTTAAGGTCCTTTCTCAGCACTGTAGAACCTTACAGCCAGTTCCCTGTCCCTGTCTCACCCAAAAACATGAATCTGGTCCTTTGTTTCCCTGTTTTAGCCTGTTATACAAAAAAATAGAAAACCCTACTGTTTGCTTCTTTTTTCTTTGTTTTTTTTCTCCTATCCTAAATGCATACAAATCGCAGAGCAATCACCCACACTACTCCAACATGCTTTTCCAAATCCAAAAACCCAAAACCTACTTGCCAAGGAGATCGAATACCTCTTCAAACTCCTTCGCTTCCTACCTATCTACCTCAAGCACCGGTTTGGGAAAAACCCTACTCCAATGCTCGATTTGAAGCGCGCAAGCACTCAAGGCTTGAATCCGTTGGTCCCGGCAGATGGAACCAAAATGTGGGAGCTTTCACTCAACTGCCAAGACCCACGGACCGCTTATTGTTCAAGCATTCCGAGCCGAGCACTAATGGCTACCTCTCACATAACCGACGCACCATCCATACCTACGGGTGTAGTGAGCTTACCTCCATACCGTTCGAGTTACCTCCTCTCCCGCACACTTCGGTAGCTCCACGATCCAAGTGCAAGCTTCAAACAAGCTCTATCCTCCCGCTCCAAGCTCCAAGCTCCATTTTCGCGAGCAAGACAAGAGAAAAGAAGAGAAGAGAAGAAGAGAGGAGAAGATGGAGAGCTTCTCCACCCCACGGTCCCTCACCCTCACACACTCACTCCCTCACACTCTCACACTCCCTCTCTCAAGCACAAGCTCAAGCAAGCAAGAAGAAGAAGAAGAAGAAGAAGAAGAGAGCTACTTTTGGCCACACACAAGAATGAGCTTCTCATTCACTTTTCAACTTTATATACAAAACCCTAAATCCCTTTTGGGCGGTCATCCCCTTTTTCCCTTTTTTACATGGCCGGCCATAGCCTAGGCCCTTTTTCCCATTGTCCTTCTATCTTCCTAGCTTCCTTTCCACCACTCGTCTACATTTACAAATTGCACGGGTGAGAGCCCGGCACTCATTGAATTAAACCATGATGCGCTTGTGCTCTTTTACAAAAGTTGACTTGTGCTTTTCCTTATGCACCTTTCTCCCTTATTTAGGACTCTTCTCCTTGTGCGTCCTTGTCTTCCGTTTCTCTTTGCCTTGGCCTTTGTCTTTGTCTTTTGCTTTAGCTTTTCTGGATTTTCGACCTTCGTTCGTTTGAGGGTTAACATGTGTGGACCATATGGAAGAAATCCCTTACCAATAAATATTGATGCCATAAGTAGGATGCAGGATGTTGAGATGGCAAGCTCAACACGTGAGGACATTGATGATGGACTACCTGGCTAGATGGGTCCACATGTCTACACTTAGAACGTTGGTGATCATTATGACTCTCACATGGCCACTGACTCATTACTTATTATATTCAGGTTATTACATCTATTTACAGCTGGCATAGTTATAGCATCAGTTGACTAGTATAGTCGGTTATGCATTGTTTGACTTAATAGGCCACTTTCCTTTATGTTGTATCTTATCTATACTTTGTGTACATTGAAAAGAGTGTGGAAGAAGAAGAAGAAACCAGCAAGAAAACTTTTTGGCCTCCATCTTTCTTCTTGTCTCTTGAGTGAGCTTCTCCTTGTGCATTCTGTGTGTGTTCGACGCAGCATCTTGAGCAAGTCCCCCCACCACGCGATTCTTGACATGGTATCAGAGCCGTGCCACTGAGAGAGGCTGATTTTGAAGGCTGAAGTGAAGGAGAAGAAGCAAGGTTTGAGCAAGCAAGCCACGGGTAAGAAGTTCTCCCATTCTTCCACTCTTTCTCTTGGATAGTGCCTCTGGAGGCACCAGAAGCAGGGCAGAGCAAAAATCTCAAATTGTAGTGAGATTTGGTGTGCGTGAAGAGCACTGTGTATTCTGCATACAAGCCCTTCAGGGCATTTTCCACTGATATTTTGGCCATCTGAGGCCATTTCAGGCCCCGTTTTAGAGCCGCAAGGTTGCGGACAACAGTTAGAGATACCCTGCAATTTCAGCAGTGTCTCCGTATATAGGTGCACAGGTTACAGATTTTAGATCTGTAAGTTTAAAGGTGTTTACCAGTGAATAAACACAAGATTTATCTGCAAACTGGTTACAGATTGCATGTATTGTTGAGCAGATAGTGAAAAAGGCTGTCTGGTGTATTGTTGTGCACTACAGGTCAAGGGTTGCAGAAGATTTGCTTGCTGTTTGGTATCAGTTTTGTGATAATGGCAGAGAAAAATGGAAACCCCATCATTGAGAATCTTGACAAGAACAACTACCCTTCATGGAAGTTTCGTGTCAAGAACTTCCTTATTGGAACAGGCCTCTACGAGTTTGTGTCAGGTGAAGAAAAGGAGCCGGAGTTGAGTGATCCTCCAATTGCAGAAGAGACAAAGGCGCGAAAGGAATAGAATGCAAAAGACAAAAAGGTCATGTATTGGCTGTCTATAGTAATTGACAATAATATGCTGGGACATATTAGAAATGCAAAGAATTCATATGCAGCTTGGACCATACTTGAAAGTATGTTTTCCGTAAATACAAAGGCACGAAAGATTCAACTCAAGCAAGAGTTGAATACACTGAAGAAAGGGAAAATGTCTATCAATGAGTATGCACTGAAGGTAAGGAGCATTGCAGATGCCTTGGCAACGATTGATACAATGCCCAATGATGATGATTTGGTGTCGTCTACCTTGGGTGGACTTAACAATGAAAAGGCTTGGAAGTCTTTTGTAACTTTCGTATATGTCAGAAAGCCGTTTCCAGATTTCAATGAGTTGGTCTCCCTTATGATCACTAAAGAGATCAACATGCAGAGTGAGACATCTAAAAGAAGTGGTGAACAGGTCCAAGCTTTCTACTCCAGTTTAGGAAGGGGACGTGGCAGGTTCTCTTCAAGAGGCAGTGGTACAGGATGTGGTAGTGACAACCAGCAAAACAGATTGAATCAGCAATTTGGCGATATGCATCTTTCAAGAGGTCGTGGTAACTTTAGAGGTAGGGGGAGCTTTAGAGGAAGAGGTGGATGGCAGAATAGAGGTTCTAACAACTCTGGTATTGTGTGTCACTACTGTGGCAAAATAGGTTATATTGCAGCCCAATGTTATGCTAAGAAAGATGATATTTGCAGTGGTAAGTTGTAGTAAGGAAACTACACATCGTCTTCACGACAGAATGAAGACAAAAATGAACGTCTATTTGTTATGCAGCATATGTTGAATGCTGTTATAGGAAAGGGAACACATGATGATGTTTGGTATGTTGATTCAGGTGCATCCAATCATATGACCAGCCATGCAAAATGGTTTGGAGAGATGCAGGATTTGCAAAATGCAGGTTATGTGCAGACGGGTGATGATTCATGCCACCCAATTTCACACATTGGAAAAGTTCCCTTGTCCTTGCATGATGGTAAGACAAAGAGTCTTTCAGATGTATTACATGTGCCATCTATTACAAAGAACTTGGTGTTAGTTGATCAGATGGTAGAGCAAGGGCTACAAGTCAGATTTAATGTAAAGGGCTGCTTTGTAGAAGACTTCAATGACAAGTGCAGGTTGGTTGCAAAGGGAAGTAGAGTTGGACGTATGTTTACTCTGGATGCTAGAATTCCTACTATG
The DNA here is from genome assembly GCF_053477565.2 of Lygodium microphyllum. Lineage (NCBI taxonomy): Eukaryota > Viridiplantae > Streptophyta > Polypodiopsida > Schizaeales > Lygodiaceae > Lygodium > Lygodium microphyllum. The sequence goes on from NC_141162.1 coordinate 114,808,729, forward strand.
AATGCTGCTATGTATGCTAAAGGAAAAGGTGTTGTTGCATATATTGAAATTTGGCACAAACGCATTGGATGTGCAAATGTACAAAGGCTAAAATTAATGCAATCCAGAGGATTGGTTATAGGATTGCCTTCTTTTAGAGTTGCAAAATTACATAAAGTCTGTGAAGCATGCCAGTTTGGTAAGCTGGCAAGACAACCCTTCTCACATGATAGAGAAGTGAGTAGAAATATACTTGATGTAGTACATACAGATGTTTGGGGGCCTACACAGAATGTATATCTCGGTGGCAGCAAATACTTTGTCACATTTATTGATGATTGTTCAAGGAAGCTATGGGTATACTTCATGAAGGAAAAGAGTGATGTGTTTGAGCACTTCAAATCTTTTAAGGCAGCTGTTGAAACAAAAACAAGCTTAAAAGTGAAGTGCCTGAGATCAGATGGAGGGGGAGAGTATCTCTCTAATGAGTTCAGTGGCTTCTTGAGGACTCATGGGATAAACATGCAATTTACTTGCAGGTATACCCCATAGCAAAATGGTGTTGCAGAAAGAAAAAACAGGTATATTGCAGAAGTTGCATGGGCATTAATGGCTGAAAAGAATATACCCAAACATTTTTGGTCTGAGGCTGTCTATATTGCTATTTACATTATGAACAGAACTCCCACAGCTGCAGTTCATGGGATGACTCCTGAAGAATGCTTTACTGGCAAGAAGCCTGATGTATCGCACTTGAAGGTATTTGGCTGTGTTGCATACGTTCATGTGCTAGATGAGCTATGGAAGAAGCTTGATCCAAAGGCAGAAAAATGTGTTTTTATTGGATACTCTTTAGAGCAGAAAGGGTATCGCTGTTATAACCCTGTCACAGGTGAGTTCAGAGTGAGCAGGGATGTTATCTTTGATGAGATGGAAAGTTGGTATACACCTGCTGGTGATGTTTTGGATGATGATAATGATCAGGACAGTTATGTGTAGAAAGATAAACAAGAATCAAGAAGTCTTAGTGGACCAGAAACATCATCTGATACTACAGCTACAGTGAGCCCTTGGTCTGGGAGACTAAGGAGTAGCCCCACACCTTCAGGTGGATCTGTAAGTGTTGCAGGAAAGGACAAAGGAAAGTAGAAAGTGTTGGATGGTAATGATGTATTTACCAGTCATTTGGGATCTGATGGAGATTCTAGTGGTTCGGAGAGTTTGGATGATGAGCTTGGCATTCCTTCAGTCATGACGCCAGGTGTACAGAGAGCTCATAGTAATGTAAAGGATCCATTGAGTGATCCGATGGTACGTAGATCTAGCAGGGTCAGATACCCTGTTAAAATATTTGGTTTTGAAGGCTATGCAGCTCACCACTATGCTTACATGGTGAAACTGGTTGAGGATGTTGAGCCCACTTGTTTTGAGGATGCTATTGGTCATGCTCATTGGGATGCAGCAATGGATGAGGAGATGTCTGCATTAGAGGCCAACAAGACTTGGGATTTGGTACCCTTGCCTAAGGGTAAGAAAGCTATTGGCTGTAAGTGGGTTTACAAAGTCAAGCATAATGCAAATGGCTCCATTAGCAGGTATAAGGCTAGACTGGTTGCAAAAGGCTATGCTCAAACATATGGCATAGATTATGAAGAGACATTCAGTCCAGTTGCTAGGATGGCAACTGTTAGGTGTGTGATTGCCTTGGCAGCAATCAAAGGTTGGAGTTTGCAGCAAATGGATGTTAAGAATGCCTTCTTGCATGGTGAATTGCAAGAAGAAGTGTATATGGAGTAGCCATCAGGTTATGAGGATTTAGAGCATCCTACATATGTGTGACGGTTAAAGAAGGCGCTCTATGGGCTGAAGTAAGCACCTAGAGCATGGTTCGACAAGATTGGAGAGTATCTTGTCAATATTGGCTTTTATGTTTCTGATGCTAATCACTCACTTTATGTGAGAAAGGGAGATGCAGGTTTGGTCATCATAGTCATCTATGTGGATGACTTGATTATTACAGGTGATAGTGATAGTGGGATTGCTGAAGTCAAGGACTTTTTGAAGAAGAAGTTTGAGATAAAGGATTTAGGTGAGCTAAGGTACTTCCTTGGCATTGAGGTGATCAGATGTGATGATGGTATATGGCTGTCCCAAGGCAGTATGGCTTGGATATGTTATCCAAGTATGGTATGACAACATGTAAGCCTCTTTTAGTACCACTGGAGCAAAATGTGAAGTTGAGTGCTGATGTTGGGGATGAGATAGAAGACCCTACTATGTTCAAGAGGATAGTAGGGAGTTTTATTTACATGACTATCACAAGGCCAGACTTGAGCTATATTGTTGGCCTTGTTAGTCAGTTTATGGAGATGCCTAGAAAGCCTCATTTGGATGCAGTTAGACGTATATTGAGGTATGTGAAGTTCACTTTACATTATGGACTTTTTTATGAGGCAGATAAGGACGTACAGGTCTTAGGATACACAGATGCAGATTGGGCTGGTAGCATGTCAAACAGAAGATCTACAAGTGGATTCATGTTTTCCCTTGGTAGTACAGCAGTTACATGGAGCAGCAAAAAGTAACCTACAGTTGCTTTATCGAGTACAGAGGCTAATTATAGAGGTGCTGCTATGGCAGCATGTGAGATGGTATGGCTGCAAAAGTTATTAGGTGATTTGGATGTGCAGGGAGATGGTCCAGTTGTCATTCGTTGTGACAACATGAGCAGCATATAGCTAGCTAAGAATCCAGTGTTCCATGCTAGGACAAAACATATTGAGGTGTACTATCACTTTGTGAGAGAAAAGGTACTTGCAGGAGAGATTGACTTGGTATATGTCAGCACACAAGATTAGATAGCTAACATTTTCACAAAGGTATTGGGTGCAGAGAAGCTTCGAAAGTTCCGAAGCTTACTTGGAGTTGCAGAGATAGAGTTGAGCTTGAGGGGGAGTGTTGAGATGGCAAGCTCAACATGTGCGGACATTAATGATGGACCGCCTAGCTAGATGGGTCCACACGTCTACACTTAGCATGTCGGTGGTCATTATGACTCTCACATGGCCACTGACTCATTACTTATTATATTCAGGTTGTTACACCTATTTACAGCTAGCATAGTTATAGCACCAGTCAACTAGTGTAGTTGGTTATGCATTGTTTGACTTAGTAGGCCACTTTACTTTATGTTGTATCTTATATATACTTTGTGTACATTGAAAAGAGTGTGGAAGAAGAAGAAGAAACCAGCAAGAAAACGTTTTGGCCTCCATCTCTCTTCTTGTCTCTTGAGTGAGCTTCTCCTTGTGCATTTTGTGTGTGTTCGGCATAGCATCTTGAGCAAGTCCCCCCACCACGCGATTCTTGACACAGGAGACATGTTCAAATATATCCAAGGTGAGAAGATTTTTGGGTATATGTGTCTTTTCTTGATATGGATTCCCCATTTTGCTAATGTGGCTAAAAGTCTATATCAACCCTCTTGATAATAGGGCAAAAGTTTTTGTGGGGTAAACAACATATGAAGGCAATTCATAAGTTAAATAGCTTATTGATTTCAGCCCCAATACTAAAGAGATAAAATTATGAAAATGGAAAGCCTATTATCTCACCGTGGATATAAGGGGCAATGGGTCAGGATGATGTTGATGGGAATAGGTATGCCATTCAGTTTGGAGCAAAGGTCCTCAATGAATGGAAACATCGGTATTCTCAAGTCAAAAGAGAGCTTTGGGGTGTAGTGACAACCCTTAAGTGTAATAGGGAGTATTTTATGGGAGATTATGTAGTGGTAGAGACTAATTTTCTACCTCTATTGGGCATGATAGTAAATTGCTCAACTTCCGATATTGCCATGTTATGGTGGATTGCATATATAAAGCCATTTAACCCTGACTTTTAGCACATTGTAGGTAGAGAAAACCTGTGGTTGACATGCTTTCATGAGCAAGGTTTGAACATGAAGAGGAGCTGATGGAAGATGAAGAGGTTGATGTGATAGGTGCTGAAAATGACTTTATGACAACAGGGAATGAGTATGCAGTTGTTGTTACTACAGCAGGTACAGCTATTGTAACAAGGATTTCAGTAGTAAGAAAAGAGCTTACAACCATGGAAAAGAGATAGGTAATAGAGAGAAAGCATCATCAGTTTTATGCTTTAGTGAGAACACAATTTTTGGAAGACTTGTATGAGGATGATTGACTAAAAATAGGTCAATATCTCAGTCTCATGACAAAGAGGGTTGAGTGATCTAAAGCTGAACTCAAAAGGATTAAAAGAAAATCTTATGGGCTTTTCTTGAAAGATAGATATTTATGGAAGCATACAAAGAAAAAGAGAGGAGCTCTCGTACATGTATTGGGAGATAGGGCTTCTCAATAATAGGTGATGCAGGAGTTTCATGAAAGTTTATGGGCTAGACATAGAGGAGTTTGGGGCACGTTTTCCAAGATCAAAGAGAATTATTGGTGGAAAAATATATATAAAGATGTGAAGCATTATGTGGAATCACGCAGTGACTATTAGATGTATTCCATGGTAAAGCATAGAGATGGGTTACAACTGACCTATCCATTGTCTACACATTACAAACGGGTAGTTGATTTCATTACTATGCCTACAGGTTTATGGAATATGAGATATCTTGTGCTTGTACGAGAAGACTTGAGAAATCAAGTGGAAGGTTGAGCTCTTAGTACAAAGACTACTCAACCAGTTTGCAGGTTCTTATTGGAAGAAGTATTTTGCAAGTATGGTTGTGTTGGTAAAGTGGTTGCAGATAGAGGAGAATTGGATGCGGATGAGGCTTGTGACTTCTTTTCATGATTGGGTATCAAGCTGGCTTTAATTTTATCCTACAATCCTAAAGCAAATGGAAAAAATGAAAGAGGTCATCAGCCTATCATTAAGGCATTAGCAAAGTCATGCAAGGGCAGGATAAAAGAGTGGCCAAGAATGTTACCCTTTACTTTATGGGCTGATAAGACCACTCATAGTGCAGTTATAGGGTGTATTCCTACTGAATACAATATCTGGACAATAGCCACAATAGCCAATCATGCCTATTTAGGAGACTATTGCTACTTGGAGTGTTCTACCATGGGAAGAGGGTTTGAATAGAGAAGACTTGTTGGTCCTACGCATTAGACAGTTAGAAAGAAGTCATGAAGACATTGAAACATCCATGAAAAATCTGAAGATTGCAAGGATTAGGAACAAGAAGAGGTTTGATAAGTGACACAGACTTGGACCGTGAGCAATACAAGATGGGGACCGGGTGTTGGTTTATGACAGTAGCTTGGAAAATCAGCATAGTGCTAGTTAGAAGATGGCAAAGTAGTGGTTTGGTCCATATGTGATAAGGTTTGTTTTTGACAATGCTATTTTTGCATTAAATGAGATGCATGGACAACTCTAAGGATTCTAGTGGCTGGAAAACATATCAAGCTCTTTAAACATAGGGAATCTTCAACATATGAGTTGAAGGAGTTGGATACTAAGCATGAACATGAGAATATGGAAGAAGAAGAGGTAGAAGATAAAGCCATTGACATGGTAGAGGATACTTCTTTTGACACACAAATCCATAAGGCTTTGGCACATGCCAGAGGATGTGCAAGTCAAGAGAGCGTGGATGTCACACTACTACTACGTAGACACAGTGTGAAAAACTCTAGAGTGCATTGTCATTTGGCTTTCTTATTGACCTAGAGAGTCAATGCCATATTAGTCATTAGTGTTGGTGCCTGTACTGTGGATGGTTCAAAAATACTAGATTTTTAAACAAGTTTAGCCTATTTTTTATATTTTAGATATTATTTCTTATAAATATCCAAAAGCTATAGACAACTTCTGGAACAGGATGACATGTAAAAAAAAGTAAGTGGCTTTTAGCCATTTTTGGGGGATTTTATGAAAAAATAAGGATTGACAAAATCCCGCGATTACAATTTACAGATAGCAAACAACACTCCAAACTGGGAGAAGGAGAGATCTGGGAGAATTCTGACTAGGGGTCATAGTATTTTACCCCCCTTTTCAAAGCCAACAAAAGCATCAGATTGGTGGTTTGAGTAGTAGAGAGAAAGCTATTTTTTTATACACATTTTTTATCTACAAGAGATTTATCTTCTTAAGATGCAAAAATAAATTGACACGCTTCATCTCTATGAGTATTCTTCTACATCTTCTATTTCTTTAAACCCCTTATCTTGCATCTACTCCTCTCCCTGAATCTCCCTTCACCCTGCTGACTCTTGTCCCCATGGTAGACTTTCGACCCCAAACACTCCAGCAACGCAAATAGGTCATCTGCCATCTTGTGCTTTGCTCTATTCACATTGTATCTATAGTTAGGTTTAGTGTTGGAATTTCTTGCGAGTATGCAAACATAGATATGGCATATGACTAGGTCATGTGCAATCTTGCACCTTGTTGTTTTCATGCAATATCTGCCCTTCCTTTATGCATTCACAAATATGGTGTGAAGACATCTTATTCGATATCCTACTCTCCTCTCTTCATGCCATATTGGCCTTGCAACTAGGGATTTGGTGTGAGGACATATTATCGAATATCACCCTAGCCTCGCTTTGTGTCGTATCGGCATGGCCACTTGGGATTTTTAGATAAGGCATGAGGATATCTTATTTGATATTTCTCTCTCTTTTGTTTGTGCTGTATTGGCCTTGCACACTTGGGATTTGTACATATACAGTCGAGGGCACCACCTTCAAACTGCCACTCTACATCATTTGTGTCATATCTATTGCTATCATTGGGATCCTTAAAATACCTTTAGCGAGATAGTTACTACTTGCAAATATGGCATGAATGCATGGTGTCCAATCTAATGCTCCTTTCCCATCGCATCGTATCTACTGTTGCTTCCACCGACCTTACCTTGTTTATTAGTTTTTGATTTGTGTACGTGTCATTTTTGAGTAGGTGATGGCCAGGACAAAGTAGACTACAAGGAAGGTGTATATAGATAGAAAGGATAATGAGGAAGAGCCAAGGCCATCAGTGGATCCTCAAGATTTTCCTCTTGAGATCCCTCCTACCCTTTGTTTCCCTCAATCTCTTGCCATGCAATCAAAGAATCTATTGTAGAGACTATGTGTTCTCCTCGTACCCATAACAAGCTTCACTTTGTTGACAACCAACCCTGTGTGATTTTGCTAGACAATCCTCTCCTACAACTGCAAAGTTTTCTTCCTCCCCTAGAGCCCCCATTCCGCAAATAAAGCAATCTCAACCCTCTTCTGCTCAGTCTAGATTTTATTATGTTCAAAAATGTTTTAGTGCAATAAGAAAGGCACAAAGATCCACACAACATTTCATTCCAAAGAAAATTTTTATTAGAGTTGTCAATGACATTTCTTATAGATTATCAAGGGTGTCCACTGAAGTTGGCATGTAAAAGAAATGGAAGCTTTCAGCTATTCTTTGTCTTCAAGAGGCAGTTGAAAACTTTGTTATTGACTTATGAATGACGCTTACATTGATGGTGCTCATGCTCATAGGGTGACTTTGATGAACAAAGACTTTAGTATGGTTAGTAGAATCACGACAAGGTACCGAGGCCCTTGTCCACTACTGATAAAAAAGCCTTTGAGATCCTTAATGTTCCACCAAAATTATCTAGGAAATCAAAAGGGCCAGTGATCGATGAGGTGACACATTTATATCCAACTAAGACCACTTCCCAATAAGTGTTTTTCCAACAAGAAAAACCAGAAGAGGTTATAGAGGCACAAGATAAAGTTTAAGAGGAAAATCATTGTCCTTGGCCTTATCAATCTGAAGAGAATAGGTATATGGGCAAATGGTTGTGAATGTCTCTTGCACTTCTTCAAAAGAGGACTGTCTTAGTATATCCCCTCACGACAAATCCATGCTTGTTAAAAAAAATATTTAATTGTCTGATTTTGTAGTCTTTTGTTGCATAAGATAAGGCATTTTGACTCTCAAAATTTTTAGTATATGGAATGATTGTGCTGTTCATTGCAAAAAACACTCCTTTGTTTTTGCTATTGGTTTCAGGGTGTTGATTGCTTCTCTTAACCAAGAAATCTCTAAAAGTATATTTATTGTTGATCCACTATTATGAGTGGAATTGTTTTCAAGATTCGGTTCAAACATGGAAATATTTTTCAGAACATTTGATTCCATCACAAACTACCATATTTTTTTCCCTTATATCAAAAGATATGCAGCTTAATGTATACTTCTTTATTGTATTCATTTCTTACTAGAATTTTACTTTGCAGAGGACATTGGAGCCTCATATGTATTGATATTATCACTAGAGAAATTATCCTCATGAACTCTCTTAGTGGTATCCCTGACCAAGCAAAAATGTGCATTGACTAGAAAACTGCTTGCTTTTTAATTTACTATTTATTTTATTTGATTTTGTTAAGTAACATGTTTCCATTTACAATATTGATAGGCTCGTGGCTATCTTTTTGGACACCACATATGAGGATATTACTGATCCTCAAAAACCATATAGCTTTCCCCAACAAGAAGTGCCCTTGCAAAGTAATGTGCATTCTTGTGGATGGAGAGTGATTTTAAATGTTTGTAGGTCAATAAATTCAAAGATACTCCAGATAGATAGGGTTAATGTAAGTATTTTTCACATTGTTTGTTTTTAAGGAACCCATCTTTGAGTTTTTCGACTTATTACATTTTTTCTCGAAGTGCCAAGATTACCTCGATTCATACATGTGGTGGATAAGGAAGCGACATATTGTGTTGATTTTGGATAGGCCAATCATGCTAGTTGACCCCAACTCGCCTCCACAAAAATCCTCAACTAAGAGTAAGGGTAAGGGCAATGGAAAGCCATCTGGAAAGACTAGCAAGGTAAACTCCAAAAAGAAAACACTTTCTCCTATGGAGTCTCATCCATCTCCTCATCAGCCTGAAGAGAAGAGGCCCCTTGTCCAAGTCAAATTCTTCCAGCAACCAAAGAAAAAACTCGTTGTAAGGAGATTAGATATCTTTGTAGAAATCGACGAAGAAGTTACAAAGCCAAAAGAAGACAATTAGATGCAAACGAAAACTAGAAGCATCGTTATATATTTTCACTTTAATTCTGTAACACTTAATTCAATGAAAAGCTTTTATCCTATGTAAATGTAATCAATGTTTTCATATTTATGTCTCAAAGCTTACAATTGTGGGAGGCAAGCAACTCATATTAGAGAAAGAGCATTCAACTCTTTTTTCAATTATTTTACCATTTACTTTGAACTTATATTCAAGGGATGTATTGTCTAGCAGCTCCAAGGTATCCCTTACATCTTTAAGACCCCAATTAGAAGTGATATTTACCTCCTTTTCTTCATGTGCTATAACTTGCACCTTAAGTTTGAAAGGCATGCAATTTGGATTAGAATATTTGTTGGCCGTCCGGTGTCCAAATCGAGTGCTGTACCTCTTCTTGACTCCCAATCTAAAACCCTAACCTCATCCATAGCCCCTCCTATAATCTCTCCCACACATGGGTTTTCTCCCATGGGCACGACCACCACATCCATATTCTCTAACCCCACAAGCCCCTCCCTTCTCACCTATCTCATTTACCCTTCCATCACATTCTTCCCTCAAAATTCTAAACCATCCAACTCTCAATAGGATTCCACAAAGAGTCCCTTTATTTCAATCAATCCCTTACCATGTAAAACTACCCTTAATCCAACAAAACCCACCACCCTTAGTCATGTGTCCCACCCTTTCCTGAGATGGCAATCTCAACAGGTGCAAACACTGATGATGGACGACCTGGTTAGATGGGTTTGCATATTTACACTTAGCATATCGGTGGTCATTATAATCCTCAAATGGCCACTAACTTAACACTAATTGTATTTAGTTTCTTGCACCTATCTACAACTGTCATAGTTATAGTGCCAATCAATTAGTATAGTTAGTTATTCGCTATTTGAGTTAGTAGGCCCCTTTCCTTCATATTGTATCTTATCTATACTTTGTGTACATTGTATTGTGTGTGAAAGAAGAAGAAACTTGCAAGAAAAGCTATTTACTCCCATCTCTCTTCTTGTGTTCTTGAATGAGCTTTCTCTTGTGTGTATGGTATGTGTTTGACATAGCAGCTCAAGCAAGTCCCCCCTATCATGTGATTCTTGAAAAATATCAGAGCAGCACCATTAAGAGAGGCTAGTTTTGAAGGCTGAAGTGAAGGTAAAGAAGCAATGTTTCGAACAAACAATCAATAGATAATAAGCTCTCCCATTCTTCCACTCTTTGTCTTAGATAGAGCATGTGGAGGCACCAGAAGTAAGGCATAGAAAAAATCTTATATTACTGTGAGATTTGGTGTGCAAGAAGAGCACTCTATATTCTATAGATTAGGCCCTTTAAGACTTTTTCACTACTTTTTTTGTCATCTAAGCCTGTTTTAGGCCTTGTTTTAAACCCACAAGGTTGTTGATAATAGTTTTAGGGTATACTGCAATTTTAGTTGTATCAACTGAAAGTGGATGCACATGTTACAAATTTCAAAGCTGTAATTTTTGAGGTGTTTACTAAGAAAAAAACACAAGTTTTATCTACAAACAGGTCGCAATTTACATGCACTATTGAGCAATGAGTAAAAGTGACTGTTTGGTGTGTTGCTATGCACTTGTTGTAAAAGATTGTACAAGACTTGCTTGCTATTTTGAGTTAATTTTGTGGAAATGGTAGAGAATAGTGAAGACCCCATCATTGAGAAGCTGGACAAAATAATTATTCATCATGTAAGTTTCATGTGATGAACTTCTTACTAGAAAAGGTCTCTACGAGTTAGTTTCAACGAGTGAAGAAAAGGAGCTAGAATTAAGTAATCTTGCAACTATAGAAGTAAAGGCATGGAAATAATGGAATGCAAAAGATAAAAATGTGATATATTGGCTATCTATAGTCATTAACAACTCTATGTTGGGGTATATAAACAACATAGAAACTTCATGTGTAGCTTGGACTATCTTTGAGAATTTGTTTTCAGTAAATACAAAGGCATGGAAGATTGAACTCAAGCAAGAGTTGAATACTTTGAGAAAAGGGAAGATATCTGTAGATGAGTATGTTTTGAAGCCTCAATAATGAGAAGGCTTGGAAATCATTAGTCAGTTCTGTGTATGTACAGAAGCCATTTTTAATTTTTAATGAGTTAGTGTCTCTCATAATCACTAAAGAGATAAACATGTAGGTTGAATCGTCTGAAAGAAGTGGTGAACAGATCCAAGCATTTTACTCAAGTTTAGGAAGGGGATGTGGCAAATCCTCTTCAAGAGGTCATGGTATGGGATGTGCTATTGATAATCGACAAAATAGGTTGAATTAACGGTTTGGTGAAATGCAAGTTTCAAGAGACTGTCAAAACTTTAGAGGCAAGGAGATCTCTACAGGAAGAGGTGGATAATAAAATAGAGATTCTAGTAATTCTAGTATTATTTGTCATTATTGTGGCAAAATATTTCATATTGAAACCAAATTTTATGCTAAGAAAAATGGTGTCAGTAGTGGTAAATTGTAGCAAGGAGACTATATATCATCTTCATGATAAAATGAAGACAAAAATTAACATATGTTTGTTATGCAGCATATGATGAATGCTATTACAAGAAAGGGGACACATGATTATGTATAGTATATTGATTCAGGTCCATCTAATCATATGACTAGCAATACTGAATGGTTTGGAGAGTGGCAATTTTTTAAAAATCCAGGTTATGTGCAAATGGGTGATGACTCACTATTAGGGCCAAAAAAGCTTCAAAAATCAATGTTGTTAATCACGAGATTAAGGAAAGGGCCAAAGAGAGTTTGTCACATGTGCAAGAATATGGTATTCTTGTCTCCTCCTTTTTTGAGATAGTAGAGTCCAGTTCATCATTCTCTCCTCTCTTTTAGCCAAAATCTCCAAAGTCTAACATGTGTTGGTAGTCCCAAAGTCCTTATTTACTTATAAAATATAACAAAGGACATGATAAAGATTATATGAAGTTAGCAATGACTTTTTTTAAAGTTGGTGGGAGATTTTGGCACCCAATATATTTTCATTAGTCTTCTTGAAATTCCTTTTTAGTTCATTTGTCTTTCTTGGTGAGCTTCTTTATTTGTGAACTCAATCTAAGTATGGTATCCATAAGACGCCCTTCTCATTTAGTAAACTGCATGAAAGTTGGTTTGTTTGCAACATGTTAACATGGCCAAGGATATGCACTTGCCTCCAATGAACATGTTTGCCAGCAGACACATTGTAAGTCTTAAGTTGATAACATATGTGATATTTTTTTCATTTAAGCAAGTACTAATATTGAATTCTTGGTTGTAGATATATTTCCATCAACAAGTACAGATTGACAACTTATGGAGAGCTTGAGTGGAACTTTCAATGTGATCCGTAAGTCATTTGCAAACATTATCTATGTTGATGAGACCATTGGTTCTTTTAGTGAGAGAAGGGTTTGTATACATTATGCAAAGTATGTGGTTTTCTATAGAGAAGGTACATATGGACATATTGAGGATTTTCCATTGCCAAGTCTCTCATCTCTAAATTAGGAGATTCTTGATAAGGCAACGATGCATAGTTCTAAATTTAAAATATGTCAAGATATTCAAAAGTCCATGACAACTAGAAGGATCTCAAGAAGAGTACGTCTATCATGGCTTATACCCTTACATATATTTGTGGCCTGCATCAAAATAACAAATTTACAAAGGACAAAGGTATCTTGGCTAAGTAGAAATTTTGTAGAAGCAGAACTAGACAACATTATAGTAAGGCTTTGGAAATCTAGAGAGTATGACCATAAGGGCAATACCATGAGGTGTATTGTATGCCCCCAATCCTTGTCTTTGTGTTATAACATCGCAATAAATTTTTTTTCTTTGGGCTTCGATTATAGGATATACAAACTTAAACTAGGCATTGGGATGTGACAAAAGTGATGTGTGTAGAGGAAGTAGTATAATTGGAAGGTTCAGATGATGACTTATCGAAGTATAAACAAAAATTGAGGTTTGTGCCATTAGAGGGCTCAGATGACGATGGTGATAAGAGCCAATCTTCATGAATGATAATTCTTTGATTGAAGGAAAAACATTGGTGAGTAGGATCATAAAGATTATAAGCCTTCATGCTGAAGTGATCACCATAGTTGACAAATATATGTTGTTTTGTCTTTGGGTCGAGCTTTTTGCGGAGATTGGATGAAATAACTACGTAGTAAGGTAAGCCAAAATTCTTTAAATGAGAAAAATGAGGAGGTTGACCATACCACAAAGTATACATGGTTGACTCCTTTGTTGTTTTGGTAGCAATTCGTAGATAGCATGTTGTTAAAACAACTTCCTTTCAATAATGATTACTTAACCTTTCAAGGCTAAGCAGAGCTTGTGCAACATTAATGAGTCTTCCATTTTTGAATTTCGAAACACAAATTTTTTGAGGATAATAGGGGATTGAGTATTCATGTTGAATCCCATTGGCTTGAAGATACTCCTCAAACTCATTTGAAAAATATTCTCCACCATTATCGGTAGAAAGAACATTGATTTGCTGATCAAGTTGGTTTTTAACCTACTCTTTGTAGACTTTGAAGTGGTGAAATGTTTTTGGACTACATCTATTACCCTAGATAAGGTGGATATAAGCATCATCGTGTCCTTCATGCCTTGAAGATAGCACCATTAACTTCTGACATTTTAATTTCTTATCTTCCCACATGTGGAAGATTTGATCTTGTAAATCCCAAATTTGGCCCGTTCTAAATGCAAGTTTGAACATTGGATCATACTTACAAAAACACTCTATCTTTGAGTTCTTATCAATTACCACACCAACCTCTAATAAGCATAGTCTTCTAAGATTCATGTCTACATTCCCATACTTTTGTGTATAGTCCTCCTATTCTGTATGAAAAAAATCTTATCTTCTTGATGAAGGACATTTTTCTCCTGAAATCATTGTCATTATTGTAGTCCTAAGCCAAAAGCTTCACTTCTTTAAGACTCAATTCTTCATACACTTTACACTCAGTATATTTAATGTGATCTATATGAAGATACTCTTCTAGAAGATGCCTTCTTACTTCAGTTGAGTGTGAGCCACCTACTATGACATAATAGTCATATGTAGAACATGTTGAATTTTTTCTTTTCTGGACACTAGTAAGGATTCACCAAGATCATCAAAGAAACAACTATAGCATAATGATTTATTTTCATTTTTCACTTCAAGTTACTAACATATCCTTTGATGGATTCTCACACTTCCTCATCTATAGGGGCATGATGTATTTGCTTGATTGGAAGGGAGATGAAATTATCTCTCACAAGCTTATGTTCTTTTATATATCTTCTAAGCATATTTTGTTCTGAAGGTAAGATACCTGATTTGAACTCCCCACCTGGCATCATGAGTTCTTCTCCTTTAATAGTTGACTCATCCTTAAACTCCTCAGAACCAACATTAGTACTTGGCTCAAGCTCCACCCGTTTCTTAGATTTCTTTTATGGTATTTTCTTTGATGGAGGTATTGGCCTTGGTGGATGACTCTTCTTTTGTATAGGGCTACTACCTTCTTTTGTATATGGTGGATGACTCTTCTTTTGTATAGGCCTTGGTGGATGGAGTCTTAATTTTTGTAGAATGAGAGGCTTGTTTGGCTTGAATAGACTTAATTTGAGATGTAGGTATAACATGTGACAATACATTTCCGTGGATTAAAAAAAGACAATGCCACAATAAGTTTTTCTTCTTATTGAATTTCATCTCTCAAAGTCCCTACACTACACCAAGTTTTAACTAATTTTGTTTTATCCAACCCAAAATTTTACAGCATTGAACAATTAGAAACTATCAAGTAAACCATGGAGCTATCTGGATGTACATAGTAACATGACATAACCTTTCCACATTCCTTTGGCTTGTTAGTTGACAACATCTTCAACCCAGGATTTCTTACAAGGCACAAAATGAGATTTCCTTGGGAAGGATATGATAAACACCATTCATTATTAGGGTACTCTCGTGTAATATCCTTTGTTGAAGGCCCTTCAAGTACATGAAGAGGTTCCCCAGCTTGTTGTGCCTTCTCAATAAATCAAATAGTTTGCTTTGTTTGAGGCCACATTGGCTCCTTCTTACTACTAGAACTATAATCTGATGTTAAAGAGTTAGATCTAGACTCTAAAGTTTTACGTATTTGTGTCTCCTATTCAGGTTTTCATTTTATATATGAGAACTTTGATGGTAGAGGAGGTTGTTGTTGAACACCTAAGGGTCAGTCCTTACATCCTTCATTATTCTTCTGCCCTGATGCTTGTGTGGTCTTACTTTGTTAAGTAGAAGCACCACTTGGAAATAGTGCTCTTTTACCAAGGGCTTGATACTTTAGTGGCTTACCCAAATTTCCACCATGATCTCTCTCACCACCTTTCTCAACTTGACCTTTGCTACCCTTCTTTGTCATGGTAGTGGGGGGAGGAGAATCAAATGGACCGAAGGTATCCTCTTCAAGAGTATACTCCTTTGACTTCTTGCTACTCTCTTCATGAGTCCTATCCATGATAAAAATTACAAAAAAGGAAAGAAGGTGATACACAACATGAAGTTAGTGAAACATTGTGCTTAAAGTTTGAGCTAATTGCTAAAAATCAATGAAAAGATGTAAGAATTGTTACATAAGATACAATAAACATGATGCATTCAATAAAAACTTGAAGAAACATCTAACAAACTTGATGCATTATATCAAGTACCTCACTAACACAAAGTAATATATAAACTCATAGGAAAGTTGATAAATTCTAGATGAAGTTAGGAGCATAGAAGTCAACTATAAGTGGAAAATTCCATAGTATCAAATGTCAAATTATTCATGCTACAAAGGTCAAGCTAAGTACTTTCATTTATGCTAACAACTCAATCCACTATATAAAGTTGAAAAAGAAATTATACAAAGTTTACTCAAAATATATACCAACTTGATGCAGTGCTTCTAGTGGATGATGTAAGTGTCAAAAAATTCCACAAAGCTTGATAACTCTATGTAGTCAACACAACATTGTAACAACTCAATGCATTATATCAAATGAATAATAAAATTGTAGAAAAATAGAATGGAACTTGATGTAATACATTAAGCTAATACAATATCTACTCAACATTCAAACCAATTTGATAAAATACATTAAGTAAAGAATAAAAGTATCACTAAATACAAAAGAATTGATATGTCATGCCAAGTATAAAAAATATACTAAAAATTCTAACAAATTGATGCATTACATCAACTAAATAAAAAAGTTAGAGAAAAGTAAAAGACAAATTTCTCTAAATAATATGAACTTGATGTAGTTCTTCAAGTAGAAATAAACAACTGTAAAATAAATTAGCCACTTGATACACTACATTAGTTGGTATGAAATCTATATAACTATTATATCAAGTAAATACAATGCATCAATGATGGAGAACAAAAATGTAACAAAATATAAAATACTTTGATGCATTGCATTAAGTTAGTATATATTTAAAACAAAAAATCATACCAACTTGATGCAATGCATCACGTTAGTAAAAAATCAAAACAAAAAATCATACCCATTTGATGTCATGCATCAAGTTAGTATAAAATCAAAGCAAAAAATCATAGTAACTCAATGGAATGCCTCACATTAGTATAAACTT
Source organism: Lygodium microphyllum (assembly GCF_053477565.2). Classification (NCBI taxonomy): domain Eukaryota; kingdom Viridiplantae; phylum Streptophyta; class Polypodiopsida; order Schizaeales; family Lygodiaceae; genus Lygodium; species Lygodium microphyllum. The sequence continues at coordinate 114,825,428 of NC_141162.1, forward strand.
TACCATAAATTCACACCAAATTGATGTAGTGTATTAAGAAGAGAATGAAGTATGACAATTGCTAGCCCCACTTCATGCTTTGTATCAAGAGCTCATATAGATTTTTTAAAAAAATCACACTAACTTGATGCACTGCATCAAGTTAACATACAATTAAAACAAAAATTTATACCAACTTGATAGAATGCATTAACTTTGTATAAAATTTACTACAAATTCATACAAACTTAATGTATTCCGTCAAGAAAATAATGAGTTGTCATGACTTTTAGTCCCACTTGATGCATTGCATCACGTGGGTGAAATTTTTATCATAATTTTCAACCCCTCTTGATACATTGCACCAAGTGGAGAATGAAAATCGCATGAATCACAACATCACTTGATACAAACATAAAATGCCATTGCAAATGGTCAATTATAAAGGAAACTTGATACAATGCATCAAATTGGGGATAGAATATGCATTCTATACAATATACATGTACTAGATGTATAGATTACTTATGTATCAAATGTAAGTTACTAATTCAAATAGAAAATATACAAAAACTACAAAGTAAAATAGAAAATCTAGTTAAAATATTCCAATATTTTGTATGTTACAATATATTATACAATAAATCTTTGATATTTTAACAATTATTGGATATAATGACTAATACATTAGATAAATTTTTTCACAAAAATATCAAAATAAAAGTTTTATTATTAAAAATGTATATAATTATAACTATAATTTTTAAAATTTATTAAAATTTATTGATATTCAACTTGCAAATTTAAATAAAAAGTACAATTAGGTAAAAGGTTAAAAATGTGTATACCTTATCCCAAGCTCCTATGTTTGGTGCTGTACCCTATGTTGTCTATTTTCTTTGCTCTGTGTATAACAATAGGATACATTCTAGTAAATTACTCTCAAGAAGCAAATAACTTGTTTGGAATACTCCCTTAAAAACTAATCCAATGATAAATAAAAGAGAGATGATCCCAATTGATCAAGGCTACAATAAGCAACATATCAAAAACTTCAAAAAGTATATTAATACAAGATCGTAACTTTGAGATCATCATGCATGTGATCACAATTGTTTGTATACGAATTACTATCATGGTCACCAATAACATCAAGATGTTCATAACCATCATATGCTACAATAAGCACAATTGTAATAGTACAATCAACCCTAAACTTGTCACTAATTTGCATAATGAAATGGTTATCAAAATCCAAACCATAAAAGAGAAGAAGGCAGAGAGTTGATGTTGACCATAATTGTATTGATGAATATAGAAACTACTATAATTATTCCAATCAAGATGCTTAATAAATTTAGAAGCACTTGGATTACAAGTGGATCATAAATATCAAAGGCATAATAGAATTGATACACAATAATGGCAAGGTGGGGAATAAAGTCTATCTATAATACTACAAGTATATTCATCTCCATGGCATCCAATAACTTGAAAGTGGTAACGACATAACCAAGGCAACATCCATCACGAACAAAGTGAGAAACTCCATGGATAGTCCACAAGCAAGGTGATAGCTCTTCTAGCTTAGAATGAAAGAATGATGTGTAGATCGATGTAATGTATTTGAGAGTTGCCATGGTTATTGGTAGTAACTGTGATGCATTTCAAAGCTACCATGGTCATTGTAATGATTTTGTCAATAGCTATAAAGTGGCGTTGATCGTGACTACGGTTGGGACATAATCATCTTAACGAATCTAAACATGACCATCTCAATAATGAACATAAAAAAGTATAAAATATTACTCCTCAAGTAGTGAATAACCAAATACACAAGGAAAAGAACTTGATGCATTGCAGCATCAACTCACTTGAAAAAACTTATGATTTTGGAGACTTTTTCAAAAACCTTGTCTCAGCAATACAAACTTGATGCATTGCATCAAATTGGTCAAAAAAATACCGAATTTTCCACTTTTCAAAGTTGTGAGAAAAGAAATTTGGTCTTGTTTTAAAAAGGTACATCAAAATATCATTGTTAAATTTCAACAAAATTTGGCTTCAAGGATACTACCCAAAATTATTTAATCAAATTTTCATTTTTTTCTCTTTTTATAATTGTCCTTGCCCCCCCTCCCCCCTCCCCTCCCCCCTTCCCCCTAAAACCCCCTGATGGTGATAGTTATAAAAAGAAAAAAAAAAAGAAAAACTTGATTAACTAATTTTGGGCTCCGCTACTAGACATTTGATGCATTATAGCAAGATTGAGAGAACATAATTAAATTGATTCATGGTAATTTTGTGTACTACAATCGAGTTGTTAAAATGTAAGAAAACTTTCCAAGAAACTTGATGTGTTGTATCAAGCTTACTATAAACTTGATACATTTCATCTAGTGTGGTAAATTAAAATGATCCAAAATGAAAGTGAATTTGATGCACTACATCAGAACTTGATGGATTACATTAATCTAGCTGAAAAGATAATAAGATTTCAAGGAGACTTGATGCATTGCATCAAGTAAGAAAAAATAATTATATTGAAATTTAAGTGAACTCGCGGTAGGACATCCACTCAATCAAAATATTAGCTAAAATTTAAGGAGACTCCATACATTGCATCAATTTGGTAAAAAAAGATATGCAAAGTTTATGAGAAACTTGACATGTTACGTCAACTTAGCTAAAAAATTAGTAAAATTTATAAGAAACTTGATGCATTGCATCAACTTGGCCAAAAAATTAGCACAATTTCTAAGAAAGGGCATGCAAGTTGGATGTGGTGGTAAAATAGTTATGCATTTTTAAATGAATAGAAGAAATTATGGTATGGAGCACACTAGATTACTTGTAAGTGATGCACAAATCAGGTATGCATTACAATGTGATTATTGTCAGAAGAATTGTCTTGCTACATATGGTTATTACAAAATTAAAGGCACTCTGATAGCATTATTTTTCTTTGATGTATAGTCAACATGATGCTTTTCTTTCATCAATGTTAATACCATGGGTATGTGGAAAACTTGAGTATTCTTTTTATAACACAGTGGTTTGGAGGACATCATTTAAAATAGACTCAAGCCTATGCAATACTCATGTTGAAAGAGTCAAACATAGAATGTCTAAGAATGAGGGATATAGACTTGAGCCAAATGTTACCATTGGTCCTCTAGGAAAGGTTGTAGTTTCTTGGATAAAAATGTACTTTAAGGCACATTGTGAAGTTATGCCAACAATTGGAAGGTTGCATCTTGCGGATAGCTTTACTAGAACTGAAACATATTCCATCTACAAGTGAGCTATGCTTCAAACTGTAGACAAGTTTGTTAGCTATCCACATTTCACTAGATTGTGGAAGTCATTCTTTAGTAATGTATCAATCCCAAGGAAAGTTAGAATGGGAGTATGTAGCATCTATGCAAATTTAAAAGCTCAACGAAAGAATGCAAGAGATAATAAGGAGCTTGTGATGGCAAAGAAAGCACTACAAATTCATTGAGAAGAGTAATCAACAAAGAGAAAAAAGGCCATGCACCATAGGTGTAAGTGTTTTGTTGTACCAAAAAGATATATTGGACCTATCATTGATGGTATGGACTAGAAGAAGTCATGCTTACCTCATTTTTCGTGTCTTCCACAGGATAACAGTGAAGAAACTCTTGTAAAAATGCATTTAGTAGGATGCCTTGTGTACCATGGAAAATTTCATCCTAGAGTATTCTTTACTTATTTAAATGTTCACAATGATCCTAACCTTATGGTGTTGTGCCACTATGCGGACACGGTGTGAAAAAATCTGGAATGCGTCATCATCCGACTTTCTTGTTGATCAAGAGAGTCAATGTGATCTGAGTCATTAGTACTAGTGTGAGTTGCATGGATTATCCAAAAAACTAGATTTTTGGATAAGTTTAGCCATTTTTATATTGTTTATTATAAAAATCCAAAAAATTTAGAAAAGCTTCTAGATTAGGATGGCATGGAAAAAGCAAGTTTCTTTTTTAGCTAGTTACGAGATTTTTTACAAAAAAAAGACAAATTGACGAAATTGTGTGCGTCACGATTGCTGTAAACAGACTAAAAATTGCAGTTTGAACTGGAAGAGGAAGAAGAAGTGATCTAGGAGATCCATGAGCAGATGTCCTGCAATTTTACCCCCCTTTCGGAGCCAATGGAGCCATCAGATTTGGGTTCTGAGGAGCAGAGAAGGAGATTAGGTGTCCTAGGGTTTTTCCCCGCTTTTGAAGCCAACGGAGCCTTGAGATTTGGGTTCTGAGCAGCAAAGAAGGAGCTGCAATTTTGATGCACGTTTTGTTCTACAAAGAAGCTCCAGGATATCTAATGCCTGGAGATTGCTTTTGAGTAGTGCAAAGATTCCAGGTTCTTTCAATACATATTGATTTAGTTCATTGTGCTTTGTCTTTGTCGTGTTTACCTCTTGTCTATTCTCTTTCCTCTCTTCCATCTCCTATCTCTACTTCCTTCTACCTATAATCCCTGGTGGATTCAAAAACCCCTCCGACATTGGTGAACCTGTTGTGAAAGGTTGTTAGAGGAAGGAAAGACAAGATGAGAGAATTTCGAACACAATCTCTAGTGATGTTTTGCAACAGTTGGTGCAAAATATGAATATGCTTATGCGAGTACAACAACAACAACAATAGGTGATGCAAGCTTTTGCTCAAACAGAAAGTGTTGTGTTGAATACTTTGCAAGTAGTGGAGCGTGAGGTGGAGTTATTCAATGGCTGCATATCTACATATCTATGCTCAGAAGATGGAATTCTTTGGGGTGGCTCAATCTGCATGGAGCCGATATTTTGTACATGTTATTGTACATGAACTGAAAGCACGGATGACTGAATTATACTTGCAGGATCCTGATTGGGGGCAGCTTTCAAGAAGACGCTTAGGGAAGAATTTTACATTGAAGATACTAGTTTGATTACGCGCAAGACTTTTCAGGAGTGGGTTTTACAACCTAATAAGGGTCTTATGGCTATAAAATTGCTAAGAGAATTTGAAAGTCGATTTGAGCAGTTGGATCTTGCAGAACAACAAGCTCTTGCAAGATGAAAAATTGAATTGTTTCTAGGCAGTCGATCCTAAGCTTCAAGCGAAGCTTGATGATTTGCTGGAGGATCTGACTACAGAGATAGGTTTGAAAACAGAGTGGAGACATGTCAAAGAAGCTGTTACTGCACTTGTGAAGAAGCATAGAAGAAGAGAAAGATTGCATGTCTCTAGCTTGCTCACTGTTACGGGCAAGACAGCTAATGTATTCAATAAGCCACCCACTTCTGTGGCTAACCCTATGGCTGTGCCTGCTATTGTCCCCTCTGGTAGAGAAGATGTCTTAGATGAATTGGTCAAAGGCATGCGGGATCTTCAATTGAAGGTTGCAAAATTGGATGAAAAAGGACAAGAGGATAGGGGATAGGCTATAGTCCCTAAGCCAGGAAAAAGATATATGTGGTGTGATAGTTTGCAGCATGAGAGAAAGGATTGTGCTGCCTATCAAGAGGCCTTGGCACAACAGCTCATCTTTTGGAAAGATGGCAAGATCCATGCACAAGAAATGGGATTGCCTCTTGCTTTGAATTTTAGAAAGGGAGGTATGCAGAAGTTGTTGGAAGACTTGGCACTTTGAAATGCTTATGTGGTGGTACATACTTCTACTTTCGACCTACAGTTAGATAGAATGCATGGCCAAGTGATGGTTGGTCCAAAGGCTAAAATATGGACACATGCTTTACATGCAACTGAAAAGAGAAAGGTCATTGATAGTAAAATGTCTCATGCAGGGTAAGACATTCATGGCATAACTAGTTGGGACTCACCGGTAGATGCATATTCAGTGTATGCATATTTAGCAAAGGTACAAAACACGGATGTACTTGTGGAAGAAAAACGAAAAAGAGATTAAGATAATGCAGGGACATCTAAAAGAATGACAAGAAGAAGTGTGGATCAACCTAAAGTTGCAAATCAACCACCTCCCGAGCATGTTATGGAAGAGGTTAGTCAAGAGAAAAAATTGGATAGCAAACAAGAGGGAAAAAAGAAGGGCAAGCAGCCAGGATATAAGTTACAATCTGACATTGAGACAGCCACAGATCTTAAGAAGGTTCTTAAAGAATGGATCTTAAATAGTTGGGTGGAATTCACCTTGGGAGAGGTGCTTGACATCGCCAAGCGAGAATCTCATGATGAGATCATTGACATAATTAAGAGGAGGCGTCAGTTTCATGGTGATACCACTAGTGCATTGCTGTAATTTGAAGAGGAAACTGGTTTGTTGGGTATTCGAGCTGAATATGAGCATGAAGTAAGTACTCGATTATCTATGTAGGATGCTACTAATCAATGGATACCATGTGGAAAAGAGAAGAAAGTGGCTTAAAATGCATTGTCTTGTAGCAATATGGATGGTGGAGTAAGGCAGATGTAACAATATGGGGAAGAGACTCTAGGATTTATTCCTTAAAGTCACTACACAAGAAATCATTGGGCTAGGGCTACCACTGAAACGGTAGTGAAAATAGGGGAACATGACACTCTTTGTGTTGCTTTACTTGACCATGGGTTTGAGATAAATGCCATTGAGCGTGGATTGTATGAAAATGGTGCATGGATTGTAGACAGTGATCATGGTTGGTATATGAGGGCTGCAAATAATTCTTCGGGAGAGCTCTATGCTGCATGTCCTAATGTAAAAGTGACAATTGGTGATGTACAAGAAGAGAAACACTTCTTTGTGCAATATAATTCCTCATATACAGTGATTTTGGGATAGCCCTATATTACAGGAGTGCGTATGGAAACAAAGGTGCTTGATGATGGTTCTGCTTATGCAAGAGTCAGAAGCAAGGATGGAAAGAAAGCAGTCCAATTTCTTACTGCTTGTGTTAATCATCTTAGAATCATGATACGCTTCGAGAGTCTCCTTTGGCTCCAAATGTAAGGGAACTCAAAGACCTAGATTTTCATTAAGCACTGCTATAATGCGGGGCTACAATAGTGTCATTTAGAGGATGTACTTGCCTCTTGATGGAATGAAGCATGTATTTACTATTGGTTATTCTTAGTTTACATCAAACAGTTCATGTTGGTTTAAGCCTATGGAAGCTATGTGCAAGGCTGAATGCATATCTATGAAAGGGGCTACTAAGGAACTAAAAGCATTGGAATTGTTAGCTAAAAATGAAGGCATTTGACGTATCTTTTATGGGCTGAATATTAATGACACTATGATTGAAATTTCAGCAACTATACATGCAGAAATTGAGGCTGAAAATAGAGTGTTGTCAATATGTTCTTTGGATATGTATGATGTTCTAGCATTGTTTGCTCAGCAGGAAGGATTATAATGGGCTGAAGCACTTGTGGAGACAAAGTATAAGATAGTTTACAAAAAGGTAAAACCAATTGCTTTGCCACTTCCACCAAAGAGTGAGGGTATGTATGAAAAAGTGTCAAGGCAACCAAGTTTACGAGATCCTAAAGATATAGGTCATCATTTTACATCTGAAACATTACAGGAACTGAAAGTTGGTGCAGAAGGGTTTCTTTTGCTTGCTGAGAGAGATTGTTTTATGCGGATGTTGGCTAGGCATGGAAATGCATTTGCATTTCAGCCAAGTGAAATAGGTTGTGTGGATTCAAATGTTTTCTCTCCTATGGTAATATTTACTGTGCCACATGCACCATGGAACTTGAGGCCTATTGACAAAGTTGATGGATTTGCTAAATGAAAAGATTCACATGAAGATCTTGGAGCCCTCTTCATCCCCATACTCAAACCATTCGTTTACTGTGTCCAAAAAGAATAGGGCTTTGAGATTTATTCAAGACATGCAACTGGTCAATAAAGTGACCATAAGAAATGTGGGTGCAGGTCTTGTGGTTGATGAATTTGTAGAGGCTTTTGCAGGCATAGAAATCTATTCTTTGGGTGATCTTTACTCGGGGTATGATCAGTTTCAGCTTGCAATTGAAAGTAGGGATATCACAATCATGAAGACTCCCTTGGGGTTAGTACAGATGTGTACTCTCCCACAGGGTGCAACAAACTCAGTGGCACACATGACAAATGCTATGAATAGGGTACTCATGGATTTATACCACAATTGAGTATGCCCTTCTTGGATGATATTCCAATAAAAGGGTGTGTAGTGGATGAAAAGAATGAAGAGATGGATGCTCATGGGTGCAGACAGTTTGTTGCAGACCATATTGTGGATTGTGAGAGGATTTTGACACGTTTAGAAGAGGTGCATTTAACTCTTTCTGGACAAAAGTCTTTCTTTGGAGCTGAAAAGGTTTTGATTGTTGGGCATATGTGTGGGCCCTATGAGCAAAGATCATCACCAGCAAAAATAGACGGGATTGATAGAATGCAAGTTGTATGCACGAATGTATCAGAGGTGTGTAGATTCTTGGGAGCATGTGTGTTCTATTTGATATGGATTCCTCACTTTGCACATGTAGCCGATGCTCTATATCGGATTTTGAGGAAAGGTCAGAAATTTCATTGGGAAAGGAAGCATCAGAAAGCAATGAAGAAATTAAAGCATCTCTTAAAATCTACTCCTACATAGAGAAAGGGTGACTATTCACATGGAAAGCCTATCATTATTACTGTTGATACAAGCCCAATCGAGATTGGATGGGAAATTGGGCAAGATGATGAGGAAGGGAAAATATATGCAATATGCTTTGGTGCTAAAGTATTGACTGAACGACAGAGAAGGTATCCACAGGTTAAAAGAGAATTATGGGGAATTGTGACAATCCTCAAATGTGATAAGGAGTATTTTATGCGTGCTCATGTAGTCATTGAGATCGATTGTTTACCAGTACTTGGTATGATTACTAGTTGTGCTACCCCGAACATTGCTATGCTCCGGTGGATTGCATACATCAAATCTTTGAACCCTGAATTTCAGCATATTGCAGGAATAGATAATCCAATGGCAAATATGTTATCTCGAGCATGCTATGACAATGAATATGGGATGATGGATGAGGAGGAAGAAGATGGCTTTCTTACGACTGAAAATGATGTTGTAAGAGAAATTTAGCAATGCAAGGTGTTGCTACAGCATTAATAGAAGCTTGGAGAACAAAGAGAAGACACTTTAGATGTTTTGCATCTTGTGTAGAAGTGTTTCTGGAAGACAAATATGCAGGAGAGTGGCTGAGAATTGGTCAATACCTCAATTCATTAACAAAGAGAGATGAATGGTTAGATGAGGAGTTTAAAAATATTAAGAGGAAAGCCTATGGGTTTTTCTTAAAAGGATACTTACGGAAACATGCTAAAAAGAAATAGGGCAAGCCATTGCGAGTTTTGGGTGACAAATCTTCACAAGTAAATGTTATGCAAGAATTTCATGAAAGCTTGTGGGCTGGTCATAGAGCTGTTTGGGGTACTTTTGCAAAGATCAAAGAAAGATATTGGTGGCAAGGTATGTATAAGGATGTTGCTCACTTTATGGAAACATGTACGACATGTCAAATGTTTTCATCTATGAGACATCGGGATGGATTGCAACACACATATCCATTGTCTCTTCATTTTAAGTGGGTGGTGGATTCAGTCACAATGCCTACAGGTCTTTGGCAAATGAGCTATCTTGTGCTTGCCCATGAAGACTTGACTAATCAAGTGGAAGGGAAAGCTTTACGTACTAAGACAACAAATTATGTGTGTACTTTTCTCTTAAAAGAGATCTTTTGTAGGTATGTCTGTGTGGGTAAAATTACAGCAGATAGGGGTGAGCTGGATGCAGATGAAGCTCATGATTTCTTTGCATGGTTGGGGATAAAGCTTGCTTTAACTTCAGCCTATAAGCTGAAGGAAATGGAAAAGTGAAAGAGGTCATCCACCTATTGTGAAAGCATTGGCAAAAGCATGTGGAGAGAAGGTAAAAGAGTGGCCACAATTGCTCCCTTATACTTTGTGGACTGATAGAACAACTAATAGTGCCATTATAGGATATATGCCTGTAGAATTGATGTATGGTCAAAAATCTATCATGTCGATAGAAGAGATGACAATCACATGGAGTGTGCTACCTTGGGAGGAGGAGTTGAATCGAGAGGAGTTATTGGCCTTACGCATTAGACAGTTGGAAAGAAAGTCAGAAGAGATAGAGGCAACAATTGCAAAGTTAAGGGCAATAAGGATACAGAACAAGAAATGGTTTGACAAAAGACATAGATTGAGACCAATAACCATACAAGATGGGGATTGGGTATTGGTTTATGATAGTAGTTTAGACAACTAGCATAGTGCCATGCGTAAAGTTTCCAAAATATGGTTTGTGTAACGTGTCCACTAGTATCATCCCGGACACGTCTTAGCAGTCCATCGGAAAGGATGTCTAGAAAACTCCGCCCGGCACTCCCATGGAATGTTACAGGTTTTGCGATCTAGGTCTTCCTGCGTCTGCTACGTAGCGGAAGTATCCTGGCCGTTCCCACTTAGGATAGATCGGAATTAGGGTTTTCTTGATTGGTCATTAGCTAACAGCAACTAGCGTCAGACCCGAGCGAACTACTTTACGCAGAAACGCCAGGTCCAAAGCGGATTCACGCTGCACTTGGTTCAAGGAGAATGGGAAACGAGAGGGATGCAAGGCTCAACCTCTCTGCCATAAGGCATAGTCCCATTCCGTTCCCCTAAAACAGTGTAAATCGGGTAAGACGTAACTCTAGGTCATCGCTCTCATTATTCATTTTGATGATGATGATCATCCCGCTGTTCTTCCTAACTGCATTGAGAGTCTTGGCATAGCCAAGATGTCCTGAGAAAGGGAAATCATGAGCTTTGCGCAATATCTTCTGCTTAAGTGACTGGCTTGCCGATATACATGCTCTCATTCTATAGTAGACAAGTCCACTATTGATAGAGAATTCATGATACTTAGCCTATAGCTTTTGTTCCTGGTCCTTGATAGAGATTTCCCTTAGCATCTTTTAATAGGCTGGATCATGGTGTGCTTCTTATCTAGCTAGCTCAAGTATTGGGTTGTTTGGCATGGACACCTTTGTAGCTAGAGATCTAGCTATTTATGGATTTTGCAAGATTAGTGAATTAAGGAATGCCTTGCGATTGAGTGCATCAGCAACTACATTTTCCTTTCCAGGTTGATACTTGATCTCAAGGTCATACTCCTCCAGCACTTCAATCCACTGACATTGCCTCATGTTGAGCTTGTTCTAGGTAAAGTTCCACTTGAGACTTTTATGATCAGTCACTAGCGTAAACTTGTTACCCAGCAGGTAGTGTCTCCAAAGCTTGACAACTAAAAGTTCAAGATCATGGGTAGCATAATTCTTCTCATGGCTCTTCAGTTTCTTGAAGATTATGCTATAGGATGACTTTCCTACATGAGCACACATCCTAAGGCAAGCATGCTAGTATTAGTTACTACCTCAAACTCCTTACTGTGGTCTAGAAGTTTTAGGATTGGTGCTGCCAAACTTTGCTTCAACCTATCAAAGCTAGTTTGTTCGGCAGTTGCCCAAGCAATGTTTGCTTCTTCAGTAAGTCTGTCAAAGGTGCTGCAATCAAAGCATAGTTTTTGATGAAGACCCTATACCATCTTGTCAATCCAAGAAAGCTGCATATTTCTTTGACAGTTGTTGGTATATGGCCATCCTAGAACATTTTTGACTTAGGCCAGCTCCACTGAGATTCGTTCTGCTGATATAATGAATCCCAGATAACCAATTTGATGTTTGAGGAATGCACATTTCGTCATCTTAGCATATAGCTTGTGTGACCTTATTGTCTCAAGGAAAATCCGAAGTTGGGGTTCATGGTCTCCTTCCTGTTTGGAATAGACTAGAGTGTCATCAAAGAAGACGAGCACGAAGTTATCAAGATATGGTCTAAAGATATCCTGCATTAACCTATTGAAGGTGGCAGGCGCATTCATAAGCCCTAATGACATAACTAGCACTCAAAGTGTCCATATCTAGTGTTGAAGGTCGTCTTTGGGATATCTTCTTCCTTGATTCTTATCTGATAGTAACCAGACCTAAGATAATCTTGGAGAAGATCTTGGCACCCTGAAGACAATCAAGAAGCTCATCTATTCTAGGAATATGATATTTGTTCTTGACTGTTGATTGATTCAACCCTCTGTAATCAATACATAGTCGAAGTGTTCCATCTTTCTTTTTCTGGAACAGTACTGGTGCTTCCCATGGTGGACTGCTAGGACGGATGTAGCCCTGATCTAGCAGTTGCTTAAGTTGTTCCTTCAGCTCAATTGCTTCCGATATAGACATTCTATAGGGTCTCTTCGCAATTGGGCAGCTCCTATTACTAGCTTGATCTCATGATCTACTTCTCTTTGAAGCAGGAGTTCTGTTAGCTCTTCAGGAACTACGTCCGCGTATTCCTTTAGCCAAGTGACCAAATCACTTTACTTCTTAATCAATATTCATAGTCAAGACAACCGTTGATTTAAAAAAAGTTTTATTCCATTCATATCAGTATAACCCTTTCGAGGTACAATTATTTCTTGGGGCGATGGAACAAGTTGATACATTAATTTGAGGAGAATAAGATGTTGTTGCATTCAGTTACAGGAACTGAGTAGTAGTACGGCTTGGGGTCATCGATTTTCAGGAATTGATAGTTCATTGGAAGATTAGGGTATCTTTTCCTTTGATATCCATTCTTCTCATGACGTCCCAAAACCTTGATTTGGTCGGCAGGGATTCTTCGAATCACTTCCCCATACACATACTTATTCTGGTTAACCCTTCGACCTCCGACCTGTAGGGTCGCATTTGCGTGAGCCTCAACAAAGACGAACAGCTTCACGATCTTCAAATCCTCCATCCACTTGATTCTCTTCAAGTTAATTTGAAGGTACGCATGTCGATGGCCAGCTATGTAATAGATCCCTGAAACACCCATCCATCTCCATTCCACGTACACAGGCGATGGATTGTAAATGCGGTCTAGGATGTTTATCATCTCAACCCTTTGTCAATAATCTGTGGAATGCATCGCGGTCATAAACATGACTCGGAACACTAAGAACCTGTTCCATGCTTCATAATTCTGCAAGACAGCATTGAAAGTAAGGAAATGTTTGGGACAATAACATTTGCCTTACTTCTTCTTATTAAAATTTCCTAAAAACAAGTCCTTTGTTGGTTTGCTCTGATACCAACTGTAACGTGTCCACTAGAATCATCCAGGACACGTCTTAGCAGTCCATCGGAAAGGATGTCTAGAAAGCTCCACCCGGCATTCCCATGGAATGTTACGGGATTTGCGATCTAGGTCTTCCCACGTCTGCCACGTAGCGGAAGTATCCTGGCCGTTCCCACTTAGAATCGACCTGAATCAAGGTTATCCTGATTGGTCATTATCTAGCAGCAACTAGCGTCGGACCCAAGCATACTACTTTACGCAGAACGCCAGCTCCGAAGCGGATTTATGCTGCACTTGGTTCAAGGAGAATGGGAAACGAGGGGGATGCAAAGCTCAACCTCTCTGCCATAAGGCATAGTCCCATTCCGTTCCCCTAAAACAGCGTAAATCGGTTAAGACATAACTCTAGGTCATTGCTTTCGTTATTCGTTTTCTTTGACGATGGTTATCCCGCTGTCCTTCGAGATTCTTGAGAAAAGTTCCCGGCTAACCGGGACCACCCAACCGTAGGACGGACCCATGGCCCATCCTCCACACTTTCCTCGGTTTGTTTTAGTTATGTAATTATCTAACACATTAATTTGACATATAACAATCAGCTTCTTTAATTAATCCTGTTAAGCACTGGTTCCTTCACGTAATCTTATCACGTGACATAGAAAAACAATATCAAGCAAATTCTTTATTATCATTTTATCATTTTATCTTTGAAATACAAGGAGTTCCGCCCGTAGGCTTGTGTCCATAATCCGCCCGAAGGCTATCCAGTGATCCTCAGGGATCACTATTCCAAGCTTCCGCCTGTAAACTAGTATGCGGGCCTCGAGATCCAATCCCGAGTCACGTTAGCCTCTTGTGCAGGTCTCGGAAGGCAAGGGATTTACGGCCAGAGCCCCCCTAGCACCCAAGCGTCCTCCTGCTCCAAGTAGAGCTCAACGGAAAGACCTCTCGCGGCGGGTTCGGTCCACGTTCTCGGCGCGGTCAACAACCCCCTTGGTTAGGGTCAGGCAGGCAGTCGGGGGTAACTGAAACTGCCTCTCCCTTCAGGCCTTCAACCTGAAGCATTAGATATCAACTATAGCCTCCACAGTCTGTCGCAACTCCCTCTCACCTCACGGTGCATCACGGCACATTGGCAGTGATCTAGCTCTACCTCCTTCCTCCGCTCACTCCACACGATTTATATAGGTGAGGGGAGGGGATCCTCCCTCCCCCACGCGGCATCCTGCATGGCTTCACCCCCCCTCAGGCATCCAGCAAGGATGCTCAGTCATCCTTGCTATTCCCCTCCCCTCTAGCACGACAGTCACTCCATAGAAGGACACTAGTTTCAAACAAAGTATAAGGATACAATTGCAGATAAATACACACTAGCCATGAACTCTGCAAGAAATCCTACAATAAAAATAAAGTGAGCAAAATCAAGCTAATGCACAAGCATATTGAGACTTGATGAGGTGGATACATTAGTATATGATTTTTCCCTTACAACAGCTGGACATCTCACGAAGTCAACCATTGGAATTCCCAAAGAGAAAGTTCCTAGTTTGCAGAATGATGATGATGATGCTAATATGATGAGCCTAGAAAAACAAGATGTACTAGAAGTAGAGCCAAACACTTAAAAAAGTAGAGTTTACATTTAGATGAAAGCAATGATCATGTTGATAGTAGAGAAGAGGATGCATCATCTAGTTCAAAAGGTGCATGGACATAAGCTAGTGATACTGATGGTGCAACTTCAAGAGAAAGATGAAGAAGAGTGAATGTCTTACAACAATGAGATTTATCCATTTTTTTATAACCTCTTCTTGTTGAAATATCTATCATTTTTTCAATTAGTAAAAATTTACAAAATATTTTAAAATCTTGCTAGCATGTGTACATAGAGTTTTAGTGAGTAGTAAGTTTTACATTGTGGATAAAACTTGTGTACTTCTCTTATGGTCCCCTTTTAATTTTTCTTTCGAAATCTGGGTACTTTTCAAGATGATGAATATGATACTATTAAAAAAAAATTGTCATCTTTATATCATTTTTTCAAAAGATTCACTCAAAAAAGTGTGATTTTGAATAATAATATGAAAAGATGGTAGTTTTTAAGGGAATCTTTGAAATGATTCCAAATGTTTCTCGTAAGATGAAATATTTCCCAAAAAGTTTGCAAGTGTATTGTACTATTCCATCTTACAATGGTTTTAAATGAGCATCTCTATTGTACACATTACACCTTCTACATGAGAGCTTGGATTCACATTGTGTATATGATTTGAAAACATTATTTGCAATTCATTTTATTTTAATACAACATGAAATTGGCACCTTCATATTGCATATTTTTATCTTATTAACTACACTTCCATTTGCAAGGTGTGTCTAAATCACACACACACACACACACACACACACACACATTCACTTCGATATACATGCATAGATACACATATAAAAGTATAAGAACACACTTTAAACTATTCTTCGCTAGAGAAACCCTTAATGAATTTGATCAACATTCCTTATATTGTTCTCCCCCTTTCCATGCTCTACATAAACTTTAAGGATACTACAAAGAATATCGCAGTTATGGATTTGGCACCACTTTGGATATAAAAGGAATGTTAACTTTACACAAGATTCTCATTGCTCTCTACTCTCAAATTTTAGGCTTTTCAATTGTGCAGATTGTTTATGTCTTCAACAAATCTTCTTATTGCTTGTACTATTTGGACAACTTCACTGCAATACATGAGCATGGTCTCATTAGGATATAATTCTAGGTATTCTCTAGTTGATTGTACTATTTGGACAACTTCACTACAATACATGAGCATGGTCTCATTAGGATATAATTCTAGGTATTCTAACTGATGATGCTCCTATTACTACTTTATCAATACTCTCATGATATATCTTCCTTATGCTATAATATAATTTGGACCCACCATAACTCTTTGCATGCATGATCTACTAACAATATATGATAGTATACAATAGATAATTGGTTATCTGAAGCAAGGGTTGCCCCATAAGAAAACAATGATCTTATCATAGTCTTTCTGTAGCATAAATTGATTATTGAAAATGGCCATGTTAGAATCTATCATGATCCTACTACTATTCTTGGTATATCTTCTTTATGTTTAACCCAATTCATTGCTATCTCCATGACTCTTTGCATGCATGTTCTTCCAACAATATATGATAGCATGCAATAGAGAATGGCTCTGAATTCAAGGGTGTCCTTAACAAAAAATGAAGAGCTTATCCCAAATTTTACCTAGCATAAATGGACAATTGAAAATGGCCATGCTCAAACATTTGGAAATGGCAATGCTATGATAGTACCTAAAGGAACTAATGCGATTTACACTACTAAGAATACCATGTGGTAGTAATAAACTACTCTAGTTTTAAAATAGCAGTTGACCAAGTTTGATAAACACAAATATTTACTCATTAATCTATAATACATTTATGCATGTTTATTGGAATACATTCAGGACTTAGAAACTAATTAAATTTCCGCTATTGTATACTCATTGTATACATCATGTGATAGTAATAAACTACTCTAGTGCTAGAACAATAGTTGATTAAGTATGCTGACCACAAATCTATGAATTGCCCTTGAATGTTTTTGAATACCTTAGCTTATTGATGATGGGGCATTACATATATTCTTTGAGAAGAAATTATATCCAAGAATACTATGATTATGAAGACAAAATACTGGTGACTACTAGGGTGTATTGTACCATGATCTTAAAAAGGTTGACATTTGTTTCCATGAACTATGATTATGAAGACTATGATTTCTTGCGTATAATTCAAGGAATTTTGAGTAGGATACTTATATTTTAGACCTTGTTAGAAGACCAAACTTGGTTCTAATCATTGAAATAATAATAACTTTGTCTATTATAGACATTTCTCATAATTATCCTGAAATTCACATTGTAATGACCAAGGATACAATAGAAAAGCTCTTAACACTCTAGACTTGAAATTGGGGATTTTCAAGATTACATACCATATAGTAACATTGGCTATTGCATCTAACTTGCATTATAAGGCTTTACTCCATCACTATACGTGCAAACTTTAAGATCTCTTCATTGCCCTAAATGGTGTGGCTCTACCAAGGTTTGTTATTAGATTATCTCTCAGACTACTCTAGCATAATAAGTTTTTTATAATAAGGATTGTTCTCTAGGTCCCTTTTTTGGATAGGATAATCATTGTAAGGATTATTAATTCTTCTGAGAAACATAAATGGTTTTTCAAGTAATACTTGGCAATATGCAAGGTAATCTTATTGCTCCATCACCATATAGTGTATCATCACTACTACATGCTTCATACAACACTAGAGTATGACTATTATTGTAATACTTCAATAGAATAAATGGCTATGGCTAACCTCAAATAAGGCTCGAATTACCCTAACAGTATTGAATTTCCTCACAAGCCATTCTAATAGGACATTCACTTTAACACTATATTGTGCAAACTTTATGACCTCTTGCTTACTCTGGATTATGTAGCTCTACCCATATCAACTATTGTATTATTTTTCAAACTACTCTACCATAAGAAATTTTTGAAAAATAATGGATTTCTCTAAATCCTTTTTTAAATAGGACAATCACTATTAGGATTCTTAACTCTTTTGGGCAAGAAAAATGCTTGTTCAAGTATTACCTAGTAATATGTAGAGTATTGTTATTCACATATTGCATGCTACATGCAACACTAGAGCAAGAATACTCCTATAGCTCTATAATACCTCTCGATGACCTTGAATAAATCCCTCTAGCAATATTGAATTATGGTATTAATTAATTTCCTTTGTAAGACCCCTTTGAAAGGAGTTTAATTGTTATGATTTGCTAGCCACGGCTATAAACATCACAATTATCTTATTCTATGTATTACCATTAGTTTCTACCTTAGTCTTGAGTAGTTAGTTTAGCTCTTTGTGTGAAGAGACTTTAAAGTTCATGATATATATGGTTATTGGAGATTAAACTACGAGTTTGAGCAATGAGCTATGTCATGTGCTTATGATGTAATCTCTTGATATAACCACTTATTAAGCCTAATGGGGTTCAAACATCTTATGGCGTAATTCAAAAATCTCATGTGTTTGCCTAGAGCTATGCTGATATGAAAGGTATGAGACCTCAATGGTGTCAGTATTACATTGATATTGAGCTTGCCATCAGACCTATATGCTAGCGTCAATGGCACAAAAATCCAAATGATGTAGGAAAGGTGCATGCTAAAATGACTAAATTGTTAGATGTGGGTTTGTACATTGTGTAGCATACAATGAATGGGTTTGAGCTATAGCTATGGTCCCTAAGAAGAATTCCAATAAAATTTTCATATCTGTGGAATATGGAGCATTCGATAAGTATACTTGTAAAGATCATATTCCTTTGCTCTTCCCAAATCAAATATTAGATCAAGTGGCAAGGTAGCATTTATATTCTTTTGTGGATGGATTTTGCGGCTATAATTAAATCCCAGTTAATCTAGAAGATCAACCCAAAACCACTTTCATCACATAGAGTGGAAAATCTTTGCCTACAAGATAATACCATTTGGTTTATGTAATACACCAGTTACTTTTCAAAGAGTGATGAGAGCAATCTTTCAAGGTTTTCTCATTAAACGAATGAAAGTCTTCTTGGATAACTTCTATGTGTATGGTGATGATGATAATATGGTCAATCGTTTAGAAGAGGTGTTCCAACATTGTGACACAATATGAGTTTCTTTGAATCTTGAGAAATGTATACGTGGAGTACCATGTGGTATACTATTAAGACATGTAGTTTTTTTAATGACATTGCAATAGATATGGCAAAAGTCCAAAAAATGTTTATCTACCGCTAACCCAAACTTTGAAGTAACTATGAGGGTTCCTTGGCTATTTAAGTTTTTATCAATGATTTGTATTGTCATTCGTAGTATTAGCTTTACCCTTAGTAGCCCTATGTAAAAAGAACCAAGCTTATGATTGGGGCTTTGTGTGCCAAATTGCACTTGAAAATTTAAAAGATAAATTGGTTGAAGGTTTGAACCTAGCCTCACCTAATTGGACTAAAGAGTTCCATATTTATGTCGATGCTTCTATGGATATGATGGGAGTTGTTATATGTGAGGTAGATGATAAAATCATATATTATCTAATTTATTATACTAGTCAAAATCTAGGTGATGAAGAGAGAAATTATACTACATAGAAAGAGTGCTTATCAATGGTGTTTGTCATTAATATTTTTTGATACTATTTATTGGGCAATAATTTTATCTTCTTTGTGGTTCATGAAGTGCTAAAGTATTTGCTAAATAAGCCCAAACTTAGTGCTTGAGTTACAATATGGATTTTACTATTTCAAGAGTTTGATTTGGAAGTAACTACTTGTGCAGAATGATTGCATGTTCTTGTGGATCATATGTCTCAATTTTTTAATTATTGATGATAGAAAGAAGGGTGTAGACGATAAGTTGTTTAATGCTTAAATGTTTTATGTTTCTGCTACAAAGTCATGATATGATGATATTGCTAATTTTCTTAGTAGGACTAAATATCCACCAACTACAAATAAGCATGAATGCTATCTTATTCTATTGCACTAACTATCATATATCTTGACATCAATCTATCTATAGAAATATTTTCATTGTGAAGAAATTTATTGAACGTGCATTTGTGAAGATGAGGTCCTGTAAAGCTAAAATTCTTTGTGGTGGAAATTTTGCAGGAGATTTACAATAAAGAAAGTCCTCTTTGCTAGTTATTGGTGGCCTACATTCTATCAGAATGCATACGAACATTGTACAAAGTGAGATAAATGCCAACATATTGGACAACCAACTAAACACTCTATAATGCCTTTAAAGAAAGTCCTCTTTGCTAGTTATTGGTGGCCTACATTCTATCGAAATGCATACGAACATTGTACGAAGTGAGATAAATGCCAACATATTGGACAACCAATTAAACACTCTATAATGCCTTTAACCCCTATATTGACACTTGTACCTTTGAAGAAGTAAAGTACATGTTTTTTGGTCCCATTCATCCATCTACACAATATTATTCTCATCCATACATTTTGGTATTACCAATTATGTAACCAAATGGGTGGAAGATAAGGAAATTAAAACTAATCATGGGAAAGATATCACTCTATTTCTTTATGAGAATATTATTACTCGCTTTGGCTATCCACTAGAATTGGTTAATAATCGTGGATCTCATTTTTTTAATAATTTGATTTTGAAATTGATGGATCTCTTATTAAAGACCAAAGTCTACACCTTATTACCCTCAAGCAAATGATGTTGTAGTAGTTACCAATCATATTGTGATGATGATTTTAACCAAAATACTAGTAGTAGAGAATAGGTGTGATTGGGATGAGTGATTGCCATAAGACCTTGGGTGTATAGAAGTGCCTATAAGATTATGACCAACAATACAAACTTTAATTTGGTTTATGGGACTAAAGTAGTACTCTCTATTGAATTGGAAGGTCTCATATTGTGGGTTGCATTATCTAATCACTTTGGAGATCTAGACTCTCTTACTACTTGATTATGTAAGTCAGTTAAGCTTGATGAGGATGGTATATTTGCTTTATAGCATATAGAACCATGTTCTAAATGATGGAAAGTTTAGTGTGATTGATGCTTGAATCTTAAGGATTTTCAAAAGAATGATTGAGTTTTGTTACATGATACTCAATACTATAAATCCCCAAGAAAACTTAATATAGGGTGGTTAGTTCTATTCAAAGTCAAAGATATTTATGAAAATGGCTCAGTGGATATACATGATTTAGAGAAAGCACGTGAATCATTTTGAGTTAAAACTAGTCTTGTGGAAGAACAACCAATTTTGTGGCAATTTGGACAACCCTCCATAAAAAATTCCATTTCTCATCAACAAGAAAGATTAAGAAAAAATAGTTTTCGAAAAATTGGTCAACACAAGATAGTACTTGAAAAAAAATAAAATGTTTCAAAAGAAGCTAGGAAGTTTATATTTGAATGTCCATCTTTAAGATTATTTTTGCATAAAAGTGATAATTTTTAGTGTTTTTAATCAAAACCATCTCAAATTTTTCTTTAGTAGGCTAAAAATTTCATGAAAAATACTTTGATATAAATAGTATGTATTTCCATTAAGAGATTTAAAATTAGATAAAAACTATTAAGTTTTTAAAGAGCTCCAAATAGCGTTGTAGAGTGATATTTTGACCAATTTTCACACACTTTTAAAAAAGTAAGTTTTTGTAAAAAGTGAATCTCCACTTGAAATTTCTTCTAAGTATTTTACTCTACTATCTTACACTATTGGTAAAGTCCCATTGAATTTTGGTATCACATACACATTTTGTGGAATTTTACAAGACTAGTATTAATTGATGCTACTATGGATTCTGTAAAATTTATTTGTTGACTGGGCTCGTGCATAAGGTGGATTCCTTGTGTGAGAAGTTGACGGGGATGCATGTCCTTCTCGAGTGTTTTATTAATTAATGTGCACGTGGGTGATTCCACAATGGGTGATTTCACAAATTTCATATGAATTAATTAAGATTTTACGAGTTTAGTGTGTGCACTCAAATTAAATTAAGGTTAGGACATTGTTCCAACCTATTTTAATTACTTGTAGCTGAAGATTGCTAGGTATTCACTATTGTTTGTTTATTTTATTTATAAACAATTGTGAATGCTTCAGTTGATGTGTAGAGCAGGTAGTGGTAGCTTTGGGTAGCACTGGGCATTAGCGTAAGTCCAAGAATAAATTTCATAATTATGATTTGTTATCTTAAGTATAATATCTAATATTATGTATTTATATAATATTGCATTATTAAAATTATTACTCTATTTGTAAGTAATTATAAGTTTTAACTTTTTTAGTAATAATTAGATCATTGTTCTTAGTACTATTAATTTATTTGGTTTTAATATAGATTACATATGCTTTTATTGAAATAAGCTTTTTTTATGGAATACCTTGCTATTTTCTTAATGTGGTTAAGTTTTAGAAGGCTTTTCTAGCTTTCTTTATAAAAGCAACAGGATCGCGCCTAAAATAGGAGAACAGGGTGAAAACAGAGTTTTTTTGTTTGTCCCTCATCCCGAATCGCAATTCAGAGCTTCAAAAGTTGTTTTGGGGGGGGGGGGGGGGGGGCTTGGCACACTCCAGACGCGATGGTGATATCAAAACGTCAAGATTCAGGATGTAGAATTTTTTTGCAACAATTGCAACATGTTACAGGGTACCAGGGTACCTCTTGACTCTTAAAACTCTCTATTTCAATTGATATTTGTATTTTCTTTGTAATTATATATTAAATAAGAAAGAAAATATCCATATAAAACCATAATATATAATTAAAGATGGTAAACCATGGCTTTTGCCATGGGGGAGGTTGGGCCTAATCATGCATTTTTTTCTTGTCTTCCTCATTCTATTGAGTTATTCGAATTCTCTTATGTATTATAATGTTGTTTGTATTTAATAGCTGAGATGTTTGATTTGTTAGATTTTTCCACTAAGTTCTATTATGTGTGTCATAAAGTTGTTTATGATTGAGATTTGATTTGCTAGATTTGTCACGTGTTTCGCTTCATAACATTAATGTTCTTTGATTGAAATCTTTTGTGACTTAATTGAGGAGTATGAGTCAGACGATCTAGATAGATAGATGTAAATTTTCTTTCTCACTAATCTTGGTGTTTTGTTTTGTTGGGGGGAGGGGTTTCTCAATGGGCTATAAGCATGGATATTTTATGGATGGATGTATTAGAAGTGGTCATATGACAAATTCATGGGCATCCATGGCCTCATTTATGGGATGCCCTCATTTATGGGCTCTCTCTTTAATATTTATTTGGTAATTTGCTATCCTATTTTCTAATAGGATACCACCTTTATTTTTACCTATAAAAGGAGGGCGTGTGGCCACAATCCATTTTCCATTCATGTACTTGTAGGTTCTTGGTATGGAGAGAGGGAGCTTGTATAGTGTGTGAGCTAATGTTCAACCATTGTACTCTTATCATAGTGGATTCCTATTCCTGGCTTATATCTTGTGCATTGTCTCGTTCATCGATCTTGTGTGTTTCATTATTATATTATGTGTTTTGCTCTTTTAACATAATATTGAATGTTTATCGTTTGTTGATTAAGATATGCTCATCTTTGTTGTCTTTCTTGTGGTTGGCTCAATCTTGCCTTTGTAAGGAGCTGTAGGTCTACATCTTCCATCTACCAGTGCTCGATATCATCTTGACCTAATGTTGACCTACATGCTTGCTTGCATTTTCTTGTGACCGAAAAATGTGTCTTGCAATCGTCATACATGTGATAGGTTGCTAATGTTTTCTATCCATTTTGAAACAACAAGCATCATTTGGCGAATGTTGCAACTTGTGTGCACCTATCAAGTGCGCGCAGCAAAGAGGCGATGACAATATTCTTGGGAGAGGCTAAGATAAGTGATGTTGATGTTGGCAAATGCCATGAAATGTGACATCAATACTATACTATACTTATGCTTTGATGTGCTGCCTAACCTGCATTCGATTATTGTTACTGAGTGATCCCATTGACTATTTTGCACATTGTTACTATTGGTGTACCTTGCCTGCCAATGCATACCATGTGCATTTTGACATTGTTGCTGGCGATTGTAATCTAAGTGGGACACACGCATGCTTGTCATGCATAGAAAGGTGAAGAGATGAAATGGTATGGTGTAATGTCACACATGATGAGAAGGAAGATACAATGGACATATTGTTACTTCATGTGGTGGGGATATCATGGTCATACTTGGTGGAGCATAAAATCGCATACATGTCTACATCATCTTGGTTTGCTCGGGGCCTACTAATGGCTTAAGTGCCTAATCCTTCTTGGCTCTAGTGATACTATACGCCCTCTCATACTCCTAGCCAGAAGGGGAAAGTGTGCGGGTGGAGAGAGAACATGCTAATGCTCTGATCCAAACCTTGCATGCATATGCTCCAATGGAGGAATCTTGGTGTCACAATGAGCTATCTGTGGAGCCTGTGTGACTACAAGAGGTGCAAGGTCGCTAGCTTGACTACTTTGCTTTTAGAGAGGGATTATGGCATTTCAACTTCTCATTCAAGGTACTTTCTTATTGAGGCACATGCAATGGAGTGCACATTGCCAAAGTATCCATGGTGCACTTAGCTACTCCCATTCATTACTTGTTCACCTGTGCTTTGAGAGAGGGTGTTAGAAGCGGTCATCTAATAGGTTCATGGGCATGCACCATCTTATTTAGAGGCACTCTCTTCATTCTTTATTTGATAATTGGCTAGCCTATTTTGTGGTAGGACAACTCCTTTATTTTGATCCATAAAAGGAGGGAGTATAGCCATTGTCCATTATCCATTCATGTACTTGTAGGTTCTTGGTATGGAGAGAGGGAGCTTGTGGAGTGTGTGAGCTAGCATTCAACCATTGTACTCTTATCATAGTGGATTCCCATTTTGAAGTTACATCTTGTGCATTGTCTCCTCCATTGATATTGTATCTTTCATTATTCCACTACATGTTTTGCTCTTCTAATAGGATGTTCTTACCCCTTGCCTTGACATTGGCAATTCTAATCCTATTACCGCTAGTCCTTATAGTATTCCTTGGTTTTAGACACATGTCAAGTGTTTGTATGCTTCGAGGATTATGCATATTGTGGTTTTTCTTTTGCAACTATTTTTTGTTTGTAGTACCATTCCCACTTTATTTTTCATGCTTGTTAGTAGCATCTTTCTGCGCATGCATAGCTACTACATTGGTAGTGTTGCACTTACTTTCGATGTTATGGTACTATTTTCATGTAGGAGGCTATTAGGTATACTTATTAGTACCACAATTCTAATGGTGTATTTTCACCCAAGTGTGACATTGCCCACTTTAGCAAGGATAGAGAGCAAGAGGTGTTTATTAGATATCAAGTTGCTATCTATTCTCTAGCTCCATCATATCATGATCTCCAATTGGACAACAATTGTCTATATTGGGATTATATTTATCAGTACGTGGATGCCATTGAGGGCTCTTTTGTAGGATGTTTACCAATGGCACTCCTACTCTATTTTGTTGAGGTCATTGCAATTCTATCCCATGACATGACCAAGAATTCTAGTAATGCACTTGATGATGTTTCTTATATATCCAATGTAAGGGTGCTAGAGAGTCTTCACGGTTATCCTCCATTATGTAGTTTAACTGATGGGTTTGATGTTGATAGTCTAGATGCTTTTATGTTGCAATCATTATTTGTTTTGGAGGATTTAAGAGAGTGTGACAATTTCTATTTAGATCTTTTGCTTTCTTAGCTTTATTAGTTTGCATTGTTGTTTAAAAGAGAGAAAAAAAACACAACCACCAAGAACAAAAACACTACTACAAGAAATTAGACGATCTAATTTCTAATCTACAGCTTTTTTAAAACTTTTATTTATTCACACACTAGTTTAGTTAGTTTTCATTGAGTTTAGTAGTTATCTGCATGCATTGTTGGGCTTATATTTCAGTGCATATCTTTTTCTTGAAAGGACTTAGGGAACAATACATTACAAAACATTGTTATTCTTTTTGTTATGCTAATAATAGTGTACTTGTGGACATTAAGTAACAAGGGGGGGTTTTGTGACCTATGCATGATTGAATATTTTTTGGTCTAAATTGGTGGACTAGAAATCCACGAGAGTATATCCCATATGGACTTGTTGGTATTTTTAAAATATCATTTTTATACATTTTTTTACATACAAAAGGGTGTAATATAAAGGGGTTATTTACAGATTGAATAAAAAAGGGTTATGTTTTATTCAAGAAAAATTCACAAATAAGGATATTTATAATAGGCCTTGAATACATGTGATGTAAAGAATATACATATGGTAACTTCCTCGAGGCCATTGAGCACATCACTACACTTGTTTATGAGCACTACAATAGGGCTTCAGATATCCCTTCTTTTCAATTACATCCATGCCATGGGGGGAGTACACTCTTTATTGCACCATCTTGATGCACTAGCACGGCATGAGGACTGCTGAGGCTATACTCAACAAAATGAATAGCATTGGACTATGAGAGATGCACCCCAGAATGCACTCACCTTATTGCACATGCACTTTGGGAAAGCTATCACTCATTAGGAATTCCGAGATAATAGGTTAGATGTGGAAGGGAGAGTGGATGATCATGTAGGACTCCAATGATTAAGAGAGGGGTTCAAATATTGAAATTTATAATCATGGGTGCTAGCAAGAGGGGGGCTAGAGTGCCATCCTTTGATCAATGAGAGGAAAATTCTTGAGTATTAAAGGATTATAAGTTAATAAACAAACCTTATGTATGCATGTGCATGAAGCACTAGCATGATAGTAAAAGATAGGCACAAGTATTTTTTTGATGCAACATCTCTCCTTCATGTGTATTGAATGGTTGGAATGCATAGCATATCTTTTGAAATTGCATCTTTTCAAAGAAACATGAGTGCATCAGCATCAATACATCAATGGCATATGATCATGTTCTCAATTTAGGAGCACAAGGGTCATGAGGTAACCTATGCAATGGGCCCTAGTGTGCTTCTTCAATCAATGTTACTTTGATGAGAATTCAAGGGGTGTTGGGATGAGTGTAAATCCTTTTACCATGAGAGGCAAGGTTGAGAGGAGCAATGATCTTTTGTTCATTTGAGATATCTACCTATGTATGTATGGCCTTGAGTGTGCTAGTATTTTATCTAAAATATTGCTTATAGTTTTCTTCTTTTTGGGCCTACTAAGAGAGTTGGTGGTTTTTTAATATTGAGAGTTTGTTATGTTTTGCGAATGTAAACATATTAGGGAAAGGTTTGTGTTCAAGTGTGTGCAAAGCGACATCATTGGTGTGTTGTGTGTGTTTGTGTGTATATAAGTATTGTTTGTGCAAAGTAGCTATGTGCATGATTGAGCTAAATGCTAGGAGGGGTGAACAAGCTCTAAGATAAGCCTCATTCATAGGCTTAATATATAAAGAAATGGAAGCATATGCACAAAAATCAGAAGAAGAAAATGAAAGTTTGGTGGTGAATTCTGGAGGAGAGCTATTGTTTTTATCATTAAAGGGGGATTTTTGGGGTAGATAATGATGAAACTAGAGACCCATAGATAAGGTCTGGAACCTCTCATGAAGGCAGGCTGACATAGTAGTCAATGGACCATCTATTACACTAAGCTTTTCAAGATAGTCGATTTCATAGATAATTTTAGTGGCTATATATTGCCAAATGGCTATACTTTTATTTTTTTGGATTTTTTTTTTTGAAACTCAAGTAGGTTGAGTTATAAACTCCATTTTTTAAATTTGCCAACATTTATAAGGTATATCGAGATTTTGAAGGCTCTTTTGCCATTCATGCGAAAGAAATATTGAAAGAATTATATTAAATTCACCAGAGTATTTATAAGTTATGGGATATATATAGAAACATTCATCACATGTACATATGTACTCATACACATAGTACATACATAGACACATGTCACATACTACTTATCCTTGCTTCTTTTATACATACTCACACACATGACTCACACACACCCTCCGCACACACGCGTTACTCAGCATTACATCTACTCTTGTATTCATACATACATGTACACAATTATTAGAACCAAAAGGTTTGAGGTACTTATGGTCCAATAACTTGAGCTAGTCAGATCTTTGAAGCATGCATCTTGAAAGTTGCAAAGCAAGGCATAGCTCTACCTTAAACCCATAAATGTTAAGGGATGTTCCCTCTTCATCGACTTGAGCACAAATAATACCTCCCCTTCAATGAATGGTTTATTCAAGAGCAAGCTAATTTTAGCAAGGTGCCAAGGACTCTCTCCATTTCCACATCCAAGATTTTAGCAACACACATGAGGACCAATCAACAACACTCTTGGCCTCAACTTTGACTAGCACTAAGAGAGGCTTGTGGAAGACATTAGCATATCCTAGTCATTAGTAAAGGTGCAACCATTTTCATCCTAAATAAATGTGATAATAGTCTCTCTTTGATGCTTAGCTTTGAGAGAAGAAAATAGATGCACCTTTACTGATGACTAGGATATGCTAATTTTTTCCACAAGAACTCTCAGTGTTGGCCGAAGTTGAGCCTAAGAGTGTTGTTGATCTATCCTAGAATGGAAATCCAAGATTTAGCAAAACACTAGGACCAATCAACAACAATCTTGGGCTCAACTTTAGCTACCACTTAGAGATGCTTGTGGAAAACATTAGCATATCCTAGTCATCAGTAAAGGTGCACCTATTTTCATCCTAAATAAATGTGATAGTCTTTATTTGATGCTTAGGTTTGAGAGAATTTAAGTAAAATTGATATGAAGCATCTCTTAGGAGGTCCCACCTAACTTAAAAAGAGGATCCAAATCGAATGTTTGAGAGAATTTAAGTAAAATTGATACGGAGCATCTCTCAGGAGGTCCCACCTAACTTAGCAAGACGATCCAAATCGAATGTTTGAGCTGCTAACACACAATGATAAGTAACAATGTTGATCAAGAGGTTGGGACCCTCAAGGTGGTTAGCTATGTGCTCGAGTAGGTTTATATACAAGAGGGGGTGATGCTCTAATTCTCGAGTCACTTTAATAGAGATTCCATGGCCCAAAAAATACTCGTAGTCTCAATTTTGATAGATGATTCTATTCCATGCTACTTTAAGGTTTGTCAAGCATTCTGATGAATTCTAATGCACAAAAATTCCAATTAGGAAAGACAAGATGGAGCTAATACTAATGATTGTAGGACAACCATTTGAAAAGTGGAAAATCGATTTTGTAGGGCCTATAACTCTTGTAACTCAATATTCTTAGGCTAGATAGGTTATTATTGCTACTTAGGTTACCTAACTAACTAGGTTGAGGCTAGGACCACAAGGAAAAATGATGCAAGAACAACAGCAATGTTCTCATGGGCTTAAGTGATCTCACAGTTTGATTGCCCCATTGCAATTTTTTGTAATCAAGGTACATACTTCATTAATGAAGTGATTTCACATGTGATGTCCACATTCATGATTGTGCAGTGAAAATCCTACCCATATTACCCACAAGAAAATGGTCAAGCTAAAGCTACAAACAAAATCTTGATCAACATTTTAGCTCAAACCATCACTGTCTCCCAAAGCAATTTGGACAACAAGCCAATGGTAGCACTTTGGGCTCATCACATAGTCTATAAGACCATGACTGGCCATACCCCCTTTAAAATGATTTATGATATGGATGAAATTATGCTAGTCAAACTCTTCATCCCTAGCTTAAGAGTAGTTATGCAAGAGTGGTGGAAAGGTAGGAAAGCTTGGACCAATTGCTTAATAGAATCATAATGAAAACTCGATTACTGGCAACACATGCTCTTGTATGCAAAAAATTATGACGAAAGGCCTAGTTTTACAAACACGTCAAGTAACGAGATTTTCAGAAAGGTGACCTTGTATTGCTCTACTTCATTAGAGAGTTTAAGCAAAAAATGAAATAGTGAGATGTAGGCTCTTTCAGAGAGCTGCGTGAGATTAGTAGAGTGGATAATGTCAAGCTTGAAACATTGAATGGTAAAGGCAAATGTTTCTTCAAGGAAAGAAAAATCAAAAAATATATCCACTTGCACTTCCACTACACAAATCCTGAATGGCACTACTATCTATTGCCATACAAGCAGTTAGAATCATTAAAGTCAACCCCAAATATGAATGCCCTATACTTCCAACTTATCTAAGAATCACACTAACTACAAGGAAAACTTGCATAGTCATCACTCTCATTGATGAAGGTGTTGATTGTAACATTTTGGCATATTATGAATGGATAGGAATTGGGTAATTGGCACTCATACCAATGACTACAAAACTAAATACATATAGAGGATCTCCTTATGCATTATTAGGAAAATATTAAATTATGTTGATCATCAAAACTAAAAGTCTATCCACTGTTTTCTACGTGTTGCCTAACATTGAAGGAGTTAGCAATGAGGTACTGTTGGCACTCCCATTTAAATGACCAACTAAGTGTATAGTTGGCCTCAAACTACAATATATTCATTTGGAGTTATCCAATGTTAGGATACTCATAACTTTCAACAAGGTTACTAATGTTTCAATTAATAAGGCAATACCACCAATGCTCCCCATGTATCCCAATTCACCCCTTAAAAAGAGCAATGATACCCTCTTCAACAAATTGCTCAAAGTTCAAGTAGAACATAGTAAGCCAATCAATCATGTACATTAGTGCAATGTGAATCATAAAAAGTGGGTACCAATGTTGAATAGAAAAAGTAAATATGCTCACTTACACACTCATCACCAACAAAAATCAACCCCTAACCAAGTACGATGGCAATATAAACATTACGCTGCAAATCCAACTTGATGGGTTCCTAAATCTCTACGTAAAAAATAAGGTTATTATGCTAGTAACAAGCACATCTGGTTGCCAAAGCTCACATACAAGGCTACCCTAATATTCCCACAGCCAAATTCTTGGGATGCCAAGTCTCCGCAACCAAAAAGACATGCACCACAACTACCAACATCTAATGATGCACCTCAACATGATAACAAAATGATAGAATCGTAGGCGTCACTAGTCAATCCTACAAAAAACCCAAACTATGAACACTGGCAAATAACCTGTAAAGAATCATAGTTCACTAAGTCAACAAGCTTACATAGGCTAGCCATCCCTAATTGTAAGGAACCCAACAAACCATAATAACTATATCACATTTTCATTCCCAAGTTCAAGTCCAACAAGTGAATGCAAGATCCCCATTTGAACCTAAAAACACACTCAATTCAATGCCTACAACAAGGCAAGGTCAAGTAGTTACACCACTTGATCAAATTAGCTGCTAGAAGCCAAAATCCTCTCATGGCCTTTTACCTTCTTATGAGAGGTAGTCTCTCTTATAACTAGCTACCAACATGATTGGATACCAATGGTGACATAGTCACATGTATTTAATAGCTAGATAGCATCTTCACTCTATTTGCATGTAGCTACAAACGACTTGACCTAGGCCTCCTCAATGAAAATACTACAAATGATGTGAAGTCTCTACCATCCTCACAAGAGGGACATGATTTTATCTTCACTAAGTTTGCCTCAACTTTCGATAAGCTCATTGCAACTTAAGTTTTATGAGAGCAAGCCTTAAAAGGAATATTACTCACCTCTTTCAAATAAAGTTGTGTTGAGACCACCATCAATTAGCTTGCTAGCCTCCATCATCTTGCACAGATTGATTCCTCATTCTTGTAGTATTGGTTTACATTATGGGTGCAATGGGAAATAATGGGATGCTAGATCATGACCATTGTAGGGTAACCGTGTGCATTAGGATGTCTAAGTATGATCCTACTTATCTTACCCCCACTTTGTTTTAGGCACCTACTTTAACCCATAAATGTCCATTAGACTAAAATGTGATGCTACATCCATATGTGGATTGAGCCCTTAGTGAAGAAGAGTTTCATATTGCTAGTTGGATAGGTCAAGGGACCTCCTCACTAATGTTCAGACCTATATTTATCCATATTGATATTCGATCCCAAGATATGGACTATTACGTTGCCATGGAATACAATCCATTTTTTTACAATTGATGGCTGCAAAAATGGTTGAGGGTTCCCTTATATACCTGCTAGTACCTCACAATCAAATTCTTGCCATGACCCCCCTTGCACAATCCTAGAAGTCTTGCAATCCATTGGGAAGAGGAGGGGTTTGCACAAACTCACCTCTACATAAACTTTGCTAATTGATCATTTTTTTAAAATGCAAAAATTTCTTTGTTTTTATGTGAAACTTTAGTTTTTCTTGACAATTTGTACATATATTTTTTGTTTTTAACAAATTCATCACTTCTCTAAATCTCACTACAAGATGTTGTTAGACTTTGAATATGGTGGGGCAAGGAGACAAAGTCACATGCGAAACAATGACCAAGTCCCATATACTATTTTCAAAAGAGAATAGGACTACAAGCTGAGTATAGAAGTTAAAGGATATCACCACTTGTAGTACAAACAGATCCATAACCTAGAAGAGATGGCAGCCAGAAATCCAAATGCCATGAATTTGGTAAACTAATGTGAATTGAATGAGTACATGGAAAAGTTCAAGGGGAAAATCAATTATGAGTAGTGCACAACATTTCTCTTGACTTACGATTTTGATAGGCATAATGGATCAGACATGGTATGTGACAACCATGGACAGAAATAGGTGGAGATCCCTTTTAATCCAAAAGTAGTATAGAAAGTCTTGGCTCTACCAGATAGGTAAGAGAAATGACCAAAGAGAGACATCTATGCAATGTCAAGGATGGATAAACAAAAGGTTTTCACTAATGATGACATCATCTTGGAAGATGTCCCAGATCTCTCAATTGAAATTCAAGCTAAATTCATATATTCTTTATTCTCTAAAAACATGCACAACTCCATGGTGAGTAGAATCTAGGTGGGAATGCTAGAATGTGTGGTTGCTTGGGTAGTGGATAACAAAAACCTTAATGCCTACATAAAAAAAACCATTGATGATGTAGCAAAGGTATTGAGATTTGAAGCACATATCCAAGAAATTAGGACATGTATTAGTAGTAAGTAGAGAGACAGAAAGACAAAAAAGGCGGCAAAAGAGGAGGGTCTTCACCCACTATTCTTTGATGTGAATGCAAGAATAGATAGATATGCCATAGTGAGATTGCTCCTTCAGGCTACATTGCTATCAAGATACTGTTTTGAGTTACTAGAAGATATGAACATCATCCAATTTACCAATTGTAGCCATTCTTTTCTTCCAACAACAACGCTAGTGGAAAGGTCCAAGTTAAAGATCTACATGATGAGCAAAACATACTTAGAAAGATCGTTGCAACTACTACCCCAACCACCATTGAGGAATTAGATGAAGTCCTCATCATTTACTTATATATTAATTTTCTTCAAAAAAAAGAGAAAAAGAAAAAGAAAAAGACAGAGGACCCCACACAATCATAACACCTAGGGGCCTTAACCCCTAGCCCTCACTACAAGGATATAGGCGCATAGTGATGGCGATTTTTGACGTAAACTAGTAGTGTTGCTATTTGCGTCGCTATTTGCATGCAACGCAAATAGTGACGGTACTCAGGTGAAAAAACGCGGCCCGAAACTCGAGTGCATCATTTTGCGCAAATGAACGAAAGAGAGAGCGAAAGGGAGAGAAAACTGCATCTTGCATTTGAGAGGGAGAGGGAGAGAAAGAGAGAAAGAGGGAGAAGGAAAACTTCTCACCGTTGCTGCCGCTGTTTACAAAGAACAGGAAGAACTGAATGGAGGGCGAAGAGGAGCCACCGAATCCATCCTCGGGCCTTTGCGGTGAGTGCATTGTTTCCTCTTGCTTTGTTTTGTTTTTTCTCCTTTTCTTTTGCTTGTTTTTGTTAAAAATCATGTGTATTGAGAGAGAAAGAGAGGAAATGAGAGAGAGAGAGAGGAAGAGAGAAAATGAAAGAAGGAACTAGAGAGAGAGGGAAAAAATATTAAAAATAATAGAGAAAGAGAGAGAGAGAGGGAGGGAGAGAGGAGAATGAATGAATAAAAAACAAAGAGAGGGTAAGATCATGTTCTTTAATTTCTTCTTTTCTTTTTTGTAGTAGTAGTAGTAGTTCTTTAGTTTTTTCTTTTCTTGTTTCTGGTAGTAGTAGTAGTAGTTCTTTAGTTTCTTCTTTTCTTGTTTGTAGTGGTAGTAGTAGTAGTGGTGGTAGTAGTAGTAGTTCTTTAATTTCTTATTTTCTTGTTTGTAGTAGTAGTGGCTCTTTAATTTATTCTTTTTTTGTTTTTTGTAGTAGTAGTGGTAGTAGTAGTAGTTGTTGTTGTTTTATTTCTTCTTTTCTTTTTTTCTTGTTTATTGTTGTTGTAGTAGTCATAGTTGTAGTAGTGGTAGTGGTAGTGGTAGTGGTAGTGGTAGTGGTAGTTATTGTTGTTTAATTTCTTATTTTCATGTTTGTTGTTGTTGTGGTAGTCGTAGTAGTAGTAGTGATAGTGGTAGTGGTAGTAGTAGTTGTTGTTGTTTAATTTCTTCTTCTCTTGTTTGTTATTGTTGTGGTATTCATAGTCTTGGTCATAGTCATCATAGTCGTGGTTGTAGTAGTAGTAGTAGTGGTGGTGGTGGTGGTGGTGGTGGTGGCGGTGGTGGCGGTGAGGTTTGGTGCAATACCACGAGACAGGAAACACTCTGACATATGTTAATTTGTGGGTGGGTGGAGACTTTACATTCGTTAATTTTGTTGAGTTACAAGAGAAGAAATCCCTTCTCAAACAATTTAAGAAAGAAAAAAAGAATGATAACAAAAATAAATTGTTTGTCGTAACGTAGACCAAATGGAAAAGGATGAAGGTCGTGATGTTCAAGATCGCGAGGCATATCTTAATCAGTGTGTCTCATGTCCTTGCTTTTAATGTAAGCTAGCAATTAGACGAAAACATCGATTGTCTATAGAACACATACAACGCTTCGGCAAGTTTCAAACAAAGATCATTGATCAGGCGATCTCAGATTTTGAGAAAACGGTAAGAAAAGTGTATATCAATCATGCATTGTATTCACAAGCTAATTGAATATCATATACAAAAACATTGGGTGTGGCTGGCAAATTTTCTATCCAGGGAGGTGATGTCTCGTCCCAAGGAGGAGTGCACCCTTTGTAACCAGTTAAAAGAGTTTGTGGGCGTGCAATGGATGGAGTTCCTGAGCCAATCCACCACTTGGAAGGTACTACCCAATCTATACCATCAATACCATAGGAGATAGACAGCCTTTCAGACTTTCCTACAATCTTGGAGCTTGAGATGGAGGCAATGATCGATGCATCGATGCCAATGGATGTCTAGACATCTGATCCACTTGGAGAGGAAGCATCCATACCATTATATGATGGGTGCCAAGTATCTCGCTTGAAGACACTACTTGCACTCCTAAGTGTGCAAGCAAAATACGGGTGGAGCGATGCGAGTGTGACCAAGTTATTCAGATACCTAGTATGTGCGCTTCGTTGATTTCTTTTCGACGCTATCATAAAAAACATTCGTGCTTTTTCAAGGTGTTTTATGATTTTTTTAAGGTTACTGAAGTATCACATATTACCACTTGCAAATACCATGCCTGAATCTCGTGATGATGCACGGCATGTTTTACGAAAGCTTGGTATGGACTACAACAACATCCATGGATGTATCAACGATTGCATACTGTTTCGAGGAGAATACGAGACTATGGAGACATGTACAAAGTGTGGTGCTCACAGGTATCGACAAGACTTGCAAGGGAAAACCATCTCTCAAAAAGTTCTTAGACATTTTCCTCTTACCCCCACATAAACCACATGTTCAACGATTATCACGCAGCGATTATCACGCAGCGGATTCACACGCATAGAGCCACATTGACTCTACATTTCCAAGCTTTGCCCAAGAGCCAAGGAATCTTTGGCTCGATCTTTCTATGCATGGCGTGAACCCATTTGGTCTGTGCTCAACTTCTTACAGTGTGTGGCCTGTAATCCTTGTCAACCACAATATCCCTCCATGGCTTTCTACAAAGAAAGGACATCTCATCCTTAGCTTGCTTGTTCTTGGGGCTTTGCCGGAGAGCCAAGTAATCTTTAGCTTGGTATTGCTATGGATGGTGTGAACCCATTCGGTCTGCGCTCAACTTCTTACAGTGTGTGGCCTACAGTCCTTGTCAACTACAATATCCCTCCATGGCTTTCTACGAAGAAAGGGCATCTCATCCTTAGCTTCCTCGTTCCCGGCTGCTACAAAGTCCAAAATATGAACGTGCATCTTCGTCCATTAGTCGAAGAGCTTAAGATTTTGTTGGAGGAGGGGGTCATCATGGAAGATATGAGCAAGTGCGATGGTCGACGGTCCGCCAATATTTGAGCCATTCTCATGTGGACCATGCATGACTTTCCGGGATTCGAAGAGTGCTGAGGTAAGTATACACAATATTAGTGAGTTTAGATATCTTCCAATTCCCATTTTTTGAATACAAAAAAGGTGGCACTCGAATAACATGTCCATAAGTTTCTCAATACCATATGATGTGACCTATCATTGGAAAGCTCTTGAAAAATGGAATCTATTGAGCTATAGGGAGTGCTTGAATTGGAGTTATAGTATACAAGTTATGACAAATCCAAAGATTTGA
Organism: Lygodium microphyllum; assembly: GCF_053477565.2. Taxonomy (NCBI): domain Eukaryota; kingdom Viridiplantae; phylum Streptophyta; class Polypodiopsida; order Schizaeales; family Lygodiaceae; genus Lygodium; species Lygodium microphyllum. Next base: position 114,861,922 of record NC_141162.1, read on the forward strand.
CCACATGTCCCAAACTTTTGGAAAATTCCCATATTTCCCAATATGGTGTTAGTAGGCTTCCGTTCTTGTTGATAATATCTACCATAGCTCGTTCAAGTTTGTATTCATTGGATAGAGGTGTTGGGACATGTCTGGTTACCTCAAGTTATCATGCATGTCCATTGTGTGGGGCACAGTTAGACTCCCGAAGGTCATGAACCATGAAGTAATTATCTCAAGGACACGCCGCTTTCTTGCTAGAGGGTCATGAACTCAGGGAAGGTTTTCTTGGACAAACTCCAGCACGTATGAATGCCCAAAGCTGGTATGAGTTGAAAATGGTCCACACGGAGTCACATCTAAACGGAATGCGATGGTTCTTAGTTTTCTACGAGTTGTTGTATCGGACCCACTTATAGATCAACCACTTGTTGGATCCCATGCATATTTTTAAGAACGTGGGCAACTTAATATGGGACCATATCACAGGAAAGAGAGACACTATAGGGGCACAAATGGATTTGAAGGAGGTAGGCAAGATGGAGGCACTTTGGCCACAGTCGAGTGCTGATGGTCACTTGCAACTACCTCGCGCTCCTTAGGTTTTGTCCACTAAAGAAGAGTGCATTGTGAAGCAAATAGTCAACTCTATCCACACTCCGACAGGTATGATGCGTTCTCTCAGGTCTGCATTTTCTAAAGATGACCAATTATTAGGGCTAAAATCCCATGATTGGCATAATATATGTCAGGTTTGTACTACGAATGGATTGTAAGTGGCCTTCGTATTTTGCTATTTGGAGTGTAGTCATTGTTCATAATGCTTCCTCATTTGTGGCAATTTGTACTACCGATCGCGATCGCAGGATGCCTTACTCCAGAAATACGCGGGGCGATTTACAGGTTGTCAACTTTAGTGCAATGGTTATTATAGAAGGAGATTAAGACGTCCTCTATTGAATCCGCAAGCGGGGAGTAGTGGAGATGGTCTGTCTCTTTGAGAAATACCTACCTACCAGCATGCTCACGATACAAATCCACCTTCTTGTGCATCTTGTAGATGAAGTGGAGATTTCTCGACCTATCCATACGCCGGTCAGAAGGTAGCATGGCTGAAGGTTGGTTGGTGTCTGAGACGTTAGTGCATATTTCACAATGGCTACCAACGATGGATTTAGACAACGGTATGCCATCGTTGAAGGATGATAATAGACTGAATGGAGATGTGGTGATTGAAAATAGGGTAGAAAAAAGAATGGATGCTGCAATGGAGGAGAAAGTGAATCGCTTTTCTATGTTGCACCATGTCTCCATGGAGACGTGGCTCGCTAGGCACCAGCAAGCTAGGAAATATCAGGAAGAAGTGCAATCTGAATTTCGACGTAGTATGTGCCATCAACTAATTCAATATCTCGAGGGCATAGATGAGATGCTGCAGTTTATGTCAACGCGATGGTTGCATGGAGCTTTGACCACAGTTTCCTCGCAAAGGGGTGGAGGTCTCAACCAAGGAGTGGGAATTCTCGAGGGAATGTAGTCCAAAGGTGATGACGTTTTTAGGGTTTGTCATATCTATATTTTATATGCGACAACTAATTGAGTGTTTCAATGTACAATATAAAATATATAGTGCGACATGGTTGCGCGAACAACATTTGTGCATGGAGCGTATTGACAAAATGTGCTCCACAACAGATTGTGGTATCATGACAAAGTTTGAGCAAGAGAGCCGACGACGAGCAATGGATCCATACATGATTATAGATGAGATGGAGTATTTTTGGAACTTGCAAAGTATTGTCATGGTGGATTACCATAGCTTCTCCATGATCCTATCCGATGTGCAGTGGTTCAAAGTTACTTGAAGGAGCTGGAGCAACAGTTCGACGAGGTCCATCTAGATTTCTCGAAATAGATTCTAAAAAAAATGGACGGATTTGTGCGACACGTTTGTGTTGCCGGCCCATTGTGAACAGGTGCATGAACTCATGTTTTTTAAAATTTTATTATGACATGGTACATATCACAAAAGTTAAATCTCTCTTATACATGATTTTGAACATGTAATTTTCTATCCAAATCCCCGACAACCTCAATGGTGGTATGTTATACCTTCAGCTCCCTGAAGTGTGAGAGTATATGATCAAAGTGATGTTTCGAGCATAGATGAGGACAGCATGCAAATAGAGGGGTCGATATTGCAAGGCGTGGAGGCCACCGAAAGCTTGGAGCATGTAGAGGAGACAGAATTGGGTAACAATGATGGAAATACAAGAGTCCAAGAATTCTTTGAGAATGAGGTGGACTCATCCTTTTGTGGTAAGATGTCTATTGACCTTCTAGTGTATGCGGAATTGTGTCAGGAGATTGACATGGGACCATAGGGTACTTCATACTTGGAGCATCCACCTACTCAATTTGTTGACGAATCGCTTATAAGGGTACATAAGATACGCATTTTAAGTAAGATTATTTTTTAAAGATTTATATTACCGTGCTTTGTATGATTTATATTGATTATACTAACATCAATTTTTGTCTCTGTAGGTGACCTTTGTGGATATTTAGATCAGCATGATGAGTCAAGGGATGAGCAACGAGGAGCTACAAGAGATCTTCGTGCATATATCTCCAGATCAGATGGCTCGATTCAGAGATATGGCAGACCAGGAGCTGTCTCGAACACCATCATGCCATTCTCTTAGATCTACTTCAGTGCGCTCTGATGCTTCAATTTTCAGCAAAAGAGATCGATGCTCCAGACTTTTGCCAGACGGAGGGAGTGGTTCTAGGGGATGCTGCGAAAACCTGGATGTAGTGAGCCTGTGGTCGGCTCGGAATACAGATGCTACTCACTCTCATAGCGGTTCGAGAGAGCGTGGCTCAGGTGGTTGTTGTGGAGGTACCGACGCAGTGTCTCCATATCGTCATTCTGCTGGAGTTGCATCACCTATGGGATTTGTCACTCCTGTGGGGACGTCTACTCCAGTCACTCTAGCTTTTACTCAGTCGTTTATAGGTGGTATCCCTATGGGTGCTACTCCAAGAGATACTACCCCCGTAGGTACACCAGATGTACAGGGGCCTCCTGGATATGCCTAGGAGCGTGGTCGCAGGTGGGAGAGGACACATCTTAGTCATACCCTAGAGGGGTATGGATACCTTGTAGATGATAGGACATGAGCCATCATCATGAATGATGAGGGGAGGAGGGTGATGGCTCGTATGAGAGAGTTGTGCCAACAAGTTTTTTGGCACAACGTCTTGGATCATTGGAAGAACATACTGGAGGGGAGCAAGGACTACATAGTAGCATCCTTGCATGAGGAGTTTTTGGTACCTGCCGCAGTAGATAGGTTTTCCACAGGCTGGATGATGGAGTGCATGCATGCGTACATGTCACACAGACAATCAAACGTATGCAAGGCACTTAAGAGTGGGGCCTCAAAGCCCAAGTGGCTAGATGTAGAGGACTGGCACCGACTCAGGGAGGAGGCTACAGATTCTCCAGGATGTTGGGGACAGCAATGCGAGATGGTGAGGGCATGATTGGAGGCAGGAGTGGTCCATCATCTTGGGAGTGGTGGCCACAAGACATATCTGGAGGACTTCGTAAGTTTTTCTTTTGTTCTGCTTGATTTTTTTTTTGCAATATCCCTTGTATTGACAATCGTGTTTCTAACAGTTGCATTTTGTTTTCTTTGCACCACTCCATTACAAACTGTGATCCCATTGGCCTAGAGACTCGATATGTAGATAGACATGGTCTCACTACATTGATCGACTGATTGTATAGATACGACGGCCCTGTAAGTCACTCATCTTTCTTGTTCGTAGTTACTAAGTTTAATTAAAATGCATTATTGTATGGTGGACTGATGTGTAGTTGTTTTTTTTTTTGCAGAGCACATTCGATGCTCCTTTGCGGCGGGATGAGGTTTTGGATGGCGAGGATCTATAGCTCGCCCTTGGATCCTTGGAGCTCACATACTCTTCTTTTTGGATCACGTGATTTGTGTAGGCATTTTCTATGTAGTAGTAGTATCTTGCCATGATTATACCGTCACTTTCATTACACGATCATGTATTTATTTCATGTATCAGTGTTATGATTCAAGTATACTTTGTCTTTATTTACACGAGCATTGTACACATTTCTGAAACTCTTTTGTATAGCCCAAATAAAGCATAGTGCTATTTGTGGGGCAGTTGCTGCCCTGCCACAAAAATATTTTTTTCCATATTACCATCGCTATTAGCGTCACAAATGTATTGCATACGTCGTTATCAGTGTCGCAAAGCATCGTTATTAGCTTGGTTATTTGCGTCAGTATCAACGTTGCAAATGCGACGCTGATACCGATGCAAATAGTGACGCTGATACCAACTATTCTATGGTGTCTCTAATACCGACATTTTTTGCGATGACGGGAGCAAATTTATTTATGAACATTTTCGTCACTTTAAACATCAGTATAAGGCCTGTATCTTGTAGTGCCTACCCCACTTTACAAACTTAAGGCACCTCAGGGGCAGGACATCAAGGATAGCATTAAATAAAGCAAGTAAAACAACTGAATTGATAGGGATGACTACTAACATAGTGAATACAATAGTAAATAAAATGTATGTAGTGATCGATAAATCTTGGACAATAGAGAAAGAGAATTCTAGGTATTATATTTCAACTTTAGGAGTGTTCTTGGAAGACTTCTATGCAAGAAAATAGTTGAGAATAGGGCAGTAACTCACTACACTATCCAAGAAAGATAAATGGTTTGAAGAGGATTACAAAAGAATCAAAGTAGAGGCATATGTGTTTTCTATAAAAGATGGATATCTTTGGATACATGCAAAGAAGAAGAAAGGGACTCCATTATGAGTCATTAGTGATATGGTTGCACAAATACAAACAATGAAGGATTTTTAGAAGAGTTTGTGGGCTAGCGGGAGAGGTGTTTGGGGCACATTTATGAAGACTAAAGAAAGTATTGCTAGTATGAAATGGATAAGTGTATTTCACAAATTTTGAAACCATGCATTACTTGTCAAATGTATTGAGTAGTGAAACATAGATAATGGGTTCCATCAACCTATCTTTTGTCTCTTAATTATAAATGGGTAATAGATTTGGTTACCATGCCTCTAGGATTTTGGTAGATGAGATATCTTGTGGTCAGACTTGAGGATTTGACTAATTAGGTAGAAGGTAGAGCTCTACACATTAAGACAACACAAGTTGTATACAAAATTCTCTAGGAAGATGTCTTTTGCCACTATGATTGTGTAGGCAAGAGTACATCTATTAGAGGGGAATTGAATGTAGATGATGCTCATGTATTCTTCTTCTGTGTTGAGTGTTGAAATGACCTATTTTTTGGCTGATTTTTGTTATTTTTGAGAACTGAATGGTTGATTTTATGAGATGATTGATTGGTCTGGAAGTGGTTTGAGAGTGTTTTGGATAGATTGGAATGGTTTTATTAAGCTCATGATGTTTATTAGTAGAGATGTGAAGTTCTGTTGATGTTCTGATATGTTCTGTTTGGTCCTGATAGCTTCTGTTGAGCTTTTGTTTTGTTCTGTTTTCTCTCTGTATGGAAGGATGGAGTATTGATTGATAGGGTTTGAGATTGTGTAACAGCTTATTGAGTGATTTTTGATGGTTTGGAATGGTTTTGGTATGAGTTATGTGGTTCTGATGCTTTTTGTTGACCTTCTGTAACTCTCTGTTGAGCTTCTATGAGTCTCTGTAGACCTTCTGTATGCCTCTATATGTGTTCTGTTGGATGAGAGTGTAGCTTGGGAAAGTTTTTTAGCCTTGGAAAGAGGTGAATACAAGTGCAAAAGAGCTAAAAGAAGTCAAAGAAGTAGCTGTTGAAGACTCAAGTAAAGACTGGAGTGAAGTGACAGTGGTGAGCTATGAAGAGTCGTTGTAGTGGCTCTGGTGCCTCTTCGCAACTGACATACCTTTTGGGAGGTGTATCCACGACCTAATGGGGATTATTGTGAGTGATTATTGAGTGATTGTAGTGAGGATATGATGTAGTATTGAGAGCATGCTATTGTGAGAGAGATCATATGCAAGAGATAGTTGATTCTATGTGAAACATTGTATCTTTCTATGAGGGAGAAGATTATGAAGACAATGAAGATGAATACTATGTGATTTATTTCCATCAAAAGTTGTGTTCTCCTTGTCTATTAATGAAGAATATGAAGAACATGATCAAGTTTGTTAAAGAAAAATCCGTGGGAGATATCTACTATGATGCTGCATGAAGAATTGTTGTTTTCTTTGTTTTGATGATCAAAAGAATGAAATAAAAGCTTGTTGATGTTACAAGATAGATTTTCTTGTAAGAGAATTCCCTTTTCCTTGGTGTTTCTCTTGGGGCTCCATGTTTTTGGTGTGCAGCCGGGGAAACTTGCCATCAACAAGCACCAGAAGAGGCTAAAAATGAAGGAAATGGCATTGCCAAGAAGAGAAGAATTCAATGGATGTTTGTAAAGTTCCTTCTTCCACTGAAGAGTTAGAATTTCTCATAATCAAAGCCACTTTCCACAAGAAGTTCATCCCACAATGGCGGAAACATATCACCATCATGATGCATGCTCTATGTGGTGGACAGTTTCCTCTTCCTGTTGAAGCAGCAGAAACTTGCATCTTGGTGGCAAACTGTTTGGGAACAAACTGAAGAGCAGAAACAGAGAGAATGACCATCCATGGAAGATTTGGCATTCATTGAGAAGTTTCCAGACATCATCAAGTGGGAGATTGTGAAGAAGCTTCAGGAGTCTTGGTCTGTGGAGGTTCACGAAGACAAGAAGGAAAAGAGTTGGAATTTGTTCGTGGATGCTCAACAGCAAGATACATGGGATGCTTGGTGCACTGATAATCTTCTGTTTGTTCAATTAGCAACCCACTGGAAGTTGGTAGACAGAGTGTTCTTTACAACATACACTGTTGATACCAGTAGAAGCTAGCATTACTATGATGATGGCACCACCACAATGCTTAGACGTATGCATTTTGACACCTTCAGAACCGAATACCTTCCTCTGTGCAGTGGCATGAAAGCAGAATTCAGGGACGTTGAAAAGAAAGAAGTAGAAGAAATGTTGGCAAGAGAGTCCTCCAAAGACTGAAGCCTTCTGTTATCCCTCTATGGAGCACTAAAAACATAGTGGAGACAACCCCCTGATGAATGACGCAATAAAGAGGCAAGCGTTAGAACGAGTCCAGAGGTACGTGAGAAGAGAGAAGGCAAGAATCAAAGCCGAGAACAAGCTCGCAGGAGAAGCTGCCTTTGATGCCCTTGCGGAACTCTTTACAGAAGTCCCAATGGCACATCAAGCCCTTCCTCCTCCTGCTGGAGGTCCACTCCCAAGCCAGATCCGTCTTGGAAATATTGATGATAGGCCAGCGAATGTAGTCCCGTTGCCAATTTTTAAGGGAGAGTACAATGAAGACCCCGATCTTCATGTAGCAGAGTTTATGGTAGCATGTGTGGCTAACAATGCCAGAACCCCTGAGCATTGGTTAGCAATATTTCCCGCCACTTTCAAGGGCACGGCGTTTCAGTGGTATGAGAGACAAGAAGCAGGAGATTTTGGCACATGGAACAACCTGAAGTTGGCCTTCCTCACTAAATTCAGGCGTGAAGGTTTTGAAGAGCGGATGCGAGAGGAATTTATGAATTTAAGTCAGTCCTCTGGAGAAAGAGTAGAAGCTTATGTCTCACGAATGGAATCCATCCTGAAGAGATGGACTAACCATAATCTAGATGATGGCATTCAGAAGGGAGTGTTTCTCAGAGGATTACAACCAGAAGTCCGTAAGTTTGTGGAGCTGCAAAGACCAGCCACGCTACAAGCTGCAAAAACAGAAGGTGCAAGACTGTACAATGAAGTGGAAGCTAGATTGGCGATGAATCCAGGAAGAGGAGTCCTACCTCCTCTGATGCTAGGAATGATATACCCACGAAATGCAATCCTAGGGACTGTCCCCTACCCCTACCAACAGATGCCCCCAGTATCACAGTACAGTGCACCAAACCCACAGTGGCCACAATCAATGCCTCAAATGATGGTTCAACCACAACAACAATGGTCCCAATCAATTTCCCCAATGCCAAATCAGCAGCAACAGTGGAACCCTACCAACTGGAGCCAACAGCCAACAGTTCAAACAGGAGCTCTGAATTAGAATCAGAACAGAGACCCCTTTGCACCAGCCCAACCTGTTTATGCAGTGATTATAGAGACTCCTCAAAACCCTACTGCCAGTACCTCAGGAGGAGAAAGCTTGAAGGATTATTTATCCAACTCAGTTGCAAATATCAAAAAGGAGTTGATGGATGTGATTACAGAGCAGCTACAAATGCTGAAAGTGAATACCGCTAGCATTTCCAACGTTGCAGGAGCAGGAAGAGATGTGATGCGGTCAAATACTTGGTGTGGTAAGTGTCATCAAGCAGGCCATTTAGCCACTGAATGTACACGAAAACTAACCATTCCTGGAGCTTTCTGTTCCTACTGTTTGCGGAAGAACCATACAGAGGATATTTGCTCTCTGAAGGAGATGCATGATAGGAGAAGGAGGGAAGAAGATGCAAGATTCAACTTGCTGGAATCCAAAATGACAACACAGGATATTGGACCAAAGCCTAGGGAGTTTGGTCCTAATTTTGGACCCAGAAGATTTCCATCCCAAAGTTACAGAGGAAGACAGTCTGGCGGTGGTCAGAGATTAGAAGTGGAGTGTTACAAATGCGGAGAAAAGTGACACATTTCACCAAATCGTCCAAATCCCAGAAGGTCAATGGATTACAAGCCCTTATGCAGTTGATGCAAAGGAGAAGGCCACACTACAAAAGACTGTCCAAGCCCAGCCCCAGTGAAAAACAGTGCTACTGATAATCCGGCCAAGGCCCAAGAGCCTACCTCCAATTTAGTGGAATTGGAAGTTGTTGCCATCACGCGTGCAAAGAAGAAGGAACCACCTATCCAGAAAGAAAATAATCCTCCTACCAGAATAGTAAAGTTCAATCTTCCAACAGAAGAACAGAAAAGAACAGAGCCTTACAGTGCCGTACAGAGCACTACAGTGCCACAAGAAGTCACAGAGACAATTCCAGAGACATGACCAGAAGTCCAGGAGATAGAAGAGGAGGAGGTGCCACAAGTGGCAGAAGAAGTCCCCATGATGGCCCTGTTGGAAGAAAAAAGGAAAATGAAAATGGGTGTTGCCCTATTCCCTAACCGATTAGAGAAGCCAATGGATCCTATTAAGGAATACGATCTGGTTAGAGATCTAGATACCTTTAAACCAAACCTCACATTTCGACAATTATTGATGTTTTCTCCCAGTTGCCGAAAAAGTTTCAAAAGTATACTGACAAGAAGACGTGGCTTAAGGATTGCTCCCTCAATAACAACAAAGTCCAACAAAGCTTGAGAGCCTGTAAAAGAAGTGGACGTGGCTAATGCCTTCCTAGATCCGGGTACCCCAGAGACTGGCATGTGGATAGAAGGCTGCTTTATTGCAAATGCCCTGATTGATGGTGGTTCATCAGTGAACATTATGACGGATGTGACAATGAAGGATCTAGGCCTACAAGGTGTGCAACCAACCCAATGGCTCATCAGACTGGCGGATCAGAGCAGAATCAAGCCTTTGGGCATTCTCCCATATGTGAAGACTACAGTGGCTGGAAAATATTATTGGCTAACCTATCTGGTCGTGAAGCCAAACTCTTATGGTACATCCTACCCCCTATTATTGGGCAGACCATGGCTTTTTGAAGCCAGAGCAAGGACGGATTGGTTCAAAGGAACCTTGACCTTGGGTAGAGGACCCAATAAAGTGGTGCTGAAGTTATATGGTGCTCAAAAAGGACATGGATCCACCTCCTTGGAATTATCTTCTGACTCCCCCAATGAGCTACAGATGAAACATCAGCAGAAAAAGATGCTGTCAAACAGATCCTTCCCAAGAAAATAGAGGCACGTGCCTTAACAGTGGATACGGTAAGCCAACTCCCAAAAGATGCAAAGCCATTATCAATGGGTGAATACTTCCTGCCTATTTCCAAAATCACTTCTGACAGTGAGATAGAAGCATGGATGTATTGCTCTCCCTGTTACATGGCCACAACAGAGCCAGAGACAGAGGCAGAAGATGAAACAGAGAACCTGTTCTTCTCTTACAGAGCTCCTATAGAGACAGAGACAGAGACAAATACAGAGACAGAGTCAAAAGAGGACAGAGATGATACGGAAGAAGAAGGTTATGAAAGCGAGATGGAAGAATCTATCCCACCCGAAGAGGATATATATGAAGAAGAAGTTCCAGAAGCATCAGAAGCAGACGAGCTCATGCTATGGGATAGAATGGTGATGGTATCATTTGGTCTGGTAAATGGATTTTCTCATATGCAAAATCTTTATAAGAAATGGTTAAAGAAGACCAAGCCGTCTTTCAGCAGTGGCTCATGCCGCCCTCACCCACCTTTGCCAAGAAAAGATGATGATGATGCACCGTGCCAACAAGCACCAGTCTCACGATTCCAACAGGCATCAGAGGGTCCGTGTTATGTGATGTTCCTGGACTCGTCATTAGAAGATGAGTCTTCAAGCCAAGAGGTAACTAATCTTGAAACCAAACCCGAAACGACTCTAATCCCATTTCAACATCTCAAGGGGCAACCTAAGTCTCCACCAAAAGAAGAAGTTGGGTCTAGTGGGACATCAGAAGAGGACACCACCCCCTTTAAGGAGTCGGATCTGTATCCAGAAGCAGTCTGTGGGACCTTCATCCGTGAAGTAGAAGGTGAAAGGCAGTTAACTTTTGTGGATGCAGATGGCATTGAACGCCATTTGAAGGTGGGTAGCAGCCTACCAGAAGAGGAGTTGTCAACTTTGTACAACTTGTTGAAAGAGAATTTGGACGTGTTTGCATGGTCCTATAAAGACCTAAAGGGGATTGATCCCACAATATGTCAGCATCATATTGATTTGGAGCCTAATGCCAAGCCAGTACGGCAACGACAGAGGCGAATGAACCCGAATTATTCCACATTGGTGAAAGCAGAGCTGCTGAAGCTTCTGGAAGCCTAGTTCATCTATCCAGTTGCAAATAGTGAATGGGTCTCACCCATCGTGGTTGTACCCAAGAAGAATGGCAAGCTTCGTATATGTGTGGATTTCCACAAGTTGAATTCCAAGACGAAGAAGGATCACTTTCCTATCCCTTTCACAGACTAACTGTTGGACACAGTGGCAGGACATGAGCTTTATTCCCTCTTGGATGGATTCAGCGGATATAATCAAGTCCAAATCGCAGAAGAGGACCAATCTAAAACAACCTTCACCACGGAATGGGGGACGTATGCCTACAGAGTGATGCCATTCGGGCTCTGTAATGCTCCTGCCACCTTTCAACGAGTAATAATGGCGGCCTTCCAGAACCATCTACATGATTTCATTGAGGTGTATCTTGATGATTTCTGTGTCTATAGTTTGATTCGTGAACATTGGGGACATTTGGAACAATGCTTTGACGGATGCTGGGAGTATGGGATTTCCCTCAACCCTGAAAAATGCATCTTTGGGGTCTCTTCTGGAGTTCTGTTGGGCCACATTGTCTCTGCACAAGGGATATCAACAGACCCTGCAAAGATCGAAAAGATTGCAGCTCTGACAGCACCCACCAACCTCAAACAGTTGAGGGGATTCCTAGGCCACGTGGGTTACTACAGAAGGTTCATAGCCCATTTTGCAACAAAGGCAACCTCCTTGCATAAGCTTCTGAGGAAAGATGCAGAGTTTATTTGGACGGAAGAATGCGACAAAGCCTTCAACATTCTGAAGCAGTGTCTGATTGAGGCACCCATTCTGCAACCTCCTAATTGGATGAAGTAGTTTCATGTACACACTGATGCATCAGTTGAAGGGCTAGGTGCAGTCCTATGTCAAAAGGGCCCCTCAAAATTAGATCAACCCATCTATTACGCAAGCCGAAAAGTCACTGATAGGGAACGGAACTATACAGTGACAGAGCTTGAGTGCTTGGCAATGGTGTTTGCCCTAGAGAAGTTTTGCCACTACCTACTATCTACCCACTTTAAATTTTATGTGGATCATGAGGCCCTGTCCTTCCTGATGAACAAAGCAGATGTGAAAGGAAGAATGATGAGATGGCTCCTTCTATTCCAGGAGTTCGACTTTGAGGTAATTACCAAACCTGATCGTTCCCATGTTCTGGCTGATCATCTGTCGTGTATCCCACAGATTGCAGACGAGGAGCAGGATGATCCATACCTCCCTGATGCTTCCCTATTCCTGGTAGAAACTGTAACCCCCTGGTATGCAGACATTGCCAATCTGCTGGCAACCCAACAGTACCCTCCTAGTATTTCTAGTCGGGAAAGGAAGAAGCTTATGTTAGAATCAGCCCCCTACACCATGTTAGGCGGTGCACTGTACAAGAAAGGCAAAGATAAAGTGCTCAGAAGATGTGATACAGGAGATGAGATTGGGATTGTTCTGAAGGCTTGCCATGACGAGCCGTGTGGAGGCCACTTTACAGGAGAAGCTACAGCCATGAAAGCTCTGTTAGCAGGTTACTGGTGGCCGACCCTCCACAAGGATGCTTCTGATTACTGCAAGTGATGTGATGCTTGTCAGCGAATGGGAAAACCCACCAAAACAAGTGCCATGCCACTGCAACCTATCCTTCCTTTGAAGCTGTTCAAGAAGTGGGGCATCGACTTCATTGACCCAATCGATCCTCCCATTAGAAGGAAACAGAACAGATACATCTTGGTATGTACGGATTATGTCACAAAGTGTTGTGAAGCTAAAGCCCTAAAGCAGGATGATGGTAACAGCATGGCCTTGTTCATGTACGAGAATATCATCACCCGTTTTGGCAGTCCCCTAGAGCTGGTAAATGACAGAGGCACTCATTTCATTAATAAAGACATGGAAGAGTTGACAAAGCTGTATAAGATCTACCATCGCAAGTCCACTCCTTATTACCCCAGAGCCAACGGCTAAGTCGAAGTCAAGAATCGCATCCTCTACTCGATTCTAACAAGAACAATTGCCGCACATCGTCGTGATTGGGATGATCGACTTACAGAGGCCCTCTGGGTGTACAAAACCTCCCATAAAGCAACAACAGGACAGACACCCTTCTAGCTGGTGTATGGTACAGAAGCTGTTTTCCCTGTTGAACTAGAATTGCTCTCTTTGCGAGTGGCTATCAAAGAGCATTTGGGGGACGATGCTTCACTGCAACGCCGTCTCCTGCACTTGGAATGTTTGGACAAAACTCGCAGGATGGCTCTACAGTGCATGGAAGCCACGCAAGCTCGACGTAAGTCTTACCATGACAGCTTCATCAAGTACAAGGAGTTCAAAGAAGGTGACTTGGTCCTAGCCTATGATTCACCATTTGGCAAGTTTCCTGGCAAGCTTCAACAGTGGTGGATGGACCCATATAAGGTACTTGCTGTCAACCCTAATGGCTCTGTCCAAGTGCAGACCGTTGATGCCTCTGATGATCCCTTCCTAATCAATGGATATCGCCTGAAGAAGTACTTCCCTCCTTGGGGATCTTGACAATCACGGTCACCTGATCCTTTCCCCCATTGGCGTGGCACTGTAACTCTTATGATGCTACTTCTAATAGTCGTTCTTCAGCCACTCCTGATGAGATGGACGCAACCCTCTGTCCCCTCAGCCCCACCTCCCGCCCCTGATCTCTTATCCTCTATTTTCCACCAGCGACAATGGCGAGGTGGGTTCTGACAAATGGTATTTCCACCATTCCCTTGCTTAATTCGAAACAAAAATAAAAGAAAAATATATATACATATCGGTCATGGGAGAAAATGACTTCGGTCCCTGTCATGCCGACCTATTCTTCAAGAAAAGGTGGAGACACCCTCAGGAATAGGGAAAAACAAGAAAAAAGAGAAAAAAAACAAGAAAAAAGAACAAGAAAAAACAAACTGTTATGGGAGAAAAGGAAGAAATTCCCTATCATAGCAGGCCTCGTTCCAAGAAAAGGTGGTTAACACCCTTCGGTGGGAAGCTGGCTGTGAACAGGTGGCAACACCTAGCAGTCCAGAAAGTGGATTCATTAATTGACATCCCCAGGATACAGTTCCGAAGCTGCCTCCCTTGGTACGCTGTGTCCTGTGCCTTTCTGCAGCGTGTTTGACAGTCCTCTAGCAGACGCTATGTCCTATGTAACACAACGTTCGATTTGATGGCTACCTCCCTAGGTATGCCTCTTCAACAATTGACGATGCGATCTTCATTGACAAACAATTGAGTGATGCGAGCTTTTATCCTAGCCGGATGGGAAAGTGAGTATGGGTTGCCCTTTGTCACTATCAAACGAGCGTGAGACAGAGGGTGGGGCGAGTGACCAGTCCTTCCCTTTCAAATCAAATGAGAGGTACGCTGTGTGAATGGAGTGTTGCACGCACCGGACGGAACTCTCAATGCACAAAGCACGATCTGTTTCTGTGCACTACACCATAAGGCTCCCTGGCCTTCCTTCTTGCACTGTATGCCGGCACAGGGCGGGATGTACAGTTGCACTATCAAATGCGCACAAGGCATACAACCTGTGCACAAGTGACCGTGAGGATTACATCAATGGGTTTCAGGAAAGGGCTGCCCTCTATATCTTTCAGCAAAGCGTGAGACAGAGGGTGGGCTGAGTGTGACTGGAGTTTCTTCACTCAATTACCGAGAGGTGAGGATTGAGGAACATTACGATCTTTGGAGCAAGGTATGTTCTCTTTTTCTTATGCACCCATGGGGTGGGTCTCTACCGTCATCTCAGGACATGTCACCCTGTTCTGTACACTGCACTGTAAGGATCCCTTGCCTTCCTCCTTGCACCTATGCCAGACGGGTTGGATGCACTGATGCACCATCAACTGTGCACCTTGGCATACTCCCTCTGCACCATCCCCTTGTCAATTCCTAAATCGGGTGTGCGATATCGGTTTTAATCATTATTCATCGAGTGATATTAGTAATGGGGCGAGTGACTGAGTGACTCTCCTTCGTCAGCGACACCGACTCGACGAGATTCATCCATCAGCTACCTCCGTGGGTGCTACCGTGTGGTCCCTGCCACGAAGGACGTGTGCTGTGAAGATGCCTTGGTACCTCTTGCAGCCGACAACGACAGTGGACGTGCCATCGACAGTCAACCTTGATTCTCGACAACATGGGCCAAGTTTTTCTAACCCTACACCTTGTTTTGTTAGTGACGGTCATGTTTTAAGTGTGGGGACGTTAGCGGTTGGTCTGTTATGTAGTATTAGGTCCCTATTGCTCGGTCAACCCTACCCGTTAATGTTTTACGTGTGGGGACGCGTCCCTGCGCGTCTACCTTGCATACCGCCCTGCATATGCCTCACTTTGCTCATGCATGTATGCCATGACTTTCTGTTACCCTCCTGGGGTCCCTTCCTCACCCACCTGTCACCCCTCCCTTGGGGCTGTTCCTCCTCCATTTCTCTTTTTTCCTTATTTTGCTGTGTTTCTATGTGAACGCACCCTACGTTCAGTGGCATCCCCATCTACCTTTATAGCCCTATTCGTCCCTTCGACCTGTCCGATTTTCCTCTTTACCTACCCCTGTTCCGATGCACGGTTTTTGAGTTATTAATTTTTGACGGATTTTGCGTAAATTGGTCAGTTTTCCATGTGAATGTTCTTTGCTTGCTTTGGAACGGTGATCTAATGTCCTAGCCCTGACAACCACTTTCTCCCTGCCATTTTTCCTTTTTACTCCGTGTCATTCCGATGCACGGTTTGTCCAATATTAATTTTTGCGATTTTTCGGGACCTTTTCGTGCGTCTTTTTGACATTTTTCCATGTGAACCTGCCTTGTTTGCATCGGAATTCTAGTTTGATTTGACAATCGTGTACATCGCGACTTTCCCTACATTTTTCCTTTTTCCTCCCCCCTATTTCGACTTTCGGATTTTTAATTATTAATTTTTAAAAATGTTTTTGAGTGTCTTTTTGGTGTTTTTTGCATGCGAATGCCTCCTAACCCTATCGAAATTGTGTTTTAACGCGACAGGCCTTTGAAACTCTGTCCCTCGCACATTTTGCGTTTTTCCTGCCCTTTTTTCCGGTGCACGAATCGTTTCGTATTAATTTTCGAATCCCTTTTCGGGTCCGTTTTTTGAGTTTTTCCCATGTGAACGTGTCTTTTCTCAATCGAAACTGTGTTTTGACATGCTCGGGTTGTCGGGCACGTTCTTTTGCACATTTTTCCTTTTTCCTGCACTTTGTTCCAATGCACCGATCTTCCGAGCTTAATTTTCATTTGCGTTTTTGGACCCGTTTTTTGTGTTTTTTGCATGTGAATGCCCTGTTTTTCCCCCGGAACCCATGTTGCGTTTTTTCCTTGTCTTCCCCCTGCCATCCTACCCAATTTTTATTTTTACGCTATTTCGTTTCGATGCCCAAATTGGGAGATATTAATTTTTCCTTGTTTTTACGTGTCTCGTGCGACTCGTCTCGCGCGTGAATGCACCCGTTTTCGACTTTACGTGTCTCCACACACCCCGGTTGCGTACATGTACCCCGAGCCGACGTCTCGACGCCATTCTGATCCCTCCAGGGCAAATTTTTTTACCTTGCCCCGCGCACGCGCGCAGGATGGGGCCCCGCCTTTCGTTTTTTTCTTTTTTTAAAAAAAATTAATTTATTACTTACTTTAAAAACCATATATTTCCCCCCCCTCCCGTAGCCGTTACCTCTCCCCTCTTCTTCCCTCCTCTCTCTCCTCTCTCCTCTTCTTTTCTTTCTTCTCCTTCTTTCTTTTCTCTCTCTCTCCCCCTCTCTCTCTCTCCCCGTCACCTCCATCTTTGTTCCTCCTCCTCTTCTCCTTCCTCCCTCCTCCCTCCCTCCCTCCTCTCCCCCCGCCTGGGCCCTCGCCACCAGCCGCACTGACGGCCGCCGCCTGCCTACCACTCTCCTGATGCCCCCACCCGCTGGTTGTTGACGCCCTACACCTCGCCCGCTGGTCATTTCCGTCCAGTCCGCCGTCCTGTGGAGCGTCCTCGCCTGCACCTCGCCCCGCCTGGAGTCACTTGGCCCCCGCCACCAGCCGCCTAGGCGCCATTCTGCCCCGCTGTCCATCCGTGCGCCCCGCCCCGCCTGGCTGTCGTCGCCCCTCCCTGGGCCCGCCTCCTCCCCCCCACCAATCCCAACCCCCTCCCTTCCCCACCCCCCCACAAGCCCCCCTTCACACCCACAATACACACCCCCACCCTCCAAGCCCCCATTCACCCTAACCCACACCAACCCCCCCTGTCACACAAAACACCCCCCCACAAGTCCCCCCCTTCCCACCCTCTCACATACTCCCCCTCCTTAGCCCCCATTCATAAGCCCCCCCTTCACACCCCCCTAACCCTGGTTCCCCTCCCCCAACCCTAGTTCCCTCCCAACCAGTCACCCCCTCTTAAGCCCCACACACCCCCTTCCTTTCACACCCCGGCCTCCCACGCAGCGGGATGTTCCCGTGCGGTTGTTCGTGTGCGGTGTGACGTGTTCGTACTCTCTCCTCGCGGCCGTTCACGCGTGGGGACGCGCGTTGGCTTGTCCGTGCGGTGGTGTGCACCAGCCAGCTATTCACACGCAGCTGACACGCAATCCATTCCCGGGTATATATTCCCGAATTTTTAATTTTCAAACCCGAAAAAACCCTAAAAATACATTTAAAAATTCAAAAATTCATTAAAAATCAATTAAAATCCAAAAAAATTACAGAAAATTTCTTTTAAAAATTCCCAATATTTCTGCAGTCAATTGAAATATTTTTCCAAACTCAAAATCTCAGAAAATTTTTTCAAAAAATTCTAAAAGTAAAAATTCTTTCAAAAATACATACAAAATGAGCAAAAATTCATTAAAATTTGTAAAAATACCAATTTAATTGCAAAAAAATTCTTGAAAATTCCATCAACTTCTTTGCTTATTTTTGGAATATTTCCTAAGTTGAAAATACTGTGCCAATTTATTTCATTATTATTTTATGGCAAAAATGCTTCATTAAATGCCTAAATTCATAAAAAATCCTCTTTAATTCCAAACACAAGCTGAAAAATCTGGAAAAATCCAGATACATTGGTCACACGTGGTGGATTGATGCTGAAAATCTTCAACATTTTTATATGTGTTTCATTGTCAAAATTTTGCCACAAAGATCAACAAAAACACGAAAAAAAACATTACAACAAACAAAAACACATAAAAACCAAAATACACAATCACTTGGAGAAGGGGTCATATCCATGATAATCATTGTCCCATCGAGTGTTTTCTTGTTCCCCTTCATGTCTATTATTATCCTTTAGACTGCTAAATTGAGGCCTTGGGATATGAATACCATGAATTTGTGAAGGATGATGGTTGCCCCTCATTCTAGATGGCTCTCCCCTTTCAAAAGTGTGCATTACTAGCTGAGACTTTTCTTTGCTTGGATGGGAAGGATTACCAATAAAGGGAATTGCATGAGAGTCTTCAATATTTTGAGGTTCTCTTTGTGGTTTGCTTCCGATTTCCTTTATGGCTCAGATGAGCTCTTGGAATAAGGATTTATTGCTTTGCTGCAATTTAGAGATTCCTTGGTTTACGTGTGCCATCCCTTGAAACAAACCTTGATTCATATGGGTTAAATCTTCATTCAAATCCTTAGAAAGGCCTTCATTGACATGTCCCAACTCTTTTGACAGTAGGAGATAATCATTCCTTGCATGCTCTTCATGTATGTCTTGTTGTCCTTGATGTGTGCTATAACCAATCCCAATGCTTAATTCTTCATCTATCTGATCAACATTATGGGCTTCAGCTATGTAATTTTGATCCTCTTGGAAGTATTTGACACCATCATTCAATGCCTTAGTAATAGGGTCTTTCTTCTTATTGCTGGCCATTAGGAAATAGTGATGTAGTAGTAGACAGTTTGTCCCTTAACCCCTTATTTCTCTCGGAATATAGCACCAATCCCAATGCTTAATAGCTCTATGGAAATCTTATTATATGCAGATATACCAGATTTAGTAATATATCAGCTTGCAATAAGGTATATGGGTAGAATGAACTCAAACAATGTATCCCAGACAGCCTATTTAGGTGCAGTCCACTAGACCCCCTGTCAGTAAATTGACCATAACTTTTGCTCTCGATGTTGGATCAACAAAAATTTTTATTCAAATTGGAGCTTAGGATCCCCTATTAAAATCAAGCTATTAAGATCCCAAATTAGATCACGACAAATTTTTTTGTAATAGGAACTGTGTACTTGTCCAAAGAATTCATGCAACCTGTTAACACCCTGTGGAAACACTGTTTAACCTTGTAGGAATACCTTGAGTGAAGGAAACCCTTGTAAACCACTATACCAAACAAGAGAGGGTTATGGGGCACCTATAGGGCTCAATAACAACCTGTAGATGAGTATATACATGTTGTTTTATCTGTCAAATACCTGTAGGTGTCCTGAAAATAGGAGATGCTCTGCCCCTCTTCCAATAGTTCACCAACCACTTATGGAACCCTAATTATTGCTGATCAATGATGTACTTATGCCAAAATCTGATAATGGAAAATGTACTTGCACCTAAATTTGAAAATAGCATGGGCTCTGAGACAAGAGGGGTGTGCAAAGTTCCACCTCACCCCTTCAGGGTCTTAATCGAGAAGGGAGAGTCACCTCTCTTTTGTCTTCCCGACTCGCCTGGCATTTGCTTTTTCCTCATGGGAACCAACATGGCAAGTACATTCTAATGGCTAATCAAACAAGGATGCTATGCATTAACTAAAAAAGCCTTTGAACTTATAATGAAATGCAAGTGGGTATTGGAAAATGACTGAATTGAAAGGGCTATGGATAGGGCATTACCCTTTTGTAGTGACTCACTGCTTTTACAATGTTCCCACTTACCATTTTCATCATTGTTTTAGTCCTATAGCATCAATGCTCAATCATCCAACAAAAATCCAAGTCAAGTAGGCAGTGAGTAGAATTTATGCAATCAATTGAGCTTCAACATTTGAATGGGCAGAAAAGAACTCATCAAGCAATCATAATCAGTCTTGGGCTGAATTCTACATGCCTTCAATAGGAATTAAGAGGTTCTACTACGCTCAATCTCTCTTATGAACAATAGGACTGGTTCAACAATTGGATAAAAGAGAGATTAAGATGAAAGTACTAGAATTACCTCTTTAATGCTGATGGAAAGTAGTAGATGAATCCAATTAATCAACCTTCAGCATAAGACACCACAATAGACCAAGATTTTAGATTAACAAAACCAATCTTCAAGAAGGATTTGTCCAATATGATTGCTCCCAAGTAATCTTCAGCTCTCGATTAATAAGATTGTTCCAATGAAAATCAAAAGAAGACAATGACTTGATAGAAATCCACAAAAGCTTGTTAGAGAAAATCCTTTGAGCTTTGATGCGTGTAATTTCTCATTAGAATCATGGATTCCATGAATTTTCAGACATTGCCATGTTTAAGAGGCTGAAAATGCTTTCAAACTTTAAGAATTTCTTCAATGTAAGCCAAATCATTGAAGAATACCTTCAATTGAACCTTCCGTGGTTGTAAACAACAAAAGCCCCATGAAATTGAAGGAGATAATCCAAGAATTGGATTCTTGAAGCTTGCTGCCCTCTTTTGACTCCATAGTCACCATATTTTGAAGCTTCACGTCCAAGAAGGCTTCAATGTGGGTCCCTTGAGTGTTGAAGAAGCTCCAGGATACTTGTTAGAGAAAAATCCCTTTGATTCTTTGAAAAAATTTCAAAAAAAACACTGCTGTCTTGAATCTGCCATAGCTAGGGTTTGAGAGATCAAGAATGCTCGAGAGGATGGGCTTCAGTTGAGTATACTTGATTGGAGACTCAGAGATTGATGGTTATAGATTGTACAAGCCATAGATGATGCCAATTTTTGAAGAAATCGTGGAGAAAAGGAGCAGGAAATTCAGTGCAAAATGTGCTAATTCAGCCTGCTATCCTTCTGAGATGGCTGCCATGATCAAGAGGCATATAGCCACTCTATGAAGAGCTTAAAGTATGGAGATTATAGTCCTATAGGTCACTTACACCATTGAAGGGCCTGAGAGAAGAGCAAAGCCAAGATCCACCATGAAAGCTTGAAGAAAGCTTGAGATAAGGAAGAGAGAGAAACTGGCCCCAAAAAATTAATCTTAGTTTAACCACTGTAACCCCACTTAGACTTCAGTTAGGGTCAAAAGCCTTCAAAATGGACCTCCATTTGACCAGTTCCTACTATTTCGGCCAAGAACCTCCATCTTCCTCAAGATCTTCTTCAAGAAGCCTTCAAAATTAGTCCCAACTTGTTGCAGAGAACTCTGACTAGTCACGATTTGAACTGTACCAAACCCTGTGACCAAATCTTGGTGTTCTAGTTAACTGGTTCATGTCCCAATGACTAAATTCTCCAAATAAAATGACTCTTCCCATGGATCAAAGTCCATGCTCTGATACCGATGTAATAAAGCTAAATTCCACAGCAAGTTTTTAAACTGAAAATACAAGAAATAGACATAAAATGTCAAGAAGCCATAGCCAAGGTGGCTTGGCAAGAAATGATATTACCAATGTTGATTGAGAATCAATTGATGAGAGGCTGCAGCAAGGTATACACCCCAAGCTATGGTGGCCAAGAGTATTCACCCTCTTAGATTGTGGGAGATTGAGACCTCAAACAAGTAATGTTTGTAAAATGGAAAAAAGATGCTACACATGTTACACCTCCACCTTTTATACTTACCCTAGACTAAGGCATTTATGCCAGACATTTATGCTTTATTATAGTGGGTAGAACAACATGATGAGTTTGGCATGACTGACTTGCCTAACCACGATGCAGTAATGCACACACCAAGCTTAACCTTGAACTCAATGCCTAGTTCTTTGCACGTGAATGCTTTTTGGGAAGGTAGAGAGATGCACGCAGTCCTGCCTATCAATGCATTAGGAGATGCTACAAGAGAGGGAATTGTAGACACAGGAGCAAGAGTCAGTGTACTCATCCATGCAGTCTTGTGGGTTTGGGTTTACCCATCAGTGGAGACCGCAAGGTTTAGCATCACGTTGCTAATGGAATGAAGGTTAGACCATTTGGACTGTTAAAAGTCTGACCCTTGAGGATATCAGAAATCCAGTTCTTAGTGAACTTCATAGTCATGAAGGGAGTGGACTATGATGTCCTGCTAGGCCGACCTTGGATGCAAAATTCATGAGTGATAGAAGGTTGGGGCAATGGTCTCATGTTCCTGGGCAACACATCAAAGGCTATAAGAGTTGAGATGAACACTTGGAAGACCACTCCGGTCCACCTAGATGCCACCTTTGCTATGTTGAAAGGAGACTCACAAGTCAAAACATTCTATGGGCCACTAACAAAGTATATCCCTTACCTTGAGGATGAGTGGGATTGGATGCATGTGCTAGCCACCATCGATCTTCTATTCTCATATGAAGATGAGCATTATAAACAAGCTGCCAATGCAACCGGTGAGTCCCAAAAAGTTACATCTCCTCAGCCCTCGCCAAAGAATAGGGTCCCACCATCAATACCTCTCTTTATGATGGCTAGGAACTCTAGAAATCGACCAATATGAGCACACCTACCACATGAGCCTCTAATGCTAGAACCCCCTGTAAATGCAAAAGTAGCCACCATCACTAAGATTGAGAAAGAGGGTGAAGAAGTAGTGGCACTTGCCTACCTACGCATATTAGTGACTCCTTTGAAGACACACATCTCTGATGCACTCATTGATGAGGGACCTGACTATAACATCCTTACGCATGATCATTGGACCCTCACTAGTTAGTCAGCCCCAACTACAGCCTACCAACACTAAACTCAACCCATTTGGAGGACAGTTCTACTCACTCCTAGGAAAGTGGAAAATAGCGATCTCTATCAAGACTGAAATCCTACCTATGATCTTCTATGTGATGCCCAACTCCAAGGCTAGTAAGGAATCTTTGCCAGGATGCACATTCAAGAAATAAGCACACTGCAATGTCGACTATGACTCACAATGCATTCACCTTGCAATTGGCAATGTTCGGATAGTGATGGCTTTTAGCAAAGGTAGTGCAACTCCATCAAAGCCTGCAATGCCATTGGTGGAGGAACCTAATGCAAGTTCTAAAGAGGAGGATCATAACTTGTCCCATCCTACCTAGACAAGTCAATTGTAACCTAAAGGAGACACTAAAGACCACTGAGTTGGAGCTCAAACGGGTGTCCAAACAACAACGCAACTGCCTAGAACCCAACCCTCACGAATCTATGACCACATAATATCATGCCCTAGGCCTAGGAGACAATGATGACACTACTCGAGTAGAAAAATAGTCAAACCATGATGGGTACCCAAAGACCTATTGTGCACTCATCAAGGCTACTATGAAGGCAACAACTAGATTTGGTTGCCCAAGACTAGGATGGTACATGTCCTCCTCAATCGAAGCCCTCCAGCCCATATCCACAAAGCGGTGAGCCAACTAGGAATGAGAAATCCATTGCCTCAAAAAGCACCAAATCCATAGAACCTCACGGAGTCTATCAATCAAAGCCGCAACCATCCGGTCCTAGGCCAACTCAATCCAACACCTCCAGTGTCTCAACTGCTCCGCAAGTTGGGGGCAATACATCAATCAAGTCGCATGAACAATCTATCATAGAAGTGGTCAAGAAACACCCCATTGAACCACCCATGTGGTAGGCATCAATGGCTGAGCTATCCAGCTCAACCAAAATCCAACCTCTCGTAGGCCTTAGGCCCTCTTATAAGTGTAAATCTATCCTTATGTTGGCCATGGACCTAGGCACAAACACAAGGGATGACTTAGTCACCTACATCAGATGCTTGGATGTCACGTTGACCACGCTAGCTAGGAACTATGAACGGCTAAACTTAGCCTCCTCGATGAGACATTAGCAATGGAAGTGTGCTACTTGCTATGCACTTGGGAGGATTATGAGTTCATATTCATCAAAAATGAGAAAGTACACGACATATTTGTTGCAACATCTTTTTAGATTTCATGCCAACTAGTTGAGGGATCAAGGCTCACACCTATCATGTGATTTTTGAAAAATATCAGAGCAGCACCATTAAGAGAGGCTAGTTTTGAAGGTTGAAGTGAAGGTAAAGAAGCAATGTTTCGAACAAACAAGCAATAGATAATAAGCTCTCCCATTCTTCCACTCTTTGTCTTAGATAGAGCATGTGGAGGCACCAGAAGTAAGGCATAGAAAAAATCTTATATTACTGTGAGATTTGGTGTGCAAGAAAAGCACTCTATATTCTATAGATTAGGCCCTTTAAGACTTTTTCACTACTTTTTTTGCCATCTAAGCCTGTTTTAGGCCTTGTTTTAAACCCACAAGGTTGTTGATAATAGTTTTAGGGTATACTGCAATTTCAGTTGTATCAACTGAAAGTGGATGCACATGTTACAAATTTCAAAGCTGTAATTTTTGAGGTGTTTACTAAGAAAAAAACACAAGTTTTATCTACAAACAGGTCGCAATTTACATGCACTATTGAGCAATGAGTAAAAGTGACTGTTTGGTGTGTTGCTATGCACTTGTTGTAAAAGATTGTACAAGACTTGCTTGCTATTTTGAGTTAATTTTGTGGAAATGGTAGAGAATAGTGAAGACCCCATCATTGAGAAGCTGGACAAAATAATTATTCATCATGTAGGTTTCATGTGATGAACTTCTTACTAGAAAAGGTCTCTACGAGTTAGTTTCAACGAGTGAAGAAAAGGAGCTAGAATTAAGTAATCTTGCAACTATAGAAGTAAAGGCATGGAAATAATGGAATGCAAAAGATAAAAACGTGATATATTGGCTATCTATAGTCATTAACAACTCTATGTTGGGGTATATAAACAACATAGAAACTTCATGTGTAGCTTGGACTATCTTTGAGAATGTGTTTTCAGTAAATACAAAGGCATGGAAGATTGAACTCAAGCAAGAGTTGAATACTTTGAGAAAAGGGAAGATATCTGTAGATGAGTATGTTTTGAAAGTGAGAAGCATTGCAAATGCCTTAGCAACTATTGATGCAATGCTTGATGATGATGATGCTTTAGTTTTGTCTACTTTGGGTGGCCTCAATAATGAGAAGGCTTGGAAATCATTAGTCAGTTCTGTGTATGTACAGAAGCCATTTGTAATTTTTAATGAGTTAGTGTCTCTCATAATCACTAAAGAGATAAACATGTAGGTTGAATCGTCTGAAAGAAGTGGTGAACAGATCCAAGCATTTTACTCAAGTTTAGGAAGGGGATGTGGCAAATCCTCTTCAAGAGGTCATGGTATGGGATGTGCTATTGATAATCGACAAAATAGATTGAATTAACAGTTTGGTGAAATGCAAGTTTCAAGAGGCTGTCAAAACTTTAGAGGCAAGGAGATCTCTACAGGAAGAGGTGGATAACAAAATAGAGATTCTAGTAATTCTAGTATTATTTGTCATTATTGTGGCAAAATATTTCATATTGAAACCAAATTTTATGCTAAGAAAAATGGTGTCAGTAGTGGTAAATTGTAGCAAGGAGACTATATATCATCTTCATGATAAAATCAAGACAAAAATTAACATATGTTTGTTATGCAGCATATGATGAATGCTATTACAAGAAAGGGGACACATGATTATGTATAGTATATTGATTTAGGTCCATCTAATCATATGACTAGCAATAATGAATGGTTTGGAGAGTGGCAATTTTTTTAAAATCCAGGTTATGTGCAAATGGGTGATGACTCACTATTAGGGCCAAAAAAGCTTCAAAAATCAATGTTGTTAATCACGAGATTAAGGAAAGGGCCAAAGAGAGTTTCTCACATGTGCAAGAATATGGTATTCTTGTCTCCTCCTTTTTTGCATGCACAGCTCACTCCAAGTGCTACCTCAATTGTTCGATGTCTCACATGTTACAAAGAGGTTTGCAAAATCTCAAGTGTATCTCTTCATCTCAACAACAGTTCCTCTAGCATCAAGGCTGGTGACACAATCATCTCTGTAATATCCATTCTTCATAGCCTTTGGATCCCAACATTTCTCAAATCCAAATGAAGGGCTAACAGCCTCAAAGTATGGCATTGATTGTATTCATTTTTTCCACCACAAAAAAAAAGAGAAAAAGAAAAAGAAAAAAACAAAGAAAAAAGAGGAAAGAAAAAGAAAGAAAGAAAGAAAAAAAAAAGAAAAAAAAAGAAAAAAAACACACATACACAATCAGAGCACTGCACCTAGGGGTCCTCAAATTAGGTACATCCAATGACCTTGGTCGATTGGCTCCGTCCCTAATCCCCTTGCCCTTTGTACATCCCCCACAATTGTTTAGGGCACATTAAGGGCAGGACATACCTAGGAAGCTCGCCTCGCCTATGGTTAGACCTGTCACCTTGAACCACTTGCACAATTCTTTTGCACTCATCTCAATGCCATTACAATCCATAGTGGTAAGCAAGGCATGAAAGACAATGGAAAGTACACCATACTTTTCAAGCACTACAGGTAGTCACTAGCTACCAAGAGCTAGACATCAAGGAGCTCAATTATGCTACATGGCCTTGACAAGACCATAATGATGTCTCAAGCAATCTTCAAGTGTACTTTTCCCATCTTCATCGAGAAATTTTTCCATCAACTTAGCCCCTTGCTACACTAACCCATTGCTATACAAGGAACCAGGTCGATAGTCTTCTAACTAAGTAATACCTAAATATTCATGAGCACTCACATACTAATTGCACCGAAGTATATACACGGTTTGGGTCCTCAAGTGTAGGACAATACTCCAAGATTACTTAGATTTTGACCTGACTCCCAAACTAATCAAAATATGTCTTCTGCACGATAAGAAGACTAGCACTACCCCTTAGGAAGAGACCATAAGAGAGGTTTTCAATTGCAGGTGTTGAAGACTCCAACGAAAGTGTCGTTCGCTCTTCATCAATACCCAACTCTGAATGCTTAACCCTTACCATCCGACAAGCCCGCAAAGAATCGTCATGTGCAGAATCCCCAACAAACCAACACTTGTGCTAGCCCTCAATGCAATCCCCAACACAGCATAGCCCTACCACCAACTCCAACAATCTTCCACCAGCCACCTTGGCCACCAACAGGCCCCCAGGACCTTCTTCCACACCACCACCAACACTCCTCCATGAAAACCACAGGCGTCCTTGTCACCTATGTCTTCGGTGCATGCTACAGCCTGCTACCTACGACGGTGAGTGCCATGGGACTGGCACTCGTCTAGGAGGGGGGTAATGTTAACCCTCAAACGAACGAAGGTGGAAAATCCGAAAAAGCTAAAGCAAAAGACAAAGACAAAGGCCAAGGCAAAGAGAAACGGAAGACAAGGACGCACAAGGAGAAGAGTCCTAAAATAAGAGAGAAAGGTACATAAGGAAAACCACAAGTCAACTTTGTGAGAAATCCGGGATCTAGAGCATGGCAAAACCGGAAGCTATGGAGGATGGAAAGAGAAGTGTAGACTCATGATGGAAAGGACACTGTTTGTTACACAAGTGAATTAGGTTCCAAGATTGAGACTTGGACTCATAAACACAATCTTGTGTATGTGGACAATGACATTGACACTTTACTGAAATGAAAAGAGTACTATCATTGCATTAAGAAAGGAAGCAAGTACAATGCTTTATAGGAAAGTAGGAAACTGCAGTAGGCACCATTGTGCATATGGGATAAGTTAGCCTGCATGTCCTTGACCTTGAGACTCCATACAAAGAGGCTGTTTGAGTGTGATTGCTGATTCTCAACAAACTTTTGTAAAAGAGCGCAAGCACATCATGGTTTAATTCAATGAGCGCCGGGCTCTCACCTGTGCAATTTGTAAATGTAGATGGGTGGTGGAAAGGAAGCTAGGAAGATAGAAGGACAATGGGAAAAAGGGCCTAGGCTATGGCCGGCCATGTAAAAAAGGGGAAAAGGGGATGACCGCCCAAAAGGGATTTAGGGTTTTGTATATAAAGTTGAAAAGTGAATGAGAAGCTCATTCTTGCGTGTGGCCAAAAGTAGCTCTCTTCTTCTTCTTCTTCTTCTTGTTCTTGCTTGCTTGAGCTTGTGCTTGAGAGAGGGAGTGTGAGAGTGTGAGGGAGTGAGTGTGTGAGAGTGAGGGACCGTGGGGTGGAGAAGCTCTCCATCTTCTCCTCTCTTCTTCTCTTCTCTTCTCTTCTCTTCTCTTCTCTTGCTCGTGGAAATGGAGCTTGGAGCTTGGGGCGGGAGGATCGAGCTTGCTTGAAACTTGCACTTGGATCGTGGAGCTACCGGAGTGCGTGGGAGAGGAGGTAACTCGAACGGTACGGAGGTAAGCTCACTACACCCGTAGGTATGGATGGTGTGTCGGTTATGTGAGAGGTAGCCATTAGTGCTCAGCTTGGAACGCTTGAACAATAAGCGGTCCGTGGGTCTTGGTGGTTGAGTGAAAGCTCCCACATTTTGGTTTCGTTGCCGGGACCAAGGATTCAAGCCTTGAGTACTTGCGTGCTTCAAATCGAGCATTGGAGTAGGGTTTTCCCCAAACCGGTGCTTGAGGTAGATAGGTAGGAAGCGAGGGAGTTTGAAGAGGTATTCGATCTCCTTAGCAAGTAGGTTTTGGGTTTTTGGATTTGGAAAAGCATGTTGGAGTAGTGTGGGTGATTGCTCTGCGATTTGTATGCATTTAGGATAGGAAAAAAAAAACAAAGAAAAAAGAAGCAAACAATAGGGTTTTCTGTTTTGCTGTGTAACAGGCTAAAACAGGGAAACAGGGGACCAGATTCAAGTTTTTGGGTGAGACAGGGACAAGGAACTGGCTGTAAGGTTCTGCAGTGCTGGGAAAGGACCTTAAGAGGCATGAGAAGCTAGGATAGACCTCATTTCTTTAGTTGGCCTTGTGTGTGTGTGAGAGAGAGAGAGAAAGAGAGCTTCTGGTTCACAGGACGAGGAAGCGCTACCCCGATTCTAGGCACCAGCGATTTGTGTTGCTCCAGGTGAGTCTGGTGTTCTCCAATAGTGCTCTAATCAGATATGGGAAGTCTGTGGTGATTGTGTGCAGCACGGACAGTAAGGAGGATTCAAACGCACCGGAATCGCGCCCGCCGCCGACGTAGTCGGACCAACCTACAGTGGTCTGATCCCCAGAATCGGACCACTTGTGCTCTGGAGTCGAACCATCCGACTAAGAGTGAGTTGGACCAGTCTGGTCCGATTACTAGAATCGGACTAGCCCGATCGGACGTGCCACATGGCACTCGGACCAACCCGTCCGACTCGGACACTCAGACACTCGGACACTCGGACCAGTCCGAAATCGGATCAGCCAAAATTGGACCACCCTGTCCGATCCGATTCCCTGAATTGGACCACTTTGAAAATCGGACCACTTTTTTGATTCGATTTGATTCCTAGAATCGGACGTGAGCAAAATCGGACCACTGGGCCGATCGGACCAACCCAAAATCAGACATCCGATTCTGATAATCGGACTCCTGAAAATCAGACATCTGAGAATCGGACAGAAAACTGTCAAAATCGGACAGGTACCTAGAACACAAATTTTGACACATCTAAACCCCGAGATTGACCCCAAAGGCTACTAGAGCTAAAGACACATCACAGATCCATCACTGGGCTAAAATTTAGAGCACGCAGTTCAAAAATTGGCTATAAATGGTCCTCCAAATTGTGCATGGATTTTACCGTAACGGCCCTGCGGGCCGAGGGGGGACTGCCTCCCCAAACCCCCGCAGAGGGGGCTCTGCCCCCTCCGCACCTCCCCCCAGTAGGTTGGAGGGAAAACGTGCGCCATGACAGGTCCTCCAAATTGGACCCGAGTGTAGTAATGGCTCTAGACGAGCATGGACTCTCACTTGCAAAAGAGCAGCCAAAAGCCCACACCCGAACAGAGAGAAACAGAGACCCTAGAACATCAATGGGTCAATCTAGCCATCAAGGGCAAAAAGGCCACACCACAAGAACACATGTACATTGTGTTCAACCTGCGTCTAGTCGAAGCAAAATGTAGCATCATCGAGCGATCAATGCGAGGATGACTAGACATGGCACTCTTGATGAGAGATGTACCTTGAGTAACACTGTACATACAACCCAAGACATTGGTGGAGAATTCACATCTGGTCATGCAAGTGGGAACTCAAGGGCATTTGTCAAAAGGCTTAAATTTACAAGCCAAGACCCGGAAGATGAAGACATAGTACCACCTGCTTATCTTAGGGTCAAGCTCATCGCGAAAAGAGAGCATACTATCGATGCTCTAATTGATGAAGGAGCAGATTTTAATATCTTGACCTATGAATCATGGACCCTACTAGGCCAACCAGAGCTCACACCAACTAGTGCAACTCTTAGCCCTTATGGGGGACATCCACAAGCACTCATAGGGAAGTGCAAAATCCTTGCGACAATTGAAACGGAAAGCTTGCCTATCCTATTTCATGTTCCTCCAAAGAGTGCTAGTTGCAGGAAAGAAACCCTCCTAGGAAGACCCTTCAAAAAGGCAACCAAGTGTGAGGCCGACTATGTAGCAGAGAGGATACACCTGACACTACCGGGTGTGAGGATAGTCACCACCTTTAGCAAGGGTGACCTCATCGAACCTCAAGGGAAAGGCAAGGAAGGTGATGACATAACAGTCAAGCCTACAAACGAGGGCAAGGACTTGTTGGAAGAGTTGATACAAGCACAGGTCGAACAACGAGAACCAGTGAGTGAGGCCATGCTTAAAACAAAAAGGTCAAGAGACAAGGCCAAGGATGGAGTTGGGACTTACAGATATCGTAGAAGACCACAAAAGAAGTCCAAGCTTGATAGATGCAGGCATCGATGGAGGGTCAGCACAACGCCGTGATGGATATCCAAAGCGTTGCTACGTGCTCAAGGGTACTACACAGGCAACGGATGGATTTGGGTACCAAAACCCCCTCTTAAACCTCCATTATCGACTAAAGGCCAGGACGTATCAAGAGCAAAGAAGCGTAGGAGGAGATCGAAACGAAAAACTAAGTCCCAAGTCAAAAATAGTGGAGTGACCGAGCCCCTCATGGTCGAAATCAAGAAACCCAATGGGACCAATTGGAGGGTAGATCCTCAGCCTAGTGTGCTTGAC
Source organism: Lygodium microphyllum (assembly GCF_053477565.2). Classification (NCBI taxonomy): domain Eukaryota; kingdom Viridiplantae; phylum Streptophyta; class Polypodiopsida; order Schizaeales; family Lygodiaceae; genus Lygodium; species Lygodium microphyllum. The sequence continues at coordinate 114,893,177 of NC_141162.1, forward strand.
AAGCAGACATCAGATGTAATCGTTGAGGATACGCAAAATCCACTAGTGCCCAAGGAGCTTTTGATTCCCCAAGAGGATAGCAACATCATAGGCACAACATTGCTCAGGGAAAGGTTAAATGCTCAACAAAGAAAATAGCACAATCATCTAACAGCAACGAGCAAATCTCCTAGCCAGTGTCAAAGCCACTTAGGAGTTCCAAGTCTCCTACACCCTCTTCCCCTAAACGGACACAAGAAGCACAACACTCGTCAAGTGCGGCTTACTTTCAACCTAAGGATGTGCCTATGCAGTCCACCGTGACTAGCTCAACCGCTACTCAATCTGCACAAGTGAATTCGCAAAGGGAAAAAAAAGGCACGACCACTTTTGATATGCCTAAGGACTTGACACCGCAAGCTACCAATGGTAGCCAATCCACTGAACTAGCCACCACTACTTCCAATCAGAAATCACAGCAGTCACAGCCCTTGGCCGTGACAACGCCCCTTGTGGAGCATGTCCTTAGTAGTTTACCTGTGGAGGGGGTGTCACAACCAACTTCCTCGATCTCACGAAGTGACAAGTGGATTCAGAATGACACATGTCAAGGTCTAGAAGCGTTTAATATCCAAGTCACCACAAGACCACCAACCCCACAAAGAACCATTATGGAGGAAGTGACGCCACTAGATGAGAACCCAAGGACACCTCTGCAGAAAAAGTACATATTGCAACTGAGCATGGCCAAAGCATAATCATCTATTACCTCCTCCTTCTTGGCCAAACTCTATGTTCGGGCAGGAGCGACGCTCTCAACACGGGCGAACGTCTCTTCATCATCCAAGATTCAATTCGCAAGATGCTCTGCCCTTGTCCATGCACAGCTCACTCCAAGTGCTACCTCAATTGTTCGATGTCTCACATGTTACAAAGAGGTTTGCAAAATCTCAAGTGTATCTCTTCATCTCAACAACAGTTCCTCTAGCATCAAGGCTGGTGATACAATCATCTCTGTAATATCCATTCTTCATAGCCTTTGGATCTCAACATTTCTCAAATCCAAATGAAAGGCTAACAGACTCAAAGTATAGCATTGATTGTATTCATTTTTTCCACCACAAAAAAAAGGGAAAAAGAAAAAGAAAAAAACAAAGAAAAAAGAGAAAAGAAAAAGAAAGAAAGAAAGAAAAAAAAACAAAAAAAAACACACATACACAATCAGAGCACCGCACCTAGGGGTCCTCAAATTAGGTACGTCCAGTGACCTTGGTCGACTGGCTCTTCCCTAATCCCCTAGCCCTTTGTACATCCCCCACAATTGTTCAAGACACATTAAGGGTAGGACATACCTAGGGAGCTCGCCTCACCTATGGTTAGACCTGTCACCCTGAACCACTTGCACAATTCTTTTGCACTCATCTCAATGCCATTACAATCCACAGTGGTAAGCAAGGCATGAAAGACAATGGAAATTACACCATACTTTTAAAGCACTACAGGTAGTCACTAGCTACCAAGAGCTAGACATCAAGGAGCTCAATTATGCTACATGGCCTTGACAAGACCATAATAATGTCTCAAGCAATCTTCAAGTGTACTTTTCCTATCTTCATCGAGAAATTTTTCCATCAACTTAGCCCCTTTCTACACTAACCCATTGCTATACAAGGAACCAGGTCGATAGTCTTCTAACTAAGTAATACCTAAATATTCGCGAGCACTCACATACTAATTGCACCGAAGTATATACACGGTTTGGGTCCTCAAGTGCAGGACAATACTCCAAGATTACTTAGAGTTTGACCTGTCTCCCAAACTAATCAAAATATGTCTTGTGCATGATAAGAAGACTAGCACTACCCCTTAGAAAGAGACCACAGGAGAGGTTTTCAATTGCAGGTGTTGAAGACTCCAATAAAAGTGTCATTCGCTCTTCATCAATACCCAACTCTGAATGCTTATCCCTTACCATCCGACAAGCTCGCAAAGAATCGTCATGTGCAGAATCCCCAACAAACCAACACTTGTGCTAGCCCTCAATGCAATCCCCAACACAGCATAGCCCTACCACCAACTCCAACAACCTTCCACCAGCCACCTTGGGCACCAACAGGCCCCCAGGACCTTCTTCCACACCACCACCAACACTCCTCCACGAAAACCACAGGCGTCCTTGTCACCTACGTCTTCGGTGCATGCTACAGCCTGCTACCTACGACGGTGAGTGCCATGGGACTGGCACTCGTCTAGGAGGGGGGTAATGTTAACCATCAAACGAACGAAGGTGGAAAATCTGGAAAAGTTAAAGAAGAAGACAAAGACAAAGGCCAAGGCAAAGAGAAACGGAAGACAAGGACGCACAAGGAGAAGAGTCCTAAATAAGGGAGAAAGGCGCACAAGGAAAAGCGCAAGTCAACTTTTGTAAAAGAGTTCAAGCGCATCATGGTTTAATTCAATGAGTGCCAGGCTCTCACCCGTGCAATTTGTAAATGTAGACGGGCGGTGGAAAGGAAGCTAGGAAGATAGAAGGACAATGGGAAAAAGGGCCTAGGCTATGGCCGGCCATGTAAAAAAGGGGAAAAGGGGATGACCGCCCAAAAGGGATTTAGGGTTTTGTATATAAAGTTGAAAAGTGAATGAGAAGCTCATTCTTGTGTGTGGCCAAAAGTAGCTCTCTTCTTCTTCTTCTTCTTGCTTGCTTGAGCTTGTGCTTGAGAGAGGGAGTGTGAGAGTGTGAGGGAGTGAGTGTGTGAGGGTGAGGGTGATGGACCTAAAAACGGGCCAGCACTGGCTCATGCACTAGCCGGGCCTCGTCACTACGCACAAGACAACCCCTCGGCCTCGCGGCCAGGAGCGTCTATCAAAATCTCTACCTTCCTAAACATTGCGTTAGTAATACGTTGTAGTCCAACTGATCCTAACCCAATATTACTCCTCAGAGGGAGTCCCTTTCACATAGCAAAAAGGCTCGAATCACATACACATGGGGTTCCTCCTACGGCTGAATGCCGTCAACCCTCTGCGACTCTCCTACACCTTGGGGATTGGCCCCTCAGTGCGTCGCTCAACATCTAAACATTTCGCACAGAAGTCGCTCAAGGTACCAAATAAGCGTGTCCAGGAATGTACCATTGTCCTTACTTCTCTTTCCCCTAGACCCCACGACTAGCCTACAACATGGGTACCTCACTACCTCTCATCGTAGGTCAGGTTCCAATAAACCAATTGCAATGCATGTCCAGGAGCTGGTCACTGATATTTTCTAAATTCTTTTCATACTCTATACATTTGGTGGATGCCTAGTCCTCAAACATTTAGCAAAACAGTATCGTGCACAAGTGCAAAAACATTCTTTTAATGGTTTCCAACTACCGTTCGTGCTTCGTTGCATGGGCCTAGCACCGAGGTGATCCTCGTGCTACTAAGCTCTTAATTTTAATTATCATCCGTCCTAAATGCTATGCATAGAAATCAACAACTTCCCCATCATTTCACATGGCATTTAGACATATTTCAACTCCTCTACCCTTCCCCGTTTAAATATTGCATCGTTGGATAGATTTATAGGGTATTTTACCATCATTTTATGTGGAAAAAACGGAAAAAGACACACTAGAACAAGAAGGTGGGGTTGAACTGAGGCAAATCCTCATGCTTCAGTCCCCACAAACATTCACAAACATTGCTCTTATTTATCCTTATTTTTCGAAACCCAAAATATATTTTTCCCCTATTTTTAAGGGTTTTTTCACCCTTTTCTTGTATTTTTCCTTATTTTATGCATTATTTAATTACTAAAAATTCAAAACGGGTTATGGGCTGTGGCCCTTAGTTCCTTCTTGCAGAAAAGTGAAAGTTTAGTTGGTGTTCCTATCTACTTTCCCATTTTTATGCCAAAAAACCATCATTTTCCCTTGATTTTTCATGTTTTACCTGTTTTAATGTATTATTTTGAACCACAAGATGCATATTTTTCTGATTTTCTGATTATGACCAGCAAGAACTCATGGAAAACAGCAACATGAACAATTTTTAGCCCACATGAACAACATTTCATCAATTAAAAGCCACAAAATCTCAAATTTCCTTTGAAAATTTTAAATTACCGCTTATTTGCGTGTTTCGGGTTTCATGTCCATGGCTGCAAATCTGAAAATCACCAGCAGTTCATGTCCAGCACAATCACCAATCACCATTTCCAGCCCATGGAGCAATCCGATCCATGCCGGACAAGCCTCCATCATTCTTTCTTCTTCCTCCTTCTTCCCACATGAACTTGCCTTTAGAAGAGAGAGAGGGAGGAGAGAGAAAGACTGAAATCAGAGATCTTCAAAGAGAGCATCATTTGACGGGCGAAGGGCGGCGAAATGATTGGCATCCAGGAGGGAATGAGGGGCAATGATGATTGACAGGGGTTGTTTGCAGGCTGCATGCTTGATCATCAAGCATGATGGCGCATTTTTCGGACGTGATGGCGCCTTCATCCTCTTCTTTCTCTCACCACGATTTTGCATGTTTTATTTCATGTGACTTTTAATCTTGGGCTCCCAAAAGTCACTTACTCTTTTGGGCCAAATTTTGTCCACCCCTTCGCATCTTGACCGGTTTCTTGGCCATTTCCCCGTCCGGACTCGGAATCGAGCTCTGAAAAATCCTGGGCGTCCGGCTTAGCATCCCGCATTGGCCAGTAGCTCGTGTCAACCCACACGAATGTCTGAAAAATTATGAAAAATCAACAAGTGTCGCTCGGGCGCCTTTAAAGCACTTTGACGCTTAAAATCGTCCTTGATCGAGCCGCCGCCTTTGACATTGAATATTTTTCCCTTGATATTCATAATTTTTAGCTATTTTTAAGCACTTTTCGGCATCTAAATTCCGCTCTCATTGGCGACCACGGGATAGGGCGACTCAGCCCGTCGAATCCACGAACATATCTGCACATAAACAACCAAAGAAGCATCAAACTGATACAAAACAATTATATACTAAAACTTAGCACAATGCTCCCCCTACCCCTGGACAGAACCAAGGCATGACATCCACAAGGAATAGGCCTAGCATCATCTAATAGAAGATCCGAAGTGAGTCACTAACCAGCTGCTCCAACACAGCCAAACTAAAAAAAACTATCAAAGAGGTTGCCCTAAGTGGTAGTCTGCACTACTTACCAACTAAAAACAACACCACCAGGAGCTCCTACCAGGCGAGGACTCCTATAGCCTGATCAAGAAGTATTTTCTTTCAGTACATGGCTTCTTTTAGGGTTTTTATTGGATGAAGATACTTGGGCATGTAAAACCGAGGGAGCTGAGCATAGTGACCCAAGGAGAACAGGGCATCGGCCTCAGGACCTGTCTCGGCACCCAAGAACCTACCAAGCCCTCGCAAGGCGACACTTAATCCTTTTCTAATGCTCACTTTTATTTTCACTCCAACCTTCCTTGTTTTGTCATTATTTTTCTAGCAAGAAGCCACCCCTAGGAAGACAAGGTATCGGCCCCGGGTCTGACTCGTCCTCAGGAACCTACCAGGCCCTCGCAAGGCTGCTTATATATTTTCATTTCTGTTCTTTTCTTTAATAGGGGTTAGAACCCCTTTTTACACACCTTCGTATTTATAGTCATCTTTTAGGATGTACAGAGTTTCTGGGCATCATCATTATTATCTTCTGGCAGGCTTCTCTAACTGCCTCACTACGAACAAGAACTCCTGCCTAGCAGGCTAGCAGGACAAGGCCACTAGGACTTCCTTCGAAAACAGGTCTTTGGATGCCTGAAAATGTCTTTGCAGGAGGCAATGACTACTCCGACCTCCCTCAAACATACTCAACCTAAACCTGGGACTTCATGCCTTGGTTGCGGGTCCCCAACAAAAATGTATCCCCTTGACAAACACATATAACAGGAAAGAAAAGTACTCGTAAAGGAGAAATATCACCTGGATTGACCACACGAAGCTTCCATTGCAGCAAAGGCCCCTCTAGGCTCCACCAACATTCACGAACGCAAAACCTGTCCAGCACAACGCTTAAAACAAAAACCCGATTAAACGCACCCGCACTAGACAGGGAAATGGCCCTCTTGGCCTAATGAAATGAAACACTTCACTACAAAACTGAATCGGCCCTCTTGGCCTAATGAAACAAAACATGACTATGCAGAACATCCTCCTGGAAACGACTATGATAGACAGCAAAGCATACTATTCCCAGGGGAACAGAGGCTCGTAGCCCTAAACTAGGTGCATTAAATTATGACCCATCCCTCCTGCGTATATTGCAAGAGGTGTTCGCATCACATGTCGTCGAATCAGTCTATGGGTCCAAGATAATAAAGGCAGATGAGTCTCGCTTACCCTCTGCATCACCCAAATCAACCATCGTCTGCCAAAAAGGGCATGTTCAGAAAGCATACCCCACAAACGACCAGGTCCTGTCTCACCGTCAATAGATATATTGGGACAAGGGCCACAATTAAAGAAGAGGTCTTCTTCATACGCAAAATTAGCCAATGAATCGGCAAACTGATTCCAGTTTCGTGGAATCAGCTGAAAAGACACTCTATCAAATTTGGCTAGCAAGGCTATGGCAGTATGATGGTACATGCAAAGGATGGGGTTGCGTACCATGTACGTCCCATTGAGTTGATTTAAAACCAACTAAGAGTCCCCTTTCACCAACAACTGGCGGATACCACCCTTCTTTGCAATATTCAAACCCATTATCAGGGCTTTGTATTCTTCCATATTATTGGTAAAATTCACCCCGAGATAAGCAGCTAACTTCATGACAATGCGTCGTCGGGGGTCTCGAATGACAACTCCTACACTTCCTTTTTTGGATGCACCCCTGGATGCCCCATCAAAGTACAAGGTGTATGTCCATAAAGGGTTTACATATCCCGCCATCCGGAACTCTACTCGTAATTATGGTAATCGAAATTCAGCATATTCAACGGGTGGACTGTAGGGTCCATCCCTCCATCATCATTGAATTCAACAGGGATGCTCGTCAAAATTTGTAGGCAGTGATGGCAGAAGACCTTAATCTCCCAAATAAATGTACCGCCTTCTTGCTCAGTCACCTTATATCCTTTGCTCCACCAAATGAGCTTCCCCTGATGATATCGCTGTTCTAAATATGGGTGTTCTAAATAAGGGATCAGACGACCCATCAACCTCTATCACGATTTCCTTGCAGATGTTTGATCGATCTCTCCTAGACCTGCAAGGCAGTCATAGTATTAGTGCAATCAGAAATAATAAGGTTTAATCTTATTAAGATTAACCTTATTTTTAAATTCTATCCCCTCAAGGTCAGCTAACAACACTGTGGATTTATTCTTTCCTATTCTAACGATCCTATAGGGCCCATCCCATTTGGGCTCTAGCTTGCCTGGAAATAATTCACGTCGTGCGTCATAATACAGAACAAGCTGTCCTTTCTTGAAGGTGTATTTCTTGGCTTTGATGTCGTGTAACTGCTTCATTCGGCACTTCGCCACTCCTTGGTGCAATAAGCTCTGCAACTTAAGCTCATCTAAATGTGCCAGTGTCGTCAAGCACTCAAAAAGTGCATCTTCACCGCTCAAAGAATGATTGATGGCAAACCGAATGGTCGGCAGCTCAATCTCTAAAGGCAAGACACACTCCTCCCCATATACTAACTTGAACGGGGTATGGCCAGTGGCTCGTTTGAAAGTCGTATTGTAGGCCCACACTGCCACGTATAACTTTTTATCCCAATCCCGTTTCTTTTCCGACACAATTTTGGAGAGGATGCCCACAAGCTGCTTGTTGGTGCTTTCAACTTGCCCATTGGCTTGCGGATTATATGGGGTTGTCTTGTTATGCTTGATTTGCCACATCTCTGTCAAACCTTTAATCACCTTATTCAGGAAATGGGTTCCGCGGTCCGACACTAATTCTTTCGGCGGACCAAACCGGCATATTATCTGCTCTAAAAGGAAACTAGCAGTTTCTTTACCATCATCTTTCCTTGTTGCACGTGCTTCTGACCACTTTGTGAAGTAGTGAGTTGCTACAATGATGTACCTCTTTTGTGTAGTCGACGACGGAGTAATAGGACCCACAAAGTCTATTCCCCACTTCTCAAATGGAAGTATCGCCATAATAGGGGTGAGTGGTCGTTTCCTATTCTCTCGACTATCATGTCGTTGGCAAATATCGCATCGCTTAACATACACAAATGCATCCTGGAAAATGGCAGGCCACCAATAACCTGCTCTTAAAGCCTTTTGTGCTGTGAGCCGTCCAGCAAAATGGCCACCGCAAGCAGAATCATGGCACTCTTCCAAAATGAATGGCACCTCGTGAGGCATCACACATCGGTGATAGATGTCATCAACCCCTTGCCGATATAATGTACCTGCGATCAAGGCAAACTTTAATGCTTGCTGCTTAATTTTCCTTCTCTCAGCTTTAGATAATTTGGATCCCGCTCTCCCGTCGATAAATAATGCGTTATTGCAGCATACCAGGAGGGAATAGATGCCGTATCTATTTTAAACAACAACTCCATGTCACTACCTTCAGCCACAGATTCTTTCGGCTCCCCAAAGTCCACAAGACATTCCACGATGCCTTGCAACCTTGGTGGCTTACTCTTGATTTCATAATCAAATTCCTGCAAAGTGATCAACCACTTTGCTAGACGATCAGGCGGCTATAGCTTATTCATCAATAATCGAAGTCCCTCCGCCTTCGTATAAAGCACAACTTTCTCATAGAGAATATAATGCCTGAATTTCTTGGTCCCAAAGACCATCGCTAGACACAATTTCTCCATGTAAGTATAGTTGATTTCGGATACCCCCAGCTTTCGGCTAGCAAAAGCAATCGGGTGGTACCACTTCGCTTCCCAAATTTGGGCTAAACAGCAGCTGATACTATACATGGTGGCTACTGAGAATATATAGAGCACCTCACCTCTTTTAGGTGCTTTTAAAATGGGCGCTCTTGCTAGCTCTTGTCTCACATCCTCGAATGCTACCTTACAAGGGTCACCCCATTCAAACAAATAGCTAAAGGACAATAAATTTGTAAGCGGCAACGTTCTTTCTGCCAAGGCGTTTATGAATCTACGGTAATAACCAACCAAAGACAGAAAGCTATGAACTTCCTTCGGAGTGCATGGTGGACCCATGGCAACTATAACTTTGACCTTGTCGGGGTCTGTCGCAATTCCTACCGAACTGACCACATGACCCAGCAATAGCCCATAAGGTACTCCAAAAACACACTTCGGTGGGTTTAGGGCGATGCAAAATTGTCTACAGCGCTCAAAGCATTTTCTTAGAATGATCAACTGCCTCCCTCTCACGGTGGCGGCCCCTAAGTCGTCAATAAACACCTTCAACTCTTCAGGGGATATGTCACCAAATGTCTTATCTGCTATTCGTTGCCACGAACCAGGCGCATTGCATAAACCAAAGGCCATCACATGGTACGCAAAAGTACCAAATACAGTGATGAAAGTTGTTTTCAACTTGTCCTCTTCTGCAATTGCCATTTGGTTGTATCCTGCAAAGCAATCCATAAACGAATATATCTCCCTACCCGCTAATTGATCCAAAATCTGGTCAATAAATGGCAATGGGTAGTAGTCCTTAACTGTCTGCTTATTCAGCTCCCTAAAGTCTACACATAAACGGATTTGATTATTCTTCTTCTTTCTAATCACAACTGGCGAACACCATTCCGTGTGTTGCACAGGAAAAATCAAACCCGCTTTTCGGAGCTTCTGTAACTCTTCAAACAGGCCGTTCCTCAGTTTGAAAGGCATACGCCTTACTTTCTGCCGTACAGAACGATTGCCCTCTTTCAACGGAATTGTATGAACAGCAAGACTAGGAGGGATGCCTCTCAACTCATCATAACTCTAGGCAAAGATATCACGGAATTCCTGGATCAAGGCCACATAGTCCTCCCTTTCTGCTGAGCTGAGCATAGAACCTAATTTGATTGGCCGCGAATCACCAGGCGTACCAAGGTCTAGCTCGATAACATCTGCATCTCTTATACGCTCTTGGCCCTCTATCGGTTCGTTCAAAGTGATCTGATAGATGTCTTCCGTGGTGGATCCCTCTTTGGACTCATCACTCGATGATGTCTCACTGGCAGATAAATCTTCTAATGTCTCCAATTCTGTAGAAGATAGAGGAGCTCTCTCACTCTGCGGGGACTCAGGATAAGCATCAACCACCACACGCTGGGCACCTCTGCCGAATATTAGTCGACCGGCGGGTATATCTACTTGGCAGTCCGCTTGCAAGATCCAAGGTCGTCCGAGTAATACTTGGTAACTTGGACGGCCTGCAAAACGAATCACCCTAAAGTCCAACAGACATTCTACATTTGCAACAGTGACATGGACCTTAGTAATGCAGCCTTCCGGCTGTCTCAAACTATCATCTGCCATTCTGAGAATTGTGGAGGTATCTTTCTGGATCGCAAGACCCAACCTTTCCATCAGTTCAGAACTCATAATGTTAACAGATGATCCCGTGTCGACAATGGCATAATCTACTAATATCCCATCGACATAGGCTGCAACCCTTCGGCAATGCTTCTCAGCATGCTCGAACCAGTCATCACCAACTCGCGCAATACCCAAAGGTTCTACGATATACCCGGTACGTAGGATCTTTCTAAATTCCTTACGTACTCCTGGGGAAAGCTTAATAAGCTGTAAAAGATTCACATCCGGCTTGACTTCGCAAAGAGAGCTCGCCAAATCGAATTCATGATAGTTCGATAGAGCTCGCTTTTCACGCCAAACCATCCGCTCTTTAGGTCGCTGAACCGGCTTTATTGCCTCTTTCTTAACTTTCACCTTCTTCTTTGATGGTTCCTTATTGGCTTTACTCTCTACAGGCTTCAAAGGTCCCCCTTCCATGGAAGGATCCAAAACTTGCGTTCCTTTGTCGCCTTGTTTAGGGTTTCTGTCGACAGGCTTATCCTTGTCGGCCTCTCTACCCTTTTGACCTCTTGTAAGGACAGCTCGCAGATTAGAGGTTTCAGCATCATTAACGCGTACAGCCTCAATCAAACTAACCCCACTACCACTTGGTAGCTCCTCCACTGTAGTCTTTGGTCGTTGAAGTATTTGTTTAGGCCCGTCCTCTCGCTGGGAATCATTTCCTTGGGCACGATGATTAACAGGCCCTGGCTGCCGACTACCACGCTGGAGGGAACTGATCTTACTCCAGCAAGTACTGCTAAATGGCCGGATTTTCCACAAATGTCGCACTTAACATTTGGGCAATTTCTTGGATAGTGCTGCCCGCCACACCATTTGCAACTAAACCTCGAAGGTGCACCCTCCTCTGGGTATCTACTTCCTATCAAATTTTGTTGTTTTTTAAGGAAGTTGACATCAACAGCTATTTGTCGATACTGCTCCGTAATCATGTCGGTATAATGCTTCATCATGTCCTTAACCTCGCCAAGAACATTGGAAGCACTCGACTCATAACCTTGGTCATTACCCTGTCGTTCCATCGGCCTAACAATTCGATTAGGCACTGGTTATTGAGCCACATGCATGGTATTAGAATTGACCGCCTGGCCTCCACCATTTGGAGCCATTTGACTGCCCATAGGCATCGACATGCTAGGGGGAGCTGGTAATAAAGGGACATTCTGCATCATGTTTCCTCTCCCATTAGGGTTAGCCATCTCTATCCCTTGACCACTACTACCATTGGCCATTGCCACATTATTTCCCAATACTAAACCCATGTTCAAATTGCCTCGAGAAGCATAGGCTGCTTGTAGTCGGGATTCCACCTCTTGTGCTCGTGTAATGGCAGTATCTATATCCCCCAAGGGAACACTACTCAACTGCACTTGGATATTAAAGTCCAAACCATGTAGGAAATATTGCAATTGGGCAGCTGCGGGGATAGGAATAGAGGTGTCCAACTTACGGAAAGCCTCTTTTATCTTCTTCGCATAAGCACGAATATCCTCGTGTGGTTCTTGGCGGGTCACGTTGAGTACACGCAACCAATATTGCCCACCCCTTTCAGGGGCAAACTCCCTTTGAAAAGCTCCATAAAATGCATCAATGTTCAATATGGTTCCGGCTTCTAAACCATGATACCATATAGCGGCTCTTCCTTTGAGAGTCATATTGAAGAACATCATTAAATGTCCTTCCTCTTGAATGTGACAATTAAACATCAGCTTTTGAAACTCCCTAATGTGGAGTTCCGCATCTTCCTCAACTAACCCATTAAAAATGGATAGCGGGTAACCTAGAGCTGGCAAATCCGTCGTTCCTGCTGGAATTGCAATAGGCTGCGCCATGACGAGGACTGGATTTGCACTAGGAATAGGGGACGGTGGGGTTACACCTCCCGTACTTGATGTGGACTGGCTTATAGAAGGAAGGGAAGCACTAGAGCTTCCACCTTCTCCTAACTTACTGCTTGTGGCCCCAAGACCACCAGATCCACTCCCTCGTAAGGGTTCAGCACCGCTACGCTTAGGGGAATATCTCCTAAAAATTTCAGCACATCGCCTAGCTCTTTCGTCTCTTTCTTGCTTTTGGATTTCTGCTAGACGATGCTCATCAATAAATAACGGATCAATCTCAGTATCCTTTGGCATAAGCTGCTAGTTGGTCCCTAAACAACCAGGATTCGAGAACCGCCACTTTTAAGCGGCTCCCGGCAAAACGCACCACTGATGGACCTAAAAACGAGCCGGCACTGGCTCATGCACTAGTCGGGCCTCATCACTACGCACAAGACAACCCCTCGGCCTCGCGGCTAGGAGCGTCTATCAAAATCTCTGCCTTCCTAAACATTGCGTTTGTAATACGTTATAGTCCAACTGATCCTAACCCAATATTACTCCTCAGAGGGAGTCCCTTTCACATAGCCAAAAGGCTCGAATCATATACACATGGGGTTCCTCCTACGGCTGAATGCCGTCAACCCTCTGCGACTCTCCTACACCTTGGGGATTGGCCCCTCAGTGCATCGCTCAACATCTAAACATTTCGCACAGAAGTCGCTCAAGGTACCAAATAAGCGTGTCCAGGAATGTACCATTGTCCTTACTTCTCTTTCCCCTAGACCCCACGACTAGCCTACAACATGGGTACCTCACTGCCTCTCATCGTAGGTCAGGTTCCAATAAACCAATTGCAATGCATGTCCAGGAGCTGGTCACTGATATTTTCTAAATTCTTTTCATGCTCTATACGTTTGGTGGATGCCTAGTCCTCAAACATTTAGCAAAGCAGTATCGTGCACAAGTGCAAAAACATTCTTTTAATGGTTTCCAACTACTGTTCGTGCTTCGTTGCATGGGCCTAGCACCGAGGTGATCCTCGTGCTACTAAGCTCTTAATTTTAATTATCATCCGTCCTAAATGCTATGCATAGAAATCAACAACTTCCCCATCATTTCACATGGCATTTAGACATATTTCAACTCCTCTACCCTTCCCCGTTTAAATATTGCATCATTGGATAGATTTATAGGGTATTTTACCATCATTTTATGTGGAAAAAACAGAAAAAGACATACTAGAACAAGAAGGTGGGGTTGAACTGAGGCAAATCCTCATGCTTCAGTCCCCACAAACATTCACAAACATTGCTCTTATTTATCCTTATTTTTCGAAACCCAAAATATATTTTTCCCCTATTTTTAAGGGTTTTTTCACCCTTTTCTTGTATTTTTCCTTATTTTATGCATTATTTAATTACTAAAAATTCAAAACGGGTTATGGGCTGTGGCCCTTAGTTCCTTCTTGCAGAAAAGTGAAAGTTTAGTTGGTGTTCCTATCTACTTTCCCATTTTTATGCCAAAAAACCATCATTTTCCCTTGATTTTTCATGTTTTACCTGTTTTAATGTATTATTTTGAACCACAAGATGCATATTTTTCTGATTTTCTGATTATGACCAGCAAGAACTCATGGAAAACAGCAACATGAACAATTTTTAGCCCACATGAACAACATTTCATCAATTAAAAGCCACAAAATCTCAAATTTCCTTTGAAAATTTTAAATTACCGCTTATTTGCGTGTTTCGGGTTTCATGTCCATGGCTGCAAATCTGAAAATCACCAGCAGTTCATGTCCAGCACAATCACCAATCACCATTTCCAGCCCATGGAGCAATCCGATCCATGCCGGACAAGCCTCCATCATTCTTTCTTCTTCCTCCTTCTTCCCACATGAACTTGCCTTTAGAAGAGAGAGAGGGAGGAGAGAGAAAGACTGAAATCAGAGATCTTCAAAGAGAGCATCATTTGACGGGCGAAGGGCGGCGAAATGATTGGCATCCAGGAGGGAATGAGGGGCAATGATGATTGACAGGGGTTGTTTGCAGGCTGCATGCTTGATCATCAAGCATGATGGCACATTTTTCGGACACGATGACGCCTTCATCCTCTTCTTTCTCTCACCACGATTTTGCATGTTTTATTTCATGTGACTTTTAATCTTGGGCTCCCAAAAGTCACTTACTCTTTTGGGCCAAATTTTGTCCACCCCTTCGCATCTTGACCGGTTTCTTGGCCATTTCCCCGTCCGGACTCGGAATCGAGCTCTGAAAAATCCTGGGCGTCCGGCTTAGCATCCCGCATTGGCTAGTAGCTCGTGTCAACCCGCACAACTGTCTGAAAAATTATGAAAAATCAACAAGTTTCGCTCGGGCGCCTTTAAAGCACTTTGACGCTTAAAATCGTCCTAGATCGAGCCGCCGCCTTTGACATTGAATATTTTTCCCTTGATATTCATAATTTTTAGCTATTTTTCAGCACTTTCCGGCACCTAAATTCCGCTCTCAGAGGGACCGTTGGGTGGAGAAGCTCTCCATCTTCTCCTCTCTTCTTCTCTTCTCTTCTCTTCTCTTATCTTGCTCGCAGCAATGGAGCTTGGAGCTTGGAGTAGGAGGATCGAGCTTGCTAGAAGCTTGCACTTGGATCGTGGAGCTACCGAAGTGCGCGGGAGAGGAGGTAACTTGAACGGTATGGAGGTAAGCTCACTACACCCGTAGGTATGGATGGCGCGTCAGTTATGTGAGAGGTAGCCATTAGTGCTCGGCTTGGAACGCTTGAACAATAAGCGGTCCGTGGGTCTTGGCGGTTGAGTGAAAGCTCCCACAACACATGTGCCCGACAACTAATACTCCCTCCACTCCAAAAACCGACTTTACTCTTGACAGAGTCAAATGCACTTCTTCAAGTCAACTCAAAATCCTATCACAATCAGCAATATGACCAACCACAAATCTTCGACATCCATGTTCGTTCAGCTCTTTGTTCTTCTCATAGATATCACATCCTTTGATTGGCACATCATCAAGAAAGGGTAATGTCAACTGAGGAATATACTCCCTCAAAACTTTATGCATAGCATTCATCATATGTGCCATTGACTTGGTTGCTCCTTGTGGAAGTGTACACATCCTAACCAATCCAAGTGGTATCTTCGGTAGTGATATCCCAACTTTCCAAATGCAAGCTATAACTTATCATATCTTGTATATAAATCACCCATAGAGTAAATTTCCTTGCTTGCAAATGCTTTCTACAAATTCATCCACTATCGGGCCTTATCCAACATTCCTTATGGTAACTTTATTAACTGGTTATAAATCCTGTATAAATCTCAAAGCACCATTTTTCTTTGGAACAATAAACCACCGATTCAAATATGGATCTAAAGAAGGCTCCAGATTTACATTATGATCTTCACATTAAAAAGCTTCAATAGCTTAGGCAAATATGCCCGAGGTACTAGAATAGGCTTTAAATTCCATGGCACATGAGGTATTGTAAAGGTCACCGTAGGTGCAAGTTGGTCAGATCAACACATCCAATTTCATCTACTTGAAATGGAAAGGCTTTCCCATGCCTTGTAAACATTTGCAAGAAAGAAGCTCTTTCTGCACAGGCAAAAGAAAGCTTGTATCACCAATTTTCAGCTCTTGTAAAGTTTCAGGTGTAAATTTATGTCCTACTCCATGTGGATCCCATAAACTAGGTTGTTGAGCCACTTTTTCAACCAACCCATCACTTTTAGGCAGTAAGGGCAAAGCCACAGGCTTAACCTTCTTTGCAACTATTTTGTGCTTTGTATCTACCCTTGCTTCAGCCCTGTTTTGCAGCCCATAACATTCATGCTAAGAAAACTCCTGAATGACTTCATACATCTCTAAAGTGCCAACATGAATAACCTCTTTTCCTGCCATGTTTTGAGCATTAATTACTGCAGAAATTTCAGCCATTGTATTAACATCAGCCAACCCTAAAAACAACCTTGAAATACCTTCATTTGCAACCATCAAACCATATGTCTTTAGCTCTTTTCCAGCCCATCTTTAATATTTCTTTTCAGCCCTGCACATGGCTCAAATATTCTTAAAACTGCCATGACTACATGCTGTCCATTCTTGCAATCCATACACAAACACAAATTTCCCCTTTCTCGAAGGTATAATTATCTTCCTAGAGGCACTGCCATAGCCTCCACTTATAGCAATTATGTCTAAAAACCCTTAAAATCTCGTGCATTATGTGGCATAGGATTATCCTGCAGCCCATTGCTTGCCGGGATGATTCACACAAATAGTGAGAAACTGTACTGCCTTTGTGTTGTCTTTACTCTGAACCTAAGCATATGAAGAACCATCATCCAAGGCTTTTGTTTCTAGCATTGATTCCGAAATATAGGGCTGCCCCAAAATCACTGGATAACTACATGAATCCTGCACAAAAAAATGATATACATCCCTAACATCTCCAATAGTCACAAGTATATTTGGACAAGCTACATAAAGATCCCCTAATGAATTGTTTGTTTCCCACATGTGCCATCCCAAATCTACATCAATCCACCAACCTACATTTCATACAAGTTGCGTGCAATAACATTGATTTTGGAACCATGATCTAAGAGAGCTATGCAAGGGTATCCATGTCTTTGTTGTAGCATGAGCCCAATGCGTTCGTGAATAATAACTGCTTGGAATAAAATAAGCATCTTTTTCTTCATGTACTTGTTGATGGATATCCCCATTATACATAGCCTTCTCTCTATGCTTACTACTGCCCATAAGACCAATTTCAACCACAAGCTTGTTGTCTACACTCCCATTTAACCCATTTTCAACATTAACCTGCTCCAAATCAGCATTACATGCATCATCATATTTCCACTTAAGTTATTTCTCTATGTCTCTATCAACCTACATCAATGCTTGCAAAACTTCACCATCAAACTTTTTTTTTCATTTCAGCATATCAATGATTGCATCATGAAATTCACACTTTGCAATTCCAACAACTTTGCCTTGTGCAAATTCCACTCTGCTGCAAAGTATGCAATCTTCCAAGACCTTTTTAAGGCTTGTGGCAGTCTTAAGATCCTATTGCAACCTGTAATCGGGTTGCTTGCCCCTTTTCTTCCCTTCTTATTTTTTCTTTTGAGATGCATCCTCCATAACATGCTCACGTATGGCTTTTTCAACCTCTTTTTGCTACTCCATTTTACTTCATGTTATATGTTTAGATGGGCCTCAAGAGGAAGGACTAGTAGTGTTCTCATCTCTTCTTCTCTTTTCTTCCACAAGAGCTTCTTAATTAAGAACCTTAGCCAAATAAGCATATGCTAAAAATGAGTCCACTACTGCACTCCATTCTATTCTCTCTCGTATACTCTAACTTGGATCAACCAATTCACACTTTGTTTTGCCCTTTTCCATGCAATCTAATGCTTGCATCCAAACACAAGATTTTGCTTCAGCCATGCCTTCTTTATGAGCTTCATCAGTCCTTTCATTTCTCAACCCATATGTGGCTGCATCTATGGCAACAAATGTTATCCTTGTAGCCATCTCTTCTGACCTCTTTTGCATGCCATCATTTCCAAAATTTGGCTCTATTGGAAGATCAGCTTTTGTCGCATGTATTTTGGCATCTTTCCAAAGAACTAACATTTTTGCTTCCGCTTCATGGTAGGCTATATAGTCTTGCTTTTCATGCTATAAACTGTTGTCAAGATTGTGGGAGAGAAGGAAGGAGTCTCACTTGTAGCTTTCTTGCTTGCACAATGGGGGAATACACACAAAGGTGGAGGCTGAAAACAGTTTTCCTCTTCTTAGTTGTGTAAGCCAAAAAGAACTCAAGTACATAGAAATAGAAGAACCCTATATATGGGTCTCAAACCAAACTCAACTAACTAAGGTGGCATACTAACTGAGCCACGAACTAGAGTAGATAAGGATAGATGTCATCTAGCTATTATTCATGGGCGGTGTACCAACCGCATCTGCAACTAACAAGTCGGTGACATAAATGCACAATGGTTACCCTGGCATATCACGAGTGGAGCTCGATATCTCAACACTCCCCCTCGAGCTCAATCCCAATTCCTGCGCACCAAGCAGGTCTCTGAACTTGCACAGCTTCTCTACGCCCAATGCCTTCGTGAATATGTCAGCTACCTGATCCTCTGTGCTGACATAAACTAGATCAATAAGACCTAGTAAAACCCTCTCCCGCACATAGTGATAATGCACCTCAATGTGCTTTGTTCTAGTATGATAGACTGGGTTATTTTCCAAGTGTACACTACTCATGTTGTCACAATAAATGACAACTGGCCCATCTGTAGAGGCTGATGCAAATCATAAAGTAGCTTATGCAACCAAGCTACCTCACATGCATCCATTGCTGCGCCCCTGTACTCAGCCTCTGTGCTTGACAAGGCAACTGTAGGTTGTTTCTTGCTGCTCCAAGTGACTGCAGCACTCCCAAAAGAGAACACATATCCACTGGTAGATCGTCTATAAAAAATACTACCAGCCCAATCAGCATCAGTGTATCCATACAACTATATCTGAACCCCAGTCTCATAAAGTAGTCCATACTGCAATGTGGACTTCACATACCTGAGTATGCATCTAGCCGCATCCAAATGCGGTTTCCTTGGAGCCTGCATAAACTGACTTACCAATCCAACAGCATAGCTCAAATGTGGCCTGGTAATAGTCATATAAATCAAACTTCCTACTATGCGTCTGTACATAGTAGGGTCTTCCAGAAGCTCACCTGCATCTGCGCTCAGCTTCACATTCTGCTCCAAAGGAACTGAAATAGGCTTACAGCCTGTCATCCCATATTTGGATAGCATGTCCAATCCATACTGCCTCTGCAAGAGCCGTATCCCACTTGGTAATCTAATCGCCTCAATGCCCAAGAAATAATGCAGCTCTCCCAAATCCTTCATCTCAAACTTCTGCTTCAATAGCATTTTCACATGAAGGATATCTTCATCACTGTCACCTGTCATAATCAAATCATCAACATAAATGACAAGTAGCATAATACCTTTCTCTGTTTTTCTCACATAAAGTGAGAAATCTGCCTTGGAAATCTGAAAGCCAATAGTGACAAGATACTGTCCTATCTTGTCAGACCATGCTCTAGGTGCTTGCTTCAATCCATACAAGGCTTTCTTCAACCTGCAAACAAACTCAGGATGAACAGCATGCACATAACCTGGTGGCTGCTCCATATAGACCTCTTCTTGCAAATCACCATGCAAGAAGGCATTCTTTACATCCATCTGATGTAAAGACCATCCCTTTGATGCAACCATAGCAATGAGTGCTCTTACGGTTACCATCCTTGCAACCGGACTGAATGTTTCTTCATAATCAATACCATATGTTTGTACATACCCCTTGACTACTAATCGTGCCTTGTATCTATTCACAGAACCATCTGCATTGTGTTTCACCTTATAAACCCACTTACAACCAATTGCATGCTTATCTTTAGGCAAAGGTACCAATTCCCATGTAGCATTTTCTTCCAAGGCATCCATTGCTTTCTCCCATTTTTCTTTTCCCATGGCTTTCTCAAAAGAAGTGGGTTCTGGTTCCTGTATCACTTTGACCATATATGCATAGTGAATGGCTGTAAATCCATCATATTTCAGCCTATCCACAAGATACCTAGCTCTGGTAGACCTGCGCAAAGTAGGTTCACTCCCAGGTGCTCTGAAAACATCCCTGGTCTTCCTTACTCCAGGTGTAACAATAGAAGGAATACCCAACTCATCATCAATGCTCTATTCTGAGCCATTGGATTCACAATCCACATAAGAGTGACTTGCATTCACATCAAACATGGGCTGATCTACCTTCTCTTTTCCTTTTCGTGATACCTGCATACCACTATCTACATTGCTTTGAGAAGATTCTCCTGATCTCAATCTGCCTGTCCATGGCGAAGAATGTGAACCACTGCTAGAGGGCGCTCCAGGTCCACTAATATCTTGTGACTGCTGCTGTGAATTCTGTGCAGCATTACCATTTTGTGCATCTACATTATCAATCACATTTACTGGTTTATACCAGCTACTCATCTCATCAAAAACAACATCTCTGCTCACTGTAAACTTATGAGTAGAAGGGTTATAGCATTTATACCCTTTCTGCTGCAAAGAGTAACCAATAAAGATGCACCTCTCAGCTTTTGGATCCAACTTGGATCTCAACTCATCTGGCACATGAACATAAGCAATGCAACCAAAAATTTTCAAATGAGAAATATTTGGTTTCCTACCAGTATACCTCTCCTCTGGAGTCATCCCATGTATTGCTACAGTGGGAGTCCTATTCATTATGTAGACTACTGTAACAACTGCCTCAGCCCAATAAAAATCAGGCAGGTCTTTTTCATTGAGCATGGCACGAGATACCTCTCCAATATGCCTGTTTTTCCTTTCTGCAATTCCATTTTGTTGTGGGGTATGACTGCATGAATATTGCTGCTTTATGCCATGCTCCTGCAGGAACCTTGCAAATTCATTTGAGAGGTACTCTCCCCCTCCATCTGACCTTAGGCATTTTATTTGCAGGCCTGTTTCTTTTTCAACCATAGCTTTAAGAGTTTTGAAATGCCCAAAAATTTCACTTTTCTTTTTCATAAAATACACCCAAACTTTTTTGCTATAGTCATCAATAAAAGTGACAAAATAATGACAGTCTCCAAGAGATGCAGCTTTAGTAGTCCACACATCAGAGTGGATTAATTCCAATGGCTTCTTACTCTCTTGAACATGTCTAGGAAATGGTTTCCTTGCCTGTTTCCAAACTAACAGGCTTCACATACCTTATGCATTTCTGCGACCTTGAATTTAAGCAATCCTGCAACAATAGTTTGGGCTTGCATTGATTTAAGTCGCTGTACATTAACATGACCAATGCGTTTATGCCAGATATCAATATCTGCAACTACATCGGTCCCATGTGCAAATATTGCTGCACTCAATTCAGGCATGTCTGCATCCAACGTAAACATTCTACCCTTCTTCTTTCCTTTTGCTATCAAGCGACCTTTATTTTTCATATCCTCAACAAAGCATCCATGAGAATTAAATCTGACCTGCAAGCCCTGCTCAACCATTTGACCAATAGAAACTAGGTTCTTGGTGATATTCGGGACATGAAATACATCCGACAGGTATTTCTTTTTCCCATCCTACATAGACAAAGGAATTTTTCCAATCTGCACAATAGGATGTGTAGTATCATCACCAGTCTCCACAAATCCTGGTTTTTCCATTTTCCTTGCATCCCGCATCCATTCTGCATGACCTGTCATGTGGTTTGATGCACCTGAGTCAACATACCACACATCGTTGCTTTCTTCTCCACTTGTCACAGAATTGGTCATGTGCTGCACCATAAACAAATGCTCATTTCTGTCATCACCCTGTCTACTAGAAGATGCATAATTTCCTTGTTGCAATTTTCCATTCATGATGTCATTTTGCTTTTTATAGCAGTCTTTAGCTATATGACCCATTTTACCACAGTAGTAGCATTCAACATTGCTGTTTGCATTTTGGCCTCTTTGCCATCCACCACGATCTCTTTGGCTCCCCCTGCCTCTAGAGTTACCATGTCCTCCTCCATAGGACTGGTTTTCTTGAGTTTGATGCATATTCTGATTTCTACCACGGCCTCCAAATCGGCCTCCTCTACCTCTGCCTCTACCTCTTCCAGCATTTGAGTAGAAGACAGCTTCTTTTGAAGTTCCTCCTGAAGAAGATGCACCAGCATTTCTCTGCTCCTCAGAAATTAGAAGAGCAATCAACTCCTCAAAATTAGAAAATCTTTCACGGATGGATGTTCGAAACTGTGCATAATCCTTTCTTAGACCATTCAAGGTCACAGAAACTAAATCATCATCTTCCACTAGCGACCCAATGGAAGCAAGTGCATCTGCAATCTTCTTCACCTTCATGTGGTAGTCATTGATGCTCATACTTTCTCTTTGCACATTGTGCAACTCTTGCTTGAGCTGCATTTTCCTGGCTTGCATATTTGTGCTATACATTTTTGACAAAGTATCCCATGCCTCCTTTGGTGTACTTGCATCTTGAATATGCACAATCATAGAGTCTGAAATGCTGATAGACAGCCAGTACATAACTTTCCTGGCTCTCTCATGCCATGCTTTAAATATCTGCATTTGCTGTTGATTGGGAACATCAGGAAGAACTGGTTCTTCTTCATTTCCTGCAACAAATTCCCAATATCCTTTTCCCATAAGGAAATTTGTCATTCTAAACTTCCATGCTTGGAAGTTGTTCTTGTCAAGCTTTTCAGTGACAATCTGTGAAAGAGAATCAGACGCCATTACAGAACACTGCAAAA
This sequence comes from Lygodium microphyllum, assembly GCF_053477565.2. Classification (NCBI taxonomy): domain Eukaryota; kingdom Viridiplantae; phylum Streptophyta; class Polypodiopsida; order Schizaeales; family Lygodiaceae; genus Lygodium; species Lygodium microphyllum. The sequence continues at coordinate 114,915,877 of NC_141162.1, forward strand.
AATTCTGTCACTGCAAAGAACACAGCTTCAGCCTCACAAGGGCAAATCTGCAAAACTGACGAAAGTGTATTAGACCACATAGTCACTTCCTAGTGACGATTTTGCATCAACAAGCAACAAGGATGATTCTGTAACTCCCAAGGTCTCTGCGCACAGGCATATGATGCAATTTCTACAGTAACTTTTCACCGACCTGTAGAACAGTGGTCGCACATCATAAAACAGGAGCTTTTTCTGAGTGCGTGTCGAAAACTTCCGTCTCCAAAACAGGCCCCAAAATGGCCTCAAATCAAAAAAACAAAGCAACTTAGGGCTAAAGCCCTAACCCGCAGCATATACTGCCCTCTTGCTACACCGCGAAGGGCGTCTCAATCTGAGACAATGCACTCTTGCACTTTCCGGCTGTGCTACCTATACAGAGACTTGCTCCCAAAACAGAAAAATGAAAGCAACACTGGTCCTCTTACCAGAACACCGCAAACTTGGCTTGCTTTCTTGAGCTCCTTACCACGAACAAGGCTCTGATACCATGTTAAGATTGTGGGAGAGAAGGAAGGAGTCTCACTTGTAGCTTTCTTTCTTGCACAATGGGGGAATACACACAAAGGTGGAGGCTGAAAACAGTTTTCATCTTCTTAGTTGTGTAAGCCAAAAAGAACTCAAGTACATAGAAATACAAAAACCCTATATATGGGTCTCAAACCAAACTCAACTAACTAAGGTGACATACTAACTGAGCCATGAACTAGAGTAGATAAGGATAGCTGTCATCTAGCTATTATTTATGGGCGGTGTACCAACCGCATCTGCAACTGACAAGTCGGTGACATAAATGCACAACGGTCACCCTGGCATATCACGAGTGGAGCTCGATATCTCAACAATTGTCACACCAAATGCATCTCCTCTTGTATCCTTCTTTGTGTGGTCTCTGGATTGTTGCCAACCCTTCTCTTCTACCTTAACATCCAAATTTTTGACCTATGCATAGATTTCTGTCAAATTCAGTCTCAAATCACCCATGCCTTTGATTAATTCATCCACAACATTACCTTTAAGACTAAACCAATAGGTATAGCTAGTTGTTTTGCCATAGCCATAGGTGCTTTGGTTGCAATTTCAACCCCCTTTTGAGCACTAGAAGGTGTGGTATTTGTACCCCATATTAATTTCATCCGCTCTCTCTTTGCCAATATATGCACTGCCTTAGTTACATTAGCCCAATCTTATTTTAGTCCCATTTCAAAAGAGGCATCTTGTAAACAATCAGTCAGCTTCTCCTACAAGACAAGATCTACAACCTTTGGAAACAAATCATTTTTTTGACTCTCTAATGATTGTTGCTCATTGGCATCCAGTTACACATACTGAATTTCAAAATCACGAAGCAAAGCTATAGTAATCAACCCTTTATTGGGATTTTCAATCCAATCTGTAAATGTCTTTTTAGTTACCAATCATGCATCTTCCAAGAAAAAATCTTGTCTCAAAGCTTTCTTAAAAGCTATGGAATCAACATCTCTTCTATGTAACTCATCAATCCGATAATGCAATGCATGCATGGCCAAACGGAAGAAATACCGACTCCATGCATACTATGGTATCCCATGAAACAACATCTTTTCTTCATACAACCAAATGAAGGTTGAAACATTTTGACCCTTAAATGCTTCAATTCTTATCCCACTGCCTGCAATGCATTCACAGCTTAGGAATCTATTCTTTCTGCTTCGTGTCGAGTTTGTATCTGTTGTTATTGTTGCTGTAACAAAGCAATCATATGTTGTAAAGAATCACCACTACTTGAACTTGGAGAATCCCCCATCTTTACACAACTGCTGCCTACTTTCACATTGGTCACCACTGCTGGAGCGTTTGGGATCGAAAGTCTACCATAGGGGTAAGAGATAGTAGGGTAAAGGGAGATTCGAGGAGAGGAGTAGACGAAAGAGAAGGGGTTTAAAGAAATAAAAGATGTAGAAGAATACTCATAGAGGTGAAGCCTCTCAATTTATTTATGCATCTTGAGAAGATAAATCTCTTGTAGACAAAAAAACGTGCATAAAACAATAGCTTCCTCTCTACTACTTAGATAGCCAATCTAATGCTTCTATTGGTCTTGAAATAGGGGTAAAATACTAGGACCCCTGGTTAGAATTCTCCCAAATCACTCCTTTGTTCCACTTAGAGTGATGTTTACTGCCTATAAATTGTGATCAGGCATCGTGCGATTTCACCAATCCTTCTTTTTGCATAAAATCCCCCCAAAATGGCTAAAAGCCACTAGATTTTTTTTACATGTCATCTTGTCCTAGAAGTTTTCTATAGCTTTTGGATATTCACAAGAAATAATATATATAAAAGATAGACTAAACTAGTCCAAAAATCTAGTACTTTTGAACCATCCACATTAGGACACTGACACTAATGACTAATATGGCATTGACTCTCTAGATCATTAAGAAAGCTGAACGATGATGCACTATAGAGTTTTTCACACTATGTCTACATTGTGTAGTGTAGATACGACACGAAAGGAGGATATCAAAGTCACATACCGAGCTTATTCGTGTCATATCGCTGGCTTGGATCTTGGAAAGCGGAGCTATATCAACCTTTTTATCAAATTATTTGATATGACGTGATGGTAAAAGAGCATTGGAAGTGCAAGAGGTCACTCACTCTGTATCATCATTCACGTCGTGGATGTCAAAAGTGAGTCACGTAAGCCAACATCAATCTTTTATACTTGTTTGGTAGGAAACATGTGGCACTGTATGATTGGCTAGGGTTTTCAAAGGTCATCCATGTGGCTATTGACGTGGCTATCCACATGGCCAATCCCTATCCTTGTCTATATATACGTACATTTAGGCATTTATGGCTTTTTTAGCAAATTTTCAAGCCTAAGAAAATTTGAGCTCCTCTTGCTATTCTACGTTTATTATTGTGCGGTATTCCACTCAATGATACAAAGCAAGTATTGTTATCCCATCTCAACGGCTCTATTGATTCGTGTCGTATTGTGCACCCTTTGATATGAAGCGAGTGGGCTTTCTCGTTGTGAGGGGAATCATATTTTCCCGTCGTATCATGGACGGTCAAGGGCCTCTCGTTGTCTTGCATTTTCCCCTAAAATTACCATTGCTTCTTTCCCTTGTTCAGAAGAGCGAGTGTGGGAATACCTAGAAAGTCTCCAATCAAGGGAAAGTCACCATTGAGGGTTCCTATATTGTCTCATATTAGAGATCTTTCTCCCTCACAAAGGCTCCTAGACTTTCTTCTTCAGAAATGGCATGGAGTTATCTTACTATGGAATTGCAAAGGATATTTCAACCCTAATTGGGATATTGACAATGTCTTAAACTCTTACAAGAAGTTTTTTGTGGAGGAGTTTGTTGATTTTTAAGGTTTTTCTCTCCTGTGGGTGAAAAGGATGCAAAGGAATATGTTCATATACCTATTGGGAGCTCACCCTCAGAGAAGGATTTGTTTTCAAGGAAGTATATGACTCATTCTGTAACGTGTCCACCTGTTATCTTCAGGACACGTCTTAGGAGTCCATCGGAAAGGATGTCTAGAAAGCTCCGCGCCTGACACTCCCATGGAATGTTACAGAGTTTGCGATCTAGGACTTTCCGCGTCTGCCACGTAGCAGAAGTATTCTGGCCGTTACCACTTAGGACCGACCTAAATTAGGGTTTTTCCTATTGGTCATTTCCTAACGGCAACTAGCGTCGAACCTGAGCGAACTACTTTACGTAGAAACGCTAGGTCTGAAGGGGATTCACGCTGCACTTGGCTCAAGGAGAATGGGAAACGAGAGGGATGCGAAGCTCAACCTCTCTGCCATAAGGCCTAGTCCCATTCTGTTCCCCTAAAATAGCGTAAATCGAGATCATTATAACTTAGACTCTAGGTCAGCGCCCTTTTTCTGTTCGTATCCTTTGAAACGATCTTCTCGCTGTCCATCATGATTGAGAAAAGTTCCCGGTCAACCGGGACCACCCATCCGTAGGACGGACCCATGGCCACATCCTCCGCACTTTCCTCAGGTTGTTTTAGTTATTTAATTACCTAACACATTTAGTTGGACATGTATCAATCAGCTTCCTTAATTAGCCCGTTAGGCAATGGTTCCTTCACGTAATCATAGCACTTGACATAGAAAAGCAATGTCAAACAAGTTCGTTTTCAACAGGTTATCATATTTATCTTTGAAATACATAAAATCCAGCCCGTAGGCTTATCTATAATCCGCCCGAAGGCTATCCAGCAATCCACAGGGATTAGTAATCCAAGATTTTGCCTGTAGACTAGTATGCGGGCCTCGAGATCCAATCCCGAGTCACGTTGGCCTCTTGTGCAAGGCCCGGAAGGTGAGGGATTTACGGCCAGAGCCCCCTCTAGTACCCAAGCGTCCTCCTGCTCCAAGTAGTGCTCAACGGAGAGACCTCTCGCGGGGGTTCAGTCCACCTTCCCAGCGCGGTTAACAACCCCCTTGGTTAGGGTCAGGCAGGCAGTTGGGGGTAACTGAAGCTGCCTCTCCCTTTAGGCCTTCAACCTGAAGCATTAGATATCTTTTCATCATTTAAATTCTTTGAGCAAACAAAGCAAAACCGTGCTCTTAAAACTATTACAAGCACAATCATTTCCATTGGTCGTTATTTGTCCAATTGCTAAGGAGTGAATCCTTCTTTCCGAATGCATCCAGCACTCGATCTGGGATCAATTACGACTTGGCAAGATCCCCAAGGGTTTGTTTGTTAACCCTATATCCTTGGGTTAGGGCCGTACCCTATTAACCCAGCTTAACCATAACCTTAAGTGCTAAAATATGTTATTTCAATTTACCGATTGGTCCTTTGCTTCCAAGCAAATATCTAATCCCCATATTCTTGGTTACTTTACCCAAGAAAGGTACTATGTCAGGACGATTATTCATCCTCTTGCAAGATAACTTGCGTAAGAATCTGCCAATCTCATTTCGAGGAATTGGCCATTCCCTTGTGATCAAATCACAAGATCGTGCGACTCTACAACTTGTTGCACAAGTGTCGCATCAAACTATGGGACACGAAATCATGATTAGATATAACAATCCGTTCCTGATTGCGTTAGGCCGGCATTGTTGGTCCTAGGATTCCGAGTTCAAACCGAGTTTCATCTTTTTAGCGAGCGATCCTTAGGATAGAAACCCTAGATCGTCTCTCGCAAGTACGTCCTATTGTCCCTACATTCCGTGAATGAGGCCAAGTCTTTAGGTTTAAGAGTTTCAGCTTTAGCAATAAGAGCGATTAGGTAATGTCCTCAACGTGCTAACCCTAGTTAGCTCTTTGGGATATGTTGCATTGAATTAACCCTACCTAAACAAGTACCTCGCGGTTTTAGGTGTTTAGATTTAAAACAATTTAACTTGTCTATCCTCGAAGATAATTGCGCTACCATTTCCGTAACCACATGATTCATTGCCTATGTATAAGTTGATTTACAAACCCTAACTTTTCGGGTTAAGATCAAAGCATAGGTTAATTTATAGCATAATTCCAATTGATCATCCTATAACATGCAAACAAGATTCATGCTACTAGGCTTTAGGATTTTATGTTTAAACATGCAGCCTTTTTCTACTTTCATTTTCGAATGAATTTGTCATATGCAGAACTTACACACCCTTTCATTGATTTAAGTTTTTCGGCCACTTGCCTAGAGTTAAATCTTCTTCATGCAGCCCTAGCAATTTCCTATGGTTGCTAGTAACTTTCTTTAAGAATTATTTTGAAAAAGATGTTCAATAATGCGATAGTCGGTTTATTTCTTCCATGCTTAATCGAAGTGTACTATCATCATTCCGTTTTGTAAAAATGGACATTAATTAATCTAATTTCATTTCCTTGCAATGCATAAAAACCACTTGCTAGAAATGCATAGGAATCTTATACTCACTTTATTTTGTTCGTTTTATTGGAAAAAAAATACTAATGACCGAATCCCTCAATTGTGATCTATTAGCCAAAGTATCCTCAATCGAAAAAAAAAACATGCATCCTTATTCCTCAAATGATCCATGCATAATTGATTTATTACGATGTAAATCAAAATTAGGAAGAAAAACTTGGACTTGTGGTGAAATGTCCACATGGATGTTAGGAGAGGATCCTCCTGCGGTGTCAAAGAATTCGTGCAAGAGCTGCAGAACACGGGGTTCAAGGTACAGCAAGAAACGAAGCTAACAAGAAGATCACAATATATTTGAAGTCAAAGGTCAATATATAGCTTGTCAAAATGAGTTACAAGAAGCTCGTGTTCAGAAAACTCTGAACACATTCAGTTTTGCATACAAATTCTTGAATTCAGTTTTTCCATTGGCACTTGATAAATACTGCTTGATTCTCAGGGTAGATTGGAAGTATGCTCTTGGGTTACATAGATATTTTCCCATGGACATCTCTTGCTTCATTTAAGTCCTTGAGCCTGTTATGTCAGGCCTGAAGATACATTGCATGAATCTGTACAAAAGTCGCATATCTGATGGATGATATGGTGCTTTGCTGCAGAATAGATTCCAGCAATACATTAGAGAACTGAAAAAAACAATAGCTGCAGCTTCATCTTAAGACAGAGATCCCAAAAGCTTCTTTGTAAAGCAATCAAGCCGCGTACATATAGCACTACTGAACTGTCAGAAAAATCTGGCAGAGTTTCCCCTGTAAAACAGCTTGAAAACCCGAAGAGCCAAATCCAAAATAGCTTAAAAGCTAATCTCCCACTGTACTGCTAAACTGTCTACGAGATCACAAGAGAACTCATCTGTCTCTGAAAGTGGTTAAACCACTACGCATAAGCCACAACAATGCCTTGGTAAAGTCCAAGCAGTTGCCTTGATGATATTGCTTCACTAAACACATCGAGGGAAGAGAGTATCGAAATCCTCAGGGCTGAATACCTGTGCGCATGTCTTGTTCGACACGCACTTCTTGCCCTCCTCGCACACCCCATTGAAGGCAGTGGCCATCGGCAGAGATGTGTAGACAAGAAGGGAAGCACTGAGCAGTAAACGCAAGCCCCATGAGCACTTCATTTTGCTAGCACAAGCCCATGCAAATGCTTCCCCTTTTGCATGGCTTCAAGAGTTGAGATTCAGGCTCGCTGTGAAGAATTATGTGACGAACGATGGAATCAAAGTTCTGATACAAGCAAACAGCCATGTTGGTTGAATTTAGGTGACAAAACTTTTGCGGTGTTCCCAAACTACAGTTTGTCATCCTCGGAAGAGTAGTATGGTAATCCACCTGCGTATACTATCCTAGAGTTCATAAGATCTGTATCCTCCAGGAAATATTCATCTTTTAATGCCTTTTTAAATTCAGCCCAACCTGCATGTGCCTCTTGAATTTCTGCAATTCGACCTTCAAGAGCGCGCACCACGATCCGCAAGAAGTAGCGGCTCCAAACATCTTGAGAAACACCAAAAAACTTCATCTTTTCTTCATACAAATGCAGGTAAGTTGACACTTGCTGGCCATTAAACTGCTTCAGCTCCTGTTGGACAGCTTTCAAAGCATCCATAGCATCACTGTCACGTTTTGCATGAGCTTGCTGATGCATATACATGGTAAATGACTGAAACAGGTTCTTCATGACATTATCATCTGTCATCTCTTCTTGCGAGTCTCCCATCTTGCTGATGACGCAGCACTTTCACGTCGGGTTCACCAGAAATGTCAAAGAATTCGTGCAAGAGCTGCAGAACACGGGGTTCAAGGTACAGCAAGAAACAAAGCTAACAAGAAGATCACAATATATTTGAAGTCAAAGGTCAATATATAGCTTGTCAAAATGAGTTACAAGAAGCTCGTGTTCAGAAAACTCTGAACACATTCAATTTTGCATACAGATTCTTGAATTCAGTTTTTCCATTGGCACTTGATAAATACTGCTTGATTCTCAGGGTAGATTGGAAGTATGCTCTTGGGTTACATAGATATTTTCCCATGGACATCTCTTGCTTCATTTAAGTCCTTGAGCCTGTTATGTCAGGCCTGAAGATACATTGCATGAATCTGTACAAAAGTCGCATATCTGATGGATGATATGGTGCTTTGCTGCAGAATAGATTCCAGCAATACATTAGAGAACTGAAAAAAACAATAGCTGCAGCTTCATCTTAAGACAGAGATCCCAAAAGCTTCTTTGTAAAGCAATCAAGCCGCGTACATATAGCACTACTGAACTGTCAGAAAAATCTGGCAGAGTTTCCCCTGTAAAACGGCTTGAAAACCCGAAGAGCCAAATCCAAAATAGCTCAAAAGCTAATCTCCCACTGTACTGCTAAACTGTCTACGAGATCACAAGAGAACTGATCTGTCTCTGAAAGTGGTTAAACCACTACGCATAAGCCACAACAATGCCTTGGTAAAGTCCAAGCAATTGCCTTGATGATATTGCTTCACTAAACACATCGAGGGAAGAGAGTATCGAAATCCTCAGGGCTGAATACCTGTGCGCATGTCTTGTTCGACACGCACTTCTTGCCCTCCTCGCACACCCCATTGAAGGCAGTGGCCATTGGCAGAGATGTGTAGACAAGAAGGGAAGCACCGAGCAGTAAACGCAAGCCCCATGAGCACTTCATTTTGCTAGCACAAGCCCATGCAAATGCTTCCCCTTTTGCATGGCTTCAGGAGTTGAGATTCAGGCTCGCTGTGAAGAATTATGTGACGAACGATGGAATCAAAGTTCTGATACAAGCAAACAGCCATGTTGGTTGAATTTAGGTGACAAAGCTTTTGCGGTGTTCCCAAACTACAGTTTGTCATCCTCGGAAGAGTAGTATGGTAATCCACCTGCGTATACTATCCTAGAGTTCATAAGATCTTTTTTTTTTTGTATTGTCATTGGCATTCAGAAGCGGATCAGTATCCGATATTGAAACCCCATCCTCATGTGGCTTCTTCGATTTCTTCTTGGTTGAACGTTGTCCAACTTGTGCAGAGGGCTGAGGCTTTGCCTCACTTCCTATTTTCTGTTCATCGGCTGTACGCACATTTTGCTGGTTTTTGATAGGTGCAGTTTTGAAGTTCCATGTCGTGTCAGGGACTTCGGATCCTAAGAAAGCCTTGATGTCATCCCCCTATGAAGCTTGTCTGGTCTCACTTCTTGGAGAGCTATTTCCTCCCCTTTTCATATCTCGGCACCAAAACTTCAAACCAGCCTCGCAGTCCTAAGGGAAAGTGTGGGGCAAAGGGATGATGTATGCAGTTCCAGGAATTCACAGGCGCAAATAATGACAGGTTCTGTAAAGCGCACTTCATCGACGTATTCGTCTAGTTGAGGATGGACGAAGGACTGAGCGAAGAGGATGCAAGGATGAGGACCACCCATTACGAGAAGGGAGGCTTTTCCTGCTGCTCGAATCTCCAGTGTTTCACGTTCTCCGTAGAGGTTTCCAATCAAGCTTGTTAACCTCATTATTTCTTCTCAGGATCTCTGACAGAACCTCTCCCTCTAATGAAAACACGGCATCCAGTGGTGGTTTCGACCCGCTTCAAGGAGTTGCCTCGAGGGCCCAGCAAGCGGCCATGACATGGCAGATGCTTGTTGAGCTAATCCCTCCGCACGAGAATCTAACGCAACTGTAGAAGAGGCAATCTAAAGCTGTGCGATGCTTTGCTTCATGTCTCGTGCATGCAGAGCTAACAATCCGAAACCCTGTCAGGCACATGGGCCATCACAGGATCCTCTCTCTCTCTCTCTCTCTCTCTCTCTCTCACATGTCAATCCATCAATGAAAGGAAGAGAGAATTGGGCTTGTTGCAGTCCTCGTGATGAGAAGAACTAAAGCCAACTCAGGGAATTCAATTGCATAGCTCCACTAAATCAAATGCTCCCAAAATTTGATTCTTTACCTCCTCATCCGCGTTGATCCCTCTTCCTCCCTATATTACCTTTTTCTGATTATCGTCAATGCTTCAACGCAGCCTTCGTTTTCTCTCTCTGTCTTCTCCCCTTCACTGTCAAAACGGACCAAGTTACTCCAATCTTTTCGTAAGGAGATGCTACCTGGCAGTTCAGCTCGCCGCCTTCTCCGTTCTTTAGAAGCAAAGCGTGAAGAGATGAACTTTTCCTTCCCTTTCGCCATTCGAATCCTCTTTTTCCCCCCCAATTAGTCACCTTTCTCCCTTTCCTTTCGCCACAGAAAGCCAAAAAGAAGGTACCTCTCCTCCCATTCAAGCGCATGACAATCCGTCTTTTTCCCTCCCTTTTTCCATTCGAATACTCTTTTCCCCAATTAGCCTCCTTTTCTCCCTTTAGCATTTCTCCCTCTCCATTCGTGACCTCCCCATTCTTAGATGCTGATTTGCCATAAAAGCGAACTTGATGTCCTTCCTAACAATACCACCTGTCCTATCACATTTATGGCCCCCATACATGTACCAATAGGCAAGAGTGCGTGGCGTCAACCACCTAATAATAAGCCTGGTAATTTCTCTCGGTGCTCCAGTTTCAGCTTTGTCTTTTGAACTTCTTGTCCCTTCTTTAAGACAGGCCACACATTCGCAGCTTTTGCCTTGTCAAACAAAGACTCCATTTCTTTTTAGCACTTCAATTGCTAATACATCTTCATGGCACTGTCAAAACATGGTTGGAGTGGTTTGAGGTCAGTCTTCTCAGCTTCAGATAGTAACTCCAGAACATGATCAGTGTGCAATACATTTAAGGGAATATATACATACGTTGGATGTAGTTTATTAAAATGCACCACACAAACAATGAATCACACGCAGAAATTAACACAAATGCACAACAAAAATGGAGGTGTTCACGGCTCAGATGCGCAGCATCACGACATCGGTTGCGCCTTGTGCCTTCTTAGAGGCCATTGGGAATTCGGCCTTTCCTGCTTGGATGCAGATTTATGATGTTGGTCGATCTTCTTCGAACGCGAACTCCCTTTGTGATCGCTTGCACCGTCTTTCGGAGTCGGCTTTAAAAGGCTTTATAGGATTCCTCCTTAAACTTCAAGGAAGAAGGGGTGTAAAAGATTTTCTTTGTGAAGGCAAGGGAATTTTTAAAAGATCCCAGGTTAACAAGAACCCGCTTGAGAGGGCAATAGGAAAGTGCCAGTTGGATGAGTTTGTAAAGGGCCTTAGGTGAAATGAAAAAGGGGGAAGAAAAAAAAAAGGTGCTTGTGAAGGCCAATAAAAGGGGTCCTAAGGGACCCCGAGATTAAGATAAACCTTTGAGGGACTTTGTAATATAAAAAGGGCTTAAAGGACCCTAAAGCAATATGTGGGGGGGAAAACCCATGGGGAGGGTTTTAAATCCCGAGAAGGGTGGAAAAGAGGTTATAAAACCCTTCAAGAGGAAGGCTTAATAAAGCCACGGGAAGAGGAGGCTTTGGATTCCGGGGGGGAAAGGGTTATTAAACCCACATGAATGCCCTTCAAGGAAGCCCACAAGAAGGGAGCTTCCCAAAGGTCTTTTAGAAGCTTCTCAAAAGCTTCTGAGAAGCTTTTGTCCACTCCATGTGGAGGAAAAAGGAGGCGAGTTTTGGTGGCGTTTCTTGCAGTAGCTGGTGGATGGTTGGCAGCAGGGCGGCAGCGTTCTACACGATAGCAGCTGGCGATCTTCAGCATCTCGATGCCTCCTCCTCTCTCAACGGCAGCGTAGCAGGGTGTTGTCTTCTTTCTCCTAGCCTCCCTTCTCCTTTCCACGACTACCAGAGGCCCTGGTTTTATAGGCGTGAGGGAGAGGTACCTCCCTCCATGCGGCCATTGGCATGGCCTCCACCCCCTTGCGAGCTCTAGCAAGGAGCTTAATTGCTCTTGCTATTCCCTTCTCCTCCAGCATGACAGTCGGCTGGAGGAGAGAGGGATAATTAATTTAAAAAAATTGCCATTATTTTATCCTTTTGGCCTCCTAAGAGGAGGTTCATATGCAGAATGCGTTTATTTCTGAATCGGAATTATTACATTCTCTCCCCCTTGGAGGAATCGAGATGTCCTCATCTCAAGATAAACTCGGGATATTGATGGTTGAGAGTGCTTTCATCTATCCAAGTGGCATCCTCCTCAGGATAATCTTTCCACTAGACGAGGCATTCTCTCAAGGTTTTGGATCTCAGTTGTCTCTCCTAATATCTAAGATCCTGTCAGGCCTTAGTTCAAGGACTCCTTGACTAGGCATTACAACTTGTTGGTCATCAAGTACATGGTTAGGATTAGGTACATATTTTTTCAATAGGCTGATATGGAATACATTATGAACCTTTAGGTTCTCAGGGAGTTGCAGTCTATAAGCATTAGGTCCTAGGCACTTGAGGATCTTGTATGGTCCACAGTACCTTGGACTTAGCTTCTTGCAATCTCCTAAGGATAGAGAACTCTTCTTTGGACGTACGTGAATGAAGACCATGTCTCCTTCCTCGAAGATTCTATCTTGATGCTTCAAATCCGTGTATGCCTTCTGTCTATCCTTGGCGGATTGGATGTCCTATCTTATTGACTTTATTTGGTCATCCATCTCTTCCAACATCTGCCTTGAAGCTTCAACCCTCAAGGTGGGATCTGAGAGGTTTAGGGGACTTCGACAGTCATGACCATATAATGCTTGAAAAGAGGTCATTTGAATGCTTTGTTGGTAAGAAGCATTGTAGGCAAATTCAACCAAAGGTAATTATTGAATCCACCTTTTTGGCTCACGATAGCAATGTGCCCTAAGCACATCCTCGATGACTTGATTGACTCGCTCCGTTTGACCATCAGTTTTGGGGATGGTAAGCTATGCTAAAACAGAGTTGAGTGCCAATAGCTTCAAAGATAGCTCTCCAAAAGTGTGATGTGAAGAGAGAATCACGATCACTAATGATCCTTCTGGGTAACCCATGTAGCTTGAATATCTCCTTGATAAACAACCCTGCAATGTCTGAGGCTTTATAGTTTGTCTTTACTGGAATAAGGTGTGCAACCTTAGTCAACATGTCAACCACAACCATAAAGGAGTTGTATCCCCCCTGAACTTGGGGTAGGCCAACAACAAAGTCCATATTGATGAATTCCCATTTCATTTGGGGAATGTCAAGTGGTTGCAACTTCCCTGGCATTTTGACGTGTTCGGCTTTGGTACGTTGACAAGACAAACATTCAATGACATATTTAAGAACGTCACCTTTAAGCCTCTCCCAATGGTAGCTCTTCCTAACTGGATTGAGAGTCTTGGCATAGCCAGGATGTCCTAAGAAAGGGGAATCATGAGCTTCCCACAATATCTTCTGCTTAAGTGAATGGCTTGCCGGTATATATAGCCTCGTTCTATAGTAGACAAGTCCACTATTGATAGAGAATTCATGATACTTAGCCTGCAGTTTTTGGTCCTGATCCTTGATAGAGATCTCCCTTAGCATCTTTTGATAGGTTGGATCATGGCATGCTTCCTCTCTAGCTAACTCAAGTATTGGGTTGTTTGGATACCTTTGTGGCTAGAGATCTAGCTATTGATGGATTTTGCAAGATTAGATAATTAAGGAATGCCTTGCAACTGAGTGCATCGGCAACGACATTCTCTTTTCCTGGTCGGTACTTTATTTCAAAGTCATAATCCTCTAGCACTTCAATCCACCGACGTTGCCTCATGTTGAGTTCGTTCTAGGTAAAGATCCACTTGAGACTCTTATGATCAGTCACTAGAGTAAACTTGTTACCCAATAGATAGTGTCTCCAAAGCTTTAGAGCATGGATGACAGCTAATAATTCTAGATCATGGGTAGCATAATTCTTCTCATGACTCTTCAGTTTCCTTGAAGAGTATGCTACAGGATGACCTTCCTGCATGAGCACACATCCTAAGGCAAGTGTGCTAGCATCAGTTACTACCTCGAACTCCTTATACTGAGGTCTAGAAGTTTTAGGATAGGTGTTGATACCAAACTTTACTTCAATTTATCAAATTTAGTTTGTTCAGGAGTTGACCATACAATGGATGTTTGCTTCTTTAGTAAGTCCGTCAGAGGTGCTGCAATCAAAGCATAGTTTTTTATGAAGACCCTATACCATCCTGTCAATCCAAGAAAACTTCGTATTTCTTTGACAGTTGTTGGTATTGGCCATTCTAGCACATCTCTGACCTTGGGGGGGTCCACAGAGATTCCTTCCGCTGATACAATGAATCCCAGATATTCAATATGACGTTTGAAGAATGCACATTTCTTCATCTTAGCATACATCTTATGTGACCTCATTGTCTCAAGGACAATCCGAAGTTGGGGTTCATGATCTTCTTCCTGTTTAGAATAGACTAAAGTGTCATCGAAGAAGACAAGTACGAAGCCATCAAGATATGGCCTAAAGATATCCTGTATTAACTAGTTGAAAGTGGTAGGCGCATTCGTAAGCCTGCTTCTTCTCCTGGATTACAGCAGTACTTGATGTAGGAGGCAAACTGGGGATCTGTACATTAGGTTTGTTAAGAGTGGAAAAAGGCTGAATTTTTGACTAATTTTTGTTATTTTTGAGGTCTGAATGATTGATCTTTGATGGATTTAGAGTGATGTATAGTTGTTAAAGAAAGTATTTGAGAGTGTTTTGGATGATATTGATTATGTTTTGGAAGTTCATGATGATTCTCCGTGGAGATATGAAGCTCTGTAGGGTTCTGATTGGTTCTGTATAGCTTCTGTTTTGTTCTGATTGTCTTCTATATGAAGCATGGATTGATGATTGATGAAGATTGAGATCTTTTGAAATCTTATTGAATAGTTTTTTATAGTTTGGAAAGGTTTGAGTATAAGTTATAAGGTTCTGATGACCTTCTGTAGACCTTCTATAGAGCCTCTGTCTCTGCTCTGTCTCTGTACTGTAACTGTACTGTAGTTGTTCTGGTGTTGTACTGTGACTGTTCTGTAAACGTTCTGTAGGTATTCTGTAGAATGTATGTGTGAATTTGGGAAAGTTTCCTAACCTTTGGAAAGGATGAATCTAAGTTCAAAAGAGCTAAAACAAGTGGAAGAAACAACTGCTGAAGACTGAAGAGAAGACTAAGTGACAGTGACAGTAGTGAGCTGTGAAAAGACACTATAGTGACTCTAGTGACTCTTCATATCAGACATACCTCTTGGGAGGTGCATACACGACCTAATAAGGATTATTGAGGGTTATTATGAGATAATTGTAGTGAGGATATGATGTACTATTGATGGAGAGAGAGAGAGAGAGAGTCAGAGATAGTCAATTCTATCAAAACAATGTAACTGTATATGAGAGATTGAGAGAGAGAACTATGAAGACATTGAAAATGAATAATATGTGATTGATTTCCATTCAAAGATGGTGTATTCCTCTGTGTTCTTTTTTCTATTGATGGATTTTGTGAAGATATTGAAGATTATGGTTGATTCTATCAAATCCGTGGGAGAAATCTACTATGATGCTACGTGAAGAATTGCTATTTTCTTTGTTTTGATGATCAAAAGAATGAAATAAAGGCTTGTTGATGTTACAAGATAAATTTTCTTGCAAGAGAATTCCCTTTTCCTTGGTGTTCCTCTTGGGGCTCCATGTTTTTGGTGCGCACCCGGGGAATCTTGCCATCAACAAGCATCAGAAGAGGCTAAAGATGAAGGAAATGGCATTGCCAAGAAGGGAAGAATTCATGGATGCTTGCAAAGTTCCTTCTTCCACTAAAGAGTTGAAATTTCTCATTATCAAATCCACTTTCCACAAGAAGTTCATCCCACAATGGTAGAAACATATCAGCATAATGATGCATGCTCTATGTGGTGGACTGTTTCCTCTTCCTGTTGAAGCAGCAGAAACTTGTATCTTGGTGGCAAACTATTTGGGAATAAACCGAAGAGAAAAAACAGAGAGAATGATCATCCATGGAAGATTTAGCATTCATTGAGAAGTTTCCAGACATCATCAAGTGGGAGATTGTGAAGAAGCTTCAGGAGTCTTGGTTTGTGGAGGTTCATGAAGACAAGAAGGAAAAGAGTTGGAATTTGTTCGTGGATGCTTAACAACAAGATACATGGGATGCTTGGTGCACTGATAATCTTCTGTTTGTTCAATTAGAAACCCACTGGAAGTTGGTAGACAGAGTGTTTTTCACAACATATACTATTGAAACCCTCAGAAGCTGGCATTATTATAATGACGCAACAACGATCCTAAGAAGAATGAGTTTTGATACTTTCAGAATAGAATATCTTCCCCTCTGTAGTGGTTTGAAAGCTGAATTCAGAGATGTTGAGAAGAAGGAAGTAGAAGAGATGTTGGCCAAAGAATCTATCAGAGACTGAAGCCCTCTCTGATACTATCCTGTTGAGTCCAAACCAACTGGTTGAAGCCAACCCCCTGATGAATGACACAATAAAGAGGCAAGCATTGGAACGAGTCCAGAGGTACGTGAGAAGAGAGAAGGCAAAAATCAAAGCTAAGAATGAGCTCGCAGAGCAGAAGCCTTCTTTGACGCCCTAAAAGCACTCTTTACAGAAGTCCCCATGGCGACTCAAGGTCTCCTTCCTAGTCAGATTCGTCTTGGAAATATTGATAATAGACCAGCAAATGTAGTCCCATTGCCAGTTTTTAAGGGAGAGTACAATGAAGACCATGATCTTCATGTAGCAAAATTTATGGTAGCATGTGTGGCTAACAATGCCAGAACCCCTGAGCATTGGTTAGCAATATTTTCCACCACTTTTAAGGGCGCGGCGTTTCAGTGGTATGAGAGACAAGCAGCAGGAACTTTTGGCACATGGGACGACGACCTGAACTTGGCCTTCCTCACTAAATTTAGGTGTGAAGGTTTTGAAGAGCGGATGTGAGAGGAGTTCATGAACCTGAGTCAGTCCTCTGGAGAAAGAGTAGAAGCTTATGTCTCGCGAATGGAATCCATCCTGAAGAGATGGACTAACCATCATTTGGTCGAAGGTATCTAGAAAGGCGTGTTTCTCAGGGGCCTACAACCAGAAGTTCACAAGTTCGTGGAATTGAGAAGACCAATCAATCTGCAAGCTACAGTGGAAGGTGCAAGATTGTATGACGAAGTTGAAGCAAGGCTGTCAATGACTCCAGGAAGGGATTCTTACCTCCTCCTATGCCTGGAATGGTATACCCACCAAATGCAGTCCCAAGGACAATTCCCTACCCCTATCCCTAGATGCAAAGAGTGCCGCAGTATAGTGTACCTAATCCAGTGTGGTCACCACAGACAACAGTGCCTCAAATGATGGTTCAACCACAACAACAGTGGCCTCAAACAGTTCCTCCAATGGAGACTCAACAACAGTGGAATCCTACCAACTGGAATCAACAACCCCAAGTCTCAACAGGAGCTCTGAATCAGAGCCAAAGCAAAGGACCTTCTGGATCTACCCAACCAGTGTATGTAGTAATTACAGAAGCTTCCCAAAACCCTACCACAAGCACTTCAGGAGGTGAAAATCTGAAGGACTACTTATCCAACTCAGTTGCAAGTATCAAGAAAGAGCTTCTGGATGTGATTACAAAGTAGCTCCAGACGTTGAAGGTGAATATCGCCAATATATCCACTCCTGCGGGAGCTAGAAGAGATGTGATACGCTCTAATACCTGGTGTGGAAAGTGCCATCAAGCAGGACATTTAGCCACTGAATGTACCCCAAAACCAACCATTCCTGGAGCCTTTTGTTCTTACTGTTTGCAGAAGAACCATACAAAGGATATTTGCTCTCTAAAAGAGATACATGAACGAAGACAGAAGGATGAAACTGCAAGATTCAACTTGCTGGAATCCAAAATGACGACACAGGATATTGGATCAAAGCCTAGGAAATTTGGTCCTAATTGTGGTCCAAGGAGGTTTCCCTCTCAAAGTTATAGAGGACGACAGTCTGGCGGTGGTTAGAGATCAGAGGTGGAATGTTATCGGTGTGGAGAAAAGGGACATATCTCCCCAAATTGTCCAAACCCTAGACGATCCGTGGATTACAAGCCCTTATGCGGTTGATGCAAAGGAGAAGGCCACACTGCAAAGGACTGTCCCAGTCTAGCTCCTGTGAAGGCTAATGCCACTGATAGCCAACAGAAGGTACAAGAGCCTGCTTCCAATTTGATAGAGTTGGAAGTTGCTATTGTTACGTGCACCAAGAAGAAGGAACCAGTGGTTCAAAATGGAAATGACTCTCCTGCCAAGACTGTGAAGTTCAACCTACCTCAGAGGGACAGATCAGTACAGAACAGAACAGTACAGTACAGAGCACTACAGTGCCACAAAGGAATACAGAGACAGTCCCAGAGATAGGATCAGAGACCCAAGAGATAGATGATACAGAAGCACTTCCAGAAATAGAAGAAGTGCCGATGTTGCAATTGTTAGAAGAAAAAGGAAAGATGAAAATGGGTGTAGCCCCATTCCCCAGCCAGCTGGAGAAGCCTTTGGATCCTATTAAAGATTATGACTTGGTCAAAGACCTAGACACTTTTAAAACAAACTTAACATTCCGACAGTTGTTGATGCTATCTCCCAGCTGTCAAAGAGATTTAAAAGCATCTTGACATGAAGGCGTGGACTAAGGATCGCTCCTTCAACAACAACCAAGACCAATAAGGCCCCAGAGCCTGTAAAGGAAGTGGATGTGGCTAATGCCTTCCTAGATCCTGGAACCCCAGAGATTAGTGTATGGATAGAAGGATGCTTCATTTCAGATGCACTGATTGATGGAGGCTCATCAGTAAAAATAATGACGGATGCCACAATGAAGGACTTAGGGTTGCAAGGAATTCAACCTACATAGTGGCTTATCAGTTTGGCAGACCAAAGTAGAGTCAAACTGTTGGGCATCCTCCCATATGTAAGAACAACCCTTGCAGGAAGAGACTATTGGTTGACATATTTGGTGGTTAAACCAAATTCTTACAGGACTTCATACCCTCTATTGTTGGGAAGAGCTTGGCTTTTTGAAGCAAGAGCCAGGACAGATTGGTTCAAAGGAACCCTAACCCTAGGCAGAGAACCCAACAAAGCGGTGTTAAAGTTGTATGAATCGCAAAAAGGAAATGGATCCACATCCATTGAAGTCATAGCTAACTCCTCTAATGAGGTAACAGATGGTACATCAGGAGATGAAGAGGCTATTAAGCAGATCTTTCCTAAGAAAACAGAGGCACAGTCCCTAACAGTGGGCACTATAAGCCAACTGCCACGGGATGTAAAATCCTTGTCCATGGGTGAATACCTCCTGCCTCAATTAGAATTAAGTTCTGAAATAACCTTTGATAGTGAAATAGAAGCATGGATATACTGTTCTCCCTGTTACATGACGGTTGCAGAGACAGAGCAGAGTCAGTATAGAGACAGTCAATTACAGAGCAGAGACAGAGCAGATATAGAGCGGCTACAGAACAGAGACAGAGCAGATACAGAGACAGTAATAGATATAGTGCCAGAGCCAGAGGCAAAAGCAGAGTCAGAACTGGTGACAGAAGCAGAAGCGCATGTAGAGGCAGAAGATCTGTTCTTCTCCTACAGAGCCTCTACAAAAGCAGAGACAGAGCCTCTAGAGGATGAGGATGAAACTGATGAGGAAGAAAATGAAGTAGGCTGTGAAAGTGCAAATGAAGAATTCCCTCCGATAGAGAATGATCTGATTGATGTCCCTATAGAGATCTCAGAGGCCGAATATCTCAGGGTACTGGATGGAATGACCATGATTCCGTTTGGGTTGGTCAATGGACCACAAAGTATGCAGAATCTGTATAAGAAATGGATTAAAAGCATAAAAATTAAGTTCACCAGTGGCTCTTGTCGTCTTGACTATTCAGTCCAAAGAAAAGATGATGATGATGCCCCCTGCCAACAGAAGCCCAAGCCCTCAAAGTCACGTCCTCTAGCAGGTCCGTGCTATGTGACATTCCTGGATGCATCCTCTGAAGATGAAGCCTTGAGTCCTGAAGAGGTCACCACTCAAACAAAAGTAAACAAAGCTCTGATACCCTTCCAGCAACTTAAACAGACAAATGAGTCATTTATTCACAAGGAGGACACTTGTTCTAGTGGGACATCAGACGAGGATACGACTCTCTTGAAAGAGTCAGACCTCTACCCAGAAGTAATCCATGGGACATTTATCTGCGAATTGGAAGGTAAAAGCAAGTAACGTTCCTGGATGCTGAGGGTACTGAACGTCACCTAAAAGTGGGTCTCAATCTTCCAGAAGAATAATTAGTGGTTCTTCGAGACCTACTCAAAGAGAACTTAGATGTGTTTGCTTGGTCATATAAAGATCTAAAAGGGATTGATCCTACAATATGCCAACATCATATTGATCTAGAGCCTGATGCCAAACCTGTAAGGCAAAGACAAAGGTGGATGAATCCTAATTATTCCGCTCTTGTGAAGGCCGAATTATTGAAACTTCTTGATGCAGAGTTCATCTATCCCATGGCTAACAGTGAATGGGTTTCTCCCATTGTGGTAGTACCCAAGAAGAACGGGAAACTTCGAATATGTGTTGACTTTTGAAAGCTCAATTCGACGATGAAGAAGGATCATTTCCCTATCCCTTTTACAGACCAACTGTTGGACACAGTGGTAGGCCATGAGCTGTATTCCCTCTTAGATGGATTCAGTGGATATAACCAAGTCCAAATCGCAGAAGAGGACCAATCCAAAACAACCTTCACCACAGAATGGGGGACCTACAGAGTGATGCCATTCAGACTCTGTAATGCTCCTGCCACTTTCCAATGAGTAATGATGGCTGCCTTCCAGAATCATCTTCATGATTTCATTGAGGTGTATCTTGATGACTTCTGCATCTATAGCTTGATCCGAGAGCACTGGGGACACCTAAAGCAATGTTTTGACAGATGCCGAGACTATGGGATTTCTCTAAACCTCAACAAATGTGTCTTTGGCGTCTCCTCAGGAGTTCTTTTGGGCCATATTGTCTCTACACAAGGAATTGCAACAGACCCGACAAAGATTGAGAAGATTGCCGCCTTAACAGTACCAACAAACCTCAAGCAATTGAGAGGATTTCTTGGCCATGTGGGCTACTACACAAGATTTATTGCACATTTTGAAACTAAGGCAGCCCCTCTGCACAATCTCCTAAGAAAAGAAGCTAATTTCCTTTGGACGGATGACTGTGAAGAAGCCTTTAATACCCTAAAATAGCGTCTTATTCAAGCACCTATTTTGCAGTCTCTTGATTGGACGAAGGAGTTCCATGTGCACGCCGATGCATCAGTTGAAGGGCTAGGTGTTGTCCTATGTCAAAAGGGCCCCTCTAAATTAGATCAACCGATATATTATGCAAGCCGAAAGGTCACTGATAGGGAACGGAACTACACAGTGTGACAGAGCTTGAGTGCTTAGCAATGGTGTTTGCACTAGAGAAGTTTCAACACTATCTATTGTCCACACATTTCAAGTTCTATGTGGATCATGAAGCCCTATCCTTCTTCATGAACAAAGCAGATGTTAAAGGACGATTGATCAGATGGTTTCTCTTATTCCAAGAGTTCGACTTTGAAGTAGTCACTAAGCCTGGCCGTTCCCATGTCTTAGCCGATCATCTATCACGGATCCCTCAAACAGAAGAAGAGGAATAGGATGATCCAGACCTTCCTGACGCTTCCTTGTTTCTAGTTGAAACAGTTACTCCCTGGTATGCAGACATAGCCAATCTCCTAGCAACTCAACAATATCCTCCTGGCATCTCAAGCCGTGAGAAGAAGAAGCTTATGTTAGAATCAGCCCCCTACACTTTGCTAGGCGGTGCACTGTACAAGAAAGGCAAAGATGAAGTGCTGCGAAGATGTGTTGCAGGAGATGAAATTGGCATAGTATTGAAAGCATGCCATGACGAACTATGTGGTGGACACTTCGCAGGAGAAGTGACAGCTAGGAAGGCTCTATTAGTAGGATACTAGTGGCCGACCCTCCACAAGGATGCATATGATTATTGTAAAAGATGTGATGCTTGTCAGCGAATGGGGAAACCCACTAAAACAAGTGCCATGCCACTTCAACCCATTCTTCCCCTAAAGCCATTTGAGAAGTGGGGGATTGATTTTGTGGGTCCCATTGATCCACCTACCAGATGGAAGCAGAACAGATACATCTTAGTATGTACAGATTATGTCACAAAGTGGTGTGAAGCTAAAGCCCTGAAGCGGGACGATGGTAATAGTGTCGCCCTGTTCATGTACGAGAATATTATCACCCATTTTGGCAGTCCCCTCGAGCTAGTAAGTGATAGAGGTACCCATTTTCTTAACAAAATCATGGAGAAGTTGACTGAGTTGTATAAGATCCGCTATCGTAAGTCCACTCCCTATTACCCCAAAGCTAACGGCCAAGTTGAAGTCACCAATCACATCCTTTGTTCGATTCTGACAAGAACGATTGCTGCACATCGTCGAGACTGGGACAATCGACTTACAAAAGCCCTCTGGGCGTACAGAACCTCCCATAAGGTAGCTACAGGACAGACCCCTTTCCAGCTAGTGTATGGTACAGAAGCCGTCTTCCCTGTTGAGCTGGAATTGCCCTCTTTGCGACTGGCAGTTAAAGAACGCTTGGGAGATAGTGAGTCACTGCAATGCCATCTCCTGCACTTGGAATGCTTGGATGAGATCCGACGGATGGCCCTACAGTGCATGGAAACCACTCAAGCGTGACGCAAGGCCTATCATGATAGTTTCATCAAGCACAAGGAGTTCAAAGAAGGTGATCTTGTTCTCACCTATGATTCAAGATTTGGCTAGTTTCTTGGCAAGCTCCAACAATGATGGATGGGCCCGTACAAGGTACTGGCTGTCAATCCTAACGGCTCTGTTTAGGTGCAGACCGTTGATGCCTCTGATGATCCTTTCCTGATTAATGGATATCGCCTGAAGAAGTACTTCCCTTCCTGGGGATTTTGGCAATCACAGTCAACCTACCCTCTCCCTTTTGGGCGTTGCACTATCCTTCTGGTCGTGCTTCTGATAGCCCTTATGATTCTCCTCATGAGGTGGTCTCGTTTTGCTACCCCCTCACAGAAACATCTCAATCCGACATTATTCTCTTCTCGTCTGATCCAACAACGGTGGTGAGGTTGGTCTTAATATATGGTATTTCTACCATCCTCTTTCTTAATGAAAAAAAAAGGAAAAGAAAAAGCAAAATAAGAGAGAGAAAAAAAAAACAAAAAAACAAAACTGTTATGAGAGAAAATGAAGAAATTCCTTGTCATAACAGGCCTCGTTCCAAGAAAAGGTGGAAATACCCTTGGGTGAGAAGCTGACTGTGGAAAAGGTGGTAACACCCTGCAGTTCAAGATAGTTGCCTCACCAGCTGAACCTCTTCAGCAAGCAATTTGAAGCCACCTCCCTTGGTGCGCTGTCTCCACAATATCGGTCCGTCTGACCTTCTTAACAGACGCCTCTTCTTACAAATCATTGACGTACATGATTTGTAGGCTGCCTCCCTGGGTATGCCTCCTCTTGAAGTTCCTGGTGACAACAATAGCCGACATGATCTTCATCACCGACCCCTTGAGTGATGTGAGCTTTCATCCTAACAGGATGGGGATGTGAGCATGGGCTGCCCTCTGTATCTATTAGAGAGTGAGGGCAGGGATGGTTATTATGGAAGCAACAGGGCTAGTTGGCACAAAACTGGTAGGGACATGCATGATGGCCTCCTTGCCCTTGCCCTCTGCGACCGGCAGGCGGGATGGGATCTGGCACATTCAAGCTCGTGTCCGGGTTCTCATCCTCCTAGGGCAGGGTTTGCTTTCTTTGTCATTGATGTTGTTCCACAGATAGACGAGTTGCAAGTTCTATATCTTCTTGTTCCTTCTTCCTCAAGGCTTCTTCCTCCTCCTTAGCACTTCTTTTCCTCTCCTCTTCTGCCTTTCTAGACTCCTCTTTCACTCTCTGTGCATCCTCTTTTTCTTTCCTTTTCCTCTCTGTTTCCTGGGCTCTTGACACTCTTTGTGCTTTTTGCAGTTCTTCTTTCTCTTTCTTCCTCCTTTCTTCTTCCCTTTGCTGTTGGAAGCGCTTAGTGCGCTACTCTCTTTGCTACTGCTGGCGCTATTCTTCTTGTTTTTCTTCTTCATCACTACTCTCGTCATTTTCTGTTTCCTCGTTAGAGCCAGAGGATTCTTTGTTGTGTGGTGAGGGTGGCGGTCTCTCCTACTCCTCCTTTGCTGCTCCTACCTCCTTTACTACTTCTTCAATTAGGGTGGTTAGTACACCTCCATATCCAATGAATGATGCTTTGGAGGCAGCCTTCTTCCCGTCTTTTGCTGCTGGGGATTCACCTCCAGCAGGTTGGCTTCCCAGATCAAGCGCTACAGCAGCCTTCTGGATTGTGTGTCTTACATAATCATTCCAGTTGACCTCTTCTGGTGCATTGGCCGCGAGGCTTTCGAGCACAGGCACATTTATTCTGCCCATATAGGCAGTGTATCAATGGCTGGAGAAGAGGGTGTGCATGACTTTAGCACGCATGCGGATTTCGTCATCAGGGATGTCCTGGATATTGACTCTGTCATTGGACCGCACCTGGCCCCTGTCCATTTTTAGCATGGCGAAGCATCTCTTTTTGGTCTCTTTACGGCCCTTGATTCCAGGCCCAGTGCCTTTTCTACTAGCTCCTTGCTTAAGGGTACCCTGACTTGCCTGGCAGCATCCCCCCTTCCCACAGTCACCTGGCACTCTTGGAGGCAGAGTCGAAAGTTCGTAAGAACTCAACACACCTTGCATGATCCACATTTTGCTCCGCCTTCTCCACATACTTGGTCATATTGCACTTTTTTATGACCTGCTTAGCTGCTTCCTCCGTTTCCATGACCTTGGATAGGTTGTGGACAGTTCGGAAATTCAGCCGTCCGTAAGCTTGAATTTGCAGACTCAGCATATATTTTTGATTTTCTTCTTCTGTGAAGGGAAGCTTATGAGTGCAATCTTGATGAGCCATCTTGGGTTCCTGCCCAGCAAAAATAATTTTTATTAATCACAAGTGGAAAATGAAAACATGTCTAATTGAAGCTAAGCATGAAAAATACGCAAAATAGGAATGCAAAGAACTTGAAAAATTTTGTTAACTTTTTTTTTTAAATCACTGAGTTCAACCTTTCAACAATTATTTATGCCTTCTTAGCCTTATTCCTCCCCCTTGGAAAGATGAAAATCCTTCCTAGGATTGAACAAAGTGGTGAGGATATCAAAGGTGATTGTGATGGGGTGTTCCAGCCAACAGCCACTCATAAAATGCACGGTTGTACTCAAGTTGAGCGTGACGATCGAGTTCACAGAGTTGTAGAGAAATTTGGGAGATATAGGTCAAGACATCGTGAAAAATATCTCCGGTATTAAGGCAGCTTGCAACGTGCAGTTCTTCTTCCATAAGGAATTGGTCAATGTAAGGATGGGCTAGGACCTGGTCATCTAAGTGTTGGTTCTGGGTAATGGCCAAAACTCTAAATGAAAGAGGTGCCACATAAGTAGGATCATACTCAATGGTCTTGATTGCCCTCCTTTGTTTAGCATTTGTCATGATACGACAGCCTTTCTTTTCCCATTGGGTCCGCAAAGTGAAGCACTGTTGTAAGAACGAGAAAGTTGAGCTTGCAAGTTGCGTGAGCTCATGTAATTCTTGTTCGGGAGCAGAACGAGGAGGCTTATGGTATGAGGTGATTAGTCACTTGAGAATAGCTTTCTCCTTTGAGATTTCTTCATTTGCTATTAGTTTAGCAGTAATCTTGGGGAATTTGACGGTCATAAACTCGTATTCCTCCCAAGTGCATGGTAATGCATGAACATCGGAAGCAAGTGGTTCATCAAGAAGACCTAGGTCCAACTGCTCATAACTTCTAGCAAATGTGGTGAAAGTGTGCTCTAACACCTTAATGCAGGTCACAAGGTCATCTCCCAAATTTTCAGCAAGGTCTTTAGCCAAGGAAAGGAAAGATCGTACTGCATAGAAAGGCCTAAGACCTGCTGGTGGTGATGGTGCAATTGAGCTGGACAGTAGTGACTCCATTGCTGCTGTCACGGGTGTGGCTTTGCACTCCAAAGCACTTTGAAGTGCTGTAGGAAGCTCTGTTGGCATGGAAGTTGTACTAGGTTCTGAGTGCGCAGTCACGGAAGTATTCAACTCTTTTGAGTGGGGTAAGCTTGAGGCTTTTAGCGATTGCTTTGGTCAATAAATTTGTCGGGCCTTATTAGTCACAGCCGACAGTGGTTTGCTAACTATAGCCTGGGCGCTATGTTTGCAAGCCTCTCTCACTAGAGTGAGGTTGCTTGGAGATGAGCCTTTAGACTTTCCATTCTTAGGCACCCAAATCTAGGGGTTGCCTTCGTAGTACCCTTGCGCTCGCAAGAGATCTTTGGGGATCCATCGTGGCGTGGTTGTGTGCCTACATTGATAGCGTCCAAATTGCCTCTTAGGCTGTGATGAGACTGATTGTTTTGGTATTTAGAAGCACATTTGGATGGTCTACCCGGAGGTGGTCTTTGCCGCTTTGGCACCCATATAAGCTTAGACTCCTTGCCCTTGTGAGCACTCTTGGTGGGTTTGGGTCTAGGGTCTAGAGCTTAGCGTGAGACCTTAGTGTCCTTCTGTGTAGACTTGAGTGTAAGTGCGGTCGTAGTGATTTCTACCGGTGGCTTCACAATGTTGAAAGGGTCAGAACAACCCTTGCTGAAAGTCGTCACTATGCGCACATTGCCTATAGCAAGATGGATGCGCTCTAGATTATAATCCACATTACAATTTGTCTGCTTCTTAAAAGTACGACCTAATAGTGACATATTATCGGCCCCTTTTATATTAGGCAACACGTGAAAGAAAGCAGGTATACGGTCAGACTCGATAGAAATGACCACTTTGCACTTCCCTAAGAGCGTGTAAGCATTGCCCCTAAATGGGGTGAGTTTGGCGTTGGTGGGCTACAGTTTAGGTTGACCAATGCGTGTCCAATGGTCATGCGTCAAGATATTGTAATCGGCACCTTCATCAATCAAAGCATCAAAAGAATAGGTCTTTTCCGCAGTGACGGTGATTCGTAAGTATGTGGGGGTGCCACTGCTTCTTCATCTTGATCTGCTATTTCTGTAATAGTAGCCACGCAGACGTTGACAGGGGCTTCCAACATAGGTGGCTCATGCAACTGGTGGGAAGGAGGATAGTATTTTTTTATGCGGCTGCCATTGAAAAAGCCGATTCCTTTGCCTTCAAGCATCTCTAATTCAACATTGCCCGTTCGACTAATTGCACGTACTCGGAAAGTTCCTAGTCCACGAAATTTCATTTTCTATTCATGACCCTTCACAGAGTATAGCAGAATGAGATCTCCCTGATCAAAGTCGCATTGTTTGACATGCTTGTCAAACCACATTTTCCTACGTGCTTTCTCACAAATCAGCGCATGGGTGGCCAAGAGCCGGGTTTCCATGAGACGTTCTAGCTCTACCAAGCAATTTTTCCAAGTGTCTCTTCCCTCCCAGCGCTCTTGCATTGCTATCCTTAAGCTAGGGACAAAAAACTCTAGGGGTAGAATGGCCTCCTTTCCATAAGTCAGACTAAAGGGCATCTGGTCTATAGCCGTTTTATAAGTCGTACGATAGGCCCACAAGGCCACCATTAACTTGTTGTCCCAGTCACTCCGAGATGTAGATACCACTTTTGTGAGTACATTGACTATGATTTTATTGGTAGATTCTGCTTGTCCGTTAGCCTGAGGGTAATAGGGCGAGGATTTTCTGTGAATGATTAGAAAAGTAGAGAGCAGATGCGATATCACCTCATTAATGAAGTGTGTGCCCTGATCACTGACTAATTCTATTGGACACCCAAACCGTGAAATGACCTGCTCCCACAAGAACTTTGCAGTGGTTCTAGCATCATTCTTCCTTGTAGCTCTTGCCTCTGCCCACTTCGTTAGGTAATCAGTTGCCACTATGATGTAGCGAGCCTGAGAGTACTGTGCCACGGGACTCATAGGTCCAATGAAGTCGATGCCCCATTTTTCAAAGGGTTGTTGAGCTATGACAGGGGTCAACTCCATTTTATCTTTGCGCACGGGCACCTTGGTTCTTTGGCATTCGTCGCAGTGCTTCAAAAATTTAGCAGCATCACGGAATAGGGTGGGCCACCATAGTTGGGATTGCAGCACCTTTCGAGCTGTTGTATCCCCACTAAAGTGTCCTCCAGTGATTCTGCCATGTGCTTCTTTCAATGCATCGTGCATCTTGTGCTCACACACGCATCTACGCAACAAACCGTCTTGTCCTAACCTATAGAGTTGGCCAGCTATCAATTGGTATGGTTGGATTCTCAAAATAATTCTCCTCAGCCTGGCCTTCTCAATTGGTCTCTCTGGTAATCCATTCTCCAGCACTTGAACTACATCATCGGCCCAATATGGTGTCAGATCAGCTTTAAACAATTCTCTCTCACTAGACAGGTTAAAGAGATGAGCATCCGATAAATCGTCAAGTATGCCTTGTCCAACAGCTTCTCCTGTGGGTATGCGGGACATATGGTCAGCCATGTAATGCTATTTTCCTTTACATACAACCATAGAGAAGTCAAATTCCAATAGGAGAAGTAACCATCTAGCTATGCGTCCTGTAGCGCAAGGCTTGTTCACAAGATAGAGCAAGGCTTAATGGTCAACAAAGAAGACAAAGGGAGTGGCCAACAGATAATGTCTAAATTTCTTTATAGCAAATACCATGGCCAACCCCTCCCTTTCTGTGGTGGAATAATTCATGTCAGTCTCTGTGAGCTGCCTGCTGGCAAAACTCACCGGATAGTCTAAGTTATGTTCACGAGGCTGGCATAGAACGGCCCCAATAGCAAACTTAGAGGCGTCTATTTGCACATGAAACGTTATGTTCCAGTCTAGGGCTTGTTAAGATTGGTGCAGTGGTAAGAGCCTTCTTCAACTCTTCATATGCGCATTGGCATTCCTCAGTCCACTCAAACACGATCAACAGCTTGTACAATGGTCTAGCAATCAGTGCATAATTTAGTACAAAGCGGCGATAGTATCCAGTATGTCCTAAGAAACACTGAACTCCCTTGTAGTTATTGGGTGGCGAAAGGTCGACAATGGCTCTGACTTTTGAAAAGTCCGTGGCGATGCCGTTCTTTAACACCACGAGCCCTAGGATACATCCATGTTTCACCCAGAACTGGCACTTCAAGGGGTTCAACGAGAGGTTGTATAACCGATACCATTCAAAGACAGCTCTCAATTTCTCTAAGTGTTCGGCCCAACTAGAGTGTACACATAAGTCATCTACAAAGACCTCTAGTTCACACCTAAGCATATATTTGAAGATAGTGCACATTAAGCGTTGGAAAGTCACAGGCGAATTCATTAGCCCAAAGGGCATGACAATGTAGGCGAATACACCCCATTCCGTGGCGAAGGCAATCTTGTGCCTATCATCGGGGTGCACTTGCACTTGATTGTAGCCTGAGAAGCCATCCAGAAAATTGTAGGCCTCTTTACCTGCTACCCTCTCAAGCATGTGCTCGGTGTATGGTAAAGGGTAGTTATCCCTCTTCGTAGCGGCATTAACTTTCTTGTAATTAACACACACTCGGATTTTTCCGTTCTTCTTCATCACGATCACAATCGGTGATACCCAGTCCGTGTGCTCAATCTCATATATGAATCCCACCTTCATGAGTTTATCAATCTCCTCTTTTGCTGCATGGGCGTGTTTGGGATTCATGGGTTAAGGTCGTTGCTTTGTTGGCACTGCATCAGGGACCATTGGGATATTATGAGTCACAACCCTAGGGTTGACCCCTTTAAGTTCTTCCAATGTCCAGGCAAATATATCAATATACTCTTGCAAGACTGCAACAAGTTTGGCCTCCTCATCCTCGGTCAAATCGTCTACAATGAATATAGGTCTTGGCTTTTCGCCCTCCCCAACCAAGTTGACTTCCTTGACTTTGGCGGGTCCTTCGATCGGTTCACTAGTTTGGCCTTGCCTCTTCGCACCTAGCAGAATCACTACTCTATCACCCTTTTTAAATTTTGTAAACCGTTTGGATAGATCCTGCGGTTTCTTTTGCCTCTCTGCTTCTAAGTCCTTCGCTCGTGTCCTGGCCTCCTCCTTTAATCTCCTGCGCCTTAGGTGGACTGGCAAGTCCCCTTTTGTATGTTTGACCTTAGAGGGTTGGGGTATCTCGAGATCACTCTCAGTGCTGACTTCCGACTCCGAGTTAAACTCGCATCCCTCGCTCGAGGAAGGAGTTTTCCCAGGGGTTCGTAGTTCAATAGGTGCATCCGTCTTGAGAACTGGGATCACCCATGGTCATTACTTTGGCTTGCTCATAATCCATGGCTCCTAAATGTTCTAGCCAGGATCTATCGCACTCCATCCACATGACTCCTTTTTCACTCCAATTCCTCTTTTCCTTCCTTGGTCTTGAGTCTGCCTTGATTTGTTCTATCATTCTCCCTTCTGTGTCATACTCTATTGTATCTATCTCTTCCTCACTTTCATCTCCTGTAGAGCGGCAGTGCTCATATTCCTCGTCGTCCCAGTCTTGCTCTTCAGACCGTTCATCATCGCCTAAGCTTTCCTCTTCAGTCTCCTTGTCATCAGTAACTAAAGCCCAATTGTATAACAAATTCAGATCTTGGACTTTGGTCCATTTCCATTCTAGCTTAGTCAACAGATCACGTAGAGGCTTTAGGTTGGCAGCCAAGTTGCCCTTCAGTGTGTCTGTCAGATACTCTACGATTTCCTGAAGCTCTAGCTTATTGCTGGGGATATGGAACGAGACAAGTTTCCTTGGGTTGAGTGAGCTTCGTGCCATCATGCAGAGTGGCACAATTGGCTCCTCTATTGGCATGGTTGCGGCTTTAGCAGCTTGCCGATATAGTTCTTCCTCATGTGAGAATGGTAGGTCAATGGTTGCCAAGATGTGCATCCAATCCCGCTCATCCTCAGGGCAAGGAATATATTTAGTGAGTGATCCATAGGGTTTGGTCGTTTGAGTATCGCCTTTCAGCATGGCTGAGATGGCATTTAGGTCAACGGGGGTCATTTTCCAAGTGTCCATCTCTACCCTTACTGCTTCAGTTTTGCTCCCTAGGAAGATCAAACCATTCCCCCAATCTTCAATGACTCGAGTATTTCTCATCCAAGGTCAGCCTAGCAGTATGTCATAGTCCACTCCCTTCATGACCATGAAGTTCGCAGAAAATTGCACACCTGCAATCTTTACTCGCCAGTTCTTTAAGACTCCGAATGGCCTTACCTTCATTCCATTATCTAACGTGACATTGAACCTGGCAGTCTCTACAGGAGGGTTTCCCCATGCCTCTAAAACTGCATGGATCAGTACGCTAACACCGGAGCTTGTGTATACAATTCCTTTCCGCGTCATATCTCCTAAGGCTAGAATAGGTAGGACTGCATACATTTCAGTGCCTTCCCAGAATGCATTGATGTGCAATGACTTAGGAGTTGAGTGTAGAGTTAGACTTGGGATTTGCGTAACTGCATCATGATCTTGCTAATCAGCACTCGTAAGTCCTGTGTCCCTCCACCAAATCTTTTAACTCTTGCCATAAAGAAGGATTCTGCCTAAGCACGTCTTCTACGCTTAGAGTTACTGGGGTGGACAGTAAGGTTGTAAGGAGACTGTTGGGCTCTTGTCTTCCCCTAAGGCTGGCACTCCTGGGCCATGCATTCTGTCTGCCCTGGTAAGTCCCCCTTTGGCCTTGCTGCTGAGTTGCCCCGTGTAGCAAGGATACACTTTTAGTTTGTGGTTTTGTGGGTGAGACTGGTGTGCTCATGCTGGAAAAATCATCCATTGGATCTTCTAGTATGGGTTCAGCATCCTTGAGGTGCTCCTGGGCATCCTTGACCCACTCCTTGACTTTGGCTATAGCTTCGAGTTGCCGTTTGGGATGGGGATATTCCCCTACCTTGGCACTCCCTAGCTCAGCTCTCTTCGGGGCTGAGGTCTCTGCCTCTGCATCTGTGACTTTCTTTCCTATCACTAACGTTGTGGCTTCCTTGGTTTTAAGTGGTTTTAAGGGTTATCTTCGCGTCTGTTGTCTTTTTCCTTCTCCTTCGGCTTTTCTTTCCTATTGAGGCTGCATCAAGGTTACACTTAGTCCAGGCAAGGAGATACCTGCCTGCCTTGTTTGAGCTCATGTCATAACCTGTAGTGGGATAGGTGTGTCCTTACTATCAAAGGTTTCCTTTCCAAACAGACCCAGAGGTACTGATGGCACATTGGCAGAGCTAGCTGATGGTTTTCACCTAGGACAATCAGGAAACAGGTGAGTGATCCCACATTCTGTGCATTGGAGATCCGCTTTGTCCTTGTTAGCATGTTCCTTCTCTGGGCAACGTGATGAAATGTGGCCTAGATAGCCACAGGTCCAGCATGTGATCGGCTTGGCTTGGCCCTCCAAAGCCTCTGCCTCTTCCTCTACCTAATGCCATCATCAGCACTGGCCGATAGTCCATCAGGATTGGGTTTCCCTCCTCGTCATAGGATATGTACGGGTTGACATATGTCTCCTCTTCACTAGGCTCTTCCACATAGTGAACTGGAGCATCGCTCAGTGGGTGGGTTACAAAAGGCCCTGGTGGTCTTGATATACCTATTGGGTTCATCTCCAGCCTAGGTACGGCAGGTCTTGAGTCATTTGGTGCAGGAAGTGCCAATTGGGCTCCCCTCCCAAAGAAATTGGGTGGTATATTACCTAAGTACAAAGGATTGTACTGCTGTGCATATGGAAATCTCCTCGGCATCCTGCAATGCAATGCATCATGCCTGAATCTACCAAAATTTGAGCATGGCCTAGATCTAGGATCTTGGCATTCAGTTGGGAGGTGATTGCCACCACAGTATATACACTGTACATGTGATCGTGCATGCTTCCTTATCAGTTCCTGCAATCGTGCAATCTCCATTCTCATCTCCGCCATCTCCTAGCCTTGGTCCATACTCTTTCCCTTTTCCTGCACACTAGCGGTTGCTTTTTCTCCCGAAATAGTTGATCTCTCTGGATCCCTCTGATTTGCACTTTCTCGGCTAGTAGTCCTCATGCTTCGTTCCCTAAGTTGATCATCTACACGTATTGCCTCTTCGAAAACTCTAGCTAGCATGTCTCGTTGCAAGGTAGAGTTACTGGCCAAAGCCTTGTAGAGCTCCTCACTCTGAATTCCGTTCATGAATACTGTAGACACTGCCCTCTCAGTAGGTCATTCATTGGCAGGGATCCTTTGGAAGAGGCTACGCACATGAGTGACGTAGTCCCTGATGTCTTCCTTCTCCCTTTGGCTGATATTCATCAACCGGACGATGAGGTTGTCAGAATACCCTGCCTCCAAGAATCTCTTGATGAAGAGGCCCTTAAGGCGAGCAAAGTTTGTACGTTCTGCGTCATCGAGGCTAGAATACCAGATTCTCCCCTTATCACCTAAACACAGGCCAAAAGCTTGAGAGTGTTGCGCAAGGTCAATAAGACTGTTTGCTTCGCATACTTGCTCGAACTGCTCCATGAAGCTGTATGGGTCACTGCTAGGCTCATACTTCGCTAGCTGTTTTGCTACGATAGGGATTCTAGCCTACCCTTTAGCCCCTTGCGTGACTCCCAATCCTGAGAGTAGTGCGGTGACTAGGGCTGTAGCACTCTGCTCAACGGACGTATTGTCCATGAGTCGCTTGGCTGTGGAATGTATGTGTGAATTTGGAAAATTTTTATAGCCTTGGAAAGAGGTGAATGTAAGTTCAACAAAGTTGAATGAAGTGGAAGAAGTAGCTGTTGAAGACTCAAAAGAAGACTGGAGTGAAGTGACGGTAGTGAGCTATGAAGAGTCACTGTAGTGGCTGTAGTGACCTTTCATATCAGATACACCTCTTGGAAATTGGGGCCTCCACGACCAAAGAAGGATTATTATGAGTGATTATTGAGTATTTTAGTGAGGAGATAATCTATTATTGATTGAGAGAGAAAGAGAGAGTTAGAGATAGCCAATTCTATGAAAAACAATGTATCTATCTATGAGAGACGATGAGACAAAACTATGAAGACAATGAAGATGAATCATATGTGATATTATTTCCATTCAAAGTGGTGTCTCTCTTGTGTTCTCTTTGTCTATTAATGAAAAATATGAATAACATGAAGAGAATGATGAATTTTTTGAAGATAGAACCGTGGGAGATCATATTTATGAAGCTATGTGAAGATTTCTTGCTAGTGGTGTTCTTTTCCTTGTTGTGGCTCTCTAGAGAATGAAACAAAAGCTTTTTGATGTTACAAGATAGATTTTCTTGCAGTAGAAACCCCTTTTCCTTGGTGTCTCTCTTGGGGCTCCATTCTCCTTTGGGTGTACGCTCAATGTCATGTCAGCCTCTGTTGCCCATTCCCTCTCTTCATTCGGTCCAAATTTGGCTGCCCTAGCTAGGTCTAGCACCCTTCTAGCCTCGTACATATCTATGTCTTGATGTAGCTTTCTAGCCCTTTGCTCGTGGTTGTATGAAATTATGCCTTCTAGCGCTCTCCTGATTCCTTTTCTCTCTTGTTCGAGGCTTGCTACCACTTCTTCTACAGGTCTACCCTGGATCACGGTCCTAGTGAGTAAATCGTAGTCATGGACTAGTTCCTATACTAAGACTGGGAATTCTCCTAGGTCTAGCCAGTCCTCTCCTCGGTCGCCTCTTGATCCTGACATTGTTTCTGCCTCCAATTCCACAAGGCCGTCGATCAGTTCGAGTAGTTCTGGCAGCGCTCGATCCTCTATGTTGTCGTCTTCTGGATCCTCGCATCCACTTAACGTCCTCCTGGGTCCTAACCATGTTTGTCTGCTAAGTCTTGGGGTTCACTCCTATTGGTGGGTTCCTTGAATGATTATGTTCGAGTGTATTCCTTGTTATTACAACCAATCCTCAAATTATGTACACTCAGTGTGGTGTCTGTGCATTCGGTGCGAAATTAGGCTTCCTGCTCTTTCAGTGCACAACCAATGTGGCCTACTGTGTGCGGGATTACGGCACTCAAGTGCAATGTCAATGCTACCTTCAACTCTTGGCCACTGGGTATGAGGTCAGTACACGGCTGCCTGGTTAAAATCTGGGTCTCTACTGCGTCTCTCAGGTATGTGGGGGTCTGATGTCTAGTCTACTGTTGCGACTAGGCTACGACAACACACTCTGCTAGGTGGCCAAGTTTTCTATGATTTTCTCGCACTTACAGGGTTACACTAGTGTCAGCAACGCGAGTCTAGGCTTAAATTATTAAAATAATGTCAAAAAATACATTCGGCCAAAATTGGCCCGAATGGTAGGGTCCGAATCCCAGAATCGGCGTCCGAACCGTCGAAGTTCGAATGTCTCGTTTGGCTCGGCCGAAGGCCGAATGGCTGAGTCTGAGGGCCGAAGCCTGAATGGCCAAGTCCGAGGGCCGAACTTGAGTTGGGATGAATGGCCGGGTTCGAGCGGGCCAATTCGGCCATCCGAACACCAAATGGCCAAATCCCGAATTCGGAGGGGCCGAACTGCCAAAGCCCGAATGATAAGGCCCAAATGGCTAGATGGCCCAAAGGCCGAACTCTGAAGCCCGAAGGCCTTCGTTCGGGCGGCCGAAGCCCGAATCCCAAACGGTACGTGGCCGAATGCCCGAAGGCGGAACGCCGAAGCCCGAAGGCCTTCGTTCGGGCAGCCAAATCCCGAAGCCCGAACGGTATGTGGCCGAATGCTTGAAGGCCGAACGCCGAACCTTAGGTTCGGGGCAGCCAACTGCCCAATTCTTGGGTTCGGACATCCAAATACGTAGGGGTGGGCGCACTTCCGACAATGAAAATGGTGACGAATCTAGTGTTATGTTGATGATTAGCTATTCTAGGCTGTTAAATACACACAAGGGCATACCGGGGAAGAGATTTGTATACCTGTAGCACCCCGGAAGTGTGATCGAAGGGCGTCCGCTCCTCTCCTACGCTTGTAGCTCTCTCACTCTCTCTTGCTCTCTCTTAACTAAGTCAGAATGCAAATGAGCTCTTCTCCCCTTACCCCAGCCTTACATAGCATTGCCCAACCACTCTCTAACCTTAGAGCCTTTCCCTGTTGCGATTTTCCCCTTAAAAACACGATTTTTGCCTTCTTTTTCTTATTGCAACCAGATTTATAGCAGCAAAAACCCTACCATTTCAGTTTCGAATCTTAATCCTATCCTACCTAATGCTAACAAAAAATCGCAAAACCAAGCATGGGTTGTATTTACCTACTCAAGCACTTATCAAAAAACTCAAAGTACTTACTTGTTCCAACGATTAAACCTCCTAAATCTCCTATCTATCTCAAGCACCATTTCGGGCAAAGGCCCTACTCCTATGCTCGATTTGATGCACGCGGCGCTCAAGGCTCGATTCCGTCGGTCCCGGCAATAGAACCAAAATGAAGGGGAGCTATAAGCTCTACCCTGAGACCTACGGACCGCTTATTTGATCAAGCGTTTCAAGCCGAGCGGCCATGGCTACCTCTCACATAGCCGACGTGCCATGCCTACCTTACGAGTGTAGTGAGCTTACCTTGATGCTCGATCGAGTACCCTCCTCTCTCTTGCACACCGGTAGCTCCACGATCCTTGTGGCAAGCTCAAGCAACCTCAATCCCTCTCCCATGAGCTCCATCCTCCATAGCCACACGCGAGACAAGGGAAGAGAAGAGAAGAGAAGAAGATGGAGAGAGGAGATGGAGAGCTTCTTCTCCACGATCCCTCACTCTCACACACTCACTTTCTCACCCTCTCACACTCCCTCGCTCCCTTTCTCAAGCACAAGCAAGAAGGAAAGAAACAAGAGAAGAGGAAGAAGAAGCTTTAGCCATACACAAGAATGAGCTTCTCATTCACTTTTGAACTTTATATACATGCCCTCCCTTCTTTGGGCGGTCATCCCCTTTTTTACATGGCCTGCCATTGGCCTAAGCCCATTTCTCATTTCCCCCCATTCTAATTTATCATATTCCCAACTAATGCATACAATTTGCACAGGAGCGAGCCTGGCACTCTTTTACAAGGATTTGGGAGCGCTTCCACATTTAATGGTGCACTTTTTACTCTTTTGCTTTCTCGGGGCGGCACTGAGACTTTCTGGGGGTCGTGCCCGAACATTTAAATTTTCAAGGTCTAGTTATCAGTCGAGGCGTCTTTTCCTTCTTTTATCCTGTGCCTTTTTTGCTATTTTCTTTTTTCCATTTTCTCGCTCCTCTGCTCCATTTTCCCTCTCCTATGTGCTGCCGTAAATACGGTAAACACCTTATGCAACTGGTCTTTAGACTGCATAAGTTCTGCATAAAAGGAAGCATACAGCTATTGAACACAGGCTATCACTGATAGTTCAATTGAACTCTAGATGTCTTTACATAGAAAAGGAATCGCATCTCCCGATACTAGACTGTTCAGTGAAGGGACTGATATGTCCAAGGAACCCTCTCTATGTGCTCTGAACAGGTTGTTACATGTAAGATAAGCAGGGAGATCATTGCCAGATGTAGCAGGAATTGGCACTGAAGGAAGAATTGAAGGAGCTTTATCTGCTACCCGCTTCAAGCGTTTGCACTGTATGACCAGGGGAGGAGGAGAATCTAGATCCTCTA
This sequence comes from Lygodium microphyllum, assembly GCF_053477565.2. Taxonomy (NCBI): domain Eukaryota; kingdom Viridiplantae; phylum Streptophyta; class Polypodiopsida; order Schizaeales; family Lygodiaceae; genus Lygodium; species Lygodium microphyllum. Next base: position 114,953,506 of record NC_141162.1, read on the forward strand.
TATCAATTGGTTCTGACTAATCTGAAGGTGGAGGAGGAGATACTGGATCAGATGGAGGAGGTGGAGGCACACCCTTCTTTAAACTTGAGTAGTTCAAGAAGGCAGACAGGTAGGATCCATAGGTGACATTAGTAACATTGCCCCTGGTTACTTTAACGAAATGTTGATCCATCTTAGTGAGTAGGTAAGTGCTCCAATCAATAGCTACTCCTCATGGAAAATGAAACTCCTGAAGTGTTGATCACTTTCTTGACATCCAGAATTTCCTTGGTCTGTTTTTGTAACAGCTTCAAAATCTCATCGTTAGAGAAGAGCTGGTAAGCTATAACAAAGGGTTCTCCTTTGTAGGGAAGAGACAGAGCCTTCCATAACCCTCGAGGTGTCAAAGTCATGGAAGTGCCATGGACCAGTCTTGACTTCTTGTTGTATGAGGCCAAGAACTCATCACACATGGATGGATCTTCAGGAATCAATGGAAAGGAGGCAGCCACGAAAGTTGCAAGTCCCGCCTTCGTGAGAGGCTCAAAAGTGAGTAGGGAAGAGTAATCCCTATTGACTAGTGGGACATACTAGATAGGGGGAGGAGCGTGAGGCGCCATTCAGAGGGTAAACACGCACACCACAACACAAATAGACACAAAGAATGCCTGCAAAACAACCAAAGGGCTATAAAAAAGGAATCAATCCAAAAAGAAGGACACTCATACAAACATAGACGTAACTAATCCAAGTACCACCCCAGACAATACACAACCTAGAAAAATTTCGACATGACCTCTACACATATGCAATCGAAAGCTTCATGCGATGTAACATGCAAGCACCCAAATCCCCGTATCAGGAAATAAAGAAAAAACTACACACCATACACGTAATCGTAACACATGGACAAATCAGACTACCATAAAAATGTACATCAAGACGGGACCATAACCTTGACCATTAGTGTCAACTAATAGACTTTTACGCGCCCATCCCACAAAGCAAATTTATTAAAAAGAGGAAAAAAGTATAGTGAGGGGGAATTAATTTAATGAAGGGTTCATTTTAATAAATTATTAAAAATGGGTGACATTTTATTAGGTGATAAACCTTAATAAGAAAACGGCGGTTCCTTCTTAAAATTTTAATTACAAATTATTAAGTTGAAATGGTGCTTTAGTGCAACCCGAACTACGATGCCTAGATTGGGTCTCTAAATGCAAATTCCTTAATTAAAAATTAAGAGTGATGTGGAGCGCTTTTTTGCCAGTGCGTGCTCTTGTGACGGCTGGTTCATTTTTATTACAAATTAAAGTACCTCTTAAGCGCACGTAGCACGTGCAAAGTGAACGGCTGGTTGAGTTTTATTATGAAATGGTGTGTTTAGCGTGAATGCGCGTGGAAAATGTGGGTGAATTAAGAGTTCATTTTAATAATTAATTTTATGATTAAGGGGGAATGAAAATAAATAAAGCTCACAAAATAAATACCTGGTAGGGGTGTGTATGCAATGGCTGGAAGGCACACGGAAGAGTTCCCCAAAAGCAATGAATCCAGCCAAAGAAAATCGAAGACCATTGACTGAACAACAAAGATAACACCTTAGTGGATGTGTGGATTTGTATTATTATTTTTTAATTTTATTATGATTTATTATTATTATTATTATTATTTGAATTTTATATTTTGTGTGGTTGATATTTTCGGGGTATTATGTGTGGGGGTTGGAGTTATGTGTGTGTTTTTGGATTTGTTTTTTAATAAATTGTATGTAGTTGTTTGTTTTTTGTTTTTTAACTTTCAAAAGGAATAATAATTAAATATGGATATGTGATAAAGGAAAAATAAAATTGCGGCCATTTAGAAAATATCCAAAATTAATGTTAGGAAAATAAGATTTGGATTTTTATGTTTAATCTTTTTTTTTTTGTTTTTTTTTTGGTTAAAATATTGGTGCCTTGTATGAAAATATTTTAAAGAGAAAAATGAATGGAAAAAGGTTAGGAGGTGGGTGGAATTTTCTAGAATTTTTTTGATTTTTTTCTGTATTTTCTACGAATTTTAAATGAATTTTTTGCATTTTTTGAGGGAATTTTGAAGAAATTGTCAAATAGTTAATTATCGGGAATTTTGATGGTGGAAATTTCCAGTTGACAATTTTCCAAAAATTTGCAAAAATCTAAGGAAACTTTTAGAAATTTTTCTGAGTGGAAATGAATTTATAAATTAATTAAATCAATTAAATCAAGAAAATCAAGTTAGTTGGGTAAGTAGGGTCAAATCAAGTCAGCTAAGTCCTGTTAGTCTGGGTAAATCATGTAAGTCAGACTAAGTCAAGTCAAGTTAGTCAAGGGGGACTAGGTTAGTCTAGGTCAGTTAAGTAAGCTAAGTCAAGGCAGGTCAGGTTAGTCTGGGTTAGTCTAAGTTAGTTAGGTAGGCTAAGTCAAGTCTGTGGGGACTAACCTGAGGTAGATTAGGTACATTAAGGTGAGTTAACTAGAGTAGGGTTAACTAACTAAACTAGGGTTAGCCTAACTAAACTAGGGTTAACCTAACTAAACTAGGGTAAACCTAACTCAACTAGGGTTAACCTAACTAAACTAGGGGTAACCTAACTGAGCTAGGGTTAACCTAACTCAACTAGGGGTAACCTAACTAAGCTAGGGGTAACCTAACTGAGCTAGGGTTAACCTAACTAAACTAGGGGTAACCTAACTAAGCTAGGGTTAACCTAGCTGAATTAAAGTTAATTAACTTAAATAGGGTTAGTTAACTAATTAAGGTGAGTTAACTAACCTGTAGTCACAGTTAGGAGGAGGAGGAGGAGGAGGAAGGGGGGAAAGGAGGAAGAGGAGGAGGAGGGGGAAGAGAAGGCAGCGAGGGCGGCAGCGCGGGGAGGAGCGGCGGGAGGAGGAGGGGATGCCGCTGAGGGGCGGCGCGGCTGGCGACGCGAGGAGCGGGAGGAAGTGGCGAGGGCGACCGCCACAACAGGCCGCGCAGCAGGAGGAGAGCCGCTGCAGGAGGTGCGGCTACTGGAGAAGAGGGCGGGAGGAGGAGGGAGGAGCTAGGAGGTGGCGGAGCGGGACGAGGTGGCATGAGGAGCCCGCGCTGGTGGTGAGGAGTGGCAAAGTAGGCGTGAGGAGGTGCCGGTGGTGACCCGGCTGGGAGGGAGGGGAAGAAGGGAGACAGAGTGGGGGGAGATGGTGGGGGAGGGTTGGAGAGAGAGAAAGAGGGGTAGGAGAGAGAAAGAAGAAAGAAGAAGAAGAAGAAGAAGAGAGAGAGAGGGGGGTTGGTTGGGACACGGGGGAAGTTGTTCCCGTTGGTTTTTTTAATAAAAAATAAAATTAATTAATTAATTAATTAATTAATGGAGAAAGAAAAGAGAGGGAAAGGTGGCACGTCCCCGTTTCGCACGCGTGCGCGGGGTGGGGGTAAAAAAATTTGCGTTGGTGGGACTCGACGGGGCGGGGACGTCGACACGCAAGTCGCGAACGCGACGGAAGAGTCTCGAGACACGGAAAAACGAAAACGCACGCGTTCACGCGCAAGGCGAGGCATGCGAGAACACGAAAAACAAAGAAAAATTAATAACTCATAAACCGTTCATCGAAACGAAAATCCGTAAAAAGGAAAAATGGGCTGAGAGAGGAGGAAAAAATGATGGAAAAGTAAGACGAGGTGGTCGGAGGAAAATGAGGGCATTTACATGGGAAAAATGCAAAAAAACAGGCCTGAAAACACATACGGGGATTAATATCGAAAAATTCGCTCACCGGAATGCAGGGCGGAAAGAAGGAAAAAGATGCAAAAGAACGTCCAAAAACCTGTCATGTCAAAACACAATTTCGACCGAGATAGGATACGTTCACATGGGAAAAATGGAAAAATGGCACACGAAAACGAGGTTGAAAATTAGTAACAAAAAATGTTCAGTGGAACAGAGGGTAGAAAAAAGGAAAAATGTGCGAGGGAAGGGATTGCACAAGGCTGTCACATCAAAACTGAGTTCCTGGGGAATTAGGAGGGGTTCATAGGCAAAAAACATGAAAAATGAATCTGAAAATTGATGGGACCTGAAATGGGCCAGCAGTGGCTCATGCACTAGCTGAACCTCTACCATGCGCTCAACAACCCCATGGCCTTGCGGCCAGGAGCGTCCCACGGCTGACTACCGCTACCTCACTGCGACTCTCCTACACCTTGGGGATTGGCCCCTCGATGCGTCGCTAAACATATGTAACATACGAACACAAACTTCTCTCTTTTATGATTCACGGATTTCCAAGAGATATACCATGCTTCCTCACTTTACTTTCCCCTTAGACCCAACGCTTAGCCTATAGCTTAGAACAACCTTACTCACTCAACGTTGGTCATATCCCTCTAGAAAACAATTGCCATGCATCCAGGAGGTATTGTCTGATACCTTTTAAATTTCATGCTTCATGCAAATTGTGAATGTCCATATGCTCAAACAAAGAACAATCAGCATTGTGCTTAGTGCAAAAGCATTCTTTCAATGATTTGGACTATTGCTCGTATGCGGCGTTGCATGAACCTAGCACTGAGAAACCCTCGTGCTACTAGGTCCTTAATTTTTAGTTATCAACCAACCTAAATGGTATGTATAAAAACCAGCAAGCTTTTTATCATTTCATTCAGCATTTGAACACCTTTCATACACTCTACCCCCTCACCCGTTTAGGTTGTGCATGGTGCATAGGTTTAGGGTTTATTTTTCACATTTTTATTATATAAAAAGCAATAAAAACTCACTAAAACATAGAGGTAGAGCTGAACCGAGGCTAAACTCATACTTCAAACCCCCCATACATCCACATACATGAATCTTATTTTTCCTTAATTTTCGGCACTCAAAATCCATTTTTCCCTTATTTTTTCCAATTTTTTCCATTTTTCTTGTATTTTTTGTAATATTAAATGACTGAAAATACAAAATGAGTTGTGCACTGTGGCCCTTAGATTCATTTGCAGCAAAAACACATGTTTAGTTGGTGTGTCTTACTATATTTTCCATTTATGTATTAAAAACACCCAATTTACCCATATTTCGCGTGTTTTACGAGTTTTACACCATTAATTTCATCCACAACACTTATGATTTTCTGATTTTCTAATTCCAAACAGTTGGAAGACATTGCAAACAACATTATAATGCATAATCATCCCATGGGAACAAATATTCATGAAGCAAATTGCATAAAACATCAATTTCCTTTGTAAAAATGAGATTACCGTTCTTTGCGGGTTGCGGATTTTTATTTGTCATATCTCGGGACTAATTTCCAGCCGCCATTAATGCTCATGACAATTCACAATCAGAAATCTTCATTCCTCTTGAACCACGAAGCAATCCGGTCTTCATTGAACAAGCATCCTTCATCCATTCTTCTTCTTCTTCTTCTTCACCACATGAATCTGCCCTTAGAAGAGAGAGAGGGAGGAGAGAGAAAGACTGAAATCAAAATTCTTCATAGAGACCGCCATTGGAGGAGCGAAGATCGACGATAGAGTCAGCAGGCAGAGGGGATTGAAGCCCCATGATCAATTGGGGGGGGGGGGGGAGGATTGTATTGAGGTTGCAGATTGATCATGAAGCCAAGGAGGGCATTTTTCGGGCGCAGATGGCGCCATCCCCTCCACGATTCTTGCTCCTCTCATTTGCATGAAAGTTTCATGCCACATTTAAATTTGGGCTCCCAAAGGTCACTTGCCCATTTTGGCCAAATTTTGTCCACCTCTTCGTATCTTGACCGGTTTCTTGGCCATTTCCCCGTCCGGACTCCGAATTCAGCTCTGAAAAATCATGGGCATCCGGCTTGACATCCGCATTGGCCAGTAACTCTTGTCAACCCACATGACAGTCTGAAAAATTATAAAAAATCAAGGAGTATCGCTCGGGCGCCTTTAAAGCACTTTGATGCTTAAAATCGTCCTAGATCGAGTTGCCGCCTTCGACGTTGAATATTTTTCCCTTGATATTCGTGATTTTTAGCTATTTTTAAGCACTTCTCGGCACCAAAATTCCGCTCTCATTGGCGATTACGGGATAGGGCGACTCAGCCCGTCGAATCCACGAACATATCTGCACATAAACAACCAAAGGAAGCATCAAGCTGATACAAAATAGATACATACTAAACACAACACAATGCTCACCCTACCCCCTGACAGAACCAAGGCATGACATCCACAAGGAGTAGGCCTAGCATCATCTGACAAAAGGTTTCGAAGCTAGTCACTAACCAACTGCTCCAACACAACCAAACTAAAAAGACTAGCAAAGAGGTTGCCCTAAGTGGTGGTCTGAACTGCCTACCTAACTAAGGACAACTCCTACTAGGCGAGGACTCCTATAGCCTGATCAAGAAATATTAGCTTTTAACACATTTCTGCTCTTAGGGCTTTTATTTTATTGACATACTCGGGCATGTAAAAAGGAGGGAGCTGAGCATAGTGACCCAAGGAGAATAGGGCATTGGCCTCAGGACCTATCTCGGTACCCAAGAACCTACCAAGCCCTCACAAGGCGACACTTAATCCTTTTCTGATGCTCACTTTTATTTTCGCTCCAACCTTTCTTCATTTCTTCTTTTCCAGCAAGAAGCCACCCCTAGGAAGACAAGGCATCGGCCCCGGGTCTGACTCGTCCCCAGGAACCTACCAGGCCCTCACTAGGCAAAGATCAACTACTCATAAAATTTTCTTTCTTTTCTTTTTGATTTTTATAGGGGTTAGAACCCCTTTTTACACACCTCTATATATATTTATTGTCTTTAAGATATTCAGGGTTTTTCCCCTTTATCATCTTTATTTTCCTTCTGCAGGCTTCTCTAACTGCCTCACAACTAGGAAGAACTCCTAGAACGGCTGCCTAGCATGCTAGCAGAACAGGGTCACGAGGACTCCCTTCTAAGACATGTCTTTTAATGCCTGACAATGTCTTTACAGGAGGCAACAACTACTCAGACCTCCCTCAGACATACTGAACCTAAACCTCGGGACTTCATGCCTTGGACGCCAGTCCCCAACAAGAAACGAAAAACCCCTTTTAACAAGTACACAACCACATATATCATAAAAACCACAGTACTCATAAAGGAAAGATATCACCTGGATAGGGCCACGAGAAGCTTCCACGCAACAAAAGGCTCCTTCCAAGCTCTTCCTCAAACCTGTCTAGCACAGGACTCAAACAAGAAACCGTTAACCGCACCTGCACTAAACAGACAACTGGCCCTCTTGGCCTAATGAAATAAAACACTTCACTACAAAACTAAATCGGCCCTCTTGGCCTAATGAAATGAAGCATTCAAAACCTCGCAACACTGGTCCTCTTGGCCTAACGAGATCAAACAGAATAACACCTACACATCCCCTCCTGAAAGAATCCAGATATACAATAATAAGCTCCTTTCCAAGGAGGAAAAACAGGCTCGTAGCCCTAAACTAAATGCATAAGGTTATGTTCCATCCCTCCTGCATAGATAGCAAGAGGCGCACGCATAACATGTTATCTAATTAACCTATGGGTCCCAGATAATAATGGTAGATTGGTCTCAGCTACTCTTTGCATCACCCATATTAACCATCATCTGCCATATATCGCATGCTCTGATAACATCCCCCACAAGCGACCGGGTCCTGTTTCATCATTGATGACAATATCCAAACTAGGACCACAATTAAAGAAGAGGTCTTCCTCATAAGCAAGATTTGCTAATGAATCCGCAAACTGATTCTAGTAACGTGGGATTAGCTGAAAAGACACTCTCTCAAACTCCTCTAGTAGGGTCATAGCAGTTCAATGATACATACAAAGAATGGGATTCTGCACTGTGTATGTCCCACCTAGCTGATTCAGGATCAACTGGGAATCCCCTTTTACTAACAACCGACGAGTACCACCTTGTTTGGCAATATACAGTCCCATAATCAAGTCTTTATACTTTGCCATATTGTTAGTGAATCCTACCCCGAGATAAGTAGCCAACTTCATGGTAACTCTACGTCGGGGATCTCGGATTACTACTCCAACACTTCCTTTTTTATTAGGGCCCCTGGACGCTCCGTCAAAATATAATGTATACGTCCACAATGGGTTTACACAGTCGGCCATCACGAAATCCTCTATTCGTAGTTATGATAGTCAAAGTTTAGCATGTTGAGAGGATGAATTGACGACTCCATCCCACCTTCTTCATTGAACTCAATAGGGATACTCATCAACATTTGTAAATAGTGATGGCAGAAGAATTTGATCTCCCACACAAAGGTTCTGTCTTCTTGCTCAATTGCTTTATATCCTTTGCTCCACCAGATGAGTTTCCCCTGATGGTATCTTTGCTCCAGATATGGGTGCTCCAAATAAGGGATTAACCGACCCATCAACCGTCTTTTAAACTCTTCCGCAGGTCTCAGATCATTCCTAGCATGGACCTACAATGCATTTTCTTTGTATTAGCATACTTAGAAGTAATAAGGTTTAATCTTATTAAGATTAACCTTATTTTTAAACTCTACTCCCTCTAGATCAGCTATAGGGCTGTAGACCTGTTCTTCCCTAACCTGACAATCTTGTAGGGGCCATCCCATTTAGGTTCCAGCTTCCCTGGAAACAACTCCCTACGCGCATCATAATACAAAACCAGTTGTCCTTTCTTAAAGGCATACTTCTTCGCTTTTAGGTCATGCAACTGTTTCATGCGATGTTTAGCCACATCTTGATGTAATAGACTTTGCAACTTAATTTTATCTAGGTGCGCTAAAGTCGTAAATCACTCTAATAGGGCGTCCTCATTACCCAAAGAATGGTTTATTGAGAATCTAATGGTCGGCAACTCAATTTCTAAGGGTAAAACGCACTCTTCACCATAAACCAATTTAAATGGAGTATGGCTGGTAGCTTGCTTGAACGTGGTATTATACGCCCATACTGCCACATATAGCTTCTTATCCCAGTCGTGTTTCTTTTCAGATACGACTTTCCATAGGATACCCACAAGCTGCTTGTTGGTACTTTCAACGTGCCCATTTGCCTACGGATTATAAGGAGTTGTTTTATTGTGCTTGATTTGCCAAGCCTTAGTCAAGCTTTTGATCACCTTATTCAAGAAATGGGTTCCACAGTCCAACACTAATTCTTTTGGGGGACCAAAACGGCATATTATCTGCTCTAAAAGGAAACTAGCAGTTTCTTTAGCATCATCTTTCCTTGTTACACGTGCTTCTGACCACTTTGTGAAGTAGTCAGTTGCTACCTTAAATTTACCTCTTTTGCGCAGTCGACGACGGAGTAATAGGACCCACAAAGTCTATTCCCCACTTCTCAAATGGAAGTATCGCCATAATAGGGATGAGTGGTCTTTTCCTATTCTCTCGACTATCATGTCGTTGACAAATATCGCATCTCTTAACATACGCGAACACATCCTGGAAGATGGCAGGCCACTAGTAACCTACTCTTAAAGCCTTTTGTGCTGTAAGCCGTCCATCAAAATGACCTCCGCAATCGGAATCATGGCACTCTTCCAAAATGAATGGCACCTCGTCAGGCATCACACATCGGCGATAGATGTCATCAACCCCTTGCCGATATAATGTACCTACAATCAAGGAAAACTTTAATGCTTGCTGCTTAATTTTCCTTCTCTCAGCTTTAGATAGTTCGGATCTAACCTCTCCTATTGATAAATAATGGGTTATTGCAGTGTACCAGGAGAGAATAGACGCCGTATCTATTTTAAATAACAATTCCATATCACTACCTTCAGCCATAGATTCTTTCGGCTCACCAAAGTCCACAAGACATTCCACAATACCCTGTAACCTTGGTGGCTTACTCCTGATTTCATAATCAAACTCCTGCAAAGTGATTAACCACTTCGCTAGACGATCAGGCGGCTGCAGCTTATTCATAAGCAATCTAAGTCCTTCTGCCTTCGTATAAAACACAACTTTCTCATAGAGGATATAGTGCCTGAATTTCTTGGTCCCAAAGACCATCACAAGACACAACTTCTCCATGTAGGTATAATTGATCTCTGAAATGCCTAATTTCCGACTAGCAAAAGCAATCGGGTGATACCACTTTTCCTCCCGGATTTGGGCTAAACACCTGATACTATGCATGGTGGCTGCTGAAGATATATAGAACACCTCACCTCGTTTAGGTGCTTTTAAAATGGGAGCTTTTACTAGCTCCTGCTTCACATCCTCGAAAGCTACCTTACAAGGGTCACTCCATTCAAATGAACAGCTAAAGGACAATAGATTGGTAAGCGGCAACGTTCTTTCTGCCAAGGCGTTTATGAATCTACGGTAATAACCAACCGAAGACAGAAAGCTATGAACTTCTTTCGGAGTGCGTGGTGGACCCATGGCAACTATGACTTTGACCTTCTCGGGATCTGTCTCACAATTCCTACTAAACTGACCACATGGCCCAGCAAGAGCCCATAAGGTACACCAAAAACACACTTTCGTGGGTTTAGAGTGATACAAAATTGTCTGCAGCGCTCAAAGCATTTTCTTAAAATGATCAACTGCCTTTCTCTCACGGTGGCGGCCCCTAAGTCCTCAATGAATGGCAACGGTAACCGTCTGCTTATTGAGCTCTCTAAAATCTACACATAATCGGATTTGAGTATTTTTCTTCTTCCTGATCACAACTGGCGAACACCATTTCGTGTGTGAACAGGGAAGATTAAACCAGCTTTTCTCAGCTTTTGTAACTCTTCAAACAGCCCATTCCTCAGTTCAAAAGGCATACGCCTTACTTTCTGTCATACAGGACGACTGCTCTCTTTTACAGGAATAGTATGAACAGCCAGGCTAGGAGGAATGCCTCTCAACTCATCATAACTCTAAGCAAAGATATCGCGGAATTCTTGAATTAGGGATACATAGTCCTCCCTTTCTTGGACACTGAGCATGGACCCTAATTTGATTGGTTGTGACTCATTTGGCGTTCCAAGGTCTAGCTCGATAACATCTGCATCTCTTATACGATCTTGGGCCTCTATTGGCTCGTTCAAAGTGATCTGATAGATGTCTTCCGTGGTGGATCCCTCTTTGGACTCATCACTCGATGATGTCTCACTGGCGGATAAATCCTCCAATGTCTCCAATTCTGTAGAAGATAGAGGAGCTCTCTCACTCTGCGGGGACTCAGGATAGGCATCAATCACCATGCATTGAGCACCTCTGCCGAATATCAGTCGATTGGCGGGTATATCCACTTGGCAGTCCGTTGCAAGATCCAAGGTCATCCAAGTAATACTTGGTAACTTGGACGCCTTGCAAAACGAATTAACCTAAAGTCCAATAGGCATTCTACATTTGCAACAATGACATGGACCTTAGAAATGCAGCCTTCTGGCTGTCTCAAACTATCATCCGCCATTCTGAGAATTGTGGAGGTATCTTTCTGGATCGCAAGACCCAACCTTTCCATCAGTTCAGAACTCATAATGTTAACAGATGATCCCGTGTCGACAATGGTATAATCTACTAATATCCCATCGACATAGGCTGCAACCCTTGGGCAATGCTTCTCAGCATGCTCGAACCAGTCATCACCAACTCACGCAATACCCAAAAGTTCTGCGATATACCCGATACACAGGATCTTTCTAAATTCCTTGCGTACTCCTGGGGAAAGCTTAATAAGCTGTAAAAGGTTCACATCTGGCTTGACTTCTCAAAGAGAGCTCGCCAAATTGAATTCACGATAGTTCGGCAGAGTTCACTTTTCACGCCAAACCATCCACTCTTTAGGTCGTTGAACCGGCTTTATTGCCTCTTTTTTAACTTTCACCTTCTTCATTGGGGGTTCCTTATCCTTCTTAACATCGTCTTTACTCTCCACAGCTTCAGAGGTCCCCCTTCCATGGCAGGATCTAGAACTTGCATTCCTTTGTCGCCCTGTTTAGGGTTTCCGTCGACAGGCTTATCATTGTCGGCCTCTCTACCCTTTTGACCTCTTGTAAGGACAGCTCGCAGATTAGAGGTTTCAGCATCATTAATGTGCACAGCCTCAATCAAACTAACCCCACTACCACTAGGCAGCTCCTCCACTATAGTCTTTGGTCGTTGGAGTATTTGTTTAGGTCCGTCTTGTCACTGGGAATCATTTCCTTGCACACGATGATTAACAGGCCCTGGTTGCCGACTACCTCGCTGGAGGGCACTAATCTTACTCCAGCAAGTGGCTGCTTAATGGTCAGATTTTCCACAAATGTCGCACTTGACATTTGGGAAATTTCATGGATAATGTTGCCCACCACACCATTTGCAGCTAAACCTCGAAGGTACACCCTTATCTGTGTATCTATTTCCTATCAAATTTTGTTGTTTTTTAAGAAAGTTGACATCAACGGCTATTTGTCGATACTGCTCCGTAATCATGTCAGTATAATGCTTCATCATGTCCTTAACCTCACCAAGAACATTGGAAGCGCTCGACTTGTAGCCTTGATCATTATCCTATCATTCCATCGGCCTAACAATTCGATTAGGCACTGGTTGTTGAACCACAGGCATGGTATTAGGATTAACTGCATGGCCTCCACCATTTGGAGCCATTTGACTGCCCATAGGCATCGACATGCTAGGGGGAGCTGGTAATAAAGGCACATTTTGCATCATGTTCCCTCTCCCATTAGGATTAGCCATCGCTATCCCTTGGCTACTACTACCATTGGCCATCGCCATATTATTTCCCAATGCTAGACCCATATTCGAATTGCCTCGAGAGGCATAGGCTACTTGTAGTCGGGATTCCACTTCTTGTGCTCGTGTAATGGCAGTATCTATATCACCCAAAGGGACACTACTCAACTGCAATTGGATATTAAAGTCCAAACCATGTAGAAAATATTGCAATTGGACAGCTGCGGGGATAGGAATAGAGGTGTCCAACTTACGGAAAACCTCTTTTAGTTTCTTTGCATAAGCACGAATATCCTTGTGTGGTTCTTGGCGGGTCACGTTGAGTACACACAACCAATATTGCCCACCCCTTTCAGGGGCAAACTCCCTTCGAAAAGCTCCATAAAATGACTCAATATCCAATATGGTTCCGGCTTCTAAGCCATGATACCATATGGCAGCTCTTTCTTTGAGAGTCATGTTGAAGTACATCATTAAATGTCCTTCTTCTTGGATGCGACAGTTAAACATCAGCTTTTGAAACTCCCTGATGTGGAGTTCCGCATCTTTCTCAACTAGCCCATTAAAAATGGGTAGCGGGTAACCTAGAGTCGGTGTCGTATTGCTGCGCATTCGAGGTGTGTAAACCACCCAAAAGTTGTGCGTGTGATTTGATACTTTGTACATACTTAGTTGTTATGTTTGCTCTTTCATTCTATGCTGAAGACAGAGAAGAACAGGGATTTTTTTTGATATTTTAAAAGATGCCGATTATGGGTTTTGTGAGGAAGTACTAAACTATTTCCAAGAGATGCAAATCGAAGTACATTGGAGGATAAATATGCCAAATGTGGGAGTTTGCTTGATGTTCAGCACATGTTTGACTGCATACCATAATGTAATGAGTATTTTTTTTGGAGTTTCCTTATCCTTGGCTATGTTGACAAGGGAATTCAGCTATTTGCGTCCATGACGAGGGTACATGACACTACGGTGGACTTACTAGGATTTTGGCTTGGCAAATGGGAACAACATTAAGCCTATTCCTTTTCATTTTGTGTGCAATACACCACATGTAGAGTATTGTAGCAAATACTGAAGGCAAACAAGCTGATGCACGTGCGAGTTATCCTGCTTTAGGTGAAAGAATCAAAAGGTTGCAGAGGATGGTAAACATATACTTGGTAACACTGTTTCTACTAGTTGTAACGGAACTGCAAAAGAATTGCCAAGGATAGAGTCTTTAGAACAAGGGGATAAAGAAGATGTGGATCAGGCTGGAAAGAAAAAGCTTTTGAGCTTTTTTTTAAAAGGAGGTATTTTGGGCGGGACGAACAGGCTGAAACAGGAGAGAGAGGGAAAATAGAGGAAGGAGGAAAGAAAATAGACAAGGAGAAAAATAGACTGGGAAAAGCAGAACAGAGTATAGGGGAGAAGGGGAATACGCAGGTTTTACTGTTTTTTTTATGAACTTCATGAAGAAAGAAAAGCACATGGCAATTGAGGTCTGAAGGCTGCAGCCTCTCCGTAATCGATGGCATCCCAACATTCCCCCTGTGGCTCAAGTGGCAGCCGGCGAGGTCTTCCGCGTAGAGATACTTGATGGGACTGAAGGTGCCGGGTGATGCGTGGTTTGGCTCTGGTGTAGTTTTGAAGGAAGAGGGGTTGGTTGTTCGAAACCCTGCAAGAAGCAATCCAGAGAATCCAGCAATTGAATTGAGCTCCGAGTTCAAAAAGGTGGGCAACAAAGGAGACTCTGCAACTGGGAAGATGAAACTCAGCGGAAGAAAACGATGAAGGAGGGGAAAGCAGAGAGAATACTAGGAATCCTGTTTATAGATGGTGGAGAGGGGAGGGAAAGAAGTAATAAAGAACGAGGGGGAACAGAGGAGGTATGGATCTTACACGGGATGCGCGGACGCTGAGAAAGGAGGATGTGGAGGGAGCATCGTCAAGAATTTCCTTAAGCAATTTGGATCATCATGGCATCGTAGGCCAACCCGTTGAGCAACACCATTAGCTGAATAAGCCACTAAATCTCTCTGCTTCAGCTTCATTTATGCAGGCCCAGGGTTCATAATTTTTCATCCCTCCTTCGATCGGAGGAAGGACGCTGAAGGAAATCAAAGAGAGGGGAGCTACGGATTAAAAAAAAAGGGAATTTTTTTCGCCAAACGAGAAGCTCTACTGAAAGACCAATAACGAACATTGAAGATGATGAAGGAAATGTGGCCGCAACAACGACGATTAACAAGAGAAAAAAAAGTTCGGAGAATAACAGAGGTTTGGATGGATTAATTTTGACTGGAAGATTGGTAATGAAGTGAACTGTTAGGAGTAAGTGTTGTGCTCGGCGGATGTACAGGAGATTTTTGAATGAATTCTGAGAGAATTTCAAAACGATGAAGCAAACAGGATCACCTTTGTGCTTCCACCACACAAGGATGCAAAGAAGTGAACTGAGGCTGATGCTAAATCTAAATACCTATCTGGTCTTGGTATTGCTCGACAGCGTCAAGCTATTGTCGATGGCTTAAAAGAGAATGTTCTTGCCTTCTCTGAAAACGTGCCAAGCATTACAGCAAAGGATGTAATGGACATGGTTTTGGTGACCCAATATTTTGATACAATGAAGGAAATTGGGTCCACTTCAAAATCTTCTACAGTTTTTATCCCTCATGACCCGGGTGTGATACGTGATGTAGCTGAGCAAATACACATTGGATTGATTCAAGGTCAAGATGGTGCTTCATTGATCTAAAAAAACAGGGTGGCTGTATATGTTATCCTCCGACTAGCATCTATGAAAACAGTTCTATAGTCCAGCAGGCCAGTCCCTACCGAATTATGATTAATCAGGTTCCTTAGGAAACAGTGGGTCAGGCCCTATGTATGACTCAGGTGGACATGGCTACTCCTCAGTACTACAAGGAGGAGGGGATTATGTACTGTGTGCAGGAAAAATCTGGAAGACTAACTTGACTCTGGTTGAAAGCTGAACATATATAGATAGAATTGATGGAAATGCTTCCTCTATGCTTACACAATATGACATTGAAGATGTTCAAGAACACTGTAGACTCTTATAACAGTTTCATAGCAGGAAATTGTCTTCCTCTATGGAAGATTTTGCCTTTCTCTCAGTTTTCAATGATGTAATGGGAAAAACTTCTTCTCTGCTAAGAAGTTACTATCAGTTCCAGAGTTTATTGTTATGTTACTACAGAAAATGATAAAGGTGTTGGTTGGCTTGAATTTCAAGGATTTTGTGACCCTTCTCTCAGTTTTTCAGTGTTAAAGCAAACCTTCGAAAAGAAAGTGAAGTCCATTTGTTTAAAGTCTATGATGCAGATGGAGAGGGGAAAATGATTCGTGAAGACATTTTGGAAGTTCTCTATGACTTATCAAGCTTTTTCCTTTCCGAAGAACTAGGCCAACAAGTCTGTTTGCCACATTCAAGAGACTAAAGGCTTGAACAAATTGATTATAGGGTCATTTTCTGACATTGCATTCACAAATTGAATCTTGATCTTGTTTGATTGATCTTCTATCTTGGACCAATAACCTCTGTGGTTGCGACATTGCTTTCACAAACCCTTCGACATCTTTGGTGAACCCGACGTGAAAGCGTCGCAGAAATTTCAGGATGGGAGACACTTCAGCTTCTATTTCAGCTTCTTCTTCAACTCCAGCTGCGTCTACTTCAGCTCCATCTATGACTGCTGCGTCAAGTACTTCAACGGAGGATCTAAAACAGATTTTGCAGAATATGTCTATGTATATGCAGCTCCAAAATCAGCAAACACAAATGTATATGCAGCAGCAACAACAATTGCATCAACAGCAGTTGTCTCAGCAAAGGCAACTCTATTCGGAGCAGGAGAATGCAAACAGTGCGACTAAGGCTATTGAAGCAGTTGAGAGTGAGAAGAAGCTATTTGACGGGCGTAATGTTTCAGCATATTTGAAGACATATGAGATCAAGATGGGGTTTTTTGGAGTTCCTGCTGGACTTATGAGTAAGTACTTCCTTCGTCTTGTCACACCTGCTTTGAGAACAAAAGTGACTGATTTGTTTATTCAAAATACACATTGGCAAGATTTTAAGAAAGCCTTGAAAGAAGAATACTTCCTTGAGGACTTTGGTATGGCTACTCGCCGGTCATTCCGAGAGTGGGTCTACATGCCAAACAAAGGTCTTGCTGCTTCGGAGTTGATTCGAGAATTCGAAGAAAGGTATAGTCAGCTTGATGCCATTGAACAAAGAGCATTGGATGTTGAAAAAGTTGAACTTTTCTTGCAAGCTGCAGATCCTGCTCTTCAAGAAGAATTGGGTGAGCTTCTTGAAGATTGCACGAAGCCTATGGGTCTTAAAACTGATTGGCAGGATGCTCAGGATGCAGTCTCGACATTGACTAAGAGGAGGATATGGAAGACTCGCCTACAGAATGGTTCCATGACACCTACACCATCATCTGCTCCTATGCCTACTTCTATCCCTGTTATTTCTTCTCCTCCTCAGCTAGTTTCTTGGCCTATGCCAGTGCCTACTGTTTCTACTCCACCTATTCCTCCTGTTCCACGACCGATGCCTACACCTTCTGCTCCAAAACCATCCGCTCCATCGGTGCCTACTTCTCTTGATGACATAATCAAAGGAATCACAGATTTGACACTTGAGTCAGTCAAAGCGGAGTTGGTGGGTAAGTTGAAGGAGCAGTTTGCTTCGACTGCGCCTGCTACTTCTTCTAGTGCTCCTATTGCACCTAGGAGTGCTCCTAGTGCTCCTAGGAGAGATCGGAGATGTATTTGGTGTGATAGTACGGAGCATCAGCATTGCAGGGATTGTGACTCTTTCCAGGATGCAAGGAGGCAAAATTTGGTATATTGGGGGCAAGATGGTAAGATTTGGTTGACTGAGACAGGAGCTCCACTTGCTACCAACTTTGGTAAAGGTGGAATGAAGAAGTTAGTGGAGGACATGGCTGCGCGTACTTCTTATGTGACGGCTAGAGGTGATGCTTCTGCATATGGAGTACAGATTGAGAAGGGATCGGAGACTCAGTCCGCACTATGGACTTATGCTATGGAGACTGCAAATAAGGGAAAAATTCAGCAAACTGTTTTGACTAGCGCAGGCTCTAGCATCAGATCAGAGACAGGATGGGACTCGCCTGTTGACAGGTATTCTATTTATGCTTATTTGGCTAAATCTCATGGTGCAGATATATTTGTTGAGGAGAAGCGTAAGAGGGATGAAGACAATCCAAGTGCAGCTAAGAAGACTAGAGGGGGTGAGTTTGTTACTCCACCTACTGTAGGACCGTCTTCACGACCAGGGCCAGATCGACAGATGGAGGATGCTCAAAAGAGGGAAAAGAGGCAAGAGCCTAGAGAGAGAAAGCAGCCAGGATTCAGATTGATGTCCGATATTGAGACATCTACAGATATGAAGAAAATCTTTAATGATAAGATACTTGCCAGTGAGGTGACTTTCACTATTTCCGAGATTTTGGGCATCTCAAAAAGAGAGTTTTAGGATCAGTTTCAGGAGGTCCTGAAGAGGAAAAGACATGCATTGGCTACCACTGATACACAGGGAGTTTTGATTGGAGAGTTGGATGAGGATGATGATGAGGTTATGGTTGATAATGCTTCTGTTTTGCCGCAGGTAGAGAAGAGGGTTCAGCCTATGCATTATGCTGAAATTGATGAGCCTGTTTTGATACCGCGTAGTCACTTTTCGCGGAGCCATTGGGCTAGGGCAACTACAGAAACGATGGTAAAGGTTGGAGAGAAACAGGTGCCTTATGTTGCATTGGTTGATCATGGTTCAGAGATTAATCTCATTGTTCGTGGAGTTTATGAGAGTAACAGATGGCCTATGGATGTAGAGCATGGGTGGTGTATGAGAGCCGCCAATAACACTGCAGGTGATTTATATGCTGCTTGCCCTAGTGTCAGGGTTTCTATTGGTGATGTAGAGGAGGATTTTCATTTCTTTGTGCAGGATTCATGCTCTTATCCCATAATTCTTGGTCAGCCATTCATTACAGAGATGCGCATGGAGACAAAGGTCATGGATGATGGATCTGCGTATGCACGGATTCGCAGTAAAGATGGTATGAGAGCAGTTCAGTTTATGACTGTATGTGTGAACCATGTTAGAAACAGAGATACTCTCAGAGATGCACCCTTACTCACTGTGAGAGATTCGGGTTTTCATTAGGTACCGCCGTTTCGCGAGACGACGGTGGTACAGAGGAGAGGAGATTGGAGTTCTCGCCTCCTGGCAGCAGTGTTTTCTCCTCCGGTTATGTTGGGATTTCAGCAAACAGTTCAATGAGTTATCAGAAGACTTCTAGGTTGCCTAGAGCTGCCAGGCAGTATATATGCAGGAAGGAGAAAAATTTGAAAAATGCAGGAATTTTGGAGGATGATGAGCACATAGATGGTATGTATGACAGTGTGATTTGTGCAGATACGATGACAGAGATGGGAGATATGCTAAAAACTGATATGCTGAATTGTCATGGTAATGTATTAGTGCAATCCCTGGACATGTTTCATGAAATTGCAGATTTTATGTCACAGATTGAGTCAGAGGCTGAGGTAACTCAGCAAAGAGTGTTGAGTGCTGAAGAAATTCAGCAAACAGAGTTTCCAGCTGGTTATGATCAGCTTTCAGAGAGACAGAGGGCTGAAAATTTTCAGCCAACAGAGTTTACTGCTAAAATATTTCAGCATTCAGAGTTTGGGGCTGTTCCTATGCAGTCCATAGAGCAGAGGGCTGAGAATATTCAGCCATTGGAGTGCAGAATTGCTGATTTACAGCAAGGTTTATGTAATGCAGAAGAGCATAATGAAGCCAGTGTTGACACGAAATACAAGACTGTGGATAAGAAGGTGGATTTTATAGGCAAGATTATGGAGTATTGTTCTACCACTTCAGAGATACAGAGATTCATTGGAGCTTGTGTGTTTTATATGATTTGGATACCTCATTTTGCACACATAGCAGATTGTTTTTATCAGCTGTTTCAAAAGGGGCAGAAACTATTTTGGGATGAGAGCCACACTAGAACCATGCGGAAAATGAGGAAGTTATTGCAGATTTTTTGGAAGATGGTGAAAAGATGGTTTGGGCCATACATAGTCAGACATGTCTTTGATAATGCAACATATGAGTTGACAGAATTGGATGGAACAGTGCTTAGAGTGCCTATTGCTGGAAAAAGAATCAAGATTTTCAAGAAAAGAGATGATGAGGATTATGCATTGGAAGAATTTTCAAGAGAAGAGCAACGACAAGAAACTCCGATGGAAGAGACAGATGATATGGCTGGATATCCTGTTGATCTACCGGAAATGCATAACGAAGAGATTGATTTGTTTGTGGATCTTGATGATAATGATCATGGGTAGTTGGCCCATCCGGAGGATGCGCAGGATTAGAGGGGGTGGATGTCGTATTGCTGCGCATTCGAGGTGTGTAAACCACCCAAAAGTTGTGCGTGTGATTTGATACTTTGTACATACTTAGTTGTTATGTTTGCTCTTTCATTCTATGCTGAAGACAGAGAAGAACAGGGATTTTTTTTGATATTTTAAAAGATGCCGATTATGGGTTTTGTGAGGAAGTACTAAACTATTTCCAAGAGATGCAAATCGAAGTACATTGGAGGATAAATATGCCAAATGTGGGAGTTTGCTTGATGTTCAGCACATGTTTGACTGCATACCATAATGTAATGAGTATTTTTTTTGGAGTTTCCTTATCCTTGGCTATGTTGACAAGGGAATTCAGCTATTTGCGTCCATGACGAGGGTACATGACACTACGGTGGACTTACTAGGATTTTGGCTTGGCAAATGGGAACAACATTAAGCCTATTCCTTTTCATTTTGTGTGCAATACACCACATGTAGAGTATTGTAGCAAATACTGAAGGCAAACAAGCTGATGCACGTGCGAGTTATCCTGCTTTAGGTGAAAGAATCAAAAGGTTGCAGAGGATGGTAAACATATACTTGGTAACACTGTTTCTACTAGTTGTAACGGAACTGCAAAAGAATTGCCAAGGATAGAGTCTTTAGAACAAGGGGATAAAGAAGATGTGGATCAGGCTGGAAAGAAAAAGCTTTTGAGCTTTTTTTTAAAAGGAGGTATTTTGGGCGGGACGAACAGGCTGAAACAGGAGAGAGAGGGAAAATAGAGGAAGGAGGAAAGAAAATAGACAAGGAGAAAAATAGACTGGGAAAAGCAGAACAGAGTATAGGGGAGAAGGGGAATACGCAGGTTTTACTGTTTTTTTTATGAACTTCATGAAGAAAGAAAAGCACATGGCAATTGAGGTCTGAAGGCTGCAGCCTCTCCGTAATCGATGGCATCCCAACATTCCCCCTGTGGCTCAAGTGGCAGCCGGCGAGGTCTTCCGCGTAGAGATACTTGATGGGACTGAAGGTGCCGGGTGATGCGTGGTTTGGCTCTGGTGTAGTTTTGAAGGAAGAGGGGTTGGTTGTTCGAAACCCTGCAAGAAGCAATCCAGAGAATCCAGCAATTGAATTGAGCTCCGAGTTCAAAAAGGTGGGCAACAAAGGAGACTCTGCAACTGGGAAGATGAAACTCAGCGGAAGAAAACGATGAAGGAGGGGAAAGCAGAGAGAATACTAGGAATCCTGTTTATAGATGGTGGAGAGGGGAGGGAAAGAAGTAATAAAGAACGAGGGGGAACAGAGGAGGTATGGATCTTACACGGGATGCGCGGACGCTGAGAAAGGAGGATGTGGAGGGAGCATCGTCAAGAATTTCCTTAAGCAATTTGGATCATCATGGCATCGTAGGCCAACCCGTTGAGCAACACCATTAGCTGAATAAGCCACTAAATCTCTCTGCTTCAGCTTCATTTATGCAGGCCCAGGGTTCATAATTTTTCATCCCTCCTTCGATCGGAGGAAGGACGCTGAAGGAAATCAAAGAGAGGGGAGCTACGGATTAAAAAAAAAGGGAATTTTTTTCGCCAAACGAGAAGCTCTACTGAAAGACCAATAACGAACATTGAAGATGATGAAGGAAATGTGGCCGCAACAACGACGATTAACAAGAGAAAAAAAAGTTCGGAGAATAACAGAGGTTTGGATGGATTAATTTTGACTGGAAGATTGGTAATGAAGTGAACTGTTAGGAGTAAGTGTTGTGCTCGGCGGATGTACAGGAGATTTTTGAATGAATTCTGAGAGAATTTCAAAACGATGAAGCAAACAGGATCACTTTTGTGCTTCCACCACACAAGGATGCAAAGAAGTGAACTGAGGCTGATGCTAAATCTAAATACCTATCTGGTCTTGGTATTGCTCGACAGCGTCAAGCTATTGTCGATGGCTTAAAAGAGAATGTTCTTGCCTTCTCTGAAAACGTGCCAAGCATTACAGCAAAGGATGTAATGGACATGGTTTTGGTGACCCAATATTTTGATACAATGAAGGAAATTGGGTCCACTTCAAAATCTTCTACAGTTTTTATCCCTCATGACCCGGGTGTGATACGTGATGTAGCTGAGCAAATACACATTGGATTGATTCAAGGTCAAGATGGTGCTTCATTGATCTAAAAAAACAGGGTGGCTGTATATGTTATCCTCCGACTAGCATCTATGAAAACAGTTCTATAGTCCAGCAGGCCAGTCCCTACCGAATTATGATTAATCAGGTTCCTTAGGAAACAGTGGGTCAGGCCCTATGTATGACTCAGGTGGACATGGCTACTCCTCAGTACTACAAGGAGGAGGGGATTATGTACTGTGTGCAGGAAAAATCTGGAAGACTAACTTGACTCTGGTTGAAAGCTGAACATATATAGATAGAATTGATGGAAATGCTTCCTCTATGCTTACACAATATGACATTGAAGATGTTCAAGAACACTGTAGACTCTTATAACAGTTTCATAGCAGGAAATTGTCTTCCTCTATGGAAGATTTTGCCTTTCTCTCAGTTTTCAATGATGTAATGGGAAAAACTTCTTCTCTGCTAAGAAGTTACTATCAGTTCCAGAGTTTATTGTTATGTTACTACAGAAAATGATAAAGGTGTTGGTTGGCTTGAATTTCAAGGATTTTGTGACCCTTCTCTCAGTTTTTCAGTGTTAAAGCAAACCTTCGAAAAGAAAGTGAAGTCCATTTGTTTAAAGTCTATGATGCAGATGGAGAGGGGAAAATGATTCGTGAAGACATTTTGGAAGTTCTCTATGACTTATCAAGCTTTTTCCTTTCCGAAGAACTAGGCCAACAAGTCTGTTTGCCACATTCAAGAGACTAAAGGCTTGAACAAATTGATTATAGGGTCATTTTCTGACATTGCATTCACAAATTGAATCTTGATCTTGTTTGATTGATCTTCTATCTTGGACCAATAACCTCTGTGGTTGCGACATTGCTTTCACAAACCCTTCGACATCTTTGGTGAACCCGACGTGAAAGCGTCGCAGAAATTTCAGGATGGGAGACACTTCAGCTTCTATTTCAGCTTCTTCTTCAACTCCAGCTGCGTCTACTTCAGCTCCATCTATGACTGCTGCGTCAAGTACTTCAACGGAGGATCTAAAACAGATTTTGCAGAATATGTCTATGTATATGCAGCTCCAAAATCAGCAAACACAAATGTATATGTAGCAGCAACAACAATTGCATCAACAGCAGTTGTCTCAGCAAAGGCAACTCTATTCGGAGCAGGAGAATGCAAACAGTGCGACTAAGGCTATTGAAGCAGTTGAGAGTGAGAAGAAGCTATTTGACGGGCGTAATGTTTCAGCATATTTGAAGACATATGAGATCAAGATGGGGTTTTTTGGAGTTCCTGCTGGACTTATGAGTAAGTACTTCCTTCGTCTTGTCACACCTGCTTTGAGAACAAAAGTGACTGATTTGTTTATTCAAAATACACATTGGCAAGATTTTAAGAAAGCCTTGAAAGAAGAATACTTCCTTGAGGACTTTGATATGGCTACTCGCCGGTCATTCCGAGAGTGGGTCTACATGCCAAACAAAGGTCTTGCTGCTTCGGAGTTGATTCGAGAATTCGAAGAAAGGTATAGTCAGCTTGATGCTATTGAACAAAGAGCATTGGATGTTGAAAAAGTTGAACTTTTCTTGCAAGCTGCAGATCCTGCTCTTCAAGAAGAATTGGGTGAGCTTCTTGAAGATTGCACGAAGCCTATGGGTCTTAAAATTGATTGGCAGGATGCTCAGGATGCAGTCTCGACATTGACTAAGAGGAGGATATGGAAGACTCGCCTACAGAATGGTTCCATGACACCTACACCATCATCTGCTCCTATGCCTACTTCTATCCCTGTTATTTCTTCTCCTCCTCAGCTAGTTTCTTGGCCTATGCCAGTGCCTACTGTTTCTACTCCACCTATTCCTCCTGTTCCACGACCGATGCCTACACCTTCTGCTCCAAAACCATCCGCTCCATCGGTGCCTACTTCTCTTGATGACATAATCAAAGGAATCACAGATTTGACACTTGAGTCAGTCAAAGCGGAGTTGGTGGGTAAGTTGAAGGAGCAGTTTGCTTCGACTGCGCCTGCTACTTCTTCTAGTGCTCCTATTGCACCTAGGAGTGCTCCTAGTGCTCCTAGGAGAGATCGGAGATGTATTTGGTGTGATAGTACGGAGCATCAGCATTGCAGGGATTGTGACTCTTTCCAGGATGCAAGGAGGCAAAATTTGGTATATTGGGGGCAAGATGGTAAGATTTGGTTGACTGAGACAGGAGCTCCACTTGCTACCAACTTTGGTAAAGGTGGAATGAAGAAGTTAGTGGAGGACATGGCTGCGCGTACTTCTTATGTGACGGCTAGAGGTGATGCTTCTGCATATGGAGTACAGATTGAGAAGGGATCCGAGACTCAGTCCGCACTATGGACTTATGCTATGGAGACTGCAAATAAGGGAAAAATTCAGCAAACTGTTTTGACTAGCGCAGGCTCTAGCATCAGATCAGAGACAGGATGGGACTCGCCTGTTGACAGGTATTCTATTTATGCTTATTTGGCTAAATCTCATGGTGCAGATATCCTTGGGTTAGGGCCGTACCCTATTAACCCAGCTTAACCATAACCTTAAGTGCTAAAATATGTTATTTCAATTTACTGATTGGTCCTTTGCTTCCAAGCAAATATCTAATCCCCGTATTCTTGGTCACTTTACCCAAGAAACGTACTATATCATGATGATTATTCATCCTCTTACAAGATAACTTGCGTAAGAATCTGCCAATCTCATTCCGAGGAATTGGCCCATTCCCTTGTGATCAAATCACAAAATTGTGCGACTCGACAACTGGTTGCACAAGTGTCGCATCAAACTATGGGACTATTTACCCATCGAATGGAGTCACGAAATCATGATTAGATATAACAATCCGTTCCTGATTGCATTAGGCCGACATTGTTGGTCCTAGGGTTCCGAGTTCAAACCGAGTTTCATCTTTTTAGTGAGCGATCCTTAGGGTAGAAAACCTAGATTGTCTCTTGCAAGTACGCCCTATTGTCCCTACATTCCGTGAATGAGGCCAAGTCTTTAGGCTTAAGAGTTTCAGCTTTAGCGATAAGAGCGACTAGGTAATGTCCTCAATGTGCTAACCCTAGTTAGCTCTTTGGGATATGTTGCATTGAATTAACCCTTTCTAAACTAGTACCTTGCGGTTTTAGGTGTTTAGGTTTAAAACCAATTTAACTTGTCTATCCTGGAAGATAATTGCACTACCATTTCCGTAACCACATGATTCATTGCCTACGTATAAGTTGATTTACAAACCCTAACATTTCGGGTTAAGATCAAAGCATAGGTTAAGTTATAGCATAATTCCAATTGATCATCCTATAACATGCAAACAAGATTCATGCTACTAGGCTTTAGGATTCTATGTTTAAATATGCAGCCTTTTTCTACTTTCATTTCCGAATGAATTTGTCGTATGCAGAACTTACACACCCTTTCGTTGATTTAAGTTTTTAGGCCACTTGCCTAGAGTTAAATCTTCTTCATGCAGCCCTAGCAATTTCCTACAGTTGCTAGTAACTTTCTTTAAGAATTATTTCAAAAAAGATGTTCAATAATGCGATAGCCGGTTTATTTCTTCCATGCTTAATCGAAGTGTACTATCATCATTCCGTTTTGTAAAAATGGACATTAATTAATCTAATTTCATTTCCTTGCAATGCATAAAAACCACTTGCTAGAAATGCATAGGAATCTTATGCTCACTTTATTTTGTTCATTTTATTGGAAAAAAAATACTAATGACCGAATCCCTCAATTGTGATCTATTAGCCAAAGTATCCTCAATTGAAAAAAAACATGCATCTTTATTCCTCAAATGATCCATGCATAATTGATTTATTACGACGTAAATCAAAATTAGGAAGAAAAACCTGGACTTGTGGTGAAATGTCCACATGGATGTTAGGAGACGATCTTCTGCGGTTGCGCCTTGTGCCTTCTTAGGGGCCATCGGGAGTTCAGCCTTTCCTCCTTGGACGTAGATTTATGATGTTGGCCGATCTTCTTCGAACGCGAACTTCCTTTGTGACCGCTTGCACTGTCTTTTGGAGTCGGCTTTAAAAGGCTTTATAGGATTCCTCCTTAAACTTCAAGGAAAAAAGGGTGTAAAATATTTGCTTTGTGAAGGCAATGGAATTTTTAAAAGATCGCGGGTTAACAAGAACCTGCTTGAGAGGGCAATAGGGAAGTGCCATGGGAAGAGTTTTAGAACTCGGACTAGTGGAAGCTTTGTGGGGAACCCAAGGGGGAAAGAAGGGCTTAACTCCTGGGGTTGGATGAGTTTGTAAAGGGCCTTAGGTGAAATGAAAAAGGGGGAAGAAAAAAAAAAGGTGTTTGTGAAGGCCAATAAAAGGGGTTCTAAGGGACCCCGAGATTAAGATAAACCTTTGAGGGACTTTGTAATATAAAAAGGGCTTAAAGGACCCTAAAGCAATATGTGGGGGGGAAACCCACAGGGAGGGTTCTAAATCCCGAGAAGGGTGGAAAAGAGGTTATAAAACCCTTCAAGAAGAAGGCTTAATAAAGCCACGGGAAGAGAAGGCTTTGGATTTTGGGGGGGGGGGGGGGGGGGGGAAAGGATTATTAAACCCACATGAATGCCCTTCAAGGAAGCCCACAAGAAGGGAGCTTTCCAAAGGTCTTTTAGAAGCTTCTGAGAAGCTTCTGAGAAGCTTCTGTCCACTCCACGTGGAGGACAAAGGAGGCGAGTTCTGGCGGCGTTTCTTGTAGCAGAGCTGGCGGATGGTTGGCAGCATTCTGCACGACAGCAGCTGGCAATCTTCAGCATCTTGATGCCTCCTTCTCTCTCAACGGCAGCGTAGCAGGGTGTCCACTTCTTTCTCCCAGCCTTCCTCTCACCATTATTGAAGAAAACCATGCAAATGTAGATATTGTATGTGACTTTTCTTTCTATAATGTTCCTTCCCTTCCAACTTTCCCTATCAAGGACAAGGAATACATACTCCTATCAAACATCCAAAGGTGTTCCAATCTTAGGGAGGATTATTGTTTTAGCTATCATTGTAGAGACTTCCGATGCTGCAAATGGCATTGTCGATGTCAAAAGTGAATCAAAAGAAGAGTTACTTAAACTGGATATTGAAATTACATATGACAAGTTTTTTTTTTCAAGGGATGCCCTTTCTCTTTGTTTTGACAAGGTAAAGAATGTTGAGAAAGAGTATGGGATTACTTATGGGGAGTTGAACCATCTTCAAGACCAACATGGAAATTTCAATTTTGGAAGAGAGGATTCAAAGTATGTAATTGGAAGATAACAATGAGGCACAATCATCAATTAATATATGGAAACCAACTAAGCTAGAAAATGATGAAAATCAATTGATACTATTATCTCGAATTTTTTAAGATACATTAATATGTTTGATTTCAACATCCATTTGACATTTATCTTTATTGGCAGCTGGAGATTCAATATTTTGATAACTTCTTAGGACGAGGTAAAGGGTGAAGAGCTAGTATTAGTTCACTAAAAGATGTCGCACTTGGCCATTACTTAGCAAGGATTGATCCCCATACTTTCTTGGTATTTCATAACATCTTCTCGGAGGAAACAACATGGCCTATATTATGTATCAAGGCACTTACAAGGCTACTTGGTTTCTCTATGATTATAGTACAATGCACAAAAGGTGATCTTTTTAGAGAAGACTACAATAATTAGGATTTTTGGTTATGATCCTGGTTTCTCTACTTCTAGAGCAGGATACTTTTGGGCCCTCTCATCTTATGCTTTAGTAGCAAAACGAATTGATATAAAATCAATAGTTGGCTACAAGAGAAGAAATTTTATGCATTTTACAGGAAAGATCTCGGAGGGGGAGGAAGATTTAAAGACTCTTGAGAGCTAGCTTTGTAGTTTTCTTTCTTGAAAAATACTATGAATTCTCAAGTTTCATTTTCATCTTTAGTATTCATTCTTTGAAGCTGTCATTGAAAATACCAATTAAATAGCTCTTCAAGAGCATTGATCTTTGTAACTCCTCCATGTCTTGTGCATGGAAAAAAAACTTGTACATGCGTGATAGTGAGATTTTTCTATGCCTTGGCCACTATAAGTTGCTAGGGGACCTTGCTCCTCCACAAAGTAAGGCCCATGGATATGAAGGATATACTGCAAATTCAAAAGAGTGATGATCATTCTATGCCATTGAAAATTTTATCAAAGAAATCTTGGATTAAATATTTTCTCTTATAAAATAAAATGTGATATCCTTTTTTTTGCATGCCTCTTTTATTGCTTGAACAAGATTTGTAATAGAACATTTGAACTCTTCTGGATATGTGTAGGTTGTCTTTTGTTGCTTGAGGAGTTTTAAGAAGACATTGAGGTATATCCAGACCTCCATCCTTAGAAATGCAAGTCGTGGTGTGCTTGTAACATTTGCGGTTATCCCACATAGCTCTCTACAATGGTTACATGTTTTCCTATATAGTTTCCTATTCCTAAAAAGCATCTAGCTTTTGAGCCTCCCATTGAGACATCACCAAAGATATCTCTTGTTTTCCTTGAAACTGTTGGATCTTTTCTTAAGTAAACTTGACCTCCATGAAAACCCATTTTGGAGAGTAATGCCTGACACTTGTCTCAATACACTCATTCGATAAAGACATGGGCTTAATTATGTACAGTCGAGATGCAACCTAAGAAGTTTATTAATAATTCTAATCTCTACATGTAAAGTACATATATGAACATTTGTAAGAGGAATTGAAAGAATGAGATTCCATATATCTTTCTTGTTTTTATATTTACTTAGATCTATAGTCTATAGTTGGGGCTTTTTTTGCAAGAGGGCGCAAGTTGCTCCAATCTTTAGACCCAACACTTTCCATATAATAAATACAAGGATATTTTGCATTTTTCCCATTACATATTTGAAGCATACAATTAATAGTTTTTAAGTCAGCACTCATGTACCATTCCACATTAAAATTACCAACCCCATCAACCATCAACATTTCTCCTTCACTTTGAGACTTAATAATGTTTGGAATACATGTACGAGTAAGCAACCATTTCAATGTTTGATGATTCTCAATTGGTACGTGGGCTGCACCAACCCTTTAAATCTCCATCTCAAACTGGAACTTATGCACTAGAGCTTGGCCCCCACCATTGTTGTTGTCCAATACCTTGTTCATGATGCAAATTCTGACTCTTTCCATCTTTTGCTCGTTTTGAATTTATGCTTCATCTAACTTCAAGGAAAACTTCAAACCACCAGGATATTTCTCTAACGTGAGTCTATACATGTGAACCATTGCAATCTACACTCTTCTTAGATCAACCCATATAATGTTAAATGTATTGTATTCAAAACTAGATTTTCTTTTTGTCTCTTTGTATGGCATAGATGCTTCAATATGAATGTATTTCTCAAAAAAATGTGGAATCTTACGATTCATGGCAATCCTTGCAATTGATACTATAAGGGATCGAGACAGTCCAAATGCAGTTATTCTATTACATTTAAGATTTTTAAACTATAATCTAGAGATAGCAGGATAACCTTTTCGATTAATATTAC
The DNA here is from genome assembly GCF_053477565.2 of Lygodium microphyllum. NCBI lineage: Eukaryota > Viridiplantae > Streptophyta > Polypodiopsida > Schizaeales > Lygodiaceae > Lygodium > Lygodium microphyllum. The sequence goes on from NC_141162.1 coordinate 114,983,279, forward strand.
ATGTCTCTACAATTTCGTTTGGTTTTACTATGTCCTTTAAGTCCTTTACCAATTGTTTGAGAGTTGGGCCTCTCAAATCCACGTTCTAAGGTGACTTAAGAATCCTCAAAATATCATTATTATTCTTGGTCTCTTTTAAAAGACTGATTCTATTCTCACTCTCTCGAATATTAATGTTTGATATGTTAGAGACATATTTATTTGCAAGATTCAATCTTCTTTTCTCTACCCTCTCACATAAGCTAGTTATATTTTTTAATGGTTTCTTTCTCTCTCTGAATCCTATTGGAGTTTTCTTTAAGTGTTCTAGCTTGTCTTCTAATGACTTATTAGCATTTTCTAGAACGTTAATCTTATTTGTAAGCTCAAAAATGCTTATCTGTGCAATTCATAAAATGTTTTTTTCATTTCGTTCATTTAAGCCATGTATGCATAAGATGCAAAGTATAACCTTTGAGAATAGCCAAGCATCCCATTATAACCTTCCCCAATATATCTCATGTAGTCATGAATATTTAAAAATTTAGGAGGTTTACCTATTGAAGGATCCTTGGGATAAATATTACCATCCACCCACAAATCTATATGTTTCTTTCTTTGAGATCGTAATTTGTTGGCCTCCATCTCATATATTAGTACTTGACAATATATACTTCTCCAATATGAATAAATTGGATCTAGTTGGATGGTAAGTTTGTACTTGCATGTGCGTACATTTATATTACTTGTAGAGGTATTGCTGAACATTTTAGCAAATCAATGACAAATGAATCTCACAGTGATAAGAAAGTGAATACAAACAAGAGAATGGTGAAAGAGTGTGTGAAAAAAAGATGTGGGAGTAGACAAATGTGACATAGGTAGACATTTCTCAAAAAAATAAATTCTCCCAAGTTTCAAGACAAAACCAATAAAAAAGGTGACCTTGACATAAATTAAAGATGAGGGGCAATTTAATGACTGACCTTTTCCATGAGTTAAATATTCTCTCATTAATCACATTCGAGTAACCAAATTTAGCAGTTTCATTCTTCCAAAATCTCAACTAATTAGCAAATTAATTATTTTCTTACAAGTGCTGTTTTTGAAGAGTTTTTGGCCCTAATGCACTGCCCAGTTTTACACATTGGAAATATTTTCTTATCCTTGCATGATGGTCAAATAAAGAATCTACTAGTAGATGCATTACATGTGTCATCCATCACAAAGAACTCAATACCTTAGTTAGATGGTAGAGCAAGTGTTGCACGTTCAATTTAATGCAAAAGGCTACTTTGTGAAAGATTTTAATGATAATTGTAGGTTGGTCACAAAAGGAAGTAGAGTTGACCACATGTTTGCTTTAGATATTGGAATTCCTATCGCAAATGTTGCTATGTATACTAAAGGTAAATGAGCGATTGAAGACATTGAAATATGACACAAACATATTGGACATGAAAATTTGCAAATATTGAAATTAATGCAATCCAAAGGGTTGGTTATAGGGTTGCTTGCTTTTAGAGTTACAGAATTTTGTAAAGTGTGTGAACCATGTCAATTTGGTAAGCAAGCAAAACAACCTTTTTTACATGATAAAGATGTGAGCACGAATATACTTGATGTTGTGTATATAGATGTTTGGGGGCCTATACAAAACATATCTCTTGGTGGCAACAGACAGTTTGTCACATTTATTGATGATTGTCCAAGAATGTTGTGGGTATATTTCATGAAGAAAAAGTGTGATGTAATTGAGTACTTCAAAACTTACAAGGCTGTTGTTGAAACATAAACATACTTGAAAGTTAAGTGCTTGAGATCAAATGAATCTACTAGCATTGCTAGTAAAGACAAAGAAAAAAAGAAAGTGCCTGATGGTAATAATGCATTTGCTAGTCATATGGGATTCGATGGAGATTCCAATGGTTCAAAGAGTTTGGATAATGAGCTTGGTATTCCTTCAGTCAAGGACACCAAATGTAGAGAAAGAACATGGTAATATAAAGCTGCAGTGAGTGATCTAGTGGTACACATGTCTTGCAGGGTCAAATACCTTATTAAAAGATTTGGTTTTGAAGGTTATGCAGCTCACCGTTATGTCTACATGGTACAGATATTTGAGGATATTGAGCACACTTGTTTTGAGGATGTTATTGGTCATGCTCATTGGGATGCAACAATGGATGAGGAGATGGTTGCATTAGAGGACAATAAGATTTGGTGCCATTACCCGAGGGCAAGAAAGCTATTGGCTATAAGTGGATCTACAAAATCAAGCATAATGCAGATAATTCTGTTAGTAGATATAAGGCTAGGCTGGTTCCGAAAGGCTATGCTTAAACATATAGCATAGATTATGAAAAGACATTCAATCCAATTGATAGGATGGCAAGTAATAGACATGTGACTACTTTGGGAGTAGCTTTAAGGTTGAAGTTTGTAGCAAATGGATGTAAAGAATACATTCTTGTATGGTCAATTTTAAGAAGAGGTGTATATGGAGTAGCCAATAGGTTATGTGAATATAAAGCATTCCACCCATGTGTGCATATTAAAGAAGGCACTCTATGGGCTGAAGCAAATGCCTAAAGCATGATCTAACAATATCATAGAGTATCTTATCAGCATTGAATTTTATGCTTTTGAGGCTAATCACTCACTTTATGTGAGAAAGGGAGATGTATGTTTGGTTATCATAGTCATCTATATGGATGACTTGGTCATTACAGTGACAAATTGAATGACAGTGGGATTGTAGAAGTCAAGAACCATTTGAAGAATAAGTTTGAGATAAAGGATTTAGGTGAGCTAATGTATTTTCTTAGTATTGAGGTGATCAAATGTGATGATGCTATATGGCTATCCCAAAGGTAGTATGGCTTGGATTTGTTGTCCAAGTATGGTATGGTAGTCTATAAGCCTCTTTCAATACCATTGGAGAAAATCTTAAGTTGAGTGTTGATATTGGGGATGAGATAAAATGCCCTACTATGTTCAAAAGGATAGTAGGAGTTTGATTTACATGACTAGCCAGACTTGAGTTATGTTCTTGGCCTTGTCACTCTATTTATGTAGATGCCTAGAAAGCCTCATTTGAATGTAGTTAGATGCATATTGAGGTATATGAAGTCCACTTTGCATTATGGACTTTTATATGAGACAAGTAAGCATATACAGGTGTTTGGACATACAAATGTAAACTGGGTTGGTAACATGTCTGATAAAAGATCTACAGTTAGTAGATTCATGTTTTTCCTTGGTAGTGCAGCAGTTATATGGAGCAGTAGAAAGCAACCTACAATTGCTTTATCAAGTACAAAGGCTAAGTATAGAGGTGCCGCTATGGGAACATGTGAGGTGATATAGCTATAAAAGTTATTAGGTGATTTGGATGTGTAGGGAGATGGTCTAGTTGTCATTCATAGTGACAACATGAGCAACATACAATTAGCTAGGAACCAAGTGTTTCATGCTGGCACAAAACATATGCATCATCACTTTATGAGAGAGGAGGTACTTTCAGGTGAGATTAACTTGGTATATGTTAGTGCAAAGGATTAGATAGATGACATTTTCATAAAGGCATTGGGTGTAGAGAAGCTTCAAAAATTTTGCAGCTTACTTAGAGTTGCAAAGATACAGGTTAAGCTTAAGGGAGAGTGTTGAGATGGCAAGTTTAACACATGTGGACATTGATGATGGATCACCTTGTTAGATGGGTCTGCACATCTACACTTAGAGATCATTTGCTATATGAGCAAAATGAGGAATCCAAATAAGATAAAACACACAAGCCCCAAGAAACCTGCGAACCTCCGAAGTAGAAGATCAAGTCTATGCAATCTTCTCTATGGCATCAACCTTTGCAGGAGAAGACTTCCTGCCAGAATATCTACACATATATCCAACAATCAAAACTTCTCTCGCACCAAAAATAGAATTCAACTATGAGAAGGTCAAATTGACTTCCTCCAGTCTGCAAAGAATCCTCTCAACATCTCTAATATGTAAAGCCACAAAAAACCTGCATCCATGGTCATCTAAAGAATCATATTTTCCTTCTTCCAAGCAATCCTTGATAGGTAAATCATCAATGAAAGGCATAGTAAGCTCAAGAATAAAAATCTCATAGAACCTTGTTCATCCCATTCATTATATGGGCAACCAAAATAGTAGCTCCTTTGCGAAAGCATACACATTCGAACAAGGCCTAGATGTGTCTTCGTCGTAGTCAAATCTCTGCTCTCAAGGGCAAGATGAAACTAATCATATTCAGAATAAAGATCACCGAGTGAATAGATAGCACGTCTAGCAAAAGCTTCAGTGAAATCATCCACAATAGGTCATGCACCAACATTTCAAATAGTGACCTTGTTTACTGGCTATAAGTCGTATATGAATCTGAGTGTCCCATTCTTCTTAGGAACTATGAATCGGTGATCATTATGATCCTTACATGGCTACTGACTTATCACTTATTATATTTAGTTTGTTGCATCTACCTACAACTATAGTTATAGCCCCAATCAATTAGTATAGTCCGTTATGCACTGTCTAATCTAGTAGCCAATTTCCTTTATGTTGTATCTTACCTATACTTTATATACATTGTATTGCATATAAAAGAAGAAGAGAAAACTAGCAAGCAAATATTTTGGTCTCCATTTCTCTTCTTGTGTCTTGAGTGAGCTTTCTCTTGTGTGTTTGGTGTATCAACGTAAGCAAGTCCCCACACTACTCAATTCTTAATACCCTTTCCAATATACTCCATCTCTAGTGCATCAATCCCCCACAACCATCAACACTATGGATTAGAATCCACACAACAGCTCTACAACCCTGCCAAATTTGGCCAAAGTTGACTAGTGTGATAGCCCACCTAGTCTGACTCCACACAATGCCAACCATCACTATAGTCTCCCATGCCAAATGATTTTTGCCCATCCATAGTGCACTAACTACCATGTTGGACCCCCCCTCAAATCCTGTTTTTGCTATCGGACCCATATCTTTGCATACTGCCAATAATCCACAATCACCTAGATTATCACATTGGCACTGGTAGTCCACTACAACAGAAACGAGACATAGACGGGCATGTTAGATGCGCAAAGTCAGGCGCGTCTATCAGAGTGTCTATAAGTGCGTGTAAACGTACGTGTAAATAGACACGAATTTTGCTTCTATATATCCGTGCAAATAGACGCTAATATAGACGCACCAACAGACGCACAATTATTTAACCACCTAAAATTAGCAATTCACATAATTAAAAAACCAAAGTTAATAATTATTTAACCACCTGAAATTGATTCTTGAGCATGCACATATATGCATGATAAAAACCATAGAATTAAGAATACACATTGAATCATTGAATTAAAAAAATAGAGTTAATAATTACTTTTTCATTGCTCTCTAATGAATGGCAGTTCCTCCAGTTGACAAGCCTGATATAAGTAATTAGCGGCAAGTGACAGAAACCTTACAATTAGTAGCAAGCATTGCAATATGTATCTCGTAATTTCTCTACGTACTTGAAGATGATAAAAGATACTTCCTTTTTATTATGGAAAATTCAATTTAGCTTTAAAATTAACTATTGATTCTTGAGTATGCACGTGTTCGCATGATAAAAAGCATAGAATTAGGAATACACATTGAATCAATAAGCAAATTAAGTATGTTACAGTGAATGATCCATCTCATCTTCAATGAGATCAGCCCTTGCTAAACTATCTACTTCTAGGTCTATGTTACCAAGAGGTAACGAAACAAATAAGTCTATCCCACTATCAGATGTGTTGCTATATTGCTCAATAACTTCATCAATATCATCGACAATCACATTATTGTCTTCTTCTGCGTTTCCTTGAACATCCTCGTGAGGTTCATCTTGTACTATATCACGCATATCATCCATTATGGTGTCATCATGCACATCATCATTAATTGTTGGATTGTCATCTGCTATCTCCATGTCGGTAATATTACCATATATTGGTTTTGAACGATTAGATATAGGGATGACATACCACCATCGGTTATTGTTTACCATTGGATGATACACAACCTATATTGGAAAAACAAAAGCAAAAAACTTAAGTATTTATTATATTGTGTATATGTATCACATGTATACATATTAAAAAATTAGCCTTTGCATATATACCTACTCGCATTGTTGAGGTAGTACTAATGTGTCATTCTTGTTTTGGTGAAATTTTGTAGAGTCAATGATTACAAAACCACTTGGATGACGTCTGATTGTGCAATGCTCACCATTTGTTACCACTTCTTTAAACCACTTCACATCCAGTACATATATAAAGAATCGTCTGAAGTCAAGCTTCAAAATATCTTGGATCAAGCCACAATAACCTTCCATGGTACCATTGGCAGCCTTGAAGTGAGCAATGACACCACAATCTTGGGTATTTCTCTTTTCATCTATACGTTGAGTTCGAAGATGTTTACCCTCACGCCAAAGTGCATTGAATAATGTGCACTAGTAGTAAAAGATAAAAGATCAAACATGTCAAATATTTATATAAAATAAAACTTATAGAAACAAATTAATTGATAGTATGTCTCACCTTTGATAAGCAACCTCGTGCGTATTCCCACTCTTCTTGAGATATATTAATTTCCTCCTCTTTTTCCATTCTCTCCATTTCCTCATGTAACCAATCTATATCAATATGACGTGGGAGCGCATTTAGATGATCTGGAAATGAGACATTACGTCCATATCTAGTGCGAAATTCTTGTCTTTCGCTTTTTCTTCTTGCCCTTGCTTCATTATATAGTGTCACCCATTTGCTCATTACATCACTATTGAGCACACAAAAACTATTTAACTTATGAAGTTCTTCTTTTGTTAGCACTTTACTCATTCCTTTTCCTTGAGGTACTATAGAGGTCATCCTCAAGTCTTCATCATCTTTCCATAGTCGTGGTTGAGAGGGATCCACTTCAGCAAGATATTCAGAGATATAAACAAGGGATGATTGCACTAACCAACCCTCAGCCATGCTTCCCTCAGGCCGTGCTTTTTGCCTCACAAAATCTTTGAAGGTTTTCATGAAGCGCTCAAGAAAAAACATCCACCTTACATGAACTGCCCCACAAAGTGCGATCTCATCAATCAAATGTACGAGTAACTGTAATTGAGTAGTCAAAATGGATCGGGGAAAAATTTTCTCCACCAAACAAACCACCTCAACAGATAATACTCGAGCATCTTGCAATGTTTTTGGATCAATTTCCTTCGAGCTCATGTATCTGTCAAGATGTATTTGAGAATTGTTTATTTTTGTGTAGAAATTCAAAGATATATAATGAAAAAATACAATGTATACACACCTCACTGAATTGATACCTACTTCAATAACGCATCCAAACTGACATTACTCCATCCATAAATTGTTTGCAAGTTAAGTATCTCGAGGGACGCATGAAGAACGGAGTACGTACAACCTTCATACAACGGAGTAGATGATGCTACATATAGTGGATCATCTGGCTTCATAGAGTGATCTTCTCCCTGAACCGATTCCGAAAATAGATGGTGTACCATGTTGTCCAAAATCTCATCCTCTACGACTTGATGGGGCATTTCATGAGGGCTACTATCATGGTCGTCAGTCTCTACTCTTCTTGAAGACTCTGCCTCCTCGCGTCGATGTTTTGCAGCCTCTCGACGCCCAGGAGGGAGCATCTGAGGATGTGGCACCGCATCCTGCTCTACCACAAAAGGGAGTTTCATGTATGTTGATATATAATTCCCGTAACATAGACATGCAATCTTAGTGGTAAAAAAAAACAATGAATATCGGTGATTTTTCTCGGTCCCGTTCTCCATACAAGCTGAGGTGTGACATTGCAATTCGACGTGCTTGAAAAATACACCCTCGACAATGATCACACATGCATTTAATTTTTTGTCGTAGCCATGCATCTCGATTATGAAGACGCAATGTTTCATCCTCACTTGAGGATGTCCTCATTGACTCACCAGCTTGCACCGCACTAGGTGATGACGACGTCGACATGATTAAACCTGATTCATGACAACATCAAAATATTTGTCATTCATATGTTTACATAAGATCTTAATTTTAAATACACAAAAATCATCATAAATACATTAAAACTTATGATAAGAATTCACTATCAAAACTTATCTTAAAAACAAAAAATTATGATAAATCAAATGCGTGTCTATATCCTCATTTAACTATGCGTCTATATTCGTGTCTATCTGAACAATAGACGCACATATACACGCGAAAATAGACGCACACGTCAAAATTCAAACCATACTTAAATCATTTCTTTTCAAACTGCGCCTTTCCTTTCCTACGTTTTTTATGGTTCTAAAGCTTGAGTTTAGCCGACATGTAGTCTCTTCATGCCTCACCTAGTCTCTTCATGCCTCACCTCCTCATGACTCACCTCTTCTTTCATTTCAAACACACAAGAAGGAAAAAAGAAAAGCCAAGGAGAGGAAGAAAGAGAGAACAAGAAAGATGAGAACAAGAAGAAGCAGCAAGCAAGCATCAAGGGAGGGTAACTTACCAAGGAGAGGAAGAAGGAGAAGGAAGAAGCGCCACCACCCCCCACACCAAACACCCAAGGTGACTCTCTCTCTCTCTCTCTGTTTCTCTCTTCCTCTCTCTGCTCTGTCTGTGTATTTAGGATTTGTGATTCCATTATGTATTGCATTTTGTAAATCGTCAATGGCGGTCGTCGGCCTAAAATCGACCGACCGGGCGCGTCTGATAGCGCGTCTACATCTCAGTGTAGACGCAGACATAGACACGAAAAAATGTTTCCTCTTAGAGTGTCTGAGGGCGCGTCTTAGAGCGCGTGTACTCTGCAATGTACACGCGATGATACATGCGCTGCACAGAAGGTTGACCTGCAGTCTACACGCGATTATACATGCGCATTGACCTGGGATGCGCATCTTGTAGCGCGTCTGTGCTGCATGTTAGATGCGCAGATAGACACGCTGGACAGAAGGTTCACTCTAGAGCGCGTCTGAGAGCGTGTCTAACCTGCAATGTAGACACGGGGATACACGCGCCAGGTCTCCCAGTTCTGATATTAAACAATGTATTTTTGCAATGATGAATGTGACCAATCCCATGTTTGTGTTTATCAGTTTTCTTGTTTAAGAGAAGCATTAGCACTTAAGTGTTATGCTCAATGTCTAAAGAAAGCTATTTGAAAATGTAGGTAATATATGATTTTTTGTATGCAAATAAATTTATCTTTTTCCTGTGTTTTTTTTGCAGATGTCGTATCCTGGTTCATCTAGCAATGACCCAGATGTGGATCGCATGAATGATACATTGGCCTCCTTTGGCAGGGGGGTCAATGCATTTTTTGGAGGTTTTCCTAGTAGGGAAGACTTCATGGGAGAGATGACCAGACACCTTGGCCGCTCTCCCACAGCGGACAAGGTGTTCAGTGTCATGTCTGGGATGCCTCTGGCGTCTTTGCCTGGCACTACTTCCCAGACTCCACATGCAGGTACTCCACATACAAGTACTCCATATGCAGGTACTCCATATGTAGGTACTCCATTTGCAGGTACTCCACGTGCTCCACGTGCATCGGCTGAAGCACAAGCATCTGTAGAAGCATGTGCATCTGCAGATATGTACTACTCATTACCATTTATAAGAAAGATTGAATTCTAAATCAAAGAACGGTGTTTGATCCAATTAGATTATTTTTGAAACTCTATCGCAAGGTGTTACTTGTTGCTTAATATTGCATACAACGTGCTCAAGATGGGATAATGTGTTTATATACAACTTGGCATAGGTAGTAGGTCCTAAGAATATTGCATTCATGGTGAAGATATAGCATGGTGCTATAGCCTATTATCTTCACACTTTAATTCTGTTGATGAGTGGATCATTCCCTTACCTGAAATAACTCTTTGAACCTTGCTCTTTTTATAATCTTGTAGGGTGTTGTGATAATTGCATCACCTTGTTGAATCAATCCATTGTTGTATGCATATTTTTATTTCTTAAGACTTAATTATCCTTCCCCCCAATAAAACAATGCCTTAAATCCACATGCATGAATCTATTGGTCATGGTAAGTTAAAGATCTCATGAATTGGCAATCTCCTATGAAAGTATACATTTATTGAAAGTGAATGATCAAAATTTCTTAGACCACAATAGGACAAAGATTGCTACAATAAAGTCAATCTCACTTTGTCTTCGTCAATTAGGGTCACTTTGTTAGTTTGGCAATTCAAAGTATAGAAATAGTAGCGTTAATTACTTGATGAAATAGTCATTTGAGTGAAAGTAAATGATAGTGAATAGTGTTCACAAAATATCATAGGTTTCTTTTTTTTTGGGGGGGGGGGGGAGGGGGGGTGATAAACCTGCACTCGTTACGCACTCAACACGGCACAGAAAGGTGACACGATATGAGCTCAAGGTATAGTCTTGTATTATTCAATCCAAAAAGTGGGACAACATAAACACATCCCAGGACTACACCCTCGTGACGCTGCACATAAGAGGGTTCACCACTGGGTATAGAGAATCACACGTAGAGTGGAAACAAGGCAGGATTTTGAGTCACTACTACTCCCTATATAAGTGCAATCGGTAGCAACGGCATGGTATAGCTACAAAGCCCTTAAGGGTGGGAGGGGGGTGTGAGGGAAATATGACATTAGTTGATTTTCAAACTAGTTATTGGGAAATCGGGCGAAGAAGAATACACTAAAGGATATTGGTGTTTTTTGTTAGCTACCATCGTTCCACTACAACTTGTGGTCACAATGCGCAAGACCAGTATTCCTTTCCCATGCCATGTGCCATGCCACATGAGATCAAAGCTTAAAACCGTAAGAGTCTCACGTAAATCTTCTCAAACATACTGCTATCCTTACCGCCAGTGGATCATTACATAAAGTCAGTGGATCATGGAAGACAGCCAGTGGATCATGGAAAATGACCACACCGTGACAGAAGGCTTATATGCCGAGAGAGAGAGAGAGAGAGAGAGAAGGCTAATATGTCGCGGACTCGTGGAGGTAGAACATGGTGTGCCGGCACCGGGTGGAGGCGGCCCGGGGTGGGGGCGGGGGCAGGCGTACTCTGCATGATCGTGAGGTGATATTAATGAGCCTTGTGAATTAGCTAAAGCACGAAGATATCAGCTCAGATGATCAGGGCTGGTATATAAAGGACCGATATTGTACACGCATGTTATAAGAGCAGCTCTTCACTTGCGGCTCTCTCTCTCCCTCCCTCCCTCTCTCTCTCTCCCCCCCCACCCCATCATGAATATTCATGCGATGGGGCGGCCTGCAGCTCTCCTTGTTCGTCTCGGCGTGCAGCTCTTCTTACTACTCGCCTGCGCTTGCAGCATGCACGGAGCGCTAGCTCACTACGAGCCTTCTCCATACTACCTAAAAGCACCCCCGGTCTACACTAAACCGCCTCCTCCGCCGTACCAGAAACCTCCCTCGGTTCACACACCTCCGTCCTATCACACGCCACCACCTGTCTACAGCTCGCCTCCCTATCATAAGCCGCCTCCGGTGGCGAGTCCTCCGCCCTATCAGAAGCCGCCACCTGTCTACAGCCCCCCTCCATATCACAAGCCGCCTCCGGTGGCGAGCCCTCCGCCGTACCATAAGCCGCCACCTGTCTGCAGTCCCCCTCCCTATCACAAGCCGCCTCCCGTGGCGAGCCCGCCGCCCTATCACAAGCCGCCACCTGTCCACAAGCCGCCGCCACCCACCTACACTCCTTCTTCCAAGCCCCCGAGCCACAAATCTCCGCCCTATCATAAGCCGCCACCAGACCACAAGCCTCCTCCCTACCACAACCCCCCTCCTGTCGACACCCCACCCTCCGCCTCTCCCCCCTATCACAAGCCCCCGCCTGTCCACAAACCTCCCCCTTATCATAACAAGCCCCCTTACACCCCCAAGCCTCCTAAGTACTCCCACCCGCCATCTCCCCATTACTAGCTGCTGGCTTTTGCTTAGCTTTTGAAGGGCTGCATTCGGTTTCCTTACTGGAGCAGTCGACGTTGTCATAACTTTGTGTACAAGTGCGTATCATAGTTTCACCAGTAATGTGAACGGCATTTTATCTTAAAGACTCTTTGTGTTCTCTCTCCTACTTATGTTCCTTTTTAAATTGCGTGTGTGTGTGTGAATTTCTATGTTCCTTTTAAGGTAGTGCTCAAGCAAACTCTCATGTGCTTTGCATTATGTAGCAAGTATTATTATGTTAAAGTGTGGAGCAACATATTGAGTAATAATAAATGATTATGCTGCCAACAAGCAGTAGCACAAATGGTTGAGAGGGTGAGTGAGTTGCAAGGTATTTGGTTAAAACCCCCAAGTGAATAGCTTGGTGGCATCTTATCCTTTGAGACTTAGTGAATAAAGTTCGGTTACCAACCATAAATCTCAAATCCGCTAAATTACGACAAAAGAAAAACAAATGGAGAGAGAGAGAGAGAGAGAGAGAGAGAGAGAGAGAGAGAGAGAGAGAAGGTTAAAGTGAATATACTTGCATACATATCTTCAAGTTGGTGAAGTGTTTGGCTCAAACTATTTTGAATGAAGGTCTCTATTTTACATGTTCAACTATTTAAATAGGTAAGTGAGCTCAAATGACACTACATGGGATTAGGCCCACAAAAAGCCTCATTGACACATTTATTAACTAAGAAAGAAAGCTTACTAGTACGTCTATGATCATAAAAACAAGCATATTAGCGGCCAAAATCATGTTTATTTTTCGATACAAACACAATTTTTCACAACTTTTTATATGCGACAAACCTACAGTTTTCACGCTTTATCAAATGCAATTCGTGCAAACAAAAAAAGGTAGACATGTGGCTTCAACCACAACTTTGTAACCAAAAGCTTCCTAGTTTTTTTCCTCTCATTATCTTTATAAATCAGATGTAGACACAATAATATAGTGTGAGTCAACAAAAAATTATACACAATAAGAATTACAAGAGACCCAAGATGCACCAAATGGTATAAGAAAAGTTCTTAAATTGTATATTCATAATAATACAAATTGCATGAGGCTATTTAAAACTTTAGTTACTATTTTCTTTTAGAAAGTTTAAGATGATAGTGCTACAAAATCCATGGCAAGTTGGCATGCATTACAAAATAGGAGTATGATGTAGCCGAAAGACACATGGCATATCCTAGTAAAACATGTCCATAAATATTAGTTTAACCCCTATGAATAGATGAAGTGTCTTTGCTATTAGTGTCTATAGGATGATGACTATCCACAAGAAATTTTGCAACTTCTTCAAAGATGTTACATATCTAACTCTCGTATATAGATGAGATGATGCATATACATAATGGCTTGGGGTAGCTAAGCATTCAATATATTTAGATAAACAATATTAGCATCTATGGATTCTTACAAAGTTTTCACTCCATGAGTCAAATTCACATCTTTATATGTTGCCCTAGTCTCTCCCCTTGCTTCTCTCCCTTTCTCTTAAAAATAGAAGATTCCATCTTGTAGGTGCCCATTAAGTAATATTCTTCATTCATTATAGACACAACCATACTTGATGAGGAATGAAACCTAACACCAATAAGCCTCAGATATGTGTTGCACCAATACATATGAAAGAATAATAAAAACAACAAATGAAGCTCGAAACATCCAAAACAAATGTATCCAAACTATAGAACCTAATATCTTTTGAGAAGATGATTCTCTCAATGCTAATAAGACTCCCACACCTTTGATATACAAGCTCTAGCACCTATTGGCACCCTAAAGTTAACTCGTAAATTGGATGAATTTGAGAAGAAGAAACTATGAGTTGATCAAAAGCTAATGTAGACAACAAAGCAAACACTAAACACAACAATAATTGTTGTCGCTTTGTAGTTAAAAACATGTGGTGGGAGGGCTCTCATTTTCAAACACCTTAATACAACCATTGCAGAGAAGGGACGATCTTCATGTTTAATAGTGCGTGAGAAAAATCATTTAATAGCTAGTTAAGTAGATGACAATAGAGAGCCTCTCAAACCTTGTGTGAATAGACCTTAAAGCAAGCATTAAAGTATAAGTATACGCTTAATCAACCCCATGTCTACCATAGTGTACACAGTCATTTATCACACACAAAAACTTCTAAATAATACACAACAAGAGCATGGGTCTAAATTGTTCAAGAAAAACAAACAAGGTTTAAATCACCAAAACAAATGTACAAACCATAGATTCTAAAGAGAGTGGAAGCAAAGAAAACCTTAGATGTATTGAGTTGAGGGGTGTGGCCACAACCTTAAGTATGAGCTCCCATACCTCAGACTAGCTTCCTCTCCCTCCCCCTCTCTTTCTCTTGAGCTCTTTACTCTCAATCTACCCCAAACTGTTGGTATTTGTGTCTATTTGAAATACCTAGATTTAGCATGGCTTTTAAAAAAATCCATGTTGCATTTAAACAAGTGTGAAATTATGTGTGAGATTTTAAAACACTAAATGCATCTAAATTGGTGAGATTATGTGTGAAATTATGTGTGAGATTTTAAAACACTAAATGCATCCAAATCGGTGTTAAAAGGGATGCATTGGCACCAAACTTTAGCTCCGTTTCAAATGTTGACATAGACATGATTATTAATGCACTTACTAATGCACATCATGCCTCCACATCGTTGCTTCGATTTTGTTATAGTGTCACATGAATTAGACACATTATTTGTTACTCCTTTCAATTTGACATCTATTATTCCATTTGGAAACTCTATTTTGCATATTATATATTATTAAAGAACTTATAAGCAGCTTAAAGTCTAATTTGCAAGAGAAAATATTTTATGCAAGTAGTACATGCATGTATATATGTGTTTGTAAGTGCATGTACATACTTTTTCATACAAATAGATTATTAAAATTGATGTGATTGAGTTAGAAAAGTATCAAAGTAAATAAATTTTGATAACAGATAGATGCAAGTTTGCACAATATGAGCTATAAATCTTTTATAAAAGTATTACAATCTCATGAAACATATGTCTAACCGATTAAGCTTATTTTAATACATATATTCATATACATCCATGTGCTTTTCCAAAAAGTCTCAATGGATTAGTTATTCTAGGTCTCAATAAAGGAAATGTCTAGCTATTATATGCATTTATAGAAAAACTATGTTAAAATGTATTGCAAGTGTTGAAATTGGAATGTGGTTGTGCCATCCTTGTTGCACTTACTGAGACACTAGAAGAAATTGATGGAAAAAACACATAGCAACTCAAAGTTATTAAAAAAACAAGACTTCAAACCTCTTATAGTTTTAGGGCATATGTCATTGAGAGAATAATATTTATGGACATGTTTTACTAGGATTTGTAATGTTTCTTTAGGAGTTAAACTAATATTTATGGGCATGTTTTACTATGCTTTGTCATGTGTCTTTAGGAGTTAAACTAAAATTTATGGACATGTTTTGCTAAGATTTATCATGTGTCTTTAGGCTTCATCATACCTTATTGAGACCTAAGATGAACCATATGGTAAAAGAAAAGTTCTTGAATTATATATTTATAATAATAAAAATTTCATGAGGCTACTTAAAACTTTAGTTACTAAATTTTTTAAAGAAATTATAGGATGATAGTGCTACAAAATCCATGGCAAGTTTGCATGCATTGCGAAATAGGAGGTATGATGAAGCCTAAAGACACATGACAAATCCTAGAAAAACATATCAATAAATATTAGTTTAACTCCTATTAATAGATGAAGTGTCATTGCTATCACTATCTATAGGATGACCATGATCCACAATAAATTTTGCAACTGCTTTAAAGATGTTACATATCTAACTCCCATATATAGTTGAGATGACACATATACATAATGGCTTGGGGTAGCTGAGCCTTCAATATATTTAGATAAACAATATTAACATCTAAGGAATCTAACAATAGTCAACCCAAGAAATTTGTCACTCCTTGAGTCAAATTCACAATATCTTTATATGTTTCCCTAGTCTATCCTCTTGCTTCTCTCCCTTTCTCTTGAAAATAGAAGCTTGGATCTTGTAGGTGCCCATTAAGTAATATTCTTCATTCATTATACACACGGTCATACTTGATGAGGAATGAAACCTAGCGCCAACAAGCCTTAGATATTTATTGCACCAATACATATGAAATAATATAAAAAGCAACAAACAAAGCTCTAAACATCCAAACAAATTTATCCAAACTATAGAATCTAATATCTTTTGAGAAGATGATTTTCTCCAAGCTAATAAGGCTTCCACACCTTCAATACAAGCTCTACCACCTCGTAGCACCCTGAATTTTACTCATAAACTAGATGAATTTGAGAAGAAGAAACTATGAGTTGATCAATAGCTATTGTAGACAACAAAGCAAACACTAAGAATAGCAACAATTATTGTCACTCCACACGGACACTCTTTTTCAAACACCTTAATAGAACCATTGCATAGAAGTGGTGATCTTCATGTTTAATAGTGTGTGAGAAAAATTGTTTAATAGCTAGTTAAAGAGATGACAATAGAGAGCCTTTCATATTGTGTGTAAATGGACCTTTAAGCAAGCATTAAAGAACACGCTTAATTGACAATCAATCCCATGTCTACCATAGTGTATATAGTCATTTATCACACATAGAAAATCCTAAATAACACACAAAAGCATGGATCTAGATTGTTCAAGAAATAGAAACAAGGTTTAAATCACCAAAGTCTAATTTGAAAGAGAAAGTTTTTTATGCAAGCACTACGTGTATGTATATTTGTGTCTATAAGTGCACGTAATACTTTTTCATACAAATAGATGATTAAAATTGATGCGATTGAGCTAGAAAAGTTTTAAAGGAAATAAAAATTGATAACCTATAGATATGAGTTTGCACAATATGAGCTACAAATCTTTTATAAAAGTATTAAAATCTCATGAAACATATGTCTAACCCATTAAGATTATTTTAAATACAAATATTCACATACATCCTTGTTCTTTTTCAAAAACTCTTGATGGAGTATTTATTCTATGTCTCAATCAGGGAAGTGTGTAACTATTATTTGCATTTATACAAAAATACATTATTAGAACCATCTATGTTAAAGTGTATTGCAAGTGTTGAAATTGGAATGTGGTTGCTATCCTTGTTACGCTTACTAGGATACTAGAAGAAATTGATGGAAAAAACATATAGCAACTCAAAGTTATCTAAGAAACTCATGAATATATGTATATATAACGTGATTTCAAGGTAAGGGGTTTTTCAAACACCATTTTTATACATTTCAAGCACTGGACGATTCAACATGGCATGTCAATCTCTGACATTGGACGTCGTGGTGAGCAGCATTATCAAAATCGCAGAAAGAGGGGCAGATCTGTAGCAGGCGAGACATTGCAAGATGTTGGGCGTGCTAATGAGGACGCATTGAAGGCAGCCACCATATGTCTTTTGTAGCCCCCCTAGTGGGCCATTTACTCCTAAGAGGGATCTGGGAAATTAGACCTCTATTGGTTGCTATAAGCCAAACCCTAACCGTCTGTCACTGGGGCAGCCATAGCCAGGAGCTTCAAGCTTCTTCCATCTTCAAATTTTTTCAATGTTTCATCATCAACAGTCATTTTAATCACTGAGTTAACTCTTCCAGAGTGAGTTATGAATCCCTGGGAGCTTCATTTTAGAGGTTCCTCTACTCAAAGGGTCATCATCAAGCTCATTAAGACCGACATTTACCATCTCTAGCAATATGAGCTATAGATGAGTGTTTGTAAGCACTAAGGCACATTGCCTAATCATCATTGCTGCTAATACTTACATAATCTAAATGTTTTTCATCAGGAAAATAAAACAACTAAGTACCTTTCTTCAAGTTGTAAGGCTATGTTTACAACTATAAAACATAGACCATCATACACTAGAAGTGTATTGCATATCTTGAGTGATTTTTTCTTAAGTATCTTAGTCAATGAAATTAGAGGGATGAGTGTCATTGTACTCTCCTTAGAATCATTAGCAACAAGCATTGAAATCATAGACCCTCCTTGTCCAGCACAGGGGTCATCCATTGAGTCATACCATAAGGAGGAGCCTGAAGTCCATTCTAGGTTCAAATCATTGAAGCCTAAAAAGACCATTAAACCTCGGAAGAAGATTGCTCCTAAGAAAGGACCACCAAATTCATATTTTGAATTATTACATATGTATGATTTTTAGCATTTCTCCTCATTACAACTTTGAATTGCTTTCGCATTTAGTGGCAAACTTGTAAGGGACTAGAAACTTCCCTTGTTCTAGAATGTAGTAAGACCTTCCCAATGGCCACAACATATGTTGACGTCTGTCCTCAAATTTGAAAATTCGATGGCAAAGATTTCCACCCATGGCAGGTGCTTATCAAGTATAAGATGATGGAGAGAGGGTATTGGCCTCTCATTCAAGGCACTAGAGCTGTAAACTCTACATATCTAGTTGATATAGAGGATGACCAACGTGCCTAGGAAATCATTATGTTACACTTAGATGAGTCATTGATTCATCATGTTGATCAACTAAATACTGCTAAAGAAAAATGGGATGAGGATATGTGTTCTTTTTTGGGAGTGCTGCAGTCACTTGGAGCAGCAAGAAACAGCCTACAGTTGCCTTGTCGAGCACAGAGGCTGAGTACAGGGGTGCAGCAATGGCTGCATGTGAGGTAGCTTGGTTGCATAAGCTACTTTATGATATGCATCAACCTACAAATGGGCCAGTTGTCATTTATTGTGACAACATGAGTAGTATACACTTGGCAAATAACCCAGTCTATCATGCTAGAACAAAGCACATTGAGATGCATTATCACTATGTGCGGGAGAGGGTTTTTACTACGTCTTATTGATCTAGTTTATGTCAGCACAGAGGATCAGGTAGCTAACATTTTTACGAAGGCATTGGGCGCAGAGAAGCTGCGCAAGTTCAGAGACCTGCTTGGTGTGCAGGAATTGGGATTGAGCTCAAGGGGAAGTGTTGAGATATCGAGCTCCACTCGTGATATGCCAGGGTGACCGTTGTGCATTTATGTCACTGACTTGTCAGTTGCAGATGCGGTTGGTACACTGCCCATGAATAATAGCTAGATGACAGCTATCCTTATCTACTCTAGTTCGTGGCTCAGTTAGTATGCCATCTTAGTTAGTTGAGTTTGGTTTGAGACCCATATATAGGGTTCTTCTATTTCTATGTACTTGAGTTATTTTTGGCTTACACAACTAAGAAGAGGAAAACTGTTTTCAGCCTCCACCTGTGTGTGTATTCCCCCATTGTGCAAGTAAGAAAGCTACAAGTGAGACTCCTTCCTTCTCTCCCACAATCTTGACAGTGTATAGAGACGATAATAGTGACGCATATAGAGAAATCAATATGGCTAATAGCAACGGTTATAGAGAAAAAAAATATTTGTGGTAGGGTAGCAAGTTGTCTTGCCACATATAGCACCATGTGTTGCATAATTAATATTCTACAAAGTAATTACATGTTGGGTATGCAATGGTCGTCAAGACGAGCACGAAAACTACTTGAACCCACAAGACTGATGTTTCATAGAATAAGAACAAGACTAGTGATGACAACTCATGACATTATATGGAACCATGGAGAGAGAGGAGAGAAAAAACAAACATGAAATTCTATATGTAATTATCGCAAGATGCAATTTTATACAAATGATGATAAATACATCTACCTAAGGAATAGTACATGGAAGATGCATACAGAGATCACAAGACCAAAAAGAAAGAGGGTGTGCACTCCATGAATCCAAGCGTGAGCTACAAATCCTCGCCATCAGAAAGCTCATCCCGATGCAAAGGAGCATCAAATGGACTCTCCATATATAATGCATTTAAAAAAAATAGTGACTGTCGACAAGAAAGATGATTGACTTACTAGGCCGCCATATGCATACAATGTATCGATGAGTGCAGTGAGATTGTGTCTCTCTGCATATGGAGTCTCCAAACTTGTGGGATTGCGGTTTGTAATGGAGTGCTATAAATAAAATATAATACAATAGTTAGAAACATAATTGTTAATACACATGATATTGCATATAAGAAAGCGAGAAGAACAAATTTTTTAAAAACAAAGTTCTCTAGATAAGTCCTATGGCCACTACTCCCTAGATGATGTATGACCCCTACCTCAAATCGTGCCCTCATTGCGTCCCACTACTATCACCAATGTACTAGAGAATCTATAGCCTCCTCCTTGAGTCTCTGCTCATTTGTATCTAGCCATTTGGGCTTTGAGGTGCCACTCTTTAGTGCCTTGCATGCATCTAATCATCTATGTGACATATACGCATGCATACACTCCATCATCCACCCAATGGAAAACCTCCCTACTATGGTAGGTACTAGAAACTCCTTGTGCAAGGATGACACTATATAGTCCTTGCTTCCCTCCTCAAGTATATTATTCCAATGTTCCAAGATGTTGTGCCTAAAAACTTGTTTTGGCAAAACTCTCTCATGCGAGACATCACCCTTCTCCCCTCATTGTTCATGATCACATCATCTGTGCTGTCATCTATGAGGTGTCCATACCCCTCTAGGGTACGTCTAAGGTGTGTCTTCTCCCACCTATGACCTTGCTCTTGGGAAAAACCAAGAGACCCATGTATATCTGGCATACCCATAGGGGTAGTATCTCTCAGAGTAGCACTCATAGGGATGCCACTTGTGGACAACTAAGCAAAACCCGAAGTCACTAGAGTAGATATCCCTACAGGTGTGACAAATCCTAGAGGTAACAAGTATCTACCAGAATGATGAAATAGAGATACTACATCGGTGCTTCAACACACACTTGAGCCACCCTCTTTGGAACCTATACGAGAGCGAGGAGTAGCACCCCTATCTAGAATTGATTGCAGAATCATAGCATCCACATCTTTCCAGCACCCCCCAAAACCACTCCCTCGTTCAGGCCCACCAATCTAAAGCGTTGACCTCATCTACTAGAAACCAAAGCATTAGAGCATGCCAAAGTAGATCTTACAGAATGTCCTAATGGTGTCCAAGGTAGCTCCTAGTCTCCCATATCTCTAAATTGGGCCATCTGATTTTAAGACATACATGTGAATATCTCCTACAACTTCTCATCACTCATCCCTCGACTCATCTTGCTCTCCATGTATTATCAAAGGTAACCTGCATAGACAAAAAATGATGTTAGCATAATCAATATAAATATTTAGGCAAAGTACGATAATATAACTCTGAAAAAAATGATGCAAATTAAAATGCATATCCTAAAGTACCCTTAAAATTGAATCATTAACAAATTGAGTAGGTGGATACAAATATGACCCAGCATATGGTCCCATATCAATCTCCTAACACAACTCCACGTACACTAGAAGGTTTATAGATAGGTCACAATAGAAGGAGGAGTTCACTTTGTTCTCAAAGAATTCCTGGCCTCTTGTCTTTTTGTCATCGTTACTCATGTCTGTCTCCTCTACATGCTCCAAGCCCTCTTTGACCTCCAATGCCTCTGTAATATCGACCCTTCCACCTAGATATTCTTCTCGTCAAAATTGGGAACATTTGTTTCATCATACACTTTCACTTCGAGAAGCTAACGCCACTTGGATAAAAAATTACATGTTCAATATTACATGTAGGAGTGAATCAACATTTGTGATTGTTTCGTGTGGTGAATTTTTTTTATAAAAAAAGGTCATGCACATGTTCACAATGGGCCGACACGAAAAACATGTCACACAGATCCATCCATTGTTTCTCAAAATCTATTTTTAGAAATCCAGATGGACCTCACAGAACGGTTGCCCCAACTCCTTCCAATACCACTTTGAATCATTGTACATCTAATATGATCATGGAGAAGCTATGGTAATCCATTGAAGTAACACTTTGCAAGTTTTCAAAATAATCCATCTCATCTATAATAGTGTTTGGATTCGTGGCCCACCATAGGCTCTCTTACTCAAACTTTGCCATGACACCACAATCGATTGTGGATCACATTTTATTGATGCGCTCAACGCAGAAATGTTGCCCACATGACCATGCTGCACTGTAGATTTTATACTATATAGTGAAACACTTAGCTCAGTTGTTACATATGATAGTTTATAAAACATGTGGTCACCTTTGAACTATATCCCCTCAAGAATTCCCACTCGTCAATAGAGACATCTACCCCTTCACGAGAAGGTGTGATCAAAGATCCATGTAACCACCGCATAGACATAAACATTGGCATCTCCTCCATGCCCTCAGGATATTGAATCAGTTGATGGCCTATACTATATCAAAATTTCAATCACATTTTTTCTCGATCTTTCCTAGCTTGGTCATACTTAACGAGCCACTTCTCCATGGATGTATAATGCAACATACAAAAATAATTCACTTTCTCCTCCATTGCAGCATCCATTCTCTTTTCTATCCCATTTTCAACCACCACATCTCTGATCAGTCTATCATCATCCTTTAACAACCATAGCATACTATTGTCTAAATCCACCATTGGTAGCCACCATGAAATATGTAGTAGCGCCTCCAACACCAGCCAAGCTTTAGCCATGCTACCTTTTGGCCGAGCTTGTTGTCGCACAAAGCCCTTCAAGGTTTTCATGAAGTGCTCCAAGAAGAACATCCATCGTGTATGGACGTGGCCTGCAATCTCCACTTTATCTACAAGATGCACTAGGAGGTGAGTTTGTATCATGAGCATGCTGATGGGTATGTACTTCTCAAAAAGACAAGTTGTCTGCACTACTCCCCGCCTTGCGGATTCAATAGAGGATGTCTTGATCTCCTTTTGTGAGATCCATTGTACTAAATTTGACAACATATAAATCACCTCGCATATTTGTGATTGCGATCAGTAGTACAAACTCCCACAAATGAAGAAGCATTACGAACACCAACTAAACACTAAATAGAAAAATATGCAGGCTACTTGCAATCAAGGCCAGGACAAACCTGATATATCTTATGTATCAATCATGGGATTTTAGCCCTGAGAGTTTGTCATCTTTAGAGAAAGTCAACTTGAGGGAATGCATCATACCCATTGGGGTGCCCATGGACCTGATAATCTGCTTCACAATGTGCTCTTCTTTAGTAGATAGGACCCAAGGAGCACGAGGTAGTTGCAAGTGACCATCAGTGCTCAATTGTGCAAAGCATCTCCATCTTACTTGCCTCCTTCAAATCCATTTGTGCTCCTATAGTGTCTCTCTTTTTTGTAATGTGGTCCCATAGTAAGCTACACAAATTCTTGAAAATATACATGGAATCCAACAAAGGGTTGATTTGTAAGTAGGTCCAATACGACAACTCATAGAAAATCGAGAACCGTTGCATTTTGTTTAGATGTGACTTCGTGTGGACCATTTCCAACTTGTACCAGCTTTGGCATTCATTTGTGCTAGAGGTCGTCCAAGAAAACCTTATCTCAGCTCATGACCCTTTGGTAAGAAAGTGGCATATCATTTCTATACCATCTTCTTCATTGTTCGTGATCTTCAAGAGTCCACACAATGGACATGCATGATAACCTAAGGTCACCAGACATGTCCCAATACCCCTATTTAGTCAATACAAACTTGAACGAGCTATGTTATATATGACTGATGAGAATGTAAGCCTACTTACATGAGCACTCCTCGAATCCCAGAAATTCATGTATGGTCCACATGAGAATGGCTCATATATTGGTGGACCATCGACCATCGTGCTTGCTCATGTCTTCCAAAGCAATCCCCTACTCCCACAAAATCTTGAGCTCAGCAACTAATGGATGAATGTAGATGTCCATATTCTTGACATTTTAGTGCCAAGAACAAGCAAGCTAAGGATTAGGTTTTCTTTCTTCATAGAAAGTGATGGTGGAATGTTGTAGTTAGCAAGGACTACAAGCCACACCATGTAAATCGTGGCTCCATGCATATAAATATACTAATATTTGTTGGACTCCATTTGTGGATCTATTCTGCACATGCCACATTGTAAAGCTCGCTATGCCCGATGTACAAAACATGTGACTTATACACATATAAGTGAAAAGTGTCTAAGAACTTTTTGAGGGATGGTTTGCCCTTGCAAGTCCTGTCAATACCTGTGAGCACCACACTTTGGACATGTCTCCATAGTCCTGTAGTCTCCTTGAAACAGCATGCAATCATTGACACATGCATGGATGCTGTTATAGTCCATACCAAGCTTTCATAACACTAGTTGCACATCATCACGGTGTTTCCAGTGGCAATATATGATACTTTAACAACCTGGAAAAAAATTAAAAGATGCCTTGAAAAAGCACAACAAGTTTTTTTTAAATAATAAAGTAAAAAAAATGAATAGAGCATAGAATGCACCTGAATAACGCGGTCACACTCGCATCGCTCGACCCGTACTTTACCTACACACTTAGGACCACAAGCAATGTGTTCAGGTGAGATACTTGGTACCCATCATATAATAGTATGAACATTTTCTCTCTCATGGATCAAATGACTCAACATCTGTGGGCATTAATGCATCAATCCTTGCCTCCATCTCAGGCTCCAAGATTGAAGGAAGGTAAAAAAGGCTGATTGTCTCCTCTGGTATCGAGGGTGTAGACTGAGTTATGCCTTCTAATTGGTTTATTGGCTCAAGCATTCCATCCATCACCACGCCCAGGAACTCTTCTAATTGGTCACAATAGGTGCATTTCTTAGGATGAGGCATAACCTCCCAATATAAATTTTATGGGCATGCCTAGTATTTTTGTATGTGATATTCAATTACTTTACAAATGTAAAGCATGATGGATATACAATTTTCTTACCATTCACTCAAAGTCTGAGATCGCCTAATCAATGATCTCCGATTGAAACTCACCAAAGCATCATATGTATTCTATAAACAAGTGACACTTTCATCTGATTGCCAACTTGCATTGACAGCAAGGACATGGGGCACGCTAATTAAGATACACCTCGTGATCTTGGACATCAGACCATCATCGTTCTCCATTTGGTCTATGTCACGACAAACAATAGGTTTTTGTTCCCCTCATTGATGATCTTTCTTCATTTTAATCTCTACTCCTCTTTCTCTCCCTTTCCCTTTATTTGTTTGCCTCCCTCCATCTCTCTTTATCCATTCATTTTCTCTCCATGTCTCTTTGTCTTTATCTATATCCCTTTTTATTTCTCTCCCCACCCCTCTTTCTCTCTCTCTTTTTCCTTTTTTTATTTGCCTCCCTTCCTCCTTATTTATTTCTCTTCCCACCTTTCAAATTCTCTCTCTTTCTCTTTTTTTATTTGCCTCCCTTCATCCTTCTTTGTTTCTCTCTCCCCCCTCTCTCTCAATGTTTCTTTCTCTTCCCCATCTTTCCTCCCCACTCTCACTTCGTATCTCTTTTTCTTTCCCTCCCTTCCTTTCTCTATGTATTTCTCTCTTTTTCTCTCCACTCACACTTAACGCATCTCATTACAATCAAAATCAAAGATAGAAAATAAAAAACTCATAGAACAAGATATTGAAAGACCCTCTCTCCCCATCCCTCTTTGTCTCTCTCTTCCCCCTCTCGCTTTATTTTTCTATCATTATATTCTCTTTAATTCTCTCATTGTTTCCTTTTTTCTCTCTCTTGCTCTCTATTTGTTGTTTTCTCTATCTCTCTTTTAGTTCTTTTTCTCCCTTTCTCTTTCTAGCTCTGTCTCTTTTTTTCACTCTCCTTCCTCTCTTTACCTCACCCTTTTATCCACCTCTTCCTTCACTCTCCATTTCTTTTTCTTTCCCCCTCTCTTTCTTTCTCTATTTATCTTTCTTTGTTGTCTCTTGCTTTGTTTCTCTCCCCCCCGTTGTTTCTCTAACTCATTCTCCTCTTTCCCTCCCTTTCTCTCTCCCTTTCTCTCTTTATTTGTTATCTTTCCTCTCTTTTTTCTCTCTCTTATTCTCTCTTCATTTTCCTTCTTTTTTTTCCCTCTCTCCTTCTCTCTCTCTCTCTCTCTCTCTCTCTCTCTCTCTCTCTCTCTCTCTCTCTCTCTCTCTCTCTCTCTATTAATGCATCTCACTATAAAGAAAAACAAGCAAAAGAAAATATGAAAACACAAGAACAAAGCAATAAGAGGCAATGTAACTACCACAAAGGCCCAAGGATGGATTCTTTACCTCCTCTTCCCAGCGTCCCTTCTTTCTCCCTCATGCACTTCTCCCTCTTCTTCGCATATGGTGATGGCGACGGTGGTGGAAACGGTGGCGAGAAGATTTCCTTCTCTCTCTTTCCCTCTTCCTCTCCCTCTCCCTCTCAAGGCCACAATCTCTCTTAGTCTCTCTTTCACTTTCTCTTGGAAATGTTTGTGGCAAATGATGTGCTTGAGTTTTCGGGGCTTTTTTTTTCTTAGAGCGGGGTCGCTAAAGGAGTGCTGCTATTTTCCATCATAAACGGCCATCTCTCTTTGCCCATTCCCTTGTAGTGATGAGTTTTAATAATAACTTTAGTATCACACACGCACACACACACACACACACATACAAATATAGTGTCACTTACAAATAGTATATATCTTGTCACCATTCTCTCTCTCTCTCTCTCTCTCTCTCTCCACATGTGCAAAATCTAGAGTAATGTGGATTTTTTCCTAATCGAGATATCTCCCTCCTTGATACCTTGATGATTGACTATCATCAGTTCATTAATGCTACATTGGCTGAGCATTCATTACCTTTGATGAATCTCCTGGTGCATAGCCATGTTTTCCAATTGACTGAACCGTTGCAGTGGTGTTTGAGATTATTAAGATGGAATTATTCAAAACGCATGTGTTAAAAGATCTAAAGAGGGGTGAGATTTTTTATATCTTTACGACTGCAATGAGGTGTAGTATCACTTATTGCCTATCCTAGATTTGGGAGCCGCCACTTTATCATATGATCACTTTTGCAAGTCAAAAATTAGGCATTTTGAAGCTTGGTTATAGTTATTTAGAAAAATTGTGTTTGGCTATGGTGTTTGCCACCAAGAAGTCTAGACATTACATTATTTATGAGAAGGTGGTGTTTTCACCAAGATTGAGAGTCTACAATTATTGTTGAGCAAGCTTCAATTCCTTGATCACCTAGCCAAGTGGTTAATCTCTTGTCAAGAGTTTGGCTGTGAAATTCAAAGCAAGGCACCAAAATTACAGGGTATTGTTGAATGTTTACTAGATTTTGGTGAGCCTAAGAAAGAGTGGATTGATATTAATGATTGTGAGGATCTATACAAGATTGATACATCCTCAATCCCATCATGGTATGCATTGATTATGCATTATCAACCTCGTAAAAACCCTTTCTAAATCTGAGAAGAGGAAGATTAAGTAGCAAGTACTTCATTCTTCCATCATAGGTAGTGCCTTGTACAGAAGGGGAGTGGATGAAGTGTATCGTCATTTTGTGGTGCCTGATGATGTGCCAATTATTCTAGAGAAATATCATGACTCAGTGCATATGTAGAGATCATTTTGTTGGATGACTTATTGCTTAGAAAGCTTTACATGATGGCTATTAATGGCCCACGATTTTCTAGGATGCTTTTGTATATGTTAAGCATTGTGATATCTGTTAGAGATATGATGCTAGGGAAAATTGTAAGAGGCCACTAAATCCCATTATGGATACCTTTCTCTTTGAGGAATGGAGTATTAATTTTTTTGTACCTATATATCCTTCATCTACTATACAAAATTGTTATATCATTGTGGTGATAGACTATTTTACAAAGTGGTTTGAAACCTGCGCTATCATGATGAATAATGCTAAGGAGATGGCTAGCACTGGTGATGAGGATGCATTGCAAGAAATACTCACTTTCCTTGCACATATTGATGAGATTAGACTACAAGAATTGTTACATCAAGAAGTAGGGATGAAGTGGATGAAAGTATGAGCTATTCCCAAGCAAGTTAGAACCCAAGCTATTCCTTATCTTGAGCATCCATATTTAGAGTAGCATTACCACCAAGGCAAAGTGATCTACTGGAGTAAGGTTTATCACATTACTAAGTGACAAGATGGATCTCTCATGTGGAACATTGGAGTCTATTACTAAGTGTATTTAGGAACCACTTTCATTAACAACATGGCAGAATATAAGGCTTTGCTTATTAGCCTAATTTAGCCAGGAATGGTATTCGTCAATTATTGGTGAAAGGTGACTTATAGTTAGTGATCAACCAATTGAATGGGATCTATAGTGTGAGGGATCACATTCTAAGGATGTACCATCGTACAACCTTGGATATCCTTGAGATATTTGGAGTAGTGAGATGCCAACTGATTCCTTGTCAGTGGAATTGATTTGCAAACTCATTGGCTAATTCGTAAATAGCGATGGTGCCCAGATGAAAAAACGCAGGCCGAAACCCAAGCGCGTTATTTTACACGAACAAATGAAAGAGAGAGCAAAAGGGAGAGTGAACTCTGTCTTGCATTTGATAGGGAGAGGGAGAGAAAGAGAGAAAGAGGGAGAAGGAAAGCTTCTCATCGCCATTGCCCCCATTCGCGAAGAAGAGAAGGAAGTGTACGGAGGGCGAATAGGAGCCGTCGTTGCAAAGAGGAGCCGCCGAATCCATCCTCGGGCCTTTACGATGAGTGCATTGTTCCTTCTTACTTTGTTTTTATTTTTTCTCTTTTTTTAAAACTTGTTTTTGTTTAAAATCATGTGTATTGAGAGAGGGAGAGGAAGAGAGAAAAGAAAAGAATGAATGAGAAAGAGAGGGAGAAAACATTAAACATAATAGGGAAAGAGAGAAAGAGAGGGAGAGGGAGAGGGAGAGGGAGGGAGAGAGGGAGGCAGGGAGAGGTTATTATTATTGTTGTTGTTATTTTATTTTTTCTTTTCTTTTTTTATTGTTTGCTATTGTTGTGGTAATGGTAGTGGTAGTGGTAGTGGTAGTGATAGTGGTAGAAGGTAGTGGTAGTTATTTTTTAATTTCTTATTTTATTATTTTATTATTTTGTTTATTGTTGTTTAGTTTTCTTGTTTGTTGTTGTTGTAGTAGTGGTAGTAGTAGTAGTTTTTTCTTCTTTTCTTGTTTGTTTGTTGTTGTTGTTGTTATAGTAGTTGTTGCTGTTGTTGTTGATTTTTCTTCTATTATTGTTTATTATAGTGGTAGTGGTAGTGGTAGTGAGAGAGAGTTGTTGTGGTAGTCATAGTCGTGGTCGTAGTCATCGTAGTCATGATTATAGTAGTAGAACTAGTAGTAGTAATAGTAGTTTTCTTGTTTGTAGTAGTAGTTTTTTTTTCTTTTCTTGTTTATTGTTGTTTAGTTTTCTTATTTTGTAGTAGTAGTAGTAGTTTTATCTTCTTTTTTTATTTGTTTTTATTGTAGTATAAGTAGTAGTAGTAGTTGTTGTCTTTTCTTGTTTATTGTTGTTTAGTTTTCTTGCTTTGTTGTTGTTCTTGTTGTTGTAGTAGTAGTAGTTGTTGTTGTTGTTATTTTTTCTTCTTTTCTTGTTTATTATAGTGGTAGTGGTAGTGGTAGTGGTTTGGTTTGTCGTAGTTATAGTCGTAGTTGTAGATGTAGTTGTAGTCATCATAGTCATGGTTGTAGTAGTAGTAGTAGTGGTTTTCTTATTTGTTGTTGTAGTAATAGTTTTTTTTTCTTGTTTATTGTTATTTAGTTTTCTTTTTTGTTATTGTTGTTGTAGTAGTGGTAGTAGTAGTTTTTTTGTTTTTTTGTTTTTTTGGTAGTAGTAGTAGTTGTTGTTGTTGTTCTTTTTTCTTCTTTTCTTGTTTATTGTAGTGGTAGTGGTAGTAGTAGTGGTAGTGGTAGTGGTAGAGAGAGAGAGATGTTTTGTTAAAGGAAATTGGTAGTAGAGAGAGAGAGATGTTTTGTTAAAGGAAATGAGAGAGGGAGAGGAAAAGAAAAAGGAAGAAGGAACGAGAGAGAGGGAATAAACATACAACATAATAAAGAAAGAGAAAAAGAGAGAGAGATAGAAGGAGAGGAGAGAATGAATGGATAAAAAACAAAGAGAGAGTGGTGTAAAAATTACACGACGCAGTAAACAGAATCTGAGAAAGAGATAGAGAGTACACAACAGATAAGAGGAGAATCAATAAATTCTTTAACTCCAAACAACTGATACAAAGATGGCTCTGTCCACCTGTGCGCTTCCACTGTGTGAAGCTTAGATGGCGATCTAGACAGAAGATAGGTGAAGAGCTTAAGACTAGCTAGAACAACAACTCTGACTGGGTAAAAGATGAGTGATGGATGTCTATGAAGGGGTTTAGCTTTTATAGCCTGCGAAGGTTGTTAGGTCGGTCTGACCGTCTGACCTACCATATGAGCCTTCACTAGTCGGCCAAGGAATATTCTAGGGAATATTTCCTTTACCAGCCAGAGGCCGCTTTCGTGGCCCCCGGACCCCAAAATAGGGGCCCCTTTTAACTCCCTTACCCCGCAACTCGATGCAATGCGCCTCGAGTTGCTACCAGCTTAACCACTCTGTCTAACCCAAAGATTAGACCCACAACTGTCACCTTTTTGCCATCCGATCACATAGACCTCATCTGATATACAAGTTAGGACTCAACCAATGTCCGGGCTCACATTTGGCTTCTCCTCATAGTGGGGGCCTTACAACTTTGAGCACCATGGATCATTGGTGGCACCTAATGAGGGTGGGGCATTGATCATATCTAACACCCCCCCTCAATGTCCACCCATAGGTGAACTATCTCCTCGGTCCAATGCCGAGTCTTTGAAGATGAACTTAAAGTAGATCCTTCATAAGTGCTTTGGTAAAGATATCTGCTCCATTCTCCTTTGTTGGATAGTAGACCAGTTCCACTATCCCATCCTCCATCAAATCACGCACATAGTGATACTGGATCTCTATATGTTTGGTGCGTACATGAAACACTCGATTTTTGGCAATGGCCATGCAACTCTGATTGTCACATCTCAGCACAGTTGGTTCTTCATCCTGCACTCCCATATGCCATAGAATCCTTCTCAACCATACTGCTTCACATGCAGCAAAACAAGCTGCCTTGTACTCTACTTCGGTAGAAGACAATGCCACTATTGGCTACTTCTTACTAATCTAGGAGAAAATTCCTGAACCCAAAGAGAAACAATAATCAAAAACTGACTTCCTGGAATCACTGTCTCCTGCCCAATCTGAGTCACAGTTCCCCACAAGAGAAGTTCCGAAACTGTATGTGATACCATAGTCAAGAGTTTCCTTCAAGTATCTGAGCACCCGCATCCCAGCTTTCCAATGACTCTCATGAGGTTTGTTTGAGAACCTGCTCAAAACACCAATAGCAAAACTGATATCTGGTCTGGTGTTACACAAGTAGATCAGACTGCCGACCCCAACCTCCTATACCTCCCAATGTCTGCTAGTGCTGATGTATCCTCGACGGATAACTTTGCATTCACCTCCATAGGTGTAGCTATCTTCTTGCACTCGGTCATCCCAAATGCCTTGAAGATCTCCCATGCATACTTCTTCTGAGAGATGAAGATCTTTCCTGGCTCTTGCCAGACTTCAATCCCTAAACAATAGTGCAGCAAGGCCAAGTCTGTCATTTCAAACTCAGAACTCAAAGCCTTTCGAGTTTGGTTGATCATATCTTCATAGTCACCTATCCCTGTAAACATACAAGTTAGCATCTGAGGCACATCTTTTGAAGTTTAGGTTTAAAAAGAACTTATCTATCCGTTGATACCATGTTCTGGGGGCTTGTTTCAGCCCATACAATGCCTTCTTTAGCTTACACACTTTGTTCTTAGAATGGGGGGCCTCAAACCCTGGTGGCTGAGCCACGTACACCTCCTCCTTGAGGTCACCATTTAAGAACACTGACTTAACATCCATTTGATACACTGGCCACTTCTTGTGGGTAGCCATTGCAAGTACTGTGCGAATAGTGGTCATTCTGGCAGTTGGGGCAAATGACTCTTGAAAATCAAACCCTTCAACTTGTGAAAATCCTTGGGCAACCATTCTAGCTTTGTACTTTTCTAAGGTACCATCAGCCTTATACTTTACCTTCCAGATCTACTTGGTGCCAATAACCTTCCACTTTGCTGGTCGATCCACTAGCTCCCAAGTGTCATTCTTCATTATGCTGTCATACTCCGCTTGCATAGCAGCCTTCCATGATGGATCTGCAAGTGCTTCTTCTAAGTCAGTTGGCTCCTTTACTTCTCTCATAATCTCAACCATCAAGGCCATATTGACTATGTGAGCAGAAGCCCTCCTTTGCTCCTCTATTCTCTGAGACCTCCTTGGTCCGTCTGCCTTCTCCTCAACAGATGCAGGCATAGGATTATTGTGGTCATAGAGCTGCTTCACCCAGTGCGGCAATGGCTTTTCCGGTGGGGTGATGTCAGGTTGGTGAACTTTTTCCTCATTATCTAAAGATGATGTTTCCTCCTCCTTAAGGATAGGGACAGCTCTCGGGACAGGTTCATAGTGGGATACTTCTTCGCTTGATGATAAAGTGGAAGAACTTGCCTTCTCCTCCTCCATTGTATGCGACTCCTCCTTGAACACCATATCACGGCTCGCGATGATCTTCTTTGCCTCTTGGTCATATAATTTGTAAGCCTTCTGCTCATCACTATAACCCAAGAAGATACATTTTCTGCTTTTTGGTTTTAACTTGTTTCTCTTCTCATCTGGAACATGTGCATAACATTCACATCCAAAAATTTTGAAATGTGAGACAGATGGTTTCTTACCAGTGTAAGCCTCATGAGGTGTTTTTCCCTTGAGAGCCTTTTTGTAGCTTCGATTTAGAATGTAGACTATAGTATTAACAGCTTCAGCCCAAAAATGGTTAGGCAATCCCTTGCCCTTTAGCATGCATCTTGCCATCTCCACAATGGTGCGATTCTTGCATTCCACAACACCGTTCTGCTGAGGTGTGTGAGGCTTCGTCAATTGACGCTTGATCCCTTTGCTCTTGCAAAAGCTTTCAAAATCCTTTGAGTTAAACTCACCACCACCATCTGTTCTAAATTTCTTCCACTTTTCTCTGTTTCATTCTCAACAAGTTTTAGCCATTATTTAAACTTACCAAAAGCTTGAGCCTTATCACGAAGGAAGTACACCCACATCTTCCTACTGTAGTCGTCGATAATCAACATAAAATAAGAAGATCCCCCCAAGGCCTGTGTAGGCATTTTACCACACAAGTCAGCATGCACCAACTCTAGAGGAGCCTGTGCTCTATTCTTGCTTTCTTGTGGAAATGCCTTTCTCTATTGCTTGCCCATCATACAAGCTTCACATGGTTCCTTCAATTCAGTTATTGTAGGTAGGTGAGCA
Organism: Lygodium microphyllum; assembly: GCF_053477565.2. Lineage (NCBI taxonomy): Eukaryota > Viridiplantae > Streptophyta > Polypodiopsida > Schizaeales > Lygodiaceae > Lygodium > Lygodium microphyllum. Next base: position 115,016,664 of record NC_141162.1, read on the forward strand.
ACCATACCTTGCTTCTGCATCTCCTTCAACACTACAAATCCAATGTGTCCAAACCTTTCATGCCAAAGCTTACTTGTACCCACTCTAGCGGTGGCTGTAAGAGCACTTAGCTCATACAGGTTGTTCCTTCTTTCTCCTTTGCCAACAATTGTGCTAGCGCTATTAAGAATTTCTGCACCTGTCTTCTTGAACCTCACTTCATGACCAAGATCAATTATGGCAGCAATTGATAACAGATTTCTCTTGATTTCGGGAACATACAACACATTTGAAAGCTTTTTGACTTCACCATTTGCAGCAACAAAAGAAATAGTACCTGTGCCCACAGCAGGGCATTTAGCATCATTTCCAACCGTCATAGTGATGGATTCTTGTAGAGGCTACATAGAACTGTATAGACCTTTCTTGTTGGTCATGTGACGGGAGGCCCCACTATCCAACACCCATGAGTCAGTGGTAGATTCTTCTTGCACCGAGGAGCACACTTCCTCAATGGTCGCCATGAATAATTCCAACTCTGCTTCAGCCGTATTGGCTGTCTCTTTCCCTTTACTTTTAAGGGTACCATTCTTCTCATCTGCCTTCTTGACACGACAATCTGCAATTGCATGTCCTTTCTTCTTGCAGTAGAAGCACTCTCCTTGAAACTTCTTCTTGCCGCCCTTCTTCTTTTTGTCACCATCATTTTTGGTGGAGGAACCACCTTTGCCTTTTGCATTGGCAGAGAATGCAGCATCTCCATTGTTGCTTCCTTCTCGGGCTTTCAGCCTCAACTCCTCCTCCATCAACAATGCGCAAAACTTCTCAAAAGTCAAAGCTTGAGGTCTCACCTGAGTATTAAAGGCAATTACTAGTCCATCAAACTTTTGTGGACAAATCCGAAGACACCTCCGAGCTAGCTCTTCGCTAGTCTTTTGTATCCCAGCGCCAACCATCTGGTCGCGCATATTCTTAATCCGAGTGATGAATGCTTCAACCGTCTCTCCTTCAAAAAAATTCTCCGCTGCTAGTTGATTCTCCAAGTTTTGAATCCTTGTTTGGTTTCGTGTTTCATACTGACTCCTTAGTACATTCCAAGCCTCTGATGCTTTGGTTGTATGCTGAATCAAAGTCAGAACACTGTCAGAACAGCTTGTAACTAAGGCACACAATGCATCTGCATTCCTTCGTTTCCAAGCTCGTAGAAGATCTTCATTTGGAGGAATCATCACACTAGGATTTGATGGGTCGGGGGCAGGCTGTGGTTCTGCGTCAGTCCCCAGCACAGTCTCCAGAAGCTCATAAGAATCAAGGATAGTTGTAATTTTGAATTTCCACAAGGTGTAGTTTGTACCATCTAACTTGTCGGTACAGCAAGTTAGATGGTACAGCAGCACCACCTCCTGCACCGCTTCCTGATGCGCCAGAACCACTTCCGGAAGTCGACATAGTTTCTCTTTGCTGTTGAAGCCTTTGCCTCTTGCACACTCTCCGATCTCTAGAGCCCCTTGGGCTCTGATACCATGTAAAAATTACATGGCGCAGCGAACAGAATCTGAGAAAGAGATAGAGAGTACTTGTGGGCTCGGAGAAATATCCACGTGAATACTAGGAGATGAACCTCTTGCAGGCATGCCTTGTGACTTTTTAGGGCCATTGTAGGCATGATTTCGGCTTCTGGTTTTCCTTCACGATCTACGAATTACTCGCCTTGGTATGCAGCCTCAAGATCTTTGCCTTTCTCCCTCGTATGCAAGAGGAGGAGGAGGAGGAGGAGGAGGAGGAGGAGGAGGAGGAGGAGGAGGAGGAGGAGGAGGAGGAGGAGGAGGTGGTGGTGGTGGATGGTGGCTGTGGCGGTGGAGGAGAAGGAGGAGGAGGAGGAGGAGGAGGAGGAGATGGTGGTGGTGGTGGCGACCGGCGTTTGGAGGGCATCTGAAGCGACAGCCTGGGCAGGATTTAGAAGTGCACGGGTGGATAGAGCCATCTTTGTATCAGTTGTTTGGAGTTAAAGAATTTATTGATTCTCCTCTTATCTATGGTGGCACAAGCATCGGAGCGGCGACGGGAGGCTCTGTGGCCGAGGCGGTGTCACAGGTGACGTGGGTGGCTGAGGGCTGGAGGCACTGGGGCGGCTGGAGCTGCTAGCGGGGGCGAAGGGCGGCCGAGGACTAGAGGCCAAAGGGCGCCTGGAGCCGCTGGCGGGGGCGAAGGGCGGCCGAAGCGGTAAACACCTAAAAATCGCGAAGGGACTCGTTTAGGAAAAGTTAATCCAATTCCAAAGAATTAACTAGGAGTTAACACATGACCTAGTCGCTCGTATTGCCAAGGCTGGAACTCCTATGCCCTAAAGACTTTCCCACATTCACGGAATGTAGGGACATTGGAACATACTTGAGAAGTGATCTAGGGTTTTTCCCTAAGAATCTTTCGCTAAAAAGATGGAATATGGAGCCCTAGGACTGACAATGTCAGCCTAAAGTAATCAAGAACAGATTGTTTCGTGACTCCATTCGAAGGGTAAATAGTCCCATAGCTTGATGCGACACTTGTGAAACAAGTAGTAGAGTTGCATGATCTTGTGAATTGATTGCAAGGAAATGGCCAAATTCCTCGGAAGGAGGTTGGCAGATTCTTACGCAAGTTATCTTGCAAGAGGATGAATAATCATCCTAACATAATATCTTTCTTGGGTAAAGATAATTGGTTGAAAGCAAAAGACCAACCAATAAATTGGGATAACTTATGAACTTAAGAGATTGATTAAGTCAGGTTAATAGGGTACGCCCTAACCCAGGATATAGGGGATCTTGCCAAACCGCAATTGATCCTGGATCGAGTGCTGGATGCATTCGAAAAGAAGGATTCACTCGTTAGCAGTTGGCCAATAATAACAACCAATGGAAATGATTGTGCTTGTTACAGATTTAAGATCACTGTTTTGCTATGTTTGATCAAAGAATTAAAGGATAAATGGATATCTAATGCTTCAGGTTGAAGGCCCGAAGGGAGAGGCAGCTTCAGTTACCCCCGACTACCTGCGTGACCCTAACCAAGGGGGTTGTTAACTGCACTGGGAAGGTGGACCGAACCCGTCGTGTGAGGTCTCTTCGTTAAGCGCTACTTGGAGCAGGAGGACGCTTGGGTTCCAGGGGGGGTTTGGACGTAAATCCCTCGCCTTCCGGGCCCTGCACAAGAGGCTAACGTGACTCGGGATTGGATCTTGAGGCCCGCATACTAGTCTACAGGCGGAATCTTGGATTAGTGATCCCTGTGGATTGCTGGATAGCCTTCGGGTGGATTGTGGATAAGCCTATGGGCTGGACTTTATGTATTTCAAAGATAAATATGATAACCTGTTAAAAAGGAACTTGTTTGACATTGCTTTTCTATGTCAAGTGCTATGATTACGTGAAGGAACCTGTGCCTAACGGGCTAATTAAGGAAGTTGATTGATACATGTCCAACTAAATGTGTTAGGTAATTAAATAACTAAAACAACCTGAGGAAAGTTCAGTGGATGTGGCCATAGGTCCGTCCTACGGATGGGTGGTCCCGGTTGGCCGGGAACTTTTCTCAAATCACCATGGACAGCTAGAATATCGTCAAAGACCAGAACAATAAAAGCGTTGACCTAGAGTTATAATTGATCCCGATTTACGCTGTTTTAGGGGAACGGAATGGGACTATGCCTTATGGCAGAGAGGTTGAGCTTCGAATCCCTCTCATTTCCCATTCTCCTTGAACCAAGTGCAGCGTGAATCCGCTTCGGACCTGGCGTTTCTGTGTAAAGTAGTTCACTTGGGTTCGACGCTAGTTGCCGTTAGGAAATGACCAATAGAGAAAACCCTAATTCAGGTCGGCGGTCCTAAGTGGGAACGGCCGAAATACTTCGGCTACGTGGCAGACGCGGAAAGTCCTAAATCGCAAACCCCATAACATTCCGTACGAGTGCTGGGCGAAGCGTTCTAGACATCCTTTCCGATGGACTGCTAAGACGTCCTGAAGATAACAGGTGGACACGTTACACAAATACCTTGCAAATCAACCCAAAATTGCCCAATATCTCAAAAAGTGCACCTTTAAATCTTCCTCTCATCCTTGATGTTATCATGTTATTATCTTAACTAATCACTTGTATCTTGCACATAGATATCTATACCCTCTCTCATATCAACTATATACTCCCCTTTCAAATCACAACAGCATGACTGTGTAGTAATATAATTTGTGGGTCATAGCAAGAGCAAAACTCATTGCTTGAGGTTACACGCACATACTCTTAGTGATAGGTTAGTGATACATTTATATTTTTCCAACTACAATTTGTGAGACTAACCAAATAAAGAAGAATATGAGACAAAGCAATCTCATCTCGTAATATTAAAACATGTTTATAAATATGAGAGTAGTATGATGCATGAAAGACCAAGTGGTTGGGTAATAAGTAAAAGTATGAATCAAACAGTGACCAGGAAGCCAAGTAATATACGGAAGTGTGACTCTGGCTACACTACCATCCTCATCACTTGACTTGTTCACTTTGCTCTTGTGTATCGAAGTTAGAGTGTTTAGAAGAATGGTCCTTCTCTCTCTTGATGTGCTCATTCTTTTGTGTACCTACATGCTCATCTATCCTCAATCTTATCTCAAGCAAGAGCCTCCACGTCACATCTCCTATGAGTTCCTACACATTGTGGGATATATATTAGCATGCATTGGTTCATAAATATATGTAGGCACTTCTAAAAGGCTATTTTAGAGAAAGTGTCACCTATAAAGGTTGATAGCTATGATATCTCATGTAATCTATCATTACAAGAGTACATGCATAGACATAGTCTTTTGTTTGTTTACAAAAAATAGACTAATTTAACAAACTTACATGCATATTAAAAAATGGCACGTAAAAACTATTGTGGAAAAGACCAATGTGGGTAGCCACCCATCTTACTCACTATATACTCATTCTTTATACTTAGATTCATAAGTGAATAAGGGGGTTTCTCACAAGAGAGCTAGTGGATGCACCATAAACATAACACTTCTCTACTATAAGAGAATGAAACCGTAAATACAAAAGGTTGACATGCATAAGTGGGCATGTTTGATAATTTGGCATATCACCCATTTAGCCTTGCTTGAATGAAAAATGCATCCTTATAACTCTATAAGAAAATGTGAATAAAAGGGATAACTTTTTCACAATATCTAATACATAACTTAAATACACCTGTTAAATTTAACATGTCCCAAACTTGCATTTTTGGATCTTGAAATCCATGAGTTTGTCCAGCTCAAGACTATGAAAAATATGTTTTATATGTGGGACCACATAAAAGTGTTAGAGAACCTCTTGAGGGACTTTTGAGTTGAGGCTATGAAAGTAGTGCACAAGTTGTTTCGTTCCTTTTCTACAATTCTACATAAGTTGTTTAGAAATTGCAAAATAAGTCAATGATTTTAGTTTCCACATTGTAAAGATGTTGTATATAGGTTATAGGGCATTGGTAACTAGTCATAGAGTTCTAGATACAAGAAATTTCAAGTTGCAGTAGTTTGACATAGGTTGCAAAGTACAAATTTCGCTACTTTGGAGATCTTCATTGGATTCTATTATATGCAACAACTGTTATTAGAGAAGAGACTTTGACATATATATACTATAACAATTCTTTAGCTACACATATTAGTCTACTATTCGGCATACTATTTGCTCATGAATGAGAAAGAAAAATATTCATTAATATATGGTAGTGGTTTCAAGGAGATCAAAAGTATTTTGATATGCTTCTGAATAGGCGAATAATGTTATATTTCCATATCTATGAGAAAGCATTGATTCTGTAGCGCCATGTTTTAACTATATGCAGTGATTTTCAAAACATTTGGATAGTGACATATGTATTATTGTTAAAAAATGGTTCATTTTCTAGGTTCTCTTAGTTTTGGTCATGGTGAGTAGGTGTTGCAAAAAGTTTGCTTGTTTTGTGGTGTAGTTTGTTGATTTTCTAGTTTTTGTTACTTGACTATTGGTTGATGTTTTGCAAAAATGACTTCACCATTTGTAATGAATAGCAAATTTTATAACATCAAGAAGTTTCCTATACTAACTTTAGGAAGGACCATATCAAAGCTATGGGCCTTATTTACAAAAGAAGCAATTAAGGCATGTATAAGGCATAGATGGAAAACTTGGAGATATATTTAAAGGTGATTGGTCAGAGCTTGATATGTTAGCAAATTCACTACAGATTGCACTTGGCAGAATCTATGTATCTTATAGTTGTAAATGAGACCATTACACATGACTTATGGAAGAAGATATGTGATACTTATTAGAAAGAAATTATCTCTAACAAGCTATATCTCATGAAAATGTCATTTGAGTTGTAGATGAAGGAGTGCACTACTATCGCCTCCCACCTTAATGGATTCAACATCATATTTAGATAAATTTAAGCTCAAAAGTTGAAGATTAAAGACGAGGTTAAGGTAATCCTTTTTATGTGCTTATTGCATGTATGGTTGGACATCTTTAGAATAGCCATCAATACTTTAGCTCTAGATGGTAAATTGAAGTTTAATGATATTGTTGGTACTTTATTGGCTAAAGAGATACATAAGAAATCCATGGACCTAGGAAAAAATATTTAGGCATTGGCAGCTCAAGAAGAAAGAGGTAGAAAATAGTAACAAGTAAGAATCGTGATAGTGGACAGTCGCACAGAAAATCCAGGTCCAAGAAAGATATTGGATGCTTCCATTTTGATAAAACATGTCATATTAAGAAGGACTACTACAAATAGAAGCAAGTTCAAAAGGATAAGAGGATGGAGGATAAGGATGTTGATAGAAAAGAAGATAAATGAGAGTTAAAGACTAAAGAAATAGATATATCGACTATGCATAGTGATAATGGTGATGTGTTATTTACTTCTACTCTTCCTGTACATGTGCTAGTTGTAGTGGATATCCAGCTAGCCCAAGATTGGATTCTTGATTCTGATGCATCTTTTCATATGCTCCTTATAAAGGAGAGGTTCTATTCATATGATAGCGAAAGGCCTAGACTAGTCTATCTTAGTAATGACTATGTATACAATATAGTTGGTACAGGTAATGTGCAATTTTCTTTTTAGAGTGGATTTACCTTTATCCTTTGAAATGTATGCTATCCCAAACTTACTAAGAGCTTGGTATCTATTGTTCAATTGAATGACATGGGATAATCTAGTGCTTTTGGGAGTCAACCATACAATGTCCACAAGGGATCATTTGTTATTGCTAAACGAGCCAAATGTGACACTTTGCATCCCCTTCATATATTTTTTATAAAAAATCATGTAATTACAATAACCTAGTAGCCAAATGTATATTTGTGGCATTACTACTAAAAATATATATCTAGAAAAGGAATGGAAATGCTATCTCATTTTATTTACTTACCTTCTTTTGAATTTTATGATCTTTTTACTTGTGAACATTGTATATGCAAAAAGCATGTATGTTCAACCAACCATAAGAAGAACTTGAATAGGAAAAGGAGTAAGCCATGCATTAGTATTTAATCAATATATGTGGGCATATGCCTATAAAGCCTATAGGGGGAATCCTATTTTATCACATTCTTAGAGATGAAATTAGGGGAGTGTGGGCTTTTATTACGAATAGGAAAAATGAAGCTCTATCTTATTTAAAAAAAATATTGGCACTTATAAAAATGATTCTGGTAAGAAATTTTTCTTGGAACTGCTAGTGGTGGGGAATATGTTTCTCATGACTTTAAAATTTTTAGTAAAGTATTTGAGATAAAAATGGAACTCATAGTACCTAGTAATCCTACCCAAAATGGTATTGCAAAGGGTATGAATAGGACTATAAATGAAATGGTGTTAAATATGCTATCCAATGATGGCCTTAAGGATTTTGGACTGAGGCTATGGAAACTATTGTACATTTGGTAAACATGCTGCCTAATACTACTTTGGATAGTCGCATTCCTAAATAGTCATGATTAAACAAGAAGCCCTCTTATGACTGCTTAAGAGCATTTGATTATGAAGCTTATGTGTATATGCCAAAGATAAAGAGTAGTAAGCTATAATCAAGATCCAGTAAGTGCAACATGTATAGAGTAGAAAAATGGGTTATTATCTTTGGGATCCACAATGTGGAATGATTGTCTATAGTAATGATGTGATCTTCAATGAGTAGAAGATTCATAAGTAGTCTCTTAAGTGAAGAAAAGAAAGGCTACTTTCTAGGATGTAGTGCCACCTATTATTTTTCCATGTATAGCAAGCTCTAGTGCACCAAGTGTGCAAACAAATAACATAAGTGATGCTTCAAGTACTAGTGAGTAGGAATTAGGGAGATTTATTGAGTAGTAGGTTCAAAGCCTATGGTGCCACATGAGAAGAAAGAGTAGAGGGTGAAATTTTCACTCTAAGTGAGCCCATTGTGGTACATAGAGCTACTCATATTTCTTATTCCCAGATTTTAGCATGAGGTTGACTATGTGATGTCAATAAATTGTGGGTAGCCATCTTGTTGTAAAGAGGCCATGACTTGTATGACAATAAGCTTAAGTGGGGAGCTAGCTATGGGATCTAAAATGGATTCCATCATGAAGAATCTAACTTTGAAGTTCATTCCTTTTAAAAGGAAAAAAATTATTTGCATCCAAGTGGATCTATAAGGTGAACGGTACAAGTGATTCTAAATCTTTTAAGCAAGAAAAGGATGTGGTATTTGATGAGATATTTTCACATGTGGTGAAATTGACTAATCTTTGCACTCTACTTGCCTTCGTGGCTAGGGAAATTATGGACCTTGTACAATTATATCTCAAGATAGTATTTCTATATGGTGATGTTCATGATGAGATCTACATGGAGCTTGATAGTGTTGATCCTTTATGTGGATGATATCTTAATAATTAGCAAAAACAACTATGAGATTGATGCCTTGAAGAAGAGGTTAATGGAAACCTTTGAAATGAAGTATTTGGGATATGCAAATCACATTCTTGGAATGTCCATAATCATGGATAGGACAAAGAGATCGCTCTATTTTCCCTAAAAGAATTATGTTAGGAAAGTGTTGCAATGTTTTAATATGGAGAGGGGAAGATAATTATTATCCCATTGTCTCCATATGTAAGACTTAGCACTTATTATTGTTCCAAATCTAATTAGAGGAAGACTTAAATGGTCAAGGATTCATATTCATCATGTATGGGTGTTCTCTTGGATATTGCATTTGTAGTGGAAGTAGTGAGCATGAACATGTCAAATCCTAGCAAGAAGCATTAGGAAGTAGTCAAAGGCATCTTGAGTTACTTGAGTGGTACAAAGATATGTGCATGGTATTTGGGGGAAGTAGTAGTGGCATACTTGGATACATAGACATAGACTATGTGAGGAATATTATCAATAGAAAATCAACCACATTATATGTTTTTATCTGTATGATGATGTAGTCTCATGGATGTCTCCCTTGGAAAAATGTCTATGATTATGCACCACTGAAGCTAAGAAATATTATTGATTTTCACGACCCTTAGAATCAACATCCAAGCATTCAATGAAATCAAAAATCATTGAAGATTCCATATCCACACTATGAGTGTTATGCACACCATGCTACATATCCAAAGAAGCCAACTACTTATCAGTATCATCACTATCATTTTCCAACAAGTGTTTGCATCTCAAGTATCCAGATAGAATAAAGAATCTACAAAGGGTGTTGCTTGCTCACCTTCATTATCGATGCTTTGATGGCTAGTCTCCATGTTGATCCCACCTTCTTCTTAGGTGTGATGTCTAGAGGGCTATCTGACCTTTCAAGGTCATCATTGCCATGATGGGAGATAGAGAAGACATATGAAACTCAAGAGAAATAAGCTCCTAATGCAAAGAAAAAGCACATTTATTCATAGGTGATGAAAACGAAGACATCAATTTTCTTTGTGCTCCATTGGCATTGCCCTTTTTGGCTTTGGCAACACTTCGCATTTCACGATGAGTTGAATCATAGTGACATAAAATCCATTTGATGACATATTATCCTTAACCTTTCTTGAATGGTGGAATTCACATGCATGAAGTGTCTCTCTGAATTGAAATTTAAAGATAATTGCATGTTCTACCTCATAAGGCTTCGTAGTTAGACACAATTCCTCATGAGTTTGATCAAAAGTACATGTTGGTTAGACAATATAAACCCCTTTATAACCCACATCACGAATGCTTTTGAAAAACCCCTAATTTAGTTTTGTTCTTCATACCTTGCACATTACCCACAATAGGACAACAGTCAACTAAAGGAAATCCCACACTTTGGGTAGTAGGAATGAAACTTGTTTTGCAACTATTAGAATGTCACCCATGATTATGTAATTGAATGTAAGCAAAGATGGAACACTATAAGGCCCGTAGAACTTGAAAAAACCATAATATCCAAAAAATCTTGAACTATTGATTCATGCACTATAGTAGTAACTTGAACCAAGTTAATTTCTGCTACTTGCTTAGGCTATAAATCTCTATCTGGTTCATCATAGTCATGTTGAATAAGTCTTTGTAATCTAAAATCATTAATTGTCAGTTTTAAATATATCACCTTTGCAATCTAAAATAAGTCTTTGCAATCTAAAATCTCTACATGGGTCATCGTAGTCAAGTTGAATAAGTCTTTAAAATCTAAAATCATCCACTGTTGGTTTAATTATGTCACCTTGCAATGTGGCTAGAATAAAAGTACATTGATCAACATCTTTCACTATCTCATAAGGGTTTGAGAAACAAAGCTTAAATTTACCCAAATGCTTATGGAGCTTTGAATTGTAGACCATTATTAGGAATCCTTCCTTGAAAATCTTCTTCTTAATGTGGTGCTTGACCCATCCACCACACTGACACGTAATGATCCATAATTCTATCTTTTGCCAACTACATCAACTATTGTAACTTGTTATATATGAAGTAACTCTTTAGGAATTAATCTATGAGTAAATGCAACTCTCAAGCTGGGTATTATAAACTCTATAAGAACTACTACTTCTAGCCCGTACATCAACTTGAATGGAGTCACACTTATTCTGGCTTTATAAGCTATTCAAAAGGACCATAAAGTTGAATCTAACTTAGTGTCCCAACCCTTACAATTTTATTCACAATATTTTTCAAATATGCAACAAAATTTTGTTTGAGCTTTCAGCTTGCCATTAGCTTGAAGATGATATGGTGTAGACTTCTTATGCAATATGATGTGTTTTGAGGTAAACTCCCCTACCACCTCATTCAATAAATGCCTACCTCTGTCTCATAGACTAATGCAATTGGATAGCCACGAACCTAGTTAGAATGTTAGAATAAAGGACGTGAGCAACACTTATTTCTTCTTTGTCCCTTAAAGCCTTTCTTTCAACCCATTTGCTACAATAGTATGTACACACCAATATGAACTACTTCTTACTTTGACGAGCTGTTGGTTTGATGGGGCCCACAAAATTAATGCCCCATTTTTGAAATGGGTCTAAAGGTAGATTTGGATTACCTTGCATCATGACAACCCCCTATGAGCGTCCTAGATAAATAGCCAAAGCAGCTCTATAAAAAGCTATTGTGGTAATTAAGAACTAAAGGTGAACTAGTGAGATATTGCTAAATCAAAACTAACTAGATAAAGGATATCTTGACTTTCCACAATATTCTAACCTTAATCCAATCCAATACGTTCATTTAGGTCACCTTAAACCTATTAAGTTCCACTATCTAGCTCACGTTTTAAATGAAAACTACTTACATATTAAACCCAATTCCTTCAATATTTATATCAAAGAAAGTATATTTGACTTATACGTAACACACCTTTTAAGTCCCATTAAGACTCTCGCATAACCTCTAATATTCACTAATTACTGTTTCACTCTAGAACTTCGTTTTACAAACAAACTACCCTTAAATGAACTCAATTAACTATGAGATTTTATCAAAACATTTTGACCAGAAAGCAAACTATAGTATCTTTTTATACTTTCAATAAAATCCCTCTCTTACTTCTTGCATTTGTTTTAATTACTCTAAAGCATAAAAATGAAAATCCTCTAAGTTAGAGCTTTGTCGACTTCGATACAATTTTTTGTCAATAGATATCATCATCTCCTCCTAATATTCACCAACTAAGCATTAAAAATACCCAAAAACTAACACTTTCATCATTAAAAATTATGTGTACTCATACTTAGAGCTCCAAAATAATTGAAAGTTCATAAGTCTATCGAGCACGATACAACTCTATTTTGATATATTACCCGTAATATTCTTTTAATCTTCTGAATTATCCCTAATTACGATAAAAAATTATCATTTTAATCACTAAAATACTCATATCTCTCATTATATTCATAATCTAATTTAGGTAAAATTCTTTTTTTTTGGTTCGTTTCTATGTGTTTTAACTCTTTTTTAATCTACGTCTTATTAGTTATGCTCAAATTACTTAATATTCTCTAGTTTGGGCCTAAAATTATAGTTGTTAGATTATTTTCTTTCATTTTCTCATCATTTCAATCCATAAGATATAGTAATTCAACTTCATTTTACTAGTTCGATACCCAAAAATCTAAAGATCAATCATTTTAGTGCCATTTTCCATTTAAACTTATCATTTCACTTTAATTTTAACTACAAAAGAAAATACCCATTTAACTGAAGGAAGACAAGTCTTTAGCCATATTTGACAATGCTGATAACTACTTTTTCTCTCCCTTTGTCCCTCGAAATCTAAATATCTTCTATTCTCCTTTGCTCTACATTAATATCTATTAATCTATTCTTAATCTTATTGTAATTATCTTCTTCTACATGATATAATGGCCTTCATGAATAGGATGATGAGAAAGGATAGATGGAATAGGGAATAATTTGCAACCGATGGATGATGGAAGATGATTGAGAATGGTGCAGAAAATGATTAGAAATCATTCTTCATGTTGGCACCCACTTTCTTTCTTCCTTTCTATCTCTTAACTCGCTTTCATAAGACACACCTCCCCCTATCCCCCCCAAACAAACTTCCTGATTACCCATTTATTAAAAATTTGAGCTTTCACACTCAAACCGGTTCTCCCTTGGACCCTTCCACATCTCTAACATATTTCTAATGCTACCTCTTGAAAGGTGAGAAGGATTGAGCAAGAGAGCACGGAGGTGAGAGCTATGGAAGATAGAGCAAGAGCACGAAAGAGAGAGACTCCAAATTTGGGAAATCCAACAGTCACAAGGTGTGACTGGCCTTCCCTTGATTCAAATTTCACTGAAAGAATAAAGAATGAAGTAACAGTAATGGGAGCCCATCGCCTGCAGTGTGCAAGTGCGAGTATTATTAGTGTACTAATATGTGGATAGCTAGGCAGAGGCACATGTACCCCCAAAAACCTCCCACCTAAAGGAAAATCTGCCTCAGTGAGAAGTGAGAAGAAAAAAAGAGAAAAAGACAATACAACATGTACATAGATACAAGAGGATGAGGAAGGACGCCATCTCATCCAATGCCCATAAACTTCCTAAGGAAGACAAAGCGCTTTGTAGAGGGGCTTTTCATGAGCAAGTCTGTAGGATTCTAGTAAGTTGAGATCTTGACAAGGTCAACCGACTTGTCCTCAACAACTAGATGAATGAGTGATACCTCACCTCAATGTGTTTTGTCTTCGCATGGAAGACCGGATTCTTGGCTAACTAGATAACACTCATAGAATGTGAATGCAATGTAGGGATAGAATCTGCAATATCAAGGTCAGTAACCAAACAACCCAACCAAATGGCCTCCTTACAAATCTCACTGGTTGTAATATACTCAACATGTGTAGTAGAAATGCCCATGCATTTTTTCACCCTAGATATATATGAAACAGCACCTCCAGCAAAAGTGAACACATAGTGAGGGGTGGACTTCCTATTATCTGCATGTCCTGCATAGTTAGAGTCACTCTATCCCATGACTCCTATATATTGGCTACCATAACATATGCACCTATCAGCAATGCCCTTCAGGTACCTCATCATACCCTTCACAACATCCCAATGCCTCTTGCCAGGTGTAGCCCTATAACATGCCACAACACTAACTGCAAAAGCAATATCTAGACGGTGTCATGATGCTGCGCATCCGAGGTGTGGAATCCACCAAAACGTTTGTGTGTGTGACATTTGTTACTTTGTGCATACTTAGTCGTTGTGTTTGCATTTTGTTTTGTGTGGGCTGGAGATCAAACATCACTGTTTAGTAGATGATTTGATGTTCACCCAAAAGCACACCTACAGACCCCATGGAGGTGGGCAGCATGATGATGAATAGGAGACAGCACATCAACATGATTCATTTCAAATGAAAGCCATTGTGACAATAGGGTTTGTAAAGCATATGGATGTCCAAGGCTTTTATCACAAAAACAGACTTATCAAGCCATTTTGGAGGATATGGAACTCTGCGAGTAGTCAAGGAAGGGGTATAATTGGTGTTCTCGAGGCCAATTTTGTTGAGCTTGCACATGACAAGTAAGGTTTTGAAAAAAAAACTACAGTTCTTGTACACCTTGAAGCACGATTACTCAAGATGCATAAAACATATTGGTCCAAGTATTGTCACAAAGTTGGCTATGTAAACTATCATTCAAGGAAAAACAAACAGTTACAAGTTGCTGTAGAAAAGGGTACAAAATCATTACACAAGGTCAGAGCTAAGAATATTCTCTCTCCAAAGCAGTCTCACAAATTGCGTCACAGTGTATCAGAAAATAACAATATACTTCCAGATTCATCTCCGGATGATGAACTGGTTCCACAAAAGCTGCAAGAGGATTATTTAGTTTTTCCTAAGGTTTTTCCAAGGGCATTAAGGTCTCTAAGGCAGCGCCCAAAAGTATGGTGGTAACTCAGTGTCAGGCAGTGTGCGCCAAGATGAAGATACCTTAACACACTCTTGTGCTACTGGTGAGATGGTGCATTCATCTCATTCTGAATCATTACAAGTTCGTTCTACACAGGAACAGGATACCACCTTAAAAACTTCCCATACGAAAGAAGTGGATGAGATCTCAAGGAAAAGGAAGCTATTGATGAGTAATGGCACTTATGAAGCCACTATGGGGTTGTGTTCCAGAAAAAGAGGATACACTCTAATTAAAAAAAAGAGGAAAAGCATGGTCGCTGTTCTGGGCGGAGTTGTAGGTGATATTGAGTCCATGCCTTTTGGAGACTATTTGGGGAAAGACTGTTCCGGTTATTCCTCATATCACGGATGCTATTCAAGATTGGATAGAGCGAGTTGCTTTGGTTCCTGTTGATGGGAGCGATCAATCAGCAGATGTTTGTGTGATCGAGTTGGGAGGGATGAGTCCTGGATTTTAGGGAGGGAAATATTCGCTGGTCCTTCCATGGAAAGCTTCTAAGTTCTCACATGACGTAGTCTGATCGATTTATCATAGGCAAAATCACAGCTCTATGCGGAAAATAAGATGGAATAACATACATTATAGTGGCGAACTGGGTTGCCCCTCATTCCCCACAGCTGTATATAGCCGATATATCTCGTTAGAAAATAAGACAAGACAAGTGGCCAAGTTAAGGACTTGCAGGGATGTTGATACTCTCTCTGGCACCCGGAACAAAGCACAGAGCTCATGTGATGCAAGCATTGTATAGCCTTAATAAATGGCAGTTTTTCAACATGGGTTGCTTGAAGAACATGTGATCTACAAGAGAGCCTTTGCAAGAGGGGTTTGCTTGGCAGATCACTCATTAATGTGCATGCCAAGCTTTGTGGAAGTCAAACATCATAACCGGTTTTTGATCAGTCTGCAACTCCAATCACAGAGCGTTCTAGAGGTTTTTTTTTCAGTGGTACACTAGAGCACTTGCAAGGTGACTCGTGAGAGAGGAAGTGACCATGAGAAGCACTTTTGGGATGACAGTCTAGAGAGTATTGGACTTCTGTAGTACGCCTTGTTATGAACAGTCAGCATTTAGTACTTTCACCCTGGAGATGCTGCAGATGCTCGATGACTGTTGACTCCTGGATGAGCAGATTTTGTAGAAACATTGACAGCAAACAAATTTTCGTTTGAGGAATTTCTTAGGACTCCCCAGATAGCCAATTAGATGGCTATTCATCACACAACACATTGTATTTCAATCTAATTCACGCCACCCCTTTGGCTTTCTATTCGTCTTCAGTTATTGGCAGCTTGCGTTATCTTTTTCATCAGCATCATGGCTTTTCTGGAGCACAGCACAGCAGAGAAAAGGAGGTGGCCTGCTAAAGGATTGTTCAAAGGGAGGATTGCTACGTAACACTGATAGGACTGCAATTCTTTACTAAAAGAAGGTCACACAAAGATACTGCTTTTGGTTACTCTGTTTAAACAACAGTAGACAACAGTAAATAAGAATGGATCACTTATGACTGGAGGGTACATTGAATGAAGTTTGAATGTGCTTGATTGAAGGTTCTTTGCTAGTCATTAATTGTCAGAAAACCTCCAATTTGGGGCTGGAAACACTATTCCAACAATGTAAATATGGAGACAAAGCTTCTTTTTTTTTAATTCTTACACTGAGAAAGAGAGCATAAGCTTAAAGCTAAAACTGTTATACCTAGTAAGAGTCCTTGAAGGGCAACTTGTCTTGGTTTAACTCCTTCAACTGAGCATTCTAAATCTTTGGAGAAGACATGAAGAAGAGCATTTGGATTTTGTGGAAAGAAGATTCTTGGAGCTAGATTCACGGGACGATTGGTTATGCTTCATTGAACTTAAATAAAACAGAGTCTTGGCATCATTTTCTCATCTTGCTTATTTGCTTGATTCATCTTCTATCTTGAAATTCGTCAAGGTCCTCTGTGGTCGGGACTTTTTTTTCGGAAACACTTTGACATCTTTGGTGAACTCGACGTGAAAGCGTCGCATTTAAAAAAATTTCAAGATGGGAGATACTTCAGCATCAATTTCAACCCCTTCTACGATTCGTGCTTTGTCCTCTACTTCGACTCCATCATCGACTTCTGCTTCAAGTACTTCTACGGATAATTTAAAGCAGATTTTGCAGAATATGTCTATGTATATGCAACTTCAAAATCAGCAGACACAATTGTATTTGCAGCAGCAGCAGCAGTTACATCAACAACAGTTGTCTCGGCAAAGGCAACTATATTCGGAGCAAGAGAATGCAATTAGCGCGACTAAGGCGATTGAAGTAGTTGAAAATGAAAAGAAGCTATTTGATGGCCGTAATGTATCGGCTTATTTAAAGACGTATGAGATTAAGATGGGATTTTTTGGAGTACCGACAGGACTTATGAGTAAATATTTTATTCGCCTTGTCACGCCTTGAGGGTAAAAGTGGCTGATCTTTTCCTTCAAAATTTGCATTGGCAAGATTTTAAGAAGGCCCTGAAAGAGGAGTATTTTGTTGAGGACTTTGGGATGGCTACACGGTGGTCATTTCGAGAGTGGGTCTACATGCCAAACAAAGGTCTAGCTACTTCAGAATTGATACAAGAATTTGAAGAGAGGTATAGTCAGCTTGATGCCATTGAACAAAGAGCATTGGATATTGAGAAAGTTGAGCTTTTCTTGCAAGCTGCAGATCCTGCTCTTCAGGAAGAATTAAGAGAGCTTCTTGAGGATCGCACGAAGCCTATGGGTCTTAAAACAGATTGGCAAGTTGCTCAAGATGCGGTCTCGACTTTTACCAAGAGGCGGATATGGAAGTCCCGCCTATAAAATGGATCTATGACACCGACGCCGTCTTCTGCTCCTATGTCTGCTTCTACCCCTGTCATTTCTTCTCTTCCTCAGCTAGTTACTTGGCCTATGCCAGTGCCTACTGTTTCTAATCCTCCTGTTCCAAGACCGATGCTGACTCCTTCTGCTCCAAAATCATCCGCTTCTTTGGTTCCTTCCTCTCTTGATGACATAATCAAAGGCATAACGGATTTGACACTGGAGTCAGTTAAAGAAGAATTGTTGGAAAAATTAAAAGAGCAGTTTCCCTCGACCGCGCCTACTATTTCTTCTAGTGCTCCTAGTGCACCTAGGAGTGCTCCTAGTGCACCTAGGAGAGATCGAAGATGCATTTGGTGTGATAGTATGGACTATCAGCATTGCAGGGATTGCGAATCTTTTCAAGATGCAAGGAGGAAGAATTTGGTATTTTGGGGACAAGATGGCAAGATCTGGTTGACTAAAATAGGAGCTCCGCTTGCTACTAATTTTGGAAAATGCAGAATGAAGAAATTAGTAGATGACATGGCTGCGCGTACTTCTTATGTGGCAGCTAGAGGAGATGCTTCTGCATATGGAATCCAAATTGAGAAAGGTTCAGAGAGTCAGCCAACATTATGGACCTATGCTATAGAGACAGCAAACAAGGGAAAAATCCAGCATACTATTTTGACTAGTGCAGGTTCTAGCATCAGACAGGTTGGGATTCGCCTGTTGACAGGTACACTATTTATGCCTACTTGGCTAAGTCTCAAGGAGCATATGTACTTTTTGAGGAGAAGAGTAAGAGAGATGAAGAGAATCCAAATGCAGCTAAAAAGACTAGAGGGGGGTCAGTTTGCTACTCCACCTACTGCAGGGCCATCTTCGAGACCAAGGCCAGAACGACAAATGGAGGATACTCAAAAGAAAGAAAAGAGGCAGGAGCCTAGACAGAGAAAGCAACCAGGATTTAGATTAATGTCTGATATTGAGACATCTACGGACATGAAGAAAATCTTTAATGACCTGGACTTGTGGTGAGATCTCCACGTGGATGCTAGGAGACGATCCTCCTGTGGTTGCACCTTGGGCTTTCTTAGGAGCCATCGCGAATGCAGCCTTTCCATCTTGGATGCGGCTTTGCGAACTCCCTTTTCAAATTCCACCGTCCTTTATGAGTTTTCTTTTCCTTCCTTTTGTAGAAGCTCTTTGAAGGGATACTTCTGTGGAGGAGGGGAGAAACCACGGAAAGGGTTTAAAACCCGGGAAGGGGGTGTTTTAAAAACCTCCGTGAACAAGGCCCATTAAAGCCACGGGAAAGGGATTAATGGCTTTCTAAGGACCCACAGGAAAGGGGAAGATAAAAGTTGTAAAAGACCCTTACGAGGGATTTTGTATGGGGGAAGAAGGTGTAAAAAACCCTTAACATAGGATTTTGTGTGGGGCTTAAAGAGGGGTCTTTTCGTTTTGTGTGGGGGGGGAAACAAATGTATAAAAGGGCCTAAGAAGGATTTTTTCATGGGGGGGAAGGGGCCTAAGGACCACATGAAGGCCCTTCAATGGCAAATGTTGGGGGGGAAAAGGGGCCTAAGGGAGCCCTTAGGAGGGAATTTTTGAGAGCATGGGAAAAAGCGCTTAAGGGTCCATATGAGAGGGGGCTTCTTAGGAAGCTTTTAGAAGCTTCCTAAGAAGCTTCTAAGCTTCTGAAGAGGACGTATAAGCTCCACATGGCGACTGTGGCAGATTGACGTGTCAATGGACAGGCGGGCTGAACGGCGACTGCTGGCGTATTGTGTTTCCCTGTGGTAGCAGGGCCTTGGCTCCTCCCTCTTCACGACCACCCTCTCCCTCTAATTCATGGCCGCCCAGGAGCAGAGTCTCCACTCTCTCCCTCTACGCTCGGCGGCGACAGAGTGACGGCACCCCACGACTACTGTAGTCTCGGGCTTTCCCCCTTTTGCTCAGCGGCAACACCTCAGCAATATCCTCTCAGCCTGCCCTTTCATCTTCTCCTATGCCATAGATTTAAATAGGGGAGGGGAGGGGGATCCTCCCTCCCCTGCGTGGCATCACGCATGCCCTCTTCCCCCCTGCAAGCTCCATGGAGGAGCTTGATCATACCTTCTATTCCCCTCCCCCTATAGCACGACAGTCGACTGGGGAGATAAGGGGAATTTCTTTTTTTTAAAAATTTGTCATTATATTATTATTTATCCCAAATCAAATATTCTTATCCCCATGACCTCTTCCCAAGAGGGGATTCATGCGACATCTGTGGTTTCAGAGTCTCGGTTTTTGCGAAAGGAGATAATGCTACATGGCATCTAAGTTCGTACCGTCCGAAATCCAATGCCGAGAATTCACATGGCCTCAATAAATATTTTCGGTAGAAATATTACATTCTCTCCCCCTTGGAGGATTCGAGATGTCCTCATCTCAAGATAAACTAGGGATATTGATGGTTGAGAGTGCTTTCATCTATCCAAGTGGCATCCTCTTTGGGATAATCTTTCCACTGGACAAGGCATTCTCTCAAGGTTCTGGATCTCAGTTGTCTCTCCCTAACATCTAAGATCTTGTCAGGCCTTAGTTCAAGGACTCCTTGACTAGGCATTACAACTTATTGGTCATCAAGTACATGGTAAGGATTAGGTACATACTTCTTCAATAGGCTGATATGGAATACATTATGAACCTTTAGGTTCTCCGGGAGTTGGAGTTTATAAGCATTAGGTCCTAGGCACTTAAGGATCTTGTATGGCCCACAATACCTTGGACTTAGCTTTTTGCAATCTCCTAGGGATAGAGAACTCTTTTTTGGATGTACGCGAATGAAGACCATATCTCCTTCCTCGAAGATTCTATCCTGACGCTTCAAGTCTACGTATGCCTTTTGTCTATCCTTGGTGGCTTGGATGTCCTATCTTATTGACTTTATTTGGTCATCCATCTCTTCCAACATCTGCCTTGAAGCTTCAACCCTCAAGGTTGGATCTGAGAAGTTTAGGGGACTTCGACAATCATGATCGTACAATGCTTGGAAAGGGGTCATCTGAATGCTTTGTTGGTAAGAAGCATTGTGGGCAAATTCAACCAAAGGCAAGTATTGAATCCACCTTTTTGGCTCACGACAGCACTGTGCCCTAAGCACATCCTCGATGACTTGATTGACTCACTCTTTTTGACCATCAGTTTGGGGA
Organism: Lygodium microphyllum; assembly: GCF_053477565.2. Taxonomy (NCBI): domain Eukaryota; kingdom Viridiplantae; phylum Streptophyta; class Polypodiopsida; order Schizaeales; family Lygodiaceae; genus Lygodium; species Lygodium microphyllum. The sequence goes on from NC_141162.1 coordinate 115,037,613, forward strand.
TGGTAAGCTGTGCTAAAATAGAGTTGAGTGCCAATGGCTTCAAAGATAGCTCTCCAGAAGTGCGATGTGAAGAGAGAATCACAATCACTAATGATTCTTCTGGGTAACCCATGTAGCTTGAATATCTCCTTGATAAACAATCTTGCAATGTCTGATGCTCTATAGTTTGTCTTTACTGGAATAAGGTGTGCAACCTTAGTAAGCATGTCAACCATGACCATGATGGAGTTGTATCCTCCCTGAACTTGGGATAGGCCAACAACAAAGTCCATACTGATGAATTCCCATTTCATTTGGGGAATGTCAAGTGGTTGCAACTTCCCAGAAATTTTGACATGTTCGGCTTTGATACGTTGACAAGACAAGCACTCGGTGACATGTTTGAGAACGTCGCCCTTAAGCCTCTCCAAATGGTAGCTCTTCCTAACTGCATTGAGAGTCTTGGCATAGCCAGGATGTCCTGAGAAAGGGGAATCATGAGCTTCCCACAATATCTTCTGCTTAAGTGACTGACTTGCCGGTATACACAACCTCGTTCTATAGTAGACAAGTCCATTGTTGATAGAGAATTCATGATACTTAGCCTGCAGCTTTTGGTCTTGATCCTTGATAGAGATTTCCCTTAGCATCTTTTGATAGGCTAGATCATGGCATGCTTCCTCTCTAGCTAACTCAAGTATTGGATTGTTTGGCATGGATACCTTTGTGGCTAGAGATCTAGCTGTTGATGGATTTTGCAAGATTAGAGAATTAAGGAATGCCTTGCGACTGAGTGCATCGGCAACTACATTCTCTTTTCCAGGTCGGTACTTGATCTCAAAGTCATACTCCTCCAGCACTTCAATCCACCGACGTTGCCTCATGTTGAGCTTGTTCTAGGAAAAGATCCACTTGAGACTCTTTTGGTCAATTACTAGTGTAAACTTGTTATCCAACAGGTAGTGTCTCCAAAGATTTAGGACATGGATGCCAGCTAACAATTCTAGATCATGGGTAGCATAATTCTTCTCATGGCTCTTCAGTTTCCTTGAAGAGTAGGCTACATGATGACCTTCCTGCATGAGCACACAACCTAAGGCAAGCGTGGTAGCATCTGTTACTACCTCAAACTCCTTATTGAGGTCTAGAAGTTTTAGGATAGGTATTGATACCAAACTTTGCTTCAATCTGTCAAAGCTAGTTTGTTCAGGAGTTGACCATGCAATGGATGTTTGCTTCTTCAGTAAGTCCATCAAAGGTGCTCAATCAAAGCATAGTTTTTGATTAAGACCCTATACCATCCTATCAATCCAAGAAAGCTGTATATTTCTTTGACAGTTGTTGGTATTGGCCATTCTAGCACATCTCTGACCTTAGCTGGGTCCACTAAGATTCCTGTCGCTGATACGATGAATCCCAGATATTCAATCTGACGTTTGAAGAATGCACACTTCTTCATCTTAGCATACAGCTTATGTGCTCTCATTGTCTCAAGGACAATCCGAAGTTGGGGTTCATGATCTTCTTTCTGTTTAGAATAGACCAGAGTGTCGTCAAAGAAGACGAGCACAAAATCAGCAAGATATGGCCTAAAGATATCATGTATTAACTTTTTGAAGGTGGCAGGCGCATTCGTAAGCCCAAATGACATAACTAGGAACTCAAAGTGTCCATATCTTGTATTGAAGGCCATCCTGGGGATATCTTCTTCCTTGATCCTTATTTGATAGTAACCCGACCTGAGATCAATCTTGGAGAAGATCTTTGCACCCTGAAGACGATCAAGAAGCTCATCTATTCTAGGAATAGGATACTTGTTCTTGACAGTTGATTGATTCAACCCTCTGTAATCAATACATAGTCAAAGTGTTCCATCTTTCTTTTTCTGGAATAGTACTAGAGCTCCCCATGGTGAATTTCTAGAACGGATGTAGCCCTGATCTAGCAGTTGCTTGAGTTGTTCCTTTAGCTCAATTACTTCTGGTATGGACATTCTATAAGGTCTCTTTGCAATTGGCACAGCTGCTGGTACTAGCTTGCTCTCATGATCCACTTCTCTTTGAGGCGGGAGTTCTGTCAACTCTTCAGGAAATACATCCACGTATTCCTTTAGCCATGAAGGTCCTTCACTAGACTCCTCCTTCTGATCTAACTTGTTGAGCTTAATTAAGTAGACATGTAGTCCCTTTGTGACTCCCTTTATAATCCGAGATGCTTTGTCCAATTGAATTTTTGGCTTCCCTGCTTCTCCTTGAGTTGTGACCAATTCCCCTTCAAAGTTTCGAAAGGAAATTTGGCCCTTTCCACAATGAATGTGGGCGTCATTAGGCTTAAGCCAATCCATTCTGAGTAGACACTCATGGATACCTAAATTCATGACTCTGAATTTGACCGAAGTCGTCTTTCCTCCCAGAAAGAATTCCACCTTAGCAGTTTGCCTGGTACAAGTAACCTCACGACCATTTGCCAATTCCACAAGCAAGATAGGTGCTTCTACTGTGGCTATTCCTAATCTTTTTGCACAAGCTGGTGAGATAAAGGAATGTGTACTACCACAATCAATCAAGGTCTTGAAACTTTTACCTTGATAATCTGACGGTGTCTGAATCACCGAGAACTGGCGATTCGGCCCTTTCTTATGAAGAGCGGCATGGACTGTCACCCTTTCAAACTTTGCTTCCATGGTCAGATCTTCTTCTTCTTCGCACATCTGCCTATTGGCAATGCAGGCAGTTCTTCCTCTGCCTTGGATAGTGGCTCCCTGACCACGGCCCATTCCTTGGAAAGGTGCTTGGCGATGTTCTCCTCCAAGTTTGGGACATGGCCTCTTGAAGTGACCGGGCTCGTTGCAGTGGAAACAACGGAGGTTTTGGCCATTGCTTTGAGTAGGAACAAAGTTGTTGACATTGTTAGTTCTTACTTCCTTTCTTTGTCCCTGATTCTGACCTTGAACTCTCTTCATTTGAGGTCTGAATGCTCCTCTGTTCGAGTCATTATAAGACCAAGTTTTGTTTCCCCTTAGTCTAGCCTGCACCTCCTGAATTATAGGGGCAGCTCGAATGAGTGCGTCCTGAAGATCTGATGGGCGCATCAATTTGAGACGGGTATTTACTGGTGGGTTTAAACCAGCACAAAATTTGGACACCTGTTGTGTCATGTCCATCTGTGGCGCATACTTAAGAAGTGAGATAAATTTAGAGTAGTATGCGTTAAGAGTGAGTCCCAGTTGTTTTAGCTCATAGAACTTGTTCATTTTTTGCATGCGATATGCAGGTGGTAAGAATCTTCCCTGCACAGCTTTCTTTAGCTTCTCCCAGGTAACGGATCCTTCCGCGATCCCTTGATCCCTGCATCATTGCTTCCACCAAAGCCTGGCTTCGCTGGTGAGCTTCAGCTTGGCGAGCATAGCCTGATTGGCGGGTGCAATACCGGTTGCTTCGAAATAATCCTCCATGGATTCAATCCAAATTTCAGCATCTACTTGGACGGACCTGCCTCTTCCGTCAAATTCGGGTGGCTCAATCTGCTTGAGAAGAAACTTCTTCTCCTAGATTATAGCAGTACTTGATGTAGGAGGCGAACTGGGATTTTATACCTGGGGTTGTGCCTGGATAAAGGTTTCTTTATTAATCGATAATCATTACAATTTATATTTCATTTCAATTTCCGCTATCAACCAAGCAATCTAACTACTTAACTTTGATCAATTCTCATGCACAAACAAACATTGATAAAAGGAAGTCTTATTATATTTATATGGGCATAGCCCTTTCGGAATACAACATTTCTTGCGATGATAAGCCAACTGTTTACATTTAGTTTGGGGAGAATAATGTTGTATTACATTTATCTACAAAAACTGGATAATAGTATGGTTTTGGGTCATGGATCTTCAGGAATCGGTAAGTCATTGGAAGTCCAGGGTATCCTTTTCTTTGGAACCCATTCTTCTCATGGTGCCCCAACACTTTAATCCTGTCGGCAGGGATTACACGAGTCACTTTCTCATATATATATGAGTTCAGTTCAACCCTTTGACCTCGAATATGTAAAGTTGAATTTATGTGATTTCCTTCGTAATTTTTATTTGGTATTGTTATAATTCAATCGTCCGAGGATAATTGTTGGAGATAGGATGCATTTTTCATCTTAAATACTTAGGTTAACTCTGAAAGAATTAGCTCACGAGACAGAAAAGTTTGGTCATTAGTGTTTTCAATAAAACGAACAAAATAAAGTGAGCAAAAAATTGATATGCATTTCTAGCAAGTAGTTTTATGCATTGCAATGAACTGAACTTAGATTAATGTCTACATTTACAAAACGGAATTAAGATAGTGCACTCCGTTTAGGCATGGAAGTATAAATTGCATGTCTCATTATTAGGACATATCTTCTTCGGAATGAGTCATTATGGAAAGTGCTAATAATCCATAGGAAATTGCAAGGCATGAAATGATTCCTAGGTTGCATAACTCTAGTAAATTGGTATAAATATCGTTTTTTAACTTCATATTTAGTAGTAAAAGGCTGCACGTTTTAGCATGAATCTTGTTCGCAAGTTATAGGGTGATTAATCGGAATTGGGCTATAACCTAACCGATGCTTGATCTTAAACCGAAAAGTTAGGGTTGAAAATCAACTTACGCGTAGACAATGAGTCATGTGTTTATGGAAATGATAGTGTAATCATCTTCAAGAATTAAACAAGTTGGCTTAAACCTAAACACCTAAAAATCGCGAAGGGACTCGTTTAGGAAAAGTTAATCCAATTCCAAAGAATTAACTAGGAGTTAACACATGACCTAGTCGCTCATATTGCTAAGGCTAGAACTCCTATGCCCTAAAGACTTGCCCACATTCATGGAATGTAGGGACATTGGAACATACTTGAGAAGTGATCTAGGGTTTTTCCCTAAGAATATTTTGCTAAAAATATGGAACGTGGAGCCCTAGGGACTGACAATGTCAGCCTAAAGTAATCAGGAACAGATTGTTTCATGACTCCATTCGAAGGGTAAATAGTCCCATAGCTTGATGCGACACTTGTGCAACAAGTAGTAGAGTCACACGATCTTGTGAATTGATCGCAAGGAAATGGCCAAATTCCTCGGAAGGAGGTTGGCAGATTCTTACGCAAGTTATCTTGCAAGAGGATGAATAATCATCCTAACATAATATCTTTCTTGGGTAAAGATAATTGGTTGAAAGCAAAAGACCAACCAATAAATTGGGATAACATATGAACTTAAGAGATTGATCAAGTCGGGTTCATAGAGTACGCCCTAACCCAGGATATAGGGGATCTTGCCAAACTGCAATTGATCCCGGATCGAGTGCTGGATGCATTCGAAAAAAAGGATTCACTCAGCAGTTGGCCAACAATAACGACCAATGGAAATGATTGTGCTTGTTACAGATTTAAGAGCACTGTTTTTCTTTGTTTGATCAAAGAATTAAAGGATAAATAGATATCTAATGCTTCAGGTTGAAGGCCTGAAGGGAGAGGTATCTTCAGTTACCCCCGATTTCCTGCATGACCCTAACCAAGGCGGTTGTTAACCGCACCGGGAAGGTGGATCGAACCCGCCGCAAGAGGTCTCTCCGTTAAGAGCTACTTGGAGCAGGAGGATGCTTGGGTGCCAGGGGGGCTCTGGCCGTAAATCCCTCACCTTCCAGGCCCTGCACAAGAGGCTAACGTGACTCAGGATTAGATCTCGAGGCCCCCATACTAGTCTACAGGCGGAATCTTGGATTAGTGATCCTTGTGGATTGCTGGATAGCCTTTGGGCGGATTGTGGATAAGCCTACGGACTGGACTTTATGTATTTCAAAGATAAATATGATAACCTGTTAAAAAGGAACTTGTTTGACATTGCTTTTCTATGTCAAGTTCTATGATTACGTGAAGGAACCTGTGCCTAACGGGATAATTAAGGAAGCTGATTGATACAACTAAATGTGTTAGGTAATTAAATAACTAAAAAAACTGAGGAAAGTGCGGTGGATGTGGCCATAGGTCCGTCCTATAGATGGGTGGTCCCGGTTGGCTGAGAACTTTTCTCAAATCACCTTATGGCAAAGAGGTTGAGCTTCGCATCCCTCTCGTTTCCCATTCTTCTTGAACCAAGTGCAACGTAAATCCGCTTCGGACCTGGCATTTCTGCGTAAAGTAGTTTGCTTGGGTTCGACGCTAGTTGCCGTTAGGAAATGACCAATAGGGAAAACCCTAATTCAGGTCGGTCCTAAGTGGGAACGGCCGGAATACTTTCGCTACGTGGCAGACGTGGAACGTCCTAAATCACAAATCCCGTAACATTCCATGGGAGTGCTGGGCGAAGCGTTCTAGACATCCTTTCCGATGGACTGCTAAGACGTGTCCTGAAGATAACAGGTGGACACGTTACAATTGGTATCAGAGCCAACCAACGAAGGATTTGTTTTTATGAAATCTTAATAAGATAAAATAAAGCAAATCTTGCTGTCCAAACATTTCCTTACTTTCAATGCTGTCTTGCAGAATTATGAAGCATGGAACAAGTTCTTAGTATTCCGAGTCATGTTTATGACTGCGATGCATTCCCCGCATTATCGACAAAGGGTTGGGATGATGAACATCCTAGAGCAAATCTATAATCCATCGCCTTTGTACATGGAACAAAGATGGACGAGTATCTCAGGAATCTACTATACAGCTGCCCACAAGTTTGCATAGCTTCAAACCAACCTAAAGAGGATCAAGTGGTTGGAAGACCTGAAAGTCGTGAAACTATTTATTTATACCTTCGTCTGTAAGGCTTGAACTTCTTTTGTGGTCTTCTACGATATTTGTAAGTCCAAATCCTATGTCCTTGGCATTGTCTCTTGACCTTCTTGTTTCAAGAATGGCCTCACTCATCACTGATTCTTTCTGTTCAACATGCGCTTGTATCAACTCTTTCAACAAGTCCTTACTCCTTTTACTAGGCTTGCATGGTATGTTATAACATTCCTTGTCTTTCCCTTGAGTTTTAATGAGGTCACCCTTGCTAAAGGTTGTTATTATCCTCACACGCGGTAGTGTGAAGTACGTCCTCTATGCTACATAACTGGCCTCACACTTCGTCGCCCTTTTGAAGGGTCTTCCTAAGAGGGTTTCCTTTCCACAATTTGCACTATTTGGAAGAACATGGAATAGGATAGGTAAGTTTTTCGTTTCAATAGTTACAAGGATTTTGCACTTTCCTATAAGTGATTGTGGGTATCCCCCATAAGGACTAAGAGTTGCATTAGTCGGTGTGAGCTCTGGTTGGCCTAGTAGGGTCCATGCTTCATAGGTCAAGATATGAAAATTAGCTCCTTATTGATGACGGCATCGACACTATGCTCTCTTTTTGCAGTGAGTTTTGACACTAAGGTAAGCAGGCAATACTATGTCTTCATCTTCTAGGTCTTGGCTTAAAAATTCAAGCCTTCTAGTACATGCCCTTGAGTCCCTAATTGCACAACCACATGTGGATTCTTTATTAATGTCTTGGGTCCTCTATGCAGTGATGTTCAAGGTGCATCTATCATCAAGACTGTCATGTCTAGTCATCGTCACAGTTGTAGCTTGATGTTCTTCCATTTCACTTTGACTAGATACAGTCGGAATGTGTTGAGAGTGGAAAAAGACTGAATTTTTTACTAATTTTTATTGATTTTGAGGTCTGAATGATTGATTTTTGATGGATTTAGAGTGATGCATGGTTATTAATGGAAGTGTTTGAGAGTGTTTTGGATTATATTGATTATTTTTTGGAAGTTCATAATGATTCTCAGTGGAGATATGAAGCTCTATGATGTTCTGATAGGTTCTGATTGGTTCTGTATACCTTCTGTTTTGTTCTAATTGTCTTCTATATGAAGCATGGATTGATGATTGATGAAGATTGAGATCTTTTGTAAGCTTATTGAATAGTTTTTGATAGTATGGAATGGTTTGAGTATGAGTTATGAGGTTCCGATGACCTTCTGTAACGTTCTGTAGAGCCTCTGTTTCTGCTCTGTCTCTGTACTGTAACTGTACTGTAGCTGCTCTAGTACTGTATTGTAACTGTTCTGTAGACCTTCTATAAGTGTTCTATAGAATGTATGTGTGACTTTGGGAAAGTTTTCTAACTTTTGGAAAGGATGAATCTAAGTTCAAAAGAGCTAAAACAAGTGGAAGAAGCAGTTGTTGAAGACTGAAGAGAAGACTGAAGTGACAGTGATAGTAGTGAGCTGTGAAGAGACATTGTTGTGGCTCTGGTGCCTCTTCATATCAGACATACCTCTTGGGAGGTGCATCCACAACCTAAGAAGGATTATTGAGAGTTATTATGAGAGTATTGTAGTGAGGATATGATGTACTATTGAGATAGAGAGAGAGAGAGAGAGCCAGAGATAGCCAATTCTATCAAAACAATGTAACTGTATATGAGAGATAAAGAGAGAGAACTATGAAGACATTGAAGATGAATAGTATGTGATTGATTTCCATTCAAATATGGTGTATTCATTTATTTTCTTTATTATATTGATGGATTCTATGAAGATATTGAAGATTATGGTTAATTCTATCAAATCCGTGGGAGATATCTACTATGATGCTGCGTGAAGAATTGTTGTTTTCATTGTTTTGATGATCAAAAGAATGAAATAAAAGCTTGTTGATGTTATAAGATAGATTTTCTTGCAATAGAATCCCATTTTCCTTGGTGTTCCTCTTGGGGCTCCATGTTTTTGGTGTACAGCCGAGGAATCTTGCCATCAACAAGCACCAGAAGGGGCTAAAAATGAAGGAAATGGCATTGCCAATAGGGGAGGAGAGGGAATCCTCCCCCCTCGACGTGTCCATTTGCATGACTGTGGAGCCGAGCAAGCTCTAGGGAGGAGCTTGCTGGCTCCTCTATCCCCTTCCCCCTTCCAGCATGATGTGTAGCGGATAGGAGGATAAGGGAAAAAAAATTTCCCCTTTGGTTAATTTGATATATTACAAAAAGGGCCATAGGGACAAACCCCATTCAAATTGACCTACGAAATTGAAGTAATTCTACCAGTGCCATTCTTTGTTCCGAGCTTGAGAATAGCAATCCAGGAGAGATGGGAGGGCAAAGAAGTATGGAGAAATCGTTTGGTAGAGCTAAAACACCTATCTGAGACTTGTCTCATTGCAACCCATGCCCTAATCTATGAGTAGGCACAACACAATAGTTGGTTTGAAAAGCTTGTCAAAAAATGAGACTTCAAGCAAGGAGACCTAGTCTTACTGTACTTTGTTAAGGGACACAAGTAGCATATGAAATTCAAGGGATTGGGACCTTTCAAGGTTTGCAACTGTAATATTTCTGCTGAAAAATATTACGTGCGCACATGAGTCCCGGGAAAATGTCAATACCAGTATTGTGGTCACGGACGGTGCGGGCTTTAATTGGTACACTCTCCATTGGTAAATCGAGTCTTAGGACTAAGGTTTAATAAAAACCCGCGTTCTTCATAAGAACCTCCTCTTGGTAGGAGGCCAAAAGGATAATATTGGAATTATGGCAATTTTTTTAAAAATTTTCCCCTCTTTCCCCCAATCGACGGTCATGCTGGAGGAGAGGGAGGGAGGCACTTATGACTAAGCATCTAGCTGGAGGACATAGGGAAGGCAATGGCCATGCCATTGGCTGCGTGGGAGAAGAGGAGGTACCTCTCCCTACCATATAAATACCCCTCTATGGGTTGAGTAAGGGGAGGAGAGAAGGAGTTGAGGACGGACGTCGCCAGGCCGAGGGGAGGAGAGAAGGAGCTGAGGACGGAAGCCGCCAGGCTAAGGGGAGGAGAGAAGGAGCTGAGGACAGACGCTGCCAAGCCGAGGGGAGGAGAGAAGGAGCAGAGATCCGTGACGCCGCCAGGTTGAGGGGAGAGGAATTCCGTAGTGGGCCGCTAGTTGCTGCTGCGTTGCCATCATTCGTCTGCTGTCCGCCATCAAACATCATTGCATATCATCTCCTCTTCCTCCACGTGGGCCACAGAAGCTTCCAAGAAGCTTCTCGTGAAGCTTCTAAAGGCCCTTAGGAAGCCCCCCTTCCTGCGGGCTTTCTTAAGCCTTCCTCTTGTGGTTTTTATACCCCTACCTCCCCCTCTAGGGATTTAAGCTCCCATTTTCGTGGGTTCCACCTAAGCCCCTTTCCTATCGCAATTTCCACGCAAGTCCCCTTTAAGTTCGAGAATTAAAACCTTTTTTCCCCCCTTGGTTTCCCCAAAAGACACCATAGCCGAGTTTTTCAAAGCTCTCCCCTTAGAAGTTCCACAAAGCCATTTGAAAACCCTTTCGTGGATTTTCCCCCTCACAAGTTATCTTAAAAGCCCTTCCTAGGGAATTTTATAAACCCTTTCTAAAGGGGTCTTTATAACCCCGGAATTTAAGCAACCTTTCCCCCTTTGCATACTACAAAGCTATTTTTTCTTCTTTCCGTGGATTCCCACACTAGACAGTTAAGCTCCTTTTTGTGAAGAACACTTGTATTCCCGGAACTTCTATGAAAAGAAGGGGAGTTCATAAGTTTCCATTTCTAAGGGCTGGTTCCAAAAGATGGTGAAATTGATCAAGGAAGCTGAATCACAAAAGGGAGTTTCCCGTGCGAAGGAGACAGCCAAGATCATAAATCTGCGTCCAAGGCAAAAAGGTCGAATTTGTGATGGCTCCTAAAAAGGCACAAGGCGCAACCGCAGGAGGATCATCTCCTAACATCCATGTGGACATTTCACCGAATCCACAAGTCCAGGTTTTCTTCCGATTTTTGATTTACGTCGTAATATTACAATTGTGCATGGATCATTTAAGGAATTTGGATGCATTTTTTTTTGATTGAAAATACTTTGGCTAATAGCTCACAATTGAGGAATTCGGTCATTAGTATTTTTCAATGAAACGAACAAAAAAGGAGCATAAGATCTCTATGCATTCCTAGCAAGGGGTTTTTATGCATTGCAAAGTAACGAAATTAGATTAACTAATGCCCATCTTTACAAGTTGGAATTATGATAGTACACTTCGATTATGCATGGAAGGAATAAATCACATGTCGCATTATTAAACATCTTTTCTTCGAAATGATTCTTTAAAGAAGGTTGCCAACAACCGTAGGAAATTTCTAGGCATGGAAATGACTCTAGGGCTGCATGAAGAAGATTAAACTCTAGTCAATTGGCATAAATCTTGTTTCAACTGCGTAGTTGTTAGAAAAGGCTGCATGGTTCAAACATAAAACTCTAAAGCTTAGTAGCATGAATCTTGATTGCATGTTACAGAAGGATCAATAGGAATTATGCCATAACCTAACATATGCTTTGATCTTAACCAGAAAAGTTAGGGATTGTAAAATCTAATCATACGTAGGCAATGAATCATGTGATTACGAGAATGGTATCATAATCATTTTCATGAGTAGACAAGTAAATTGGTTTACCCTAAAACACCTAAAACCACGAAGGAATCGCTTAGAAAGGGTTAAATCGACGTAACATACCCCAAGTGCTAGCTAGGGTTTAGCACATTGAGGACGTGACCTAGTCACACTTATTGCCAAGTTGAAACTTTCATACCCTAAAAACCTGTCCACATTCATGGAATGCAGGGACAATAGGACATACTTGCGAGAAACGATCTAGGGTTTCTACCCTAAGGATCGCTCGCTAAAAGGAGGAAACTCAATTTGAATTTGGAACCTTAGGTCACCGACAATGTCGACCTAGTGCAAAATAGTCCCATGAATTTTGACGCAACATTTGTGCAACAAGTTGCAGAGTCGCATGATCTTGTGATTTGATCACAAGGGAATGGAGAATTCCTCTGAATGAGATCGGAAGATTCTTGCACAAGTTTATCTTGCAAGAGGATGAGTAGTCGTCCTGATGTAGCACCTTTCTTGGGGAAAGTGACCAAGATAAGGGAATTAGATATTTGCTTGGAAGCAAAGGACCAATCAATAATTTGGAGCAATATACTTACTGTTAATAGAACTTAAGGTATTGGTTAAATTGGATTAACAGGGTACGGCCCTAACCCAAGGACATAAGGGTTAAGAAACAAACCCTTGGGGATCTTGCCAAGTCGCAACTAATCCCGGATCGAATGCTGAATGCATTCAGAAAGAAGGATTCACTCCTTAGCAGTTGGCCAAAATAATGACCACTAGAAATGATTGTGCTTATAACAGTTTTAAAGAGCATTATTTGCTTTGTTTGCTCAAGGAATTAAAGGATGAAAATATATCTAATACTTCAGGTTGAAGGCCTGAAGGGAGAGGCAGCCTTAGTTACCCCTGACTGCCTACCTGACCCTAACCAAGGGGGTTGTTAACCGCGCCAGGTAGGTGGACCGAACTCTCGCGAGAGGTCTCTCCGTTGAGCGCTACTTGGAGCAGGAGGACGCTTGGGTGCCAGGGGGGCTCTAGCCGTAAATCCCTCACCTTCCGGGCCCTGCACAAGAGGCCAACGTGACTCGAGATTAGATCTCGAGGTCCGCATATTAGTCTACAGGAGGAATCTTGGATTAGTAATCCCTGTGGATTGCTGGATAGCCTTCGGATGGATTATGGATAAGCCCATGGGTTGGACTTTATAAATGTATTTCAAAGATAAATATGATAACCTGTTGAAAAGGAACTTGTTTGACACTACTTTTCTATGTCAACTGCTATGATTACGTGAAGGAACCGGTGCCTAACGAACTAATTAAGGAAGTCGCTTGATGCATGTCCAACTAAATATGGTAGGTAATTAGATAACTAAAACAACCTGAGGAAAGTGCGGTGGATGTGGCCATGGGTCCGTCCTACGGATGGGTGGTCCCGATTGGTCGGGAACATTTCTCAATCATGATGGACAGCAAGAAGATTGTTTCAAAGGACATGAACAGCAAGGGTGCTGACCTAGAGTCTAAGTTATAATAATCCCGATTTACACTGTTTTAGGGGAACGGAATGGGGCTATGCCTTATGGCAGAGAGGTTGAGCTTTGCATCCCTCTCGTTTCCCATTCTCCTTGAACCAAGTGCAGCGTGAATCCGCTTCGGCCCTGGCATTTCTGTGTAAAGTAGATCGCTTGGGGTTCGAGGCTAGTTGCCGTTTAGGAAATGACCATTAGAAAAAACCCTGATTCAGGTCGGGTCCTAAGTGGGAACGGCCAGAATACTTCCGCTACGTGGCAAACGTGGAAAGTCCTAGATCGCAAACCCTGTGGCATTCCATGGGAGTGCCGAGTGGAGTTTTCTAGACATCCTTTCTGATGGAATGCTAAGACGTGTCCTGAAGATAACAGGTGGAGACGTTACATCAACATCAGTAGAATAGGCAATGTAGAACTCAAAACCTTGGAGGGGAAAGACATAGGCTTCTTCAATGGAAGTTTCATAAAAAAGTATTACCCTCCCTCGCATCCACTCCATGAATCTCCAATGATAGAGCCACCAATGAATGTGAGAGTTGCAACTATCAGTGAAATAGAGGATGAGGATGAGAAAGCAGTAGCACCAGCCTATCTGCATATAACAGTGATCACTCAAAAGGCATACATATTTGATGCATTAATGAATGAGGGAGCTGACTATAATGTCTTAACATATGATCACTGGACCACTATTAGTCAACCCCAATTGCAACAAACCAATGCAAAACTCAGCCCATTTGGGGGTTAGTCCTATCCACTCTTGAGGCAATGTAAACTAATGGTTTCTATCGAGATTGAGAGCCTACCCATCCTGTTTTATATAATATCTAACAAACAAATTGTTGGCAAGGAATCACTATTGGGTCACGTGTTTAAAAAACAAGTTCACTATAATGTTGACTATGATTCTTAGTGCATCTACCTTTCCATAGGTAGTGTTAGAATAGTAACAAATTTTAGCAAGGGCACTACAACCACCCAATAGCTTGTAGTGCCATTGATAGTTAACCCTAGTGTCAACCCTAAGGAGGGGGGACCGTGCACCACAATGTACATCAATAGTGAAGTCCCACTAGCATCTAGAAACCACACCCAAAGCTGTAGATCAAAAAATCAAGTGGATCCCAAAGCATAGAACACTGCCTCATAGAAGCCAATCATTAGGAACTCATAGTTCTCATGCCTCACACTCTAGATCTAAAAATGGAGGAGTTGGCGCTCCTATGGTACACAAGTGACTAGGCCCCAAAATCCCTACTACATACCCAAGGTTACTATGAAGGTAATACCTTGGTGTGGCAGTCCAAACTCACAAGTAGCATGTATGCCCCTCAATCCCAAGCTCCAAAAAATAATGCCTAGAAAAGTAAATCAAAGCATGGTAAGAGAAAATCCAAGAGAAAGGGTGCTCAATCCATGAGTGCTCCAATGGTTTATCGACCAAAAGCTCAACCAATCATCAATGAGCTCCCACCTAATAACTTTGATGTGATCACCACTTCACAATAATATGACAAGCATCAACTAAAATTCAAACCCAATCAACTTCTCAAACCATGCTCACCAAACCTGATGAGAATCCCAAAGTAGAAACACCACATACTAACCTGTCCAGCCCAATTAAATGAAAGCCATGAGTAGGCCTTAAGTAGTTTCAGGAATGGCAATCCATTCTCAAATTGGCTTCCAACATGGCCATGGACATAGGAGATGACTTAGTAACATGCATCTAATGATTAGACTCAAATTTCACATTGTTCGCTACTAGAAGTCATGAACGCTTGGACCTAGGCCTACTTGATGAACACATAGAAAATGAGGTATGTTCCTTGTGGTATTCTGGGGAAGAATACAAAATTTCATATTCACAAAGGCATCCACCATTGCAAAAGAGTTGATTGCCAATGAGATTTCAAGAAAATAGGCCTTAAGCCAATGCTGAATCACATCCTTCAAGAAGAGGAAAATTCCCATGCCATCATAAGAACTTACTGAACTCTAACAATTAGCTCAATGTGAGTCCGATTAGGTAAGTGGTATACTCTGTGCATTCAATGGGAACAAGAGGGTTATCAAATCATGAATAATATAGAGTAGTGATGTGCCATCAAGACTTTTGAGTATGACCAAACATATGTGGCCCCAGCTTCATTTAGGGTATTAGCAATGACAAGAAATCGACTATTAGAAGACAATATCATGCTACATCCATATTTGGATAGAATCGTAACAGAGGAGGAACTCCACATTGCAAGCCAAATCAACTCAGGTGACCTCTTGACTAATGTATTGACTTATATCACATGTGTGGGCATTCCTCCATAGGATATGGACTATCATGCAATATTCGAGTATAACCCTAACTTTTATGACTGGCTCTTAAAACAATGAAGCACACCAATGATGCACTAAAGGCCCCTACACCTTTCACAATTCTAGGAAGGATTTTAATCATTTCTAAGGGGGAGGAGGTAAAGTGGAAGGTGAATGAAAAATAAAAATAGGAGTTAAACTTCAAAAGAAAAGGATGAATTGAATTTTCATCTTTTAGTAAAAATTCTCCATGAAGTTATTGCGTGGAATGTTGAGTGATGTGGAAAATTTTATTTCTTGGTTCATACATTTCACCATCTAATAGTGTTTCTTTCTAATCATTTTGCCTTTTATATGAGAAATGTCCTTAAAAGAGAACTCATTGTGGGTTGTTGTGTGGTGACAAGAACCCAAATGGCAGGGCACCAGGATAGAACCAAAAAACTCCCATTCTTGGAGAAAGAACACAAAAAATACAGCTTAGCCACTAAGACACACCTCTTTAACCAGCTGAAATACCACAACATCCATAATCTGGAGGAGCTGTTGAAATCAGAAGAGGTCTTTAGACAAATAATAGAACAATCCAATCTTGCTAAGTACCTAGAGAAGATGAGCCATGACATAGATATCATAGTAAATGCAGGGAGTTCTTGAAAACTTTTGATATCCAAAAGAATAGTGGCACAGTGACAATCAGACATGGAGATGCCACTGGGAGGGTGGAAGTTGAACTTAGCCTAAAGGTTGTGGAAAAGGCCTTGGGGTTAGTGGAAAAGCTAGAAAAGAGATCGAGAGAGATGTCTATGGGATGTTGGGAATGGATAAGAAGAAAATTTACATGAATGATGGAATTAGCTTGGTTGATATTCCTGAGCCCACCATTAGCTATTGCAAGCAAAGATGGTCCACACTCTCTTCTAGAGTCAAATATATAACACCCTTATGAATAGAATAGGAGTGCACTTACTTGAAAGCCTTGTAGCAAATGCACTAGATGAGGTAATCTGGAATGCTTGTGTTCAAAAAACAATCTAGGCATTGACAAAGGTGCTAGCAGTGGCTCCAAAGGCAGCATGAGGAGAGTGCCTAGCTACAATAGTGAAATCAGAGAGGAAAAAACTTGCATCCACCAAGGTGTCGACTGTAGGGTTTAGAGGCGTGCTAATAGCCATAATACAGGAAGCCACGGGGGAGGTGGAAAGAGAAGACATAGTGGAGGAGACCTATAAAATATTAGCAATCCAAGAAGAGCATTGCTCTCCCACTCCAATGAGCCCTCCCACTTGAATAGAATTTAATAGAATCTAGAGAGTAAATGCATTATGGTAGAAAGCAAAGCTGAAGCTGTGGAGATAGGGATGCTTGAGCAACAAAAATCCTTCTTGAATATAGTATTGAATGTCACCCAGATAAGAGAGGAAGAGGGGATTGATGAACTCAAAAGGAAATTAGAGCTACCAAGGAGAGCATATAACATGGATTCCATGCTAAGACACCCAAACCTAACACCAACTTAGGTTTGGAAGAACACATAGCTCATTTGATCATGACTGGGTTATCCATGCATGAACTTGAATTGCTAGAGTTTGGGGAGCAAGAGCAATGACCATAGCCTCCCTTGATGAGGAGCAAAGAGAGAGCCAATACATGAAGAGGGACTAGAATTTGAGCAAGATCACAATGAGGAAGAGTAGCTACATGAACCAAGTCCCGCCACTGCAAACACAAGCACAAATAGAAGAGAAAGGTGAGGAAACCATACCCCATGACAGATTGGTGAAAATGAGGCACAAGTGAAGAGAACAAGTAGAACTAGCATGAGCAAGACTTAAGCCAAAAGGCGACAAAAAGTTCCTAATATGGCCATTCCTCAAGGAGAGGAGCGTGAATTTTTGAGTTGGAACTAGGATATTGCAGCATGGAAGTAGTGGGAGAATCAAATCTAACCCTTTGAATTCGTCTTCACTTTCCCTCAAGTATTGGATAGAGTTTTATGTCCAAGGGTGGTGGAGGAAGTGATAAAGCTCTTGGCAAGGCCGAGAAACAATGGTTAGAGAAGAGAATTAGACACACCATAAGGTGGCAATGGGAATGTGTAGACTATTGAGAGGAAAAGGTGATGCAGGTGCCAAGGAAAGTGGAGGGGTATGAAGCACAACCAAAGTAGAAAAGAAACATTTAGGACTCTAACTTAGATGCATGGATGGTATTTTGTAACACACTATCATACCAAAGGAATGATCCTACCCATACACCCTATCCACGGAGAATTGGAGTTGATTTCAACCTAGAGGTGCATGGTATAATGATTCCCCTAAGATCTACAATGTGAATGCTGTATCTTCGAAGGAGTTCTTAACCTTCACAGAGAGGGACCTATACCTATCAATTTCATGCTTCCTCAAAGGAATTCTCTTCTTGCCTAGATCTTGCCTTCACCACCACTTGTAATTGTCTCCATCTTTTGAGAATCTTACTAAAAAAAATCCTACCATCGAGGAAGAGTGGTTATTACTCCTCTTTTTTGACATTAATGAAGGGATAAATAGTTGCACAATGACGCACCTCATGATGAGAACCACCCTGTGTCAGCATTCTGTATGAGTTTATTAGAAGATATGAGAGATAGTAGGTTTACTGAGTGCAACCACCCATTTTTATCCACCACACCCCTCAATGTAAGAATCAAATTGAAGGGCTATATGCAAATTCAACCTTTCCTAAGCAAATCACTCAAGCCTCCACGTAGCTTGGCCCTTGCCCATGAATGGGATGCCACTTAATGTGCTCCCTTGATTTTTTTTTGAAAAAATAGAAAAGAAGAGAAGATAAAAATAAAAATAAAAATAAAATTCCTCCATTTGTACTCTATGAGTGTCACAACCACTACACCTAGGGACCACTCTAGCCTCTCCCCCACTTCACAACTTAGGGCATATCAAGGGCATGAAATTTTAATAGATGTGTATCCCTAGGTCGCACACAACACCTCCCTTTACAAGAATTGGGTCCTGAAGTATGGGACAACACCTTAGGCAAGATGTTCGACCCATCTCCTAGTTTCACCATCACTTGCACAATGCACTGCATGACAAGATTAGACACACTCCCATAGGAAGTACACACATTCTTCTTTTCAAATACATTATGCAATGGTGTGGCAAGCCAACAACTGCTAAGGCCTTCTTCAGTCACCTAATCTATCTCTGACATTACCAATCTTAAAACTTGTTTTATAGAGCATCTCCAATATACTCAATCTCCTCAAAGGCTCCAAGAACCATTCCACACCAACCCTCAATACCTTCAACCCGTACCATCAAGTGCCATGGGAGTGGCGCTCAGCTGTAGGAGGGGGATGATGTTACCCTCTTCAGAAGACCAAGATTGATAATTTTGATAATTTGGAAAATTGAAAGTGAAAGACAATCCCAAGGCAAGAGGAAGATGGAGGCCAAAGGCATAATAAAAAAATTTTGAGGACACAAAGTGCAAGAAAAAATTCTAAATGTAAGAGAAAAGCACACAAGAATAAGTGCACCTTAATATTTTTCCAAAAAGAGTGCCAAGTGTGTTGTAATTTATTTTGTAAAAGAGCGTTGAGCTCTCTTCCATGCAAGTTGTAAAGAATAAGAGGCATGGGTTAAGGCCATGCTAATAGGAAAGGAGGAGGAAAAAGAGTGGAGGAATGGACAAAGCCCAAATAAAAAAGGGGGTGGTTACCCAAGAAGGAGATAGGGCATGTATGAAAGCCAAAAAGTGAATGAAGAAGCTCATTCTTGGTGTATGGCCAAAATTGCTCTCTTCTTATTTCTTGCTTCTTTCTTCATTCTTGTGAGAGAGAGAGAGAGAGAGAGAGAGAGAGAGAGAGAGAGAGAGAGAAAGAAAGAAAGTTATATTAACGTCTTCTAAAGACCAAAACTGGCCTATGAGACAAACTATGATACAACTGATGAGGTCCAGCTATCCAAAATAAAAGTGTTGAATGAAAAGCTAAAAATTGGAAACTGAAAATACGGTGCTGTGAGTGTGATAAGTGTCGTGTATGTGTATGTGTGTATGTAGCTCTGGTACTCCAGATAATGGCTACAAAGGGGAAACAAATGTCGGCTGTAATAGGGGAACAACTGTCGGCTGTGATAAAGTGGTGCGATGTGTATATGTAACAGATGCAGGGAGATATACTATCCTGGGATGTAGTAGCAGTCGTCGAAGTCGTTAATAGCAGGTGATCCCTCCTGGATGCAGGATGTGGTACATAGGCGGTGGAGAAAGAGCAAACTGGAGATCTGAGATCTAATGTGTCGAGTGTCGTTGGATCTCAGTCTGCTATCGATGTAGATCAAGAATCCTTCGGATCTCCTGTCGGTGTGGCTGTGGGGTCCGAAACCCACGGATCCTCGTGCGGTGTTGGGTACGCTGGTCCTCAGCCTGTTGTAGTGTAAGCCCGAAGGTCTCTGGTACAGTAGCTCTCACTCTGTCTGTCTGAAAGAATTGTGTAATAGTCATCTGGGTGGGCCCCCCTCTGACTAGGACCCGCTGTGTGCTCTGCTCTCTGATGTGCCATGCCTCTCCCAAAAAACGGCCAAATGATCTCTGATCCATATCAGTCATACATCCCTGAAGTGAGCTGCTCAATGTGTATCTAGATCTCAACTCTGAGTATGCCGGGCATCTGAGAACAAAATGCTCCTCACTCTCCACCTCTGATCTGCAAAGGGGGCATATCCTCTCCTCCCATGGGATGCCACTGGCTCTGCCACTCTCAATCATAAGCTGATGTGATGATACCCTGAGCTATCCAATAAGAACTCTCAATCGATGTGGCATATAGATCTGCATATATCTCGAAATCTCTATGAATCCCTGCTCTGATATGCTCAAGAACTGTGTATAATAATGTGCCATCTTCGAAGGCAGTGGCTGTGCAAGGCTGACCCATGTCCTCTGTATATAAATATGCCATATCTCCTGTCTGATGACTCTGTTCCTCTCAGAGAGAGAGAGGGTGTAAGTGGGAGCCTGAGTATCATATAGAAGAGGTGGGAGTCTATCAATGTCCCCATGTCTGTCAAACCAAGCTCTAGTCTGTGCATACCATGATGTGGTATCCCCCGCTCGAGCCATCTCCTGAGATGCCATATATGCTCTGTATGCAATGCGATCTCTGTCCATATCCTGAAATCTGTGTAGGAAGCAGATTGTCTGAAATAATGCCTCGACTAGCATGGGCGGTGTGGCAAGCTCTGCTCGCACAATGTCATGTGGGACTGAGGCCTTGCTGCGAATCAATCTAGATATCATGATCACCTGAGGTCTCTCCATCAATGTCCATACATAATCGGCAAGGCCTGGCCCCCATATAGCTGCTCCATACATCAGTGCTGGAGTGACTAGAGTATCAAAGAGCCACCCCTTGGTGCGGGGCTCCTGGAAATGTGCCTGATGACACTGTCGCTCCATAAGAGCCAATGCTGAGTATCCTCTAGTGAGGCGGTCACGAGCTGCCTGTGTCATCGAGAAAGTCCCTGAAGCTGCTGTAAAGGTGACTCCCAAATATACATATGATCCAATGACCTCAATAATCCCTCCTGCTGCCATGAAAATACTTTGTCTGCGTATCTGAGCTGATGTATGGAATATAAGAACCTTGGTTTTACCAAGGTTCACTGTCATGCCTCTCTGTATGCAAAAATCATCCAATGCTAATAAATGCTGCTGTAATCCCTGAGATGAGTCTGAGACCAACACAATGTCATCTGCATATAGTAAGATATGAACTGTGGCTCCACTGAGATCTATACCTCCACCGGCTCGTTGTTGAATAAACTCTGCTATCTCATCAATGTATAGCCCAAATAGAGTCGGTGAGAGTGGGCATCCTTGTTTCACACCAATGGTGCTTACAAGGGGATCTGATATACCTCCCGGACATCTGACTCTGCCAGTAACCCGCTCATATAGTGCATAAATACCCCACATCATGTCATCACCCACCCCCAGATCAAGTAGGCATCTGAAAAGCCTCTCTCGGAACCATGTCAAAGGCTTTGCGAAAATCCACAAAGCAACAGTACAATCTCTGTTTCTTCACTCGTGTCTGGTCGATCAGACAACAGAGAGTGAAGATGTAGTCTATGGTAGAAAATGCCCGTCTGAACCCTGTCTGTCTGGGTGTGCGCATGCACTCTCTCTCTGCCAGCGTGCTGAGCTCCTCCTCCATCACCGTGCCATAAAGTTTGGCCAAAACTGGCCCAATCATGATGGTCCTATATGTGTTAGGATCCCCTGACTTGTGGATAGGTACAATGGTATGCTCTGTCCACGAGTCAGGGAACCCCTCAGACAATGCACGGTTGAAGAGGTGAGCAATGAGTGGAGCCAATGTGTCTCTGCCATATATAATATGCTCTGCCTGAAGATCAAACTGGTCTCGAGCGCGGCCATGCTGTAACCGTGAGATAGCATGTTTCACCATACTAGTGGTGAAAAAGGATGAAATACCCGGTCTCGGTGTACATGGTGTGGGTATCAGCGGCTGTGCGGGTACATGATATAAACTCTATGCATATCCATGCCATACTGCAGACTCATGTATCGGTGTGGGTGAGCGTGGTTCTCTAATCTGCCTCCATGCCTCTGCACAATCTCTGCTCATAAGAAGGTGGTATATATCCCAATATCTCTCAGTGTGTGTGTGTGTATGAGTGAGGGACCATGGAGAAGCTCTTATTATCCTCTCTTCATCTTCATCTTCTTCTCTTCTCTTTTCTAGCACGCATGGCTAGCTATGGAGCTTGGAGCTTGGATATGGAGCTTGCTTGAAGGTATATCTTGCATTGTGGAAGCTATTGGTGAATTCATGGGAGGCAACAAATCAATCAAATTCAAATGTAAGCTCACTATACTTGTGTGTGAGAGAGTGCACAGGGCTATATGAGAGGTAGCCATAACTCTCAGTTTTCATGCTTGAAGAGAAATAAGAAATCCGTGGCTCTTGGTAGTGTGTTCGAGAGAGTGTCGATACACCCTAAAGAACTCCATCTTCTGAGCATAGGTATGCAAATGTGCAGATACATTCTTGCCATTAAACAACTTCATCTCATGTTCTGTTGCCTGAAAAGTACTCATCACAATAGTTTTTGATTGAGCAATAGCTTGCCCCACCTGTTGTTATTGTACTTGCATAAGCATGTTCATATTTTGTCCTAACTATTGCAAAACATCACTAGAAACTATGCTTGACAATTCTCCCATCCTAGCTTTCCTTTTGAGATGACCTTTCATGCTAGGGTCACCAATGTTGGAGGGGTTTCAGTCAAAATGTCATATCCACCAGGGTTCAAAGAGAGAAGGATTTTATTTTTTCTCATATAGAATAATTGATTTCTTTAAAGATGAGAATAGAAAGAGGAAAAATCAGTCTTTCTCTGTTGATAAAGAACAATACATTGATATGGCTTGCGTTTTATTCTTGAAATGAAAGAAGAGCTTGAAAAAAGAATAGGCAGGAGATTCAAAGGAATCCCAAGAATGCTGAAAATCAAGTTCTCTTCGAGACACTTCTGCCAAGTCTGCTAGAGCCTTTACACAAGATAAAGACAAAACTCAAAGATTCAAGCTTTGCATGTATTCCATGTAAATTCTATTGTGCATCCAAGACAAAGAGTCCAAACAATCAAAGTGTTAATAGGTTTAGATGATTTCTTGGTAGGAGAAGCCCAAGTACTTCTCTCGAGAGTAGTATGTATTGGTAGAACCTAAGAAGGTAAACAAAGTCCTTGTATGGGACTCCAAATACACTTCAACCCTATGTGTTCTTAGTTATTATAGTAGTTATAAGTTGATCATTTGATGGCTAAACTCCAAGAAAAATGGTCCTTTGATTATCTAGACAATGTCTACTACTACTCAGAAGCAATCTCTAAGCATTAGATCTCCTAGAGCTCCTTCTTATACCCAAAAGTGCACACCAAACACTAGCTTCTACTCTGGTTCTCAGATGAAAAATCTGATGGTTTCCTTGGCTCCAAAAGGGGGTAAAACTCTAGAAAACATGCTCAGAATTCTTTTGGATCACTCCTTCTCCCCTCTTCCCATCTGGAGTGCTACTTGTTGTTTGAAAACTGCGTTTGCATGCAGCATGAATTTTGAAGCCCTTCTTTTTTCATGAGATTTTTCAAAACTGACTGAAAAACAACTTGTTTTTTGCATGTCAACCTATTCTAGAAGTTTTCTACACATTTTCACGATATTTACAAGAAATAATATCCAAAAAAGCAAAAGTAGGCTAAAATTATCCAAAAATATCATATTTTTAAACCATCCATACTATGGACACTAACACTAATGACTAATATGACATTGACTCTTGATATTAATATGAAAGCTGGATGATGATGCTCTCCAGGGTTTTTCACATTTTGTTCGTGTAACAGCACGACACTGCTTTGCAGCACAGACCACTTGGGAGCCTAAAATCTTCATTTTCACTCACAAATTGTAATATTTCTACCGAAAATATTTATTGAGGCCATGTGAATTCTCAGCGTTGGATCCTGGACGGTACGAACTTAGATGTGATGTGGCATTATCTCCTTTCGCAAAAGCCGAGGCTCCGAAACCGCTGATGTCACATGAATCCCCTCTTGGGAAGAGGTCATGGGGATAAGAATATTTGATTTGGGATAAATAATAGTATAATGACAAATTTTTTTAAAAAAATTCCCCTTATCCCCCCAGCTGACTGTCGTGCTGGAGGGGGAGGGGAATAGAAGGTATGATCAAGCTCCTCCATGGAGCTTGCAGGGGTGAAGAAAGCATGTGTGGTGCCACGTAGGGGAGGGAGGATCCCCCTCCCCTCCCCTATTTAAATCTATGGCATAGGAGGAGATGAAAGGGCAGGCTGAGAGGATACTGCTGAGGTGTCGCCGCTCAGCAAGAGGGGGAAAGCGTGAGACTGCAGTAGTCGTGGGGTGCCGTCACTCTGTCGCTACCGAGCTTAGAGGGAGAGAGTGGAGACTCTACTCCTGGGCGGCCATGAAGTAGAGGGAGAGGGTGGTCGTGAAGAGGGAGGAGCCAAGGCCCTGCTGCCGCAAGGAAACACAACATGCCAGCAGTCGCCGTTCAGCCCACCTGTCCATGGACACGTCAATCTGCTAGTCGCCACGTGGAGATTCTACGTCCTCTTCAGAAGCTCAGAAGCTTCTTAGGAAGCTTCTAAAAGCTTCCTAAGAAGCCCCCCCTCATATGGACCCTTAAGCCCTTTTTCCCATCCTCTCAAAAATTCCCTCCTAAGGGCTCCCTTAGGCCCGTATCCCCCCCCCGAAATTTTCCATTGAAGGGCCTTCATGTGGTCCTTTGGCCCCTTCCCCCCATGAAAAATTTCTTCCTAGGCCCTTTTATACCTTTGTTTTCCCCCCCACACAAAACTAAAAGACCCCTCTTTAAGCCCCACACAAAATCCTCTGTTAGGGGTTTTTGACACCGTCTTCCCCCATACAAAAACCCTCGTAAGGGTCTTTTACAACTTTTATCTTCCCCTTTCCTGTGGGTCCTTAGAAAGCCATTAAGCCCTTTCCCGTGGCTTTAATGGGCCTTATTCGCGGAGGTTTTTAAAACATCCCCTTCCCGGGTTTTAAACCCTTTCAGTGGTTTCTCCCCTCCTCCACAGAAGTATCCCTTCAAAGAGCTTCTATGAAAGGAAGGAAAAGAAAACTCATAAAGGACGGTGGAATTTCAAAAGGGAGTTCGCAAAGCCGCATCCAAGACGAAAAGGTGGCATTCGCGATGGCTCCTAAGAAAGCCCAAGGCGCAACCGTAGGAGGATCGTCTCCTAGCATCCATGTGGACATCTCACCACAAGTCCAGGTAAAAGTAACTAATGGATTTGGGTACCAAAGCCCCCTACTAAACTACCTCTATTAGCTGAAGGCCAGATCGTATCAAAAGCAAAGAAGGAAAGGAGGAAAACTAAATGAAAATCCAAGCCTCGAGTCAACAACATTGGAGTGACTAAGCTCGTCACAATTGAAATCAAGAGACCAAACATGACTGTTCGAAAGGTAGATCCTAAGGTGGCATACTAACTGAGCCACGAACTATAGTAGATAAGGATAGCTGTCATCTAGCTATTATTCATGAGCGGTGTACCAACCGCATCTGCAACTGACAAGTCGGTGACATAAATACACAACGGTCACCCTGGCGTATCACGAGTGGAGCTCGATATCTCAACACTCCCCCTCGAGCTCAATCCCAATTCCTGCACACCAAGCAGGTCTCTGAACTTGCGCAGCTTCTCTGCGCCCAATGCCTTTGTGAATATGTCAGCTACCTGATCCTTTGTGCTGACATAAACTAGATCAATAAGACCTAGTAAAACCCTCTCCCGCACATAGTGATAATGCATCTCAATATGCTTTGTTCTAGCATGATAGACTGGGTTATTTGCCAAGTGTATACTACTCATGTTGTCACAATAAATGACAACTGGCCCATCTGTAGGCTGATGCATATCATAAAGTAGCTTATGCAACCAAGCTACCTCACATGCAGCCATTGCTGCACCCCTGTACTCAGCCTCTGTGCTAGACAAGGCAACTGTAGGCTGTTTCTTGCTGCTCCAAGTGACTGCAGCACTCCCAAAAGAGAACACATATCCACTGGTAGATCGTCTATCAGAAATGCTACTAGCCCAATCAGCATCAGTGTATCCATGCAACTGTATCTGAACCCCAGTCTCATAAAATAGTCCATACTGCAATGTGGACTTCATATACCTGAGTATGCGTCTAGCCGCATCCAAATGCGGTTTCCTTGGAGCCTGCATAAACTGACTTACCAATCCAACAGCATAGCTCAAATTTGGCCTGGTAATAGTCATATAAATCAAGCTTCCTACTATGCGTCTGTACATAGTAGGGTCTTCCAGAAGCTCACCTGCATCTGCGCTCAGCTTCACATTCTGCTCCAAAGGAACTGAAATAGGCTTACAGCCTGTCATCCCATATTTGGACAGCATGTCCAATCCATACTGCCTCTGCAAGAGCTGTATCCCACTTGGTGATCTAATCACCTCAATGCCCAAGAAATAACGCAGCTCTCCCAAATCCTTCATCTCAAACTTCTGCTTCAATAGCATTTTCACATGAAGGATATCTTCATCACTGTCACCTGTCATAATCAAATCATCAACATAAATGACAAGTAGCATAATACCTTTCTCTGTTTTTCTCACATAAAGTGAGAAATCTGCCTTGGAAATTTGAAATCCAATAGTGACAAGATATTGTCCTATCTTGTCAGACCATGCTCTAGGTGCTTGCTTCAAGCCATACAATGCTTTCTTCAACCTGCAAACAAACTCAGGATGAACAGCATGCACATAACCTGGTGGCTGCTCCATATAGACCTCTTCTTGCAAATCACCATGCAAGAAGGAATTCTTTACATTCATCTGATGTAAAGACCATTCCTTTGATGCAGCCATAGCAATGACTGTTCTTACAGTTGCCATCCTTGCAACCGGACTGAATGTTTCTTCATAATCAATGCCATATGTTTGTGCATACCCCTTGACTACTAATCTTGCCTTGTATCTGTTCACAGAACCATCTGCATTGTGCTTCACCTTATAAACCCACTTACAGCCAATTGCATTCTTACCTTTAGGCAAAGGTACCAATTCCCATGTAGCATTTGCTTCCAAGGCATCCATGGCTTTCTCCCATTTTTCTTTTCCCATTGCTTGCTCAAAAGAAGTGGGTTCTGGTTCCTGTATCACTTTGACCATATATGCATAGTGAATGGCTGTAAATCCATCATATTTCAGCCTATTCACAGGATACCTAACTCTGGTAGACCTGCGCAAAGTAGGTTCACTCCCAGGTGCTCTCAAAACATCCTTGGTCTTCCTTAGTCCAGGTGTAACAATAGAAGGAATACCCAACTCATCATCAATGCTCTGTTCTGAGCCACTGGATTCACCATCCACATAAGAGTGACCTCCATTCACATCAAACATGGGCTGATCTACCTTCTCTTTTCCTTTTCGTGATACCTGCATACCACTATTTGCACTGCCTTGAGAAGATTCTCCTGATCTCAATCTGCCTGTCCATGGCGAAGAATGTGAACCACTGCTAGAGGATGCTCCAGGTCCACTAATATCTTGTGACTGCTGTTGGGAATTCTGTGCAACATTACCATTTTGTGCATCTACATTATCAATCACATTTACTGGTTTATACCAGCTACTCATCTCATCAAAAACAACATCTCTGCTCACTGTAAACTTACGAGTAGAAGGGTTATAGCATCTATACCCTTTTTGCTGCAGAGAATAACCAATAAAGATGCACTTCTCAGCTTTTGGATCCAACTTGGATCTTAACTCATCTGGCACATGAACATAGGCAATGCAACCAAAAATTTTCAAATGAGAAATATCTGGTTTCCTACCAGTATACTTCTCCTCTGGAGTCATCCCATGTATTGCTGCAGTGGGAGTCCTGTTCATTATATAGACTGCTGTAGCAACTGCTTCAGCCCAATAAAAATCTAGTAGGTCTTTTTCATTGAGCATGGCACGAGATACCTCTCCAATATGCCTGTTTTTCCTTTTTGCAATTCCATTTTGTTGTGGGGTATGACTGCATGAATATTGCTGCTTTATGCCATGCTCCTGCAGGAACCTTGCAAACTCATTTGAGAGGTAATCTCCCCCTCCATCTGACCTTAGGCATTTTATTTGCAGGCTTGTTTCTTTTTCAACCATAGCTTTAAGAGTTTTGAAATGCCCAAAAACTTCACTTTTCTTTTTCATAAAATACACCCAAACTTTTCTGCTATAGTCATCAATAAAAGTGACAAAATAATGACAGCCTCCAAGAGATGCAGCTTTAGTAGTCCACACATCAGAGTGGATTAATTCCAATGGCTTCTCACTCTCTTGAACATGTCTAGGAAATGGTTTCCTTGCCTGTTTTCCAAATTGACAGGCTCTACATACCTTATGCAATTCTGCAACCTTGAATTTAGGCAATCCTGCAACAATATTTTGGGCCTGCATTGA
This sequence comes from Lygodium microphyllum, assembly GCF_053477565.2. Taxonomy (NCBI): domain Eukaryota; kingdom Viridiplantae; phylum Streptophyta; class Polypodiopsida; order Schizaeales; family Lygodiaceae; genus Lygodium; species Lygodium microphyllum. The sequence goes on from NC_141162.1 coordinate 115,065,919, forward strand.
TTTAAGTCGCTGTACATTAACATGACCAATGCGTTTATGCCATATATTAATATCTGCAACTACACCGGTCCCATGTGCAAACATTGCTGCACTCAATTCAGGCATGTCTGCATCCAACGTAAACATTCTGCCCTTCTTCTTTCCTTTTGCTATCAAGCGACCTTTATTTTTCATATCCTCAACAAAGCATCCATGAGGATTAAATCTGACTTGCAAGCCCTGCTCAACCATCTGACCAACAGAAACTAGATTCTTGGTGATATTCGGGACATGAAATACATCGGACAGATATTTTTTTTTCCCATCCTGCATAGACAAAGGAATTTTTCCAATTTGCACAATAGGATGTGCAGTATCATCACCAGTCTCCACAAATCCTGGTTTTTCCATTTTCCTTGCATCGTCCATCCATTCTGCATGACCTGTCATGTGGTTTGATGCACCTGAGTCAACATACCACACATTGTTGCTTTCTTCTGCACTTGTCACAGAATTGTTCATGTGCTGCACCATAAACAAATGCTCATTTCTGTCATCACCCTGTCTACTAGAAGATGCATAATTCCCTTGTTGCAGTTTTCCATTCATGATGTCATTCTACTTTTTATAGCAGTCTTTAGCCATATGACCCATTTTACCACAGTAGTAGCATTCAACATTACTGTTTGCATTTTGGCCTCTTTGCCATCCACCACGACCTCTTTGGCTCCCCCTGCCTCTTGAGTTACCACGTCCTCCTCCATAGGACTGGTTTTCTTGAGTTTGCTGTATATTCTGATTTCTACCACGGCCTCCAAATCGGCCTCCTCTACCTCTACCTCTACCTCTTCTAGCATTTGAGTAGAAGACAACTTCTTTTGAAGTTCCTCCTGAAGAGGATGCACCACCATTTCTCTGCTCCTCAGAAATTAGAAGAGCAATCAACTCCTCAAAATCAGGAAATCTTTCACGGACGGAAATGGATGTTCGGAACTGTGCATAATCCTTTCCTAGACCATTCAAGGTCATTGTGCAACTCTTGCTTGAGCTGCATTTTCCTGGCTTGCGTATTTGTGCTATACATTTTTGACAAAGTATCCCATGCCTCCTTTGGCGTACTTGCATCTTGAATATGCACAATCATAGAGTCTGAATTGCTGATAGACAGCAAATACATAACTTTCCTGGCTCTCTCATGCCATGCTTTAAATGCCTGCATTTGCTGTTGATTGGGAACATCAGGAAGAACTGGTTCTTCTTCATTTCCTGCAACAAATTCCCAATATCCTTTTCCCATAAGGAAATTCGTCATTCTAAACTTCCATGCTTGGAAGTTGTTCTTGTCAAGCTTTTCAGTGACAATCTGTGAAAGAGAATCAGACGCCATTACAGAACATTGCAAAAAATTCTATCACTGCAAAGAACACAAGTTCAGCCTCACACGGGCTAATCTGCAAAACTGACGAAAGTGGTATTTGACCACACAGTCACTTCCTAGTGACGATTTTGCATCAACAGGCAACTGGGATGATTCTGTAACTCCCAATGTCTCTACGCACAGGTATATGATGCAATTTCTACAGTAACTTTTCACCGACCTATAGAACAATGGTCGCACAGCATAAAACTGGGCCTTTTCTTGAGTGCGTGCAGAAAACTTTCGCCTCCAAAACAGGCCCCGAAATGGCCTCAAATCAAAAAAACAAGGTCGCCGAGGGCTAAAGCCCTCGCCCGCAGCATATACTGCCCTCTTGCTTCACCACGAAGGGCGTCTCAACCTGAGACAATGCACTCTTGCAATTTTCGGCTATACTGCCTGCAGAGATCTGCTCCCAAAACAGAAAATGAAAGCAACACTGCTCCTCTTACCAGAACACCGCAAGCTTGGCTTGCTTTCTTGAGCTTCTTACCACGAACAAGGCTCTGATACCATGTCAAGATTGTGGGAGAGAAGGAAGGAGTCTCACTTGAAGCTTTCTTGCTTGCACAATGGGGGAATACACACAGAGATGGAGGCTGAAAATAGTTTTCCTCTTCTTAGTTGTATAAGCCAAAAGAACTCTCATACAAAGAAATAGAAGAACCCTATATATGGGTCTCAAACCAAACTCAACTAACTAAGGTGGCATACTAACTGAGCCACGAACTACAGTAGATAAGGATAGCTGTCATCTAGCTATTATTCATGAGCAGTGTACCAACCGCATCTGCAACTGACAAGTCAGTGACATAAATACACAACGGTCACCCTGGCGTATCACGAGTGGAGCTCGATATCTCAACAAATATTACATACCATTTAGTAACATTGATAATTGTATATCTGACTTGCATTATAAGACTTTTATTCCATCACTATATGTGCAAACTTTAAGATCTCTTCCTTGCCCTAAATAGTGTAGCTCTACCTAAGTTGGTTATTAGATTCTCTCACAAACTACTCTAGCATAATAAGTTTTTAATAATAAGGATCCTTCTCTAGATCCATTTTTTGGATATGATAATCAATGTAAGGATTATTAATTATTCTAAGAAACATAAATGGTTTTTGAAGTATTACTTGGCAATATGCAAGGTAATCTTATTGCTCAATCACTATATAGTTTATGATCACTACGACATGCTTCATACAAGACGAGAGTATGACTATTATTGTAGTACTTCAATAGACCAAAATGGCTTTGGCTAGCCTTGAATAAGGCTCTAATTATTGTAATAATATTGAATTTCCTCACAAGCCACTCTAATAGGACATGTACTATAACACTGTATTGTGCAAACTTTATGACCTTTGCCTACTCTAAATTATGTAGCTCTACCCATATCAACTATTGTACTATTTTTCTCGCTACTCTACCATAAGAAATTTTTGAAAAATAATGGATTTATCTAAATCCATTTTTCAATAAGATAGTCACTATTAGGACTCTTAGCTCTTTCATGCAACAAAAGTGCTTGTTCAAGTATTACCTAGTAATATGTAGAGTATTCTTATTCACATAATCCATGATACATGCAACACTAGAGCAAGAATACTCGTGTAGCTCTATAATACCTCTTGATGACCATGAATAAAGCCCCCTAGCAATATCTAATTATGGTAGTAATTAATGTCCTTTAAAAGCCCCCTTTGAAAGAAAATTAATTGTTATGATTTGTTAGCCATGGCTATAGACATCACAATTATCTTATTCTATGTATTACCCTTAGTTTCTACCTTAGTCTTGAGTAGTTTGTTTAGTTCTTTATGTGAAGAGACTTTAAAGTTCATGAGATTTATGGTTATTGAAGATTAAGCTATGGGTTTGAGAAATGTGCTATGTCATGTGCCCACCATGATGTAATCTCCTGATGTATCAGTTATTAAGCCTAATAGGGTTTAGACAACTTATGGTGTAATTTAGAAATCTCATGTATTTACCTAGAGCTATGCTGATTCGAAAGGTAGAAAACCTCAATTGTGTCAGTATTACATTGATATTGAACTTGGCATCAGACCTATATGCCAACATTGTTAACCTTAGCACAAGAAAAAGCAGAAAAAGTGGAAAAGTGGAAGTCGGGAGTTGAAAAAGATGACCTAGAAGAAAATCAGATACAATGAAAGAAGCAAGAAGGAAAACAACTGAAAGTGCAAGGGTGGCCTCAAAAGGCTAAGGAAAAGGAAAAAGTGCATTTTTAAATGCAAACCACCCCTAAAACTTCTTGTAAAAAAGAGACATGCTCCCTCCTGTGTAAATTGTAAAGGTCGATGGGCAGTAGAAAGAAAGCTAGGAAGGTAGGAGGACAATGGGAAAAAGGACCTCGCCGGCCATGTAAAAAAGGGGATAAGGGGATGACTGCCCAAAAGGATTTAGGGTTTTGTATATAAAGTTGAAAAGTGAATGAAGATCTCATTCTTTGGTGTGTGGCTACAGTGGTCTCTTCTTCACCTCTTTGCTTCTCTTCTTCTTGCTTGCTTGTGCTTGTGCTTGAGAGAGGGAGTGTGAGAGGGTGAGGGAGTGAGTGAGTGAGGGTGAGGGACCATGGTGGAGAAGCTCTCCATATTCTCCTCTCTTCTTCTCTTCTTCTCTTCTCTCATCTTGCACGCACGCCTATGGAGGATGAAGCAAGGTTGAGGATTGAGGATGCTTGAGCTTGCATCTCGAATCGTAGAGCTATCGGAGGGCTTGAGGGAAGAGGCTACTCCATCGAGCATCAAGGTAAGATCACTCATAGGATTGAAGGTGTGTCGGTTAGGTGAGAGATAGCCATTTGTGCTTGCTTGAAATGCTTGAAACAATAAGCAGTCCATGGGTCTTGGCAGTTGAGCATGAGCTGGCCTCTATATTTTGATTTCATTGCGTCGGGACAAATGGATTCAAGCTTGAGTACTTGTGTGCTTCAAAACGAGCATCGAAGTAGGGTTCATCCCCAAACCGGTGCTCTTTGTAGGTAGGAGATTTCAGAGTTTAATCTTGGAATAAAGTAAGTATTTTGTGTTTTACATTATTTGGGAAGTAGGAGTAATCATTTTAGTAATTTGTGTCAAGAATCGCGTGGTGGAGGGGGTTGCTCAAGATGCTGCACCGAACACACACAGAATGCACAAGGAGAAGCTCACTCAAGAGACAAGAAGAGAGATGGAGGCCAAAACGTTTTCTTGCTGATTTCTTCTTCTTCTTCCACACGCTTTACAATGTACACAAAGTATAGATAAGATACAACATAAAAGGAAAGCAGCCTACTAAGTCAAACAATGCATAACCGACTACACTAGTCGACTGGCGCTATAACTATGCCAGCTGTAAATAGGTGTAACAACCTGAATATAATAAGTAATGAGTCAGTGGCCATGTGAGAGTCATAATGACCACCGATGTGCTAAGTGTAGACGTGTGGACCCATCTAACCAGGCGGTCCATCATCAATGTCCGCATGTGTTGAGCTTGTCATCTCAACAATTTGATTGTGATTTTTGTTGCATTTAGAGTAGCCTAGGATTTGGAAATCGAAGCATACCGTTGTAGGGTTCCTGCTATAAACAGGCCCAAAACATGTGCAAAAATCCATCGGAAAAGCAAGACAAGCACGATGAAACCCTCGAGTGTTGGCTCAGGGATAAAAGACCCAAGGAAGGGGGAAGGAAGGCTCATTTCCAGTACGAGAGAGAGAGAGAGAGAGAGAGAGAGATAGGTTTTGTGATAGGACACCGTGGGTGTCGACTCCTTGATCCTCACATACGGGTGTTTCCATCATCCTAGGCGAGCTTGACTTGGACCCTGGCTTTTGTTTAACGTTCTTGTGAGGTTTGACAGCAGGTGCTTGCTACCTTGGATTGAATCGAGAAAATTTATGCTTTGTTGATGAACTTGTCACATGAAATCAGCCCATCCGATTCCCACAATCGGACAATCGGCTTGATCAATTTCCTTGGGGGTAAATTGGCCCATCCGATTCGAACGAGGAAATCAGACATTTTGATTAGCAAAATTGGCCCACCAGAAATTGGTTGTTGGATGAAGGGAATTGGCATATCCGATTTGGCGTGTCCGATATTGAGAATGGACAAACCCAAAATCGGTCGAAGTTGATAAGCGACCCATTGATGAGTTTAATTGAGAACTATTGTAAATAATAAGAAACTCACTCAGACCTAACAATAACAATGAAAGCACACAAACACGCACTAAATGAGCTTAATTGAGGACTATTGTAAATAATAAGGAACTCACTCATCCCTAACAATAACAATGAATCCACTCGTATGAGAAGACCCTAAAATGTAAACGGGTAATTGGGAATCCCAAGTATAGAACCAAGCAGGAATGCGATCCAAGAGTCAGATGCTACAAGGAGCGATACCATTGGAGGAGTGGATCTACCTAACTTGATCAATCTCATCGACAACCAAGTGGAGCATAAGACCACGAATATGGTAAAGTCAAGCACCAACCATAGACATGGCAAAGAGCTTGACCTAGGCAATTTCCCAATAGAAATCCAATGGCTAGCTACCAATTATGACCTACAAATCTAGATAGACCACCACGGTAGGACGTTCAAGGATCTCATAGTGGACCTTGAAAGGAGAGGAGACTAGCATGGGAAGCTTTGCAAGGCATAGTGACCTACAATCAAAAACATCAAGATGGAAGCTTATGGCAGAGCATACAAACGGCATGAGATTTAGCAAGTGCTAGCCTTAGCAAGAAAAAATAGAATAGGCCACCCTAATATAGAGAGAAAGAGCTCTAGAAGGTGATCTCATATTGAGCGAGCTTCTTACAAAGCGACTGCTAGATAACTCTCAGTAGAGCAGAGCACTACTAAAATGGGAACCTCATTGCTTGCAGGAATAAAAGTTAACTAGGGCTCTAAGAGCCAATCAAGAATCCCTATCGTGGCTGAGCAATTAGAGAAGTACTAGCCAAACGATGACCCATATAATTTTGTAGAGCACTTCGAGCAAGTCTGTGAGGCCAATGGCCTCACTGATCTTACTTTGCACTCATAAGCTTTTGGTCTATGCTTAGGGGATAAGGGTAGGACCTAATACACAAGTCTGGATGCTACTAAGTGAATTGACTTTAACAACATTAAGTGTCTCTTCATCAAGAGATTCTTTAAGCATGGATACTCTAATAACCTTCTAGTGCGATGGATGAATGTCAAGTAGAAAGACAAAGCAAACATAAGAGACTATGTCACACCCATGTGCAGAGTTTTTTCAAGAGGATCCCAACTGGTGAGTGACCCACTAAAAGAGTGGTCTCCATAGTCTTCATCAATGGGATACGTAGTGAGGAACTCTACAAGGCCTTGGTAGGCAATTCAAGCTTGCAAGATGCGCTAGCTAGGATCTTTGACAAGGCGATTAGAGTGGATGACCAGCTCAATGAGAGAAGCTCCAAGAGCTCGATCTGAGAGGAGACAAATGTTACAAACTTTGAGAGAGTTTTGACATCAAGTGAAAGATCAAGTCCAAGTTCTCAGGATAGAGGAAAGGGCACGAATGTTGACACAAGTCATCGGGAGCTAGCAGAGATGAAGAAAGAGCTAGCCAAATTACAAGAAATGATGATATGACCAACGTGCCCTCACGTCCAATGTGTGTATTGTGGTAGAAACCACCTAGTAGCTGAGTGTCAGGACCTGAGGTTTCGACCTTGCATCAATAATTGTGGTAGGTTTGCTCATGATCTCATGCATTGTCGACTACCGAGGAGACTCCTGTACTAGCTGATTGTCAGGACCCGAGGTCCCGACCTTGCACCAATAATTGTGGTAAGTTTGGTCACGATCTCATGCATTGCCGACTAAAGAGGAGACTCCTGTACTAGCAACCATACGGACAGCCTTGCTTAGCGAATAGGCCCCAAAACTTCTTCAAAAGGGGAGCCCCATCGGCTCTCCCCATACCTAAGGACACCAAACCAATCATTCTTAGGATGGAGATAAACCCAACATGCATACCCAGACCATTTGGACCCTACGTAACCCATCCACCGAGTGATGCTCCAGTCCAATATGTGGAGGAGCTGAACAATGAAAAGCCTTATGTGCACCCCTATGTATCGTATGACAAAGAGTGCAATGCAATCCTTATGGATTATTGACTTCTAGCTATGATGGCATTAGGTAAAGGAAGAGATAAAGGCTTTGGAGGGTAGACCCAAGAACCAATCTCATGTTGGACTTGCGGACATATCTCCTCACACTGCCCAGGCTAATTGTGGAAAAAGGCTGATCTTAGATGCCCATGTTAGATATGATCAATGCCCCACCCTCATTAGGTGCTACCGATGATCCATGGTGCTCAAAGTTGTAATGCCCCCATTATGAGGAGAAGCCAAATGTGAGCCTAGACATTGGTTGAGTCCTGACTTGTATATCAGATGAGGTCTATGTGATCGGATGGCAAAAAGGTGACCATTGTGGGTCTAATCTTTGGGTTAGACAGAGTGGTTAAGCTGGTAGCAACTTGAGGCACATTGCATCGAGTTGTGGGGTAAGGGAGTTAAAGGGACCCCTATTGTGGGGTCCGGGGGCCGCAGAAGCTGCGCCCGATGGTAAAGGGAATATTCCCTGGAATATTCCCTGGCCGACTAGTGGAGGCTTATATGGTAGGTCCGTCAGGCAGACCTCACGGCCTTCGCAGGCTATAAAAGCTAAACCCCTTCACAGCCATTGATCACTCATCTTTCACCCAGTCAGAGTTGTTGTTCTAGCTAGCCTTAAGCTCTTCACCTATCTTCTGTCTAGATCGCCATCTAAGCTTCACACAATGGAAGCGCACGGGTGGACAGAGCCATCTTTGTATCAGTTGTTTGGAGTTAAAGAATTTACTGAACTCCTCTTATCTGTTGTGTACTCTCTATCTCTTTCTTAGATTCTGTTCGCTGCGCCGTGTAATATTTTACATGGTATCAGAGCCCAGGGGGCTCTAGAGATCGGAGAGTGTGCAAGAGGCAAAGGCTTCAATAGCAAAGAGAAACTATGTCGACTTCCGGAAGCGGTTTTGGCGCATCAGGAAGTGGTGCAGGAGGTGGTGTTGCTGTACCGGCTATTCAAACACTGAGGATTCGTCCACCAACCTTCAGCGAAGGCAAGTTAGATGGTACAAACTACACCTTGTGGAAGTTCAAAATTACAACTATCCTTGATTCTTATGAGCTTCTGGAGACTATGTTGGGGACTGACGCAGAACCACAGCCTACGCCCGACCCATCAAATCCTAGTGTGATGATTCCTCCGAATGCAGATCTTCTACAAGCTTGGAAACGAAGGAATGCAGATGCATTGTGAGCCTTAGTTACAAGCTGTTCTGACAATGTTTTGACTTTGATTCAGCATACAAGCAAAGCATCAGAGGCTTGGAATGTACTAAGGAGTCAGTATGAAACACGAAACCAAACAAGGATTCAAAACTTAGAGAATCAACTAGCAGCGGAGAAGTTTGCTGAAGGAGAGACGGTTGAAGCATTCATCACTCGGATTAAGAATCTGCGCGACTATATGGCTGGCACTGGGATACAAAAGACTAGCGAAGAGCTAGCTCGGAGGTGTCTTCGGATTTGTCCACAAAAGTTTGATGGACTAGTAACTGCCCTTAATACTCAGGTGAGACCTCAAGCTCTGACTTTTGAGGAGTTTTGTACATTATTAATGGAGGAGGAGTTGAGGCTGAAAGCCCGAGAAGGAAGAAACAATGGAGATTCTACATTCTCTGCCAATGCAAAAGGCAAAGGTGGTTCCTCCACCAAAAATAATGGTGACTAAAAGAAGAAGGGCGGAAAGAAGAAGTTTCAAGGAGAGTGCTTCTACTGCAAGAAGAAAGGACATGCAATTGCAGATTGTCGTGTCAAGAAGGCAGATGAAAAGAATGGTACCCTTAAAAGTAAAGGGAAAGAGACAGCCAATACGGCTGAAGCAGAGCTGGAATTATTCATGGCGACCATTGAGGAAGTGTGCTCCTCGGTGCAAGAAGAATCTACCACTGACTTATGGGTGTTGGATAGTGAGGCCTCCCGTCACATGACCAACAAGAAAGGTCTATACAGTTCTATGAAGCCTCTACAAGAATCCATCACTATGATGGTTGGAAATGATGCTAAATGCCCTGCTGTGGGCACAGGTACTATTTCTTTTGTTGCTACAAATGGTGAAGTCATAAAAGCTTTCAAATGTGTTGTATGTTCCCGAAATCAGGAGAAATCTCTTATCAGTTGGTGCCATAACTGATCTTGGTCATGAAGTGAGGTTCAAGAAGACAGGTGCAGAAATTCTTGATAGTGTTGGCACAATTGTTGGCAAAGGAGAAAGAAGGAACAACCTATATGAGCTAAGTGCTCTTACAGCCACCGCTGGAGTGGGCACAAGTAATCTTTGGCATGAAAGGTTTGGACACATCGGATTCACAGTGTTGAAGGAGATTTAAAAGCAAGGTATGGTTGCTCACCTACCTACAATAACTGAATTGAAGGAACCATGTGAAGCTTGTATGATGGGAAAGCAACAGAGAAAGGCATTTCCACAAGAAAGCAAGAATAGAGCACAGGCTCCTCTAGAGTTGGTGCATGCTGACTTGTGTGGTAAGATGCCTACACAGGCCTCGGGGGGATCTTCTTATTTTATGTTGATTATTGACGACTACAGTAGGAAGATGTGGATGTACTTCCTTCATGATAAGGCTCAAGATTTTGGTAAGTTTAAAGAATGGCTAAAACTTGTTGAGAATGAAACAGGGAAAAATGTGAAGAAATTTAGAATAGATGGTGGTGATGAGTTCAACTCAAAGGATTTTGAAGGCTTTTGCAAGAGCAAAGGGATCAAGCGTCAATTGATGACGCCTCACACACCTCAACAGAACGATGTTGTGGAACGCAGGAATCGCACCATTGTGGAGATGGCAAGATGCATGCTAAAGGGCAAGGGATTGCTTAACCATTTTTGGGCTGAAGCTGTTAATACTACAGTCTACATTCTAAATCGGAGCTACACAAAGGCTCTCAAGGGAAAAACACCTCATGAGGCTTACACTGGTAAGAAACCATCTGTTTCACATTTCAGAATTTTTGGATGTGAATGTTATGCACATGTTCTAGATGAGAAGAGAAACAAGTTAAAACCAAAAAGCAAAAAATGTATCTTCTTGGGTTATAGTGATGAGCAGAAGGCTTACAAATTATATGACCAAGAGGCAAAGAAGATCATCGCGAGCCGTAATGTGGTGTTCAAGGAGGAGCCGCATACAGTGGAGGAGGAGAAGGCAAGTTCTTCCACTTTATCATCAAGCGAAGAAGTAGTCCACTATGAACTTGTCCTGAGAGCTATCCCTATCCTTAAGGAGGAGGAAGCATCATCTTTAGATGATGAGGAAAAAGTTCACCAACCTGACATCATCCCACCGGAAAAGCCATTGCCGCGCTGGGTGAAGCAGCTCAATGACCACAATAATCCTATGCCTGCATCTGTTGAGGAGAAGGCAGACGGATCAAGGAGGTCTCAGAGAATACAGGAGCAAAGGAGGGCTTCTGCTCACATAGTCAATATGGCCTTGATGGTTGAGATTATGAGAGAAGTAAAGGAGCCAACTGACTTAGAAGAAGCACTTGCAGATCCATCATGGAAGGCTGCTATGCAGGGAGAGTATGACAGCATAATGAAGAATGACACTTGGGAGCTAGTGGATCGACCAGCAAAGCGGAAGGTTATTGGCACCAAGTGGATCTGGAAGGTAAAGTACAAGGTTGATGGTACCTTAGAAAATTACAAAGCTAGACTGGTTGCCCAAGGATTTTCACAAGTTGAAGGGTTTGATTTTCAAGAGTCATTTTCCCCAACTGCAAGAATGACCACTATTCGCACGGTACTTGCAGTGGCTACCCACAAGAAGTGGCCAGTGTACCAAATGGATGTTAAGTCAGCGTTCTTAAATGGTGATCTCAAGGAGGAGGTGTACGTGGCTCAGCCACCACGGTTTGAGGCCCCCCATTCTGAGAACAAAGTGTGTAAGTTGAAGAAGGCATTATATGGGCTGAAACAAGCCCCCAGAGCATGGTACCAGCGGATAGATAAGTTCTTTTTAAACCTAAACTTCAAAAGATGTGCCTCAGATGCTAACTTGTATGTTTACAGGGATGGTAAAAAGTCTGTAGTGATTTTCCTATATGTGGACGATCTTCTTATTACAGGTGACTATGAAGATATTATCAACCAAACTTGAAAGGCTTTGAGTTCTGAGTTTGAAATGACAGACTTGGGCTTGCTGCACTATTGTTTGGGGATTGAAGTTTGGCAAGAGCCAGGAAAGATCTTCATCTCTTAGAAGAAGTATGCATGGGAGATCATGAAGGCATTTGGCATGACCGAGTGCAAGGAGATAGCTACACCTATGGAGGTGAATGCAAAGTTATCCATCAAGGATACATCAGCACTAGCAAACATTGGGAGGTATAGGAGGTTGATCTACTTGTGTAACACCAGACCAGATATTAGTTTTGCTGTTGGTGTTTTGAG